>NW_027362770.1:87388104-92188104 GCF_046119375.1 Phyllobates terribilis | reverse complement strand
TAAAGGAGAAGTGACAGAGTGCCACACCACCACAGGTATACAGGTTCCCACAAGCAGCAAACAATAATTATAGGACAGCGATCCAATGGTAGAACAGCCCCAAATTCATGCACCCCTCACTCAGTAATCAGGGCATAAACCGCTCCAACAAATAGAGAAAATACAGAGGTATAAAAGGCAGGCCAATCAGTATCAGACGGTATGAACTATGCTTCAAGTTAGAAAAAGGTAATTTTTATATATAGACCATCAGATATACGATTAGACCTATCACCTAAATGTAAACATATATAACCTGATGAAACAGCTATAGTATCAAGAGGGACAAAAGGAATGATTTCATAAATCCAGTAAAGATGACAAGTAATTCTCAGGGGAAACAAAATACATACATAGTGTGTAATCATATACAACCTGGTGGCGGGATGTAGGTACCCCCTGAGGAAGCCGACGCAAAACGCGCGTTGGGGTAACGTACATCCTACCACCAGGTTGCACAATAATTCTGCTATGTTTAACTGTTCAAGCAAAGTGGATGTGATTTCATGAGACGTGCGCCCGCTATTAGAATTCAACAAATAGTATTTTACGTTATTTATAAGTTAGTATTTATCTATATTCCTGTCTCTTCACCTGTTTTTGCAAGTGTTCTTCCTTTCCCATTTCTTTCTTTGCTTTTCCCATACCTTTTCTTCCCCTCCTACCTTTTTAAATGTTTTATATATAAGGTATCTTATATGTATATCGTAACTCCTTTCTCTTGCTTATCTTGTCCATACCAATCTTTTCCATTTTCCCTCTATCCCTTTAATTTTTTCTTTTTCCTTAATTTTCTTTAATAAACTATATTTTTCCTTCCCCCTTCTCATCCTTAACCCTTTATTTTGCCTATATCTTTCATCCCTTTAAATTTTGCTTTTATTTTGTTCTTGTTTGCTTCTATATAACTGTGTATTTATAATATGTATCCCCTCCTTTTTCTTTACCCCATTTATGTAAAAAATCCTTAATAAAAACTACTTTACCAAAAAAGGCGCTCACTGTGCGCCCAAGGATGCTGCTGCGGTTTTGGTGCTTTTTTTTCTCTAGATGTTTCTATGTGGAGCCTAAAAAAAAGGCAGATACTATATTAAGTGCAGAATCAGTTTTTCTATACTATTAAAAGCACATTAAAAAAAGCGGCTTCACACCTGCACCAAAAATGCATCAAATAAGGGGGAGAAGATTGTTATTGCGTAGTTTGGTGCGGACATCTGCTGAAAACAAAAAACACAGTATTTCTGCAACGTGTGAACTCGCCCTTACAGAAACAAAAAAAGTCATATGTCATGTAGTGAAGCTACATAAAGATGAGAAAGTTCTGGCGGCTCCGACTGTGAATGAAGGAACAAAAAATAATTCACAGGTCCCAACTAGAGAGGAGCAGGACGCACAGATGACGTTGCGCTGCCCCGGGTGATCAAAAGCCGCCGGGGACACCGGAACATAAGAGACTCGCGGCCTCCTGTCCAGCCGCCCAGTACCACTCATCTGGACGCTGGACCAGAGACCCGTGAATTGATCCGCTCATCTCTAGTCCCAACCATCCCGGACACAGCAGCCAGTCCCAGATTTGGGTCTTCACCCTGCAGTCTGAAGTGTCTGCTGAGTCCCTCACTGCCAGAGCCCCTCTGACAACTCTTCCTGCCAGGGGATAAAGATAATGGTAAATGGCTGTGGATTGGGGTGTGGCCAGGGGCCAAAAATTGCCATGGCGTGCCACATGATGTGTCCCTCTTTCGGTTATTCAAAAGTTGGGAGGTATGGTAACGTCATCTCTTAACCATCTAACATAATGTAAGTGTTGTATCTAATCTACGGTGGTGTACCGACTATTATAACAATGTAGCAAACCCTATTCCTAGTGTCAGAAAACCTGGATAACGTGTTACTTATTCAGTGTAACAGGCTCTAAGTGAAGATGGTCTTTAATGTGCCTTTTTGGCTTGCACCACCCATGGTATCACCACTGTGTGTGTAATGTATACTTCGCAGATACAGAGGATTATAATGTAAAAGTCAGTTTATTTGAGATAAACTTGAGTCAAACTGGCGTTCAGCAGATTAATCTGAATAATCTGTAATTGTTTTTGCTATGTATACCCCTTTCACATCATGGAATAAATGGCGCTATAATAAATAAGAATAATTAATGTGCTGTAATATATTTCTGGGATAGTTTCACAGAAACCAGCCTGAGGGGTCTGGTGGCTTTTGGGCAGCTGATCTGCTCTCAGGATGTCCCCAGGGCAGGCTGTGGAGTCTACGGAAGCTGCAGCAACAAGCGGCTGACCAGAGGTTCCTTTTGAAATAACATGAAGGGGCTGATTAATGGAAATCAATGAGTCTACAGTCATATTCTGTTCCTCTAAGATCTAGATATTAACATGTAGTTTAATAATAGGTGGCATTGTGGAGAAATCCAGGTCTTTGTACCGCTGCCTGCAGGTAGTAATGGTTTAAGGGGCTGGAGCCATTGCCAGTTGATGAGAGAATCCTAGGAAATTCTGTAGTCACCGTGCCTTCATGGCACTGCACCAGAGCACAGCTTGGCATACTAAGTGGTGACGAGCCGCCTGAGGCCTGTGCCTAGTTTCCTTTGGTGGCCCCTGTAATATCAGCACTTAGTATCTGATTCATCAGAGCAGAGGAAGGGCGGGACGGGGCATGTGGAAGCCCACGCGACAGATTCTTTAAAAATTCACTTTTGTGGCATAACCTTACACCAGAAATGTCCTCCAGCCCCGCACACCAGTAAGATGTTCCATCATTATGTGGCATGCATCTCTTAACGAATTAGGTGCATTTACTCCTGCTCACCCATCATTAAGACTTGTGAACACAACGCCAGGCTTAATGAATGGGGCCCTTAATGTACTGGGGGTGGGGGGTTAATGGGAAGAATACTGTTAGAGTAGAATGGAGCAGCACTGGAACAAGAAAAATGTGCATTATTATCTTGTAAAATGTTTCCTTTTATTGGACATCATAGGATCGATGGCTGGTATAATGGGGCATTATGACTTAGGGCAATGTGGCTGCAATGAAACAATATGGCTGTGGGCACTATAAGCGTTATTTTGAGGCACTATTAGGTCTATTCTTCAAACAGTTTCTAGAGTAAAAATACTTGAACTGTCATAAGATTTTTGTGCACTTTTGATGTTATTGCGCCAGTCCAGCCCAGCCCAGCTTCGCCAACTTATTGATATGTATGGGAAATAACGACCGTGACATACAGTTGCACCAAATTCATTCACCCCTGAGCCTGTTTTCACCTTGCTGACCAGTGTCACTTTATGTTTTAATAATTCTGGAACTCTTCAACCAATCCCAGTTATTCTGAGATTGTTTCTCCGTGACACATTGTAATTTATGTTAGTCATAAATTTAGGTCCAAAGTTTTTTTTGCATTTGTTAGTGAAAATATCGGAATTTTCTCGAAAATGCAGAAAATTTTGCAATTTTCACACTTTCAATTTTTATATCCTTAAAGCAGTTAGTCATGCTGTACAAAATAATTTCTAAATAACATTTCCCATGTATCTACTTTACATCTGCATCATGTTTTGTTTTTTGTTTTTTTTAAGAAGTTAGAAGGGTTAAAAGTTTATCAGCAATTTCTAATTTTTCCAACAAAATTTACAAAACTTTTTTTTAGGGACCACATCAGGTTTGATGTGACCTTAAAGGGCCTCTAACACAGAAAATGCTCAAAAGCGACATCTTTTTAAAAAATGCATCACTCAAAGCGCTCAAAACCACATTCAAAAAGTTTATTAACCCTTCAGATGCTTCAGAGGAATTAAAGAAACGTGGAAGTAAAAAACGAACATTTTAATTTTTCCCACAAAAAAATGTTCATTTATCCCCAAATTTTACATTTTTACAAGGGTAATAGGAGAAAATAAACCGTTCATTTTTTCTGTGATTTCTCATGAGTACGCTGACAACCCATATGTGGTGGACAACTACTGTTTGGGTGCATGGCAGTGCTCGGAAAAGAAGGCGCTCCATTTGACTTTTGTAGTGCAAAATTGGCTGGAATAGATAATTCACACCATGTCGCGAGTGCAGAGCCCCTGATGTGTCTAAACAGTCGAAACCCCCCCACAAGTGACCCTATTTTGGAAACTACACCCCTCAAAGAATTTATCTAGAGGTGTGGTGAGCAGCTTGAACCCACAGGTATTTCCAGGTACTTCACAGAATTTTATAACGATCCGTGTAAATGAAAAATTACATTTTTCCAACAAACATGTTCCTTTTGCCCCAAATTTTTCATTTTCACAAGATTAACAAGAGAAAATGGACCATACAATTTGTTGTGCAATTTTTCCTGAGTACCCCATGTGTGGTGGAAAAATACTGTTTGCGTGCATGGCAGAGCTTGGAAGGGAAGGAGCGCCAATTGAATTTTGTCTGGAACAGATTGTGGATGCCATGTCACATTTAAAAGCCACTGACATGCCAAAACAGCAGAAACCCCATTTTGGAAACTATACCTCTTGAGGAATTCATCTAGTGGTCTCGTGTGCATTTTTAACCCTCGAGCCTCAGAATTGTATAACTTTGGGCTGAGTCAATGGAAAATTACCATTTTTTCCTCTAAAATGTTACTTTGGCCTCAAGTTTTCAATTTTCAAAAGGCATAATAGAGAAAATGGACCATCAAGGTTTCCATCTAAATCTCCAAATGATGATTCAGATGAAACCACGAGTGATCCATTCACTATAATGAGGCAGCAGAGATATTCTGGACTCCATCTGGTCTCTGTTCAGTGTTGTTCTTCTTTTCAGAAGTGCACAAAACTGTTGTCAACCGCACTTTTATGCACGCCTAAAAAGACGGACACCGCCGGATCATAGGCCAGACAGAGTCCACAGTGCCACCATCTGCCTCATTATAGGGAATCTTCCCCCCAGGGGTTCTGTCTGAATCGTGTATTTCAGAGATTTACACGTAAACCCCATTGTAAGCGCTCAGTGCAGAATAAATGTGCGCCGAGCATTTCTGCGATTTTTGGGAGGCTAAATGAACAAATCAACAGCAGGTGAAGAATTTGTTTTATTTATTTTTTACTCCGTTCCTCGTGTGGTATAAGTGATTAGACAACTTTACTCTCTGGGTCGGTGCAATTGCAGCGATTACAGCAATCGCTTCATGTTTGGCAGCTGTCACACACTAAAAGATGCTTTTTTTTTTGAGAACTATAATTTTTCTACATTTCTGCCAACAGTCATGTGAGGGCTTATTTTTTGCGGGATGAGTTGGCGTTTTCATTGGTACCATTTTCGGACACATGACATTTCTTGATTGCTTTCTTTTCCAATTTTTGGGAGGTAGAATGAACAAAAACAGAAATTGTTAACTATTGTGACAGAATAGATGAGGTTGTTCCAGACGCGGCAATATGTTAACTTTTTTGTTTATTTTTGTTTTTACATAAAAATATGTATTTATGGGTATAATTTTTTTTATTCCTTTTTCATTATTTTGTGATTTTTAAATAAAATATTTTTACTATTTTTTTATTCTTTTTTTTTTCTTAGTTCCTCTATGGGACTTTAACTTTTAGCAGTCTGATCACTGGTATAATGCATTGCAATGCACTACCATTGCAATGCTTTATACCTGTTTGAGAAAAACATGCGTATGTGTCTTTTTATATAATGTATGTAAACATCTGGTTTCAACTGTATGTCCGTAGGAGAGGAAAGTGAAGCCAGTGCTGACTGTCACGCCAAAGATGGCTGCCCTCCTATTATATAAATCTCACTTTAACTCCACCACCAGCCTATCACATTCCTAGTTCCACATCCAACCTCCATATCAAACCCAGTAATAAATCCGTGTCATGACCTCAATAAACCCAGCCTTTTTGAGGCCTAGTTCTGTACGGCCATTAATAATGCACTGGTGTAAATAATACGTGTGAGGTAAATTGTGTGGAAAACCGGATTGTAATCAAGCTATGATTTCTTCAATTGGACTGCAATGTCCTGGACCATACGACTTGTACCAGTCATGTGACTTATGCTGCCCCAGGACTACAGCCATATTGGCCAAAGCTGTGATACCACAGAGGCACATACCAGCATGTGGAAGCATGGCGACATAGCGATGACATCACAATGGCAGGTGCCGGAATGTGGAATCTATGACAGCGATGACATCACAATAGATGCCAGCTTGTGGAATCTTCATGACATAGTGATGACATCACAATGGCAGGTGGCTACATAAACAGGAGCGCAGCTCAGGTGCTTTGCACTCGCTCACTGCAGGTGAGAGGAGACACACGGGAGCTCACAAACCACAAGGAAGGCAAGAAGAATCGACTGGAGAATAGGGACAGGAGAAGCCAAGAAGAACAGAATAACCCGCTTCTTAGGCTTCACTGAGCCATGACACGACTGACAGGATGGAAGCGGAGGAGGAGACCCAGGACCCAGTCACATCCACCTGACTGATGAGAAAGGTGAGAAATTATGTAGATTATGTAGCAGCATTACAACTATTCTCGTTACCCATAGCAACCAGTCAGAGCTCAGCTTTTATTAAAGGGGTATTCCCATCTCCAAGATCCTCTCCCAATATGGAGTAGGTGTAATAATATTAGCAAATACATCCGATTAGAAATGTAGAATAGTTTTTCTGATTCACTATGTCTCTTTCCTCATGTGCAGGCATTGCAGGACTTTAGCTATCCATGGTTACGACCAATGATATAGCAATAGTTAATTAGCTAGTTGCTAGTGGTCGTAACCATGGATACCTAAGGTCCTGCAATGCCTGCACACGAGGAAAGAGACATAGTGAATCAGAAAAACTATTCTACATTTCTAATTGGAGGCATTTGCTAATATTATTATTATTACTACACCTACTACATATTGGGATAGGATCTTGGAGATGGGAATACCCTTTTAATCTCTGATTGCTATGGGTAACTAGGAGAGTTTTTTGTTGCTCAGCTTTGATAAGGGATGACAGTTTTTACTAGACTAAGTGGATATCATTGGTGCAACCAGTGCAGCTGCACAGGGGGCTAATAGGTTAGGGGGCCACTCACCTTCATAGAATCATAGAATGGTAGAGTTGGAGGGACCTCCTGGGTCATCTGGTCCAACCCCCTGCTCAAAGCAGGATTCACTAAATCATCTCAGACAGATGTCTGTCCAGCCTCTGTTTGAAGACGTCCATTGAAGGGGAACTCACCACCTCTCGTGGCAGCCTGTTCCACTCATTAATCATCCTAACTGTCAAAAAGTTTTTTCTAATATCTAATCTGTGTCTCCTCCCATTTAGTTTCATCCCATTGCTTCTAGTCTTTCCTTGTGCAAATGAGAATAAAGATGATCCTTCTACAATGTGACAGCCCTTGACATATTTGTAGACAGCTATTAAGTCTCCTCTCAGTCTTCTTTTTTGCAAGCTAAACATTCCCAAATCCTGCAACCGTTCCTCATAGGACATAGTTTGAAGACCAGTCACCATTCTGGTCGCTCTTCTCTGAACTTGCTCCAGTTTGTCTATGTCTTTTTTAAAATGTGGTGCCCAAAACTGTACACAGTATTCCAGATGAGGTCTGACCAAAGAGGAGTAAAGACCGATAATGACTTCACGTGATCTAGACTGTATGCTTCTGTTAATACATCCCAGAATTGTATTTGCCTTTTTTGCTGCTGCATCACACTGTTGACTCATGTTCAGTCTATGATCTATTAGTATACCTAAGTCTTTTTCACATGTACTGTTGCTTAGCTCTATTCCTCCCATTCTGTATATGCTTTTTTCATTTTTATTGCCCAGATGTAGTACTTTGCATTTTTCCCTGTTAAAAACCATTCTGTTGTTTGCTGCCCACTGCTCCAGTTTATTTAGGTCTTTTTGAATCCTCTCTCTCTCTTCTCTAGTATTAGCTATCCCTCCTAGCTTTGTGTCATCAGCAAATTTAATCAGTTTACCCTCAATTCCTTCATCTAAATCATTGATAAAGATGTTGAACAATACAGGTCCCAGGACGGATCCCTGTGGTACCCCACTTGAGACATTCATCCAGCTGGATGTGAAGCCATTTACAACCTCCCTTTGAGTCCGATCACTAAGCCAGTTATGAATCCACCTAACAGTTGCCTGGTCCATTGCATACTTGGTCATTTTTTCAATAAGGATGGTGTGAGATACTTTGTCAAATGCTTTGCTGAAGTCAAGATATACTATATCTACAGCATTTCCCTGATCCACCCAGTCAGTGATTCTGTCATAGAAGGAAATTAAGTTAGTCTGACATGACTTGTTAGTTACAAACCCATGCTGACTCTGGTTAATCACTTCATTCTTATCCATGTACTTACATACATGTTGTTTAATAATTTGTTCAAAGATCTTTCCTGGTATAGAAGTCAGACTCACCGGCCTATAGTTCCCTGGGTCCACTTTCTTCCCCTTTTTGAAGATAGGAACAACATTTGCTCTTCTCCAGTCTTCTGGGACTTCTCCTGTTCTCCAAGAATTTTCAAAGATTATGGAGAGTGGTTCTAAAATTTCTTCTACGATCTCCTTCAGTACTCTGGGGTGTAATTCATCTGGACCTGGAGACTTGAACTCATTTATGTTAGCTAAATATTCCCTCACAATCTTTCTGTTTACAGATAACTTGGATTCTTCTATTCCTTTGAAAGGACAGTGAAGATCAGTTGATGTTACATTTTCTTTCTGAGAGAAAACAGATGCAAAATAGGAATTAAAAAGTTCGGCCTTCTCAACATCCTCTCTTACCATTTCTCCATTTTCATCCTGTAAAAATCCTATAGCATCTTTGACTTTTCTTTTACTTTTGACATACCCCCAAAATTCTTTTTTATTGCTTTTGACATATCTTGCAAGCCTTAATTCATTGTCAGCTTTAGCTAACCTGATACGTGCCCTGCAGGATCTGCAGACTGCATTATAATCTTCTTTAGATATGCCTCCCTCTTTCCATTTAATAAACATTTCTTTCTTTCTTTTTAGCATGTGTTTAAGTTCTGTGTTCATCCATCCTGGTTTCCTTAAATGCTTCCCATTCTTCCTACTTTTCGGAATTGATAACGATTGTGCTTTGAGAATCTCATTTTTAAAAATTTCCCATCCTTCCTGGACATTTTTGTCCTTAAGGACATCCAGCCATTGGATCCCTCCTATTCTCTTTCTGAGTCTCTTAAAATCTGCCTTTCTAAAATCTAACCTTGAAGTTTGAGTCTTCACATATCTTCCTCCTCTAGTTATCCAAAATTCTATAATAGCATGATCGCTGCCTCCTAGGGTCCCAGCCACCTTTACCTCCTCAACCATTTCGTCCCTGTTTATAAGGATTAGATCCAAAGTAGCAGATCCCCTTGTTTTCTCCCCTACCTTTTGGAAGATAAAGTTGTCAGCAAGAGAGGATTTTGTTAATTCTGTGTATTGCTGTAGCAGTGCTGTCCACGTATATATTGATGCCGTGAGGCAGGGGAGTACGTAGAAATCATGATGCCCCATAGCAGAAGTTATAGTTGGGGCCTCCCCCTTCAAAGAAAAAAAATGATATATGTCGGGGTCACAGAAGAGCATATCTCAATTTTCTAGCCTTTACATAGTAATTTTCCTCCTGCTGAAGTCCTCGATTCCTCTCTCATTGCCACCATAAAGTATGATGCCAACAGAAGTGCCCCCCCAAATACAGTATGATACCCCCATGGTGAATTCCTCCACCTTAGCCTCCACATGTACAGTAGGGTCATCAAACTGTGCCCCCCCCCCCTCAACTCCCAAGGCAAAGTAATGTGACCACAACACAGTGTGATCCCCCAACTGTGCCCCCGACACAGCCCTCTATGCAGTGTAATGGGCCTACATCAGTATAATGGCCCCACACTGTATAATAGTCCGCACTAGCCCTCCAAACAGTATAATGGACCCCACATAGGTCAAAGAGTAATATTCAGCTCACCCTTGAAGGATTCCCAGCGTGTTCCATATAACGAAGCACAGGATCCAGTCTCTGGCAGATGTAGAAGCAAGGTGAACGAATTGAAGTGAAGATCCAAATCCAGTATAAAAAAAAGTCTTTATTAGAACGATTGAAACAATGACATTGTTGTGACACACCATTTAGGTGTAGATGATTGAAAATATTGTTTCCCCGTCATTTTCTGTGGCCAAATATTTTCTTATTGATAAAGCTATATGATGAATTATTTTGTGTGAGTTAAACTTATGTTTTTATTGACAACAATTTGGAGAACACAAAAGATTTTGATTGTTTTTTTAACTCATTGTTTAGGAGGAGGTATGGCAACTAAAATACGATCATTAAAGAGGTAAATGCTTCTTGTGGCGCTTATATTATGGGTTCAATAATTTAACATTTTTATATAGAGAATTGATTATATGCTACTTCTGAGTCTTAAATTTTTATACCTTTAAAAACTGACAGGTCATCGGATCCGGGCCCGTTTGCCCACCTGACAATAGGTCATCGGATCGGGGCGCATATGCCCACTGGTCAACAGGTCATCGGATCCAGTCCCGTTTTCCCATCTGAAAACAGGTCATCGGATCGGGGCCGATTTGTCCACCGGACAACAGGTCGTCGGATCCGGGCCCGTCTGCCCACTGGACAACAGGTCATCGGATCGGGACCCATCTGCCCACTGGACAACAGGTCATCGGATCGGGACCCATCTGCTCACCGGACAATAGGTCATCGAATCCGGGCCCGTTAGCCCACCTGACAATAGGTCATCGGATTGAGGCTCATACGCCCACTGGACAACAGGTCATCGGATCCAGTCCCGTTTTCCCACCTGAAAACAGGTCATCGGATCGGGGCCCATCTGTCCACCGGACAACAGGTCATCGGAACCGGGCCCGTCTGCCCACCGGACAACAGGTCATCGGATCGGGGCCCGTCTCCCCACCGGACAATAGGCCATCGGTTCCAGTCCCGTTTAACCACTGGAAAACAGGTCATCGGATCGGGGCCCATCTGTCCACGTGACAACAGGTCATCGGATCCGGGCCCGTTTGCCCACCTGACAATAGGTCATCGGATCGGGGCGCATATGCCCACTGGACAACTGGTCATCGGATCCAGTCCCGTTTTCCCACCGGACAACAGGTCATCGGATCCGAGCCCGTCTGCCCACCGGACAACAGGTCATCGGAACCGGGCCCGTCTGCCCACCGGACAACAGCTCATAGGTTCGGGACCCATCTGCCCACCGGACAACAGGTCATTGGAACCGGGCCCGTCTGCCCACCGGACAACAGGTCATCGGATCCAGTCCCATTTTCCCACCGGAAAACAGGTCATCGGATCAGGGCCCTTCTGCCCACCGGACAACAGGTCATCGGATCCAGTCCCGTTTTCCCATCTGAAAACAGGTCATCGGATCGGGGCCCATCTGTCCACAGGACAACAGGTCATCGGATCCGGGCCCGTCTGCCCACTGGACAACAGGTCATGGGATCGGGACCCATCTGCCCACTGGACAACAGGTCATCGGATCGGGGCCCACCTGTCCACCGGACAACAGGTTGTCGGATTGAAGCCCATCTGCCCACCGGACAATAGGTCATCGGATCCAGTCCCGTTTTCCAACCGGACAACAAGTCATCGGATCGGGGCCCATCTGTTCACCGGACTACAGGTTATCGGATCCGGGCCCGTCTGCCCACCGGACAACAGGTCATTGGATCAGGGCCCATCTGCTCACCGGACAACAGGTCATCGGATCGGGGCCCGTCTGCCCACCGGACAATAGGTCATCGGATCCAGTCCCGTTTCCCCATCTGAAAACAGGTCATTGGATCCGGGCCAGTCAGCCCACTGGACAACAGGTCATCGGATCGGGACAAATCTGCCCACTGGACAACAGGCCATGGGATCGGGACCCATCTGCCCACTGGACAACAGGTCATCGGATCCAGTCCCGTTTTCCCTCTGGACAACAGGTCAACGGATTGGGGCCCATCTGTCCACGGGACAACAGGTCATCGGATCCGGGCCCGTTCGCCCACCTGACAATAGGTCATCGGATCGGGGCGCATATGCCCACTGGACAACAGTTCATCGGATCCAGTCCCGTTTACCACCGGAAAACAGCTCATCGGATCGGGGCACAACTGTCCACCGGACAACAGGTTATCGGATCAGGGCCCGTCTGCCAACCGAACAACAGAACATCGGATCAGGGCCCATCTGCTCACTGGAAAACAGGTCATCGGATCGGTGCCCGTCAGCCCACCGGACAATAGGTCATCGGATCCAGTCCCGTTTTCTCATCTGAAAACAGGTCATCGGATCAGGGCCCATCTGTCCACCGGACAAGAGGTCATCGGATCCGGGCCCGTCTGCCCACTGGACAAAAGGTCATCGGATCGGGGCCCATCTGCCCACCGGACAACAGGTCATCGGATCCGGGCCCGTCTGCCCACCGGACAACAGGTCATCGGATCGGGGCCCATCTGCCCACCGGACAACAGGTCATCGGACCGGGACCCGTCTGCCCACCGGACAATAGGCCATCGGATCCAGTCCCGTTTTCCCATAGGAAAATTGGTCATCGGATCGGGGCTCATCTGTCCACGGGACAACAGGTCATCAGATCCAGTCCCGTTTTCCCACCGGAAAACAGGTCATCGGATCGGGGCCCATCTGTCCACCGGACAACAGGTTGTCGGATTGAAGCCCATCTGCCCACCGGACAATAGGTCATCGGATCCAGTCTCGTTTTCCCACCTGAAAACAGGTCATCGGATCGGGGCCCATCTGTCCACCGGACAACAGGTCATCGGATCCGGTCCCGTCTGCCCACTGGACAACAGGTCATCGGATCCGGTCCCGTCTGCCCACTGGACAACAGTTCATCGGATCGGGGCCTATCTGTCCACCGGACAACAGGTCATCGGATCCGGGCCCGTTTGCCCACCTGACAATAGGTCATCGGATCGGTGTGCATATGCCCACTGGACAACAGGTCATCGGATCCAGTCCCGTTTTCCCACCTGAATACAGGTCATCGGATCGGGGCCCATCTGTCCAGCGGACAACAGATCATCAGAACCGGGCCCGTCTGCCCACCGGACAACAGGTCATCGGATCGGGGCCCATCTGCCCACCGGACAACAGGTCATCGGATCGGGGCCCATCTGTCCACCGGACAACAGAACATCGGATCAGGGCCCATCTGCTCACCTGAAAACAGGTCATCGAATCGGGGCCCGTCTGCCCACCGGACAATAGGTCATCGGATCGGGGTGCATATGCCCCCTGGACAACTGGTCATCGGATCCAGTCCCGTTTTCCCACCTGAAAACAGGTCATCGGATCGGGGCCCATCTCTCCACCGGACAACAGGTCATCGGATCCAGTCCCGTTTTCCCCCTGGACAACAGGTCATCGGATCGGGACCCATCTGCCCACCGGACAACAGGTCATCGGATCGGGGCCCGTCTGCCCGCGAGACAATAGGCCATCGGATCTAGTCCCGTTTTCCCATCGGAAAACAGGTCATCGGATTGGGGCCCATCTGTCCACGGGACAACAGGTCATCGGATCCAGTCCCGTTTCTCACCGGAAAACAGCTCATCGGATCGGGGCACAACTGTCCACCGGACAACAAGTTATCGGATCAGGGCCCGTCTGCCCACCGGACAACAGAACATCGGATCAGGGCCCATCTGCTCACCGGAAAACAGGTCATCGGATCGGGGCCCGTCTGCCCACCGGACAATAGGTCATCGGATCCAGTCCCGTTTTCTCATCTGAAAACAGGTCATCGGATCGGGGCTCATCTGCCCACCGGACAACAGGTCATCGGATCCAGTCCCGTTTTCCCTCCGGAAAACAGGTCATCAGATCGGGGCCCATCTGCCCACCGGACAACAGGTCATCGGATCCGGGCCCGTCTGCCCACCGGCCAACAGGTCATCGGACCGGGGCCCGTCTGACCACCGGACGATAGGCCATCGGATCCAGTCCCGTTTTCCCATAGGAAAACTGGTCATCGGATCGGGGCCCATCTGTCCACGGGACAACAGGTCATCAGATCCAGTCCCGTTTTCCCACCGGAAAACAGGTCATCGGATCGGGGCCCATCTGTCCACCGGACAACTGGTTGTCGGATTGAAGCCCATCTGCCCACCGGACAATAGGTCATCGGTTCCCGTCCCGTTTTCCAACCGGACAACAGGTCATCGGATCGGGGCCCATCTGTCCACCAGACAACAGGTTATCGGATCCAGGCCCGTTTGCCCACCGGACAACAGGTCATCGGATCAGGGCCCATCTGCTCACCGGACAAAAGGTCATCGGATCGGGGCCCGTCTGCCCACCGGACAATAGGTCATCGGATCCAGTCCCTTTTTCCCACCTGAAAACAGGTCATCGGATCGGAGCCCGTCTGCCCACCGGACAACAGGTCATCGGATCGGGGCCCATCTGCCCACCGGAAAACAGGTCATCGGACTGGGGCACGTCTGCCCACCGGACAATAGGCCATCGGATCTAGTCCCGTTTTCCCACCGGAAAACAGGACATCGGATCGGGGCCCATCTGTCCACCGGTCAACAGGTTGTCGGATTGAAGCCCATCTGCCCACCGGACAAGAGTTCATCGGATCCAGTCCCGTTTTCCAACCGGACAACAGGTCATCGGATCGGGGCCCATCTGTCCACCAGACAACAGGTCATCGGATCCGGGCCCGTCTGCCCACCGGACAACAGGTCATCGGATCAGGGCCCATCTGCTCACCGGACAACAGGTCATCGGATCGGGGCCCGTCTGCCCACCGGATAATAGGTCATCGGATCCAGTCTCGTTTTCCCAAATGAAAACAGGTCATCGGATCGGGGCCCATCTGTCCACCGGACAACAGGTCATCGGATCGGGGCCCGTCTGCCCACCGGACAATAGACCATCGGATCCAGTCCCGGTTTCCCACCGGAAAACAGTTCATCGGATAGGGGCCCATCTGTCCACCGGACAACAGGTCATCAGAACCGGGCCCGTTTGCCCACCTGACAATAGGTCATCAGATCAGGGTGCATATGCCCACTGGACAATAGGTCATCGGATCCAGTCCCGTTTTCCCACCTGAATACAGGTCATCGGATCGGGGCCCATCTGTCCACCGGACAACAGGTCATCAGAAACGGGCCCGTCTGCCCACCGGACAACAGGTCATCGGATCGGGGCCCTTCTGCCCACCGGACAATAGGCCATCGGATCCAGTCCCGTTTACCCACCGGAAAACAGGTCATCGGATCGGGGCCCATCTGCCCACCGGACAACAGGTCATCGGATCGGGGCCCTTCTGCCCACCGGACAATAGGCCATCGGATCCAGTCCCGTTTACCCTCCTGACAATAGGTCATCGGATTGGGGCGCATATGCCCACTGGACAACAGGTCATCGGATCCAGTCCCGTTTTCCCACCGGAAAACAGCTCATCGGAACGGGGCCCATCTGTCTACAGGACAACAGGTTGTCGGATTGAAGCCCATCTGCCCACCGGACAATAGGTCATCGGATCCAGTCCCCTTTTCCAACCGGACAACAGGTCATCGGATCGGAGCCCATCTGTCCACCGGACAACAGGTTATCGGATCCGGGCCCGTCTGCCCACCGGACAACAGGTCATTGCATCGGGGCCCGTCTGCCCACCGGACAATAGGTCATCGGATCCAGTCCCGTTTTCTCATCTAAAAACAGGTCATCGGATCCGGGCACATCTGCCCACTGGACAACAGGTCATTGGATCGGGGCCCATCTGCCCACCGGACAACAGGTCATCGGATCCAGTCCCGTCTTCCCACAGGAAAACAGGTCATCAGATCGGGGCCCATCTGTCCACCGGACAACAGGTCATCGGATCGGGGCCCATCTGCCCACCGTACAATAGGCCATCGGATCCAGTCCCGTTTTCCCATAGGAAAACAGGTCATCGGATCGGGGCCCATCTGTCCACCGGACAACAGATTGTCGGATTGAAGCCCATCTGCCCACCGGACAATAGGTAATCGGATCCAGTCCCGTTTTCCATCCGGACAACAGGTCATCGGATCGGAGCCCATCTGTCCACCAGACAACAGGTTATCGGATCCGGGCCCGTCTGCCCACCGGACATCAGGTTATCGGATCAGGGCCCATCTGCTCACCGGACAAAAGGTCATCGGATCGGGGCCCGTCTACCCACCGGACAATAGGCCATCGGATCCAGTCCCGTTTTCCAACCGGAAAACAGTTAATCGGATCGGGGCCCATCTGCCCACCGGACAACAGGTCATCGGAACCGGGCCCGTCTGCCCACCGGACAACAGGTCATCGGATCCAGTCCCGTTTTCCCACCGGAAAACAGGTCATCAGATTGGGGCCCATCTATCCACCGGACAACAGGTTATCGGATCGGGGCCCGTCTGCCCACCGGACAATAGATCATCGGATCCAGTCCCGTTTTCCAACCGGCCAACAGGTCATCGGATCGGTGCCCATCTGCCCACCGGACAACAGGTCATCGGATCAGGGCCCATCTGCTCACCGGACAACAGGTCATCGGATCGGGGCCCGTCTGCCCACCAGACAATAGGTCATCCGATCCAGTCTCTTTTTCCCACCTGAAAACAGGTCATCGGATCGGGGCCCATCTGTCCACCGGACAACAGGTCATCGGATCCGGTCCCGTCTGACCACTGGACAACAGGTCATCGGATCCGGTCCCGTCTGCCCACTGGACAACAGTTCATCGGATCGGGGCCCATCTGTCCACCGGACAACAGGTCATCGGATCCGGGCCCGTTTGCCCACCTGACAATAGGTCATCGGATCTGGGTGCATATGCCCACTGGACAACAGGTCATCGGATCCAGTCCCGTTTTCCCACCTGAATACAGGTCATCGGATCGGGGCCCATCTGTCCAGCGGACAACAGGTCATCAGAACCGGGCCCATCTGCCCACCAGACAACAGGTCATCGGATCGGGGCCCATCTGCCCACCGGACAATAGGCCATCGGATCCAGTCCCGTTTACCCACCGGAAAACAGGTCATCGGATCGGGGCCCGTTTGCCCGCCTGACAATAGGTCATCGGATCGGGGCGCATATGCCCACTGAACAACAGGTCATCGGATCCAGTTCCGTTTTCCCACCGGACAACAGGTCATCTGATCGAGACCCATCTGCCCACCGGACAACAGGTCATCGGATCGGGGCCCGTCTGCCCGCGAGACAATAGGCCATCGGATCTAGTCCCGTTTTCGCATCGGAAAACAGGTCATCGGATTGGGGCCCATCTGTCCACGGGACAACAGGTCATCGGATCCGGGCCCGTTTGCCCACCTGACAATAGGTCATCGGATCGGGGCTCATATGCCCACTGGACAACATTTCATCGGATCCGGGCCCGTTTGCCCACCTGACAATAGGTCATCGGATCGGGGCGCATATGCCCACTGGACAACATTTCATCGGATCCAGTCCCGTTTTCCCACCGGAAAACAGCTCATTGGATCGGGGCACATCTGTCCACCGGACAACAAGTTATCGGATCAGGGCCCGTCTGCCCACCGGACAACAGAACATCGGATCAGGGCCCATCTGCTCACCGGAAAACCTGTCATCGGATCGGGGCCCGTGTGCCCACCGGACAATAGGTCATCGGATCCAGTCCCGTTTTCTCATCTGAAAACAGGTCATCGGATCGGGGCCTATCTGCCCACCGGACAACAGGTCATTGGATCCAGTCCCGTTTTCCCTCCGGAAAACAGGTCATCAGATCGGGGCCCATCTGCCCACCGGACAACAGGTCATCGGATCCGGGCCCGTCTGCCCACCGGACAAAAGGTCATCGGATCGGGGCCCATCTGCCCACCGGACAAGAGTTCATCGGATCCAGTCCCGTTTTCCAACCGGACAACAGGTCATCGGATCGGGGCCCATCTGTCCACCAGACAACAGGTCATCGGATCAGGGCCCATCTGCTCACCGGACAACAGGTCATCGGATCGGGGCCCGTCTGCCCACCAGATAATAGGTCATCGGATCCAGTCTCGTTTTCCCACCTGAAAACAGGTCATCGGATCGGGGCCCATCTGTCCACCGGACAACAGGTCATCGGATCCGGTCCCGTCTGCCCACTGGACAACAGGTCATCGGATCGGGGCCCATCTGTCCACCGGACAACAGGTCATCAGAACCGGGCCCGTTTGCCCACCTGACAATAGGTCATCAGATCAGGGTGCATATGCCCACTGGACAATAGGTCATCGGATCCAGTCCCGTTTTCCCACCTGAATACAGGTCATCGGATCGGGGCCCATCTGTCCACCGGACAACAGGTCATCAGAAACGGGCCCGTCTGCCCACCGGACAACAGGTCATCGGATCGGGGCCCTTCTGCCCACCGGACAATAGGCCATCGGATCCAGTCCCGTTTACCCACCGGAAAACAGGTCATCGGATCGGGGCTCATCTGCCCACCGGACAACAGGTCATCGGATCGGGGCCCTTCTGCCCACCGGACAATAGGCCATCGGATCCAGTCCTGTTTACCCACCTGACAATAGGTCATCGGATTGGGGCGCATATGCCCACCGGACAACAGGTCATCGGATCGGGGCCCTTCTGCCCACCGGACAATAGGCCATCGGATCCAGTCCCGTTTTCCCACCGGAAAACAGCTCATCGGAACGGGGCCCATCTGTCCACCGGACAACAGGTTGTCGGATTGAAGCCCATCTGCCCACCGGACAATAGGTCATCGGATCCAGTCCCGTTTTCCAACCGGACAACAGGTCATCGGATCGGAGCCCATCTGTCCACCGGACAACAGGTTATCGGATCCCGGCCCGTCTGCCCACCGGACAAAAGAACATCGGATCAGGGCCCGTCTGCCCACCGGACAATAGGTCATCGGATCCAGTCCCGTTCTCTCATCTGAAAACAGGTCATCGGATCGGGGCCCATCTGTCCACCGGACAAGAGGTCATCGGATCCGGGCCCATCTGCCCACTGGACAACAGGTCATTGGATCGGGGCCCATCTGCCCACCGGACAACAGGTCATCGGATCCAGTCCCGTCTTCCCACAGGAAAACAGGTCATCAGATCGGGGCCCATCTGTCCACCGGACAACAGGTCATCGGATCTGGGCCGTCTCCCCACCGGACAACAGGTAATTGGATCGGGGCCCATCTGCCCACCGGACAACAGGTCATCGGACCGGGGCCCGTCTGCCCACCGTACAATAGGCCATCGGATCCAGTCCCGTTTTCCCATAGGAAAACAGGTCATCGGATCGGGGCCCATCTGTCCACGGGACAACAGGTCATCGGATCCTGTCCCGTTTTCCAACCGGAAAACAGGTCATCGGATCGGTGCCCATCTGTCCACCGGACAACAGATTGTCGGATTGAAGCCCATCTGCCCACCGGACAATAGGTAATCGGATCCAGTCCCGTTTCCCATCCGGACAACAGGTCATCGGATCGGAGCCCATCTGTCCACCAGACAACAGGTTATCGGATCCGGGCCCGTCTGCCCACCGGACATCAGGTTATCGGATCAGGGCCCATCTGCTCACCGGACAAAAGGTCATCGGATCGGGGCCCGTCTACCCACTGGACAATAGGCCATCGGATCCAGTCCCGTTTTCCAACCGGAAAACAGTTCATCGGATCGGGGCCCATCTGCCCACCGGACAACAGGTCATCGGAACCGGGCCCGTCTGCCCACCGGACAACAGGTCATCGGATCCAGTCCCATTTTCCCACCGGAAAACAGGTCATCAGATCGGGGCCCATCTGTCCACCGGACAACAGGTCATCGGATCCGGGCCCGTCTGCCCACCGGACAACAGGTCATCGGATCGGGGCCCATCTGCCCACCGGACAACAGGTCATCCACCGGGGCCCATCTGCCCACTGGACAATAGGCCATCGGATCCAGTCCCGTTTTCCTACAGGAAAACAGGTCATCGGATCGGGGCCCATCTGTCCACCGGACAACAGGTTGCCCGATTGAAGCCCATCTGCCCACTGGACAATAGGTCATTGGATCCAGTCCCGTTTTCTAACCGGACAACAGGTCATCGGATCGGGGCCCATCTGTCCACCAGACAACAGGTTATCGGATCCCGGCCCGTCTGCCCACCGGACAACAGGTCATTGGATCAGGGCCCATCTGCTCACCGGACAACAGGTCATCGGATCGGGGCCCGTCTGCCCACCGGACAATAGGTCATCGGATCCAGTCCCGTTTTCCCATCTAAAAACAGGTCATCGGATAGGGGCCCATCTGTCCACCGGACAACAGTTCATCGGATCCGGGCCCGTCTGCCCACTGGACAACAGGTCATCGGATCGGGACCCATCTGCCCACCGGACAACAGGTCATCGGATCGGGGCCCGTCTGCCCAACGGACTATAGGCCATCGGATCCAGTCCCGTTTTCCCACCGGAAAACAGGTCATCGGATCGGGGCCCATATGTCCGCCGGACAACAGGTCATCGGATCCGGGCCCGTTTGCCCACCTGACAATAGGTCATCGTATCGGGGCTCATATGCCCACTGGACAACAGTTCATCGTATCCAGTCCCTTTTCCCCACCTGAAAACAGGTCATCGGATTGGGGCCCATCTGCCCATCGGACAACAGGTCATCGGATCGGGGCCCGTCTGCCCACCGGACAATAGGCCATCGGATCCAGTCCCGTTTTCCCACCGGAAAACAGGTCATCGGATAGGGGCCCATCTGTCCACCGGACAACAGGTCATCGGATTCGGGCCCGTTTGCCCACCTGAAAATAGGTAATCAGATCGGGGCGCATATGCCCACTGGACAACAGGTCATTGGATCCAGTCCCGTTTTCCCACCGGAAAACAGGTCATCGGATCGGGGCCCATCTGTCCACCGGACAACAGTTTGTCGCATTGAAGCCCATCTGCCCACCGGACAATAGGTCATCGGATCCAGTCCCGTTTACCCACTGGACAACAGGTCATCGGATCGGGGCCCATCTGCCCACCGGACAACAGGTCATCGGATCGGGGCCCATCTGTCCACCGGACAACAGGTTATCGGATCCGGGCCCGTCTGCCCACCGGACAACAGAACATCGGATCAGGGCCCATCTGCTCACCGGACAACAGGTTATCGGATCGGGGCCCGTCTGCCCACCGGACAATAGGTCATCGGATCCAGTCCCGTTTTCTCATCTGAAAACAGGTCATCGGATCGGGGCCCATCTGTCCACCGGACAAGAGGTCATCGGATCGGGGTCCGTCTGCCCACTGGACAACAGGTCATCGGATCGGGGCCCATCTGCTCACCGGAGAACAGGTCATCGGATCCAGTCCCGTTTTCCCATCTGAAAATAGGTCATCGGATCGGGGCCCATCTGTCCACCGGACAACAGGTCATCTGATCCGGGCCCGTCTGCCCACTGGACAACAGGTCATCGGATCGGGGCCCATCTGCCCACCGGAAAACAGGTCATCGGACCGGGGCCCGTCTGCCCAACGGACAATAGGCCATCGGATCCAGTCCTGTTTTCCCACCGGACAACAGGTCATCGGATCGGGGCCCATATGTCCACCGGACAACAGGTCATCGAATCCGGGCCCGTTTGCCCACCTGACAATAGGTCATCGTATCGGGGCTCATATGCGCACTGGACAACAGGTCATCGGATCCAGTCCCTTTTTCCCAACTGAAAACAGGTCATCGGATCGGGGCCCATCTGTCCACCGGACAACAGGTCATCGGAACCGGGCCCGTCTGCCCACCGAACAACAGGTCATCGGATCCGGGCCCATCTGCCCACCGGACAACAGGTCATCGGATCGGGGCCTGTCTGCCCACCGGACAATAGGCCATCGGATCCAGTCCCGTTTACCCACCGGAAAACAGGTCATCGGATCAGGGCCCATCTGTCAATGTGACAACAGGCCATCGGATCCGGGCCGTTTGCCCACCTGACAATAGGTCATCGGATCGGGGCGCATATGCCCACTGGACAACAGGTCATCAGATCCAGTCCCGTTTTCCCACCGGACAACAGGTCATCGGAGCGGGACCCATCTGCCCACCGGACAACAGGTCATCGGATCGGGGCCCGTCTGCCCGCCAGACAATAGGCCATCGGATCCAGTCCCGTTTTCCCATCGGAAAACAGGTCATCGAATCGGGGCCCATCTGTCCACGGGACAACAGGTCATCGGATCCGGGCCCGTTGGCCCACCTGACAATAGGTCATCGGATCGGGGCGCATATGCCCACTGGTCAACAGGTCATCAGATCCAGTCCCGTTTTCCCAACGGACAACAGCTCATCGGATCGGGACCCATCTGCCCACCGGACAACAGGTCATTGGATCGAGGCCCGTCTGCCCGCCAGACTATAGGCCATCGGATCCAGTCCCGTTTTCCCATCGGAAAACAGGTCATCGGATCGGGGCCCATTTGTCCACGGGACAACAGGTCATCGGATCCGGGCCCGTTTGCCCACCTGACAATAGGTCATCGGATCCGGGTGGATATGCCCACTGGACAAAAGGTCATCGGATCCAGTCTCGTTTTCCCACCGGAAAACAGCTCATCGGATCGGGGTCCATCTGTCCACCGTACAACAGGTTGTCGGATTGAAGCCCATCTGCCCACCGGACAATAGGTCATCGGATACAGTCCCGTTTTCCAACCGGACAACAGGTCATCGGATCGGGGCCCATCTGTCCACCGGACAACTGGTTATCGGATCCGGCCCGTCTGCCCACCGGACAACAGAACATCGGATCAGGGCCCATCTGCTCACCGGACAACAGGTCATCGGATCGGGGCCCGTCTGCCCACCGGACAACAGGTCATCGGATCCAGTCCCGTTTTCCCACCTGAAAACAGGTCATCGGATCGGGGCCCATCTGTCCACCGGACAACAGGTCATCGGATTGGGGCCCGTCTGCACCAGACAATAGGTCATCGGATCCAGTCCCGTTTTCGAACCGGAAAGCAGTTCATCGGATCGGGGCCCATCTGCCCACCGGACAACAGGTCATCGGAACCGGGCCCGTCTGCTCACCGGACAACAGGTCATCGGATCCAGTCCCGTTTTCCCACCGGAAAACAGGTCATCAGATCGGGGCCCATCTGTCCACCGGACAACAGGTCATCGGATCCGGGCCCGTCTGCCCACCGGACAACAGGTCATCGGATCGGGGTGCATATGCCCACTGGACAACAGGTAATCGGATCCAGTCTCGTTTTCCCACCGGAAAACAGCTCATCGGATCGGGGCCCATCTGTCCACCGTACAACAGGTTGTCGGATTGAAGCCCATCTGCCCACCGGACAATAGGTCATCGGATACAGTCCCGTTTTCCAACCGGACAACAGGTCATCGGATCGGAGCCCATCTGTCCACCAGACAACAGGTTATCGGATCCGGGCCCGTCTGCCCACCGGACATCAGGTTATCGGATCAGGGCCCATCTGCTCACCGGACAAAAGGTCATCGGATCGGATCCGTCTACCCACCGGACAATAGGCCATCGGATCCAGTCCCGTTTACCAAGCGGAAAACAGTTCATTGGATCGGGGCCCATCTGTCTACCGGACAACAGGTCATCGGAACCGGGCCCGTCTGCCCACCGGACAACAGGTCATCGGATCCAGTCCCGTTTTCCCACCGGAAAACAGGTCATCAGATCGGGGCCCATCTGTCCATCGGACAACAGGTCATCGGAACCGGGCCCGTCTGCCCACCGGACAACAGGTCATCGGACCGGGGCCCATCTGCCCACCGGACAATAGGCCATCGGATCCAGTCCCGTTTTCCAACCGGACAACAGGTCATCGGATCGGGGCCCATCTGTCCACCGGACAACAGGTTGCCCGATTGAAGCCCATCTGCCCACCGGACAATAGGTCATCGGATCCAGTCCCGTTTTCCAACCGGACAACAGGTCATCGGATCGGGGCCCATCTGTCCACCGGACAACAGGTTGCCCGATTGAAGCCCATCTGCCCACCGGACAATAGGTCATCGGATCCAGTCCCGTTTTCCAACCGGACAACAGGTCATCGGATCGGGGCCCATCTGTCCACCAGACAACAGGTTATCGGATCCCGGCCCGTCTGCCCACCGGACAACAGGTCATTGGATCAGGGCCCAACTGCTCACCGGACAACAGGTCATCGGATCGGGGCCCGACTGCCCACCGGACAATAGGTCATCGGATCCAGTCCCGTTTTCCCATCTAAAAACAGGTCATCGGATAGGGGCCCATCTGTCCACCGGACAACAGTTCATCGGATCCGGGCCCGTCTGCCGACTGGACCACAGGTCATCGGATCGGGACCCATCTGCCCACCGGACAACAGGTCATCAGATCGGGGCCCGTCTGCCCAACGGACTATAGGCCATCGGATCCAGTCCCGTTTTCCCACCGGAAAACAGGTCATCGGATCGGGGCCCATATGTCCACCGGACAACAGGTCATCGGATCCGGGCCCATTTGCCCACCTGACAATAGGTCATCGTATCGGGGCTCATATGCCCACTGGACAACAGGTCATCGTATCCAGTCCCTTTTCCCCACCTGAAAACAGGTCATCGGACTGGGGCCCATCTGCCCATCGGACAACAGGTCATCGGATCGGGGCCCGTCTGCCCACCGGACAATAGGCCATCGGATCCAGTCCCGTTTTCCCACTGGAAAACAGGTCATCGGATAGGGGCCCATCTGTCCACCGGACAACAGGTCATCGGATCCGGGCCCGTTTGCCCACCTGAAAATAGGTAATCGGATCGGGGCGCATATGCCCACTGGACAACAGGTCATTGGATCCAGTCCCGTTTTCCCACCGGAAAACAGGTCATCGGATCGGGGCCCATCTTTCCACCGGACAACAGTTTGTCGCATTGAAGCCCATCTGCCCACCGGACAATAGGTCATCGGATCCAGTTCTGTTTACCCACTGGACAACAGGTCATCGGATCGGGGCCCATCTGCCCACCGGACAACAGGTCATCGGATCGGGGCCCATCTGTCCACCGGACAACAGGTTATCGGATCTGGGCCCGTCTGCCCACCGGACAACAGAACATCGGATCAGGGCCCATCTGCTCACCGGACAACAGGTCATCGGATCGGGGCCCGTCTGCCCACCGGACATTAGGTCATCGGATCCAGTCCCGTTTTCTCATCTGAAAACAGGTCATCGGATCGGGGCCCATCTGTCCACCGGACAAGAGGTCATCGGATCCGGGCCCGTCTGCCCACTGGACAACAGGTCATCGGATCGGGGCCCATCTGCTCACCAGACAACAGGTCATCGGATCCAGTCCCGTTTTCCCACCGGAAAACAGGTCATAAGATCGGGGCCCACCTGTCCACCGGAGAACAGGTCATCGGATCCGGGCCAGTCTGCCCACCGGACAACAGGTCATTGGATCGGGGCCCATCTGCCCACCAGAAAACAGGTCATCGGACCGGGGCCCGTCTGCCCAACGGACAATAGGCCATCGGATCCAGTCCCGTTTTCCCACCGGAAAACAGGTCATCTGATCGGGGCCCATCTATCCACCGGACAACAGGTTGTCGGATTGAAGCCCATCTGCCCAACGGACAATAGGTCATCGGATCCAGTCCCGTTTTCCAACCGGACAACAGGTCATCGGATCGGGGCCCATCTGCCCACCGGACAACAGGTCATCTGATCCGGGTCCGTCTGCCCAACGGACAATAGGTCATCGGATCCAGTCCCGTTTTCCCATCTGAAAATAGGTCATCGGATCGGGGCCCATCTGTCCACCAGACAACAGGTCATCTGATCCGGGTCCGTCTGCCCACTGGACAACAGGTCATCGGATCGGGACCCATCTGCCCACCGGACAACAGGTCATCGGATCGGGGCCCGTCTGCCCAACGGACAATAGGCCATCGGATCCAGTCCCGTTTTCCCACCGGACAACAGGTCATCGGATCGGGGCCCATATGTCCACCGGACAACAGGTCATCGAATCCGGGCCCGTTTGCCCACCTGACAATAGGTCATCGTATCGGGGCTCATATGCGCACTGGACAACAGGTCATCGGATCCAGTCCCTTTTTCCCACCTGAAAACAGGTCATCGGATCGGGGCCCATCTGTCCACCGGACAACAGGTCATCGGAACCGGGCCCGTCTGCCCACCGAACAACAGGTCATCGGATCGGGGCCTGTCTGCCCACCGGACAACAGGTCATCGGATCGGGGCCTGTCTGCCCACCGGACAATAGGCCATCGGATCCAGTCCCGTTTTCCCATCGGAAAACAGGTCATCGGATCGGGGCCCATCTGTCCACGGGACAACAGGTCATCGGATCCGGGCCCGTTGGCCCACCTGACAATAGGTCATCGGATCGGGGCGCATATGCCCACTGGACAACGGGTCATCAGATCCAGTCCCGTTTTCCCAACGGACAACAGGTCATCGGATCGGGACCCATCTGCCCACCGGACAACAGGTCATTGGATCGAGGCCCGTCTGCCCGCCAGACTATAGGCCATCGGATCCAGTCCCGTTTTCCCATCGGAAAACAGGTCATCGGATCGGGGCCCATTTGTCCACGGGACAACAGGTCATCGGAACCGGGCCCCTTTGCCCACCTGACAATAGGTCATCGGATCCGGGTGCATATGCCCACTGGACAACAGGTCATCGGATCCAGTCTCGTTTTCCCACCGGAAAACAGCTCATCGGATCGGGGCCCATCTGTCCACCGTACAACAGGTTGTCGGATTGAAGCCCATCTGCCCACCGGACAATAGGTCATCGGATACAGTCCCGTTTTTCAACCGGACAACAGGTCATCGGATCGGGGCCCATCTGTCCACCGGACAACTGGTTATCGGATCCGGCCCGTCTGCCCACCGGACAACAGAACATCGGATCAGGACCCATCTGCTCACCGGACAACAGGTCATCGGATCGGGGCCCGTCTGCCAACCGGACAATAGGTCATCGGATCCAGTCCCGTTTTCGAACCGGAAAGCAGTTCATCGGATCGGGGCCCATCTGCCCACCGGACAACAGGTCATCGGAACCGGGCCCGTCTGCCTACCGGACAACAGGTCATCGGATCGGGGCCCATCTGCCCACCGGACAACAGGTCATCGGATCCAGTCCCGTTTTCCCACCGGAAAACAGGTCATCGGATCGGGGCCCATCTGTCCACGGGACAACCGGTCATCGGATCCAGTCCCGTTTTCCCACCGGAAAACAGGTCATCGGATCGGGGCCCATCTGTCCACCGGACAACAGGTCATCGGATCCGGGCCCGTTTGCCCACCTGACAATAGGTCATCGGATCGGGGCGCATATGCCCGCCAGACAATAGGCCATCGCATCCAGTCCCGTTTTCCCATCGGAAAACAGCTCATCGGATCGGGGCCCATCTGTCCACCGTACAACAGGTTGTCGGATTGAAGCCCATCTGCCCACCGGACAATAGGTCATCGGATACAGTCCCGTTTTCCAACCGGACAACAGGTCATCGGATCGGGGCCCGTCTGCCCACCGGACAACAGAACATCGGATCAGGGACCATCTGCTCACCGGACAACAGGTCATCGGATCGGGGCCCGTCTGCCCACCGGACAATAGGTCATCGGATCCAGTCCCGTTTTCTCATCTGAAAACAGGTCATCGGATCGGGGCCCATCTGTCCACCGGACAAGAAGTCATCGGATCCGGGCCCGTCTGCCCACTGGACAACAGGTCATCGGATCGGGGCTCATCTGCCCACCGGACAACAGGTCATCGGACCGGGGCCCGTCTGCCAACCGGACAATAGGCCATCGGATCCAGTCCTGTTTTCCCATAGGAAAACAGGTCATCGGATAGGGGCACATCTGTCCACGGGACAACAGGTCATCGGATCCAGTCCCGTTTTCCCACCGGAAAACAGGTCATCGGATCGGGGCCCATCTGTCCACGGACAACAGGTCATCGGATCCGGTCCCGTCTGCCCACTGGACAACAGGTCATCGGATCGGGGCCCGTCTGCCCACCGGACAACAGGTCATCGGATCCAGTCCTGTTTTCGAACCGGAAAGCAGTTCATCGGATCGGGGCCCATATGCCCCCCGGACAACAGGTTATCGGAACCGGGCCCGTCTGCCCACTGGACAACAGGTCATCGGATCCAGTCCCGTTTTCTCACCTCAAAACAGGTCATCAGATCGGGGCCCATCTGTCAACCGGACAACAGGTCATCGGATTCAGGCCCATCTGCCCACCGGACAACAGGTCATCGGATCGGTGCCCATCTGCCCACCGGACAACAGGTCATCGGACCGGGGCCCGTCTGCCCACCGGACAATAGGCCATCGGATCCTGTCCCGTTTTCCCATAGGAAAACAGGTCATCGGATTGGGCCCCATCTGTCCACGGGACAACAGATTTTCGGATTGAAGCCCATCTGCCCACCGGACAATAGGTCATCGGATCCAGTCCCGTTTTCCAACCGGACAACAGGTCATCGGATCGGGGCCCATCTGTCCACCAGACAATAGGTTATCGGATCCGGGCCCGTCTGCACACCGGACAACAGGTCATCGGATCAGGGCCCATCTGCTCACCGGACAACAGGTCATCGGATCGGGGCCCGTCTGCCCACCGGACAATAGGTCATCGGATCCAGTCCCGTTTTCCCACCTGAAAACAGGTCATCGGATCGGGGCCCATCTGTCCACCGGACAACAGGTCATCGGATCCGGTCCCGTCTGCCCACTGGACAAGAGGTCATCGGATCGGGGTGCATATGCCCTCTGGACAACAGGTCATCGGATCCAGTCCCGTTTTCCCACCTGAAAACAGGTCATCGGATCGGGGCCCATCTGTCCACGGGACAACAGATTTTCGGATTGAAGCCCATCTGCCCACCGGACAATAGGTCATCGGATCCAGTCCCGTTTTCCAACAGGACAACAGGTCATTGGATCGGGGCCCATCTGTCCACCGGACAACAGGTTATCGGTTCCGGGCCCGTCTGCCCACCGGACAACAGGTCATCGGATCAGGGCCCATCTGCTCACCGGACAACAGGTCATCGGATCGGGGCCCGTCTGCCCACCGGACAATAGGTCATCGGATCCAGTCCCGTTTGCATACCTGACAATAGGTCATCGGATCGGGGTGCATATGCCCACTGGACAACAGGTCATCAGATCCAGTCCCGTTTTCCCGCCTGAAAACAGGTCATCGGATCGGGGCCCATCTGTCCACCGGACAACAGGTCATCGGAACCGGGCCCGTCTGCCCACCGGACAACAGGTCATCAGATCGGGGCCCATCTGCCCACCGGACAAAAGGTCATCGGATCGGGGCCCTTCTGCCCACCGGACAATAGGCCATCGGATCCAGTCCCATTTATCCACCGGAAAACAGGTCATCGGATCGGGGCCCATCTGTCCACGGGACAAGAGGTCATCGGATCGGGGCGCATATGCCCACTGCACAATAGGCCATTGGATCCAGTCCCGTTTTCCCACCGGAAAACAGGTCATCAGATAGGGACCCATCTGTCCACCGGACAACAGGTCATCGGATCCGGGCCCGTTTGCCCACCTGACAATAGGTCATCGGACCGGGGCACATATGCTCACTGGACAACAGGTCATCGGATCCAGTCCCGTTTTCCCACCTGAAAACAGGTCATTGGATCGGGGCCCATCTCTCCACCGGACAACAGGTCATCGGATCCAGTCCCGTTTTCCCACCTGAAAACAGGTCATCGGATCGGGACCCATCTGCCCACAGGACAACAGGTCATCGGATCGGGGCCCGTCTGCCCGCAAGACAACAGGTCATCGGATCGGGGCCCATCTGTCCACCGGACAACAGGTTGTCGGATTGAAGCCCATCTGCCCACCGGACAATAGGTCATTGGATCCAGTCCCGTTTTCCCATCTGAAAACAGGTCATCGGATCGGGGCCCATCTGTCCACCGGACAACAGGTCATCGGATCCGGGCCCGTCTGCCCACTGGACAACAGGTCATCGGATCGGGACCCATCTGTCCACTGGACAACAGGTCATCGGATCGGGGCCCGTCTGCCCACCGGACAATAGGCCATCGGATCCAGTCCCGTTTTCCCATCGGAAAACAGGTCATCGGATCGGGGCCCATATGTCCACCGGACAAGAGGTCATCGGATCCGGGCCCGTTTGCCCACCTGACAATAGGTCATCGGATCGGGGCTCATATGCCCACTGGACAAGAGTTCATCGGATCCAGTCCCGTTTTCCAACAGGAAAACAGGTCATCGGATCGGGGCCCATCTGTCCACCGGACAACGGGTTATCGGATCAGGGCCCGTCTGCCCACCGGACAACAGGTCATCGGATCGGGGCCCATCTGCCCACCGGACAAAAGGTTATCGGATCGGGGCCCGTCTGCCCACCGGACAATAGGCCATCGGATCCAGTCCCGTTTTCCCATCGGAAAACAGGTCATCGGATCGGGGCCCATCTGTCCACCGGACAACAGGTCATCGGATCCGGGCCCGTCTGCCCACTGGACAACAGGTCATCGGATCGGGACCCATCTGTCCACTGGACAACAGGTCATCGGATCGGGGCCCGTCTGCCCACCGGACAATAGGCCATCGGATCCAGTCCCGTTTTCCCACCGGAAAACAGGTCATCGGATCGGGGCCCATATGTCCACCGGACAACAGGTCATCGGATCCGGGCCCGTTTGCCCACCTGACAATAGGTCATCGGATCGGGACTCATATGCCCACTGGACAATAGGTCATCGGATCCAGTCCCGTTTTCCAACCGGACAACAGGTCATCGGATCGGGGCCCATCTGTCCACCGGACAACGGGTTATCGGATCAGGGCCCATCTGCCCACCGGACAACAGGTCATCGGATCGGGGCCCGTCTGCCCACCGGACAATTGGCCATCGGATCCAGTCCCGTTTTCCCATCGGAAAACAGGTCATCGGATCGGGGCCCATCTGTCCACCGGACAACAGGTCATCGGATCGGGACCCATCTGTCCACTGGACAACAGGTCATCGGATCGGGGCCCGTCTGCCCACCGGACAATAGGTCATCGGATCGGGGCTCATATGCCCACTGGACAAGAGGTCATCGGATCCAGTCCCGTTTTCCAACCGGACAACAGGTCATCGGATCGGGGCCCATCTGTCCACCGGACAACGGGTTATCGGATCAGGGCCCATCTGCCCACCGGACAACAGGTCATCGGATCGGGGCCCGTCTGCCCACTGGACAATAGGCCATCCGATCCAGTCCCGTTTTCCCATCGGAAAACAGGTCATCGGATCGGGGCCCATCTGTCCACGGGACAACAGGTGATCGGATCCAGTCCCGTTTTCCCACCGGACAACAGGTCATCGGATCGGGGCCCATCTGTCCACCGGACAACGGGTTATCGGATCAGGGCCCATCTGCCCACCGGACAACAGGTCATCGGATCGGGGCCCGTTCCACCGGACAATTGGCCATCGGATCCAGTCCCGTTTTCCCATCGGAAAACAGGTCATCGGATCGGGGCCCATCTGTCCACCGGACAACAGGTCATCGGATCGGGACCCATCTGTCCACCGGACAACAGGTCATCGGATCCGGGCCCGTTTGCCCACCTGACAATAGGTCATCGGATCGGGGTTCATATGCCCACTGGACAATAGGTCATCGGATCCAGTCCCGTTTTCCAACCGGACAACAGGTCATCGGATCGGGGCCCATCTGTCCACCGAACAACGGGTTATCGGATCAGGGCCCGTCTGCCCACCGGACAACAGGTCATCGGATCGGGGCCCATCTGCCCACCAGACAACAGGTCATCTGATCGGGGCCCGTCTACCCACCGGACAATAGGCCATCGGATCCAGTCCCGTTTTCCCATCGGAAAACAGTTCATCGGATCGGGGCCCATCTGTCCACCGGATAACAGGCCATCGGATCCGTCCCATTTGCCCACCTGACAATAGGTCATCGGATCGGGTGCATATGCCCACTGGACAACAGGTCATCGGATCCAGTCCCGTTTTCCCACCTGAAAACAGGTCATCGGATCGGGGCCCATCTGTCCACCGGACAACAGGTCATCAGATCGGGGACCATCTGCCCACCAGACAAAAGGTCATCCGATCGGGGCCCTTCTGCCCACCGGACAATAGGCCATCGGATCCAGTCCCGTTTATCCACCGGAAAACAGGTCATCGGATCTGGGCCCATCTGTCCACGGGACAACAGGTCATCGGATCGGGGCGCATATGCCCACTGCACAACAGGTCATCGGATCCAGTCCCGCTTTCCCACCGGAAAACAGGTCATCGGATCGGGGCCCATCTGCCCGCAAGACAACAGGTCATCGGATCGGGGCCCATTTGTCCACCGGACAAAAGGTTGTCGGATTGAAGCCCATCTGCCCACGGGACAATAGGTCATCGGATCCAGTCCCGTTTTCCAACCGGACAACAGGTCATCGGATCGGGGCCCATCTGCCCACCGGACAACAGGTTATCGGATCGGGGCCCGTCTGCCCACCGGACAATAGGCCATCGGATCCAATCCCGTTTACCCAACGGAAAACAGGTCATTGGATCGGGGCCCATCTGTCCACGTGACAACAGGTCATTGGATCCGGGCCCGTTTGCCCACCTGACAATAGGTCATCGGATCGGGGCGCATATGCCCACTGGACAACAGGTCATCGAATCCAGTCCCGTTTACCCACTGGACAACAGGTCATTGGATCGGGGCCCATCTGTCCACCGGACAACAGGTTATTGGATCCGGGCGCGTCTGCCCACTGGACAACAGGTCATCGGATCGGGGCCCATCTGCCCACCGGACAACAGGTCATCGGATCCGGGCCCGTTTGCCCACCTGACAATAGGTCATCAGATCGGGGTGCATATGCCCACTGGACAACAGCTGAACGGATCCAGTCCCATTTTCCCACCGGACAACAGGTCATCGGATCGGGGCCAATCTGTCCACCGGACAACAGGTCATCGCATCCGGGCCCGTCTGCCCACCGGACAACAGGTCATCGGATCCGGGCCCATCTGCCCACCGGACAACAGGTCATCGGATCGGGGCCCGTCTGCCCATTAGCAATAGGCCATCGGATCCAGTCCCGTTTTCCCACGTGAAAACAGGTCATCGGGTCGGGGCCCATCTGTCCACCGGACAACAGGTTGTCGGATTGGAGTCCATCTGCCCACCGGACAATAGGTCATCGGATCCAGTCCCATTTTCCAACCGGAAAACAGGTCATCGGATCGGGGACCTTCTGTCCACCGGACAAAAGGTCATCGGATCCAGTCCCATTTTCCCACCTGAAAACAGGTCATCGGATCGGGGCCCATCTGTCCACCGGACAACAGGTTGTCGGATTGAAGCCCATCTGCCCACCGGACAATAGGTCATCGGATCCAGTCCCGTTTTCCAACCGGACAACAGGTCATCGGATCGGGGACCATCTGTCCACCGGACAACAGGTTATCGCATCCGGGCCCGTCTGCCCACCGGACAACAGGTCATCGGAACAGGGCCCATCTGCTAACTGGACAACAGGTCATCGTAACGGGGCCCGTCTGCCCATCGGACAATAGGTCATCGGATCCAGTCCCGTTTACCCATCTGAAAACAGGTCATCGGATCGGGGCCCATCTGTCCACCGGACAACAGGTCATTGGATCCGGGCACGTCTGCCCACTGGACAACAGGTCATTGGATCGGGGCCCATCTGCCCACCGGACAACAGGTCATCGGATCCAGTCCCATTTTCCCACCGGAAAACAGGTCATCGGATCGGGGCCCATCTATCCACCGGACAACAGGTCATCGGATCCGGGCCCGTCTGCCCACCGGACAATAGGTCATCGGATCGGGGTGCATATGCCAATTGGACAACAGCTGAAAGGATCCAGTCCCGTTTTCCCACCTGAAAACAGGTCATCGGATCGGGGCCCATCTATCCACCGGACAACAGGTCATCGGATCCGGACAAGTTTGCACACCTGACAATAGGTCATCGGATCGGGGCGCATATGGCCACTGGACAACAGGTCATCGGATCCAGTCCCGTTTTCCCACAGGAAAACAGGTCATCGGATCGGGGCCCATCTGTCCAACGGACAACAGGTCATCGGATATAGGCCCGTTTGCCCACCTGACAATAGGTCATCGGATCGGGGCGCATATGCCCACTGGACAACAGGTCATCGGATCCAGTTCCGTTTTTTCACCTGAATACAGGTCATCGGATCAGGGTCCATCTGCCCACCGGACAATAGGTCATCGGATCCAGTCCCGTTTTCCAATCGGACAACAGGTCATCGTATCGGGGCCCGTCTGCCCACCGGACAACAGGTCATCGGATCGGGGCCCGTCTGCCCACCGGACAATAAGCCATCGGATCCAGTCCCGTTTTCTCACCGTAAAACAGGTCATCAGATCGTGGCGCATATACCCACTGAACAACAGGTCATCGGATCCTGGCCTGTTTGCCCACTGGACAACAGGTCATCGGATCGGTGCCCATCTGCCCACTGGACAACAGGTCATCTGATTGGGGACCGTCTGCCCACCGGACAATAGGACATCGGATCCAGTCCCGTTTTCCCACCGGACAAAAGGTCATCGGATCCTGGCCGGTTGACCACCGGAAAACAGGTCATCGGATCGGGGCCCATCTGCCCACCGGACAACAGGCCATCGGATCCGGGCCCGTCTGCCCACTGGACAACAGGTCATCGGATCGGCGCCCATCTGTCCACTGGACAACAGGTCATCTGATGGGGGACCGTCTGCCCACCGGACAATAGGCCATCGGATCCAGTCCCGTTTTCCCAACGGAAAACAGGTCATCGGATCCGGGCCCGTTTGCCCACCTGACAATAGGTCATCGGATCGGGGCGCATATGCCCACTGGACAACAGGTCATCGGATCCAGTCCCTTTTTCCCACCTGAAAACAGGTCATCGGATCGGGGCGCATCTGTCCACCGGACAACAGGTCATCGGATCCGGGCCCGTCTGCCCACCGGACAACAGGTCATCGGATCGGAGCCGATCTGCCCACCGGACAACAGGTCATTGGATCGGGGTCCGTCTGCCCACTGGACAATAGGCCATCGGATCCAGTCCCGTTTTCCAACCGGACAACAGGTCATTGGATCGAGGCCCATCTGTCCACTGTACAACAGGTCATCGGATCCGGGCCCGTCTGCCCACCGGACAACAGGTCATCAGATCAGGGCCCATCTGCTCACCGGACAACAGGTCATCGGATCGGGGCTCATCTGCCCACCGGACAACAGGTCATCGGATCGGGGCTCATCTGCCCACCGGACAACAGGTCATCGGATCGGGGCCCATCTGCCCACCGGACATCAGGTCATCGGATCGGGGCCCGTCTGGCCACCGGACAATAGGCCATTGGATCCAGTCCCGTTTTCCCCCCGGAAAACAGGTCATCGGATCGGGGCCCACCTGTCCACTGGACAACAGGTCATCAGATCCGGGCCCATTTGCCCACCTGACAATAGGTCATTGGATCGGGGCGCATATGCCCACTGGACAACAGGTCATCGGATCCTGGCCTATTTGCCCACTGGACAACAGGTTATTGGATCGGGGCCCATCTGTCCACCGGACAGCAGTTTGTTGGATTGAAGCCCCTCTGCCCATCGGACAATAGGTCATCGGATCCAGTCCCGTTTTCCAACCGGACAACAGGTCATCGGATCGGGGCCCATCTGTCCACCGGACAACAGGTTATCAGATCCAGGCCCGTCTGCCCACCCGACTACAGGTCATCGGATCAGGGCCCATCTGCTCACCGGACAATAGGTCATCGGATCCAGTCAAGTTTTCCCACTTGAAAACAGGTCATCGGATCGGGGCCCATCTGTCCACCGGACAACAGGTCATCAGATCCGGGCCCGTTTGCCCACCTGACAATAGGTCATCGGATCGGGGCGCATATGCCCACTGGACAACAGGTCATCGGATTCGGGCCCGTCTGCCCACCGGACAACAGGTCATCGGATCCAGTCCCGTTTTCCCATCGGAAAACAGGTCATCGTATCGGGAACCATCTGTCCACCGGACAACAGGTCATCGGATCCGGGCCCGTTGGCCTACCTAACAATAGGTCATCGGATCGGGGCTCATATGCCCACTGGACAACAGGTCATCGGATCGGGGCCCATCTGCCCACCGGACAACAGGTTAACGGATCGGGGCCCGTCTGCCCACCGGACAATAGGCCATCGGATCCCGTCCCGTTTTCCCACCGGAAAACAGGTGATCGGATCGGGGCCCATCTGTCCACCGGACTACAGGTCATCGGATCCGGGCCCGTTTGCCCACCTGACAATAGGTCATCAGATCGGGGCGCATATGCCACTGGACAACAGGTCATCGTATCCAGTCTCGTTTTCCCACAGAAAAACAGGTCATCAGATCGGGGCCCATCTGTCCACCGGACAACAGGTCATCGGATCCGGGCCCTTCTGCCCGCCGGACAACAGGTCATCGGATCGGGGCCCGTCTGCCTACTGGACAATAGGTCATCAGATCCAATTCCTTTTTCCCACCGGACAACAGGTCATCGGATCCGCGCCCGTCTGCCCACCAGAACACAGGTCATGGGATCCGGGCCCATCTGCCCACCGGACAAGAGGTCATCGGATCGGGGCCCGTCTGCCCACCGGACAATAGGCCATCGGATCCAGTCCCGTTTTCCCACCGGAAAACAGGTCATTGGATCTGGTCCCATCTGTCCACCGGACAACAGGTCATCGGATCGGGGCCCGTCTGCCTACCGGACAATAAGTCATCGGATCCAGTTCCTTTTTCCCACCGGACAACAGGTCATCGGATCCGCGCCCGTCTGCCCACCAGACAACAGGTCATGGGATCGGGGCCTGTCTGCCCACCGAACAATAGGTGAACGGATCCAGTCCCTTTTTCCCACCGGACAACAGCTCATCGGATCGGGGCCCATCTGTCCACCGGACATCAGGCCATCAGATCCTGGCCTGTTTGCCGACCGGGCAACAGGTCATCGGATCGGGGCCCATCTGCCCACCGGACAACAGGTTGTCGGATTGGATCCCATCTGCCCACCGGACAATAGGTCATTGGATCCAGTCCCGTTTTCCATCCGGACAACAGGTCATCGGATCGGGGCCCATCTGTCCACCGGACAACAGGTCATCGGATCCGGGCCCGTTTGCCCACCTGACAATAGGTCATCGGATCGGGGCGCATATGCCCACTGGACAACAGGTCTTCGGATCCAGTCCCGTTTTCCCACCTGAAAACACTTTATCGGAGCGGGGCCCGTCAGCTCACAGGACAACAGGATCCGATGACCTGTTGTCAGGTGGGCAGGTGGCCTGATCTGGTGACCTTTTGTCCGATGGGCAAACGAGCCTGGATCTGATGACCTCTTGTCCAGTGGGCAGAAAGGCCCCGATCAGATCAGATGACCAGTTGTCCAGGGAGCAGACGGGCGCCGATCCGATGGCCTGTTGTCCGGTGGGCAGACGAGCCCCGATTCGATGACCTATTGTCCGGTGGGCAGATGGCCCCGATCCGATGACCTGTTGTCCTGTGAGGAGACGGGCCCGGATCCGATGACCTGTTGTCCGGTGGGCACATCGGCACCTGTTGTCCGGTGGGCATAGAGGCCCCGATCCGATGAGCTATTGTCCGGTGGGTATAAGGGCCCCGATCCGATGAGCTATTGTCCGGTGGCTATAAGGGCCTCGGTCCGATGAGCTGTTGTCTGGAGGGCAGATGGGCCCCAATCCGATGACCTATTGTCAGGTGGGCAAACGGGCCTGGATCCGATGATCTGTTGTCCGGTGGGCAGATAGGCCCCGATCCGATGACTTGTTGTCAAGTGGGCAAACAAGCCTGGATTCGATGATCTGTTGTCCAGTGGGCAGGTGGGCCCCGATCCCATGACCTTTTGTCCGGTGGGCAGACGGGCCCCGATCCCATGACCTGTTGTCCGGTGGGCAGACGGGCCCCGATCCAATGACCTGTTGTCCGGTGAGCAGACCAGCCAGAATCCTATGACCTGTTGTCCTGTGAGCAAACGAGCCTCGATCCGATGACCTTTTGTTCGGTGGGTAAACAGACCTGGCCAGATCTGATGACATGTTGTCCGGTGGACAGATGGGCCCCGATCCTATGATCTGTTGTCTGGTGGGCAAACGAGCCTGGATCCAATGACCTGTTGTTCGGTGGGCAAATGGGCCCCGATCCACAGACCTGTTCTCCGGTGGGCAAACGTGCCTGGATCCGATGACCTGATGTCCGGTGGCAGATGCGCCCTGATCCGATGACCTGTTTTCCGGTGTGCAAACGAGCCTGGATCCGATGACCTGTTGTCTGATAGGCAGATGGGCCCCGATCCGATGACCTTTTGTCCGGTGGTCAAACGGGCCTGGATCCAATGACCTGTTGTCCGGTGGACAGATGGGCCCTGATCCGATGACCTGTTGTCCGGTGGAAAAACTGGACTGGATCCAATGACCCATTTCAACAAAAATGTCTGCGATGCCCCTATAAACCTATGGAAGGGGGAGCTGGAGGGAGAAAAAGCAGAGCACCGAAAAGGTAAATACTGAGGCTTATAATGCAGAGAAAAAATGCAGGATACCCATCATATAATGTACACTCCCCATACATTCATGTACACTCAGGAGTGTATAATGAGTGGAAATTATTCCTTTATATAGTACTCCTTATTCTAAAAAGTCATCTGAAAGTGCTGTTAAATCGTAAGGGAATCTGCCACCCGGTTTTAGATGCCCCATCTGAGAGCAGCATGATATAAGGGGTGAGACCCTGATTACAGTGATATCTCACGCTTTTTGCTGCTTACTGCTAGTCTGTTGGGGCAGACGGGCCCCGATCCAATGACCTGTTGTCCGGTGGGCAGACGGGCTCAGATCCGATGACCTGTTGTCCGGTGGGCAGACCGGCCCCGATCCCATGACCTGTTGTCCGGTTGACAGACGGGCCCGGATCCGATGACCTGTTGTCAGGTGGGCATAAGGTCCTGGATCCGATGACCTGTTGTCCGGTGGGCAGATGGCCCGATCCGGTGACCTTTTGTCCGATGGGCAAACGAGCCTGGATCTGATGACCTCTTGTCCAGTGGGCAGAAAGGCCCCGATCAGATCAGATGACCTGTTGTCCAGGGAGCAGACGGGCCCCGATCCGATGACCTGTTGTCCGATGGGCAGACGAGCCCCGATTCGATGACCTGTTGTCCGGTGGGCAGATGGGCCCTGATCCAATGACCTGTTGTTCTGTGGGCAGATGGGCCCCGATCCTATGATCTGTTCTCCGGTGGGCAAACGTGCCTGGATTCGATGACCTGTGTCCGGTGGGCAGATGGGCCCCGATCCGATGACCTGTTTTCCGGTGGGCAAACGAGCCTGGATCCAATGACCAACTGTTGTCTGGTGGGCAGATGGGCCCCGGGATCCGATGACCTGTTGTCCGGTGGGCAAATGGGCCCGGATCACATCTTTTATCCGGTGGGCAAATGGGCCTGGATCCGATGACCTGTTATCCGGTGGGCAAATGGGCCCAGATCCAATGACCATGTTGTCCGGTGGGCAAAAATGCCTGGATCCGATGACCTGTTGTCCGGTGGGCAGATGGGCCCCGATCCGATGACCTGTTTGTTGTCCGGTGGGCAAACGGGCCTGGATCCGATGAGCTGTTGTTCGTTCGGTGGGCAAATGGGCCCCGATCCAAAGACCTGTTCTCCAGTGGGCAAACGTACCTGTATCCGACGGTGACCTGATGTCCGGTGGGCAGATGCGCCCTGATCCCATGACCTGTTTTCCGGTGTGCAAACGAGCCTGGTTCCGATGACCTGTTTGTTGTCTGATGGGCAGATGGGCTCCAATCCGATGACCTGTTGTCCGGTGGGCAAATGGGCCCGGATCCGATGACCTTTTGTCTGGTGGTCAAACGGGCCTGGATCCGATGACCTGTTGTCCGGTGGACAGATGGGCCCCGATCCGATGACCTGTTGTCCGGTGGGCAGATGGCCCCGATCCGATGACCTGTTGTCCGGTGAGGAGACGGGCCCGGATCCGATGACCTGTTGTCCGGTGGGCACATCGGCACCTGTTGTCCGGTGGGCATAGGGGCCCCGATCCGATGAGCTATTGTCCGGTGGGTATAAGGGCCTCGATCCGATGAGCTATTGTCTGGTGGGCAGATGGGCCCCGATCCGATGACCTGTTGTCTGGTGGGCAGTCCGGCCCCGATCCGATGAACTGTTGTCCTGTGGGCATAAGGGCCCCGATCCGATGAGCTATTGTCCGGTGGCTATAAGGGCCTCGGTCCGATGAGCTGTTGTCCGGTGGGCAGATGGGCCCCGATCCAATGACCTGTTGTCCAGTGGGCAAACGAGCCTGGATCCGATGACCTGTTCTCCGGTGGGAAGATGGGCCCCGATCCAATGACCTGTTTTCCGGTGAGCAAACTGCCCCGTTCCGATGACCTGTTGTCCGGTGGGCAGACAATGACCTGTTGTCCGGTGGGCAAACGAGCCTGGATCCGATGACCTGTTGTCCGTTGGGCAGATGGGCCCCTATTCGATGACCTGTTGTCCAGTGGGCAAAAATGCCTGGATCCGATGACCTGTTGTCCGGTGGGCAGATGGGCCCCGATCCGATGACCTGTTTGTTGTCCAGTGGGCAAACGGGCCTGGATGCGATGACCTGTTGTTCGGTGGGCAAATGGGCCCCGATCCAAAGACCTGTTCTCCGGTGGGCAAACGTGCCTGGATCCGATGACCTGATGTCCGGTGGGCAGATGCGCCCTGATCCGATGACCTGTTTTCCGGTGTGCAAACGAGCCTGGATCCGATGACCTGTTGTCTGATGGGCAGATGGGCCCCGATCCGATGACCTGTTGTCCAGTGGGCAAATGGGCCGGATCCGATGACCTGTTGTCCGGTGGACAGATGGGCCCCGATCCGATGACCTGTTGTCCGGTGGAAAAAGTGGACTGGATCCGATGACCTATAATATAGTCTGTTGGGGCAGACGGGCCCCGATCCGATGATCTGTTGTCCGGTGGGCAGACGGGCTCAGATCCGATGACCTGTTGTCCGGTGGGCAGACCGGCCCTGATCCCATGACCTGTTGTCCGGTGGACAGATGGGCCCCGATCCGATGACCTGTTGTCCGGTGGGCAGATGGCCCCGATCCGATGACCTGTTGTCCGGTGAGGAGACGGGCCCGGATCCGATGACCTGTTGTCCGGTGGGCACATCGGCACCTGTTGTCCGGTGGGCATAGGGGCCCCGATCCAATGAGCTATTGTCCGGTGGGTATAAGGGCCTCGATCCGATGAGCTAAGTCAGGTGGGCAGATGGGCCCCGATCCGATGTGTTGTCTGGTGGGCAGTCCGGCCCCGATCCGATGACCTGTTGTCCTGTGGGCATAAGGGCCCCGATCCGATGAGCTGTTGTCCGGTGGGCAGATGGGCCGGATCCGATTACCTATTGTCAGGTGGGCAAATGGGCCTGGATCCGATGATCTGTTGTCCGTCCGGTGGGCAGATAGGCCCCGATCCCATGACCTTTTGTCCGGTGGGCAGACGGGCCCCGATCCCATGACCTGTTGTCTGGTGGGCAGAAGGGCCCCGATCCCATGACCTTTTGTCCGGTGAGCAGACCGGCCACAATCCTATGACCTGTTGTCCTGTGGGCAAACGGGCCTCGATCCGATGACCTTTTGTCCGGTGGGCAGATAGATGGGCCCTGATCCGATGACCTGTTGTTCGGTGGGCAAACAGACCTGGCCAGATCCGATGACTTGTTGTCCGGTGGACAGTTGGGCCCCGATCCTATGATCTGTTGTTCGGTGGGCAAACGAGCCTGGATCCGATGACCTGTGTCGGAGTGGGCAGATGGGCCCCGATCTGATGACCTGTTGATCCAATGACCTGTTGTCCGGTGGGCAGACAGGCCCCAATCCGATGGATGACCTGTTGTCCGGTGGGCAAACGAGCCTGGATCCGAGATCAGTGATGTTCAGCTCCTCCACACTGTTTACATCTGACCTCTGCCGAAGCTGCAAACAGCTGATTAGTGGAGGTGCCGTGTGCTGGACCCCCACAAATCTGATATTAATGACCTAACCAAGGGATAGGCCATCAATATGTTTGTCCAGGAAAATCCCTTTGAGGCCCACCTGCCCATACTCTATGTATATAATATATATATATGGCAGATGGGCCCCGATTCGATGACCTGTTGTCCGGTGGGCAAATCGGCCCGGATCCGATGACCTGTTGTCCGGTGGGCAAACATGCCTCGATCCAGCTGTTGTCCGGTGGGCAGATGGGCCCCGGATCCAATGACCTGTTATCCGGTGGGCAAACGGGCCTGGATCCGATGACCTGTTGTTCGGTGAAATGGGCCCCGATCCAAAGACCTGTTCTCCGGTGGGCAAACGTGCCTGGATTCGATGGTGGGCAGATGGGCCCCGATCCGATGACCTGTTTTCCGGTGGGCAAACGAGCCTGGATCCAATGACCTGTTGTCTGGTGGGCAGATGGGCCCGGGGATCTGATGACCTGTTGTCCGGTGGGCAAATGGGCCCGGATCCGATGACCTGTTATCCGGTGGGCAAATGGGCCCAGATGTCCAATGACCTGTTGTCCGGTGGGCAAACGAGCCTGGATCCGATGATGACCTGTTGTCCGGTGGGCAGATGGGCCCCGATCCAATGACCTGTTTTCCGGTGGGCAAACGGGCCTGGATCCGATGACCAACATGTTGTCCGGTGGGCAGACGGGCCCCGATCCGATGACCTGTTGTCCGGTGGGCAAACGAGCCTGGATCTGATGACCTGTTGTCCGGTGGGCAGATGGGCCCCGATTCAATGACCTGTTTTCCGGTGGGCAAATGGGCCCGGATCCGATGACCTGGTGGGCAAACATGCCTGGATCCGATGACCTGTTGTCCGGTGGTCAGATGGGCCCCGATCCGATGACCTGTTGTCCGGTGTGCAAACGGGCCTGGATCCGATGACCTGTTTGTTGTTCGGTGGGCAAATGGGCCCTGATCCAAAGACCTGTTCTCAGGTGGGCAAACGTGCTTGGATCCGATGACCTGATGTCCGGTGGGCAGATGGGCCCCGATCCGATGACCTGTTTTCCGGTGGGCAAACGAGCCTGGATCCCATGACCTGTGTGACATCACTGTGCTCATTCCTCCTGTACTGACATCGCTGTGTTCATTACTCCTGTACTGTGACATCACTGTACAGACGTGCTCATTACTCCTGTACTGACATCATTGTGCTCAATACTCCGCCTGTACAACATGTGACATCACTGTGCTCATTACTCCTGTACTGTGACATCACTGTGCTCATTCCTCCTGTACTGACATCATTGTGCTCATTACTCCTGTACTGTGACATGACTGTGCTCATCTGTGACATCACTGTGCTCATTATGTTGTCTGGTAGGCATGGGCCCCGAGATCTGATGACCTGCTTTCTGGTGGGCAAACGGGCCTGGATCCGATGACCTATTGTCCGGTGGGCAGAAGACGGGTTTTAATCCGATGGCCTGTTGTAAGGTGGGCAGACGGGCCCAGATCCGATGACCTTTTGTCCGGACGGTGGGCAAACGGGTCTGGATCAGATGACCTGTTGTCCGGTGGGCAGATGGTCCCCGATCCAATGACTTGTCCGGTGGGCAAACGTGCCTGGATCCGATGACCTGTCCTCCAGAGAGAGACTCTTTTTATAGCTCCCCATTGATGATGGGACCTGAATGGGGAGACCCCTCTATTAACTCAGAATTGCCAAGGAGGGTATTTGAAAACATTTTTTCCAAACCAGACAAGAAATTGTACTAGAGGAACTTGGGGTAAAAATCTGTCACTTTGGTATTTGTAGATCATGTATGAGACCAAATGATTTATTTTCACTGGAAAATATAATCTTCAGGGTCATGTTCTAAAGATGACCTCCTAATTGTACTTTTGTACTTTTTTTCATATGTTTTTGTAGCTATCCATGTAATGAATGACATGAAAGTACTGCACTGGCTTTACGAGCCATTGTATAAAAGCCCCCTGCCCATGTTACAGCAGCCCCCTCATAAGTATTGACAGCCCCAGCTTTACAACCTGCACTAGGGATTGTCAGTGTGAAATTATCACTTTTACACAGTATGTGTGGGCCGTCTTTAGCTGTTTTGTGGTCAAGGGTGGGCAAACGGGCCTGGATCAGATGCACTCAAGAAAGAAGGAATTCTGCGGTGTTAGTGAAGCGCTAGAACAACTAGACAGTGGATTAGGTTATAACACACAAACCTTTTATTGTTTAGTACGCTCTCTAACGCCACGACGCGTTTCGATAGCAGACGCTATCTTCCTGGATCAGATGCACTGCTGTTGAGTGGGCTAACTAACGGGCCTATCCGATGACCAAATGTTGTCCGGTGGGCAAACGGGTCTGGATCCGATGACTTGTTGTCCGGTGGGCAGATGGGCCCGGATCCGATGAACTGGTGTCCGGTGGGCAGATGGGCCCGGATCCGATGACCTGTTGTCCGGTGGGCAGATGGGCCCCGATCCGATGACCTGTTGTCCGGTGGGCAGATGGGCCCCGATCCGATGACCTGTTGTCCGGTAGGCAAACATGCCTGGATCCGATGACCTGTTGTCTGGTGGGCAGTTGGGCACCGATCCAAAGACCTGTTCTCAGGTGGGCAAACGGGCCTGGATCCGATGACCTGTTGTCCGGTGGGCATACGGGCCCCGATCCAATGACCTGTTGTCCGGTGGGAAAAAGGGCCTAGATCCAGACAACAGGTCATCGGATCCAGGCATGTTTGCCAACCGGACAACAGGTCATCAGATCCAGGCCCGTTTGCCCACCGGACAACAGGTCATCGGATCCAGGCCCGTCTGTCCACCGGACAACAGATCATCGGATCGAGGCCTCTATACACACCGGACAATAGCTCATCGGATCGGGGCCCTTATACCCACCGGACAATAATTGCTCATCGGATCAGGGACCATCTGCCCACCGGACAACAGACCATCGGATCGTGGTCGGTCTGTCCACTGGACAACAGGTCATCGGATCAGGGCCCGTCTGCCCACCGGACAACAGGTCATCGGACCCGCCCGTCTGCCCACTGGACAACAGGTCATCGGATCAGGGCCCGTTTGCCCACTGGACAACAGGTCATCGAATCGGGGCCCGTCAGCCCACCGGACAACAGGTCATCGGATCGGGGCCCGTCAGCCCACCGGACAACAGGTCATCAGATCGGGGCCCATCTGCCCACCGGACTACAGGTCATCGGATCCAGGCCCGTTTGCCCACCGGATAACAGGTCATCGGATCGGGACCCATCTGCCCACCGGACAACACGTCATCGGATCCAGGCCCCTTTGACCTGTTGTCCGGTGGGCAGATGGGCCCATTGTCCAGTGGGCAAACAGGCCTGCATCCGATGGTCTGTTGTCTGGTGGACAGATGGACCCCGATCCGATGACCTGTTGTCCGGTAGGAAAACTGGTTTGGATCCGATAACCTATTGTCTGTTGGGGCAGACAGGCCCCGATTGAATGATTTGTTGTCCGGTGGGCACACAGACCCCGATCCGATGACCTGCTGTCTGGTGGGCAGACGGGCCCTGATCCGATGACCTGTTGTCTGGTTGGCAGACCGGCCCCGATCCGACGACCTGTTGTCCGGTGGGCATAAGGGCCCCGATCCGATGACCTGTTGTCCAGTGGGCAAATGGGCCTGGATCCGAAGACCTGTTAGATTGGATCAGGGCCTATGACTTGTCCAGTGGGCAAACAGGCCTGGATCGGATGACCTGTTGTCCGTGGGCTGACGGGCCCCGATCCTTTGACCTGTTGTCCGGTTGGCAAATGGGCGACCTGTTGCCGGGGGACAGACGGGCCCCGATCCGATGACCTGTTGTCCGGTGGGCAAATGGGCCTGGATCTAATGACCTGTTGTCTGGTGGGCAGAAGGGCCCTGATCCGATCGATGACCTGTTGTCCTTTGGGCAGATGGGCCCCGATCCGATGACCTGCTGTCCGGTGGGCATAAGGGCCCTGATCTGATGACCTGTTGTCCGGTGGGCATAAGGGCCCCGATCCGATGAGCTATTGTCCGGTGGGTATAAGGGACTCGATCCGATAACCTGTTGTCCAGTGGGCAAAAGGGCCTGGATCCGATGGCCTTTTGCCCCGGTGGACAGATGGGCCCTGATCCGATGACCTGTTGTCCGGTGAGCAAAAGGACCTGGATCCGATGACATTGGGTCTGGTGGGCAGATGGGCCCCGATACGATGACCTGTTGTCCGGTGGGCAAACGGGCCTGGATCCGATGACCTGTTGTCTAAGGGGCAGATGGGCCCCGATCCAAAGACCTGTTCTCCGGTGGGCAAACGGGCCTGGATCCGATGACCTATTGTCCAGTAGGCAGATTGGGCCCCATCCGATGACCTGTTGTCCGGTTTGAAAACAGGCCTGGATCCGATGACCTGTTGTCCGGTGGGTGGGAAGATGGGCCCCGATCCAATGACCTGTTCTCTGGTGGGTAAACGGGCCTGGTTCCGATGGCCAACATGTTGTCCAGTGGGCAGATGGGCCCGATCAGATGACCTGTTGTCCGGTGGGCAAACGGGCCTGGATCAGATAACCTGCTGTCGAGTGGGCAGATGGGCCCCGATCCGATGACCTGTTGTCCGGGGGGCAGATGGGCCCCGATACGATGACCTGTTGTCCGGAGGGCAGACAGGCCCGGATCCGATTGTTTGTTGTCTGTCCGGTGCACAGATGGGCCCCGGGATCCGATGACCTGTTGTTTGGTGGGCAGAGAGGCCCCGATCCGATGACCTGTTGTTTGGCGGGCAGACGGGCCCCGATCCGCAGACCTGTTGTCCGGTGGGCAGACGGGCCCCGATCCGATGACCTGTTGTCCGGTGGGTAGACGGGCCCCGATCCGATGACGTGTTTTCCGGTGGACAGACCGGCCTCACTGTATATAGTGCTCATCAATCACTGTATATAGTGCTCTGCACTCACTGTATATAGTGCTCATCTGGTATATAGTGCTCTGCACTCACTGTATATAGTTAGTGCTCATCTGTCACTGTATATAGTGCTCAGCAGTCACTAGCTCATCAGTCACTATGTACAGCACGATCCGATGACCGACTAGTCGTCCGGTGGACAGACCGGCCATGATCCGAACAACAGCATCGGATCGGGGCCCATCTGCCCACCGGACAACAGGTCATCGGATCGGGGCCCATCTGCCCACCGGACAACAGGTCATCGGATCCGGGCCCATCTGCCCACCGGACAACAGTTCATCGGATCCAGGCCCATCTGCCCACCGGACAACAGGTCATCGGATCCAGAACAGTTTGCCCACCGGACAACATTTGGTCATCGGATCCAGGCCCGTTAGTTAGCCCACTCAACAGCAGTGCATCTGATCCAGGCCCGTTTGCCCACCCTTGACCACAAAACAGCTAAGGACGGCCCACACATACTGTGTAAAAGTGATAATTTCACACTGACAATCCCTAGTGCAGATTGTAAAGCTGGGGCTGTCAATACTTATGAGGGGGCTGCTGTAACATGGGCAGGGGGCTTTTATACAATGGCTCGTAAAGCCAGTGCAGTGCTTTCATGTCATTTATTACATGGATAGCTACAACAACATATGAAAAAAAGTACAAAAGTACAATTAGGAGGTCATCTTTAGAACATGACCCTGAAGATTATATTTTCCAGTGAAAATAAATCATTTGGTCTCATACATGATCTACAAATACCAAAGTGACAGATTTTTACCCCAAGTTCCTCTAGTACAATTTCTTGTCTGGTTTGGAAAAAATGTTTTCAAATACCCTCTTGGGCAATTCTGAGTTAATAGAGGGGTCTCCCCATTCAGGTCCCATCATCTATTGGCTGGTAGGGGAGCTATAAAAAGAGTCTCTCTCTGGAGGACAGGTCATCGGATCCAGACCCGTTTGCCCACTGTCCGGACAAAAGGTCATCGGATCAGGGCCCGTCTGCCCACCTTACAACAGGCCATCGGATTAAAGCCCGTCTGACTCCCACCGGACAATAGGTCATCGGATCCAGGCCCGTTTGCCCACCGGAAAACAGGTCATCAGATCCCGGGGCCCATCTGCCTACCAGACAAAATAATGAGCACAGTAATGTCACAGAGTAATGAGCACAGTCATGTCACAGTACAGGAGTAATGAGCACAATGATGTGAGTACAGGAGGAATGAGCACAGTGATGTCACAGTACAGGAGTAATGAGCACAGTGATGTCACAGTACAGGAGTAATGAGCACAGTGATGTCACAGTACAGGAGTAATGAGCACAGTGATGTCACAGTACAGGAGTAATGAAAACAGCGATGTCAGTACAGGAGGAATGAGCACAGTGATGTCACACAGGTCATGGGATCCAGGCTCGTTTGCTCACCAGACAACAGGTCATCGGATCCAGTCCCGTTTTCCCACCGGACAACAGGTCATCGGATCGGGGCCCATCTGCCCACCGGACAACATGTTGGTCATTGGATCGGGGCCCATCTGTACACCGGACAACTGGTCATCGGATCCAGGTCCGTTTGCCCACCGGAAAACAGGTCATCGGATGGGGGCCCATCTGCCGACCGGACAAAAGGTCATCGGATTCAGGCCCGTTTGCCAACCGAACAGCAGGTCATAGGATCGAGGCCCTTATACCCACCGGACAATAGCTCATCGGATCGGGGTCCTCATGCCCACTGGACAACAAACAGGTCATCGGATCAGGGCCTGTCTGACCTCCGGACAACAGGTCATCGGATCGGGGCCCGTCTGCTCACCGGACAACAGGTCATCGGATCCGGGCCCGCCTGACCTCCGGACAACAGGTCATGGGATCGGGGCCCATCTGCCCACCAGACAACAGGTCATTGGATTGGGGCCCATCTGCCCACCAGACAACAGGTCATTGGATTGGGGCCCATTTGCCCACCGGACAACAGGTCATCGCGATGATCGGCGCCTGTCTGCCCACTGGACAACAACAGATCATTGGATCCAGGCCCGTTAGCCCACTCGACAGCAGGTCATCTGATCCAGGCCCGTTTCCCCACCGGACAACAGGTCATCGGATCGGGGCCCATCTGCCCACTGGACAACAGGTCATCGGATCCAGGCCCGTCTGCCCAACAGACAACAGGTCATTGGATCAGGGCCCATCTGTCCACCGGGCAAAAGGTCATCGGATCCAGGCCCGTTTGACCACCGGACAACAGGTCAAAGGATCGGGGTCCATCAGCCCACGGACATGTTGGTCATCCAATCCAGGCCTATTTGCCCACTGGACAAGTCATCGGATCAGGGCCAATTTGCCCACCGGACAACAGGTCATCAGATCCAGGCCCATTTGCCCACCGGAGAAGAGGTCATCAGATTCAGGCCCATTTGCCCACCGGACAACATGCTCATCGTATCAAGGCCCTTATATCCACCGGACAATAGCTCATCGGATTGGGGCCCTTATGCCCACCAGACAACAGGTCATCGGATCTGGGCCCTTATGCCCTCCAGACAACAGCTCATCGGATCGGGGCCCATCTGTCCACCGGACAACAGCTCATCGGATCGGGGCCCTTATGCCCACCAGACAACAGGTCGTCGGATCGGGGCCGGTCTGCCCACCAGACAACAGGTCATCGGATCGGGGCCGGTCTGCCCACCAGACAACAGGTCATCGGATCGGGGCCCGTCTGCCCACCGGACAGCAGGTCATCGGATCGGGGTCTGTCTGCCCACCGGACAACAGATCATCCGATCGGGGCCCGTCTGCCCTAACAGACAATAGGTCATCGGATCCAAACCAGTTTTCCTACTGGACAACAGGTCATCGAATCGGGGTCCATCTGACCACCGGACAACAGTCCATCGGATGCAGGCCTGTTTGCCCACTGGACAACAGGTCAACGGATCGGGGCCCATCTGCCCACCGGACAACAGGTCAAAGGGGCCTGGATCCGATGATCTGTTATCCGGTGGGCAATCGGACCTGGATTCGATGACCTGTTGTCCGAGTGGACAGAAGAGCCCCGATACGATGACCTGTTGTCCGGTGGACAAATGGGCTTGGATCCGATGACCTGTTATCTGGTGGGCAGATGGGCCCCGATCCAAAGACCTGTTCTCCGGTGGGCAAACGGGCCTGGATCCGATGACCTGTTGTCCGGTGGGCAGATGGGCCGGATCTGATGACCTGTTGTCCGGTGGGCAGATGGGCCCCGATCCGATGACCTGTTGTCCAGTGGGCAAACGGGCCCCGATCCGATGACCTGTTGTCCAGTGGGCAGACGGGCGGGTCCGATGACCTGTTGTCCGGTGGGCAGACGGGCCCTGATCCCATGACCTGTTGTCCGGTGGACATGTAGCACCCTGAGGATTCGGCTGCTACAGGGGTATTGCACCTCAACCCAGAGGTGTGATATTCCACTCCCGGGTAAGGAAGGAGTGTGGAACTGAGCTCGGTAGGCTGCATGCACTACACACATCCCATTTCCGAGGAGCAGGCCGACGGTACTCCCACTTAGAAATGTGCAGGTACGACCGAGTCTGTTCCTGGCTGGAGTGGGAGGGGGGTGGTACATCCCAAGTAGTGTAGGGGCAGATAGGGGGAGCAGCCTGGGTAAAGATAGGAGCTCATTGGGTGCTGGTCACCTGAGCTCACACATAGAGGGTGTATATAAGGTGGGCACCAACTAAGAACAGGGTCAGTTGCAGAGAGAAAGTCAGCGAGCTGAGGAGAAGAGACCCAGAGTGAGAGAGGAGAAAGAGAGACCCAGAGGGGGAAACAGAAGAAGAGGACTCTAAGACCCCAAACTAAATCCCCGGGTGAAGAGTCGGCACCCTGTCTCTGATTGCCGACTACACTGCATCACCACAACTCCCATCCTCTGCACCTGATCCCCCTGAGGCTATACCCCACCCGTTGGGGGTTATATCACCAAAGCTGCACCTACACCACCAGCCTCAGCGGACCCTGCTGCAGCGGCGGCCACAGTGACCGCAACACAACGGGTGGCGTAGTCGACATTAAGAACTTAGTAACATCTGTAGGACTGCCACATACAACTGAGTTTGACACCCTGGGCACGGACCGGGTCACAGCCACTCGGAAGACTACAACCCCCATCTGATCCGGCTCCGGATATTCCCCCTAAAGAATATGGCCCAGGGGGCGCGTCAACTTTTGGCGTAGTCGGCAGGATTACGTGCCCGCAACACCCGGGTACTGCGTGCCTGAAGAAAAGAACGAGTTTACCTCAAAAAGAAGTCTCCTGCCGGTTCCGGAGGGTCCCCGCCATCGGACCCCATCACCAGTCGATTCCAGCCGGTTGTCCGCCATTAACAGCGTTTTCCCGCCATCTGCAGAGTTTCCCGCCACTGGGAAGCGATTGCCGCCATTTCCAAAGGTTTCCCGCCTTGTCAGAGCGGACGCCATTATGGGCGTGCCAGAGGATGGCAAGAGGCCACCTCCCATCGTGGGTCAGGACCGAAAATGGCGCCAAAAGTGGAAACCGCCCCCACCAACAGAGACTGTGATGCTAGAGGTGTCTGTCAGCGTGAAAGAACCGCCCCTGGAGCTGACAATCACCAAGTGGCCCCGGGACCGCCCTCGAGGTGGGAGGAGACGAAAGGAGAGAGCAAAGATGGGTGTCGCCTGGAGCAGTCTAGAGCGAGCGCACCCGGAGGCAAGAAGCCTGGAGAAGAATATCGGAGGAGCTTACCCGGAGATGGCGAGAAAGCAGAGCAGCACCGGCCCGTTGGCCAGGAGCCTGCTAGAAACAGAGGAAGGAGAGCAGAGCAGCACCGGCCCGCTGGCCAGGAGCCTGCTGGTAGGAGAGCAGAGCAGCACCGACCCGTTGGTCAGGAGCCTGCTGGAAACAACGACCCCACTAGGCCTAGTGGAGGTCCTAGCACAGCTCCCCCGAGACCGGGAGTGTGCACAGACCGCTCTGGAGGGCCTCGCACGGAGGATGGCCCGGGTACAGCGAGAGACATTGGCGGAGTGGAGCCGAGAGATGGCCCAGCAAACCAAGACCCGGAGCACGCCAGCCAAGATGAGGAGACAGACCGCCTCTGAGGATGGCGCGGGAGGACCCAAGGCCGGAGACGGCGCCGAGAAGGGAGCCGAACGCATGGAGGCAGGTAAAGGGGACGTCTATACCCCAAACCGGGAAACCACTTACCTGCCCCAGCTCCCCGTCGCAGAGCCCGAAAGTCCCCCTGCTGTGCCCGAAAACGCCATGTCACCGACGCAGACTAGGCCCCAACCGGAAGCCGCCGCCGCGACCCCTGTGACGCCATGCGCAACGACCCCGAGCGTGGCAAAACAGGAAGCAACACCAGCCTGGTCGCAGGGCCTAGAATTATCGGGCGTCGCATCACCAACAGCGCCCCCTACCTCCGCGGAGCCTCCGGCCTGGCCGCAAGGCCAGGTAGCCCAGGGTGCCGCCGTCCTAACGGTGCCCTTCACCTTCTAGGTGCCCCAGGCCTGGCCGCAAGGCCAGGGCAACCCGGGCGCCACCACCACCGCGCCCGTAAAACCAAGGGTGCCGCGTCTGGGAGAGGACTTGTTTGCCCAGCACACGTGGCCGGACGGGCAGCCTTTCATCTGGCCCCAGGAATATTATGGACTGGAGTACCAGAGGAGGGTTGGGGCCATGTGTGCACCCCTGATTCCGGCTCCGAAGCCCGTGATAAGGATCTCGCCCCCGCTTGAAGAGACCCAATTTGAGTGGGACCCCACCGGAGAAGATCTAATGGGGTTCACTCAAGAAACCCGGGCAGCTGCAGCGGAGCGTGCTGAGTGCTGCCGACAGCAGCTCGAGGAGTTTGCGAAGGAGCGGAGAGAGAGGCGGGTCCGGGAACAACAGGCCCAAATTAGGAGCGCCGAGCAGAAGAGCCGGACCAGGAGGGACCCCCGTGCAGCGCACAGTCCCCGCACCACCGGGACTGTAATCAAGTTCAACATGCAGCACGGGTGGGGCTTCATCCGAGACCACAACACCCCCGGCGACGTCTTTGTCACGCGCAGAGACGTGGAGTCCCATCTGCCGGAGGGGCACAGAGGTCGTGACCTTTACATCGGGGACGAGGTCACCTTTACCCGGCACAAGTGTGCCAAAGGTCCCTACGCCCTCCATGTGCATCGCCTGACAGAGGAGGAGCTGCGATGTGAGGAGGAAGAGCAAGAGGACCCGGACGGGTCTGAAGCTAAGATCCCCAAAGAAAGAGCAGGAGGAAGACGTCGTTAAGTACAGCGGAGCAGATGCTGTAAATAGTTACCCGACCGGGGTACAAAGAAACTGTTACTGCAAATATAGTCCCCGTTGGGACCAGCTGATGTGAACTGTTTACCCGTATTTCCCTTAATCCCACTGACCGAGGACTGAGAGCGGTCATTCCTCCCCAATACCTGGCCGAGGACTGAGAGCGGCCACACTGTCCCTTGTAAATAGTTGCGCTTCCTAAAGCGCCCCCTACTGGTTTTACTGTAAAACCACCTTAAGGAAAAGAACTGTCGCACTTTGCCCGGTCAACAGTTGCCCAGTGACCGGAGGAGGAGCAAGAGGCGACGAGAATGTTTTATATGAAAAGTTTTATGCTAATATATGATGTTTTATATGTTTATGAAAAAAAAAAAAAAAAAAAATTGTATGTTTTGGTGTTATGTCTTACAGCCCGAGGACGTGCTGTGATTTACCAGGGGGGAATGTAGCACCCTGAGGATTCGGCTGCTACAGGGGTATTGCACCTCAACCCAGAGGTGTGATATTCCACTCCCGGGTAAGGAAGGAGTGTGGAACTGAGCTCGGTAGGCTGCATGCACTACACACATCCCATTTCTGAGGAGCAGGCCGACGGTACTCCCACTTAGAAATGTGCAGGTACGACCGAGTCTGTTCCTGGCTGGAGTGGGAGGGGGGTGGTACATCCCAAGTAGTGTAGGGGCAGATAGGGGGAGCAGCCTGGGTAAAGATAGGAGCTCATTGGGTGCTGGTCACCTGAGCTCACACATAGAGGGTGTATATAAGGTGGGCACCAACTAAGAACAGGGTCAGTTGCAGAGAGAAAGTCAGCGAGCTGAGGAGAAGAGACCCAGAGTGAGAGAGGAGAAAGAGAGACCCAGAGGGGGAAACAGAAGAAGAGGACTCTAAGACCCCAAACTAAATCCCCGGGTGAAGAGTCGGCACAGGGTACCGGAACCCAAGCTGGTGGGGGCAAAAACACACCCCAGCCAGAGACCGGAGGCCGTGGGCAGCGTTTGCCACGGCCACCCACCACATCCACCACGAAGGCATACCACGTGGAGGGTCAGGGAACCCAAGGCCAAGGGTCTCCCAACAGAAGGCCCGAGGGAGCTGGACCTGGGTGGATCAATAGTGGGGACGGCCAGAGAAAGGACAGAAGGAGAGCTCAGGGTCACGCTCCGGACTTATTTGGGGGTTGGCTGGATCCAGAACCTGGTGGACGCAGCACGGCTCGGGAGGTCACTCGAAGCTGGAGTGACCGGAACATCAGCAGTGAGTAAACATCCTAAACTGCATAACCCGACTCTGTCTCTGATTGCCGACTACACTGCATCACCACAACTCCCATCCTCTGCACCTGATCCCCCTGAGGCTATACCCCACCCGTTGGGGGTTATATCACCAAAGCTGCACCTACACCACCAGCCTCAGCGGACCCTGCTGCAGCGGCGGCCACAGTGACCGCAACACAACGGGTGGCGTAGTCGACATTAAGAACTTAGTAACATCTGTAGGACTGCCACATACAACTGAGTTTGACACCCTGGGCACGGACCGGGTCACAGCCACTCGGAAGACTACAACCCCCATCTGATCCGGCTCCGGATATTCCCCCTAAAGAATATGGCCCAGGGGGCGCGTCAGACAGACCGACCACGAACCGATGGCCTGTTTTCCGGTGGACAGACGGTCCCTGATCCGTTGAGCTATTGTCCGGTGGGCATAAGGGCCCCGATCCGATGAGCTATTGTCTGGTGTGTATAGAGGCCTCGATCCGATGATATGTTGTCCTGTGGACAGACGAGCCTGGATCCGATGACCTGTTGTCCAGTGGGAAAATGGGCCTGGATCCGATGACCTGTTGTCCGGTGGGCAAACGGGCCTGGATCCGATGACCTGTTGTCCGGATCTAGGCCCGTTTTCCCACCGGACAACAGGTCATTGGATCGGGGCCCATCTAGATGCCCACCGGACAACAGGTCATCGGATCCAGGCCCGTTTGCGCACCTGAGAACAGATCTTTGGATCGGGGCCCACCTGCCCACCAGACAACAGGTCATCGGATCCAGGCCTGTTTGCCCACTGGACAACAGGTCATCAGATCGGGGCCCGTCTACCCACCGGACAACAGGTCATCGGATCCAGGAATGTTTGCCCACCGGACAACAGGTCATCGGATCGGGGCCCACCGGACAACAGGTCATCTGATCCAGGCCCATCTGCCCACCGGACAACAGGTCATCTGATCCAGGCCCGTTTGCCCACCGGACAACAGGTCATCGGATCGGGGCCCATCTGCCCACTGGACAACATGTTGGTAATCGGATCCAGGCCCAATTACCCACCGGAGAACGGGTCTTTGGATCGGATCCCATCTGCCCCTTAGACAACACATCAGATCCAGGCCCGTTTGCCCACCGGACAACAGGTCATTGGATCGGGGCCCATCTTCCCACCGGACAACTGGTCATCGGATCCAGGCCCGTTTGCCCACCGGAGAACAGATCTTTGGATCGGGGCCAATATGCCCCATAGACAACAGGTCATCGAATCCAGGCCTGTTTGCCCACCGGACAAGTCATTGGATCAGGGTCCATCTGCCCACCGGACAACAGGTCATCGGATCCAGGCCCATTTGCCCACCAGACAACAGGTCATCGGATCCAGGCCCATTTGCCCAACGGACAAGAGCTCATTAGATCAAGGCCATTATACCCACCGGACAATAGCTCATCGGATCGGGGCCCTTATGCCCTCCGGACAACAGGTCATTGGATCGGGGCCCGTCTGCCAACCGGATAACAGGTCATTGGATCGGGGCCCGTCTGCCCACCGGACAACAGGTCATTGGATCGTTGCTCGTCTGCCCACCGGACAACAGGTCATCGGATCGGGGCCCATCTGCCCACCGGACAAGAGGTCATCGGATCCGGGCCCATCTGCCCACCGGACAAGAGGTCATCTGATCCAGATCCCATCTGCCCACCGGACAACAGGTCATTGGATCGATGCCCATCTGCGCACCAGACAACAGGTCATCGGATCGGAGCCCGTCTGCCCACCGGACAACAGGTCATCGGATCCAGGCCCATCTGCCCACCGGACAACAGCTCATCGGATCTGGGCCCGTCTGCTCACCGGGCAACAGGTCATCGGATCCAGGCCCATCTGCCCACCGGACAACAGGTCATCGGATCCAGGCCTGTTTGCCCATCGGGCAATAGCTCATCGGATCGGGGCCCTTATGCCCACCGGACAACAGGTCATCAGATCCGGGCCCTTATGCCCACTGGACAACACGTCATCGGATCGGGGCCCGTCTGCCCACCGGACAACAGGTCATCGGATCGAGGCCCGTCTGCCCACCAGACAACAGGTCATCGGATCAGGGCCCATCTGCCCACCGGACAACAGGTCATCGGATCGAGGCCCTTATACCCACCGGACAAAAACCTAACTGTTTGTCAATGACATACATGTGGATAAGGGCTGAGAGACTGAACCACTAATAGACACAGAAACATGGGAAGCAAGATGAAATAGACTTTCCAGCTCAGGCAAAAGGTGGCCACCCACCGGACAACAGGTTATCGGATTGGGGCCCGTCTGTCCACAGGACAACAGATCATAGGATTGAGGCCCGTCTGCCCACCGGACAACAGGTCATCTGATCGAGGCGCATCTGCCCACCGGACAACAGGTCATCGGATCCAGGTCCTTTTGCCCACCGGACAACAGGTCATCGGATCGGGGCCCATCTGCCCACAGGACAACAGGTCATCGGATCCAGGACCGTTTGCCCACCGGACAACAGGTTATCAGATCGAGGCCCTTCTACCCACCGGACAAAAACCTTACTGTTTGTCAAGTGATATACTGTGGATAAGGGCTGAGAGACTGAACCACTAATAGACACAGAAACATGGGAAGCAAGATGAAATAGACTTTCCAGCTCAGGCAAAAGGTGGCCACACCCTTATATGCACTTGTGCACATTAGACTGAAAAAAGCTGAAGGACTGAACTGGAATGTAAATTGGTGTACATGCTACAAGTAAGAGCATGTTCACACATGGTCACTAAACGGAAAAAAAACAAATATAGAAACACAATACACAAATACCCTGCCTGGTCGGACGACTGCTTTCTGGTAGCGTATATGGCTTCAGGGGAGGGAACGATTACAGAGCAAAAGAAACAGGACTATTACATTTTATATTTAATCCAAAAGAGGCCGTGCTTATGAAAAATATACAAAAGGTTTTATAAAAGGGGACATTTACAGTACAGAATATACAGCGTCACTGGTGTTATATATGAGGGGATGTATGTGTCACTTAGGTTGCTAGCCTGTGTGAACGGAAACCTACATACTTTCCGCCAGCATATTATATGCTGGGGGCTAACTCACAAAAGGGTGTGTTTTTTTGTGAATGGCAAAGAGGGTGGGACACCATTCACACTACCTCGCCTCAGGGTGTGGCTGAGCAAGCTTAAATACACAGTCACTGTTTTTTTTTCTGTTGTGTTTGGAGAGGCAAGGTCTCCAGACTGAGAAGCCATAGCTCAGGAAGGAGCTGAAGGCTGTGCTACAACCTGTGTGGGCAAACCACACACTCCTATGGACTGTGCTGTCGTTTATCTTTTGCTTTGTCATTTTGCCAGTAATGTCGTGTTTATTTTTAATGGAGCTGCGGGGCTTTATGCCATATAATAAAGCCTGCAGAGAAAACCCGGTTCCTGAGTCTACTTCCGAAAGCGGACAAGTGAGTCGTCTTACCACAACAGTTACACAAAATAAACAGGATTACAGAAGACTTACTATAAAGATCGCTGAGATGATTCGGTATAGGTGGAGGGGAGGTGCCCCAATTATTGATTTGACCGTACTCGAACAGGATCCGTTGCTTATAGAACCTATACCCCCCGGCAATGAATACTGACCCCCCTTTGACTGTGTCCTTTATGCCGAAGGTGGAGACCTGCCCACACACCCCACGTGATGACCTCACGTATGCTGGGCTCCAGCCTTCATATTTTTATTAGAATCTCTAATTTCTGGCATAACTTATCGCTGGTTGATCGCAGAAGCCCCAAAGTGATACCATATTTTCCATTATGAATTTAACTCTCTTTAGAGACCACAGATGACTTAGTTGCGGTCTGTTATTTTGTTACTTTTCCATCACAGCTTCCCGGAGGGGCTTACAGCTATGAAAAAATATCCATATTACTCCTTAGCTGACCCTGCAACTAAAAATATGGGTCCCATTATTATCAGAAGTATAGCACTTCAGTTATTCCATATTTTGTGTCGGTGACAAAAATCCTGCAGTTTGCAGCTGGGAATTGTCCTGGTTATTGTGAGTGTGTTTGAAATGGGAGAAAGATACCCCGAACCGTTCAGGGTGATCGGAAGGCTGTATCCCCAGTCGGTCAGGGTGGTGGGCGAGCTGGGTCCATATCTCGTCAGACCACTAGGAAAAGGTGGTTATCCCCCAGGGAAAGGGCAGGAATAACCAACCGCAGATATGTCATGTCTACTCTCTAAAGAAAGTTAAATTGATAATAAAAAATATGGTATCACTTGCGAACTTATGCGATCACATGGCCCCACTCACGCCTCAAAAGTCACATGTGTACCATCGTAAATGCCATCTGTATCGCTCCTGGTTTCAGTTACAGCTGCGAGACGTGCAGTCCTGCCTCATCTGCGCACAGCACAACCCAGGTAAGACAGTAAAAGTCCCTTAGAAAGCGACACCAAGGCCTCTCTACCCACTTCAGAGAAAAACAAACACACTCTAATACATCACTAGTATTTTGTTGCACCACCTCTGTCTTTAATAACAGCTTGCAGTCTCTGAGGCATGGACTTAATGAGTGACAAACAGTACTCTTCATCAATCTGGCTCCAACTTTCTCTGATTGCTGTTGCCAGATCAGCTTTGCAGGTTGGAGCCTTGTCATGGACCATTTTCCTCAACTTCCACCAAAGATTTTCAGTTGGATTGAGATCCGGACTATTTGCAGGCCATGACATTGACCTTATGTGTCTTCTTTCAAGGAATGTTTTCACAGTTTTTGCTCTATGGCAGGATGCATTACCATCTTGAAAAATGATGTCATCATCCCCAAACATCCATTCAATTGATGGGATAAGAAAACTGTCCAAAATATCAATGTAAACTTGGGCATTTATTGAAGATTTAATGACAGCCATCTCCCCAGTGCCTTTACCTGACATGCAGCCCCATATCATCAATGACTGTGGAAATTTGCATGTTCTCTTCATGCAGTCATCTTTATAAATCTCATTGGAACGGCACCAAACAAAAGTTCCAGCATCATCACCTTGCCCAGTGCAGATTTGCGATTCATCACTGAATATGACTTTCATCCAGACATCCACAGTCCACGATTGATTTCCTTAGCCCATTGTAACCTTGTTTTTTTTCTGTTTAGGTGTTAATGATGGCTTATGTTTAGCTTTTCTGTATGTAAATCCCATTTCCTTTAGGCGGTTTCTTACAGCTCGGTCACAGGCATTGACTCCAGCTTCCTCCCATTCATTCCTCATTTGTTTTGTTGTGCATTTCCTGTTTTGGAGACATATTGCTTTAAGTTTCCAGTCTTGACGCTTTGATGTCTTCATTGGTCTACCAATATGTTTGCCTTTAACAACCTTCCTGTTACGCTCGCGCCCGGACTGACTAGCGTGAGCGTGATTAGTGATCCCACTGTACCATGAACCGAGGAGTGCCTGGAGGGGCGTAACTAAGTATCAACCCGATCCAACCAAGGTCGCATGGCGGCTAGTCGACTCCGTGGACCAAGGAGGAACCGAGCAGAGGGACCAGGTGCGACTCCAGGTCAGACCCCGGTCACAGTTGTTGACCCACACCGGGGAATGCAGGAACAGGCAGGTTAGATTGGCATACAGGCAGGTGGGTATTGGCAAGTACGGCTGGTATGCAGACAGGTGGGTACTGGCAAGTACGGCTGGTATGCAGACAGGTGGGCACTGGCAAGCACGGCTGGTATGCAGACAGGTGGGCACTGGCAAGCACGGCTGGTATGCAGATATGGAGATACTGGCAAGCACGGCTGGAGTGCAGACCGGGAGGTACTAGCAGGTTGGAGCGCAGGCTGGATAGGGTCCAGTACAGACTGGGAGACAGCTACAGAGCCGCAGATGCGGTAGAAAAGCAGAGTAAAGCGAAACCGCCAGAGCGGAGGACAAGGCAGAGCAGAGAGGAACTGCTGGTGCGGTGAGCAAGGCAGAGCAGAGAGAAGCCGCCGGAACGGTGGGTAAGGCAGAGCAGAGGGAAAACGCCGGAGCGGTGGGCAAGTCAGAGCAGAGAGAAACCACCGGAGCGGTGGGTAAGTAAGAGCAAAGAGAAACCGCTGGTGCGGTGGGCAAGGCAGAGCAGAGAGAACCCGCCGGAGCGGTGGGCAAGTCAGAGCAGAGAGAAGCCGCCGGAGCGGTGGGTAAGGCAGAGCAGAGGGAAGCCGCCGGAGCGGTGGGCAAGTCAGAGCAGAGAGAAACCGCCGGAGCGGTGGGTAAGGCAGAACAGAGGGAAACTGCCGGAGCGGTGGGCAAGTCAGAGCAGAGAGAAACCGCCGGAGCGGTGGGTAAGGCAGAACAGAGGGAAACTGCCGGAGCGGTGGGCAAGTCAGAGCAGAGAGAAACCGCCGGAGCGGTGGGCAAGACAGAGTAGAGCGAAACCGCAGGTGCGGTGGACAAGGCAGAGAGGACAGGGCTCTGTTCACATGGAACAGACTGGAAAATACAGGAAGATACGGAGGAAGGGAAAAGGGACAAGCAGAACCAGATACACACAAGGTACTTCCTATGACAGATAACAGGTCTGGGTATGCAACCAGCCCCCAGAGATGGCGGGAACAGATAACAAGCAGAACTGGACCTGGCAACTTCAGAGTCAAGGAGTACACTGAATGTTAGTGTTGCTCAGGCAACTCCTACTGTGTGGAGGGGGTTTAAATATCCAGTGACTCACAGCAATAGGCTGGAGACGCATTAGGGGTGCACCCACAGCAGCTATAAGAATCAGGAAGTAACCGGGCCGCCGCCCTAAGCAGTCAGTCAAGAGACATGCACACAGCATGAACTGGAGCAAGATTTGCAGGCTGGACTGACTGGTAAGATTGCGGTCTTGCATAGTGGGAAGTGGTTCACTATGCAAGCACGCCGCCAGGGATGTTACACTTCCCATGTTGTTTGTATTTGGTCCAGAGTTTAGATACAGCTGGCTGTGAACAACCAACATATTTTGCAAAATTGCGTGATGATTTACCTTCTGTTAAGAGTTTGATAATCCTCTCCTTTGTTTCAATTGACATCTCTCGTGTTGGAGCCATGATTCATGTCAGTCCACTTGGTGCAACAGCTCTCCAAGGTGTGATCACTCGTTTTTAGATGCAGACTAATGAGCAGATCTAATTTGATGCAGGTGTTAGTTTTGGAAATGAAAATTTACAGGGTGATTCCATATTTTTTTCCTCAGAATTGAGTGATTCCATAATTTTTTCCCTCTGCTTGGTCTGAAAAAAATTATCCTTACTGAGTACCATATTTTTTATCTTGATTTCTTTTAGTGTTTCTTAAAGCCCTAAAGTTGCCATTTGAAATGACTTTAGTTTTGTGCCATGTCTGTGATCTGCTTTTTTTCAACAACATTAAACAACTGAATGAACATCCTCCGAGCCCGGTGATTCCATAATTTTTGCCAGGGGTTGTATGGACTAGGACAACAAATTTATTCAACATCATGCTTTTCTTATAAAAGACATGGAAGGAGAAAAGCCGAAGGACTGTTGGATTTGCACACACAGCCCAGTATCTGCAAAGACTATGCCGTACTTAGCCTTACCTCTGGAGCCAGGGGAGGTATTAACACCACACTGCAAACACAATGAGAAAAACCTACAAGATGCAAAATGAACATAAACCCTGCTGTAAATAAATAAAAAGCAAGTGCATTTAAATAAAATAGGGTTCTTAGTAACACTGTTTTTGATCAAAAATAGTATAAAAGATTTCCCACTGCGACAAGGTGAACCCGTTCGGGAAAGTCATACACTGTCTAATATAAATTGACTTTCCAGAACAGCAGGGTTTATGTGGGTGAAACGTACGTAGGGGCGCGAGGACACACAGCTCATATTCACCCTTCACTATAAGTATATGTAACTACCTATTAGGATGATATCTTATACATGAATATATTAAGTCAGTGGTGAGGTGCGCAATTTTTGCTTACATTTATCTCTAGGGTCATCCTATTTAGGATTCAGGCATATCTATTGGCATGTAGGACCATATACATTCCCCATTTAGCCCTTTTAGGTGTATTACTATTAGGACTAATTAAATCATTTTGATCCAGTTTTGCACAAAGCACATGTCACTTTATAAAGGTATTGGGGATATTTAATTGTGGTTTGATAAAAACTTTTTTACTTGATTTGTAACTGTAAAAATTATTCAAGATGATCCCTTGTCAATCATTGTGCCCTGTTGGCGGGCTTATAGAGCTCTTCTAATGTACAGTGTAATCCAACACTTCTGCAAGGGAGGGGGCCGAGAGGCAGGGAGTGACAAATGTCTCACAGCAGCTCTCAGCCCAGAAGCTGCCATAGAAAGACCTCCTGTGGACCCCAGCCATGTGGTCTTTTATGTCTGACCATTATATTTCAACACCAAATAGATTTTTGGAAACACACAAATTGGATGAATCTCACCCTTCCTTTCAGCACAGTCCAGCGTGTAGGGAAAGGGAGATACACGACACAGCCTTGCGAGAGCCCCTAGGGCCCCGGTGCTTGGTTTCCACGCATAGCAGGAGCCCGGCCTGATCCGATGACACCAGAACCGGCTCCCTAGGTCCGTCCATTAAGGAAGTATAGCTGTTTTAGTTTTAGAGTTTTTAGCTGAGAGAGGCCAGGGGTGGAGATTCAGGTCCAGCCAGGGGGCAGAAAGGGGAGTGACCAAGAGGGGTTAAGAGCTCCAGCAGCCCTAGATCCATTGTCTTTTTCCCTGGGAGGTCGTGATGACACATCATGTGTGGGAGAAGTCCTGCAACAAAGGGGACCACAAGCCTCCCATGTGGCAGCCCCTCCCTCACAAGCCAGCTCTTCCAATTGACTGGTGACTGATTCTTAATAACTGCTTTATATCTTTTGTACTCCTACTATTGTGTTTGTTTCTCTGACCATTATGTAAATGTAACCCTTATGTATATAGTGTAATGTCTAGTGTGCCCTTACGGCGATTAAATATATGATTTAACCTTGGGCTGCTCTGTTATCTTGATCCATGAACTCATATGTCCGTTGTTTGGCTTAATCCTCATGCTACCGGGGCAGGTTTCTGGCCCCATATAATTCCCGTTAACGGACCGGGGATTTATATCTAATAGAAACTGGTGGCAGCTCTACCAGGCCAACAAGGTTCTGCTTCTCTGGGGCTAGTGAATGGGCCTCTCAGCCTGTCAGGGGTGTGAGCGAGTGTGATGCCATGTCAGTGACTGAGTGGGCCACCTCTTCTCACTCCGGTGCCTTCTTGTACCCGTGTGGACAGGGGGTGTCTGTGTAGAACTGTACCAATCTGAACTTACGCATCCTCGAGGGGGTTCAGAACGTAACGTTGGTGCAAGGGGCAGATCCTTATCACGTGATCTGTCGGACGTAATTGTGACGTCAGGTGGATGACGAGGTGTGAATCTATCACAAGTGGTGGCAGTGGTGGGATTCTGCGGGGTCCCTCTGGTGCCATTTCTTCACATTGGTGGCAGCGGTGGGATTCTGCGCGATCATTTAGTGCCATTCATCACAAGTGGTGGCAGCGGTGGGATTCTGCGGGGTCCCTCTGGTGCCATTTCTTCACATTGGTGGCAGCGGTGGGATTCTGCGCGGTCATTTAGTGCCATTCATCACAAGTGGTGGCAGCGGTGGGATTCTGCAGTGTCCCTCTGCTGCTGTTTCTTCACAGTACCCTATTAGCACCTTATAAGGACAAAAGGAGTTATGAAATGATCTGTGTCTCCTCTGTGTAGCACTGTGTTATTTTAAATTTGTTAGATGTGTTTAATAAAGATATTTTTTGGTTTAAAAAGAACTCTGGTCATCTTGGCTTTCTTTTTTAGGCCCACTCTTCATGTTAATTATGTGTTGTTTTGGAGTTTAAAAAACATGACATTGTTACCTTATGAGTATAATGTTGAAGATGCATACAAGCAGCACACAAGCTGCACATCGAAAACATACAAGCTGCATACAAGCCACATACAAACTCCATAAAAGCAGCATACAAGCTGTATACAAGATGCATTCAAGCTGCACACAATCTGTATCCAAGATGCATAAAAGCCGCATACAAGTTGAATATAAGCTGCATACAAGCAGCAAACAAAGCCGCATACAAGATGTACACAAGCTGCATACAAGCAGCATACAAGATGCACACAAGGCACATACAATCTGCACACAAGCAGCATACAGGATGCATACAAGCTGCACACAAGGCACATACAATCTGCACATAAGCAGCATACAGGATGCATACAAGCAGCATATAAATTGCATACAGGTAGCACACAAGTTGCATACAAGCTCCATACAAGACACATACAATCTGCATACAAGCATCATTCAAGCTGCATTCAAGGCACATACAATCCGCATACAAGCTGCAAACAAGGCACATACAATCTGCATACAAGCCGCATACCATCTGCACACAAGCAACATACATGATGCATATAAGCTGCACACAAGCAGCATACAAGGCACATACAATCTGCATAGAAGCAGCATACAATCTGCATACAAGCAGCATACAATGGTACATACAAGATGCATTCAAGCCACATATAAGATGTATACAGGATACATAAAAGTTGCATACAAGGCACCTACAAACTGTATACAGGATACATACAACCTGCATAAAAACCGCACATATAGACACATACAAGCAGCTGTATAAAGGATACATCCATGTTGCATGCAGGATACATAAAAGGCACATACAAGCTGCATACAAGCCGCATATACGTTGCATACAGGATACAAACACAGCACATACAAGCTGTATACAGGATACATACATGGCACATACAAGCTGTATACAGCGTAGGGATTTGTACTCACTGAGCCGCGTTGTAGGTAGGCACAGGTTCACATAGTGATGCAGTCCGCGGGTTCAAACAAACTGGTGGTTTATTTAGTGCCCATACACCAGTGAGGAAACAAAAGTAACAGCCTTTTCCTGGCACAAAAAAGGAATAACAGAACAAAGCTCAAAATAACAAGTCCATGCAGCACGGCCTCAGCCGTTTAAACAAAGTGCCTTCCTCTGCCTCCTGCAGAATCTAAGCAGCACATGCAAGGTCTGCTCACCTTATCCAACACAGACAGACTGTGAGACAGGCGCAGCTGTCTTAAATCAGCCTTCCAAGACCTGGACTGGAGGTACTGTAAGTGAGCAGCTGTTCCCCCCTCAGCTCTTTCAGCTGCTCGTAAAACCCGGCTCTGTAATCTGGGCCCATTAAACTCCTCTCAGCACTATGTGTGCTGGAGCCTGCTTCTCCGGGTCCTACATCACCGAAGCTTGGCACTTCAGGGACACATACCTCCCGTCCACGACCTGTCCAGCAGCCACCTTATATACCCCCCCCTCTGCCCAAAGCCGGGGGGCTTGGCACCTTCTGTCACCATACAATAAACCCTTGACAAGGCATCAGCATACCCATGTTGTTTCCCAGGCCTATGTTCTACCCGGAAACAAAAATCTTGTAGAGCCAGGAAACACCTAGTCACTCTGGCATTGTTCCCCTTCTTTTCACGCATCCACCTCAGTGGGGCATGGTCTGACACTAGCCTGAACCTTCTACCTAACAGGTAATACCTCAGACTGTCTAACGCCCACTTAATGGCCAAACATTCTTTTTCTACAATGGAGTAGTTCTTCTCACAAGTGGAGAGCTTCTGACTGAGGTATATTACAGGGTGTTCTTCTCCGTTAATCTCCTGGGACAAGACTGCTCCCAGCCCAACATCCGATGCATCCGTCTGGACCACAAACTCCTTGGAGAAGTTGGGCGCCACCAAGACTGGCTGTTTACAGAGGACCAGTTTCAATTCCTGGAAGGCCGCTTCTGCTTCCGGGGACCACTTGGCCATAGCCGACTTCGTCCCTTTCAGAAGATCCGTCAGCGGGGCTGCTATCAGGGCAAAGTTAGGGACAAATCTTCGATAGTAGCCCACAATGCCTAGAAACGCCCTGACCTACTTCTTCGAGAGGGGCTGTGGCCAGTTCAAGATCGCCTCGACCTTATTTATTTGTGATTTTATTTCCCCTCTACCAACCACGTACCCTAGGTACTTGGCTTCCTCCATCTCCATGGCACATTTCTTTGGGTTGATAGTAAAGCCCGCCTTCCTTAGGGCATCAAGTATGGCTTGAACTTTGTCCAGATGACTTTCCCAGTCCTGGGTGAATATGACGATGTCATCTAGGTAGGCCGCTGCATACTTTTTGTGGGGTGCTAAGATCCGGTCCATGGCTCCCTGGAAGGTGGCCAGAGCTCCCTGCAACCCAAACGGCATCCTGACGTATTGATAACATCCGTCTGGCATCGAGAAGGCTCTCTTCTCCTTGGCCTCTTTGGACAGGGTAATTTGCCAATATCCTTTGGTGAGGTCCAGAGTGGTGATGTACCTAGCAAGTCCTAGCCTTTCGATAAGCTCATCTACTCTAGGCATTGGGTATTTGTCGAACTTCGAGATCTTGTTCAGCTTCCTATAGTCATTGCAAAACCACCATTCCCCATCTGCTTTTGGCACTAAGACTATAGGACTGGATCATCCACTTTTGGACTCTTCAATGACTCCCAGGTTAAGCATCCTCCTCACTTCTTTTGAGATCACCTCTCTGCGGGCCTCGGGGATCTGGTATGGTTTTAGATTGACGCGAACATGAGGCTCTGTGAGAACCTCATGCTCTATGACCTGAGTGAGTCCTGGCAACTCCGAAAACAGATCTTTATTTCGCTGTAGCAACTCTTTGCACTGTTACTTTTGGGCACGTGACAGTGACTCTGCCACCTTGACCTCTTTCACATCGGCCTCAGCCACTAAACAAGGAGCTTCCATTGGCTCTCTATCTTGCCATGGCTTAATCAAGTTAACATGGTAAATTTGGTAGGGCTTCCTCTTCCCCGGTTGGTGGATTTTATAGTTGACTTCCCCCACTTTCTTTACCACCTCATAGGGGCCCTGCCACTTGGCCATGAACTTGCTCTCCACTGTCGGCACTAGCACAAGCACTCGATCTCCTGGGTTGAACGATCTCACCCTGGCTGACCTATTGTACACCCTGGACTGTGTCTCTTATGCCTTGAGGAGGTGCTCCCTCACGATGGGCATCACGTGGGCAATCCTCTCTTGCATCTGGGCAACGTGCTCCACCACGCTCCTATAGGGCGTGGTTTCAGCTCCCCAGGACTCTTTCGTCACATCCAGGAGTCCTCGAGGGTGTCGTCCATAGAGTAGTTCAAACGGGGAGAAACCTGTAGAAGCTTGGGGAACTTCCCTGATGGTGAACAACAGATAGGGAAGCAGACAGTCCCAGTCTCGGCCATCCTTTTCCACTGCTTTCCTCAACATTGCTTTCAAGGTTTTGTTAAACCTCTCGACCAGTCCGTCCGTCTGGGGATGGTACACGGAGGTTCTCAGTTGTGCTATCTGCAATGTCTTGCACAATTCCCTCATGACCTTCGACATAAATGGAGTTCCTTGGTCTGTTAGGATCTCCTTAGGCAACCCCATTCTTGAAAACATGAGGACTAACTCCCGGGCGGTACACCTGGCGGAGGAGTTTCGTAGTGGTACAGCCTCCGGATACCGTGTAGCATAATCTAATACCATCAGGATATACTGATGCCCTCAGGCGGACTTGACCAGAGGCCCCACTAGATCCATTGCTATGCATTCGAATGGAACCTCGATGATGGGTAGGGGCACTAGGGGACTGCGGAAGTGGGCCACTGGGGAGGTTATCTGGCATGTGGGGCAGGAACGACAATAACTCTTTATTTCTCCATAGCAACCTGGCCAGTAGAATCTCTGGAGGATCCGTTCCTGAGACTTGTCTGCACCCAGGTGACCACTCAACACATGAGAATGAGCCATGTCTAACACCCTGAGTCTATAGGGCTCTGGCACCAGCAACTGTTCTATTACCTCACCCCTGGGCTTGGTTACTCTGTACAGCAAATCCACATTCACAGCAAACTGAGGAAACCGAGTGTCAGCCCCCGGTTCCTGAGGCACCCCATTTAACACAGTAACATTTTCAAAGGCCTCTTTCAGAGTTAAATCCCTGAGTTGGGCAGTTCCAAAGTTTCCCTCGGACACCTCCAGCTCAGGGATATTGGCCTCAGGGGATGTTGCGTCATCCTCATCGCCCACAAACACACACATGGGAAACTCATCTACCATGTTCTGCGGGTAAATTTCCTTAGGGGCGATCTGGCTGTTGACCGAGCAACCAGGTGTCCCCGCTTTCCCCCACATTTCCCAGAATAATGTAAAGTCACGTCCAATTATTATGGGATGCAATAGGTCCTTAACGACCGCCACTTCATGAGATGTGCCACAGTCTGTGTTTACATCCACCTGGGCCACAGGATAGTTTTAGCATCCCCATGGATACACCAGACACCCACCACCTTCCCAGGAACCAGTCGATGAGGGAGTGTGGCCCTTATCAGGGTCACCAAACTTCCTGAGTCCAATAGTCCAGAGACTTGTACCCCGTTTACTGACACTGAGCATGCCTGAGGGCCCTCGCCATGTTGAGGAACCGTGCTGCAGGCGGGGTAAGCAAAATAGGAGCAACGCCGGCCCATGTTGCAGTCCATTGGCTCAGAGTTTATGGGACACCGGGCGGCAATATGGCCAGGGGTATGACATCTCCAACACACTATATTATGGGGTGTGACCTTGGGCAGCAACTCAGACCCCTCCTGAACTCTAGGACGCCCCTCAGGTGTGGCGCTAGCTCCATTCTTTTGGGTGTCCGCCTCCTTTTGGGAACCTTTTGGGAACCCCAGTATTGAGAGGCTATGACCCCTTGTTTTCCCAACGAACTCTCAACCGCCTGGTATCTTTCCACCAACCCCACCAAGTCATCGGCATTATGGGGATCTCACCGACTTCGGGAGAGAGTGTATAAACCTGTGTATAATGACCTTCTCCACCATCTGTGCTGGGGAGGAAGATTCAGGTTGCAACCACTTTTGGACCAGGTGTAGGAGGTCGAACATCTGGGACCGGGCATGTTTGTCACTGCACTAGGCCCAGTGGTGCACCCCTTGCGCCCTGACAGTAAGATTCACTCCCAAGCATGCCAAAATCTCAGTTTTCAACGTAGCGTACTCTTTCGCGTCCTGAAAGGCCAAGTCATAATAGGCCTTCTGTGGATCGCCTATCAAATATGGCGCCAGCACCTCCATCCACTGCTCTGGAGGCAATTTCTCCCTCTCTGCCACCCTCTCAAAGATCGTCAAGAACGCCTCAACGTCATCACCCAGGGTCATCTTTAGTTATGCTCTTCTTACCGTCTTCCTGACGTGTGAGTCATCACCTGGATCTGATGATGTGGCGATCGTCCTGCCACGGATCTGCTCTGCCAAGATTTCCATTTGTCTTTGCTAATGTTGGATCTGCTGCATCAGAAGTTTATTTGCTTCCTGCTGCTGCTCCCGTTGCTGCTGCCTGCTCTGCAGGTACTACTGCTGGAACTGCGCCTGCTGTTGCTGAATTTGCTGCTGGTGCTGCACTTGTTGCGCCTGCTGTGCCTGTAACAGATGTTTAAGCAGTTCCTCCATTTTGTCCGGCGACACTTGCTGGCTTATTGCCGACTTCACCCAGGACATATACGTCTGCTTGTAGCAGTCACACTGCCACTTGGGATCTGTGCCCGAGCTTCTACCGCTACTGGTTTATTTAGTGTCCATACACCAATGAGGAAACAAAAGTAACAGCCTTTTCCTGGCACAAAAAAGGAATAACAGAACAAAGCTCAAAATAACAAGTCCATGCAGCACGGCCTCAGCCGTTTAAACAAAGTGCCTTCCTCTGCCTCCTGCAGAGTCTAAGCAGCACATGCAAGGTCTGCTCACCTTGCCCAACACACACAGACAGACTGAGACAGGCGCAGCTGTCTTAAATCAGCCTTCCAAGACCTGGACTGGAGGTAAGTGAGCTGCTGTCCCCCCCCAGCTCTTTCAGCTGCTCGTAAAACCAGGCCCTGTAATCCGGGCCCATTAAACTACTCTCAGCACTATGTGTGCTGGAGCCTGCTTCTCCGGGTCCTACATCACCAAAGCTTGGCACTTCGGGGACACATACCTCCCGTCCACGACCTGTCCGGCAGCCACCTTACAGCAGGATACATGCAAGGCACATACAAGCTGTATACAGGATACATACACGCTGTATACATGATACATACAAGGCACATACAAGCTGTATACAGGATACATACACGCTGTATGCAGGATACATACAAGTTGTATACACGATATATACAAGCTGTATACAGGATACATACAAGCTGTATACAGGATATACACAAGCTGTATACAGGATACACACAAGCTGTATACAGGATATACACAAGCTGTAAGTAGGACACACACAAGCTGTATACAGGATACATACAAGTTGTATACAGGATACATACACACTGTATGCAGGATACATACAAGGCACATACAAGCTGTATACAGGATACATACACGCTGTATGCAGGATACATACAAGTTGTATACACGATATATACAAGCGGTATACAGGATACACACAAGCTGTATACAGGATACATACAAGCTGTATACAGGATACATACAAGCTGTATACAGGATACACACAAGCTGTATACAGGATACATACAAGCTGTATACAGGATACACACAAGTTGTATACAGGATACACACAAGCTGTATATGTAATAGTGGGGAAGGATGTAGCCTTCCCTAGGCACTGAAGTAGTTAAGGAAAATGGTCCCTTAGTTAATCCTCTCTGAACTGTGGTAGGCCAAGCTAAGGGGTTAGCTTCAGTGGTCCAGTCAGTAGAGTAGAGTCGGAACTTAGTGCCCGGATCAAGCCTTGAGTGATATAGAGCTTGTTCCTGGCATAATTCATTGTGGGCTGCAGTACCTGTAAACAGCCACAAGATGCCACTGTCCTGGGTGCAGATGTCAGGTTGAGTCTGCTAGCAGTGTTACAGACAAGGATGAGTTAATGCTGTGTGATGACAGCTCACTGAGGGTGGGCACATTAGGAAAATCTCTGTTTAGATTCCAGAATCAGGAAGTGATTCTTCAGTAAGAGATTGGACAGCAAATCGTTCAGGCAGCCTGACTATAGTGGCTGCTAGGGTAGACGGGAGCTCCATACCCTCAGATAGTGGGATCACCATTGTGCAAGTCTCCCCACACAAGAGCATGAGTCCTGTCAGCCGGCCGGGGAAACTCATCAAAGGTAGTGAGGACCCGGGGCACTTCTAGTCTGCAGGAAGCAAAGGAAGATAAATAGGACTCCAGGCTAAGACGTGGGGGAGAGATATCGGATCCAGGTCACTGTCAGTATTACAGAAGAGTCTCTTGGGCCAGAGATTAGAGTCACAGAGATGCTTCACTTAAAGAGAGAACCAGGGCTGAAGGAGTTACCAGCGCCTGTGAGAGAGATGATAACCTGTCGGGCCTTATCCATTATATCTGCCTGTAAATATTGTATATATTCCTCTTCCCCAAGTAAAGTCCAAGTTCTGGTTAGGAACCTCGTGTCCTCTGAATTTATTGCTGCCCTGGTCCCAGAAGAGAAATGCCTGGAGACAGCCGCGATCGAATGGCTTGAAGTAAGTGAAGAGCACTACATACACAGCCACACTTCAGAGGGAGGACACGTATTGTCTGTAGGGTGCCATAGCGAGAGGGGGCTACAGCTCGCCCACGACTACCTCGCTGGGGCACCTTACATTTGGCGTAGTCGGCAGGATGCGAGCTCCTCGCATGAAGAAAGCGGGGAAGAGCCGACGCAGAACACTGAGAAGAAAGTGTTGGAAGGCATGCGGCCCAAGATGGTGGCCCGAAGCATGGATTCCAAGATGGTGACAATGGCAGTAAAGTCTGGGAGAAGAACCGCCTATCGTGGGAGTGGATGGCGCCGGAGAGCGCGAAAAGATGTCCAGCCCCTACGAGTTCCGGCCCAAAGAAGGATGGGTCCAGCAGTGAAGATGCGTCCCAGGATGGGACGTCCAGTGAGGAAGAGGGCGCGGCATAAAGTGAAGTCCGGCCCCGTGAGTATCCGCGCGCACAGAGAAGGGGCGCGGCTGAAGGCGGAGCTGCCGAGAGTGACGAGTGACGCGCCGGTCGCATCAGAAAGCCGGCCCAGGAAGAGGAGGAGTTGGACGCGCAGGACTCGCGTCACTGGTAAGCGACCAGCGCCATTTTCTGTCCAGCACATGAGAGGAAGGAGGTGCTGCGGTGGATGCTCTGCGAAGATGGCAACCGGAGGATTGAATGACATGTCCGGAATGTGCGCCGAGGAAGAGATGCTAGAGCCGAGTACCCCAGGGGCTGCAAGCGAGAGTCGCTCGCTCGCGGATGCCGCCCGTGAGTCTTTACCCCCAGTGGCTGTCCAGTGGTCTACTAGGCCCGATCCGGAGCTGGGCCTGCTTATCCATGAGTTCCGCATGTGGTGCTGGAGCCGGATGCCGGAAGACCCGTCCCCCTTGGCCGAGGGTGGAGAACATTCTGGTGGGGCCGGAGAAACAGCTGCAGCGGAGCCTGACGGAGGTGAGCAGCCTGTACCCCAGCGGCCGGTTTCGCCTGCGGCGCCTGCCGCGACAGCTTCCACGGCGACAGGGGCCCCTAGGCCTGAAGGGGGTGGTGCGGAGGCGAGGCCTCCCAGGAAGAAGGCCCCGCAAGAGAGTTTTTGGCGGTGGAGGCAATCAACACCCCTTCGGCGAAGCGTTACGCCGAGCTCGGGAGTCTGAAGTGGACTGCCCGCAACCCCCCGATGACGCCACGAGAGCAGCGGCGATGGACCGACACCCTCCTCAGAGGCTGGCTGGAAGGGTCCAACGCGGCACGGAGAAAGTCGGTGGAGGCCTCCCAGACTCGGGGACGAGTCCTTGAGTTCCACATCCGTGAGGGGTACGGATTCCTGGAGGAAGAGTGGACCGGGCACGAGGTGTTCGTTACTCGTGAGGTAATTAAGCGAGATTATCTGCCTGATTGCCTTCACAATCTGCATGTGGGGGACATAGTGCACTTCGTTAAGTGCGAGTGTTCCGGAGGGTGGTACGCGGCTACGCTCACCCGACCGTATGAATGGAAAGATGTCCTGGAAAAGGACGAAGAGGTCTTCAGAAGGCGGGCCAAGAGGGAGGTTAAGCAGCGCTGGGCTAAGGAAGCCCCTAAAGGCTTTCTGCCCCCACCTAAGGCCAGTGCTCCGCCAGCAGAGGAGCCTAGGAGGCGGCAGTGGGGGAAGATTGTGAGCGAGGAAGAGGAAGATCTCGCAAGTGGCAAGGAAGCTGATTTCCCTAGTGAGGTGCCAGAGGAGGAGTTGGCGCCACAATACCCAGGAGGGGCTGAGAGAGCTGTCGGGGAAATTCAAGCTGTCACCAGTAATGTCGTCCACAGCTTTACAGTGACCAGCTACGACCCTACCCAGGTCGGCTGTGGCAGTGCTACATCCTCGGATGAGGACCCTGGGCCTACTAAGTACCCCGATCAGCCTTGGAGGTTGAAGAAGCCACCTTCCTCTGCAGCATGGGCCGCCTTCATGAAGGAACGGAAGGAGGCCCGGAAGAAGTGAGCTGGCTAAAAGGTCCGTTGACCTTTCACCTTTTCTTCTACTAGGACCCACCAGCTGTGGTCCTGATTCTGGGACTGTTTCACAATGGGGGCGGAGTGCCCCATGTTGAATTAGGTTGGAGAGAAAAATGGAGGACTGTTCCCCTACCTCCCAGGCCAGGAAGGCCTTAAGCAGCACCAAAGTTGTCTGCCCAGGAGAGCTGCTCTTTTTGTTTTTACTTTCTATTTTTCTTTTGTTGTGCTTGTTGCGCCTTTTTCTGCTGGAATTTAAAATGTTGAGGCACACCTTGAGGATGGATATCCTCCAAATCTAAGAGACTTGCGGCCTAGCGGGAAGAACAGGTGACCCCCGCTAGGGCCAAGAAGAAAGAGACTCATGGGTGTTACCTGTGACTGTGTGCCTCAGAATGCAGCCCTTGAAGGAGAATGGGGGCTATTGAGGTCTTGACCTGTCTTAAAAATATGGACATGGACACTGTGTTTCCAGGGTCCTTACCAAGATGGACCGGTACTTCTGAGAAGTTTTGAAAAGTTGATAATGGACTGTCCTGAATTGCTGTTCCGGGGCCCTTAACCGAGAAGGGCCGGTCTCCCATCTAAGAAGACGACTTCAGGACCAGTCGTATACTAAAGTGTTTTAGTAACTATAGTAATGTGATATGATGTCATAGCTGCTGATTTTTGTTGATTGTTTAGTGTGGTCGGGGACGACCAACATTAAAGTGTTGGGGAATGTAATAGTGGGGAAGGATGTAGCCTTCCCTAGGCAGTGAAGTAGTTAAGGAAAATGTTCCCTTAGTTAATCCTCTCTGAACTGTGGTAGGCCAAGCTAAGGGGTTAGCTTCAGTGGTCCAGTCAGTAGAGTAGAGGGGGAACTTAGTGCCCGGATCAAGCCTTGAGTGATATAGAGCTTGTTCCTGGCATAATTCATTGTGGGCTGCAGTACCTGTAAACAGCCATAAGATGCCACTGTCCTGGGTGCAGATGTCAGGTTGAGTCTGCTAGCAGTGTTACAGACAAGAATGAGTTAATGCTGTGTGATGACAGCTCACTGAGGGTGGGCACATTAGGAAAATCTCTGTTTAGTTTCCAGAATCAGGAAGTGATTCTTCAGTAAGAGATTGGACAGCAAATCGTTCAGGCAGCCTGACTATAGTGGCTGCTAGGGTAGACGGGAGCTCCATACCTTCAGACAGTGGGATCACCATTGTGCAAGTCTCCCCACACAAGAGCACGAGTCCTGTCAGCCGGCCGGGGAAACTCATCTAAGGTAGTGAGGACCCGGGGCACTTCTAGTCTGCAGGAAGCAGAGGAAGATAAATAGGACTCCAGGCTAAGACGTGGGGGAGAGATATCGGATCCAGGTCACTGTCAGTATTACAGAAGAGTCTCTTGGGCCAGAGATTAGAGTCACAGAGATGTTTCACTTAAAGAGGGAACCAGGGCAGAAGGAGTTACCAGCGCCTGTGAGAGAGATGATAACCTGTCGGGCCTTATCCATTATATCTGCCTGTAAATATTGTATATATTCCTCTTACCCAAGTAAAGTCCAAGTTCTGGTTAAGAACCTCGTGTCCTCTGAATTTATTGCTGCCCTGGTCCCAGAAGAGAAATGCCTGGAGACAGCCGCGATGGGATGGCTTGAAGTAAGTGAAGAGCACTACATACACAGCAACACTTCAGAGGGAGGACACGTATTGTCTGTAGGGTGCCATAGCGAGAGGGGGCTACAGCTCGCCCACGACTACCTCGCTGGGGCACCTTACATATACACGATATATACAAGCTGTATACAGGATACACACAAGCTGTATACAGGATACACACAAGCTGTATACAGGATGCATACAAGACATAACAAGCTGTATACAGGTTACATACAAGCTGTATACAAGACACATACAAGCTGTATACAGGATACACACAAGCAGTATACAGGATACACACAAGCTGTATACAGGATATATACAAGCTGTATATAGGATACACACAAGCTGTATACAGGATACATACAAGACACATACAAGCTAACATACCATTGGTCAGAATTCCACGAGGACAGCAGATCAGAGAAGAAGGGGATGGTCAGAATAAGGTCCAAGGTCAGGCAGCAGAAGATCAATAAACAGAACAAGGCACAGAGAACAAACCACACACTAGCTGAATGTACAGTACAGACCAAAAGTTTGGACACACCTTTTCATTGAAAGATTTTTCTGTATTTTCATGACTATGAAAATTGTACATTCACACTGAAGGCATCAAAACTATGAATTAACACATGTGGAATTAAATACTTAACAAAAAAGTGTGAAACAACTGAAAATATGTCTTATATTTTAGGTTCTTCAAAGTAGCCATCTTTTGCTTGGATGACTGCTTTGCACACTCTTGGAATTCTCTTGATGAGCTTCAAGAAGTAGTCACCGGAAATGGTTTTCACTTCACAGAGCGAGGGAGGCTGCGTGCACCAGCAGCAGCTGCAGGGAGGCCAGAAGACGGCGGAGCAGGACCGCGGCGGTAAGGGGGACGGCGTCTCTGCCGGGTAGGAGGCAGAGACGCCGATGCTACAGCACCTTTACGCCCCCTCTTTTTCAGGCCAGCAAGAAATTTTTTAAGGAGAAGCGGGGCGTGGATGTTCTCACTGGGTTCCCAAGTTCTCTCCTCTGGACCAAACCCCTTCCAATCCACCAGAAAAAAAGGTTTTTCCTCTTGCCCTCTTGGTGGCCAGAATGTTCTCTACCTCATAGACGTCCTCAGTGGAGACCGAAGCTGGGGAGGTACCAGGATTGTCGGAAAAAGAATTAAGCACAACTGGTTTGAGGAGAGATACGTGGAAGGAGTTGGGAATCCGTAAGGTGGCCGGGAGTTTTAACTTGTAGGCTACTGGGTTGATTTGCTTGAGGACTTCAAACGGACCGATGAACCGTGGACCCAACTTATAGGAGGGTATTTTGAGACGAACATGTTTGGAGGAGACCCGGACGGAATTGAGGTGGATCCAGACATCTCTTATCAGCATGCTTCTTCATCCGCTCGGAGGATTGAAGAAGTGTGGATCTAGTGTCCTCCCAAATAGTGGAAAATTCGCTGACCAGAGACTCCGCGGCCGGGTTGTCCACTGAAGCGGAGACGGGAAACGGAATCCGGGGATGTTGACCGTAGACCACAAAGAACGGGGACTTGGAAGAAGATTCGCTCTCATGGTTTTTGTAGGAGAACTCGGCCCATGGTAGGAGCTCCACCCAATCGGTATGGTGAGCGTTGACAAAGTGCCGGAGGTAGCTGGTAAGGATCTGGTTGATATGCTCCACTTGGCCAATGGACTGTGGATGATAAGCGGAGGAGAAATCCAGGGTGACATCCAGCAGCTTACATGTAGCTCTCCAGAAGCGCGAAGTGAACTGGACCCCTCGATCAGACACAATGTGGAGGGGTAGGCCGTGGAGACGAAAGATGTGATGGATGAAGTCCTTAGCCAGCACAGATGCAGATGGGAGACCAGGCAGAGGGATGAAGTGGGCCATTTTAGAAAAGCGGTCAGCGACCACCCAAATGTCTTTACAACCGGCAGAAACAGGGAGATCCGTAATAAAGTCCATAGCAATGTGTTGCCACGGGGCAGCAGGTATGGGAAGAGGCAGGAGACGGCCGGCAGGGAGATGTCTGGGAACCTTGTTGCGGGCACAGGACGAACAGGCCGTGACAAAGTCTACCACATCCTGGCGCAGGGTAGGCCACCAGTAATGCCGGGTAATAAGCAGGAAGGTCTTCTTCTGGCCAGCATGGCCGGCTAATTTGGATGAATGACCCCAGTGAAGAACCTTCTTACGATCCGGGACCGCTACAAACGTCTTACCGGGTGGGAGACGAGACAGATCCAAGGGGGCCACATTCATCACTTTGGAGGATCGATGATATGCATAGGCTCCTCCTCTTGATCAGAAGACAGACAGGATCGGGACAAGGCATCTGCTTTAACCTTCTTGTCCGCCGGGCGGTAATGTAGGGTAAAGTTAAAGCGGGCGAAGAACAAAGACCACTGGGCCTGACGAGAATTGAGTCTTTGGGCATTCTGAAGATAAGCCAAGTTTTTGTGGTCAGTATAGATGACCACCGGGTGCAGAGTCCCCTCGAGCAGGTAACGCCACTCCTCCAGCGCCAATTTGATGGCTAGCAGTTCTCGGTCTCCTATGGAGTAGTTGCGCTCAGACGAGGAGAAGAGCTTGGAGAAGCCGCAGGTTACCATTCTCCCGGATGGAGATTTCTGGGTGAGCACCGCTCTGACTCCGGAAGAGGAAGCATCAACCTCCAGAAAGAACTGTTTGCTGCTATCCGGAGTTGCTATCCGGACGGTGCAGCACAGGGGCAGAAGAGAAGGCTTGTTTTAAGAAGAGGTAGGCCTCCTCCACTTCGGACGGCCATTCCTTAGGATTTGCTCCCTTTCGGGTGAGCGCAGAGATGGGAGCAGTCAGGGAAGAGAAATGTGGGATGAAGTGATGGTAGTAGTTGGCGAAGCCTAGGAATCGCTGAATCGCCTTCAACCCCTCCGGACGGGGCCACATTAAGATGGCAGAGACCTCCTGGGGGTCCATCCGTAGACCTGTCTTAGAGATAATATAGCCCAGGAACGGAAGAGAGGACTGCTCGAAGAGGCACTTCTCAAATTTTGCATATAGGTGATTCTGCCTGAGCCTAAGCAGGACCTGACGATGTGAGGGAAGATCCGGAGAGAAGACCAAGATATCGTCCAGGTACACCACCACGCAAGAATATAAGAGGTCACGGAAGATGTCATTAACTAATTCTTGGAAGACGGCGGGAGCATTACAGAGACCGAAGGGCATCACACCGTATTCATAGTGACCGTCCCGGGTATAGACTTCCGTCTTCCACTCGTCTGCTTGGTGGATCCGGACCAGGTTATACACCCCATGAAGATCGAGCTTGGTGAAGATCTTCGCGCCTTTAAGGCGGTCGAACAGCTTAGAGATGAGCGGCAGGGGGTATTTGTTTTTGACAGTGATTTGGTTGAGTCCTCTATAATCGATAAATGGACGTAGTGAACCGTCTTTCTTTTTAACGAAGAAGAATCCGGCTCCAGCCGGGGAGGAATATTTCCGGATGAAACCCCTAGCCAGATTTTCTTCGATGTACTCCGACATGGCCCGAGTTTCGGCCAACGACAACAGGTAGATACACCCATGGGGTGGAGTGGCACCGGGTATCAGGTCGATAGGGCAATCATATGGCATATGGGGTGGCAGAGTCTCTACCTCCTTCTTGTCGAAGACATCAGCATAGGACCAGTAGGGTGCCGGAAGACCGGGTAAATTAGTCGGAGTCAACTGGGGTCGAGCCGGGCAAACCGGAATCAGACAGATCTCATGGCAATCCTGCCCCCATTGGAGCACCTCACCGGATTGCCAATTCAGAACGGGTTCATGTTTCTGTAGCCAGGGTAGACCTAGCAAAAGGGGGTGAGAGAGTCCGGAAAGCACATGGAAGGAAATCCTCTCTGAGTGCAGCATTCCCACCTGCAGGGTTACAGGCTCAGTGATGAGCAAGATGGTCACCGGAAGGAGTCTTCCATCCACGGAAGTGACTGCCAATGGTTCGGCCAGAGGTTTGGTACGAATCTGATACTTCTCTACAAGGGACTGGGATACGAGATTCCCAGCGGCTCCGGAATCCAGATGTGCAGTTTCGAAGAAGTGGTTCTCTCCACAGGAGATAGAGACGGATAAAGTCAAGAATGGAGAGGATTTACTTTTGCCTAGGACGACCTCTTCGAGTGGTCCTAGACACTGGAGTTTCCCGGCTTCACCGGGCAGGAACGGATCAGGTGCTCCTTACTACCACAGTAGAAACAGCTCCCCCCGGCTCGGCGTGTCTCTTGGCGAGATTTGACCACCTTGGTCTGGTCGATCTGCATAGGTTTGGGCGAGCGTGCCCGGGGAGCTGTTGATTGAGAGACCGGTTTCTGGAAAGCAGGAGCAAGACGAGGAAATCTTCTCTCCCGGGTAGTCTCCTTAGCATGTTCTAGGAAACGGCGATCAATTCGGGTTTCTAGCGACACCAGGTCATCCAGGGTGGTAGGAACGTCCCGGCCGGCTAACTCGTCCTTAATCCGACCGGAACAGCCCTCCCAGAAGGTGGACACCAGGGCCTCGTTGTCCCAGGCAAGCTCAGAAGCGAGGGTATGGAACCGTATGGCATACTGTGCCACGGTGAGACTCCCTTGGCGGAGAGGTAGCAATGAGGAGGCAGTAGAGATCCTTTGTCCGGGTTCATCGAAGACCTTCCGGAAGGTAGTGAGGAAGGCCGGAAGATCGGACACCAGGGAATCCCCTCTCTCTCATAGAGGGTTTAGCCATGCCAATGCTTCCCTGGTGAGGTGAGACATGATGAACGCCACCTTGGCCCGGTCGGAGGGAAACTGATGTGGCAGAAGTTCAAAGTGCAGTGTGCACTGGTTCAGAAAGCCCCGACATAGGACGGGGTCACCTCCAAAATGAGGAGGCGCAGAAAGCCGGGGTCCTAAGCTGGATGCCGTGGTATTGGTAGGTTGCGGCGCTGCCAGAGTGGGTGACGCTCGACTTGAGGCGGACACAGGTGGGACAGGCAGCGTGTCCAGGCGAGTGTTGACAGACCGCAGGTAGGTCAGGATGGTTTCCTGTTGGGATCTCTGACGAGAAACCTCCTGGTACAGGTCAGCAAGTGAAGGGGCCTGGGGGCCACCGGGTTCCATGGCCCGTGCAAACTGTTACGGATCCGGGTGGTGGAACCTCTGTGCTGCAGTGCAAGGAGGGACCAGAGGGGTGTAACTAGGTATCAACTCGGACCGACCAAGGCCGTACGGCGGCTCAATTGACTCCGTGACCAGGGAAGGACCGAGCAGAGGGACCAGGTGCTACTCTGGGGACCGACCTTGAATGAGAGCAGGTGACTCTCACGGGTCAGAAGGCAGGGACTGATCGGTACAGCAGATGAGCACGGCTGGCAGGCTTACGGGTGACCCGGGCAGACGGACTGGCAGGCACGGCAGGTAACAAGCAGGAGCCTCCAGGTAGGTGGGCCGGTAGGCTCGGCTGGTAACAGGTAGGTGCTTCTAGGTAAGCGGGCTGGTAGGCACGGCAGGTAACAGGCAGGTGCTTCTAGGTAAGCGAGCTGGCAGGCACAGCAGGTAACAGGCAGGAGCCTCCAGGTAGGCTGGCTGGTAGGCAAGGCAGGTAAAAGGCAGGTGCTTCTAGGTAAGCGAGCTGGCAGGCACGGCAGGTAACAGGCAGGAGCCTCCAAGTAGGCTGGCTGGTAGGCACGGCAGGTAACGGGCAGGTGCTTCCAGGTAAGCAGGCGGACAGAGCCCATAGACAGACTGGCGGACTGGACTGTAGACAGACTGTCGGGCTGGAGAGTAGACAAGCAGACGGACTGGACTTAAAGTCAGGTTGGCGGACTGGACTTGTAGTCAGGCTGGCGGGCTGGACTTGTAGTCAGGCTGGCGGGCTGGACTTGTAGTCTGGCTGGCGGGCTGAACTTGTAGTCAGGCTAGCAGCGGGACCTGAGGGCTGAAGCAGAGTATCAAACACAAAGCTACAACCTTGCACGGGCACCTCCAAATTGGAGGAGGTGCCTTATATAGGGGAAGTCCTCCGGCCATTGGCCGGGGACTTTTTAGGAAGGCGCGCACGGCCCCTTTAAGAGGGAGGGAGCGCGCACGCACGCCCTAAGCACAGAGCCAGGGAGGCTGCGTGCACCAGCAGCAGCTACAGGGAGGCCAGAAGACACCGGAGCAGGACCGCGGCGGCAAAGGTGACGGCGTCTCTGCCGGGCAGGAGGCAGAGACGCCGATGCTACACTACCGCCCAGATAGCAGTTTTCCCATCAGACAGAGGCAAATCTGTGATGAAATCCATGGACAAATGAGTCCATGGTCTTTCTGGAATTGGCAATTGAGCCAATTCCCCGGCCGGCTTTGACTGACTTTAGAGCGTGCGCAGACCTCACAAGCAGATACAAAACTTTGATATCATTATGCATGGACAGCCACCAAAAAGTCTGGCAATGGCTTTCCGTGTAGCAGTAACCCCAGGATGACCACTGAAAACGGAATCATAAAATTCCTGTAACACATGTAATTTTAGATACAAAGGCACAAATAATTTAGACCCTGGAGTAGCAGGAGGAGCTAATGACTGGGCATTACGGATCTCCTCCTCCAATTTTGAGGTTACCATAGAAACCACAATACCCTGAGGAATAATTAATGGAGGATGGAGGTTCTGGAGGAGAAACTGGATCGAAGCTACGAGACAATATGTCAGCTTTCACATTCTTAGACCCCGGTCTGAATGTAATCGAAAAATTAAACCTTGAGGAAAACAAGGACCATCTGGCCTGTCTGGGAGTTAACCTTTTAGCTGACTCAATATAGGCTAGATTCTTGTGATCAGTGACCACAGTAACTGGATGAACCGCTACCTCAAAAAAATGCCTCCATTCCTCAAAGGCTAATTTTATAGCAAGTAACTCACGATTCCCAACATCATAATTTCTTTCCGCCGGCGAAAATTTCTTAGACAAAAAAGCACATGGACGCAAGTTAGTCAGAGTTTTAGGCCCCTGCGACAAAACCACCAGTACTCCGACCTCCGAAGCATCCACCTCTACAATGAATGGTTCTTGGAGATCTGGTTGGATCAGAATGGGGGCAGACATGAAACACTCTTGTAAATTTTCAAAACCCCTGATAGCACTCAGTGAGCATACCTTGAGATTAGTCCCCTTACATGTCAGGTCAGTAAGAGGTTTAGCAATCTGAGAGAAACCCTTGATACATTTCCTATAATAGTTGGCGAATCCCAGAACTCGTTGCAAAGCCTTAAGATCACGAGGCTGAACCCAGTCAATTATGGCCTGTACCTCCCCAGGGTCCATCTTAAACCTTTCTGTTGACAAGATGAACCCCAAGAATGAAATTTCCTGAACAGAAAAAACATATTTCTCTGATTTAGCAAACAAGGAGTTGTCCCTTAACCTTTGTAACACAACCCGGACATGTTCCTGATGAGAATCCAAGTCTGGACAGAAAATTAGAATATCATCCAGGTAAATCATAACATATCTTCCAATGCAAACAGAGAAAATATCATTCATAAGATTTTGAAACATAGCAGATGCATTGGACAACCCAAATGGTATGACAAGGTTTTCAAACAGACCCTACGACGTTAGAAACGCTGTCGTAGCACCGGCGTATCTGCCTCCTGCCGGGCAGAGACGCCGTTCCCCTCGCTGTCGCGGTCCCAGTGTCTTCCTGTTCTCCCACTGCTAAGGCGCGCACTGCACGCAGCTTCCCAGGCCGTGTGCTTAGGGTGCGCACGCGCGCTCCCTTTTAAAGGGGCCGTGCGGCATTCTAAAGAGTCCCTGGCCAATGGCCCGAGGACTGCCCCTATATTAAGCACCTCCTCCAAAATGGAGGTGCCTGTGCAAGGTTGTTGATTGTGTGCTAACACTCTCCTCGGCCCTCAGGTTCCCTGCCCGCCAGCCTGTCTAACAGTCCTGCCAGCCAGTTTGTCTAACAGTCCTGCCCGCCAGTCTGTCTACAGTCCTGCCCGCCAGTCTGTCTATCAGCCGTGCCCGCTACTCTGCCAGTTACCTGCCATGCCCGCCAGCCTGCCTACCTGGAGCACCTGCCAGATTACCTGCCATGCCCGCCTGCCTACCCGGAGCACCTGCCAAGTTACCTGCTGTACCCGCCTGCTCATTAACCCGGAGTACCTGTCTGGCTATCTGCCTTACCCACCTGCTCATTTGCCCAGAGTACCTGTCTGGCTATCTGCCGTACCCGCCTGCTACCTGCCGTGCTCATCCGCTGTACCGGTCAGCTCCTGTCATCTGACCCGTGGGAGTCACCTGCTCTCACACAAGGTCGGTCCCAGAGTGTCACCTGGTTCACCTGCCCAGTCTCTCCTTGGTTCAGGGAGTTGACTAAGCCGCCGTGTGACCTGGGTCGGTTCGAGTAGACACTTAGTTACGCCCATGCTGGTCCCTCCTTGCATCAAAGCACAGAGGTTCCACCACCCGGATCCGTAACAGCCGTTTTCCACTCATCACCCTCCCGGACGCGTATCGAATTGTAAGCCCCTCTAAGATCAAGTTTAGAAATCACCCTGGCCCCTAGAAGATGATTATATAGGTCGAGAATGAGTGTAAGTGGGTAAGTATTTTTAACCGTGATTTTCTTTAGTTCTCAGAAATCGAGGCAAGGACGGAGACCCCACCTTTCTTTTTTACGAAGAAAAATCCGGCAGCTACCAGAGAGGAGGAAGGACAGATATGACCCTTCCGTAATCTTTCAATATAATATTCTTTCATGGCGGTCCGTTCAGGCCCAGACAAATTGTAAAGGCGAGCTTTAGGCAATTTGGCACTAGGAATAAGATCAATAGCACAATCATAAGGACGATGGGGAGGTAGTATCTCCGCCTCTTTCTCCGAGAACACATCTCCGAAGTACTTCAGGTACCCCGGCAGACCCTTCAGACTGGCGGAACATATTTGTACAGTTTTTAGACATTTCTTGCAACAATTGGAGCTCCATTTAACAATCTCCCTCTGACACCAATCAATCACAGGATTGTGAATCTGCAGCCATGGAAGCCCCAGTACCAACCCAGCAGGCAAATTATCCAATACAAAACATGAGATGCATTCAGAGTGGAGAGCGCCTACTTGAAGCGTGAAATCCACCGTTGCCTTCTTGACCAAATTCCGGGATAATGGTGTCTTGTCAAGGGCGAAGATTTGCATGGGTCTTTCTAAACTAACTGTCCCTAACCCTAACTTCCGAACCAGTTCCGAATCAATAAAGTTAGCAGCAGACCCATAGTCAATGAACGCCAATGTTGATAACACCTGGTTCTCGAAGGATAACACAGTATTTATCAGTACTTTAGTAGAGAAAGAAAAAGGTACCTGGGAGTCTGGGTGACCTCCTTTTCCATCACCCAGACTCAAACGTTCTCCTGCTGGTTTGCCAGCCTGAGGAGGAGTAGGGCAATTCTTGACAAAATGTCCAGAGAGACCACAGTACAGAGTACAGCGTCCAAGATCTTGTCCATGTTTTTTCTCTACCACACGAAGAGTGGCGACTCTAATCTCTGATGGCTCCACCTCCGGTAAATGGACCTGCTCCGGGGAAGAATAATGGGCAGCCTGCTCTTCATCCCGCCTCTCACGGATTCTATGGTCCATTAGTATGGCCTGGGTCATGGCCTCCGCCAGAGAACAATGGGCATCATGCAGGACCAGGCCGTCCTTAAGGGTTTCGGAAAGGCCTTTGTGGAACAGGCACCTGAGAGCTGCATCATTCCACAGAACTGCAGTGGACCACTGCCGTAACTCAGTACAGTAGTCCTCAGCTGTGCGACCCCCTTGTGCCAGGTTCGTGATCTTAGCCTCAGCGACCTGGATCCTGTCGGGTTCGTCATATATTAGTCCTAAAATGTCAAAGAAGGCGTCAACAGAAAACCGTTCTGGGCTTGTGGGGACAAGGAAAATGCCCAGGTCTGAGGGCCCCCTCACAGTACGGACATGATTATTCCCAACCGCTGGAACTCCTCCCCTGATGATCGGGGGAGCAGGGTAAAAAATAACCTACAGCTCTCTCTAAAAAGTCTAAACTGGCCTTTCTCTCCAGAAAATTTATCAGGGAGGGCTATTACAGGTTCGGGAGAGACCAACTGTACATCAGAGGATACTGACGTCACAGCCACTGCCGGCAGTGGAGGGCTATGGGAGGTCTTCATTAAATTAGTTATCTGACCCTGCAACTGACATTGTGATAACTCCAGACTCTGGCATTCCTTAGCCAGATCCTGAGTCATCTGCTTCAGATTCACCACCTGATCACAGAAAGTGTGGACAGTCTCCATACTGGCGAAAAAGAAAAACGTATGGGCCAGACATAATGTGACGCTGAGTCACTTTTCACGGCCAGGCCGTGAGACGGGATAGTCAAGGAGACCGGAGTCAAAGCCAGGACAGTACGTCATAAACAGAGGGAAGAGGCAAAGGCTTAGTCAGGTAACATACCATTGGTCAGAATTCCACGAGGACAGCAGATCAGAGCAGAAGGGGTTAAACAGACGGATGGTCAGAACAAGGTCCAAGGTCAGGCAGTAGAAGATCAATAAACAGAACAAGGCACAGAGAACAAACCACACACTAGCTGAATGTACGTCTGGCAGAGATCTGTGACAAACAGCTCAGTTAAGTAGCTAGACATTAACCTGGGATAATGAACACCTGAAGATAGCCAGTGCTTCCCAGTCTAAGATTGGACAGCCGAGCTGTCAATCACCACACTGAGCTATTGCATGCCCCTGTACCACATTTGACGGTCGAGCTGTCAATCACAGTACTGACAGCTCCAGCACGCCCCTGTACAAGATTGGACGGCTGAGCTGTGAGCAGCTGCGTCCCACACACAGTGAGGAGTGGAACCATGACAGAAGCAATTCAGAGCACTACTATACAAGCTTATCAGGAGGAAGATACACCATTGTGGTGTCCGTTGACCACCATAAAAGCGAGAGAACAAGATCACCCCTTGTCTATTCAACAACTACCAAAAGGGAAAATCGTAGAGCACAACGGGAAGATCAGATAATTGGTAGAATACTACTTTATGTGGATCAAAATCGATTTGCAAGTAAACAGGAAAGCGACAATGAGTCACCAGCAGTATCTGTTTTAATTACAGAATGGACGAAGCTCTACCTCAGTGAAGATGGTATCCTGTATCGTAAAGGAGGACAAAACCGGCAGTTGGTACTACCCAGAGTATTCCATAGGTTGGTCTTCAAAGAGCTCCATGAAAACATGGGACACCTGGGAGTGGAAAGGACAACAAATTTGATCCGTGAACATTTCTTCTGGCCGTACATGCAGAGAGATATTGAGACGTACGTGACCAGGGAGTGTTGGTGTCTGAAAGATAAACGTCCCAACACATCAACCCGGGCACCTATGGGCAACATCCAAACTACATACCTGTTTGAGCTGGTCTCAATAGACTTTCTACATCTCGAGATGTGCAAGGATGGTTACGAATACATCTTGGTGGTGATGGAACATTTCACTCGATTTGCTCAAGCATATGCCACCACCAATAAATCGGGTCGAACAGCGGCAGAGAAGATCTTCAATGATTTTGTCTTGAGGTTTGGGTTCCTTACGAGGTTATACCACGACCAAGGAAGAGAATTTGAGAACCAGCTCTTTGACAAGCTAGGAAAGTACTGTAGAATTCAGAGATCCCACACAACGCCCTATCACCCAGAGGGTAATGGACAAGTGGAATGTTTTAACCGGACATTATTGTCGATGTTGCGCACTTTAGCAGCTGATGAGAAGAAAAACTGGAAGAGTTCTCTGTCAAAAGTGGTACATGCCTATAACTGTACAAAGAGCGATGCAACGGGTTACTCACCCTTTTTCATATTGTATGGACGATCGCCAAGACTGCCAATCGACATCATGTTCGAAACTCCGGTGTAAGAGACTTACAGAACATATCCGGAGTACGTTCGGAAATGGAAGGAACGGATGGCAGAGGCATACAACATAGCGTCCAAAGTGGTTACGCAAGGACAGAGCAGGAGTAAGGAGTACTATGATCAAAAATGTTATGGAGCAGAATTGGCACCGGGAAGCCGGGTGCTAGTCAAGAGCGTACGTGAGAAAGGTGGTCCAGAAAAACTTCGTTCGTACTGGGAAGACAAGGTGTATGTGGTCGTTGTAGTGCCGGCGTCCCTGCCCTTTGCTAGGCAGGGACGCTGTTCCCCTCACCGCTCTGCTCCGTGCCCGGCGTCCCTCTCCCGCTCTGCTGGCAGCGCGCGCTCCTTCCCGGCCACTGCGCTTAGGGCGCGCGCGCGCGCCCTCCCTCCCTCTTAAAGGGGCCGCGCGCGCCGTCCTAAGGAGTCCCCGGCCAATGGCCGGAGGACTTTACCGTATATAAGGCACCTCCTCCAAAATGGAGGTGCCCGAGCAATGTTGTTTGCACCTGTGTCTCACCTGTGCTTCAGCCCTCAGGTCCCATTGCCAGTTACCTGCCAGATTCCTGCCTGATTACTTGCTACCTGCCTGCTAGTCTGAGGTCCGACGGTCTGCCTTACTAATCCTGTCAGTCTGTCTAAGGACCAGCCTGCCCGCTCACCTGGGAGCGCACATCAGATACCTGCCAGCTTGTCTGAGGTCCGACGGTCTGCCTTACTAATCCTGTCAGTCTGTCTAAGGACCAGCCTGCCCGCTCACCTGGGAGCGCACATCAGCTACCTGCCTGCCTGCCTGAGGTCCGACGGTCTGCCTTCCAACTCCTGTCAGTCTGTCTATGGACCAGCTTGCCCGCTCACCTGGGAGCGCACATCTGCTATCTGCCTGCTAGCCTACCTGGAGGCTCCGCCGTCACGTGCTGTGACCACCTGCCTGTCCAGTGACTCCTGCCCGCTCACCTGGGAGCGCTCTTCTGCTACCTGTCTGTTTGCCTACCCGGAGGCTCTGCCGTCACGTGCTGTGACCACCCGCCTGTCCAGAGACTTCTGCCCGCTCACCTGGGAGCGCTCATCTGTCGCCTGTCCGCTGGTCTTCCTGGAGGCTCCGCCGTCACATGCTGTGACCACCCGTTCATCCAGAGACTCTCGCCTGCTCACCTGGGAGCTCACGTCTATCTTCAGCCGCCACAGGTCGTACCAACCCTATACCTAGAGACTGCCCCGGTCACTTGCCGTGACCTCCAGCCCGTTCACTCAGAGACTGTCCCGTTCACTCAGAGACTGTCCCGTTCACTCAGAGACTGTCCCGTTCACCTGCTGAGACTTCCAGCCCGTCTTCCCTGGTCGCCACCCGCTCCCTTACAAGGACCGCCTCCTTGTATAGTAGCTCTGAGGTTCCGCCTCCCAGACCCGTTACAGTTTGCTCGGGCCATGGAACCCGGTGGCACCCAAGCTCCCTCGCTCTCGGACCTGTGTCATGAACTGTCCCGTCAAAGGTCCCAACAGGAGTCCATCCTGGGTCACCTGCGGAATGTCAATACTCGCCTGGACACTCTGACTGCTCCACCAGCAACCTCCGCCAGTGCCATGTCTCGCAATCCGGCAGCTCCGCTGCCCACTAATACCATGGTATCCTACCCTGGACCCCGGCTTTCTGCACCTCCTCGCTTCGGAGGCGACTCCGCCCAGGCTCGGGGCTTCATAAATCAGTGCACCCTGCACTTTGAACTTTTGTCCCACCAGTTTAACTCCGACCGAGTCAAAATTGCATTCATCATGTCCCATCTCACCGGGGAGGCCCTGGCCTGGCTAAATCCTCTATGGGAGAGAGGAGACCCCCTGGTGTCCAACTTGCCTGCTTTTCTCACGGCTTTCCGGAAATTCTTCGACGAACCCGGACGGAAGACCTCATCCGCATCATCGTTGCTACGCCTCCGTCAGGAAAGTCTCACCGTGGGCCAATATGCCATACGGTTCCGTACCCTTGCCTCGGAGCTGGCCTGGGAAAACGACGCTCTGGTTTCCGTCTTCTGGGAGGGTCTGTCCGGCCGTATTAAAGATGAACTTGCCGGTCGGGACATTCCTACCACTCTCGATGACTTAATAACTCTTGCCACCCGGATTGACCTACGGTTCCAGGAGCGTGCCAGAGAGGTCACCCGTGAGAGGAGGTTACCACGTCTAGCTCCTACTTTTCAGAAACCCGTCACTCCTTCTGTCTCTAACCAGGTACACCCTCCTGAGCCTATGCAGGTCGACCAGACCAAGATGGTCAAGACCCGTCAGGACTTACGTCGTGCCGAGGGGACCTGCTTCTACTGTGGCAGTAAGGAGCACCGGATCCGTGCCTGCCCGGAGAGATCGGGAAACGCCTGTGTCTAGGTTCGCTCAGAGAGGTCCACCTAGACAAGAATAAATCCTCTCCATCCCTGCTGTTGTCAGTTTCAATCGTCTACGGGGAGAACCGTTATTTCGAACTAGCCCAACTGGACTCTGGAGCAGCCGGGAATCTTATTTCACAGTCCCTGGTAGAGAAATACCGCATCCCCACCAAACCTCTGGCTGTACCCTTGTCTGTTGCTGCCGTGGATGGGGGGCTCTTACCACGCCCCATCCAACTCATCACCGAATCCATTACTCTGCAGGTGGGAATGCTGCATTCTGAAAGTATCTCCTTCCATGTTCTGCCTGGACTTTCTCACGCCCTCTTGCTAGGCCTACCTTGGCATCAGAAACATGCACCCGTTCTTGACTGGCAGACCGGAGAAGTCCTTCGCTGGGGACAGGGCTGCCATAAGACCTGTCTGGTTCCCGTTCATCCCGTCCGTCCTTCTCCTACCCCAGCTAATCTACCTGGACTTCCGATTCCTTATTGGTCTTATGCTGATGTCTTTAATAAAAAGGAGGCAGAGACACTACCCCCTCATAGACCATACGACTGTCCTATCGACCTGTTACCTGGTACTTCTCCTCCCCGTGGGCGTATTTATCCATTATCCGCTGCTGAGACCCGGTCGATGTCCGAATATATTGAGGAAAATCTGGCCAGGGGATTCATTCGGAAATCCACCTCCCCGGCGGGAGCAGGCTTCTTTTTCGTCAAAAAGAAGGACGGCTCTCTCCGTCCCTGTATAGACTATAGAGGCCTTAACCAGATCACGGTGAAGAATAAGTACCCCCTTCCGCTCATTCCGGAGTTATTTGATCGTCTGAGGGGGGCTAGAATCTTCACCAAACTGGACCTCCGTGGGGCGTACAACCTGGTTCGTATCCGTCAGGGGGATGAATGGAAGACGGCATTCAACACCCGGGACGGCCACTATGAATATCTGGTAATGCCCTTTGGTCTCTGTAACGCTCCTGCCGTCTTTCAAGAGTTGGTCAATGACATCTTCCGGGACCTTCTCTACTCCTGCGTAGTGGTGTACCTGGACAACATCTTGGTCTTCTCTCCGGATCTCCAGACTCACCGGAGGGACGTTCGTCAGGTCCTGCTCAGGCTCAGGCAGAACCATCTCTACGCTAAATATGAGAAGTGCCTCTTTGAGCAGACCTCGCTTCCGTTTCTGGGCTACATTATCTCTCAGACCGGCCTACAAATGGATCCTGAGAAACTGTCTGCCATCGAGAAATGGCCCCGACCAGAGGGGTTGAAGGCTATTCAACGGTTCCTGGGCTTCGCCAACTATTACCGCCTCTTCATCCCGCACTTCTCTTCCCGGACTGCCCCAATTTCCGCACTCACCCGTAAGGGTACTAATCCCAAAGAGTGGCCGCCCGAAGCAGAGGAGGCCTTTCTTTCCCTAAAACAGGCCTTCTCTTCCGCCCCGGTGCTGCATCGCCCGGACGGCAACAAGCAGTTCTTCCTGGAAGTTGACGCCTCCTCCTCTGGAGCCGGAGCGGTACTTACTCAAAAATCATCTTCCGGGAGAATGGTAACTTGTGGCTTCTTCTCCAAACTCTTCTCCTCTTCTGAGCGCAACTATTCCATAGGAGACCGAGAGTTATTGGCCATCAAACTGGCGTTGGAGGAGTGGCGTTACCTACTCGAGGGGGCTCTTCATCCGGTAATAATTTACACTGACCACAAGAACTTGGCTTACCTCCAGCATGCCCAGAGACTTAACCCGCGCCAAGCCCGGTGGTCCTTGTTTTTTGCTCGTTTTGATTTTGTTCTTCATTTTCGCCCGGCTGACAAAAACGTCAAAGCAGACGCCTTGTCCCGATCCTTTCTGGTGTCCGATCTCGAGGAAGAACCTAAACATATCATCGATCCCGCCAGAGTAATGCAGGTGGCTCCCGTGAGTCTAAATCGTCTCCCTCCCGGTAAGACGTTTGTTTCAGTACCTGATCGGGAGAAGATCCTACACTGGGGCCATTCGTCTAAACTAGCTGGCCACGCCGGTCAGAAAAAGACCCTCCAGCTTATTGCCCGGCACTATTGGTGGCCTACCCTGCACAAGGACATAATAGACTTTGTTTCTGCCTGTGTGTCCTGCGCCCGCAACAAAGTCCCGAGACATCTGCCAGCCGGACGCCTCCTTCCGCTTCCTGTACCTGCTGCCCCCTGGCAGCATATAGCAATGGACTTTATAACTGATCTCCCCGTCTCTGCCGGTTGTACGGTCATTTGGGTGGTCGCTGACCGCTTTTCCAAGATGGCTCACTTTATTCCCCTGCCAGGCCTTCCGTCTGCACCCGAGCTGGCTAAAGACTTTTTCCGCCACATCTTCCGTCTTCATGGCCTGCCCCTCCACATCGTGTCGGATCGTGGGGTACAGTTCACCTGTTTCTGGAGAGCCACTTGTAAACTACTAGACGTCACCCTGGACTTCTCTTCCGCTTACCACCCACAGTCCAATGGTCAAGTGGAGCGGATCAATCAGAACCTGACCAGTTACCTCCGGCACTTCGTTAATGCCCACCATTCTGACTGGGTGGATCTCCTACCATGGGCCGAGTTCTCTTATAATAATCACGAGAGCGAATCCTCCTCCAAATCCCCGTTTTTTGTAGTCTTTGGTCAGCATCCTCGGATTCCTTTTCCTGTCTCCACCTCTGTGGACAACCCGGCTGCGGAATCTCTCGTTAGCAAATTTTCCTCCATATGGGAGAGTACCCGGTCCGCACTCCTTCTGTCATCCGAGCGTATGAAAAGACACGCTGACAAAAAACGCCTGGATCCTCCACAATTTCGTCCAGGAGATAAAGTCTGGCTCTCATCTAAATATGTTCGACTCAAGATACCTTCTTACAAGTTAGGGCCTCGGTTCATCGGCCCTCTGGAGGTCATCAGTCAGATCAACCCGGTGGCCTATAAATTGAAACTCCCGGCCAACTTACGGATCCCCAACTCCTTCCATGTATCTCTCCTCAAACCCGTGGTGCTTAACTCTTTTTCCAAGTCTACAGGTACGCCTCCTGCTCCGGTTTCTGCTGAGGACGAGTTTGAGGTAGAGAACATTCTTGCCACCAAAAGGGTAAGAGGAAAGACCTTTTTTCTGGTAGATTGGAGGGGGTTTGGTCCTGAGGAGAGAACGTGGGAGCCCCGGGAGAACATCCATACCCCTCTCATCCTAGCTAAATTTCTCTCTGGCCTAAAAAAGGGGGGGCCTAAAGGGGGGGGTACTGTAGTGCCGGCGTCCCTGCCCTCTGCTAGGCAGGGACGCTGTTCCCCTCACCGCTCTGCTCCGTGCCCGGCGTCCCTCTCCCGCTCTGCTGGCAGCGCGCGCTCCTTCCCGGCCACTGTGCTTAGGGCGCGCGCGCGCGCCCTCCCTCCCTCTTAAAGGGGCCGCGGGCGCCGTCCTAAGGAGTCCCCGGCCAATGGCCGGAGGACTTTACCGTATATAAGGCACCTCCTCCAAAATGGAGGTGCCCGAGCAATGTTGTTTGCACCTGTGTCTCACCTGTGCTTCAGCCCTCAGGTCCCATTGCCAGTTACCTGCCAGTTACCTGCCAGATTCCTGCCTGATTACTTGCTACCTGCCTGCTAGTCTGAGGTCCGACGGTCTGCCTTACTAATCCTGTCAGTCTGTCTAAGGACCAGCCTGCCCGCTCACCTGGGAGCGCACATCAGATACCTGCCAGCTTGTCTGAGGTCCGACGGTCTGCCTTACTAATCCTGTCAGTCTGTCTAAGGACCAGCCTGCCCGCTCACCTGGGAGCGCACATCAGCTACCTGCCTGCCTGCCTGAGGTCCGACGGTCTGCCTTCCAACTCCTGTCAGTCTGTCTATGGACCAGCTTGCCCGCTCACCTGGGAGCGCACATCTGCTATCTGCCTGCTAGCCTACCTGGAGGCTCCGCCGTCACGTGCTGTGACCACCTGCCTGTCCAGTGACTCCTGCCCGCTCACCTGGGAGCGCTCTTCTGCTACCTGTCTGTTTGCCTACCCGGAGGCTCTGCCGTCACGTGCTGTGACCACCCGCCTGTCCAGAGACTTCTGCCCACTCACCTGGGAGCGCTCATCTGTCGCCTGTCCGCTGGTCTTCCTGGAGGCTCCGCCGTCACATGCTGTGACCACCCGTTCATCCAGAGACTCTCGCCTGCTCACCTGGGAGCTCACGTCTATCTTCAGCCGCCACAGGTCGTACCAACCCTATACCTAGAGACTGCCCCGGTCACTTGCCGTGACCTCCAGCCCGTTCACTCAGAGACTGTCCCGTTCACTCAGAGACTGTCCCGTTCACCTGCTGAGACTTCCAGCCCGTCTTCCCTGGTCGCCACCCGCTCCCTTACAAGGACCGCCTCCTTGTATAGTAGCTCTGAGGTTCCGCCTCCCAGACCCGTTACAGTCGTAAGGAGGAAAGCTGATGACAGCTCAGTGTATGAAATCCGATTGGAAACGGGAGAAAAGAAAAATAGAATAGTCCACTGGAATTTACTATTACCCTGTGATTATCTCCCACCACAACAAGACTTCCCAGAAGTAGACTGACATGGTCCGCGATCAACTAAGGGACCACCACAGACTGAAGCTCCGGAGGTGGATAGTGACCTTGAAAGTTTCGATGGAGAAGAACACACCGTTGTATTTCTCGGACCGGCAAGGAGAGGGATGTACCATCCTCAGGAAAGTGAATTAAGTCCTGAGGTTCCAGAGTTCGTTCCAAGGAGTACAGATGAAGTCCAATTCAGATCTGATGATCGAACATCGGCCCCTGAAGAGAACGATCGACACTCATGAGGAGTGGAATTACCAGATCGTGCGGAAACAAGCGATTTAGGAGAAGTACAGGAACTTACATAGGCAGGTCCAAGAGCATCTGAGGAAGCATGGGAAAGGAGTGCGGAGGAAGAAATTCCTGTGACCTAAGAACCCCGGGTGTCTGAGGAACAACTCACAAGGAGGATGTCGACTCGAGAAGTGAGGAGGCCCGTGATGCTGACGTATGAGACACTTGGTGAACCAAGTCAAGTGCCAAGGACTGTCAACTAGAAACAAGTATCTCTGGCTGCGGACCAGGTAAGCCCACTTGAGTGGTATTCACCACCGAGAAGCAGTATGGAAGATACTGTAGTAGTGGAAAGACTTGTTTTCATGCTTTGATTTTCCTTAAAAGACTTTGTAGAAACCAAGAACTGTTAAAGCCTAGTTAGAGAGAGCTGGTTGAAGACGTTTGAAAAGCTCCAGCTGAAGAGATGCTGATTGTTTTAATAGTATTAATTGTTTATTTCTTACAGGCATCCTACAAGAAAAGGTCATAAGAATAGGTTGTTATCAATGTTTATGAATGTTATACCAATTGGACAATGCCAATTTGTATATAAAGTTATTCAACTTTCATCACTGTCTCAGAATTAGTCAGATTGACCAATTAAGACTAATGTCGAGGACGACATTCAAAAAGGAGGGAAGAGTGTGACATGCAGAAGTAGTGCTGTTGCTTCAAAAGCATCCAGCAACTATTAGAAGTAACACAAGCACAGGAGACAGTAAGTGTTGTGCTCCAGAAGCATTCAGCAACTACAGGGGTTAACAGAGTCACAAGAGACAGGGAGTGTTTAGCAGTGCCCCAGGGGGATTGTGGGGAAGTTGTTTACTTTCTGGCTGGAGTGGAAGAGAAAGGTGGTGTGTAATCTGTATCTCACAGAAGGCAAGTAAATAGAATTCAGGTCATGAGGGAAGCTAAACACAGGTCAGATAGACGCCATGAACTAACAGTGCAAAGTATTATCGGGCAGAAAGATAAGACTGAAAGGAATCATGTCACAAGGATAGTGTCCCTCATCAAACCCTCCCCCCCTCCATCTCCATGCAGGATAAAGGATGCTGTGTACTTTTGAGTCCTTGTGAAGGAAAAGACTGTGGTTATGTATGCACAGAAGTGTGCTGCTAAGAGATCTAATCTGTGCTGAATTATGCTACTGAAGAGACTGATGATACTGTGCCTGCTTTATTAAATTGTACTGTAATGAAGATTGTTGTTGTAATATTCCTGAATTGTACTGGCCGTGCTTCAGATTAAATTCCACTGTTAAACTGTTGAAAAAGACTCTTGTCAGATGTGTCTGGTCAGCAACTGAATCTATCGTGTGTCTGAGAGAAGCTGCAGCCTCTGGTCGCCCAAAGTAACGATCTCCCCAGGATTCCAACAAATTCACGAAACCAGTCTCGCCCTATCTGAACCTAACGGCGTGTGTGTAACACAGAGACATAGGGCTTTGAAACCCGTCTCGCCCTATCTGAACCTAACGGCGTGTGTGTAACACAGAGACATAGGGCTTGTTAGTATCCCTCACTAACCCCTCTGCTGAGTATTTTGTAGATGGTTCCAGAGCTCGGGACAGTGAACAAGGACGGTTCATCACCGGGCATGCAGTAGTCCACAATGGTAAGGCAGTAATGCATGAACCACTCTTCTCCAGCTGCTCTGCGCCAGAGGCTGAGCTGAAGGCGCTCGCTGCAACGTGTAATCTGGGAAAAGGTAAAGAGATTTATGTATTTTCAGACTTCAGATATGTTTTAAAGGGTCGCACATGATTTTGGCGCCATTTGGCGGAGTCGTAATTTTCTGACCTCTGCTAGCAATCCTATGAGGCAGTAGAGCAGCTACTCACAGCACTCACCATTACCCGAAGGGCAGCTACCGGCGCACACACGGGAACAAACGCCCCTTGCTGTAGGGAATGCCTTGGCCGACCAGGCGGCTAAGGAAGCAGCACAACTACCTCTGACTGAAATACTGGCCATAGCAGACACGGCCCCGCTAGGGGACGCAGTGACCGAGAGTGCGGTAAGCTACCTTTTCACAGAGGAGACTGTCACCGCACCGGCCTCAGTGGCCGTTGATCGTGAACTGCTGCAGGTCTTCCAGACCCAGGCTCCCCAACACGAACAGAACGCATGGGCCAAAGCGGGTGCTGTACGGTCAGAGTCAGTGGTATGGCAGGTAAACACCAGGATTTGCCTCCCACGCTGCGTGTTCCCCATGATGGCTGCCCTAGCACATTCCTCCGGTGCACAACTCAAATGGTGTTATGTGTGCAGTGGTGCTACAAAACCGGTGCGCCCCAGGGTTTCCGAATGCGGCTACAAAGTGTGTCTCGTTTGTGCAAAATATAACCCCGGTAGATCTATTCAAAGGTCCCATAAAATGAACGCCAAAACCAGATTACCCATTTCAGAGACTACAGGAGGACTACATACAGCTACCTAAGGTGGGTACTTATGAATAAGTCCTGGTATGCACCAATCTCTTCCCTTGGTTGGCTGAAGCTTGGGCCGTGACCAAAGTTAACACAAAAAAGAAAAAAGGAAAATTGATAAATGAGGTGGTTTGCAGATATGGGGTGGCCAAACTATAGAGAGTGACAGAGACACACTTCACTAGAGAACTGATGGAACAGATCATGGCCACTCTGGGGATCGAACAGGTTTTCCATGTTCCCTATCACTCACAAAGTAGTGGGAATGTGGAACACCTTAATAGTGCCCTGAAGATAAAAATCCAGAATTGCATGCAGGAAACACACTTGTCCTGGGTAGATTGCTTGCCCATTGCATTATATTCAGTGAGGACCGCCCCAAGGTATAGACAGAAGCTGTCTCCGATGAAATACTATTTGGTGGCGTCCCTAAGACGGTTGTATTTCCCGCAGCAACTGCAGCCTCCTATGGTTCCCTCACTGAATATGTCTTGGAGTTGCACAAATATCTGACTGTTACTTTTAACCGTGTTCTTTCCTCCAGACCCCAACTGTATAAGCGGCACACACACATTGGTACCAGGAGACTGGGTCGTGGTCAAGAGACATATGAAGAGACCAGTGGACCCAGATACAGTGAGTCGTTTTAAGTACTGACCACTGCTATTTCTGTCAAGCTCCAAGGCAAAGATCAACGCCAGCAACTGGAAAAGGTCCTGATTCCCGGCCGCAGAGCTGACCCTGCCCCTTTCGACCATTCTGATGGCAATTGCATCCCTAACCCTAACTCTCAATGACGTACTAGGAGAGGACTGGGACAACAAACTGATAAGTATCACCAAGTCCTGCTGCGAGACATAGTTTCTAAAGACTGTCCTAAGAACTGCTGGATATGCACCCACAGCCCAATATCCTCTGATACTATGCCATATCTCGCAGTGCCCCTAACCCCATATGAGGCTTTCAACTATAGCTGTTTCTACAAAGAGACATTTGATACTGCCCGTTACGACGGAGGAAACCTCTGATGCAAGGACTTTTGACTTATATACGTTGTCTTGGGAGACTCACTGACATCATACCCTGCATATTGCCAAGGATTTATATCTAGTATGTGGTCACCAAGCCTCTAAATGGCTTCTCCCAGGTGCAGAAGGAACCTGCACCTTAGCACGCCTTACGCCTGCAATCTTCAGACTTCTGCATGGTGACCTAGGTATAAATGCTGTCCACAAACATTCCCTATATACAAGAGTTGCAGACAATTCAACCGAATGGTAGACCTCATATAGTGGAAATGGGGATAGGGAATAAAAGTATATTCATTTACCCTTTCTTTACATGAATGTTGGTATTACTAGTGTATGTAACTGCTAGAACTGGTGTATTTGTTATGATGAGATTTGCGGACAAGGTATCTGTCAGTGAATGGGATTTGTCCCCTCCATGCTCCCATAGCATGGGGAAGTAGCTGACGGATAAATTGTCTGTAAATCATAAAAAGGGAGGAATTGTGGTAAATATTTATACTTTGCGTTGATTATTATTTTAGACAATTAAATCTACCTATATATCTAAATAACTTAATATTCTTAATATTAGCTTTATAAGTTTTACTCATAAAAGTGATAACACAGGGTGTAGATGTTAGAACCCTCCTGTTTGTTTTTTCCATCTTGTGTTTTGCAGTCACGTGACCATCTGCCTTTATATTCCAGCTCCGCCCTTTTTGCTGTGCTGGACTTCAGTGTTTGACTGTTTCTCTAGCCAGGTACTTCGGTGCCTTTCTCTGTCAGTTCGCTTGGTCCTTCTGGGACCTTTAGTACCTTTTAGTCAGTTTGTCTTTTGTGTTCTGCAACAACTTCTCTGTTTAGGAGGTGTCCCATTTTTGTCCCAGTACTTAGTTCTTTTAGGGACCCCTCCCCTAATGCTATAGGTCTTCGATCAGACTAGCCGAGGACTAAGGCGGGTCTTTTCGCTAAGAATAGGCAGCCCGCTACATCGTAGGCATTCAGCTTAGTCTTACTGTAGGGACAGCTTTCCCCTATCTTTCCTTAGTTCATGTTGCAGATCATAACAGTAAGTCCAGCCCAAAAAACTAAAAAGAAAGAAATTTGGGGATCAGTATGGTTTCTGTCCAGGATTTGGCTCAACGCTTGCAGGGATTGTCTCTGGAGGTGACCGAGCTACAGCAACACGTGAGTAGCTGTCCTGGAGCGCATTTTGTGGAACCGAAGGTAGGCCTGCCTGATGTTTTTTTATGGTAAACAGCAAGATTTTTTTTTTCCTTTAAAAATGCTTGTTATCTTTTTGTTTGAGACCAAGGTCCTCTGGGAATGAATCACAGCGCATTGGTTTTATTATGTCACTTGGGGGGGGGTGGGCCTTTTCTCTCCAACCTAATGATCCATGTTTAAGGTCTGTTGAAAATGTTTTTTCTGCTATGGGTCTTTTATATGACGATCCTGATAGAATCTCATCTGCTGAAGCAGAACTCAGGCGTTTGAATCAGGGGTCAGGTGATGTTGAAAATTATTGCACACACTTCAGGAGATGGGCTTTAGAAGTCAGATGGAATGATCCTGCGCTGAAATGTTTATTTCTTGCTGGTCTGAGTGAAAGGGTTAAGGATCTGCTAATTGCATTCCCTGCACCTGAGACTCTGCAGGATGCCATGCAATTAGCTGTTCGTGTGGACAGGAGACTGAGGTCCAGGGTTAATGAGGTAAAAACTCCTGTAACGTCAGGTCCTAGTCCCCAGAAAATCTGCTCTGACGGCGGAGAACCGATGGAGGTTGGGACGATGTCACTCCGCTCTCAGGAAAGAGACCGGAGGTTCGCGGAGGGATTGTGTCTTTATTGTGATAAAGCTGACCATTTGATTAAGGATTATAAGCTTTGTTTAAGTAAAGAAAAAAAAAAGGTCAGTTACACCCATATTGCTTGTTTACGCTCCGCAGGAGTATTTCTTTCAGGGAGTACTACTTTGCAGGAAAATTTGATTGAATTTCAGGTATTTGTGGATTGTGGTTCAACACTTAATGTGATTGATAAAGGGTTTTTGGAAAACCTTAAATTGGAATCCAAACCTTTGTCATCACCTATTTCTGTGATTGCAATTGATAACACTCCCTTGAAATGTATTACTCACAAGGTTGCTGCATTTCCCCTCACTATCAATGGAGTTCACCAAGAAAATTTGGACTTGGTTGTATTAGATAATTTACCCTCTCCGGTCGTTTTAGCTTTGCCTTGGTTAAAACTACACAATCCTTTACTGGACTGGTCTACTAATGTTATTAAGTCTTGGGAGTCCGAAGTACTATGATAGATGTTGTAATGGTCGCATTGCGGCTGTGGAAAAAGGGGAATTACCTGTACCTATTCAGGATTTTTGGAGGGTGTTTTCAGAGGAGGAGTCGCAAGTTTTACCTCCCCATAGGGATTATGATTGCGCCATTGAGTTTGTTCCTGGAGCTACTCTTCCCAAGAGTCGCTTATTTAATCTGACTATTCCTGAAAGAAAGGCCTTGGAGGAGTACATAGACTAGCCTGGCTGCTGGTCACATTAGACCTTCTAAGTCGCCTCTGGCAGTTGGATTTTTCTTTGTTAAAAAAAAGGACGGGAGTTTACGTCCATGTCTGGATTTTCGTGAAATTAATAAGATTACCGTACACAATTCCTACCCATTGTCGTTAATTCCTGACTTGTTTAACCAGTTGGTGGGGGCCAAGTGGTTCTCTAAAATTGATCTCCGGGGGGCATACAATTTGTTACGAGTGAAGGAGGGTGATGAATGGAAAACTGCTTTTAACACTCCGGTAGGTCATTTTGAGAATCTGGTGATGCCTTTTGATCTTACCAATGCACCTTCATTTTTTCAGAACCTTATTAATGACATCCTGAGACCTTTGATTGGTAAGAATGTGGTTGTGTATTTGGATGACATTTTGATTTATTCACCAGATCTAGAGTCCCATTGGCAGAGTGTACGTGAAGTTTTGCAGTTGTTGAGTGATAATTCACTCTTTGCTAAGCTGGAGAAATGTGAGTTCGCTATGCAGAGAATTAGTTTTTTGGGCTACATTGTCTCCAGCGAGGGCTTTGAGATGGACCCGGTGAAGGTTCAGGCTGTGCAGGAATGGCCTAGGCCTATTGGTTTGAAATCTATACAGAGATTTTTGGGTTTTGCCAATTATTACACGAAATTCATTAAGAATTTTTCTATAATTGTTAAGCCTCTGACCGATCTCACCAGGAAAGGTGCGAGTACGGTCCAGTGGACTACTGAGGCCATTGAAGCGTTTGAGTATCTCAAAGAGAGGTTCAGTTCTGCCCCTATCCTTATGCAGCCTGATGAGACCAAGCCTTTTTTGGTCGAGGTCGATGCTTCATCGGTGGGGGTCGGAGCAGTTTTGTCTCAGGAGAACAAGGATGGAGTACATCCATGTGCCTTCTTTTCGAAAATTTTTTCGGAAACTGAACTGAATTATGAGTTGCTGGCTATTAAACTCGCGTTTGAACATTGGCGTCATTTTTTGGAAGGCGCTATTCAGGTTTTCACAGTTCATAAGAATTTGATCTATCTGGATGCTGTCAAGCGCTTGAATGCCCGTCAAGCTAGGTGGGCTTTTTTTTCTTCTCTGTTTCATTTTTCTGGTTCCTATATCCCTGGTACTAAGAATGTTAAAGCCGATGCTTTATCTCGCAGTTTTTCTCCTATGGTTGGTGCCGAGGAGCAGGAGAGCATTTTACAGAAAGGAGTTGTGGTGGCGGCATTGGACTCCGTTTTGGAGAATGGGATTCTGAAAGCTCAAGATGATGCTCCATCTAACACTCCCCATGGGAGATTGTTCGTGCCTAAAGCCTTTAGGAGAGATTTGTTTGTGGAGTGTCATGAGTCTCGGTTGGCAGGTCATCCAGGAATTTCGGAGACTAAGAGACTTATCAGTCACAGTTTTTGGTGGCCTGGATGGCAGAAGGAAGTCATCAAGTGGGTGCGTCAATGAACTGTGTGTGCTAGGTCAAAGGCTTCACATACCCCTGCTGCGGGGTTGCTTTGCCCTCTGGAGGTTCCTAGTGCGCCTTGGACGCATCTCACAATCGATTTCATTACTGATCTTCCTGTGTCTGAGGGTTTTACTGTCATCTGGGTGGTCGTGGACCATTTTAATAAGATGTGTCATTTGGTTCCATTCATTAAGTTGCCCTGCGCCAAGACACTCGCTAAGGCGTTTGTTAAGGAGATTGTCAAGCTCCATGGCGTTCCCACGGATATTGTTTCTGATAGAGGGCCTCAGTTTGTGGCTCGCTTTTGGCGTGCTTTTTGTGACAGGTTGGGAGTCCATTTGTCATTTTCATCTGGGTATCATCCTGAGTCTAATGGACAGACTGAAAGAAAGAACCAGAATGTTGAACAGTTTTTGCGTTGTTTTGTGGCGGACAATCAATAGGCGTGGTCTGAGTTTCTGCCTCTTGCAGAATTTGCTCTTAACAATCATACATCCTCCTCTGCTGGGTGTTCTCCTTTTTTTTGTTGTACTGGGAGACATCCGTCTTTTGGTTCGTTCTCCAAATTGGGGTCGGTGGTGCCGGAGGGGGAGAATTTTTCTGGTGATTTGGAGAGAGTTTGGACTAATGTACGTTGCAACCTTCAAGAGGCTAACAAGAAGTCCAAGAAGTATTTTGACAGGAAACGTAAGGAGGTTTTGTTTACTGTGGGTGACATGGTTTGGTTGTCCTCAAAGAACCTGCGGTTGAGGATTCCCTCTAAAAAATTGGGTCCTAAGTTTGAGGGGCCATTTAAAGTGCTTCAGGTTTCTAACCCGTCTGCTGTTAGGTTGGATATCCCTACTTCCTGGAAGATTAATCCTGTGTTTCATGTTTCCTTGTTGAAAAAGGCTGATGTATCAGATAGGGATGCCACTGTCACAGTTCCACCTGTGGTGGAAGACGGTGAATATGAAATTTCTCATATCTTGAATTCTAGATGGCATAGAGGGAGATTGCAGTATCTTGTCTCATGGAAAGGTTTCGGTCCCGAGGATAACTTCTGGGTAAGGGCGGATGATGTCTCTGCCCCTAGGCTAGTCAGAGCTTTCCACAAGAGGTTTCCGGATAGGCCTGGACCTGGAGGATCCGGAGGATTCTCATAAAATAGGGGGTACTGTTAGAACCCTCCTGTTTGTTTTTTCCATCTTGTGTTTTGCAGTGACATGACCATCTGCCTTTATATTCCAGCTCCGCCCTTTTGGCTGTGCTGGACTTCAGTGTTTGACTGTTTCTCTAGCCAGGTAATTCGGTGCCTTTCTCTGTCAGTTCGCTTGGTCCTTCTGGGACCTTTAGTACCTTTTTGTCAGTTTGTCTTTTGTGTTCTGCAACAACTTCTCTGTTTAGGAGGTGTCCAATTTTTGTCCCAGTACTTAGTTCTTTTAGGGACCCCTCCCCTAATGCTATAGGTCTTCGATCAGACTAGCCGAGGACTAAGGCGGGTCTGTTCGCTAGGAACAGGCAGCCCGCTACATCGTAGGGATTCAGCTTAGTCTTACTGTAGGGACAGCTTTCCCCTATCTTTCCTTAGCTCATGTTGCAGATCATAACAGTAGAGCTGTGTTTCTGTTACACTTTCCTCTGTTTTTTTTAAGTATAGTTAATTGGATAGAGCTAATTTTAGTTTCAAGGACAACTGCATATGTTTCCATAATTTACGATTTTGTAATTTCCAATTAAAATGCTTTCTTTCCCCAATTAAAATATCTGCAGCATTAGGTGATGTAAAGCCTGTAAAGACATTCCCCTTTTCATATCTCTGTTGTTGTAATAAATATATGTGACTGGGCTTCTGAGACTCAGACAAGAATTGTGCACTCAGACACTGGCTGTGAGTTGTTCTCTTATCTCCGATGCTTCGTATTGATTCTATTTCTCTAATTTGAACCAAAAATGGCAGACAGATTTAGAGAGAATTTGTTATCTCAATCCAAATTAGCTCTTCTTGGAAGGGCTCCCACGACATTACATACAAGCAGCATACAAGATGCACACAAGATACATATAAGAGGCACAGAATCTGCCTACAATTCACATATAAGCTGCATACAAGCTGTATACAGGATACACACAAGCTGCATACAGGATACATACAAGCTGTATACAGGATACATACAAGCTGTATACAGGATACACACAAGCTGTATACAGGATACACACAAGCTGTATACAGGATACATACAAGACACATACAAGCTGTATACAGGATACACACAAGCTGCATACAGGATACATACAAGCTGTATACAGGATACACACAAGCTGTATACAGGATACATACAAGCTGTATACAGGATATACACAAGCTGTATACAGGATACACACAAGCTGTATACAGGATACATACAAGCTGTATACAGGATACACACAAGCTGTATACAGGATACACACAAGCTGTATACAGGATACACACAAGCTGTATACAGGATATATACAAGCTGTATACAGGATACACACAAGCTGTATACAGGATACACACAAGCTGTATACAGGATACATACAAGCTGTATACAGGATACACACAAGCTGTATACAGGATACATACAAGCTGTATACAGGATACACACAAGCTGTATACAGGATATATACAAGCTGTATACAGGATACACACAAGCTGTATACAGGATACACACAAGCTGTATACAGGATACACACAAGCTGTATACAGGATACATACAAGCTGTATACAGGATATATACAAGCTGTATACAGGATACACACAAGCTGTATACAGGATACACACAAGCTGTATACAGGATATATACAAGCTGTATACAGGATATATACAAGCTGTATACAGGATACATACAAGCTGTATACAGGATACACACAAGCTGTATACAGGATACACACAAGCTGTATACAGGATACATACAAGCTGTATACAGGATACACACAAGCTGTATACAGGATACACACAAGCTGTATACAGGATATATACAAGCTGTATACAGGATACACACAAGCTGTATACAGGATATATACAAGCTGTATACAGGATATATACAAGCTGTATACAGGATATATACAAGCTGTATACAGGATACACACAATCTGTATACAGGATACACACAAGCTGTATACAGGATACACACAAGCTGTATACAGGATATATACAAGCTGTATACAGGATATATACAAGCTGTATACAGGATACATACAAGCTGTATACAGGATACACACAAGCTGTATACAGGATATATACAAGCTGTATACAGGATATATACAAGCTGTATACAGGATATATACAAGCTGTATACAGGATACACAAGTTGTATACAGGATACACACAAGCTGTATACAGGATACACACAAGCTGTATACAGGATATATACAAGCTGTATACAGGATATATACAAGCTGTATACAGGATACACACAAGCTGTATACAGGATACACACAAGCTGTATACAGGATATATACAAGCTGCATACAGGATATATACAAGCTGTATACAGGATATATACAAGCTGTATACAGGATACACAAGTTGTATACAGGATACACACAAGCTGTATACAGGATACATACAAGACACATACAAGCTGTATACAGGATACACACAAGCTGCATACAGGATACATACAAGCTGTATACAGGATACATACAAGCTGTATACAGGATACACACAAGCTGTATACAGGATACACACAAGCTGTATACAGGATACATACAAGACACATACAAGCTGTATACAGGATACACACAAGCTGCATACAGGATACATACAAGCTGTATACAGGATACACACAAGCTGTATACAGGATACATACAAGCTGTATACAGGATATACACAAGCTGTATACAGGATACACACAAGCTGTATACAGGATACATACAAGCTGTATACAGGATACACACAAGCTGTATACAGGATACACACAAGCTGTATACAGGATACATACAAGCTGTATACAGGATACACACAAGCTGTATACAGGATACATACAAGCTGTATACAGGATACACACAAGCTGCATATAGGATACATACAAGCTGTATACAGGATACACACAAGCTGTATACAGGATACATACAAGCTGTATACAGTATACACACAAGCTGTATACAGGATACACACAAGCTGTATACAGGATACATACATGCTGTATACAGGATATACACAAGCTGTATACAGGATACATACAAGCTGTATACAGGATATATATAAGTTGTATACAGGATACATACAAGCTATATACAGGATATATATAAGCTGTATACAAGCAGAGCTGAAGTGCAGGTTTATGTGGATTTTGCTGCAGTGAGTTTAGCTGGAAGATCCCAGTATAATCCTCAGTGTCTCCGGCCTCAGGTCTATGTTCACACCACGTTCCTTAGACTCTCTGACATGTTACCTGAATCTTCTTTTGGGTGTTTTTCGGTCGTCTCCTGAGCATTTTCCCTTTAGTGTTTTTCCAGGACTTTTTTTTATAGTTTTTGGCTATGTGCCCACGATGCAGAAATGCTCCGGATTTTTTCCTGCGCGTTTCTGCATCTCCTTGGCAGAAAAACCACATGCGGATTGTACATGCGGATTGTACATGAGGATTGTACATGCGGATTGTACATGCGGATTGTACATGCGGATTGTACATGCATTTTCCTGCCAGGGAGATGCGGATATGAAACGTTCTTCACATGCATTTCCGCATGCGGGTTGACAAGCGCTTTCCAAGCGATTTTAGCATCACTTAGAAAGTGCTTGACAACTTGGTCACACTATATAAATCCATGCAACCGACATTGATTTATATAGTGTGACCCTAAAGAATGGTAAAAAATAAATATTATACTTACCTTCTGATGGCCCCCGGTGTCCTTGTCCTGGCTTGCCGGCAGCTCGCGGTGGACTAAAAGGACCTGCCATGACGTCATTTACTCATGTGACGGGTCACGCGACCGCCGACGTCAGAGGTTGAGTGACCCGTCACATGACTAAATGATGTCACCGCAGGTCCTTTTAGTCCACCACAAGCTGCCGGCAAGCCAGGACAAGGACACCGGGGGGCCATCAGAAGGTAAGTATAATGTATATTTTTGATTTTATTCTTTTTTTTACAGATACTATGGTACCCGATTCCGGAGGAGAGTCTCCCTGGTACCATCCGCGCATTGAACCGCATGATATCCGCATGTGCAGATGCAGTGATGCGGATTCCATGCAAGTCAATGGCGGCGAAAACGCCTCGATTCCGCAAAATAATTGGTTGTGCTGCGGATTTTTTCGCAATGATAATCCACAGCGGAAATTTCCACAACATGTGCACAGCACATGCGGATCATCATTGGGGAACATGGCAGACCTTCTACCAAGCGTTTTTTTTAAGCGTTTCTGCAGCGGAATTGCCGCTGTGGAAATGCTTAAAAAACGTGTAGTGGTCACACAGCCTTTCTCACGGTTTTTGTGGCGTTTTCTTTATTGTGGTTTTTCGGTCTCGTTCCACTAAATAATGAAGAGACACTTGTGGTTTATTAACAAATGGAAAAGCCCAGACCCCCCCGACATCTTCTGCTCCTTCTCCTGCCTTGTCCCGTATAGGCCGGAGCGGAGGACAGAGGAGCGGAGGAGAGAGCGGAGGACGGAGGAGCGGAGGACGAGCATAGGACGAGCAGAGGACGGAGCAGAGGACGGAGCAGAGAACGGAGCGGAGGACAGAGGAGCAGAGGACGGAGCGGAGGACAGAGGAGCGGAGGACAGAGGAGCAGAGAGGAGGACGGAGGAGAGGAGGACAGAGAGGAGGACGGAGGAGAGGAGGACAGAGCGGAGGACGAGCAGAGGACGGAGCGGAGGACAGAGGAGCGGAGGACAGAGAGGAGGACGGAGGAGAGGAGGACAGAGAGGAGGACGGAGGAGCGGAGGACAGAGCGGAGGACGGAGGAGCAGAGGACAGAGCGGAGGACGAGCAGAGGACGGAGGAGTGGAGGACAGAGGAGCGGAGGACAGAGCGGAGGACGGAGCAGAGGACAGAGCGGAGGACAGAGGAGCGGAGGACAGAGCGGAGGACGGAGGAGCGGAGGACGAGCAGAGGACGGAGCGGAGGACAGAGGAGCGGAGGACAGAGGAGCGGAGGACAGAGCGGAGGACGAGCAGAGGACGGAGCAGAGGACGGAGGAGTGGAGGACAGAGGAGCGGAGGACAGAGCGGAGGACGGAGCAGAGGACAGAGGAGCGGAGGACAGAGGAGCGGAGGACAGAGCAGAGGACAGAGGAGCGGAGGACAGAGCGGAGGACAGAGGAGCGGAGGACAGAGCGGAGGACGAGCAGAGGACGGAGCAGAGGATGGAGCGGAGGACGGAGCGGAGGACAGAGGAGCAGAGGACGGAGCCGCGGACGGAGCAGAGGACAGAGCGGAGGACAGAAGAGCGGAGGACAGAGGAGCGGAGGACAGATCGGAGGACGGAGCAGAGGACATAGCGGAGGACGAGCAGAGGACGGAGCAGAGGACGGAGGGGAGGCTGGAGCGGAGGACAGAGGAAAGGAGGACAGAGCGGAGGACAGAGGAGCGGAGCACAGAGCAGAGCACGAGCGGAGGACGGAGCGGAGGAAGAGCAGAGGACTGAGCGGAGGACTGAGCGGAGGACGGAGCGGAGGACGGAGCAGAGCTGAGGACGAGCAGAGGACGGAGCGGAGGATGGAGGGGAGGGCGGAGCGGAGGACAGAGGAGCGGAGGAAGGAGCGGAGGGGAGGACGGAGCGGAGGATAGAGGAGCTGAGGATGGAGCGGAGGGGAGGACGAAACGGAGGACGGAGCTGAGGACGGAGCGGAGGGGAGGACGGAGCGGAGGACGGAGGGGACACTTCTCTGCGGTTTGATAAGAGACGTGTCTGAGCCGCCATGGGCCCCGCGAGGGAGTACAGAGACGCCGTCTATTCCTGGCAGTGGCCTCCGGCTTCCTCAACGGGTTTCTGTGGCGGAATAAGCCTGTGAGAGGCGCAGTGTGAACACAGCCTTACTGGCAGACACTGCGAGACTCTGTGCTGGACCCCACAATGTAACACGGGTATCCCCAGCTAAGAATAACCACAAGAGCCCAGCAGGGACACAGGAAACCCCGTGCTTTTATGTATCTTGGAGCCTACAGATTTACGTTACATAAGATAAAACAGATGAGACCCACCGGGGATGAAATCCTATAACCCCCCCTATAAAGCGCAGCCAAGCTCCTCCCCTGTACAGTGATAACAGGACTATTATAGCGCTAGTACAGGCGAGTAGGTAACGTGTCTCCAGCCAATAAGAGCGGCCCGTCCATTATCCAATCAGATTACAGAGGTGCCGGGGCAGCGACCAATCAGGACGCGCTGATGACAGCCGCGTTCTGTATCGGCGGTTCCGGCTTCCCGGCCATGCTCTTTATCGGTGCCCGGTCCGCTCTCAGGAGCGGCTGTCAGGCTGTGTCTAGTAACCGTCTGTGAATACGTTCCCGGCTTCCCTGCCTGTTACGCTGCTGGTGGAGGGCGGTTTGTGGTATGGCGTCTTATTACCTCCGTTACATGACAAGCGCTGCCGTGAAACTACAACTCCCAGCATGCCCGCCTATGTCCTGATGGTACTGTCGTGCTGGGAGCTGTAATGTCGCGATGTTGGCGCTCCTGTGGCTTACTCTAGTCTTGCATTGCTGCTAGCCACCAGTAGGGGGAGCCCTGTGCATAGGATTTCATATATGGGCTCTATAACCCAAGTCTGTTCCCTAGGCTCCCTCTGGTGGTGGATGCAGGTATAGCATGGGGCTGAATGATGAGCCGCTCTTCGCCCGGCTTCTGTAGTTAGAGGGGAAACCTCCCTACTAATTCTCTGGGGTTTCCTCTTCTCTTTGTCTCTACAGTCTGTGGTAGTGCAGATGCTCGGTGGTGCTCGCTGAGTATTTCCGGGGTTGCTCGAGTCCCCTCCCTGCATGTTTGGTGCTCTTCACCGAGCTAATGAACATGCAGGGATTGCCTGCCACTCATTGTAATGCCGCAGCCTCTCTCCGCTCCTAAAAGCATCCTCCTCCTATGATAGATGTGACGTGTCATCCACATAGTGAACCGAGAGCTCGCGCCTGCGCAGTAGCTTCACGGCACCGCACCTCATTTACATAGTGTGGGAGCAGATCAAATGGTATTATTTGGGGTACAAAGGGGGAGTCAGGAGCTGATGTCAGGTCCCTGTAATGGGTAATTGCTGCAGTGTAGACATGGCTGCTGATCAGTGCTGCTCATAGCACTATGGATCTGTCAGGACCCTGTAATGGGTAATTGCTGCAGTGTAGACATGGCGGCTGATCAGTGCTGCTCATAGCACTATGGATCTGTCAGGACCCTGTAATGGGTAATTGCTGCAGTGTAGACATGGCGGCTGATCAGTGCTGCTCATAGCACTATGGATGTCAGGACCCTGTATTGGGTAATTGCTGCACTGTAGACATGGCTGCTGATCACTGCTGCTCATAGCACTATGGATCTGTCAGGACCCTGTATTGGGTAATTGCTACAGTGTAGACATGGCTGCTGATCAATGCTGCTCATAGCACTATGGATCTGTCAGGACCCTGTAATGGGTAATTGCTGCAGTGTAGACATGGCTACTGATCAGTGCTGCTCATAGCACTATGGATGTCAGGACCCTGTATTGGGTAATTGCTGCACTGTAGACATGGCTGCTGATCACTGCTGCTCATAGCACTATGGATCTGTCAGGACCCTGTATTGGGTAATTGCTACAGTGTAGAAATGGCTGCTGATCAATGCTGCTCATAGCACTATGGATCTGTCAGGACCCTGTAATGGGTAATTGCTGCAGTGTAGACATGGCTACTGATCAGTGCTGCTCATAGCACTATGGATGTCAGGACCCTGAAATGGGTAATTGCTGCAGTGTAGATATGGCTGCTGATCAGTGCTGCTCATAGCACTATGTATCTGTCAGGTCCCTGTAATGTTTTATTGCTGCAGTGTAGACATGGCTGCTGATCAGTGCTGCTCATAGCACTATGGATCTGTCAGGACCCTGTGATGGGTAATTGCTGCAGTGTAGACATGGCTGCTGATCAGTGCGGCTCATAGCACTATGGATCTGTCAGGACCCTGTAATGGGTAATAGCTGCAGTGTAGACATGGCTGCTGATCAGTGCTGCTCATTGCTCTATGGATCTGTCAGGACCCTGTAATGGGTAATTGCTGCAGTGTAGACATGGTGGCTGAACAGTACTGCTCATAGCACTATGGATCTGTCAGGTCCCTGTAATGGGTAATTGCTGCAGTGTAGACATGGCTGCTGATCAGTGCTGCTCATAGCACTATGGATCTGTCAGGACCCTGTAATAGGTAATTGCTGCAGTGTAGACATGGCTGCTGATCAGTGCTGCTCATAGCACTATGGATCTCTCAGGTCCCTGTAATGGGTAATTGCTGCAGTGCAGACATGGCTGCTGATCAGTGCTGCTCATAACACTATGGATCTGTCAGGTCCCTGTAATGGGTAATTGCTGCAGTGTAGACATGGCTGCTGATCAGTGCTGCTCATAGCACTATGGATCTTTCAGGTCCCAGTAATGGGTAATTGCTGCAGTGTAGATATGGCTGCTGATCAGTGCTGCTCATAGCACTATGGATCTGTCAGGATCCTGTAATGGGTAATTGCTGCAGTGTAGACATGGCTGCTGATCAGTGCTGCTCATAGCACTATGGATCTGTCAGGACCCTGTAATGGGTAATTGCTGCAGTGTAGACATGGCGGCTGATCAGTGCTGCTCATAGCTCTATGGATGTCAGGACCCTGTAATGGGTAATTGCTGCTGTGTAGACATGGCGGCTGATCAGTGCTGCTCACAACACTATAGATGTCAGGACCCTGTAATGGGTAATTGCTGCAGTGTAGACATGGCTGCTGATCAGTGCTGCTCATAGCACTATGGATCTGTCAGGACCCTGTAATGGGTAATTGCTGCAGTGCTCACATGGCGGCTGATCAGTGCTGCTCATAGCACTATGAATCTGTCAGGACCCTGTAATGGGTAATTGCTGCAGTGTAGACATGGCGGCTGATCAGTGCTGCTCATAGCACTATGGATCTGTCAGGACCCTGTAATGGGTATTTGCTGCAGTGTAGACATATCTGCTGATCAGTGCTGCTCATAGCACTATGGATCTGTCAGGACCCTGTAATGTGTAATTGCTGCAGTGTAGACATGGCTGCTGATCATTGATGCTCATAGCACTATGGATATGTCAGGTACCTGTAATGAGTAATTGCTACAGTGTAGACATGGCTGCTGATCAATGCTGCTCATAGCACTATGGATCTGTCAGGACCCTGTAATGGGTAATTGCTGCAGTGTAGACATGGCTACTGATCAGTGCTGCTCATAGCACTATGGATCTTTCAGGTCCCTGTAATGGGTAATTGCTGCAGTGTAGATATGGCTGCTGATCAGTGCTGCTCATAGCACTATGGATCTGTCAGGATCCTGTAATGGGAAATTGCTGCAGTGTAGACATGGCTGCTGATCAGTGCTGCTCTTAGCACTATGGATCTGTCAGGACCCTGTAATAGGTAATTGCTGCAGTGTAGACATGGCTGCTGATCAGTGCTGCTCATAGCACTATGGATCTGTCAGGACCCTGTAATGGGTAATTGCTGCAGTGTAGACATGGCTGCTGATCAGTGCTGCTCATATCACTATGGATCTTTCAGGACCCTGTAATGGGTAACTGCTGCAGTGTAGACATGGCTGCTGATCAGTGCTGCTCATAGCACTATGGATCTGTCAGGACCCTGTAATGGGTAATTGCTGCAGTGTAGACATGGCGGCTGATCAGTGCTGCTCATAGCACTATGAATCTGTCAGGACCCTGTAATGGGTAATTGCTGCAGTGTAGACATGGCTGCTGATCAGTGCTGCTCATAGCACTATCGATCTGTCAGGACCCTGTAATGGGTAATTGCTGCAGTGTAGACATGGCGGCTGATCAGTGCTGCTCATAGCACTATGGATCTGTCAGGACCCTGTAATGGGTAATTGCTGCAGTGTAGACATGGCGGCTGATCAGTGCTGCTCATAGCACTATGGATCTGTCAGGTCCCTGTAATGGGTAATTGCTGCATTGTGGACATGGCTGCTCATCAGTGCTGCTCATAGCACTATGGATCTGTCAGGACCCTGTAATGGGTAATTGCTGCAGTGTAGACATGGCTGCTGATCAGTGCTGCTCATAGCACTATGGATGTCAGGACCCTGTATTGGGTAATTGCTGCACTGTAGACATGGCTGCTGATCACTGCTGCTCATAGCACTATGGATCTGTCAGGACCCTGTATTGGGTAATTGCTACAGTGTAGACATGGCTGCTGATCAATGCTGCTCATAGCACTATGGATCTGTCAGGACCCTGTAATGGGTAATTGCTGCAGTGTAGACATGGCTACTGATCAGTGCTGCTCATAGCACTATGGATGTCAGGACCCTGTATTGGGTAATTGCTGCACTGTAGACATGGCTGCTGATCACTGCTGCTCATAGCACTATGGATCTGTCAGGACCCTGTATTGGGTAATTGCTACAGTGTAGACATGGCTGCTGATCAATGCTGCTCATAGCACTATGGATCTGTCAGGACCCTGTAATGGGTAATTGCTGCAGTGTAGACATGGCTACTGATCAGTGCTGCTCATAGCACTATGGATGTCAGGACCCTGAAATGGGTAATTGCTGCAGTGTAGATATGGCTGCTGATCAGTGCTGCTCATAGCACTATGTATCTGTCAGGTCCCTGTAATGTTTTATTGCTGCAGTGTAGACATGGCTGCTGATCAGTGCTGCTCATAGCACTATGGATCTGTCAGGACCCTGTGATGGGTAATTGCTGTAGTGTAGACATGGCTGCTGATCAGTGCGGCTCATAGCACTATGGATCTGTCAGGACCCTGTAATGGGTAATAGCTGCAGTGTAGACATGGCTGCTGATCAGTGCTGCTCATTGCTCTATGGATCTGTCAGGACCCTGTAATGGGTAATTGCTGCAGTGTAGACATGGCGGCTGAACAGTACTGCTCATAGCACTATGGATCTGTCAAGTCCCTGTAATGGGTAATTGCTGCAGTGTAGACATGGCTGCTGATCAGTGCTGCTCATAGCACTATGGATCTGTCAGGACCCTGTAATAGGTAATTGCTGCAGTGTAGACATGGCTGCTGATCAGTGCTGCTCATAGCACTATGGATCTCTCAGGTTCCTGTAATGGGTAATTGCTGCAGTGCAGACATGGCTGCTGATCAGTGCTGCTCATAGCACTATGGATCTGTCAGGTCCCTGTAATGGGTAATTGCTGCAGTGTAGACATGGCTGCTGATCAGTGCTGCTCATAGCACTATGGATCTTTCAGGTCCCAGTAATGGGTAATTGCTGCAGTGTAGATATGGCTGCTGATCAGTGCTGCTCATAGCACTATGGATCTGTCAGGATCCTGTAATGGGTAATTGCTGCAGTGTAGACATGGCTGCTGATCAGTGCTGCTCATAGCACTATGGATCTGTCAGGACCCTGTAATGGGTAATTGCTACAGTGTAGACATGGCTGCTGATCAGTGCTACTAATAGCACTATGGATCTGTCAGGACCCTGTAATGGGTAATTGCTGCAGTGTAGACATGGCGGCTGATCAGTGCTGCTCATAGCACTATGGATCTGTCAGGACCCTGTAATGGGTAATTGCTGCAGTGTAGACATGGCGGCTGATCAGTGCTGCTCATAGCTCTATGGATGTCAGGACCCTGTAATGGGTAATTGCTGCAGTGTAGACATGGCGGCTGATCAGTGCTGCTCACAACACTATAGATGTCAGGACCCTGTAATGGGTAATTGCTGCAGTGTAGACATGGCTGCTGATCAGTGCTGCTCATAGCACTGTGGATCTGTCAGGACCCTGTAATGGGTAATTGCTGCAGTGTTCACATGGCGGCTGATCAGTGCTGCTCATAGCACTATGGATCTGTCAGGACCCTGTAATGGGTAATTGCTGCAGTGTAGACATGGCGGCTGATCAGTGCTGCTCATAGCACTATGGATCTGTCAGGACCCTGTAATGGGTATTTGCTGCAGTGTAGACATAGCTGCTGATCAGTGCTGCTCATAGCACTATGGATCTGTCAGGACCCTGTAATGTGTAATTGCTGCAGTGTAGACATGGCTGCTGATCATTGATGCTCATAGCACTATGGATCTGTCAGGTACCTGTAATGAGTAATTGCTACAGTGTAGACATGGCTGCTGATCAATGCTGCTCATAGCACTATGGATCTGTCAGGACCCTGTAATGGGTAATTGCTGCAGTGTAGACCTGTCTGCTGATCAGTGCTGCTCATAGCAGTATGGATCTGTCAGGTCCCTGTAATGGGTAATTGCTGCAGTGTAGACATGGCTGCTGATCAGTGCTGCTCATAGCACTATGGATCTCTCAGGACCCTGTAATGGGTAATTGCTGCAGTGTAGACATGGCTGCTGATCAGTGCTGCTCATAGCACTATGGATCTGTCAGGACCCTGTAATGGGTAATTGCTGCAGTGTAGACATGGCTGCTGATCAGTGCTGCTCATAGCACTATGGATCTGTCAGGACCCTGTAATAGGTAATTGCTGCAGTGTAGACATGGCTGCTGATCAGTGCTGCTCATAGCACTATGGATCTGTCAGGACCCTGTAATGGGTAATTGCTGCAGTGTAGACATGGCTGCTGATCAGTGCTGCTCATATCACTATGGATCTTTCAGGACCCTGTAATGGGTAACTGCTGCAGTGTAGACATGGCTGCTGATCAGTGCTGCTCATAGCACTATGGATCTGTCAGGACCCTGTAATGGGTAATTGCTGCAGTGTAGACATGGCGGCTGATCAGTGCTGCTCATAGCACTATGGATCTGTCAGGACCCTGTAATGGGTAATTGCTGCAGTGTAGACATGGCTGCTGATCAGTGCTGCTCATAGCACTATCGATCTGTCAGGACCCTGTAATGGGTAATTGCTGCAGTGTAGACATGGCGGCTGATCAGTGCTGCTCATAGCACTATGGATCTGTCAGGACCCTGTAATGGGTAATTGCTGCAGTGTAGACATGGCGGCTGATCAGTGCTGCTCATAGCACTATGGATCTGTCAGGTCCCTGTAATGGGTAATTGCTGCATTGTGGACATGGCTGCTCATCAGTGCTGCTCATAGCACTATGGATCTGTCAGGACCCTATAATGGGTAATTGCTGCAGTGTAGACATGGCTGCTGATCAGTGCTGCTCATAGCACTATGGATCTGTCAGTACCCTGTAATTTGTAATTGCTGCAGTGTAGACATGGCGGCTGATCAGTGCTGCTCATAGCACTATGGATCTGTCAGGTCCCTGTAATGGGTAATTGCTGCATTGTGGACATGGCTGCTGATCAATGCTGCTCATAGCACTATGGATCTCTCAGGACCCTGTAATGGGTAATTGCTGCAGTGTAGACATGGCTGCTGATCAGTGCTGCTCATAGCACTATGGATCTGTCAGGACCTTGTAATAGGTAATTGCTGCAGTGTAGACATGGCTGCTGATCAGTGCTGCTCATAGTACTATGGATCTGTCAGGACCCTGTAATGGGTAATTGCTGCAGTGTAGACATGACGGCTGATCAGTGCTGCTCATAGCACTATGGATCTGTCAGGACCCTGTAATGGGTAATTGCTGCAGTGTAGACATGGCGGCTGATCAATGCTGCTCATAGCACTATGGATCTGTCAGGTCCCTATAATGGGTAATTGCTGCAGTGTAGACATGGCTGCTGATCAGTGCTGCTCATAGCACTATGGATCTGTCAGGACCCTGTAATGGGTAATTGCTGCAATGTAGACATGGCTGCTGATCAGTGCTGCTCATAGGGATCTGTCAGGACCCTGTAATGGGTAATTGCTGCAGTGTAGACATGGCTGCTGATCAGTGCTGCTCATAGCACTATGGATCTGTCAGGACCCTGTAATGGGTAATTGCTGCATTGTGGACATGGCTGCTGATCAGTGCTGCTCATAGCACTATGGATCTGTCAGGACCCTGTAATGGGTAATTGCTGCAGTGTAGACATGGCGGCTGATCAGTGCTGCTCATAGCACTATGGATCTGTCCGGTCCCTGTAATGGGTTGTTGCTGTAGTTGGAGGTACAGGCCTCTATTCTCTGGTCCTGGCATCTGTAGGAGGATCATCGCTATAACACTGGGCACCTGCTTACCAGGAATGGCTTCCTCTCCTGAGCTTACGCTATATTCCTCCTGACAAGGACCAGCATAATGAAGGGCTCCTCTAATATTCCTGAGTTGTGGTGTGAGGAGATTGTCCAGGGGTTGGTGAGGAGGACACTACTTGTTGGTGTGTTGTACAATGAAACGTGGCTCATTCTTATATTTTGCCTGCAGAATCTGACTATAATGGCGACCGTGATCTACACTGACCAGGAGAACGGTGATGTTAATGCTGCGCTGTTGCCCAGAGATCGTGCACAACTATCAGGTGCCGGTAAGTGGTTTCTAAAGGTAACGGCCGATCTGGCCCCAATTCATCAAGGGGTTTAATAGATTTCTAGCAGAACTCTGACAAGTCAAAACTTTTATGCAACTTAATGATTAAAAATTGTGACCTTTTTTAGCACTTTCATGCCAGGTCAGCCAGCTCTGTCAAGTGGGTGGAGCATGGACAGGGCATGGTGGAGCCGCCTGATACTCATGGAAAGTTGGGACTTACAGCACCACTCCAGCTTTTTTTGTTTGGTTTTCAGCGCTGGGATGGCTCTTTTAAATGTAGGGCCTCTGGTCATATACTCGCCCTCCGGCGTCTTCACTGTTTTTCGGCACTGTTATTTTCCTATGGCACTATCTTGTGAGCGCAGCTGACTGGCCATAAGTCAGAAGCTACGACACAAGATCTCAATGCAATTCTATGGAAGCCAGAACAAGGCTCTCATAGACTTGTATGGGAAAGTGACCTCCGCAGCTCCATGAAACACTGGAGCAGCCAACAGGTCACTCTTCACCGGACAACGATGGGAGCAACTCTGGAAAACAAAGGCGGCAGCAAGTGAGTATGAGACCGGGCAATTGTATATAAAGCGCCACTCCAGCAATGCAGTAAAAAAAGCACCACTCCAGTGTTTTGGTTTTTTACAAATTAATTGCGCCTCCCCACAAGTGTTAATTTGGGGTCCACCTCATAATGAACTTGGTTTCTTCTGCCCACCCATCTTTAAAGAAGCAATCATCAAAGTTTTTATTCTCAATATATTGCGATCATCATATTGTATAGCACTTAAAATTTTAGAAGGCAGAAGGCGAAATGTACGTCTGGGTTGGGTTTTTTTTTCCTGGGTTTGGCAATGCAATCCTACATAGGTATTATGTCTCACTGTTGTACTTCAATACATCTACATTTGGCTGTTGGGATCTATGAATGATTATGTCATTCTTAGAAGGACCCTGAGTCAGGTAACCTAATGACTAGTAGATTCACAGCCATCTGGATCAAAAATCCTGTTATGTGAGGTTGTGCTGCCGCCTAGTGGCTTCCCATTCTTTTACATAACCCTCTACACCAGGGGTCCTCAAACTTTTTAAACAGGGGGCCAGTTCACGGTCCCTCAGACCATTGGAGGGCCGGAATATAGTTTTTAAAAAAAACTATGAACAAATTACTATGCACACTGCACATATCTTATTTTGTAGTTAAAAATAACAATACAGTAACAAATACAATATTTAAAATGAAGAACAAGTAAAGTTAAATCAACCGGTATTTCAATAGGTAGGTAACTGTACCCAATAGGCAGCATAGGTCCCCAATAGGCAGGTAAATGTCCCCAATAGGCAGCATCGGTCCTCAATAGGCAGGTAAATATCCCCAATAGGCAGGTAAATGTCCCCAATAGGCAGCATAGGTCCCCAATAGGCAGGTAAATGTCCCCAATAGGCAGCATAGGTCCTCAATGGGCAGGTAAATGTTCCCAATAGGCAGGCTGTTTCCCCCTTATAATGCCATATGCAGGCTGTTCCATCCCTTATAATGCCCCATGCAGGCTGTTCCCCCTTATAATGCCCCATGCTGGATGCCACCCCCATATAATGCCCCATGCAGCATGTCACCCCCCCCCATATAATGCCCCATGCAGCATGTCACCCCCCCCCATATTATGCCCCATGCAGGATGTCCCTTTACCCCCATATAATGCCCCATGCAGCATGTCAACCCCCCCCCATATTATGCCCCATGCAGGATGTCCCTTTACCCCCATATAATGCCCCATGCAGGATGTCACCCCCCCATATAATGCCCCATGCAGGATGTCCCTTTACCCCCATATAATGCCCCATGCAGGATGTCACCCCCCCATATAATGCCCCATGCAGGATGTCACCCCCCATATAATGCCCCATGCAGCATGTCACCCCCCCCATATAATGCCCCATGCAGCATGTCACCCCCCCCCATATAATGCCCCATGCAGCATGTCACCACCCCCATATAATGACCTATGCCTCCATACATTAAAAAAAAAAAATCCAATACTCACCTCACTCCTCCTCACCTGCTGCCGCTGCTCTGGTCTGGTCTGGACTCCAGCGTCGCGGCGGCGTCGTCCCGCTCTGCGCTCCCTGTGACAGCACTCGGGAGGGCGCGGTGTAAAGACGTCACCGCGCCCTCTGACCTGAGACGTCACAGGAAGCGCACAGCAGGAAGACAGCGGATCTGCGGAGGCACGGGAAGAGGTAAGTATCCGCCTGCCGGGGCCCTGAGCAAGCGGGCGGAAGGGCGGGCAATGGCACCGCTCTCCTCTCCTCCGCCCATAGCCCGGCGGGCCGGATAAAAGTCCTCCGCGGGCCGCATGTGGCCCGCGGGCCGTAGTTTGAGGACCCCTGCTCTACACTGTCCATGTGTCCATTGCCACACACCCATTTTTGGATGTCGTTATATTTACAATGTGATTGGACATTTTTGATAATATTTATAAGCTGTATGTAGAAACAGGAGGTCAGTTTTCCTTGTATGAGTCATAAGTCACTGCAAAAGTCCCTGGCAGGGGGATGAGAGCAGCTGGGTCAGGAGGGGAATGATTTTTGCAGGGAAGAGTCTTCCTAATTCTACATAGAGCAGAGAAAAGAGAATAATTAGCCCAGTAGAAAGGTATAATGAGCAGCTGTAAGTACAGTGCTGTATAATCTGATTACAATATACTAAGAGGATAAGCTCTGATGGGAGAGGGTCTTTAAGCCTGTCATGTATTGGGTAATGAGTTGGGGTGTCAGTCTCCATCAGTGCTGGCTGAACACTGACTATCCTGCTCAGATTACTACACATGGCGCTGCTCCTCCTCCCTGTAGTATGGACTACGCAGGACGGTGCCGAGGCTCCAGATTCTACCTGCACAGCAACAAGGTCCCAACACTTCTACCTCTATAACTTGCCTAATGCAGACGCAAACCTGCAGCCTTTCCACTGAGATCTTGTCGGCCTTCTACACTGCCATGGCTTTGTCTGCACAATGTAGCTTAAAGGGAATGTCCACTTCTTAAGCATCCTAGAAGTCTACAAGACCACCCCTGATCTCTACAATATAAGGTCGGTGTTCCTCTAACCCCCTGCCTTATTTGGCAAATGGGTTCAGTTTTCTATAGAAGTGGCAGAATTTAACCCCTTCCTGACCATGTTATTTCCCGTCTCTGCATTTTTCTTACTCTTCTAAGAGCAGTAACTTTATTTTTCTGTCAGTACAGCCATATGAGGGTTTTTGTTTTTATGCCGTTCACTGATCAGGTAAATTATTTTTATATTTTGATTGGACTTTTACAGAAGTAACGCCCATATGTTTTATTTTAAAATGGGTCATAGAGGGGCAGGGGTGATTTGAATGTTCAGATTCTACTTTTTCCTTTTTGTCCCCTTAGGGGACTTGAACATGCAATTATCTGATTTCTTGTGTTATGTACAGCAATACTGCAGTATATAGCCAGCATTCACAGATCTGTCATGACAGGCATGGGTCTTTTCAGCAGACTCCTTCCTGGCAGTGATGGCATCCTATGATCGTGTTACAGGGGCACAGATGGGCACATGGCATGACTCCCTTCTCAGTTCGCTGGTAATGCTGCTGTCCATCTCTAACAGGTGGAGCTCTGGCCTACATGTGGCTATTAAAGGCAGATGATGGCTAAATATCACAGCCATCATCTTCCAGGCGAGAAGTCACATCTGGCATATGATGTAACTGCAAATCATGTTGGTAAGGGGTTAAAGTGCCACTCCAGTGGGGTTTTGTCATGTGAAATCCTTTTAGTGCAGAAATGACGTAGTCCTTTTGGGCATGAGGGCTGGGTGCTGGGATTACTAGTACACCTGACATCCAGGTGGGCATAATTCTGTTCCTTGTGTATTGGAAGACTTTTGCCTCTGCAGCTTTGGTGTTGGCAATCTTTCACTTTCATGCCCATTGATGCTCCACATGGTTGGCTCAGGAACCGTCCTCACATGATCTAGATTTCCCTAAAGGAAAGTCGCTGTTTGGGGGAAAAATGGGGGAGTCTGTGATGCACCTTATGCCACGGCGCCTCGTGTGCTAAGGCGTGTTAGGTTGCATGAGGCTAAATATCCGGCTCTTCATGTTACGGCTGTTGGTATTCATTTAATTAGGGGGGAGGGGATGTTAAATGAGGGAGTGATGGCGGTAAAAGAACAAAATCTACTTTGATTAATACAGACTGTGTATTAGTACAATGTTATAATGTTGATGGTCAGACGCAGGAGTGGGTACAGAGGGGGGCATGTGACAGTTCATTTTCAATCGTTAAAATATGGTTAAGCAGGTTAATGTAGTATCCTGGAATATTAGAGGTATGGGAGATCACAACTAAAGATTTACAGGAGACGGATTGCGATACGGGGGCCGCTGCGGCACTGAGCAAGCTTTGGAGGGGGCCGGCCTATCATTCTACACATAGTACTTATTCTAGGGGGGTTAGTATATTGATTCATCCGAATTTACCCTTTGAATGTGAAGGAAGTATTTGTGACAGGGAGGGAAGGTATGTATGTCTAGTGTGCAGAGTGGCTGGGCTTAGAACTTGTCTAATTGCTCTGTATGTTCCTCCACCTTTCTCTATACAGACTGTGCGCCAGCTATTCCCGTGGATAACGGAATTTGCTACCATACCCCTGTTAGTCATCGGTGATTTTAATATGTACCTACACGCTGAGCTTGATAAGTATAGGGGTAATGTTGGGGGAGGGGCTGCTCAAGAGACGTCGTTGGCAAGGGTCTTGCAGGAAATTAGCTTGGTAGATGTGTGGCGGGCTCGATTCCCAAATGTTAAGCAGTATTCGTGTTACTCGCCATCCTATTCCTCTGTCCAGAATTGACCTGGCTCTGGGAAATAGTCATCTAGTCCCTCTAGTTACTAAAGTAGAATACTGCACGAGATTGTTATCTGATCATTCACCATTATTGGTTGTTTTGGGGGTCGATCCTGGCACCATAAACAGAAGGGCACTGTAGAGGTTTAACCCCTACTGGCTGGATGTATTTGGGGAACAGATGGACTTAGCAGGTAAATTGGATCGTTTCTTTAAAGACAACATAGGCTCTGCACCTTTAAATACGGTATGGGAAGCCATGAAGGCATTTTTACGGGGGATCCTGATTAAGGAAATTTCCATGATCAAATCCAAAAACAGGGCCCGTCTTCAGGAGCTGCGGAGGGAAGTAGACATATTGGAACAGAGGTATGTTGGGTCCCCAAGCATAGAGAATAGGGAACACTGGACACGGGCACAGGCTACACTAAATGATCATATATTGAAACAAGCGGAGCATAAACGGTTCTTTCTTAAACAGCAATTTTATGTGGAGGGAGAGAGTACAGGGCACTTGCTGGCCACCATAGCCAAGGCCCAGACTGGGGCTCCTATGATTGCACCTATCAGGGATACTAAGGGTGTGGTAATTACTGATTCAATGGAAGTTTTACAGACAATTATACTCCTCCAAACTGACTAAGGCGCAAAGGGACATAGATCTCTATCTTCATGATATGCAAATACCATGTCTGACAGATGGCCAGAGAGAGCAACTAGATGCACCAATTACACAGGAGGAGATGCAGGAAGCTTTAAAAGATTTTCAAAATAACAAGGCCCCTGGTACTGATGGGATCCTCGTGGAAATTTATAAGGAAGCTGGGGGGGTTTTGCTTCCCAGGTTACTGGAAGGGCTTAAGGGGGCGAGGGAGGGGGGGGGGCTTTGCCGACTTCAATGAGGGAGGCTAGCATAGTTCTTTTGACAAAACCTGGAAAGGATGCATTAAACCCTGAATCATATAGGCCAATATCCTTACTCTCGGTAGATGTAAAAATTTTAGCTAAGGTCTTGGCTACCAGACTGGTGGCGGTTATCACACATTTGGTTGCAGAAGACCAGACTGGGTTTATACCGGCCAAGTCGACGGCAATTAATTCTTAATCTGCAAATGCAGTCACAAAATGCGGGTGGTAGGGCAGTGCTATCACTTGATGCCGCTAAGGCTTTTGATAGTGTCGAATGGGAGTATTTATGGGCTGTTTTGAGAAAGATGGGGTTTGGTACTGGATTTCGGGCCTGGCCGCGGCTTCTGTATAACAATCCGGTAGCTCAGATTCAAATTAATGGCAATCTTTCTGGTAGCATTGAAATGGGCAGAGTCACGCGTCAGGGCTGCCCGTTGTCTCCCTTACTGTTCGCCCTGGCTATGGAGCCGTTGGCTGTTAAGCTTCGCTCCAGCAGCGAAATACAGGGGTTCCGCTATAGAACACTGGAGGAGCGGGTAGCCCTATATGCCGACGACCTTCTGTTGTTTTTGGGCGACACGGACCAATCTCTGACGACCGCTATGAATTTAATAAGGTAGTTTGGAGATCATTCTGGCCTACAGATTGATTGGGATAAATCAGTTCTTATGCCGGTGGATGGTTTGTCTCTGAATACTAGGGCAGGGAATACTTGATTGAAGATTGTGCGAGAATTTAAATATCTCGGAGTTAGAGTGACCACATCTATCGGAGATTACATTCCTTTAAACTTACTTGAACTGCTTACCAGATTTCAACAAAAGGCCAATACTTGGAGCAAACTCCCCCTATCAGTAGTAGGTCGAACTAACTTCATTAAAATGGTGTTAATGCCCCAATTATTATATATCCTTCATAATTCACCTGTCTGGGTCCCCATGAGAAAATTTTATAAATTTCAAGCACTATTTCAGGAATTGATCTGGAAAAAAGGGGTTGGATACACTTCAAAGGCCCAAAGATCAGGGGGGACTAGCCGCACCTAATCCATGGATATATTTTCTAGCCTCTCAGACTCAACAACTCTGGTTAATTCAGGGGAACCTAGATAAACTGATACGTCTACTCAAACACAATTTGCCAATTACCTCCTTTCTAGAAACTGGAATCTCGGGGTGGGATGCTAGGCGGCATCTTCCGACCCTAGCACTTATGGGGAAAACGTGGCAGAAAATCAAACTGTTGTTGGGAATAGAGGGTTTTACCCCGTTGTGGCATAGTGCGGGCCTTCCAGAGATCCAGAAATTGAAAGGATTCGGAATATGGGAAAAATTGGGAATAACTAATGTGGCACAAATATTAGAGGGGGAAATATTTAAATCGTTCCATCAGCTGAAAGAAGAATACTGTATTCCACAAACTAGTTTCTACTTTTATCTCCAAATAAGGCATGCATGGTTTGTACAGCCGCGACATATGCAGAGTAAAATCCAACATCATCTACTGTTTAACACATTATTATGCCATAGAGGTGGGAAGGGATTGATTTCCAGAATCTATGGGATACTTATGCAGCAATTTCAGTGGGACAGACCCTTAAATGTTAAGGAGAGGTGGGAGCGTGACATTGGTACTATAACCTCGGAAGAATGGGAAGATGTGGTGGGGAGCGTTCCGATACTATCTACATGTGCGGCACATAGACTCTCACAGTTGTACTTATTGCATAGGGTATATAGAACTCCCAAATTTCTACAGCGCATTGGAGCAAGGAATGACAGTGTGTGTCCAAAATGTGGAGAGGAAGGAGCAGATCTTATGCATATGATGTGGACGTGTAGGAGGGTCGCGGTATTCTGGAATGTGTGTGTAGTACATTAATAATGTGTTTGAGTGTAATCTACCCTTATATCCTAAAGTGTGTGTTGGGCCATGTAGAAATAATAGGATGTGACGAGGATGAAATAATAGCCGTTAAGAGGACTCTATATCAGATCAGAAAGCTTATAGCTGCACATTGGTTGGATCCCTCTCAGGTTCCAGGAATTCTTGGATAGATTGCGTCTTTTATTAAGATTAGAAGAGGGAGTGTACAAAAAGCGGAAGGCTATACGGAAATTTGATCAAATCTGGGGTAGATTGAGCACGTTTCATGGTTATCATATTATGTCCATTTTAAATATCAGTTGAGTCTGAAATGTTGTGGTCTCTCAGGTTCTACTTAACTAATCACTGACTATTAGATATTATGCTCTGTATCCATGGATCAAATTATCAATGCTTTAACAGTTAGATAAGCTATATGATAATATGCCGTCTGTAATTAAATTTGTCTTTGCCATATGGTTTTTGGGGGTGTAATGGGCGGGGGGAGGGGGAACGGGTGGGTTTTGAAGGGCATTGCCAGTTGGGTGATGCCTCAATGTTTATGTGCAATGTTAAAAAAGTCTTTTAATAAAAGGTATCTGATTTTTTTTTTTAAAAAGGAAAGTCGCTTGTGAAAACCCACCAGGACAAAGTGCACGGTTCTGTATCATGTGGGAAAACATCAAGAAAAGCTCTAGGAAATATCAACAAGCAAGTAATGACCCAGAAGAACGGGCAGCCTCTGAAAGGAGACCGGAAAGTGCCAAAGCCTGCGCCAGCTGTTATACAGGTATAATGTATTACCGCAGCTCTGATCATACACCGCTCTTGTGTTCTGCCCTGTACTGATGTACAGACTTGTATCTACATAATCCTAAAATGCCACAGGAACATCTGCAAGAAGATCACATGGCATTTTCTACTATTACAAGTCCCATTATTATCTGTTGGATTAAAGTGGGCTAATATCTGGCTAATCTAGCTGTGTAACGTGTATGGGGGTCTCCTGGCTGCCCTAACAAATGTTCAGTTCAAATACCCGCTCCTTGTTCTCTAGGCACACATTGCTTAGAGGCAGCAGATTACCCTCCTCCCCACAGAACACATGAGAGCTCATCTGTATGTTGGGAGAGATGGCTGCTAGCCAAACAGTGTATGGCCAGACCACAGCTAGGCCACAAGGGCTTGGCTGACTCCTTTTCAGATCATATATGGAGAACCTAATGGTAAATACTGGATAAATGAAGCTTGTGACCTGGTTCCCGTTCCCCACTAGGTTTCTGACACTTCTGATAAGACAGACGAGCAGCAGTACCCCGACATTGAGAAGTTTGTTCCCTACAATCCTGCAGGTAACTCTTCCACACCTTGCTGTACCTATTGCCTGCCATTAGCCACTTGCCTTTACATTTAATTTTGAGCATCAGAATCAATTCTAATATTTGCACCTGAAGCTGGATGGGGTTAGTGAATTTGTCACCAGGATTTTGCTGCCCCATCTGAGAGCAGCATGATTTAGGGGCAGAGACCCTGATTACAGTGATGGATCGCTTGGTGCAGTTCAGAGTAACTGTGTCTGCTGCAGATCTACAAATGCTCTGAATGCTGGGCTCTGTATAACCCCACCCACACCACTGATTGGTAGCTTTCTGCCTATGCACAGTGTATAGAGCTATCCATCAGTTGTGGGGACAGGGTTGGACTACATGGCAGCAGCTTTACTAGTCCTCTGGTGGCAGTCTCCTGCTGGTGGAGGATCACTTATCAAAACTACAGCAGTCAGCCCAGAAAGCAACACGTCTCTGGAATTGGGGATCTTTGTCCCCACGTTGTGCTGCTCTCAGATCAGGTGGCAATAAACCTGGTGACAGATTCCCTTTAAATGCAGTTTAGGGCCATCTCTGTTACACTCTTACTCTCTATTAGCTGCAATGTCCCATCTGCCTAATGCAGCCACAGATCTCATGGCTGCAGTATCCGGATCTTCAGAAACTCGCTGACATCGTGTCAGTTAATCCAATGAGTGTTTGCAGTGACAGCAATGTCTGTTAGCTGGGCTTCTGCTGCTGCTCAGTTGTGGAGGAGAGCAGACAGATGTCAGTGTGGTGTTCGGAGGCTCCTGGGGCCCCTGCACGTGACATCAGGAGTGCCAGAGATCCAGAGTGTGGTCTTGGGCTCCACTATACAGGTGGGACTCTGCAGCTATTTGGGGGTGGGGAGAGGAGGGCACAACACTGACGTGTGCAGTGAAGGTGGTTCAAGTTCATTGATGCTAGATGACCCATTTTGGTGCATTGAGCCCAAAGGTAAACTAGGAATGCCAAAGAACCAATCAAAAACAACTGAACAAAATAGTCAAATTCTGCATAAATAGGAAATCTTCTTAACCGTGTATTCATTAAAGGTTTTTTAGAGTGACACCATAGAGACAGGCGCTCACACCAGTGTACATACAATAGTTAAAATACAAAAATATAGACTAGATCTCACAGACACAGGGCAAAGTGTGTGGTATGGAATCCAATATATAATGTATCAGAGCAAAGATTATAGATCTAACCATGCAATAGCTCTGTCCAAGAGTAATTGAATAAATCTACTATATGACAAGATAAGAGTGCTTGTGCATAATCCAAATAGGGATTCCCAACACAGGAAGTATGTAAAGGTGCTTAGTGCATATCAAGGTCGGTAGTGAATAAAGCATTAGTACCTGTGTGGTCCAGAGACTTGTGTGGAGCCCACCCAAGTGTTGGGAATCCCTATTTAGATTATGCACAAGCACTCTTATCTCGTCATATAGTAGATTTATTCAATTACTCTTGGACAGAGCTATTGCATGGTTAGATCTATAATCTTTGCTCTGATACATTATATATTGGATTCCATACCACACACTTTGCCCTGTGTCTGTGAGATCTATTCTATATTTTTGTATTTTAACTATTGTATGTACATTGGTGTGAGCGCCGGTCTCTAGTGTCACTCTCTTACCTAACCGTGTATTCATTAAAGGTTTTTTCCTATTTATGCATACATTTTCTATATTCGGTTCTTGATTGGTTCTTTGTAATTTCTTCCAAACTGTCCTGTCCACATGTCTGGTGAATGTGTGAATTTCTAACTAGCACACATGTTGGTGTAGTATTTACAGAGATTTTAGTGCCGTATCTTACTACAATCTAGGAATGCCTCCTAATCTTAAGCACCACATTAAAGCCCTTTTAAACCATAAGATATGAGTGGACTTGCAGCAAGATTGCTGGGTATCTTTGAGCAGCCAGTTGCTTATTCCTTTTCCAAAGATCAACCTATGCTAAAACTATATTATATATTTTTTGCCTTGTAGATTTTGAGACCTTTGATGTCCCAGAAGAACATAAACTGAGTCACCTCTCCCTGGCTGGTGTCGGTCTTATAGCTAATGTGAATGATGCTAAAAGGTTTGCGTCTCTACTAAGCCTAGAGCCGGCCCTCATGGACATCCCTGCACTTAGTTGGGTGTCAGGTAGGTGATTATAATTGAAATGGCAGATAAGATGGTGAAAGCCAGCCTTACTCTGCAGAGATCACTACACATCATGGTACTGTCATCAATACGGGTGACTGCAGTTCTGACACCTTCATACCAAGCACTGTAAAAGCCTAAAACCATTTGGTGAAAACAGTGACTGCCAGCAGTTAGATATGACGCCAGAATTATGGTGCAAATACTTTAATAACACCAGTCTGGATGAATCAGAGCCCCGCTGTCTTGCCATGCAGGGTTTACAGCTCGCTCCCTTTCCCCTGCACTGTCACTGCTGCAGCCTATAACTAGCAGCAGGGGAAGGAGTACAGCTGATGGGGTTAAAATTGTCACCAGGTGATTGCCCCTACATTATGCTGCACTCAGATGGGGTAGCAGAGACCCTGATTCCTGTGGTCATAAAAATGACAGTAAGCGACATCACTTTTCTCTGTCTAGCAGTTCTCTGAATGCTGAGCTCTGTGTAACCCCACCATTAATTGTACCCATGGTCAAAGCTGCTAATCAGTGATGAGGATGAGCTCTGTAGGACTACATGGCAGCAGGTTTACTAGTCCTCTAGTGGTGGTCTCCTACTGATAATTATTGATATTTATCAGCACTACACTAAGCAGTCCGATAAGTGTCACATCGCTGGAATCGGTCGCTCAGATTATGTCCCAAAATCCTGATGGCAGATTCCATTTAAGTAGTAATCTCGGCCATGTTGGTAACAGGCTACAATCCTCATCCATGTCTAGACTGGTGGGCTGGGTTTTGAGTGACTTGACCATTAGCTTCCTTGTTCTCCTCACTCTCCCCATATAACTGTTATCCAGTGTCACTAGCCTCATTCCCTACAGCAGGGGTCCGCATTCTGGGGCTCAGACCCCCCGTGTGCCTTACAGCTGGGTGCATTTACATCAGGTCTAGCGAACAGCCATAAAGAGCAGGTCTCCAGATGGTGACTTGTGAAGAACCCTGCAAAGAACAGCAGATCTGGATGTGTAGATGGGTGGGAAGCTTGAGAGAAAATGATACTGCCGGTTAGAGGGCGCTTGAAGCTAGAGGTGATGGGAGAATACCTGATGGGGTCACATCCAGGGGTACTCATTAAGTATACCTCCTATAACGGTGGGGGCACCGGATCTTTAACTGCCGTTATATGCTTAATGTGGGTCATTGGACACCACTGAATTGCTATATAGCAGGTCAAATAGGTTTTCTACACTAGTCAAAATAACTTTGTATTCCAGATGCTGCTGACAGTCTTCCATCTTTCCTTGCCATGCTGGAAGAGATCGCTGTGGAGATGCCCCTGACTGACTGAACAGTTTAAACAGTGAAACGTCACTTATTTATTTGTCCTCCATTTTGTTAGTGCGCTTGTTCTTAAATAATAAAAAAAAATGTTTTAATGAATGTATTGCTTGTTACATATATTGAAGGATGGCATTACAGTTGGGAATTTCTACTCTACTTCTGCTAAAGTGTAAATTCACCATGTGATGGAGGAATGTAGCTTGTCCGGAGCCGTGTATACAGTGCTGGCCAAAAGTATTGGCACCCCTGCAATTCTGTCAGATAATACTCAGTTTCTTCCTGAAAATGATTGCAATCACAAATTCTTTGGTATTATTCTCTTCATTTAATTTGTCTTCAATGAAAAAAACACAAAAAGAATTGTCCTAAAGCCAAATTGGATATAATTCCACACCAAACCTAAAAAAGGAGGTGGACAAAAGTATTGGCACCCTTTGAAAAAATCATGTGATGCTTCTCTAATTCGTGTAATTAACAGCACCTGTAACTTACCTGTGGCACCTAACAGGTGTTGGCAATAACTAAATCACACTTGCAGCCAGTTAACATGGATTAAAGTTGACTCAACCTCTGTCCTGTGTCCTTGTGTGTACCACATTGAGCATGGAGAAAAGAAAGAAGACCAAAGAACTGTCTGAGGACTTGAGAAACCAAATTGTGAGGAAGCATGAGCAATCTCAAGGCTACAAGTCCATCTCCAAAGACCTGAATGTTCCTGTGTCTTCCGTGCGCAGTGTCATCAAGAAGTTTAAAGCCCATGGCACTGTGGCTAACCTCCCTAGATGTGGACGGAAAAGAAAAATTGACGAGAGATTTCAACGCAAGATTGTGCGGATGGTGGATAAAGAACCTCGACTAACATCCAAACAAGTTCAAGCTGCCCTGCAGTCCGAGGGTACAACAGTGTCAACCCGTACTATCCATCGACGTCTGAATGAAAAGGACTGTATGGTAGGATAACCAGGAAGACCCCACTTCTTACCTCGAGACATAAAAAAGCCAGGCTGGAGTTTGCCAAAACTTACCTGAGAAAGCCTAAAACGTTTTGGAAGAATGTTCTCTGGTCAGATGAGACAAAAGTAGAGCTTTTGGGAAAAAGCATCAACATAGAGTGTACAGGAAAAAAAGAGGCATTCAAAGAAAAGAACACGGTCCCTGCAGTCAAACATGGCGGAGGTTCCCTGATGTTTTGGGGTTGCTTTGCTGCCTCTGGCACTGGACTGCTTGACCGTGTGCATGGCGTTATGAAGTCTGAAGACTACCAACAAATTTTGCAGCATAATGTAGGGCCCAGTGTGAGAAAGCTGGGTCTCCCTCAGAGGTCATGGGTCTTCCAGCAGGACAATGACCCAAAACACACTTCCAAAAGCACTATAAAATGGTTTGAGAGAAAGCACTGGAGACTTCTAAGGTGGCCAGCAATGAGTCCAGACCTAAATCCCATAGAACACCTGTGGAGAGATCTCAAAATGGCAGTTTGGAGAAGGCACCCTTCAAATATCAGGGACCTGGAGCAGTTTGCCAAAGAAGAATGGTCTACAATTCCAGCAGAGCATTGTAAGAAACTCATTGATGGTTACCGGAAACGGTTGTTCACAGTTATTTTGGCTAAAGGTTGTGCAACCAAGTATTAGGCTGAGGGTGCCAATACTTTTGTCCGGCCCATTGTTGGAGTTTTGTGTGAAATGATCAATGATTTGATTTTTGCTTCATTCTCTTTTGCGTTTTTTCCTTGCAAGCAAATTAAATGAAGATAATAAGACCAAAGAATTTGTGATTGCAATCATTTTCAGGAAGAAACTGAGTATTATCTGACAGAATTGCAGGGGTGCCAATACTTTTGGCCAGCACTGTATATCTCTAATTTAGAACGATGACTGCACTTCACTACAAGCTAATTGTGCTTGAGCATTGTTAAAGGTGATCTCTGAGAAATGTAGATGAATACACATTTAACACCTTCCTCTCTTGCAGTATATTTTAATCACAGGTAAAGTTCCCTGCCTTTAACCCCTTTCTGACATGGTAATACATTCCTGTGCCCTTGGCTTTATTGACCAGGGAGGTATTACGACATGGCGATCGCACACAGGTTGTGCGGGTGTGATAGCCGCCAGGTGTTAGCTGATTCTGACAGCTGGCACTCTGTGCCAGGAGCAGTGCCTGCACCGCTCTCCGCACTTTAACCCCCTAAATGCTGTGAAGACCTTGAGTCTTCCATGGGCATAACACTATTCAGACAACGCAGGGTGAGGGTAAAACAGTGTGGCAATACTTTATTGAACCACCAAACATATAGAACAGTCCCAGCAAACACCCAAGATGCCACAACATTGCACAGTCTCACCCGGCCGCTGGCCCGCCCAGAATAGATCAGCTGCAACTTCGGGACTTCCAGGGCTAGCTACCTCACTAGTGGCTCCCCACTTTTGGCGGGCTGCCACAGAGAGGAGGTAGCAGCAAGCTTAGGAAGCTGACAGTCCACCGAGGTACAGGGCAGGAGACCCGATGGTCCCACCTGGGCTTCTCCAAGAGCTTCAATGGGGTCAGATGACCGGCTGGTTCCAATCTGGCTTCTCCGAACGTCTCCATGGGTTCCAGGTGACCAGAGGGTCCCACCTGGCAACTCCAAACAACATATCCATGGGGCTAGATGACTTCATCGTCCCAACCTGGTTCCCCCAAATGTATCCATGGGTTCTCTGATGGTCAATGGAGCAGATCTATATCCTTCCAGTCATGGTCGTATACCCTTAGGCCAGAATCATGTAGAATGCAAATCTGGATTGAGCCATGCTATCCATCTGCTGTCCTGAAGAATGTCTATCTGATTCTCCATGATTCCCTTTTCAGCAGGATAGAAAACCCCTTTTTATATTTATATATGTGGCTAAGGTCATCAGTCACGTGGGGAGGGGGGGTACAGTGCTCAGGTCTCATTGGTTGAGCTAAATCCCCTCCTCTTGTAAATAAACTAGCTGACTTTAGTACAATTGATAATCAGCATATTAACAAACATTGTTTCCAAACCAAGAGTAGTCAATATTGTCAACACAAAGATAATAGTGTATTTCTCTTGGCTTAACAAATTTAGAAGTCTGGCTAATTAAGATTAGAAGCTGTGTGGTCACAAAAGCGATAAAAAGTCATGTGCCCAATAATGGTACCAATAAAAATGTCAACTTGTCCAGCAAAAAAACAAGTCCTTACATGACTGTCAGCCAAAATATGGAAAAAAGTTATAGCTCTCAAAATATGGCGATGCAAAAACTAGTCTCTGCAGAAAAAAAAAAGCCTCCCAAAGATCGCAGTATAGCTGGGCTCACATTTATCCTGCTCTGAACGCTTATGCCGGGGTATCCGTGTAAATCTCTGAAATACGTGCTTCAGATGGAACCCTCGGCGGAAGATTCCCTGTAAGGAGGCAAATGGAGACGCCCTCTGGTCTGTGATCCCACGGTGTCCGTCTTTTCATTAGGCATGCATAAAAGTGCCTTCGGCCACAGTTTTGTGAACCTCCTTTATTTAAAAAAAAGAAAAAAGGACACCACTAAACAGAGGCCAGACGGAGTCCAGACTAACCCTGCTGCCTCATTAGAGTGAATGGATCCCTGGAGTTAGGGTTGTATTAGGACTTTTAAAAAAAAAGTCTCCGCCCCGCATGTTTTGCGTCTGTTATACAGCCAAAAAAAAAAAAAAACACGGGGGATTGCCTGCCATACACGAGCAATCCCCCACACTTTTCTTTTTGGGGGGTGTCTAACAGTGAAAATGCGTGGATTCGAGCATCTCACTCGAGCACCCGCTATACTTGGTGCATATCCGAGTACCCGATGCAAACTCAAGTAACGAGCACTTGCGCGCAAAACTAATGACAACTTATTCAACATGATGACCTAATGTTATTGTCAGGAAAATATTAGTATCAGGAAAATGTTCTTCCATATCTGCCTGACATAGATGTTCACCCCCCTCCCTTATTCCCCTTCTGCTCAGCACAAAAGCCCCAATTAGCACACGCCTGAGAAATAGCTAATGCAAACGATGCCAGGCAAGGAGTGTTATAACTTTGTTAGGAAGCAAGCATCTTGTCTCTGAAAGACGCAGGAGGTAATTAAAACACAGACCTGAGATAGATTGACACCTTCTCCCAGGCCAGAGTTTGGAGGAAAGAGGAAATGGTTCGTTAAGTTCAAAGGCACTCACAAACAATTCCCGGCCACCAGCCATAGCCAGATAGACTCCGATATGAAATATTATGAGTTCCATACGTCCGACAGTAACGAGACCCATATGTGTAGTGACCAAATCAGCCCAGGAATGTATAGGTAGTTTTCCAGGGCTGTAACCAAAATCAGGGAGCTGTAGCGCAAAAACACCAGAATAGCAGACTGCAGCTATGTGATGTGTGATATCTAAATAAAGATAAAATCATAAGGGAAAAAATGGCGTAGTTTGCAAGCTTCTGCGATCAACGAGCGATGAGTTATCACAGAAGTTAGCGTTTTTAATAAAAATGTACAGGCTGGAGACCGGCCCACATGATGTCACCACAAGGAGCGTGTGGGCAGATCTCCCCTTAGGTATAAGACAATCCATGGAGAAGACAGTAGCACTCATTGCCAGGGGCGGAATAAGAATTATTTTCAATAACAGCATAATCTAACTGGAGAGCCCCTCCTCCACCTATATTGAATCGTCTCAGCGATCGTATAGTGTAAGTTTTCTTCTTTCCTCCTGTTTATTTTATGTAGCTGCATATGTATTTTAATGTCCCCTTTGTAACATCCTTGTATATATTTTTCCTAAACACTGCCTCCCTTTTGGATTAAATATAAAATTTAATAGTCCTGTTCCTTTTGTTCTGTAATAGTTCCCTTCCCCGAAGCCATATTGCTACCAAAATGTAGGCGTCCGGACTGTATGATATTTCAAACTCGGCCGGTGGTGGCAGAGAGAATTAATAATTGGGCTATCTTGAAGCTGACAATGACCGTACGGAGGGCGTTAAACACGAATTCAAGGCTGTGGAACCCAGGGTGTTGCGTCATACACTCACTGGTTGCTTACCGATACCAACGTAAAGAGTAGTCTGGATCGCGTGCTCACGACTCCGAACAAAATACGCACAGCATGACGGCACGGTGAGATATTGCGTGATCTCCCCGGTGTCGTCCCTCTGTGTGTGTTGGAATTCCTGACAGTTATCAAATTCTGTGTCGTACCTCTGGGTTCAAAATGTTCACTGTACCCCTTGATAAAATCCTTGAGGGGTGTAGTTTCCAAAATGGTGTCACTGGTGGGCGGTTTCCACTGTTTGGGAAGCCTCTGATGCACCTAAATGCGACACAGCGTCCACTAATTATTCAACCAAATTTTACATTCAAAAAGTCAAATAGCGCTCCTTCCCTTCTGTGCCCAAGCAGTGGTTTTCCCCCACATATGGGGTATCGGCGTGCTCAGGAGAAATTGCACAACAAATTTTGGGGTCTATTTTTTTTCCTGTTATCCTTGCGAAAAAAAAAAAAAAATTAAAAATGTGTACAATTTTTGTGAAAAAAAGTTAAATGTTAATTGTTCCATATTCCAAAAATTCCTATGAAGCACCTGAAGGGTTAATAAACTTCTTGAATGTGGTGTTAAGCACCTTGAGGGGTGCATTTTTTAGAATGGTGTCACTTTTGGGCATTTTCTGTCATAAAGGCCTCTTAAAGTCACTTCAAATGTGATGTGGTCTCGAAAAAAAAAAAAAAAATGGTTTTGTAAATTTTGTTGGAAAAATGAGAAATCGCTGGTCACCTTTTAACCCTTATAACTTCCTAACCAGCACAATTTCGGAACCAAAATATTTTTGATGTAAAGTAGACATGTGAGAAATGTTATTTATTAACTACTTTTGTGTGACATATCTCTCTGATTTAAGGACATGAAAATTCAAAGTTTGAAAATTGCAAAATTTTCGCCAAATTTCTGATTTTTTTTTCTCTTTTTTTCACAAAAAAAGCCAGTCATATCAAATTTTACCAGTATCATGAAGTACGAGATGTCACGAAAAAACAATTTCAATCAGTGGGATCCGTTGAAGCGTTCCAGAGGTATTACCTTAAAGTGGCCTGGTCATTAATGTGCAAACAACCTTGGGGGTAAAGGTGTTAATGTGGACTTGCACACCGAGCCCACACCTTTCCTTGCACATGATGGCTGATCTAATCAGTCATCATGTGCCTTAACAGCCATGAGTGGAGCAGTTTATCCACTTGCAGCTATTAACTGGTTAAATGTCTGTCAATCACTGATGGCAGGATTTAACACGTGCTGGCAGAAATTGCATCATTGGTCTCCCTGTCACGTGATTATGGGGTGCTGATGGTTTGTTATGACAACTGAGGGTCTGCAAACCCCCCCCCCCCCCCCTCCATGCCAGTCATTACAATCCTCCTGTGAACACCAGCCCGTAGCCGGCGTACAGTATACAGCAGATCGTGACTTCTGCTATACATGGCACAGGCGATCAGACGATCCCAGCTTCAAGTCCCCTAAGGGGACTATTAAGTCGATGTGTTCTATTTTTCATACTTTTAAAACCTACGTTTAAACCCTCTTCCTTTTGCTCCATTAAAAACCATTTGAAAAAGTGCACATTTGGTATCAGCGTTCAGAAATGTCCTATTTATCTAAATATAAAAACAAGTAATCTGAGGGAAAAACTAACAAACCCTATACATGTTTGGTATCTGTGTACTCATACTGACCTGGAGAATAATATAACAAGGTCAGTTTTACCATATAGTCAACATGGGGTAAAAAAAAAACCTCATATGACTATGGGGACAGAAAAATTAAAGGGTTATGGCTCTTGTAATAAGGGGAGGGAAAAACAAAAGCAGAAAATCACAAGGTCATGAAGGGGTTACATAGTAAACACTTTTCTAAATACCTTTTTGCTTTGTCTACTGCACTCAGGATTCCAAGATGGCGGCTACCATCAATTACAACCTGTCCTAGATCTGAGGACACGCGCTCTGAGTAGGAAAGGCTGTCAGGCACAAGACCAAGGGCAGAGCAGCGGCATTATGATCGCACATGCCCCCGTTCAGTCAGCCTGACCGTTTTACTGTGTCGGTCCTACTTCGTGTCCTGGCAGTTGCCATGTTTAAAATCCTGAGTGTGCAGTAGATAAAGCAAACCTCTGCTAAATGAAGGTATTCAGAAATAGGAATAGTTTGTAAATGTTTTATTACATTTCTTGGAGAACCCTTTTAAGCTTTTCACACACAATCTTGCAGACTAATCCTGCAAACAGGCTGCCAAGCAAGGAGCAAAACGCTCAATGGGGTGAAATGATCTGAGCAGCACAAAAGTCATTTTCAGCAGTGCGTCATCCTGTGTAATCAGTAAGTATCCCAACACAAATGATGCCGTCCACTATAATACGCCCTTCCGAATAGATCTACCCGAAAGAAAGAAAGGGGAGCAGAGAGATGCGTCTAAGGATTAATCCAAATAAAATCAGATTCTTTATTGAAACATTAGCAATATAAAATTGATATAAAGGAGAAGTGACAGAGTGCCACACCACCACAGGTATACAGGTTCCCACAAGCAGCAAACAATAATTATAGGACAGCGATCCAATGGTAGAACAGCCCCAAATTCATGCACTCCTCACTCAGTAATCAGGGCATAAACCGCTCCAACAAATAGAGAAAATACAGAGGTATAAAAGGCAGGCCAATCAGTATCAGACGGTATGAACTATGCTTCAAGTTAGAAAAAGGTAATTTTTATATATAGACCATCAGATATACGATTAGACCTATCACCTAAATGTAAACATATATAACCTGATGAAACAGCTATAGTATCAAGAGGGACAAAAGGAATGATTTCATAAATCCAGTAAAGATGACAAGTAATTCTCAGGGGAAACAAAATACATACATAGTGTGTAATCATATACAACCTGGTGGCGGGATGTAGGTACCCCCTGAGGAAGCCGACGCAAAACGCGCGTTGGGGTAACGTACATCCCACCACCAGGTTGCACAATAATTCTGCTATGTTTAACTGTTCAAGCAAAGTGGATGTGATTTCATGAGACGTGCGCCCGCTATTAGAATTCAACAAATAGTATTTTATGTTATTTATAAGTTAGTATTTATCTATATTCCTGTCTCTTCACCTGTTTTTGCAAGTGTTCTTCCTTTCCCATTTCTTTCTTTGCTTTTCCCATACCTTTTCTTCCCCTCCTACCTTTTTAAATGTTTTATATATAAGGTATCTTATATGTATATCGTAACTCCTTTCTCTTGCTTATCTTGTCCATACCAATCTTTTCCATTTTCCCTCTATCCCTTTAATTTTTTCTTTTTCCTTAATTTTCTTTAATAAACTATATTTTTCCTTCCCCCTTCTCACCCTTAACCCTTTATTTTGCCTATATCTTTCATCCCTTTAAATTTTGCTTTTATTTTGTTCTTGTTTGCTTCTATATAACTGTGTATTTATAATATTTATCCCCTCCTTTTTCTTTACCCCATTTATGTAAAAAATCCTTAATAAAAACTACTTTACCAAAAAAGGCGCTCACTGTGCACCCAAGGACGCTGCTGCGGTTTTGGTGCTTTTTTTTCTCTAGATGCTTCTATGTGGAGCCTAAAAAAAAGGCAGATACTATATTAAGTGCAGAATCAGTTTTTCTATACTATTAAAAGCACATTAAAAAAAGCGGCTTCACACCTGCACCAAAAATGCATCAAATAAGGGGGAGAAGATTGTTATTGCGTAGTTTGGTGTGGACATCTGCTGAAAACAAAAAACACAGTATTTCTGCAACATGTGAACTCGCCCTTACAGAAACAAAAAAAGTCATATGTCATGTAGTGAAGCTACATAAAGATGAGAAAGTTCTGGCGGCTCCAACTGTGAATGAAGGAACAAAAAATAATTCACAGGTCCCAACTAGAGAGGAGCAGGACGCACAGATGACGTTGCGCTGCCCCGGGTGATCAAAAGCCGCCGGAGACACCGGAAGATAAGAGACTCGCGGCCTCCTGTCCAGCCGCCCAGTACCACTCATCTGGACGCTGGACCAGAGACCCGTGAATTGATCCGCTCATCTCTAGTCTCAACCATCCCGGACACAGCAGCCAGTCCCAGATTTGGGTCTTCGCCCTGCAGTCTCAAGCGTCTGCTGAGTCCCTCACTGCCAGAGCCCCTCTGACAACTCTTCCTGCCGGGGGATAAAGATAATGGTAAATGGCTGTGGATTGGGGTGTGGCCAGGGGCCAAAAATTGCCGTGCCGTGCCACATGATGTGTCCCTCTTTCGGTTATTCAAAAGTTGGGAGGTATGGTAACGTCATCTCTTAACCATCTAACATAATGTAAGTGTTGTATCTAATCTACGGTGGTGTACCGACTATTATAACAATGTAGCAAACCCTATTCCTAGTGTCAGAAAACCTGGATAACGTGTTACTTATTCAGTGTAACAGGCTCTAAGTGAAGATGGTCTTTAATGTGCCTTTTTGGCTTGCACCACCCATGGTATCACCACTGTGTGTGTAATGTATACTTCACAGATACAGAGGATTATAATGTAAAAGTCAGTTTATTTGAGATAAACTTGAGTCAAACTGGCGTTCAGCAGATTAATCTGAATAATCTGTAATTGTTTTTGCTATGTATACCCCTTTCACATCATGGAATAAATGGCGCTATAATAAATAAGAATAATTAATGTGCTGTAATATATTTCTGGGATAGTTTCACAGAAACCAGCCTGAGGGGTCTGGTGGCTTTTGGGCAGCTGATCTGCTCTCAGGATGTCCCCAGGGCAGGCTGTGGAGACTACGGAAGCTGCAGCAACAAGCGGCTGACCAGAGGTTCCTTTTGAAATAACATGAAGGGGATGATTAATGGAAATCAATGAGTCTACAGTCATATTCTGTTCCTCTAAGATCTAGATATTAACATGTAGTTTAATAGTAGGTGGCATTGTGGAGAAATCCAGGTCTTTGTACCGCTGCCTGCAGGTAGTAACGGTTTAAGGGGCTGGAGCCATTGCCAGTTGATGAGAGAATCCTAGGAAATTCTGTAGTCACCGTGCCTTCATGGCACTGCACCAGAGCACAGCTTGGCATACTAAGTGGTGACGAGCCGCCTGAGGCCTGTGCCTAGTTTCCTTTGGTGGCCCCTGTAATATCAGCACTTAGTATCTGATTCATCAGGACTTAAGCCTGGTTTAGAAGTTATTCCAAAATGTTGCAACACTTGGAATTTCCTTGCTAATTCTGGCCAGATATGCCAAAGTGAGCAGAGGAAGGGCGGGACGGGGCATGTGGAAGCCCACGCGACAGATTCTTTAAAAATTCACTTTTGTGGCATAACCTTACACCAGAAATGTCCTCCAGCCCCGCACACCAGTAAGATGTTCCATCATTATGTGGCATGCATCTCTTCATGAATTAGGTGCATTTACTCCTGCTCACCCATCATTAAGACTTGTGAACACAACGCCAGGCTTAATGAATGGGGCCCTTAATGTACTGGGGGTGGGGGGTTAATGGGAAGAATACTGTTAGAGTAGAATGGAGCAGCACTGGAACAAGAAAAATGTGCATTATTATCTTGTAAAATGTTTCCTTTTATTGGACATCATAGGATCGATGGCTGGTATAATGGGGCATTATGACTTAGGGCAATGTGGCTGCAATGAAACAATATGGCTGTGGGCACTATAAGCATTATTTTGAGGCACTATTAGGTCTATTCTTCAAACAGTTTCTAGAGTAAAAATACTTGAACTGTCATAAGATTTTTGTGCACTTTTGATGTTATTGCGCCAGTCCAGCCCAGCCCAGCTTCGCCAACTTATTGATATGTATGGGAAATAACGACCGTGACATACAGTTGCACCAAATTCATTCACCCCTGAGCCTGTTTTCACCTTGCTGACCAGTGTCACTTTATGTTTTAATAATTCTGGAACTCTTCAACCAATCCCAGTTATTCTGAGATTGTTTCTCCGTGACACATTGTAATTTATGTTAGTCATAAATTTAGGTCCAAAGTTTTTTTTGCATTTGTTAGTGAAAATATCGGAATTTTCTCAAAAATGTAGAAAATTTTGCAATTTTCACACTTTCAATTTTTATATCCTTAAAGCAGTTAGTCATGCTGTACAAAATAATTTCTAAATAACATTTCCCATGTATCTACTTTACATCTGCATCATTTTATTTATTTTTTTTTAAGAAGTTAGAAGGGTTAAAAGTTTATCAGCAATTTCTAATTTTTCCAACAAAATTTACAAAACTTTTTTTTAGGGACCACATCAGGTTTGATGTGACCTTAAAGGGCCTCTAACACAGAAAATGCCCAAAAGTGACATCTTTTTAAAAAATGCATCACTCAAAGCGCTCAAAACCACATTCAAAAAGTTTATTAACCCTTCAGATGCTTCAGAGGAATTAAAGAAACGTGGAAGTAAAAAACGAACATTTTAATTTTTCCCACAAAAAAATGTTCATTTATCCCCAAATTTTACATTTTTACAAGGGTAATAGGAGAAAATAAACCGTTCATTTTTTCTGTAATTTCTCATGAGTACGCCGACAACCCATATGTGGTGGACAACTACTGTTTGGGTGCATGGCAGTGCTCGGAAATGAAGGCGCTCCATTTGACTTTTGTAGTGCAAAATTGGCTGGAATAGATAATTCACACCATGTCGCGAGTGCAGAGCCCCTGATGTGTCTAAACAGTCGAAACCCCCCCACAAGTGACCCTATTTTGGAAACTACACCCCTCAAAGAATTTATCTAGAGGTGTGGTGAGCAGCTTGAACCCACAGGTATTTCCAGGTACTTCACAGAATTTTATAACGATCCGTGTAAATGAAAAATTACATTTTTCCAACAAACATGTTCCTTTTGCCCCAAATTTTTCATTTTCACAAGATTAACAAGAGAAAATGGACCATACAATTTGTTGTGCAATTTTTCCTGAGTACCCCATGTGTGGTGGAAAAATACTGTTTGCGTGCATGGCAGAGCTTGGAAGGGAAGGAGCGCCAATTGAATTTTGTCTGGAACAGATTGTGGATGCCATGTCACATTTAAAAGCCACTGACATGCCAAAACAGCAGAAACCCCATTTTGGAAACTATACCTCTTGAGGAATTCATCTAGTGGTCTCGTGTGCATTTTTAACCCTCGAGCCTCAGAATTGTATAACTTTGGGCTGAGTCAATGGAAAATTACCATTTTTTCCTCTAAAATGTTACTTTGGCCTCAAGTTTTCAATTTTCAAAAGGCATAATAGGAGAAAATGGACCATCAGGGTTTCCATCTAAATCTCCAAATGATGATTCAGATGAAACCACGAGTGATCCATTCACTATAATGAGGCAGCAGAGATATTCTGGACTCCATCTGGTCTCTGTTCAGTGTTGTTCTTCCTTTCAGAAGTGCACAAAACTGTTGTCAACCGCACTTTTATGCACGCCTAAAAAGACGGACACCGCCGGATCATAGGCCAGACAGAGTCCACAGTGCCACCATCTGCCTCATTATAGGGAATCTTCCCCCCAGGGGTTCTGTCTGAATCGTGTATTTCAGAGATTTACACGTAAACCCCATTGTAAGCGCTCAGTGCAGAATAAATGTGCGCCGAGCATTTCTGCGATTTTTGGGAGGCTAAATCAACAGCAGGTGAAGAATTTGTTTTATTTATTTTTTACGCCGTTCCTCGTGTGGTATAAGTGATTAGACAACTTTACTCTCTGGGTCGGTGCGATGGCAGTGATTACAGCAATCGCTTCATGTTTGGCAGCTGTCACACACTAAAAGATGCTTTTTTTTTTTGAGAACTATAATTTTTCTACATTTCTGCCAACAGTCATGTGAGGGCTTATTTTTTGCGGGATGAGTTGGCGTTTTCATTGGTACCATTTTCGGACACATGACATTTTTTGATTGCTTTCTTTTCCAATTTTTGGGAGGTAGAATGAACAAAAACAGAAATTGTTAACTATTGTGACAGAATAGATGAGGTTGTTCCAGACGCGGCAATATGTTAACTTTTTTGTTTATTTTTGTTTTTACATAAAAATATGTATTTATGGGTATAATTTTTTTTATTCCTTTTTCATTATTTTGTGATTTTTAAATAAAATATTTTTAATATTTTTTTATTCTTTTTTTTTTCTTAGTTCCTCTATGGGACTTTAACTTTTAGCAGTCTGATCACTGGTATAATGCATTGCAATGCACTACCATTGCAATGCTTTATACCTGTTTGAGAAAAACATGCGTATGTGTCTTTTTATATAATGTATGTAAACATCTGGTTTCAACTGTATGTCCGTAGGAGAGGAAAGTGAAGCCAGTGCTGACTGTCACGCCAAAGATGGCTGCCCTCCTATTATATAAATCTCACTTTAACTCCACCACCAGCCTATCACATTCCTAGTTCCACATCCAACCTCCATATCAAACCCAGTAATAAATCCTTGTCAGGACCTCAATAAACCCAGCCTTTTTGAGGCCTAGTTCTGTACGGCCATTAATAATGCACTGGTGTAAATAATATGTGTGAGGTAAATTGTGTGGAAAACCGGATTGTCATCAAGCAATGATTTCTTCAATTGGACTGCAATGTCCTGGACCATACGACTTGTACCAGTCATGTGACTTATGCTGCCCCAGGACTACAGCCATATTGGCCAAAGCTGTGATATCACAGAGGCACATACCAGCATGTGGAAGCATGGCGACATAGCGATGACATCACAATGGCAGGTGCCGGAATGTGGAATCTATGACAGCGATGACATCACAATAGATGCCAGCTTGTGGAATCTTCATGACATAGTGATGACATCACAATGGCAGGTGGCTACATAAACAGGAGCACAGCTCAGGTGCTTTGCACTCGCTCACTGCAGGTGAGAGGAGACACACGGGAGCTCACAAACCACAAGGAAGGCAAGAAGAATCGACTGGAGAATAGGGACAGGAGAAGCCAAGAAGAACAGAATAACCCGCTTCTTAGGCTTCACTGAGCCATGACAAGACTGACAGGATGGAAGCGGAGGAGGAGACCCAGGACCCAGTCACATCCACCTGACTGATGAGAAAGGTGAGAAATTATGTAGATTATGTAGCAGCATTACAACTATTCTCGTTACCCATAGCAACCAGTCAGAGCTCAGCTTTTATTAAAGGGGTATTCCCATCTCCAAAATCCTCTCCCAATATGGAGTAGGTGTAATAATATTAGCAAATACATCCGATTAGAAATGTAGAATAGTTTTTCTGATTCGCTATGTCTCTTCCCTCATGTGCAGGCATTGCAGGACTTTAGCTATCCATGGTTACGACCAATGATCTAGCAATAGTTAATTAGCTAGTTGCTAGTGGCCGTAACCATGGATACCTAAGGTCCTGCAATGCCTGCACACGAGGAAAGAGACATAGTGAATCAGAAAAACTACTCTACATTTCTAATTGGAGGCATTTGCTAATATTATTATTATTACTACACCTACTACATATTGGGATAGGATCTTGGAGATGGGAATACCCTTTTAATCTCTGATTGCTATGGGTAACTAGGAGAGTTTTTTGTTGCTCAGCTTTGATAAGGGATGACAGTTTTTACTAGACTAAGTGGATATCATTGGTGCAACCAGTGCAGCTGCACAGGGGGCTAATAGGTTAGGGGGCCACTCACCTTCATTTTGTTAATTCTGTGTATTGCTGTAGCAGTGCTGTCCACGTATATATTGATGCCGTGAGGCAGGGGAGTACGTAGAAATCATGATGCCCCATAGCAGAAGTTATAGTTGGGGCCTCCCCCTTCAAAGAAAAAAAATGATATATGTCGGGGTCACAGAAGAGCATATCTCAATTTTCTAGCCTTTACATAGTAATTTTCCTCCTGCTGAAGTCCTCGATTCCTCTCTCATTGCCACCATAAAGTATGATGCCAACAGAAGTGCCCCCCCAAATACAGTATGATACCCCCATGGTGAATTCCTCCACCTTAGCCTCCACATGTACAGTAGGGTCATCAAACTGTGCCCCCCCCCCCTCAACTCCCAAGGAAAAGTAATGTGACCACAACACAGTGTGATCCCCCAACTGTGCCCCCCACACAGCCCTCTATGCAGTGTAATGGGCCTACATACAGTATAATGACCCCACACTGTATAATAGTCCGCACTAGCCCTCCAAACAGTATAATGGAACCCAAATAGGTCAAAGAGTAATATTCAGCTCACCCTTGAAGGATTCCCAGCGGGTTCCATATAACGAAGCACAGGATCCAGTCTCTGGCAGATGTAGAAGCAAGGTGAACGAATTGAAGTGAAGATCCAAATCCAGTATAAAAAAAAGTCTTTATTAGAACGATTGAAACAATGACATTGTTGTGACACACCATTTAGGTGTAGTTGATTGAAGATATTGTTTCCCCGTCATTTTCTGTGGCCAAATATTTTCTTATTGATAAAGCTATATGATGAATTATTTTGTGTGAGTTAAACTTATGTTTTTATTGACAACAATTTGGAGAACACAAAAGATTTTGATTGTTTTTTAACTCATTGTTTAGGAGGAGGTATGGCAACTAAAATACGATCATTAAAGAGGTAAATGCTTCTTGTGGCGCTTATATTATGGGTTCAATAATTTAACATTTTTATATAGAGAATTGTTTATATGCTACTTCTGCATCTTAAATTTTTATACCTTTAAAAACTGACAGGTCATCGGATCCGGGCCCGTTTGCCCACCTGACAATAGGTCATCGGATCGGGGCGCATATGCCCACTGGTCAACAGGTCATCGGATCCAGTCCCGTTTTCCCATCTGAAAACAGGTCATCGGATCGGGGCCGATCTGTCCACCGGACAACAGGTCGTCGGATCCGGGCCCGTCTGCCCACTGGACAACAGGTCATCGGATCGGGGCCGATCTGTCCACCGGACAACAGGTCGTCGGATCCGGGCCCGTCTGCCCACTGGACAACAGGTCATCGGATCGGGACCCATCTGCCCACTGGACAACAGGTCATCGGATCGGGACCCATCTGCCCACCGGACAATAGGTCATCGAATCCGGGCCCGTTAGCCCACCTGACAATAGGTCATCGGATCGGGGCCCGTCTCCCCACCGGACAATAGGCCATCGGTTCCAGTCCCGTTTAACCACTGGAAAACAGGTCATCGGATCGGGGCCCATCTGTCCTCGTGACAACAGGTCATCGGATCCGGGCCCGTTTGCCCACCTGACAATAGGTCATCGGATCGGGGCGCATATGCCCACTGGACAACTGGTCATCGGATCCAGTCCCGTTTTCCCACCGGAAAACAGGTCATCGGATCCGAGCCCTTCTGCCCACCGAACAACAGGTCATCGGATCGGGACCCATCAGCCCACCGGACAACAGGTCATCGGATCCGAGCCCGTCTGCCCACCGGACAACAGGTCATCGGATCGGGACCCATCTGCCCACCGGACAACAGGTCATCGGAACCGGGCCCGTCTGCCCACCGGACAACAGCTCATAGGATCAGGACCCATCTGCCCACCGGACAACAGGTCATTGGAACCGGGCCCGTCTGCCCACCGGACAACAGGTCATCGGATCCAGTCCCATTTTCCCACCGGAAAACAGGTCATCGGATCAGGGCCCGTCTGCCCACCGGACAACAGGTCATCGGATCCAGTCCCGTTTTCCCATCTGAAAACAGGTCATCGGATCGGGGCCCATCTGTCCACAGGACAACAGGTCATTGGATCCGGGCCCGTCTGCCCACTGGACAACAGGTCATGGGATCGGGACCCATCTGCCCACTGGACAACAGGTCATCGGATCGGGGCCCATCTGTCCACCGGACAACAGGTTGTCGGATTGAAGCCCATCTGCCCACAAGACAACAGGTCATCGGATCCAGTCCCATTTTCCCACAGGACAACAGGTCATCGGATCAGGGCCCGTCTGCCCACCGGACAACAGGTCATCGGATCCAGTCCCGTTTTCCCATCTGAAAACAGGTCATCGGATCGGGGCCCATCTGTCCACAGGACAACAGGTCATTGGATCCGGGCCCGTCTGCCCACTGGACAACAGGTCATGGGATCGGGACCCATCTGCCCACTGGACAACAGGTCATCGGATCGGGGCCCATCTGTTCACCGGACTACAGGTTATCGGATCCGGGCCCGTCTGCCCACCGGACAACAGGTCATTGGATCAGGGCCCATCTGCTCACCGGGCAACAGGTCATCGGATCGGGGCCCGTCTGCCCACCAGACAATAGGTCATCGGATCCAGTCCCGTTTCCCATCTGAAAACAGGTCATCGGATCGGGACAAATCTGCCCACTGGACAACAGGCCATGGGATCGGGACCCATCTGCCCACTGGACAACAGGTCATCGGATCCAGTCCCGTTTTCCCCCTGGACAACAGTTCATCGGATTGGGGCCCATCTGTCCACGGGACAACAGGTCATCGGATTCGGGCCCGTTCGCCCACCTGACAATAGGTCATCGGATCGGGGCGCATATGCCCAATGGACAACAGTTCATCGGATCCAGTCCCGTTTCCCACCGGAAAATAGGTCATCAGATCGGGGCCCATCTGTCCACCGGACAACAGGTCATCGGATCCGGGCCCGTCTGCCCCCCGGACAACAGGTCATCGGATCGGGGCCCATCTGCCCACCAGACAACAGGTCATCGGACCGGGGCCCGTCTGCCCACCGGACAATAGGCCATCGGATCCAGTCCCGTTTTCCCATAGGAAAACTGGTCATCGGATCGGGGCTCATCTGTCCACGGGACAACAGGTCATCAGATCCAGTCCCGTTTTCCCACCGGAAAACAGGTCATCGGATCGGGGCCCATCTGTCCACCGGACAACAGGTTGTCGGATTGAAGCCCATCTGCCCACCGGACAATAGGTCGTCGGATCCAGTCTCGTTTTCCCACCTGAAAACAGGTCATCGGATCGGGTCCCATCTGTCCACCGGACAACAGGTCATCGGATCCGGTCCCGTCTGCCCACTGGACAACAGGTCATCGGATCCGGTCCCGTCTGCCCACTGGACAACAGTTCATCGGATCGGGGCCCATCTGTCCACCGGACAACAGGTCATCGGATCCGGGCCCGTTTGCCCACCTGACAATAGGTCATCGGATCGGGGTGCATATGCCCACTGGACAACAGGTCATCGGATCCAGTCCCGTTTTCCGACCTGAATACAGGTCATCGGATCGGGGCCCATCTATCCAGCGGACAACAGGTCATCAGAACCGGGCCCGTCTGCCCACCGGACAACAGGTCATCGGATCGGGGCCCATCTGCCCACCGGACAACAGGTCATCGGATCGGGGCCCTTCTGCCCACCGGACAATAGGCCATCGGATCCTGTCCTGTTTACCCACCGGAAAACAGGTCATCGGATCGGGGCCCATCTGTCCACCGGACAACAAGTTATCGGATCAGGGCCCGTCTGCCCACCGGACAACAGAACATTGGATCAGGGCCCATCTGCTCACCTGAAAACAGGTCATCGGATCGGGGCCCGTCTGCCCACCGGACAATAGGTCATCGGATCGGGGCGCATATGCCCCCTGGACAACTGCTCATCGGATCCAGTCCCGTTTTCCCACCTGAAAACAGGTCATCGGATCGGGGCCCATCTCTCCACCGGACAACAGGTCATGGGATCCAGTCCCGTTTTCCCCCTGGACAACAGGTCATCGGATCGGGACCCATCTGCCCACCGGACAACAGGTCATCGGATCGGGGCCCGTCTGCCCGCGAAACAATAGGCCATCGGATCTAGTCCCGTTTTTCCATCGGAAAACAGGTCATCGGATTGGGGCCCATCTGTCCACGGGACAACAGGTCATCGGATCCGGGCCCGTTCGCCCACCTGACAATAGGTCATCGGATCGGGGCGCATATGCCCACTGGACAACAGTTCATCGGATCCAGTCCCGTTTTCCCACCGGAAAACAGCTCATCGGATCGGGGCACAACTGTCCACCGGACAACAGGTTATCGGATCAGGGCCCGTCTGCCCACCGAACAACAGAACATCGGATTAGGGCCCATCTGCTCACTGGAAAACAGGTCATCGGATCGGTGCCCGTCTGCCCACCGGACAATAGGTCATCGGATCCAGACCCGTTTTCTCATCTGAAAACAGGTCATCGGATCAGGGTCCATCTGTCCACCGGACAAGAGGTCATCGGATCCGGGCCCGTCTGCCCACTGGACAACAGGTCATCGGATCGGGGCCCATCTGCCCACCGGACAACAGGTTATCGGATCCAGTCCCGTTTTCCCTCCGGAAAATAGGTCATCAGATCGGGGCCCATCTGTCCACCGGACAACAGGTCATCGGATCCGGGCCCGTCTGCCCACCGGACAACAGGTCATCGGACCGGGGCCCGTCTCCCCACCGGACAATAGGCCATCGGATCCAGTCCCGTTAAACTGGTCATCGGATCGGGGCTCATCTGTCCACGGGACAACAGGTCATCAGATCCAGTCCCGTTTTCCCACCGGAAAACAGGTCATCGGATCGGGGCCCACCTGTCCACCGGACAACAGGTCATCGGATCCGGGCCCGTCTGCCCACAGGACAACAGGTCATCGGATCGGGGCCCATCTATCCACCGGACAACAGGTCATCGGACCGGGGCCCGTCTGCCCAGCGGACAATAGGCGATCGGATCCGATCCCATTTTCCCATAGGAAAACAGGTCATCGGATCGGGGCCCATCTGTCCACGGGACAACAGGTCATCGGATCCAGTCCCGTTTTCCCACCGGAAAACAGGTCATCGGATCGGGGCCCATCTGTCCACCGGACAACAGGTTGTCGGATTGAAGCCCATCTGCCCACCGGACAAGAGGTCATCGGATCCAGTCCCGTTTTCCAACCGGACAACAGGTCATCGGATCAGGGCCCATCTGCTCACCGGACAACAGGTTATCGGATCGGGGCTCGTCTGCCCACCGGACAACAGGTCATCGGATCAGGGCCCATCTGCTCACCGGACAACAGGTCATCGGATCGGGGCCCATCTGTCCACCGGACAACAGGTCATCGGATCCGGTCCCGTCTGCCCACTGGACAACAGGTCATCGGATCCGGTCCCGTCTGCCCACTGGACAACAGTTCATCGGATCGGGGCCCATCTGTCCACCGGACAACAGGTCATCGGATTGGGGCCCATCTGCCCACCGGACAACAGGTCATCGGATCGGGGCCCATCTGTCCATGGGACAACAGGTCATCGGATCCGGGCCCGTTTGCCCACCTGACAATAGGTCATCGGATCGGGGCGCATATGCCCACTGGACAACAGTTCATCGGATCCAGTCCCGTTTTCCCACCGGAAAACAGCTCATCGGATCGGGGCACAACTGTCCACCGGACAACAAGTTATCGGATCAGGGCCCGTCTGCTCACCGGAAAACAGTTCATCGGATCGGGGCCCATCTGCCCACCGGACAATAGGTCATCGGATCCAGTCCCGTTTTCTCACCTGAAAACAGGTCATCGGATCGGGGCCCATCTTCCCACCGGACAACAGGTCATCGGATCCAGTCCCGTTTTCCCACCGGAAAACAGGTCATCAGATCGGGGCCCATCTGCCCACCGGACAACAGGTCATCGGATCGGGGCCCGTCTGCCCGCGAGACAATAGGCCATCGGATCTAGTCCCGTTTTCCCATCGGAAAACAGGTCATCGGATTGGGGCCCATCTGTCCACGGGACAACAGGTCATCGGATCCGGGCCCGTTTGCCCACCTGACAATAGGTCATCGGATCGGGGCGCATATGCCCACTGGACAACAGTTCATCGGATCCAGTCCCGTTTTCCCACCGGAAAACAGCTCATCGGATCGGGGCACATCTGTCCACCGGACAACAGGTTATCGGATCAGGGCCCGTCTGCCCACCGGACAACAGAACATCGGATCAGGGCCCATCTGCTCACCGGAAAACAGGTCATCGGATCGGGGCCCGTCTGCCCACCGGACAATAGGTCATCGGATAAAGTCCCGTTTTCTCATCTGAAAACAGGTCATCGGATCGGGGCTCATCTGCCCACAGGACAACAGGTCATCGGATCCAGTCCCGTTTTCCCTCCGGAAAACAGGTCATCAGATCGGGGCCCATCTGCCCACCGGACAACAGGTCATCGGATCCGGGCCCGCCGGCCCACCGGACAACAGGTCATCGGATCGGGGCCCATCTGCCCACCGGACAACAGGTCATCGGACCGGGGCCCGTCTGACCACCGGACGATAGGCCATCGGATCCAGTCCCGTTTTCCCACCGGAAAACAGGTCATCGGATCGGGGCCCATCTGTCCACCGGACAACTGGTTGTCGGATTGAAGCCCATCTGCCCACCGGACAATAGGTCATCGGTTCCCGTCCCGTTTTCCAACCGGACAACAGGTCATCGGATCGGGGCCCATCTGTCCACCAGACAACAGGTTATCGGATCCAGGCCCGTCTGCCCACCGGACAACAGGTCATCGGATCAGGGCCCATCTGCTCACCAGACAAAAGGTCATCGGATCGGGGCCCGTCTGCCCACCGGACAATAGGTCATCGGATCCAGTCCCTTTTTCCCACCTGAAAACAGGTCATCGGATCGGGGCCCATCTGTCCACCGGACAACAGGTCATCGGATCCGGGCCCGTCTGCCCACCGGACAACAGGTCATCGGATCGGGGCCCATCTGCCCACCGGACAACAGGTCATCGGACTGGGGCCCGTCTGCCCACCGGACAATAGGCCATCGGATCCGGTCCCATTTTCCCATAGGAAAACAGGTCATCGGATCGGGGCCCATCTGTCCACGGGACAACAGGTCATCGGATCCAGTCCCGTTTTCCCACCGGAAAACAGGACATCGGATCGGGGCCCATCTGTCCACCGGACAACAGGTTGTCGGATTGAAGCCCATCTGCCCAACGGACAAGAGTTCATCGGATCCAGTCCCGTTTTCCAACCGGACAACAGGTCATCGGATCGGGGCCCATCTGTCCACCAGACAACAGGTCATCGGATCCGGGCCCGTCTGTCCACCAGACAACAGGTCATCAGATCAGGGCCCATCTGCTCACCGGACAACAGGTCATCGGATCGGGGCCCGTCTGCCCACCGGATAATAGGTCATCGGATCCAGTCTCGTTTTCCCAAATGAAAACAGGTCATCGGATCGGGGCCCATCTGTCCACCGGACAACAGGTCATCAGAACCGGGCCCGTTTGCCCACCTGACAATAGGTCATCAGATCAGGGTGCATATGCCCACTGGACAATAGGTCATCGGATCCAGTCCCGTTTTCCCACCTGAATACAGGTCATCGGATCGGGGCCCATCTGTCCACCGGACAACAGGTCATCAGAAACGGGCCCGTCTGCCCACCGGACCACAGGTCATCGGATCGGGGCCCATCTGCCCACCGGACAACAGGTCATCGGATCGGGGTCCTTCTGTCCACCGGACAATAGGCCATCGGATCCAGTCCCGTTTACCCACCGGAAAACAGGTCATCGGATCGGGGCCCATCTGCCCACCGGACAACAGGTCATCGGATCGGGGCCCTTCTGCCCACCGGACAATAGGCCATCGGATCCAGTCCCGTTTACCCTCCTGACAATAGGTCATCGGATTGGGGCGCATATGCCCACTGGACAACAGGTCATCGGATCCAGTCCCGTTTTCCCACCGGAAAACAGCTCATCGGAACGGGGCCCATCTGTCTACAGGACAACAGGTTGTCGGATTGAAGCCCATCTGCCCACCGGACAATAGGTCATCGGATCCAGTCCCCTTTTCCAACCGGACAACAGGTCATCGGATCGGAGCCCATCTGTCCACCGGACAACAGGTTATCGGATCCGGGCCCGTCTGCCCACCGGACAAAAGAACATTGGATCAGGGCCCATCTGCTCACCGGACAACAGGTCATTGGATCGGGGCCCGTCTGCCCACCGGACAATAGGTCATCGGATCCAGTCCCGTTTTCTCATCTGAAAACAGGTCATCGGATCCAGTCCCGTCTTCCCACAGGAAAACAGGTCATCAGATCGGGGCCCATCTGTCCACCGGACAACAGGTCATCGGATCGGGGCCCATCTGCCCACCGTACAATAGGCCATCGGATCCAGTCCCGTTTTCCCATAGGAAAACAGGTCATCGGATCGGGGCCCATCTGTCCACGGGACAACAGGTCATCGGATCCTGTCCCGTTTTCCAACCGGAAAACAGGTCATCGGATCGGGGCCCATCTGTCCACCGGACAACAGATTGTCGGATTGAAGCCCATCTGCCCACCGGACAATAGGTAATCGGATCCAGTCCCGTTTTCCATCCGGACGACAGGTTATCGGATCCGGGCCCGTCTGCCCACCGGACATCAGGTTATCGGATCAGGGCCCATCTGCTCACCGGACAAAAGGTCATCGGATCGGGGCCCGTCTACCCACCGGACAATAGGCCATCGGATCCAGTCCCGTTTTCCAACCGGAAAACAGTTCATCGGATCGGGGCCCATCTGCCCACCGGACAACAGGTCATCGGAACCGGGCCCGTCTGCCCACCGGACAACAGGTCATCGGATCCAGTCCCGTTTTCCCACCGGAAAACAGGTCATCAGATTGGGGCCCATCTATCCACCGGACAACAGGTCATCGGATCCGGGCCCGTCTGCCCACCGGACAACAGGTCATTGGATCGGGGCCCATCTGCCCACCAGACAACAGGTCATCGGACCGGGGCCCATCTGCCCACCGGACAATAGGCCATCGGATCCAGTCCCGTTTTCACATCGGAAAACAGGTCATCGGATCGGGGCCCATCTGTCCACCGGACAACAGGTTGCCCGATTGAAACCCATCTGCCCACCGGACAATAGATCATCGGATCCAGTCCCGTTTTCCAACCGGCCAACAGGTCATCGGATCGGGGCCCATATGTCCACCGGACAACAGGTCATCGGATCGGGGCTCGTCTGCCCACCGGACAACAGGTCATCGGATCAGGGCCCATCTGCTCACCGGACAACAGGTCATCGGATCGGGGCCCGTCTGCCCACCGGACAATAGGTCATCGGATCCAGTCTCGTTTTCCCACCTGAAAACAGGTCATCGGATCGGGGCCCATCTGTCCACCGGACAACAGGTCATCGGATCCGGTCCCATCTGCCCACTGGACAACAGGTCATCAGAACCGGGCCCGTCTGCCCACCGGACAACAGGTCATCGGATCGGGGCCCATCTGCCCACAAGACAACAGGTCATCGGATCGGGGCCCATCTGCCCACCGGACAATAGGCCATCGGATCCAGTCCCGTTTACCCACCGGAAAACAGGTCATCGGATCGGGACCCATCTGTCCACGGGACAACAGGTCATCGGATCTGGGCCCGTTTGCCCGCCTGACAATAGGTCATCGGATCGGGGCGCATATGCCCACTGGACAACAGTTCATCGGATCCAGTCCCGTTTTCCCACCGGAAAACAGCTCATCGGATCGGGGCCCATCTGCCCACCGGACAATAGGTCATCGGATCCAGTCCCGTTTTCTCACCTGAAAACAGGTCATCGGATCGGGGCCCATCTTCCCACCGGACAACAGGTCATCGGATCCAGTCCCGTTTTCCCACCGGAAAACAGGTCATCAGATCGGGGCCCATCTGCCCACCGGACAACAGGTCATCGGATCGGGGCCCGTCTGCCCGCGAGACAATAGGCCATCGGATCTAGTCCCGTTTTCCCATCGGAAAACAGGTCATCGGATTGGGGCCCATCTGTCCACGGGACAACAGGTCATCGGATCCGGGCCCGTTTGCCCACCTGACAATAGGTCATCGGATCGGGGCGCATATGCCCACTGGACAACAGTTCATCGGATCCAGTCCCGTTTTCCCACCGGAAAACAGCTCATCGGATCGGGGCACATCTGTCCACCGGACAACAGGTTATCGGATCAGGGCCCGTCTGCCCACCGGACAACAGAACATCGGATCAGGGCCCATCTGCTCACCGGAAAACAGGTCATCGGATCGGGGCCCGTCTGCCCACCGGACAATAGGTCATCGGATAAAGTCCCGTTTTCTCATCTGAAAACAGGTCATCGGATCGGGGCTCATCTGCCCACAGGACAACAGGTCATCGGATCCAGTCCCGTTTTCCCTCCGGAAAACAGGTCATCAGATCGGGGCCCATCTGCCCACCGGACAACAGGTCATCGGATCCGGGCCCGCCGGGCCACCGGACAACAGGTCATCGGATCGGGGCCCATCTGCCCACCGGACAACAGGTCATCGGACCGGGGCCCGTCTGACCACCGGACGATAGGCCATCGGATCCAGTCCCGTTTTCCCACCGGAAAACAGGTCATCGGATCGGGGCCCATCTGTCCACCGGACAACTGGTTGTCGGATTGAAGCCCATCTGCCCACCGGACAATAGGTCATCGGTTCCCGTCCCGTTTTCCAACCGGACAACAGGTCATCGGATCGGGGCCCATCTGTCCACCAGACAACAGGTTATCGGATCCAGGCCCGTCTGCCCACCGGACAACAGGTCATCGGATCAGGGCCCATCTGCTCACCAGACAAAAGGTCATCGGATCGGGGCCCGTCTGCCCACCGGACAATAGGTCATCGGATCCAGTCCCTTTTTCCCACCTGAAAACAGGTCATCGGATCGGGGCCCATCTGTCCACCGGACAACAGGTCATCGGATCCGGGCCCGTCTGCCCACCGGACAACAGGTCATCGGATCGGGGCCCATCTGCCCACCGGACAACAGGTCATCGGACTGGGGCCCGTCTGCCCACCGGACAATAGGCCATCGGATCCGGTCCCATTTTCCCATAGGAAAACAGGTCATCGGATCGGGGCCCATCTGTCCACGGGACAACAGGTCATCGGATCCAGTCCCGTTTTCCCACCGGAAAACAGGACATCGGATCGGGGCCCATCTGTCCACCGGACAACAGGTTGTCGGATTGAAGCCCATCTGCCCAACGGACAAGAGTTCATCGGATCCAGTCCCGTTTTCCAACCGGACAACAGGTCATCGGATCGGGGCCCATCTGTCCACCAGACAACAGGTCATCGGATCCGGGCCCGTCTGCCCACCAGACAACAGGTCATCAGATCAGGGCCCATCTGCTCACCGGACAACAGGTCATCGGATCGGGGCCCGTCTGCCCACCGGATAATAGGTCATCGGATCCAGTCTCGTTTTCCCAAATGAAAACAGGTCATCGGATCGGGGCCCATCTGTCCACCGGACAACAGGTCATCAGAACCGGGCCCGTTTGCCCACCTGACAATAGGTCATCAGATCAGGGTGCATATGCCCACTGGACAATAGGTCATCGGATCCAGTCCCGTTTTCCCACCTGAATACAGGTCATCGGATCGGGGCCCATCTGTCCACCGGACAACAGGTCATCAGAAACGGGCCCGTCTGCCCACGGGACCACAGGTCATCGGATCGGGGCCCATCTGCCCACCGGACAACAGGTCATCGGATCGGGGTCCTTCTGTCCACCGGACAATAGGCCATCGGATCCAGTCCCGTTTACCCACCGGAAAACAGGTCATCGGATCGGGGCCCATCTGCCCACCGGACAACAGGTCATCGGATCGGGGCCCTTCTGCCCACCGGACAATAGGCCATCGGATCCAGTCCCGTTTACCCTCCTGACAATAGGTCATCGGATTGGGGCGCATATGCCCACTGGACAACAGGTCATCGGATCCAGTCCCTTTTTCCCACCGGAAAACAGCTCATCGGAACGGGGCCCATCTGTCTACAGGACAACAGGTTGTCGGATTGAAGCCCATCTGCCCACCGGACAATAGGTCATCGGATCCAGTCCCCTTTTCCAACCGGACAACAGGTCATCGGATCGGAGCCCATCTGTCCACCGGACAACAGGTTATCGGATCCGGGCCCGTCTGCCCACCGGACAAAAGAACATTGGATCAGGGCCCATCTGCTCACCGGACAACAGGTCATTGGATCGGGGCCCGTCTGCCCACCGGACAATAGGTCATCGGATCCAGTCCCGTTTTCTCATCTGAAAACAGGTCATCGGATCCGGGCCCATCTGCCCACTGGACAACAGGTCATTGGATCGGGGCCCATCTGCCCACCGGACAACAGGTCATCGGATCCAGTCCCGTCTTCCCACAGGAAAACAGGTCATCAGATCGGGGCCCATCTGTCCACCGGACAACAGGTCATCGGATCGGGGCCCATCTGCCCACCGTACAATAGGCCATCGGATCCAGTCCCGTTTTCCCATAGGAAAACAGGTCATCGGATCGGGGCCCATCTGTCCACGGGACAACAGGTCATCGGATCCTGTCCCGTTTTCCAACCGGAAAACAGGTCATCGGATCGGGGCCCATCTGTCCACCGGACAACAGATTGTCGGATTGAAGCCCATCTGCCCACCGGACAATAGGTAATCGGATCCAGTCCCGTTTTCCATCCGGACGACAGGTTATCGGATCCGGGCCCGTCTGCCCACCGGACATCAGGTTATCGGATCAGGGCCCATCTGCTCACCGGACAAAAGGTCATCGGATCGGGGCCCGTCTACCCACCGGACAATAGGCCATCGGATCCAGTCCCGTTTTCCAACCGGAAAACAGTTCATCGGATCGGGGCCCATCTGCCCACCGGACAACAGGTCATCGGAACCGGGCCCGTCTGCCCACCGGACAACAGGTCATCGGATCCAGTCCCGTTTTCCCACCGGAAAACAGGTCATCAGATTGGGGCCCATCTATCCACCGGACAACAGGTCATCGGATCCGGGCCCGTCTGCCCACCGGACAACAGGTCATTGGATCGGGGCCCATCTGCCCACCAGACAACAGGTCATCGGACCGGGGCCCATCTGCCCACCGGACAATAGGCCATCGGATCCAGTCCCGTTTTCACATCGGAAAACAGGTCATCGGATCGGGGCCCATCTGTCCACCGGACAACAGGTTGCCCGATTGAAACCCATCTGCCCACCGGACAATAGATCATCGGATCCAGTCCCGTTTTCCAACCGGCCAACAGGTCATCGGATCGGGGCCCATCTGTCCACCGGACAACAGGTCATCGGATCGGGGCTCGTCTGCCCACCGGACAACAGGTCATCGGATCAGGGCCCATCTGCTCACCGGACAACAGGTCATCGGATCGGGGCCCGTCTGCCCACCGGACAATAGGTCATCGGATCCAGTCTCGTTTTCCCACCTGAAAACAGGTCATCGGATCGGGGCCCATCTGTCCACCGGACAACAGGTCATCGGATCCGGTCCCATCTGCCCACTGGACAACAGGTCATCAGAACCGGGCCCGTCTGCCCACCGGACAACAGGTCATCGGATCGGGGCCCATCTGCCCACAAGACAACAGGTCATCGGATCGGGGCCCATCTGCCCACCGGACAATAGGCCATCGGATCCAGTCCCGTTTACCCACCGGAAAACAGGTCATCGGTTCGGGACCCATCTGTCCACGGGACAACAGGTCATCGGATCTGGGCCCGTTTGCCCGCCTGACAATAGGTCATCGGATCGGGGCGCATATGCCCACTGAACAACAGGTCATCGGATCCAGTCCCGCTTTCCAACCGCAAAACAGGCCATCGGATTGGGGCCCATCTGCCCACCGGACAACAGGTCATCGGATCCAGTTCCGTTTTCCCACCGGACAACAGGTCATCTGATCGAGACCCATCTGCCCACCGGACAACAGGTCATCGGATCGGGGCCCGTCTGCCCGCGAGACAATAGGCCATCGGATCTAGTCCCGTTTTCCCATCGGAAAACAGGTCATCGGATTGGGGCCCATCTGTCCACGGGACAACAGGTAATCGGATCCGGGCCCGTTTTCCCACCTGACAATAGGTCATCGGATCGGGGCGCATATGCCCACTGAACAACAGGTCATCGGATCCAGTCCCGCTTTCCAACCGCAAAACAGGCCATCGGATTGGGGCCCATCTGCCCACCGGACAACAGGTCATCGGATCCAGTTCCGTTTTCCCACCGGACAACAGGTCATCTGATCGAGACCCATCTGCCCACCGGACAACAGGTCATCGGATCGGGGCCCGTCTGCCCGCGAGACAATAGGCCATCGGATCTAGTCCCGTTTTCCCATCGGAAAACAGGTCATCGGATTGGGGCCCATCTGTCCACGGGACAACAGGTCATCGGATCCGGGCCCGTTTGCCCACCTGACAATAGGTCATCGGATCGGGGCGCATATGCCCACTGGACAACATTTCATCGGATCCAGTCCCGTTTTCCCACCGGAAAACAGCTCATTGGATCGGGGCACATCTGTCCACCGGACAACAAGTTATCGGATCAGGGCCCGTCTGCCCACCGGACAACAGAACATCGGATCAGGGCCCATCTGCTCACCGGAAAACAGGTCATCGGATCGGGGCCCGTGTGCCCACCGGACAATAGGTCATCGGATCCAGTCCCGTTTTCTCATCTGAAAAAAGGTCATCGGATCGGGGCCCATCTGCCCACCGGACAACAGGTCATCGGATCCAGTCCCGTTTTCCCTCCGGAAAACAGGTCATCAGATCGGGGCCCATCTGCCCACCGGACAACAGGTCATCGGATCCGGGCCCGTCTGCCCACCGGACAAAAGGTCATCGGATCGGGGCCCATCTGCCCACCGGACAACAGGTCATCGGACCGGGGCCCGTCTGACCACCGGACGATAGGCCATCGGATCCAGTCCCGTTTTCCCATAGGAAAACTGGTCATCGGATCGGGGCCCATCTGTCCACGGGACAACAGGTCATCAGATCCAGTCCCGTTTTCCCAACGGAAAACAGGTCATCGGATCGGGGCCCATCTGTCCACCAGAAAACAGGTTATCGGATCCAGGCCCGTCTGCCCACCGGACAACAGGTCATCGGATCAGGGCCCATCTGCTCACCGGACAAAAGGTCATCGGATCGGGGCCCGTCTGCCCACCGAGCAATAGGTCATCGGATCCAGTCCCTTTTTCCCACCTGAAAACAGGTCATCGGATCGGGGCCCATCTGTCCACCGGACAACAGGTCATCTGATCCGGGCCCGTCTGCCCACCGGACAACAGGTCATCGGATCGGGGCCCATCTGCCCACCGGACAACAGGTCATCGGATCCAGTCCCATTTTCCCACCGGAAAACAGGTCATCAGATCGGGGCCCGTCTGCCCACCGGACAACAGGTCATCGGATCGGGGCCCATCTGCCCACCGGACAACAGGTCATCGGACCGGGGCCCATCTGCCCACCGGACAATAGGCCATCGGATCCAGTCCCGTTTTCACACCGGAAAACAGGTCATCGGATCGGGGCCCATCTGTCCACCGGACAACAGGTTGCCCGATTGAAGCCCATCTGCCCACCGGACAATAGGTCATCGGATCCAGTCCCGTTTTCCAACCGGACAACAGGTCATCGGATCGGGGCCCATCTGTCCACCAGACAACAGGTTATCGGATCGGGGCTCGTCTGCCCACCGGATAACAGGTCATCGGATCAGGGCCCATCTGCTCACCGGACAACAGGTCATCGGATCGGGGCCCGTCTGCCCACCGGACAATAGGTCATCGGATCCAGTCTCGTTTTCCCACCTGAAAACAGGTCATCGGATCGGGGCCCATCTGTCCACCGGACAACAGGTCATCGGATCGGGGCCCATCTGTCCACCGGACAACAGGTCATCGGATCCGGTCCCGTCTGCCCACTGGACAACAGGTCATCGGATCCGGTCCCGTCTGCCCACTGGACAACAGTTCATCGGATCGGGGCCCATCTCTCCACCGGACAACAGGTCATCGGATCCGGGCCCGTTTGCCCACCTGACAATAGGTCATCGGATCTGGGTGCATATGCCCACTGGACAACAGGTCATCGGATCCAGTCCCGTTTTCCCACCTGAATACAGGTCATCGGATCGGGGCCCATCTGTCCAGCGGACAACAGGTCATCAGAACCGGGCCCGTCTGCCCACCGGACAACAGGTCATCGGATCGGGGCCAATCTGCCCACCAGACAACAGGTCATCGGATCGGGGCCCATCTGCCCACCGGACAATAGGCCATCGGATCCAGTCCCGTTTACCCACCGGAAAACAGGTCATCGGATCGGGGCCCATCTGTCCACGGGACAACAGGTCATCGGATCTGGGCCCTTTTGCCCGCCTGACAATAGGTCATCGGATCGGGGCGCATATGCCCACCGGACAACAGGTTATCGGATCCAGTCCCGTTTTCCCACCGGACAACAGGTCATCTGATCGAGACGCATCTGCCCACCGGACAACAGGTCATCGGATCGGGGCCCGTCTGCCCGCGAGACAATAGGCCATCGGATCTAGTCCCGTTTTCCCATCGGAAAACAGGTCATCGGATTGGGGCCCATCTGTCCACCGGACAACTGGTTATCGGATCCGGCCCGTCTGCCCACCGGACAACAGAACATCGGATCAGGACCCATCTGCTCACCGGACAACAGGTCATCGGATCGGGGCCCGTCTGCCCACCGGACAATAGGTCATCGGATCCAGTCCCGTTTTCGAACCGGAAAGCAGTTCATCGGATCGGGGCCCATCTGCCCACCGGACAACAGGTCATCGGAACCGGCCCGTCTGCCTACCGGACAACAGGTCATCGGATCCAGTCCCGTTTTCTCATCTGAAAACAGGTCATCGGATCCGGGCCCATCTGCCCACTGGACAACAGGTCATTGGATCGGGGCCCATCTGCCCACCGGACAACAGGTCATCGGATCCAGTCCCGTCTTCCCACAGGAAAACAGGTCATCAGATCGGGGCCCATCTGTCCACCGGACAACAGGTCATCGGATCGGGGCCCATCTGCCCACCGTACAATAGGCCATCGGATCCAGTCCCGTTTTCCCATAGGAAAACAGGTCATCGGATCGGGGCCCATCTGTCCACGGGACAACAGGTCATCGGATCCTGTCCCGTTTTCCAACCGGAAAACAGGTCATCGGATCGGGGCCCATCTGTCCACCGGACAACAGATTGTCGGATTGAAGCCCATCTGCCCACCGGACAATAGGTAATCGGATCCAGTCCCGTTTTCCATCCGGACGACAGGTTATCGGATCCGGGCCCGTCTGCCCACCGGACATCAGGTTATCGGATCAGGGCCCATCTGCTCACCGGACAAAAGGTCATCGGATCGGGGCCCGTCTACCCACCGGACAATAGGCCATCGGATCCAGTCCCGTTTTCCAACCGGAAAACAGTTCATCGGATCGGGGCCCATCTGCCCACCGGACAACAGGTCATCGGAATCGGGCCCGTCTGCCCACCGGACAACAGGTCATCGGATCCAGTCCCGTTTTCCCACCGGAAAACAGGTCATCAGATTGGGGCCCATCTATCCACCGGACAACAGGTCATCGGATCCGGGCCCGTCTGCCCACCGGACAACAGGTCATTGGATCGGGGCCCATCTGCCCACCAGACAACAGGTCATCGGACCGGGGCCCATCTGCCCACCGGACAATAGGCCATCGGATCCAGTCCCGTTTTCACATCGGAAAACAGGTCATCGGATCGGGGCCCATCTGTCCACCGGACAACAGGTTGCCCGATTGAAACCCATCTGCCCACCGGACAATAGATCATCGGATCCAGTCCCGTTTTCCAACCGGCCAACAGGTCATCGGATCGGGGCCCATCTGTCCACCGGACAACAGGTCATCGGATCGGGGCTCGTCTGCCCACCGGACAACAGGTCATCGGATCAGGGCCCATCTGCTCACCGGACAACAGGTCATCGGATCGGGGCCCGTCTGCCCACCGGACAATAGGTCATCGGATCCAGTCTCGTTTTCCCACCTGAAAACAGGTCATCGGATCGGGGCCCATCTGTCCACCGGACAACAGGTCATCGGATCCGGTCCCATCTGCCCACTGGACAACAGGTCATCAGAACCGGGCCCGTCTGCCCACCGGACAACAGGTCATCGGATCGGGGCCCATCTGCCCACAAGACAACAGGTCATCGGATCGGGGCCCATCTGCCCACCGGACAATAGGCCATCGGATCCAGTCCCGTTTACCCACCGGAAAACAGGTCATCGGATCGGGACCCATCTGTCCACGGGACAACAGGTCATCGGATCTGGGCCCGTTTGCCCGCCTGACAATAGGTCATCGGATCGGGGCGCATATGCCCACTGAACAACAGGTCATCGGATCCAGTCCCGCTTTCCAACCGCAAAACAGGCCATCGGATTGGGGCCCATCTGCCCACCGGACAACAGGTCATCGGATCCAGTTCCGTTTTCCCACCGGACAACAGGTCATCTGATCGAGACCCATCTGCCCACCGGACAACAGGTCATCGGATCGGGGCCCGTCTGCCCGCGAGACAATAGGCCATCGGATCTAGTCCCGTTTTCCCATCGGAAAACAGGTCATCGGATTGGGGCCCATCTGTCCACGGGACAACAGGTAATCGGATCCGGGCCCGTTTTCCCACCTGACAATAGGTCATCGGATCGGGGCGCATATGCCCACTGAACAACAGGTCATCGGATCCAGTCCCGCTTTCCAACCGCAAAACAGGCCATCGGATTGGGGCCCATCTGCCCACCGGACAACAGGTCATCGGATCCAGTTCCGTTTTCCCAACGGACAACAGGTCATCTGATCGAGACCCATCTGCCCACCGGACAACAGGTCATCGGATCGGGGCCCGTCTGCCCGCGAGACAATAGGCCATCGGATCTAGTCCCGTTTTCCCATCGGAAAACAGGTCATCGGATTGGGGCCCATCTGTCCACGGGACAACAGGTCATCGGATCCGGGCCCGTTTGCCCACCTGACAATAGGTCATCGGATCGGGGCGCATATGCCCACTGGACAACATTTCATCGGATCCAGTCCCGTTTTCCCACCGGAAAACAGCTCATTGGATCGGGGCACATCTGTCCACCGGACAACAAGTTATCGGATCAGGGCCCGTCTGCCCACCGGACAACAGAACATCGGATCAGGGCCCATCTGCTCACCGGAAAACAGGTCATCGGATCGGGGCCCGTGTGCCCACCGGACAATAGGTCATCGGATCCAGTCCCGTTTTCTCATCTGAAAAAAGGTCATCGGATCGGGGCCCATCTGCCCACCGGACAACAGGTCATCGGATCCAGTCCCGTTTTCCCTCCGGAAAACAGGTCATCAGATCGGGGCCCATCTGCCCACCGGACAACAGGTCATCGGATCCGGGCCCGTCTGCCCACCGGACAAAAGGTCATCGGATCGGGGCCCATCTGCCCACCGGACAACAGGTCATCGGACCGGGGCCCGTCTGACCACCGGACGATAGGCCATCGGATCCAGTCCCGTTTTCCCATAGGAAAACTGGTCATCGGATCGGGGCCCATCTGTCCACGGGACAACAGGTCATCAGATCCAGTCCCGTTTTCCCAACGGAAAACAGGTCATCGGATCGGGGCCCATCTGTCCACCAGAAAACAGGTTATCGGATCCAGGCCCGTCTGCCCACCGGACAACAGGTCATCGGATCAGGGCCCATCTGCTCACCGGACAAAAGGTCATCGGATCGGGGCCCGTCTGCCCACCGAGCAATAGGTCATCGGATCCAGTCCCTTTTTCCCACCTGAAAACAGGTCATCGGATCGGGGCCCATCTGTCCACCGGACAACAGGTCATCTGATCCGGGCCCGTCTGCCCACCGGACAACAGGTCATCGGATCGGGGCCCATCTGCCCACCGGACAACAGGTCATCGGATCCAGTCCCATTTTCCCACCGGAAAACAGGTCATCAGATCGGGGCCCGTCTGCCCACCGGACAACAGGTCATCGGATCGGGGCCCATCTGCCCACCGGACAACAGGTCATCGGACCGGGGCCCATCTGCCCACCGGACAATAGGCCATCGGATCCAGTCCCGTTTTCACACCGGAAAACAGGTCATCGGATCGGGGCCCATCTGTCCACCGGACAACAGGTTGCCCGATTGAAGCCCATCTGCCCACCGGACAATAGGTCATCGGATCCAGTCCCGTTTTCCAACCGGACAACAGGTCATCGGATCGGGGCCCATCTGTCCACCAGACAACAGGTTATCGGATCGGGGCTCGTCTGCCCACCGGATAACAGGTCATCGGATCAGGGCCCATCTGCTCACCGGACAACAGGTCATCGGATCGGGGCCCGTCTGCCCACCGGACAATAGGTCATCGGATCCAGTCTCGTTTTCCCACCTGAAAACAGGTCATCGGATCGGGGCCCATCTGTCCACCGGACAACAGGTCATCGGATCCGGTCCCGTCTGCCCACTGGACAACAGGTCATCGGATCCGGTCCCGTCTGCCCACTGGACAACAGTTCATCGGATCGGGGCCCATCTCTCCACCGGACAACAGGTCATCGGATCCGGGCCCGTTTGCCCACCTGACAATAGGTCATCGGATCTGGGTGCATATGCCCACTGGACAACAGGTCATCGGATCCAGTCCCGTTTTCCCACCTGAATACAGGTCATCGGATCGGGGCCCATCTGTCCAGCGGACAACAGGTCATCAGAACCGGGCCCGTCTGCCCACCGGACAACAGGTCATCGGATCGGGGCCAATCTGCCCACCAGACAACAGGTCATCGGATCGGGGCCCATCTGCCCACCGGACAATAGGCCATCGGATCCAGTCCCGTTTACCCACCGGAAAACAGGTCATCGGATCGGGGCCCATCTGTCCACGGGACAACAGGTCATCGGATCTGGGCCCTTTTGCCCGCCTGACAATAGGTCATCGGATCGGGGCGCATATGCCCACCGGACAACAGGTTATCGGATCCAGTCCCGTTTTCCCACCGGACAACAGGTCATCTGATCGAGACGCATCTGCCCACCGGACAACAGGTCATCGGATCGGGGCCCGTCTGCCCGCGAGACAATAGGCCATCGGATCTAGTCCCGTTTTCCCATCGGAAAACAGGTCATCGGATTGGGGCCCATCTGTCCACCGGACAACTGGTTATCGGATCCGGCCCGTCTGCCCACCGGACAACAGAACATCGGATCAGGACCCATCTGCTCACCGGACAACAGGTCATCGGATCGGGGCCCGTCTGCCCACCGGACAATAGGTCATCGGATCCAGTCCCGTTTTCGAACCGGAAAGCAGTTCATCGGATCGGGGCCCATCTGCCCACCGGACAATAGGTCATCGGATCCAGTCCCGTTTTCGAACCGGAAAGCAGTTCATCGGATCGGGGCCCATCTGCCCACCGGACAACAGGTCATCGGATCGGGGCCCGTCTGCCTACCGGACAATAAGTCATCGGATCCAGTTCCTTTTTCCCACCGGACAACAGGTCATCGGATCCGCGCCCGTCTGCCCACCAGACAACAGGTCATGGGATCGGGGCCTGTCTGCCCACCGAACAATAGGTGAACGGATCCAGTCCCTTTTTCCCACCGGACAACAGCTCATCGGATCGGGGCCCATCTGTCCACCGGACAACAGGCCATCAGATCCTGGCCTGTTTGCCGACCGGGCAACAGGTCATCGGATCGGGGCCCATCTGCCCACCGGACAACAGGTTGTCGGATTGGATCCCATCTGCCCACCGGACAATAGGTCATTGGATCCAGTCCCGTTTTCCATCCGGACAGCAGGTCATCGGATGGGGGCCCATCTGTCCACCGGACAACAGGTCATCGGATCCGGGCCCGTTTGCCCACCTGACAATAGGTCATCGGATCGGGGCGCATATGCCCACTGGACAACAGGTCTTCGGATCCAGTCCCGTTTTCCCACCTGAAAACACTTTATCGGAGCGGGGCCCGTCAGCTCACAGGACAACAGGTCACCTGTTGTCCGGTGGGCAGACCGGCCCCGATCCCATGACCTGTTGTCCGGTTGACAGACGGGCCCGGATCCGATGACCTGTTGTCAGGTGGGCAGGTGGCCTGATCTGGTGACCTTTTGTCCGATGGGCAAACGAGCCTGGATCTGATGACCTCTTGTCCAGTGGGCAGAAAGGCCCCGATCAGATCAGATGACCTGTTGTCCAGGGAGCAGACGGGCGCCGATCCGATGGCCTGTTGTCCGGTGGGCAGACGAGCCCCGATTCGATGACCTATTGTCCGGTGGGCAGATGGCCCCGATCCGATGACCTGTTGTCCTGTGAGGAGACGGGCCCGGATCCGATGACCTGTTGTCCGGTGGGCACATCGGCACCTGTTGTCCGGTGGGCATAGAGGCCCCGATCCGATGAGCTATTGTCCGGTGGGTATAAGGGCCTCGATCCGATGAGCTATTGTCAGGTGAGTAGATGGGCCCCGATCCGTTGACCTGTTGTCTGGTGGGTATTCCGGCCCCGATCCGATGACCTGTTGTCCTGTGGGCATAAGGGCCCCAATCCGATGAGCTATTGTCCGGTGGCTATAAGGGCCTCGGTCCGATGAGCTGTTGTCTGGAGGGCAGATGGGCCCCAATCCGATGACCTATTGTCAGGTGGGCAAACGGGCCTGGATCCGATGATCTGTTGTCCGGTGGGCAGATAGGCCCCGATCCGATGACCTGTTGTCAAGTGGGCAAACAAGCCTGGATTCGATGATCTGTTGTCCAGTGGGCAGGCGGGCCCCGATCCCATGACCTTTTGTCCGGTGGGCAGACGGGCCCCGATCCCATGACCTGTTGTCCGGTGGGCAGACGGGCCCCGATCCGATGACCTGTTGTCCGGTGAGCAGACCAGCCAGAATCCTATGACCTGTTGTCCTGTGAGCAAACGAGCCTCGATCCGATGACCTTTTGTTCGGTGGGTAAACAGACCTGGCCAGATCTGATGACATGTTGTCCGGTGGACAGATGGGCCCCGATCCTATGATCTGTTGTCCGGTGGGCAAACGAGCCTGGATCCGATGACCTGTTGTTCGGTGGGCAAATGGGCCCCGATCCACAGACCTGTTCTCCGGTGGGCAAACGTGCCTGGATCCGATGACCTGATGTCCGGTGGCAGATGCGCCCTGATCCGATGACCTGTTTTCCGGTGTGCAAACGAGCCTGGATCCGATGACCTGTTGTCTGATGGGCAGATGGGCCCCGATCCGATGACCTGTTGTCCGGTGGTCAAACGGGCCTGGATCCAATGACCTGTTGTCCGGTGGACAGATGGGCCCCGATCCGATGACCTGTTGTCCGGTGGAAAAACTGGACTGGATCCAATGACCCATTTCAACAAAAATGTCTGCGATGCCCCTATAAACCTATGGAAGGGGGAGCTGGAGGGAGCAAAAGCAGAGCACAGAAAAGGTAAATGCTGAGGCTTATAATGCAGAGAAAAAATGCAGGATACCCATCATATAATGTACACTCCCCATACATTCATGTACACTCAGGAGTGTATAATGAGTGGCAATTATTCCTTATATAGTACTCCTTATTCTAAAAAGTCATCTGAAAGTGCTGTTAAATCGTAAGGGAATCTGCCACCCGGTTTTAGATGCCCCATCTGAGAGCAGCATGATATAAGGGGTGAGACCCTGATTACAGTGATATCTCACGCTTTTTGCTGCTTACTGCTAGTCTGTTGGGGCAGACGGGCCCCGATCCAATGACCTGTTGTCCGGTGGGCAGACGGGCTCAGATCCGATGACCTGTTGTCCGGTGGGCAGACCGGCCCCGATCCCATGACCTGTTGTCCGGTTGACAGACGGGCCCGGATCCGATGACCTGTTGTCAGGTGGGCATAAGGTCCTGGATCCGATGACCTGTTGTCCGGTGGGCAGATGGCCCGATCCGGTGACCTTTTGTCCGATGGGCAAACGAGCCTGGATCTGATGACCTCTTGTCCAGTGGGCAGAAAGGCCCCGATCAGATCAGATGACCTGTTGTCCAGGGAGCAGACGGGCCCCGATCCGATGACCTGTTGTCCGGTGGGCAGACGAGCCCCGATTCGATGACCTGTTGTCCGGTGGGCAGATGGGCCCTGATCCAATGACCTGTTGTCCGGTGAGCAGATGGGCCCCGATCCAATGACCTGTTGTCCGGTGAGCAGATGGCCCCGATCCGATGACCTGTCGTCCAGTGAGGAGACGGGCCCGGATTTGATGACCTGTTGTCCGGTGGGTGGCCCCGATCCGATGACCTGTTGTCCGGTGAGGAGACGGGCCCGGATCCGATGAGATATTGTCCGGTGGGTATAAGGGCCTCGATCCGATGACCTGTTGTCCTGTGGGCATAAGGGCCCCGATCCGATGAGCTATTGTCCGGTGGCTATAAGGGCCTCGGTCCGATGAGCTGTTGTCCGGTGGGCAGATGGGCCCCGATCCGATGACCTATTGTCAGGTGGGCAAACGGGCCTGGATCCGATGACCTGTTGTCAAGTGGGCAAACAAGCCTGGATTCGATGATCTGTTGTCCAGTGGGCAGCCGGGCCCCGATCCCATGACCTTTTGTCCGGTGGGCAGACGGGCCCCGATCCCATGACCTGTTGTCCGGTGAGCAGACCGGCCACAATCCTATGACCTGTTGTCCTGTGGGCAAACGGGCCTCGATCCGATGACCTTTTGTCCGGTGGGCAGATCGGCCCCGATCCAATGACCTGTTGTTCGGTGGGCAAACAGACCTGGCCAGATCCGATGACTTGTTGTCCGGTGGACAAATGGGCCCCGATCCTATGATCTGTTGTCCGGTGGGCAAACGAGCCTGGATCCGATGACCTGTGTTCCGGTGGGCAGATGGGCCCCGATCCGATGACCTGTTGATCCAATGACCTGTTGTCCGGTGGGCAGAAAGGCCCCAATCCGATGGATGATCTGTTGTCCGGTGGGCAAACGAGCCTGGATCCGATGACCTGTTGTTCTGTGGGCAGATGGGCCCGGATCCGATGACCTGTTGTCCGGTGGGCAAACATGCCTGGATCCACCTGTTGTCCGGTGGGCAGATGGGCCCCGGATCCAATGACCTGTTATCCGGTGGGCAAACGGGCCTGGATCCCATGACCTGTTGTTCGGTGAAATGGGCCCCGATCCAAAGACCTGTTCTCCGGTGGGCAAACGTGCCTGGATTCGATGACCTGTGTCCGGTGGGCAGATGGGCCCCGATCCGATGACCTGTTTTCCGGTGGGCAAACGAGCCTGGATCCAATGACCAACTGTTGTCTGGTGGGCAGATGGGCCCCGGGATCCGATGACCTGTTGTCCGGTGGGCAAATGGGCCCGGATCACATCTTTTATCCGGTGGGCAAACGGGCCTGGATCCGATGACCTGTTATCCGGTGGGCAAATGGGCCCAGATCCAATGACCATGTTGTCCGGTGGGCAAAAATGCCTGGATCCGATGACCTGTTGTCCGGTGGGCAGATGGGCCCCGATCCGATGACCTGTTTGTTGTCCGGTGGGCAAACGGGCCTGGATCCGATGAGCTGTTGTTCGTTCGGTGGGCAAATGGGCCCCGATCCAAAGACCTGTTCTCCAGTGGGCAAACGTGCCTGTATCCGACGGTGACCTGATGTCCGGTGGGCAGATGCGCCCTGATCCCATGACCTGCTTTCCGGTGGGTATAAGGGCCTCGATCCGATGAGCTATTGTCAGGTGGGCAGATGGGCCCCGATCCAATGAACTGTTGTCCTGTGGGCATAAGGGCCCCGATCCGATGAGCTATTGTCCGGTGGCTATAAGGGCCTCGGTCCGATGAGCTGTTGTCCGGTGGGCAGATGGGCCCCGATCCAATGACCTGTTGTCCAGTGGGCAAACGAGCCTGGATCCGATGACCTGTTGTCTGATGGGCCCCGATCCGATGACCTGTTGTCCAGTGGGCAAATGGGCCGGATCCGATGACCTGTTGTCCGGTGGATAGATGGGCCCCGATCCGATGACCTGTTGTCCGGTGGAAAAAGTGGACTGGATCCGATGACCTATAATATAGTCTGTTGGGGCAGACGGGCCCCTATCCGATGATCTGTTGTCCGGTGGGCAGACGGGCTCAGATGCGATGACCTGTTGTCCGGTGGGCAGACCGGCCCTGATCCCATGACCTGGTGGGCAAACATGCCTGGATCCGATGACCTGTTGTCCGGTGGGCAGATGGGCCCCGATCCGATGACCTGTTGTCCGGTGTGCAAACGGGCCTGGATCCGATGACCTGTTTGTTGTTCGGTGGGCAAATGGGCCCTGATCCAAAGACCTGTTCTCAGGTGGGCAAACGTGCTTGGATCCGATGACCTGATGTCCGGTGGGCAGATGGGCCCCGATCCGATGACCTGTTTTCCGGTGGGCAAACGAGCCTGGATCCCATGACCTGTGTGACATCACTGTGCTCATTCCTCCTGTACTGACATTGCTGTGTTCATTACTCCTGTACTGTGACATCACTGTACAGACGTGCTCATTACTCCTATACTGACATCATTGTGCTCAATACTCCTCCTGTACAACATGTGACATCACTGTGCTCATTACTCCTGTACTGTGACATCACTGTGCTCATTCCTCCTGTACTGACATCATTGTGCTCATTACTCCTGTACTGTGACATGACTGTGCTCATCTGTGACATCACTGTGCTCATTATGTTGTCTGGTAGGAGGCATGGGCCCCGGGATCTGATGACCTGCTTTCCGGTGGGCAAACGGGCCTGGATCCGATGACCTATTGTCCGGTGGGCAGAAGACGGGTTTTAATCCGATGGCCTGTTGTAAGGTGGGTAGACGGGCCCAGATCCGATGACCTTTTGTCCGGACGGTGGGCAAACGGGTCTGGATCAGATGACCTGTTGTCCGGTGGGCAGATGGTCCCCGATCCAATGACTTGTTGTCCGGTGGGCAAACGTGCCTGGATCCGATGACCTGTCCTCCAGAGAGAGACTCTTTTTATAGCTCCCCATTGATGATGGGACCTGAATGGGGAGACCCCTCTATTAACTCAGAATTGCCAAAGAGGGTATTTGAAAACATTTTTTCCAAACCAGACAAGAAATTGTACTAGAGGAACTTGGGGTAAAAATCTGTCACTTTGGTATTTGTAGATCATGTATGAGACCAAATGATTTATTTTCACTGGAAAATATAATCTTCAGGGTCATGTTCTAAAGATGACCTCCTAATTGTACTTTTGTACTTTTTTTCATATGTTGTTGTAGCTATCCATGTAATGAATGACATGAAAGTACTGCACTGGCTTTACGAGCCATTGTATAAAAGCCCCCTGCCCATGTTACAGCAGCCCCCTCATAAGTATTGACAGCCCCAGCTTTACAACCTGCACTAGGGATTGTCAGTGTGAAATTATCACTTTTACACAGTATGTGTGGGCCGTCTTTAGCTGTTTTGTGGTCAAGGGTGGGCAAACGGGCCTGGATCAGATGCACTCAAGAAAGAAGGAATTCTGCGGTGTTAGTGAAGCGCTAGAACAACTAGACAGTGGATTAGGTTATAACACACAAACCTTTTATTGTTTAGTACGCTCTCTAACGCCATGACGCGTTTCGATAGCAGACGCTATCTTCCTGGATCAGATGCACTGCTGTTGAGTGGGCTAACTAACGGGCCTATCCGATGACCAAATGTTGTCCGGTGGGCAAACGGGTCTGGATCCGATGACCTGTTGTCCAGTGGGCAGATGGGCCCGGATCTGATGAACTGGTGTCCGGTGGGCAGATGGGCCCGGATCCGATGACCTGTTGTCCGGTGGGCAGATGGGCCCCGATCCGATGACCTGTTGTCCGGTGGGCAGATGGGCCCCGATCCGATGACCTGTTGTCCGGTGGGCAAACATGCCTGGATCCGATGACCTGTTGTCTGGTGGGCAGTTGGGCCCCGATCCAAAGACCTGTTCTCAGGTGGGCAAACGGGCCTGGATCCGATGACCTGTTGTCCGGTGGGCAGATGGGCCCCGATCCAATGACCTGTTGTCCGGTGGGAAAAAGGGCCTAGATCCAGACAACAGGTCATCGGATCCAGGCATGTTTGCCAACCGGGCAACAGGTCATCAGATCCAGGCCCGTTTGCCCACCGGACAACAGGTCATCGGATCCAGGCCCGTCTGTCCACCGGACAACAGATCATCGGATCGAGGCCTCTATACACACCGGACAATAGCTCATCGGATCGGGGCCCTTATACCCACCGGACAATAATTGCTCATCGGATCAGGGACCATCTGCCCACCGGACAACAGACCATCGGATCGGGGCCCGTCAGCCCACCGGACAACAGGTCATCAGATCGGGGCCCATCTGCCCACCGGACTACAGGTCATCGGATCCAGGCCCGTTTGCCCACCGGATAACAGGTCATCGGATCGGGACCCATCTGCCCACCGGACAACAGGTCATCGGATCCAGGCCCCTTTGACCTGTTGTCCGGTGGGCAGATGGGCCCATTGTCCAGTGGGCAAACAGGCCTGCATCCGATGGTCTGTTGTCTGGTGGACAGATGGACCCCGATCCGATGACCTGTTGTCCGGTAGGAAAACTGGTTTGGATCCGATAACCTATTGTCTGTTGGGGCAGACAGGCCCCGATCGAATGATTTGTTGTCCGGTGGGCACACAGACCCCGATCCGATGACCTGCTGTCCGGTGGGCAGACGGGCCCCGATCCGATGACCTGTTGTCTGGTCTGCAGACCGGCCCCGATCCGACGACCTGTTGTCCGGTGGGCATAAGGGCCCCGATCCGATGACCTGTTGTCCAGTGGGCAAATGGGCCTGGATCCGAAGACCTGTTAGATAGGCCCTGATCCAATGACTTGTCCAGTGGGCAAACAGGCCTGGATCGGATGACCTGTTGTCCGTGGGCTGACGGGCCCCGATCCTTTGACCTGTTGTCCGGTTGGCAAATGGGCGACCTGTTGCCGGGGGACAGATGGGCCCCGATCCGATGACCTGTTGTCCAGTGGGCAAATGGGCCTGGATCTAATGACCTGTTGTCTGGTGGGCAGAAGGGCCCTGATCCGATCGATGACCTGTTGTCCTTTGGGCAGATGGGCCCCGATCCGATGACCTGCTGTCCGGTGGGCATAAGGTCCCTGATCTGATGACCTGTTGTCCGGTGGGCATAAGGGCCCCGATCCGATGAGCTATTGTCCGGTGGGTATAAGGGACTCGATCCGATAACCTGTTGTCCAGTGGGCAAAAGGGCCTGGATCCGATGGCCTTTTGCCCCGGTGGACAGATGGGCCCTGATCCGATGACCTGTTGTCCGGTGAGCAAAAGGACCTGGATCCGATGACATTGGGTCTGGTGGGAAGATGGGCCCCGATACGATGACCTGTTGTCCGGTGGGCAAACGGGCCTGGATCCGATGACCTGTTGTCTAAGGGGCAGATGGGCCCCGATCCAATGACCTGTTCTCTGGTGGGTAAACGGGCCTGGTTCCGATGGCCAACATGTTGTCCAGTGGGCAGATGGGCCCGATCAGATGACCTGTTGTCCGGTGGGCAAACGGGCCTGGATCAGATAACCTGCTGTCGAGTGGGCTAACTAACGGGCCTCGATCCGATGACCTGTTGTCCAGTGGGCAGATGGGCCCCGATCCGATGACCTGTTGTCCGGGGGGCAGATGGGCCCCGATACGATGACCTGTTGTCCGGAGGGCAGACAGGCCCGGATCCGATTGTTTGTTGTCTGTCCGGTGCACAGATGGGCCCCGGGATCCGATGACCTGTTGTTTGGTGGGCAGACAGGCCCCGATCCGATGACCTGTTGTTTGGTGGGCAGACGGGCCCCGATCCGCAGACCTGTTGTCCGGTGGGCAGACGGGCCCCGATCCGATGACCTGTTGTCCGGTGGGTAGACGGGCCCCGATCCGATGACGTGTTTTCCGGTGGACAGACCGGCCTCACTGTATGTAGTGCTCATCAGTCACTGTATATAGTGCTCATCAGTCACTGTATATAGTGCTCTGCACTCACTGTATATAGTGCTCATCTGGTATATAGTGCTCTGCACTCACTGTATATAGTTAGTGCTCATCTGTCACTGTATATAGTGCTCAGCAGTCACTAGCTCATCAGTCACTATGTACAGCACGATCCGATGACCGACTAGTCGTCCGGTGGACAGACCGGCCATGATCCGAACAACAGCATCGGATCGGGGCCCATCTGCCCACCGGACAACAGGTCATCGGATCGGGGGCCATCTGCCCACCGGACAACAGGTCATCGGATCCGGGCCAATCTGCCCACCGGACAACAGTTCATCGGATCCAGGCCCATCTGCCCACCGGACAACAGGTCATCGGATCCAGAACCGTTTGCCCACCGGACAACATTTGGTCATCGGATCCAGGCCCGTTAGTTAGCCCACTCAACAGCAGTGCATCTGATCCAGGCCCGTTTGCCCACCCTTGACCACAAAACAGCTAAGGACGGCCCACACATACTGTGTAAAAGTGATAATTTCACACTGACAATCCCTAGTGCAGGTTGTAAAGCTGGGGCTGTCAATACTTATGAGGGGGCTGCTGTAACATGGGCAGGGGGCTTTTATACAATGGCTCGTAAAGCCAGTGCAGTGCTTTCATGTCATTTATTACATGGATAGCTACAACAACATATGAAAAAAAGTACAAAAGTACAATTAGGAGGTCATCTTTAGAACATGACCCTGAAGATTATATTTTCCAGTGAAAATAAATCATTTGGTCTCATACATGATCTACAAATACCAAAGTGACAGATTTTTACCCCAAGTTCCTCTAGTACAATTTCTTGTCTGGTTTGGAAAAAATGTTTTCAAATACCCTCTTGGGCAATTCTGAGTTAATAGAGGGGTCTCCCCATTCAGGTCCCATCATCTATTGGCTGGCAGGGGAGCTATAAAAAGAGTCTCTTTCTGGAGGACAGGTCATCGGATCCAGACCCGTTTGCCCACTGTCCGGACAAAAGGTCATCGGATCAGGGCCCGTCTGCCCACCTTACAACAGGCCATCGGATTAAAGCCCGTCTGACGCCCACCGGACAATAGGTCATCGGATCCAGGCCCGTTTGCCCACCGGAAAACAGGTCATCAGATCCCGGGGCCCATCTGCCTACCAGACAACATAATGAGCACAGTAATGTCACAGAGTAATGAGCACAGTCATGTCACAGTACAGGAGTAATGAGCACAATGATGTGAGTACAGGAGGAATGAGCACAGTGATGTCACAGTACAGGAGTAATGAGCACAGTGATGTCACAGTACAGGAGTAATGAAAACAGCGATGTCAGTACAGGAGGAATGAGCACAGTGATGTCACACAGGTCATGGGATCCAGGCTCGTTTGCTCACCAGACAACAGGTCATCGGATCCAGTCCCGTTTTCCCACCGGACAACAGGTCATCGGATCGGGGCCCATCTGCCCACCGGACAACATGTTGGTCATTGGATCGGGGCCCATCTGTACACCGGACAACTGGTCATCGGATCCAGGTCCGTTTGCCCACCGGAAAACAGGTCATCGGATGGGGGCCCATCTGCCGACCGGACAAAAGGTCATCGGATTCAGGCCAGTTTGCCCACCGGACAACAGTTGGTCATTGGATCGGGGCCCATCTGTACACCGGACAACTGGTCATCGGATCCAGGTCCGTTTGCCCACCGGAAAACAGGTCATCGGATGGGGGCCCATCTGCCGACCGGACAAAAGGTCATCGGATTCAGGCCCGTTTGCCAACCGAACAGCAGGTCATAGGATCGAGGCCCTTATACCCACCGGACAATAGCTCATCGGATCGGGGTCCTCATGCCCACTGGACAACAAACAGGTCATCGGATCAGGGCCTGTCTGACCTCCGGACAACAGGTCATCGGATCGGGGCCCGTCTGCTCACCGGACAACAGGTCATCGGATCCGGGCCCGCCTGACCTCCGGACAACAGGTCATGGGATCGGGGCCCATCTGCCCACCAGACAACAGGTCATTGGATTGGGGCCCATCTGCCCACCAGACAACAGGTCATTGGATTGGGGCCCATTTGCCCACCGGACAACAGGTCATCGCGATGATCGGCGCCTGTCTGCCCACCGGACAACAGATCATCGGATCCAGGCCCGTTAGCCCACTCGACAGCAGGTCATCTGATCCAGGCCCGTTTCCCCACCGGACAACAGGTCATCGGATCGGGGCCCATCTGCCCACTGGACAACAGGTCATCGGATCCAGGCCCGTCTGCCCAACAGACAACAGGTCATTGGATCAGGGCCCATCTGTCCACCGGGCAAAAGGTCATCGGATCCAGGCCCGTTTGACCACCGGACAACAGGTCAAAGGATCAGGGTCCATCAGCCCACGGACAACATGTTGGTCATCCAATCCAGGCCTATTTGCCCACTGGACAAGTCATCGGATCAGGGCCCATTTGCCCACCGGACAACAGGTCATCAGATCCAGGCCCATCTGCCCACCGGACAACAGGTCATCTGATCCAGGCCCGTTTGCCCACCGGACAACAGGTCATCGGATCGGGGCCCATCTGCCCACTGGACAACATGTTGGTCATCGAATCCAGGCCCAATTACCCACCGGAGAACGGGTCTTTGGATCGGATCCCATCTGCCCCTTAGACAACACATCAGATCCAGGCCCGTTTGCCCACCGGACAACAGGTCATTGGATCGGGGCCCATCTTCCCACCGGACAACTGGTCATCGGATCCAGGCCCGTTTGCCCACCGGAGAACAGATCTTTGGATCGGGGCCAATATGCCCCATAGACAACAGGTCATCGAATCCAGGCCTGTTTGCCCACCGGACAAGTTGTCATTGGATCAGGGTCCATCTGCCCACCGGACAACAGGTCATCGGATCCAGGCCCATTTGCCCACCAGACAACAGGTCATCGGATCCAGGCCCATTTGCCCAACGGACAACAGCTCATTAGATCAAGGCCATTATACCCACCGGACAATAGCTCATCGGATCGGGGCCCTTATGCCCTCCGGACAACAGGTCATTGGATCGGGGCCCGTCTGCCAACCGGATAACAGGTCATTGGATCGGGGCCCGTCTGCCCACCGGACAACAGGTCATTGGATCGTTGCTCGTCTGCCCACCGGACAACAGGTCATCGGATCGGGGCCTATCTGCCCACCGGACAAGAGGTCATCGGATCCGGGCCCATCTGCCCACCGGACAAGAGGTCATCTGATCCAGATCCCATCTGCCCACCGGACAACAGGTCATTGGATCGATGCCCATTTGCGCACCAGACAACAGGTCATCGGATCGGAGCCCGTCTGCCCACCGGACAACAGGTCATCGGATCCAGGCCCATCTGCCCACCGGACAACAGCTCATCGGATCTGGGCCCGTCTGCTCACCGGGCAACAGGTCATCGGATCCAGGCCCATCTGCCCACCGGACAACAGGTCATCGGATCCAGGCCTGTTTGCCCACCGGGCAATAGCTCATCGGATCGGGGCCCTTATGCCCACCGGACAACAGGTCATCAGATCCGGGCCCTTATGCCCACCGGACAACACGTCATCGGATCGGGGCCCTTATGCCCACCGGACAACAGGTCATCGGATCCGGGTCTTTATGCCCACTGGACAACACGTCATCGGATCGGGGCCCGTCTGCCCACCGGACAACAGGTCATCGGATCGAGGCCCGTCTGCCCACCAGACAACAGGTCATCGGATCAGGGCCCATCTGCCCACCGGACAACAGGTCATCGGATCGAGGCCCTTATACCCACCGGACAAAAACCTAACTGTTTGTCAATGACATACATGTGGATAAGGACTGAGAGACTGAACCACTAATAGACACAGAAACATGGGAAGCAAGATGAAATAGACTTTCCAGCTCAGGCAAAAGGTGGCCACCCACCGGACAACAGGTTATCGGATTGGGGCCCGTCTGTCCACAGGACAACAGATCATAGGATTGAGGCCCGTCTGCCCACCGGACAACAGGTCATCTGATCGGGGCGCATCTGCCCACCGGACAACAGGTCATCGGATCCAGGTCCTTTTGCCCACCGGACAACAGGTCATCGGATCGGAGCCCATCTGCCCACAGGACAACAGGTCATCGGATCCAGGACTGTTTGCCCACCGGACAACAGGTTATCAGATCGAGGCCCTTCTACCCACCGGACAAAAACCTTACTGTTTGTCAACTGATATACTGTGGATAAGGGCTGAGAGACTGAACCACTAATAGACACAGAAACATGGGAAGCAAGATGAAATAGACTTTCCAGCTCAGGCAAAAGGTGGCCACACCCTTATATGCACTTGTGCACATTAGACTGAAAAAAGCTGAAGGACTGAACTGGAATGTAAATTGGTGTACATGCTACAAGTAAGAGCATGTTCACACATGGTCACTAAACGGAAAAAAAACAAATATAGAAACACAATACACAAATACCCTGCCTGGTCGGACGACTGCTTTCTGGTAGCGTATATGGCTTCAGGGGAGGGAACGATTACAGAGCAAAAGAAACAGGACTATTACATTTTATATTTAATCCAAAAGAGGCCGTGCTTATGAAAAATATACAAAAGGTTTTATAAAAGGGGACATTTACAGTACAGAATATACAGCGTCACTGGTGTTATATATGAGGGGATGTATGTGTCACTTAGGTTGCTAGCCTGTGTGAACGGAAACCTACATACTTTCCGCCAGCATATTATATGCTGGGGGCTAACTCACTAAAGGGTGTGTTTTTTTGTGAATGGCAAAGAGGGTGGGACACCATTCACACTACCTCGCCTCAGGGTGTGGCTGAGCAAGCTTAAATACACAGTCACTGTTTTTTTTTCTGTTGTGTTTGGAGAGGCAAGGTCTCCAGACTGAGAAGCCATAGCTCAGGAAGGAGCTGAAGGCTGTGCTACAACCTGTGTGGGCAAACCACACACTCCTATGGACTGTGCTGTCGTTTATCTTTTGCTTTGTCATTTTGCCAGTAAGGTCGTGTTTATTTTTAATGGAGCTGCGGGGCTTTATGCCATATAATAAAGCCTGCAGAGAAAACCCGGTTCCTGAGTCTACTTCCGAAAGCGGACAAGTGAGTCGTCTTACCACAACAGTTACACAAAATAAACAGGATTACAGAAGACTTACTATAAAGATCGCTGAGATGATTCGGTATAGGTGGAGGGGAGGTGCCCCAATTATTGATTTGACCGTTCTCGAACAGGATCCGTTGCTTATAGAACCTATACCCCCCGGCAATGAATACTGACCCCCCTTTGACTGTGTCCTTTATGCCGAAGGTGGAGACCTGCCCACACACCCCACGTGATGACCTCACGTATGCTGGGCTCCAGCCTTCATATTTTTATTAGAATCTCTAATTTCTGGCATAAATTATCGCTGGTTGATCGCAGAAGCCCCAAAGTGATACCATATTTTCCATTATGAATTTAACTCTCTTTAGAGACCACAGATGACTTAGTTGCAGTCTGTTATTTTGTTACTTTTCCATCACAGCTTCCCGGAGGGGCTTACAGCTATGGAAAAATATCCATATTACTCCTTAGCTGACCCTGCAACTAAAAATATGGGTCCCATTATTATCAGAAGTATAGCACTTCAGTTATTCCATATTTTGTGTCGGTGACAAAAATCCTGCAGTTTGCAGCTGGGAATTGTCCTGGTTATTGTGAGTGTGTTTGAAATGGGAGAAAGATACCCCGAACCGTTCAGGGTGATCGGAAGGCTGTATCCCCAGTCGGTCAGGGTGGTGGGCGAGCTGGGTCCATATCTCATCAGACCACTAGGAAAAGGTGGTTATCCCCCAGGGAAAGGGCAGGAATAACCAACCGCAGATATGTCATGTCTACTCTCTAAAGAAAGTTAAATTGATAATAAAAAATATGGTATCAATTGCGAACTTATGCGATCACATGGCCCCACTCACGCCTCAAAAGTCACATGTGTACCATCGTAAATGCCATCTGTATCGCTCCTGGTTTCAGTTACAGCTGCGAGACGTGCAGTCCTGCCTCATCTGCGCACAGCACAACCCAGGTAAGACAGTAAAAGTCCCTTAGAAAGCGACACCAAGGCCTCTCTACCCACTTCAGAGACTGCAGAGAAAAACAAACACACTCTAATACATCACTAGTATTTTGTTGCACCACCTCTGTCTTTAATAACAGCTTGCAGTCTCTGAGGCATGGACTTAATGAGTGACAAACAGTACTCTTCATCAATCTGGCTCCAACTTTCTCTGATTGCTGTTGCCAGATCAGCTTTGCAGGTTGGAGCCTTGTCATGGACCATTTTCCTCAACTTCCACCAAAGATTTTCAGTTGGATTGAGATCCGGACTATTTGCAGGCCATGACATTGACCTTATGTGTCTTCTTTCAAGGAATGTTTTCACAGTTTTTGCTCTATGGCAGGATGCATTACCATCTTGAAAAATGATGTCATCATCCCCAAACATCCATTCAATTGATGGGATAAGAAAACTGTCCAAAATATCAATGTAAACTTGGGCATTTATTGAAGATTTAATGACAGCCATCTCCCCAGTGCCTTTACCTGACATGCAGCCCCATATCATCAATGACTGTGGAAATTTGCATGTTCTCTTCATGCAGTCATCTTTATAAATCTCATTGGAACGGCACCAAACAAAAGTTCCAGCATCATCACCTTGCCCAGTGCAGATTTGCGATTCATCACTGAATATGACTTTCATCCAGACATCCACAGTCCACGATTGATTTCCTTAGCCCATTGTAACCTTGTTTTTTTTCTGTTTAGGTGTAATGATGGCTTATGTTTAGCTTTTCTGTATGTAAATCCCATTTCCTTTAGGCGGTTTCTTACAGCTCGGTCACAGGCATTGACTCCAGCTTCCTCCCATTCATTCCTCATTTGTTTTGTTGTGCATTTCCTGTTTTGGAGACATATTGCTTTAAGTTTCCGGTCTTGACGCTTTGATGTCTTCATTGGTCTACCAATATGTTTGCCTTTAACAACCTTCCTGTTACGCTCGCGCCCGGACTGACTAGCGTGAGCGTGATTAGTGATCCCACTGTACCATGAACCGAGGAGTGCCTGGAGGGGCGTAACTAAGTATCAACCCGATCCAACCAAGGTCGCATGGCGGCTAGTCGACTCCGTGGACCAAGGAGGAACCGAGCAGAGGGACCAGGTGCGACTCCAGGTCAGACCCCGGTCACAGTTGTTGACCCACACCGGGGAATGCAGGAACAGGCAGGTTAGATTGGCATACAGGCAGGTGGGTATTGGCAAGTACGGCTGGTATGCAGACAGGTGGGTACTGGTAAGTACGGCTGGTATGCAGACAGGTGGGCACTGGCAAGCATGGCTGGTATGCAGACAGGTGGGTATTGGCAAGTACGGCTGGTATGCAGACAGGTGGGTACGGGCAAGCACGGCTGGTATGCAGACAGGTGGGCACTGGCAAGCACGGCTGGTATGCAGACAGGTGGGCACTGGCAAGCACGACTGGTATGCAGATAGGGAGATACTGGCAAGCACGGCTGGAGTGCAGACCGGGAGATACTAGCAGGTTGGAGCGCAGGCTGGATAGGGTCCAGTACAGACTGGGAGACAGCTACAGAGCCGCAGATGCGGTAGAAAAGCAGAGTAAAGCGAAACCGCCAGAGCGGAGGACAAGGCAGAGCAGAGAGGAACTGCTGGTGCGGTGAGCAAGGCAGAGCAGAGAGAAGCCGCCGGAGCGGTGGGTAAGGCAGAACAGAGGGAAACTGCCGGAGCGGTGGGCAAGTCAGAGCAGAGAGAAACCGCCGGAGCGGTGGGCAAGACAGAGTAGAGCGAAACCGCAGGTGCGGTGGACAAGGCAGAGAGGACAGGGCTCTGTTCACATGGAACAGACTGGAAAATACAGGAAGATACGGAGGAAGGGAAAAGGGACAAGCAGAACCAGATACACACAAGGTACTTCCTATGACAGATAACAGGTCTGGGTATGCAACCAGCCCCCAGAGATGGCGGGAACAGACAAGAAGCAGAACTGGACCTGGCAACTTCAGAGTCAAGGAGTACACTGAATGTTAGTGTTGCTCAGGCACCTCCTACTGTGTGGAGGGGGTTTAAATATCCAGTGACTCACAGCAATAGGCTGGAGACGCATTAGGGGTGCGCCCACAGCAGCTATAAGAATCAGGAAGTAACCGGGCCGCCGCCCTAAGCAGTCAGTCAAGAGACATGCACACAGCATGAACTGGAGCAAGATTTGCAGGCTGGACTGACTGGTAAGATTGCGGTCTTGCATAGTGGGAAGTGGTTCACTATGCAAGCACGCCGCCAGGGATGTTACACTTCCCATGTTGTTTGTATTTGGTCCAGAGTTTAGACACAGCTGGCTGTGAACAACCAACATATTTTGCAAAATTGCGTGATGATTTACCTTCTGTTAAGAGTTTGATAATCCTCTCCTTTGTTTCAATTGACATCTCTCGTGTTGGAGCCATGATTCATGTCAGTCCACTTGGTGCAACAGCTCTCCAAGGTGTGATCACTCCTTTTTAGATGCAGACTAATGAGCAGATCTAATTTGATGCAGGTGTTAGTTTTGGAAATGAAAATTTACAGGGTGATTCCATATTTTTTTCCTCAGAATTAAGTGATTCCATAATTTTTTCCCTCTGCTTGGTCTGAAAAAAATTATCCTTACTGAGTACCATATTTTTTATTTTGATTTCTTTTAGTGTTTCTTAAAGCCCTAAAGTTGCCATTTGAAATGACTTTAGTTTTGTGCCATGTCTGTGATCTGCTTTTTTTCAACAACATTAAACAACTGAATGAACATCCTCCGAGCCCGGTGATTCCATAATTTTTGCCAGGGGTTGTATGGACTAGGACAACAAATTTATTCAACATCATGCTTTTCTTATAAAAGATATGGAAGGAGAAAAGCCGAAGGACTGTTGGATTTGCACACACAGCCCAGTATCTGCAAAGACTATGCCGTACTTAGCCTTACCTCTGGAGCCAGGGGAGGTATTAACACCACACTGCAAACACAATGAGAAAAACCTACAAGATGCAAAATGAACATAAACCCTGCTGTAAATAAATAAAAAGCAAGTGCATTTAAATAAAATAGGGTTCTTAGTAACACTGTTTTTGATCAAAAATAGTATAAAAGATTTCCCACTGCGACAAGGTGAACCCGTTCGGGAAAGTCATACACTGTCTAATATAAATTGACTTTCCAGAACAGCAGTGTTTATGTGGGTGAAACGCACGTAGGGGCGCGAGGACACACAGCTCATATTCACCCTTCACTATAAGTATATGTAACTACCTATTAGGATGATATCTTATACATGAATATATTAAGTCAGTGGTGAGGTGCGCAATTTTTGCTTACATTTATCTCTAGAGTCATCCTATTTAGGATTCAGACATATCTATTGGTATGTAGGACCATATACATTCCCCATTTAGCCCTTTTAGGTGTATTACTATTAGGACTAATTAAATCATTTTGATCCAGTTTTGCACAAAGCACGTCACTTTATAAAGGTATTGGGGATATTTAATTGTGGTTTGATAAAAACTTTTTTACTTGATTTGTAACTGTAAAAAATATTCAAGATGATCCCTTGTCAATCATTGTGCCCTGTTGGCGGGCTTATAGAGCTCTTCTAATGTACAGTGTAATCCAACACTTCTGCAAGGGAGGGGGCCGAGAGGCAGGGAGTGACAAATGTCTCACAGCAGCTCTCAGCCCAGAAGCTGCCATAGAAAGACCTCCTGTGGACCCCAGCCATGTGGTCTTTTATGTCTGACCATTATATTTCAACACCAAATAGATTTTTGGAAACACACAAATTGGATGAATCTCACCCTTCCTTTCAGCACAGTCCAGCGTGTAGGGAAAGGGAGATACACGACACAGCCTTGCGAGAGCCCCTAGGGCCCCGGTGCTTGGTTTCCACGCATAGCAGGAGCCCGGCCTGATCCGATGACACCAGAACCGGCTCCCTAGGTCCGTCCATTAAGGAAGTATAGCTGTTTTAGTTTTAGAGTTTTTAGCTGAGAGAGGCCAGGGGTGGAGATTCAGGTCCAGCCAGGGGGCAGAAAGGGGAGTGACCAAGAGGGGTTAAGAGCTCCAGCAGCCCTAGATCCATTGTCTTTTTCCCTGGGAGGTCGTGATGACACATCATGTGTGGGAGAAGTCCTGCAACAAAGGGGACCACAAGCCTCCCATGTGGCAGCCCCTCCCTCACAAGCCAGCTCTTCCAATTGACTGGTGACTGATTCTTAATAACTGCTTTATATCTTTTGTACTCCTACTATTGTGTTTGTTTCTCTGACCATTATGTAAATGTAACCCTTATGTATATAGTGTAATGTCTAGCGTGCCCTTACGGCGATTAAATATATGATTTAACCTTGGGCTGCTCTGTTATCTTGATCCATGAACTCATATGTCCGCTGTTTGGCTTAATCCTCATGCTACTGGGGCAGGTTTCTGGCCCCATAAAATTCCCGTTAACGGACCGGGGATTTATATCTAATAGAAACTGGTGGCAGCTCTACCAGGCCAACAAGGTTCTGCTTCACTGGGGCTAGTGAATGGGCCTCTCAGCCTGTCAGGGGTGTGAGCGAGTGTGATGCCATGTCAGTGACTGAGTGGGCCACCTCTTCTCACTCCCGGTGCCTTCTTGTACCCGTGTGGACAGGGGGTGTCTGTGTAGAACTGTACCAATCTGAACTTACGCATCCTCGAGGGGGTTCAGAACGTAACGTTGGTGCAAGGGACAGATCCTTATCACGTGATCTGTCGGACGTAATTGTGACGTCAGGTGGGTGACGAGGTGTGGATCTATCACAAGTGGTGGCAGTGGTGGGATTCTGCGGGGTCCCTCTGGTGCCATTTCTTCACATTGGTGGCAGCGGTGGGATTCTGCGCGGTCATTTAGTGCCATTCATCACAAGTGGTGGCAGCGGTGGGATTCTGCAGTGTCCCTCTGCTGCTGTTTCTTCACAGTACCCTATTAGAATCTTATAAGGACAAAAGGAGTTATGAAATGATCTGTGTCTCCTCTGTGTAGCACTGTGTTATTTTAAATTTGTTAGATGTGTTTAATAAAGATATTTTTTGGTTTAAAAAGAACTCTGGTCATCTGGGCTTTCTTTTCTAGGCCCACTCTTCATGTTAATTATGTGTTGTTTTGGAGTTTAAAAAACATGACATTGTTACCTTATGAGTATAATGTTGAAGATGCATACAAGCAGCACACAAGCTGCACATCAAAAACATACAAGCTGCATACAAGCCACATACAAACTCCATAAAAGCAGCATACAAGCTGTATACAAGATGCATTCAAGCTGCACACAATCTGTATCCAAGATGCATATAGCCGCATACAAGTTGAATATAAGCTGCATACAAGCAGCAAACAAAGCCGCATACAAGATGTACACAAGCTGCATACAAGCAGCATACAAGATGCACACAAGGCACATACAATCTGCACACAAGCAGCATACAGGATGCATACAAGCTGCACACAAGGCACATACAATCTGCACACAAGCAGCATACAGGATGCATACAAGCTGCACACAAGGCACATACAATCTGCACATAAGCAGCATACAGGATGCATACAAGCAGCATATAAATTGCATACAGGTAGCACACAAGTTGCATACAAGCTCCATACAAGACACATACAATCTGCATACAAGCATCATTCAAGCTGCATTCAAGGCACATACAATCCGCATACAAGCTGCAAACAAGGCACATACAATCTGCATACAAGCCGCATACCATCTGCACACAAACAACATACATGATGCATATAAGCTGCACACAAGCAGCATACAAGGCACATACAATCTGCATAGAAGCAGCATACAATCTGCATACAAGCAGCATACAATGGTACATACAAGATGCATTCAAGCCACATATAAGATGTATACAGGATACATAAAAGTTGCATACAAGGCACCTACAAACTGTATACAGGATACATACAACCTGCATAAAAACCGCACATATAAGACACATACAAGCAGCTGTATAAAGGATACATCCATGTTGCATGCAGGATACATAAAAGGCACATACAAGCCGCATATACGTTGCATACAGGATACAAACACGGCACATACAAGCTGTATACAGGATACATACATGGCACATACAAGCTGTATACAGCGTAGGGATTTGTACTCACTGAGCCGCGTTGTAGGTAGGCACAGGTTCACATAGTGATGCAGTCCGCGGGTTCAAACAAACTGGTGGTTTATTTAGTGCCCATACACCAGTGAGGAAACAAAAGTAACAGCCTTTTCCTGGCACAAAAAAGGAATAACAGAACAAAGCTCAAAATAACAAGTCCATGCAGCACGGCCTCAGCCGTTTAAACAAAGTGCCTTCCTCTGCCTCCTGCAGAGTCTAAGCAGCACATGCAAGGTCTGCTCACCTTATCCAACACAGACAGACTGTGAGACAGGCGCAGCTGTCTTAAATCAGCCTTCCAAGACCTGGACTGGATGTACTGTAAGTGAGCAGCTGTTCCCCCCTCAGCTCTTTCAGCTGCTCGTAAAACCCGGCTCTGTAATCTGGGCCCATTAAACTCCTCTCAGCACTATGTGTGCTGGAGCCTGCTTCTCCGGGTCCTACATCACCGAAGCTTGGCACTTCAGGGACACATACCTCCCGTCCACGACCTGTCCAGCAGCCACCTTATATACCCCCCCCCCTCTGCCCAAAGCCGGGGGGCTTGGCACCTTCTGTCACCATACAATAAACCCTTGACAAGGCATCAGCATACCCATGTTGTTTCCCAGGCCTATGTTCTACCCGGAAACAAAAATCTTGTAGAGCCAGGAAACACCTAGTCACTCTGGCATTGTTCCCCTTCTTTTCACGCATCCACCTCAGTGGGACATGGTCTGACACTAGCCTGAACCTTCTACCTAACAGGTAATACCTCAGACTGTCTAACGCCCACTTAATGGCCAAACATTCTTTTTCTACAATGGAGTAGTTCTTCTCACAAGTGGAGAGCTTCTGACTGAGGTATATTACAGGGTGTTCTTCTCCGTTAATCTCCTGGGACAAGACTGCTCCCAGCCCAACATCCGATGCATCCGTCTGGACCACAAACTCCTTGGAGAAGTTGGGCGCCACCAAGACTGGCTGTTTACAGAGGACCAGTTTCAATTCCTGGAAGGCCACTTCTGCTTCCGGGGACCACTTGGCCATAGCCGACTTCGTCCCTTTCAGAAGATCCGTCAGCGGGGCTGCTATCAGGGCAAAGTTAGGGACAAATCTTCGATAGTAGCCCACAATGCCTAGAAACGCCCTGACCTACTTCTTCGAGAGGGGCTGTGGCCAGTTCAAGATCGCCTCGAACTTATTTATTTGTGATTTTATTTCCCCTCTACCAACCACGTACCCTAGGTACTTGGCTTCCTCCATCTCCATGGCACATTTCTTTGGGTTGATAGTAAAGCCCGCCTTCCTTAGGGCATCAAGTATGGCTTGAACTTTGTCCAGATGACTTTCCCAGTCCTGGGTGAATATGACGATGTCATCTAGGTAGGCCGCTGCATACTTTTTGTGGGGTGCTAAGATCCGGTCCATGGCTCCCTGGAAGGTGGCCAGAGCTCCCTGCAACCCAAACGGCATCCTGACGTATTGATAACATCCGTCTGGCATCGAGAAGGCTCTCTTCTCCTTGGCCTCTTTGGACAGGGTAATTTGCCAATATCCTTTGGTGAGGTCCAGAGTGGTGATGTACCTAGCAAGTCCTAGCCTTTCGATAAGCTCATGTACTCTAGGCATTGGGTATTTGTCGAACTTCGAGATCTTGTTCAGCTTCCTATAGTCATTGCAAAACCACCATTCCCCATCTGCTTTCGGCACTAAGACTATAGGACTGGATCATCCACTTTTGGACTCTTCAATGACTCCCAGGTTAAGCATCCTCCTCACTTCTTTTGAGATCACCTCTCTGCGGGCCTCGGGGATCTGGTATGGTTTTAGATTGACGCGAACATGAGGCTCTGTGAGAACCTCATGCTCTATGACCTGAGTGAGTCCTGGCAACTCCGAAAACAGATCTTTATTTCGCTGTAGCAACTCTTTGCACTGTTACTTTTGGGCACGTGACAGTGACTCTGCCACCTTGACCTCTTTCACATCGGCCTCAGCCACTAAACAAGGAGCTTCCATTGGCTCTCTATCTTGCCATGGCTTAATCAAGTTAACATGGTAAATTTGGTAGGGCTTCCTCTTCCCCGGTTGGTGGATTTTATAGTTGACTTCCCCCACTTTCTTTACCACCTCATAGGGGCCCTGCCACTTGGCCATGAACTTGCTCTCCACTGTCGGCACTAGCACAAGCACTCGATCTCCTGGGTTGAACGATCTCACCCTGGCTGACCTATTGTACACCCTGGACTGTGTCTCTTATGCCTTGAGGAGGTGCTCCCTCACGATGGGCATCACGTGGGCAATCCTCTCTTGCATCTGGGCAACGTGCTCCACCACGCTCCTATAGGGCGTGGTTTCAGCTCCCCAGGACTCTTTCGTCACATCCAGGAGTCCTCGAGGGTGTCGTCCATAGAGTAGTTCAAACGGGGAGAAACCTGTAGAAGCTTGGGGAACTTCCCTGATGGTGAACAACAGATAGGGAAGCAGACAGTCCCAGTCTCGGCCATCCTTTTCCACTGCTTTCCTCAACATTGCTTTCAAGGTTTTGTTAAACCTCTCGACCAGTCCGTCCGTCTGGGGATGGTACACGGAGGTTCTCAGTTGTGCTATCTGCAATGTCTTGCACAATTCCCTCATGACCTTCGACATAAATGGAGTTCCTTGGTCTGTTAGGATCTCCTTAGGCAACCCCATTCTTGAAAACATGAGGACTAACTCCCGGGCGGTACACCTGGCGGAGGAGTTTCATAGTGGTACGGCCTCCGGATACCGTGTAGCATAATCTAATACCATCAGGATATACTGATGCCCTCAGGCGGACTTGACCAGAGGCCCCACTAGATCCATTGCTATGCATTCGAATGGAACCTCGATGATGGGTAGGGGCACTAGGGGACTGCGGAAGTGGGCCACTGGGGAGGTTATCTGGCATGTGGGGCAGGAACGACAATAACTCTTTATTTCTCCATAGCAACCTGGCCAGTAGAATCTCTGGAGGATCCGTTCCTGAGACTTGTCTGCACCCAGGTGACCACTCAACACATGAGAATGAGCCATGTCTAACACCCTGAGTCTATAGGGCTCTGGCACCAGCAACTGTTCTATTACCTCACCCCTGGGCTTGGTTACTCTGTACAGCAAATCCACATTCACAGCAAACTGAGGGAACCGAGTGTCAGCCCCCGGTTCCTGAGGCACCCCATTTAACACAGTAACATTTTCAAAGGCCTCTTTCAGAGTTAAATCCCTGATTTGGGCAGTTCCAAAGTTTCCCTCGGACACCTCCAGCTCAGGGATATTGGCCTCAGGGGATGTTGCGTCATCCTCATCGCCCACAAACACACACATGGGAAACTCATCTACCATGTTCTGCGGGTAAATTTCCTTAGGGGCGATCTGGCTGTTGACCGAGCAACCAGGTGTCCCCGCTTTCCCCCACATTTCCCAGAATAATGTAAAGTCACGTCCAATTATTATGGGATGCAATAGGTCCTTAACGACCGCCACTTCATGAGATGTGCCACAGTCTGTGTTTACATCCACCTGGGCCACAGGATAGTTTTAGCATCCCCATGGATACACCAGACACCCACCACCTTCCCAGGAACCAGTCGATGAGGGAGTGTGGCCCTTATCAGGGTCACCAAACTTCCTGAGTCCAATAGTCCAGAGACTTGTACCCCGTTTACTGACACTGAGCATGCCTGAGGGCCCTCGCCATGTTGAGGAACCGTGCTGCAGGCGGGGTAAGCAAAATAGGAGCAACGCCGGCCCATGTTGCAGTCCATTGGCTCAGAGTTTATGGGACACCGGGCGGCAATATGGCCAGGGGTATGACATCTCCAACACACTATATTATGAGGTGTGACCATGGGCAGCAACTCAGACCCCTCCTGAACTCTAGGACGCCCCTCAGGTGTGGCGCTAGCTCCATTCTTTTGGGTGTCCGCCTCCTTTTGGGAACCCCAGTATTGAGAGGCTATGACCCCTTGTTTTCCCAACGAACTCTCAACCGCCTGGTATCTTTCCACCAACCCCACCAAGTCATCGGCATTATGTGGATCTCCCTGGGCAACCCAGGATTTCACCGACTTCGGGAGAGAGTGTATAAACCTGTGTATAATGACCTTCTCCACCATCTGTGCTGGGGAGGAAGATTCAGGTTGCAACCACTTTTGGACCAGGTGTAGGAGGTCGAACATCTGGGACCGGGCATGTTTGTCACTGCACTAGGCCCAGTGGTGCACCCCTTGCGCCCTGACAGTTAGATTCACTCCCAAGCATGCCAAAATCTCAGTTTTCAACGTAGCGTACTCTTTCGCGTCCTAAAAGGCCAAGTCATAATAGGCCTTCTGTGGATCGCCTATCAAATATGGCGCCAGCACCTCCATCCACTGCTCTGGAGGCAATTTCTCCCTCTCTGCCACCCTCTCAAAGATCGTCAAGAACGCCTCAACGTCATCACCCAGGGTCATCTTTAGTTATGCTCTTCTTACCGTCTTCCTGACGTGTGAGTCATCACCTGGATCTGATGATGTGGCGATCGTCCTGCCACGGATCTGCTCTGCCAAGATTTCCATTTGTCTTTGCTAATGTTGGATCTGCTGCATCAGAAGTTTATTTGCTTCCTGCTGCTGCTCCCGTTGCTGCTGCCTGCTCTGCAGGTACTACTGCTGGAACTGCGCCTGCTGTTGCTGAATTTGCTGCTGGTGCTGCACTTGTTGCGCCTGCTGTGCCTCTAACAGATGTTTAAGCAGTTCCTCCATTTTGTCCGGCGACACTTGCTGGCTTATTGCCGACTTCACCCAGGACATATACGTCTGCTTGTAGCAGTCACACTGCCACTTGGGATCTGTGCCCGAGCTTCTACCGCTACTGGTTTATTTAGTGTCCATACACCAATGAGGAAACAAAAGTAACAGCCTTTTCCTGGCACAAAAAAGGAATAACAGAACAAAGCTCAAAATAACAAGTCCATGCAGCACGGCCTCAGCCGTTTAAACAAAGTGCCTTCCTCTGCCTCCTGCAGAGTCTAAGCAGCACATGCAAGGTCTGCTCACCTTGCCCAACACACACAGACAGACTGAGACAGGCGCAGCTGTCTTAAATCAGCCTTCCAAGACCTGGACTGGAGGTAAGTGAGCTGCTGTCCCCCCCCAGCTCTTTCAGCTGCTCGTAAAACCAGGCCCTGTAATCCGGGCCCATTAAACTCCTCTCAGCACTATGTGTGCTGGAGCCTGCTTCTCCGGGTCCTACATCACCGAAGCTTGGCACTTCGGGGACACATACCTCCCGTCCACGACCTGTCCGGCAGCCACCTTACAGCAGGATACATGCAAGGCACATACAAGCTGTATACAGGATACATACACGCTGTATACATGATACATACAAGGCACATACAAGCTGTATACAGGATACATACACGCTGTATGCAGGATACATACAAGTTGTATACACGATATATACAAGCTGTATACAGGATACATACAAGCTGTATACGGGATACACACAAGCTGTATACAGGATATACACAAGCTGTAAGTAGGACACACACAAGCTGTATACAGGATACATACAAGTTGTATACAGGATACATACACACTGTATGCAGGATACATACAAGGCACATACAAGCTGTATACAGGATACATACACGCTGTATGCAGGATACATACAAGTTGTATACACGATATATACAAGCGGTATACAGGATACACACAAGCTGTATACAGGATACATACAAGCTGTATACAGGATACATACAAGCTGTATACAGGATACACACAAGCTGTATTCAGGATACATACAAGCTGTATACAGGATACACACAAGCTGTATACAGGATACACACAAGCTGTATATGTAATAGTGGGGAAGGATGTAGCCTTCCCTAGGCACTGAAGTAGTTAAGGAAAATGGTCCCTTAGTTAATCCTCTCTGAACTGTGGTAGGCCAAGCTAAGGGGTTAGCTTCAGTGGTCCAGTCAGTAGAGTAGAGTCGGAACTTAGTGCCCGGATCAAGCCTTGAGTGATATAGAGCTTGTTCCTGGCATAATTCATTGTGTGCTGCAGTACCTGTAAACAGCCACAAAATGCCACTGTCCTGGGTGCAGATGTCAGGTTGAGTCTGCTAGCAGTGTTACAGACAAGGATGAGTTAATGCTGTGTGATGACAGCTCACTGAGGGTGGGCACATTAGGAAAATCTCTGTTTAGTTTCCAGAATCAGGAAGTGATTCTTCAGTAAGAGATTGGACAGCAAATCGTTCAGGCAGCCTGACTATAGTGGCTGCTAGACGTAGACGGGAGCTCCATACCCTCAGACAGTGGGATCACCATTGTGCAAGTCTCCCCACACAAGAGCATGAGTCCTGTCAGCCGGCCGGGGAAACTCATCAAAGGTAGTGAGGACCTGGGGCACTTCTAGTCTGCAGGAAGCAGAGGAAGATAAATAGGACTCCAGGCTAAGACGTGGGGGAGAGATATCGGATCCAGGTCACTGTCAGTATTACAGAAGAGTCTCTTGGGCCAGAGATTAGAGTCACAGAGATGCTTCACTTAAAGAGGGAACCAGGGCTGAAGGAGTTACCAGCGCCTGTGAGAGAGATGATAACCTGTCGGGCCTTATCCATTATATCTGCCTGTAAATATTGTATATATTCCTCTTCCCCAAGTAAAGTCCAAGTTCTGGTTAGGAACCTCGTGTCCTCTGAATTTATTGCTGCCCTGGTCCCAGAAGAGAAATGCCTGGAGACAGCCGCGATCGAATGGCTTGAAGTAAGTGAAGAGCACTACATACACAGCCACACTTCAGAGGGAGGACACGTATTGTCTGTAGGGTGCCATAGCGAGAGGGGGCTACAGCTCGCCCACGACTACCTCACTGGGGCACCTTACATTTGGCGTAGTCGGCAGGATGCGAGCTCCTCGCATGAAGAAAGCGGGGAAGAGCCGACGCAGAACACTGAGAAGAAAGTGTTGGAAGGCATGCGGCCCAAGATGGTGGCCCGAAGCATTGATTCCAAGATGGTGACAATGGCAGTAAAGTCTGGGAGAAGAACCGCCTATCGTGGGAGTGGACGGCGCCGGAGAGCGCGAAAAGATGTCCAGCCCCTACGAGTTCCGGCCCAAAGAAGGATGGGTCCAGCAGTGAAGATGCGTCCCAGGATGGGACGTCCAGTGAGGAAGAGGGCGCGGCATAAAGTGAAGTCCGGCCCCGTGAGTATCCGCGCGCACAGAGAAGGGGCGCGGCTGAAGGCGGAGCTGCCGAGAGTGACGAGTGACGCGGCGGTCGCATCAGAAAGCCGGCCCAGGAAGAGGAGTAGTTGGACACGCAGGACCCGCGTCACTGGTAAGCGACCAGCGCCATTTTCTGTCCAGCACATGAGAGGAAGGAGGTGCTGCGGTGGATGCTCTGCGAAGATGGCAACCGGAGGATTGAATGACATGTCCGGAATGTGCGCCGAGGAAGAGATGCTAGAGCCGAGTACCCCAGGGGCTGCAAGCGAGAGTCGCTCGCTCGCGGATGCCGCCCGTGAGTCTTTACCCCCAGTGGCTGTCCAGTGGTCTACTAGGCCCGATCCAGAGCTGGGCCTGCTTATCCATGAGTTCCGCATGTGGTGCTGGAGCCGGATGCCGGAAGACCCGTCCCCCTTGGCCGAGGGTGGAGAACATTCTGGTGGGGCCGGAGAAACAGCTGCAGCGGAGCCTGACGGAGGTGAGCAGCCTGTACCCCAGCGGCCGGTTTCGCCTGCGGCGCCTGCCGCAACAGCTTCCACGGCGACAGGGGCCCCTAGGCCTGAAGGGGGTGGTGCGGAGGCAGAGGCGAGGCCTCCCAGGAAGAAGGCCCCGCAAGAGAGTTTTTGGCGGTGGAGGCAATCAACACCCCTTCGGCGAAGCGTTACGCCGAGCTCGGGAGTCTGAAGTGGACTGCCCGCAACCCCCCGATGACGCCACGAGAGCAGCGGCGATGGACCGACACCCTCCTCAGAGGCTGGCTGGAAGGGTCCAACGCGGCACGGAGAAAGTCGGTGGAGGCCTCCCAGACTCGGGGACGAGCCCTTGAGTTCCACATCCGTGAGGGGTACGGATTCCTGGAGGAAGAGTGGACCGGGCACGAGGTGTTCATTACTCGCGAGGTAATTAAGCGAGATTATCTGCCTGATTGCCTTCACAATCTCCGTGTGGGGGACATAGTGCACTTCGTTAAGTGCGAGTGTTCCGGAGGGTGGTACGCGGCTGCGCTCACCCGACCGTATGAATGGAAAGATGTCCTGGAAAAGGACGAAGAGGTCTTCAGAAGGCGGGCCAAGAGGGAGGCTAAGCAGCGCTGGGCTAAGGAAGCCCCTAAAGGCTTTCTGCCCCCACCTAAGGCCAGTGCTCTGCCAGCAGAGGAGCCTAGGAGGCGGCAGTGGGGGAAGATTGTGAGCGAGGAAGAGGAAGATCTCGCAAGTGGCAAGGAAGCTGATTTCCCTAGTGAGGTGCCAGAGGAGGAGTTGGCGCCACAATACCCAGGAGGGGCTGAGAGAGCTGTCGGGGAAATTCAAGCTGTCACCAGTAATGTCGTCCACAGCTTTACAGTGACCAGCTACGACCCTACCCAGGTCGGCTGTGGCAGTGCTACATCCTCGGATGAGGACCCTGGGCCTACTAAGTACCCCGATCAGCCTTGGAGGTGGAAGAAGCCACCTTCCTCTGCAGCATGGGCCGCCTTCATGAAGGAACGGAAGGAGGCCCGGAAGAAGTGAGCTGGCTAAAAGGTCCGTTGACCTTTCACCTTTTCTTCTACTAGGACCCACCAGCTGTGGTCCTGATTCTGGGACTGTTTCACAATGGGGGCGGAGTGCCCCATGTTGAATTAGGTTGGAGAGAAAAATGGAGGACTGTTCCCCTACCTCCCAGGCCAGGAAGGCCTTAAGCAGCACCAAAGTTGTGTGCCCAGGAGAGCTCCTCTTTTTGTTTTTACTTTCTATTTTTCTTTTGTTGTGCTTGTTGCGCCTTTTTCTGTTGGAATTTAAAATGTTGAGGCACACCTTGAGGATGGATATCCTCCAAATCTAAGAGACTTGCGGCCTAGCGGGAAGAACGGGTGACCCCCGCTAGGGCCAAGAAGAAAGAGACTCATGGGTGTTACCTGTGACTGTGTGCCTCAGAATGCAGCCCTTGAAGGAGAATGGGGGCTATTGAGGTCTTGACCTGTCTTAAAAATATGGACATGGACACTGTGTTTCCAGGGTCCTTATCAAGATGGACCGGTACTTCTGAGAAGTTTTGAAAAGTTGATAATGGACTGTCCTGAATTGCTGTTCCGGTGCCCTTAACCGAGAAGGGCCGGTCTCCCATCTAAGAAGACGACTTCAGGACCAGTCGTATACTAAAGTGTTTTAGTAACTATAGTAATGTGATATGATGTCATAGCTGCTGATTTTTGTTGATTGTTTAGTGTGGTCGGGGACGACCAACATTAAAGTGTTGGGGAATGTAATAGTGGGGAAGGATGTAGCCTTCCCTATGCAGTGAAGTAGTTAAGGAAAATGTTCCCTTAGTTAATCCTCTCTGAACTGTGGTAGGCCAAGCTAAGGGGTTAGCTTCAGTGGTCCAGTCAGTAGAGTAGAGGGGGAACTTAGTGCCCGGATCAAGCCTTGAGTGATATAGAGCTTGTTCCTGGCATAATTCATTGTGGGCTGCAGTACCTGTAAACAGCCATAAGATGCCACTGTCCTGGGTGCAGATGTCAGGTTGAGTTTGCTAGCAGTGTTACAGACAAGAATGAGTTAATGCTGTGTGATGACAGCTCACTGAGGGTGGGCACATTAGGAAAATCTCTGTTTAGTTTCCAGAATCAGGAAGTGATTCTTCAGTAAGAGATTGGACAGCAAATCGTTCAGGCAGCCTGACTATAGTGGCTGCTAGGGTAGACGGGAGCTCCATACCTTCAGACAGTGGGATCACCATTGTGCAAGTCTCCCCACACAAGAGCACGAGTCCTGTCAGCCGGCCGGGGAAACTCATCAAAGGTAGTGAGGACCCGGGGCACTTCTAGTCTGCAGGAAGCAGAGGAAGATAAATAGGACTCCAGGCTAAGACGTGGGGGAGAGATATCGGATCCAGGTCACTGTCAGTATTACAGAAGAGTCTCTTGGGCCAGAGATTAGAGTCACAGAGATGCTTCACTTAAAGAGGGAACCAGGGCAGAAGGAGTTACCAGCGCCTGTGAGAGAGATGATAACCTGTCGGGCCTTATCCATTATATCTGCCTGTAAATATTGTATATATTCCTCTTACCCAAGTAAAGTCCAAGTTCTGGTTAAGAACCTCGTGTCCTCTGAATTTATTGCTGCCCTGGTCCCAGAAGAGAAATGCCTGGAGACAGCCGCGATGGGATGGCTTGAAGTAAGTGAAGAGCACTACATACACAGCAACACTTCAGAGGGAGGACACGTATTGTCTGTAGGGTGCCATAGCGAGAGGGGGCTACAGCTCGCCCACGACTACCTCGCTGGGGCACCTTACATATACACGATATATACAAGCTGTATACAGGATACACACAAGCTGTATACAGGATACACACAAGCTGTATACAGGATGCATACAAGACATAACAAGCTGTATACAGGTTACATACAAGCTGTATACAAGACACATACAAGCTGTATACAGGATACACACAAGCAGTATACAGGATACACACAAGCTGTATACAGGATATATACAAGCTGTATATAGGATACACACAAGCTGTATACAGGATACATACAAGACACATACAAGCTAACATACCATTGGTCAGAATTCCACGAGGACAGCAGATCAGAGAAGAAGGGGATGGTCAGAATAAGGTCCAAGGTCAGGCAGCAGAAGATCAATAAACAGAACAAGGCACAGAGAACAAACCACACACTAGCTGAATGTACAGTACAGACCAAAAGTTTGGACACACCTTTTCATTGAAAGATTTTTCTGTATTTTCATGACTATGAAAATTGTACATTCACACTGAAGGCATCAAAACTATGAATTAACACATGTGGAATTAAATACTTAACAAAAAAGTGTGAAACAACTGAAAATATGTCTTATATTTTAGGTTCTTCAAAGTAGCCATCTTTTGCTTGGATGACTGCTTTGCACACTCTTGGAATTCTCTTGATGAGCTTCAAGAAGTAGTCACCGGAAATGGTTTTCACTTCACAGAGCGAGGGAGGCTGCGTGCACCAGCAGCAGCTGCAGGGAGGCCAGAAGACGGCGGAGCAGGACCGCGGCGGTAAGGGGGCCGGCGTCTCTGCCGGGTAGGAGGCAGAGACGCCGATGCTACAGTTCCCCCCCCTTTACGCCCCCTCTTTTTCAGGCCAGCAAGAAATTTTTTAAGGAGAAGCGGGGCGTGGATGTTCTCACTGGGTTCCCAAGTTCTCTCCTCTGGACCAAACCCCTTCCAATCCACCAGAAAAAAGGTTTTTCCTCTTGCCCTCTTGGTGGCCAGAATGTTTTCTACCTCATAGACGTCCTCAGTGGAGACCGAAGCTGGGGAGGTACCAGGATTGTCGGAAAAAGAATTAAGCACAACTGGTTTGAGGAGAGATACGTGGAAGGAGTTGGGAATCCGTAAGGTGGCCGGGAGTTTTAACTTGTAGGCTACTGGGTTGATTTGCTTGAGGACTTCAAACGGACCGATGAACCGTGGACCCAACTTATAGGAGGGTATTTTGAGACGAACATGTTTGGAGGAGACCCGGACGGAATTGAGGTGGATCCAGACATCTCTTATCAGCATGCTTCTTCATCCGCTCGGAGGATTGAAGAAGTGTGGATCTAGTGTCCTCCCAAATAGTGGAAAATACGCTGACCAGAGACTCCGCGGCCGGGTTGTCCACTGAAGCGGAGACGGGAAACGGAATCCGGGGATGTTGACCGTAGACCACAAAGAACGGGGACTTGGAAGAAGATTCGCTCTCATGGTTTTTGTAGGAAAACTCGGCCCATGGTAGGAGCTCCACCCAATCGGTATGGTGAGCGTTGACAAAGTGCCGGAGGTAGCTGGTAAGGATCTGGTTGATAAGCTCCACTTGGCCAATGGACTGTGGATGATAAGCGGAGGAGAAATCCAGGGTGACATCCAGCAGCTTACACGTAGCTCTCCAGAAGCGCGAAGTGAACTGGACCCCTCGATCAGACACAATGTGGAGGGGTAGGCCGTGGAGATGAAAGATGTGATGGATGAAGTCCTTAGCCAGCACAGATGCAGATGGGAGACCAGGCAGAGGGATGAAGTGGGCCATTTTAGAAAAGCGGTCAGCGACCACCCAAATGTCTTTACAACCGGCAGAAACAGGGAGATCCGTAATAAAGTCCATAGCAATGTGTTGCCACGGGGCAGCAGGTATGGGAAGAGGCAGGAGACGGCCGGCAGGGAGATGTCTGGGAACCTTGTTGCGGGCACAGGACGAACAGGCCGTGACAAAGTCTACCACATCCTGGCGCAGGGTAGGCCACCAGTAATGCCGGGTAATAAGCAGGAAGGTCTTCTTCTGGCCAGCATGGCCGGCTAATTTGGATGGATGACCCCAGTGAAGAACCTTCTTACGATCCGGGACCGCTACAAACGTCTTACCGGGTGGGAGACGAGACAGATCCAAGGGGGCCACATTCATCACTTTGGAGGATCGATGATATGCATAGGCTCCTCCTCTTGATCAGAAGACAGACAGGATCGGGACAAGGCATCTGCTTTAACCTTCTTGTCCGCCGGGCGGTAATGTAGGGTAAAGTTAAAGCGGGCGAAGAACAAAGACCACTGGGCCTGACGAGAATTGAGTCTTTGGGCATTCTGAAGATAAGCCAAGTTTTTGTGGTCAGTATAGATGACCACCGGGTGCAGAGTCCCCTCGAGCAGGTAACGCCACTCCTCCAGCGCCAATTTGATGGCTAGCAGTTCTCGGTCTCCTATGGAGTAGTTGCGCTCAGACGAGGAGAAGAGCTTGGAGAAGAAGCCGCAGGTTACCATTCTCCCGGATGGAGATTTCTGGGTGAGCACCGCTCTGACTCCGGAAAAGGAAGCATCAACCTCCAGAAAGAACTGTTTGTTGCTATCCGGAGTTGCTATCCGGACGGTGCAGCACAAGGGCAGAAGAGAAGGCTTGTTTTAAGAAGAGGAAGGCCTCCTCCGCTTCGGACGGCCATTCTTTAGGATTTGCTCCCTTTCGGGTGAGCGCAGAGATGGGAGCAGTCAGGGAAGAGAAATGTGGGATGAAGTGATGGTAGTAGTTGGCGAAGCCTAGGAATCGCTGAATCGCCTTCAACCCCTCCGGACGGGGCCACTTTAAGATGGCAGAGACCTCCTGGGGGTCCATCCGTAGACCTGTCTTAGAGATAATATAGCCCAGGAACGGAAGAGAGGACTGCTCAAAGAGGCACTTCTCAAATTTTGCATATAGGTGATTCTGCCTGAGCCTAAGCAGGACCTGACGATGTGAGGGAAGATCCGGAGAGAAGACCAAGATATCGTCCAGGTACACCACCACGCAAGAATATAAGAGGTCACGGAAGATGTCATTAACTAATTCTTGGAAGACGGCGGGAGCATTACAGAGACCGAAGGGCATCACACCGTATTCATAGTGACCGTCCCGGGTATAGACTTCCGTCTTCCACTCGTCTCCTTGGTGGATCCGGACCAGGTTATACGCCCCATGAAGATCGAGCTTGGTGAAGATTTTCGCGCCTTTAAGGCGGTCGAACAGCTCAGAGATGAGCGGCAGGGGGTATTTGTTTTTGACAGTGATTTGGTTGAGTCCTCTATAATCGATAAATGGACGTAGTGAACCGTCTTTCTTTTTAACGAAGAAGAATCCGGCTCCAGCCGGGGAGGAAGATTTCCGGATGAAACCCCTAGCCAGATTTTCTTCGATGTACTCTGACATGGCCTGAGTTTCGGCCAACGACAACAGGTAGATACACCCATGGGGTGGAGTGGCACCGGGTATCAGGTCGATAGGGCAATCATATGGCCTATGGGGTGGCAGAGTCTCTACCTCCTTCTTGTCGAAGACATCAGCATAGGACCAGTAGGGTGCCGGAAGACCGGGTAAATTAGTCGGAGTCAACTGGGGTCGAGCCGGGCAAACCGGAATCAGACAGATCTCATGGCAATCCTGCCCCCATTGGAGCACCTCACCGGATTGCCAATTCAGAACGGGTTCATGTTTCTGTAGCCAGGGTAGACCTAGCAAAAGGGGGTGAGAGAGTCCGGAAAGCACATGGAAGGAAATCCTCTCTGAGTGCAGCATTCCCACCTGCAGGGTTACAGGCTCAGTGATGAGCAAGATGGTCACCGGAAGGAGTCTTCCATCCACGGAAGTGACTGCCAATGGTTCGGCCAGAGGTTTGGTAGGAATCTGATACTTCTCTACAAGGGACTGGGATACGAGATTCCCAGCGGCTCCGGAATCCAGATGTGCGGTTTCGAAGAAGTGGTTCTCTCCACAGGAGATAGAGACGGATAAAGTCAAGAATGGAGAGGATTTACTTTTGCCTAGGACGACCTCTTCGAGTGGTCCTAGACACTGGAGTTTCCCGGCTTCACCGGGCAGGAACGGATCAGGTGCTCCTTACTACCACAGTAGAAACAGCTCCCCCCGGCTCGGCGTGTCTCTTGGCGAGATTTGACCACCTTGGTCTGGTCGATCTGCATAGGTTTGGGCGAGCGTGCCCGGGGAGCTGTTGATTGAGAGACCGGTTTCTGGAAAGCAGGAGCAAGACGAGGAAATCTTCTCTCCCGGGTAGTCTCCTTAGCATGTTCTAGGAAACGGCGATCAATTCGGGTTTCTAGCGACACCAGGTCATCCAGGGTGGTAGGAACGTCCCGGCCGGCTAACTCGTCCTTAATCCGACCGGAACAGCCCTCCCAGAAGGTGGACACCAGGGCCTCGTTGTCCCAGGCAAGCTCAGAAGCGAGGGTATGGAACCGTATGGCATACTGTGCCACGGTGAGACTCCCTTGGCGGAGAGGTAGCAATGAGGAGGCAGTAGAGATCCTTTGTCCGGGTTCATCGAAGACCTTCCGGAAGGTAGTGAGGAAGGCCGGAAGATCGGACACCAGGGAATCCCCTCTCTCCCATAGAGGGTTTAGCCATGCCAATGCTTCCCTGGTGAGGTGAGACATGATGAACGCCACCTTGGCCCGGTCGGAGGGAAACTGATGTGGCAGAAGTTCAAAGTTCAGTGTGCACTGGTTCAGAAAGCCCCGACATAGGACGGGGTCACCTCCAAAATGAGGAGGCGCAGAAAGCCGGGGTCCTAAGCTGGATGCCGTGGTATTGGTAGGTTGCGGCGCTGCCAGAGTGGGTGATGCTCGACTTGAGGCGGACACAGGTGGGACAGGCAGCGTGTCCAGGCGAGTGTTAACAGACCGCAGGTAGGTCAGGATGGTTTCCTGTTGGGATCTCTGACGAGAAACCTCCTGGTACAGGTCAGCAAGTGAAGGGGCCTGGGGGCCACCGGGTTCCATGGCCCGTGCAAACTGTTACGGATCCGGGTGGTGGAACCTCTGTGCTGCAGTGCAAGGAGGGACCAGAGGGGTGTAACTAGGTATCAACTCGGACCGACCAAGGCCGTACGGCGGCTCAATTGACTCCGTGACCAGGGAAGGACCGAGCAGAGGGACCAGGTGCTACTCTGGGGACCGACCTTGAATGAGAGCAGGTGACTCTCACGGGTCAGAAGGCAGGGACTGATCGGTACAGCAGATGAGCACGGCTGGCAGGCTTACGGGTGACCCGGGCAGACGGACTGGCAGGCACGGCAGGTAACAAGCAGCAGCCTCCAGGTAGGCGGGCCGGTAGGCTCGGCTGGTAACAGGTAGGTGCTTCTAGGTAAGCGGGCTGGTAGGCACGGCAGGTAACAGGCAGGTGCTTCTAGGTAAGCGAGCTGGCAGGCACAGCAGGTAACAGGCAGGAGCCTCCAGGTAGGCTGGCTGGTAGGCAAGGCAGGTAAAAGGCAGGTGCTTCTAGGTAAGCGAGCTGGCAGGCACGGCAGGTAACAGGCAGGAGCCTCCAGGTAGGCTGGCTGGTAGGCACGGCAGGTAACGGGCAGGTGCTTCCAGGTAAGCAGGCGGACAGAGCCCATAGACAGACTGGCGGACTGGACTGTAGACAGACTGTCGGGCTGGAGAGTAGACAAGCAGACGGACTGGACTTAAAGTCAGGTTGGCGGACTGGACTTGTAGTCAGGCTGGCGGGCTGGACTTGTAGTCAGGCTGGCGGGCTGGACTTGTAGTCTGGCTGGCGGGCTGAACTTGTTGTCAGGCTAGCAGCGGGACTTGAGGGCTGAAGCAGAGTATCAAACACAAAGCTACAACCTTGCACGGGCACCTCCAAATTGGAGGAGGTGCCTTATATAGGGGAAGTCCTCCGGCCATTGGCCGGGGACTTTTTAGGAAGGCGCGCGCGGCCCCTTTAAGAGGGAGGGAGCGCGCACGCACGCCCTAAGCACAGAGCCAGGGAGGCTGCGTGCACCAGCTGCAGGGAGGCCAGAAGACACCGGAGCAGGACCGCGGCGGCAAAGGTGACGGCGTCTCTGCCGGGCAGGAGGCAGAGACGCCGATGCTACACTACCGCCCAGATAGCAGTTTTCCCATCAGACAGAGGCAAATCTGTGATGAAATCCATGGACAAATGAGTCCATGGTCTTTCTGGAATTGGCAATTGAGCCAATTCCCCGGCCGGCTTTGACTGACTTTAGAGCGCGCGCAGACCTCACAAGCAGATACAAAACTTTGATATCATTATGCATGGACAGCCACCAAAAAGTCTGGCAATGGCTTTCCGTGTAGCAGTAACCCCAGGATGACCACTGAAAACGGAATCATAAAATTCCTGTAACACATGTAATTTTAGATACAAAGGCACAAATAATTTAGACCCTGGAGTAGCAGGAGGAGCTAATGACTGGGCATTACGGATCTCCTCCTCCAATTTTGAGGTTACCATAGAAACCACAATACCCTGAGGAATAATTAATGGAGGATGGAGGTTCTGGAGGAGAAACTGGATCGAAGCTACGAGACAATATGTCAGCTTTCACATTCTTAGACCCCGGTCTGAATGTAATCGAAAAATTAAACCTTGAGGAAAACAAGGACCATCTGGCCTGTCTGGGAGTTAACCTTTTAGCTGACTCAATATAGGCTAGATTCTTGTGATCAGTGACCACAGTAACTGGATGAACCGCTACCTCAAAAAAATGCCTCCATTCCTCAAAGGCTAATTTTATAGCAAGTAACTCACGATTCCCAACATCATAATTTCTTTCCGCCGGCGAAAATTTCTTAGACAAAAAAGCACATGGACGCAAGTTAGTCAGAGTTTTAGGCCCCTGCGACAAAACCACCAGTACTCCGACCTCCGAAGCATCCACCTCTACAATGAATGGTTCTTGGAGATCTGGTTGGATCAGAATGGGGGCAGACATGAAACACTCTTGTAAATTTTCAAAACCCCTGATAGCACTCAGTGAGCATACCTTGAGATTAGTCCCCTTACATGTCAGGTCAGTAAGAGGTTTAGCAATCTGAGAGAAACCCTTGATACATTTCCTATAATAGTTGGCGAATCCCAGAACTCGTTGCAAAGCCTTAAGATCACGAGGCTGAACCCAGTCAATTATGGCCTGTACCTCCCCAGGGTCCATCTTAAACCTTTCTGTTGACAAGATGAACCCCAAGAATGAAATTTCCTGAACAGAAAAAACATATTTCTCTGATTTAGCAAACAAGGAGTTGTCCCTTAACCTTTGTAACACAACCCGGACATGTTCCTGATGAGAATCCAAGTCTGGACAGAAAATTAGAATATCATCCAGGTAAATCATAACATATCTTCCAATGCAAACAGAGAAAATATCATTCATAAGATTTTGAAACATAGCAGATGCATTGGACAACCCAAATGGTATGACAAGGTTTTCAAACAGACCCTACGACGTTAGAAACGCTGTCGTAGCACCGGCGTATCTGCCTCCTGCCGGGCAGAGACGCCGTTCCCCTCGCCGTCGCGGTCCCAGTGTCTTCCTGTTCTCCCACTGCTAAGGCGCGCACTGCACGCAGCTTCCCAGGCCGTGTGCTTAGGGTGCGCACGCGCGCTCCCTTTTAAAGGGGCCGTGCGGCATTCTAAAGAGTCCCTGGCCAATGGCCCGAGGACTGCCCCTATATTAAGCACCTCCTCCAAAATGGAGGTGCCTGTGCAAGGTTGTTGATTGTGTGCTAACACTCTCCTCGGCCCTCAGGTTCCCTGCCCGCCAGCCTGTCTAACAGTCCTGCCAGCCAGTTTGTCTAACAGTCCTGCCCGCCAGTCTGTCTACAGTCCTGCCCGCCAGTCTGTCTATCAGCTGTGCCCGCTAGTCTGCCAGTTACCTGCCATGTCCGCCAGCCTGCCTACCTGGAGCACCTGCCAGATTACCTGCCATGCCCGCCTGCCTACCCGGAGCACCTGCCAAGTTACCTGCTGTACCCGCCTGCTCATTAACCCGGAGTACCTGTCTGGCTATCTGCCTTACCCACCTGCTCATTTGCCCAGAGTACCTGTCTGGCTATCTGCCGTACCCGCCTGCTACCTGCCGTGCTCATCCGCTGTACCGGTCAGCTCCTGTCATCTGACCCGTGGGAGTCACCTGCTCTCACACAAGGTCGGTCCCAGAGTGTCATCTGGTTCACCTGCCCAGTCTCTCCTTGGTTCAGGGAGTTGACTAAGCCGCCGTGTGACCTGGGTCGGTTCGAGTAGGCACTTAGTTACGCCCCTCTGGTCCCTCCTTGCATCAAAGCACAGAGGTTCCACCACCCGGATCCGTAACAGCCGTTTTCCACTCATCACCCTCCCGGACGCGTATCGAATTGTAAGCCCCTCTAAGATCAAGTTTAGAAATCACCCTGGCCCCTAGAAGATGATTATATAGGTCAAGAATGAGTGTAAGTGGGTAAGTATTTTTAACCGTGATTTTCTTTAGTTCTCAGAAATCGAGGCAAGGACGGAGACCCCACCTTTCTTTTTTACGAAGAAAAATCCGGCAGCTACCAGAGAGGAGGAAGGACAGATATGACCCTTCCGTAATCTTTCAATATAATATTCTTTCATGGCGGTCCGTTCAGGCCCAGACAAATTGTAAAGGCGAGCTTTAGGCAATTTGGCACTAGGAATAAGATCAATAGCACAATCATAAGGACGATGGGGAGGTAGTATCTCCGCCTCTTTCTCCGAGAACACATCTCCGAAGTACTTCAGGTACCCCGGCAGACCCTTCAGACTGGCGGAACATATTTGTACAGTTTTTAGACATTTCTTGCAACAATTGGAGCTCCATTTAACAATCTCCCTCTGACACCAATCAATCACAGGATTGTGAATCTGCAGCCATGGAAGCCCCAGTACCAACCCAGCAGGCAAATTATCCAATACAAAACATGAGATGCATTCAGAGTGGAGAGCGCCTACTTGAAGCGTGAAATCCACCGTTGCCTTCTTGACCAAATTCCGGGATAATGGTGTCTTGTCAAGGGCGAAGATTTGCATGGGTCTTTCTAAACTAACTGTCCCTAACCCTAACTTCCGAACCAGTCCCGAATCAATAAAGTTAGCAGCAGACCCATAGTCAATGAACGCCAATGTTGATAACACCTGGTTCTCGAAGGATAACACAGTATTTATCAGTACTTTAGTAGAGAAAGAAAAAGGTACCTGGGAGTCTGGGTGACCTCCTTTTCCATCACCCAGACTCAAACGTTCTCCTGCTGGTTTGCCAGCCTGAGGAGGAGTAGGGCAATTCTTGACAAAATGTCCAGAGAGACCACAGTACAGAGTACAGCGTCCAAGATCTTGTCCATGTTTTTTCTCTACCACACGAAGAGTGGCGACTCTAATCTCTGATGGCTCCACCTCCGGTAAATGGACCTGCTCCGGGGAAGAATAATGGGCAGCCTGCTCTTCATCCCGCCTCTCACGGATTCTATGGTCCATTAGTATGGCCTGGGTCATGGCCTCCGCCAGAGAACAATGGGCATCATGCAGGACCAGGCCGTCCTTAAGGGTTTCGGAAAGGCCTTTGTGGAACAGGCACCTGAGAGCTGCATCATTCCACAGAACTGCAGTGGACCACTGCCGTAACTCAGTACAGTAGTCCTCAGCTGTGCGACCCCCTTGTGCCAGGTTCGTGATCTTAGCCTCAGCGACCTGGATCCTGTCGGGTTCGTCATATATTAGTCCTAAAATGTCAAAGAAGGCGTCAACAGAAAACCGTTCTGGGCTTGTGGGGACAAGGAAAATGCCCAGGTCTGAGGGCCCCCTCACAGTACGGACATGATTATTCCCAACCGCTGGAACTCCTCCCCTGATGATCGGGGGAGCAGGGTAAAAAATAACCTACAGCTCTCTCTAAAAAGTCTAAACTGGCCTTTCTCTCCAGAAAATTTATCAGGGAGGGCTATTACAGGTTCGGGAGAGACCAACTGTACATCAGAGGATACTGACGTCACAGCCACTGCCGGCAGTGGAGGGCTATGGGAGGTCTTCATTAAATTAGTTATCTGACCCTGCAACTGACATTGTGATAACTCCAGACTCTGGCATTCCTTAGCCAGATCCTGAGTCATCTGCTTCAGATTCGCCACCTGATCACAGAAAGTGTGGACAGTCTCCATACTGGCGAAAAAGAAAAACGTATGGGCCAGACATAATGTGACGCTGAGTCACTTTTCACGGCCAGGCCGTGAGACGCGATAGTCAAGGAGACCGGAGTCAAAGCCAGGACAGTACGTCATAAACAGAGGGAAGAGGCAAAGGCTTAGTCAGGTAACATACCATTGGTCAGAATTCCACGAGGACAGCAGATCAGAGCAGAAGGGGTTAAACAGACGGATGGTCAGAACAAGGTCCAAGGTCAGGCAGTAGAAGATCAATAAACAGAACAAGGCACAGAGAACAAACCACACACTAGCTGAATGTACGTCTGGCAGAGATCTGTGACAAACAGCTCAGTTAAGTAGCTAGACATTAACCTGGGATAATGAACACCTGAAGATAGCCAGTGCTTCCCTGTCTAAGATTGGACAGCCGAGCTGTCAATCACCACACTGAGCTATTGCATGCCCCTGTACCACATTTGACGGTCGAGCTGTCAATCACAGTACTGACAGCTCCAGCACGCCCCTGTACAAGATTGGACGGCTGAGCTGTGAGCAGCTGCGTCCCACACACAGTGAGGAGTGGAACCATGACAGAAGCAATTCAGAGCACTACTATACAAGCTTATCAGGAGGAAGATACACCATTGTGGTGTCCGTTGACCACCATAAAAGCGAGAGAACAAGATCACCCCTTGTCTATTCAACAACTACCAAAAGGGAAAATCCGTAGAGCACAACGGGAAGATCAGATAATTGGTAGAATACTACTTTATGTGGATCAAAATCGATTTGCAAGTAAACAGGAAAGCGACAATGAGTCACCAGCAGTATCTGTTTTAATTACAGAATGGACGAAGCTCTACCTCAGTGAAGATGGTATCCTGTATCGTAAAGGAGGACAAAACCGGCAGTTGGTACTACCCAGAGTATTCCGTAGGTTGGTCTTCAAAGAGCTCCATGAAAACATGGGACACCTGGGAGTGGAAAGGACAACAAATTTGATCCGTGAACATTTCTTCTGGCCGTACATGCAGAGAGATATTGAGACGTACGTGACCAGGGAGTGTTGGTGTCTGAAAGATAAACGTCCCAACACATCAACCCGGGCACCTATGGGCAACATCCAAACTACATACCTGTTTGAGATGGTCTCAATAGACTTTCTACATCTCGAGATGTGCAAGGGTGGTTACGAATACATCTTGGTGGTGATGGAACATTTCACTCGATTTGCTCAAGCATATGCCACCACCAATAAATCGGGTCGAACAGCGGCAGAGAAGATCTTCAATGATTTTGTCTTGAGGTTTGGGTTCCTTACGAGGTTATACCACGACCAAGGAAGAGAATTTGAGAACCAGCTCTTTGACAAGCTAGGAAAGTACTGTAGAATTCAGAGATCCCACACAACGCCCTATCACCCAGAGGGTAATGGACAAGTGGAATGTTTTAACCGGACATTATTGTCGATGTTGCGCACTTTAGCAGCTGATGAGAAGAAAAACTGGAAGAGTTCTCTGTCAAAAGTGGTACATGCCTATAACTGTACAAAGAGCGATGCAACGGGTTACTCACCCTTTTTCATATTGTATGGACGATCGCCAAGACTGCCAATCGACATCATGTTCGAAACTCGGGTGTAAGAGACTTACAGAACATATCCGGAGTACGTTCGGAAATGGAAGGAACGGATGGCAGAGGCATACAACATAGCGTCCAAAGTGGTTACGCAAGGACAGAGCAGGAGTAAGGAGTACTATGATCAAAAATGTTATGGAGCAGAATTGGCACCGGGAAGCCGGGTGCTAGTCAAGAGCGTACGTGAGAAAGGTGGTCCAGAAAAACTTCGTTCGTACTGGGAAGACAAGGTGTATGTGGTCGTAAGGAGGAAAGCTGATGACAGCTCAGTGTATGAAATCCGATTGGAAACGGGAGAAAAGAAAAATAGAATAGTCCACTGGAATTTACTATTACCCTGTGATTATCTCCCACCACAACAAGACTTCCCAGAAGTAGACTGACATGGTCCGCGATCAACTAAGGGACCACCACAGACTGAAGCTCCGGAGGTGGATAGTGACCTTGAAAGTTTCGATGGAGAAGAACACACCGTTGTATTTCTCGGACCGGCAAGGAGAGGGATGTACCATCCTCAGGAAAGTGAATTAAGTCCTGAGGTTCCAGAGTTCGTTCCAAGGAGTACAGATGAAGTCCAATTCAGATCTGATGATCGAACATCGGCCCCTGAAGAGAACGATCGACACTCATGAGGAGTGGAATTACCAGATCGTGCGGAAACAAGCGATTTAGGGGAAGTACAGGAACTTACATAGGCAGGTCCAAGAGCATCTGAGGAAGCATGGGAAAGGAGTGCGGAGGAAGAAATTCCTGTGACCTAAGAACCCCGGGTGTCTGAGGAACAACTCACAAGGAGGATGTCCACTCGAGAAGTGAGGAGGCCCGTGATGCTGACGTATGAGACACTTGGTGAACCAAGTCAAGTGCCAAGGACTGTCAACTAGAAACAAGTATCTATGGCGGCGGACCAGGTAAGCCCACTTGAGTGGTATTCACCACCGAGAAGCAGTATGGAAGATACTGTAGTAGTGGAAAGACTTGTTTTCATGCTTTGATTTTCCTTAGGCTGTGTGCCCACGTAGCATTTTTCAAGCGTATATGCTGCGGAATTTCTGCAGCGTAAACGCTTGAAAAACGCATGTATATCCGCACCCCATGGTCCCCAATGGGATTCCGCAAGTTCTATGCACATGCTGCGGATTTTTCCACAGCGTTTATGCCGCGTTCAAAAATCCGCAGCATGTCATTTAATTTTGCGTTTCCGCAAGCGGAATTGCCTTTGTCCAATGCATAAAAAACGCAAGGCAATTCCGCATGTGGAAAACGCGTGATAAACGCGCGAAAAATGCGCGATAAACGCGTGCGGAATTCCGCATGCGTTTTTCCGGGAGAGGACTTGCATTTATGCAGCAGAAATTTTCTGCTTCATAAATGCAACGTGGGCACATAGCCTTAAAAGACTTTGTAGAAACAAAGAACTGTTAAAGCCTAGTTAGAGAGAGCTGGTTGAAGACGTTTGAAAAGCTCCAGCTGAAGAGATGCTGATTGTTTTAATTGTATTAATTGTTTATTTCTTACAGGCATCCTACAAGAAAAAGGTCATAAGAATAGGTTGTTATCAATGTTTATGAATGTTATACCAATTGGACAATGCCAATTTGTATATAAAGTTATTCAACTTTCATCACTGTGTCAGAATTAGTCAGATTGACCAATTAAGACTAATGTCGAGGACGACATTCAAAAAGGAGGGAAGAGTGTGATAAGCAGAAGTAGTGCTGTTGCTTTAAAAGCATCCAGCAACTATTAGAAGTAACACAAGCACAGGAGACAGTAAGTGTTGTGCTCCAGAAGCATTCAGCAACTACAGGGGTTAACAGAGTCACAAGAGACAGGGAGTGTTTAGCAGTGCCCCAGGGGGATTGTGGGGAAGTTGTTTACTTTCTGGCTGGAGTGGAAGAGAAAGGTGGTGTGTAATCTGTATCTCACGGAAGGCAAGTAAATAGAATTCAGGTCAGGAGGGAAGCTAAACACAGGTCAGATAGACGCCATGAACTAACAGTGCAGAGTATTATCGGGCAGAAAGATAAGACTGAAAGGAATCATGTCACAAGGATAATGTCCCTCATCAAACCCTCCCTCCATCTCCATGCAGGATAAAGGATGCTGTGTACTTTTGAGTCCTTGTGAAGGAAAAGACTGTGGTTATGTATGCACAGAAGTGTGCTGCTAAGAGATCTAATCTGTGCTGAATTATGCTACTGAAGAGACTGATGATACTGTGCCTGCTTTATTAAATTGTACTGTAATGAAGATTGTTGTTGTAATATTCCTGAATTGTACTGGCCGTGCTTCAGATTAAATTCCACTGTTAAACTGTTGAAAAAGACTCTTGTCAGATGTGTCTGGTCAGCAACTGAATCTATCGTGTGTCTGAGAGAAGCTGCAGCCTCTGGTCGCCCAAAGTAACGATCTCCCCAGGATTCCAACAAATTCACGAAACCAGTCTCGCCCTATCTGAACCTAACGGCGTGTGTGTAACACAGAGACATAGGGCTTTGAAATCCGTCTCGCCCTATCTGAACCTAACGGCGTGTGTGTAACACAGAGACATAGGGCTTGTTAGTATCCCTCACTAACCCCTCTGCTGAGTATTTTGTAGATGGTTCCAGAGCTCGGGACAGTGAACAAGGACGGTTCATCACCGGGCATGCAGTAGTCCACAATGGTAAGGCAGTAATGCATGAACCACTCTTCTCCAGCTGCTCTGCGCCAGAGGCTGAGCTGAAGGCGCTCGCTGCAACGTGTAATCTGGGAAAAGGTAAAGAGATTTATGTATTTTCAGACTTCAGATATGTTTTAAAGGGTCGCACATGATTTTGGCGCCATTTGGCGGAGTCGTAATTTTCTGACCTCTGCTAGCAATCCTATGAGGCAGTAGAGCAGCTACTCACAGCACTCACCATTACCCGAAGGGCAGCTACCGGCGCACACACGGGAACAAACGCCCCTTGCTGTAGGGAATGCCTTGGCCGACCAGGCGGCTAAGGAAGCAGCACAACTACCTCTGACTGAAATACTGGCCATAGCAGACACGGCCCCGCTAGGGGACGCAGTGACCGAGAGTGCGGTAAGCTACCTTTTCACAGAGGAGACTGTAACCGCACCGGCCTCAGTGGCCGTTGATCGTGAACTGCTGCAGGTCTTCCAGACCCAGGCTCCCCAACACGGACAGAACGCATGGGCCAAAGCGGGTGCTGTACGGTCAGAGTCAGTGGTATGGCAGGTAAACACCAGGATTTGCCTCCCACGCTGCGTGTTCCCCATGATGGCTGCCCTAGCACATTCCTCCGGTGCACAACTCAAATGGTGTTATGTGTGCAGTGGTGCTACAAAACCGGTGCGCCCCAGGGTTTCCGAATGCGGCTACCAAGTGTGTCTCGTTTGTGCAAAATATAACCCCGGTAGATCTATTCAAAGGTCCCACAAAATGAACGCCAAAACCAGATTACCCATTTCAGAGACTACAGGAGGACTACATACAGCTACCTAAGGTGGGTACTTATGAATAAGTCCTGGTATGCACCAATCTCTTCCCTTGGTTGGCTGAAGCTTGGGCCGTGACCAAAGTTAACACAAAAAAGAAAAAAGGAAAATTGATAAATGAGGTGGTTTGCAGATATGGGGTGGCCAAACTATAGAGAGTGACAGAGACACACTTCACTAGAGAACTGATGGAACAGATCATGGCCACTCTGGGGATCGAACAGGTTTTCCATGTTCCCTATCACTCACAAAGTAGTGGGAATGTGGAACACCTTAATAGTGCCCTGAAGATAAAAATCCAGAATTGCATGCAGGAAACACACTTGTCCTGGGTAGATTGCTTGCCCATTGCATTATATTCAGTGAGGACCGCCCCAAGGTATAGACAGAAGCTGTCTCCGATGAAATACTGTTTGGTGGCGTCCCTAAGACGGTTGTATTTCCCGCAGCAACTGCAGCCTCCTATGGTTCCCTCACTGAATATGTCTTGGAGTTGCACAAATATCTGACTGTTACTTTTAACCGTGTTCTTTCCTCCAGACCCCAACTGTATAAGCGGCACACACACATTGGTACCAGGAGACTGGGTCGTGGTCAAGAGACATATGAAGAGACCAGTGGACCCAGATACAGTGAGTCGTTTTAAGTACTGACCACTGCTATTTCTGTCAAGCTCCAAGGCAAAGATCAACGCCAGCAACTGGAAAAGGTCCTGATTCCCGGCCGCAGAGCTGACCCTGCCCCTTTCGACCATTCTGATGGCAATTGCATCCCTAACCCTAACTCTCAATGACGTACTAGGAGAGGACTGGGACAACAAACTGATAAGTATCACCAAGTCCTGCTGCGAGACATAGTTTCTAAAGACTGTCCTAAGAACTGCTGGATATGCACCCACAGCACAATATCCTCTGATACTATGCCATATCTCGCAGTGCCCCTAACCCCATATGAGGCTTTCAACTATAGCTGTTTCTACAAAGAGACACTTGATACTGCCCGTTACGACGGAGGAAACCTCTGATGCAAGGACTTTTGACTTATATACGTTGTCTTGGGAGACTCACTGACATCATACCCTGCATATTGCCAAGGATTTATATCTAGTATGTGGTCACCAAGCCTCTAAATGGCTTCTCCCAGGTGCAGAAGGAACCTGCACCTTAGCACGCCTTACGCCTGCAATCTTCAGACTTCTGCATGGTGACCTAGGTATAAATGCTGTCCACAAACATTCCCTATATACAAGAGTTGCAGACAATTCAACCGAATGGTAGACCTCATATAGTGGAAATGGGGATAGGGAATAAAAGTATATTCATTTACCCTTTCTTTACATGAATGTTGGTATTACTAGTGTATGTAACTGCTAGAACTGGTGTATTTGTTATGATGAGATTTGCGGACAAGGTATCTGTCAGTGAATGGGATTTGTCCCCTCCATGCTCCCATAGCATGGGGAAGTAGCTGACGGATAAATTGTCTGTAAATCATAAAAAGGGAGGAATTGTGGTAAATATTTATACTTTGCGTTGATTATTATTTTAGACAATTAAATCTACCTATATATCTAAATAACTTAATATTCTTAATATTAGATTTATAAGTTTTACTCATAAAAGTGATAACACAGGGTGTAGATGTTAGAACCCTCCTGTTTGTTTTTTCCATCTTGTGTTTTGCAGTCACGTGACCATCTGCCTTTATATTCCAGCTTCGCCCTTTTTGCTGTGCTGGACTTCAGTGTTTGACTGTTTCTCTAGCCAGGTACTTCGGTGCCTTTCTCTGTCAGTTCGCTTGGTCCTTCTGGGACCTTTAGTACCTTTTAGTCAGTTTGTCTTTTGTGTTCTGCAACAACTTCTCTGTTTAGGAGGTGTCCCATTTTTGTCCCAGTACTTAGTTCTTTTAGGGACCCCTCCCCTAATGCTATAGGTCTTCGATCAGACTAGCCGAGGACTAAGGCGGGTCTGTTCGCTAAGAACAGGCAGCCCGCTACATCGTAGGCATTCAGCTTAGTCTTACTGTAGGGACAGCTTTCCCCTATCTTTCCTTAGTTCATGTTGCAGATCATAACAGTAAGTCCAGCCCAAAAAACTAAAAAGAAAGAAATTTGGGGATCAGTATGGTTTCTGTCCAGGATTTGGCTCAACGCTTGCAGGGATTGTCTCTGGAGGTGACCGAGCTACAGCAACACGTGAGTAGCTGTCCTGGAGCGCATTTTGTGGAACCGAAGGTAGGCCTGCCTGATGTTTTTTTATGGTAAACAGCAAGATTTTTTTTTTCCTTTAAAAATGCTTGTTATCTTTTTGTTTGAGACCAAGGTCCTCTGGGAATGAATCACAGCGCATTGCTTTTATTATGTCACTTGGGGGGGGGTGGGCCTATTCTCTCCAACCTAATGATCCATGTTTAAGGTCTGTTGAAAATGTTTTTTCTGCTATGGGTCTTTTATATGACGATCCTGATAGAATCTCATCTGCTGAAGCAGAACTCAGGCGTTTGAATCAGGGGTCAGGTGATGTTGAAAATTATTGCACACACTTCAGGAGATGGGCTTTAGAAGTCAGATGGAATGATCCTGCGCTGAAATGTTTATTTCTTGCTGGTCTGAGTGAAAGGGTTAAGGATCTGCTAATTGCATTCCCTGCACCTGAGACTCTGCAGGATGCCATGCAATTAGCTGTTCGTGTGGACAGGAGACTGAGGTCCAGGGTTAATGAGGTAAAAACTCCTGTAACGTCAGGTCCTAGTCCCCAGAAAATCTGCTCTGACGGCGGAGAAACGATGGAGGTTGGGACGATGTCACTCTGCTCTCAGGAAAGAGACCGGAGGTTCGCGGAGGGATTGTGTCTTTATTGTGATAAAGCTGACCATTTGATTAAGGATTATAAGCTTTGTTTAAGTAAAGAAAAAAAAAAGGTCAGTTACACCCGTATTGCTTGTTTACGCTCCGCAGGAGTATTTCTTTCAGGGAGTACTACTTTGCAGGAAAATTTGATTGAATTTCAGGTATTTGTGGATTGTGGTTCACCACTTAATGTGATTGATAAAGGGTTTTTGGAAAACCTTAAATTGGAATCCAAACCTTTGTCATCACCTATTTCTGTGATTGCAATTGATAACACTCCCTTGAAATGTATTACTCACAAGGTTGCTGCATTTCCCCTCACTATCAATGGAGTTCACCAAGAAAATTTGGACTTGGTTGTATTAGATAATTTACCCTCTCCGGTCGTTTTAGCTTTGCCTTGGTTAAAACTACACAATCCTTTACTGGACTGGTCTACTAATGTTATTAAGTCTTGGGAGTCCGAAGTACTATGATAGATATTGTAATGGTCGCATTGCGGCTGTGGAAAAAGGGGAATTACCTGTACCTATTCAGGATTTTTGGAGGGTGTTTTCAGAGGAGGAGTCGCAAGTTTTACCTCCCCATAGGGATTATGATTGCGCCATTGAGTTTGTTCCTGGAGCTACTCTTCCCAAGAGTCGCTTATTTAATCTGACTATTCCTGAAAGAAAGGCCTTGGAGGAGTACATAGACTAGCCTGGCTGCTGGTCACATTAGACCTTCTAAGTCGCCTCTGGCAGTTGGATTTTTCTTTGTTAAAAAAAAGGACGGGAGTTTACGTCCATGTCTGGATTTTCGTGAAATTAATAAGATTACCGTACGCAATTCCTACCCATTGTCGTTAATTCCTGACTTGTTTAACCAGTTGGTGGGGGCCAAGTGGTTCTCTAAAATTGATCTCCGGGGGGCATACAATTTGTTACGAGTGAAGGAGGGTGATGAATGGAAAACTGCTTTTAACACTCCGGTAGGTCATTTTGAGAATCTGGTGATGCCTTTTGATCTTACCAATGCACCTTCATTTTTTCAGAACCTTATTAATGACATCCTGAGACCTTTGATTGGTAAGAATGTGGTTGTGTATTTGGATGACATTTTGATTTATTCACCAAATCTAGAGTCCCATTGGCAGAGTGTACGTGAAGTTTTGCAGTTGTTGAGTGATAATTCACTCTTTCCTAAGCTGGAGAAATGTGAGTTCGCTATGCAGAGAATTAGTTTTTTGGGCTACATTGTCTCCAGCGAGGGCTTTGAGATGGACCCGGTGAAGGTTCAGGCTGTGCAGGAATGGCCTAGGCCTATTGGTTTGAAATCTATACAGAGATTTTTGGGTTTTGCCAATTATTACAGGAAATTCATTAAGAATTTTTCTATAATTGTTAAGCCTCTGACCGATCTCACCAGGAAAGGTGCGAATACGGTCCAGTGGACTACTGAGGCCATTGAAGCGTTTGAGTATCTCAAAGAGAGGTTCAGTTCTGCCCCTATCCTTATGCATCCTGATGAGACCAAGCCTTTTTTGGTCGAGGTCGATGCTTCATCGGTGGGGGTCGGAGCAGTTTTGTCTCAGGAGAACAAGGATGGAGTACATCCATGTGCCTTCTTTTCGAAAATTTTTTCGGAAACTGAACTGAATTATGAGTTGCTGGCTATTAAACTCGCGTTTGAACATTGGCGTCATTTTTTGGAAGGCGCTATTCAGGTTTTCACAGTTCATAAGAATTTGATCTATCTGGATGCTGCCAAGCGCTTGAATGCCCGTCAAGCTAGGTGGGCTTTTTTTTTTTCTCTGTTTCATTTTTCTGGTTCCTATATCCCTGGTACTAAGAATGTTAAAGCCGATGCTTTATCTCGCAGTTTTTCTCCTATGGTTGGTGCCGAGGAGCAGGAGAGCATTTTACAGAAAGGAGTTGTGGTGGCGGCATTGGACTCCGTTTTGGAGAATGGGATTCTGAAAGCTCAAGATGATGCTCCATCTAACACTCCCCATGGGAGATTGTTCGTGCCTAAAGCCTTTAGGAGAGATTTGTTTGTGGAGTGTCATGAGTCTCGGTTGGCAGGTCATCCAGGAATTTCGGAGACTAAGAGACTTATCAGTCACAGTTTTTGGTGGCCTGGATGGCAGAAGGAAGTCATCAAGTGGGTGCGTCAATGAACTGTGTGTGCTAGGTCAAAGGCTTCACATACCCCTGCTGCGGGGTTGCTTTGCCCTCTGGAGGTTCCTAGTGCGCCTTGGACGCATCTCACAATCGATTTCATTACTGATCTTCCTGTGTCTGAGGGTTTTACTGTCATCTGGGTGGTCGTGGACCATTTTAGTAAGATGTGTCATTTGGTTCCATTCATTAAGTTGCCCTGCGCCAAGACACTCGCTAAGGCGTTTGTTAAGGAGATTGTCAAGCTCCATGGTGTTCCCACCAATATTGTTTCTGATAGAGGGCCTCAGTTTGTGGCTCGCTTTTGGCGTGCTTTTTGTGACAGGTTGGGAGTCCATTTGTCATTTTCATCTGGGTATCATCCTGAGTCTAATGGACAGACTGAAAGAAAGAACCAGAATGTTGAACAGTTTTTGCGTTGTTTTGTGGCGGACAATCAATAGGCGTGGTCTGAGTTTCTGCCTCTCGCAGAATTTGCTCTTAACAATCATACATCCTCCTCTGCTGGGAGTTCTCCTTTTTTTTGTTGTACTGGGAGACATCCGTCTTTTGGTTCGTTCTCCAAATTGGGGTCGGCGGTGCCGGAGGGGGAGAATTTTTCTGGTGATTTGGAGAGAGTTTGGACTAATGTACATTGCAACCTTCAAGAGGCTAACAAGAAGTCCAAGAAGTATTTTGACAGGAAATGTAAGGAGGTTTTGTTTACTGTGGGTGACATGGTTTGGTTGTCCTCAAAGAACCTGCGGTTGAGGATTCCCTCTAAAAAATTGGGTCCTAAGTTTGAGGGGCCATTTAAAGTGCTTCAGGTTGCTAACCCGTCTGCTGTTAGGTTGGATATCCCTACTTCCTGGAAGATTAATCCTGTGTTTGATGTTTCCTTGTTGAAAAAGGCTGATGTATCAGATAGGGATGCCACTGTCACAGTTCCGGAAACCTGTGGTGGAAGACGGTGAATATGAAATTTCTCATATCTTGAATTCTAGATGGCATAGAGGGAGATTGCAGTATCTTGTCTCATGGAAAGGTTTCGGTCCCGATGATAACTTCTGGGTAAGGGCGGATGATGTCTCTGCCCCTAGGCTAGTCAGAGCTTTCCACAAGAGGTTTCCGGATAGGCCTGGACCTGGAGGATCCGGAGGATTCTCATAAAATAGGGGGTACTGTTAGAACCCTCCTGTTTGTTTTTTCCATCTTGTGTTTTGCAGCGACATGACGATCTGCCTTTATATTCCAGCTCCGCCCTTTTGGCTGTGCTGGACTTCAGTGTTTGACTGTTTCTCTAGCCAGGTACTTCGGTGCCTTTCTCTGTCAGTTCGCTTGGTCCTTCTGGGACCTTTAGTACCTTTTTGTCAGTTTGTCTTTTGTGTTCTGCAACAACTTCTCTGTTTAGGTGTCCAATTTTTGTCCCAGTACTTAGTTCTTTTAGGGACCCCTCCCCTAATGCTATAGGTCTTCGATCAGACTAGCCGAGGACTAAGGCGGGTCTGTTCGCTAGGAACAGGCAGCCCGCTACATCGTAGGGATTCAGCTTAGTCTTACTGTAGGGACAGCTTTCCCCAGCTCATGTTGCAGATCATAACAGTAGAGCTGTGTTTCTGTTACACTTTCCTCTGTTTTTTTTAAGTATAGTTAATTGGATAGAGCTAATTTTAGTTTCAAGGACAACTGCATATGTTTCCATAATTTACGATTTTGTTATTTCCAATTAAAATGCTTTCTTTCCCCAATTAAAATATCTGCAGCATTAGGTGATGTAAAGCCTGTAAAGACATTCCCCTTTTCATATCTCTGTTGTTGTAATAAATATATGTGACTGGGCTTCTGAGACTCAGACAAGAATTGTGCACTCAGACACTGGCTGTGAGTTATTCTCTTATCTCCGATGCTTCGTATTGATTCTATTTCTCTAATTTGAACCAAAAATGGCAGACAGATTTAGAGAGAATTTGTTATCTCAATCCAAATTAGCTCTTCTTGGAAGGGCTCCCACGACATTACATACAAGCAGCATACAAGATGCACACAAGATACATATAAGAGGCACAGAATCTGCCTACAATTCACATATAAGCTGCATACAAGCTGTATACAGGATACACACAAGACACATACAAGCTGTATACAGGATACACATAAGCTGTATACAGGATACACACAAGCTGTATACAGGATACATACAAGCTGTATACAGGATACACACAAGCTGTATACAGGATACATACAAGCTGTATACAGGATACACACAAGCTGTATACAGGATACACACAAGCTGTATACAGGATACATACAAGCTGTATACAGGATACACACAAGCTGTATACAGGATACATACAAGCTGTATACAGGATACACACAAGCTGTATACAGGATACATACAAGCTATATACAGGACACACACAAGCTATATACAGGATACACACAAGCTGTATACAGGATATATACAAGCTGTATACAGGATATATACAAGCTGTATACAGGATAAACACAAGCTGTATACAGGATACACACAAGTTGTATACAGGATACACAAAAGCTGTATACAGGATACATACAAGACACATACAAGCTGTATACAGGATACACACAAGCTGCATACAGGATACATACAAGCTGTATACAGGATACATACAAGCTGTATACAGGATACACACAAGCTGTATACAGGATACATACAAGACACATACAAGCTGTATACAGGATACATACAAGCTATATACAGGATACACACAAGCTGCATACAGGATACATACAAGCTGTATACAGGATACACACAAGCTGTATACAGGATACAAACAAGCTGTATACAGGATATACACAAGCTGTATACAGGATACACACAAGCTGTATACAGGATACATACAAGCTGTATACAGGATACACACAAGCTGTATACAGGATACACACAAGCTGTATACAGGATACATACATGCTGTATACAGGATACATACAAGCTGTATACAGGATACATACAAGCTGTATACAGGATACACACAAGCTGTATACAGGATACACACAAGCTGTATACAGGATACATACAAGCTGTATACAGGATACACACAAGCTGTATACAGGATACATACAAGCTGTATACAGGATACACACAAGCTGTATACAGGATACATACAAGCTGTATACAGGATACACACAAGCTGTATACAGGATACACACAAGCTGTATACAGGATACATACATGCTGTATACAGGATATACACAAGCTGTATACAGGATACATACAAGCTGTATACAGGATATATATAAGCTGTATACAAGCAGAGCTGAAGTGCAGGTTTATGTGGATTTTGCTGCAGTGAGTTTAGCTGGAAGAGCCCAGTATAATCCTCAGTGTCTCCGGCCTCAGGTCTATGTTCACACCACGTTCCTTAGACTCTCTGACATTACCTGAATCTTCTTTTGGGTGTTTTTCTGTCGTCTCCTGAGCATTTTCCCTTTAGTGTTTATCCAGGACTTTTTTTTATAGTTTTTGGCTATGTGCCCACGATGCAGAAATGCTCCGGATTTTTTCCTGAGCGTTTCTGCATCTCCTTGGCAGAAAAACCGCATGCGGATTGTACATGCGGATTGTACATGCGGATTGTACATGCATTTTCCTGCCAGGGAGATGCGGATATGAAACGTTCTTCACATGCATTTCCGCATGCGGGTTGACAAGCGCTTTCCAAGCGATTTTAGCATCACTTAGAAAGTGCTTGACAACTTGGTCACACTATATAAATCCATGCAACCGACATTGATTTATATAGTGTGACCCTAAAGAATGGTAAAAAATAAATATTATACTTACCTTCTGATGGCCCCCGGTGTCCTTGTCCTGGCTTGCCGGCAGCTCGCGGTGGACTAAAAGGACCTGCCATGACGTCATTTACTCATGTGACGGGTCACGCGACCGCCGACGTCAGAGGTTGAGTGACCCGTCACATGACTAAATGATGTCACCGCAGGTCCTTTTAGTCCACCACAAGCTGCCGGCAAGCCAGGACAAGGACACCGGGGGGCCATCAGAAGGTAAGTATAATGTATATTTTTGATTTTATTCTTTTTTTTACAGGTGCTATGGTACCCAATTCCGGAGGAGAGTCTCCTCTTCTCCAAACCCTGGTACCATCCGCGCATTGAACCGCATGATATCCGCATGTGCAGATGCAGTGATGCGGATTCCATGCAAGTCAATGGCGGCGAAAACGCCTCGATTCCGCAAAATAATTGGTTGTGCTGCGGATTTTTCCGCAATGATAATCCACAGCGAAAATTTCCACAACATGTGCACAGCACATGCGGATCATCATTGGGGAACATGGCAGACCTTCTACCAAGCGTTTTTTTTAAGCGTTTCTGCAGCGGAATTGCCGCTGTGGAAATGCTTAAAAAACGCATAGTGGTCACACAGCCTTTCTCACGGTTTTTGTGGCGTTTTCTTTATTGTGGTTTTTCGGTCTCGTTCCACTAAATAATGAAGAGACACTTGTGGTTTATTAACAAATGGAAAAGCCCAGACCCCCCCAACATCTTCTGCTCCTTCTCCTGCCTTGTCCCGTATAGGCCGGAGCGGAGGACCGAGGAGCGGAGGACAGAGCGGAGGACGGAGGAGCGGAGGACAGAGCGGAGGACGAGCAGAGGACGGAGCGGAGGACAGAGGAGCAGAGGACGGAGCGGAGGACGGAGGAGCGGAGGACAGAGGAGCAGAGGACAGAGAGGAGGATGGAGGAGAGGAGGACAGAGAGGAGGATGGAGGAGAGGAGGACAGAGCCGAGGACGGAGCAGAGGACGGAGCAGAGGACGGAGCGGAGGACGGAGCGGAGGACAGAGGAGCAGAGGACGGAGCGGAGGACAGAGGAGCGGAGGACGGAGCGGAGGACGGAGGAGCGGAGGACAGAGCGGAGGACGAGCAGAGGACGGAGCAGAGGACGGAGCGGAGGACAGAGGAGCGGAGGACGGAGCGGAGGACGGAGGAGCGGAGGACAGAGCGGAGGACGGAGGAGCGGAGGACAGAGGAGCGGAGGACAGAGCAGAGGACGGAGGAGCGGAGGACAGAGCGGAGGACGAGCAGAGGACGAGCAGAGGACGGAGCAGAGGACGGAGCGGAGGACAGAGGAGCGGAGGACGGAGCGGAGGACGGAGCGGAGGACGGAGCGGAGGATGGAGGAGCGGAGGACAGAGCGGAGGACGAGCAGAGGACGGAGCAGAGGACGGAGCGGACGACAGAGGAGCAGAGGACGGAGCGGAGGACAGAGGAGCAGAGGACGGAGCGGAGGACAGAGGAGCGGAGGACAGAGGAGTAGAGGACAGAGAGGAGGATGGAGGAGAGGAGGACAGAGAGGAGGATGGAGGAGAGGAGGACAGAGCGGAGGACGAGCAGAGGACGGAGCGGAGGACAGAGGAGCGGAGGACAGAGAGGAGGACGGAGGAGCGGAGGACGAGCAGAGGACAGAGCAGAGGACGGAGGTGTGGAGGACAGAGGAGTGGAGGACAGAGCAGAGGACGGAGCAGAGGACAGAGGAGCGGAGGACAGAGGAGCAGAGGACAGAGGAGCGGAGGACAGAGGAGCGGAGGACAGAGGAGCGGAGGACAGAGCAGAGGACAGAGGAGCGGAGGACGGAGGAGCAGAGGACAGAGCGGAGGACGAGCAGAGGACGGAGCGGAGGACAGAGGAGCAGAGGACGGAGCCGCGGACGGAGCAGAGGACAGAGCGGAGGACAGAAGAGCGGAGGACAGATCGGAGGACGGAGCAGAGGACAGAGCGGAGGACGAGCAGAGAACGGAGCAGAGGACGGAGGGGAGGCTGGAGCGGAGGACAGAGGAAAGGAGGACGGAGGGGAGGACGGAGCGGAGGATAGAGGAGCTGAGGACGGAGAGGAGGGGAGGACGAAACGGAGGACGGAGCTGAGGACGGAGCGGAGGACAGAGGAGCGGAGGACAGAGCGGAGGACAGAGGAGCGGAGCACAGAGCGGAGGACGAGCGGAGGACGGAGCGGAGCTGAGGAAGAGCAGAGGACTGAGCGGAGGACGGAGCAGAGCTAAGGACGAGCAGAGGACGGAGCGGAGGATGGAGGGGAGGGCGGAGCGGAGGACAGAGGAGCGGAGGACGGAGCGGAGGGGAGGACGAAACGGAGGACGGAGCTGAGGACGGAGCGGAGGGGAGGACGAAACAGAGGACGGAGCTGAGGACGGAGAGGAGGGGAGGACGGAGCGGAGGACGGAGCGGACACTTCTCTGCGGTTTGATAAGAGACGTGTCTGAGCCGCCATGGGCCCCGCGAGGGAGTACAGAGACGCCGTCTATTCCTGGCAGCGGCCTCCGGCTTCCTCAGGGGCTTTCTGTGGCGGAATAAGCCTGTGAGAGGCGCAGTCTGAACACAGCCTTACTGGCAGACACTGCGAGACTCTGTGCTGGACCCCACAATGTAACACGGGTATCCCCAGCTGAGAATAACAAGAGCCCAGCAGGGACACAGGAAACCCCGTGCTTTTATGTATCTTGGAGCCTACAGATTTACGTTACATAAGATAAAACAGATGAGACCCACCAGGGATGAAATCCTATAACCCCCCCCCCCCCCCCTATAAAGCGCAGCCAAGCTCCTCCCCTGTACAGTGATAACAGGACTATTATAGCACTATTACAGGCGAGTAGGTAACGTGTCTCCAGCCAATAAGAGCGGCCCGTCCATTATCCAATCAGATTACAGAGGTGCCGGGGCAGCGACCAATCAGGACGCGCTGATGACAGCCGCGTTCTGTATCGGCGGTTCCGGCTTCCCGGCCATGCTCTTTATCGGTGCCCGGTCCGCTCTCAGGAGCGGCTGTCAGGCTGTGTCTAGTAACCGTCTGTGAATACGTTCCCGGCTTCCCTGCCTGTTACGCTGCTGGTGGAGGGCGGTTTGTGGTATGGCGTCTTATTACCTCCGTTACATGACAAGCGCTGCCGTGAAACTACAACTCCCAGCATGCCCGCCTATGTCCTGATGGTACTGTCGTGCTGGGAGCTGTAATGTCGCGATGTTGGCGCTCCTGTGGCTTACTCTAGTCTTGCATTGCTGCTAGCCACCAGTAGGGGGAGCCCTGTGCATAGGATTTCATATATGGGCTCTATAACCCAAGTCTGTTCCCTAGGCTCCCTCTGGTGGTGGATGCAGGTATAGCATGGGGCTGAATGATGAGCCGCTCTTCGCCCGGCTTCTGTAGTTAGAGGGGAAACCTCCCTACTAATTCTCTGGGGTTTCCTCTTCTCCTTGTCTCTACAGTCTGTGGTAGTGCAGATGAATCATGTACTGCTAAATACATGGACCTGATGCATGAAGACTAGTGATGAGCGAGCATGCTCGGTGGTGCTCGCTGAGTATTTCCGGGGTTGCTCGGCGGGAGCTCGAGTCCCCTCCCTGCATGTTTGTTGCTCTTTACCGAGCTAATGAACATGCAGGGATTGCCTGCCACTCATTGTAATGCCGCAGCCATGTTGGTTGTGGCATTACAGTGATTGGCTGGCCGCACAGAGTCATCAGGTCTATATCAGACCTGGGGCCGCTGCGCTCGTCAGTCACTCCGGAATCAGACAGTGTAGGGAGAGGTGCTGCTGAGCTAGGGAGAGATTTGCTTGTTTATTAGGTAGTGTAGGGAGAACAGAAGTATGTTACACATATCCATCTCAACAAACAGTCTTTCTGAGGACTAATCCATCTGCAGAGATATCAGTCAGGCAGGGTATATAGCAGACTGCAGTGCAAATAGCACAAGAGGCTCCATTCCAGTTCTGTCTGCTGTTGCTGCTGTTAGACAATTCTAGACATAGTCTCAGGTCTCAGGGGCCAGGAATAATTTTTTTTTGGATCTTAATCCTCATTATTTGCTTAAAAAGCAAGTCAGAGAACACCATTTATCTGCGCCATTTGCTTGTTGGCACTGCAGAATACAGCCAGGTCCTTTTCATATTACAGCGCTAAAAGTCCAGCTATTTAAAACTGTTTGTCCGTCACACGGATCACATATAATTGCTCTGAAAATATTGCCATTTCTGGCCTCCATTAAAATTTTGTTGCAATTGACACCAGTTTGCTAAAATGGGCAAGAGAAGGGGCAACTGGATGTGATGGTGATGGTGCATGCAGAGGCCAAGGCCGTGGGCAAGCTGAAATTGTGCCGCAACAAACACCCACATCTTCTCGCTCCACCTTCCTCTCCCAATTAATAGGGGACTGCAGAACACCACTATTGATCGCAGAGCAGTGTGAAAAGGTCATTGGTTGGATAGCAGATAATGCTTCCAGTCACTTAGCCACCACCACCCTGTCTTCCAAACGGTCAAGTCTCAGTGGCAAGTGAGTCTGGACCGCATATTCCTCACCCTGAACCTGCTTCCTCCCACCATGCCGCGTGCCCGGAGACAACTGATCCCACACTTGGACACTCTGAAGAGTTGTTCACTTTTCAATTTATAGATTCGGGCCTCTCGCCCGGTCCACTTGAAGTGGGGCAAGAGGAGATCGCATGTAGCGATGCCCAAATATTTGAGCAGCCACGGTCACACGAAGGCGACGGTGGGAAACTGTCACAAGGGGTGGACGATAATGAGACACAATTGCCAGATAGTCAGGAGGACCAGGGTGCAGAAGTGGAAGACGAGGTGGTGGATGATATAGTACCTGACCCAACCTGGCAGGAGGAGATGCAGAGAGAAGAGAGCAGCACACGGGGAGGGAGGCAGAACACCCCAACAGGCAAGAAAAAGCAGTGTGGTGGCCGCAGACAGAAGGCAGGCAACAGTTCCCCGTAACACCAACACAAAGGAAGTTGCCAGTGCAACTGTTAGGTCTTCCCGAGTCTGGTTGTTTTTTAAAGACTCTGCTGATAACCCCAAAAAGGCCATTTGCACCACCTGCCAGGCCAGCATCAGCAGTGGTGACAAAACTAGCAGCCTGACCACCACCAGCATGATCAGGCACTTGGCAGCAAAGCACCCGACTTTGTGGGCCAAACCCCAGGGTCCAGGAACAGTGTCTGCAGGTGGCACCACTGCTTCTTCCGCTGTTGTGCATGCAAGCCAATCCCCTGTCCATAATGCATGCGAAGATGCCTCCTTCCCTGCACCAGTCGTTGCACACTCTATCAACTAGCAGCATCAGGAAGCACGTCCTTGTCCCAGCGCAGCGTCCAGTTGTCCATACCCCAGACCTTGGAACGCAAGCGCAAATACGCAGCCAACGCCCCACAGGCCACACTACTAAATTCCCACATTTCACGACTGCTTACACTTGAAATGTTGCCTTTTAGGCTCATGGAGGTGGAAGCATTCCGCAACCTGATGGCGGCGGCCGCCGTCTCTCGGTACTCGGTCCCCTGCACCCACTATTTCTCCCCGTGTGCCGCATTACACAAGCACGTGTCCCAAAACATTAGCCGTGCCTTCAACAACGCAGTTACTGGGAAAGTCCACCTAACCACGGACACGTGGACAAGTGCTTGTGGGCAGGGACGGTACATCTCAATCACGGCACACTGGGTTAAGGATTGCGGACCCTAGGTCAATCAGGGTTGCCCCCACAGTCTACAGCTCCTCCATCTCCGAAATGACCACATCAGTCACAAGCTGGAAGCACTGCCTCGGCCAAGCGGCAACAGGCTGTGCTGAAGCTAATATGCTTATGTGACAAAGCGCACAATGCTGAAGAGTTGTGAACAGCTCTGAAAGAGCAGGCAGATCTGTGGCTCACACCGCCGAACCTAAAGCCAGGCATGGTCGTGTGTGACAATGGCCGGAACATGGTGGCGGCTCTGAGGCGAGGCGAGCTCACATATGTACCATTCCTGGCCCCTGTGCTTAACCTCGTGGTTCAGCGGTTTCTCAAATCCTACCCGGAGCTGCCGGATCTGCTTGTTAAAGTACGCCGCCTGTGTGCCCATTTTAGAAAATCGCCTACAACTTCCGCCACCCTTGTGTTTCAGCAGCATTTGCAGCTTCCGGCTCAGACTGGTATGTGATGTCCCCATGTGTTGGAACTCTACACTGCAGATGTTGGGAAGGATTTGTGAGCAGAAGAGAGCAGTTGTTGACTACCAGCATCAACAAAGCCGTCGGTATTCAGTTCAGACTCCACACATAAGACCTCAGGAGTGGACATGGATGTCAGACATATCCTCCAAAACTTTGAGGACTCAACCAAGATGGTGAGTGGCGATGATGCCATAATTAGCGTCACCATCCCGCTTCTCTGTCTTCTGAAACGCTCTCTGCTCACAATAAAAGAGGGTGCATTGCAGGCGGAGCACGATGAGATGGAGCAAGGAACCATACAGGGTGATTACACACAGCCCAGCCTCATCTCATCCCAACTTGGATTGGGTGACAATGAGGAGGAGGAATGACAGGAGCTAGGTTCATGCGCTATAGATGGTACTACCTGCACTACTGTCATACCGTCTGTTCAGCGTGGATGACCTGAGGACAGAGAGGAGAAGGAGGAGAGCATGGTCATTCCTCTTGGTGAGGACACGGAAGTCTTGCCTGTTAGCAGTCTGGCACACATGGCTGAGTTTGTTACGTTGCCTTTCCCATGACCCTCGCGTTCTCAAAATTTCTGGTTCTGGGAGAATTTTCTCAGCCTCTCCCATCGCACAGGTCCTGAGGCTCGGGGTAATCTCCAAAGGACTGCAAAGTTTGGGAAGATGCTGAGGGAGTACCTTGCCGACCGTACCAACATCCTCTGTAATTCCTCTGTGCCTTATAATTATTGGGTATCAAAGCTGGATACGTGAAGTGAACTGGCTCTCTACGCCTCGGAGGTCCTGACCTGCCCTGCCGCTAGCATTTTGTCAGAGCGGGTTTTTAGTGTCGCTGGTGGAATTATAACTGATAAGCGCATCCGCCTGTCAACTGAAAATGCTGACAGGCTGACTGTTATAAAAATGAACAAGGACTGGATTGGGCCAGACTTCTCAACACCACCGAATGATAGCAGTGTAACATAAACTGAAAGCCAGTGTCTTTTCTTGGGAGGTGTATTCCCATGCACCTTTTCACACCCACACATGGGTATATGCTTCCTGATTTTGGCTATTTGCTCTTGTCCTCCTCCTTCTCCTCATCCTCCACCACCATATCACCAGTGTGACCGTGCTCCGTGATGCAACACCCACATAATTTTTTTAAAGGGTGTTTATGATGCCGTTAAAATTTTTTTTTTTTTATGCCGTATGTTCATGTATACCCCCCAGGGGTAAATGTTTGTCAGCCTATACACTTAGTGCATGGGCATTACAAGTATAGGAGACCCGCTCCTTTCTAATGGGAACCTTTTTTTTTTAATGAGGCCCTCCTCCACGTCTCTTCCAAGGGGCATTGGAGTGCCTCCCAATTTTTGGCAGCCCAGCCACTCACTGCATACGCAATAACAGTATAGGAGACCCACTCTTTAGTAATGGGAACAACAAAGCCTAGCCAGCTGATGGCTCTCTAAGAATAGTAAAGGCCGCATGATGGCCCTAAAAATAGGTTTGCGGCTTTCAGAGTCCCTCCATCATAAATAAAACAGGATGTGTCTGATGTGTCCTACACCACATGGCCAGATAAGGTTGTAAAATGTTAAAATGACATTTCCCGGTGAATGCATTTGTCACGGGTGAAAGCAATGCAAAAACGCTAAGTTTGAACATAGCCCAAGGTGTGGAGGAGTATTTTTGTTTTTGGTTATTTATTTTGCCTTATATACAAGTCATTACCCTGGAAAGGATGTTCCTTAACATATTTCCCAGGAAAACCCATTATGGTTTCGTTTTTGTATGTTTTATTGTGAGTCCGTAAAAGTGGCGTAATACCTCTGACAACATTGTTGACAGCAGTGACCTGGGAGTCAGAGATGCTTCCAGGGGTCTTCCCCATGTTGTTCCCATGTCATTTGAGCACATTTCCCATTGATTTGGGCAATTTTTAGGCCCTCTGCAGACCGCCGGGGGGAGCCGCCTGAAAAATCCTCGAGTTTCCCACTTACATTGGGCTCGTTGCTTGGGTCGAGCACCCGAGTATTCCAATGTGCTCGACCCGAGCATTTTAGTGCTCACCCATCACTAATGAAGACCAGTGTTGTTGGTGCTGGTCTTGATGAGTGGCTGTCCTGGAGTCCTAGCTCGTCAGGCAAACCACTTCATGAATCAGGAGTGTCGGATGATGTTGTACACCTGTGCCCATAATCCTAATCCACCCCATGTTGGCGTAATACTTGTAGTGAACGTCTCTGCTTGTCCTGTATGATAAGCAGCGGCCGCCATGCCCCTGCGCCACCTCTGCCCATTTTGTTGACCCTGGGAGAAACTGACATGATCGCTCAACTGAGTTGGGCTTAAACTTTGCAGCTTTTGTCAGATTTCTGGTGAAAGCTTTGCTGCATCAGCCCGTACCATTTACATCTGTGGGATTCCAGCTGTTAAAGGGAACCTGTCACCAGTGTGAGTCTATGAACAAATGCCACCACCTTTACTGCTCCTGTGCTGCATCTCACAAACATGTCAGCTCCTGACTCCCCCCTATATACCTCAAATAATACCACTTGATCAGCTCTGTATGTAAATGAGGGTGGTCCGGTCTGATGGGTGTCCTCGCTGCGGTGTCTGTCCCTCTCTCCGCTCCTAAAAGCATCCTCCTCCTATGAAAGATGTGACGTGTCATCCACATAGTGAACCGAGAGCTCGCGCCTGCGCAGTAGCTTCACGGCACCGCACTGGCGCACTCTGCTCTGCCCTACTGTGAGCAGCGCATACAACAGCACCGCGCATAGCTTTGTTTCATGTGAGCAGCGAGCTGATATCGCTGGCCTGTGCAGTAGCTTATTCCGATGCTGCTAGGCGTACTGCTGATTAGGAGCAGAGAGGGACAGAGGCCGCAGCGAGGACGATCATAAGACTGGACCACCCTCATTTACATAGTGTGGGAGCAGATCAAATGTTATTATTTGGGGTACACAGGGGGAGTCAGGAGCTGATGTCAGGTCCCTGTAATGGGTAATTGCTGCAGTCTAGACATGGCTGCTGATCAGTGCTGCTCATAGCACTATGGATCTGTCAGGACCCTGTAATGGGTAATTGCTGCAGTGTAGACATGGCGGCTGATCAGTGCTGCTCATAGCACTATGGATGTCAGGACCCTGTATTGGGTAATTGCTGCAGTGTAGACATGGCTGCTGATCACTGCTGCTCATAGCACTATGGATCTGTCAGGACCCTTTATTGGGTAATTGCTACAGTGTAGACATGGCTGCTGGTCAATGCTGCTCATAGCACTATGGATCTGTCAGGACCCTGTAATGGGTAATTGCTGCAGTGTAGACATGGCTACTGATCAGTGCTGCTCATAGCACTATGGATGTCAGGACCCTGAAATGGGTAATTGCTGCAGTGTAGACATGGCTGCTGATCAGTGCTGCTCATAGCACTATGTATCTGTCAGGTCCCTGTAATGGGTAATTGCTGCAGTGTAGACATGGCGGCTGATCAGTGCTGCTCATAGCACTATGGATCTGTCAGGACCCTTTAATGGGTAATTGCTGCAGTGTAGACATGGCGGCTGATCAGTGCTGCTCATAGCACTATGGATCTGTCAGGTCCCTGTAATGGGTAATTGCTGCCGTGTAGACATGGCTGCTGATCAGTGCTGCTCATTGCTCTATGGATCTGTCAGGACCCTGTAATGGGTAATTGCTGCAGTGTAGACATGGCGGCTGAACAGTACTGCTCATAGCACTATGGATCTGTCAGGTCCCTGTAATGGGTAATTGCTGCAGTGTAGACATGGCTGCTGATCAGTGCTGCTCATAGCACTATGGATCTCTCAAGTCCCTGTAATGGGTAATTGCTGCAGTGCAGACATGGCTGCTGATCAGTGCTGCTCATAGCACTATGGATCTGTCAGGTCCCTGTAATGGGTAATTGCTGCAGTGTAGACATGGCTGCTGATCAGTGCTGCTCATAGCACTATGGATCTTTCAGGTCCCTGTAATGGGTAATTGCTGCAGTGTAGATATGGCTGCTGATCAGTGCTGCTCATAGCACTATGGATCTGTCAGAATCCTGTAATGGGTAATTGCTGCAGTGTAGACATGGCTGCTGATCAGTGCTGCTCATAGCACTATGGATCTGTCAGGTCCCTGTAATGGGTAATTGCTGCAGTGTAGACATGGCTGCTGATCAGTGCTGCTCATAGCACTATGGATCTCTCAAGTCCCTGTAATGGGTAATTGCTGCAGTGCAGACATGGCTGCTGATCAGTGCTGCTCATAGCACTATGGATCTGTCAGGTCCCTGTAATGGGTAATTGCTGCAGTGTAGACATGGCTGCTGATCAGTGCTGCTCATAGCACTATGCATCTGTCAGGACCCTGTAATGGGTAATTGCTGCAGTGTAGACATGGCGGCTGATCAGTGCTGCTCATAGCACTATGGATCTGTCAGGACCCTTTAATGGGTAATTGCTGCAGTGTAGACATGGCGGCTGATCAGTGCTGCTCATAGCACTATGGATCTGTCAGGTCCCTGTAATGGGTAATTGCTGCAGTGTAGACATGGCTGCTGATCAGTGCTGCTCATAGCACTATGGATCTTTCAGGTCCCTGTAATGGGTAATTGCTGCAGTGTAGATATGGCTGCTGATCAGTGCTGCTCATAGCACTATGGATCTGTCAGAATCCTGTAATGGGTAATTGCTGCAGTGTAGACATGGCTGCTGATCAGTGCTGCTCATAGCACTATGGATCTGTCAGGACCCTGAAATGGGTAATTGCTGCAGTGTAGACATGGCTGCTGATCAGTGCTGCTCATAGCACTATGGATCTGTCAGGACCCTGTAATGGGTATTTGCTGCAGTGTAGACATGGCTGATCAGTGCTGCTCATAGCACTATGGATCTGTCAGGTCCCTGTAATGAGTAATTGCTACAGTGTAGACATGGCTGCTGATCAATGCTGCTCATAGCACTATGGATCTGTCAGGACCCTGTAATGGGTAATTGCTGCAGTGTAGACCTGTCTGCTGATCAGTGCTGCTCATAGCACTATGGATCTTTCAGGTCCCTGTAATGGGTAATTGCTGCAGTGTAGATATGGCTGCTGATCTGTGCTGCTCATAGCACTATGGATCTGTCAGGATCCTGTAATGGGTAATTGCTGCAGTGTAGACATGGCTGCTGATCAGTGCTGCTCATAGCACTATGGATCTGTCAGGACCCTGTAATAGGTAATTGCTGCAGTGTAGACATGGCTGCTGATCAGTGCTGCTCATAGCACTATGGATCTGTCAGGACCCTGTAATGGGTAATTGCTGCAGTGTAGACATGGCTGCTGATCAGTGCTGCTCATATCACTATGGATCTTTCAGGACCCTGTAATGGGTAACTGCTGCAGTGTAGACATGGCTGCTGATCAGTGCTGCTCATAGCACTATGGATCTGTCAGGACCCTGTAATGGGTAATTGCTGCAGTGTAGACATGGTGGCTGATCAGTGCTGCTCATAGCACTATGTATCTGTCAGGTCCCTGTAATGGGTAATTGCTGCAGTGTAGACATGGCTGCTGATCAGTGCTGCTCATTGCTCTATGGATCTGTCAGGACCCTGTAATGGGTAATTGCTGCAGTGTAGACATGGCGGCTGAACAGTACTGCTCATAGCACTATGGATCTGTCAGGTCCCTGTAATGGGTAATTGCTGCAGTGTAGACATGGCTGCTGATCAGTGCTGCTCATAGCACTATGGATCTCTCAGGTCCCTGTAATGGGTAATTGCTGCAGTGTAGACATGGCTGCTGATCAGTGCTGCTCATAGCACTTTGCATCTGTCAGGACCCTGTAATGGGTAATTGCTGCAGTGTAGACATGGCGGCTGATCAGTGCTGCTCATAGCACTATGGATCTGTCAGGACCCTTTAATGGGTAATTGCTGCAGTGTAGACATGGCGGCTGATCAGTGCTGCTCATAGCACTATGGATCTGTCAGGTCCCTGTAATGGGTAATTGCTGCCGTGTAGACATGGCTGCTGATCAGTGCTGCTCATTGCTCTATGGATCTGTCAGGACCCTGTAATGGGTAATTGCTGCAGTGTAGACATGGCGGCTGAACAGTACTGCTCATAGCACTATGGATCTGTCAGGTCCCTGTAATGGGTAATTGCTGCAGTGTAGACATGGCTGCTGATCAGTGCTGCTCATAGCACTATGGATCTCTCAGGTCCCTGTAATGGGTAATTGCTGCAGTGCAGACATGGCTGCTGATCAGTGCTGCTCATAGCACTATGGATCTGTCAGGTCCCTGTAATGGGTAATTGCTGCAGTGTAGACATGGCTGCTGATCAGTGCTGCTCATAGCACTATGCATCTGTCAGGACCCTGTAATGGGTAATTGCTGCAGTGTAGACATGGCGGCTGATCAGTGCTGCTCATAGCACTATGGATCTGTCAGGACCCTTTAATGGGTAATTGCTGCAGTGTAGACATGGCGGCTGATCAGTGCTGCTCATAGCACTATGGATCTGTCAGGTCCCTGTAATGGGTAATTGCTGCAGTGTAGACATGGCTGCTGATCAGTGCTGCTCATAGCACTATGGATCTTTCAGGTCCCTGTAATGGGTAATTGCTGCAGTGTAGATATGGCTGCTGATCAGTGCTGCTCATAGCACTATGGATCTGTCAGAATCCTGTAATGGGTAATTGCTGCAGTGTAGACATGGCTGCTGATCAGTGCTGCTCATAGCACTATGGATCTGTCAGGACCCTGAAATGGGTAATTGCTGCAGTGTAGACATGGCTGCTGATCAGTGCTGCTCATAGCACTATGGATCTGTCAGGACCCTGTAATGGGTAATTGCTGCAGTGTAGATATGGCTGATCAGTGCTGCTCATAGCACTATGGATCTGTCAGGACCCTGTAATGGGTATTTGCTGCAGTGTAGACATAGCTGCTGATCAGTGCTGCTCATAGCACTATGGATCTGTCAGGTACCTGTAATGAGTAATTGCTACAGTGTAGACATGGCTGCTGATCAATGCTGCTCATAGCACTATGGATCTGTCAGGACCCTGTAATGGGTAATTGCTGCAGTGTAGACCTGTCTGCTGATCAGTGCTGCTCATAGCACTATGGATCTTTCAGGTCCCTGTAATGGGTAATTGCTGCAGTGTAGATATGGCTGCTGATCAGTGCTGCTCATAGCACTATGGATCTGTCAGGATCCTGTAACGGGTAATTGCTGCAGTGTAGACATGGCTGCTGATCAGTGCTGCTCATAGCACTATGGATCTGTCAGGACCCTGTAATAGGTAATTGCTGCAGTGTAGACATGGCTGCTGATCAGTGCTGCTCATAGCACTATGGATCTGTCAGGACCCTGTAATGGGTAATTGCTGCAGTGTAGACATGGCTGCTGATCAGTGCTGCTCATATCACTATGGATCTTTCAGGACCCTGTAATGGGTAACTGCTGCAGTGTAGACATGGCTGCTGATCAGTGCTGCTCATAGCACTATGGATCTGTCAGGACCCTGTAATGGGTAATTGCTGCAGTGTAGACATGGCGGCTGATCAGTGCTGCTCATAGCACTATGGATCTGTCAGGACCCTGCAATGGGTAATTGCTGCAGTGTAGACATGGCGGCTGATCAGTGCTGCTCATAGCACTATGGATCTGTCAGGTCCCTGTAATGGGTAATTGCTACATTGTGGACATGGCTGCTGATCAATGCTGCTCATAGCACTATGGATCTGTCAGGACCCTGTAATGGGTAATTGCTGCAGTGTAGACATGGCTGCTGATCAGTGCTGCTCATAGCACTATGGATCTGTCAGTACCCTGTAATGGGTAATTGCTGCAGTGTAGACATGGCTGCTGATCAGTGCTGCTCATAGCACTATGGATCTGTCAGGACCCTGTAATGGGTAATTGCTGCAGTGTAGACATGGCTGCTGATCAGTGCTGCTCATAGCACTATGGATCTGTCAGGTCCCTGTAATGGGTAATTGCTGCAGTGTAGACATGGCTGCTGATCAGTGCTGCTCATAGCACTATGGATCTGTCAGGACCCTGTAATGGGTAATTGCTGCAGTGTAGACATGGCGGCTGATCAGTGCTGCTCATAGCACTATGGATCTGTCAGGTCCCTGTAATGGGTAATTGCTGCAATGTAGACATGGCTGCTGATCAGTGCTGCTCATAGGGATCTGTCAGGACCCTGTAATGGGTAATTGCTGCATTGTGGACATGGCTGCTGATCAGTGCTGCTCATAGCACTATGGATCTGTCAGGACCCTGTAATGGGTAATTGCTGCAGTGTAGACATGGCGGCTGATCAGTGCTGCTCATAGCACTATGGATCTGTCCGGTCCCTGTAATGGGTTGTTGCTGTAGTTGGAGGTACAGGCCTCTATTCTCTGGTCCTGGCATCTGTAGGTGGATAATCGCTATAATTCTGGGCACCTGCTTACCAGGAATGGCTTCCTCTCCTGAGCTTACGCTATATTCCTCCTGACAAGGACCAGCATAATGAAGGGCTCCTCTAATATTCCTGAGTTGTGGTGTGAGGAGATTGTCCAGGGGTTGGTGAGGAGGACACTACTTGTTGGTGTGTTGTACAATGAAACGTGGCTCATTCTTATATTTTGCCTGCAGAATCTGACTATAATGGCGACCGTGATCTACACTGACCAGGAGAACGGTGATGTTAATGCTGCGCTGTTGTCCAGAGATCGTGCACAACTATCAGGTGCCGGTAAGTGGTTTCTAAAGGTAACGGCCGATCTGGCCCCAATTCATCAAGGGGTTTAATAGATTTCTAGCAGAACTCTGACAAGTCAAAACTTTTATGCAACTTAATGATTAAAAATTGTGACCTTTTTTAGCACTTTCATGCCAGGTCAGCCAGCTCTGTCAAGTGGGTGGAGCATGGACAGGGCATGGTGGAGCCGCCTGATACTCATGGAAAGTTGGGACTTACAGCACCACTCCAGCTTTTTTTGTTTGGTTTTCAGCGCTGGGATGGCTCTTTTAAATGTAGGGCCTCTGGTCATATACTCGCCCTCCGGCGTCTTCACTGTTTTTCGGCATTGTTATGTTCCTATGGCACTATCTTGTGAGCGCAGCTGACTGGCCATAAGTCAGAAGCTACGACACAAGATCTCAATGCAATTCTATGGAAGCCAGAACAAGGCTCTCATAGACTTGTATGGGAAAGTGACCTCCGCGGCTCCATGAAACACTGGAGCAGCCAACAGGTCACTCTTCACCGGACAACGATGGGAGCAACTCTGGAAAACAAAGGCGGCAGCAAGTGAGTATGAGACCGGGCAATTGTATATAAAGCGCCACTCCAGCAATGCAGTAAAAAAAGCACCACTCCAGTGTTTTGGTTTTTTACAAATTAATTGCGCCTCCCCACAAGTGTTAATTTGGGGTCCACCTCATAATGAACTTGGTTTCTTCTGCCCACCCATCTTTAAAGAAGCAATCATCAAAGTTTTTATTCTCAATATATTGCGATCATCATATTGTATAGCACTTAAAATTTTAGAAGGCAGAAGGCGAAATGTACGTCTGGGTTGGGTTTTTTTTTCCTGGGTTTGGCAATGCAATCCTACATAGGTATTATGTCTCACTGTTGTACTTCAATACATCTACATTTGGCTGTTGGGATCTATGAATGATTATGTCATTCTTAGAAGGACCCTGAGTCAGGTAACCTAATGACTAGTAGATTCACAGCCATCTGGATCAAAAATCCTGTTATGTGAGGTTGTGCTGCCGCCTAGTGGCTTCCCATTCTTTTACATAACCCTCTACACCAGGGGTCCTCAAACTTTTTAAACAGGGGGCCAGTTCACGGTCCCTCAGACCATTGGAGGGCCGGAATATAGTTTTTAAAAAAAACTATGAACAAATTACTATGCACACTGCACATATCTTATTTTGTAGTTTAAAAATAACAATACAGTAACAAATACAATATTTAAAATGAAGAACAAGTAAAGTTAAATCAACCGGTATTTCAATAGGTAGGTAACTGTACCCAATAGGCAGCATAGGTCCCCAATAGGCAGGTAAATGTCCCCAATAGGCAGCATATGTCCCCAATAGGCAGGTAAATATCCCCAATAGGCAGCATAGGTCCTCAATGGGCAGGTAAATGTCCCCAATAGGCAGGTAAATATCCCCAATAGGCAGCATAGGTCCTCAATGGGCAGGTAAATGTTCCCAATAGGCAGGCTGTTTCCCCCTTATAATGCCATATGCAGCCTGTTCCATCCCTTATAATGCCCCATGCAGGCTGTTCCCCCTTATAATGCCCCATGCTGGATGCCACCCCCATATAATGCCCCATGCAGCATGTCACCCCCCCCCCATATAATGCCCCATGCAGCCTGTCACCCCCCCATATAATGCCCCATGCAGCCTGTCACCCCCCCCATATAATGCCCCATGCAGCATGTCACCCCCCCATATAATGCCCCATGCAGCATGTCACCCCCCCATATTATGCCCCATGCAGCATGTCAACCCCCCCCATATTATGCCCCATGCAGGATGTCCCTTTACCCCCATATAATGCCCCAAGCAGCATGTCAACCCCCCCCCATATTATGCCCCATGCAGGATTCCCCCCCCCCCCATATAATGCCCCATGCAGGATGTCACCCCCCATATAATGCCCCATGCAGCATGTCACCCCCCATATAATGCCCCATGCAGCATGTCACCCCCCATATAATGCCCCATGCAGGATGTCACCCCCCATATAATGCCCCATGCAGCATGTCACCCCCCCCCCATATAATGCCACATGCAGCATGTCACCCCCCCATATAATGCCCCATGCAGCATGTCACCCCCCCATATAATGCCCCATGCAGCATGTCACCCCCCCCATATAATGCCCCATGCAGCATGTCACCCCCCATGTAATGCCCCATGCAGCATGTCACCCCCCCATGTAATGCCCCATGCAGCATGTCACCCCCCCATGTAATGCCCCATGCAGCATGTCACCCCCCATATAATGCCCCATGCAGCATGTCACCCCCCATATAATGCCCCATGCAGCATGTCACCCCCCATATAATGCCCCATGCAGCATGTCACCCCCCATATAATGCCCCATGCAGCATGTCACCCCCCCATATAATGCCCCATGCAGCATGTCACCCCCCCATATAATGCCACATGCAGCATGTCACCCCCCCATATAATGCCACATGCAGCATGTCACCCCCCCATATAATGCCCCATGCAGGATGTCACCCCCCATATAATGACCTATGCCTCCATACATTAAAAAAAAAAAATCCAATACTCACCTCACTCCTCCTCACCTGCTGCCGCTGCTCTGGTCTGGTCTGGACTCCAGCGTCGCGGCGGCGTCGTCCCGCTCTGCGCTCCCTGTGACAGCACTCGGGATGGTGCGGTGTAAAGACGTCACCGCGCCCTCTGACCTGAGACGTCACAGGAAGCGCACAGCAGGAAGACAGCGGATCTGCGGAGGCACGGGAAGAGGTAAGTATCCGCCTGCCGGGGCCCTGAGCAAGCGGGCGGAAGGGCGGGCAATGGCACCGCTCTCCTCTCCTCCTCCCATAGCCCGGCGGGCCGGATAAAAGTCCTCCGCGGGCCGCATGTGGCCCGCGGGCCGTAGTTTGAGGACCCCTGCTCTACACTGTCCATGTGTCCATTGCCACACACCCATTTTTGGATGTCGTTATATTTACAATGTGATTGGACATTTTTGATAATATTTATAAGCTGTATGTAGAAACAGGAGGTCAGTTTTCCTTGTATGAGTCATAAGTCACTGCAAAAGTCCCTGGCAGGGGGATGAGAGCAGCTGGGTCAGGAGGGGAATGATTTTTGCAGGGAAGAGTCTTCCTAATTCTACATAGAGCAGAGAAAAGAGAATAATTAGCCCAGTAGAAAGGTATAATGAGCAGCTGTAAGTACAGTGCTGTATAATCTGATTACAATGTACTAAGAGGATAAGCTCTGATGGGAGAGGGTCTTTAAGCCTGTCATGTATTGGGTAATGAGTTGGGGTGTCAGTCTCCATCAGTGCTGGCTGAACACTGACTATCCTGCTCAGATTACTACACATGGCGCTGCTCCTCCTCCCTGTAGTATGGGCTACGCAGGACGGTGCCGAGGCTCCAGATTCTACCTGCACAGCAACAAGGTCCCAACACTTCTACCTCTATAACTTGCCTAATGCAGACGCAAACCTGCAGCCTTTCCACTGAGATCTTGTCGGCCTTCTACACTGCCATGGCTTTGTCTGCACAATGTAGCTTAAAGGGAATGTCCACTTCTTAAGCTTCCTAGAAGTCTACAAGACCACCCCTGATCTCTACAATATAAGGTCGGTGTTCCTCTAACCCCCTGCCTTATTTGGCAAATGGGTTCAGTTTTCTATAGAAGTGGCAGAATTTAACCCCTTCCTGACCATGTTATTTCCCGTCTCTGCATTTTTCTTACTCTTCTAAGAGCAGTATCTTTATTTTTCTGTCAGTACAGCCATATGAGGGTTTTTGTTTTTATGCCGTTCACTGATCAGGTAAATTATTTTTATATTTTGATTGGACTTTTACAGAAGTAACGCCCATATGTTTTATTTTAAAATGGGTCATAGAGGGGCAGGGGTGATTTGAATGTTCAGATTATACTTTTTCCTTTTTGTCCCCTTAGGGGACTTGAACATGCAATCATCTGATTTCTTGTGTTATGTACAGCAATACTGCAGTATATAGCCAGCATTCACAGATCTGTCATGACAGGCATGGGTCTTTTCAGCAGACTCCTTCCTGGCAGTGATGGCATCCCATGATCGTGTTACAGGGGCACAGATGGGCACATGGCATGACTCCCTTCTCAGTTCGCTGGTAATGCTGCTGTCCATCTCTAACAGGTGGAGCTCTGGCCTACATGTGGCTATTAAAGGCAGATGATGGCTAAATATCACAGCCATCATCTTCCAGGCGAGAAGTCACATCTGGCATATGATGTAACTGCAAATCATGTTGGTAAGGGGTTAAAGTGCCACTCCAGTGGGGTTTTGTCACGTGAAATCCTTTTAGTGCAGAAATGACGTAGTCCTTTTGGGCATGAGGGCTGGGTGCTGGGATTACTAGTACACCTGACATCCAGGTGGGCATAATTCTGTTCCTTGTGTATTGGAAGACTTTTGTCTCTGCAGCTTTGGTGTTGGCAATCTTTCACTTTCATGCCCATTGATGGTCCACATGGTTGGCTCAGGAACCGTCCTCACATGATCTAGATTTCCCTAAAGGAAAGTCGCTGTGTGGGGGAAAAATGGGGGAGTCTGTGATGCACCTTATGCCACGGCGCCTCGTGTGCTAAGGCGTGTTAGGTTGCATGAGGCTAAATATCCGGCTCTTCATGTTACGGCTGTTGGTATTCATTTAATTAAGGGGGGAGGGGATGTTAAATGAGGGAGTGATGGCGGTAAAAGAACAAAATCTACTTTGATTAATACAGACTGTGTATTAGTACAATGTTATAATGTTGATGGTCAGAGGCAGGAGTGGGTACAGAGGGGGGCATGTGACAGTTCATTTTCAATCGTTAAAATATGGTTAAGCAGGTTAATGTAGTATCCTGGAATATTAGAGGTATGGGAGATCACAACTAAAGATTTACAGGAGACGGATTGCGATACGGGGGCCGCTGCGGCACTGAGCAAGCTTTGGAGGGGGCCGGCCTATCATTCTACACATAGTACTTATTCTAGGGGGGTTAGTATATTGATTCATCCGAATTTACCCTTTGAATGTGAAGGAAGTATTTGTGACAGGGAGGGAAGGTATGTATGTCTAGTGTGCAGAGTGGCTGGGCTTAGAACTTGTCTAATTGCTCTGTATGTTCCTCCACCTTTCTCTATACAGACTGTGCGCCAGCTATTCCCGTGGATAACGGAATTTGCTACCATACCCCTGTTAGTCATCGGTGATTTTAATATGTACCTACACGCTGAGCTTGATAAGTATAGGGGTAATGTTGGGGGAGGGGCTGCTCAAGAGACGTCGTTGGCAAGTGTCTTGCAGGAAATTAGCTTGGTAGATGTGTGGCGGGCTCGATTCCCAAATGTTAAGCAGTATTCGTGTTACTCGCCATCCTATTCCTCTGTCCAGAATTGACCTGGCTCTGGGAAATAGTCATCTAGTCCCTCTAGTTACTAAAGTAGAATACTGCACAAGATTGTTATCTGATCATTCACCATTATTGGTTGTTTTGGGGGTCGATCCTGGCACCATAAACAGAAGGGCACTGTGGAGGTTTAACCCCTACTGGCTGGATGTATTTGGGGAACAGATGGACTTAGCAGGTAAATTGGATCGTTTCTTTAAAGACAACATAGGCTCTGCCCCTTTAAATACGGTATGGGAAGCCATGAAGGCATTTTTACGGGGGATCCTGATTAAGGAAATTTCCATGATCAAATCCAAAAACAGGGCCCGTCTTCAGGAGCTGCGGAGGGAAGTAGACATATTGGAACAGAGGTATGTTGGGTCCCCAAGCATAGAGAATAGGGAACACTGGACACGGGCACAGGCTACACTAAATGATCATATATTGAAACAAGCGGAGCATAAACGGTTCTTTCTTAAACAGCAATTTTATGTGGAGGGAGAGAGTACAGGGCACTTACTGGCCACCATAGCCAAGGCCCAGACTGGGGCTCCTATGATTGCACCTATCAGGGATACTAAGGGTGTGGTAATTACTGATTCAATGGAAGTTTTACAGACAATTATACTCCTCCAAACTGACTAAGGCGCAAAGGGACATAGATCTCTATCTTCATGATATGCAAATACCATGTCTGACAGATGACCAGAGAGAGCAACTAGATGCACCAATTACACTGGAGGAGATGCAGGAAGCTTTAAAAGATTTTCAAAATAACAAGGCCCCTGGTACTGATGGGATCCTCGCGGAAATTTATAAGGAAGCGGGGGGGGTTTTGCTTCCCAGGTTACTGGAAGGGCTTAAGGGGGCGAGGGAGGGGGGGGGCTTTGCCGACTTCAATGAGGGAGGCTAGCATAGTTCTTTTGACAAAACCTGGAAAGGATGCATTAAACCCTGAATCATATAGGCCAATATCCTTACTCTCGGTAGATGTAAAAATTTTAGCTAAGGTCTTGGCTACCAGACTGGTGGCGGTTATCACACATTTGGTTGCAGAAGACCAGACTGGGTTTATACCGGCCAAGTCGACGGCAATTAATTCTTAATCTGCAAATGCAGTCCCAAAATGCGGGTGGTAGGGCAGTGCTATCACTTGACGCCGCTAAGGCTTTTGATAGTGTCGAATGGGAGTATTTATGGGCTGTTTTGAGAAAGATGGGGTTTGGTACTGGATTTCGGGCCTGGCCGCGGCTTCTGTATAACAATCCAGTAGCTCAGATTCAAATTAATGGCAATCTTTCTGGTAGCATTGAAATGGGCAGAGGCACGCGTCAGGGCTGCCCGTTGTCTCCCTTACTGTTCGACCTGGCTATGGAGCCGTTGGCTGTTAAGCTTCGCTCCAGCAGCGAAATACAGGGGTTCCGCTATAAAACACTGTAGGAGCGGGTAGCCCTATATGCCGACGACCTTCTGTTGTTTTTGGGCGACACGGAGCAATCTCTGACGACGGCTATGAATTTAATAAGGGAGTTTGGAGATCATTCTGGCCTACAGATTGATTGGGATAAATCAGTTCTTATGCCGGTGGATGGTTTGTCTCTGAATACTAGGGCAGGGAATACTTGATTGGAGATTGTGCGAGAATTTAAATATCTCGGAGTTAGAGTGACCACATCTATCGGAGATTACATTCCTTTAAACTTACTTGAACTGCTTACCAGATTTCAACAAAAGGCCAATACTTGGAGCAAACTCCCCCTATCAGTAGTAGGTCGAACTAACTTCATTAAAATGGTGTTAATGCCCCAATTATTATATATCCTTCATAATTCACCTGTCTGGGTCCCCATGAGAAAATTTTATAAACTTCAAGCACTATTTCGGGAATTGATCTGGAAAAAAGGGGTTGGATACACTTCAAAGGCCCAAAGATCAGGGGGGACTAGCCGCACCTAATCCATGGATATATTTTCTAGCCTCTCAGACTCAACAACTCTGGTTAATTCAGGGGAACCTAGATAAACTGATACGTCTACTCAAACACAATTTGCCAATTACCTCCTTTCTAGAAACGGGAATCTCGGGGTGGGATGCTAGACGGCATCTTCCGACCCTAGCACTTATGGGGAAAACGTGGCAGAAAATCAAACTGTTGTTGGGAATAGAGGGTTTTACCCCGTTGTGGCATAATGCGGGCCTTCCAGAGATCCAGAAATTGAAAGGATTCGGAATATGGGAAAAATTGGGAATAACTAATGTGGCACAAATATTAGAGGGGGAAATATTTAAATCGTTCCATCAGCTGAAAGAAGAATACTGTATTCCACAAACTAGTTTCTACTTTTATCTCCAAATAAGGCATGCATGGTTTGTACAGCCGCGACATATGCAGAGTAAAATCCAACATCATCTACTGTTTAACACATTATTATGCCAAAGAGGTGGGAAGGGATTAATTTCCAGAATCTACAGGATACTTATGCAGCAATTTCAGTGGGACTGACCCTTAAATGTTAAGGAGAGGTGGGAGCATGACATTGGTACTATAACCTCGGAAGAATGGGAAGATGTGGTGGGGAGCGTTCCGATACTATCTACATGTGCGGCACATAGACTCTCACAGTTGTACTTATTGCATAGGGTATATAGAACTCCCAAATTTCTACAGCGCATTGGAGCAAGGAATGACAGTGTGTGTCCAAAATGTGGAGAGGAAGGAGCAGATCTTATGCATATGATGTGGACGTGTAGGAGGGTCGCGGTATTCTGGAATGTGTGTGTAGTACATTAATAATGTGTTTGAGTGTAATCTACCCTTATATCCTAAAGTGTGTGTTGGGCCATGTAGAAATAATAGGATGTGACGAGGATGAAATAATAGCCGTTAAGAGGACTCTATATCAGATCAGAAAGCTTATAGCTGCACATTGGTTGGATCCCTCTCAGGTTCCAGGAATTCTTGGATAGATTGCGTCTTTTATTAAGATTAGAAGAGGGAGTGTACAAAAAGCGGAAGGCTATACGGAAATTTGATCAAATCTGGGGTAGATGGAGCACGTTTCATGGTTATCATATTATGTCCATTTTAAATATCAATTGAGTCTGAAATGTTGTGGTCTCTCAGGTTCTACTTAACTAATCACTGACTATTAGATATTATGCTCTGTATCCATGGATCAAATTATCAATGCTTTAACAGTTAGATAAGCTATATGATAATATGCCGTCTGTAATTAAATTTGTCTTTGCCATATGGTTTTTGGGGGTGTAATGGGCGGGGGGAGGGTGAACGGGTGGGTTTTGAAGGGCATTGCCAGTTGGGTGATTTCTCAATGTTTATGTGCAATGTTAAAAAAGTATTTTAATAAAAGGTATCTGATTTTTTTTTTAAAAAAAGGAAAGTCGCTTGTGAAAACCCACCAGGACAAAGTGCACGGTTCTGTATCATGTGGGAAAACATCAAGAAAAGCTCTAGGAAATATCAACAAGCAAGTAATGACCCAGAAGAACGGGCAGCCTCTGAAAGGAGACCGGAAAGTGCCAAAGCCTGCGCCAGCTGTTATACAGGTATAATGTACTACCGCAGCTCTGATCATACACCGCTCTTGTGTTCTGCCCTGTACTGGTGTACAGACTTGTATCTACATAATCCTAAAATGCCACAGGAACATCTGCAAGAAGATCACATGGCATTTTCTACTATTACAAGTCCCATTATTATCTGTTGGATTAAAGTGGGCTAATATCCGGCTAATCTAGCTGTGTAACGTGTATGGGGGTCTCCTGGCTGCCCTAACAAATGTTCAGTTCAAATACCCGCTCCTTGTTCTCTAGGCACACATTGCTTAGAGGCAGCAGATTACCCTCCTCCCCACAGAACACATGAGAGCTCATCTGTATGTTGGGAGAGATGGCTGCTAGCCAAACAGTGTATGGCCAGGCCACAGCTAGGCCACAAGGGCTTGGCTGACTCCTTTTCAGATCATATATGGAGAACCTAATGGTAAATACTGGATAAATGAAGCTTGTGACCTGGTTCCCGTTCCCCACTAGGTTTCTGACACTTCTGATAAGACAGACGAGCAGCAGTACCCCGACATTGAGAAGTTTGTTCCCTACAATCCTGCAGGTAACTCTTCCACATCTTGCTGTACCTATTGCCTGCCATTAGCCACTTGCCTTTACATTTAATTTTGAGCATCAGAATCAATTCTAATATTTGCACCTGAAGCTGGATGGGGTTAGTGAATTTGTCACCAGGATTTTGCTGCCCCATCTGAGAGCAGCATGATTTAGGGGCTGAGACCCTGATTACAGTGATGGATCACTTGGTGCAGTTCAGAGTAACTGTGTCTGCTGCAGATCTACAAATGCTCTGAATGCTGGGCTCTGTATAACCCCACCCACACCACTGATTGGTAGCTTTCTGCCTATGCACAGTGTATAGAGCTATCCATCAGTTGTGGGGACAGGGTTGGACTACATGGCAGCAGCTTTACTAGTCCTCTGGTGGCAGTCTCCTGCTGGTGGAGGATCACTTATCAAAACTACAGCAGTCAGCCCAGAAAGCAACACGTCTCTGGAATTGGGGATCTTTGTCCCCACGTTGTGCTGCTCTCAGATCAGGTGGCAATAAACCTGGTGACAGATTCCCTTTAAATGCAGTTTAGGGCCATCTCTGTTACACTCTTACTCTCTATTAGCTGCAATGTCCCATCTGCCTAATGCAGCCACAGATCTCATGGCTGCAGTATCCGGATCTTCAGAAACTCGCTGACATCGTGTCAGTTAATCCAATGAGTGTTTGCAGTGACAGCAATGTCTGTTAGCTGGGCTTCTGCTGCTGCTCAGTTGTGGAGGAGAGCAGACAGATGTCAGTGTGGTGTTCGGAGGCTCCTGGGGCCCCTGCACGTGACATCAGGAGTGCCAGAGATCCAGAGTGTGGTCTTGGGCTCCACTATACAGGTGGGACTCTGCAGCTATTTGGGGGTGGGGAGAGGAGGGCACAACACTGACGTGTGCAGTGAAGGTGGTTCAAGTTCATTGATGCTAGATGACCCATTTTGGTGCATTGAGCCCAAAGGTAAACTAGGAATGCCAAAGAACCAATCAAAAACAACTGAACAAAATAGTCAAATTCTGCATAAATAGGAAATCTACTTAACCGTGTATTCATTAAAGGTTTTTTAGAGTGACACCATAGAGACAGGCGCTCACACCAGTGTACATACAATAGTTAAAATACAAAAATATAGACTAGATCTCACAGACACAGGGCAAAGTGTGTGGTATGGAATCCAATATATAATGTATCAGAGCAAAGATTATAGATCTAACCATGCAATAGCTCTGTCCAAGAGTAATTGAATAAATCTACTATATGACAAGATAAGAGTGCTTGTGCATAATCCAAATAGGGATTCCCAACACAGGAAGTATGTAAAGGTGCTTAGTGCATATCAAGGTCGGTAGTAAATAAAGCATTAGTACCTGTGTGGTCCAGAGACTTGTGTGGAGCCCACCCAAGTGTTGGGAATCCCTATTTAGATTATGCACAAGCACTCTTATCTCGTCATATAGTAGATTTATTCAATTACTCTTGGACAGAGCTATTGCATGGTTAGATCTATAATCTTTGCTCTGATACATTATATATTGGATTCCATACCACACACTTTGCCCTGTGTCTGTGAGATCTATTCTATATTTTTGTATTTTAACTATTGTATGTACATTGGTGTGAGCGCCGGTCTCTAGTGTCACTCTCTTACCTAACCGTGTATTCATTAAAGGTTTTTTCCTATTTATGCATACATTTTCTATATTCGGTTCTTGATTGGTTCTTTGTAATTTCTTCCAAACTGTCCTGTCCACATGTCTGGTGAATGTGTGAATTTCTAACTAGCACACATGTTGGTGTAGTATTTACAGAGATTTTAGTGCCGTATCTTACTACAATCTAGGAATGCCTCCTAATCTTAAGCACCACATTAAAGCCCTTTTAAACCATAAGATATGAGTGGACTTGCAGCAAGATTGCTGGGTATCTTTGAGCAGCCAGTTGCTTATTCCTTTTCCAAAGATCAACCTATTCTAAAACTATATTATATATTTTTTGCCTTGTAGATTTTGAGACCTTTGATGTCCCAGAAGAACATAAACTGAGTCACCTCTCCCTGGCTGGTGTCGGTCTTATAGCTAATGTGAATGATGCTAAAAGGTTTGCGTCTCTACTAAGCCTAGAGCCGGCCCTCATGGACATCCCTGCACTTAGTTGGGTGTCAGGTAGGTGATTATAATTGAAATGGCAGATAAGATGGTGAAAGCCAGCCTTACTCTGCAGAGATCACTACACATCATGGTACTGTCATCAATACGGGTGACTGCAGTTCTGACACCTTCATACCAAGCACTGTAAAAGCCTAAAACCATTTGGTGAAAACACTGACTGCCAGCAGTTAGATATGACGCCAGAATTATGGTGCAAATACTTTAATAACACCAGTCTGGATGAATCAGAGCCCCGTTGTTTTGCCATGCAGGGTTTACAGCTCGCTCCCTTTCCCCTGCACTGTCACTGCTGCAGCCTATAACTAGCAGCAGGGGAAGGAGTACAGCTGATGGGGTTAAAATTGTCACCAGGTGATTGCCCCTACATTGTGCTGCACTCAGATGGGGTAGCAGAGACCCTGATTCCTGTGGTCATAAAAATGACAGTAAGCGACATCACTTTTCTCTGTCTAGCAGTTCTCTGAATGCTGAGCTCTGTGTAACCCCACCATTAATTGTACCCATGGTCAAAGCTGCTAATCAGTGATGAGGATGAGCTCTGTAGGACTACATGGCAGCAGGTTTACTAGTCCTCTAGTGGTGGTCTCCTACTGATAATTATTGATATTTATCAACGCTACACTAAGCAGTCCGATAAGTGTCACACCGCTGGAATCGGTCGCTCAGATTATGTCCCAAAATCCTGATGGCAGATTCCATTTAAGTAGTAATCTCGGCCATGTTGGTAACAGGCTACAATCCTCATCCATGTCTAGACTGGTGGGCTGGGTTTTGAGTGACTTGACCATTAGCTTCCTTGTTCTCCTCACTCTCCCCATATAACTGTTATCCAGTGTCACTAGCCTCATTCCCTACAGCAGGGGTCCGCATTCTGGGGCTCAGACCCCCCGTGTGCCTTACAGCTGGGTGCATTTACATAAGGTCTAGCGAACAGCCATAAAGAGCAGGTCTCCAGATGGTGACTTGTGAAGAACCCTGCAAAGAACAGCAGATCTGGATGTGTAGATGGGTGGGAAGCTTGAGAGAAAATGATACTGCCGGTTAGAGGGCGCTTGAAGCTAGAGGTGATGGGAGAATACCTGATGGGGTCACATCCAGGGGTACTCATTAAGTATACCTCCTATAACGGTGGGGGCACCGGATCTTTAACTGCCGTTATATGCTTAATGTGGGTCATTGGACACCACTGAATTGCTATATAGCAGGTCAAATAGGTTTTCTACACTAGTCAAAATAACTTTGTATTCCAGATGCTGCTGACAGTCTTCCATCTTTCCTTGCCATGCTGGAAGAGATCGCTGTGGAGATGCCCCTGACTGACTGAACAGTTTAAACAGTGAAACGTCACTTATTTATTTGTCCTCCATTTTGTTAGTGCGCTTGTTCTTAAATAATAAAAAAAAAATGTTTTAATGAATGTATTGCTTGTTACATATATTGAAGGATGGCATTACAGTTGGGAATTTCTACTCTACTTCTGCTAAAGTGTAAATTCACCATGTGTTGGAGGAATGTAGCTTTTCCGGAGCCGTGTATACAGTGCTGGCCAAAAGTATTGGCACCCCTGCTATTCTGTCAGATAATACTCAGTTTCTTCCTGAAAATGATTGCAATCACAAATTCTTTGGTATTATTCTCTTCATTTAATTTGTCTTCAATGAAAAAAACACAAAAAGAATTGTCCTAAAGCCAAATTGGATATAATTCCACACCAAACCTAAAAAAGGGGGTGGACAAAAGTATTGGCACCCTTTGAAAAATCATGTGATGCTTCTCTAATTTGTGTAATTAACAGCACCTGTAACTTACCTGTGGCACCTAACAGGTGTTGGCAATAACTAAATCACACTTGCAGCCAGTTAACATGGATTAAAGTTGACTCAACCTCTGTCCTGTGTCCTTGTGTGTACCACATTGAGCATGGAGAAAAGAAAGAAGACCAAAGAACTGTCTGAGGACTTGAGAAACCAAATTGTGAGGAAGCATGAGCAATCTCAAGGCTACAAGTCCATCTCCAAAGACCTGAATGTTCCTGTGTCTTCCGTGCGCAGTGTCATCAAGAAGTTTAAAGCCCATGGCACTGTGGCTAACCTCCCTAGATGTGGACGGAAAAGAAAAATTGACGAGAGATTTCAACGCAAGATTGTGCGGATGGTGGATAAAGAACCTCGACTAACATCCAAACAAGTTCAAGCTGCCCTGCAGTCCGAGGGTACAACAGTGTCAACCCGTACTATCCATTGACGTCTGAATGAAAAGGACTGTATGGTAGGATACCCAGGAAGACCCCACTTCTTACCTCGAGACATAAAAAAGCCAGGCTGGAGTTTGCCAAAACTTACCTGAGAAAGCCTAAAACGTTTTGGAAGAATGTTCTCTGGTCAGATGAGACAAAAGTAGAGCTTTTGGGAAAAAGCATCAACATAGAGTGTACAGGAAAAAAAAGAGGCATTCAAAGAAAAGAACACTGTCCCTGCAGTCAAACATGGCAGAGGTTCCCTGATGTTTTGGGGTTGCTTTGCTGCCTCTGGCACTGGACTGCTTGACCGTGTGCATGGCGTTATGAAGTCTGAAGACTACCAACAAATTTTGCAGCATAATGTAGGGCCCAGTGTGAGAAAGCTGGGTCTCCCTCAAAGGTCATGGGTCTTCCAGCAGGACAATGACCCAAAACACACTTCCAAAAGCACTATAAAATGGTTTGAGAGAAAGCACTGGAGACTTCTAAGGTGGCCAGCAATGAGTCCAGACCTAAATCCCATAGAACACCTGTGGAGAGATCTCAAAATGGCAGTTTGGAGAAGGCACCCTTCAAATATCAGGGACCTGGAGCAGTTTGCCAAAGAAGAATGGTCTACAATTCCAGCAGAGCATTGTAAGAAACTCATTGATGGTTACCGGAAGCGGTTGTTCACCGTTATTTTGGCTAAAGGTTGTGCAACCAAGTATTAGGCTGAGGGTGCCAATACTTTTGTCCGGCCCATTGTTGGAGTTTTGTGTGAAATGATCAATGATTTGATTTTTGCTTCATTCTCTTTTGTGTTTTTTCCTTGCAAGCAAATTAAATGAAGATAATAAGAACAAAGAATTTGTGATTGCAATCATTTTCAGGAAGAAACTGAGTATTATCTGACAGAATTGCAGGGGTGCCAATACTTTTGGCCAGCACTGTATATCTCTAATTTAGAACGATGACTGCACTTCACTACAAGCTAATTGTGCTTGAGCATTGTTAAAGGTGATCTCTGAGAAATGTAGATGAATACACATTTAACACCTTCCTCTCTTGCAGTATATTTTAATCACAGGTAAAGTTCCCTGCCTTTAACCCCTTTCTGACATGGTAATACATTCCTGTGCCCTTGGCTTTATTGACCAGGGAGGTATTACGACATGGCGATCGCACACAGGTTGTGCGGGTGTGATAGCCGCCAGGTGACAGCTGGCACTCTGTGCCAGGAGCAGTGCCTGCACCGCTCTCCGCACTTTAACCCCCTAAATGCTGTGAAGACCTTGAGTCTTCCATGGGCATAACACTATTCAGACAACGCAGGGTGAGGGTAAAACAGTGTGGCAATACTTTATTGAACCACCAAACATATAGAACAGTCCCAGCAAACACCCAAGATGCCACAACATTGCACAGTCTCACCCGGCCGCTGGCCCGCCCAGAATAGATCAGCTGCAACTTCGGGACTTCCAGGGCCAGCTACCTCACTAGTGGCTCCCCACTTTTGGCGGGCTGCCACAGAAAGGAGGTAGCAGCAAGCTTAGGAAGCTGACAGTCCACCGAGGTACAGGGCAGGAGACCCGATGGTCCCACCTGGGCTTCTCCAAGAGCTTCAATGGGGTCAGATGACCGGCTGGTTCCAATCTGGCTTCTCCGAACGTCTCCATGGGTTCCAGGTGACCAGAGGGTCCCACCTGGCAACTCCAAACAACATATCCATGGGACTAGATGACTTCATCGTCCCAACCTGGTTCCCCCAAATGTATCCATGGGTTCTCTGATGGTCAATGGAGCAGATCTATATCCTTCCAGTCATGGTCGTATACCCTTAGGCCGGAATCATGTAGAATGCAAATCTTGATTGAGCCATGCTATCCATCTGCTGTCCTGAAGAATGTCTATCTGATTCTCCATGATTCCCTTTTCAGTAGGATAGAAAACCCCTTTTTATATTTATATATGTGGCTAAGGTCATCAGTCACGTGGGGAGGGGGGGTACAGTGCTCAGGTCTCATTGTTTGAGCTAAATCCCCTCCTCTTGTAAATAAACTAGCTGACTTTAGTACAATTGATAATCAGCATATTAACAAACATTGTTTCCAAACCAAGAGTAGTCAATATTGTCAACACAACGATAATAGTGTATTTCTCTTGGCTTAACAAATTTAGAAGTCTGGCTAATTAAGATTAGAAGCTGTGTGGTCACAAAAGCGATAAAAAGTCATGTGCCCAATAATGGTACCAATAAAAATGTCAACTTGTCCAGCAAAAAAACAAGTCCTTACATGACTGTCAGCCAAAATATGGAAAAAAGTTATAGCTCTCAAAATATGGCGATGCAAAAACTAGTCTCTGCAGGAAAAAAAAAAGCCTCCCAAAGATCGCAGTATAGCTTGGCTCACATTTATCCTGCTCTGAACGCTTATGCCGGGGTATCCGTGTAAATCTCTGAAATACGTGCTTCAGATGGAACCCTCGGCGGAAGATTCCCTGTAAGGAGGCAAATGGAGACGCCCTCTGGCCTGTGATGCCACGGTGTCCGTCTTTTCATTAGGCATGCATAAAAGTGCCTTCGGCCACAGTTTTGTGAACCTCCTTTATTTAAAAAAAAAGAATAAAAAAAAAAAATGCTCGCTACTTCAGTTTGCATCGGGTGCTTGGGTATGCACTGAGTAGTATCAGGGGTGCTCGAGTCTCCGCCCCGCAAGTTTTGCGTCTGTTATACAGCCAAAAAAAACAAAACACGGGGGATTGCCTGCCATACACGAGCAATCCCCCACACGTTTATTTTTGGGGGGTGTCTAACAGTGAAAATGTGTGGATTCGAGCATCTCACTTGAGCACCCGCGATACTTGGTGCATATCCGAGTACCCGATGCAAACTCAAGTAACGAGCACTTGCGCGCAAAACTAATGACAACTTATTCAACATGATGACCTAATGTTATTGTCAGGAAAATATTAGTATCAGGAAAATGTTCTTCCATATCTGCCTGACATAGATGTTCACCCCCCTCCCTTATTCCCCTTCTGCTCAGCAAAACTTAGCACACGCCTGAGAAATAGCTAATGCAAACGATGCCAGGCAAGGAGTGTTATAACTTTGTTAGGAAGCAAGCATCTTGTCTCTGAAAGACGCAGGAGGTAATTAAAACACAGACCTGAGATAGATTGACACCTTCTCCCAGGCCAGAGTTTGGAGGAAAGAGGAAATGGTTCGTTAAGTTCAAAGGCACTCACAAACAATTCCCGGCCACCAGCCATAGCCAGATCGACTCCGATATGAAATATTATGAGTTCCATACGTCCGACAGTAACGAGACCCATATGTGTAGTGACCAAATCAGCCCAGGAATGTATTGGTAGTTTTCCAGGGCTGTAACCAAAATCAGGGAGCTGTAGCGCAAAAACACCAGAATAGCAGACTGCAGCTATGTGATGTGTGATATCTAAATAAAGATAAAATCATAAGGGAAAAAATGGCGTAGTTTGCAAGCTTCTGCGATCAACGAGCGATCAGTTATCACAGAAGTTAGCGTTTTTAATAAAAATGTACAGGCTGGAGACCGGCCCACATGATGTCACCACAAGGAGCGTGTGGGCAGATCTCCCCTTAGGTATAAGAAAATCCACGGAGAAGACAGGAGCACTCATTGCCAGGGGGGGAATAAGAATTATAAGCAACGGGTCCTTTTCAATAACAGCATAATCTAACTGGAGAGCCCCTCCTCCACCTATATTGAATCGTCTCAGCGATCGTATGGTGTAAGTTTTCTTCTTTCCTCCTGTTTATTTTATGTAACTGCATATGTATTTTAATGTCCCCTTTGTAACATCCTTGTATATATTTTTCCTAAACACTGCCTCCCTTTTGGATTAAATATAAAATTTAATAGTCCTGTTCCTTTTGTTCTGTAATAGTTCCCTTCCCCGAAGGCATATACGCTACCAAAATGCAGGCGTCCGGCCTGTATGATATTTCAAACTCGGCCGGTGGTGGCAGAGAGAATTAATAATTGGGCTATCTTGAAGCTGACAATGACCGTACGGAGGGCGTTAAACACGAATTCAAAGCTGTGGAACCCAGGGTGTTGTGCCATACACTCACTGGTTGCTTACCGATACCAACGTAAAGAGTAGTCTGGATCGCGTGCTCACGACTCCGAACAAAATACGGACAGCATGACCGCACGGTGAGATATTGCGTGATCTCCCCGGTGTCGTCCCTCTGTGTGTGTTGGAATTCCTGACAGTTATCAAATTCTGTGTCGTACCTCTGGGTTCAAAATGTTCACTGTACCCCTTGATAAAATCCTTGAGGGGTGTAGTTTCCAAAATGGTGTCACTGGTGGGCGGTTTCCACTGTTTGGGAAGCCTCTGATGCACCTAAATGCGACACAGCGTCCACTAATTATTCAACCAAATTTTACATTCAAAAAGTCAAATAGCGCTCCTTCCCTTCTGTGCCCAAACAGTGGTTTTCCCCCACATATGGGGTATCGGCGTGCTCAGGAGAAATTGCACAACAAATTTTGGGGTCTATTTTTTTTCCTGTTATCCTTGCGAAAAAAAAAAAAAATTAAAAATGTGTACAATTTTTGTGAAAAAAAGTTAAATGTTAATTGTTCCATATTCCAAAAATTCCTATGAAGCACCTGAAGGGTTAATAAACTTCTTGAATGTGGTGTTAAGCACCTTGAGGGGTGCATTTTTTAGAATGGTGTCACTTTTGGGCATTTTCTGTCATAAAGGCCCCTTAAAGTCACTTCAAATGTGATGTGGTCTCGAAAAAAAAAAAAAATGGTTTTGTAAGTTTTGTTGGAAAAATGAGAAATCGCTGGTCACCTTTTAACCCTTATAACTTCCTAACCAGCACAATTTCGGAACCAAAATATTTTTGATGTAAAGTAGACATGTGAGAAATGTTATTTATTAACTACTTTTGTGTGACATATCTCTCTGATTTAAGGGCATGAAAATTCAAAGTTTGAAAATTGCAAAATTTTCGCCAAATTTCTGATTTTTTTTTCTCTTTTTTTCACAAAAAAAGCCAGTCATATCAAATTTTACCAGTATCATGAAGTACGAGATGTCACGAAAAAACAATTTCAATCAGTGGGATCCGTTGAAGCGTTCTAGAGGTACTACCTTAAAGTGGCCTGGTCATTAATGTGCAAACAACCTTGGGGGTAAAGGTGTTAATGTGGACTTGCACACTGAGTCCACACCTTTCCTTGCACATGATGGCTGATCTAATCAGTCATCATGTGCCTTAACAGCCATGAGTGGAGCAGTTTATCCACTTGCAGCTATTAACTGGTTAAATGTCTGTCAATCACTGATGGCAGGATTTAACACGTGCTGGCAGAAATTGCATCATTGGTCTCCCTGTCACGTGATTATGGGGTGCTGATGGTTTGTTATGACAACTGAGGGTCTGCAAACCCGCCCCCCCCTCCATGCCAGTCATTACAATCCTCCTGTGAACACCAGCCCGTAGCCGGCGTACAGTATATAGCAGATCGTGACTTCTGCTATACATGGCACAGGCGATCAGACGATCCCAGCTTCAAGTCCCCTAAGGGGACTATTAAGTCGATGTGTTCTATTTTTCATACTTTTAAAACCTACGTTTAAACCCTCTTCCTTTTGCTCCATTAAAAACCATTTGAAAAAGTGCACATTTGGTATCAGCGTTCAGAAATGTCCTATTTATCTAAATATAAAAACAAGTAATCTGAGGGAAAAACTAACAAACCCTATACATGTTTGGTATCTGTGTACTCATACTGACCTGGAGAATAATATAACAAGGTCAGTTTTACCATATAGTGAACATGGGGTAAAAAAAAGCCCTCATATGACTATGGGGACAGAAAAATTAAAGGGTTATGGCTCTTGTAATAAGGGGAGGGAAAAACAAAAGCAGAAAATCACAAGGTCATGAAGGGGTTACATAGTAAACACTTTTCTAAATACCTTTTTACTTGGTCTACTGCACTCAGGATTTCAAGATGGCGGCTACCATCAATTACAACCTGTCCTAGATCTGAGGACACGCGCTCTGAGTAGGAAAGGCTGCCAGGCACAAGACTAAGGGCAGAGCAGCGGCATTATGATCGCACATGCCCCCGTTCAGTCAGCCTGACCGTTTTACTGTGTCGGTCCTACTTCGTGTCCTGGCAGTTGCCATGTTTAAAATCCTGAGTGTGCAGTAGATAAAGCAAACCTCTGCTAAATGAAGGTATTCAGAAATAGGAATAGTTTGTAAATGTTTTATTACATTTCTTGGAGAACCCTTTTAAGCTTTTCACACACAATCTTGCAGACTAATCCTGCAAACAGGCTGCCAAGCAAGGAGCAAAACTCTCAATGGGGTGAAATGATCTGAGCAGCACAAAAGTCATTTTCAGCAGTGCGTCATCCTGTGTGATCAGTAAGTATCCCAACACAAATGATGCCGTCCACTATAATACGCCCTTCCGAATAGATCTACCCGAAAGAAAGAAAGGGGAGCAGAGAGATGCGTCTAAGGATTAATCCAAATAAAATCAGATTCTTTATTGAAACATTAGCAATATAAAATTGATATAAAGGAGAAGTGACAGAGTGCCACACCACCACAGGTATACAGGTTCCCACAAGCAGCAAACAATAATTATAGGACAGCGATCCAATGGTAGAACAGACCCAAATTCATGCACCCCTCACTCAGTAATCAGGGCATAAACCGCTCCAACAAATAGAGAAAATACAGAGGTATAAAAGGCAGGCCAATCAGTATCAGACGGTATGAACTATGCTTCAAGTTAGAAAAAGGTAATTTTTATATATAGACCATCAGATATACGATTAGACCTATCACCTAAATGTAAACATATATAACCTGATGAAACGGCTATAGTATCAAGAGGGACAAAAGGAATGATTTCATAAATCCAGTAAAGATGACAAGTAATTCTCAGGGGAAACAAAATACATACATAGTGTGTAATCATATACAACCTGGTGGCGGGATGTAGGTACCCCCTGAGGAAGCCGACGCAAAACGCGCGTTGGGGTAACGTACATCCCACCACCAGGTTGCACAATAATTCTGCTATGTTTAACTGTTCAAGCAAAGTGGATGTGATTTCATGAGACGTGCGCCTGCTATTAGAATTCAACAAATAATATTTTATGTTATTTATAAGTTAGTATTTATCTATATTCCTGTCTCTTCACCTGTTTTTGCAAGTGTTCTTCCTTTCCCTTTTCTTTCTTTGCTTTTCCCATACCTTTTCTTCCCCTCCTACCTTTTTAAATGTTTTATATATAAGGTATCTTATATGTATATCGTAACTCCTTTCTCTTGCTTATCTTGTCCATACCAATCTTTTCCATTTTCCCTCTATCCCTTTAATTTTTTCTTTTTCCTTAATTTTCTTTAATAAACTATATTTTTCCTTCCCCCTTCTCATCCTTAACCCTTTATTTTGCCTATATCTTTCATCCCTTTAAATTTTGCTTTTATTTTGTTCTTGTTTGCTTCTATATAACTGTGTATTTATAATATGTATCCCCTCCTTTTTCTTTACCCCATTTATGTAAAAAATCCTTAATAAAAACTACTTTACCAAAAAAGGCGCTCACTGTGCGCCCAAGGACGCTGCTGCGGTTTTGGTGCTTTTTTTTCTCTAGATGCTTCTATGTGTGTAATGCACACGCCCGGGCTGGGCGGCGTGTGCGTGTGATTGTAGTGATTCCACTGGACCGTGCCGGAGAGTGAATGCCTGGAGGGGCGTAACTAGGTATTCACCCGATCCGACCAGGGTCGCACGACGGCATACGACGCCAGTGCACCAAGGAGGAACCGAGCAGAGGGACCAGGTGCTACTCCAGGACAGACCCCGGACACGGCTGTTGACCCACACAGGGGAATACAGGAACAGACTGGTAGGCTGGCACACAGACTGGTGGGTATAGGCAGGCACGACTGGTATGCAGGCAGGCGGGTATGCAGGCAGGGGGGTACAGGCAAGCACAGCTAGAGTGCAGACAGGGAGGCACTAGCAGGTAGGAACACAGGCGGGATAGGACCCAGTACACACTGGGACTCAGGAACAATACAGGCAGAGGGGTACAGGCAAGCACAGCTAGAGTACAGACAGGGAGGCACTAGCAGGTAGGGACACGGGCGGGATAGGACCCAGTACACTGGGACTCAGGAACAGAACCACAGATGTGGCGGACAAACACAGCAGAGTGAGGCCGCCCAGAGAGGTGAGCGAGAACAGGGCAGGACAAGGCCGCCTGGAGCGGTGAGCAAGAGTAGAGCAGGACAAGGCCGCCAGGAGCGGTGAACAAAGGGTCAGAGCTGAGCGAGACTGCCGGAGCAGTGAGCAAGAGTAAAGCAGGACGAGGCCGCCTGGAGCGGTGAGCAAGAGTGGAGCAAGACTGCCGGAGCAGCAAGCAAAAGGATAAGAGCGGAGCAAGGCTGCCGGAGCAGCGAGCAAAGGAGTCAGAGCAGGCTAGAACCGCCGGAGCAGTGAGCAAAGGAGTCAGAGCAGGCTAGAACCGCCGGAGCGGTGAGCAAAGGAGTCAGAGCAGGCTAGAACCGCCGGAGCGGTGAGCAAAGGAGTCAGAGCAGGCTAGAACCGCCGGAGCGGTGAGCAAGGCAGAGCAGGGGGGACAGGACTGTTCACACGGAACAGACAGGAAGAGAAAGGCAAAGCCAGATACCCACAGGATACTTGCAGTGAAGTAGCGAGTGGACCACAAACTCACAAACGGGAGTACAGAGACAACAAGCAAGAGTTAGGTACGAGTTCAGACTCTGCAGAAAAAGGAAGGGAACGGACATAGAGGCAAAACAGGTAAAGGATAGGAAAGAGTTCAGACTGGAACTGAGTGTACGGAGGAGACTGACACTGCAGCGGGATACAGGAGCGGGTCTGGGAATACGGCCCCCAGAGAGGCGGGACGAACAGGCAAGGAGCGTGTTCAGACAGGACAGACAAGATACAGGAACAGGTCTAGGTAATCGGCCCCTAGAAGGCGGGAGGAACAGGCTAGGAGCGAGTTCAGACAGGCCTGGAAATACAGCCTCCAGGATAGGCAGACAAGAGAACACAGAAAGGACTCAGTTCAGACACAGGAACTGATACCGCAAGGCAGGAGACATAGACAGGACTCAGTTCAGACACGGGAACTGATACCGCAAGGCAGGAGACATAGACAGGACTCAGTTCAGACACGGGAACTGATACCGCAAGGCAGAAGACAAAGAACGGGACCTGGCACCTTCAGAGTGAAGGCACACACTGAATGAAACACTATGCTCAGGCAGGGATAGATGGGAGCAGCTGAGCTATATACCAGGTGACAGACAGCAATAGGCTGAGGACGCACAAGGGGTGTGACCCACAGCAGGTACAAAAAAGCAGGAAGTGATCGAGCGCCGCCCTTAAGCAGCAGAAACAGACACAAACAGACAGCATGGAGGGAAGCCAGAGAGACATTCTGGACTGGAGATCAAGTGCGCGCTCTTGCACAGTGGGAGATGGACCACCATGCAAGAACGCAGCCAGGTATGTTACAATGTGAAGCCTAAAAAAAAAGGCAGATACTATATTAAGTGCAGAATCAGTTTTTCTATACTATTAAAAGCACATTAAAAAAAACGGCTTCACACCTGCACCAAAAATGCATCAAATAAGGGGGAGAAGATTGTTATTGCGTAGTTTGGTGCGGACATCTGCTGAAAACAAAAAACACAGTATTTCTGCAACGTGTGAACTCGCCCTTACAGAAACAAAAAAAGTCATATGTCATGTAGTGAAGCTACATAAAGATGAGAAAGTTCTGGCAGCTCCGACTGTGAATGAAGGAACAAAAAATAATTCACAGGTCCCAACTAGAGAGGAGCAGGACGCACAGATGACGTTGCGCTGCCCCGGGTGATCAAAAGCCGCCGGGGACACCGGAAGATAAGAGACTCGCGGCCTCCTGTCCAGCCGTCCAGTACCACTCATCTGGACGCTGGACCAGAGACCCGTGAATTGATCCGCTCATCTCTAGTCCCAACCATCCCGGACACAGCAGCCAGTCCCAGATTTGGGTCTTCGCCCTGCAGTCTCAAGCGTCTGCTGAGTCCCTCACTGCCAGAGCCCCTCTGACAACTCTTCCTGCCGGGGGATAAAGATAATGGTAAATGGCTGTGGATTGGGGTGTGGCCAGGGGCCAAAAATTACCGTGCCGTGCCACATGATGTGTCCCTCTTTCGGTTATTCAAAAGTTGGGAGGTATGGTAACGTCATCTCTTAACCATCTAACATAATGTAAGTGTTGTATCTAATCTACGGTGGTGTACCGACTATTATAACAATGTAGCAAACCCTATTCCTAGTGTCAGAAAACCTGGATAACGTGTTACTTATTCAGTGTAACAGGCTCTAAGTGAAGATGGTCTTTAATGTGCCTTTTTGGCTTGCACCACCCATGGTATCACCACTGTGTGTGTAATGTATACTTCGCAGATACAGAGGATTATAATGTAAAAGTCAGTTTATTTGAGATAAACTTGAGTCAAACTGGCGTTCAGCAGATTAATCTGAATAATCTGTAATTGTTTTTGCTATGTATACCCCTTTCACATCATGGAATAAATGGCGCTATAATAAATAAGAATAATTAATGTGCTGTAATATATTTCTGGGATCGTTTCACAGAAACCAGCCTGAGGGGTCTGGTGGCTTTTGGGCAGCTGATCTGCTCTCAGGATGTCCCCAGGGCAGGCTGTGGAGTCTACGGAAGCTGCAGCAACAAGCGGCTGACCAGAGGTTCCTTTTGAAATAACATGAAGGGGATGATTAATGGAAATCAATGAGTCTACAGTCATATTCTGTTCCTCTAAGATCTAGATATTAACATGTAGTTTAATAATAGGTGGCATTGTGGAGAAATCCAGGTCTTTGTACCGCTGCCTGCAGGTAGTAATGGTTTAAGGGGCTGGAGCCATTGCCAGTTGATGAGAGAATCCTAGGAAATTCTGTAGTCACCGTGCCTTCATGGCACTGCACCAGAGCACAGCTTGGCATACTAAGTGGTGACGAGCCACCTGAGGCCTGTGCCTAGTTTCCTTTGGTGGCCCCTGTAATATCAGCACTTAGTATCTGATTCATCAGGACTTAAGCCTGGTTTAGAAGTTATTCCAAAATGTTGCAACACTTGGAATTTCCTTGCTAATTCTGGCCAGATATGCCAAAGTGAGCAGAGGAAGGGCGGGATGGGGCATGTGGAAGCCCACGCGACAGATTCTTTAAAAATTCACTTTTGTGGCATAACCTTACACCAGAAATGTCCTCCAGCCCCGCACACCAGTAAGATGTTCCATCATTATGTGGCATGCATCTCTTAACGAATTAGGTGCATTTACTCCTGCTCACCCATCATTAAGACTTGTGAACACAACGCCAGGCTTAATGAATGGGGCCCTTAATGTACTGGGGGTGGGGGGTTAATGGGAAGAATACTGTTAGAGTAGAATGGAGCAGCACTGGAACAAGAAAAATGTGCATTATTATCTTGTAAAATGTTTCCTTTTATTGGACATCATAGGATCGATGGCTGGTATAATGGGGCATTATGACTTAAGGCAATGTGGCTGCAATGAAACAATATGGCTGTGGGCACTATAAGCGTTATTTTGAGGCACTATTAGGTCTATTCTTCAAACAGTTTCTAGAGTAAAAATACTTGAACTGTCATAAGATTTTTGTGCACTTTTGATGTTATTGCGCCAGTCCAGCCCAGCCCAGCTTCGCCAACTTATTGATATGTATGGGAAATAACGACCGTGACATACAGTTGCACCAAATTCATTCACCCCTGAGCCTGTTTTCACCTTGCTGACCAGTGTCACTTTATGTTTTAATAATTCTGGAACTCTTCAACCAATCCCAGTTATTCTGAGATTGTTTCTCCGTGACACATTATAATTTATGTTAGTCATAAATTTAGGTCCAAAGTTTTTTTTGCATTTATTAGTGAAAATATCGGCATTTTGACGAAAATTTAGAAAATTTTGCAATTTTCACACTTTCAATTTTTATATCCTTAAAGCAGTTGGTCATGCTGTACAAAATAATTTCTAAATAATATTTCCCATGTATCTACTTTACATCTGCATCATGTTTTATTTATTTTTTTTAAGAAGTTAGAAGGGTTAAAAGTTTATCAGCAATTTCTAATTTTTCCAACAAAATTTACAAAACTTTTTTTTAGGGACCACATCAGGTTTGATGTGACCTTAAAGGGCCTCTAACACAGAAAATGCCCAAAAGTGACATCTTTTTAAAAAATGCATCACTCAAAGCGCTCAAAACCACATTCAAGAAGTTTATTAACCCTTCAGATGCTTCAGAGGAATTGAAGAAACGTGGAAGTAAAAAATGAACATTTTAATTTTTCCCACAAAAAATGTTCATTTATCCCCAAATTTTACATTTTTACAAGGGTAATAGGAGAAAATAAACCGTTCATTTTTTCTGTAATTTCTCATGAGTACGCCGACAACCCATATGTGGTGGACAACTACTGTTTGGGTGCATTGCAGTGCTCGGAAAAGAAGGCGCGCCATTTGACTTTTGTAGTGCAAAATTGGCTGGAATAGATAATTCACACCATGTCGCGAGTGCAGAGCCCCTGATGTGTCTAAACCAGGGTTCCCCAACTCCAGTCCTCAAGGCCCACCAACAGGTCATGTTTTCAGGATTTCCTTAGTATTACACAGGTGATAATTGCATCACCTGCACAGTCAATAATTCCATCACCTGTGCAATACTAAGGAAATCCTGAAAACATGACCTGTTGGTGGGCCTTGAGGACTGGAGTTGGGGAACCCTGGTCTAAACAGTCGAAACCCCCCCACAAGTGACCCTATTTTGGAAACTACACCCCTCAAAGAATTTATCTAGAGGTGTGGTGAGCAGCTTGAACCCACAGGTACTTCCAGGTACTTCACAGAATTTTATAATGATCCGTGTAAATGAAAAATTACATTTTTCCAACAAACATGTTCCTTTTGCCCCAAATTTTTCATTTTCACAAGATTAACAAGAGAAAATGGACCATACAATTTGTTGTGCAATTTTTCCTGAGTACCCCATGTGTGGTGGAAAAATACTGTTTGCGTGCATGGCAGAGCTTGGAAGGGAAGGAGCGCCAATTTTGGCTGGAACAGATTGCGGATGCCATGTCACATTTAAAAGCCACTGACATGCCAAAACAGCAGAAACCCCATTTTGGAAACTATACCTCTTGAGGAATTCATCTAGTGGTCTCGTGTGCATTTTTAACCCTCGAGCCTCAGAATTGTATAACTTTGGGCTGAGTCAATGGAAAATTACCATTTTTTCCTCTAAAATGTTACTTTGGCCTCAAGTTTTCAATTTTCAAAAGGCATAATAGGAGAAAATGGACCATCAGGGTATCCATCTAAATCTCCAAATGACGATTCAGATGAAACCCCGAGTGATCCATTCACTATAATGAGGCAGCAGAGATATTCTGGACTCCATCTGGTCTCTGTTCTGTGTTGTTCTTCCTTTCAGAAGTGCACAAAACTGTTGTCAACCGCACTTTTATGCACGCCTAAAAAGACGGACACCGCCGGATCATAGGCCAGACAGAGTCCACAGTGCCACCATCTGCCTCATTATAGGGAATCTTCCCCCCAGGGGTTCTGTCTGAATCGTGTATTTCAGAGATTTACACGTAAACCCCATTGTAAGTGCTCAGTGCAGAATAAATGTGCGCCGAGCATTTCTGCGATTTTTGGGAGGCTAAATCAACAGCAGGTGAAGAATTTGTTTTATTTATTTTTTACGCCGTTCCTCGTGTGGTATAAGTGATTAGACAACTTTACTCTCTGGGTCGGTGCGATGGCAGTGATTACAGCAATCGCTTCATGTTTGGCAGCTGTCACACACTAAAAGATGCTTTTTTTTTTTGAGAACTATAATTTTTCTACATTTCTGCCAACAGTCATGTGAGGGCTTATTTTTTGCGGGATGAGTTGGCGTTTTCATTGGTACCATTTTCGGACACATGACATTTTTTGATTGCTTTCTTTTCCAATTTTTGGGAGGTAGAATGAACAAAAACAGAAATTGTTAACTATTGTGACAGAATAGATGTGGTTGTTCCAGACGCGGCAATATGTTAACTTTTTTGTTTATTTTTGTTTTTACATAAAAATATGTATTTATGGGTATAATTTTTTTTATTCCTTTTTCATTATTTTGTGATTTTTAAATAAAATATTTTTAATATTTTTTTATTCTTTTTTTTTTCTTAGTTCCTCTATGGGACTTTAACTTTTAGCAGTCTGATCACTGGTATAATGCATTGCAATGCACTACCATTGCAATGCTTTATACCTGTTTGAGAAAAACATGCGTATGTGTCTTTTTATATAATGTATGTAAACTTCTGGTTTCAACTGTATGTCCGTAGGAGAGGAAAGTGAAGCCAGTGCTGACTGTCACGTCAAAGATGGCTGCCCTCCTATTATATAAATCTCACTTTAACTCCACCACCAGCCTATCACATTCCTAGTTCCACATCCAACCTCCATATCAAACCCAGTAATAAATCCTTGTCATGACCTCAATAAACCCAGCCTTTTTGAGGCCTAGTTCTGTACGGCCATTAATAATGCACTGGTGTAAATAATATGTGTGAGGTAAATTGTGTGGAAAACCGGATTGTAATCAAGCTATGATTTCTTCAATTGGACTGCAATGTCCTGGACCATACGACTTGTACCAGTCATGTGACTTATGCTGTCCCAGGACTACAGCCATATTGGCCAAAGCTGTGATATCACAGAGGCACATACCAGCATGTGGAAGCATGGCGACATAGCGATGACATCACAATGGCAGGTGCCGGAATGTGGAATCTATGACAGCGATGACATCACAATAGATGCCAGCTTGTGGAATCTTCATGACATAGTGATGACATCACAATGGCAGGTGGCTACATAAACAGGAGCGCAGCTCAGGTGCTTTGCACTCGCTCACTGCAGGTGAGAGGAGACACACGGGAGCTCACAAACCACAAGGAAGCCAAGAAGAACAGAATAACCCGCTTCTTAGGCTTCACTGAGCCATGACAAGACTGACAGGATGGAAGCGGAGGAGGAGACCCAGGACCCAGTCACATCCACCTGACTGATGAGAAAGGTGAGAAATTATGTAGATTATGTAGCAGCATTACAACTATTCTCGTTACCCATAGCAACCAGTCAGAGCTCAGCTTTATTAAAGGGGTATTCCCATCTCCAAAATCCTCTCCCAATATGGAGTAGGTGTAATAATATTAGCAAATACATCCGATTAGAAATGTAGAATAGTTTTTCTGATTCGCTATGTCTCTTCCCTCATGTGCAGGCATTGCAGGACTTTAGCTATCCATGGTTACGACCAATGATATAGCGATAGTTAATTAGCTAGTTGCTAGTGGTCGTAACCATGGATACCTAAGGTCCTGCAATGCCTGCACACGAGGAAAGAGACATAGTGAATCAGAAAAACTATTCTACATTTCTAATTGGAGGCATTTGCTAATATTATTATTATTACTACACCTACTACATATTGGGATAGGATCTTGGAGATGGGAATACCCTTTTAATCTCTGATTGCTATGGGTAACTAGGAGAGTTTTTTGTTGCTCAGCTTTGATAAGGGGTGACAGTTTTTACTAGACTAAGTGGATATCATTGGTGCAACCAGTGCAGCTGCACAGGGGGCTAATAGGTTAGGGGGCCACTCACCTTCATTTTGTTAATTCTGTGTATTGCTGTAGCAGTGCTGTCCACGTATATATTGATGCCGTGAGGCAGGGGAGTACGTAGAAATCATGATGCCCCATAGCAGAAGTTATAGTTGGGGCCTCCCCCTTCAAAGAAAAAAAAATTATATATGTCGGGGTCACAGAAGAGCATATCTCAATTTTCTAGCCTTTACATAGTAATTTTCCTCCTGCTGAAGTCCTCAATTCCTCTCTCATTGCCACTATAAAGTATGATGCCAACAGAAGTGCCCCCCAAATACAGTATGATACCCCCATGGTGAATTCCTCCACCTTAGCCTCCACATGTACAGTAGGGTCATCAAACTGTGCCCCCCCCCTCAACTCCCAAGGAAAAGTAATGTGACCACAACACAGTGTGATCCCCCAACTGTGCCCCCCACACAGCCCTCTATGCAGTGTAATGGGCCTACATACAGTATAATGGCCCCACACTGTATAATAGTCCGCACTAGCCCTCCAAACAGTATAATGGACCCCACATAGGTCAAAGAGTAATATTCAGCTCACCCTTGAAGGATTCCCAGCGGGTTCCATATAACGAAGCACAGGATCCAGTCTCTGGCAGATGTAGAAGCAAGGTGAACGAATTGAAGTGAAGATCCAAATCCAGTATAAAAAAAAGTCTTTATTAGAACGATTGAAACAATGACATTGTTGTGACACACCATTAACGTGTAGTTGATTGAAAATATTGTTTCCCCGTCATTTTCTGTGGCCAAATATTTTCTTATTGATAAAGCTATATGATGAATTATTTTGTGTGAGTTAAACTTATGTTTTTATTGACAACAATTTGGAGAACACAAAAGATTTCTTGTGGCGCTTATATTATGGGTTCAATAATTTAACATTTTTATATAGAGAATTGTTTAAATGCTACTTCTGCGTCTTAAATTTTTATACCATTAAAAACTGACAGGTCATCGGATCCGGGCCCGTTTGCCCACCTGACAATAGGTCATCGGATCGGGGCGCATATGCCCACTGGTCAACAGGTCATCGGATCCAGTCCCGTTTTCCATCCGGAAAACAGGTCATCATATCGGGGCCCATCTGTCCACCGGACAACAGGTCATCGAATCCGGGCCCGTCTGCCCACCGGACAATAGGCCATCGGATCCAGTCCCATTTTCCCATCAGAAAACAGGTCATCGGATTGGGGCCCATCTGTCCACGGGACAACAGGTCATCGGATCCGTTTGACCACCTGACAATAGGTCATCGGATCGGGGCGCATATGCCCACTGGACAACAGGTCATCGGATCCAGTCCCGTTTTCCCACCGGAAAACAGGTCATCGGATCGGGGCCCATCTGTCCACCGGACAACAGGTTGTCGGATCGGGGCCCATCTGCCCACCGGACAACAGGTCATCGGATCGGTGCCCGTCTGTCCACCGGACAACAGGTTGTCGGATCGGGACCCATCTGCCCACCGGACAACAGGTCATAGGCCCCGATCCGATCTGTCCACTGGACAACAGGTTGTTGGATTGGGACCCATCTGCCCACCGGAAAACAGGTCATCGGATTGGGGCCCATCTGCCCACCGGACAACAGGTCATCGGATCCGGGCCCTTCTGCCCACTGGACAACAGGTCATCGGATCGGGACCCATCTGCCCACCGGACAACAGGTCATCGGATCGGGGCCCGTCTGCCCACCGGACAATAGGCCATCGGATCCAGTCCCGTTTTCCCATGGGAAAACAGATCATAGAATTGGAGCCCATCTGTCCACGGGACAACAGGTCATCGGATCCGGGCCCGTTTGCCCACCTGACAATAGGTGATTGGATCGGGGCGCATATGCCCACTGGACCACAGGTCATTGGATCCTGTCCCGTTTTCCCACCGGAAAAGAGGTCATCGGATCGGGGCCCATCTGTCCACCGGACAACAGGTTGTCGGATTGAAGCCCATCTGCCCATCGGACAATAGGTCATCGGATCCAGTCCCGTTTTCCAACCGTACAACAGGTCATCTTATCGGGGCCCATCTGTCCACCGGACTACAGGTTATCGGATCCGGGCCCGTCTGCCCACCGGACAACAGGTCATTGGATCAGGGCCCATCTGCTCACCGGACAACAGGTCATCGGATCGGGACCCATCTGCCCACCAGACAATAGGCCATCGGTTCCAGTCCCGTTTACCCACCGGAAAACAGGTCATCGGATCGGGGCCCATCTGTCCACCGGACAACAGGTTGTCGGATCGGGGCCCATCTGCCCACCGGACAACAGGTCATCGGATCGGTGCCCAACTGTCCACCGGACAACAGGTTGCCTGATCGGGACCCATCTGCCCACCGGACAACAGGTCATCGGATCGGGGCCTATCTATCCACTGGACAATAGGTCATCGGATCCAGTCCCGTTTTCCCACTTGAAAAACAGGTCATTGGATCGGGGCCCATCTGTCCACCGGACAACAGGTCATCGGAACCGGGCCCGTCTGCCCACCGGACAACAGGTCATCAGATCGGGGCCAATCTGCCCACCGGACAACAGGTCATCGGATCGGGGCCCGTCTGCCCATCGGACAACAGGTCATCGGATCGGGGCCCATCTGCCCACCGGACAACAGGTCATCGGACCGGGGCCCTTCTGCCCACCGGACAATAGGCCATCGGATGCAGTCCCGTTTTCCCATAGGAAAACAGGTCATCGGATCGGGGCCCTTCTGTCCACGGGACAACAGGTCATCGGATCCGGGCCCGTTTGCCCACCTGACAATAGGTCATCGGATCGGGGCGCATATGCCCACTGGACAACAGGTCATCGGATCCAGTCCCTTTTTCCCACCGGAAAACAGGTCATCGGATCGGGGCCCATCTGTCCACCGGACAACAGGTTGTCGGAGTGAAGCCCATCTGCCCACCGGACAATAGGTCATCGGATCCAGTCCCGTTTTCCAACCGGACAACAGGTCATCGGATCGGGGCCCATCTGCTCACCGGACAACAGGTCATCGGATCGGGGCCCGTCTGCCCACCGGACAATAGGTCATCGGATCCAGTCCCGTTTTCCCACCTGAAAACAGGTCATCGGATCGGGGCCCATCTGTCAACTGGACAACAGGTCATCAGATCCGCGCCCGTCTGCCCACTGGACAACAGGTCATCGGATTAGGGCCCATCTGCTCACCGGACAACAGGTCATCGGATCGGGGCCCGTCTGTCCACCGGACAATAGGCCATCAAATCCAGTCCCGTTTTCCCACCGGAAAACAGTTCATCGGATTGGGGCCCATCTGTCCACCGGACAACAGGTCATCGGATCCAGGCCCGTTTGCCCACCTGACAATAGGTCATCAGATCGGGGTGCATATGCCCACTGGACAACAGGTCATCGGATCCAGTCCCGTTTTCCCACTGGAAAACCGGTCATCAGATCGGGGCCCATCTGTCCACCGGACAACAGGTCATCGGATCCGGGCCCGTCTGCCCACCGGACAACAGGTCATCGGACCGGGGCCCGTCTGCTCACCGGACAATAGGCCATCGGATCCAGTCCCGTTTTCCCATAGGAAAGCAGGTCATCGGATCGGGGCCCATCTGTCCACGGGACAACAGGTCATCGGATCCGGGCCCGTTTGCCCACCTGACAATAGGTCATCGGATCGGGGCGCATATGCCCACTGGACAACAGGTCATCGGATCCAGTCCCGTTTTCCCAGCGGAAAACAGGTTATCGGATCGGAGCCCATCTGTCCACCGAACAACAGGTTGTCGGATTGAAGCCCATCCGCCCACCGGACAATAGGTCATCGGATCCAGTCCCGTTTTCCAACCGGACAACAGGTCATCAGATCGGGGCCCATCTGTCCACCAGACAACAGGTTATCGGATCCGGGCACGTCTGCCCACCGGACAACAGGTCATCGGATCAGGGCCCGTCTGCTCACCGGACAACAGGTCATCGGATCGGGGCCTGTCTGCCCACCAGACAATAGGTCATCGGATCCAGTCCCGTTTTCCCACCTGAAAACAGGTCATCGGATCGGGGCCCATCTGTCCACCGGACAACAGGTCATCGGATCCGGTCCCGTCTGCCCACTGGACAACAGGGCATCGGATCGGGGCCCGTCTGCCCACCGGACAATAGGCCATCGGATCCAGTCCCGTTTTCCCACCGGAAAACAGTTCATCGGATCGGGGCCCATCTGTCCACCGGACAACAGGTCATCGGATCCGGGCCCGTTTGCCCACCGGACAATAGGTCATCGCATCGGGGTGCATATGCCCACTGGACAACAGGTCATCGGATCCAGTCCCGTTTTCCCACCGGAAAACAGTTCATCGGATCGGGGCCCATCTGTCCACCGGACAACAGGTCATCGGATCCGGGCCCATCTGCCCACCGGACAACAGGTCATCGGATCGGGGCCCGTCTGCCCACCGGACAATAGGCCACCGGATCCAGTCCCGTTTACCCAGCGGAAAACAGGTCATCGGATCGGGGCTCATCTGTCCACGGGACAACAGTTCATCGGATCTGGGCCCGTTTGCCCGCCTGACAATAGGTCAACGGATCGGGGCGCATATGCCCACTGAACAACAGGTCATCGGATCCAGTCCCTTTCTCCCACCGGAAAACAGGTCATCGGATCGGGGCCCATCTGTCCACCAGACAACAGGTTGACGGATCGGGGCCCATCTGCCCACCGGACAACAGGTCATCGGATCGGTGTCCGTCTGTCCACCGGACAACAGGTTGTCGGATCGGTGCCCGTCTGTCCACCGGACAACAGGTTGTCGGATCGGGACCCATCTGCCCACCGGACAACAGGTCGTCGGATCGGGGCCTATCTGTCCACTGGACAACAGGTTGTCGGATTGGGACCCATCTGCCCACCGGAAAACAGGTCATCGGATTGGGGCCCATCTGCCCACCGGACAACAGGTCATCGGATCCGGGCCCTTCTGCCCACCGGACAACAGGTCATCGGATCGGGACCCGTCTGCCCACCGGACAACAGGTCATCGGATCGGGGCCCGTCTGCCCACCGGACAATAGGCCATCGGATCCAGTCCCGTTTTCCCATGGGAAAACAGGTCATCGAATTGGAACCCATCTGTCCACGGGACAACAGGTCATCGGATCCGGGCCCGTTTGCCCACCTGACAATAGGTCATCGGATCGGGGCGCATATGCCCACTGGACCACAGGTCATCGGATCCAGTCCCGTTTTCCAACCGGACAACAGGTCATCGGATCGGGGCCCATCTATCCACCGGACTACAGGTTATCGGATCCGGGCCCCTCTGCCCACCGGACAACAGGTCATTGGATTAGGGCCCATCTGCTCACCGGACAACAGGTCATCGGATATGGGCCCGTCTGCCCACCGGACAATAGGTCATCGGATCAAGTCACGTTTTCCCATCTGAAAACAGGTCATCGGATCGGGGCCGATCTGTCCACCGGACAACAGGTCGTCGGATCCGGGCCCGTCTGCCCACTGGACAACAGGTCATCGGATCGGGACCCATCTACACACTGGACAACAGGTCATCGGATCGGGGCCCGTCTGCCCACCGGACAATAGGCCATCGGATCCAGTCCCGTTTTCCCACCGGAAAACAGGTCATCGGATCGGGGCCCATATGTCCACCGGACAACAGGTCATCGGATCCGGGCCCGTTTGCCCACCTGACAATAGGTCATCGGATCGGGGCTCTTATGCCCACTGGACAACAGGTCATCGGCTCCAGTCCCGTTTTCCCACCTGAAAACAGGTCATCGGATCGGGGCCCATCTGTCCACCGGACAACAGGTCATCGGAACCGGGCCCGTCTGCCCACCGAACAACAGGTCATCGGATCGGGGCCCGTCTGCCCACCGGACAATAGGCCATCGGATCCAGTCCCGTTTTCCCACCGGACAACAGGTCATCGGATCGGGACCCATCTGCCCACCGGACAACAGGTCATCGGATCGGGGCCCGTCTGCCCGCGAGACAATAGGCCATCGGTTCCAGTTCCGCTTTCCCATCGGAAAACAGGTCATCGGATTGGGGCCCATCTGTCCACGGGATAACAGGTCATCGGATCCGGGCCCGTTTGCCCACCTGACAATAGGTCATCGGATCGGGGTGCATATGCCCACTGGACAACAGTTCATCGGATCCAGTAACGTTTTCCCACCGGAAAATAGCTCATCGGATCTGGGCCCAATTGTCCACCGGACAACAGGTTGTCGGATTGAAGCCCATCTGCCCACCGGACAATAGGTCATCGGATCCAGTCCCGTTTTACAACCGGGCAACAGGTCATCGGATCGGGGCACATCTGTCCACCGGACAACAAGTTAGCGGATCAGGGCCCGTCTGCCCACCGGACAACAGGTCATTGGATATTTGATCAGGGCCCATCTGCTCACCGGACAACAGGTCATTGGATCGGGGCCCGTCTGCCCACCGGACAATAGGTCATCGGATCCAGTCCCGTTTTCCATCTGAAAACAAGTCATCGGATCGGGGCCCATATGTCCACCAGACAACAGGTCATCGGATCCGGGCCCGTCTGCCCACTGGACAACAGGCCATCGAGTCGGGACCCATCTGCCCACTGGACAACAGGTCATCGGATCGGGGCCCGTCTGCCCACCGGACAATAGGCCATCAGATCCAGTCCTGTTTTCCCATCGGAAAACAGGTCATCGGATCGGGGCCCATATGTCCACTGGACAACAGGTTGTTGGACTGAAGCCCATCTGCCCACTGGACAAGAGGTCATCGGATCCAGTCCCGTTTTCCAACCGGACAACAGGTCATCGGATAGGGGCCCATCTGTCCACCGGACAACAGGTTATCGGATCAGGGCCCGTCTGCCCACCGGACAACAGGTCATTGGATCAGGGCCCATCTGCTCACCGGACAACAGGTCATCGGATCGGGGCCCGTCTGCCCACCGGACAATAGGTCATCGGATCCAGTCCCGTTTTCCCATCTGAAAACAGGTCATCGGATCAGGGCCCATCTGTCCACTGGACAACAGGTCATCGGGTCGGGACCCAGCGGCCCACTGGACAACAGGTCATCGGGTCGGGACCCAGTGGCCCACTGGACAACAGGTCATCGGATCGGGGCCCGTCTGCCCACCGGACAATAGGCCATCAGATCCAGTCCCGTTTTCCCATCGGAAAACAGGTCATCGGATCGGGACCCATCTGCCCACTGGACAACATGTCATCGGATCGGGGCCCGTCTGCCCGCCAGACAATGGGCCATCGGATCCAGTCCCGTTTTCCCATCAGAAAACAGGTCATCGGATCGGGGTCCATCTGTCTACTGGCCAACAGGTCATCGGATCCGGGCCCGTTTGCCCACCTGACAATAGGTCATCGGATCGGGGCGCATATGCCCACTGGACAACAGGTCATCGGATCCAGTCCCGTTTTCCCACCTGAAAACAGGTCATCGGATCGGAGCCCATCTCTCCACCGGACAACAGGTCATCGAATCCGGGCCCGTCTTCCCACCGGACAACAGGTCATCGGATCGGGACCCATCTGCCCACCGGACAACAGGTCATCGGATCGGGGCCCGTCTGCCCACCGGACAATAGCCCATCGGATCCAGTCCCGTTTTCCCATCGGAAAACAGGTCATCGGATTGGGTCCCATCTGTCCACGGGACAACAGGTCATCGGATCCGGGCTCGTTTGCCCACCTGAAAATAGGTCATCGGATCGGGGCGCATATGCCCACTGGACAACAGGAACAGGTCATCGGATCCAGTCCCGTTTTCCCACCGGAAAACAGGTCATCGGATCGGGGACCATCTGTCCACCGGACAACAGGTCATCGGATCTGGGCCCATCTGCCCACTGGACAACAGGTCATCGGGTCGGGACCCATCGGCCCACCAGACAACAGGTCATTGGATCAGGGCCCATCTGCTCACCGGACAACAGGTCATCGGATCGGGGCCCGTCTGCCCACCGGACAATAGGTCATCGGATCCAGTCCCGTTTTCCCATCTGAAAACAGGTCATCGGATCGGGGCCCATCTGTCCACCGGACAACAGGTCATCGGATCTGGGCCCATCTGCCCACTGGACAACAGGTCATCGGGTCGGGACCCATCGGCCCACTGGACAATAGGTCATCGGATCGGGGCCCGTCTGCCCACCGGACAATAGGCCATCAGATCCAGTCCCGTTTTCCCATCGGAAAACAGGTCATCGGATCGGGGCCCATATGTCCACCGGACAACAGGTCATCGGATTTGGGCCCGTTTGCCCACCTGACAATAGGTCATCGGATCGGGGCTCATATGCCCACCGGACAACAGATCATCGGATCGGGGGCCCGTCTGCCCGCCAGACAATGGGCCATCGGATCCAGTCCCGATTTCTCATCAGAAAACAGGTCATCGGATCGGGACCCATCTGCCCACTGGACAACATGTCATCGGATCGGGGCCCGTTTACCCACCTGACAATAGGTCATCGGATCCAGTCCCGTTTTCCAACCGGACAACAGGTCATCGGATCGGGGCCCATCTGTCCACCGGACAACAGGATATCGGATCCGGGCCCGTCTGCCCACCGGACAACAGGTCATTGGATCAGGGCCCATCTGCTCACCTGACAATAGGTCATCGGATCGGGGCCAATCTGCCCACCGGACAACAGGTCATCGGATCGGGGCCCGTCTGCCCATCGGACAACAGGTCATCGGATCGGGGCCCATCTGCCCACCGGACAACAGGTCATCGGACCGGGGCCCTTCTGCCCACCGGACAATAGGCCATCGGATCCAGTCCCGTTTTCCCATAGGAAAACAGGTCATCGGATCGGGGCCCTTCTGTCCACGGGACAACAGGTCATCGGATCCGGGCCCGTTTGCCCACATGACAATAGGTCATCGGATCGGGGCGCATATGCCCACTGGACAACAGGTCATCGGATCCAGTCCCTTTTTCCCACCGGAAAACAGGTCATCGGATCGGGGCCCATCTGTCCACCGGACAACAGGTTGTCGGAGTGAAGCCGATCTGCCCACCGGACAATAGGTCATCGGATCCAGTCCCGTTTTCCAACCGGACAACAGGTCATCGGATCGGGGCCCATCTGTCCACCGGACAACAGGTTATCGGATCCGGGCCCGTCTGCACACCGGACAACAGGTCATTGGATCGGGGCCCATCTGCTCACCGGACAACAGGTCATCGGATCGGGGCCCGTCTGCACACCGGACAATAGGTCATCGGATCCAGTCCCGTTTTCCCACCTGAAAACAGGTCATCGGATCGGGGCCCATCTGTCAACTGGACAACAGGTCATCAGATCCGGGCCCGTCTGCCCACTGGACAACAGGTCATCGGATCAGGGCCCATCTGCCCACCGGACAACAGGTCATCGGATCGGGGCCCGTCTGTCCACCGGACAATAGGCCATCAAATCCAGTCCCGTTTTCCCACCGGAAAACAGTTCATCGGATCGGGGCCCATCTGTCCACCGGACATCAGGTCATCGGATCCAGGCCCGTTTGCCCACCTGACAATAGGTCATCAGATCGGGGTGCATATGCCCACTGGACAACAGGTCATCGGATCCAGTCCCGTTTTCCCACTGGAAAACCGGTCATCAGATCGGGGCCCATCTGTCCACCGGACAACAGGTCATCGGATCCGGGCCCGTCTGCCCACCGGACAACAGGTCATCGGACCGGGGCCCGTCTGCTCACCGGACAATAGACCATCGGATCCAGTCCCGTTTTCCCATAGGAAAACAGGTCATCGGATCGGGGCCCATCTGTCCACGGGACAACAGGTCATCGGATCCGGGCCCGTTTGCCCACCTGACAATAGGTCATCGGATCGGGGCGCATATGCCCACTGGACAACAGGTCATCGGATCCAGTCCCGTTTTCCCAGCGGAAAACAGGTTATCGGATCGGAGCCCATCTGTCTACCGGACAACAGGTTGTCGGATTGAAGCCCATCCGCCCACCGGACAATAGGTCATCGGATCCAGTCCCGTTTTCCAACCGGACAACAGGTCATCAGATCGGGGCCCATCTGTCCACCAGACAACAGGTTATCGGATCCGGGCACGTCTGCCCACCGGACAACAGGTCATCGGATCAGGGCCCGTCTGCTCACCGGACAACGGGTCATCGGATCGGGGCCCGTCTGCCCACCGGAAATTAGGTCATCGGATCAAGTCCCGTTTTCCCACCTGAAAACAGGTCATCGGATCGGGGCCCATCTGTCCATCGGACAACAGGTCATCGGATCCGGTCCCGTCTGCCCACTGGACAACAGGGCATCGGATCGGGGCCCGTCTGCCCACCGGACAATAGGCCATCGGATCCAGTCCCGTTTTCCCACCGGAAAACAGTTCATCGGATCGGGGCCCATCTGTCCACCGGACAACAGGTCATCGGATCCGGGCCCGTTTGCCCACCGGACAATAGGTCATCGCATCGGGGTGCATATGCCCACTGGACAACAGGTCATCGGATCCAGTCCCTTTCTCCCACCGGAAAACAGGTCATCGGATCGGGGCCCATCTGTCCACCGGACAACAGGTTGTCGGATCGGGGCCCATCTGCCCACCGGACAACAGGTCATCGGATCGGTGCCCGTCTGTCCACCAGACAACAGGTTGTCGGATCGGGACCCATCTGCCCACCGGACAACAGGTCATCGGATCGGGGCCTATCTGTCCACTGGACAACAGGTTGTCGGATTGGGACCCATCTGCCCACCGGAAAACAGGTCATCGGATTGGGGCCCATCTGCCCACCGGACAACAGGTCATCGGATCCGGGCCCTTCTGCCCACCGGACAACAGGTCATCGGATCGGGACCCATCTGCCCACGGACAACAGGTCATCGGATCGGGGCCCGTCTGCCCACCGGACAATAGGCAATCGGATCCAGTCCCGTTTTCCCATGGGAAAACAGGTCATCGAATTGGAACCCATCTGTCCACGGGACAACAGGTCATCGGATCCGGGCCCGTTTGCCCACCTGACAATAGGTCATCGGATCGGGGCGCATATGCCCACTGGACCACAGGTCATCGGATCCAGTCCCGTTTTCCAACCGGACAACAGGTCATCGGATCGGGGCCCATCTGTCCACCGGACTACAGGTTATCGGATCCGGGCCCCTCTGCCCACCGGACAACAGGTCATTGGATCAGGGCCCATCTGCTCACCGGACAACAGGTCATCGGATATGGGCCCGTCTGCCCACCGGACAATAGGTCATCGGATCCAGTCATGTTTTCCCATCTGAAAACAGGTCATCGGATCGGGGCCGATCTGTCCACCGGACAACAGGTCGTCGGATCCGGGCCCGTCTGCCCACTGGACAACAGGTCATCGGATCGGGACCCATCTACACACTGGACAACAGGTGATCGGATCGGGGCCCGTCTGCCCACCGGACAATAGGCCATCGGATCCAGTCCCGTTTTCCCACCGGAAAACAGGTCATCTGATCGGGGCCCATATGTCCACCGGACAACAGGTCATCGGAACCGGGCCCGTCTGCCCACCGAACAACAGGTCATCGGATCCAGTCCCGTTTTCCCACCGGAAAACAGGTCATCGGATCGGGGCCCAACTGTCCACCGGACAACAGGTTGTCGGATTGAAGCCCATCTGCCCACCGGACAATAGGTCATCGGATCCAGTCCCGTATTCCAACCGGACAACAAGCCATCGGATCGGGGCCCATATGTCCACCGGACAACAGGTCATCGAATCCAGGCCCGTTAGCCCAACTAACAATAGGTCATCGGATCGGGACTCATACGCCCACTGGACAACAGGTCATCTGATCCAGTCCCGTTTTCCCACCTGAAAACAGCTCATCGGATCGGGGCCCATCTGTCCACCGGACAACAGGTCATCGAAACCGGGCCCGTCTGCCCACCGGACAACAGGTCATCGGATCGGGGCCCATCTGCCCATCGGACAACAGGTCATCAGATCGTGGCCCGTCTGCCCGCAAGACAATAGGCCATCGGATCCAGTCCCTTTTTCCCATCGGAAAACAGGTAATCGGATTGGGGCCCATCTGTCCCCGGGACAACAGGTCATCGGATCCTGGCCCGTTTGCTCACTTGACATTAGGTCATCGGATCGGGGCGCATATGCCCACTGGACAACAGTTCATCGGATCCAGTCCCGTTTTCCCAATGGAAAACAGGTCATCGGATCGGGGCCCATCTGTCCACCGGACAACAGGTTATCGGATCAGGACCCGTCTGCCCACCGGACAACAGGTCATTGGATCAGGGCCCATCTGCTCACCGGACAACAGGTCATCGGATCGGGGCCCGTCTGCCCACCGAACAAAATAGGTCATCGGATCCAGTCCCGTTTTCCTATCTGAAAACAGGTCATCGGATCGGGGCTCATCTGTCCACCGGACAACAGGTCATCGGATCCGGGCCCGTTTGCCCACCTGACAATAGGTCATCGGATGGCGGCTCATATGCCCCCTGGACAACAGGTCTTCGGATCCAGTCCCGTTTTCCTATCTGAAAACAGGTCATCGGATCAGGGCCCATCTGTCCACCGGACAACAGGTCATCGGAACCGGGCCCTTCTGACCACCGGACAACAGGTCATTGGATTGGGGCCCATCTGCCCACCGGACAACAGGTTATCGGATCGGGGCCCGTCTGCCCGCCGGACAATAGGCCATCGGATCCAGTCCCGTTTACTCACCGGAAAACAGGTCATTGGATCGAGGCCCATTTGTCCACGTGACAACAGGTCATCGGATCCGGGCCCGTTTGCCCACCTGACAATAGGTCATCGGATCGGGGAGCATATGCCCACTGTACAACAGGTCATCGGATCCAGTCCCGTTTTCCCACCGGACAACAGGTCATCGAATCGGGACCCATCTGCCCACCGGACAACAGGTCATCGGATCGGGGCCCGTCTACCCGCCAGACTATAGGCCATCGGATCCAGACCCGTTTTCCCATCGGAAAACAGGTCATCGGATCGGGGCCCATCTGTCCATGGGACAATAGGTCATCGGATCCGGGCCCGTTTGCCCACCTGACAATAGGTCACTGGATCGGGGTGCATATGAACACTGGACAACAGGTCATCGGATCCAGTCCCGTTTTCCCACCTAAAAACAGGTAATCGGATCGGGGCCCATCTCTCCACCGGACAACAGGTCATCGGATCCGGGCCCGTCTGCCCACCGGACAACAGGTCTTCGGATCGGGACCCATCTGCCCACCGGACAACAGGTCATTGGATCCAGTCCCGTTTTCCCACCGGAAAACAGGTCATCAGATCGGGGCCCATCTGTCCACCGGACAGCAGGTCATCGGATCCGGGCCCGTCTGCCCACCGGAGAACAGGTCATCGGATCGGGGCCCATCTACCCACCGGACAACAGGTCATCGGACCGGGGCCCGTCTGCCCACCGGACAATAGGCCATCGGATCCAGTCCCGTTTTCCCATAGGAAAACAGGTCATCGAATCGGGGCCCATCTGTCCACGGGACAACAGGTCATCGGATCCAGTCCCGTTTTCCCACAGGAAAACAGGTCATCGGATCGGGGCCCATCTGTCCACGGGATAACTGGTTGTCGGATTGAAGCCCATCTGCCCACCGGACAATAGGTCATCGGATCCAGTCCCGTTTTCCAACCGGACAACAGGTCATCGGATCGGGGCCCATCTGTCCACCAGACAACAGGTTATCTGATCCGGGCCCGTCTGCCCAACGGACAACAGGTCATCGGATCAGGGCCCATCTGCTCAGCGGACAACAGGTCATCGAATCGGGGCCCATCTGTCCACGGGACAACAGGTCATCGGATCCAGTCCCGTTTTCCCACCGGAAAACAGGTCATCGGATCGGGGCCCATCTGTCCACCGGACAACTGGTTGTCGGATTGAAGCCCATCTGCCCACCGGACAATAGGTCATCGGATCCAGTCCCGTTTTCCAACCGGACAACAGGTCATCGGATCGGGGCCCATCTGTCCACCAGACAACAGGTTATCGGATCCGGGCCCGTCTGCCCTCCGGACAACAGGTCATCGGATCGGGGCCCATCTGTCCACCAGACAACAGTTAATCGGATCCGGTCCCGTCTACCCACTGGAGAACAGGTCATCGGATCGGGGCTCGTCTGCCCACCGGACAAAAGGCCATCGGATCCAGTCCCGTTTTACCACCGGAAAACAGTTAATCGGATCGGGGCCCATCTGCCCACCGGACAACCGGTCATCGGAACCGGGCCCGTCTGCCCACCGGACAGCAGGTCATCGGATCCAGTCCCGTTTTCCATCCGAAAAACAGGTCATCAGATCGGGCCCATCTGTCCACCAGACAACAGGTCATCGGATCCGATGACCTATCTGCCCACCGGACAGCAGGTCATCGGATCCAGTCCCGTTTTCCCACCGAAAAACAGGTCATCAGATCGGGCCCATCTGCCAACCGGACAACAGGTCATCGGACCGGGGCCCGTCTGCCCATTGGACAATAGGCCATCGGATCCAGTCCCGTGTTCCCATAGGAAAACAGGTCATCGGATCGGGGCCCATCTGTCCACGGGACAACAGGTCATCGGATCCAGTCCCGTTTTCCCACCGGAAAACAGGTCATCGTCCCGTTTTCCCACCGGAAAACAGGTCATCAGATCGGGCCCATCTGTCCACCGGACAACAGGTCATCGGACCGGGGCCCATCTGTCCACCGGACAACAGGTCATCGGATCCAGTCCCGTTTTCCCACCGGAAAACAGGTCATCGGATCGGGGCCCATCTGTCCACCGGACAACAGGTTGTCGGATTGAAGCCCATCTGCCCACTGGACAATAGGTAATCGGATCCAGTCCCGTTTTCCAACCGGACAACAAGTCATCGGATCGGGGCCCATCTGTCCACCAGACAACAGGTTATCGGATCCGGGCCCGTCTGCCCACCGGACAACAGGTCATTGGATCAGGGCCCATGTGCTCACCGGACAACAGGTCATCGGATCGGGGCCCGTCTGCCCACCGGACAATAGGTCATCGGATCCAGTCCCGTTTTCCCACCGGAAAACAGGTCATCGGATCGGGGCCCATCTGTCCACCGGACAACAGGTCATCGGATCCGGTCCCGTCTACCCACTGGACAACAGGTCATCGGATCCGGTCCCGTCTGCCCACTGGACAACAGGGCATCGGATCGGGGCCAGTCTGTCCACCGGACAACAGGTCATCGGATCCAGTCCCGTTTTCCCACCGGAAAACAGGTCATCGGATCGGGGCCCATCTGTCCACCGGACAACAGGTTGTCGGATTGAAGCCCATCTGCCCACTGGACAATAGGTAATCGGATCCAGTCCCGTTTTCCAACCGGACAACAAGTCATCGGATCGGGGCCCATCTGTCCACCAGACAACAGGTTATCGGATCCGGGCCCGTCTGCCCACCGGACAACAGGTCATTGGATCAGGGCCCATGTGCTCACCGGACAACAGGTCATCGGATCGGGGCCCGTCTGCCCACCGGACAATAGGTCATCGGATCCAGTCCCGTTTTCCCACCGGAAAACAGGTCATCGGATCGGGGCCCATCTGTCCACCGGACAACAGGTCATCGGATCCGGTCCCGTCTACCCACTGGACAACAGGTCATCGGATCCGGTCCCGTCTGCCCACTGGACAACAGGGCATCGGATCGGGGCCAGTCTGCCCACCGGATAATAGGCCATCGGATCCAGTCCCGTTTTCCCACCGGAAAACAGTTCGTCGGATCGGGGCCCATCTGTCCACCGGACAACAGGTCATCGGATCCGGGCCCGTTTGCCCACCTGACAATAGGTCATCGGATCGTGGTGCATATGCCCACTGGACAACAGGTCTTCGGATCCAGTCCCGTTTTCCCACCAGAAAACAGGTCATCGGATCGGGGCCCATCTGTCCACCAGACAACAGGTCATCAGAACCGGGCCTGTCTGTCCACCGGACAACAGGTCATCGGATCGGGGCCCATCTGCCCACCGGACAATAGGCCATCGGATCCAGTCCCGTTTACCCACTGGAAAACAGGTCATCGGATCGGGGCCCATCTGTCCACGGTCCAACAGGTCATCGGATCTGGGCCCGTTTGTCCGCCTGACAATAGGTCATCAGATCGGGGCACATATGCCTACTGAACAACAGGTCATCGGATCCAGTCCCGCTTTTCCACCGGACAACAGGTCATCGGATTGGGGCCCATCTGTCCACCGGACAACAGGTCATCGGATCGGGGCCCGTCTGCCCACCGGACAATAGGCCATCGGATCCAGTCCCGTTTTCCCACCGGACAACAGGTCATCGGATCGGGACCCATCTGCCCACTGGACAACAGGTCATCGGATCGGGGCCCGTCTGCCCGCGAGACAATAGGCCATCGGTTCCAGTTCCGCTTTCCCATCGGAAAACAGGTAATTGGATTGGGGCCCATCTGTCCACGGGATAACAGGTCATCGGATCCGGGCCCGTTTGCCCACCTGACAATAGGTCATCGGATCGGGGTGCATATGCCCACTGGACAACAGTTCATCGGATCCAGTAACGTTTTCCCACCGGAAAATAGCTCATCGGATCTGGGCCCATCTGCCCACCGGACAATAGGTCATCGGATCCAGTCCCGTTTTACAACCGGGCAACAGGTCATCGGATCGGGGCACATCTGTCCACTGGACAACAGGTTAGCGGATCAGGGCCCGTCTGCCCACCGGACAACAGGTCATTGGATATTTGATCAGGGCCCATCTGTTCACCGGACAACAGGTCATTGGATCGGAGCCCGTCTGCCCACCGGACAATAGGTCATCGGATCCAGTCCCGTTTTCCCATCTGAAAACAGGTCATCGGATCGGGGCCCATATGTCCACCAGACAACAGGTCATCGGATCCGGGCCCGTCTGCCCACTGGACAACAGGCCATCGAGTCGGGACCCATCTGCCCACTGGACAACAGGTCATCGGATCGGGGCCCGTCTGCCCACCGGACAATAGGCCATCAGATCCAGTCCCGTTTTCCCATCGGAAAACAGGTCATCGGATCGGGGCCCATATGTCCACTGGACAACAGGTTGTCGGACTGAAGCCCATCTGCCCACCGGACAAGAGGTCATCGGATCCAGTCCCGTTTTCCAACCGGACAACAGGTCATCGGATAGGGGCCCATCTGTCCACCGGACAACAGGTTATCGGATCAGGGCCCGTCTGCCCACCGGACAACAGGTCATTGGATCAGGGCCCATCTGCTCACCGGACAACAGGTCATCGGATCGGGGCCCGTCTGCCCACCGGACAATAGGTCATCGGATCCAGTCCCGTTTTCCCATCTGAAAACAGGTCATCGGATCGGGGCCCATCTGTCCACTGGACAACAGGTCATCGGGTCGGGACCCAGCGGCCCACTGGACAACAGGTCATCGGGTCGGGACCCAGCGGCCCACTGGACAACAGGTCATCGGATCGGGGCCCGTCTGCCCACCGGACAATAGGCCATCAGATCCAGTCCCGTTTTCCCATCGGAAAACAGGTCATCGGATCGGGACCCATCTGCCCACTGGACAACATGTCATCGGATCGGGGCCCGTCTGCCCGCCAGACAATGGGCCATCGGATCCAGTCCCGTTTTCCCATCAGAAAACAGGTCATCGGATCGGGGTCCATCTGTCCACGGGCCAACAGGTCATCGGTCCGGGCCCGTTTGCCCACCTGACAATAGGTCATCGGATCGGGGCGCATATGCCCACTGGACAACAGGTCATCGGATCCAGTCCCGTTTTCCCACCTGAAAACAGGTCATCGGATCGGAGCCCATCTCTCCACCGGACAACAGGTCATCGGATCCGGGCCCGTCGTCCCACCGGACAACAGGTCATCGGATCGGGACCCATCTGCCCACCGGACAACAGGTCATCGGATCGGGGCCCGTCTGCCCACCGGACAATAGCCCATCGGATCCAGTCCCGTTTTCCCATCGGAAAACAGGTCATCGGATTGGGTCCCATCTGTCCACGGGACAACAGGTCATCGGATCCGGGCTCGTTTGCCCACCTGAAAATTGGTCATCGGATCGGGGCGCATATGCCCACTGGACAACAGGAACAGGTCATCGGATCCAGTCCCGTCTTCCCACCGGAAAACAGGTCATCGGATCGGGGACCATCTGTCCACCGGACAACAGGTCATCGGATCTGGGCCCATCTGCCCACTGGACAACAGGTCATCGGGTCGGGAACAATCGGCCCACTGGACAACAGGTCATCGGATCGGGGCCCGTCTGCCCACCAGACAACAGGTCATTGGATCAGGGCCCATCTGCTCACCGGACAACAGGTCATTGGATCGGGGCCCGTCTGCCCACCGGACAATAGGTCATCGGATCCAGTCCCGTTTTCCCATCTGAAAACAGGTCATCGGATCGGGGCCCATCTGTCCACCGGACAACAGGTCATCGGATCTGGGCCCATCTGCCCACTGGACAACAGGTCATCAGGTCGGGACCCATCGGCCCACTGGACAATAGGTCATCGGATTTGGGCCCGTTTGCCCACCTGACAATAGGTCATCGGATCGGGGCTCATATGCCCACCGGACAACAGATCATCGGATCGGGGGCCCGTCTGCCCGCCAGACAATGGGCCATCGGATCCAGTCCCGTTTTCCCATCGGAAAACAGGTCATCGGATCGGGACCCATCTGCCCACTGGACAACATGTCATCGGATCGGGGCCCGTCTGCCCGTCAGACAATGGGCCATCGGATCCAGTCCCGTTTTCCCATCAGAAAACAGGTCATCGGATCGGGGTCCATCTGTCCACGGGCCAACAGGTCATCGGATCCGGGCCCGTTTGCCCACCTGACAATAGGTCATCGGATCCAGTCCCGTTTTCCAACCGGACAACAGGTCATCGGATCGGGGCCCATCTTTTCCACCGGACAACAGGATATCGGATCCGGGCCCGTCTGCCCACCGGACAACAGGTCATTGGATCAGGGCCCATCTGCTCACCTGACAATAGGTCATTGGATCGGCGCGCATATGCCCACTGGACAACAGGTCATCGGATCCAGTCCCGTTCTCCCACCTGAAAACAGGTCATCGGATCGGGGCCCATCTCTCCACCGGACAACAGGTCATCGGATCGGGGCCCATCTGTCCACCGGACAACAGGATATCGGATCCGGGCCCGTCTGCCCACCGGACAACAGGTCATTGGATCAGGGCCCATCTGCTCACCGGACAACAGGTCATCAGATCGGGGCCCGTCTGCCCACCGGACAATAGGTCATCGGATCCAGTCCCGTTTTCCCATCTGAAAATAGGTCATCGGATCGGGGCCCATCTGTCCACTGGACAACAGGTCATCGGGTCGGGACCCAGCGGCCCACTGGACAACAGGTCATCGGGTCGGGACCCAGCGGCCCACTGGACAACAGGTCATCGGATCGGGGCCCGTCTGCCCACCGGACAATAGGCCATCAGATCCAGTCCCGTTTTCCCATCGGAAAACAGGTCATCGGATCGGGACCCATCTGCCCACTGGACAACATGTCATCGGATCGGGGCCCGTCTGCCCGCCAGACAATGGGCCATCGGATCCAGTCCCGTTTTCCCATCAGAAAACAGGTCATCGGATCGGGGTCCATCTGTCCACGGGCCAACAGGTCATCGGATCCGGGCCCGTTTGCCCACCTGACAATAGGTCATCGGATCGGGGCGCATATGCCCACTGGACAACAGGTCATCGGATCCAGTCCCGTTTTCCCACCTGAAAACAGGTCATCGGATCGGAGCCCATCTCTCCACCGGACAACAGGTCATCGGATCCGGGCCCGTCTTCCCACCGGACAACAGGTCATCGGATCGGGACCCATCTGCCCACCGGACAACAGGTCATCGGATCGGGGCCCGTCTGCCCACCGGACAATAGCCCATCGGATCCAGTCCCGTTTTCCCATCGGAAAACAGGTCATCGGATTGGGTCCCATCTGTCCACGGGACAACAGGTCATCGGATCCGGGCTCGTTTGCCCACCTGAAAATAGGTCATCGGATCGGGGCGCATATGCCCACTGGACAACAGGAACAGGTCATCGGATCCAGTCCCGTTTTCCCACCGGAAAACAGGTCATCGGATCGGGGACCATCTGTCCACCGGACAACAGGTCATCGGATCTGGGCCCATCTGCCCACTGGACAACAGGTCATCGGGTCGGGAACAATCGGCCCACTGGACAACAGGTCATCGGATCGGGGCCCGTCTGCCCACCAGACAACAGGTCATTGGATCAGGGCCCATCTGCTCACCGGACAACAGGTCATTGGATCGGGGCCCGTCTGCCCACCGGACAATAGGTCATCGGATCCAGTCCCGTTTTCCCATCTGAAAACAGGTCATCGGATCGGGGCCCATCTGTCCACCGGACAACAGGTCATCGGATCTGGGCCCATCTGCCCACTGGACAACAGGTCATCGGGTCGGGACCCATCGGCCCACTGGACAATAGGTCATCGGATTTGGGCCCGTTTGCCCACCTGACAATAGGTCATCGGATCGGGGCTCATATGCCCACCGGACAACAGATCATCGGATCGGGGGCCCGTCTGCCCGCCAGACAATGGGCCATCGGATCCAGTCCCGTTTTCCCATCGGAAAACAGGTCATCGGATCGGGACCCATCTGCCGACTGGACAACATGTCATCGGATCGGGGCCCGTCTGCCCGCCAGACAATGGGCCATCGGATCCAGTCCCGTTTTCCCATCAGAAAACAGGTCATCGGATCGGGGTCCATCTGTCCACGGGCCAACAGGTCATCGGATCCGGGCCCGTTTGCCCACCTGACAATAGGTCATCGGATCCAGTCCCGTTTTCCAACCGGACAACAGGTCATCGGATCGGGGCCCATCTGTCCACCGGACAACAGGATATCGGATCCGGGCCCGTCTGCCCACCGGACAACAGGTCATTGGATCAGGGCCCATCTGCTCACCTGACAATAGGTCATCGGATCGGGGCGCATATGCCCACTGGACAACAGGTCATCGGATCCAGTCCCGTTCTCCCACCTGAAAACAGGTCATCGGATCGGGGCCCATCTCTCCACCGGACAACAGGTCATCGGATCCGGGCCCGTCTTCCCACCGGACAACAGGTCATCGGATCGGGACCCATCTGCCCACCGGACAACAGGTCATCCGATCGGGGCCCGTCTGCCCACCGGACAATAGGCCATCGGATCCAGTCCTGTTTTCCCATCGGAAAACAGGTCATCGGATTGGGTCAAATCTGTCCACGGGACAACAGGTCATCGGATCCGGGCCCGTTTGCCCACCTGAAAATAGGTCATCGGATCGGGGTGCATATGCCCACTGGACAACAGGTCATCGGATCCAGTCTCGTTTTCCCACCAGAAAACAGGTCATCGGATCGGGGCCCATCTGTCCACCGGACAACAGGTTGTCGGATTGAAGCCCATCTGCCCACCGGACAATAGGTCATCGGATCCAGTCCCGTTTTCCAACTGGACAACAGGTCATCGGATCGGGGCCCATCTGTCCACCGGACAACAGGTCATCGTTCCGGGCCCGTTTGCCCACCTGACAATAGGTCATCGGATGGCGGCTCATATGCCCACTGGACAACAGGTCTTCGGATCCAGTCCCGTTTTCCTACCTGAAAACAGGTCATCGGATCAGGGCCCATCTGTCCACCGGACAACAGGTCATCGGAACCGGGCCCTTCTGACCACTGGACAACAGGTCATCGGATCGGGGGCCCATCTGCCCACCGGACAACAGGTTATCGGATCGGGGCCCGTCTGCCCACCGGACAATAGGCCATCGGATCCAGTCCCGTTTACTCACCGGCTAACAGGTCATCGGATCGGGGCCCATCTGTCCACGTGACAACAGGTCATCGGATCCGGGCCCGTTTGCCCACCTGACAATAGGTCATCGGATCGGGGAGCATATGCCCACTGTACAACAGGTCATCGGATCCAGTCCCGTTTTCCCACCGGACAACAGGTAATTGGATCGGGGCCCATCTCTCCACCGGACAACAGGTCATCGGATCCGGGCCCGTCTGCCCACCGGACAACAGGTCTTCGGATCGGGACCCATCTGCCCACCGGACAACAGGTCATTGGATCCAGTCCCGTTTTCCCACCGGAAAACAGGTCATCAGATCGGGGCCCATCTGTCCACCGGACAGCAGGTCATCGGATCCGGGCCCGTCTGCCCACCGGACAACAGGTCATCGGATCGGGGCCCATCTGCCCACCGGACAACAGGTCATCGGACCGGGGCCCGTCTGCCCACCGGACAATAGGCCATCGGATCCAGTCCCGTTTTCCCATAGGAAAACAGGTCATCGAATCGGGGCCCATCTGTCCACGGGACAACAGGTCATCGGATCCAGTCCCGTTTTCCCACAGGAAAACAGGTCATCGGATCGGGGCCCATCTGTCCACGGGATAACTGGTTGTCGGATTGAAGCCCATCTGCCCACCGGACAATAGGTCATCGGATCCAGTCCCGTTTTCCAACCGGACAACAGGTCATCGGATCGGGGCCCATCTGTCCACCAGACAACAGGTTATCGGATCCGGGCCCGTCTGCCCAACGGACAACAGGTCATCGGATCAGGGCCCATCTGCTCAGCGGACAACAGGTCATCGAATCGGGGCCCATCTGTCCACGGGACAACAGGTCATCGGATCCAGTCCCGTTTTCCCACCGGAAAACAGGTCATCGGATCGGGGCCCATCTGTCCACCGGACAACTGGTTGTCGGATTGAAGCCCATCTGCCCACCGGACAATAGGTCATCGGATCCAGTCCCGTTTTCCAACCGGACAACAGGTCATCGGATTGGGGCCCATCTGTCCACCAGACAACAGGTTATCGGATCCGGGCCCGTCTGCCCTCCGGACAACAGGTCATCGGATCGGGGCCCATCTGTCCACCGGACAACAGGTCATTGGATCCAGTCCCGTTTTCCCACCGGAAAACAGGTCATCGGATCGGGGCCCATCTGTCCACGGGACGACAGGTCATCGGATCCAGTCCCGTTTTCCCACAGGAAAACAGGTCATCGGATCGGGGCCCATCTGTCCACGGGATAACTGGTTGTCGGATTGAAGCCCATCTGCCCACCGGGACAATAGGTCATCGGATCCAGTCCCGTTTTCCAACCGGACAACAGGTCATCGGATCGGGGCCCATCTGTCCACCAGACAACAGGTTATCGGATCCGGGCCCGTCTGCCCAACGGACAACAGGTCATCGGATCAGGGCCCATCTGCTCAGCGGACAACAGGTCATCGAATCGGGGCCCATCTGTCCACGAGACAACAGGTCATCGGATCCAGTCCCGTTTTCCCACCGGAAAACAGGTCATCGGATCGGGGCCCATCTGTCCACCGGACAACTGGTTGTCGGATTGAAGCCCATCTGCCCACCGGACAATAGGTCATCGGATCCAGTCCCGTTTTCCAACCGGACAACAGGTCATCGGATCGGGGCCCATCTGTCCACCAGACAACAGGTTATCGGATCCGGGCCCATCTGTCCACCGGACAACAGGTCATCGTTCCGGGCCCGTTTGCCCACCTGACAATAGGTCATCGGATGGCGGCTCATATGCCCACTGGACAACAGGTCTTCGGATCCAGTCCCGTTTTCCTACCTGAAAACAGGTCATCGGATCAGGGCCCATCTGTCCACCGGACAACAGGTCATCGGAACCGGGCCCTTCTGACCACCGGACAACAGGTCATCGGATCGGGGCCCATCTGTCCACCGGACAATAGGTCATCGGATCCAGTCCCGTTTTCCAACCGGACAACAGGTCATCGGATCGGGGCCCATCTGTCCACCAGACAACAGGTTATCGGATCCGGGCCCGTCTGCCCTCCGGACAACAGGTCATCGGATCGGGGCCCATCTGTCCACCGGACAACAGTTAATCGGATCCGGTCCCGTCTACCCACTGGAGAACAGGTCATCGGATCGGGGAACGTGTGCCCACCGGACAAAAGGCCATCGGATCCAGTCCCGTTTTACCACCGGAAAACAGTTCATCGGATTGGGGCCCATCTGCCCACCGGACAACCGGTCATCGGAACCGGGCCCGTCTGATCACCGGACAGCAGGTCATCGGATCCAGTCCCGTTTTCCCACCGGAAAACAGGTCATCAGATCGGGCCCATCTGCCCACCGGACAACAGGTCATCGACCGGGGCCCGTCTGCCCACCGGACAATAGGCCATCGGATCCAGTCCCGTGTTCCCATAGGAAAACAGGTCATCGGATCGGGGCCCATCTGTCCACGGGACAACAGGTCATCGGATCCAGTCCCGTTTTCCCACCGGAAAACAGGTCATCGTCCCGTTTTCCCACCGGAAAACAGGTCCTCAGATCGGGCCCATCTGTCCACTGGACAACAGAACATCGGACCGGGGCCCATCTGTCCACGGGACAACAGGTCATCGGATCCAGTCCCGTTTTCCCACCGGAAAACAGGTCATCGGATCGGGGCCCATCTGTCCACCGGACAACAGGTTGTCGGATTGAAGCCCATCTGCCCACTGGACAATAGGTAATCGGATCCAGTCCCGTTTTCCAACCGGACAACAAGTCATCGGATCGGGGCCCATCTGTCCACCAGACAACAGGTTATCGGATCCGGGCCCGTCTGCAAACCGGACAACAGGTCATCGGATCAGGGCCCATGTGCTCACCGGACAACAGGTCATCGGATCGGGGCCCGTCTGCCCACCGGACAATAGGTCATCGGATCCAGTCCCGTTTTCCCACCGGAAAACAGGTCATCGGATCGGGGCCCATCTGTCCACCGGACAACAGGTCATCGGATCCGGTCCCGTCTGCCCACTGGACAACAGGGCATCGGATCGGGGCCAGTCTGCCCACCGGACCATAGGCCATCGGATCCAGTCCCGTTTTCCCACCGGAAAACAGTTCATCGGATCGGGGCCCATCTGTCCACCGGACAACAGGTCATCGGATCCGGGCCCGTTTGCCCACCTGACAATAGGTCATCGGATTGGGGTGCATATGCCCACTGGACAACAGGTCTTCGGATCCAGTCCCGTTTTCCCACCAGAAAACAGGTCATCGGATCGGGGCCCATCTGTCCACCGGACAACAGGTCATCAGAACCGGGCCTGTCTGTCCACCGGACAACAGGTCATCGGATCGGGGCCCATCTGCCCACTGTACAATAGGCCATCGGATCCAGTCCCGTTTACCCACTGGAAAACAGGTCATCGGATTGGGGCCCATCTGTCCACGGTCCAACAGGTCATCGGATCTGGGCCCGTTTGTCCGCCTGACAATAGGTCATCAGATCAGGGCACATATGCCTACTGAACAACAGGTCATCGGATCCAGTCCCGCTTTTCCACCGGAAAACAGGTCATCGGATTGGGGCCCATCTGCCCATCGGACAACAGGTCATCGGATCGGGGCCCGTCTGCCCACCGGACAATAGGCCATCGGATCCAGTCCCGTTTTCCCACCGGACAACAGGTCATCGGATCGGGACCCATCTGCCCACCGGACAACAGGTCATCGGATCGGGGCCCGTCTGCCCGCGAGACAATAGGCCATCGGTTCCAGTTCCGCTTTCCCATGGGAAAACAGGTCATCGGATTGGGGCCCATGTGTCCACGGGATAACAGGTCATCGGATCCGGGCCCGTTTGCCCACCTGACAATAGGTCATCGGATTGGGGTGCATATGCCCACTGGACAACAGGTCTTCGGATCCAGTCCCGTTTTCCCACCAGAAAACAGGTCATCGGATCGGGGCCCATCTGTCCACCGGACAACAGGTCATCAGAACCGGGCCTGTCTGTCCACCGGACAACAGGTCATCGGATCGGGGCCCATCTGCCCACTGTACAATAGGCCATCGGATCCAGTCCCGTTTACCCACTGGAAAACAGGTCATCGGATTGGGGCCCATCTGTCCACGGTCCAACAGGTCATCGGATCTGGGCCCGTTTGTCCGCCTGACAATAGGTCATCAGATCAGGGCACATATGCCTACTGAACAACAGGTCATCGGATCCAGTCCCGCTTTTCCACCGGAAAACAGGTCATCGGATTGGGGCCCATCTGCCCATCGGACAACAGGTCATCGGATCGGGGCCCGTCTGCCCACCGGACAATAGGCCATCGGATCCAGTCCCGTTTTCCCACCGGACAACAGGTCATCGGATCGGGACCCATCTGCCCACCGGACAACAGGTCATCGGATCGGGGCCCGTCTGCCCGCGAGACAATAGGCCATCGGTTCCAGTTCCGCTTTCCCATGGGAAAACAGGTCATCGGATTGGGGCCCATGTGTCCACGGGATAACAGGTCATCGGATCCGGGCCCGTTTGCCCACCTGACAATAGGTCATCGGATCGGGGTGCATATGCCCACTGGACAACAGTTCATCGGATCCAGTAACGTTTTCCCACCGGAAAATAGCTCATCGGATCTGGGCCCATCTGTCCACCGGACAACAGGTTGTCGGATTGAAGCCCATCTGCCCACCGGACAATAGGTCATCGGATCCAGTCCCGTTTTACAACCGGGCAACAGGTCATCGGATCGGGGCACATCTGTCCACCGGACAACAGGTTAGCGGATCAGGGCCCGTCTGCCAACCGGACAACAGGTCATTGGATATTTGATCAGGGCCCATCAGCTCACCGGACAACAGGTCATTGGATCGGGGCCCGTCTGCCCACCGGACAATAGGTCATCGGATCCAGTCCCGTTTTCCCATCTGAAAACAGGTCATCGGATCGGGGCCCATTTGTCCACCAGACAACAGGTCATCGGATCCGGGCCCGTCTGCCCACTGGATAACAGGTCATCGAGTCAGGACCCATCTGCCCACTGGACAACAGGTCATCGGATCGGGGCCCGTCTGCCCACCGGACAATGGTCCATCAGATCCAGTCCCGTTTTCCCATCGGAAAACAGGTCATCGGATCGGGGCCCATATGTCCACTGGACAACAGGTTGTCGGACTGAAGCCCATCTGCCCACCGGACAAGAGGTCATCGGATCCAGTCCTGTTTTCGCATCTGAAAACAGGTCATCGGATCGGGGCCCATATGTCCACCAGACAACAGGTCATCGGATCAGGGCCCGTCTGCCCACCGGACAACAGGTCATTGGATCAGGGCCCATCTGCTCACCGGACAACAGGTCATCAGATCGGGGCCCGTCTGCCCACCGGACAATAGGTCATCGGATCCAGTCCCGTTTTCCCATCTGAAAACAGGTCATCGGATCGGGGCCCATCTGTCCACTGGACAACATGTCATCGGATCTGGGCCCATCTGCCCACTGGACAACAGGTCATCGGGTCGGGACCCAGCGGCCCACTGGACAACAGGTCATCGGATCGGGGCCCGTCTGCCCACCGGACAATAGGCCATCAGATCCAGTCCCGTTTTCCCATCGGAAAACAGGTCATCGGATCGGGACCCATCTGCCCACTGGACAACATGTCATCGGATCGGGGCCCGTCTGCTCGCCAGACAATGGGCCATCGGATCCAGTCCCGTTTTCCCATCAGAAAACAGGTCATCGGATCGGGGTCCATCTGTCCACGGGCCAACAGGTCATCGGATCCGGGCCCGTTTGCCCACCTGACAATAGGTCATCGGATCCAGTCCCGTTTTCCAACCGGACAACAGGTCATCGGATCGGGGCCCATCTGTCCACCGGACAACAGGATATCGGATCCGGGCCCGTCTGCACCGGACAACAGGTCATTGGATCAGGGCCCATCTGCTCACCTGACAATAGGTCATCGGATCGGGGCGCATATGCCCACTGGACAACAGGTCATCGGATCCAGTCCCGTTTTCCCAATGGACAACAGGTCATCGGATCGGGACCCAACTGCCCACCGGACAACAGGTCATCGGATCGGGGCCCGTTTACCCACCTGACAATATGTCATCGGATCGGGGCGCATATGCCCACTGGACAACAGGTCATCGGATCCAGTCTCGTTTTCCCACTGGAAATCAGGTCATCGGATCGGGGCCCATCTGCCCACTGGACAACATGTCATCGGATCGGGGCCCGTCTGCCCGCCAGACAATGGGCCATCGGATCCAGTCCCGTTTTCCCATCAGAAAACAGGTCATCGGATCGGGGTCCATCTGTCTACGGGCCAACAGGTCATCGGATCCGGGCCCGTTTGCCCACCTGACAATAGGTCATCGGATCGGGGCGCATATGCCCACTGGACAACAGGTCATCGGATCCAGTCCCGTTTTCCCACCTGAAAACAGGTCATCGGATCGGAGCCCATCTCTCCACCGGACAACAGGTCATCAGATCCGGGCCCGTCTTCCCACCGGACAACAGGTCATCGGATCGGGACCCATCTGCCCATCGGACAACAGGTCATCGGACCGGGGCCCGTCTGCCCACCGGACAATAGCCCATCGGATCCAGTCCCGTTTTCCCATCGGAAAACAGGTCATCGGATTGGGTCCCATCTGTCCACGGGACAACAGGTCATCGGATCCGGGCTCGTTTGCCCACCTGAAAATAGGTCATCGGATCGGGGCGCATATGCCCACTGGACAACAGGAACAGGTCATCGGATCCAGTCCCGTTTTCCCACCGGAAAACAGGTCATCGGATCGGGGAAAATCTGTCCACCGGACAACAGGTCATCGGATCTGGGCCCATCTGCCCACTGGACAACAGGTCATCGGGTCGGGACCCATCGGCCCACTGGACAACAGGTCATCGGATCGGGGCCCATCTGCCCACCGGACAACAGGTCATTGGATCAGGGCCCATCTGCTCACCGGACAACAGGTCATCGGATCGGGGCTCGTCTGCCCACCGGACAATAGGTCATCGGATCCAGTCCCGTTTTCCCATCTGAAAACAGGTCATCAGATCGGGGCCCATCTGTCCACCGGACAACAGGTCATCGGATCTGGGCCCATCTGCCCACTGGACAACAGGTCATCGGGTCGGGACCCATCGGCCCACTGGACAATAGGTCATCGCATCTGGGCCCGTCTGCCCACCGGACAATAGGCCATCAGATCCAGTCCCGTTTTCCCATCGGAAAACAGGTCATCGGATCGGGGCCCATATGTCCACCGGACAACAGGTCATCGGATTTGGGCCCGTTTGCCCACCTGACAATAGGTCATCGGATCGGGGCTCATATGCCCACCGGACAACAGATCATTGGATCGGGGGCCCGTCTGCCCGCCAGACAATGGGCCATCGGATCCAGTCCCGTTTTCCCATCGGAAAACAGGTCATCGGATCGGGACCCATCTGCACACTGGACAACATGTCATCGGATCGGGGCCCGTCTGCCCGCCAGACAATGGGCCATCGGATCCAGTCCCGTTTTCCCATCAGAAAACAGGTCATCGGATCGGGGTCCATCTGTCCACGGGCCAACAGGTCATCGGATCCGGGCCCGTTTGCCCACCTGACAATAGGTCATCGGATCCAGTCCCGTTTTCCAACCGGACAACAGGTCATCGGATCGGGGCCCATCTGTCCACCGGACAACAGGATATCGGATCCGGGCCCGTCTGCCCACCGGACAACAGGTCATTGGATCAGGGCCCATCTGCTCACCTGACAATAGGTCATCGGATCGGGGCGCATATGCCCACTGGACAACAGGTCATCGGATCCAGTCCCGTTTTCCCACTGGACAACAGGTCATCGGATCGGGACCCATCTGCCCACCGGACAACAGGTCATCGGATCGGGGCCCGTTTACCCACCTGACAATAGGTCATCGGATCGGGGCGCATATGCCCACTGGACAACAGGTCATCGGATCCAGTCCCTTTTTCCCACCGGAAATCAGGTCATCGGATCGGGGCCCATCTGTCCACCGGACAACAAGTTGTCGGATTGAAGCCCATCTGCCCACCGGACAATAGGTCATCGGATCCAGTCCCGTTTTCCAACCGGACAACAGGTCATCGGATCGGGACCCATCTGCCCGCCAGACAATAGGCCATCGGATCCAGTCCCGTTTTCCAACCGGACAACAGGTCATCGGATCCTGGCCCGTCTGCCCGCCAGACAATAGGCCATCGGATCCAGTCCCGTTTTCCCATCGGAAAATAGGTCATCGGATCGGGGCCCATCTGTCCACGGGACAACAGGTCATCGGATCTGGGCCCGTTTACCCACCTGACAATAGGTCATCGGATCGGGGCGCATATGCCCACTGGACAACAGGTCATCGGATCCAGTCCCGTTTTCCCACCGGAAAACAGCTCATGGGATCGGGGCCCATCTGTCCACCGGACAACAGGTTGTCGGATTGAAGCCCATCTGCCCACCGGACAATAGGTCATCGGATCCAGTCCCGTTTTCCAACCGGACAACAGGTCATCGGATCCAGTCCCGTCTGCCCACCGGACAAAAGAACATCGGATCAGGGCCCATCTGCTCACCGGACAACAGGTCATCGGATCGGGGCCCGTCTGCCCACCGGACAATAGGTCATCGGATCCAGTCCCGTTTTCTCATCTGAAAACAGGTCATCGGATCGGGGCCCATTTGTCCACCGGACAAGAGGTCATCGGATCCGGGCCCATCAGCTCACTGGACAACAGGTCATCGGATCGGGGCCCATCTGCCCACCGGACAACAGGTCATCGGATCCAGTCCCGTTTTCCCACCGGAAAACAGGTCATCAGATCGGGGCCCATCTGTCCACCGGACAACAGGTCATCGAATCTGGGCCCGTCTGCCCACCGGACAACAGGTCATCGGATTGGGCCCATCTGCCCACCGGACAACAGGTCATCGGACCGGGGAACGTCTGCCCACCGGACAATAGGCCATCGGATCCAGTCCCGTTTTCCCATAGGAAAACAGGTTATCAGATCGGGGCCCATCTGTCCACGGGACAACAGGTCATCGGATCCAGTCCCGTTTTCCAATCGGGAAAACAGGTCATCGGATTGGGGCCCATCTGTCCACCGGATAACAGGTTGTCGGATTGAAGCCCATCTGCCCACCGGACAATGGGTAATCGGATCCAGTACCGTTTTCCAACCGGACAACAGGTCATCGGATCGGGGCCCATCTGTACACCAGACAACAGGTTATCGGATCCGGGCCCGTCTGCCCACCGGACAACAGGTCATCGGATCATGGCCCATCTGCTCACCGGACAAAAGGTCATCGGATCGGGGCCCGTCTACGGTCATCGGATCCAGTCCCGTTTTCCCACCTGAAAACAGGTCATCGCATCGGGGCCCATCTGCCCACCGGACAATAGGCCATCGGATCCAGTCCCTTTTTCCAACCGGAAAACAGTTCATCGGATCGGCGCCCATCTGCCCACCGGACAACAGGTCATCGGAACCGGGCCCGTCTGCCCACCGGACAACAGGTCATCGGATCCAGTCCCGTTTTCCCACCGGAAAACAGGTCATCAGATCGGGGCCCATCTGTCCACCGGACAACAGGTCATCGGATCCGGGCCCGTCTGCCCATCGGACAACAGGTCATTGGATCGGGGCTCAACTGCCCACCGGACAGCAGGTCATCGGACCGGGGCCCATCTGCCCACCGGACAATAGTCCATCGGATCCAGTCCCGTTTTCCCATAGGAAAACAGGTCATTGGATCGGGGCCCATTTGTCCACGGGACAACAGGTCATCGGATCCAGTCCCTTTTTCCCACCGGAAAACAGGTCATCGAATCGGGGCCCATCTGTCCACCGGACAACAGGTTGTCGGATTGAAGCCCATCTGCCCACTGGACAATAGGTCATCGGATCCAGTCCCGTTTTCCAACCGGACAACAGGTCATCGGATCGGGGCCCATCTGTCCACCAGACAACAAGTTATCGGATACGGGGCCCGTCTGCCCATCGGACAACAGGTCATCGGATCAGGGCCCATCTGCTCACCGGACAACAGGTCATCGGATCGGGGCCCATCTGTCCACCGGACAACAGGTCATCGGATCCGGTCCCGTCTGCCCACCGGACAACAGGTCATCGGATGGGGGCCCGTCTGCCCACCGGACAACAGGTCATCGGATCGGGGCCCATCTGCCCACCGGACAACAGGTCATCAGACCGGGGCCCGTCTGCCCACCGGACAATAGGCCATCGGATCCAGTCCCGTTTTCCCACAGGAAAACAGGTCATCGAATCGGGGCCCATCTGTCCACGGGACAACAGGTCATCGGATCCAGTCCCGTTTTCCCACAGGAAAACATGTCATCGGATCGGGGCCCATCTGTCCACGGGATAACTGGTTGTCGGATTGAAGCCCATCTGCCCACCGGACAATAGGTCATCGGATCCAGTCCCGTTTTCCAACCGGACAACAGGTCATCGGATCGGGGCCCATCTGTCCACCAGACAACAGGTTATCGGATCCGGGCCCGTCTGCCCAATGGACAACAGGTCATCGGATCAGGGCCCATCTGCTCAGCGGACAACAGGTCATCGAATCGGGGCCCATCTGTCCACGGGAGAACAGGTCATCGGATCCAGTCCCGTTTTCCCACCGGAAAACAGGTCATCGGATCGGGGCCCATCTGTCCACCGGACAACTGGTTGTCGGATTGTAGCCCATCTGCCCACCGGACAATAGGTCATCGGATCCAGTCCCGTTTTCCAACCGGACAACAGGTCATCGGATCGGGGCCCATCTGTCCACCAGACAACAGGTTATCGGATCCGGGCCCGTCTGCCCTCCGGACAACAGGTCATCGGATCGGGGCCCATCTGTCCACCGGACAACAGGTCATTGGATCCAGTCCCGTTTTCCCACCGGAAAACAGGTCATCGGACCGGGGCCCATCTGTCCACGGGACAACAGGTCATCGGATCCAGTCCCGTTTTCCCATCAGAAAACAGGTCATCGGATCGGGGTCCATCTGTCCACGGGATAACTGGTTGTCGGATTGAAGCCCATCTGCCCACCGGACAATAGGTCATCGGATCCAGTCCCGTTTTCCAACCGGACAACAGGTCATCGGATCGGGGCCCATCTGTCCACCAGACAACAGGTTATCGGATCCGGGCCCGTCTGCCCAACGGACAACAGGTCATCGGATCAGGGCCCATCTGCTCAGCGGACAACAGGTCATCGAATCGGGGCCCATCTGTCCACGGGACAACAGGTCATCGGATCCAGTCCCGTTTTCCCACCGGACAACAGGTCATCGGATCGGGGCCCATCTGTCCACCAGACAACAGGTTATCGGATCCGTGCCCATCTGTCCACCGGACAACAGGTCATCGTTCCGGGCCCGTTTGCCCACCTGACAATAGGTCATCGGATGGCGGCTCATATGCCCACTGGACAACAGGTCTTCGGATCCAGTCCCGTTTTCCTACCTGAAAACAGGTCATCGGATCGGGGCCCATCTGTCCACCGGACAACTGGTTGTCGGATTGAAGCCCATCTGCCCACCGGACAAAAGGTCATCGGATCCAGTCTCGTTTTCCAACCGGACAACAGGTCATCGGATCGGGGCCCATCTGTCCACCAGACAACAGGTTATCGGATCCGGGCCCGTCTGCCCTCAGGACAACAGGTCATCGGATCGGGGCCCATCTGTCCACCGGACAACAGTTAATCGGATCCGGTCCCGTCTACCCACTGGAGAACAGGTCATCGGATCGGGGCCCGTCTGCCCACCGGACAAAAGGCCATCGGATCCAGTCCCGTTTTACCACCGGAAAACAGTTCATCGGATCGGGGCCCATCTGCCCACCGGACAACCGGTCATCGGAACCGGGCCCGTCTGCTCACCGGACAGCAGGTCATCGGATCCAGTCCCGTTTTCCCACCGGAAAACAGGTCATCAGATCGGGCCCATCTGTCCACCGGACAACAGGTCATCGACCGGGGCCCGTCTGCCCACCGGACAATAGGCCATCGGATCCAGTCCCGTGTTCCCATAGGAAAACAGGTCATCGGATCGGGGCCCATCTGTCCACGGGACAACAGGTCATCGGATCCAGTCCCGTTTTCCCACCGGAAAACAGGTCATCGTCCCGTTTTCCCACCGGAAAACAGGTCATCAGATCGGGCCCATCTGTCCACCGGACAACAGATCATCGGACCGGGGCCCATCTGTCCACGGGACAACAGGTCATCGGATCCAGTCCCGTTTTCCCACCGGAAAACAGGTCATCGGATCGGGGCCCATCTGTCCACCGGACAACAGGTTGTCGGATTGAAGCCTATCTGCCCACTGGACAATAGGTAATCGGATCCAGTCCCGTTTTCCAACCGGACAACAAGTCATCGGATCGGGGCCCATCTGTCCACCAGACAACAGGTTATCGGATCCGGGCCCGTCTGCCCACCGGACAACAGGTCATCGGATCAGGGCCCATGTGCTCACCGGACAACAGGTCATCGGATCGGGGCCCATCTGCCCACCGGACAATAGGTCATCGGATCCAGTACCGTTTTCCCACCGGAAAACAGGTCATCGGATCGGGGCCCATCTGTCCACCGGACAACAGGTCATCGGATCCGGTCCCGTCTGCCCACTGGACAACAGGGCATCGGATCGGGGCCAGTCTGCCCACCGGACAATAGGCCATCGGATCCAGTCCCGTTTTCCCACCGGAAAACAGTTCATCGGATCGGGGCCCATCTGTCCACCGGACAACAGGTCATCGGATCCGGGCCCGTTTGCCCACCTGACAATAGGTCATCGGATCGGGGTGCATATGCCCACTGGACAACAGGTCTTCGGATCCAGTCCCGTTTTCCCACCAGAAAACAGGTCATCGGATCGGGGCCCATCTGTTCACCGGACAACAGGTCATCAGAACCGGGCCTGTCTGTCCACCGGACAACAGGTCATCGGATCGGGGCCATCTGCCCACCGGACAATAGGCCATCGGATCCAGTCCCGTTTACCCACTGGAAAACAGGTCATCGGATTGGGGCCCATCTGTCCACGGTCCAACAGGTCATCGGATCTGGGCCCGTTTGTCCGCTTGACAATAGGTCATCAGATCAGGGCACATATGCCTACTGAACAACAGGTCATCGGATCCAGTCCCGCTTTTCCACCGGAAAACAGGTCATCGGATCGGGGCCCGTCTGCTCACCGGACAATAGGCCATCGGATCCAGTCCCGTTTTCCCACCGGACAACAGGTCATCGGATCGGGACCCATCTGCCCACCGGACAACAGGTCATCGGATCGGGGCCCGTCTGCCCGCGAGACAATAGGCCATCGGTTCCAGTTCCGCTTTCCCATGGGAAAACAGGTCATCAGATTGGGGCCCATCTGTCCACGGGATAACAGGTCATCGGATCCGGGCCCGTTTGCCCACCTGACAATATTTCATTGGATCGGGGTGCATATGCCCACTGGACAACAGTTCATCGGATCCAGTAACGTTTTCCCACCGGAAAATAGCTCATCGGATCTGGGCCCATCTGTCCACCGGACAACAGGTTGTCGGATTGAAGCCCATCTGCCCACCGGACAATAGGTCATCGGATCCAGTCCCGTTTTACAGCCGGGCAACAGGTCATCGGATCGGGGCACATCTGTCCACCGGACAACAGGTTAGCGGATCAGGGCCCGTCTGCCCACCGGACAACAGGTCATTGGATATTTGATCAGGGCCCATCTGCTCACCGGACAACAGGTCATTGGATCGGGGCCGGTCTGCCCACCGGACAATAGGTCATCGGATCCAGTCCCGTTTTCCCACCGGAAAACAGGTCATCGGATCGGGGCCCATATGTCCACCAGACAACAGGTCATTGGATCCGGGCCCGTCTGCCCACTGGATAACAGGTCATCGAGTCAGGACCCATCTGCCCACTGGACAACAGGTCATCGGATCGGGGCCCGTCTGCCCACCGGACAATAGGCCATCAGATCCAGTCCCGTTTTCCCATCGGAAAACAGGTCATCGGATCGGGGCCCATATGTCCACTGGACAACAGGTTGTCGGACTGAAGCCCATCTGCCCACCGGACAAGAGGTCATCGGATCCAGTCCCGTTTTCCCATCTGAAAACAGGTCATCGGATCGGGGCCCATATGTCCACCAGACAACAGGTCATCGGATCAGGGTCCGTCTGCCCACCGGACAACAGGTCATTGGATCAGGGCCCATCTGCTCACCGGACAACAGGTCATCAGATCGGGGCCCGTCTGCCCACCGGACAATAGGCCATCAGATCCAGTCCCGTTTTCCCATCGGAAAACAGGTCATCGGATCGGGACCCATCTGCCCACTGGACAACATGTCATCGGATCGGGGCCCATCTGCCCGCCAGACAATGGGCCATCGGATCCAGTCCCGTTTTCCCATCAGAAAACAGGTCATCGGATCGGGGTCCATCTGTCCACGGGCCAACAGGTCATCGGATCCGGGCCCGTTTGCCCATCTGACAATAGGTCATCGGATCGGGGCGCATATGCCCACTGGACAACAGGTCATCGGATCCAGTCCCGTTTTCCCACCTGAAAACAGGTCATCGGATCGGAGCCCATCTCTCCACCGGACAACAGGTCATCGGATCCGGGCCCGTCTTCCCACCGGACAACAGGTCATCGGATCGGGACCCATCTGCCCACCGGACAACAGGTCATCGGATCGGGGCCCGTCTGCCCACCGGACAATAGGCCATCAGATCCAGTCCCGTTTTCCCATCGGAAAACAGGTCATCGGATCGGGACCCATCTGCCCACTGGACAACATGTCATCGGATCGGGGCCCGTCTGCCCGCCAGACAATGGGCCATCGGATCCAGTCACGTTTTCCCATCAGAAAACAGGTCATCGGATCGGGGTCCATCTGTCCACGGGCCAACAGGTCATCGGATCCGGGCCCGTTTGCCCACCTGACAATAGGTCATCGGATCGGGGCGCATATGCCCACTGGACAACAGGTCATCGGATCCAGTCCCGTTTTCCCACCTGAAAACAGGTCATCGGATCGGAGCCCATCTCTCCACCGGACAACAGGTCATCGGATCCGGGCCCGTCTTCCCACCGGACAACAGGTCATCGGATCGGGACCCATCTGCCCACCGGACAACAGGTCATCGGATCGGGACCCGTCTGACCACCGGACAATAGCCCATCGGATCCAGTCCCGTTTTCCCATCGGATAACAGGTCATCGGATTGGGTCCCATCTGTCCACGGGACAACAGGTCATCGGATCCGGGCTCGTTTGCCCACCTGAAAATAGGTCATCGGATCGGGGCGCATATGCCCACTGGACAACAGGAACAGGTCATCGGATCCAGTCCCGTTTTCCCACCGGAAAACAGGTCATCGGATCGGGGAAAATCTGTCCACCGGACAACAGGTCATCGGATCTGGGCCCATCTGCCCACTGGACAACAGGTCATCGGGTCGGGACCCATCGGCCCACTGGACAACAGGTCATCAGATGGGGGCCCATCTGCCCACCGGACAACAGGTCATTGGATCAGGGCCCATCTGCTCACCGGACAACAGGTCATCGGATCGGGGCTCGTCTGCCCACCGGACAATAGGTCATCGGATCCAGTCCCGTTTTCCCATCTGAAAACAGGTCATCGGATCGGGGCCCATCTGTCCACCGGACAACAGGTCATCGGATCTGGGCCCATCTGCCCACTGGACAACAGGTCATCGGGTCGGGACCCATCGGCCCACTGGACAATAGGTCATCGGATCGGGGCCCGTCTGCCCACCGGACAATAGGCCATCAGATCCAGTCCCGTTTTCCCATCGGAAAACAGGTCATCGGATCGGGGCCCATATGTCCACCGGACAACAGGTCATCGGATTTGGGCCCGTTTGCCCACCTGACAATAGGTCATCGGATCGGGGCTCATATGCCCACCGGACAACAGATCATCGGATCGGGGCCCGTCTGCCCGCCAGACAATGGGCCATCGGATCCAGTCCCGTTTTCCCATCAGAAAACAGGTCATCGGATCGGGGTCCATCTGTCCACGGGCCAACAGGTCATCGGATCCGGGCCCGTTTTCCCATCAGAAAACAGGTCATCGGATCGGGGTCCATCTGTCCACGGGCCAACAGGTCATCGGATCCGGGCCCGTTTGCCCACCTGACAATAGGTCATCGGATCCAGTCCCGTTTTCCAACCGGACAACAGGTCATCGGATCGGGGCCCATCTGTCCACCGGACAACAGAATATCGGATCCGGGCCCGTCTGCCCACCGGACAACAGGTCATTGGATCAGGGCCCATCTGCTCACCTGACAATAGGTCATCGGATCGGGGCGCATATGCCCACTGGACAACAGGTCATCGGATCCAGTCCCGTTTTCCCACCGGAAATCAGGTCATCGGATCGGGGCCCATCTGCCCACTGGACAACATGTCATCGGATCGGGGCCCGTCTGCCCGCCAGACAATGGGCCATCGGATCCAGTCCCGGTTTCCCATCAGAAAACAGGTCATCGGATCGGGGTCCATCTGTCCACGGGCCAACAGGTCATCGGATCCGGGCCCGTTTGCCCACCTGACAATAGGTCATCGGATCGGGGCGCATATGCCCACTGGACAACAGGTCATCGGATCCAGTCCCGTTTTCCCACCTGAAAACAGGTCATCGGATCGGAGCCCATCTCTCCACCGGACAACAGGTCATCAGATCCGGGCCCGTCTTCCCACCGGACAACAGGTCATCGGATCGGGACCCATCTGCCCACTGGACAACAGGTCATCGGATCCGGGCCCGTCTGCCCACCGGACAATAGCCCATCGGATCCAGTCCCGTTTTCCCATCGGAAAACCTGTCATCGGATTGGGTCCCATCTGTCCACGGGACAACAGGTCATCGGATCCGGGCTCGTTTGCCCACCTAAAAATAGGTCATCGGATCGGGGCGCATATGCCCACTGGACAACAGGAACAGGTCATCGGATCCATTCCCGTTTTCCCACCGGAAAACAGGTCATCGGATCGGGGAAAATCTGTCCACCGGACAACAGGTCATCGGATCTGGGCCCATCTGCACACTGGACAACAGGTCATCGGGTCGGGACCCATCGGCCCACTGGACAACAGGTCATCGGATCGGGGCCCATCTGCCCACCGGACAACAGGTCATTGGATCAGGGCCCATCTGCTCACCGGACAACAGGTCATCGGATCGGGGCTCATCTGCCCACCGGACAATAGGTCATCGGATCCAGTCCCGTTTTCCCATCTGAAAACAGGTCATCGGATCGGGGCCCATCTGTCCACCGGACAACAGGTCATCGGATCTGGGCCCATCTGCCCACTGGACAACAGGTCATGGGGTCGGGACCCATCGGCCCACTGGACAATAGGTCATCGCATCTGGGCCCGTCTGCCCACCGGACAATAGGCCATCAGATCCAGTCCCGTTTTCCCATCGGAAAACAGGTCATCGGATCGGGGCCCATATGTCCACCGGACAACAGGTCATCGGATTTGGGCCCGTTTGCCCACCTGACAATAGGTCATCGGATCGGGGCTCATATGCCCACCGGACAACAGATCATCGGATCGGGGGCCCGTCTGCCCGCCAGACAATGGGCCATCGGATCCAGTCCCGTTTTCCCATCGGAAAACAGGTCATCGGATCGGGACCCATCTGCCCACTGGACAACATGTCATCGGATCGGGGCCCGTCTGCCCGCCAGACAATGGGCCATCGGATCCAGTCCCGTTTTCCCATCAGAAAACAGGTCATCGGATCGGGGTCCATCTGTCCACGGGCCAACAGGTCATCGGATCCGGGCCCGTTTGCCCACCTGACAATAGGTCATCGGATCCAGTCCCGTTTTCCAACCGGACAACAGGTCATCGGATCGGGGCCCATCTGTCCACCGGACAACAGGATATCGGATCCAGGCCCGTCTGCCCACCGGACAACAGGTCATTGGATCAGGGCCCATCTGCTCACCTGACAATAGGTCATCGGATCGGGGCGCATATGCCCACTGAACAACAGGTCATCGGATCCAGTCCCGTTTTCCCACTGGACAACAGGTCATCGGATCGGGACCCATCTGCCCACCGGACAACAGGTCATCGGATCGGGGCCCGTTTACCCACCTGACAATAGGTCATCGGATCGGGGCGCATATGCCCACTGGACAACAGGTCATCGGATCCAGTCCCGTTTTCCCACCGGAAATCAGGTCATCGGATCGGGGCCCATCTGTCCACCGGACAACAGGTTGTCGGATTGAAGCCCATCTGCCCACCGGACAATAGGTCATCGGATCCAGTCCCGTTTTCCAACCGGACAACAGGTCATCGGATCGGGACCCATCTGCCCACCGGACAACAGGTCATCGGATCGGGGCCCGTCTGCCCGCCAGACAATAGGCCATCGGATCCAGTCCCGTTTTCCCATCGGAAAATAGGTCATCGGATCGGGGCCCATCTGTCCACGGGACAACAGGTCATCGGATCTGGGCCCGTTTACCCACCTGACAATAGGTCATCGGATCGGGGCGCATATGCCCACTGGACAACAGGTCATCGGATCCAGTCCCGTTTTCCCACCGGAAAACAGCTCATCGGATCGGGGCCCATCTGTCCACCGGACAACAGGTTGTCGGATTGAAGCCCATCTGCCCACCGGACAATAGGTCATCGGATCCAGTCCCGTTTTCCAACCGGACAACAGGTCATCGGATCCAGTCCCGTCTGCCCACCGGACAAAAGAACATCGGATCAGGGCCCATCTGCTCACCGGACAACAGGTCATCGGATCGGAGCCCGTCTGCCCACCGGACAATAGGTCATCGGATCCAGTCCCGTTTTCTCATCTGAAAACAGGTCATCGGATCGGGGCCCATCTGTCCACCGGACAAGAGGTCATCGGATCCGGGCCCATCTGCTCACTGGACAACAGGTCATCCGATCGGGGCCCATCTGCCCACCGGACAACAGGTCATCGGATCCAATCCCGTTTTCCAACCGGACAACAAGTCATCGGATCGGGGCCCATCTGTCCACCAGACAACAGGTTATCGGATCCGGGCCCGTCTGCCCACCGGACAACAGGTCATCGGATCAGGGCCCATGTGCTCACCGGACAACAGGTCATCGGATCGGGGCCAGTCTGCCCACCGGACAATAGGCCATCGGATCCAGTCCCGTTTTCCCACCGGAAAACAGTTCATCGGATCGGGGCCCATCTGTCCACCGGACAACAGGTCATCGGATCCGGGCCCGTTTGCCCACCTGACAATAGGTCATCGGATCGGGGTGCATATGCCCACTGGACAACAGGTCTTCGGATCCAGTCCCGTTTTCCCACCAGAAAACAGGTCATCGGATCGGGGCCCATCTGTTCACCGGACAACAGGTCATCAGAACCGGGCCTGTCTGTCCACCGGACAACAGGTCATCGGATCGGGGCCCATCTGCCCACCGGACAATAGGCCATCGGATCCAGTCCCGTTTACCCACTGGAAAACAGGTCATCGGATTGGGGCCCATCTGTCCACGGTCCAACAGGTCATCGGATCTGGGCCCGTTTGTCCGCCTGACAATAGGTCATCAGATCAGGGCACATATGCCTACTGAACAACAGGTCATCGGATCCAGTCCCGCTTTTCCACCGGAAAACAGGTCATCGGATCGGGGCCCGTCTGCCCACCGGACAATAGGCCATCGGATCCAGTCCCGTTTTCCCACCGGACAACAGGTCATCTGATCGGGACCCATCTGCCCACCGGACAACAGGTCATCGGATCGGGGCCCGTCTGCCCGCGAGACAATAGGCCATCGGTTCCAGTTCCGCTTTCCCATGGGAAAACAGGTCATCAGATTGGGGCCCATCTGTCCACGGGATAACAGGTCATCGGATCCGGGCCCGTTTGCCCACCTGACAATAGGTCATCGGATCGGGGTGCATATGCCCACTGGACAACAGTTCATCGGATCCAGTAACGTTTTCCCACCGGAAAATAGCTCATCGGATCTGGGCCCATCTGTCCACCGGACAAGAGGTTGTCGGATTGAAGCCCATCTGCCCACCGGACAATAGGTCATCGGATCCAGTCCCGTTTTACAACCGGGCAACAGGTCATCGGATCGGGGCACATCTGTCCACCGGACAACAGGTTAGCGGATCAGGGCCCGTCTGCCCACCGGACAACAGGTCATTGGATATTTGATCAGGGCCCATCTGCTCACCGGACAACAGGTCATTGGATCGGGGCCCGTCTGCCCACCGGACAATAGGTCATCGGATCCAGTCCCGTTTTCCCATCTGAAAACAGGTCATCGGATCGGGGCCCATATGTCCACCAGACAACAGGTCATCGGATCCGGGCCCGTCTGCCCACTGGATAACAGGTCATCGAGTCAGGACCCATCTGCCCACTGGACAACAGGTCATCGGATCGGGGCCCGTCTGCCCACCGGACAATAGGCCATCAGATCCAGTCCCGTTTTCCCATCGGAAAACAGGTCATCGGATCGGGGCCCATATGTCCACTGGACAACAGGTTGTCGGACTGAAGCCCATCTGCCCACCGGACAAGAGGTCATCGGATCCAGTCCCGTTTTCCCATCTGAAAACAGGTCATCGGATCGGGGCCCATATGTCCACCAGACAACAGGTCATCGGATCAGGGTCCGTCTGCCCACCGGACAACAGGTCATTGGATCAGGGCCCATCTGCTCACCGGACAACAGGTCATCAGATCGGGGCCCGTCTGCCCACCGGACAATAGGCCATCAGATCCAGTCCCGTTTTCCCATCGGAAAACAGGTCATCGGATCGGGACCCATCTGCCCACTGGACAACATGTCATCGGATCGGGGCCCGTCTGCCCGCCAGACAATGGGCCATCGGATCCAGTCCCGTTTTCCCATCAGAAAACAGGTCATCGGATCGGGGTCCATCTGTCCACGGGCCAACAGGTCATCGGATCCGGGCCCGTTTGCCCACCTGACAATAGGTCATCGGATCGGGGCGCATATGCCCACTGGACAACAGGTCATTGGATCCAGTCCCGTTTTCCCACCTGAAAACAGGTCATCGGATCGGAGCCCATCTCTCCACCGGACAACAGGTCATCGGATCCGGGCCCGTCTTCCCACCGGACAACAGGTCATCGGATCGGGACCCATCTGCCCACCGGACAACAGGTCATCGGATCGGGGCCCGTCTGCCCACCGGACAATAGGCCATCAGATCCAGTCCCGTTTTCCCATCGGAAAACAGGTCATCGGATCGGGACCCATCTGCCCACTGGACAACATGTCATCGGATCGGGGCCCGTCTGCCCGCCAGACAATGAGCCATCGGATCCAGTCCCGTTTTCCCATCAGAAAACAGGTCATCGGATCGGGGTCCATCTGTCCACGGGCCAACAGGTCATCGGATCCGGGCCCGTTTGCCCACCTGACAATAGGTCATCGGATCGGGGCGCATATGCCCACTGGACAACAGGTCATCGGATCCAGTCCCGTTTTCCCACCTGAAAACAGGTCATCGGATCGGAGCCCATCTCTCCACCGGACAACAGGTCATCGGATCCGGGCCCGTCTTCCCACCGGACAACAGGTCATCGGATCGGGACCCATCTGCCCACCGGACAACAGGTCATCGGATCGGGACCCGTCTGCCCACCGGACAATAGCCCATCGGATCCAGTCCCGTTTTCCCATCAGAAAACAGGTCATCGGATTGGGTCCCATCTGTCCACGGGACAACAGGTCATCGGATCCGGGCTCGTTTGCCCACCTGAAAATAGGTCATCGGATCGGGGCGCATATGCCCACTGGACAACAGGAACAGGTCATCGGATCCAGTCCCGTTTTCCCACCGGAAAACAGGTCATCGGATCGGGGAAAATCTGTCCACCGGACAGCAGGTCATCGGATCTGGGCCCATCTGCCCACTGGACAACAGGTCATCGGGTCGGGACCCATCGGCCCACTGGACAACAGGTCATCAGATCGGGGCCCATCTGCCCACCGGACAACAGGTCATTGGATCAGGGCCCATCTGCTCACCGGACAACAGGTCATCGGATCGGGGCTCGTCTGCCCACCGGACAATAGGTCATCGGATCCAGTCCCGTTTTCCCATCTGAAAACAGGTCATCGGATCGGGGCCCATCTGTCCACCGGACAACAGGTCATCGGATCTGGGCCCATCTGCCCACTGGACAACAGGTCATCGGGTCGGGACCCATCGGCCCACTGGACAATAGGTCATCGGATCGGGGCCCGTCTGCCCACCGGACAATAGGCCATCAGATCCAGTCCCGTTTTCCCATCGGAAAACAGGTCATCGGATCGGGGCCCATATGTCCACGGGCCAATAGGTCATCGGATCCAGTCCCGTTTTCCAACCGGACAACAGGTCATCGGATCGGGGCCCATCTGTCCACCGGACAACAGAATATCGGATCCGGGCCCGTCTGCCCACCGGACAACAGGTCATTGGATCAGGGCCCATCTGCTCACCTGACAATAGGTCATCGGATCGGGGCGCATATGCCCACTGGACAACAGGTCATCGGATCCAGTCCCGTTTTCCCACTGGACAACAGGTCATGGGATCGGGACCCATCTGCCCACTGGACAACAGGTCATCGGATCGGGGCCCGTTTACCCACCTGACAATAGGTCATCGGATCGGGGCGCATATGCCCACTGGACAACAGGTCATCGGATCCAGTCCCGTTTTCCCACCGGAAATCAGGTCATCGGATCGGGGCCCATCTGCCCACTGGACAACATGTCATCGGATCGGGGCCCGTCTGCCCGCCAGACAATGGGCCATCGGATCCAGTCCCGTTTTCCCATCAGAAAACAGGTCATCGGATCGGGGTCCATCTGTCCACGGGCCAAGAGGTCATCGGATCCGGGCCCGTTTGCCCACCTGACAATAGGTCATCGGATCGGGGCGCATATGCCCACTGGACAACAGGTCATCGGATCCAGTCACGTTTTCCCACCTGAAAACAGGTCATCGGATCGGAGCCCATCTCTCCACCGGACAACAGGTCATCAGATCCGGGCCCGTCTTCCCACCGGACAACAGGTCATCGGATCGGGACCCATCTGCCCACCGGACAACAGGTCATCGGATCCGGGCCCGTCTGCCCACCGGACAATAGCCCATCGGATCCAGTCCCGTTTTCCCATCGGAAAACAGGTCATCGGATTGGGTCCCATCTGTCCACGGGACAACAGGTCATCGGATCCCGGCTCGTTTGCCCACCTGAAAATAGGTCATCGGATCGGGGCGCATATGCCCACTGGACAACAGGAACAGGTCATCGGATCCAGTCCCGTTTTCCCACCGGAAAACAGGTCATCGGATCGGGGAAAATCTGTCCACCGGACAACAGGTCATCGCATCTGGGCCCATCTGCCCACTGGACAACAGGTCATCGGGTCGGGACCCATCGGCCCACTGGACAACATTTCATCGGATCGGGGCCCATCTGCCCACCGGACAACAGGTCATTGAATCAGGGCCCATCTGCTCACCGGACAACAGGTCATCGGATCGGGGCTCATCTGCCCACCGGACAATAGGTCATCGGATCCAGTCCCGTTTTCCCATCTGAAAACAGGTCATCGGATCGGGGCCCATCTGTCCACCGGACAACAGGTCATCGGATCTGGGCCCATCTGCCCACTGGACAACAGGTCATCGGGTCGGGACCCATCGGCCCACTGGACAATAGGTCATCGCATCTGGGCCCGTCTGCCCACCGGACAATAGGCCATCAGATCCAGTCCTGTTTTCCCATCGGAAAACAGGTCATCGGATCGGGGCCCATATGTCCACCGGACAACAGGTCATCGGATTTGGGCCCGTTTGCCCACCTGACAATAGGTCATCGGATCGGGGCTCATATGCCCACCGGACAACAGATCATCGGATCGGGGGCCCGTCTGCCCGCCAGACAATGGGCCATCGGATCCAGTCCCGTTTTCCCATCGGAAAACAGGTCATCGGATCGGGACCCATCTGCCCACTGGACAACATGTCATCGGATCGGGGCCCGTCTGCCCGCCAGACAATGGGCCATCGGATCCAGTCCCGTTTTCCCATCAGAAAACAGGTCATCGGATCGGGGTCCATCTGTCCACGGGCCAACAGGTCATCGGATCCGGGCCCGTTTGCCCACATGACAATAGGTCATCGGATCCAGTCCCGTTTTCCAACCGGACAACAGGTCATCGGATCGGGGCCCATCTGTCCACCGGACAACAGGATATCGGATCCGGGCCCGTCTCCCCACCGGACAACAGGTCATTGGATCAGGGCCCATCTGCTCACCTGACAATAGGTCATCGGATCGGGGCGCATATGCCCACTGGACAACAGGTCATCGGATCCAGTCCCGTTTTCCCACTGGACAACAGGTCATCGGATCGGGACCCATCTGCCCACCGGACAACAGGTCATCGGATCGGGGCCCGTTTACCCACCTGACAATAGGTCATCGGATCGGGGCGCATATGCCCACTGGACAACAGGTCATCAGATCCAGTCCCGTTTTCCCACCGGAAATCAGGTCATCGGATCGGGGCCCATCTGTCCACCGGACAACAGGTTGTCGGATTGAAGCCCATCTGCCCACCGGACAATAGGTCATCGGATCCAGTCCCGTTTTCCAACCGGACAACAGGTCATCGGATCGGGACCCATCTGCCCACCGGACAACAGGTCATCGGATCGGGGCCCGTCTGCCCGCCAGACAATAGGCCATCGGATCCAGTCCCGTTTTCCCATCGGAAAATAGGTCATCGGATCGGGGCCCATCTGTCCACGGGACAACAGGTCATCGGATCTGGGCCCGTTTACCCACCTGACAATAGGTCATCGGATCGGGGCGCATATGCCCACTGGACAACAGGTCATCGGATCCAGTCCCGTTTTCCCACCGGAAAACAGCTCATCGGATCGGGGCCCATCTGTCCACCGGACAACAGGTTGTCGGATTGAAGCCCATCTGCCCACCGGACAATAGGTCATCGGATCCAGTCCCGTTTTCCAACCGGACAACAGGTCATCGGATCCAGTCCCGTCTGCCCACCGGACAAAAGAACATCGGATCAGGGCCCATCTGCTCACCGGACAACAGGTCATCGGATCGGGGCCCGTCTGCCCACCGGACAATAGGTCATCGGATCCAGTCCCGTTTTCTCATCTGAAAACAGGTCATCGGATCGGGGCCCATCTGTCCACCGGACAAGAGGTCATCGGATCCGGGCCCATCTGCTCACTGGACAACAGGTCATCGGATCGGGGCCCATCTGCCCACCGGACAACAGGTCATCGGATCCAATCCCGTTTTCCCACCGGAAAACAGGTCATCAGATCGGGGCCCATCTGTCCACCGGACAACAGGTCATCGAATCTGGGCCCGTCTGCCCACCGGACAACAGGTCATCGGATCGGGCCCATCTGCCCACCGGACAACAGGTCATCGGACCGGGGCCCGTCTGCCCACCGGACAATAGGCCATCGGATCCAGTCCCGTTTTCCCATAGGAAAACAGGTCATCGGATCGGGGCCCATCTGTCCACGGGACAACAGGTCATCGGATCCAGTCCCGTTTTCCAATCGGGAAAACAGGTCATCGGATTGGGGCCCATCTGTCCACCGGATAACAGGTTGTCGGATTGAAGCCCATCTGCCCACCGGACAATAGGTAATCGGATCCAGTACCGTTTTCCAACCGGACAACAGGTCATCGGATCGGGGCCCATCTGTCCACCAGACAACAGGTTATTGGATCCGGGCCCGTCTGCCCACCGGACAACAGGTCATCGGATCATGGCCCATCTGCTCACCGGACAAAAGGTCATCGGATCGGGGCCCGTCTACGGTCATCGGATCGGGGCCCGTCTACGGTCATCAGATCCAGTCCCGTTTTCCCACCTGAAAACAGGTCATCGCATCGGGGCCCGTCTGCCCACCGGACAATAGGCCATCGGATCCAGTCAGTTTTTCCAACCGGAAAACAGTTAATCGGATCGGCGCCCATCTGCCCACCGGACAACAGGTCATCGGAACCGGGCCCGTCTGCCCACCGGACAACAGGTCATCGGATCCAGTCCCGTTTTCCCACCGGAAACAGGTCATCAGATCGGGGCCCATCTGTCCACCGGACAACAGGTCATCGGATCGGGGCCCATCTGCCCACCGGACAGCAGGTCATTGGACCGGGGCCCATCTGCCCACCGGACAATAGTCCATCGGATCCAGTCCCGTTTTCCCATAGGAAAACAGGTCATTGGATCGGGGCCCATTTGTCCACGGGACAACAGGTCATCGGATTCAGTCCCTTTTTCCCACCGGAAAACAGGTCATCGGATCGGGGCCCATCTGTCCACCGGACAACAGTTCATCGGATCCGGTCCCGTCTGCCCACTGGAGAATAGGTCATCGGATCGGGGCCCGTCTGCCCACTGGACAAAAGGCCATCGGATCCAGTCCCGTTTTCCCACCGGAAAACAGTTCATCGGATCGGGGCCCATCTGCCCACCGGACAACCGGTCATCGGAACCGGGCCCGTCTGCCCACCGGACAGCAGGTCATCGGATCCAGTCCCGTTTTCCCACCGGAAAACAGGTCATCAGATCGGGCCCATCTGTCCACCGGACAACAGGTCATCGGACCGGGGCCCGTCTGCCCACCGGACAATAGGCCATCGGATCCAGTCCTGTGTTCCCATAGGAAAACAGGTCATCGGATCGGGGCCCATCTGTCCACGGGACAACAGGTCATCGGATCCAGTCCCGTTTTCCCACCGGAAAACAGGTCATCGGATCGGGGCCCATCTGTCCACCGGACAGCAGGTTGTCGGATTGAAGCCCATCTGCCCACTGGACAATAGGTAATCGGATCCAGTCCCGTTTTCCAACCGGACAACAAGTCATCGGATCGGGGCCCATCTGTCCACCGGACAACAGGTCATCGGATCAGGGCCCATGTGCTCACCGGACAACAGGTCATCGGATCGGGGCCCGTCTGCCCACCGGACAATAGGTCATCGGATCCAGTCCCGTTTTCCCACCGGAAAACAGGTCATCGGATCGGGGCCCATCTGTCCACCGGACAACAGGTCATCGGATCCGGTCCCGTCTACCCACTGGACAACAGGTCATCGGATCCGGTCCCGTCTGCCCACTGGACAACAGGGCATCGGATCGGGGCCAGTCTGCCCACCGGACAATAGGCCATCGGATCCAGTCCCGTTTTCCCACCGGAAAACAGTTCATCGGATCGGGGCCCATCTGTCCACCGGACAACAGGTCATCGGATCCGGGCCCGTTTGCCCACCTGACAATAGGTCATCGGATCGGGGCGCATATGCCCACTGGACAACAGGTCTTCGGATCCAGTCCCGTTTTCCCACCAGAAAACAGATCATCGGATCGGGGCCCATCTGTCCACCGGACAACAGGTCATCAGAACCGGGCCTGTCCGTCCACCGGACAACAGGTCATCGGATCGGGGCCCATCTGCCCACCGGACAACAGGTCATCGGATCGGGGCCCTTCTGCCCACCGGACAATAGGCCATCGGTTCCAGTCCCGTTTTCCCACCGGAAAACAGGTCATCGGATCGGGGCCCATCTGTCCACCGGACAACAGGTCATCGGACCGGGGCCCGTTTGCCCACCTGACAATAGGTCATCGGATCGGGATGCATATGCCCACTGGACAACAGGTCTTCGGATCCAGTCCCGTTTTCCCACCAGAAAACAGATCATCGGATTGGGGACCATCTGCCCACCGGACAACAGGTCATCGGATCGGGGCCCGTTTGCCCAGCTGACAATAGGTCATCGGATCGGGGTGCATATGCCCACTGGACAACAGTTCATCGGATCCAGTAACGTTTTCCCACCGGAAAACAGCTCATCGGATCTGGGCCCATCTGTCCACCGGACAACAGGTTGTTGGATTGAAGCCCATCTGCCCACCGGACAACAGGTCATCGGATCCAGTCCCGTTTTACAACCGGGCAACAGGTCATTGGATCGGGGCACATCTGTCCACCGGACAACAGGTTAGCGGATCAGGGCCCGTCTGCCCAACGGACAACAGGTCATTGGATATTTGATCAGGGCCCATCTGCTCACCGGACAACAGGTCATTGGATCGGGGCCCGTCTGCCCACCGGACAATAGGTCATCGGATCCAGTCCCGTTTTCCCATCTGAAAACAGGTCATCGGATCGGGGCCCATATGTCCACCGGACAACAGGTCATCGGATCCGGGCCCGTCTGCCCACTGGACAACAGGTCATCGAGTCGGGACCCATCTGCCCACTGGACAACAGGTCATCGGATCGGGGCCCGTCTGCCCACCGGACAATAGGCCATCAGATCCAGTCCCGTTTTCCCGTCGGAAAACAGGTCATCGGATCGGGGCCCATATGTCCACTGGACAACAGGTTGTCGGATTGAAGCCCATCTGCCCACCGGACAATAGGTCATCGGATCCAGTCCCGTTTTCCAACCGGACAACAGGTCATCGGATAGGGGCCCATCTGTCCACCGGACAACAGGTTATCGGATAAGGGCCCGTCTGCCCACCGGACAACAGGTCATTGGATCAGGGCCCATCTGCTCACCGGACAACAGGTCATCGGATCGGGGCCCGTCTGCCCACCGGACAATAGGTCATCGGATCCAGTCCCGTTTTCCCATCTGAAAACAGGTCATCGGATCGGGGCCCATCTGCCCACTGGACAACAGGTCATCGGATCTGGGCCCATCTGCCCACTGGACAACAGGTCATCGGGTCGGGACCCATCGGCCCACTGGACAACAGGTCATCGGATCGGGGCCCGTCTGCCCACCGGACAATAGGCCATCAGATCCAGTCCGTTTTCCCATCGGAAAACAGGTCATCGGATCGGGGCCCATATGTCCACCGGACAACAGGTCATCAGATTTGGGCCCGTTTGCCCACCTGACAATAGGTCATCAGATCGGGGCTCATATGCCCACCGGACAACAGGTCATCGGATCGGGGGCCCGTCTGCCCGCCAGACCATGGGCCATCGGATCCAGTCCCGTTTTCCCATCGGAAAACAGGTCATCGGATCGGGACCCATCTGCCCACTGGACAACATGTCATCGGATCGGGGCCTGTCTGCCCGCCACACAATGGGCCATCGGATCCAGTCCCGTTTTCCCATCAGAAAACAGGTCATCGGATCGGGGTCCATCTGTCCACGGGCCAACAGGTCATCGGATCCAGTCCCGTTTTCCCACCTGAAAACAGGTCATCGGATCGGAGCCCATCTCTCCACCGGACAACAGGTCATCGGATCCGGGCCCGTCTTCCCACCGGACAACAGGTCATCGGATCGGGACTCATCTGCTCACCGGACAACAGGTCATCGGATCGGGGCCCGTCTGCCCACCGGACAATAGCCCATCAGATCCAGTCCCGTTTTACCATCGGAAAACAGGTCATCGGATTGGGTCCCATCTGTCCACGGGACAACAGGTCATCAGATCCGGGCCCGTTTGCCCACCTGAAAATAGGTCATCGGATTGGGGCGCATATGCCCACTGGACAACAGGAACAGGTCATCGGATCCAGTCCAGTTTTCCCACCGGAAAACAGGTCATCGGATCGGGGACCATCTGTCCACCGGACAACAGGTTATCGGATTGAAGCCCATCTGCCCACCGGAAAATAGGTCATCGGATCCAGTCCCGTTTTCCAACCGGACAACAGGTCATCGGATCGGGGCCCATCTGTCCACCGGACAACAGGATATCGGATCAGGGCCCATCTGCTCACCTGACAATAGGTCATCGGATCGGGGCGTATATGCCCACTGGACAACAGGTCATCGGATCCAGTCCCGTTTTCCCACCTGAAAACAGGTCATCGGATCGTGGCCCATCTCTCCACCGGACAACAGCTCATCGGATCCGGGCCCGTCTTCACACCGGACAACAGGTCATCGGATCGCGACCCATCTGCCCACCGGACAACAGGTCATCCGATCGGGGCCCGTCTGCCCACCGGACAATAGACCATCAGATCCAGTCCTGTTTTCCCATCGGAAAACAGGTCATCGGATTGGGTCTCATCTGTCCACGGGACAAAAGGTCATCGGATCCGGGCCCGTTTGCCCACCTGAAAATAGGTCATCGGATCGGGGTGCATATGCCCACTGGACAACAGGTCATCAGATCCAGTCCCGTTTTCCCACCGGAAAACAGGTCATCGGATCGCGACCCATCTGCCCACCGGACAACAGGTCATCCGATCGGGGAGCGTCTGCCCACCGGACAATAGACCATCAGATCCAGTCCTGTTGTCCCATCGGAAAACAGGTCATCGGATTGGGTCTCATCTGTCCACGGGACAAAAGGTCATCGGATCCGGGCCCGTTTGCCCACCTGAAAATAGGTCATCGGATCGGGGTGCATATGCCCACTGGACAACAGGTCATCAGATCCAGTCCCGTTTTCCCACCGGAAAACAGGTCATCGGATCGGGGCCCATCTCTCCACCGGACAACAGGTCATCGGATCCGGGCCCGTCTTCACACCGGACAACAGGTCATCGGATCGCGACCCATCTGCCCACCGGACAACAGGTCATCCGATCGGGGCCCGTCTGCCCATCGGACAATAGACCATCAGATCCAGTCCTGTTTTCCCATCGGAAAACAGGTCATCGGATTGGGTCTCATCTGTCCACGGGACAAAAGGTCATCGGATCCGGGCCCGTTTGCCCACCTGAAAATAGGTCATCGGATCGGGGCTCATATGCCCACTGGACAACAGGTCATCGGATCCAGTCCCGTTTTCCCACCTGAAAGCAGGTCATCGGATCGGGGCCCATCTGTCCACGTGACAACAGGTCATCGGATGCGGGACCGTTTGCCCACCTGACAATAGGTCATCGGATCGGGGCGCATATGCCCACTGGACAACAGGTCATCGGATCCAGTCCCGTTTTCCCACTGGACAACAGGTCATCGGATCGGGACCCATCTGCCCACCGGACAACAGGTCATCGGATCGGGGCCCGTCTGCTCGCCAGACAATAGACCATCGGATCCAGTCCCTTTTTCCCATCGGAAAACAGGTCATTGGATCGGGGCCCATCTGTCCACGGGACAACAGGTCATCGGATCCGGGCCCGTTTACCCACCTGACAATAGGTCATCGGATCGGGGCGCATATGCCCACTGGACAACAGGTCATCGGATCCAGTCCCGTTTTCCCACCGGAAAACAGCTCATCGGATCGGGGCCCATCTGTCCACCGGACAACAGGTTGTCGGATTGAAGCCCATCTGCCCACCGGACAATAGGTCATCGGATCCAGTCCCGTTTTCCAACCGGACAACAGGTCATCGGATCGGGGCCCATCTGTCCACCAGACAACAGGTTATCGGATCCGGGCCCGTCTGCCCACCGGACAACAGGTCATCGGATCAGGGCCCATCTGCTCACCAGACAAAAGGTCATCGGATCGGGGCCCGTCTACGGTCATCGGATCCAGTCCCGTTTTCCCACCTGAAAACAGGTCATCGCATCGGGGCCCGTCTGCCCACCGGACAATAGGCCATCGGATCCAGTCCCTTTTTCCAACCGGAAAACAGTTCATCGGATCGGCGCCCATCTGCCCACCGGACAACAGGTCATCGGAACCGGGCCCGTCTGCCCACCGGACAACAGGTCATCGGATCCAGTCCCGTTTTCCCACCGGAAAACAGGTCATCAGATCGGGGCCCATCTGTCCACCAGACAACAGGTCATCGGATCCGGGCCCGTCTGCCCACCGGACAACAGGTCATCGGATCGGGGCCCATCTGCTCACCGGACAGCAGGTCATCGGATAGGGGCCCATCTGCCCACCGGACAATAGGCCATCGGATCCAGTCCCATTTTCCCATAGGAAAACAGGTCATCGGATCGGGGCCCATTTGTCCACGGGACAACAGGTCATCGGATCCAGTCCTTTTTTCCCACCGGAAAACAGGTAATCGGATCGGGGCCCATCTGTCCACCGGAAAACAGGTTGTCGGATTGAAGCCCATCTGCCCACCGGACAATAGGTTGTGGGATTGAAGCCCCTAAGCCCACCGGACAATAGGTCATCGGATCCAGTCCCTTTTTCCAACCTGAAAACAGGTCATCGGATCGGGGCCCATCAGTCCACCGGACAACAGGTCATCGGATCCGGGCCTGTGTGCCCACTGGACAACAGGTCATTGGATCGGGGCCCATCTGCCCACCGGACAACAGGTCATCGGATCGGGGCCCGTCTGCTCACCGGACAATAGGCCATCAGATCCAGTCCCGTTTTCCCACCGGAAAACAGGTCATCGGATCGGGGCCATCTGTCCACCGGACAACAGGTCATCGGATCCGGGCCCGTTTGCCCACTGGACAACAGGTCATCGGATGGGGGCCCGTCTGCCCACCGGACAATAGGCCATCGGATCCAGTCCCGTTTTCCCACCTGAAAACAGGTCATCGGATTGGGGTCCATCTGTCCACCGGACGAGCCCCGATTCGATGACCTGTTGTCCGGTGGGCAGATGGCCCCGATCCGATGACCTGTTGTCCGGTGAGGAGACTGGCCCCGATCCGATGACCTGTTGTCCGGTGGGCACATCAGCACCTGTTGTCCGGTGGGCATAGGGGCCCCGATCCGATGAGCTATTGTCCGGTGGGTATAAGGGCCTCGATCCGATGAGCTATTGTCCGGTGGGCAAACGGGCCTGGATCCGATGATCTGTTTTCCGGTGGGCAGATAGGCCCCGATCCGATGACCTGTTGTCTGGTGGGTAGTCCGGCCCCGATCCGATGACCTGTTGTCCTGTGGGCATAAGGGCCCCGATCCGATGAGCTATTGTCCAGTGGGTATAAGGGCCTCGGTCCGATGAGCTGTTGTCCGGTGGGCAAACGGGCCTGGATCCGATGATCTGTTTTCCGGTGGGCAGATAGGCCCCGATTCGATGATCTGTTGTCCAGTGGGCAGGCGGGCCCCGATCCCATGACCTTTTGTCCGGTGGGCAGACGGGCCCCGATCCCATGACCTGTTGTCCGGTGGGCAGACGGGCCCCGATCCGATGACCTGTTGTCCGGTGAGCAGACCGGCCAGAATCCTATGACCTGTTGTCCTGTGAGCAAACGGGCCTCAATCCGATGACCTTTTGTCCGGTGGGCAGATGGGCCCCGATCCGATGACCTGTTGCTCGGTGGGCAAACAGACCTGGCCAGATCTGATGACTTGTTGTCCGGTGGGCAAACGAGCCTGGATCCGATGACCTGTTGTTCGGTAGGCAAATGGGCCCCGATCCACAGACCTGTTCTCTGGTGGGCAAACGTGCCTGGATCCGATGACCTGATGTCCGGTGGCAGATGCGTCCTGATCCGATGACCTGTTTTCCGGTGTGCAAACGAGCCTGGATCCGATGACCTGTTGTCTGATGGGCAGATGGGCCCCGATCCGATGACCTGTTGACCGGTGGGCAAATGGGCCCGGATCCGATGACCTTTTGTCCGGTGGTCAAACGGGCCTGGATCCGATGACCTGTTGTCCGGTGGACAGATGGGTCCCGATCCGATGACCTGTTGTCCGGTGGACAAACGAGCCTGGATCTGATGACCTGTGTTCCGGTGGGCAGATGGGCCCCGATCCAATGACCTGTTGATCCGATGACCTGTTGTCCGGTGGGCAAACGAGCATGGATCCGATGACCTGTTGTTCTGTGGGCAGATGGGCCCGGATCCGATGACCTGTTGTCCGGTGGGCAAACATGCCTGGATCCACCTGTTGTCCGGTGTGCAGATGGGCCCCGGATCCAATGACCTGTTATCCGGTGGGCAAACGGGCCTGGATCCGATTACCTGTTGTTAGGTGAAATGGGCCCCGATCCAAAGACCTGTTCTCCGGTGGGCAAACGTGCCTGGATTCGATGACCTGTGTCCGGTGGGCAGATGGGCCCCAATCCGATGACCTGTTTTCCGGTGGGCAAATGAGCCTGGATCCAATGACCAACTGTTGTCTGGTGGGCAGATGGGCCCCGGGATCCGATGACCTGTTGTCCGGTGGGCAAATGGGCCCGGATCACATCTTTTATCCGGTGGGCAAACGGGCCTGGATCCGATGACCTGATATCCGGTGGGCAATTGGGCCCAGATCCAATGACCTGTTTGTTGTCCGGTGGGCCAAAATACCTGGATCCGATGACCTGTTGTCCGGTGGGCAGATGGACCCCGATCCGATGACCTGTTTGTTGTCCGGTGGGCAAACGGGCCTGGATCCGATGACCTGTTGTTCGTTCGGTGGGCAAATGGGCCCCGTTCCACAGACCTGTTCTCCAGTAGGCAAACGTGCCTGGATCCGATGACCTGATGTCCGGTGGGCAGATGCGCCCTGATCCCATGACCTGTTTTTCGGTGTGCAAACGAGCCTGGTTCCGATGACCTGTTTGTTGTCTGATGGGCAGATGGGCCCCGATCCGATGACCTTTTGTCTGATGGTCAAACGGGCCTGGATACGATGACCTTTTGTCCGGTGGTCAAACGGGCCTGGATCTGATGACCTGTTGTCCGGTGGACACATGGGCCCCGATTCGATGACCTGTTGTCCGGTGGAAACACTGGACTGGATCTGATGACCTATTGTCTGTTGGGGCAGACGGGCCCCGATCCGATGACCTGTTGTCCGGTGGGCAGACGGGCTCAGATCCGATGACCTTTTGTCCGGTGGGCAGACCGGCCCCGATCCCATGACCTGTTGTTCGGTTGACAGACGGGCCCGGATCCGATGACTTGTTGTCAGGTGGGCATAAGGTCCTGGATCCGATGACCTGTTGTCCGGTGGGCAGATGGCCCGATCCGGTGACCTTTTGTCCGATGGGCAAACGAGCCTGGATCTGATGACCTCTTGTCCGGTGGGCAGAAAGGCCCCGATCAGATCAGATGACCTGTTTCCAGGGAGCAGACGGGCCCCGGACGGTGGGCAGACGAGCCCCGATTCGATGGCCTGTTGTCCGGTGGGCAGACGGGCCCCGATCCAATGACCTGTTGTCCGGTGAGCAGACGGGCCCCGATCCAATGACCTGTTGTCCGGTGGGCAGATGGCCCCGATCCAATGACCTGTTTTCCGGTGAGTAGACGGGCCCGGATTCGATGACCTGTTGTCCGGTGGGCAGACGGGCCCCGATCCAATGACCTGTTGTCCGGTGGGCAGATGGCCCCGATCCGATGACCTGTTTTCCGGTGAGCAGATGGCCCCGATCCAATGACCTGTTGTCCGGTGAGGAGACGGGCCCGGATTCGATGACCTGTTGTCTGGTGGGCAGACGGGCCCCGATCCAATGACCTGTTGTCCGGTGAGCAGACGGGCCCCGATCCAATGACCTGTTGTCCGGTGGGCAGATGGCCCCGATCCGATGACCTGTTGTCCGGTGAGCAGACGGCCCCGATCCGATGACCTGTTGTCCGGTGAGGAGACGGGCCCGGATCCGATGACCTGTTGTCCGGTGGGCACATCGGCACCTGTTGTCTGGTGGGCATAGGGGCCCCGATCCGATGAGCTATCGTCCGGTGGGTATAAGGGCCTCGATCCGATGAGCTATTGTCAGGTGGGCAGATGGGCCCCGATCCGATGACCTGTTGTCTGGTGGGCAGTCCGGCCCCGATCCGATGACCTGTTGTCCTGTGGGCATAAGGGCCCCGATCCGATGAGCTGTTGTTCGGTGGGCAGATGGGCCCCGATCCGATTGTCAGGTGGGCAAACAAGCCTGGATTCGATGATCTGTTGTCCGGTGGGCAAATGGGCACAGATCAAATGACCTGTTGTCCTGTGGGCAAACAAGCCTGGATTCGATGACCTGTTCTCCGGTGGGCAGATGGGCCCTGTCCAATGACCTGTTTTCCGGTGAGCAAACTGCCCCGTTCCGATGTCCTGTTGTCCGGTGGTCAGACAATGACCTGTTGTCCGGTGGGCAAATGAGCCTGGATCTGATGACCTGTTGTCCTTTGGGCAGATGGGCCCCTATTCGATGACCTGTTGTCCGGTGGGCAAAAATGCCTGGATCTGATGACCTGTTGTCCGGTGGGCAGATGGGCCCCGATCCTATGATCTGTTGTCCGGTGGGAAAACGAGCCTGGATCCGATGACCTGTGTCGGAGTGGGCAGATGGGCCCCGATCTGATGACCTGTTGATCCAATGACCTGTTGTCCGGTGGGCAGACAGGCCCCAATCCGATGGATGACCTGTTGTCCGGTGGGCAAACGAGCCTGGATCCGAGATCAGTGATGTTCAGCTCCTCCACACTGTTTACATCTGACCTCTGCCGAAGCTGCAAACAGCTGATTAGTGGAGGTGCCGTGTGCTGGACCCCCACAAATCTGATATTAATGACCTAACCAGGGGATAGGCCATCAATATGTTTGTCCTGGAAAATCCCTTTAAGGCCCACCTGCCCATACTATGTATATAATATATTATGATGGGCCCCGATTCGATGACCTGTTGTCCGGTGGGCAAATGGGCCCGGATCCGATGACCTGTTGTCCGGTGGGCAAACATGCCTGGATCCAGCTGATGTCCGGTGGGCAGATGGGCCCCGGATCCAATGACCTGTTTGTTATCCGGTGGGCAAAAGGGCCTGGATCCGATGACCTGTTGTTCGGTGAAATGGGCCCCGATCCAAAGACCTGTTCTCCGGTGGGCAAACGTGCCTGGATTCGATGACCTGTGTCCAGTGGGCAGATGGGCCCCGATCCGTTGACCTGTTTTCCGGTGGGCAAACGAGCCTGGATCCAATGACCTGTTGTCTGGTGGGCAGATGGGCCCTGGGATTCGATGACCTGTTGTCCGGTGGGCAAATGGGCCCGGCCGGATCACATCTTTTATCCGGTGGGCAAACGGGCCTGGATCCGATGACCTGTTATCCGGTGGGCAAATGGGCCCAGATTCAATGACCTGTTGTCCGGTGGGCAAACGAGCCTGGATCCGATGACCTGTTGTCCGGTGGGCAGATGGGCCCGGCCGGATCCAATGACCTGTTTTCCGGTGGGCAAACGGGCCTGGATCCGATGACCAACATGTTGTCCGGTGGGCAGACGGGCCCCGATCCGATGACCTGTTGTCCGGTGGGCAAATGAGCCTGGATCTGATGACCTGTTGTCCGGTGGGCAGATGGGCCCCGATTCAATGACCTGTTTTCCGGTGGGCAAATGGGCCCGGATCCGATGACCTGGTGGGCAAACATGCCTGGAGATCCGATGACCTGTTGTCCGGTGGGCAGATGGGCCCCGATCCGATGACCTGTTGTCCGGTGTGCAAAAGGGCCTGGATCCGATGACCTGTTTGTTGTTCGGTGGGCAAATGGGCCCTGATCCAAAGAACTGTTCTCAGGTGGGCAAACGTGCCTGGATCCGATGACCTGATGTCCGGTGGGCAGATGGGCCCCGATCCGATGACCTGTTTTCCGGTGGGCAAACGAGCATGGATCCGATGATCTGTTGTCTGGTGGGCAGATGGGCCCCGATCCGATGACCTTGTTGTCCGGTGGGCAAATGGGCCCGGATCCGATGACCGTTTGTCCGGTGGGCAGACGGGCTTGAATCCGATGGCCTGTTGTCCGGTGGGCAGATGGGCCCCGATCCAATGACCTGTTGTCCTGTAGGCAAACGAGCCTGGATCCCATGACCTGTGTGACATCACTGTGCTCATTCCTCCTGTACTGACATCGCTGTGTTCATTACTCCTGTACTGTGACATCACTGTGCTCATTACTCCTGTACTGTGACATCACTGTGCGTGCTCATTACTCCTGTACTGACATTATTGTGCTCATTACTCCTCCTGTACCACATGTGACATCACTGTGCTCATTACTCCTGTACTGTGACATCACTGTGCTCATTCCTCCTGTACTGACATCATTGTGCTCATTACTCCTGTACTGTGACATCACTGTGCTCATCTGTGACATCACGGTGCTCATTATGTTGTCTGGTAGGCAGATGGGCCCCGGGATCTGATGACCTGTTTTCCAGTGGGCAAACGGGCCTGGATCCGATGACCTATTGTCCGGTGGGCAGAAGACGGGTTTTAATCAGATGGCCTGTTGTAAGGTGGGCTGACGGGCCCAGATCCGATGACCTTTTGTCCGGACGGTGGGCAAACGGGTCTGGATCGGATGACCTGTCCTCCAGAGAGAGACTCTTTTTATAGCTCCCCATTGATGATGGGACCTGAATGGGGAGACCCCTCTATTAACTCAGAATTGCCAAAGAGGGTATTTGAAAACATTTTTTCCAAACCAGACAAGAAATTGTACTAGAGGAACTTGGGGTAAAAATCTGTCACTTTGGTATTTGTAGATCATGTATGAGACCAAATGATTTATTTTCACTGGAAAATATAATCTTCAGGGTCATGTTCTAAAGATGACCTCCTAATTGTACTTTTGTACTTTTTTTCATATGTTGTTGTAGCTATCCATGTAATGAATGACATGAAAGGACTGCACTGGCTTTACGAGCCATTGTATAAAAGCCCCCTGCCCATGTTACAGCAGCCCCCTCATAAGTATTGACAGCCCCAGCTTTACAACCTGCACTAGGGATTGTCAGTGTGAAATTATCACTTTTACACAGTATGTGTGGGCCGTCTTTAGCTGTTTTGTGGTCAAGGGTGGGCAAACGGGCCTGAATCAGATGCACTGCTGTTGAGTGGGCTAACGAACGGGCCTATCCGCTGACCAAATGTTGTCCGGTGGGCAAACGAGTCTGGATCCGATGACCTGTTGTCCGGTGGGCAGATGGGCCTGGATCTGATGACCTGTTGTCTGGTGGGCAGATGGGCCCCGATCCGATGACCTGTTGTCCGGTGGGCAGATGGGCCCCGATCCGATGACCTGTTGTCCGGTGGGCAAACATGCCTGGATCCAATGACCTGTTGTCCGGTGGGTAGACGGGCCCCGATCTCATGACGTGTTGTCCAGTGGGCAAACGGGTCTGGATCCGATGACCTGTTGTCTGGTGGGCAGGTGGTCCCCGATCCAAAGACCTGTTCTCAGGTGGGCAAATGGGCCTGGATCCAATGACCTGTTGTCCGGTGGGCAGATGGGCCCCGATCCAATGACCTGTTGTCCGGTGGGAAAACGGGCCTAGATCCGGACAACAGGTCATCGGATCCAGGCATGTTTGCCAACCGGACAACAGGTCATCAGATCCAGGCCCGTTTGCCCACCGGACAACGCGCCATCGGATCCAGGCCCATTTTCCCACTAGACAACAGATCATCGGATCCAGGCCCGTCTGTCCACCGGACAACAGATCATCGGATCGAGGCCTCTATACACACCGGACAATAGCTCATCGGATCGGGGCCCTTATGCCCACCGGACAATAACTGCTCATCGGATCAGGGACCATCTGCCCACCGGACAACAGGCCATCGGATCGTGGTCGGTCTGTCCACCGGACAACAGGTCATCGGATCAGGGCCCGTCTGCCCACCGAACAACAGGTCATCTGACCCGCCTGTCTTCCCACTGGACAACAGGTCATCGGATCAGGGCCCGTTTGCCCACTGGACAACAGGTCATCGGATCGGGGCCCGTCAGCCCACCGGACAACAGGTCATCAGATCGGGGCCCATCTGCCCACCGGACTACAGGTCATCGGATCCAGGCCCGTTTGCCCACCGGATAACAGGTCATCGGATCGGGACCCATCTGCCCACCGGACAACAGGTCATCGGATCCAGGCCCCTTTGACCTGTTGTCCGGTGGGCAGATGGGCCCATTGTCCAGTGGGCAAACAGGCCTGCATCCGATGGCCTGTTGTCTGGTGGACAGATGGACCCCAATCCGATGACCTGTTGTCCGGTAGGAAAACTGGTTTGGATCCGATAACCTATTGTCTGTTGGGGCAGACAGGCCCCGATCGGATGATCTGTTGTCCGGTGGGCAGACAGACCCCGATCCGATGACCTGCTGTCCGATGGGCAGACGGGCCCCGATCCGATGACCTGTTGTCCTGTGGGCAGACGGGCCCCGATCCAATGACCTGTTGTCTGGTGGGCAGACCGGCCCCGATCCGACGACCTGTTGTCCGGTGGGCATAAGGGCCCCGATCCGATGAGCTGTTGTCCGGTGGCCAGATGGGCCCCGAATCCGATCAGCTGTTGTCCGGAGGGCATAAGGGCCCGGATCCGATGACCTGTTGTCTGGTGGGCGGCATAAGGGCCCCAATCCGATGAGCTATTGTCCGGTGGGTATCAGCATGACTATTCCGGTGATTTACATGCTGGAGCACATGTTAAACAGAATTCGGAGTCAGGTGGTGGCACAAGAGGAGGTGGAGGAAGTAGAGGAGGAGGAGTTGTATGCGGAAGGGTTAACATCTGCAAGGTCCAGACGATCGGCAGCACCAAGGCGGCAGGCATGTGAGGGTGGGGGAGATGGTTTTACCAGGGCGCATGGTAGCAGCCAAACTGTTGAGGAAGGTGCAGGAGCCCAGGAAGAAGTGGATACAAGGGCCTTGATCCGATGAGCATGTTGTCCGGTGGGCAAATGGGCCTGGATCTGATTACCTCTTATCCAGTGGGCAAATGGGCCTGGATCCAAAGACCTGTTCTCCGGGGGACAGACGGGCCCCGATCCGATGACCTGTTGTCCGTGGGCTGGCGGGCCCCGATCCTTTGACCTGTTTTCCGGTTGGCAAATGGGCCTGTATCCGAAGACCTGTTGTCCGGGGGACAGACGGGCCCCGATCCGATGACATGTTGTCCGGTGGGCAAATGGGCCTGGATCTAATGACCTGTTGTCTGGTGGGCAGACGGGCTCTGATCCGATCGATGACCTGTTGTCCTTTGGGCAGATGGGCCCCGATCCGATGACCTGCTGTCCGGTGGGCATAAGGGCCCTGATCTGATGACCTGTTGTCCGGTGGGCATAAGGGCCCCGATCCGATGAGCTATTGTCTGGTAGGTATAAGGGACTCGATCCGATAACCTGTTGTCCAGTGGGCAAACGGGCCTGGATCCGATGGCCTTTTGCCCCGATGGACAGATGGGCCCTGATCCGATGACCTGTTGTCCGGTGAGCAAAAGGACCTGGATCCGATGACCTATTGGGTCTGGTGGGCAGATGGGCCCCGATACGATGACCAACTGTTGTCCGGTGGGCAAACGGGCCTGGATCCGATGACCTGTTGTCTAAGGGGCAGATGGGCCCCGATCCAAAGACCTGTTCTCCGGTGGGCAAACGGGCCTGGATCCGATGACCTATTGTCCAGTAGGCAGGCAGATGGGGCCCCATCCGATGACCTGTTGTCCGGTTTGCAAACAGGCCTGGATCCGATGACCTGTTGTCCGGTGGGAAGATGGGCCCCGATCCAATGACCTCTTCTCTGGTGGGTAAACAGCCCTGGTTCCGATGGCCAACATGTTGTCCAGTGGGCAGATGGGACCCGATCAGATGACCTGTTGTCCGGTGGGCAAACGGGCCTGAATCAGATGACCTGCTGTCGAGTGGGCTAACTAACGGGCCTCGATCCGATGACCTGTTGTCCGGTGGGAAGACGGACCCCGATCCGATGACCTGTTGTCTTGTGGGCAGACGGGCCTGGATCCGATGACCTGTTGTCCAGTGGGCAGATGGGCCCCGATCCGATGACCTGTTGTCCGGTGGGCAAACGGGCCTGGATCAGATGGCCTGCTGTCGAGTGGGGTAACGGGCCTGGATCCGATGACCTGTTGTCCGGTGGGAAGACGGACCCTGATCCGATGACCTGTTGTCTGGTGGGCAGACGGGCCTGGATCCGATGACCTGTTGTCCGGTGGGCAGACGGGCCCGGATTTAATGATCTGTTGTTCGGTGGGCAGACAGGCGCCGATCATCGCGATGACCTGTTGTCCGGTGGCCAAATGGGCCCCAATCCCACCTGTTGTCTGGTGGGCAGACGGGCCCCGATCCGATGACCTGTTGTCTGTTGGGCAGACGGGCCCCGATCCGATGACCTGTTGTCTGTTGTCTGTTGGGCAGACGGACCCTGATCCGATGACCTGTTGTCCGGAGGGCAGACGGGCCCAGATTCGATGACCTGTTGTCCGGAGGGCAGACGGGCCCCGATCCGATGACCTGTTGTCCGGTGAGCAGACCGGCCACGATCCGATGACCTGTTGTCCGGTGAGCAGACCGGCCACGATCCGATGACCTGTTGTCCGGTGGGCAGACAGGCCCCGATCCGATGACCTGTTTGTTGTCCATTGGGCGGGCATAAGGACCCCGATCCGATGAGCTATTGTACGGTGGGTATAAGGGCCTCGATCCGATGACCGGCTGTTCGGTTGGCAAACGGGCCTGAATCCGATGACCTTTTGTCCGGTGGGCAGATGGGCCCCGATCCGATGACCTGTTGTCCGGTGGGCAAACGGACCTGGATCCGATGACCTGTTGTCCGGTGTACAGATGGGCCCCGATCCAATGACCAACTGTGGTCCGGTGGGCAAACTGGCCTGGATCCGATGACCTGTTGTCCGGTGGGCAGATGGGCCCCGATCCCTTAAAGACCTGTTCTCCGGTGGACAATCGGGCCTGGATCCGATGACCAACATATTGTCCGGTGGGCAGATGGGCCCCGATCCGATGACCTTTTGTCACATGTGTGGGCTTGTCCTTAGCTGTTTTGTGGACTGATACAATCCATGGTGATTAACCCAATCTGGGGCTCCCAAGCTAATGTTGTAAAACTGCCAGTGACAATGTGACCAGACCAACAGTCACTGAGTAGATAGATAATCTGCACTATGAATTCAGCATTATCCTGTACTGTGACATCACTGTGTGTATTATCCCTGTGGTAGTGTGACATCACTGTGGGCCTGGCCCGTGTCCATACTGTGGGTGCCGCCCTCCTTGGCCCTGGCACCGTATCCGGACTGTGGGGGCCTGGCCCCTTGTCCGGACTGAGGGGGCCGCCCGACTTAGGCCTGGCCCCGTGTCCGGACTGTGGAGGCCGCCAACCTCGTGCCTGGCCTCTTGTCCGGACTGTAGGGGCCGCCATCCTCGGGCTTGGCTCCAGGTGTCTGAACTCTTGGGGCCGCCCGCCTCTATTGTCAGGTAGGCAGATGGGCCCCGATCTGATGACCTGTTTTCCAGTGGGCAAACGGGCCTGGATCCGATGACCGTTTGTCCGGTGGGCAGACGGGCTTGAATCCGATGGCCTGTTGTCCGGTGGACAGATGGGCCCCGATCCGATGACCTGTTGTCCGGTGGGAAAACGGGACTGGATCCGATTATTGTCCAGTGGGCAGATGGGCCCCGATCCAATGACCTGTTGTCCGGTGAGTAAACGGACCTGGATCCGATGACCTGTTGTCCGGTGGACAGACGGGCCCCGATCCCATGACCTGTTGTCCGGTGGGCAAACGGGCCTAGATCCGATGACCTGTTGTCCGGCGGGCAGGCAAGCCCTGCCTGATCTGATGACCAACTGTTGTCCAGAGGGCGGGCATAAGGGCCCCGATCCGATGAGCTATTGTCCGGAGGGATCCAATGACATCTGCACCTGCCCACTGAAAGCAGGGAGACTAGAGATTGTATTTATTGTCAGGTGGGCAAACGGGCCTGGATCCGAGATGACCTGTTGTCTGGTTGGCAAACTGGCCTGGATCCGATGGCCTGTTGTCCGGTGGACAGATGGGCCCCGATCCGATGACCTGTTGTCCGATGGGAAAACGGGACTGGATCCGATGACCTATTGTCCGGTGAGCAGACGGGCCCCGATCCGATGACCTGTTGTCCGATGGGAAAACGGGACTGGATCCGATCTATTGTCCGGTGAGCAGACGGGCCCTGATCCGATGACCTGTTGTCCGGTGGGCAGATGGGCCACGATGCGATGACTTGTTGTCCGGTGGGCAGAGGGGACCGGATCTGATGACATGCTGTCCGGTGGATAGATGGGCCCCGATCTGATGACCTGTTGTCCGGTGGGTAAACGGGACTGGATCCGATGACCTTTTGTTTGGTGGGTAGATGGGCCCCGATCCGATGACCTGTTGTCTGGTGGGCAGATGGCCCCGATCCGATGACCTGTTGTCGGGTGGGCAAACGGGCCTAAATCCGATGTCCTCCTGTTGTCCAGTGGACAGATGGGCCCCGATCCGATGGCCTGTTGTCCGGGGGGCAGATGGGCCCCGATACGATGACCTGTGTTGTCCGGAGGGAGGGCAGACAGGCCCGGATCCGATTGTTTGTTGTCTGTCCGGTGCACAGATGGGCCCCGGGATCCGATGACCTGTTGTTTGGTGGGCAGACGGGCCCCAATCCGCAGACCTGTTGTCCGGTGGGCAGACGGGCCCCGATCCGATGACCTGTTGTCCGGTGGGTAGACGGGCCCCGATCCGATGACGTGTTGTCCGGTGGGTAGACGGGCCCCGATCCGATGACGTGTTTTCCGGTGGACAGACCGGCCTCACTGTATGTAGTGCTCATCAGTCACTGTTGCTCATCTGGTATATAGTGCTCTGCACTCACTGTATATAGTTAGTGCTCATCCACTGTATATAGTGCTCAGCAGTCACTAGCTCATCAGTCACTATGTACAGCACGATCCGATGACCGACTAGTCGTCCGGTGGACAGACCGGCCATGATCCGAACAACAGGTCATCGGATCGGGGCCCATCTGCCCACCGGACAACAGGTCATCGGATCCAGGCCAGTTTGCCCACCGGACAACAGTTGGTCATTGGATCGGGGCCCATCTGTACACCGGCCAACTGGTCATCGGATCCAGGTCCGTTTGCCCACCGGAAAACAGGTCATCGGATGGGGGCCCATCTGCCGACCGGACAAAAGGTCATCGGATTCAGGCCCGTTTGCCAACCGAACGGCAGGTCATCGGATCGAGGTCCTTATACCCACCGGACAATAGCTCATCGGATCGGGGTCCTCATGCCCACTGGACAACAAACAGGTCATCGGATCAGGGCCTGTCTGACCTCCGGACAACAGGTCATCGGATCGGGGCCCGTCTGCTCACCGGACAACAGGTCATCGGATCCGGGCCCGTCTGACCTCCGGACAACAGGTCATGGGATCGGGGCCCATCTGCCCACCAGACAACAGGTCATTGGATTGGGGCCCATCTGCCCACCAGACAATAGGTCATTGGATTGGGGCCCATTTGCCCACCGGACAACAGGTCATCGCGATGATCGGCGCCTGTCTGCCCACCGGACAACAGATCATCCGATCCGGGCCCGTTTGCCCACCGGACAACAGGTCATCGGATCGGGGTCCGTCTTCCCACAGGACAACAGGTCATCGGATCCAGGCCCGTTAGCCCACTCGACAGCAGGTCATCTGATCCAGGCCCGTTTGCCCACCGGACAATAGGTCATCAGATAGGGGGCCCATCTGCCCTCTGGACAACAGGTCATCGGATCCAGGCCCGTCTGCCCAACAGACAACAGGTCATCAGATCAGGGCCCATCTGTCCACCGGGCAAAAGGTCATCGGATCCAGGCCCGTTTGACCACCGGACAACAGGTCAAAGGATCGGGGCCCATCAGCCCACGGACAACAGGTCATCCAATCCAGGCCTATTTGCCCACTTGACAAGTCATCGGATCAGGGCCTATCTGCCCACCGGACAACAGGTCATTGGATCCAGGCCCATTTGCCCACCGGAGAAGAGGTCATCAGATCCAGGCCCATTTGCCCACCGGACAACATGCTCATCGTATCAAGGCCCTTATATCCACCGGACAATAGCTCATCGGATTGGGGCCCTTATGCACACCAGACAACAGGTCATCGGATCTGAGCCCTTATGCCCTCCGGACAACAGCTCATCGGATCGGGGCCCATATGGCCACCGGACAACAGCTCATCGGATCGGGGCCCTTATGCCCACCAGACAACAGGTTGTCGGATCGGGGCCGGTCTGCCCACCAGACAACAGGTCATCGGATCGGGGCCCGTCTGCCCACCGGACAACAGGTCATCGGATCGGGGTCTGTCTGCCCACCGGACAACAGATCATCCGATCGGGGCCCGTCTGCCCCAACAGACAATAGGTCATCGGATCCAAACCAGTTTTCCTACCGGACAACAGGTCATCGGATCGGGGTCCATCTGTCCACCGGACAACAGTCCATCGGATGCAGGCCTGTTTGCCCACTGGACAACAGGTCAACGGATCGGGGCCCATCTGCCCACCGGACAACAGGTCAAAGGGGCCTGGATCCGATGACCTGTTATCCGGTGGGCAATCGGACTTGGATTCGATGACCTGTTGTTCAGTGGACAGATGAGCCCCGATCCGATGACCTGTTGTCCGGTGGACAAATGGGCTTGGATCCGATGACCTGTTATCCGGTGGGCAGATGGGCCCCGATCCAAAGACCTGTTCTCCGGTGGGCAAACGGGCCTGGATCCGATGACCTGTTGTCCGGTGGGCAGATGGGCCGGATCTGATGACCTGTTGTCCGGTGGGCAGATGGGCCCCGATCCGATGACCTGTTGTCCAGTGTGCAGACGGGCGGGTACCGATGACCTGTTGTCCGGTGGGCAGACGGGCCCTTATCCGATGACCTGTTGGCCGGTGGACAGACCGACCATGATCCGATGGCCTGTCATCCGGTGGGCAGACGGTCCCTGATCCGATGAGCTATTGTCCGGTGGGCATAAGGGCCCCGATCCGATGAGCTATTGTCCGGTGTGTATAGAGGCCTCGATCCGATGATCTGTTGTCCGGTGGACAGACGGGCCTGGATTCGATGACCTGTTCTCCAGTGGGAAAATGAGCCTGGATCCAATGACATGTTGTCCGGTTGACAAACATGCCTGGATCCGATGACCTGTTGTCCGGATCTAAGCCCGTTTTCCCACCAGGTCATTGGATCGGGGCCCATCTGCCCACCGGACAACAGGTCATCGGATCGAGGCCCTTATACCCACCGGACAAAAACCTAACTGTTTGTCAATGACATACATGTGGATAAGGGCTGAGAGACTGAACCACTAATAGACACAGAAACATGGGAAGCAAGATGAAATAGACTTTCCAGCTCAGGCAAAAGGTGGCCACACCCTTATATGCACTTGTGCACATTAGACTGAAAAAAGCTGAAGGACTGAACTGGAATGTAAATTGGTGTGCATGCTACAAGTAAGAGCATGTTCACACATGGTCACTAAACGGAAAAAAAACAAATATAGAAACACAATACACAAATACCCTGCCTGGTCGGACGACTGCTTTCTGGTAGCGTATATGGCTTCAGGGGAGGGAACGATTACAGAGCAAAAGAAACAGGACTATTACATTTTATATTTAATCCAAAAGAGAGGCAGTGCTTATGAAAAATATACAACAGGTTTTATAAAAGGGGACATTTACAGTACGGAATATACTGTGTCACTGGTGTTATATATGAGGGGACGTATGTGTCACTTAGGTTGCTAGCCTGTGTGAACGGAAACCTACATACTTTCTGCCAGCATGCTGGGGGCTAACTCACTAAAGGGTGTGTTTTTTTGTGAATGGCAAAGAGGGTGGGACGCCATTCACACTACCTCGCCTCAGGGTGTGGCTGAGCAAGCTTAAATACACAGTCACTGTTTTTTTTTCTGTTGTTGTGTTTGGAGAGGCAAGGTCTCCAGACTGAGAAGCCATAGCTCAGGAAGGAGCTGAAGGCTGTGCTACAACCTGTGTGGACAAACCACACACTCCTATGGACTGTGCTGTCGTTTATCTTTTGCTTTGTCATTTTGCCAGTAAGGTCGTGTTTATTTTTAATGGAGCTGCGGGGCTTTATGCCATATAATAAAGCCTGCAGAGAAAACCCGGTTCCTGAGTCTACTTCCGAAAGCGGACAAGTGAGTCGTCTTACCACAACAGTTACACAAAATAAACAAGATTACAGAAGACTTACTATAAAGATCGCTGAGATGATTCGGTATAGGTGGAGGGGAGGTGCCCCAATTATTGATTTGACCGTTCTCGAACAGGATCCATTGCTTATAGAACCTATACCCCCCGGCAATGAATACTGACCCCCCTTTGACTGTGTCTTTTATGCCGAAGGTGGAGACCTGCCCACACACCCCACGTGATGACCTCACGTATGCTGGGCTCCAGCCTTCATATTTTTATTAGAATCTCTAATTTCTGGCATAACTTATCGCTGGTTGATCGCAGAAGCCCCAAAGTGATACCATATTTTCCATTATGAATTTAACTCTCTTTAGAGACCACAGATGACTGACTTAGTTGCGGTCTGTTATTTTGTTACTTTTCCATCACAGCTTCCCGGAGGGGCTTACAGCTATGGAAAAATATCCATATTACTCCTTAGCTGACCCTGCAACTAAAAATATGGGTCCCATTATTATCAGAAGTATAGCACTTCAGTTATTCCATATTTTATGTCGGTGACAAAAATCCTGCAGTTTGCAGCTGGGAATTGTCCTGGTTATTGTGAGTGTGCTTGAAATGGGAGAAAGATACCCCGAACCAACCGTTCAGGGTGATCGGAAGGCTGTATCCCCAGTCGGTCAGGGTGGTGGGCGAGCTGGGTCCATATCTCGTCAGACCACTAGGAAAAGGTGGTTATCCCCCAGGGAAAGGGCAGGAATAACCAACCGCAGATATGTCATGTCTACTCTCTAAAGAAAGTTAAATTGATAATAAAAAATATGGTATCACTTGCGAACTTATGCGATCACATGGCCCCACTCACGCCTCAAAAGTCACATGTGTACCATCGTAAATGCCATCTGTATCGCTCCTGGTTTCAGTTACAGCTGCGAGACGTGCAGTCCTGCCTCATCTGTGCACAGCACAACCCAGGTAAGACAGTAAAAGTCCCTTAGAAAGCGACACCAAGGCCTCTCTACCCACTTCAGAGACTGCAGAGAAAAACAAACACACTCTAATACATCACTATTATTTTGTTGCACCACCTCTGTCTTTAATAACAGCTTGCAGTCTCTGAGGCATGGACTTAATGAGTGACAAACAGTACTCTTCATCAATCTGGCTCCAACTTTCTCTGATTGCTGTTGCCAGATCAGCTTTGCAGGTTGGAGCCTTGTCATGGACCATTTTCTTCAACTTCCACCAAAGATTTTCAGTTGGATTGAGATACGGACTATTTGCAGGCCATGACATTGACCTTATGTGTCTTCTTTCAAGGAATGTTTTCACAGTTTTTGCTCTATGGCAGGATGCATTACCATCTTGAAAAATGATGTCATCATCCCCAAACATCCATTCAATTGATGGGATAAGAAAACTGTCCAAAATATCAATGTAAACTTGGGCATTTATTGAAGATTTAATGACAGCCATCTCCCCAGTGCCTTTACCTGACATGCAGCCCCATATCATCAATGACTGTAGAAATTTGCATGTTCTCTTCATGCAGTCATCTTTATAAATCTCATTGGAACGGCACCAAACAAAAGTTCCAGCATCATCACCTTGCCCAGTGCAGATTTGCGATTCATCACTGAATATGACTTTCATCCAGACATCCACAGTCCACGATTGATTTCCTTAGCCCATGGTAACCTTTTTTTTTTCTGTTTAGGTGTTAATGATGGCTTATGTTTAGCTTTTCTGTATGTAAATCCCATTTCCTTTAGGCGGTTTCTTACAGCTCGGTCACAGGCATTGACTCCAGCTTCCTCCCATTCATTCCTCATTTGTTTTGTTGTGCATTTCCTGTTTTGGAGACATTTTGCTTTAAGTTTCCGGTCTTGACGCTTTGATGTCTTCATTGGTCTACCAATATGTTTGCCTTTAACAACCTTCCTGTTATGCTCGCGCCCGGACTGACTAGCGTGAGCGTGATTAGTGATCCCACTGTACCATGAACCGAGGAGTGCCTGGAGGGGCGTAACTAAGTATCAACCCGATCCAACCAAGATTGCATGGCGGCTAGTCGACTCCGTGGACCAAGGAGGAACCGAGCAGAGGGACCAGGTGCGACTCCAGGTCAGACCCCGGTCACAGTTGTTGACCCACACCGGGGAATGCAGGAACAGGCAGGTTAGATTGGCATACAGACAGGTGGGTATTGGCAAGTACGGCTGGTATGCAGATAGTTGGGTACTGGCAAGTACGGCTGGTATGCAGACAGGTGGGCACTGGCAAGCACGGCTGGTATGCAGACAGGTGGGTATTGGCAAGTACGGCTGGTATGCAGACAGGTGGGTACGGGGAAGCACGGCTGATATGCAGACAGATGGGCACTGGCAAGCACGGCTGGTATGCAGACAGGTGGGCACTGGCAAGCACGGCTGGTATGCAGATAGGGAGATACTGGCAAGCACGGCTGGAGTGCAGACCGGGAGGTACTAGCAGGTTGGAGCGCAGGCTGGATAGGGTCCAGTACAGATTGGGAGACAGACAGCTACAGAGCCGCAGATGCGGTAGAAAAGCAGAGTAAAGCGAAACCGCCAGAGCGGAGGACAAGGCAGAGCAGAGAGGAACTGCTGGTGCGGTGAGCAAGGCAGAGCAGAGAGAAGCCGCCGGAGCGGTGAGCAAGGCAGAGCAGAGAGAAGCCGCCGGAGCGGTGGCCAAGTCAGAGCAGAGAGAAACCGCCGGAACGGTGGGTAAGGCAGAGCAGAGGGAAAACGCCGGAGCGGTGGGCAAGTCAGAGCAGAGAGAAACCACCGGAGCGGTGGGTAAGTAAGAACAAAGAGAAACCGCTGGTGCGGTGGGCAAGGCAGAGCAGAGAGAACCCGCCGGAGCGGTGGGCAAGTCAGAGCAGAGAGAAGCCGCTGGAGCGGTGGGTAAGGCAGAGCAGAGGGAAGCCGCCGGAGTGGTGGGCAAGTCAGAGCAGAGAGAAACCACCGGAGCGGTGGGTAAGGCAGAGCGGAGGGAAACTGCCGGAGCGGTGGGCAAGTCAGAGCAGAGAGAAACCGCCGGAGCGGTGGGCAAGACAGAGCAGAGCGAAACCGCAGGTGCGGTGGACAAGGCAGAGAGGACAGGGCTCTGTTCACATGGAACAGACTGGAAAATACAGGAAGATACGGAGGAAGGGAAAAGGGACAAGCAGAACCAGATACACACAAGGTACTTCCTATGACAGATAACAGGTCTGGGTATGCAACCATTTTCCCCCAGAGATGGCGGGAACAGACAAGAAGCAGAACTGGACCTGGCAACTTCAGAGTCAAGGAGCACACTGAATGTTAGTGTTGCTCAGGCACCTCTTACTGGGTGGAGGGGGTTTAAATATCCAGTGACTCACAGCAATAGGCTGGAGACGCATTAGGCGTGCGCCCACAGCAGCTATAAGAATCAGGAAGTAACCGGGCCGCCGCCCTAAGCAGTCAGTCAAGAGACATGCACACAGCATGAACTGGAGCAAGATTTGCAGGCTGGACAGACTGGTAAGATTGCGGTCTTGCATAGTGGGAGGTGGTTCACTATGCAAGCACGCCGCCAGGGATGTTACACTTCCCATGTTGTTTGTATTTGGTCCAGAGTTTAGACACAGCTGACTTTGAACAACCAACATATTTTGCAAAATTGCGTGATGATTTACCTTCTGTTAAGAGTTTGATAATCCTCTCCTTTGTTTCAATTGACATCTCTCGTGTTGGAGCCATGATTCATGTCAGTCCACTTGGTGCAACAGCTCTCCAAGGTGTGATCACTCCTTTTTAGATGCAGACTAATGAGCAGATCTAATTTGATGCAGGTGTTAGTTTTGGAAATGAAAATTTACAGGGTGATTCCATATTTTTTTCCTCAGAATTGAGTGATTCCATAATTTTTTCCCTCTGCTTGGTCTGAAAAAAATTATCCTTACTGAGTACCATATTTTTTATCTTGATTTCTTTTAGTGTTTCTTAAAGCCCTAAAGTTGCCATTTGAAATGACTTTAGTTTTGTGCCATGTCTGTGATCTGCTTTTTTTCAACAACATTAAACAACTGAATGAACATCCTCCAAGCCCGGTGATTCCATAATTTTTGCCAGGGGTTGTATGGACTAGGACAACAAATTTATTCAACATCATGGTTTTCTTATAAAAGATATGGAAGGAGAAAAGCCGAAGGACTGTTGGATTTGCACACACAGCCCAGTATCTGCAAAGACTATGCCGTACTTAGCCTTACCTCTGGAGCCAGGGGAGGTATTAACACCACACTGCAAACACAATGAGAAAAACCTACAAGATGCAAAATGAACATAAACCCTGCTGTAAATAAATAAAAAGCAAGTGCATTTAAATAAAATAGGGTTCTTAGTAACACTGTTTTTGATCAAAAATAGTATAAAAGATTTCCCACTGCGACAAGGTGAACCCGTTCGGGAAAGTCATACACTGTCTAATATAAATTGACTTTCCAGAACAGCAGGGTTTATGTGGGTGAAAGGCACGTAGGGGCACAAGGACACACAGCTCATATTCACCGTTCACTATAAGTATATGTCACTACCTATTAGGATGATATCTTATACATGAATATATTAAGTCAGTGGTGAGGTGCGCAATTTTTGCTTACATTTATCTCTAGGGTCATCCTATTTAGGATTCAGGCATATCTATTGGTATGTATGACCATATACATTCCCCATTTAGCCCTTTTAGGTGTATTACTATTAGGACTAATTAAATCATTTTGATCCAGTTTTGCACAAAGCACATGTCACTTTATAAAGGTATTGGGGATATTTAATTGTGGTTTGATAAAAACTTATTTACTTGATTTGTAACTGTAAAAAATATTCAAGATGATCCCTTGTCAATCATTGTGCCCTGTTGGCGAGCTTATAGAGCTCTTCTAATGTACAGTGTAATCCAACACTTCTGCAAGGGAGGGGGCCGAGAGGCAGGGAGTAACAAATGTCTAACAGCAGCTCTCAGCCCAGAAGCTGCCATAGAAAGACCTCCTGTGGACCCCAGCCATGCGGACTTTTATGTCTGACTATTATAATTCAACACCGAGTTATGGGAATACAATACATCCCAGTGATACACCAAATAGATTTTTGGAAACACACAAATTGGATGAATCTCACCCTTCCTTTCAGCACAGTCCAGCGTGTAGGGAAAGGGAGATACACGACACAGCCTTGCGAGAGCCCCTAGGGCCCCGGTGCTTGGTTTCCACGCATAGCAGGAGCCCGGCCGGATCCGATGACACCAGAACCGGCTCCCTAGGTCCGTCCATTAAGGAAGTATAGCTGTTTTAGTTTTAGAGTTTTTAGCTGAGAGAGGCCAGGGGTGGAGATTCAGGTCCAGCCAGGGGGCAGAAGGGGGAGTGACCAAGAGGGGTTAAGAGCTCCAGCAGCCCTAGATCCATTGTCTTTTTCCCTGGGAGGTCGTGATGACACATCATGTGTGGGAGAAGTCCTGCAACAAAGGGGACCACAAGCCTCCCATGTGGCAGCCCCTCCCTCACAAGCCAGCTCTTCCAATTGACTGGTGACTGATTCTTAATAACTGCTTTATATCTTTTGTACTCCTACTATTGTGTTTGTTTCTCTGATCATTATGTAAATGTAACCCTTATGTATATAGTGTAATGTCTAGTGTGCCCTTACGGCGATTAAATATATGATTTAACCTTGGGCTGCTCTGTTATCTTGAGCCATGAACTCATATGTCCGTTGTTTGGCTTAATCCTCATGCTACCGAGGCAGGTTTCTGGCCCCATATAATTCCCGTTAACGGACCGGCGATTTATATCTAATAGAAACCGGTGGCAGCTCTACCAGGCCAACAAGGTTCTGCTTCACTGGGGCTAGTGAATGGGCCTCTCAGCCTGTCAGGGGTGGGAGCGAGTGTGATGCCATGTCAGTGACTGAGTGGGCCACCTCTTCTCACTCCCGGTGCCTTCTTGTACCCGTGTGGACAGGGGGTGTCTGTGTAGAACTATACCAATCTGAACTTACACATCCTCGAGGGGGTTCAGAACGTAACGTTGGTGCAAGGGGCAGATCCTTATCACGTGATCTGTCGGACGTAATTGTGACGTCAGGTGGGTGACGAGGTGTGGATCTATCACAAGTGGCGGCAGTGGTGGGATTCTGCGGGGTCCCTCTGGTGCCATTTCTTCACATTGGTGGCAGCGGTGGGATTCTGCGCGGTCATTTAGTGCCATTCATCACAAGTGGTGGCAGCGGTGGGATTCTGCAGTGTCCCTCTGCTGCTGTTTCTTCACAGTACCCTATTAGCACCTTATAAGGACAAAAGGAGTTATGAAATGATCTGTGTCTCCTCTGTGTAGCACTGTGTTATTTTAAATTTGTTAGATGTGTTTAATAAAGATATTTTTTGGTTTAAAAAGAACTCTGGTCATCTGGGCTTTCTTTTTTAGGCCCACTCTTCATGTTAATTATGTGTTGTTTTGGAGTTTAAAAAACATGACATTGTTACCTTATGAGTATAATGTTGAAGATGCATACAAGCAGCACACAAGCTGCACATCGAAAACATACAAGCTGCATACAAGCCACATACAAACTCCATAAAAGCAGCATACAAGCTGTATACAAGATGCATTCAAGCTGCACACAATCTGTATCCAAGATGCATAAAAGCCGCATACAAGTTGAATATAAGCTGCATACAAGCAGCAAACAAAGCCGCATACAAGATGTACACAAGCTGCATACAAGCAGCATACAAGATGCACACAAGGCACATACAATCTGCACACAAGCAGCATACAGGATGCATACAAGCTGCACACAAGGCACATACAATCTGCACATAAGCAGCATACAGGATGCATACAAGCAGCATATAAATTGCATACAGGTAGCACACAAGTTGCATACAAGCTCCATAAAAGACACATACAATCTGCATACAAGCATCATTCAAGCTGCATTCAAGGCACATACAATCCACATACAAGCTGCACACAAGGCACATACAATCTGCATACAAGCCGCATACCATCTGCACACAAGCAACATACATGATGCATATAAGCTGCACACAAGCAGCATACAAGGCACATACAATCTGCATAGAAGCAGCATACAATCTGCATACAAGCAGCATACAATGGTACATACAAGATGCATTCAAGCCACATATAAGATGTATACAGGATACATAAAAGTTGCATACAAGGCACCTACAAACTGTATACAGGATACATACAACCTGCATATAAACCGCACATATAAGACACATACAAGCAGCTGTATAAAGGATACATCCATGTTGCATGCAGGATACATAAAAGGCGCATACAAGCTGCATACAAGCCGCATATACGTTGCATACAGGATACAAACACGGCACATACAAGCTGTATACAGGATACATACATGGCACATACAAGCTGTATACATCGTAGGGATTTGTACTCACTGAGCCACGTTGTAGGTAGGCACAGGTTCACATAGTGATGCAGTCCGCGGGTTCAAACAAACTGGTGGTTTATTTAGTGCCCATACACCAGTGAGGAAACAAAAGTAACAGCCTTTTCCTGGCACAAAAAAGGAATAACAGAACAAAGCTCAAAATAACAAGTCCATACAGCACGGCCTCAGCCGTTTAAACAAAGTGCCTTCCTCTGCCTCCTGCAGAGTCTAAGCAGCACATGCAAGGTCTGCTCACCTTATCCAACACAGACAGACTGTGAGACAGGCGCAGCTGTCTTAAATCAGCCTTCCAAGACCTGGACTGGAGGTACTGTAAGTGAGCAGCTGTTCCCCCCTCAGCTCTTTCAGCTGCTCGTAAAACCCGGCTCTGTAATCTGGGCCCATTAAACTCCTCTCAGCACTATGTGTGCTGGAGCCTGCTTCTCCGGGTCCTACATCACCGAAGCTTGGCACTTCAGGGACACATACCTCCCGTCCACGACCTGTCCAGCAGCCACCTTATATACTCCCGCCTCTGCCCAAAGCCGGGGGGGCTTGGCACCTTCTGTCACCATACAATAAACCCTTGACAAGGCATCAGCATACCCATGTTGTTTCCCAGGCCTATGTTCTACCCGGAAACAAAAATCTTGTAGAGCCAGGAACCACCTAGTCACTCTGGCATTGTTCCCCTTCTTTTCACGCATCCACCTCAGTGGGACATGGGCTGACACTAGCCTGAACCTTCTACCTAACAGGTAATACCTCAGACTGTCTAACGCCCACTTAATGGCCAAACATTCTTTTTCTACAATGGAGTAGTTCTTCTCACAAGTGGAGAGCTTCTGACTGAGGTATATTACAGGGTGTTCTTCTCCGTTAATCTCCTGGGACAAGACTGCTCCCAGCCCAACATGCGATGCATCCGTCTGGACCACAAACTCCTTGGAGAAGTTGGGCGCCACCAAGACTGGCTGTTTACAGAGGACCAGTTTCAATTCCTGGAAGGCCGCTTCTGCTTCCGGGGACCACTTGGCCATAGCCGACTTCGTCCCTTTGAGAAGATCCGTCAGCGGGGCTGCTATCAGGGCAAAGTTAGGGACAAATCTTCGATAGTAGCCCACAATGCCTAGAAACGCCCTGACCTAATTCTTCGAGAGGGGCTGTGGCAAGTTCAAGATCGCCTCGACCTTATTTATTTGTGATTTTATTTCCCCTCTACCAACCACGTACCCTAGGTACTTGGCTTCCTCCATCTCCATGGCACATTTCTTTGGGTTGATAGTAAACCCGCCTTCCTTAGGGCATCAAGTATGGCTTGAACTTTGTCCAGATGACTTTCCCAGTCCTGGGTGAATATGACGATGTCATCTAGGTAGGCCGCTGCATACTTTTTGTGGGGTGCTAAGATCCGGTCCATGGCTCCCTGGAAGGTGGCCGGAGCTCCCTGCAACCCAAACGGCATCCTGACGTATTGATAACATCCGTCTGGCATCGAGAAGGCTCTCTTCTCCTTGGCCTCTTTGGACAAGGTAATTTGCCAATATCCTTTGGTGAGGTCCAGAGTGGTGATGTACCTTGCAAGTCCTAGCCTTTCGATTATCTCATCTACTCTAGGCATTGGGTATTTGTCGAACTTCGAGATCTTATTCAGCTTCCTATAGTCATTGCAAAAACACCATTCCCCATCTGCTTTCGGCACTAAGACTATAGGACTGGATCATCCACTTTTGGACTCTTCAATGACTCCCAGGTTAAGCATCCGCCTCACTTCTTTTGAGATCACCTCTCTGCAGGCCTCGGGGATCTGGTATGGTTTTAGATTGACGCGAACATGAGGCTCTGTGAGAACCTCATGCTCTATGACCTGAGTGAGTCCTGGCAACTCCGAAAACAGGTCTTTATTTCGCTGTAGCAACTCTTTGCACTGTTACTTTTGGGCACGTGACAGTGACTCTGCCACCTTGACCTCTTTCACATCGGCCTCAGCCACTAAACAGGGAGCTTCCATTGGCTCTCTATCTTGCCATGGCTTAATCAAGTTAACATGGTAAATTTGGTAGGGCTTCCTCTTCCCCGGTTGGTGGATTTTATAGTTGACTTCCCCCACTTTCTCTACCACCTCATAGGGGCCCTGCCACTTGGCCATGAACTTGCTCTCCACTGTCGGCACTAGCACAAGCACTCGATCTCCTGGGTTGAACGATCTCACCCTGGCTGACCTATTGTACACCCTGGACTGTGTCTCTTATGCCTTGAGGAGGTGCTCCCTCACGATGGGCATCACGTGGGCAATCCTCTCTTGCATCTGGGCAACGTGCTCCACCATGCTCCTATAGGGCATGGTTTCAGCTCCCCAGGACTCTTTCGCCACATCCAGGAGTCCTCGAGGGTGTCGTCCATAGAGTAGTTCAAACGGGGAGAAACCTGTAGAAGCTTGGGGAATTTCCCTGATGGCGAACAACAGATAGGGAAGCAGACAGTCCCAGTCTCGGCCATCCTTTTCCACTGCTTTCCTCAACATTGCTTTCAAGGTTTTGTTAAACCTCTCGACCAGTCCGTCCGTCTGGGGATGGTACACGGAGGTTCTCAGTTGTGCTATCTGCAATGTCTTGCACAATTCCCTCATGACCTTCGACATAAATGGAGTTCCTTGGTCTGTTAGGATCTCCTTAGGCAACCCCATTCTTGAAAACATGAGGACTAACTCCCGGGCGATACACCTGGCGGAGGAGTTTCGTAGTGGTACGGCCTCCGGATACCGTGTAGCATAATCTAATACCATCAGGATATACTGATGCCCTCAGGCGGACTTGACCAGAGGCCCCACTAGATCCATTGTTATGCATTCGAATGGAACCTCGATGATGGGTAGGGGCACTAGGGGACTGCGGAAGTGGGCCACTGGGGAGGTTATCTGGCATATGGGGCAGGAACGACAATAACTCTTTATTTCTCTATAGCAACCTGGCCAGTAGAATTTCTGGAGGATCCGTTCCTGAGTCTTGTCTGCACCCAGGTGACCACTCAACACATGAGAATGAGCCATGTCTAACACCCTGAGTCTATAGGGCTCTGGCACCAGCAACTGTTCTATTACCTCACCCCTGGGCTTGGTTACTCTGTACAGCAAATCCGCATTCACAGCAAAATGAGGGAACCGAGTGTCAGCCCCCGGTTCCTGAGGCACCCCATTTAACACAGTAACATTTTCAAAGGCCTCTTTCAGAGTTAAATCCCTGAGTTAGGCAGTTCCAAAGTTTCCCTCGGACACCTCCAGCTCAGGGATATTGGCCTCAGGGGATGTTGCCTCATCCTCATCGCCCACACACATGGGAAACTCATCTACCATGTTCTGCGGGTAAATTTCCTTAGGGGCGATCTGGCTGTTGACCGAGCAATCAGGTGTCCCCGCTTTCCCCCACATTTCCCAGAATAATATAAAGTCACGTCCAATTATTATGGGATGCAATAGGTCCTTAACGACCGCCACTTCATGAGATGTGCCACAGTCTGTGTTTACATCCACCTGGGCCACAGGATAGGTTTAGCATCCCCATGGATACACCAGACACCCACCACCTTCCCAGGAACCAGTCGATGAGGGAGTGTGGCCCTTATCAGGGACACCAAACTTCCTGAGTCCAATAGTCCAGAGACTTGTACCCCGTTTACTGACACTGAGCATGCCTGAGGGCCCTCGCCATGTTGAGGAACCGTGCTGCAGGCGGGGTAAGCAAAATAGGAGCAACGCCGGCCCATGTTGCAGTCCATTGCCTCAGAGTTTATGGGACACCGGGCGGCAATATGGCCAGAGGTATGACATCTCCAACACACTATATTATGGGGTGTGACCTTGGGCAGCAACTCAGACCCCTCCTGAACTCTAGGACGCCCCTCAGGTGTGGCGCTAGCTCCATTCTTTTGGGTGTCCGCCTCCTTTTGGGAACCTTTTGGAAACCCCAGTATTGAGAGGCTATGACCCCTTGTTTTCCCAATGAACTCTCAACCGCCTGGTATCTTTCCACCAACCCCACCAAGTCATCAGCATTATGGGGATCTCCCTGGGCAACCCAGGATTTCACTGACTTCGGGAGAGAGTGTATAAACCTGTGTATAATGACCTTCTCCACCATCTGTGCTGGGGAGGAAGATTCAGGTTGCAACCACTTTTGGACCAGGTGTAGGAGGTCGAACATCTGGGACCGGGCATGTTTGTCACTGCAATAGGCCCAGTGGTGCACCCGTTGCGCCCTGACAGTAAGATTCACTCCCAAGCATGCCAAAATCTCAGTTTTCAACTTAGCATACTCTTTCGCGTCCTGAAAGGCCAAGTCATAATAGGCCTTCTGCGGATCGCCTATCAAATATGGCGCCAGCACCTCCATCCACTGCTCTGGAGGCAATTTCTCCCGCTCTGCCACCCTCTCAAAGATCGTCAAGAACGCCTCAACGTCATCACCCAGGGTCATCTTTAGTTATGCTCTTCTTACCGTCTTCCTGACGCATGAGTCATCACCTGGATCTGATGATGTGGCGGTCGTCCTGCCACGGATCTGCTCTGCCAAGATTTCCATTTGTCTTTGCTAATGTTGGATCTGCTGCATCAGAAGTTTATTTGTTTCCTGCTGCTGCTCCCGTTGCTGCTGCCTGCTCTGCAGGTACTGCTGCTGGAACAGCGCCTACTGTTGCTGAATTTGCTGCTGGTGCTGCACTTTTTGCGCCTGCTGTGCCTGTAACAGATGTTTAAGCAGTTCCTCCATTTTGTCCGGCGACACTTGCTGGCTAATTGCCGACTTCACCCAGGACATATACGTCTGCTTGTAGCAGTCACACTGCCACTTGGGATCTGTGCCCGTGCTTCTACCGCTACTGGTTTATTTAGTGTCCATACACCAATGAGGAAACAAAAGTAACAGCCTTTTCCTGGCACAAAAAAGGAATAACAGAACAAAGCTCAAAATAACAAGTCCATGCAGCACAGCCTCAGCCGTTTAAACAAAGTGCCTTCCTCTGCCTCCTGCAGAGTCTAAGCAGCACATGCAAGGTCTGCTCACCTTGCCCAACACAAAGACAGACTGAGACAGGCGCAGCTGTCTTAAATCAGCCTTCCAAGACCTGGACTGGAGGTAAGTGAGCTGCTGTCCCCCCCCCCCCCAGCTCTTTCAGCTGCTCGTAAAACCCGGCCCTGTAATCCGGGCCCATTAAACTCCTCTCAGCACTATGTGTGCTGGAGCCTGCTTCTCCGTGTCCTACATCACCGAAGCTTGGCACTTCGGGGACACATACCTCCAGTCCACGACCTGTCCGGCAGCCACCTTACAGCAGGATACATGCAAGGCACATACAAGCTGTATACAGGATACATACACGCTGTATACATGATACATACAAGGCACATACAAGCTGTATACAGGATACATACACGCTGTATGCAGGATACATACAAGTTGTATACACGATATATACAAGCTGTATACAGGATACATACAAGCTGTATACAGGATACATACAAGCTGTATACAGGATATACACAAGATGTATACAGGATACACACAAGCTGTATACAGGATATACACAAGCTGTATATAGGACACACACAAGCTGTATACAGGATACATACAAGTTGTATACAGGATAGATACACACTGTATACAGGATACATACAAGGCACATACAAGCTGTATACAGGATACATACACGCTGTATGCAGGATACATACAAGTTGTATACACGATATATACAAGCTGTATACAGGATACACACAAGCTGTATACAGGATACATACAAGCTGTATACAGGATACACACAAGCTGTATACAGGATACATACAAGCTGTATACAGGATGCACACAAGCTGTATACAGGATACACACAAGCTGTATATGTAATAGTGGGGAAGGATGTAGCCTTCTCTAGGCACTGAAGTAGTTAAGGAAAATGGTCCCTTAGTTAATCCTCTCTGAACTGTGGTAGGCCAAGCTAAGGGGTTAGCTTCAGTGGTCCAGTCAGTAGAGTAGAGGGGGAACTTAGTGCCCGGATCAAGCCTTGAGTGATATAGAGCTTGTTCCTGGCATAATTCATTGTGGGCTGCAGTACCTGTAAACAGCCACAAGATGCCACTGTCCTGGGTGCAGATGTCAGGTTGAGTCTACTAGCAGTGTTACAGACAAGAATGAGTTAATGCTGTGTGATGACAGCTCACTGAGGGTGGGCACATTAGGAAAATCTCTGTTTAGTTTCCAGAATCAGGAAGTGATTCTTCAGTAAGAGATTGGACAGAAAATCGTTCAGGCAGCCTGACTATAGTGGCTGCTAGGGTAGACGGGAGCTCCATACCCTCAGACAGTGGGATCACCATTGTGCAAGTCTCCCCACACAAGAGCACGAGTCCTGTCAGCCGGCCGGGGAAACTCATCAAAGGTAGTGAGGACCCGGGGCACTTCTAGTCTGCAGGAAGCAGAGGAAGATAAATAGGACTCCAGGCTAAGACGTGGGGGAGAGATATCGGATCCAGGTCACTGTCAGTATTACAGAAGAGTCTCTTGGGCCAGAGATTAGAGTCACAGAGATGCTTCACTTAAAGAGGGAACCAGGACTGAAGGAGTTAACAGCGCCTGTGAGAGAGATGATAACCTGTCGGGCCTTATCCATTATATCTGCCTGTAAATATTGTATATATTCCTCTTCCCCAAGTAAAGTCCAAGTTCTGGTTAGGAACCTTGTGTCCTCTGAATTTATTGCTGCCCTGGTCCCAGAAGAGAAATGCCTGGAGACAGCCGCGATCGGATGGCTTGAAGTAAGTGAAGAGCACTACATACACAGCCACACTTCAGAGGGAGGACACGTATTGTCTGTAGGGTGCCATAGCGAGAGGGGGCTACAGCTCGCCCACGACTTCCTCGCTGGGGCACCTTACATTTGGCGTAGTCGGCAGGATGCGAGCTCCTCGCATGAAGAAAGCGGGGAAGAGCCGACGCAGAACACTGAGAAGAAAGTGTTGGAAGGCATGCGGCCCAAGATGGTGGCCCGAAGCATGGATTCCAAGATGGTGACAATGGCGGTAAAGTCTGGGAGAAGAACCGCCTATCGTGGGAGTGGACGGCGCCGGAGAGCGCGAAAAGATGTCCAGCCCCTACGAGTTCCGGCCCAAAGAAGGATGGGTCCAGCAGTGAAGATGCGTCCCAGGATGGGACGTCCAGTGAGGAAGAGGGCGCGGCGTAAAGTGAAGTCCAAATAGATTTTTGGAAACACACAAATTGGATGAATCTCACCCTTCCTTTCAGCACAGTCCAGCGTGTAGGGAAAGGGAGATACACGACACAGCCTTGCGAGAGCCCCTAGGGCCCCGGTGCTTGGTTTCCACGCATAGCAGGAGCCCGGCCGGATCCGATGACACCAGAACCGGCTCCCTAGGTCCGTCCATTAAGGAAGTATAGCTGTTTTAGTTTTAGAGTTTTTAGCTGAGAGAGGCCAGGGGTGGAGATTCAGGTCCAGCCAGGGGGCAGAAGGGGGAGTGACCAAGAGGGGTTAAGAGCTCCAGCAGCCCTAGATCCATTGTCTTTTTCCCTGGGAGGTCGTGATGACACATCATGTGTGGGAGAAGTCCTGCAACAAAGGGGACCACAAGCCTCCCATGTGGCAGCCCCTCCCTCACAAGCCAGCTCTTCCAATTGACTGGTGACTGATTCTTAATAACTGCTTTATATCTTTTGTACTCCTACTATTGTGTTTGTTTCTCTGATCATTATGTAAATGTAACCCTTATGTATATAGTGTAATGTCTAGTGTGCCCTTACGGCGATTAAATATATGATTTAACCTTGGGCTGCTCTGTTATCTTGAGCCATGAACTCATATGTCCGTTGTTTGGCTTAATCCTCATGCTACCGAGGCAGGTTTCTGGCCCCATATAATTCCCGTTAACGGACCGGCGATTTATATCTAATAGAAACCGGTGGCAGCTCTACCAGGCCAACAAGGTTCTGCTTCACTGGGGCTAGTGAATGGGCCTCTCAGCCTGTCAGGGGTGGGAGCGAGTGTGATGCCATGTCAGTGACTGAGTGGGCCACCTCTTCTCACTCCCGGTGCCTTCTTGTACCCGTGTGGACAGGGGGTGTCTGTGTAGAACTATACCAATCTGAACTTACACATCCTCGAGGGGGTTCAGAACGTAACGTTGGTGCAAGGGGCAGATCCTTATCACGTGATCTGTCGGACGTAATTGTGACGTCAGGTGGGTGACGAGGTGTGGATCTATCACAAGTGGCGGCAGTGGTGGGATTCTGCGGGGTCCCTCTGGTGCCATTTCTTCACATTGGTGGCAGCGGTGGGATTCTGCGCGGTCATTTAGTGCCATTCATCACAAGTGGTGGCAGCGGTGGGATTCTGCAGTGTCCCTCTGCTGCTGTTTCTTCACAGTACCCTATTAGCACCTTATAAGGACAAAAGGAGTTATGAAATGATCTGTGTCTCCTCTGTGTAGCACTGTGTTATTTTAAATTTGTTAGATGTGTTTAATAAAGATATTTTTTGGTTTAAAAAGAACTCTGGTCATCTGGGCTTTCTTTTTTAGGCCCACTCTTCATGTTAATTATGTGTTGTTTTGGAGTTTAAAAAACATGACATTGTTACCTTATGAGTATAATGTTGAAGATGCATACAAGCAGCACACAAGCTGCACATCGAAAACATACAAGCTGCATACGAGCCACATACAAACTCCATAAAAGCAGCATACAAGCTGTATACAAGATGCATTCAAGCTGCACACAATCTGTATCCAAGATGCATAAAAGCCGCATACAAGTTGAATATAAGCTGCATACAAGCAGCAAACAAAGCCGCATACAAGATGTACACAAGCTGCATACAAGCAGCATACAAGATGCACACAAGGCACATACAATCTGCACACAAGCAGCATACAGGATGCATACAAGCTGCACACAAGGCACATACAATCTGCACATAAGCAGCATACAGGATGCATACAAGCAGCATATAAATTGCATACAGGTAGCACACAAGTTGCATACAAGCTCCATAAAAGACACATACAATCTGCATACAAGCATCATTCAAGCTGCATTCAAGGCACATACAATCCGCATACAAGCTGCACACAAGGCACATACAATCTGCATACAAGCCGCATACCATCTGCACACAAGCAACATACATGATGCATATAAGCTGCACACAAGCAGCATACAAGGCACATACAATCTGCATAGAAGCAGCATACAATCTGCATACAAGCAGCATACAATGGTACATACAAGATGCATTCAAGCCACATATAAGATGTATACAGGATACATAAAAGTTGCATACAAGGCACCTACAAACTGTATACAGGATACATACAACCTGCATAAAAACCGCACATATAAGACACATACAAGCAGCTGTATAAAGGATACATCCATGTTGCATGCAGGATACATAAAAGGCACATACAAGCTGCATACAAGCCGCATATACGTTGCATACAGGATACAAACACGGCACATACAAGCTGTATACAGGATACATACATGGCACATACAAGCTGTATACAGCGTAGGGATTTGTACTCACTGAGCCGCGTTGTAGGTAGGCACAGGTTCACATAGTGATGCAGTCCGCGGGTTCAAACAAACTGGTGGTTTATTTAGTGCCCATACACCAGTGAGGAAACAAAAGTAACAGCCTTTTCCTGACACAAAAAAGGAATAACAGAACAAAGCTCAAAATAACAAGTCCATACAGCACGGCCTCAGCCGTTTAAACAAAGTGCCTTCCTCTGCCTCCTGCAGAGTCTAAGCAGCACATGCAAGGTCTGCTCACCTTATCCAACACAGACAGACTGTGAGACAGGCGCAGCTGTCTTAAATCAGCCTTCCAAGACCTGGACTGGAGGTACTGTAAGTGAGCAGCTGTTCCCCCCTCAGCTCTTTCAGCTGCTCGTAAAACCCGGCTCTGTAATCTGGGCCCATTAAACTCCTCTCAGCACTATGTGTGCTGGAGCCTGCTTCTCCGGGTCCTACATCACCGAAGCTTGGCACTTCAGGGACACATACCTCCTGTCCACGACCTGTCCAGCAGCCACCTTATATACCCCCGCCTCTGCCCAAAGCCGGGGGGCTTGGCACCTTCTGTCACCATACAATAAACCCTTGACAAGGCATCAGCATACCCATGTTGTTTCCCAGGCCTATGTTCTACCCGGAAACAAAAATCTTGTAGAGCCAGGAACCACCTAGTCACTCTGGCATTGTTCCCCTTCTTTTCACGCATCCACCTCAGTGGGACATGGGCTGACACTAGCCTGAACCTTCTACCTAACAGGTAATACCTCAGACTGTCTAACGCCCACTTAATGGCCAAACATTCTTTTTCTACAATGGAGTAGTTCTTCTCACAAGTGGAGAGCTTCTGACTGAGGTATATTACAGGGTGTTCTTCTCCGTTAATCTCCTGGGACAAGACTGCTCCCAGCCCAACATCCGATGCATCCGTCTGGACCACAAACTCCTTGGAGAAGTTGGGCGCCACCAAGACTGGCTGTTTACAGAGGACCAGTTTCAATTCCTGGAAGGCCGCTTCTGCTTCCGGGAACCACTTGGCCATAGCCGACTTCGTCCCTTTCAGAAGATCCGTCAGCGGGGCTGCTATCAGGGCAAAGTTAGGGACAAATCTTCGATAGTAGCCCACAATGCCTAGAAACGCCCTGACCTACTTCTTCGAGAGGAGCTGTGGCAAGTTCAAGATCGCCTCGACCTTATTTATTTGTGATTTTATTTCCCCTCTACCAACCACGTACCCTGGGTACTTGGCTTCCTCCATCTCCATGGCACATTTCTTTGGGTTGATAGTAAAGCCCGCCTTCCTTAGGGCATCAAGTATGGCTTGAACTTTGTCCAGATGACTTTCCCAGTCCTGGGTGAATATGACGATGTCATCTAGGTCGGCCGCTGCATACTTTTTTTTCTGCTTTCGGCACTAAGACTATAGGACTGGATCATCCACTTTTGGACTCTTCAATGACTCCCAGGTTAAGCATCCGCCTCACTTCTTTTGAGATCACCTCTCTGCGGGCCTCGGGGATCTGGTATGGTTTTAGATTGACGCGAACATGAGGCTCTGTGAGAACCTCATGCTCTATGACCTGAGTGAGTCCTGGCAACTCCGAAAACAGGTCTTTATTTCGCTGTAGCAACTCTTTGCACTGTTACTTTTGGGCACGTGACAGTGACTCTGCCACCTTGACCTCTTTCACATCGGCCTCAGCCACTAAACAGGGAGCTTCCATTGGCTCTCTATCTTGCCATGGCTTAATCAAGTTAACATGGTAAATTTGGTAGGGCTTCCTCTTCCCCGGTTGGTGGATTTTATAGTTGACTTCCCCCACTTTCTCTACCACCTCATAGGGGCCCTGCCACTTGGCCATGAACTTGCTCTCCACTGTCGGCACTAGCACAAGCACTCGATCTCCTGGGTTGAACGATCTCACCCTGGCTGACCTATTGTACACCCTGGACTGTGTCTCTTATGCCTTGAGGAGGTGCTCCCTCACGATGGGCATCACGTGGGCAATCCTCTCTTGCATCTGGGCAACGTGCTCCACCATGCTCCTATAGGGCATGGTTTCAACTCCCCAGGACTCTTTCGCCACATCCAGGAGTCCTCGAGGGTGTCGTCCATAGAGTAGTTCAAACGGGGAGAAACCTGTAGAAGCTTGGGGAACTTCCCTGATGGCGAACAACAGATAGGGAAGCAGACAGTCCCAGTCTCGGCCATCCTTTTCCACTGCTTTCCTCAACATTGCTTTCAAGGTTTTGTTAAACCTCTCGACCAGTCCGTCCGTCTGGGGATGGTACACGGAGGTTCTCAGTTGTGCTATCTGCAATGTCTTGCACAATTCCCTCATGACCTTCGACATAAATGGAGTTCCTTGGTCTGTTAGGATCTCCTTAGGCAACCCTATTCTTGAAAACATGAGGACTAACTCCCGGACGATACACCTGGCGGAGGAGTTTCGTAGTGGTACGGCCTCCGGATACCGTGTAGCATAATCTAATACCATCAGGATATACTGATGCCCTCAGGCGGACTTGACCAGAGGCCCCACTAGATCCATTGCTATGCATTCGAATGGAACCTCGATGATGGGTAGGGGCACTAGGGGACTGCGGAAGTGGGCCACTGGGGAGGCTATCTGGCATGTGGGGCAGGAACGACAATAACTCTTTATTTCTCTATAGCAACCTGGCCAGTAGAATTTCTGGAGGATCCGTTCCTGAGTCTTGTCTGCACCCAGGTGACCACTCAACACATGAGAATGAGCCATGTCTAACACCCTGAGTCTATAGGGCTCTGGCACCAGCAACTGTTCTATTACCTCACCCCTGGGCTTGGTTACTCTGTACAGCAAATCCGCATTCACAGCAAAATGAGGAAACCGAGTGTCAGCCCCCGGTTCCTGAGGCACCCCATTTAACACAGTAACATTTTCAAAGGCCTCTTTCAGAGTTAAATCCCTGAGTTGGGCAGTTCCAAAGTTTCCCTCGGACACCTCCAGCTCAGGGATATTGGCCTCAGGGGATGTTGCCTCATCCTCATCGCCGACAAACACACACATGGGAAACTCATCTACCATGTTCTGCGGGTAAATTTCCTTAGGGGCGATCTGGCTGTTGACCGAGCAACCAGGTGTCCCCGCTTTCCCCCACATTTCCCAGAATAATATAAAGTCAAGTCCAATTATTATGGGATGCAATATGTCCTTAACAACCACCACTTCATGAGATGTGCCACAGTCTGTGTTTACATCCACCTGCGCCACAGGATAGTTTTAGCATCCCCATGGATACACCAGACACCCACCACCTTCCCAGGAACCAGTCGATGAGGGAGTGTGGCCCTTATCAGGGTCACCAAACTTCCTGAGTCCAATAGTCCAGAGACTTGTACCCCGTTTACTGACACTGAGCATGCCTGAGGGCCCTCGCCATGTTGAGGAACCGTGCTGCAGGCGGGGTAAGCAAAATAGGAGCAACGCCGGCCCATGTTGCAGTCCATTGGCTCAGAGTTTATGGGACACCGGGCGGCAATATGGCCAGAGGTATGACATCTCCAACACACTATATTATGGGGTGTGACCTTGGGCAGCAACTCAGACCCCTCCTGAACTCTAGGACGCCCCTCAGGTGTGGCGCTAGCTCCATTCTTTTGGGTGTCCGCCTCCTTTTGGGAACCTTTTGGAAACCCCAGTATTGAGAGGCTATGACCCCTTGTTTTCCCAATGAACTCTCAACCGCCTGGTATCTTTCCACCAACCCCACCAAGTCATCAGCATTATGGGGATCTCCCTGGACAACCCAGGATTTCACCGACTTCGGGACAGAGTGTATAAACCTGTGTATAATGACCTTCTCCACCATCTGTGCTGGGGAGGAAGATTCAGGTTGCAACCACTTTTGGACCAGGTGTAGGAGGTCGAACATCTGGGACCGGGCATGTTTGTCACTGCAATAGGCACAGTGGTGCACCCGTTGCGCCCTGACAGTAAGATTCACTCCCAAGCATGCCAAAATCTCAATTTTCAACTTAGCATACTCTTTCGCGTCCTGAAAGGCCAAGTCATAATAGGCCTTCTGCGGATCGCCTATCAAATATGGCGCCAGCACCTCCATCCACTGCTCTGGAGGCAATTTCTCCCGCTCTGCCACCCTCTCAAAGATCGTCAAGAACGCCTCAACGTCATCACCCAGGGTCATCTTTAGTTAGGCTCTTCTTACCGTCTTCCTGACGTATGAGTCATCACCTGGATCTGATGATGTGGCGGTCGTCCTGCCACGAATCTGCTCTGCCAAGATTTCCATTTGTCTTTGCTAATGTTGGATCTGCTGCATCAGAAGTTTATTTGTTTCCTGCTGCTGCTCCCGTTGCTGCTGCCTGCTCTGCAGGTACTGCTGCTGGAACTGCGCCTACTGTTGCTGAATTTGCTGCTGGTGCTGCACTTGTTGCGCCTGCTGTGCCTGTAACAGATGTTTAAGCAGTTCCTCCATTTTGTCCGGCGACACTTGCTGGCTAATTGCCGACTTCACCCAGGACATATACGTCTGCTTGTAGCAGTCACACTGCCACTTGGGATCTGTGCCCGTGCTTCTACCGCTACTGGTTTATTTAGTGTCCATACACCAATGAGGAAACAAAACTAACAGCCTTTTCCTGGCACAAAAAAGGAATAACAGAACAAAGCTCAAAATAACAAGTCCATGCAGCACGGCCTCAGCCGTTTAAACAAAGTGCCTTCCTCTGCCTCCTGCAGAGTCTAAGCAGCACATGCAAGGTCTGCTCACCTTGCCCAACACAAAGACAGACTGAGACAGGCGCAGCTGTCTTAAATCAGCCTTCCAAGACCTGGACTGGAGGTAAGTGAGCTGCTGTCCCCCCCCCCCCCCAGCTCTTTCTGCTGCTCGTAAAACCCGGCCCTGTAATCCGGGCCCATTAAACTCCTCTCAGCACTATGTGTGCTGGAGCCTGCTTCTCCGTGTCCTACATCACCGAAGCTTGGCACTTCGGGGACACATACCTCCAGTCCACGACCTGTCCGGCAGCCACCTTACAGCAGGATACATGCAGGGCACATACAAGCTGTATACAGGATACATACACGCTGTATACATGATACATACAAGGCACATACAAGCTGTATACAGGATACATACACGCTGTATGCAGGATACATACAAGTTGTATACACGATATATACAAGCTGTATACAGGATACATACAAGCTGTATACAGGATACATACAAGCTGTATACAGGATATACACAAGATGTATACAGGATACACACAAGCTGTATACAGGATATACACAAGCTGTATATAGGACACACACAAGCTGTATACAGGATACATACAAGTTGTATACAGGATAGATACACACTGTATACAGGATACATACAAGGCACATACAAGCTGTATACAGGATACATACACGCTGTATGCAGGATACATACAAGTTGTATACATGATATATACAAGCTGTATACAGGATACACACAAGCTGTATACAGGATACATACAAGCTGTATACAGGATACACACAAGCTGTATACAGGATACATACAAGCTGTATACAGGATACATACAAGCTGTATACAGGATGCACACAAGCTGTATACAGGATACACAGAAGCTGTATACAGGATACACACAAGCTGTATATGTAATAGTGGGGAAGGATGTAGCCTTCCCTAGGCACTGAAGTAGTTAAGGAAAATGGTCCCTTAGTTAATCCTCTCTGAACTGTGGTAGGCCAAGCTAAGGGGTTAGCTTCAGTGGTCCAGTCAGTAGAGTAGAGGGGGAACTTAGTGCCCGGATCAAGCCTTGAGTGATATAGAGCTTGTTCCTGGCATAATTCATTGTGGGCTGCAGTACCTGTAAACAGCCACAAGATGCCACTGTCCTGGGTGCAGATGTCAGGTTGAGTCTGCTAGCAGTGTTACAGACAAGAATGAGTTAATGCTGTGTGATGACAGCTCACTGAGGGTGGGCACATTAGGAAAATCTCTGTTTAGTTTCCAGAATCAGGAAGTGATTCTTCAGTCAGAGATTGGACAGCAAATCGTTCAGGCAGCCTGACTATAGTGGCTGCTAGGGTAGACCGGAGCTCCATACCCTCAGACAGTGGGATCACCATTGTGCAAGTCTCCCCACACAAGAGCACGAGTCCTGTCAGCCGGCCGGGGAAACTCATCAAAGGTAGTGAGGACCCGGGGCACTTCTAGTCTGCAGGAAGCAGAGGAAGATAAATAGGACTCCAGGCTAAGACGTGGGGGAGAGATATCGGATCCAGGTCACTGTCAATATTACAGAAGAGTCTCTTGGGACAGAGATTAGAGTCACAGAGATGCTTCACTTAAAGAGGGAACCAGGGCTGAAGGAGTTACCAGCGCCTGTGAGAGAGATGATAACCTGTCGGGCCTTATCCATTATATCTGCCTGTAAATATTGTATATATTCCTCTTACCCAAGTAAAGTCCAAGTTCTGGTTAAGAACCTCATGTCCTCTGAATTTATTGCTGCCCTGGTCCCAGAAGAGAAATGCCTGGAGACAGCCGCGATCGGATGGCTTGAAGTAAGTGAAGAGCACTACATACACAGCCACACTTCAGAGGGAGGACACGTATTGTCTGTAGGGTGCCATAGCGAGAGGGGGCTACAGCTCGCCCACGACTACCTCGCTGGGGCACCTTACAGATACACACAAGCTGTATACAGGATACACACAAGCTGTATACAGGATACACACAAGCTGTATACAGGATGCATACAAGACATAACAAGCTGTATACAGGTTACATACAAGCTGTATACAAGACACATACAAGCTGTATACAGGATACACACAAGCTGTATACAGGATACACACAAGCTGTATACAGGATATATACAAGCTGTATATAGGATACACACAAGCTGTATACAGGATACATACAAGACACATACAAGCTAACATACCATTGGTCAGAATTCCACGAGGACAGCAGAACAGAGAAGAAGGGGATGGTCAGAATAAGGTCCAAGGTCAGGCAGCAGAAGATCAATAAACAGAACAAGGCACAGAGAACAAACCACACACTAGCTGAATGTACAGTACAGACCAAAAGTTTGGACACACCTTCTCATTTAAAGATTTTTCTGTATTTTCATGACTATGAAAATTGTACATTCACACTGAAGGCATCAAAACTATGAATTAACACATGTGGAATTAAATACTTAACAAAAAAGTGTGAAACAACTGAAAATATGTCTTATATTTTAGGTTCTTCAAAGTAGCCACCTTTTGCTTTGATGACTGCTTTGCACACTCTTGGCATTCTCTTGATGAGCTTCAAGAAGTAGTCACCGGAAATGGTTTTCACTTCACAGAGCCAGAGAGGCTGCGTGCACCAGCAGCAGCTGCAGGGAGGCCAGAAGACGGCGGAGCAGGACCGCGGCGGTAAGGGGGACGGCGTCTCTGCCGGGTAGGAGGCAGAGATGCCGATGCTACAGTACCCCCTATTTACGCCCCCTCTTTTTCAGGCCAGCAAGAAATTTTTTAAGGAGAAGCGGGGCGTGGATGTTCTCACTGGGTTCCCAAGTTCTCTCCTCTGGGCCAAACCCCTTCCAATCCACCAGAAAAAAGGTTTTTCCTCTTACCCTCTTGGTGGCCAGAATGTTCTCTACCTCATAGACGTCCTCAGCGGAGACCGAAGCTGGGGAGGTACCAGGATTGTCGGAAAAAGAATTAAGCACAACTGGTTTGAGGAGAGATACGTGGAAGGAGTTGGGAATCCGTAAGGTGGCCGGGAGTTTTAACTTGTAGGCTACTGGGTTGATTTGCTTGAGGACTTCAAACGGACCGATGAACCGTGGACCCAACTTATAGGAGGGTATTTTGAGACGAACATGTTTGGAGGAGACCCGGACGGAATTGAGGTGGATCCAGACGTCTCTTATCAGCATGCTTCTTCATCCGCTCGGAGGATTGAAGAAGTGTGGATCTAGTGTCGTCCCAAATAGTGGAAAATTCGCTGACCAGAGACTCCGCGGCCGGGTTGTCCACTGAAGCGGAGACGGGAAACAGAATCCGGGGATGTTGACCGTAGACCACAAAGAACGGGGACTTGGAAGAAGATTCGCTCTCATGGTTGTTGTAGGAGAACTCGGCCCATGGTAGGAGCTCCACCCAATCGGTATGGTGAGCGTTGACAAAGTGCCGGAGGTAGCTGGTAAGGATCTGGTTGATATGCTCCACTTGGCCAATGGACTGTGGATGATAAGCGGAGGAGAAATCCAGGGTGACATCCAGCAGCTTACACGTAGCTCTCCAGAAGCGCGAAGTGAACTGGACCCCTCGATCAGACACAATGTGGAGGGGTAGGCCGTGGAGACGAAAGATGTGATGGATGAAGTCCTTAGCCAGCACAGATGCAGACGGGAGACCAGGCAGAGGGATGAAGTGGGCCATTTTAGAAAAGCGGTCAGCGACCACCCAAATGTCTTTACAACCGGCAGAAACAGGGAGATCCGTAATAAAGTCCATAGCAATGTGTTGCCACGGGGCAGCAGGTATGGGAAGAGGCAGGAAACGGCCGGCAGGAAGATGTCTGGGAACCTTGTTGCGGGCACAGGACGAACAGGCCGTGACAAAGTCTACCACATCCTGGCGCAGGGTAAGCTACCAGTAATACCGGGTAATAAGCAGGAAGGTCTTCTTCTGGCCAGCATGGCCGGCTAATTTGGATGAATGACCCCAGTGAAGAACCTTCTTACGATCCGGGACCGCTACAAACGTCTTACCGGGTGGGAGACGAGACAGATCCAAGGGGGCCACATTCATCACTTTGGAGGGATCGATGATATGCATAGGCTCCTCCTCTTGATCAGAAGACAGACAGGATCGGGACAAGGCATCTGCTTTAACGTTCTTGTCCGCCGGGCGGTAATGTAGGGTAAAGTTAAAGTGGGCGAAGAACAAAGACCACTGGGCCTGACGAGGATTGAGTCTTTGGGCATTCTGAAGATAAGCCAAGTTTTTGTGGTCAGTATAGATGACCACCGGGTGCAGAGTCCCCTCGAGCAGGTAACGCCACTCCTCCAGCGCCAATTTGATGGCTAGCAGTTCTCGGTCTCCTATGGAGTAGTTGCGCTCAGATGAGGAGAAGAGCTTGGAGAAGAAGCCGCAGGTTACCATTCTCCCGGATGGAGACTTCTGGGTGAGCACCGCTCTGACTCCGGAAAAGGAAGCATCAACCTCCAGAAAGAACTGTTTGTTGCTATCCGGAGTTGCTATCCGGACGGTGCAGCACAGGGGCAGAAGAGAAGGCTTGTTTTAAGGAGAGGAAGGCCTCCTCCGCTTCGGACGGCCATTCCTTAGGATTTGCTCCCTTTCAGGTGAGCGCAGAGATGGGAGCAGTCAGGGAAGAGAAATGTGGGATGAAGTGATGGTAGTAGTTGGCGAAGCCCAGGAATCGCTGAATCGCCTTCAACCCCTCCGGACGGGGCCACTTTAAGATGGCAGAGACCTCCTCGGGGTCCATCCGTAGACCTGTCTTAGAGATAATATAGCCCAGGAACGGAAGAGAGGACTGCTCGAAGAGGCACTTCTCAAATTTTGCATATAGGTGATTCTGCCTGAGCCTAAGCAGGACCTGACGATGTGAGGGAAGATCCGGAGAGAAGACCAAGATGTCGTCCAGGTACACCACCACGCAAGAATATAAGAGGTCACGGAAGATGTCATTAACTAATTCTTGGAAGACGGCGGGAGCATTACAGAGACCGAAGGGCATCACACCGTATTCATAGTGACCGTCCCGGGTATTGACTTCCGTCTTCCACTCGTCTCCTTGGTGGATCCGGACCAGATTATACGCCCCATGAAGACCGAGCTTCGTGAAGATCTTCACGCCTTTAAGGCGGTCGAACAGCTCAGAGATGAGCGGCAGGGGGTATTTGTTTTTGACAGTGATTTGGTTGAGTCCTCTATAATCGATACATGGACGTAGTGAACCGTCTTTCTTTTTAATGAAGAAGAATCCGGCTCCAGCCGGGGAGGAAGATTTCCGGATGAAACCCCTAACCAGATTTTCTTCGATGTACTCCGACATGGCCCGAGTTTCGGCCAACGACAACAGGTAGATACGCCCACGGGGTGGAGTGGCACCGGGTATCAGGTCGATAGGGCAATCATATGGCCTATGGGGTGACAGAGTCTCTACCTCCTTCTTGTCGAAGACATCAGCATAGGACCAGTAGGGTGCCGGAAGACCGGGTAAATTAGTCGGAGTCAATTGGGGTCGAGCCGGGCAAACCGGAATCAGACAGATCTCATGGCAATCCTGCCCCCATTGGAGCACCTCACCGGATTGCCAATTCAGAACGGGTTCATGTTTCTGTAGCCAGGGTAGACCTAGCAAAAGGGGGTGAGAGAGTCCGGAAAGCACATGGAAGGAAATCCTCTCTGAGTGCAGCATTCCCACCTGCAGGGTTACGGGCTCAGTGATGAGCAAGATGGTCACCGGAAGGAGTCTTCCATCCACGGAAGTGACTGCCAATGGTTCGGCCAGAGGTTTGGTAGGAATCTGATACTTCTCTACAAGGGACTGGGATACGAGATTCCCAGCGGCTCCGGAATCCAGATGTGCGGTTTCGAAGAAGTGGTTCTCTCCACAGGAGATAGAGACGAATAAAGTCAAGAACGGAGAGGATTTACTTTTGCCTAGGACGACCTCTTCGAGTGGTCCTAGACACTGGAGTTTCCTGGCTTCACCGGGCAGGAACGGATTAGGTGCTCCTTACGACCACAGTAGAAACAGCTCCCCTCGGCTCGGCGTGTCTCTTGGCGAGATTTGACCACCTTGGTCTGGTCGATCTGCATAGGTTTGGGCGAGCGTGCCCGGGGAGCTGTTGATTGAGAGACCGGTTTCTGGAAAGCAGGAGCAAGACGAGGAAATCTTCTCTCCCGGGTAGTCTCCTTAGCATGTTCTAGGAAACGGAGATCAATTCGGGTTTCTAGCGACACCAGGTCATCCAGGGTGGTAGGAACGTCCCGGCCGGCTAACTCGTCCTTAATCCGACCAGAAAAGCCCTCCCAGAAGGTGGACACCAGGGCCTCGTTGTCCCAGGCAAGCTCAGAAGCGAGGGTATGGAACCGTATGGCATAATGGGCCACGGTGAGACTCCCTTGGCGGAGAGGTAGCAATGAGGAGGCAGTAGAGATCCTTCGTCCGGGTTCATCGAAGACCTTCCGGAAGGCAGTGAGGAAGGCCGGAAGATCGGACACCAGGGAATCCCCTCTCTCCCATAGAGGGTTTAGCCATGCCAATGCTTCCCTGGTGAGGTGAGACATGATGAACGCCACCTTGGCCCGGTCGGAGGGAAACTGATGTGGTAGAAGTTCAAAGTGCAGTGTGCACTGGTTCAGAAAGCCCCGACATAGGACGGGGTCACCTCCAAAATGAGGAGGCGCAGAAAGCCGGGGTCCTAAGCTGGATGCCGTGGTATTGGTAGGTTGAGGCGCTGCCAGAGTGGGTGACGCTCGACTTGAGGCGGACACAAGTGGGACAGGCAGCGTGTCTAGGCGAGTGTTGACAGACTGCAGGTAGGTCAGGATGGTTTCCTGTTGGGATCTCTGACGAGAAACCTCCTCGTACAGGTCAGCAAGCGAAGGGGCCTGGGGGCCACCGGGTTCCATGGCCCGTGCAAACTGTTACGGATCCGAGTGGTGGAACCTCTGTGCTGCAGTGCAAGGAGGGAACAGAGGGGCGTAACTAGGTATCAACTCGGACCGACCAAGGCTGTACGGCGGCTCAATTGACTCCGTGACCAGGGAAGGACCGAGCAGAGGGACCAGGTGCTACTCTGGGGACCGACCTTGAATGAGAGCAGGTGACTCTCACGGGTCAGAAGGCAGGGACTGATCGGTACAGCAGATGAGCACGGCAGGCAGGCTTACGGGTGACCCGGGCAGACGGACTGGCAGGCATGGCAGATAACAAGCAGGAGCCTCCAGGTAGGCGGGCCGGTAGGCTCGGCTGGTAACAGGTAGGTGCTTCTAGGTAAGCGGGCTGGTAGGCACGGCAGGTAACAGGCAGGTGCTTCTAGGTAAGCGAGCTGGCAGGCACGGCAGGTAACAGGCAGGAGCCTCCAGGTAGGCTGGCTGGTAGGCAAGGCAGGTAAAAGGCAGGTGCTTCTAGGTAAGCGAGCTGGCAGGCACGGCAGGTAACAGGCAGGAGCCTCCAGGTAGGCTGGCTGGTAGGCACGGCAGGTAACGGGCAGGTGCTTCCAGGTAAGCAGGCGGACAGAACCCATAGACAGACTGGCGGACTGGACTGTAGACAGACTGTCGGGCTGGAGAGTAGGCAAGCAGACGGACTGGACTTAAAGTCAGGTTGGCGGACTGGACTTGTAGTCAGGCTGGCGGGCTGGACTTGTAGCCAGGCTGGCGGGCTGGACTTGTAGTCTGGCTGGCGGGCTGAACTTGTAGTCAGGCTAGCAGCGGGACCTGATGGCTGAAGCAGAGTATCAAACACAAAGCTACAGTAACCTTGCACGGGCACCTCCAAATTGGAGGAGGTGCCTTATACAGGGGAAGTCCTCCGGCCATTGGCCGGGGACTTTTTAGGAAGGTGAACACGGCCCCTTTAAGAGGGAGGGAGCGCGCACGCACGCCCTAAACACAGAGCCAGGGAGCCTGCGTGCACCAGCAGCAGCTGCAGGGAGGCCAGAAGACACCGGAGCAGGACCGCGGCGGCAAAGGTGACGGCGTCCCTGCCGGGCAGGAGGCAGAGACGCCGATGCTACACTACCGCCCAGATAGCAGTTTTCCCATCAGACAGAGGCAAATCTGTGATGAAATCCATGGACAAATGAGTCCATGGTCTTTCTGGAATTGGCAATGGAGCCAATTCCCCGGCCGGCTTTGACTGACTTTAGAGCGTGCGCAGACCTCACAAGCAGATACAAAACTTTGATATCATTATGCATGGACAGCCACCAAAAAGTCTGGCAATGGCTTTCCGTGTAGCAGTAACCCCAGGATGACCACTCAAAACGGAATCATAAAATTCCTGTAACACATGTAATTTTAGATACAAAGGCACAAATAATTTAGACCCTGGAGTAGCAGGAGGAGCTAATGAGTGGGCATTACGGATCTCCTCCTCCAATTTTGAGGTTACCATAGAAACCACAATACCCTGAGGAATAATTAATGGAGGATGGAGGTTCTGGAGGAGAAACTGGATCGAAACTACGAAACAATATGTCAGCTTTCACATTCTTAGACCCCGGTCTGAATGTAATCGAAAAATTAAACCTTGAGGAAAACAAGGACCATCTGGCCTGTCTGGGAGTTAACCTTTTAGCTGACTCAATATAGGCTAGATTCTTGTGATCAGTGACCACAGTAACTGGATGAACCGCTACCTCAAAAAAATGCCTCCATTCCTCAAAGGCTAATTTTACAGCAAGTAACTCACGATTCCCAACATCATAATTTCTTTCCGCCAGCGAAAATTTCTTAGACAAAAAAGCACATGGACGCAAGTTAGTCAGAGTTTTAGGCCCCTGCGACAAAACCACCAGTACTCCGACCTCCGAAGCATCCACCTCTACAATGAATGGTTCTTGGAGATCTGGTTGGATCAGAATGGGGGCAGACATGAAACACTCTTGTAAATTTTCAAAACCCCTGATAGCACTCAGTGAGCATACCTTGAGATTAGTCCCCTTACATGTCAGGTCAGTAAGAGGTTTAGCAATCTGAGAGAAACCCTTGATAAATTTCCTATAATAGTTGGAGAATCCCAGAACTCGTTGCAAAGCCTTAAGATCACGAGGCTGAACCCAGTCAATTATGGCCTGTACCTCCCCAGGGTCCATCTTAAACCTTTCTGTTGACAAGATGAACCCCAAGAATGAAATTTCCTGAACAGAAAAAACATATTTCTCTGATTTAGCAAACAAGGAGTTGTCCCTTAACCTTTGTAACACAACCCGGACATGTTCCTGATGAGAATCCAAGTCTGGACAGAAAATTAGGTAAATCATAACATATCTTCCAATGCAAACAGAGAAAATATCATTCATAAGATTTTGAAACATAGCAGATGCATTGGACAACCCAAATGGTATGACAAGGCTTTCAAACAGACCCTACGACGTTAGAAACGCTGTCGTAGCACCGGCGTCTCTGCCTCCTGTCGGGCAGAGACGCCGTTCCCCTCGCTGTCGTGATCCCAGTGTCTTCCTGTTCTCCCACTGCTAAGGCGCGCACTGCATGCAGCTTCCCAGGCCGTGTGCTTAGGGTGCGCACGCGCGCTCCCTTTTAAAGGGGCCGTGCGGCATCCTAAAGAGTCCCTGGCCAATGGCCGGAGGACTGCCCCTATATTAAGCACCTCCTCCAAAATGGAGGTGCCTGTGCAAGGTTGTTGATTGTGTGCTAACACTCTCCTCGGCCCTCAGGTTCCCTGCCCGCCAGCCTGTCTAACAGTCCTGCCAGCCAGTCTGTCTAACAGTCCTGCCCGCCAGTCTGTCTACAGTCCTGCCCGCCAGTCTGTCTATCAGCCGTGCCCGCTAGTCTGCCAGTTACCTGCCATGCCCGCCAGCCTGCCTACCCGGAGCACCTGCCAGATTACCTGCCATGCCCGCCTGCCTACCCGGAGCACCTGCCAAGTTACCTGCTGTACCCGCCTGCTCGTTTACCCGGAGTACCTGTCTGGCTATCTGCCTTACCCACCTGCTCATTTACCCAGAGTACCTGTCTGGCTATCCGCCGTACCCGCCTGCTACCTGCCGTGCTCATCCGCTGTACTGGTCAGCTCCTGTCATATGACCCGTGGGAGTCACCTGCTCTCACACAAGGTCGGTCCCAGAGTGTCACCTGGTTCACCTGCCCAGTCTCTCCTTGGTTCACGGAGTTGACTAAGCCGCCGTGTGACCTGGGTCGGTTCGAGTAGGCACTTAGTTACGCCCCTCTGGTCCCTCCTTGCATCAAAGCACAGAGGTTCCACCACCCGGATCCGTAACAGCCGTTTTCCACTCATCACCCTCCCGGACGCGTATCGAATTGTAAGCCCCTCTAAGATCAAGTTTAGAAAACACCCTGGCCCCTAGAAGATGATTATATAGGTCGAGAATGAGTGTAAGTGGGTAAGTATTTTTAACCGTGATTTTCTTTAGTTCTTGGAAATCGAGGCAAGGACGGAGACCCCACCTTTCTTTTTTACGAAGAAAAATCCGGCAGCTACCAGAGAGGAGGAAGGACAGATATGACCCTTCCGTAATCTTTCAATATAATATTCTTTCATGGCGGTCCGTTCAGGCCCAGACAAATTGTAAAGGCGAGCTTTAGGCAATTTGGCACTAGGAATAAGATCAATAGCACAATCATAAGGACGATGGGGAGGTAGTATCTCCGCCTCTTTCTCCGAGAACACATCTCCGAAGTCCTTCAGGTACCCCGGCAGACCCTTCAGGCTGAACATATTTGTACAGTTTTTAGACATTTCTTGCAACAATTGGAGCTCCATTTAACAATCTCCCTCTGACACCAATCAATCACAGGATTGTGAATCTGCAGCCATGGAAGCCCCAGTACCAACCCAGCAGGCAATTATCCAATACAAAACATGAGATGCATTCAGAGTGGAGAGCGCCTACTTGAAGCGTGAAATCCACCGTTGCCTTCTTGACCAAATTCCGGGATAATGGTGTCTTGTCAAGGGCGAAGATTTGCATGGGTCTTTCTAAACTAACTGTCCCTAACTCTAACTTCCGAACCAGTCCCGAATCAATAAAGTTAGCAGCAGACCCATAGTCAATGAACGCCAATGTTGATAACACCTGGTTCTCGAAGGATAACACAGTATTTATCAGTACTTTAGTAGAGAAAGAAAAAGGTACCTGGGAGTCTGGGTGACCTCCTTTTCCATCACCCAGACTCAAACGTTCTCCTGCTGGTTTGCCAGCCTGAGGAGGAGTAGGGCAATTCGTGACAAAATGTCCAGAGAGACCACAGTACAGAGTACAGCGTCCAAGATCTTGTCCATGTTTTTTCTCTACCACACGAAGAGTGGCGACTCTAATCTCTGATGGCTCCACCTCCGGTAAATGGACCTGCTCCGGCGAAGAATAATCGGCAGCCTGCTCTTCATCCCGTCTCTCACGGATTCTATGGTCCATTAGTATGGCCTGGGTCATGGCCTCCGCCAGAGAACAAGGGGCATCATGCAGGACCAGGCCGTTCTTAAGGGTTTCAGAAAGGCCTTTGTGGAACAGGCACCTGAGAGCTGCATCATTCCACAGAACTGCAGTGGACCACTGCCGGAACTCAGTACAGTAGTCCTCAGCTGTGCGACCCCCTTGTGCCAGGTTCGTGATCTTAGCCTCAGCGACCTGGATCCTGTCGGGTTCGTCATATATTAGTCCTAAAATGTCAAAGAAGGCGTCCACAGAAAACCGTTCTGGGCTTGTGGGGACAAGGAAAATGCCCAGGTCTGAGGGCCCCCTCACAGTACGGACATGATTATTCTCAACCGCTGGAACTCCTCCCCTGATGATCGGGGGAGCAGGGTAAAAAATAACCTACAGCTCTCTCTAAAAAGTCTAAACTGGCCTTTCTCTCCAGAAAATTTATCAGGGAGGGCTATTACAGGTTCGGGAGAGACCAACTGTACATCAGAGGATACTGACGTCACAGCCACTGCCTGCAGTGGAGGGCTATGGGAGGTCTTCATTAAATTAGTTATCTGACCCTGCAACTGACATTGTGATGACTCCAGACTCTGGCATTCCTTACCCAGATCCTGAGTCATCTGCTTCAGATTCGCCACCTGATCACAGAAAGTGTGGACAGTCTCCATACTGGCGAAAAAGAAAAACGTATGGGCCAGACATAATGTGACGCTGAGTCACTTTTCACGGCCAGGCCGTGAGACGGGATAGTCAAGGAGACCGGAGTCAAAGCCAGGACAGTACGTCATAAACAGAAGGAAGAGGCAAAGGCTTAGTCAGGTAACATACCATTGGTCAGAATTCCACGAGGACAGCAGATCAGAGCAGAAGGGGTTAAACAGACGGATGGTCAGAACAAGGTCCAAGGTCAGGCAGTAGAAGATCAATAAACAGAACAAGGCACAGAGAACAAACCACACACTAGCTGAATGTACGTCTGGCAGAGATCTGTGACAAACAGCTCAGTTAAGTAGCTAGACATTAACCTGGGATAATGAACACCTGAAGATAGCCAGTGCTTCCCAGTCTAAGATTGGACAGCCAAGCTGTCAATCACCACACTGAGCTATTGCATGTCCCTGTACCACATTTGACGGTCGAGCTGTCAATCACAGTACTGACAGCTCCAGCACGCCCCTGTACAAGATTGGACGGCTGAGCTGTGAGCAGCTGCGTCCCACACACAGTGAGGAGTGGAACCATGACAGAAGCAATTCAGAGCACTACTATACAAGCTTATCAGGAGGAAGATACACCATTGTGGTGTCCGTTGACCACCATAAAAGCGAGAGAACAAGATCACCCCTTGTCTATTCAAAAACTACCAAAAGGGAAAATCCGTAGAGCACAACGGGAAGATCAGATAATTGGTAGAATACTACTTTATGTGGATCAAAATCGATTTGCAAGTAAACAGGAAAGCGACAATGAGTCACCAGCAGTATCTGTTTTAATTACAGAATGGACGAAGCTCTACCTCAGTGAAGATGGTATCCTGTATCGTAAAGGAGGACAAAACCGGCAGTTGGTACTACCCAGAGTATTCCGTAGGTTGGTCTTCAAAGAGCTCCATGAAAACATGGGACACCTGGGAGTGGAAAGGACAACAAATTTGATCCATGAACATTTCTTCTGGCCGTACATGCAGAGAGATATTGAGACGTACGTGACCAGGGAGTGTTGGTGTCTGAAAGATAAACGCCCCAACACATCAACCCGGGCACCTATGGGAACATCGAAACTACATACCTGTTTGAGATGGTCTCAATAGGCTTTCTACATCTCGAGATGTGCAAGGGTGGTTACGAATACATCTTGGTGGTGATGGACCATTTCACTCGATTTGCTCAAGCATATGCCACCACCAATAAATCGGGTCGAACAGCGGCAGAGAAGATCTTCAATGATTTTGTTTTGAGGTTTGGGTTCCTTACGAGGTTATACCACGACCAAGGAAGAGAATTTGAGAACCAGCTCTTTGACAAGCTAGGAAAGTACTGTAGAATTCAGAGATCCCACACAACGCCCTATCACCCAGAGGGTAATGGACAAGTGGAATGTTTTAACCGGACATTATTGTCGATGTTGCGCACTTTAGCAGCTGATGAGAAGAAAAACTGGAAGAGTTCTCTGTCAAAAGTGGTACATGCCTATAACTGTACAAAGAGCGATGCAACGGGTTACTCACCCTTTTTCATATTGTGTGGACGATCGCCAATCAACATCATGTTCGAAACTCCGGTGTAAGAGACTTACAGAACATATCCGGAGTACGTTCGAAAATGGAAGGAACGGATGGCAGAGGCATACAACATAGCGTCCAAAGTGGTTATGCAAGGACAGAGCAGGAGTAAGGAGTACTATGCTCAAAAATGTTATGGAGCAGAATTGGCACCGGGAAGCCGGGTGCTAGTCAAGAACGTACGTGAGAAAGGTGGTACAGAAAAACTTCATTCGTACTGGGAAGACAAGGTGTATGTGGTCGTAAGGAGGAAAGCTGATGACAGCTCAGTGTATGAAATCCGATTGGAAACGGGAGAAAAGAAAAACAGAATAGTCCACTGGAATTTACTATTACCCTGTGATTATCTCCCACCACAACAAGACATTTCTCAGAAGTAGACTGACATGGTCCGCGATCAACTAAGGGACCACCACAGACTGAAGCTCCGGAGGTGGATAGTGACCTTGAAAGTTTCGATGGAGAAGAACACACCGTTGTATTTCTCGGACCGGCAAGGAGAGGGATGTACCATCCTCAGGAAAGTGAATTAAGTCCTGAGGTTCCAGAGTTCGTTCCAAGGAGTACAGATGAAGTCCAATTCAGATCTGATGATCGAACACCGGCCCCTGAAGAGAACGATCGACACTCATGAGGAGTGGAATTACCAGATCGTGCGGAAACAAGCGATTTAGGAGAAGTACAGGAACTTACATAGGCAGGTCCAAGAGCATCTGAGGAAGCATGGGAAAGGAGTGCGGAGGAAGAAATTCCTGTGACCTAAGAACCTCGGGTGTCTGAGGAATAACTCACAAGGAGGATGTCGACTCGAGAAGTGAGGAGGCCCGTGATGCTGACGTATGAGACACTTGGTGAACCAAGTCAAGTGCCAAGGACTGTCAACTAGAAACAAGTATCTCTGGCTGCGGACCAGGTAAGCCCACTTGAGTGGTATTCACCACCGAGAAGCAGTATGGAAGATACTGTAGTAGTGGAAAGACTTGTTTTCATGCTTTGATTTTCCTTAAAAGACTTTGTAGAAACAAAGAACTGTTAAAGCCTAGTTAGAGAGAGCTGGTTGAAGACGTTTGAAAAGCTCCAGCTGAAGAGATGCTGATTGTTTTAATTGTATTAATTGTTTATTTCTTACAGGCATCCTACAAGAAAAAGGTCGTAAGAATAGGTTGTTATCAATGTTTATGAATGTTATACCAATTGGACAATGCCAATTTGTATATAAAGTTATTCAACTTTCACCACTGTCTCAGAATTGGTCAGATTGACCAATTAAGACTAATGTCGAGGACGACATTCAAAAAGGAGGGAAGAGTGTGACATGCAGAAGTAGTGCTGTTGCTTCAAAAGCATCCAGCAACTATTAGAAGTAACACAAGCACAGGAGACAGTAAGTGTTGTGCTCCAGAAGCATTCAGCAACTACAGGGGTTAACAGAGTCACAAGAGACAGGGAGTGTTTAGCAGTGCCCCAGGGGGATTGTGGGGAAGTTGTTTACTTTCTGGCTGGAGTGGAAGAGAAAGGTGGTGTGTAATCTGTATCTCACAGAAGGCAAGTAAATAGAATTCAGGTCATGAGGGAAGCTAAACACAGGTCAGATAGACGCCATGAACTAACAGTGCAGAGTATTATCGAGCAGAAAGATAAGACTGAAAGGAATCATGTCACAAGGATAGTGTCCCTCATCAAACCCTCCCCCCCTCCATCTCCATGCAGGATAAAGGATGCTGTGTACTTTTGAGTCCTTGTGAAGGAAAAGACTGTGGTTATGTATGCACAGAAGTGTGCTGCTAAGAGATCTAATCTGTGCTGAATTATGCTACTGAAGAGACTGATGATACTGTGCCTGCTTTATTAAATTGTACTGTAATGAAGATTGTTGTTGTAATATTCCTGAATTGTACTGGCCGTGCTTCAGATTAAATTCCACTGTTAAACTGTTGAAAAAGACTCTTGTCAGATGTGTCTGGTCAGCAACTGAATCTATCGTGTGTCTGAGAGAAGCTGCAGCCTCTGGTCGCCCAAAGTAACGATCTCCCCAGGATTCCAACAAATTCACGAAACCAGTCTCGCCCTATCTGAACCTAACGGCGTGTGTGTAACACAGAGACATAGGGCTTTGAAACCCGTCTCGCCCTATCTGAACCTAACGGCGTGTGTGTAACACAGAGACATAGGGCTTGTTAGTATCCCTCACTAACCCCTCTGCTGAGTATTTTGTAGATGGTTCCAGAGCTTGGGACAGTGAACAAGGACGGTTCATCACCGGGCATGCAGTAGTCCACAATGGTAAGGCAGTAAGGCATGAACCACTCTTCTCCAGCTGCTCTGCGCCAGAGGCTGAGCTGAAGGCGCTCGCTGCAAAGTGTAATCTGGGAAAAAGTAAAGAGATTTATGTATTTTCAGACTTCAGATATGTTTTAAAGGGTCGAACATGATTTTGGCGCCATTTGGCGGAGTCGTAATTTTCTGACCTCTGCTAGCAATCCTATGAGGCAGTAGAGCAGCTACTCACAGCACTCACCCTTACCCGAAGGGCAGCTATTGGCGCACACACGGGAACAAACGCCCCTTGCTGTAGGGAATGCCTTGGCCGACCAGGCGGCTAAGGAAGCAGCACAACTACCTCTGACTGAAATACTGGCCATAGCAGACACGGCCCCGCTAGGGGACTCAGTGACCGAGAGTGCGGGAAGCTAGCTTTTCACAGAGGAGACTGTCACTGCACCGGCCTCAGCGGCCGTTGATCGTGAACTGCTGCAGGTCTTCCAGACCCAGGCTCCCCCACACGAACAGAACGCATGGGCCAAAGCGGGTGCTGTACGGTCAGAGTCAGTGGTATGGCAGGTAAACACCAGGATTTGCCTCCCACGCTGCATGTTCCCCATGATGGCTGCCCTAGCACATTCCTCCGGTGCACAACTCAAATGGTGTTATGTGTGCAGTGGTGCTACAAAACCAGTGCGCCCCAGGGTTTCCGAATGCGGCTACTTAGTGTGTCTTGCTTGTGCAAAATATAACCCCGGTAGATCTATTCGAAGGTCCCACAAAATGCACGCCAAAACCAGATTACCCGTTTCAGAGACTACAGGAGGACTACATACAGCTACCTAAGGTGGGTACTTATGAATAAGTCCTGGTATGCACCAATCTCTTCCCTTGGTTGCCTGAAGCTTGGGCCGTGACCAAAGTTAACACAAAAAAGAAAAAAGGAAAATTGATAAATGAGGTGGTTTGCAGATATGGGGTGGCCAAACTATAGAGAGTGACAGAGACACACTTCACTAGAGAACTGATGGAACAGATCATGGCCACTCTGGGGATCGAACAGGTTTTCCATGTTCCCTATCACTCACAAAGTAGTGGGAATGTGGAACACCTTATTAGTGCCCTGAAGATAAAAATCCAGAATTGCATGCAGGAAACACACTTGTCCTGGGTAGATTGCTTGCCCATTGCATTATATTCAGTGAGGACCGCCCCAAGGTATAGACAGAAGCTGTCTCCGATGAAATACTGTTTGGTGGCGTCCCTAAGACGGTTGTATTTCCCGCAGCAACTGCAGCCTCCTATGGTTTCCTCACTGAATATGTCTTGGTGTTGCACAAATATCTGACTGTTACTTTTAACCGTGTTCTTTCCTCCAGACCCCAACTGTATAAGCGGCACACACACATTGGTACCAGGAGACTGGGTCGTGGTCAAGAGACATATGAAGAGACCAGTGGACCCAGATACAGTGAGTCGTTTTAAGTACTGACCACTGCTATTTCTGTCAACCTCCAAGGCAAAGATCAACACCAGCAACTGGAAAAGGTCCTGATTCCCGGCCGCAGAGCTGACCCTGCCCCTTTCGACCATTCTGATGGCAATTGCATCCCTAACCCTAACTCTCAATGATGTACTAGGAGAGGACTGGGACAACAAACTGATAAGTATCACCAAGTCCTGCTGCGAGACATAGTTTCTAAAGACTGTCCTAAGAACTGCTGGATATGCACCCACAGCCCAATATCCTCTGATACTATGCCATATCTCGCAGTGCCCCTAACCCCATATGAGGCTTTCAACCATAGCTGTTTCTACAAAGAGACATTTGATACTGCCCGTTACAACGTAGGAAACCTCTGATGCAAGGACTTTTGACTTATATACGTTGCCTTGGGAGACTCACTGACATCATACCCTGCATATTGCCAAGGATTTATATCTAGTATGTGGTCACCAAGCCTCTAAATGGCTTCTCCCAGGTGCAGAAGGAACCTGCACCTTAGCACGCCTTACGCCTGCAATCTTCAGACTTCTGCATGGTGACCTAGGTATAAATGCTGTCCACAAACATTCCCTATATACATGAGTTGCAGACAATTCAACCGAATGGTAGACCTCATATAGTGGAAATGGGGATAGGGAATAAAAGTATATTCATTTACCCTTTCTTTACATGAATGTTGGTATTACTAGTGTATGTAACTGCTAGAACTGGTGTATTTGTTATGATGAGATTTGCGGACAAGGTATCTGTCAGTGAATGGGATTTGTCCCCTCCATGCTCCCATAGCATGGGGAAATAGCTGAGGGATAAATTGTCTGCAAATCATAAAAAGGGAGGAATTGTTGTGGTAAATATTTATACTTTGCGTTGATTATTATTTTAGACAATTAAATCTACCTATATATCTAAATAACTTAATATTCTTAATATTAGCTTTATAAGTTTTACTCATAAAAGCGATAACACAGGGTGTAGATGTTAGAACCCTCCTGTTTGTTTTTTCCATCTTGTGTTTTGCAGTCACGTGACCATCTGCCTTTATTTTCCAGCTCCGCCCTTTTTGCTGTGCTGGACTTCAGTGTTTGACTGTTTCTCTAGCCAGGTACTTCGGTGCCTTTCTCTGTCAGTTCGCTTGGTCCTTCTGGGACCTTTAGTACCTTTTTGTCAGTTTGTCTTTTGTGTTCTGCAACAACTTCTCTGTTTAGGAGGTGTCCCATTTTTGTCCCAGTACTTAGTTCTTTTAGGGACCCCTCCCCTAATGCTATAGGTCTTCGATCAGACTAGCCGAGGACTAAGGCGGGTCTGTTCGCTAAGAACAGGCAGCCCGCTACATCGTAGGCATTCAGCTTAGTCTTACTGTAGGGACAGCTTTCCCCTATCTTTCCTTAGTTCATGTTGCAGATCATAACAGTAAGTCCAGCCCAAAAAACTAAAAGGAAAGAAATTTGGGGATCAGTATGGTTTCCGTCCAGGATTTGGCTCAACGCTTGCAGGGATTGTCTCTGGAGGTGACCGAGCTACAGCAACACGTGAGTAGCTGTCCTGGAGCGCATTTTGTGGAACCGAAGGTAGGCCTGCCTGATGTTTTTTTATGGTAAACAGCAAGATTTTTTTTTTCCTTTAAAAATGCTTGTTATCTTTTTGTTTGAGACCAAGGTCCTCTGGGAATGAATCCCAGTGCATTGGTTTTATTATGTCACTTGGGGGGGGGTGGGCCTTTTCTCTCCAACCTAATGATCCATGTTTAAGGTCTGTTGAAAATGTTTTTTCTGCTATGGGTCTTTTATATGACGATCCTGATAGAATCTCATCTGCTGAAGCAGAACTCAAGCGTTTGAATCAGGGGTCAGGTGATGTTGAAAATTATTGCACACACTTCAGGAGATGGGCTTTAGAAGTCAGATGGAATGATCCTGCGCTGAAATGTTTATTTCTTGCTGGTCTGAGTGAAAGGGTTAAGGATCTGCTAATTGCATTCCCTGCACCTGAGACTCTGCAGGATGCCATGCAATTAGCTGTTCGTGTGGACAGGAGACTGAGGTCCAGGGTTAATGAGGTAAAAACTCCTGTAACGTCAGGTCCTAGTCCCCAGAAAATCTGCTCTGACGGCGGAGAACCGATGGAGGTTGGGGCGATGTCACTCTGCTCTCAGGAAAGAGACCGGAGGTTCGCGGAGGGATTGTGTCTTTATTGTGATAAAGCTGACCATTTGATTAAGGATTATAAGCTTTGTTTAAGTAAAGAAAAAAAATGGTCAGTTACACCCGTATTGCTTGTTTACGCTCCGCAGGAGTATTTCTTTCAGGGAGTACTACTTTGCAGGAAAATTTGATTGAATTTCAGGTATTTGTGGATTGTGGTTCAACACTTAATGTGATTGATAAAGGGTTTTTGGAAAACCTTAAATTGGAATCCAAACCTTTGTCATCACCTATTTCTGTGATTGCAATTGATAACCCTCCCTTGAAATGTATTACTCACAAGGTTGCTGCATTTCCCCTCACTATCAATGGAGTTCACCAAGAAAATTTGGACTTGGTTGTATTAGATAATTTACCCTCTCCGGTCGTTTTAGCTTTGCCTTGGTTAAAACTACACAATCCTTTACTGGACTGGTCTGCTAATGTTATTAAGTCTTGGGAGTCCGAAGTACTATGATAGATGATGTAATGGGCGCATTGCGGCTGTGGAAAAAGGGGAATTACCTGTACCTATTCAGGATTTTTGGAGGGTGTTTTCAGAGGAGGAGTCGCAAGTTTTACCTCCCCATAGGGATTATGATTGCGCCATTGAGTTTGTTCCTGGAGCTACTCTTCCCAAGAGTCGCTTATTTAATCTGACTATTCCTGAAAGAAAGGCCTTGGAGGAGTACATAGACTAGCCTGGCTGCTGGTCACATTAGACCTTCTAAGTCGCCTCTGGCAGTTGGATTTTTCTTTGTTAAAAAAAAGGACGGGAGTTTACGTCCATGTCTGGATTTTCGTGAAATTAATAAGATTACCGTACGCAATTCCTACCCATTGTCGTTAATTCCTGACTTGTTTAACCAGTTGGTGGGGGCCAAGTGGTTCTCTAAAATTGATCTCCGGGGGGCATACAATTTGTTACGAGTGAAGGAGGGTGATGAATGGAAAACTGCTTTTAACACTCCGGTAGGTCATTTTGAGAATCTGGTGATGCCTTTTGATCTTACCAATGCACCTTCATTTTTTTCAGAACCTTATTAATGACATCCTGAGACCTTTGATTGGTAAGAATGTGGTTGTGTATTTGGATGACATTTTGATTTATTCACCAGATCTAGAGTCCCACTGGCAGAGTGTACGTGAAGTTTTGCAGTTGTTGAGTGATAATTCACTCTTTGCTAAGCTGGAGAAATGTGAGTTCGCTGTGCAGAGAATTAGTTTTTTGGGCTACATTGTCTCCAGCGAGGGCTTTGAGATGGACCCGGTGAAGGTTCAGGCTGTGCAGGAATGGCCTAGGCCTATTGGTTTGAAATCTATTCAGAGATTTTTGGGTTTTGCCAATTATTACAGGAAATTCATTAAGAATTTTTCTATAATTGTTAAGCCTCTGACCGATCTCACCAGGAAAGGTGCGAATACGGTCCAGTGGACTACTGAGGCCATTGAAGCGTTTGAGTATCTCAAAGAGAGGTTCAGTTCTGCCCCTATCCTTATGCAGCCTGATGAGACCAAGCCTTTTTTGGTCGAGGTCGATGCTTCATCGGTGGGGGTCGGAGCAGTTTTGTCTCAGGAAAACAAGGATGGAGTACATCCATGTGCCTTCTTTTCGAAAAAAATTTCGGAAACTGAACTGAGTTATGAGTTGCTGGCTATTAAACTCGCGTTTGAACATTGGCGTCATTTTTTGGAAGGCGCTATTCAGGTTTTCACAGTTCATGAGAATTTGATCTATCTGGATGCTGCCAAGTGCTTGAATGCCCGTCAAGCTAGGTGGGCTTTTTTTTTTCTCTGTTTCATTTTTCTGTTTCCTATATCCCTGGTACTAAGAATGTTAAAGCCAATGGTTTATCTCGCAGTTTTTCTCCTATGGTTGGTGCCGAGGAGCAGGAGAGCATTTTACAGAAAGGAGTTGTGGTGGCGGCATTGAACTCCGTTTTGGAGAATGGGATTCTGAAAGCTCAAGATGATGCTCCATCTAACACTCCCCATGGGAGATTGTTCGTGCCTAAAGCCTTTAGGAGAGATTTGTTTGTGGAGTGTCATGATTCTCGGTTGGCAGGTCATCCAGGAATTTCGGAGACTAAGAGACTTATCAGTCACAGTTTTTGGTGGCCTGGATGGCAGAAGGAAGTCATCAAGTGGGTGCGTAAATGAACTGTGTGTGCTAGGTCAAAGGCTTCACATACCCCTGCTGCGGGGTTGCTTTGCCCTCTGAAGGTTCCTAGTGCGCCTTGGACGCATCTCACAATCGATTTCATTACTGATCTTCCTGTGTCTGAGGGTTTTACTGTCATCTGGGTGGTCGTGGACCATTTTAGTAAGATGTGTTATTTGGTTCCATTCATTAAGTTGCCCTGCGCCAAGACACTCGCTAAGGCGTTTGTTAAGGAGATTGTCAAGCTCCATGGCGTTCCCACGGATATTGTTTCTTATAGAGGGCCTCAGTTTGTGGCTCGCTTTTGGCGTGCTTTTTGTGACAGGTTGGGAGTCCATTTGTCATTTTCATCTGGGTATCATCCTGAGTCTAATGGACAGACTGAAAGAAAGAACCAGAATGTTGAACAGTTTTTGCGTTGTTTTGTGGCGGACAATCAATAGGCGTGGTCTGAGTTTCTGCCTCTCGCAGAATTTGCTCTTAACAATCATACATCCTCCTCTGCTGAGTGTTCTCCTTTTTTTTGTTGTACTGGGAGACATCCGTCTTTTGGTTCACTCTCCAAATTGGGGTCGGCGGTGCCGGAGGAGGAGAATTTTTCTGGTGATTTGGAGAGAGTTTGGACTAATGTACGTTGCAACCTTCAAGAGGCTAACAAGAAGTCCAAGAAGTATTTTGACAGGAAACGTAAGGAGGTTTTGTTTACTGTGGGTGACATGGTTTGGTTGTCCTCAAAGAACCTGCGGTTGAGGATTCCCTCTAAAAAATTGGGTCCTAAGTTTGAGGGGCCAATTAAAGTGCTTCAGGTTGTTAACCCGTCTGCTGTTAGGTTGGATATCCCTACTTCCTGGAAGATTAATCCTGTGTTTCATGTTTCCTTGTTGAAAAAGGCTGATGTATCAGATAGGGATGCCACTGTCACAGTTCCACCTGTGGTGGAAGACGGAGAATATGAAATTTCTCATATCTTGAATTCTAGATGGCATAGAGGGAGATTGCAGTATCTTGTCTCATGGAAAGGTTTCGGTCCCGAGGATAACTTCTGGGTAAGGGCAGATGATGTCTCTGCCCCTAGGCTAGTCAGAGCTTTCCACAGGAGGTTTCCGGATAGGCCTGGACCTGGAGGATCCGGAGGATTCTAATAAAATAGGGGGTACTGTTAGAACCCTCCTGTTTGTTTTTTCCATCTTGTGTTTTGCGGTGACATGACCATCTGCCTTTATATTCCAGCTCCGCCCCTTTGGCTGTGCTGGACTTCAGTGTTTGACTGTTTCTCTAGCCAGGTACTTCAGTGCCTTTCTCTGTCAGTTCGCTTGGTCCTTCTGGGACCTTTAGTACCTTTTTGTCAGTTTGTCTTTTGTGTTCTGCAACAACTTCTCTGTTTAGGAGGTGTCCAATTTTTGTCCCAGTACTTAGTTCTTTTAGGGACCCCTCCCCTAATGCTATAGGTCTTCGATCAGACTAGCCGAGGACTAAGGCGGGTCTGTTCGCTAGGAACAGGCAGCCCGCTACATCGTAGGCATTCAGCTTAGTCTTACTGTAGGGACAGCTTTCCCCAGCTCATGTTGCAGATCATAACAGTAGAGCTGTGTTTCTGTTACACTTTCCTCTGTTTTTTTTTAAGTATAGTTAATTGGATAGAGCTAACTTTAGTTTCAAGGACAACTGCATATGTTTCCATAATTTACGATATTGTTATTTCCAATTAAAATGCTTTCTTTCCCCAATTAAAATATCTGCAGCATTAGGTGATGTAAAGCCTGTAAAGACATTCCCCTTTTCATATCTCTGCTGTAATAAATATATGTGACTGGGCTTCTGAGACTCAGACAAAAATTGTGCACTCAGACACTGGCTGTGAGTTATTCTCTTATCTCCGATGCTTCGTATTGATTCTATTTCTCTAATTTGAACCAAAAATGGCAGACCGATTTAGAGAGAATTTGTTATCTCAATCCAAATTAGCTCTTCTTGGAAGGGCTCCCACGACATTACATACAAGCAGCATACAAGATGCACACAAGATACATATAAGAGGCACAGAATCTGCCTACAATTCACATATAAGCTGCATACAAGCTGTATACAGGATACACAAGAGCTGTATACAGGATACATACAAGACACATACAAGCTGTATACAGGATACACACAAGCTGTATACAGGATACACATAAGCTGTATACAGGATACATACAAGCTGTATACAGGATACACACAAGCTGTATACAGGATACATACAAGCTGTATACAGGATACACACAAGCTGTATACAGGATACATACAAGCTGTATACAGAATACATACAAGCTGTATACAGGATACATACAAGCTATATATAGGATACACACAAGCTATATACAGGACACACACAAGCTGTATACAGGATACACACAAGCTGTATACAGGATACATACAAGCTGTATACAGGATACATACAAGCTGTATACAGAATACATACAAGCTGTATACAGGATACACACAAGCTGTATACAGGATACACACAAGCTGTATACAGGATACATACAAGCTGTATACAGGATACACACAAGCTGTATACAGGATACATACAAGCTGTATACAGGATACACACAAGCTGTATACAGGATATATACAAGCTGTATACAGGATAAACACAAGCTGTATACAGGATACACACAAGCTGTATACAGGATACACACAAGGTGTATACAGGATACATACAAGACACATAAAAGCTGTATACAGGATACACACAAACTGCATACAGGATACATACAAGCTGTATACAGGATACATACAAGCTGTATACAGGATACACACAAGCTGTATACAGGATACACACAAGCTGTATACAGGATACATACAAGACACATACAAGCTGTATACAGGATACACACAAGCTGCATACAGGATACATACAAGACACATACAAGCTGTATACAGGATACATACAAGACACATACAAGCTGTATACAGGATACACACACGCTGCATACAGGATACATACAAGACACATACAAGCTGTATACAGGATACACACAAGCTGTATACAGGATACATACAAGACACATACAAGCTGTATACAGGATACACACACGCTGCATACAGGATACATACAAGCTGTATACAGGATACATACAAGCTGTATACAGGATACACACAAGCTGTATACAGGATACATACAAGCTGTACACAGGATGCATACAAGCTGTATACAGGATACACACAAGCTGTATACAAGATACATACAAGCTGTATACAGGATACATACAAGCTGTATACAGGATACACACAAGCTGTATACAGGATACACAGAATCTGTATACATGATACACACAAGCTGTATACAGGATACATACAAGCTGTATACAGGATACATAAAAGACACATACAAGCTGTATACAGGATACATACAAGCTGTATACAGGATACATACAAGCTGTATACAGGATACATAAAAGACACATACAAGCTGTATACAGGATACATACAAGCTGTATACAGGATATACACAAGCTGTATACAGGATACACACGAGCTGTATACAGGATACATACAAGCTGTATACAGGATACACACAAGCTGTATACAGGATACATACAAGCTGTATACAGGATACATACAAGCTGTATACAGAATACACACAAGCTGTATACAGGATACACACAAGCTGTATACAGGATACACACAAGCTGTATACAGGATACATACAAGCTGTATACAGAATACATACAAGCTGTATACAGGATACACACAAGCTGTATACAGGATACATACAAGCTGTATACAGGATACACACAAGCTGTATACAGGATATATACAAGCTGTATACAGGATAAACACAAGCTGTATACAGGATACACACAAGCTGTATACAGGATACACACAAGGTGTATACAGGATATATACAAGACACATACAAGCTGTATACAGGATACACACAAACTGCATACAGGATACATACAAGCTGTATACAGGATACATACAAGCTGTATACAGGATACATACAAGACACATACAAGCTGTATACAGGATACACACAAGCTGTATACAGGATACTTACAAGACACATACAAGCTGTATACAGGATACACACAAGCTGCATACAGGATACATACAAGACACATACAAGCTGTATACAGGATACACACACGCTGCATACAGGATACATACAAGACACATACAAGCTGTATACAGGATACACACAAGCTGTATACAGGATACATACAAGACACATACAAGCTGTATACAGGATACACACACGCTGCATACAGGATACATACAAGCTGTATACAGGATACATACAAGCTGTATACAGGATACATACAAGCTGTATACAGGATACACACACGCTGCATACAGGATACATACAAGCTGTATACAGGATACATACAAGCTGTATACAGGATACATACAAGCTGTATACAGGATACATACAAGCTGTACACAGGATGCATACAAGCTGTATACAGGATACACACAAGCTGTATACAAGATACATACAAGCTGTATACAGGATACACACAAGCTGTATACAAGATACATACAAGCTGTATACAGGATACACACAAGCTGTATACAGGATACACACAAGCTGTATACAGGATACATACAAGCTGTATACAGAATACATACAAGCTGTATACAGGATACACACAAGCTGTATACAGGATACATACAAGCTGTATACAGGATACACACAAGCTGTATACAGGATATATACAAGCTGTATACAGGATAAACACAAGCTGTATACAGGATACACACAAGCTGTATACAGGATACACACAAGGTGTATACAGGATACATACAAGACACATAAAAGCTGTATACAGGATACACACAAACTGCATACAGGATACATACAAGCTGTATACAGGATACATACAAGCTGTATACAGGATACACACAAGCTGTATACAGGATACACACAAGCTGTATACAGGATACATACAAGACACATACAAGCTGTATACAGGATACACACAAGCTGCATACAGGATACATACAAGACACATACAAGCTGTATACAGGATACATACAAGACACATACAAGCTGTATACAGGATACACACACGCTGCATACAGGATACATACAAGACACATACAAGCTGTATACAGGATACACACAAGCTGTATACAGGATACATACAAGACACATACAAGCAGTATACAGGATACACACACGCTGCACACAGGATACATACAAGCTGTATACAGGATACATACAAGCTGTATACAGGATACACACAAGCTGTATACAGGATACATACAAGCTGTACACAGGATGCATACAAGCTGTATACAGGATACACACAAGCTGTATACAAGATACATACAAGCTGTATACAGGATACATACAAGCTGTATACAGGATACACACAAGCTGTATACAGGATACACAGAATCTGTATACATGATACACACAAGCTGTATACAGGATACATACAAGCTGTATACAGGATACATAAAAGACACATACAAGCTGTATACAGGATACATACAAGCTGTATACAGGATACATACAAGCTGTATACAGGATACATAAAAGACACATACAAGCTGTATACAGGATACATACAAGCTGTATACAGGATATACACAAGCTGTATACAGGATACACACGAGCTGTATACAGGATACATACAAGCTGTATACAGGATACACACAAGCTGTATACAGGATACATACAAGCTGTATACAGGATACATACAAGCTGTATACAGAATACACACAAGCTGTATACAGGATACACACAAGCTGTATACAGGATACACACAAGCTGTATACAGGATACATACAAGCTGTATACAGAATACATACAAGCTGTATACAGGATACACACAAGCTGTATACAGGATACATACAAGCTGTATACAGGATACACACAAGCTGTATACAGGATATATACAAGCTGTATACAGGATAAACACAAGCTGTATACAGGATACACACAAGCTGTATACAGGATACACACAAGGTGTATACAGGATACATACAAGACACATACAAGCTGTATACAGGATACACACAAACTGCATACAGGATACATACAAGCTGTATACAGGATACATACAAGCTGTATACAGGATACATACAAGACACATACAAGCTGTATACAGGATACACACAAGCTGTATACAGGATACATACAAGACACATACAAGCTGTATACAGGATACACACAAGCTGCATACAGGATACATACAAGACACATACAAGCTGTATACAGGATACACACACGCTGCATACAGGATACATACAAGACACATACAAGCTGTATACAGGATACACACAAGCTGTATACAGGATACATACAAGACACATACAAGCTGTATACAGGATACACACACGCTGCATACAGGATACATACAAGCTGTATACAGGATACATACAAGCTGTATACAGGATACATACAAGCTGTATACAGGATACACACACGCTGCATACAGGATACATACAAGCTGTATACAGGATACATACAAGCTGTATACAGGATACATACAAGCTGTACACAGGATGCATACAAGCTGTATACAGGATACACACAAGCTGTATACAAGATACATACAAGCTGTATACAGGATACATACAAGCTGTATACAGGATACACACAAGCTGTATACAGGATACACAGAATCTGTATACATGATACACACAAGCTGTATATAGGATACATACAAGCTGTATACAGGATACATAAAAGACACATACAAGCTGTATACAGGATACATACAAGCTGTATACAGGATACATATAAGCTGTATACAGGATACATACAAGCTGTATACAGGATATACACAAGCTGTATACAGGATACACACGAGCTGTATACAGGATATATACAAGCTGTATACAGGATACACACAAGCTGTATACAGGATACATACAAGCTGTATACAGGATACACACAAGCTGTATACAGGATACATACAAGACACATACAAGCTGTATACAGGATACATACAAGCTGTATACAGGATACACACAAGCTGTATACAGGATATATACAAGCTGTATACAGGATAAACACAAGCTGTATACAGGATACACAGAAGCTGTATACAGGATACACACAAGGTGTATACAGGATACATACAAGCTGTATACAGGATACACACAAGCTGCATACAGGATACATACAAGCTGTATACAGGATACACACAAGCTGTATACAGGATACATACAAGACACATACAAGCTGTATACAGGATACACACAAGCTGCATACAGGATACATACAAGCTGTATACAGGATACATACAAGACACATACAAGCTGTATACAGGATACACACAAGCTGAATACAGGATACATACAAGACACATACAAGCTGTATACAGGATACACACAAGCTGCATACAGGATACATACAAGCTGTATACAGGATACATACAAGACACATACAAGCTGTATACAGGATACACACAAGCTGCATACAGGATACATACAAGACACATACAAGCTGTATACAGGATACACACAAGCTGCATACAGGATACATACAAGCTGTATACAGGATACATACAAGCTGTATACAGGATACACACAAGCTGTATACAGGATACATACAAGCTGTACACAGGATACATACAAGCTGTATACAGGATACATACAAGCTGTATACAGGATACATACAAGCTGTATACAGGATATATGCAAGCTGTATACAGGATACATAAAAGACACATACAAGCTGTATACAGGATACATAAATGACACATACAAGCTGTATACAGGATACATACAAGCTGTATACAGGATACATATAAGCTGTATACAGGATACATACAAGCTGTATACAGGATATACACAAGCTGTATACAGGATACACACGAGCTGTATACAGGATACATACAAGCTGTATACAGGATACACACAAGCTGTATACAGGATACACACAAGCTGTATACAGGATACATACATGCTGTGTACAGGATATACACAAGCTGTATACAGGATACATACAAGCTGTATACAGGATACATACATGCTGTGTACAGGATATACACAAGCTGTATACAGGATACATACAAGCTGTATACAGGATATATATAAGCTGTATACAAGCAGAGCTGAAGTGCAGGTTTATGTGGATTTTGCTGCAGTGAGTTTAGCTGGAAGAGCCCAGTATAATCCTCAGTGTCTCAGGCCTCAGGTCTATGTTCACACCACGTTCCTTAGACTCTCTGACATGTTACCTGAATCTTCTTTTGGGTGTTTTTCTGTCGTCTCCTGAGCATTTTCCCTTTAGTGTTTTTTCAGCACTTTTTTTTATAGTTTTTGGCTATGTGCCCACGATGCAGAAATGCTCCGGATTTTTTCCTGAGCGTTTCTGCATCTCCTTGGCAGAAAAACCGCATGCGGATTGTACATGCGGATTGTACATGCGGATTGTACATGCGGATTGTACATGCATTTTCCTGCCAGGGAGATGCGGATGTGAAACGTTCTTCACATGCATTTCCGCATGCGGGTTGACAAGCGCTTTCCAAGCGATTTTAGCATCACTTAGAAAGTGCTTGACAACTTGGTCACACTATATAAATCCATGCAACCGGCATGGATTTATATAGTGTGACCCTAAAGAATGGTAAAAAATAAATATTATACTTACCTTCTGATGGCCCCCGGTGTCCTAGTCCTGGCTTGCCGGCAGCTCGCGGTGGACTAAAAGGACCTGCCATGACGTCATTTACTCATGTGACGGGTCACGCGACCGCCGACGTCAGAGGTTGAGTGACCCGTCACATGACTAAATGATGTCACCGCAGGTCCTTTTAGTCCACCACAAGCTGCCGGCAAGCCAGGACAAGGACACCGGGGGGCCATCAGAAGGTAAGTATAATGTATATTTTTGATTTTATTCTTTTTTTTACAGATACTATGGTACCCGATTCCGGAGGAGAGTCTCCTCTTCTCCAAACCCTGGTACCATCCGCGCATTGAACCGCATGATATACGCATGTGCAGATGCAGTGATGCGGATTCCATGCAAGTCAATGGCGGCGAAAACGCCTCGATTCCGCAAAATAATTGGTTGTGCTGCGGATTTTTTCGCAATGATAATCCACAGCGAAAATTTCCACAACATGTGCACAGCACATGCGGATAATCATTGGGGAACATGGCAGACCTTCTACCAAGCGTTTTTTTTAAGCGTTTCTGCAGCGGAATTGCCGCTGTGGAAATGCTTAAAAAACGCATAGTGGTCACACAGCCTTTCTCACGGTTTTTGCGGCGTTTTCTTTATTGTGGTTTTTCGGTCTCGTTCCACTAAATAATGAAGAGACACTTGTGGTTTATTAACAATGGGAAAAGCCCAGACCCCCCCGACATCTTCTGCTCCTTCTCCTGCCTTGTCCCGTATAGGACGGAGCGGAGGACAGAGGAGCGGAGGGCAGAGCGGAGGACGGAGGAGCGGAGGACGGAGGGGATGACGGAGGAGCGGAGGACAGAGCGGAGGACGGAGGAGCGGAGGACGGAGCAGAGGACAGAGGAGCAGAGGACAGAGGAGCGGAGGACAGAGCGGAGGACGAGCAGAGGACGGAGCAGAGGATGGAGCGGAGGACAGAGGAGCAGAGGACGGAGCAGAGGACAGAGCGGAGGACAGAGGAGCGGAGGACAGAGCGGAGGACGGAGGAGCGGAGGACGAGCAGAGGACGGAGCAGAGGACGGAGCGGAGGACAGAGGAGCAGAGGACGGAGCAGAGGACAGAGCGGAGGACAGAGGAGCGGAGGACAGAGCGGAGGACGGAGGAGCGGAGGACAGAGCGGAGGACGAGCAGAGGACGGAGCAGAGGACGGAGCGGAGGACAGAGCGGAGGACGGAGTAGCGGAGGACAGAGCGGAGGACGAGCAGAGGACGGAGCAGAGGACGGAGCGGAGGACCGAGGAGCAGAGGACGGAGCGGAGGACAGAGGAGCGGAGGACAGAGGAGCAGAGGACAGAGAGGAGGACGGAGGAGAGGAGGACAGAGAGGAGGACGGAGGAGAGGAGGACAGAGCGGAGGACGAGCAGAGGACGGAGCAGAGGACGGAGCGGAGGACGGAGCGGAGGACGGAGGAGCGGAGGACAGAGCGGAGGACGAGCAGAGGACGGAGCAGAGGACGGAGCGGAGGACAGAGCGGAGGACGAGCAGAGGACGGAGCAGAGGACGGAGCGGAGGACCGAGGAGCAGAGGACGGAGCGGAGGACAGAGGAGCGGAGGACAGAGGAGCAAAGGACAGAGAGGAGGACGGAGGAGAGGAGGACAGAGAGGAGGACGGAGGAGAGGAGGACAGAGCGGAGGACGAGCAGAGGACGGAGCAGAGGACGGAGCGGAGGACGGAGCGGAGGACAGAGGAGCGGAGGACGGAGGAGAGGAGGACAGAGAGGAGGACGGAGGAGAGGAGGACAGAGCGGAGGACGAGCAGAGGACGGAGCGGAGGACAAAGGAGCAGAGGACGGAGCGGAGGACAGAGCGGAGGACGGAGCAGAGGACAGAGCGGAGGACAGAGGACAGAGGAGCGGAGGACGGAGCAGAGGACAGAGCGGAGGACATAGGAGCGGAGGACAGAGGAGCGGAGGACAGAGGGGAGGGGAGGACGGAGCGGAGGACAGAGGAGCGGAGGACGGAGAGGAGGACGGAGCAGAGGACAGAGGAGCGGAGGACAGAGGAGCGGAGGACAGAGCCGAGGACGGAGCAGAGGACAGAGCGGAGGACAGAGGAGCGGACGACAGAGGAGCGGACGACAGAGCGGAGGATGGAGCAGAGGACAGAGCGGAAGACGAGCAGAGGACGGAGCAGAGGACGGAGGGGAGGCTGGAGCGGAGGACAGAGGAAAGGAGGACGGAGCGGAGGGGAGGACGGAGCGGAGGATAGAGGAGCTGAGGACGGAGCGGAGGGGAGGACGAAATGGAGGACGGAGCTGAGGACGGAGCGGAGGACAGAGGAGCGGAGCACAGAGCGGAGGACGAGCGGAGGACTGAGCGGAGCTGAGGACGAGCAGAGGACGGAGCGGAGGACGGAGGGGAGGACGGAGCGGAGCTGAGGATGAGCAGAGGACGGAGCGGAGGACGGAGCGGAGGACGGAGCGGAGGACAGAGGAGCGGAGGACGGAGCGGAGGGGAGGACGGAGCGGAGGATAGAGGAGCTGAGGACGGAGCAGAGGGGAGGACGAAACGGAGGACGGAGCTGAGGACGGAGCGGAGGGGAGGACGAAACAGAGGACGGAGCTGAGGACGGGGCGGAGGACGGAACGGAGGGGAGGACGGAGCGGAGGACGGAGCGGACACTTCTCTGCGGTTTGATAAGAGACGTGTCTGAGCCGCCATGGGCCCCGCGAGGGAGTACAGAGACTCCGTCTATTCCTGGCAGTGGCCTCCGGCTTCCTCAGGGGCTTTCTGTGGCGGAATCCGCCTGTGAGAGGCGCAGTGTGAACACAGCCTTACTGGCAGACACTGCGAGACTCTGTGCTGGACCCCACAATGTAACACGGGTATCCCCAGCTGAGAATAACCACAAGAGCCCAGCAGGGACACAGGAAACCCCGTGCTTTTATGTATCTTGGAGCCTACAGATTTACGTTACATAAGATAAAACAGATGAGACCCACCGGGGATGAAATCCTATAACCCCCCGACCCCCTATAAAGCGCAGCCAAGCTCCTCCCCTGTACAGTGATAACAGGACTATTATAGCGCTATTACAGGCGAGTAGGTAACGTGTCTCCAGCCAATAAGAGCGGCCCGTCCATTATCCAATCAGATTACAGAGGTGCCGGGGCAGCGACCAATCAGGACGCGCTGATGACAGCCGCGTTCTGTATCGGCGGTTCCGGCTTCCCGGCCATGCTCTTTATCGGTGCCCGGTCCGCTCTCAGGAGCGGCTGTCAGGCTGTGTCTAGTAACCGTCTGTGAATACGTTCCCGGCTTCCCTGCCTGTTACGCTGCTGGTGGAGGGCGGTTTGTGGTATGGCGTCTTATTACCTCCGTTACATGACAAGCGCTGCCGTGAAACTACAACTCCCAGCATGCCCGCCTATGTCCTGATGGTGCTGGTGTGCCGGGAGCTGTAATGTCGCCATGTTGGCTCTCCTGTGGCTTAGGCTATGTGCCCACGTTGCGGACCTGAAGCATATTTTTTACGCTTCTCCCTGGCGGGAAAATCGCATGCGGATATTACATGCGGTTTTCCCGCCAGGTAGAAGCGTTTGTGAGGCGTCTTTGCATGCATTTCTGCATGCGGGTTATCAAGCACTTCTCCAAGCATCACTTGGAAAAGTGCTTGACAACTTGTTCAGAATGGTAAAAAATAAAAAAATAAACTTTATACTCACCTTCCGATGCATTCTCTGCCCCGTCCGGAGTCTTGAGCGGCTCACGCTGTTGTGTGCAGGACCTGCGGTGACGTCATTGAGTCATGTGGTGGGTCACATGACTCAATGACGTGGCAGGTCCTTCAGACAACAGCGCGACGGAGGGAAAACATCAGAAGATAAGTATAAACTTTATTTTTTCTTTTTTTTACAGGTTCTTTGGTACCCAGGTCTGGATGAGAGTCTCCTCTCCTCCAGACTTGGGTACCATCCGCACATTGATTCCGCTGCGCTTCCGCAAAATTAATGAACATGCTGCGGATTTTTGACTGCAGCATATATGCTGCGGAAAAATCCGCAGCATGGGCATTGAGGCTATGTGCCCACGTTGCATTTATGAAGCAGAAAATTTCTGCTGCATAAATGCAAGGCCTCTCCCGGAAAAACGCATGCGGAATTCCGCACGCGTTTATCGCGCTTTTTTCGCGCGTTTTTCACGCGTTTTCCACATGCGGAATTGCCTTGCGTTTTTTATGCATTGGACAAAGGCAATTCTGCATGCGGAAACGCAAAATTAAATGACATGCTGCGGATTTTTGAACGCGGCATAAACGCTGCGGAAAAATCCGCAGCATGTGCATAGAAGTTGCGGAAACCCATTGGGGATCATGGGGTGCGGGTTACCAAGCATTTTACAAGCGTTTCCGCTGCGGAAATTCCGCATCAAAAACGCTTGTAAAACGCTACGTGGGCACACAGCCTTACATTGCGGAATGCCATTGGGGACCATGGGGTGCGGATCTACATGCGTTTTTCAAGCGTTTACGCTGCGGAAATTCCGCAGCATATATGCTTGAAAAACGCTACGTGGGCACACAGCCTTACTCTAGTCTTGCGCTGCTGCTAGACACCAGTAGGGGGAGCCCTGTGCATAGGATTTCATATATGGGCTCTATAACCCAAGTCTGTTCCCTAGGCTCCCCCTGGTGGTGGATGCAGGTATAGCATGGGGCTGAATGATGAGCTGCTCTTCGCCCGGCTTCTGTAGTTAGAGGGGAAACCTCCCTACTAATTCTCTGGGGTTTCCTCTTCTCCTTGTCTCTACAGTCTGTGGTAGTGCAGATGAATCATGTACTGCTAAATACATGGACCCGATGCATGAAGACTAGTGATGAGCGAGCATGCTCGGTGGTGCTCGCTGAGTATTTCCGGGGTTGCTCGGCGGGAGCTCGAGTCCCCTCCCTGCATGTTTGTTGCTCTTTACCGAGCTAATGAACATGCAGGGATTGCCTGCCACTCATTGTAATGCCGCAGCCATGTTGGTTGTGGCATTACAGTGATTGGCTGGCCGCACAGAGTCATCAGGTCTATATCAGACCTGGGGCCGCTGCGCTCGTCAGTCACTCCGGAATCAGACAGTGTAGGGAGAGGTGCTGCTGAGCTAGGGAGAGATTTGCTTGTTTATTAGGTAGTGTAGGGAGAACAGAAGTATGTTACACATATCCATCTCAACAAACAGTCCTTCTGAGGACTAATCCATCTGCAGAGATACCAGTCAGGCAGGGTATATAGCAGACTGCAGTGCAAATAGCATAAGAGGCTCCATTCCAGTTCTGTCTGCTGCTGTTAGACAATTCTAGACATAGCCCCAGGTCTCAGGGGCCAGGAATAATTTTTTTTTGGATCTTAATCCTCATTATTTGCTTAAAAAGCAAGTCAGAGAACACCATTTATCTGCGCCATTTGCTTGTTGGCACTGCAGAATACAGCCAGGTCCTTTTCATATTACAGCGCTAAAAATCCAGCTATTTAAAACTGTTTGTCCGTCACACGGATCACATATAATTGCTCTGAAAATATTGCCATTTCTGGCCTCCATTAAAATTTTGTTGCAATTGACACCAGTTTGCTAAAATGAGCAAGGGAAGGGGCAACTGGATGTGATGGTGATGGTGCATGCAGAGGCCAAGGCCGTGGGCAAGCTGAAATTGTGCCGCAACAAACACCCACATCTTCTCGCTCCACCTTCCTCTCCCAATTAATAGGGGACTGCAGAACACCACTATTGAACACAGAGCAGTGTGAAAAGGTCATTGGTTGGATAGCAGATAATGCTTCCAGTCACTTAGCCACCACCACCCTGTCTTCCAAACGGTCAAGTCTCAGTGGCCAGTGAGTCTGGACCGCATATTCCTCACCCTGAACCTCCTTCCTCCCACCATGCCTTCGTGCCCGGAGACAACTGATCCCACACTTGGACACTCTGAAGAGTTGTTCACTTTTCAATTTATAGATTCGGGCCTCTCGCCCGGTCCACTTGAAGCGGGGCAAGAGGAGAACGCATGTAGCGATGCCCAAATATTTGAGCAGCCACGGTCACACGAAGGCGACGGTGGGAAACTGTCACAAGAGGTGGACGATGATGAGACACAATTGCCAGAAAGTCAGGAGGACCAGTGTGCAGAAGTGGAAGACGAGGTGGTGGATGATATAGTACCTGACCCAACCTGGCAGGAGGAGATGCAGAGAGAAGAGAGCAGCACACGGGGAGGGAGGCAGAACACCCCAACAGGCAAGAAAAAGCAGTGTGGTGGCCGCAGACAGAAGGCAGGCAACCGTTCCCCGTAACACAAACACAAAGGAAGTTGCCAGTGCAACTGTTAGGTCTTCCCGAGTCTGGTTGTTTTTTAAAGACTCTGCTGATAACCCCAAAAAGGCCATTTGCACCACCTGCCAGGCCAGCATCAGCAGTGGTGACAAAACTAGCAGCCTGACCACCACCAGCATGATCAGGCACTTGGCAGCAAAGCACCCGACTTTGTGGGCCAAACCCCACGGTCCAGGAACAGTGTCTGCCGGTGGCACCACTGCTTCTTCCGCTGTTGTGCATGCAAGCCAATCCCCTGTCCATAATGCATGCGAAGATGCCTCCTTCCCTGCACCAGTCGTTGCACACTCTATCAACTAGCAGCATCAGGAAGCACGTCCTTGTCCCAGCGCAGCGTCCAGTTGTCCATACCCCAGACCTTGGAACGCAAGCGCAAATACGCAGCCAACGCCCCACAGGCCACACTACTAAATTCCCACATTTCACGACTGCTTACACTTGAAATGTTGCCTTTTAGGCTCATGGAGGTGGAAGCATTCCGCAACCTGATGGCGACGGCCGCCGTCCCTCGGTACTCGGTCCCCTGCACCCACTATTTCTCCCCGTGTGCCGCATTACACAAGCACGTGTCCCAAAACATTAGCCGTGCCTTCAACAACGCAGTTACCGGGAAAGTCCACCTAACCACGGACACGTGGACAAGTGCTTGTGGGCAGGGACGGTACATCTCAATCACGGCACACTGGGTTAAGGATTGCGGACCCTAGGTCAATCAGGGTTGCCCCCACAGTCTACAGCTCCTGCACCTCAGCCTCCTCCATCTCCGAAATGACCACATCAGTCACAAGCTGGAAGCACTGCCTCGGCCAAGCGGCAACTGGCTGTGCTGAAGCTAATATGCTTATGTGACAAAGCGCACAATGCTGAAGAGTTGTGAACAGCTCTGAAAGAGCAGGCAGATGTGTGGCTCACACCGCCGAACCTAAAGCCAGGCATGGTCGTGTGTGACAATGGCCGGAACATGGTGGCGGCTCTGAGGCGAGGCGAGCTCACATATGTACCATTCCTGGCCCCTGTGCTTAACCTCGTGGTTCAGCGGTTTCTCAAATCCTACCCGGAGCTGCCGGATCTGCTTGTTAAAGTACGCCGCCTGTGTGCCCATTTTAGAAAATCGCCTACAGCTTCCGCCACCCTTGTGTTTCAGCAGCATTTGCAGCTTCCGGCTCAGACTGGTATGTGATGTCCCCATGTGTTGGAACTCTACACTGCAGATGTTGGGAAGGATTTGTGAGCAGAAGAGAGCAGTTGTTGACTACCAGCATCAACAAAGCCGTCGGTATTCAGTTCAGACTCCACACATAAGACCTTAGGAGTGGACATGGATGTCAGACATATCCTCCAAAACTTTGAGGACTCAACCAAGATGGTGAGTGGCGATGATGCCATAATTAGCGTCACCATCCCGCTTCTCTGTCTTCTGAAACGCTCTCTGCTCACAATAAAAGAGGGTGCATTGCAGGCGGAGCACGATGAGATGGAGCAAGGAACCATACAGGGTGATTACACACAGCCCAGCCTCATCTCATCCCAACTTGGATTGGGTGACAATGAGGAGGAGGAATGACAGGAGCTAGTTTCATGCGCTATAGATGGTACTACCTGCACTACTGTCATACCGTCTGTTCAGCGTGGATGACCTGAGGACAGAGAGGAGAAGGAGGAGAGCATGGTCAGTCGTCCTCTTGGTGAGGTCACGGAAGTCTTGCCTGTTAGCAGACTGGCACGCATGGCTGAGTTTGTTACGCTGCCTTTCCCATGACCCTCGCGTTCTCAAAATTTCTGGTTCTGGGAGAATTTTCTCAGCCCCTCCCATCGCACAGGTCCTGAGGCTCGGGGTAATCTCAAAAGGACTGCAAAGTTTGGGAAGATGCTGAGGGAGTACCTTGCCGACCGTACCAACATCCTCTGTAATTCCTCTGTGCCTTATAATTATTGGGTATCAAAGCTGGATACGTGGAGTGAACTGGCTCTCTACGCCTCGGAGGTCCTGACCTGCCCTGCCGCTAGCATTTTGTCAGAGCGGGTTTTTAGTGCCGCCGGTGGAATTATAATTGATAGGCGCATCCGCCTGTCAACTGAAAATGCTGACAGGCTGACTGTTATAAAAATGAACAAGGACTGGATTGGGCCAGACTTCTCAACACCACCGAATGATAGCAGTGTAACATAAACTGAAAGCCAGTGTCTTTTCTTGGGAGGTGTATTCCCATGCACCTTTTCACACCCACACATGGGTATATGCTTCCTGATTTTGGCTATTTGCTCTTGTCCTCCTCCTTCTCCTCATCCTCCACCACCATATCACCAGTGTGACCGTGCTCCGTGATGCAACACCCACATAATTTTTTTAAAGGGTGTTTATGATGCCGTTAAATTTTTTTTTTTTTATGCCGTATGTTCATGTATACCCCCCAGGGGTAAATGTTTGTCAGCCTATACACTTAGTGCATGGGCATTACAAGTATAGGAGACCCGCTCCTTTCTAATGGGAACCTTTTTTTTTTTTTAATGAGGCCCTCCTCCACGTCTCTTCCAAGGGGCATTGGAGTGCCTCCCAATTTTTGGCAGCCCAGCCACTCACTGCATACGCAATAACAGTATAGGAGACCCACTCTTTAGTAATGGGAACAACAAAGCCTAGCCAGCTGATGGCTCTCTAAGAATAGTAAAGGCCGCATGATGGCCCTAAAAATAGGTTTGCGGCTTTCAGAGTCCCTCCATCATAAATAAAACAGGATGTGTCTGATGTGTCCTACACCACATGGCCAGATAAGGTTGTAAAATGTTAAAATGACATTTCCCGGTGAATGCATTTGTCACGGGTGAAAGCAATGCAAAAACGCTAAGTTTGAACATAGCCCAAGGTGTGGAGGAGTATTTTTGTTTTTGGTTATTTATTTTGCCTTATATACAAGTCATTACCCTGGAAAGGATGTTCCTTAACATATTTCCCAGGAAAATCCATTATGGTTTCGTTTTTGTATGTTTTATTGTGAGTCCGTAAAAGTGGCGTAATACCTCTGACAACATTGTTGACAGCAGTGACCTGGGAGTCAGAGATGCTTCCAAGGGTCTTCCCCATGTTGTTCCCATGTCATTTGAGCACATTTCCCATTGATTTGGGCAATTTTTAGGCCCTCTGCAGACCGCCAGGGGGAGCCGCCTGAAAAATCCTCGAGTTTCCCATAGACTTACTTTGAGCTCGTTGCTCGGGTCGAGCACCCGAGTATTCCAATGTGCTCGACCCGAGCATTTTAGTGCTCGCCCATCACTAATGAAGACCAGTGTTGTTGGTGCTGGTCTTGATGAGCGGCTGTCCTGGAGTCCTAGCTCGTCAGGCAAACCTCTTCATGAGTCAGGAGTGTCGGATGATGTTGTACAACTGTGCCCATAATCCTAATCCACCCCATGTTGGCGTAAGACTTATAGTGAACGTCTCTGCTTGTCTGTACGATGAGCAGCGGCCACCATGCCCCTGTGCCACCTCTGCCCATTTTGTTGACCCTGGGAGAAACTGACATGATGGCTCAACTGAGTTGGGCTTAAACTTTGCAGCTTTTGTCAGATTTCTGGTGAAAGCTTTGCTGCATCAGCCCGTACCATTTACATCTGTGGGATTCCAGCTATTAAAGGGAACCTGTCACCAGTGTGAGTCTATGAACAAATGCCACCACCTTTACTGCTCCTGTGCTGCATCTCACAAACATGTCAGCTCCTGACTCCCCTTATATACCCCAAATAATACCATTTGATCTGCTCTGTATGTAAATGAGGGTGGTCCGGTCTGATGGGTGTCCTCGCTGCGGTGTCTGTCCCTCTCTCCGCTCCTAAACGCATCCTCCTCCTATGATAGATGTGACGTGTCATCCACATAGTGAACCGAGAGCTCGCGCCTGCGCAGTAGCTTCACGGCACCGCACTGGCGCACTCTGCTGTGCCCTACTGTGAGCAGCGCATACAACAGCACCGCGCATAGCTTTGTTTCATGTGAGCAGCGAGCTGATATCGCTTGCCTGTGCAGTAGCTTATTCCGATGCTGCTAGGCGCACTGCTGATTAGGAGCAGAGAGGGACAGAGGCCGCAGCGAGGACGATCATAAGACTGGACCACCCTCATTTACATAGTGTGGGAGCAGATCAAATGCTATTATTTGGGGTACACAGGGGGAGTCAGGAGCTGATAGACACGTTTGTGGGATGCAGTAAAAGTGGTGGCATTTGTTCATGGGCTCAATCTGGTGACAGGTTCTCTTTAAAGCCCTCCTTGATAACTGCACCCTTAAAGGGAATCTCACCAGGTTTTTGCTACCCCATCGGAGAGTGACATAATGTAGGTGCAGAGACCCTAATTCCAGTGATGTCACTTGCTGCGATTTTGATTTAAAAATTCTACCTGCGGCATTTCTATGACTGCTGAGCTCTGTATAACACCGCTGGTTGGCAGATTTCAGAGTATGCAGTGTACACAGAAATCTTATAATCGGTGGTGGGGTTGGACTACCTGGTGCAGATTTATATATCTAGATAATCTCCTGCTGATAAAACTGACTTTATACCTACAGCAAGCAGCCCAGTAAGTGACACATTGCTGGAATCCTGGTCTGTTATTATGCTGCTCTTAGATTAGGTGGTAAAAGCCTGGTGACAGATTCCTTTACTTCATTGCAGTAATGGATGTGGGGCCATTGAGGAGTCTGGTGACTGAAGACTCTTGTATCCGGTACAGTGGTCTGGTGATGTGTTTGGCAGGACGTCCCTTAGACAGTGACAGTGACTTGGATTGGGAGTATCCACACAGCAATCATTTGGGCTGATAAGACTGGAGTTGTGCATGAGCCGATCTTACTGGAGGATGATCATTAAGAGGCGCACGTCGCTGAATGAAGCTTCTTCTGTGTCTTGCTGCCGTCACGCTGTGCAAATTTGCATTATGTAAAAAAGACTTCTTGTCTTATTCCTGTCTTATGCCTCTTCTGGAGTAAAAGCTCTGATCTGTCGCTCTTGTGCTGTGATGGTGTTTGCTGCTGTATCCTAAACCCATTCCCTGCGCTGCGCAGACACCAGGACTCTGCAGTCTCTGTTCTCCTCACCTGTGCTGGTTGTTGCCTTCCTAGGGCAATAACTTCTTACACTGCTGCGGCACCTCCTATCCTGAGCTGTGATGCAGCCCTGTGCTGCCTGGCGGAGGAGCTGAGGCCACGCACTGCTCCTGGTCTATGGGCCGCTGATTCGGGGATCATTATTGTGGCATTTCTGGTCGCACCGTGTTCATGAACTGTTCCACTTTGTGCTTTAGTTTTCTGTGCACACAGCCATGTAAGGCCTTGTTCTCATGAGTTGGGTAGTAATTTTGAATGACACCATTCATTTTACCCCATAAATCGGGAATCTCCAGGTGCAGTGAAAAGGCAAGAAACACCCTCCCCCATGCACACAATTTAATCCAGGTTTTTGTTTTTTTGTTTGTTTTTTTCTTTCTATTTTTGGCACTGATTGGCATCACTAAAGCTGACCTGAACAATCAGAGCTGGTTTCTACTTTCTACCCAGAAGGGTCACATTTTAATTGGTCTTTTATGGCTGTGCCAGAGCCTGTGATGGTTCCCCCATGCCTACCTGTTAGTACCCTACATTGCATTTCAGGGGGAACCGATGGGTGCTCTAAACTGTTGCCATCCGGATCATGATAAAGCTGCTGTCAAACAATGTCTACGGCATTTAGAGGGAACCTGTCACTAGGTTCATGTTGCCCAAACCACAGACAGCATGAAATGGAGCCAGATGTGTTTTATCCTGACTCTTCAGAGAAAATGTAGTTTATGGACTATAGAAAGAGACCTGACTGGTCCCATGACAGATGTGGCAGGTCTCTCCTGATGTACAGACCAATCACATGGTGACTAGAAGTAGGCCCCGGTGTCAGACCAGTCACATCCACCACCTTGCTCCTTGTCAAATGGTTTTGAGCTGCTGCAGTGTAGACATGGCTGCTGATCAGTGCTGCTCATAGCACTATGGATCTGTCAGGTCCCTGTAATGGGTAATTGCTGCAGTGTAGACATGGCGGCTGATCAGTGCTGCTCATAGCACTATGGATCTGTCAGGTCCCTGTAATGGGTAATTGCTGCAGTGTAGACTTGGCTGCTGATCAGTGCTGCTCATAGCACTATGGATCTGTCAGGTTCCTGTAATGAGTAATTGCTACAGTGTAGACATGGCTGCTGATCAATGCTGCTCATAGCACTATGGATCTGTCAGGACCCTGTAATGGGTAATTGCTGCAGTGTAGACCTGTCTGCTGATCAGTGCTGCTCATAGCACTATGGATCTGTCAGGACCCTGTAATGGGTAATTGCTGCAGTGTAGACATGGCGGCTGATCAGTGCTGCTCATAGCACTATGGATCTGTCAGGACCCTGTAATGGGTAATTGCTGCAGTGTAGACCTGTCTGCTGATCAGTGCTGCTCATAGCACTATGGATCTGTCAGGACCCTGTAATGGGTAATTGCTGCAGTGTAGACATGGCTGCTGATCAGTGCTGCTCATAGCACTATGGATCTGTCAGGACCCTGTATTGGGTAATTGCTACAGTGTAGACATGGCGGCTGATCAGTGCTGCTCATAGCACTATGGATCTGTCAGGACCCTGTAATGGGTAATTGGTGCTGTGTAGACATGGCTGCTGATCAGTGCTGCTCATAGCACTATGGATCTGTCAGGACCCTGTATTGGGTAATTGCTGCAGTGTAGACATGGCGGCTGATCAGTGCTGCTCATAGCACTATGTATCTGTCAGGACCCTGTAATGGGTAATTGCTGCAGTGTAGACATGGCGGCTGATCAGTGCTACTCATAGCACTATGGATCTGTCAGGACCCTGTAATGGGTAATTGCTGCAGTTTAGACATGGCGGCTGATCAGTGCTGCTCATAGCACTATGGATCTGTCAGGACCCTGTAATGGGTAATTGCTGCAGTGTAGACATGGCTGCTGATCACTGCTGCTCATAGCACTATGGATCTGTCAGGACCCTGTAATGGGTAATTGCTGCAGTGTAGACATGGCGGCTGATCAGTGCTGCTCATAGCACTATGGATGTCAGGACCCTGTAATGGGTAATTGCTGCAGTGTAGACATGGAGGCTGATCAGTGCTGCTCATAGCACTATGGATGTCAGAACTCTGTAATGGGTAATTGCTGCAGTGTAGACATGGCTGCTGATCAGTGCTGCTCATAGCACTATGGATCTGTCAGGACCCTGTAATGGGTAATTGCTGCAGTGTAGACATGGCTGCTTATCAGTGCTGCTCATAGCTCTATGCATCTGTCAGGACCTTGTAATGGGTAATTGCTGCAGTGTAGACATGGCGGCTGATCTGTGCTGCTCATAGCACTATGGATCTGTCAGGACCCTGTAATGGGTAATTGGTGCTGTGTAGACATGGCGGCTGATCAGTGCTGCTCATAGCACTATGGATCTGTCAGGACCCTGTAATGGGTAATTGCTGCAGTGTAGACATGGCGGCTGATCAGTGCTACTCATAACACTATGGATCTGTCAGGACCCTGTAATGGGTAATTGCTACAGTGTAGACATGGCTGCTGATCAGTGCTGCTCATAGCACTATGGATCTGTCAGGTCCCTGTAATGGGTAATTGCTGCAGTGTAGACATGGCTGCTGATCAGTGCTGCTCATAGCACTATGGATCTGTCAGGTCCCTGTAATGGGTAATTGCTGCAGTGTAGACCTGTCTGCTGATCAGTGCTGCTCATAGCACTATGGATCTGTCAGGACCCTGTAATGGGTAATTGCTGCAGTGTAGACATGGCGGCTGATCAGTGCTGCTCATAGCACTATGGATGTCAGGACCCTGTAATGGGTAATTGCTGCAGTGTAGACATGGCTGCTGATCAGTGCTGCTCATAGCACTATGGATCTGTCAGGACCCTGTAATGGGTAATTGCTGCAGTGTAGACATGGCGGCTGATCAGTGCTACTCATAGCACTATGGATCTGTCAGGACCCTGTAATGGGTAATTGCTGCAGTGTAGACATGGCTGCTGATCAGTGCTGCTCATAGCACTATGGATGTCAGGACCCTGTAATGGGTAATTGCTGCAGTGTAGACATGGCTGCTGATCAGTGCTGCTCATAGCACTATGGATGTCAGGACCCTGTAATGGGTAATTGCTGCAGTGTAGACATGGCTGCTGATTAGTGCTGCTCATAACACTATGGATCAGTCAGGACCCTGTAATGGGTAATTGCAGTGTAGACATGCTGGCTGATCAGTGCTGCTCATAGCACTATGGATCTGTCAGGACCCTGTAATGGGTAATTGCTGCAGTGTAGACATGGCTCCTGATCAGTGCTGCTCATAGCACTATGGATCTGTCAGGACCCTGTAATGGGTAATTGCTGCAGTGTAGACATGGTGGCTGATCAGTGCTTCTCACAGCACTATGGATGTCAGGACCCTGTAATGGGTAATTGCTGCAGTGTAGACATGGCGGCTGATCAGTGCTGCTCATAGCACTATGGATCTGTCAGGAACCTGTAATGGGTATTTGCTGCAGTGTACACATGCTGGCTGATCAGTGCTGCTCATAGCACTATGGATCTGTCAGGACCCTGTAATGAGTAATTGCTGCAGTGTAGACATGGCTGCTGATCAGTGCTGCTCATAGCACTATGGATCTGTCAGGACCCTATTTTGGGTAATTGCTGCAGTGTAGACATGGCTGCTGATCAGTGCTGCTTATAGCACTATGGATCTGTCAGGACCCTGTATTGGGTAATTGCTGCAGTGTAGACATGGCTGCTGATCAGTGCTGCTCATAGCACTATGGATCTGTCAGGACCCTGTATTGGGTAATTGCTGCAGTGTAGACATGGCTGCTGATCAGTGCTGCTCATAGCACTATGGATCTGTCAGGACCCTGTATTGGGTAATTGCTACAGTGTAGACATGGCGGCTGATCAGTGCTGCTCATAGCACTATGGAACTGTCAGGACCCTGTATTTGGTAATTGCTACAGTGTAGACATGGCAGCTGATCAGTGCTGCTCATAGCACTATGTATCTGTCAGGACCCTGTAATGGGTATTTGCTGCAGTGTAGACATAGCTGCTGATCAGTGCTGCTCATAGCACTATGGATCTGTCAGGACCCTGTAATGTGTAGTTGCTGCAGTGTAGACATGGCTGCTGATCAGTGCTGCTCATGGCACTATGGATCTGTCAGGTTCCTGTAATGAGTAATTGCTACAGTGTAGACATGGCTGCTGATCAATACTGCTCATAGCACTTTCGATCTGTCAGGTTCCTGTAATGGGTAATTGCTGCAGTGTAGACATGGCTGCTGATCAGTGCTGCTCATAGGACTATGGATCTGTCAGGACCCTGTAATGGGTAATTGCTGCAGTGTACACATGCTGGCTGATCAGTGCTGCTCATAGCACTATGGATCTGTCAGGACCCTGTAATGATTAATTGCTGCAGTGTAGACATGGCTGCTGATCAGTGCTGCTCATAGCACTATGGATCTGTCAGGACCCTATTTTGGGTAATTGCTGCAGTGTAGACATGGCTGCTGATCAGTGCTGCTTATAGCACTATGGATCTGTCAGGACCCTGTATTGGGTAATTGCTGCAGTGTAGACATGGCTGCTGATCAGTGCTGCTCATAGCACTATGGATCTGTCAGGACCCTATTTTGGGTAATTGCTGCAGTGTAGACATGGCTGCTGATCAGTGCTGCTTATAGCACTATGGATCTGTCAGGACCCTGTATTGGGTAATTGCTGCAGTGTAGACATGGCTGCTGATCAGTGCTGCTCATAGCACTATGGATCTGTCAGGACCCTGTAATGGGTATTTGCTGCAGTGTAGACATAGCTGCTGATCAGTGCTGCTCATAGCACTATGGATCTGTCAGGACCCTGTAATGTGTAGTTGCTGCAGTGTAGACATGGCTGCTGATCAGTGCTGCTCATGGCACTATGGATCTGTCAGGTTCCTGTAATGAGTAATTGCTACAGTGTAGACATGGCTGCTGATCAATACTGCTCATAGCACTTTCGATCTGTCAGGTTCCTGTAATGGGTAATTGCTGCAGTGTAGACATGGCGGCTGATCAGTGCTGCTCATAGCACTATGGATCTGTCAGGGCCCTGTAATGGGTAATTGCTGCAGTGTAGACATGGCTGCTGACCAGTGCTGCTCATAGCACTATGGATCTGTCAGGTCCCTGTAATGTTTTATTGCTGCAGTGTAGACATGGCTGCTGATCAGTGCTGCTCATAGCATTATGGATCTGTCAGGACCCTGTAATGGGTAATTGCTACATTGTATACATGGGTGCTGATCAGTGCTGCTCATAGCACTATGGATCTGTCAGGACCCTGTAATGGGTAATTGCTGCAGTGTAGACATGGCTGCTGATCAGTGCTGCTCATAGCACTATGGATCTGTCAGGTCCCTGTAATGGGCAATTGCTGCAGTGTATACATGGCGGCTGATCAGTGCTGTTCATAGCACTATGGATCTGTCAGGACCCTGTAATGGGTAATTGCTGCAGTGTAGACATGGCTGCTGATCAGTGCTGCTCATTGCTATATGGATCTGTCAGGACCCTGTAATGGGTAATTGCTGCAGTGTAGACATGGCGGCTGATCAGTGCTACTCATAGCACTATGGATCTGTCAGGACCCTGTAATGGGTAATTGCTACAGTGTAGACATGGCTGCTGATCAGTGCTGCTCATAGCACTATGGATGTCAGGACCCTGTAATGGGTAATTGCTGCAGTGTAGACATGGCGGCTGATCAGTGCTGCTCATAGCACTATGGATGTCAGGACTCTGTAATGGGTAATTGCTGCAGTGTAGACATGGCTGCTGATCACTGCTGCTCATAGCACTATGGATCTGTCAGGACCCTGTAATGGGTAATTGCTGCAGTGTAGACATGGCTGCTGACCAGTGCTGCTCATAGCACTATGGATGTCAGGACCCTGTAATGGGTAATTGCTGCAGTGTAGACATGGCTGCTGATTAGTGCTGCTCATCACACTATGGATCAGTCAGGACCCTGTAATGGGTAATTACTGCAGTGTAGACATGGCTGCTGATCAGTGCTGCTCATAGCACTATGGATCTGTCAGGTCCGTGTAATGGGTAATTGCTGCAGTGTAGACATGGCGGCTGATCAGTGCTGCTCATAGCTCTATGGATGTCAGGACCCTGTAATGGGTAATTGCTGCAGTGTAGACATGGCGGCTGATCAGTGCTGCTCACAGCACTATGGATGTCAGGACCCTGTAATGGGTAATTGCTGCAGTGTAGACATGGCGGCTGATCAGTGCTGCTCATAGCACTATAGATCTGTCAGGACCCTGTAATGGGTAATTGCTGCAGTGTACACATGCTGGCTGATCAGTGCTGCTCATAGCACTATGGATCTGTCAGGACCCTGTAATGAGTAATTGCTGCAGTGTAGACATGGCTGCTGATCAGTGCTGCTCATAGCACTATGGATCTGTCAGGACCCTATTTTGGGTAATTGCTGCAGTGTAGACATGGCTGCTGATCAGTGCTGCTTATAGCACTATGGATCTGTCAGGACCCTGTATTGGGTAATTGCTGCAGTGTAGACATGGCTGCTGATCAGTGCTGCTCATAGCACTATGGATCTGTCAGGACCCTGTATTGGGTAATTGCTGCAGTGTAGACATGGCTGCTGATCAGTGCTGCTCATAGCACTATGGATCTGTCAGGACCCTGTATTGGGTAATTGCTACAGTGTAGACATGGCGGCTGATCAGTGCTGCTCATAGCACTATGGAACTGTCAGGACCCTGTATTGGGTAATTGCTACAGTGTAGACATGGCAGCTGATCAGTGCTGCTCATAGCACTATGTATCTGTCAGGACCCTGTAATGGGTATTTGCTGCAGTGTAGACATAGCTGCTGATCAGTGCTGCTCATAGCACTATGCATCTGTCAGGACCCTGTAATGTGTAGTTGCTGCAGTGTAGACATGGCTGTTGATCAGTGCTGCTCATGGCACTATGGATCTGTCAGGTTCCTGTTTTGAGTAATTGCTACAGTGTAGACATGGCTGCTGATCAATACTGCTCATAGCACTTTCGATCTGTCAGGTCCCTGTAATGTTTAATTGCTGCAGTGTAGACATGGCGGCTGATCAGTGCTGCTCATAGCACTATGGATCTGTCAGGGCCCTGTAATGGGTAATTGCCGCAGTGAAGACATGGCTGCTGATCAGTGCTGCTCATAGCACTATGGATCTGTCAGGTCCCTGTAATGTTTTATTGCTGCAGTGTAGACATGGCTGCTGATCAGTGCTGCTTATAGCATTATGGATCTGTCAGGACCCTGTAATGGGTAATTGCTACATTGTATACATGGGTGCTGATCAGTGCTGCTCATAGCACTATGGATCTGTCAGGACCCTGTAATGGGTAATTGCTGCAGTGTAGACATGGCTGCTGATCAGTGCTGCTCATAGCACTATGGATCTGTCAGGTCCCTGTAATGGGTAATTGCTGCAGTGTATACATGGCGGCTGATCAGTGCTGTTCATAGCACTGTGGATCTGTCAGGACCCTGTAATGGGTAATTGCTGCAGTGTAGACATGGCTGCTGATCAGTGCTGCTCATTGCTATATGGATCTGTCAGGACCCTGTAATGGGTAATTGCTGCAGTGTAGACATGGCGGCTGATCAGTGCTACTCATAGCACTATGGATCTGTCAGGACCCTGTAATGGGTAATTGCTACAGTGTAGACATGGCTGCTGATCAGTGCTGCTCATAGCACTATGGATGTCAGGACCCTGTAATGGGTAATTGCTGCAGTGTAGACATGGCGGCTGATCAGTGCTGCTCATAGCACTATGGATGTCAGGACCCTGTAATGGGTAATTGCTGCAGTGTAGACATGGCTGCTGATCAGTGCTGCTCATAACACTATGGATCAGTCAGGACCCTGTAATGGGTAATTGCTGCAGTGTAGACATGGCTGCTGATCAGTGCTGCTCACAGCACTATGGATCTGTCAGGTCCGTGTAATGGGTAATTGCTGCAGTGTAGACATGGCGGCTGATCAGTGCTGCTCATAGCTCTATGGATGTCAGGACCCTGTAATGGGTAATTGCTGCAGTGCAGACATGGCGGCTGATCAGTGCTGCTCACAGCACTATGGATGTCAGGACCCTATAATGGGTAATTGCTGCAGTGTAGACATGGCAGCTGATCAGTGCTGCTCATAGCACTATGGATCTGTCAGGACCCTGTAATGGGTAATTTCTGCAGTGTACACATGCTGGCTGATCAGTGCTGCTCATAGCACTATGGATCTGTCAGGACCCTGTAATGAGTAATTGCTGCAGTGTAGACATGGCTGCTGATCAGTGCTGCTCATAGCACTATAGATCTGTCAGGACCCTATGTTGGGTAATTGCTGCAGTGTAGACATGGCTGCTGATCAGTGCTGCTTATAGCACTATGGATCTGTCAGGACCCTGTATTGGGTAATTGCTGCAGTGTAGACATGGCTGCTGATCAGTGCTGCTCATAGCACTATGGATCTGTCAGGACCCTGTATTGGGTAATTGCTGCAGTGTAGACATGGCTGCTGATCAGTGCTGCTCATAGCACTATGGATCTGTCAGGACCCTGTATTGGGTAATTGATACAGTGTAGACATGGCGGCTGATCAGTGCTGCTCATAGCACTATGGAACTGTCAGGACCCTGTATTGGGTAATTGCTACAGTGTAGACATGGCAGCTGATCAGTGCTGCTCATAGCACTATGTATCTGTCAGGACCCTGTAATGGGTATTTGCTGCAGTGTAGACATAGCTGCTGATCAGTGCTGCTCATAGCACTATGGATCTGTCAGGACCCTGTAATGTGTAGTTGCTGCAGTGTAGACATGGCTGCTGATCAATACTGCTCATAGCACTTTCGATCTGTCAGGTTCCTGTAATGGGTAATTGCTGCAGTGTAGACATGGCTGCTGATCAGTGCTGCTCATAGGACTATGTATCTGTCAGGTCCCTGTAATGTTTTATTGCTGCAGTGTAGACATGGCGGCTGATCAGTGCTGCTCATAGCACTATGGATCTGTCAGGGCCCTGTAATGGGTAATTGCTGCAGTGTAGACATGGCTTCTGATCAGTGCTGCTCATTGCTCTATGGATCTGTCAGGACCCTGTAATGGGTAATTGCTGCAGTGTAGACATGGCGGCTGATCAGTGCTACTCATAGCAGTATGGATCTGTCAGGACCCTGTAATGGGTAATTGCTACAGTGTAGACATGGCTGCTGATCAGTGCTGCTCATAGCACTATGGATGTTAGGACCCTGTAATGGGTAATTGCTGCAGTGTAGACATGGCTTCTGATCAGTGCTGCTCATTGCTCTATGGATCTGTCAGGACCCTGTAATGGGTAATTGCTGCAGTGTAGACATGGCGGCTGATCAGTGCTACTCATAGCAGTATGGATCTGTCAGGACCCTGTAATGGGTAATTGCTACAGTGTAGACATGGCTGCTGATCAGTGCTGCTCATAGAACTATGGATCTGTCGGGTCCCTGCAATGGGTAATTGCTGCAGTGTAGACATGGCTGCTGATCAGTGCTGCTCATAGCACTATGGATGTTAGGACCCTGTAATGGGTAATTGCTGCAGTGTAGACATGGCGGCTGATCAGTGCTGCTCATAGCACTATGGATGTCAGGACTCTGTAATGGGTAATTGCTGCAGTGTAGACATGGCTGCTGATCACTGCTGCTCATAGCACTATGGATCTGTCAGGACCCTGTAATGGGTAATTGCTGCAGTGTAGACATGGCGGCTGATCAGTGCTGCTCACAGCACTACGGATGTCAGGACCCTGTAATGGGTAATTGCTGCAGTGTAGACATGGCGGCTGATCAGTGCTGCTCATAGCACTATGGATCTGTCAGGAACCTGTAATGGGTAATTGCTGCAGTGTACACATGCTGGCTGATCAGTGCTGCCCATAGCACTATGGATCTGTCAGGACCCTGTAATGAGTAATTGCTGCAGTGTAGACATGGCTGCTGATCAGTGCTGCTCATAGCATTATGGATCTGTCAGGACCCTGTATTGGGTAATTGCTGCAGTGTAGACATGGCTGCTGATCATTGCTGCTCATAGCACTATGGATCTGTCAGGACCCTGTAATGGGTAATTGCTGCAGTGTAGACATGGCTGCTGATTAGTGCTGCTCATAACACTATGGATCAGTCAGGACCCTGTAATGGGTAATTGCTGCAGTGTAGACATGGCTGCTGATCAGTGCTGCTCATAGCACTATGGATGTCAGGACCCTGTAATGGGTAATTGCTGCAGTGTAGACATGCTGGCTGATCAGTGCTGCTCATAGCACTATGGATCTGTCAGGACCCTGTAATGAGTAATTGCTGCATTGTAGACATGGCTGCTGATCAGTGCTGCTCATAGCACTATGGATCTGTCAGGTCCCTGTAATGGGTAATTGCTGCAGTGTAGACATGGCGGCTGATCAGTGCTGCTCATAGCTCTATGGGTGTCAGGACCCTGCAATGGGTAATTGCTGCAGTGTAGACATGGCTCCTGATCAGTGCTGCTCATAGCACTTTGGATCTGTCAGGACCCTGTAATGGGTAATTGCTGCAGTGTAGACATGTCGGCTGATCAGTGCTGCTCACAGCACTATGGATGTCAGGACCCTGTAATGGGTAATTGCTGCAGTGTAGACATGGCGGCTGATCAGTGCTGCTCATAGCACTATGGATATGTCAGGAACCTGTAATGGGTAATTGCTGCAGTGTACACATACTGGCTGAACAGTGCTGCTCATAGCACTATGGATCTGTCAGGACCCTGTATTGGGTAATTGCTGCAGTGTAGACATGGCTGCTGATCATTGCTGCTCATAACATTATGGATCTGTCAGGACCCTGTATTGGGTAATTGCTGCAGTGTAGACATGGCTGCTGATCATTGCTGCTCATAGCACTATGGATCTGTCAGGACCCTGTAATGGGTAATTGCTGCAGTATAGACATGGCTGCTGATCAGTGCTGCTCATAGCACTATGGATGTCAGGACCCTGTAATGGGTAATTGCTGCAGTGTAGACATGGCTGCTGATTAGTGCTGCTCATAACACTATGGATCAGTCAGGACCCTGTAATGGGTAATTGCAGTGTAGACATGGCTGTTGATCAGTGCTGCTCATAGCACTATTGATCTGTCAGGTCCGTGTAATGGGTAATTGCTGCAGTGTAGACATGGCGGCTGATCAGTGCTGTTCATAGCACTATGGATCTGTCAGGTCCGTGTAATGGGTAATTGCTGCAGTGTAGACATGGCGGCTGATCAGTGCTGCTCATAGCACTATGGATCTGTCAGGACCCTGTAATGGGTAATTGCTGCAGTGTACACATGCTGGCTGATCAGTGCTGCTCATAGCACTATGGATCTGTCAGTACCCTGTAATGAGTAATTGCTGCAGTGTAGACATGGCTGCTGATCAGTGCTGCTCATAGCACTATGGATCTGTCAGGACCCTGTATTGGGTAATTGCTGCAGTGTAGACATGGCTGCTGATCAGTGCTGCTTATAGCACTATGGATCTCTCAGGACCCTGTATTGGGTAATTGCTGCAGGGTAGACATGGCTGCTGATCAGTGCTGCTCATAGCACTATGGATCTGTCAGGACCCTGTATTGGGTAATTGCTGCAGTGTAGACATGGCTGCTGATTAGTACTGCTCATAGCACTATGGATCTGTCAGGACCCTGTATTGGGTAATTGCTACAGTGTAGACATGGCTGCTGATCAGTGCTGCTCATAGCACTATGGATGTCAGGACCCTGTAATGGGTAATTGCTGCAGTGTAGACATGGCTGCTGATTAGTGCTGCTCATAACACTATGGATCAGTCAGGACCCTGTAATGGGTAATTGCAGTGTAGACATGGCTGTTGATCAGTGCTGCTCATAGCACTATTGATCTGTCAGGTCCGTGTAATGGGTAATTGCTGCAGTGTAGACATGGCGGCTGATCAGTGCTGTTCATAGCACTATGGATCTGTCAGGTCCGTGTAATGGGTAATTGCTGCAGTGTAGACATGGCGGCTGATCAGTGCTGCTCATAGCACTATGGATCTGTCAGGACCCTGTAATGGGTAATTGCTGCAGTGTACACATGCTGGCTGATCAGTGCTGCTCATAGCACTATGGATCTGTCAGTACCCTGTAATGAGTAATTGCTGCAGTGTAGACATGGCTGCTGATCAGTGCTGCTCATAGCACTATGGATCTGTCAGGACCCTGTATTGGGTAATTGCTGCAGTGTAGACATGGCTGCTGATCAGTGCTGCTTATAGCACTATGGATCTCTCAGGACCCTGTATTGGGTAATTGCTGCAGGGTAGACATGGCTGCTGATCAGTGCTGCTCATAGCACTATGGAACTGTCAGGACCCTGTATTGGGTAATTGCTACAGTGTAGACATGGCAGCTGATCAGTGCTGCTCAAAGCACTATGTATCAGTCAGGACCCTGTAATGGGTATTTGCTGCAGTGTAGAAATGGCTGCTGATCAGTGCTGCTCATGGCACTATGGATCTGTCAGGTGCCTGTAATGAGTAATTGCTACAGTGTAGACATGGCTGCTGATCAATACTGCTCATAGCACTATGGATCTGTCAGGACCCTGTAATGTGTAGTTGCTGCAGTGTAGACATGGCTGCTGATCAGTGCTGCTCATGGCACTATGGATCTGTCAGGTTCCTGTAATGAGTAATTGCTTCAGTGTAGACATGGCTGCTGATCAATACTGCTCATAGCACTTTCGATCTGTCAGGTTCCTGTAATGGGTAATTGCTGCAGTGTAGACATGGCTGCTGATCAGTGCTTCTCATAGCACTATGTATCTGTCAGGTCCCTGTAATGTTTAATTGCTGCAGTGTAGACATGGCTGCTGATCAGTGCTGCTCATAGCACTAAGGATCTGTCAGGTCCCTGTAATGTTTTATTGCAGCAGTGTAGACATGGCTGCTGATCTGTGCTGCTCATAGCATTATGGATCTGTCAGGACCCTGTAATGGGTAATTGCTACCTTGTAGACATGGCTGCTGATCAGTGCTGCTCATAGCACTATGGATCTGTCAGGACCCTGTAATGGGTAATTGCTGCAGTGTAGACATGGCTGCTGATCAGTGCTGCTCATAGCACTATGGATCTGTCAGGTCCCTGTAATGGGTAATTGCTGCAGTGTATACATGGTGGCTGATCTGTGCTGTTCATAGCACTATGGATCTGTCAGGACCCTGTAATGGGTAATTGCTGCAGTGTAGACATGGCTGCTGATCAGTGCTGCTCATTGCTCTATGGATCTGTCAGGACCCTGTAATGGGTGATTGCTGCAGTGTAGACATGGCTGCTGAACAGTGCTGCTCATAGCACTATGGATCTGTCAGGTCCCTGTAATGGGTAATTGCTGCAGTGTAGACATGGCTGCTGATCAGTGCTGCTCATAGCACTATGGATCTGTCAGGACCCTGTAATAGGTAGTTGCTGCAGTGTAGACATGGCTGCTGATCAGTGCTGCTCATAGCACTATGGATCTGTCAGGTCCCTGTAATGGGTAATTGCTGCAGTGTAGACATGGCTGCTGATCAGTGCTGCTCATTGCTCTATGGATCTGTCAGGACCCTGTAATGGGTAATTGCTGCAGTGTAGACATGGCTGCTGATCAGTGCTGTTCATTGCTCTATGGATCTGTCAGGACCCTGTAATGGGTAATTGCTGCAGTGTAGACATGGCGGCAGAACAGTGCTGCTGATAGCACTATGGAGCTGTCAGGTCCCTGTAATGGGTAATTGCTGCAGTGTAGACATGGCTGCTAATCAGTGCTGCTCATAGCACTATGGATCTGTCAGGACCCTGTAATAGGTAATTGCTGCAGTGTAGACATGGCTGCTGATCAGTGCTGCTCATAGCACTATGGATCTGTCAGGTCCCTGTAATGGGTAATTGCTGCAGTGCAGACATGGCTGCTAATCAGTGCTGCTCATAGCACTATGGATCTGTCAGGTCCATGTAATGGGTAATTGCTGCAGTGTAGACATGGCTGCTGATCAGTGCTGCTCATAGCACTATGGATCTGTCAGGTCCCTGTAATGGGTAATTGCTGCAGTGTAGACATGGCTGCTGATCAGTGCTGCTCATAGCACTATGCATCTGTCAGGACCCTGTAATGGGTAATTGCTGCAGTGTAGACATGATGGCTGATCAGTGCTGCTCATAGCACTATGGATCTCTCAGGACCCAGTAATGGGTAATTGCTGCAGTGTAGACATGGCTGCTGATCAGTGCTGCTCATAGCACTATGGATGTCAGGACCCTGTAATGGGTAATTGCTGCAGTCTAGACATGGCTGCTCATCAGTGCTTCTCATAGCACTATGGATCTGTCAGGAACCTGTAATGGGTAATTGCTGCAGTGTAGACATGGCTGCTGATCAGTGCTGCTCATAGCACTATGGATCTGTCAGGACCCTGTAATGGGTAATTGCTGCAGTGTAGACATGGCGGCTGATCAGTGCTGCTCATAGCACTATGGATCTGTCAGGACCCTGTAATGGGTAATTGCTGCAGTGTACATATGGCTGCTGATCAGTGCTGCTCATAGCACTATGGATCTGTCAGGCCCCTAGTAATGGGTAATTGCTGCAGTGTAGACATGGCTGCTTATCAGTGCTGCTCATAGCACTATGGATCTGTCAGGGCCCTGTAATGGGTAATTGCTGCAGTGTAGACATGGCAGCTGATCAGTGCTGCTCATAGCACTATGGATCTGTCAGGTTCCTGTAATGGGTAATTGCTGCAGTGTAGACATGGCTGCTGATCAGTGCTGCTCATAGCACTATGCATCTGTCAGGACCCTGTAGTGGGTAATTGCTGCAGTGTAGACATGGCTGCTGATCAGTGCTGCTCATAGCTCTATGGATCTGTCAGGTCCCTGTAATGGGTAATTGCTGCAGTGTAGACATGGCTGCTGATCAGTGCTGCTCATAGCACTATGGATTTGTTAGGACCTTGTAATGGGTAATTGCTGCAGTGTAAACATGGCGGCTGATCAGTGCTGCTCATAGCACTATGGATCTGTCAGGACCCTGTAATGGGTAATTGCTGCAGTGTAAACATGGCTGCTGATCAGTGCTGCTCATAGCACTATGGATCTGTCAGGTCCCTGTAAGGGGTAATTGCTGCAGTGTAGACATGGCGGCTGATCAGTGCTGCTCATAGCACTATGGATCTGTCAGGTCCCTCTAATGTGTAATTGCTGCAGTGTAGACATGGCTGCTGATCAGTGCTGCTCATAGCACTATGGATCTGTCAGGACCCTGTAATGGGTAATTGCTGCAGTGTAGACATGGCGGCTGATCAGTGCTGCTCATAGCACTATGGATCTGTCAGGACCCTGTAATGGGTAATTGCTGCAGTGTAGACATGGCTGCTGATCAGTGCTGCTCATAGCACTATGGATCTGTCTGGACCCTGTAATAGGTAGTTGCTGCAGTGTAGACATGGCTGCTGATCAGTGCTGCTCATAGCACTATGGATCTCTCAGGACCCAGTAATGGGTAATTGCTGCAGTGTAGACATGGCTGCTGATCAGTGCTGCTCATAGCACTATGGATGTCAGGACCCTGTAATGGGTAATTGCTGCAGTCTAGACATGGCTGCTCATCAGTGCTTCTCATAGCACTATGGATCTGTCAGGAACCTGTAATGGGTAATTGCTGCAGTGTAGACATGGCAGCTGATCAGTGCTGCTCATAGCACTATGGATCTGTCAGGTTCCTGTAATGGGTAATTGCTGCAGTGTAGACATGGCTGCTGATCAGTGCTGCTCATAGCACTATGGATCTGTCAGGTTCCTGTAATGGGTAATTGCTGCAGTGTAGACATGGCTGCTGATCAGTGCTGCTCATAGCACTATGGATCTCTCAGGACCCTGTAATGGGTAATTGCTGCAGTGTAGACATGGCTGCTGATCAGTGCTGCTCATAGCACTATGGATGTCAGGACCCTGTAATGGGTAATTGCTGCAGTGTAGACATGGTTGCTGATCAGTGCTGCTCATAGCACTATGGATCTGTCAGGACCCTGTAATGGGTAATTGCTGCAGTGTAGACATGGCTGCTGATCAGTGTTGCTCATAGCACTATGGATCTGTCTGGACCCTGTAATAGGTAATTGCTGCAGTGTAGACATGGCTGCTGATCAGTGCTGCTCATAGCACTCTGGATGTCAGGACCCTGTAATGGGTAATTGATGCAGTATAGACATGGCTGCTGATCAGTGCTGCTCATAGCACTATGGATCTGTCAGGACCCTGTAATGGGTAATTGCTGCAGTGTAGACATGGCTGCTGATCAGTGCTGCTCATAGCACTATGGATCTGTCAGGACCCTGCAATGGGTAATTGCTTCAGTGTAGACATGGCTGCTGATCAGTGCTGCTCATAGCACTATGGATGTCAGGACCCTGTAATGGGTAATTGCTGCAGTGTAGATATGGCTGCTGATCAGTGCTGCACATAGCACTAAGGATCTGTCCGGTCTCTGTAATGGGTTGTTGCTGTGGTTGGAGGTACAGGCCTCTATTCTCTGGTCCTGGCATCTGTAGGAGGATCATCGCTATAACACTGGGCACCTGCTTACCAGGAATGGCTTCCTCTTCTGAGCTTACGCTATATTCCTCCTGACAAGGACCATCATAATGAAGGGCTCCTCTAATATTCCTGAGTTGTGGTGTGAGGAGATTGTCCAGGGGTTGGTGAGGAGGATACTACTTGTTTGTGTGTTGTACAATGAAATGTGGCTCATTCTTATATTTTGCCTGCAGAATCTGACTATAATGGCGACCGTGATCTACATTGACCAGGAGAACGGTGATGTTAATGCTGCGCTGTTGTCCAGAGATCGTGCACAACTATCAGGTGCCGGTAAGTGGTTTCTAAAGGTAACGGCCGATCTGGCCCCAATTCATCAAGGGGTTTAATAGATTTCTAGCAGAACTCTGACAAGTCAAAACTTTTATGCAACTTAATGATTAAAAATTGTGACCTTTTTAGCACTTTCATGCCAGGTCAGCCAGCTCTGCCAAGTGGTTGGAGCATGGACAGGGCATGGTGGAGCCGCCTGATACTCATGGAAAGTTGGGACTTACAGCACCACTCCAGCTTTTTTTGTTTGGTTTTCAGCGCTGGGATGGCTCTTTTAAATGTAGGGCCTCTGGTCATATACTCGCCCTCCGGCGTCTTCACTGTTTTTCTGCACTGTTCTGTTCCTATGGCACTATCTTGTGAGCGCAGCTGACTGGCCATAAGTCAGAAGCTACGACACAAGATCTCAATGCAACTCTATGGAAGCCAGAACAAGGCTCTCATAGACTTGTATGGGAAAGTGACCTCCGCAGCTCCATGAAACACTGGAGCAGCCAACAGGTCACTCTTCACCGGACAACGATGGGAGCAACTCTGGAAAACAAAGGCGGCAGCAAGTGAGTATGAGACCGGGCAATTGTATATAAAGCGCCACTCCAGCAATGCAGTAAAAAAAGCACCCCTCCAGTGTTTTGGTTTTTTACAAATTAATTGCGCCTCCCCACAAGTGTTAATTGGGGGTCCACCTCATAATGAACTTGGTTTCTTCTGCCCACCCATCTTTACAGAAGCAATAATCAAAGTTTTTATTCTCAATATATTGCAATCATCATATTGTATAGCACTGAAAATTTTAGAAGGCAGAAGGCGAAATGTACGTCTGAGTTGGGTTTTTTTTTCCTGGGTTTGGCAATGCAATCCTACACAGGTATTATGTCTCACTGTTGTACTTCAATACATCTACATTTGGCTGTTGGGATCTGTGAATGATTATGTCATTCTTAGAAGGACCCTGAGTCAGGTAACCTAATGACTAGTAGATTCACAGCCATCTGGATCAAAAATCCTGTTATGTGAGGTTGTGCTGCCGCCTAGTGGCTTCCCATTCTTTTACATAACCCTCTACACCAGGGGTCCTCAAACTTTTTAAACAGGGGGCCAGTTCACGGTCCCTCAGACCATTGGAGGGCCGGAATATAGTTTTTAAAAAAAACTATGAACAAATTACTATGCACACTGCACATAACTTATTTTGTAGTTTAAAAAAACAATACAGTAACAAATACAATATTTAAAATGAAGAACAAGTAAAGTTAAATCAACCGGTATTTCAATAGGTAGGTAACTGTACCCAATAGGCAGCATAGGTCCTCAATAGGCAGGTAAATGTCCCCAATAGGCAGGCAAATGTCCCCAATAGGCAGGTAAATATCCCCAATAGGCAGCATAGGTCCTCAATGGGCAGGTAAATGTTCCCAATAGGCAGGCTGTTTCCCCCTTATAATGCCATATGCAGGCTGTTCCACCCCTTATAATGCCCCATGCAGCATGTCACCCCCCCCACATAATGCCCCATGCAGCATGTCACCCCCACCATATAATGCCCCATGCAGCATGTCAACCCCCCCCCATATTATGCCCCATGCAGGATGTCCCTTCCCTCCCCATATAATGCCCCATGCAGGATGTCACCCCCCATATAATGCCCCATGAAGAATGTCCCTCCCCCCCCATATAATGCCCCATGCAGGATGTCACCCCCCATATAATGCCCCATGCAGCATGTCACTCCCCATATAATGCCCAATGCAGCATGTCACTCCCCATATAATGCCCCATGCAGCATGTCACCCCCCATATAATGCCACATGCAGCATGTCACCCCCCCATATAATGCCCTATGCAGCATGTCACCACCCATATAATGCCCCATGCAGCATGTCACCCCCCCATATAATGCCCCATGCAGCATGTCACCCCCCCATATAATGCCCCATGCAGCATGTCACCCCCCCATATAATGCCCCATGCAGCATGTCACTCCCCATATAATGCCCCATGCAGCATGTCACTCCCCATATAATGCCCCATGCAGCATGTCACCCCCCATATAATGCCACATGCAGCATGTCACCCCCCCATATAATGCCCCATGCAGGATGTCACCCCCCATATCATTCCCCATGCAGGATGTCACCACCCCATATAATGACCTATGCCTCCATACATTAAAAAAAAAAAAATCCAATACTCACCTCACTCCTCCTCACCTGCTGCCGCTGCTCTGGTCTGGTCTGGACTCCAGCGTCGCGGCGGCGTCGTCCCGCTCTCCTCTCCCTGTGACAGCACTCGGGAGAGTGCGGTGTAAAGACGTCACCGCGCCCTCTGACCTGAGACGTCACAGGAAGCGCACAGCAGGAAGACAGCGGATCTGCGGAGGCACGGGAAGAGGTAAGTATCCGCCTGCCGGGGCCCTGAGCAAGCGGGCGGAAAGGCGGGCAATGGCACCGCTCTCCTCTCCTCCGCCCATAGCCAGGCGGGCCGGATAAAAGCCCCGCGGGCCGTAGTTTGAGGACCCCTGCTCTACACTGTCCATGTGTCCATTGCGACACACCCATTTTTGGATGTCGTTATATTTACAATGTGATTGGACATTTTTGATAATATTTATAAGCTGTATGTAGAAACAGGAGGTCAGTTTTCCTTGTATGAGTCATAAGTCACTGCAAAAGTCCCTGGCAGGGGGATGAGAGCAGCTTGGTCAGGAGAGGAATGATTTTTGCAGGGAAGAGTCTTCCTAATTCTACATAGAGCAGAGAAAAGAGAATAATTAGCCCAGTAGAAAGGTATAATGAGCAGCTGTAAGTACAGTGCTGTATAATCTGATTACAATATACTAAGAGGATAAGCTCTGATGGGAGAGGGTCTTTAAGCCTGTCATGTATTGGGTAATGAGTTGGGGTGTCAGTCTCCATCAGTGCTGGCTGAACACTGACTATCCTGCTCAGATTACTACACATGGCGCTGCTCCTCCTCCCTGTAGTATGGGCTACGCAGGACGGTGCCGAGGCTCCAGATTCTACCTGCACAGCAACAAGGTCCCAACACTTCTACCTCTATAACTTGCCTAATGCAGACGCAAACCTGCAGCCTTTCCACTGAGATCTTGTCGGCCTTCTACACTGCCATGGCTTTGTCTGCACAATGTAGCTTAAAGGGAATGTCCACTTCTTAAGCATCCTAGAAGTCTACAAGACCACCCCTGATCTCTACAATATAAGGTCGGTGTTCCTCTAACCCCCTGCCTTATTTGGCAAATGGGTTCAGTTTTCTATAGAAGTGGCAGAATTTAACCCCTTCCTGACCATGTTATTTCCCATCTCTGCATTTTTCTTACTCTTCTAAGAGCAGTATCTTTATTTTTCTGTCAGTACAGCCATATGAGGGTTTTTGTTTTTATGCCGTTCACTTATCAGGTAAATTATTTTTATATTTTGATTGGACTTTTACAGAAGTAACGCCCATATGTTTTATTTTAAAATGGGTCATAGAGGGGCAGGGGTGATTTGAATGTTCAGATTCTACTTTTTCCTTTTTGTCCCCTTAGGGGACTTGAACATGCAATCATCTGATTTCTTGTGTTATGTACAGCAATACTGCAGTATATAGCCAGCATTCACAGATCTGTCATGACAGGCATGGGTCTTTTCAGCAGACTCCTTCCTGGCAGTGATGGCATCCCATGATCGTGTTACAGGGGCACAGATGGGCACATGGCATGACTCCCTTCTCAGTTCGCTGGTAATGCCGCTGTCCATCTCTAACAGGTGGAGCTCTGGCCTACATGTGGCTATTAAAGGCAGATGATGGCTAAATATCACAGCCATCATCTTCCAGGCGTGAAGTCACATCTGGCATATGATGTAACGGCAAATCATGTTGGTAAGAGGTTAAAGTGCCACTCCAGTGGGGTTTTGTCACGTGAAATCCTTTTAGTGTAGAAATGACGTAGTCCTTTTGGGCATGAGGGCTGGGTGCTGGGATTACTAGTACACCTGACATCCAGGTGGGCATAATTCTGTTCCTTGTGTATTGGAAGACTTTTGCCTCTGCAGCTTTGGTGTTGGCAATCTTTCACTTTCATGCCCATTGATGGTCCACATGGTTGGCTCAGGAACCGTCCTCACATGATCTAGATTTCCCTAAAGGAAAGTCGCTGTGTGGGGGAAAAATGGGGGAGTCTGTGATGCACCTTATGCCACGGCGCCTCGTGTGCTAAGGCGTGTTAGGTTGCATGAGGCTAAATATCCGGCTCTTCATGTTACGGCTGTTGGTATTCATTTAATTAAGGGGGGGATGTTAAATGAGGGAGTGATGGCGGTAAAAGAACAAAATCTACTTTGATTAATACAGACTGTGTATTAGTACAATGTTATAATGTTGATGGTCAGACGCAGGAGTGGGTACAGAGGGGGGCATGTGACAGTTCATTTTCAATCGTTAAAATATGGTTAAGCAGGTTAATGTAGTATCCTGGAATATTAGAGGTATGGGAGATCACAACTAAAGATTTACAGGAGACGGATTGCGATACGGGGGCCGCTGCGGCACTGAGCAAGCTTTGGAGGGGGCCGGCCTATCATTCTACACATAGTACTTATTCTAGGGGGGTTAGTAGATTGATTCATCCGAATTTACCCTTTGAATGTGAAGGAAGTATTTGTGACAGGGAGGGAAGGTATGTATGTCTAGTGTGCAGAGTGGCTGGGCTTAGAACTTGTCTAATTGCTCTGTATGTTCCTCCACCTTTCTCTATACGGACTGTGCGCCAGCTATTCCCGTGGATAACGGAATTTGCTACCATACCCCTGTTAGTCATCGGTGATTTTAATATGTACCTACACGCTGAGCTTGATAAGTATAGGGGTAATGTTGGGGGAGGGGCTGCTCAAGAGACGTCGTTGGCAAGTGTCTTGCAGGAAATTAGCTTGGTAGATGTGTGGCGGGCTCGATTCCCAAATGTTAAGCAGTATTCGTTTTACTCGCCATCCTATTCCTCTGTCCAGAATTGACCTGGCTCTGGGAAATAGTCATCTAGTCCCTCTAGTTACTAAAGTAGAATACTGCACGAGATTGTTATCTGATCATTCACCATTATTGGTTGTTTTGGGGGTCGATCCTGGCACCATAAACAGAAGGGCACTGTGGAGGTTTAACCCCTACTGGCTGGATGTATTTGGGGAACAGATGGACTTAGCAGGTAAATTGGATCGTTTCTTTAAAGACAACATAGGCTCTGCCCCTTTAAATACGGTATGGGAAGCCATGAAGGCATTTTTACCGGGGATCCTGATTAAGGAAATTTCCATGATCAAATCCAAAAACAGGGCCCGTCTTCAGGAGCTGCGGAGGGAAGTAGACATATTGGAACAGAGGTATGTTGGGTCCCCAAGCATAGAGAATAGGGAACACTGGACACGGGCACAGGCTACACTAAATGATCATATATTGAAACAAGCGGAGCATAAACGGTTCTTTCTTAAACAGCAATTTTATGTGGAGGGAGAGAGTACAGGGCACTTGCTGACCACCATAGCCAAGGCCCAGACTGGGGCTCCTATGATTGCACCTATCAGGGATACTAAGGGTGTGGTAATTACTGATTCAATGGAAGTTTTACAGACAATTATACTCCTCCAAACTGACTAAGGCGCAAAGGGACATAGATCTCTATCTTCATGATATGCAAATACCATGTCTGACAGATGACCAGAGAGAGCAACTAGATGCACCAATTACACTGGAGGAGATGCAGGAAGCTTTAAAAGATTTTCAAAATAACAAGGCCCCTGGTACTGATGGGATCCTCGCGGAAATTTATAAGGAAGCTGGGGGGGTTTTGCTTCCCAGGTTACTGGAAGGGCTTAAGGGGGCGAGGGAGGGGGGGCTTTGCCGACTTCAATGAGGGAGGCTAGCATAGTTCTTTTGACAAAACCTGGAAAGGATGCATTAAACCCTGAATCATATAGGCCAATATCCTTACTCTCGGTAGATGTAAAAATTTTAGCTAAGGTCTTGGCTACCAGACTGGTGGCGGTTATCACACATTTGGTTGCAGAAGACCAGACTGGGTTTATACCGGCCAAGTCGACGGCAATTAATTCTTAATCTGCAAATGCAGTCACAAAATGCGGGTGGTAGGGCAGTGCTATCACTTGATGCCGCTAAGGCTTTTGATAGTGTCGAATGGGAGTATTTATGGGCTGTTTTGAGAAAGATGGGGTTTGGTACTGGATTTCGGGCCTGGCCGCGGCTTCTGTATAACAATCCGGTAGCTCAGATTCAAATTAATGGCAATCTTTCTGGTAGCATTGAAATGGGCAGAGGCACGCGTCAGGGCTGCCCGTTGTCTCCCTTACTGTTTGCCCTGGCTATGGAGCCGTTGGCTGTTAAGCTTCGTTCCAGCAGCGAAATACAGGGGTTCCGCTATAAAACACTGGAGGAGCGAGTAGCCCTATATGCCGACGACCTTCTGTTGTTTTTGGGCGACACGGAGCAATCTCTGACGACGGCTATGAATTTAATAAGGGAGTTTGGAGATCATTCTGGCCTACAGATTGATTGGGATAAATCAGTTCTTATGCCGGTGGATGGTTTGTCTCTGAATACTAGGGCAGGGAATACTTGATTGAAGATTGTGCGAGAATTTAAATATCTCGGAGTTAGAGTGACCACATCTATCGGAGATTACATTCCTTTAAACTTACTTGAACTGCTTACCAGATTTCAACAAAAGGCCAATACTTGGAGCAAACTCCCCTTATCAGTAGTAGGTCGAACTAACTTCATTAAAATGGTGTTAATGCCCCAATTATTATATATCCTTCATAATTCACCTGTCTGGGTCTCCATGAGAAAATTTTATAAATTTCAAGCACTATTTCGGGAATTGATCTGGAAAAAAGGGGTTGGATACACTTCAAAGGCCCAAAGATCAGGGGGGACTAGCCGCACCTAATCCATGGATATATTTTCTAGCCTCTCAGACTCAACAACTCTGGTTAATTCAGGGGAACCTAGATAAACTGATACGTCTACTCAAACACAATTTGCCAATTACCTCCTTTCTAGAAACGGGAATCTCGGGGTGGGATGCTAGGCGGCATCTTCCGACCCTAGCACTTATGGGGAAAACGTGGCAGAAAATCAAACTGTTGTTGGGAATAGAGGGTTTTACCCCGTTGTGGCATAATGCGGGCCTTCCAGAGATCCAGAAATTGAAAGGATTCGGAATATGGGAAAAATTGGGAATAACTAATGTGGCACAAATATTAGAGGGGGAAATATTTAAATCGTTCCATCAGCTGAAAGAAGAATACTGTATTCCACAAACTAGTTTCTACTTTTATCTCCAAATAAGGCATGCATGGTTTGTACAGCCGCGACATATGCAGAGTAAAATCCAACATCATCTACTGTTTAACACATTATTATGCCATAGAGGTGGGAAGGGATTGATTTCCAGAATCTACGGGATACTTATGCAGCAATTTCAGTGGGACAGACCCTTAAATGTTAAGGAGAGGTGGGAGCGTGACATTGGTACTATAACCTCGGAAGAATGGGAAGATGTGGTGGGGAGCGTTCCGATACTATCTACATGTGCGGCACATAGACTCTCACAGTTGTACTTATTGCATAGGGTATATAGAACTCCCAAATTTCTACAGCGCATTGGAGCAAGGAATGACAGTGTGTGTCCAAAATGTGGAGAGGAAGGAGCAGATCTTATGCATATGATGTGGACGTGTAGGAGGGTCGCGGTATTCTGGAATGTGTGTGTAGTACATTAATAATGTGTTTGAGTGTAATCTACCCTTATATCCTAAAGTGTGTGTTGGGCCATGTAGAAATAATAGGATGTGACGAGGATGAAATAATAGCCGTTAAGAGGACTCTATATCAGATCAGAAAGCTTATAGCTGCACATTGGTTGGATCCCTCTCAGGTTCCAGGAATTCTTGGATAGATTGCGTCTTTTATTAAGATTAGAAGAGGGAGTGTACAAAAAGCGGAAGGCTATACGGAAATTTGATCAAATCTGGGGTAGATGGAGCACGTTTCATGGTTATCATATTATGTCCATTTTAAATATCAGTTGAGTCTGAAATGTTGTGGTCTCTCAGGTTCTACTTAACTAATCACTGACTATTAGATATTATGCTCTGTATCCATGGATCAAATTATCAATGCTTTAACAGTTAGATAAGCTATATGATAATATGCCGTCTGTAATTAAATTTGTCTTTGCCATATGGTTTTTGGGGGTGTAATGGGCGGGGGGAGGGGGAACGGGTGGGTTTTGAAGGGCATTGCCAGTTGGGTGATGCCTCAATGTTTATGTGCAATGTTAAAAATGTCTTTTAATAAAAGGTATCTGATTTTTTTTTTAAAAAGGAAAGTCGCTTGTGAAAACCCACCAGGACAAAGTGCACGGTTCTGTATCATGTGGGAAAACATCAAGAAAAGCTCTAGGAAATATCAACAAGCAAGTAATGACCCAGAAGAACGGGCAGCCTCTGAAAGGAGACCGGAAAGTGCCAAAGCCTGCGCCAGCTGTTATACAGGTATAATGTACTACCGCAGCTCTGATCATACACCGCTCTTGTGTTCTGCCCTGTACTGATGTACAGACTTGTATCTACATAATCCTAAAATGCCACAGGAACATCTGCAAGAAGATCACATGGCATTTTCTACTATTACAAGTCCCATTATTATCTGTTGGATTAAAGTGGGCTAATATCTGGCTAATCTAGCTGTGTAACGTGTATGGGGGTCTCCTGGCTGCCCTAACAAATGTTCAGTTCAAATACCCGCTCCTTGTTCTCTAGGCACACATTGCTTAGAGGCAGCAGATTACCCTCCTCCCCACAGAACACATGAGAGCTCATCTGTATGTTGGGAGAGATGGCTGCTAGCCAAACAGTGTATGGCCAGACCACAGCTAGGCCACAAGGGCTTGGCTGACTCCTTTTCAGATCATATATGGAGAACCTAATGGTAAATACTGGATAAATGAAGCTTGTGACCTGGTTCCCGTTCCCCACTAGGTTTCTGACACTTCTGATAAGACAGACGAGCAGCAGTACCCCGACATTGAGAAGTTTGTTCCCTACAGTCCTGCAGGTAACTCTTCCACACCTTGCTGTACCTATTGCCTGCCATTAGCCACTTGCCTTTACATTTAATTTTGAGCATCAGAATCAATTCTAATATTTGCACCTGAAGCTGGATGGGGTTAGTGAATTTGTCACCAGGATTTTGCTGCCCCATCTGAGAGCAGCATGATTTAGGGGCTGAGACCCTGATTACAGTGATGGATCACTTGGTGCAGTTCAGAGTAACTGTGTCTGCTGCAGATCTACAAATGCTCTGAATGCTGGGCTCTGTATAACCCCACCCACACCACTGATTGGTAGCTTTCTGCCTATGCACGGTGTATAGAGCTATCCATCAGTTGTGGGGACAGGGTTGGACTACATGGCAGCAGCTTTACTAGTCCTCTGGTGGCAGTCTCCTGCTGGTGGAGGATCACTTATCAAAACTACAGCAGTCAGCCCAGAAAGCAACACGTCTCTGGAATTGGGGATCTTTGTCCCCACGTTGTGCTGCTCTCAGATCAGGTGGCAATAAACCTGGTGACAGATTCCCTTTAAATGCAGTTTAGGGCCATCTCTGTTACACTCTTACTCTCTATTAGCTGCAATGTCCCATCTGCCTAATGCAGCCACAGATCTCATGGCTGCAGTATCCGGATCTTCAGATACTCGCTGACATCGTGTCAGTTAATCCAATGAGTGTTTGCAGTGACAGCAATGTCTGTTAGCTGGGCTTCTGCTGCTGCTCAGTTGTGGAGGAGAGCAGACAGATGTCAGTGTGGTGTTCGGAGGCTCCTGGGGCCCCTGCACGTGACATCAGGAGTGCCAGAGATCCAGAGTGTGGTCTTGGGCTCCACTATACAGGTGGGACTCTGCAGCTATTTGGGGGTGGGGAGAGGAGGGCACAACACTGACGTGTGCAGTGAAGGTGGTTCAAGTTCATTGATGCTAGATGACCCATTTTGGTGGATTGAGCCCAAAGGTAAACTAGGAATGCCAAAGAACCAATCAAAAACAATTGAACAAAATAGTCAAATTCTGCATAAATAGGAAATCTACTTAACCGTGTATTCATTAAAGGTTTTTTAGAGTGACACCATAGAGACAGGCGCTCACACCAGTGTACATACAATAGTTAAAATACAAAAATATAGACTAGATCTCACAGACACAGGGCAAAGTGTGTGGTATGGAATCCAATATATAATGTATCAGAGCAAAGATTATAGATCTAACCATGCAATAGCTCTGTCCAAGAGTAATTGAATAAATCTAAAGGTGCTTAGTGCATAATCCAAATAGGGATTCCCAACACAGGAAGTATGTAAAGGTGCTTAGTGCATATCAAGGTCGGTAGTAAATAAAGCATTAGTACCTGTGTGGTCCAGAGACTTGTGTGGAGCCCACCCAAGTGTTGGGAATCCCTATTTAGATTATGCACAAGCACTCTTATCTCGTCATATAGTAGATTTATTCAATTACTCTTGGACAGAGCTATTGCATGGTTAGATCTATAATCTTTGCTCAGATACATTATATATTGGATTCCATACCACACACTTTGCCCTGTGTCTGTGAGATCTATTCTATATTTTTGTATTTTAACTATTGTATGTACATTGGTGTGAGCGCCGGTCTCTAGTGTCACTCTCTTACCTAACCGTGTATTCATTAAAGGTTTTTTCCTATTTATGCATACATTTTCTATATTCGGTTCTTGATTGGTTCTTTGTAATTTCTTCCAAACTGTCCTGTCCACATGTCTGGTGAATGTGTGAATTTCTAACTAGCACACATGTTGGTGTAGTATTTACAGAGATTTTAGTGCCGTATCTTACTACAATCTAGGAATGCCTCCTAATCTTAAGCACCACATTAAAGCCCTTTTAAACCATAAGATATGAGTGGACTTGCAGCAAGATTGCTGGGTATCTTTGAGCAGCCAGTTGCTTATTCCTTTACCAAAGATCAACCTATGCTAAAACTATATTATATATTTTTTTGCCTTGTAGATTTTGAGACCTTTGATGTCCCAGAAGAACATAAACTGAGTCACCTCTCCCTGGCTGGTGTCGGTCTTATAGCTAATGTGAATGATGCTAAAAGGTTTGCGTCTCTACTAAGCCTAGAGCCGGCCCTCATGGACATCCCTGCACTTAGTTGGGTGTCAGGTAGGTGATTATAATTGAAATGGCAGATAAGATGGTGAAAGCCAGCCTTACTCTGCAGAGATCACTACACATCATGGTACTGTCATCAATACGGGTGACTGCAGTTCTGACACCTTCATACCAAGCACTGTAAAAGCCTAAAACCATTTGGTGAAAACAGTGACTGCCAGCAGTTAGATATGACGCCAGAATTATGGTGCAAATACTTTAATAACACCAGTCTGGATGAATCAGAGCCCCGCTGTCTTGCCATGCAGGGTTTACAGCTCGCTCCCTTTCCCCTGCACTGTCACTGCTGCAGCCTATAACTAGCAGCAGGGGAAGGAGTACAGCTGATGGGGTTAAAATTGTCACCAGGTGATTGCCCCTACATTGTGCTGCACTCAGATGGGGTAGCAGAGACCCTGATTCCTGTGGTCATAAAAATGACAGTAAGCGACATCACTTTTCTCTGTCTAGCAGTTCTCTGAATGCTGAGCTCTGTGTAACCCCACCATTAATTGTACCCATGGTCAAAGCTGCTAATCAGTGATGAGGATGAGCTCTGTAGGACTACATGGCAGCAGGTTTACTAGTCCTCTAGTGGTGGTCTCCTACTGATAATTATTGATATTTATCAGCACTACACTAAGCAGTCCGATAAGTGTCACATCGCTGGAATCGGTCGCTCAGATTAGGTCCCAAAATCCTGATGGCAGATTCCATTTAAGTAGTAATCTCGGCCATGTTGGTAACAGGCTACAATCCTCATCCATGTCTAGACTGGTGGGCTGGGTTTTGAGTGACTTGACCATTAGCTTCCTTGTTCTCCTCACTCTCCCCATATAACTGTTATCCAGTGTCACTAGCCTCATTCCCTACAGCAGGGGTCCGCATTCTGGGGCTCAGACCCCCCGTGTGCCTTACAGCTGGGTGCATTTACATCAGGTCTAGCGAACAGCCATAAAGAGCAGGTCTCCAGATGGTGACTTCTGAAGAACCCTGCAAAGAACAGCAGATCTGGATGTGTAGATGGGTGGGAAGCTTGAGAGAAAATGATACTGCCGGTTAGAGGGCGCTTGAAGCTAGAGGTGATGGGAGAATACCTGATGGGGTCACATCCAGGGGTACTCATTAAGTATACCTCCTATAACGGTGGGGGCACCGGATCTTTAACTGCCGTTATATGCTTAATGTGGGTCATTGGACACCACTGAATTGCTATATAGCAGGTCAAATAGGTTTTCTACACTAGTCAAAATAACTTTGTATTCCAGATGCTGCTGACAGTCTTCCATCTTTCCTTGCCATGCTGGAAGAGATCGCTGTGGAGATGCCCCTGACTGACTGAACAGATTAAACAGTGAAACGTCACTTATTTATTTGTCCTCCATTTTGTTAGTGCGCTTGTTCTTAAATAATAAAAAAAAATGTTTTAATGAATGTATTGCTTGTTACATATATTGAAGGATGGCATTACAGTTGGGAATTTCTACTCTACTTCTGCTAAAGTGTAAATTCACCATGTGTTGGAGGAATGTAGCTTTTCCGGAGCCGTGTATACAGTGCTGGCCAAAAGTATTGGCACCCCTGCAATTCTGTCAGATAATACTCAGTTTCTTCCTGAAAATGATTGCAATCACAAATTCTTTGGTCTTATTATCTTCATTTAATTTGTCTTCAATGAAAAAAACACAAAAAGAATTGTCCTAAAGCCAAATTGGATATAATTCCACACCAAACCTAAAAAAGGGGGTGGACAAAAGTATTGGCACCCTTTGAAAAATCATGTGATGCTTCTCTAATTCGTGTAATTAACAGCACCTGTAACTTACCTGTGGCACCTAACAGGTGTTGTCAATAACTAAATCACACTTGCAGCCAGTTAACATGGATTAAAGTTGACTCAACCTCTGTCCTGTGTCCTTGTGTGTACCACATTGAGCATGGAGAAAAGAAAGAAGACCAAAGAACTGTCTGAGGACTTGAGAAACCAAATTGTGAGGAAGCATGAGCAATCTCAAGGCTACAAGTCCATCTCCAAAGACCTGAATGTTCCTGTGTCTTCCGTGCGCAGTGTCATCAAGAAGTTTAAAGCCCATGGCACTGTGGCTAACCTCCCTAGATGTGGACGGAAAAGAAAAATTGACGAGAGATTTCAACGCAAGATTGTGCGGATGGTGGATAAAGAACCTTGACTAACATCCAAACAAGTTCAAGCTGCCCTGCAGTCCGAGGGTACAACAGTGTCAACCCGTACTATCCATCGACGTCTGAATGAAAAGGACTGTATGGTAGGATAACCAGGAAGACCCCACTTCTTACCTCGAGACATAAAAAAGCCAGGCTGGAGTTTGCCAAAACTTACCTGAGAAAGCCTAAAACGTTTTGGAAGAATGTTCTCTGGTCAGATGAGACAAAAGTAGAGCTTTTGGGAAAAAGCATCAACATAGAGTGTACAGGAAAAAAAGAGGCATTCAAAGAAAAGAACACGGTCCCTGCAGTCAAACATGGCGGAGGTTCCCTGATGTTTTGGGGTTGCTTTGCTGCCTCTGGCACTGGACTGCTTGACCGTGTGCATGGCATTATGAAGTCTGAAGACTACCAACAAATTTTGCAGCATTATGTAGGGCCCAGTGTGAGAAAGCTGGGTCTCCCTCAGAGGTCATGGGTCTTCCAGCAGGACAATGACCCAAAACACACTTCCAAAAGCACTATAAAATGGGTTGAGAGAAAGCACTGGAGACTTCTAAGGTGGCCAGCAATGAGTCCAGACCTAAATCCTATAGAACACCTGTGGAGAGATCTCAAAATGGCAGTTTGGAGAAGGCACCCTTCAAATATCAGGGACCTGGAGCAGTTTGCCAAAGAAGAATGGTCTACAATTCCAGCAGAGCATTGTAAGAAACTCATTGATGGTTACCGGAAGCGGTTGTTCACAGTTATTTTGGCTAAAGGTTGTGCAACCAAGTATTAGGCTGAGGGTGCCAATACTTTTGTCCGGCCCATTGTTGGAGTTTTGTGTGAAATGATCAATGATTTGATTTTTGCTTCATTCTCTTTTGCGTTTTTTCCTTGCAAGCAAATTAAATGAAGATAATAAGAACAAAGAATTTGTGATTGCAATCATTTTCAGGAAGAAACTGAGTATTATCTGACAGAATTGCAGGGGTGCCAATACTTTTGGCCAGCACTGTATATCTCTAATTTAGAACGATGACTGCACTTCACTACAAGCTAATTGTGCTTGAGCATTGTTAAAGGTGATCTCTGAGAAATGTAGATGAATACACATTTAACACCTTCCTCTCTTGCAGTATATTTTAATCACAGGTAAAGTTCCCTGCCTTTAACCCCTTTCTGACATGGTAATACATTCCTGTGCCCTTGGCTTTATTGACCAGGGAGGTATTACGACATGGCGATCGCACACAGGTTGTGCGGGTGTGATAGCCGCCAGGTGTCAGCTGATTCTGACAGCTGGCACTCTGTGCCAGGAGCAGTGCCTGCACCGCTCTCCGCACTTTAACCCCCTAAATGCTGTGAAGACCTTGAGTCTTCCATGGGCATAACACTATTCAGACATCGCAGGGTGAGGGTAAAACAGTGTGGCAATACTTTATTGAACCACCAAACATATAGAACAGTCCCAGCAAACACCCAAGATGCCACAACATTGCACAGTCTCACCCGGCCGCTGGCCCGCCCAGAATAGATCAGCTGCAACTTCGGGACTTCCAGGGCCAGCTACCTCACTAGTGGCTCCCCACTTTTGGCGGGCTGCCACAGAGAGGAGGTAGCAGCAAGCTTAGGAAGCTGACAGTCCACCGAGGTACAGGGCAGGAGACCCGATGGTCCCACCTGGGCTTCTCCAAGAGCTTCAATGGGGTCAGATGACCGGCTGGTTCCAATCTGGCTTCTCCGAACGTCTCCATAGGTTCCAGGTGACCAGAGGGTCCCACCTGGCAACTCCAAACAACATATCCATGGGGCTAGATGACTTCATCGTCCCAACCTGGTTCCCCCAAATGTATCCATGGGTTCTCTGATGGTCAATGGAGCAGATCTATATCCTTCCAGTCATGGTCTTATACCCTTAGGCCGGAATCATGTAGAATGCAAATCTGGATTGAGCCATGCTATCCATCTGCTGTCCTGAAGAATGTCTATCTGATTCTCCATGATTCCCTTTTCAGCAGGATAGAAAACCCCTTTTTATATTTATATATGTGGCTAAGGTCATCAGTCACGTGGGGAGGGGGGGTACAGTGCTCAGGTCTCATTGGTTGAGCTAAATCCCCTGCTCTTGTAAATAAACTAGCTGACTTTAGTACAATTGATAATCAGCATATTAACAAACATTGTTTCCAAACCAAGAGTAGTCAATATTGTCAACACAAAGATAATAGTGTATTTCTCTTGGCTTAACAAATTTAGAAGTCTGGCTAATTAAGATTAGAAGCTGTGTGGTCACAAAAGCGATAAAAAGTCATGTGCCCAATAATGGTACCAATAAAAATGTCAACTTGTCCAGCAAAAAAACAAGTCCTTACATGACTGTCAGCCAAAATATGGAAAAAAGTTATAGCTCTCAAAATATGGCGATGCAAAAACTAGTCTCTGCAGAAAAAAAAAGCCTCCCAAAGATCGCAGTATAGCTGGGCTCACATTTATCCTGCTCTGAACGCTTATGCCGGGGTATCCGTGTAAATCTCTGAAATACGTGCTTCAGATGGAACCCTCGGCGGAAGATTCCCTGTAAGGAGGCAAATGGAGACGCCCTCTGGCCTGTGATCCCACGGTGTCCGTCTTTTCATTAGGAATGCATAAAAGTGCCTTCGGCCACAGTTTTGTGAACCTCCTTTATTTAAAAAAAAGAAAAAAGGACACCACTAAACAGAGGCCAGACGGAGTCCAGACTAACCCTGCTGCCTCATTAGAGTGAATGGATCCCTGGAGTTAGGGTTGTATTAGGACTTTAAAAAAAAAAGTCTCCGCCCCGCATGTTTTGCGTCTGTTATACAGCCAAAAAAAAAAAAAACACGGGGGATTGCCTGCCATACACGAGCAATCCCCCACACTTTTCTTTTTGGGGGGTGTCTAACAGTGAAAATGCGTGGATTCGAGCATCTCACTCGAGCACCCGCTATACTTGGTGCATATCCAAGTACCCGATGCAAACTCAAGTAACGAGCACTTGCGCGCAAAACTAATGACAACTTATTCAACATGATGACCTAATGTTATTGTCAGGAAAATATTAGTATCAGGAAAATGTTCTTCCATATCTGCCTGACATAGATGTTCACCCCCCTCCCTTATTCCCCTTCTGCTCAGCACAAAAGCCCCAATTAGCACACGCCTGAGAAATAGCTAATGCAAACGATGCCAGGCAAGGAGTGTTATAACTTTGTTAGGAAGCAAGCATCTTGTCTATGAAAGACGCAGGAGGTAATTAAAACACAGACCTGAGATAGATTGACACCTTCTCCCAGGCCAGAGTTTGGAGGAAAGAGGAAATGGTTCGTTAAGTTCAAAGGCACTCACAAACAATTCCCGGCCACCAGCCATAGCCAGATAGACTCCGATATGAAATATTATGAGTTCCATACGTCCGACAGTAACGAGACCCATATGTGTAGTGACCAAATCAGCCCAGGAATGTATAGGTAGTTTTCCAGGGCTGTAACCAAAATCAGGGAGCTGTAGCGCAAAAACACCAGAATAGCAGACTGCAGCTATGTGATGTGTGATATCTAAATAAAGATAAAATCATAAGGGAAAAAATGGCGTAGTTTGCAAGCTTCTGCGATCAACGAGCGATGAGTTATCACAGAAGTTAGCGTTTTTAATAAAAATGTACAGGCTGGAGACCGGCCCACATGATGTCACCACAAGGAGCGTGTGGGCAGATCTCCCCTTAGGTATAAGACAATCCATGGAGAAGACAGTAGCACTCATTGCCAGGGGCGGAATAAGAATTATTTTCAATAACAGCATAATCTAACTGGAGAGCCCCTCCTCCACCTATATTGAATCGTCTCAGCGATCGTATAGTGTAAGTTTTCTTCTTTCCTCCTGTTTATTTTATGTAACTGCATATGTATTTTAATGTCCCCTTTGTAACATCCTTGTATATATTTTTCCTAAACACTGCCTCCCTTTTGGATTAAATATAAAATTTAATAGTCCTGTTCCTTTTGTTCTGTAATAGTTCCCTTCCCCGAAGCCATATACGCTACCAAAATGTAGGCGTCCGGACTGTATGATATTTCAAACTCGGCCGGTGGTGGCAGAGAGAATTAATAATTGGGCTATCTTGAAGCTGACAATGACCGTACGGAGGGCGTTAAACACGAATTCAAGGCTGTGGAACCCAGGGTGTTGCGTCATACACTCACTGGTTGCTTACCGATACCAACGTAAAGAGTAGTCTGGATCGCGTGCTCACGACTCCGAACAAAATACGCACAGCATGACGGCACGGTGAGATATTGCGTGATCTCCCCAGTGTCGCCCCTCTGTGTGTGTTGGAATTCCTGACAGTTATCAAATTCTGTGTCGTACCTCTGGGTTCAAAATGTTCACTGTACCCCTTGATAAAATCCTTGAGGGGTGTAGTTTCCAAAATGGTGTCACTGGTGGGCGGTTTCCACTGTTTGGGAAGCCTCTGATGCACCTAAATGCGACACAGCGTCCACTAATTATTCAACCAAATTTTACATTCAAAAAGTCAAATAGCGCTCCTTCCCTTCTGTGCCCAAGCAGTGGTTTTCCCCCACATATGGGGTATCGGCGTGCTCAGGAAAAATTGCACAACAAATTTTGGGGTCTAATTTTTTTCCTGTTATCCTTGCGAAAAAAAAAAAAAAAATTAAAAATGTGTACAATTTTTGTGAAAAAAAAGTTAAATGTTAATTGTTCCATATTCCAAAAATTCCTATGAAGCACCTGAAGGGTTAATAAACTTCTTGAATGTGGTGTTAAGCACCTTGAGGGGTGCATTTTTTAGAATGGTGTCACTTTTGGGCATTTTCTGTCATAAAGGCCTCTTAAAGTCACTTCAAATGTGATGTGGTCTCGAAAAAAAAAAAAAATGGTTTTGTAAATTTTGTTGGAAAAATGAGAAATCGCTGGTCACCTTTTAACCCTTATAACTTCCTAACCAGCACAATTTCGGAACCAAAATATTTTTGATGTAAAGTAGACATGTGAGAAATGTTATTTATTAACTACTTTTGTGTGACATATCTCTCTGATTTAAGAACATGAAAATTCAAAGTTTGAAAATTGCAAAATTTTCGCCAAATTTCTGATTTTTTTTTCTCTTTTTTTCACAAAAAAAGCCAGTCATATCAAATTTTACCAGTATCATGAAGTACGAGATGTCACGAAAAAACAATTTCAATCAGTGGGATCCGTTGAAGCGTTCCAGAGGTATTACCTTAAAGTGGCCTGGTCATTAATGTGCAAACAACCTTGGGGGTAAAGGTGTTAATGTGGACTTGCACACCGAGCCCACACCTTTCCTTGCACATGATGGCTGATCTAATCAGTCATCATGTGCCTTAACAGCCATGAGTGGAGCAGTTTATCCACTTGCAGCTATTAACTGGTTAAATGTCTGTCAATCACTGATGGCAGGATTTAACACGTGCTGGCAGAAATTGCATCATTGGTCTCCCTGTCACGTGATTATGGGGTGCTGATGGTTTGTTATGACAACTGAGGGTCTGCAAACCACCCCCCCCCCTCCATGCCAGTCATTACAATCCTCCTGTGAACACCAGCCCGTAGCCGGCGTACAGTATACAGCAGATCGTGACTTCTGCTATACATGGCACAGGCGATCAGACGATCCCAGCTTCAAGTCCCCTAAGGGGACTATTAAGTCGATGTGTTCTATTTTTCATACTTTTAAAACCTACGTTTAAACCCTCTTCCTTTTGCTCCATTAAAAACCATTTGAAAAAGTGCACATTTGGTATCAGCGTTCAGAAATGTCCTATTTATCTAAATATAAAAACAAGTAATCTGAGGGAAAAACTAACAAACCCTATACATGTTTGGTATCTGTGTACTCATACTGACCTGGAGAATAATATAACAAGGTCAGTTTTACCATATAGTGAACATGGGGTAAAAAAAAGCCCTCATATGACTATGGGGACAGAAAAATTAAAGGGTTATGGCTCTTGTAATAAGGGGAGGGAAAAACAAAAGCAGAAAATCACAAGGTCATGAAGGGGTTACATAGTAAACACTTTTCTAAATACCTTTTTGCTTGGTCTACTGCACTCAGGATTCCAAGATGGCGGCTACCATCAATTACAACCTGTCCTAGATCTGAGGACACGCGCTCTGAGTAGGAAAGGCTGCCAGGCACAAGACCAAGGGCAGAGCAGCGGCATTATGATCGCACATGCCCCCGTTCAGTCAGCCTGACCGTTTTACTGTGTCGGTCCTACTTCGTGTCCTGGCAGTTGCCATGTTTAAAATCCTGAGTGTGCAGTAGATAAAGCAAACCTCTGCTAAATGAAGGTATTCAGAAATAGGAATAGTTTGTAAATGTTTTATTACATTTCTTGGAGAACCCTTTTAAGCTTTTCACACACAATCTTGCAGACTAATCCTGCAAACAGGCTGCCAAGCAAGGAGCAAAACGCTCAATGGGGTGAAATGATCTGAGCAGCACAAAAGTCATTTTCAGCAGTGCGTCATCCTGTGTAATCAGTAAGTATCCCAACACAAATGATGCCGTCCTCTATAATACGCCCTTCCGAATAGATATACCCGAAAGAAAGAAAGGGGAGCAGAGAGATGCGTCTAAGGATTAATCCAAATAAAATCAGATTCTTTATTGAAACATTAGCAATATAAAATTGATATAAAGGAGAAGTGACAGAGTGCCACACCACCACAGGTATACAGGTTCCCACAAGCAACAAACAATAATTATAGGACAGCGATCCAATGGTAGAACAGCTCCAAATTCATGCACTCCTCACTCAGTAATCAGGGCATAAACCGCTCCAACAAATAGAGAAAATACAGAGGTATAAAAGGCAGGCCAATCAGTATCAGACGGTATGAACTATGCTTCAAGTTAGAAAAAGTTAATTTTTATATATAGACCATCAGATATACGATTAACCTATCACCTAAATGTAAACATATATAACCTGATGAAACGGCTATAGTATCAAGAGGGACAAAAGGAATGATTTCATAAATCCAGTAAAGATGACAAGTAATTCTTAGGGGAAACAAAATACATACATAGTGTGTAATCATATACAACCTGGTGGCGGGATGTAGGTACCCCCTGAGGAAGCCGACGCAAAACGCGCGTTGGGGTAACGTACATCCCACCACCAGGTTGCACAATAATTCTGCTATGTTTAACTGTTCAAGCAAAGTGGATGTGATTTCATGAGACGTGCGCCTGCTATTAGAATTCAACAAATAGTATTTTATGTTATTTATAAGTTAGTATTTATCTATATTCCTGTCTCTTCACCTGTTTTTGCAAGTGTTCTTCCTTTCCCTTTTCTTTCTTTGCTTTTCCCATACCTTTTCTTCCCCTCCTACCTTTTTAAATGTTTTATATATAAGGTATCTTATATGTATATCGTAACTCTTTTCTCTTGCTTATCTTGTCCATACCAATCTTTTCCATTTTCCCTCTATCCCTTTAATTTTTTCTTTTTCCTTAATTTTCTTTAATAAACTATATTTTTCCTTCCCCCTTCTCACCCTTAACCCTTTATTTTGCCTATATCTTTCATCCCTTTAAATTTTGCTTTTATTTTGTTCTTGTTTGCTTCTATAAAACTGTGTATTTATAATATGTATCCCCTCCTTTTTCTTTACCCCATTTATGTAAAAAATCCTTAATAAAAACTACTTTACCAAAAAAGGCGCTCACTGTGCACCCAAGGACGCTGCTGCGGTTTTGGTGCTTTTTTTTCTCTAGATGCTTCTATGTGAAGCCTAAAAAAAAAGGCAGATACTATATTAAGTGCAGAATCAGTTTTTCTATACTATTAAAAGCACATTAAAAAAAGCGGCTTCACACCTGCACCAAAAATGCATCAAATAAGGGGGAGAAAATTGTTATTGCGTAGTTTGGTGCGGACATCTGCTGAAAACAAAAAACACAGTATTTCTGCAACGTGTGAACTCGCCCTTACAGAAACAAAAAAAGTCATATGTCATGTAGTGAAGCTACATAAAGATGAGAAAGTTCTGGCGGCTCCGACTGTGAATGAAGGAACAAAAAATAATTCACAGGTCCCAACTAGAGAGGAGCAGGACGCACAGATGACGTTGCGCTGCCCCGGGTGATCAAAAGCCGCCGGGGACACCGGAAGATAAGAGACTCGCGGCCTCCTGTCCAGCCGCCCAGTACCACTCATCTGGACGCTGGACCAGAGACCCGTGAATTGATCCGCTCATCTCTAGTCCCAACCATCCCGGACACAGCAGCCAGTCCCAGATTTGGGTCTTCGCCCTGCAGTCTCAAGCGTCTGCTGAGTCCCTCACTGCCAGAGCCCCTCTGACAACTCTTCCTGCCGGGGGATAAAGATAATGGTAAATGGCTGTGGATTGGGGTGTGGCCAGTGGCCAAAAATTGCCGTGGCGTGCCACATGATGTGTCCCTCTTTCGGTTATTCAAAAGTTGGGAGGTATGGTAACGTCATCTCTTAACCATCTAACATAATGTAAGTGTTGTATCTAATCTACGGTGGTGTACCGACTATTATAACAATGTAGCAAACCCTATTCCTAGTGTCAGAAAACCTGGATAACGTGTTACTTATTCAGTGTAACAGGCTCTAAGTGAAGATGGTCTTTAATGTGCCTTTTTGGCTTGCACCACCCATGGTATCACCACTGTGTGTGTAATGTATACTTCGCAGATACAGAGGATTATAATGTAAAAGTCAGTTTATTTGAGATAAACTTGAGTCAAACTGGCGTTCAGCAGATTAATCTGAATAATCTGTAATTGTTTTTGCTATGTATACCCCTTTCACATCATGGAATAAATGGCGCTATAATAAATAAGAATAATTAATGTGCTGTAATATATTTCTGGGATCGTTTCACAGAAACCAGCCTGAGGGGTCTGGTGGCTTTTGGGCAGCTGATCTGCTCTCAGGATGTCCCCAGGGCAGGCTGTGGAGTCTACGGAAGCTGCAGCAACAAGCGGCTGACCAGAGGTTCCTTTTGAAATAACATGAAGGGGATGATTAATGGAAATCAATGAGTCTACAGTCATATTCTGTTCCTCTAAGATCTAGATATTAACATGTAGTTTAATAGTAGGTGGCATTGTGGAGAAATCCAGGTCTTTGTACCGCTGCCTGCAGGTAGTAATGGTTTAAGGGGCTGGAGCCATTGCCAGTTGATGAGAGAATCCTAGGAAATTCTGTAGTCACCGTGCCTTCATGGCACTGCACCAGAGCACAGCTTGGCATACTAAGTGGTGACGAGCCGCCTGAGGCCTGTGCCTAGTTTCCTTTGGTGGCCCCTGTAATATCAGCACTTAGTATCTGATTCATCAGGACTTAAGCCTGGTTTAGAAGTTATTCCAAAATGTTGCAACACTTGGAATTTCCTTGCTAATTCTGGCCAGATATGCCAAAGTGAACAGAGGAAGGGCGGGACGGGGCATGTGGAAGCCCACGCGACAGATTCTTTAAAAATTCACTTTTGTGGCATAACCTTACACCAGAAATGTCCTCCAGCCCCGCACACCAGTAAGATGTTCCATCATTATGTGGCATGCATCTCTTAACGAATTAGGTGCATTTACTCCTGCTCACCCATCATTAAGACTTGTGAACACAACGCCAGGCTTAATGAATGGGGCCCTTAATGTACTGGGGGTGGGGGGTTAATGGGAAGAATACTGTTAGAGTAGAATGGAGCAGCACTGGAACAAGAAAAATGTGCATTATTATCTTGTAAAATGTTTCCTTTTATTGGACATCATAGGATCGATGGCTGGTATAATGGGGCATTATGACTTAAGGCAATGTGGCTGCAATGAAACAATATGGCTGTGGGCACTATAAGCGTTATTTTGAGGCACTATTAGGTCTATTCTTCAAACAGTTTCTAGAGTAAAAATACTTGAACTGTCATAAGATTTTTGTGCACTTTTGATGTTATTGTGCCAGTCCAGCCCAGCCCAGCTTCGCCAACTTATTGATATGTATGGGAAATAACGACCGTGACATACAGTTGCACCAAATTCATTCACCCCTGAGCCTGTTTTCACCTTGCTGACCAGTGTCACTTTATGTTTTAATAATTCTGGAACTCTTCAACCAATCCCAGTTATTCTGAGATTGTTTCTCCGTGACACATTATAATTTATGTTAGTCATAAATTTAGGTCCAAAGTTTTTTTTGCATTTATTAGTGAAAATATCGGAATTTTGTCGAAAATTTAGAAAATTTTGCAATTTTCACACTTTCAATTTTTATATCCTTAAAGCAGTTAGTCATGCTGTACAAAATAATTTCTAAATAACATTTCCCATGTATCTACTTTACATCTGCATCATGTTTTATTTTTTTTTTTAAGAAGTTAGAAGGGTTAAAAGTTTATCAGCAATTTCTAATTTTTCCAACAAAATTTACAAAACTTTTTTTTAGGGACCACATCAGGTTTGATGTGACCTTAAAGGGCCTCTAACACAGAAAATGCCCAAAAGCGACATCTTTTTAAAAAATGCATCACTCAAAGCGCTCAAAACCACATTCAAGAAGTTTATTAACCCTTCAGATGCTTCAGAGGAATTGAAGAAACGTGGAAGTAAAAAATGAACATTTTAATTTTTCCCACAAAAAATGTTCATTTATCCCCAAATTTTACATTTTTACAAGGGTAATAGGAGAAAATAAACCGTTCATTTTTTCTGTAATTTCTCATGAGTACGCCGACAACCCATATGTGGTGGACAACTACTGTTTGGGTGCATTGCAGTGCTCGGAAAAGAAGGCGCGCCATTTGACTTTTGTAGTGCAAAATTGGCTGGAATAGATAGTTCACACCATGTCGCGAGTGCAGAGCCCCTGATGTGTCTAAACAGTCGAAACCCCCCCACAAGTGACCCTATTTTGGAAACTACACCCCTCAAAGAATTTATCTAGAGGTGTGGTGAGCAGCTTGAACCCACAGGTACTTCCAGGTACTTCACAGAATTTTATAATGATCCGTGTAAATGAAAAATTACATTTTTCCAACAAACATGTTCCTTTTGCCCCAAATTTTTCATTTTCACAAGATTAACAAGAGAAAATGGACCATACAATTTGTTGTGCAATTTTTCCTGAGTACCCCATGTGTGGTGGAAAAATACTGTTTGCGTGCATGGCAGAGCTTGGAAGGGAAGGAGTGCCAATTCAATTTTGGCTGGAACAGATTGCGGATGCCATGTCACATTTAAAAGCCACTGACATGCCAAAACAGCAGAAACCCCATTTTGGAAACTATACCTTTTGAGGAATTCATCTAGTGGTCTCGTGTGCATTTTTAACCCTCGAGCCTCAGAATTGTATAACTTTGGGCTGAGTCAATGGAAAATTACCATTTTTTCCTCTAAAATGTTACTTTGGCCTCAAGTTTTCAATTTTCAAAAGGCATAATAGGAGAAAATGGACCATCAGGGTATCCATCTAAATCTCCAAATGACGATTCAGATGAAACCCCGAGTGATCCATTCACTATAATGAGGCAGCAGAGATATTCTGGACTCCATCTGGTCTCTGTTCAGTGTTGTTCTTCTTTTCAGAAGTGCACAAAACTGTTGTCAATCGCACTTTTATGCACGCCTAAAAAGACGGACACCGCCGGATCATAGGCCAGACAGAGTCCACAGTGCCTCCATCTGCCTCATTATAGGGAATCTTCCCCCCAGGGGTTCTGTCTGAATCGTGTATTTCAGAGATTTACACGTAAACCCCATTGTAAGCGCTCAGTGCAGAATAAATGTGCGCCGAGCATTTCTGCGATTTTTGGGAGGCTAAATGAACAAATCAACAGCAGGTGAAGAATTTGTTTTATTTATTTTTTACGCCGTTCCTCATGTGGTATAAGTGATTAGACAACTTTACTCTCTGGGTCGGTGCGATTGCAGCGATTACAGCGATCGCTTCATGTTTGGCAGCTGTCACACACTAAAAGATGCTTTTTTTTTTTTGAGAACTATAATTTTTCTACATTTCTGCCAACAGTCATGTGAGGGCTTATTTTTTGCGGGATGAGTTGGCGTTTTCATTGGTACCATTTTCGGACACATGACATTTTTTGATTGCTTTCTTTTCCAATTTTTGGGAGGTAGAATGAACAAAAACAGAAATTGTTAACTATTGTGACAGAATAGATGTGGTTGTTCCAGACGCGGCAATATGTTAACTTTTTTGTTTATTTTTGTTTTTACATAAAAATATGTATTTATGGGTATAATTTTTTTTATTCCTTTTTCATTATTTTGTGATTTTTAAATAAAATATTTTTACTATTTTTTTATTCTTTTTTTTTTCTTAGTTCCTCTATGGGACTTTAACTTTTAGCAGTCTGATCACTGGTATAATGCATTGCAATGCACTACCATTGCAATGCTTTATACCTGTTTGAGAAAAACATGCGTATGTGTCTTTTTATATAATGTATGTAAACTTCTGGTTTCAACTGTATGTCCGTAGGAGAGGAAAGTGAAGCCAGTGCTGACTGTCACGCCAAAGATGGCTGCCCTCCTATTATATAAATCTCACTTTAACTCCACCACCAGCCTATCACATTCCTAGTTCCACATCCAACCTCCATATCAAACCCAGTAATAAATCCTTGTCATGACCTCAATAAACCCAGCCTTTTTGAGGCCTAGTTCTGTACGGCCATTAATAATGCACTGGTGTAAATAATATGTGTGAGGTAAATTGTGTGGAAAACCGGATTGTAATCAAGCTATGATTTCTTCAATTGGACTGCAATGTCCTGGACCATACGACTTGTACCAGTCATGTGACTTATGCTGCCCCAGGACTACAGCCATATTGGCCAAAGCTGTGATATCACAGAGGCACATACCAGCATGTGGAAGCATGGCGACATAGCGATGACATCACAATGGCAGGTGCCGGAATGTGGAATCTATGACAGCGATGACATCACAATAGATGCCAGCTTGTGGAATCTTCATGACATAGTGATGACATCACAATGGCAGGTGGCTACATAAACAGGAGCGCAGCTCAGGTGCTTTGCACTCGCTCACTGCAGGTGAGAGGAGACACACGGGAGCTCACAAACCACAAGGAAGGCAAGAAGAATCGACTGGAGAATAGGGACAGGAGAAGCCAAGAAGAACAGAATAACCCGCTTCTTAGGCTTCACTGAGCCATGACACGACTGACAGGATGGAAGTGGAGGAGGAGACCCAGGACCCAGTCACATCCACCTGACTGATGAGAAAGGTGAGAAATTATGTAGATTATGTAGCAGCATTACAACTATTCTCGTTACCCATAGCAACCAGTCAGAGCTCAGCTTTATTAAAGGGGTATTCCCATCTCCAAAATCCTCTCCCAATATGGAGTAGGTGTAATAATATTAGCAAATACATCCGATTAGAAATGTAGAATAGTTTTTCTAATTCGCTATGTCTCTTCCCTCATGTGCAGGCATTGCAGGACTTTAGCTATCCATGGTTACGACCAATGATATAGCGATAGTTAATTAGCTAGTTGCTAGTGGTCGTAACCATGGATACCTAAGGTCCTGCAATGCCTGCACACGAGGAAAGAGACATAGTGAATCAGAAAAACTATTCTACATTTCTAATTGGAGGCATTTGCTAATATTATTATTATTACTACACCTACTACATATTGGGATAGGATCTTGGAGATGGGAATACCCTTTTAATCTCTGATTGCTATGCTAACTAGGAGAGTTTTTTGTTGCTCAGCTTTGATAAGGGGTGACAGTTTTTACTAGACTAAGTGGATATCATTGGTGCAACCAGTGCAGCTGCACAGGGGGCTAATAGGTTAGGGGGCCACTCACCTTCATTTTGTTAATTCTGTGTATTGCTGTAGCAGTGCTGTCCACGTATATATTGATGCCGTGAGGCAGGGGAGTACGTAGAAATCATGATGCCCCATAGCAGAAGTTATAGTTGGGGCCTCCCCCTTCAAAGAAAAAAAAATGATATATGTCGGGGTCACAGAAGAGCATATCTCAATTTTCTAGCCTTTACATAGTAATTTTCCTCCTGCTGAAGTCCTCAATTCCTCTCTCATTGCCACCATAAAGTATGATGCCAACAGAAGTGCCCCCCAAATACAGTATGATACCCCCATGGTGAATTCCTCCACCTTAGCCTCCACATGTACAGTAGGGTCATCAAACTGTGCCCCCCCCTCAACTCCCAAGGAAAAGTAATGTGACCACAACACAGTGTGATCCCCCAACTGTGCCCCCCACACAGCCCTCTATGCAGTGTAATGGGCCTACATACAGTATAATGGCCCCACACTGTATAATAGTCCGCACTAGCCCTCCAAACAGTATAATGGACCCCACATAGGTCAAAGAGTAATATTCAGCTCACCCTTGAAGGATTCCCAGCGTGTTCCATATAACGAAGCACAGGATCCAGTCTCTGGCAGATGTAGAAGCAAGGTGAACGAATTGAAGTGAAGATCCAAATCCAGTATAAAAAAAAGTCTTTATTAGAACGATTGAAACAATGACATTGTTGTGACACACCATTAAGGTGTAGTTGATTGAAAATATTGTTTCCCCGTCATTTTCTGTGGCCAAATATTTTTCTATTGATAAAGCTATATGATGAATTATTTTGTGTGAGTTAAACTTATGTTTTTATTGACAACAATTTGGAGAACACAAAAGATTTTGATTGTTTTTTAACTCATTGTTTAGGAGGAGGTATGGCAACTAAAATACGATCATTAAAGGGGTAAATGCTTCTTGTGGCGCTTATATTATGGGTTCAATAATTTAACATTTTTATATAGAGAATTGTTTAAATGCTACTTCTGCGTCTTAAATTTTTATACCATTAAAAACTGACAGGTCATCGGATCCGGGCCCGTTTGCCCACCTGACAATAGGTCATCGGATCGGGGCGCATATGCCCACTGGTCAACAGGTCATCGGATCCAGTCCCGTTTTCCATCCGGAAAACAGGTCATCAGATCGGGGCCCATCTGTCCACCGGACAACAGGTCATCGAATCCGGGCCCGTCTGCCCACCGGACAACATGTCATCGGATCGGGGCCCATCTGCCCACCGGACAACAGGTCATCGGACCGGGGCCCTTCTGCCCACCGGACAATAGGCCATCGGATCCAGTCCCGTTTTCCCATAGGAAAACAGGTCATCGGATCGGGGCCCATCTGTCCACGGGACAACAGGTCATCGGATCCGGGCCCGTTTGCCCACCTGACAATAGGTCATCGGATCGGGGCACATATGCCCACTGGACAACAGGTCATCGGATCCAGTCCCTTTTTCCCACCGGAAAACAGGTCATCGGATCGGGGCCCATCTGTCCACCGGACAACAGGTTGTCGGATTGAAGCCCATCTGCCCACCGGACAATAGGTCATCGGATCCAGTCCCGTTTTCCAACCGGACAACAGGTCATCGGATCGGGGCCCATCTGTCCACCGGACAACAGGTCATCGGATCCGGGCCCGTCTGCCCACCGGACAACAGGTCATCGGATCAGGGTCCATCTGCTCACCGGACAACAGGTCATCGGATCGGGGCCCGTCTGCCCACCGGACAATAGGTCATCGGATCCAGTCCCGTTTTCCCACCTGAAAACAGGTCATCGGATCGGGGCCCATCTGTCCACCGGACAACAGGTCATCGGATCCGGTCCCGTCTGCCCACTGAACAACAGGTCATCAGATCGGGGCCCGTCTGCCCACCGGACAATAGGCCATCGGATCCAGTCCCGTTTTTCCACCGGAAAACAGTTCATCGGATCGGGGCCCATCTGTCCACCGGACAACAGGTCATCGGATCCGGGCCCGTTTGCCCACCGGACAATAGGTCATCGGATTGGGGTGCATATGCCCACTGGACAACAGGTCATCGGATCCAGTCCCGTTTTCCCACCGGAAAACAGTTCATCGGATTGGGGCCCATCTGTCCACCGGACAACAGGTCATCGGATCCGGGCCCATCTGCCCACCGGACAAGAGGTCATCGGATCGGGGCCCGTCTACCCACCGGACAATAGGCCATCGGATCCAGTCCCGTTTACCCACCGGAAAACAGGTCATCGGATCGGGGCCCATCTGTCCACCGGACAACAGGTTGTCGGATCGGGGCCCATCTGCCCACCGGACAACAGGTCATCGGATCGGTGCCCATCTGTCCACCGGACAACAGGTTGCCTGATCGGGACCCATCTGCCCACCGGACAACAGGTCATCGGATCGGGGCCTATCTGTCCACTGGACAACAGGTCATCGGATCCAGTCCCGTTTTCCCACTTGAAAACAGGTCATCGGATCGGGGCCCATCTGTCCACCGGACAACAGGTCATCGGAACCGGACCCGTCTGCCCACCGGACAACAGGTCATCCGATCGGGGCCAATCTGCCCACTGGACAACAGGTCATCGGATCGGGGGCCCATCTGCCCACCGGACAACAGGTCATAGGATCGGGGCCTATCTGTCCACTGGACAACAGGTCATCGGATCCAGTCCCGTTTTCCCACTTGAAAACAGGTCATCGGATCGGGGCCCATCTGTCCACCGGACAACAGGTCATCGGAACCGGACCCGTCTGCCCACCGGACAACAGGTCATCCGATCGGGGCCAATCTGCCCACCGGACAACAGGTCATCGGATCGGGGCCCATCTGTCCACGGGACAACAGGTCATCGGATCCGGGCCCGTTTGCCCACCTGACAATAGGTCATCGGATCGGGGCGCATATGCCCACTGGACAACAGGTCATCGGATCCAGTCCCGTTTTCCCACCGGAAAACAGGTCATCGGATCGGGGCCCATCTGTCCACCGGACAACAGGTTGTCGGATCGGGGCCCATCTGCCCACCGGACAACAGGTCATCGGATCGGTGCCCGTCTGTCCACCGGACAATAGGTTGTCGGATCGGGACCCATCTGCCCACCGGACAACAGGTCATAGGCCCCGATCCGATCTGTCCACTGGACAACAGGTTGTCGGATTGGGACCCATCTGCCCACCGGAAAACAGGTCATCGGATTGGGGCCCATCTGCCCACCGGACAACAGGTCATCGGATCCGGGCCCTTCTGCCCACCGGACAACAGGTCATCGGATCGGGACCCATCTGCCCACCGGACAACAGGTCATCGGATCGGGGCCCGTCTGCCCACCGGACAATAGGCCATCGGATCCAGTCCCGTTTTCCCATGGGAAAACAGATCATAGAATTGGAGCCCATCTGTCCACGGGACAACAGGTCATCGGATCCGGGCCCGTTTGCCCACCTGACAATAGGTCATCGGATCGGGGCGCATATGCCCACTGGACCACAGGTCATCGGATCCTGTCCCGTTTTCCCACCGGAAAAGAGGTCATCGGATCGGGGCCCATCTGTCCACCGGACAACAGGTTGTCGGATTGAAGCCCATCTGCCCACCGGACAATAGGTCATCGGATCCAGTCCCGTTTTCCAACCGGACAACAGGTCATCGGATCGGGGCCCATCTGTCCACCGGACTACAGGTTATCGGATCCGGGCCCGTCTGCCCACCGGACAACAGGTCATTGGATCAGGGACCATCTGCTCACCGGACAACAGGTCATCGGATGGGGGCCCGTCTGCCCACCGGACAATAGGCCATCGGTTCCAGTCCCGTTTACCCACCGGAAAACAGGTCATCGGATCGGGGCCCATCTGTCCACCGGACAACAGGTTGTCGGATCGGGGCCCATCTGCCCACCGGACAACAGGTCATCAGATCGGTGCCCAACTGTCCACCGGACAACAGGTTGCCTGATCGGGACCCATCTGCCCACCGGACAACAGGTCATCGGATCGGGGCCTATCTGTCCACTGGACAATAGGTCATCGGATCCAGTCCCGTTTTCCCACTTGAAAACAGGTCATTGGATCGGGGCCCATCTGTCCACCGGACAACAGGTCATCGGAACCGGGCCCGTCTGCCCACCGGACAACAGGTCATCGGATCGGGGCCCGTCTGCCCACCGGACAACAGGTCATCGGATCGGGGCCCGTCTGCCCATCGGACAACAGGTCATCGGATCGGGGCCCATCTGCCCACCGGACAACAGGTCATCGAACCGGGGCCCTTCTGCCCACCGGACAATAGGCCATCGGATCCAGTCCCGTTTTCCCATAGGAAAACAGGTCATCGGATCGGGGCCCTTCTGTCCACGGGACAACAGGTCATCGGATCCGGGCCCATTTGCCCACCTGACAATAGGTCATCGGATCGGGGCGCATTTGCCCACTGGACAACAGGTCATCGGATCCAGTCCCTTTTTCCCACCGGAAAACAGGTCATCGGATCGGGGCCCATCTGTCCACCGGACAATAGGTTGTCGGAGTGAAGCCCATCTGCCCACCGGAAAACAGGTCATCGGATCGGGGCCCATCTGTCCACCGGACAACAGGTTGTCGGATCGGGGCCCATCTGCCCACCGGACAACAGGTCATCAGATCGGTGCCCAACTGTCCACCGGACAACAGGTTGCCTGATCGGGACCCATCTGCCCACCGGACAACAGGTCATCGGATCGGGGCCTATCTGTCCACTGGACAATAGGTCATCGGATCCAGTCCCGTTTTCCCACTTGAAAACAGGTCATTGGATCGGGGCCCATCTGTCCACCGGACAACAGGTCATCGGAACCGGGCCCGTCTGCCCATCGGACAACAGGTCATCGAATCGGGGCCCATCTGCCCACCGGACAACAGGTCATCGGATCCCGTCCCGTTTTCCCACTGGAAAACCGGTCATCAGATCGGGGCCCATCTGTCCACCGGACAACAGGTCATCGGATCCGGGCCCGTCTGCCCACCGGACAACAGGTCATCGGATCGGGGCCCATCTGTCCACCGGACAACAGGTCATCGGACCGGGGCCCGTCTGCTCACCGGACAATAAGCCATCGGATACTGTCCCGTTTTCCCATAGGAAAACAGGTCATCGGATCGGGGCCCATCTGTCCACGGGACAACAGGTCATCGGATCCGGGCCCGTTTGCCCACCTGACAATAGGTCATCGGATCGGGGCGCATATGCCCACTGGACAACAGGTCATCGGATCCAGTCCCGTTTTCCCAGCGGAAAACAGGTTATCGGATCGGAGCCCATCTGTCCACCGGACAACAGGTTGTCGGATTGAAGCCCATCCGCCCACCGGACAATAGGTCATCGGATCCAGTCCCGTTTTCCAACCGGACAACAGGTCATCAGATCGGGGCTCATCTGTCCACCAGACAACAGGTTATCGGATCCGGGCACGTCTGCCCACCGGACAACAGGTCATCGGATCAGGGCCCGTCTGCTCACCGGACAACAGGTCATCGGATCGGGGCCCGTCTGCCCACCGGACAATAGGTCATCGGATCCAGTCCCGTTTTCCCACCTGAAAACAGGTCATCGGATCGGGGCCCATCTGTCCACCGGACAACAGGTCATCGGATCCGGTCCCGTCTGCCCACTGGACAACAGGGCATCGGATCGGGGCCCGTCTGCCCACCGGACAATAGGCCATCGGATCCAGTCCCGTTTTCCCACCGGAAAACAGTTCATCGGATCGGGGCCCGTCTGCCCACCGGACAATAGGTCATCGGATCCAGTCCCGTTTTCCCATCTGAAAACAGGTCATCGGATCGGGGCTCACCTGTCCACCGGACAACAGGTCATCGGATCCGGGCCCGTTTGCCCACCTGACAATAGGTCATCGGATGGCGGCTCATATGCCCACTGGACAACAGGTCTTCGGATCCAGACCCGTTTTCCTACCTGAAAACAGGTCATCAGATCGGGGCCCATCTGTCCACCGGACAGCAGGTCATCGGATCCGGGCCCGTCTGCCCACCGGACAACAGGTCATCGGATCGGGGCCCATCTACCCACCGGACAACAGGTCATCGGATCGGGGCCCGTCTGCCCACCGGACAATAGGTCATCGGATCCAGTCCCGTTTTCCCATCTGAAAACAGGTCATCGGGTCGGGACCCAGCGGCCCACTGGACAACAGGTCATCGGATCGGGGCCCGTCTGCCCACCGGACAATAGGCCATCAGATCCAGTCCCGTTTTCCCATCGGAAAACAGGTCATCGGATCGGGACCCATCTGCCCACTGGACAACATGTCATCGGATCGGGGCCCGTCTGCCCGCCAGACAATGGGCCATCGGATCCAGTCCCGTTTTTCCATCAGAAAACAGGTCATCGGATCGGGGTCCATCTGTCCACGGGCCAACAGGTCATCGGATCCGGGCCCATTTGCCCACCTGACAATAGGTCATCGGATCGGGGCGCATATGCCCACTGGACAACAGGTCATCGGATCCAGTCCCGTTTTCCCACCTGAAAACAGGTCATCGGATCGGAGCCCATCTCTCCACCGGACAACAGGTCATCGGAACCGGGCCCTTCTGACTACCGGACAACAGGTCATTGGATTGGGGCCCATCTGCCCACCGGACAACAGGTTATCGGATCGGGGCCCGTCTGCCCACCGGACAATAGGCCATCGGATCCAGTCCCGTTTACTCACCGGAAAACAGGTCATCGGATCGAGGCCCATCTGTCCACGTGACAACAGGTCATCGGATCCGGGCCCGTTTGCCCACCTGACAATAGGTCATTGGATCGGGGAGCATATGCCCACTGTACAACAGGTCATCGGATCCAGTCCCGTTTTCCCACCGGACAACAGGTCATCGAATCGGGACCCATCTGCCCACCGGACAACAGGTCATCGGATCGGAGCCCGTCTACCCGCCAGACAATAGGCCATCGGATCCAGACCCGTTTTCCCATCGGAAAACAGGTCATCGGATCGGGGCCCATCTGTCCATGGGACAATAGGTCATCGGATCCGGGCCCGTTTGCCCACCTGACAATAGGTCACCGGATCGGGGTGCATATGAACACTGGACAACAGGTCATCGGATCCAGTCCCGTTTTCCCACCTAAAAACAGGTAATCGGATCGGGGCCCATCTCTCCACCGGACAACAGGTCATCGGATCCGGGCCCGTCTGCCCACCGGACAACAGGTCTTCGGATCGGGACCCATCTGCCCACCGGACAACAGGTCATTGGATCCAGTCCCGTTTTCCCACCGGAAAACAGGTCATCAGATCGGGGCCCATCTGTCCACCGGACAGCAGGTCATCGGATCCGGGCCCGTCTGCCCAAGGGACAACAGGTCATTGGATCGGGGCCCATCTACCCACCGGACAACAGGTCATCGGACCGGGGCCCGTCTGCCCACCGGACAATAGGCCATCGGATCCAGTCCCGTTTTCCCATAGGAAAACAGGTCATCGAATCGGGGCCCATCTGTCCACGGGACAACAGGTCATCGGATCCAGTCCCGTTTTCCCACAGGAAAACAGGTCATCGGATCGGGGCCCATCTGTCCACGGGATAACTGGTTGTCGGATTGAAGCCCATCTGCCCACCGGACAATAGGTCATCGGATCCAGTCCGTTTTCCAACCGGACAACAGGTCATCGGATCGGGGCCCATCTGTCCACCAGACAACAGGTTATCGGATCCGGGCCCGTCTGCCCTCCGGACAACAGGTCATCGGATCGGGGCCCATCTGTCCACCGGACAACAGTTAATCGGATCCGGTCCCGTCTACCCACTGGAGAACAGGTCATCGGATCGGGGCCCGTCTGCCCACCGGACAAAAGGCCATCAGATCCAGTCCCGTTTTACCACCGGAAAACAGTTCATCGGATCGGGGCCCATCTGCCCACCGGACAACCGGTCATCGGAACCGGGCCCGTCTGCCCACCGGACAGCAGGTCATCGGATCCAGTCCCGTTTTCCCACCGAAAAACAGGTCATCAGATCGGGCCCATCTGTCCACCGGACAACAGGTCATCGGACCGGGGCCCGTCTGCCCACCGGACAATAGGCCATCGGATCCAGTCCCGTGTTCCCATAGGAAAACAGGTCATCGGATCGGGGCCCATCTGTCCACGGGACAACAGGTCATCGGATCCAGTCCCGTTTTCCCACCGGAAAACAGGTCATCGTCCCGTTTTCCCACCGGAAAACAGGTCATCAGATCGGGCCCATCTGTCCACCGGACAACAGGTCATCGGACCGGGGCCCATCTGTCCACCGGACAACAGGTCATCGGATCCAGTCCCGTTTTGACACCGGAAAACAGGTCATCGGATCGGGGCCCATCTGTCCACCGGACAACAGGTTGTCGGACTGAAGCCCAGCTGCCCACTGGACAATAGGTAATCGGATCCAGTCCCGTTTTCCAACCGGACAACAAGTCATCGGATCGGGGCCCATCTGTCCACCAGACAACAGGTTATCGGATCCGGGCCCGTCTGCCCACCGGACAACAGGTCATCGGATCAGGGCCCATGTGCTCACCGGACAACAGGTCATCGGATCGGGGCCCGTCTGCCCACCGGACAATAGGTCATCGGATCCAGTCCCGTTTTCCCACCGGAAAACAGGTCATCGGATCGGGGCCCATCTGTCCACCGGACAACAGGTCATCGGATCCGGTCCCGTCTACCCACTGGACAACAGGTCATCGGATCTGGTCCCGTCTGCCCACTGGACAACAGGGCATCGGATCGGGGCCAGTCTGCCCACCGGACAATAGGCCATCGGATCCAGTCCCGTTTTCCCACCAGAAAACAGTTCATCGGATCGGGGCCCATCTGTCCACCGGACAACAGGTCATCGGATCCGGGCCCGTTTGCCCACCTGACAATAGGTCATCGGATCATGGTGCATATGCCCACTGGACAACAGGTCTTCGGATCCAGTCCCGTTTTCCCACCAGAAAACAGGTCATCGGATCGGGGCCCATCTGTCCACCGGACAAAAGGTCATCAGAACCGGGCCTGTCTGTCCACCGGACAACAGGTCATCGGATCGGGGCCCATCTGCCCACCGGACAATAGGCCATCGGATCCAGTCCCGTTTACCCACTGGAAAACAGGTCATCGGATCGGGGCCCATCTGTCCACGGTCCAACAGGTCATCGGATCTGGGCCCGTTTGTCCGCCTGACAATAGGTCATCAGATCGGGGCACATATGCCTACTGAACAACAGGTCATCGGATCCAGTCCCGCTTTTCCACCGGAAAACAGGTCATCGGATTGGGGCCCATCTGCCCACCGGACAACAGGTCATTGGATCGGGGCCCGTCTGCCCACCGGACAATAGGCCATCGGATCCAGTCCCGTTTTCCCACCGGACAACAGGTCATCGGATCGGGACCCATCTGCCCACCGGACAACAGGTCATCGGATCGGGGCCCGTCTGCCCGCGAGACAATAGGCCATCGGTTCCAGTTCCGCTTTCCCATCGGAAAACAGGTCATCGGATTGGGGCCCATCTGTCCACGGGATAACAGGTCATCGGATCCGGGCCCGTTTGCCCACCTGACAATAGGTCATCGGATCGGGGTGCATATGCCCACTGGACAACAGTTCATCGGATCCAGTAACGTTTTCCCACCGGAAAATAGCTCATCGGATCTGGGCCCATCTGTCCACCGGACAACAGGTTGTCGGATTGAAGCCCATCTGCCCACCGGACAATAGGTCATCGGATCCAGTCCCGTTTTCCCATCTGAAAACAGGTCATCGAGTCGGGACCCATCTGCCCACTGGACAACAGGTCATCGGATCGGGGCCCGTCTTCCCACCCGACAATAGGCCATCAGATCCAGTCCCGTTTTCCCATCGGAAAACAGGTCATCGGATCGGGGCCCATATGTCCACTGGACAACAGGTTGTCGGACTGAAGCCCATCTGCCCACCGGACAAGAGGCCATCGGATCCAGTCCCGTTTTCCAACCGGACAACAGGTCATCGGATAGGGGCCCATCTGTCCACCGGACAACAGGTTATCGGATCAGGGCCCGTCTGCCCACCGGACAACAGGTCATTGGATCAGGGCCCATCTGCTCACCGGACAACAGGTCATCGGATCGGGGCCCGTCTGCCCACCGGACAATAGGTCATCGGATCCAGTCCCGTTTTCCCATCTGAAAACAGGTCATCGGATCGGGACCCATCTGCCCACTGGACAACATGTCATCGGATCGGGGCCCGTCTGCCCGCCAGACAATGGGCCATCGGATCCAGTCCCGTTTTCCCATCAGAAAACAGGTCATCGGATCGGGGTCCATCTGTCTACGGGCCAGCAGGTCATCGGATCCGGGCCCGTTTGCCCACCTGACAATAGGTCATCGGATCGGGGCGCATATGCCCACTGGACAACAGGTCATCGGATCCAGTCCCGTTTTCCCACCTGAAAACAGGTCATCGGATCGGAGCCCATCTCTCCACCGGACAACAGGTCATCGGATCCGGGCCCGTCTTCCCACCGGACAACAGGTCATCGGATCGGGACCCATCTGCCCACCGGACAACAGGTCATCGGATCGGGGCCCGTCTGCCCACCGGACAATAGCCCATCGGATCCAGTCCCGTTTTCCCATCGGAAAACAGGTCATCGGATTGGGTCCCATCTGTCCACGGGACAACAGGTCATCGGATCCGGGCTCGTTTGCCCACCTGAAAATAGGTCATCGGATCGGGTCGCATATGCCCACTGGACAACAGGAACAGGTCATCGGATCCAGTCCCGTTTTCCCACCGGAAAACAGGTCATCGGATCGGGGACCATCTGTCCACCGGACAACAGGTCATCGGATCTGGGCCCATCTGCCCACTGGACAACAGGTCATCGGGTCGGGACCCATCGGCCCACTGGACAACAGGTCATCGGATCGGGGCCCGTCTGCCCACCAGACAACAGGTCATTGGATCAGGGCCCATCTGCTCACCGGACAACAGGTCATCGGATCGGGGCCCGTCTGCCCACCGGACAATAGGTCATCGGATCCAGTCCCGTTTTCCCATCTGAAAACAGGTCATCGGATCGGGGCCCATCTGTCCACCGGACAACAGGTCATCGGATCTGGGCCCATCTGCCCACTGGACAACAGGTCATCGGGTCGGGACCCATCGGCCCACTGGACAACAGGTCATCGGATCGGGGCCCGTCTGCCCACCGGACAATAGGCCATCAGATCCAGTCCCGTTTTCCCATCGGAAAACAGGTCATCGGATCGGGGCTCATATGCCCACCGGACAACAGATCATTGGATCGGGGGCCCGTCTGCCCGCCAGACAATGGGCCATCGGATCCAGTCCCGTTTTCCCATCGGAAAACAGGTCATCGGATCGGGACCCATCTGCCCACTGGACAACATGTCATCGGATCGGGGCCCGTCTGCCCGCCAGACAATGGGCCATCGGATCCAGTCCCGTTTTCCCATCAGAAAACAAGTCATCGGATCGGGGTCCATCTGTCCACGGGCCAACAGGTCATCGGATCCGGGCCCGTTTGCCCACCTGACAATAGGTCATCGGATCCAGTCCCGTTTTCCAACCGGACAACAGGTCATCGGATCGGGGCCCGTTTGCCCACCGGACAACAGGTCATTGGATCAGGGCCCATCTGCTCACCTGACAATAGGTCATCGGATCGGGGCGCATATGCCCACTGGACAACAGGTCATCGGATCCAGTCCCATTTTTCCACCTGAAAACAGGTCATCGGATCGGGGCCCATCTCTCCACCGGACAACAGGTCATCGGATCCGGGCCCGTCTTCCCACCGGACAACAGGTCATCGGATCGGGACCCATCTGCCCACCGGACAACAGGTCATCCGATCGGGGCCCGTCTGCCCACGAGACAATAGGCCATCGGATCCAGTCCTGTTTTCCCATCGGAAAACAGGTCATCGGATTGGGTCCCATCTGTCCACGGGACAACAGGTCATCGGATCCGGGCCCGTTTGCCCACCTGAAAATAGGTCATCGGATCGGGGTGCATATGCCCACTGGACAACAGGTCATCGGATCCAGTCCCGTTTTCCCACCAGAAAACAGGTCATCGGATCGGGGCCCATCTGTCCACCGGACAACAGTTTGTCGGATTGAAGACCATCTGCCCACCGGACAATAGGTCATCGGATCCAGTCCCGTTTTCCAACTGGACAACAGGTCATCGGATCGGGGCCCATCTGTCCACCGGACAACAGGTCATCGTTCCGGGCCCGTTTGCCCACCTGACAATAGGTCATCGGATGGCGGCTCATATGCCCACTGGACAACAGGTCTTCGGATCCAGTCCCGTTTTCCTACCTGAAAACAGGTCATCGGATCAGGGCCCATCTGTCCACCGGACAACAGGTCATCGGAACCGGGCCCTTCTGACCACCGGACAACAGGTCATCGGATCGGGGCCCATCTGCCCACCGGACAACAGGTTATCGGATCGGGGCCCGTCTGCCCACCGGACAATAGGCCATCGGATCCAGTCCCGTTTACTCACCGGAAAACAGGTCATCGGATCGGGGCCCATCTGTCCACGTGACAACAGGTCATCGGATCCGGGCCCGTTTGCCCACCTGACAATAGGTCATCGGATCGGGGAGCATATGCCCACTGTACAACAGGTCATCGGATCCAGTCCCGTTTTCCCACCGGACAACAGGTCATCGAATCGGGACCCATCTGCCCACCGGACAACAGGTCATCGGATCGGGGCCCGTCTACCCGCCAGACAATAGGCCATCGGATCCAGACCCGTTTTCCCATCGGAAAACAGGTCATCGGATCGGGGCCCATCTGTCCATGGGACAATAGGTCATCGGATCCGGGCCCGTTTGCCCACCTGACAATAGGTCACCGGATCGGGGTGCATATGCCCACTGGACAACAGGTCATCGGATCCAGTCCCGTTTTCCCACCTAAAAACAGGTAATTGGATCGGGGCCCATCTCTCCACCGGACAACAGGTCATCGGATCCGGGCCCGTCTGCCCACCGGACAACAGGTATTCGGATCGGGACCCATCTGCCCACCGGACAACAGGTCATTGGATCCAGTCCCATTTTCCCACCGGAAAACAGGTCATCAGATCGGGGCCCATCTGTCCACCGGACAGCAGGTCATCGGATCCGGGCCCGTCTGCCCACGGACAACAGGTCATCGGATCGGGGCCCATCTGCCCACCGGACAACAGGTCATCGGACCGGGGCCCGTCTGCCCACCGGACAATAGGCCATCGGATCCAGTCCCGTTTTCCCATAGGAAAACAGGTCATCGAATCGGGGCCCATCTGTCCACGGGATAACTGGTTGTTGGATTGAAGCCCATCTGCCCACCGGACAATAGGTCATCGGATCCAGTCCCGTTTTCCAACCGGACAACAGGTCATCGGATCGGGGCCCATCTGTCCACCAGACAACAGGTTATCGGATACGGGCCCGTCTGCCCAACGGACAAAAGGTCATCGGATCAGGGCCCATCTGCTCAGCGGACAACAGGTCATCGAATCGGGGCCCATCTGTCCACGGGACAACAGGTCATCGGATCCAGTCCCGTTTTCCCACCGGAAAACAGGTCATCGGATCGGGGCCCATCTGTCCACCGGACAACTGGTTGTCGGATTGAAGCCCATCTGCCCACCGGACAATAGGTCATCGGATCCAGTCCCGTTTTCCAACCGGACAACAGGTCATCGGATCGGGGCCCATCTGTCCACCAGACAACAGGTCATCGGATCCGGGCCCGTCTGCCCTCCGGACAACAGGTCATCGGATCGGGGCCCATCTGTCCACCGGACAACAGTTAATCGGATCCGGTCCCGTCTACCCACTGCAGAACAGGTCATCGGATCGGGGCCCGTCTGCCCACCGGACAAAAGGCCATCGGATCCAGTCCCGTTTTACCACCGGAAAACAGTTCATCGGATCGGGGCCCATCTGCCCACCGGACAACCGGTCATCAGATCGGGCCCATCTGTCCACCGGACAACAGGTCATCGGATCCGATGACCTATCTGCCCACCGGACAACAGGTCATCGACCAGGGCCCGTCTGCCCACCGGACAATAATAGGCCATCGGATCCAGTCCCGTGTTCCCATAGGAAAACAGGTCATCGGATCGGGGCCCATCTGTCCACGGGACAACAGGTCATCGGATCCAGTCCCGTTTTCCCACCGGAAAACAGGTCATCGTCCCGTTTTCCCACCGGAAAACAGGTCATCAGATCGGGCCCATCTGTCCACCGGACAACAGGTCATCGGACCGGGGCCCATCTGTCCACGGGACAACAGGTCATCGGATCCAGTCCCGTTTTCCCACCGGAAAACAGGTCATCGGATCGGGGCCCATCTGTCCACCGGACAACAGGTTGTCGGATTGAAGCCCATCAGCCCACTGGACAATAGGTAATCGGATCCAGTCCCGTTTTCCAACCGGACAACAAGTCATCGGATCGGGGCCCATCTGTCCACCAGACAACAGGTTATCGGATCCGGGCCCGTCTGCCCACCGGACAACAGGTCATCGGATCAGGGCCCATGTGCTCACCGGACAACAGGTCATCGGATCGGGGCCCGTCTGCCCACCGGACAATAGGTCATCGGATCCAGTCCCGTTTTCCCACCGGAAAACAGGTCATCGGATCGGGGCCCATCTGTCCACCGGACAACAGGTCATCGGATCCGGTCCCGTCTACCCACTGGACAACAGGTCATCGGATCCGGTCCCGTCTGCCCACTGGACAACAGGGCATCGGATCGGGGCCAGTCTGCCCACCGGACAATAGGCCATCGGATCCAGTCCCGTTTTCCCACCGGAAAACAGTTCATCGGATCGGGGCCCATCTGTCCACCGGACAACAGGTCATCGGATCCGGGCCCGTTTGCCCACCTGACAATAGGTCATCGGATCGGGGTGCATATGCCCACTGGACAACAGGTCTTCGGATCCAGTCCCGTTTTCCCACCAGAAAACAGGTCATCGGATCGGGGCCCATCTGTCCACCGGACAACAGGTCATCAGAACCGGGCCTGTCTGTCCACCGGACAACAGGTCATCGGATCGGGGCCCATCTGCCCACCGGACAATAGGCCATCGGATCCAGTCCCGTTTACCCACTGGAAAACAGGTCATCGGATTGGGGCCCAACTGTCCACGGTCCAACAGCTCATCGGATCTGGGCCCGTTTTTCCGCCTGACAATAGGTCATCAGATCAGGGCACATATGCCTACTGAACAACAGTTCATCGGATCCAGTCCCGCTTTTCCACCGGAAAACAGGTCATCGGATCGGGACCCATCTGCCCACTGGACAACATGTCATCGGATCGGGGCCCGTCTGCCCGCCAGACAATGGGCCATCGGATCCAGTCCCGTTTTCCCATCAGAAAACAGGTCATCGGATCGGGGTCCATCTGTCTACGGGCCAACAGGTCATCGGATCCGGGCCCGTTTGCCCACCTGACAATAGGTCATCGGATCGGGGCGCATATGCCCACTGGACAACAGGTCATCGGATCCAGTCCCGTTTTCCCACCTGAAAACAGGTCATCGGATCGGAGCCCATCTCTCCACCGGACAACAGGTCATCGGATCCGGGCCCGTCTTCCCACCGGACAACAGGTCATCGGATCGGGACCCATCTGCCCACCGGACAACAGGTCATCGGATCGGGGCCCGTCTGCCCACCGGACAATAGCCCATCGGATCCAGTCCCGTTTTCCCATCGGAAAACAGGTCATCGGATTGGGTCCCATCTGTCCACGGGACAACAGGTCATCGGATCCGGGCTCGTTTGCCCACCTGAAAATAGGTCATCGGATCGGGTCGCATATGCCCACTGGACAACAGGAACAGGTCATCGGATCCAGTCCCGTTTTCCCACCAGAAAACAGGTCATCGAAACGGGGACCATCTGTCCACCGGACAACAGGTCATCGGATCTGGGCCCATCTGCCCACTGGACAACAGGTCATCGGGTCGGGACCCATCGGCCCACTGGACAACAGGTCATCGGATCGGGGCCCGTCTGCCCACCAGACAACAGGTCATTGGATCAGGGCCCATCTGCTCACCGGACAACAGGTCATCGGATCGGGGCCCGTCTGCCCACCGGACAATAGGTCATCGGATCCAGTCCCGTTTTCCCATCTGAAAACAGGTCATCGGATCGGGGCCCATCTGTCCACCGGACAACAGGTCATCGGATCTGGGCCCATCTGCCCACTGGACAACAGGTCATCGGGTCGGGACCCATCGGCCCACTGGACAACAGGTCATCGGATCGGGGCCCGTCTGCCCACCGGACAATAGGCCATCAGATCCAGTCCCGTTTTCCCATCGGAAAACAGGTCATCGGATCGGGGCTCATATGCCCACCGGACAACAGATCATTGGATCGGGGGCCCGTCTGCCCGCCAGACAATGGGCCATCGGATCCAGTCCCGTTTTCCCATCGGAAAACAGGTCATCGGATCGGGACCCATCTGCCCACTGGACAACATGTCATCGGATCGGGGCCCGTCTGCCCGCCAGACAATGGGCCATCGGATCCAGTCCCGTTTTCCCATCAGAAAACAAGTCATCGGATCGGGGTCCATCTGTCCACGGGCCAACAGGTCATCGGATCCGGGCCCGTTTGCCCACCTGACAATAGGTCATCGGATCCAGTCCCGTTTTCCAACCGGACAACAGGTCATCGGATCGGGGCCCGTTTGCCCACCGGACAACAGGTCATTGGATCAGGGCCCATCTGCTCACCTGACAACAGGTCATCGGATCGGGGCGCATATGCCCACTGGACAACAGGTCATCGGATCCAGTCCCATTTTTCCACCTGAAAACAGGTCATCGGATCGGGGCCCATCTCTCCACCGGACAACAGGTCATCGGATCCGGGCCCGTCTTCCCACCGGACAACAGGTCATCGGATCGGGACCCATCTGCCCACCGGACAACAGGTCATCCGATCGGGGCCCGTCTGCCCACCGGACAATAGGCCATCGGATCCAGTCCTGTTTTCCCATCGGAAAACAGGTCATCGGATTGGGTCCCATCTGTCCACGGGACAACAGGTCATCGGATCCGGGCCCGTTTGCCCACCTGAAAATAGGTCATCGGATCGGGGTGCATATGCCCACTGGACAACAGGTCATCGGATCCAGTCCCGTTTTCCCACCAGAAAACAGGTCATCGGATCGGGGCCCATCTGTCCACCGGACAACAGTTTGTCGGATTGAAGACCATCTGCCCACCGGACAATAGGTCATCGGATCCAGTCCCGTTTTCCAACTGGACAACAGGTCATCGGATCGGGGCCCATCTGTCCACCGGACAACAGGTCATCGTTCCGGGCCCGTTTGCCCACCTGACAATAGGTCATCGGATGGCGGCTCATATGCCCACTGGACAACAGGTCTTCGGATCCAGTCCCGTTTTCCTACCTGAAAACAGGTCATCGGATCAGGGCCCATCTGTCCACCGGACAACAGGTCATCGGAACCGGGCCCTTCTGACCACCGGACAACAGGTCATCGGATCGGGGCCCATCTGCCCACCGGACAACAGGTTATCGGATCGGGGCCCGTCTGCCCACCGGACAATAGGCCATCGGATCCAGTCCCGTTTACTCACCGGAAAACAGGTCATCGGATCGGGGCCCATCTGTCCACGTGACAACAGGTCATCGGATCCGGGCCCGTTTGCCCACCTGACAATAGGTCATCGGATCGGGGAGCATATGCCCACTGTACAACAGGTCATCGGATCCAGTCCCGTTTTCCCACCGGACAACAGGTCATCGAATCGGGACCCATCTGCCCACCGGACAACAGGTCATCGGATCGGGGCCCGTCTACCCGCCAGACAATAGGCCATCGGATCCAGACCCGTTTTCCCATCGGAAAACAGGTCATCGGATCGGGGCCCATCTGTCCATGGGACAATAGGTCTTCGGATCCAGTCCCGTTTTCCCAACAGAAAACAGGTCATCGGATCGGGGCCCATCTGTCCACCGGACAACAGGTCATCAGAACCGGGCCTGTCTGTCCACCGGACAACAGGTCATCGGATCGGGGGCCCATCTGCCCACCGGACAATAGGCCATCGGATCCAGTCCCGTTTACCCACTGGAAAACAGGTCATCGGATTGGGGCCCAACTGTCCACGGTCCAACAGGTCATCGGATCTGGGCCCGTTTGTCCGCCTGACAATAGGTCATCAGATCAGGGCACATATGCCTACTGAACAACAGGTCATCGGATCCAGTCCCGCTTTTCCACCGGAAAACAGGTCATCGGATTGGGGCCCATCTGCCCACCGGACAACAGGTCATCGGATCGGGGCCCGTCTGCCCACCGGACAATAGGCCATCGGATCCAGTCCCGTTTTCCCACCGGACAACAGGTCATCGGATCGGGACCCATCTGCCCGCGAGACAATAGGCCATCGGTTCCAGTTCCGCTTTCCCATCGGAAAACAGGTCATCGGATTGGGGCCCATCTGTCCACGGGATAACAGGTCATCGGATCCGGGCCCGTTTGCCCACCTGACAATAGGTCATCGGATCGGGGTGCATATGCCCACTGGACGACAGTTCATCAGATCCAGTAACGTTTTCCCACCGGAAAATAGCTCATCGGATCTGGGCCCATCTGTCCACCGGACAACAGGTTGTCGGATTGAAGCCCATCTGCCCACCGGACAATAGATAATCGGATCCAGTCCCGTTTTACAACCGGGCAACAGGTCATCGGATCGGGGCACATCTGTCCACCGGACAACAGGTTAGCGGATCAGGGCCCGTCTGCCCACCGGACAACAGGTCATTGGATATTTGATCAGGGCCCATCTGCTCACCGGACAACAGGTCATTGGATCGGGGCCCATCTGCCCACCGGACAATAGGTCATCGGATCCAGTCCCGTTTTCCCATCTGAAAACAGGTCATCGGATCGGGGGCCCATATGTCCACCAAACAACAGGTCATCGGATCCGGGCCCGTCTGCCCACTGGACAACAGGTCATCGAGTCGGGACCCATCTGCCCACTGGACAACAGGTCATCGGATCGGGGCCCGTCTGCCCACCGGACAATAGGCCATCAGATCCAGTCCCGTTTTCCCATCGGAAAACAGGTCATCGGATCGGGGCCCATATGTCCACTGGACAACAGGTTGTCGGACTGAAGCCCATCTGCCCACCGGACAAGAGGTCATCGGATCCAGTCCCGTTTTCCAACCGGACAACAGGTCATCGGATAGGGGCCCATCTGTCCACCGGACAACAGGTTATCGGATCAGGGCCCGTCTGCCCACCGGACAACAGGTCATTGGATCAGGGCCCATCTGCTCACCGGACAACAGGTCATCGGATCCAGTCCCGTTTTCCCATCTGAAAACAGGTCATCGGATCGGGGCCCATCTGTCCACTGGACAACAGGTCATCGGATCTGGGCCCATCTGCCCACTGGACAACAGGTCATCGGGTCGGGACCCAGCGGCCCACTGGACAACAGGTCATCGGATCGGGGCCCGTCTGCCCACCGGACAATAGGCCATCAGATCCAGTCCCGTTTTCCCATCGGAAAACAGGTCATCGGATCGGGACCCATCTGCCCACTGGACATGTCATCGGATCGGGGCCCGTCTGCCCGCCAGACAATGGGCCATCGGATCCAGTCCCATTTTCCCATCAGAAAACAGGTCATCGGATCGGGGTCCATCTGTCCACGGGCCAACAGGTCATCGGATCCGGGCCCGTTTGCCCACCTGACAATAGGTCATCGGATCGGGGCGCATATGCCCACTGGACAACAGGTCATCGGATCCAGTCCCGTTTTCCCACCTGAAAACAGGTCATCGGATCGGAGCCCATCTCTCCACCGGACAACAGGTCATCGGATCCGGGCCCGTCTTCCCACCGGACAACAGGTCATCGGATCGGGACCCATCTGCGCACCGGACAACAGGTCATCGGATCGGGGCCCGTCTGCCCACCGGACAATAGCCCATCGGATCCAGTCCCGTTTTCCCATCGGAAAACAGGTCATCGGATTGGGTCCCATATGTCCACGGGACAACAGGTCATCGGATCCGGGCTCGTTTGCCCACCTGGAAATAGGTCATCGGATCGGGGCGCATATGCCCACTGGACAACAGGAACAGGTCATCGGATCCAGTCCCGTTTTCCCACCGGAAAACAGGTCATCGGATCGGGGAAAATCTGTCCACCGGACAACAGGTCATCGGATCTGGGCCCATCTGCCCACTGGACAACAGGTCATCGGATCGGGGCCCATATGTCCACCGGACAACAGGTCATCGGATTTGAGCCCGTTTGCCCACCTGACAATAGGTCATCGGATCGGGGCTCATATGCCCACCGGACAACAGATCATCGGATCGGGGCCCGTCTGCCCGCCAGACAATGGGCCATCGAATCCAGTCCCGTTTTCCCATCGGAAAACAGGTCATCGGATCGGGACCCATCTGCCCACTGGACAACATGTCATCGGATCGGGGCCCGTCTGCCCGCCAGACAATGGGCCATCGGATCCAGTCCCGTTTTCCCATCAGAAAACAGGTCATCGGATCGGGGTCCATCTGTCCACGGGCCAACAGGTCATCGGATCCGGGCCCGTTTGCCCACCTGACAATAGGTCATGGGATCCAGTCCCGTTTTCCAACCGGACAACAGGTCATCGGATCGGGGCCCATCTGTCCACCGGACAACAGGATATCGGATCCGGGCCCGTCTGCCCACCGGACAACAGGTCATTGGATCAGGGCCCATCTGCTCACCTGACAATAGGTCATCGGATCGGGGCGCATATGCCCACTGGACAACAGGTCATCGGATCCAGTCCCGTTTTCCCACCTGAAAACAGGTCATCGGATCGGGGCCCATCTCTCCACTGGACAACTGGTCATCGGATCGGGACCCATCTGCCCACCGGACAACAGGTCATCAGATCGGGGCCCGTCTGCCCACCGGACAATAGGCCATCGGATCCAGTCCTGTTTTCCCATCGGAAAACATGTCATCGGATTGGGTCCCATCTGTCCACGGGACAACAGGTCATCGGATCCGGGCCCGTTTGCCCACCTGAAAATAGGTCATCGGATCGGGGTGCATATGCCCACTGGACAACAGGTCATCGGATCCAGTCCCGTTTTCCCACCGGAAAACAGGTCATTGGATCGGGGCCCATCTGTCCACCGGACAACAGGTTGTCGGATTGAAGCCCATCTGCCCACCGGACAATAGGTCATCGGATCCAGTCCCGTTTTCCAACTGGACAACAGGTCATCGGATCGGGGCCCATCTGTCCACCGGACAACAGGATATCGGATCCGGGCCCGTCTGCCCACCGGACAACAGGTCATTGGATCAGGGCCCATCTGCTCACCGGACAACAGGTCATCGGATCGGGGCTCGTCTGCCCACCGGACAATAGGCCATCGGATCCAGTCCCGTTTTCCCACTGGAAAACAGGTCATCGGATCGGGGCCCATATGTCCACCGGACAACAGGTCATCGGATCCGGGCCCGTTTGCCCACCTGACAATAGGTGATCGGATCGGGGCTCATATGCCCACTGGACAACAGGTCATCGGATCCAGTCCCGTTTTCCCACCTGAAAGCAGGTCATCGGATCGGGGCCCATCTGTCCACCAGACAACAGGTCATCGGAACCGGGCCCGTCTGCCCACCGGACTACAGGTCATCGGATCGGGGCCCATCTGCCCCCTGGACAACAGGTCATCGGATCGGGGCTCGTCTGCCCACCGGACAATAGGCCAATGGATCCAGTCCCGTTTACCCACTGGAAAACAGGTCATCGGATCAGGGCCCATCTGTCCACGTGACAACAGGTCATCGGATGCGGGACCGTTTGCCCACCTGACAATAGGTCATCGGATCGGGGCGCATATGCCCACTGGACAACAGGTCATCGGATCCAGTCCCGTTTTCCCACTGGACAACAGGTCACCGGATCGGGACCCATCTGCCCACCGGACAACAGGTCATCGGATCGGGGCCCGTTTACCCACCAGACAATAGGTCATCGGATCGGGGCGCATATGCCCACTGGACAACAGGTCATCGGATCCAGTCCCGTTTTCCCACCGGAAAACAGCTCATCGGATCGGGGCCCATCTGTCCACCGGACAACAGGTTGTCGGATTGAAGCCCATCTGCCCACCGGACAATAGGTCATCGGATCCAGTCCCGTTTTCCAACCGGACAACAGGTCATCGGATCCAGTCCCGTCTGCCCACCGGACAAAAGAACATCGGATCAGGGCCCATCTGCTCACCGGACAACAGGTCATCGGATCCAGTCCCGTTTTCTCATCTGAAAACAGGTCATCGGATCGGGGCCCATCTGTCCACCGGACAAGAGGTCATCGGATCCGGGCCCATCTGCTCACTGGACAACAGGTCATCGGATCGGGGCCCATCTGCCCACCGGACAACAGGTCATCGGATCCAGTCCCGTTTTCCCACCGGAAAACAGCTCATCGGATCGGGGCCCATCTGTCCACCGGACAACAGGTTGTCGGATTGAAGCCCATCTGCCCACCGGACAATAGGTCATCGGATCCAGTCCCGTTTTCCAACCGGACAACAGGTCATCGGATCCAGTCCCGTCTGCCCACCGGACAAAAGAACATCGGATCAGGGCCCATCTGCTCACCGGACAACAGGTCATCGGATCCAGTCCCGTTTTCTCATCTGAAAACAGGTCATCGGATCGGGGCCCATCTGTCCACCGGACAAGAGGTCATCGGATCCGGGCCCATCTGCTCACTGGACAACAGGTCATCGGATCGGGGCCCATCTGCCCACCGGACAACAGGTCATCGGATCCAGTCCCATTTTCCCACCGGAAAACAGGTCATCAGATCGGGGCCCATCTGTCCACGGGACAACAGGTCATCGAATCTGGGCCCGTCTGCCCACCGGACAACAGGTCATCGGATCGGGCCCATCTGCCCACCGGACAACAGGTCATCGGACCGGGGTCCGTCTGCCCACCGAACAATAGGCCATCGGATCCAGTCCCGTTTTCCCATAGCAAAACAGAGCATCGGATCGGGGCCCATCTGTCCACGGGACAACAGGTCATCGGATCCAGTCCCGTTTTCCAATCGGGAAAACAGGTCATCGGATTGGGGCCCATCTGTCCACCGGATAACTGGTTGTCGGATTGAAGCCCATCTGCCCACCGGACAATAGGTAATCGGATCCAGTACCGTTTTTCAACCGGACAACAGGTCATCGGATCGGGGCCCATCTGTCCACCAGACAACAGGTTATCGGATCCGGGCCCGTCTGCCCACCGGACAACAGGTCATCGGATCCGGGCCCGTCTGCCCACCGGACAACAGGTCATCGGATCATGGCCCATCTGCTCACCGGACAAAAAGTCATCGGATCGGGGCCCGTCTACGGTCATCGGATCGGGGCCCGTCTACGGTCATCGGATCCAGTCCCGTTTTCCCACCTGAAAACAGGTCATCGCATCGGGGCCCGTCTGCCCACCGGACAATAGGCCATCGGATCCAGTCCCTTTTTCCAACCGGAAAACAGTTCATCGGATCGGCGCCCATCTGCCCACCGGACAACAGGTCATCGGAACCGGGCCCGTCTGCCCACCGGACAACAGGTCATCGGATCCAGTCCCGTTTTTCCACCGGAAAACAGGTCATCAGATCGGGGCCCATCTGTCCACCGGACAACAGGTCATCGGATCCGGGCCCGTCTGCCCATCGGACAACAGGTCATTGGATCGGGGCCCATCTGCCCACCGGACAGCAGGTCATCGGACCGGGGCCCATCTGCCCACCGGACAATAGTCCATCGGATCCAGTCCCGTTTTCCCATAGGAAAACAGGTCATTGGATCAGGGCCCATTTGTCCACGGGACAACAGGTCATCGGATCCAGTCCCTTTTTCCCACCGGAAAACAGGTCATCGGATCGGGGCCCATCTGTCCACCGGACAACAGGTTGTCGGATTGAAGCCCATCTGCCCACCGGACAATAGGTCATCGGATCCAGTCCCGTTTTCCAACCGGACAACAGGTCATCGGATCGGGGCCCATCTGTCCACTAGACAACAAGTTATCGGATACGGGCCCGTCTGCCCACCGGACAACAGGTCATCGGATCAGGGCCCATCTGCTCACCGGACAACAGGTCATCGGATCGGGGCCCATCTGTCCACCGGACAACAGGTCATCGGATCCGGTCCCGTCTGCCCACTGGACAACAGGTCATCGGATGGGGGCCCGTCTGCCCAAGGGACAATAGGCCATCGGATCCAGTCCCGTTTTCCCACCTGACATTAGGTCATCGGATCGGGGCGCATATGCCCACTGTACAACAGGTCATCGGATCCAGTCCCGTTTTCCCACCGGACAACAGGTCATCGAATCGGGACCCATCTGCCCACCGGACAACAGGTCATCGGATCGGGGCCCATCTGCCCACCGGACAACAGGTCATCGGACCGGGGCCCATCTGCCCACCGGACAATAGGCCATCGGATCCAGTCCCGTTATCCCACAGGAAAACAGGTCATCGAATCGGGGCCCATCTGTCCACGGGACAACAGGTCATCGGATCCAGTCCCGTTTTCCCACAGGAAAACATGTCATCGGATCGGGGCCCATCTGTCCACCAGACAACAGGTTATCGGATCCGGGCCCGTCTGCCCACCGGACAACAGGTCATCGGATCCGGGGTCCGTCTACCCACCGAACAATAGGCCATCGGATCCAGTCCCGTTTTCCCATAGCAAAACAGATCATCGGATCGGGGCCCATCTGTCCACGGGACAACAGGTCATCGGATCCAGTCCCGTTTTCCAATCGGGAAAACAGGTCATCGGATTGGGGCCCATCTGTCCACCGGATAACTGGTTGTCGGATTGAAGCCCATCTGCCCACCGGACAATAGGTAATCGGATCCAGTACCGTTTTCCAACCGGACAACAGGTCATCGGATCGGGGCCCATCTGTCCACCAGACAACAGGTTATCGGATCCGGGCCCGTCTGCCCACCGGACAACAGGTCATCGGATCCGGGCCCGTCTGCCCACCGGACAACAGGTCATCGGATCAGGGCCCATCTGCTCACCGGACAAAAAGTCATCGGATCGGGGCCCGTCTACGGTCATCGGATCGGGGCCCGTCTACGATCATCGGATCCAGTCCCGTTTTCCCACCTGAAAACAGGTCATCGCATCGGGGCCCGTCTGCCCACCGGACAATAGGCCATCGGATCCAGTCCCTTTTTCCAACCGGAAAACAGTTCATCGGATCGGCGCCCATCTGCCCACCGGACAACAGGTCATCGGAACCGGGCCCGTCTGCCCACCGGACAACAGGTCATCGGATCCAGTCCCGTTTTTCCACCGGAAAACAGGTCATCAGATCGGGGCCCATCTGTCCACCGGACAACAGGTCATCGGATCCGGGCCCGTCTGCCCATCGGACAACAGGTCATTGGATCGGGGCCCATCTGCCCACCGGACAGCAGGTCATCGGACCGGGGCCCATCTGCCCACCGGACAATAGTCCATCGGATCCAGTCCCGTTTTCCCATAGGAAAACAGGTCATTGGATCAGGGCCCATGTGTCCACGGGACAACAGGTCATCGGATCCAGTCCCTTTTTCCCACCGGAAAACAGGTCATCGGATCGGGGCCCATCTGTCCACCGGACAACAGGTTGTCGGATTGAAGCCCATCTGCCCACCGGACAATAGGTCATCGGATCCAGTCCTGTTTTCCAACCGGACAACAGGTCATCGGATCGGGGCCCATCTGTCCACCAGACAACAAGTTATCGGATACGGGCCCGTCTGCCCACCGGACAACAGGTCATCGGATCAGGGCCCATCTGCTCACCGGACAACAGGTCATCGGATCGGGGCCCATCTGTCCACCGGACAACAGGTCATCGGATCCGGTCCCGTCTGCCCACTGGACAACAGGTCATCGGATGGGGGCCCGTCTGCCCAAGGGACAATAGGCCATCGGATCCAGTCCCGTTTTCCCACCTGACATTAGGTCATCGGATCGGGGCGCATATGCCCACTGTACAACAGGTCATCGGATCCAGTCCCGTTTTCCCACCGGACAACAGGTCATCGAATCGGGACCCATCTGCCCACCGGACAACAGGTCATCGGATCGGGGCCCATCTGCCCACCGGACAACAGGTCATCGGACCGGGGCCCATCTGCCCACCGGACAATAGGCCATCGGATCCAGTCCCGTTATCCCACAGGAAAACAGGTCATCGAATCGGGGCCCATCTGTCCACGGGACAACAGGTCATCGGATCCAGTCCCGTTTTCCCACAGGAAAACATGTCATCGGATCGGGGCCCATCTGTCCACCAGACAACAGGTTATCGGATCCGGGCCCGTCTGCCCACCGGACAACAGGTCATCGGATCCGGGCCCGTCTGCCCACCGGACAACAGGTCATCGGATCATGGCCCATCTGCTCACCGGACAAAAAGTCATCGGATCGGGGCCCGTCTACGGTCATCGGATCGGGGCCCGTCTACGGTCATCGGATCCAGTCCCGTTTTCCCACCTGAAAACAGGTCATCGCATCGGGGCCCGTCTGCCCACCGGACAATAGGCCATCGGATCCAGTCCCTTTTTCCAACCGGAAAACAGTTCATCGGATCGGCGCCCATCTGCCCACCGGACAACAGGTCATCGGAACCGGGCCCGTCTGCCCACCGGACAACAGGTCATCGGATCCAGTCCCGTTTTTCCACCGGAAAACAGGTCATCAGATCGGGGCCCATCTGTCCACCGGACAACAGGTCATCGGATCCGGGCCCGTCTGCCCATCGGACAACAGGTCATTGGATCGGGGCCCATCTGCCCACCGGACAGCAGGTCATCGGACCGGGGCCCATCTGCCCACCGGACAATAGTCCATCGGATCCAGTCCCGTTTTCCCATAGGAAAACAGGTCATTGGATCAGGGCCCATTTGTCCACGGGACAACAGGTCATCGGATCCAGTCCCATTTTCCCACCGGAAAACAGGTCATCGGATCGGGGCCCATCTGTCCACCGGACAACAGGTTGTCGGATTGAAGCCCATCTGCCCACCGGACAATAGGTCATCGGATCCAGTCCCGTTTTCCAACCGGACAACAGGTCATCGGATCGGGGCCCATCTGTCCACCAAACAACAAGTTATCGGATACGGGCCCGTCTGCCCACCGGACAACAGGTCATCGGATCAGGGCCCATCTGCTCACCGGACAACAGGTCATCGGATCGGGGCCCATCTGTCCACCGGACAACAGGTCATCGGATCCGGTCCCGTCTGCCCACTGGACAACAGGTCATCGGATGGGGGCCCGTCTGCCCACCGGACAATAGGCCATCGGATCCAGTCCCGTTTTCCCACCTGACATTAGGTCATCGGATCGGGGCGCATATGCCCACTGTACAACAGGTCATCGGATCCAGTCCCGTTTTCCCACCGGACAACAGGTCATCGAATCGGGACCCATCTGCCCACCGGACAACAGGTCATCGGATCGGGGCCCATCTGCCCACCGGACAACAGGTCATCGGACCGGGGCCCATCTGCCCACCGGACAATAGGCCATCGGATCCAGTCCCGTTATCCCACAGGAAAACAGGTCATCGAATCGGGGCCCATCTGTCTACCAGACAACAGGTTATCGGATCCGGGTCCGTCTGCCCAACGGACCACAGGTCATCGGATCAGGGCCCATCTGCTCAGCGGACAACAGGTCATCGAATCGGGGCCCATCTGTCCACGGGACAACAGGTCATCGGATCCAGTCCCGTTTTCCCACAGGAAAACAGGTCATCGGATCGGGGCCCATCTGTCCATCGGACAACTGGTTGTCGGATTGAAGCCCATCTGCCCAACAGACAATAGGTCATCGGATCCAGTCCCGTTTTCCAACCGGACAACAGGTCATCGGATCGGGGCCCATCTGTCCACCAGACAACAGGTTATCGGATCCGGGCCCGTCTGCCCTCCGGATAACAGGTCATCGGATCAGGGCCCATCTGCTCACCGGACAACAGGTCATCGGATCGGGGCCCATCTGTCCACCGGACAACAGTTCATCGGATCCGGTCCCGTCTGCCCACTGGAGAATAGGTCATCGGATCGGGGCCCGTCTGCCCACTGGACAAAAGGCCATCGGATCCAGTCCCGTTTTCCCACCGGAAAACAGTTCATCGGATCGGGGCCCATCTGCCCACTGGACAACCGGTCATCGGAACCGGGCCCGTCTGCCCACCGGACAGCAGGTCATCGGATCCAGTCCCGTTTTCCCACCGGAAAACAGGTCATCAGATCGGGCCCATCTGTCCACCGGACAACAGGTCATCGGACCGGGGCCCGTCTGCCCACCGGACAATAGGCCATCGGATCCAGTCCCGTTTTCCCACCGGAAAACAGTTCATCGGATCGGGGCCCATCTGTCCACCGGACAACAGGTCATCGGATCCGGGCCCGTTTGCCCACCTGACAATAGGTCATCGGATCGGGGTGCATATGCCCACTGGACAACAGGTCTTCGGATCCAGTCCCGTTTTCCCACCAGAAAACAGATCATCCGATCGGGGCCCATCTGTCCACCGGACAACAGGTCATCAGAACCGGGCCTGTCTGTCCACCGGACAACAGGTCATCGGATCGGGGCCCATCTGCCCACCGGACAACAGGTCATCGGATCGGGGCCCTTCTGCCCACCGGACAATAGGCCATCGGATCCAGTCCCGTTTTCCCACCGGAAAACAGGTCATCGGATCGGGGCCTATCTGTCCACCGGACAACAGGTCATCGGATCAGGTCCCATGTGCTCACCGGACAACAGGTCATCGGATCGGGGCCCGTCTGCCCACCGGACAATAGGTCATCGGATCCGGTCCCGTTTTCCCACCGGAAAACAGGTCATCGGATCGGGGCCCATCTGTCCACCGGACAACAGGTCATCGGATCCGGTCCCGTCTACCTACTGGACAACAGGTCATCGGATCCGGTCCTGTCTGCCCACTGGACAACAGGGCATCGGATCGGGGCCAGTCTGCCCACCGGACAATAGGCCATCGGATCCAGTCCCGTTTTCCCACCGGAAAACAGTTCATCGGATCGGGGCCCATCTGTACACCGGACAACAGGTCATCGGATCCGGGCCCGTTTGCCCACCTGACAATAGGTCATCGGATCGGGGTGCATATGCCCACTGGACAACAGGTCTTCGGATCCAGTCCCGTATTCCCACCAGAAAACAGATCATCGGATCGGGGCCCATCTGTCCACCGGACAACAGGTCATCAGAACCGGGCCTGTCTGTCCACCGGACAATAGGCCATCGGATCCAGTCCCGTTTACCCACTGGAAAACAGGTCATCGGATCGGGGCCCATCTGTCCACGGTTCAACAGGTCATCGGAACGGGGCCCGTTTGCCCGACTGACAATAGGTCATCAGATCGGGGCACATATGCCTAATGAACAACAGGTCATCGGATCCAGTCCCGCTTTTCCACCGGAAAACAGGTCATCGGATTGGGGACCATCTGCCCACCGGACAACAGGTTATCGGATCGGGGCCCGTTTGCCCACCTGACAATAGGTCATCGGATCGGGGTGCATATGCCCACTGGACAACAGTTCATCGGATCCAGTAACGTTTTCCCACCGGAAAACAGCTCATCGGATCTGGGCCCATATGTCCACCGGACAACAGGTTGTCGGATTGAAGCCCATCTGCCCACCGGACAATAGGTCATCGGATCCAGTCCCGTTTTACAACCAGGCAACAGGTCATTGGATCGGGGCACATCTGTCCACCGGACAACAGGTTAGCGGATCAGGGCCCGTCTGCCCAACGGACAACAGGTCATTGGATATTTGATCAGGGCCCATCTGCTCACCGGACAACAGGTCATTGGATCGGGGCCCGTCTGCCCACCGGACAATAGGTCATCGGATCCAGTCCCGTTTTCCCATCTGAAAACAGGTCATCGGATCGGGGCCCATATGTCCACCGGACAACAGGTCATCGGATCCGGGCCCGTCTGCCCACTGGACAACAGGTCATCGAGTCGGGACCCATCTACCCACTGGACAACAGGTCATCGGATCGGGGCCCGTCTGCCCACCGGACAATAGGCCATCAGATCCAGTCCCGTTTTCCCGTCGGAAAACAGGTCATCGGATCGGGGCCCATATGTCCACTGGACAACAGGTTGTCGGATTGAAGCCCATCTGCCCACCGGACAATAGGTCATCGGATCCAGTCCCGTTTTCCAACCGGACAACAGGTCATCGGATAGGGGCCCATCTGTCCACCGGACAACAGGTTATCGGATAAGGGCCCGTCTGCCCACCGGACAACAGGTCATTGGATCAGGGCCCATCTGCTCACCGGACAACAGGTCATCGGATCGGGGCCCGTCTGCCCACCGGACAATAGGTCATCGGATCCAGTCCCGTTTTCCCATCTGAAAACAGGTCATCGGATCGGGGCCCATCTGTCCACCGGACAACAGGTCATCGGATCTGGGCCCATCTGCCCACTGGACAACAGGTCATCGGGTCGGGACCCATCGGCCCACTGGACAACAGGTCATCGGATCGGGGCCCGTCTGCCCACCGGACAATAGGCCATCAGATCCAGTCCCGTTTTCCCATCGGAAAACAGGTCATCGGATCGGGGCCCATCTGTCCACCGGACAACAGGATATCGGATCCGGGCCCGTCTGCCCACCGGACAACAGGTCATTGGATCAGGGCCCATCTGCTCACCTGACAATAGGTCATCGGATTGGGGCGCATATGCCCACTGGACAACAGGTCATCGGATCCAGTCCCGTTTTCCCACCTGAAAACAGGTCATCAGATCGTGGCCCATCTCTCCACCGGACAACAGGTCATCGGATCCGGGCCCGTCTTCCCACCGGACAACAGGTCATCGGATCGAGACCCATCTGCCCACCGGACAACAGGTCATCCGATCGGGGCCGTCTGCCCACCGGACAATAGGCCATCAGATCCAGTCCTGTTTTCCCATCGGAAAACAGGTCATCGGATTGGGTCTCATCTGTCCATGGGACAACAGGTCATCGGATCCGGGCCCGTTTGCCCACCTGAAAATAGGTCATTGGATCGGGGTGCATATGCCCACTGGACAACAGGTCATCGGATCCAGTCCCGTTTTCCCACCGGAAAACAGGTCATCGGATCGGGGCCCATCTGTCCACCGGACAACAGGTTGTCGGATTGAAGCCCATCTGCCCACCGGACAATAGGTCATCGGATCCAGTCCCGTTTTCCAACTGGACAACAGGTCATCGGATCGGGGCCCATCTGTCCACCGGACAACAGGATATCGGATCCGGGCCCGTCTGCCCACCGGACAACAGGTCATTGGATCAGGGCCCATCTACTCACTGGACAACATGTCATCGGATCGGGGCTCGTCTGCCCACCGGACAATAGGCCATCGGATCCAGTCCCGTTTTCCCACTGGAAAACAGGTCATCGGATCGGGGCCCATATGTCCACCGGACAACAGGTCATCGGATCCGGGCCCGTTTGCCCACCTGACAATAGGTGATCGGATCGGGGCTCATATGCCCACTGGACAACAGGTCATCGGATCCAGTCCCGTTTTCCCACCTGAAAGCAGGTCATCGGATCGGGGCCCATCTGTCCACGTGACAACAGATCATCGGATGCGGGACCGTTTGCCCACCTGACAATAGGTCATCGGATCGGGGCGCATATGCCCACTGGACAACAGGTCATCGGATCCAGTCCCGTTTTCCCACTGGACAACAGGTCATCGGATCGGGACCCATCTGCCCAACAGACAACAGGTCATCGGATCGGGGCCCGTCTGCCCGCCAGCAATAGGCCATCGGATCCAGTCCCGTTTTCCCATCGGAAAACAGGTCATCGGATCGGGGCCCATCTGTCCACCGGACAACAGGATATCGGATCCGGGCCCGTCTGCCCACCGGACAACAGGTCATTGGATCAGGGCCCATCTGCTCACCTGACAATAGGTCATCGGATTGGGGCGCATATGCCCACTGGACAACAGGTCATCGGATCCAGTCCCGTTTTCCCACCTGAAAACAGGTCATCGGATCGTGGCCCATCTCTCCACCGGACAACAGGTCATCGGATCCGGGCCCGTCTTCCCACCGGACAACAGGTCATCGGATCGAGACCCATCTGCCCACCGGACAACAGGTCATCCGATCGGGGCCGTCTGCCCACCGGACAATAGGCCATCAGATCCAGTCCTGTTTTCCCATCGGAAAACAGGTCATCGGATTGGGTCTCATCTGTCCATGGGACAACAGGTCATCGGATCCGGGCCCGTTTGCCCACCTGAAAATAGGTCATTGGATCGGGGTGCATATGCCCACTGGACAACAGGTCATCGGATCCAGTCCCGTTTTCCCACCGGAAAACAGGTCATCGGATCGGGGCCCATCTGTCCACCGGACAACAGGTTGTCGGATTGAAGCCCATCTGCCCACCGGACAATAGGTCATCGGATCCAGTCCCGTTTTCCAACTGGACAACAGGTCATCGGATCGGGGCCCATCTGTCCACCGGACAACAGGATATCGGATCCGGGCCCGTCTGCCCACCGGACAACAGGTCATTGGATCAGGGCCCATCTACTCACTGGACAACATGTCATCGGATCGGGGCTCGTCTGCCCACCGGACAATAGGCCATCGGATCCAGTCCCGTTTTCCCACTGGAAAACAGGTCATCGGATCGGGGCCCATATGTCCACCGGACAACAGGTCATCGGATCCGGGCCCGTTTGCCCACCTGACAATAGGTGATCGGATCGGGGCTCATATGCCCACTGGACAACAGGTCATCGGATCCAGTCCCGTTTTCCCACCTGAAAGCAGGTCATCGGATCGGGGCCCATCTGTCCACGTGACAACAGATCATCGGATGCGGGACCGTTTGCCCACCTGACAATAGGTCATCGGATCGGGGCGCATATGCCCACTGGACAACAGGTCATCGGATCCAGTCCCGTTTTCCCACTGGACAACAGGTCATCGGATCGGGACCCATCTGCCCAACAGACAACAGGTCATCGGATCGGGGCCCGTCTGCCCGCCAGCAATAGGCCATCGGATCCAGTCCCGTTTTCCCATCGGAAAACAGGTCATCGGATCGGGGCCCATCTGTCCACCGGACAACAGGTCATCGGATCCGGGCCCGTTTACCCACCTGACAATAGGTCATCAGATCGGGGCGCATATGCCCACTGGACAACAGGTCATCGGATCCAGTCCCGTTTTCCCACCGGAAAACAGCTCATCGGATCGGGGCCCATCTGTCCACCGGACAACAGGTTGTCGGATTGAAGCCCATCTGCCCACCGGACAATAGGTCATCGGATCCAGTCCCGTTTTCCAACCGGACAACAGGTCATCGGATCGGGGCCCATCTGTCCACCAGACAACAGGTTATCGGATCCGGGCCCGTCTGCCCACCGGACAACAGGTCATCGGATCAGGGCCCATCTGCTCACCAGACAAAAGGTCATCGGATCGGGGCCCGTCTACGGTCATCGGATCCAGTCCCGTTTTCCCACCTGAAAACAGGTCATCGCATCGGGGCCCGTCTGCCCACCGGACAATAGGCCATCGGATCCAGTCCCTTTTTCCAATCGGAAAACAGGTCATCAGATCGGGGCCCATCTGCCCACCGGACAATAGGCCATCGGATCCAGTCCCGTTTTCCAACCGGACAACAGGTCATCGGATCGGCGCCCATCTGCCCACCGGACAACAAGTCATCGGAACCGGGCCCGTCTGCCCACCGGACAACAGGTCATCGGATCCAGTCCCGTTTTCCCACCGGAAAACAGGTCATCAGATCGGGGCCCATCTGTCCACCAGACAACAGGTCATCGGATCCGGGCCCGTCTGCCCACCGGACAACAGGTCATCGGATCGGGGCCCATCTGCCCACCGGACAGCAGGTCATCGGACAGGGGCCCATCTGCCCACCGGACAATAGGCCATCGGATCCAGTCCCGTTTTCCCATAGGAAAACAGGTCATCGGATCGGGGCCCATTTGTCCACGGGACAACAGGTCATCGGATCCAGTCCCTTTTTCCCACCGGAAAACAGGTCATCGGATCGGGGCCCATCTGTCCACCGGACAACAGGTTGTCGGATTGAAGCCCATCTGCCCACCGGACAATAGGTTGTGGGATTGAAGCCCCTATGCCCACCGGACAATAGGTCATCGGATCCAGTCCCTTTTTCCAACCTGAAAACAGGTCATCGGATCGGGGCCCATCAGTCCACCGGACAACAGGTCATCGGATCCGGGCCTGTGTGCCCACTGGACAACAGGTCATTGGATCGGGGCCCATCTGCCCACCGGACAACAGGTCATCGGATCGGGGCCCGTCTGCTCACCGGACAATAGGCCATCAGATCCAGTCCCGTTTTCCCACCGGAAAACATGTCATCGGATCGGGGCCCATCTGTCCACTGGACAACAGGTCATCGGATGGGGGCCCGTCTGCCCACCGGACAATAGGCCATCGGATCCAGTCCCGTTTTCCCACCTGAAAACAGGTCATCGGATTGGGGTCCATCTGTCCACCGGACGAGCCCCGATTCGATGACCTGTTGTCCGGTGGGCAGATGGCCCCGATCCGATGACCTGTTGTCCGGTGAGGAGACTGGCCCCGATCCGATGACCTGTTGTCCGGTGGGCATAGGGGCCCCGATCCGATGAGCTATTGTCCGGTGGGTATAAGGGCCTCGAACCGATGAGCTATTGTCCGGTGGGCAAACGGGCCTGGATCCGATGATCTGTTGTCCGGTGGGCAGATGGGCCCCGATCCGATGACCTGTTGTCTGGTGGGTAGTCCGGCCCCGATCCGATGACCTGTTGTCCTCTGGGCATAAGGGCCACGATCCGATGAGCTATTGTCCGGTGGGTATAAGGGCCTCGGTCCGATGAGCTGTTGTCCGGTGGGCAAACGGGCCTGGATCCGATGATCTGTTGTCCGGTGGGCAGATAGGCCCCGATCCCATGACCTTTTGTCCGGTGGGCAGACGGGCCCCGATCCCATGACCTGTTGTCCGGTGGGCAGACGGGCCCCGATCCGATGACCTGTTGTCCGGTGAGCAGACCGGCCAGAATCCTATGACCTGTTGTCCTGTGAGCAAACGGGCCTCAATCCGATGACCTTTTGTCCGGTGGGCAGATGGGCCCCGATCCGATGACCTGTTGTTCGGTGGGCAAACAGACCTGGCCAGATCTGATGACTTGTTGTCCGGTGGGCAAACGAGCCTGGATCCGATGACCTGTTGTTCGGTAGGCAAATGGGCCCCGATCCACAGACCTGATCTCTGGTGGGCAAACGTGCCTGGATCCGATGACCTGATGTCCGGTGGCAGATGCGCCCTGATCCGATGACCTGTTTTCCGGTGTGCAAACGAGCCTGGATCCGATGACCTGTTGTCTGATGGGCAGATGGGCCCCGATCCGATGACCTGTTGACCGGTGGGCAAATGGGCCCGGATCCGATAACCTTTTGTCCGGTGGTCAAACGGGCCTGGATCCGATGACCTGTTGTCCGGTGGACAGATGGGCCCCGATCCGATGACCTGTTGTCCGGTGGACAAACGAGCCTGGATCTGATGACCTGTGTTCCGGTGGGCAGATGGGCCCCGATCCAATGACCTGTTGATCCGATGACCTGTTGTCCGGTGGGCAAACGAGCATGGATCCGATGACCTGTTGTTCTGTGGGCAGATGGGCCCGGATCCAATGACCTGTTGTCCGGTGGGCAAACATGCCTGGATCCACCTGTTGTCCGGTGTGCAGATGGGCCCCGGATCCAAAGACCTGTTCTCCGGTGGGCAAACGTGCCTGGATTCGATGACCTGTGTCCGGTGGGCAGATGGGCCCCAATCCGATGACCTGTTTTCCGGTGGGCAAATGAGCCTGGATCCAATGACCAACTGTTGTCTGGTGGGCAGATGGGCCCCGGGATCCGATGACCTTTTGTCCGGTGGGCAGATGGCCCCGATCCGATGACCTGTTGTCCGGTGAGGAGACTGGCCCCGATCCGATGACCTGTTGTCCGTTGGGCACATCAGCACCTGTTGTCCGGTGGGCATAGGGGCCCCGATCCGATGAGCTATTGTCCGGTGGGTATAAGGGCCTCGATCCGATGAGCTATTGTCCGGTGGGTATAAGGGCCTCGATCCGATGAGCTATTGTCCGGTGGGCAAACGGGCCTGGATCCGATGATCTGTTGTCCGGTGGGCAGATGGGCCCCGATCCGATGACCTGTTGTCTGGTGGGTAGTCCGGCCCCGATCCGATGACCTGTTGTCCTGTGGGCATAAGGGCCCCGATCCGATGAGCTATTGTCCGGTGGGTATAAGGGCCTCGGTCCGATGATCTGTTGTCCGGTGGGCAAACGGGCCTGGATCCGATGATCTGTTGTCCGGTGGGCAGATAGGCCCCGATTCGATGATCTGTTGTCCAGTGGGCAGGCAGGCCCCAATCCCATGACCTTTTGTCCGGTGGGCAGACGGGCCCCGATCCCATGACCTGTTGTCCGGTGGGCAGACGGGCCCCGATCCGATGACCTGTTGTCCGGTGAGCAGACCGGCCAGAATCCTATGACCTGTTGTCCTGTGAGCAAACGGGCCTCAATCCGATGGCCTTTTGTCCGGTGGGCAGATGGGCCCCGATCCGATGACCTGTTGTTCGGTGGGCAAACAGACCTGGCCAGATCTGATGACTTGTTGTCCGGTGGGCAAACGAGCCTGGATCCGATGACCTGTTGTTCGGTAGGCAAATGGGCCCCGATCCACAGACCTGTTCTCTGGTGGGCAAACGTGCCTGGATCCGATGACCTGATGTCCGGTGGCAGATGCGCCCTGATCCGATGACCTGTTTTCCGGTGTGCAAACGAGCCTGGATCCGATGACCTGTTGTCTGATGGGCAGATGGGCCCCGATCCGATGACCTGTTGACCGGTGGGCAAATGGGCCCGGATCCGATGACCTTTTGTCCGGTGGTATAACGGGCCTGGATCCAATGACCTGTTGTCCGGTGGACAGATGGGCCCCGATCCGATGACCTGTTGTCCGGTGGACAAACGAGCCTGGATCTGATGATCTGTGTTCCGGTGGGCAGATGGGCCCCGATCCAATGACCTGTTGATCCGATGACCTGTTGTCCGGTGGGCAAACAAGCATGGATCTGTTGACCTGTTGTTCTGTGGGCAGATGGGCCCGGATCCGATGACCTGTTGTCCGGTGGGCAAACATGCCTGGATCCACCTGTTGTCCGGTGTGCAGATGGGCCCCGGATCCAATGACCTGTTATCCGGTGGGCAAACGGGCCTGCATCCGATGACCTGTTGTTAGGTGAAATGGGCCCCGATCCAAAGACCTGTTCTCCGGTGGGCAAACGTGCCTGGATTCGATGACCTGTGTCCGGTGGGCAGATGGGCCCCAATCCGATGACCTGTTTTCCGGTGGGCAAATGAGCCTGGATCCAATGACCAACTGTTGTCTGGTGGGCAGATGGGCCCCGGGATCCGATGACCTGTTGTCCGGTGGGCAAATGGGCCCGGATCACATCTTTTATCCGGTGGGCAAACGGGCCTGGATCCGATGACCTGATATCTGGTGGGCAATTGGGCCCAGATCCAATGACCTGTTTGTTGTCCGGTGGGCCAAAATACCTGGATCCGATGACCTGTTGTCCGGTGGGCAGATGGGCCCCGATCCGATGACCTGTTTGTTGTCCGGTGGGCAAACGGGCCTGGATCCGATGACCTGTTGTTCGTTCGGTGGGCAAATGGGCCCCGTTCCACAGACCTGTTCTCCAGTGGGCAAACGTGCCTGGATCCGATGACCTGATGTCCGGTGAGCAGATGCGCCCTGATCCCATGACCTGTTTTTCGGTGTGCAAACGAGCCTGGTTCCGATGACCTGTTTGTTGTCTGATGGGCAGATGGGCCCCGATCCGATGACCTTTTGTCTGATGGTCAAACGGGCCTGGATCCGATGACCTTTTGTCCGGTGGTCAAAGGGGCCTGGATCTGATGACCTGTTGTCCGGTGAACAGATGGGCCCCGATTCGATAACCTGTTGTCCGGTGGAAACACTGGACTGGATCTGATGACCTATTGTCTGTTGGGGCAGACGGGCCCCGATCCGATGACCTGTTGTCCGGTGGGCAGATGGGCTCAGATCCGATGACCTTTTGTCCGGTGGGCAGACCGGCCCCGATCCCATGACCTGTTGACAGACGGGCCCGGATCCGATGACTTGTTGTCAGGTGGGCATAAGGTCCTGGATCCGATGACCTGTTGTCCGGTGGGCAGATGGCCCGATCCGGTGACCTTTTGTCCGATGGGCAAACGAGCCTGGATCTGATGACCTCTTGTCCGGTGGGCAGAAAGGCCCCGATCAGATCAGATGACCTGTTTCCAGGGAGCAGACGGGCCCCGGACGGTGGGCAGACGAGCCCCGATTCGATGGCCTGTTGTCCGGTGGGCAGACGGGCCCCGATCCAATGACCTGTTGTCCGGTGAGCAGACGGGCCCCGATCCAATGACCTGTTGTCCGGTGGGCAGATGGCCCCGATCCAATGACCTGTTTTCCGGTGAGTAGACGGGCCCGGATTCGATGACCTGTTGTCCGGTGGGCAGACGGGCCCCGATCCAATGACCTGTTGTCCGGTGGGCAGATGGCCCCGATCCGATGACCTGTTTTCCGGTGAGCAGATGGCCCCGATCCAATGACCTGTTGTCCGGTGAGGAGACGGGCCCGGATTCGATGACCTGTTGTCCGGTGGGCAGATGGGCCCCGATCCAATGACCTGTTGTCCGGTGAGCAGACGGGCCCCGATCCAATGACCTGTTGTCCGGTGGGCAGATGGCCCCGATCCGATGACCTGTTGTCCGGTGAGCAGACGGCCCCGATCCGATGACCTGTTGTCCGGTGAGGAGACGGGCCCGGATCCGATGACCTGTTGTCCGGTGGGCACATCGGCACCTGTTGTCTGGTGGGCATAGGGGCCCCGATCCGATGAGCTATCGTCCGGTGGGTATAAGGGCCTCGATCCGATGAGCTATTGTCAGGTGGGCAGATGGGCCCCGATCCGATGACCTGTTGTCTGGTGGGCAGTCCGGCCCCGATCCGATGACCTGTTGTCCTGTGGGCATAAGGGCCCCGATCTGATGAGCTGTTGTCCGGTGGGCAGATGGGCCCCGATCCGATTGTCAGGTGGGCAAACAAGCCTGGATTCGATGATCTGTTGTCCGGTGGGCAAATGGGCACAGATCAAATGACCTGTTGTCCTGTGGGCAAACAAGCCTGGATTCGATGACCTGTTCTCCGGTGGGCAGATGGGCCCTGTCCAATGACCTGTTTTCCGGTGAGCAAACTGCCCCGTTCCGATGACCTGTTGTCCGGTGGTCAGACAATGACCTGTTGTCCGGTGGGCAAATGAGCCTGGATCCGATGACCTGTTGTCCTTTGGGCAGATGGGCCCCTATTCGATGACCTGTTGTCCGGTGGGCAAAAATGCCTGGATCTGATGACCTGTTGTCCGGTGGGCAGATGGGCCCCGATCCTATGATCTGTTGTCCGGTGGGAAAACGAGCCTGGATCCGATGACCTGTGTCGGAGTGGGCAGATGGGCCCCGATCTGATGACCTGTTGATCCAATGACCTGTTGTCCGGTGGGCAGACAGGCCCCAATCCGATGGATGACCTGTTGTCCGGTGGGCAAACGAGCCTGGATCCGAGATCAGTGATGTTCAGCTCCTCCACACTGTTTACATCTGACCTCTGCCGAAGCTGCAAACAGCTGATTAGTGGAGGTGCCGTGTGCTGGACCCCCACAAATCTGATATTAATGACCTAACCAGGGGATAGGCCATCAATATGTTTGTCCTGGAAAATCCCTTTAAGGCCCACCTGCCCATACTATGTATATAATATATTATGATGGGCCCCGATTCGATGACCTGTTGTCTGGTGGGCAAATGGGCCCGGATCCGATGACCTGTTGTCCGGTGGGCAAACATGCCTGGATCCAGCTGATGTCCGGTGGGCAGATGGGCCCCGGATCCAATGACCTGTTTGTTATCCGGTGGGCAAAAGGGCCTGGATCCGATGACCTGTTGTTCGGTGAAATGGGCCCCGATCCAAAGACCTGTTCTCCGGTGGGCAAACGTGCCTGGATTCGATGACCTGTGTCCAGTGGGCAGATGGGCCCCGATCCGTTGACCTGTTTTCCGGTGGGCAAACGAGCCTGGATCCAATGACCTGTTGTCTGGTGGGCAGATGGGCCCTGGGATTCGATGACCTGTTGTCCGGTGGGCAAATGGGCCCGGCCGGATCACATCTTTTATCTGGTGGGCAAACGGGCCTGGATCCGATGACCTGTTATCCGGTGGGCAAATGGGCCCAGATTCAATGACCTGTTGTCCGGTGGGCAAACGAGCCTGGATCCGATGACCTGTTGTCCGGTGGGCAGATGGGCCCGGATCCAATGACCTGTTTTCCGGTGGGCAAACGGGCCTGGATCCGATGACCAACATGTTGTCCGGTGGGCAGACGGGCCCCGATCCGATGACCTGTTGTCCGGTGGGCAAATGAGCCTGGATCTGATGACCTGTTGTCCGGTGGGCAGATGGGCCCCGATTCAATGACCTGTTTTCCGGTGGGCAAATGGGCCCGGATCCGATGACCTGGTGGGCAAACATGCCTGGAGATCCGATGACCTGTTGTCCGGTGGGCAGATGGGCCCCGATCCGATGACCTGTTGTCCGGTGTGCAAAAGGGCCTGGATCCGATGACCTGTTTGTTGTTCGGTGGGCAAATGGGCCCTGATCCAAAGAACTGTTCTCAGGTGGGCAAACGTGCCTGGATCCGATGACCTGATGTCCGGTGGGCAGATGGGCCCCGATTCAATGACCTGTTTTCCGGTGGGCAAATGGGCCCGGATCCGATGACCTGGTGGGCAAACATGCCTGGAGATCCGATGACCTGTTGTCCGGTGGGCAGATGGGCCCCGATCCGATGACCTGTTGTCCGGTGTGCAAAAGGGCCTGGATCCGATGACTTGTTTGTTGTTCGGTGGGCAAATGGGCCCTGATCCAAAGAACTGTTCTCAGGTGGGCAAACGTGCCTGGATCCGATGACCTGATGTCCGGTGGGCAGATGGGCCCCGATCCGATGACCTGTTTTCCGGTGGGCAAACGATCATGGATCCGATGATCTGTTGTCTGGTGGGCAGATGGGCCCCGATCCGATGACCTGGTTGTCCGGTGGGCAAATGGGCCCGGATCCGATGACTGTTTGTCCGGTGGGCAGACGGGCTTGAATCCGATGGCCTGTTGTCCGGTGGGCAGATGGGCCCCGATCCAATGACCTGTTGTCCGGTAGGCAAACGAGCCTGGATCCCATGACCTGTGTGACATCACTGTGCTCATTCCTCCTGTACTGACATCGCTGTGTTCATTACTCCTGTACTGTGACATCACTGTGCTCATTACTCCTGTACTGTGACATCACTGTGCGTGCTCATTACTCCTGTACTGACATCATTGTGCTCATTACTCCTCCTGTACCACATGTGACATCACTGTGCTCATTACTCCTGTACTGTGACATCACTGTGCTCATTCCTCCTGTACTGACATCATTGTGCTCATTACTCACATCACTGTGCTCATCTGTGACATCACGGTGCTCATTATGTTGTCTGGTAGGCAGATGGGCCCCGGGATCTGATGACCTGTTTTCCAGTGGGCAAACGGGCCTGGATCCGATGACCTATTGTCCGGTGGGCAGAAGACGGGTTTTAATCAGATGGCCTGTTGTAAGGTGGGCTGACGGGCCCAGATCCGATGACCTTTTGTCCGGACGGTGGGCAAACGGGTCTGGATCGGATGACCTGTCCTCCAGAGAGAGACTCTTTTTATAGCTCCCCATTGATGATGGGACCTGAATGAGGAGACCCCTCTATTAACTCAGAATTGCCAAAGAGGGTATTTGAAAACATTTTTTCCAAACCAAACAAGAAATTGTACTAGAGGAACTTGGGGTAAAAATCTGTCACTTTGGTATTTGTAGATCATGTATGAGACCAAATGATTTATTTTCACTGGAAAATATAATCTTCAGGGTCATGTTCTAAAGATGACCTCCTAATTGTACTTTTGTACTTTTTTTCATATGTTGTTGTAGCTATCCATGTAATGAATGACATGAAAGGACTGCACTGGCTTTACGAGCCATTGTATAAAAGCCCCCTGCCCATGTTACAGCAGCCCCCTCATAAGTATTGACAGCCCCAGCTTTACAACCTGCACTAGGGATTGTCAGTGTGAAATTATCACTTTTACACAGTATGTGTGGGCCGTCTTTAGCTGTTTTGTGGTCAAGGGTGGGCAAACGGGCCTGGATCAGATGCACTGCTGTTGAGTGGGCTAACGAACGGGCCTATCCGATGACCAAATGTCCGGTGGGCAAACGGGTCTGGATCCGATGACCTGTTGTCCGGTGGGCAGATGGGCCCGGATCCGATGAACTGTTGTCCGGTGGGCAGATGGGCCTGGATCTGATGACCTGTTGTCTGGTGGGCAGATGGGCCCCGATCCGATGACCTGTTGTCCGGTGGGCAGATGGGCCCCGATCCGATGACCTGTTGTCCGGTGGGCAAACATGCCTGGATCCAATGACCTGTTGTCCGGTGGGTAGACGGGCCCCGATCTCATGACGTGTTGTCCAGTGGGCAAACGGGCCTGGATCCAATGACCTGTTGTCCGGTGGGCAGATGGGCCCCGATCTAATGACCTGTTGTCCGGTGGGAAAACGGGCCTAGATCCGGACAACAGGTCATCGGATCCAGGCATGTTTGCCAACTGGACAACAGGTCATCAGATCCAGGCCCGTTTGCCCACCGGACAACACGCCATCGGATCCAGGCCCATTTTCCCACTAGACAACAGATCATCGGATCCAGGCCCGTCTGTCCACCGGACAACAGATCATCGGATCGAGGCCTCTATACACACCGGACAATAGCTTATCGGATCGGGGCCCTTATGCCCACCGGACAATAATTGCTCATCGGATCAGGGACCATCTGCCCACCGGACAACAGGCCATCGGATCGTGGTCGGTCTGTCCACCGGACAACAGGTCATCGGATCAGGGCCCGTCTGCCCACCGGACAACAGGTCATCGGACCCGCCCGTCTTCCCACTTGACAACAGGTCATCGGATCAGGGCCCGTTTGCCCACTGGACAACAGGTCATCGGATCGGGGCCCGTCAGCCCACCGGACAACAGGTCATCAGATCGGGGCCCATCTGCCCACCGGACTACAGGTCATCGGATCCAGGCCCGTTTGCCCACCGGATAACAGGTCATCGGATCGGGACCCATCTGCCCACCGGACAACAGGTCATCGGATCCAGGCCCCTTTGACCTGTTGTCCGGTGGGCAGATAGGCCCATTGTCCAGTGGGCAAACAGGCCTGCATCCGATGGCCTGTTGTCTGGTGGACAGATGGACCCCAATCCGATGACCTGTTGTCCGGTAGGAAAACTGGTTTGGATCCGATAACCTATTGTCTGTTGGGGCAGACAGGCCCCGATCGGATGATCTGTTGTCCGGTGGGCAGACAGACCCCGATCCGATGACCTGCTGTCCGGTGGGCAGACGGGCCCTGATCCGATGACCTGTTGTCCTGTGGGCAGACGGGCCCCGATCCAATGACCTGTTGTCTGGTGGGCAGACCGGCCCCGATCCGACGACCTGTTGTTCGGTGGGCATAAGGGCCCCGATCCGATGAGCTGTTGTCCGGTGGCCAGATGGGCCCCGAATCCGATCAGCTGTTGTCCGGAGGGCATAAGGGCCCGGATCCGATGACCTGTTGTCTGGTGGGCGGCATAAGGGCCCCAATCCGATGAGCTATTGTCCGGTGGGAATCAGCATGACTATTCCGGTGATTTACATGCTGGAGCACATGTTAAACAGAATTCGGAGTCAGGTGGTGGCACAAGAGGAGGTGGAGGAAGTAGAGGAGGAGGAGTTGTATGCGGAAGGGTTAACATCTGCAAGGTCCAGACGATCGGCAGCACCAAGGCGGCAGGCATGTGAGGGTGGGGGAGATGGTTTTACCAGGGCGCATGGTAGCAGCCAAACTGTTGAGGAAAGTGCAGGAGCCCAGGAAGAAGTGGATACAAGGGCCTTGATCCGATGAGCATGTTGTCCGGTGGGCAAATGGGCCTGGATCTGATTACCTCTTATCCGGTGGGCAAATGGGCCTGGATCCAAAGACCTGTTCTCCGGGGTCAGACGGGCCCCGATCCGATGACCTGTTGTCCGTGGGCTGGCGGGCCCCGATCCTTTGACCTGTTGTCCGGTTGGCAAATGGGCCTGTATCCGAAGACCTGTTGTCCGGGGGACAGACGGGCCCCGATCCGATGACATGTTGTCCGGTGGGCAAATGGGCCTGGATCTAATGACCTGTTGTCTGGTGGGCAGACGGGCCCTGATCCGATCGATGACCTGTTGTCCTTTGGGCAGATGGGCCCCGATCCGATGACCTGCTGTCCGGTGGGCATAAGGGCCCTGATCTGATGACCTGTTGTCCGGTGGGCATAATGGCCCCGATCCGATGAGCTATTGTCTGGTAGGTATAAGGGACTCGATCCGATAACCTGTTGTCCAGTGGGCAAACGGGCCTGGATCCGATGGCCTTTTGCCCCGATGGACAGATGGGCCCTGATCCGATGACCTGTTGTCCGGTGAGCAAAAGGACCTGGATCCGATGACCTATTGGGTCTGGTGGGCAGATGGGCCCCGATACGATGACCAACTGTTGTCCGGTGGGCAAACGGGCCTGGATCCGATGACCTGTTGTCTAAGGGGCAGATGGGCCCCGATCCAAAGACCTGTTCTCCGGTGGGCAAACGGGCCTGGATCCGATGACCTATTGTCTAGTAGGCAGATGGGGCCCCATCCGATGACCTGTTGTCCGGTTTGCAAACAGGCCTGGATCCGATGACCTGTTGTCCGGTGGGAAGATGGGCCCCGATCCAATGACCTGTTCTCTGGTGGGTAAACAGACCTGGTTCCGATTGCCAACGTGTTGTCCAGTGGGCAGATGGGACCCGATCAGATGACCTGTTGTCCGGTGGGCAAACGGGCCTGGATCAGATGACCTGCTGTCGAGTGGGCTAACTAACGGGCCTCGATCCGATGACCTGTTGTCCGGTGGGAAGACGGACCCCGATCCGATGACCTGTTGTCTAGTGGGTAGACGGGCCTGGATCCGATGACCTGTTGGCCAGTGGGCAGATGGGCCCCGATCCGATGACCTGTTGTCCGGTGGGCAAACGGGCCTGGATCAGATGACCTGCTGTCGAGTGGGGTAACGGGCCTGGATCCGATGACCTGTTGTCCGGTGGGAAGACGGACCCTGATCCGATGACCTGTTGTCTGGTGGGCAGACGGGCCTGGATCCGATGACCTGTTGTCCGGTGGGCAGACGGGCCCGGATTTAATGATCTGTTGTTCGGTGGGCAGACAGGCGCCGATCATCGCGATGACCTGTTGTCCGGTGGCCAAATGGGCCCCAATCCCACCTGTTGTCTGGTGGGCAGACGGGCCCCGATCCGATGACCTGTTGTCTGTTGGGCAGACGGGCCCCGATCCGATGACCTGTTGTCTGTTGTCTGTTGGGCAGACGGACCCTGATCCGATGACCTGTTGTCCGGAGGGCAGACGGGCCCAGATTCGATGACCTGTTGTCCGGAGGGCAGACGGGCCCCGATCCGATGACCTGTTGTCCGGAGGGCAGACGGGCCCCGATCCGATGACCTGTTGTCCGGTGAGCAGACCGGCCACGATCCGATGACCTGTTGTCCGGTGGGCAGACAGGCCTCGATCCGATGACCTGTTTGTTGTCCATTGGGCGGGCATAAGGACCCCGATCCGATGAGCTATTGTCCGGTGGGTATAAGGGCCTCGATCCGATGACCGGCTGTTCGGTTGGCAAACGGGCCTGAATCCGATGACCTTTTGTCCGGTGGGCAGATGGGCCCCGATCCGATGACCTGTTGTCCGGTGGGCAAACGGACCTGGATCCGATGACCTGTTGTCCGGTGTACAGATGGGCCCCGATCCAATGACCAACTGTGGTCCGGTGGGCAAACTGGCCTGGATCCGATGACCTGTTGTCCGGTGGGCAGATGGGCCCCGAGGTCCCTTAAAGACCTGTTCTCCGGTGGACAATCGGGCCTGGATCCGATGACCAACATATTGTCCGGTGGGCAGATGGGCCCCGATCCGATGACCTTTTGGAATGTGTGGGCTTGTCCTTAGCTGTTTTGTGGACTGATACAATCCATGGTGATTAACCCAATCTGGGGCTCCCAAGCTAATGTTGTAAAACTGCCAGTGACAATGTGACCAGACCAACAGTCACTGAGTAGATAGATAATCTGCACTATGAATTCAGCATTATCCTGTACTGTGACATCACTGTGTGTATTATCCCTGTGGTAGTGTGACATCACTGTGGGCCTGGCCCGTGTCCATACTGTGGGTGCCGCCCTCCTCGGCCCTGGCACCGTATCCGGACTGTGGGGGCCTGGCCCCTTGTCCGGACTGAGGGGGCCGCCCGACTTAGGCCTGGCCCCGTGTCCGGACTGTGGAGGCCGCCAACCTCGTGCCTGGCCCCTTGTCCGGACTGTAGGGGCCGCCATCCTCGGGCTTGGCTCCAGGTGTCTGAACTCTTGGGGCCGCCCGCCTCTATTGTCAGGTAGGCAGATGGGCCCCGATCTGATGACCTGTTTTCCAGTGGGCAAACGGGCCTGGATCCGATGACCGTTTGTCCGGTGGGCAGACTGGCTTGAATCCGATGGCCTGTTGTCCGGTGGACAGATGGGCCCCGATCCGATGACCTGTTGTCCGGTGGGAAAACGGGACTGGATCCGATGACCTATTGTCCAGTGGGCAGATGGGCCCCGATCCAATGACCTGTTGTCCGGTGAGCAAACGGACCTGGATCCGATGACCTGTTGTCCGGTGGGCAGACGGGCCCCGATCCGATGACCTGTTGTCCGGTGGGCAAACGGGCCTAGATCCGATGACCTGTTGTCCGGCGGGCAGGCAAGCCCTGCCTGATCTGATGACCAACTGTTGTCCAGTGGGCGGGCATAAGGGCCCCGATCCGATGAGCTATTGTCCGGAGGGATCCAATGACCTATTTATTGTCAGGTGGGCAAACGGGCCTGGATCCGAGATGACCTGTTGTCCGGTTGGCAAACTGGCCTGGATCCGATGGCCTTTTGTCCGGTGGACAGATGGGCCCCGATCCGATGACCTGTTGTCCGATGGGAAAACGGGACTGGATCCGATGACCTATTGTCCGGTGAGCAGACGGGCCCCGATCCGATGACCTGTTGTCCGGTGGGCAGATGGGCCACGATGCGATGACTTGTTGTCCGGTGGGCAGAGGGGACCGGATCTGATGACATGCTGTCCGGTGGATAGATGGGCCCCGATCTGATGACCTGTTGTCCGGTGGGTAAACGGGACTGGATCCGATGACCTTTTGTTTGGTGGGTAGATGGGCCCCGATCCGATGACCTGTTGTCTGGTGGGCAGATGGCCCCGATCCGATGACCTGTTGTCGGGTGGGCAAACGGGCCTGAATCCGATGTCCTCCTGTTGTCCAGTGGACAGATGGGCCCCGATCCGATGGCCTGTTGTCCGGGGGGCAGATGGGCCCCGATACGATGACCTGTTGTCCGGAGGGAGGGCAGACAGGCCCGGATCCGATTGTTTGTTGTCTGTCCGGTGCACAGATGGGCCCCGGGATCCGATGACCTGTTATTTGGTGGGCAGACAGGCCCCGATCCGATGACCTGTTGTTTGGTGGGCAGACGGGCCCCAATCCGCAGACCTGTTGTCCGGTGGGCAGACGGGCCCCGATCCGATGACCTGTTGTCCGGTGGGTAGACGGGCCCCGATCCGATGACGTGTTTTCCGGTGGACAGACCGGCCTCACTGTATGTAGTGCTCATCAGTCACTGTATATAGTGCTCATCTGGTATATAGTGCTCTGCACTCACTGTATATAGTTAGTGCTCATCCACTGTATATAGTGCTCAGCAGTCACTAGCTCATCAGTCACTACTGGATCCGATGACCGACTAGTCGTCCGGTGGACAGACCGGCCATGATCCGAACAACAGGTCATCGGATCGGGGCCCATCTGCCCACCGGACAACAGGTCATCGGATCCAGGCCAGTTTGCCCACCGGACAACAGTTGGTCATTGGATCGGGGCCCATCTGTACACCGGCCAACTGGTCATCGGATCCAGGTCCGTTTGCCCACCGGAAAACAGGTCATCGGATGGGGGCCCATCTGCCGACCGGACAAAAGGTCATCGGATTCAGGCCCGTTTGCCAACCGAACGGCAGGTCATCGGATCGAGGTCCTTATACCCACCGGACAATAGCTCATCGGATCGGGGTCCTCATGCCCACTGGACAACAAACAGGTCATCGAATCAGGGCCTGTCTGACCTCCGGACAACAGGTCATCGGATCGGGGCCCGTCTGCTCACCGGACAACAGGTCATCGGATCCGGGCCCGTCTGACCTCCGGACAACAGGTCATGGGATCGGGGCCCATCTGCCCACCAGACAACAGGTCATTGGATTGGGGCCCATCTGCCCACCAGACAATAGGTCATTGGATTGGGGCCCATTTGCCCACCGGACAACAGGTCATCGCGATGATCGGCGCCTGTCTGCCCACCGGACAACAGATCATCCGATCCGGGCCCGTTTGCCCACCGGACAACAGGTCATCGGATCGGGGTCCGTCTTCCCACCGGACAACAGGTCATCGGATCCAGGCCCGTTAGCCCACTCGACAGAAGGTCATCTGATCCAGGCCCGTTTGCCCACCGGACAATAGGTCATCGGATCGGGACCCATCTGCCCTCTGGACAACAGGTCATCGGATCCAGGCCCGTCTGCCCAACAGACAACAGGTCATCGGATCAGGGCCCATCTGTCCACCGGGCAAAAGGTCATCGGATCCAGGCCCGTTTGACCACCGGACAACAGGTCAAAGGATCGGGGCCCATCAGCCCACGGACAACAGGTCATCCAATCCAGGCCTATTTGCCCACTTGACAAGTCATCGGATCAGGGCCTATCTGCCCACCGGACAACAGGTCATTGGATCCAGGCCCATTTGCCCACCGGAGAAGATGTCATCAGATCCAGGCCCATTTGCCCACCGGACAACATGCTCATCGTATCAAGGCCCTTATATCCACCGGACAATAGCTCATCGGATTGGGGCCCTTATGCACACCAGACAACAGGTCATCGGATCTGAGCCCTTATGCCCTCCGGACAACAGCTCATCGGATCGGGGCCCATATGGCCACCGGACAACATGTTGCTCATCGGATCGGGGCCCTTATGCCCACCAGACAACAGGTCGTCGGATCGGGGCCGGTCTGCCCACCAGACAACAGGTCATCGGATCGGGGCCCGTCTGCCCACCGGACAACAGGTCATCGGATCGGGGCCCGTCGGCCCACCAGACAGCAGGTCATCGGATCGGGGTCTGTCTGCCCACCGGACAACAGATCATCCGATCGGGGCCCGTCTGCCCCAACAGACAATAGGTCATCGGATCCAAACCAGTTTTCCTACCGGACAACAGGTCATCGGATCGGGGTCCATCTGTCCACCGGACAACAGTCCATCGGATGCAGGCCTGTTTGCCCACTGGACAACAGGTCAACGGATCGGTGCCCATCTGCCCACCGGACAACAGGTCAAAGGGGCCTGGATCCGATGACCTGTTATCCGGTGGGCAATCGGACTTGGATTTGATGACCTGTTGTTCAGTGGACAGATGAGCCCCGATCCGATGACCTGTTGTCCGGTGGACAAATGGGCTTGGATCCGATGACCTGCTATCCGGTGGGCAGATGGGCCCCGATCCAAAGACCTGTTCTCCGGTGGGCAAACGGGCCTGGATCCGATGACCTGTTGTCCGGTGGGCAGATGGGCCGGATCTGATGACCTGTTGTCCGGTGGGCAGACGGGCGGGTACCGATGACCTGTTGTCCGGTGGGCAGACGGGCCCTTATCCGATGACCTGTTGGCTGGTGGACAGACTGACCACGATCCGATGGCCTGTCGTCCGGTGGGCAGACGGTCCCTGATCCGATGAGCTATTGTCCGGTGGGCATAAGGGCCCCGATCCGATGAGCTATTGTCCGGTGTGTATAGAGGCCTCGATCCGATGATCTGTTGTCCGGTGGACAGACGGGCCTGGATTCGATGACCTGTTCTCCAGTGGGAAAATGAGCCTGGATCCGATGACCTGTTGTCCGGATCTAAGCCCGTTTTCCCACCGGACAACAGGTCATTGGATCGGGGCCCATCTGCCCACCGGACAACAGGTCATCGGATCCAGGCCCGTTTGCCCACCTGAGAACAGGTCTTTGGATCGGGGCCCACCTGCCCACCAGACAACAGGTCATTGGATCCAGGCCTATTTGCCCACTGGATAACAGGTCATCGGATCGGGGCCCATCTGCCCACCGAACAGCAGGTCATCGGATCGGGGCCCATCTGCCCACCGGACAGCAGGTCATCGGATCGGGGCCCCTCTGTCCACCGGACAACAGGTCATCGGATCCAGGCCTATTTGCCCACTGGATAACAGGTCATCGGATCGGGGCCCATCTGCCCACCGAACAGCAGGTCATCGGATCGGGGCCCATCTGCCCACCGGACAGCAGGTCATCGGATCGGGGCCCCTCTGTCCACCGGACAACAGGTCATCGGATCCGGGCCCATCTGCCCACCGGACAACAGGCCATCGGATCCAGGCCCATCTGCCCACCGGACAACAGGTCATAGGATCCAGACCCGTTTGCCCACCGGACAACAGGTCATCGGATCCAGGCCCGTTAGTTAGCCCACTCAATAGCAGCTCATCTGATCCAGGCCCGTTTGCCCACCGGACAACAGGTCATCAGATCGGGGCCCATCTGCCCACTGGACAACATGTTGGTCATCAGATCCAGGCCCGTCTTCCCACCGGAGAACGGGTCATCAGATCGGGGCCCGTCTGCCCACCGGACAACAGGTCATCGGATCGGGGCCCGTCTGCACACCGGACAACAGGTCATCGGATCGGGGCCCGTTTGCCCTCCAAACAGGTCATCAGATCGGGGCCCATTTGCCCACCGGACAACAGGTCATTAGAACCAAACCCGTTTGCCCACCTGACAACAGGTCATCGGATCGAGGCCCTTATACCCACCGGACAAAAACCTAACTGTTTGTCAAGTGATATACTGTGGATAAGGGTTGAGAGACTGAACCACTAATAGACAGACACAGAAACATGGGAAGCAAGATGAAATAGACTTTCCAGCTCAGGCAGAAGGTGGCCACCCACCGGACAACAGGTTATCGGATTGGGGCCCGTCTGTCCACAGGACAACAGGTCATAGGATTGAGGCCCGTCTGCCCACCGGACAACAGGTCATCTGATCGGGGCGCATCTGCCCACCGGACAACAGGTCATCAGATCCAGGTCCTTTTGCCCACCGGACAACAGGTCATCGGATCGGGCCCATCTGCCCACAGGACAACAGGTCATAGGATCCAGGACTGTTTGCCCACCGGACAACAGGTTATCAGATCGAGGCCCTTCTACCTACCGGACAAAAACCTTACTGTTTGTCAAGTGATGTACTGTGGATAAGGGCTGAGAGACTGAATCACTAATAGACACAGAAACATGGGAAGCAAGATGAAATAGACTTTCCAGCTCAGGCAAAAGGTGGCCACACCCTTATATGCACTTGTGCACATTAGACTGAAAAAAGCTGAAGGACTGAACTGGAATGTAAATTGGTGTGCATGCTACAAGTAAGAGCATGTTCACACATGGTCACTAAACAGAAAAAAAACAAATATAGAAACACAATACACAAATACCCTGCCTGGTCGGACGACTGCTTTCTGGTAGCGTATATGGCTTCAGGGGAGGGAACGATTACAGAGCAAAAGAAACAGGACTATTACATTTTATATTTAATCCAAAAGAGAGGCAGTGCTTATGAAAAATATACAAAAGGTCTTATAAAAGGGGACATTTACAGTACAGAATATACAGCGTCACTGGTGTTATATATGAGGGGACGTATGTGTCACTTAGGTTGCTAGCCTGTGTGAACGGAAACCTACATACTTTCTGCCAGCATGCTGGGGGCTAACTCACTAAAGGGTGTGTTTTTTTGTGAATGGCAAAGAGGGTGGGACGCCATTCACACTACCTCGCCTCAGGGTGTGGCTGAGCAAGCTTAAATACACAGTCACTGTTTTTTTTTCTGTTGTTGTGTTTGGAGAGGCAAGGTCTCCAGACTGAGAAGCCATAGCTCAGGAAGGAGCTGAAGGCTGTGCTACAACCTGTGTGGACAAACCACACACTCCTATGGACTGTGCTGTCGTTTATCTTTTGCTTTGTCATTTTGCCAGTAAGGTCGTGTTTATTTTTAATGGAGCTGCGGGGCTTTATGCCATATAATAAAGCCTGCAGAGAAAACCCGGTTCCTGAGTCTACTTCCGAAAGCGGACAAGTGAGTCGTCTTACCACAACAGTTACACAAAATAAACAGGATTACAGAAGACTTACTATAAAGATCGCTGAGATGATTCGGTATAGGTGGAGGGGAGGTGCCCCAATTATTGATTTGACCGTTCTCGAACAGGATCCATTGCTTATAGAACCTATACCCCCCGGCAATGAATACTGACCCCCCTTTGACTGTGTCTTTTATGCCGAAGGTGGAGACCTGCCCACACACCCCACGTGATGACCTCACGTATGCTGGGCTCCAGCCTTCATATTTTTATTAGAATCTCTAATTTCTGGCATAACTTATCGCTGGTTGATCGCAGAAGCCCCAAAGTGATACCATATTTTCCATTATGAATTTAACTCTCTTTAGAGACCACAGATGACTTAGTTGCGGTCTGTTATTTTGTTACTTTTCCATCACAGCTTCCCGGAGGGGCTTACAGCTATGGAAAAATATCCATATTACTCCTTAGCTGACCCTGCAACTAAAAATATGGGTCCCATTATTATCAGAAGTATAGCACTTCAGTTATTCCATATTTTGTGTTGGTGACGAAAATCCTGCAGTTTGCAGCTGGGAATTGTCCTGGTTATTGTGAGTGTGTTTGAAATGGGAGAAAGATACCCCGAACCAACCGTTCAGGGTGATCGGAAGGCTGTATCCCCAGTCGGTCAGGGTGGTGGGCGAGCTGGGTCCATATCTCGTCAGACCACTAGGAAAAGGTGGTTATCCCCCAGGGAAAGGGCAGGAATAACCAACCGCAGATATGTCATGTCTACTCTCTAAAGAAAGTTAAATTGATAATAAAAAATATGGTATCACTTGCGAACTTATGCGATCACATGGCCCCACTCACGCCTCAAAAGTCACATGTGTACCATCGTAAATGCCATCTGTATCGCTCCTGGTTTCAGTTACAGCTGCGAGACGTGCAGTCCTGCCTCATCTGCGCACAGCACAACCCAGGTAAGACAGTAAAAGTCCCTTAGAAAGCGACACCAAGGCCTCTCTACCCACTTCAGAGACTGCAGAGAAAAACAAACACACTCTAATACATCACTATTATTTTGTTGCACCACCTCTGTCTTTAATAACAGCTTGCAGTCTCTGAGGCATGGACTTAATGAGTGACAAACAGTACTCTTCATCAATCTGGCTCCAACTTTCTCTGATTGCTGTTGCCAGATCAGCTTTGCAGGTTGGAGCCTTGTCATGGACCATTTTCTTCAACTTCCACCAAAGATTTTCAGTTGGATTGAGATACGGACTATTTGCAGGCCATGACATTGACCTTATGTGTCTTCTTTCAAGGAATGTTTTCACAGTTTTTGCTCTATGGCAGGATGCATTACCATCTTGAAAAATGATGTCATCATCCCCAAACATCCATTCAATTGATGGGATAAGAAAACTGTCCAAAATATCAATGTAAACTTGGGCATTTATTGAAGATTTAATGACAGCCATCTCCCCAGTGCCTTTACCTGACATGCAGCCCCATATCATCAATGACTGTAGAAATTTGCATGTTCTCTTCATGCAGTCATCTTTATAAATCTCATTGGAACGGCACCAAACAAAAGTTCCAGCATCATCACCTTGCCCAGTGCAGATTTGCGATTCATCACTGAATATGACTTTCATCCAGACATCCACAGTCCACGATTGATTTCCTTAGCCCATGGTAACCTTTTTTTTTTCTGTTTAGGTGTTAATGATGGCTTATGTTTAGCTTTTCTGTATGTAAATCCCATTTCCTTTAGGCGGTTTCTTACAGCTCGGTCACAGGCATTGACTCCAGCTTCCTCCCATTCATTCCTCATTTGTTTTATTGTGCATTTCCTGTTTTGGAGACATTTTGCTTTAAGTTTTCGGTCTTGACGCTTTGATGTCTTCATTGGTCTACCAATATGTTTGCCTTTAACAACTTTCCTGTTACGCTCGCGCCCGGACTGACTAGCGTGAGCGTGATTAGTGATCCCACTGTACCATGAACCGAGGAGTGCCTGGAGGGGCGTAACTAAGTATCAAGGTTGCATGGCGGCTAGTCGACTCCGTGGACCAAGGAGGAACCGAGCAGAGGGACCAGGTGCGACTCCAGGTCAGACCCCGGTCACAGTTGTTGACCCACACCGGGGAATGCAGGAACAGGCAGGTTAGATTGGCATACAGACAGGTGGGTATTGGCAAGTACGGCTGGTATGCAGACAGTTGGGTACTGGCAAGTACGGCTGGTATGCAGACAGGTGGGCACTGGCAAGCACGGCTGGTATGCAGACAGGTGGGTATTGGCAAGTACGGCTGGTATGCAGACAGGTGGGTACGGGGAAGCACGGCTGGTATGCAGACAGGTGGGCACTGGCAAGCACGGCTGGTATGCAGACAGGTGGGCACTGGCAAGCACGGCTGGTATGCAGATAGGGAGATACTGGCAAGCACGGCTGGAGTGCAGACCGGGAGGTACTAGCAGGTTGGAGCGCAGGCTGGATAGGGTCCAGTACAGACTGGGAGACAGACAGCTACAGAGCCGCAGATGCGGTAGAAAAGCAGAGTAAAGCGAAACCGCCAGAGCGGAGGACAAGGCAGAGCAGAGAGGAACTGCTGGTGCGGTGAGCAAGGCAGAGCAGAGAGAAGCTGCCGGAGCGGTGAGCAAGGCAGAGCAGAGAGAAGCCGCCGGAGCGGTGGCCAAGTCAGAGCAGAGAGAAACCGCCGGAACGGTGGGTAAGGCAGAGCAGAGGGAAAACGCCGGAGCGGTGGGCAAGTCAGAGCAGAGAGAAACCACCGGAGCGGTGGGTAAGTAAGAACAAAGAGAAACCGCTGGTGCGGTGGGCAAGGCAGAGCAGAGAGAAGCCGCTGGAGCGGTGGGTAAGGCAGAGCAGAGGGAAGCCGCCGGAGTGGTGGGAAAGTCAGAGCAGAGAGAAACCGCCGGAGCGGTGGGTAAGGCAGAGCAGAGGGAAACTGCCGGAGCGGTGGGCAAGTCAGAGCAGAGAGAAACCGCCGGAGCGGTGGGCAAGACAGAGCAGAGCGAAACCGCAGGTGCGGTGGACAAGGCAGAGAGGACAGGGCTCTGTTCACATGGAACAGACTGGAAAATACAGGAAGATACGGAGGAAGGGAAAAGGGACAAGCAGAACCAGATACACACAAGGTACTTCCTATGACAGATAACAGGTCTGGGTATGCAACCAGCCCCCAGAGATGGCGGGAACAGACAAGAAGCAGAACTGGACCTGGCAACTTCAGAGTCAAGGAGCACACTGAATGTTAGTGTTGCTCAGGCACCTCTTACTGGGTGGAGGGGGTTTAAATATCCAGTGACTCACAGCAATAGGCTGGAGACGCATTAGGCATGCGCCCACAGCAGCTATAAGAATCAGGAAGTAACCGGGCCGCCGCCCTAAGCAGTCAGTCAAGAGACATGCACACAGCATGAACTGGAGCAAGATTTGCAGGCTGGACAGACTGGTAAGATTGCGGTCTTGCATAGTGGGAGGTGGTTCACTATGCAAGCACGCCGCCAGGGATGTTACACTTCCCATGTTGTTTGTATTTGGTCCAGAGTTTAGACACAGCTGACTTTGAACAACCAACATATTTTGCAAAATTGCGTGATGATTTACCTTCTGTTAAGAGTTTGATAATCCTCTCCTTTGTTTCAATTGACATCTCTCGTGTTGGAGCCATGATTCATGTCAGTCCACTTGGTGCAACAGCTCTCCAAGGTGTGATCACTCCTTTTTAGATGCAGACTAATGAGCAGATCTAATTTGATGCAGGTGTTAGTTTTGGAAATGAAAATTTACAGGGTGATTCCATATTTTTTTCCTCAGAATTGAGTGATTCCATAATTTTTTCCCTCTGCTTGGTCTGAAAAAAATTATCCTTACTGAGTACCATATTTTTTATCTTGATTTCTTTTAGTGTTTCTTAAAGCCCTAAAGTTGCCATTTGAAATGACTTTAGTTTTGTGCCATGTCTGTGATCTGCTTTTTTTCAACAACATTAAACAACTGAATGAACATCCTCCAAGCCCGGTGATTCCATAATTTTTGCCAGGGGTTGTATGGACTAGGACAACAAATTTATTCAACATCATGGTTTTCTTATAAAAGATATGGAAGGAGAAAAGCCGAAGGACTGTTGGATTTGCACACACAGCCCAGTATCTGCAAAGACTATGCCGTACTTAGCCTTACCTCTGGAGCCAGGGGAGGTATTAACACCACACTGCAAACACAATGAGAAAAACCTACAAGATGCAAAATGAACATAAACCCTGCTGTAAATAAATAAAAAGCAAGTGCATTTAAATAAAATAGGGTTCTTAGTAACACTGTTTTTGATCAAAAATAGTATAAAAGATTTCCCACTGCGACAAGGTGAACCCGTTCGGGAAAGTCATACACTGTCTAATATAAATTGACTTTACAGAACAGCAGGGTTTATGTGGGTGAAAGGCACGTAGGGGTGCAAGGACACACAGCTCATATTCACCCTTCACTATAAGTATATGTCACTACCTATTAGGATGATATCTTATACATGAATATATTAAGTCAGTGGTGAGGTGCGCAATTTTTGCTTACATTTATCTCTAGGGTCATCCTATTTAGGATTCAGGCATATCTATTGGTATGTATGACCATATACATTCCCCATTTAGCCCTTTTAGGTGTATTACTATTAGGACTAATTAAATCATTTTGATCCAGTTTTGCACAAAGCACATGTCACTTTATAAAGGTATTGGGGATATTTAATTGTGGTTTGATAAAAACTTATTTACTTGATTTGTAACTGTAAAAAATATTCAAGATGATCCCTTGTCAATCATTGTGCCCTGTTGGCGGGCTTATAGAGCTCTTCTAATGTACAGTGTAATCCAACACTTCTGCAAGGGAGGGGGCCGAGAGGCAGGGAGTAACAGCAGCTCTCAGCCCAGAAGCTGCCATAGAAAGACCTCCTGTGGACCCCAGCCATGCGGTCTTTTATGTCTGACTATTATAATTCAACACCGAGTTATGGGAATACAATACATCCCAGTGATACACCAAATAGATTTTTGGAAACACACAAATTGGATGAATCTCACCCTTCCTTTCAGCACAGTCCAGCGTGTAGGGAAAGGGAGATACACGACACAGCCTTGCGAGAGCCCCTAGGGCCCCGGTGCTTGGTATCCACGCATAGCAGGAGCCCGGCCGGATCCGATGACACCAGAACCGGCTCCCTAGGTCCGTCCATTAAGGAAGTATAGCTGTTTTAGTTTTAGAGTTTTTAGCTGAGAGAGGCCAGGGGTGGAGATTCAGGTCCAGCCAGGAGGCAGAAGGGGGAGTGACCAAGAGGGGTTAAGAGCTCCAGCAGCCCTAGATCCATTGTCTTTTTCCCTGGGAGGTCGTGATGACACATCATGTGTGGGAGAAGTCCTGCAACAAAGGGGACCACAAGCCTCCCATGTGGCAGCCCCTACCTCACAAGCCAGCTCTTCCAATTGACTGGTGACTGATTCATATCTTTTGTACTCCTACTATTGTGTTTGTTTCTCTGATCATTATGTAAATGTAACCCTTATGTATATAGTGTAATGTCTAGTGTGCCCTTACGGCGATTAAATATATGATTTAACCTTGGGCTGCTCTGTTATCTTTAGCCATGAACTCATATGTCCGTTGTTTGGCTTAATCCTCATGCTACCGAGGCAGGTTTCTGGCCCCATATAATTCCCGTTAACGGACCGGCGATTTATATCTAATAGAAACCGGTGGCAGCTCTACCAGGCCAACAAGATTCTGCTTCACTGGGGCTAGTGAATGGGCCTCTCAGCCTGTCAGGGGTGGGAGCGAGTGTGATGCCATGTCAGTGACTGAGTGGGCCACCTCTTCTCACTCCCGGTGCCTTCTTGTACCCGTGTGGACAGGGGGTGTCTGTGTAGAACTATACCAATCTGAACTTACACATCCTCGAGGGGGTTCAGAACGTAACGTTGGTGCAAGGGGCAGATCCTTATCACGTGATCTGTCGAACGTAATTGTGACGTCAGGTGGGTGACGAGGTGTGGATCTATCACAAGTGGCGGCAGTGGTGGGATTCTGCGGGGTCCCTCTGGTGCCATTTCTTCACATTGGTGGCAGCGGTGGGATTCTGCGCGGTCATTTAGTGCCATTCATCACAAGTGGTGGCAGCGGTGGGATTCTGCAGTGTCCCTCTGCTGCTGTTTCTTCACAGTACCCTATTAGCACCTTCTAAGGACAAAAGGAGTTATGAAATGATCTGTGTCTCCTCTGTGTAGCACTGTGTTATTTTAAATTTGTTAGATGTGTTTAATAAAGATATTTTTTGGTTTAAAAAGAACTCTGGTCATCTGGGCTTTCTTTTTTAGGCCCACTCTTCATGTTAATTATGTGTTGTTTTGGAGTTTAAAAAACATGACATTGTTACCTTATGAGTATAATGTTGAAGATGCATACAAGCAGCACACAAGCTGCACATCGAAAACATACAAGCTGCATACAAGCCACATACAAACTCCATAAAAGCAGCATACAAGCTGCATACAAGCAGCATACAATGGTACATACAAGATGCATTCAAGCCACATATAAGATGTATACAGGATACATAAAAGTTGCATACAAGGCACCTACAAACTGTATACAGGATACATACAACCTGCATAAAAACCGCACATATAAGACACATACAAGCAGCTGTATAAAGGATACATCCATGTTGCATGCAGGATACATAAAAGGCACATACAAGCTGCATACAAGCCGCATATACGTTGCATACAGGATACAAACACGGCACATACAAGCTGTATACAGGATACATACATGGCACATACAAGCTGTATACAGCGTAGGGATTTGTACTCACTGAGCCGCGTTGTAGGTAGGCACAGGTTCACATAGTGATGCAGTCCGCGGGTTCAAACAAACTGGTGGTTTATTTAGTGCCCATACACCAGTGAGGAAACAAAAGTAACAGCCTTTTCCTGGCACAAAAAAGGAATAACAGAACAAAGCTCAAAATAACAAGTCCATGCAGCACGACCTCAGCCGTTTAAACAAAGTGCCTTCCTCTGCCTCCTGCAGAGTCTAAGCAGCACATGCAAGGTCTGCTCACCTTATCCAACACAGACAGACTGTGAGACAGGCGCAGCTGTCTTAAATCAGCCTTCCAAGACCTGGACTGGAGGTACTGTAAGTGAGCAGCTGTTCCCCCCTCAACTCTTTCAGCTGCTCGTAAAACCCGGCTCTGTAATCTGGGCCCATTAAACTCCTCTCAGCACTATGTGTGCTGGAGCCTGCTTCTCCGGGTCCTACATCACCGAAGCTTGGCACTTCAGGGACACATACCTCCCGTCCACGACCTGTCCAGCAGCCACCTTATATACCCCCGCCTCTGCCCAAAGCCGGGGGGCTTGGCACCTTCTGTCACCATACAATAAACCCTTGACAAGGCATCAGCATACCCATGTTGTTTCCCAGGCCTATGTTCTACCTGGAAACAAAAATCTTGTAGAGCCAGGAACCACCTAGTCACTCTGGCATTGTTCCCCTTCTTTTCACGCATCCACCTCAGTGGGACATGGGCTGACACTAGCCTGAACCTTCTACCTAACAGGTAATACCTCAGACTGTCTAACGCCCACTTAATGGCCAAACATTCTTTTTCTACAATGGAGTAGTTCTTCTCACAAGTGGAGAGCTTCTGACTGAGGTATATTACAGGGTGTTCTTCTCCGTTAATCTCCTGGGACAAGACTGCTCCCAGCCCAACATCCGATGCATCCGTCTGGACCACAAACTCCTTGGAGAAGTTGGGCGCCACCAAGACTGGCTGTTTACAGAGGACCAGTTTCAATTCCTGGAAGGCCGCTTCTGCTTCCGGGGACCACTTGGCCATAGCCGACTTCGTCCCTTTCAGAAGATCCGTCAGCGGGGCTGCTATCAGGGCAAAGTTAGGGACAAATCTTCGATAGTAGCCCACAATGCCTAGAAACGCCCTGACCTACTTCTTCGAGAGGGGCTGTGGCAAGTTCAAGATCGCCTCGACCTTATTTATTTGTGATTTTATTTCCCCTCTACCAACCACGTACCCTAGGTACTTGGCTTCCTCCATCTCCATGGCACATTTCTTTGGGTTGATAGTAAAGCCCGCCTTCCTTAGGGCATCAAGTATGGCTTGAACTTTGTCCAGATGACTTTCCCAGTCCTGGGTGAATATGACGATGTCATCTAGGTAGGCCGCTGCATACTTTTTGTGGGGTGCTAAGACAGGGTAATTTGCCAATATCCTTTGGTGAGGTCCAGAGTGGTGATGTACCTAGCAAGTCCTAGCCTTTCGATTATCTCATCTACTCTAGGCATTGGGTATTTGTCGAACTTCGAGATCTTATTCAGCTTCCTATAGTCATTGCAAAAACACCATTCCCCATCTGCTTTCGGCACTAAGACTATAGGACTGGATCATCCACTTTTGGATTCTTCAATGACTCCCAGGTTAAGCATCCGCCTCACTTCTTTTGAGATCACCTCTCTGCGGGCCTCGGGGATCTGGTATGGTTTTAGATTGACGCGAACATGAGGCTCTGTGAGAACCTCATGCTCTATGACCTGAGTGAGTCCTGGCAACTCCGAAAACAGGTCTTTATTTCGCTGTAGCAACTCTTTGCACTGTTACTTTTGGGCACGTGACAGTGACTCTGCCACCTTGACCTCTTTCACATCGGCCTCAGCCACTAAACAGGGAGCTTCCATTGGCTCTCTATCTTGCCATGGCTTAATCAAGTTAACATGGTAAATTTGGTAGGGCTTCCTCTTCCCCGGTTGGTGGATTTTATAGTTGACTTCCCCCACTTTCTCTACCACCTCATAGGGGCCCTGCCACTTGGCCATGAACTTGCTCTCCACTGTCGGCACTAGCACAAGCACTCGATCTCCTGGGTTGAACGATCTCACCCTGGCTGACCTATTGTACACCCTGGACTGTGTCTCTTATGCCTTGAGGAGGTGCTCCCTCACGATGGGCATCACGTGGGCAATCCTCTCTTGCATCTGGGCAACGTGCTCCACCATGCTCCTATAGGGCATGGTTTCAGCTCCCCAGGACTCTTTCGCCACATCCAGGAGTCCTCGAGGGTGTCGTCCATAGAGTAGTTCAAACGGGGAGAAACCTGTAGAAGCTTGGGGAACTTCCCTGATGGCGAACAACAGATAGGGAAGCAGACAGTCCCAGTCTCGGCCATCCTTTTCCACTGCTTTCCTCAACATTGCTTTCAAGGTTTTGTTAAACCTCTCGACCAGTCCGTCCGTCTGGGGATGGTACACGGAGGTTCTCAGTTGTGCTATCTGCAATGTCTTGCACAATTCCCTCATGACCTTCGACATAAATGGAGTTCCTTGGTCTGTTAGAATCTCCTTAGGCAACCCCATTCTTGAAAACATGAGGACTAACTCCCGGGCGATACACCTGGCGGAGGAGTTTCGTAGTGGTACGGCCTCCGGATACCGTGTAGCATAATCTAATACCATCAGGATATACTGATGCCCTCAGGCGGACTTGACCAGAGGCCCCACTAGATCCATTGCTATGCATTCGATTGGAACCTCGATGATGGGTAGGGGCACTAGGGGACTGCGGAAGTGGGCCACTGGGGAGGTTATCTGGCATGTGGGGCAGGAACGACAATAACTCTTTATTTCTCTATAGCAACCTGGCCAGTAGAATTTCTGGAGGATCCGTTCCTGAGTCTTGTCTGCACCCAGGTGACCACTCAACACATGAGAATGAGCCATGTCTAACACCCTGAGTCTATAGGGCTCTGGCACCAGCAACTGTTCTATTACCTCACCCCTGGGCTTGGTTACTCTGTACAGCAAATCCGCATTCACAGCAAAATGAGGGAACCGAGTGTCAGCCCCCGGTTCCTGAGGCACCCCATTTAACACAGTAACATTTTCAAAGGCCTCTTTCAGAGTTAAATCCCTGAGTTGGGCAGTTCCAAAGTTTCCCTCGGACACCTCCAGCTCAGGGATATTGGCCTCAGGGGATGTTGCCTCATCCTCATCTCCCACAAACACACACATGGGAAACTCATCTACCATGTTCTGCGGGTAAATTTCCTTAGGGGCGATCTGGCTGTTGACCGAGCAACCAGGTGTCCCCGCTTTCCCCCACATTTCCCAGAATAATATAAAGTCACGTCCAATTATTATGGGATGCAATAGGTCCTTAACGACCGCCACTTCATGAGATGTGCCACAGTCTGTGTTTACATCCACCTGGGCCACAGGATAGTTTTAGCATCCCCATGGATACACCAGACACCCACCACCTTCCCAGGAACCAGTCGATGAGGGAGTGTGGCCCTTATCAGGGTCACCAAACTTCCTGTGTCCAATAGTCCAGAGACTTGTACCCCGTTTACTGACACTGAGCATGCCTGAGGGCCCTCGCCATGTTGAGGAACCGTGCTGCAGGCGGGGTAAGCAAAATAGGAGCAACGCCGGCCCATGTTGCAGTCCATTGGCTCAGAGTTTATGGGACACCGGGCGGCAATATGGCCAGAGGTATGACATCTCCAACACACTATATTATGGGGTGTGACCTTGGGCAGCAACTCAGACCCCTCCTGAACTCTAGGACGCCCCTCAGGTGTGGCGCTAGCTCCATTCTTTTGGGTGTCCGCCTCCTTTTGGGAACCTTTTGGAAACCCCAGTATTGAGAGGCTATGACCCCTTGTTTTCCCAATGAACTCTCAACCGCCTGGTATCTTTCCACCAACCCCACCAAGTCATCAGCATTATGGGGATCTCCCTGGGCAACCCAGGATTTCACCGACTTCGGGAGAGAGTGTATAAACCTGTGTATAATGACCTTCTCCACCATCTGTGCTGGGGAGGAAGATTCAGGTTGCAACCACTTTTGGACCAGGTGTAGGAGGTCGAACATCTGGGACCGGGCATGTTTGTCACTGCAATAGGCCCAGTGGTGCACCCGTTGCGCCCTGACAGTAAGATTCACTCCCAAGCATGCCAAAATCTCAGTTTTCAACTTAGCATACTCTTTCGCGTCCTGAAAGGCCAAGTCATAATAGGCCTTCTGCGGATCGCCTATCAAATATGGCGCCAGCACCTCCATCCACTGCTCTGGAGGCAATTTCTCCCGCTCTGCCACCCTCTCAAAGATCGTCAAGAACGCCTCAACGTCATCACCCAGGGTCATCTTTAGTTATGCTCTTCTTACCGTCTTCCTGACGTATGAGTCATCACCTGGATCTGATGATGTGGCGGTCGTCCTGCCACGGATCTGCTCTGCCAAGATTTCCATTTGTCTTTGCTAATGTTGGATCTGCTGCATCAGAAGTTTATTTGTTTCCTGCTGCTGCTCCCGTTGCTGCTGCCTGCTCTGCAGGTACTGCTGCTGCAACTGCGCCTACTGTTGCTGAATTTGCTGCTGGTGCTGCACTTGTTGCGCCTGCTGTGCCTGTAACAGACGTTTAAGCAGTTCCTCCATTTTGTCCGGCGACACTTGCTGGCTAATTGCCGACTTCACCCAGGACATATACGTCTGCTTGTAGCAGTCACACTGCCACTTGGGATCTGTGCCCGTGCTTCTACCGCTACTGGTTTATTTAGTGTCCATACACCAATGAGGAAACAAAAGTAACAGCCTTTTCCTGGCACAAAAAAGGAATAACAGAACAAAGCTCAAAATAACAAGTCCATGCAGCACGGCCTCAGCCGTTTAAACAAAGTGCCTTCCTCTGCCTCCTGCAGAGTCTAAGCAGCACATGCAAGGTCTGCTCACCTTGCCCAACACAAAGACAGACTGAGACAGGCGCAGCTGTCTTAAATCAGCCTTCCAAGACCTGGACTGGAGGTAAGTGAGCTGCTGTCCCCCCCCCCCCCCCAGCTCTTTCAGCTGCTCGTAAAACCCGGCCCTGTAATCCGGGCCCATTAAACTCCTCTCAGCACTATGTGTGCTGGAGCCTGCTTCTCCGTGTCCTACATCACCGAAGCTTGGCACTTCGGGGACACATACCTCCAGTCCACGACCTGTCCGGCAGCCACCTTACAGCAGGATACATGCAAGGCACATACAAGCTGTATACAGGATACATACACGCTGTATACATGATACATACAAGGCACATACAAGCTGTATACAGGATACATACACGCTGTATGCAGGATACATACAAGTTGTATACACGATATATACAAGCTGTATACAGGATACATACAAGCTGTATACAGGATATACACAAGATGTATACAGGATACACACAAGCTGTATACAGGATATACACAAGCTGTATACAGGACACACACAAGCTGTATACAGGATACATACAAGTTGTATACAGGATAGATACACACTGTATACAGGATACATACAAGGCACATACAAGCTGTATACAGGATACATACACGCTGTATGCAGGATACATACAAGTTGTATACATGATATATACAAGCTGTATACAGGATACACACAAGCTGTATACAGGATACATACAAGCTGTATACAGGATACACACAAGCTGTATACAGGATACATACAAGCTGTATACAGGATACATACAAGCTGTATACAGGATGCACACAAGCTGTATACAGGATACACAGAAGCTGTATACAGGATACACACAAGCTGTATATGTAATAGTGGGGAAGGATGTAGCCTTCCCTAGGCACTGAAGTAGTTAAGGAAAATGGTCCCTTAGTTAATCCTCTCTGAACTGTGGTAGGCCAAGCTAAGGGGTTAGCTTCAGTGGTCCAGTCAGTAGAGTAGAGGGGGAACTTAGTGCCCGGATCAAGCCTTGAGTGATATAGAGCTTGTTCCTGGCATAATTCATTGTGGGCTGCAGTACCTGTAAACAGCCACAAGATGCCACTGTCCTGGGTGCAGATGTCAGGTTGAGTCTGCTAGCAGTGTTACAGACAAGGATGAGTTAATGCTGTGTGATGACAGCTCACTGAGGGTGGGCACATTAGGAAAATCTCTGTTTAGTTTCCAGAATCAGGAAGTGATTTTTCAGTAAGAGATTGGACAGAAAATCGTTCAGGCAGCCTGACTATAGTGGCTGCTAGGGTAGACGGGAGCTCCATACCCTCAGACAGTGGGATCACCATTGTGCAAGTCTCCCCACACAAGAGCACGAGTCCTGTCAGCCGGCCGGGGAAACTCATCAAAGGTAGTGAGGACCCAGGGCACTTCTAGTCTGCAGGAAGCAGAGGAAGATAAATAGGACTCCAGGCTAAGACGTGGGGGAGAGGTATCGGATCCAGGTCACTGTCAGTATTACAGAAGAGTCTCTTGGGCCAGAGATTAGAGTCACAGAGATGCTTCACTTAAAGAGGGAACCAGGACTGAAGGAGTTACCAGCGCCTGTGAGAGAGATGATAACCTGTCGGGCCTTATCCATTATATCTGCCTGTAAATATTGTATATATTCCTCTTCCCCAAGTAAAGTCCAAGTTCTGGTTAGAAACCTTGTGTCCTCTGAATTTATTGCTGCCCTGGTCCCAGAAGAGAAATGCCTGGAGACAGCCGCGATCGGATGGCTTGAAGTAAGTGAAGAGCACTACATACACAGCCACACTTCAGAGGGAGCACACGTATTGTCTGTAGGGTGCCATAGCGAGAGGGGGCTACAGCTCGCCCACGACTACCTCGCTGGGGCACCTTACATTTGGCGTAGTCGGCAGGATGCGAGCTCCTCGCATGAAGAAAGCGGGGAAGAGCCGACGCAGAACACTGAGAAGAAAGTGTTGGAAGGCATGCGGCCCAAGATGGTGGCCCGAAGCATGGATTCCAAGATGGTGACAATGGCGGTAAAGTCTGGGAGAAGAACCGCCTATCGTGGGAGTGGACGGCGCCGGAGAGCGCGAAAAGATGTCCAGCCCCTACGAGTTCCGGCCCAAAGAAGGATGGGTCCAGCAGTGAAGATGCGTCCCAGGATGGGACGTCCAGTGAGGAAGAGGGCGCGGCGTAAAGTGAAGTCCGGCCCCGTGAGTATCCGCGCGCACAGAGAAGGGGCGCGGCTGAAGGCGGAGCTGCCGAGAGTGACGAGTGACGCGGCGGTCGCATCAGAAAGCCGGCCCAGGAAGAGGAGGAGTTGGACGCGCAGGACTCGTGTCACTGGTAAGCGACCAGCGCCATTTTCTGTCCAGCACATGAGAGGAAGGAGGTGCTGCGGTGGATGCTCTGCTAAGATGGCAACCGGAGGATTGAATGACATGTCCGAAATGTGCGCCGAGGAAGAGATGCTAGAGCCGAGTACCCCAGGGGCTGCAAGCGAGAGTTGCTTGCTCGCGGATGCCGCCCGTGAGTCTTTACCCCCAGTGGCTGTCCAGTGGTCTACTAGGCCCGATCCTGAGCTGGGCCTGCTTATCCGTGAGTTCCGCATGTGGTGCTGGAGCCAGATGCCGGAAGACCCGTCCCCCTTGGCCGAGGGTGGAGAACATTCTGGTGTGGCCGGAGCAACAGCTGCAGTGGAGCCTGACGGAGGTGAGCAGCCTATACCCCAGCGGCCGGTTTCGCCTGCGGCGCCTGCCGTGACAGCTTCCACGGCGACAGGGGCCCCTAGGCCTGAAGGGGGTGGTGCGGAGGCGGAGGCGAGGCCTCCCAGGAAGAAGGCCCCGCAAGAGAGTTTTTGGCAGCTGGCGGTGGAGGCCATCAACACCCCTTCGGCGAAGCGTTACGCCGAGCTCGGGAGTCTGAAGTGGACCACCAGCAACCCCCCAATGACGCCACGAGAGCAGCGGCGATGGACCGACACCCTCCTCAGAGGCTGGCTGGAAGGGTCCAACGCGGCACGGAGAAAGTCGGTGGAGGCCTCCCAGACTCGGGGACGAGTCCTTGAATTCCACATCCGTGAGGGGTACGGATTCCTGGAGGAAGAGACCGGGCACGAGGTGTTCGTTACTCGCGAGGTAATTAAGCGAGATTATCTGCCTGATCGCCTTCACAATCTGCGTGTGGGGGAAATAGTGCACTTCGTTAAGTGCGAGTGTTCCGGAGGGTGGTACGCGGCTGCGCTCACCCGACCGTATAAATGGAAAGATGTCCTGAAAAAGGACGAAGAGGTCTTCAGAAGGAGGGCCAAGAGGGAGGCTAAGCAGCGCTGGGCTAAGGAAGCCCCTAAAGGCTTTCTGCCCTCACCTAAGGCCAGGGCTCCACCAGCAGAGGAGCCTAGGAGGCGGCAGTGGGGGAAGATTGTGAGCGAGGAAGAAGAAGATCTCGCAAGTGGCAAGGAAGCTGATTTCCCTAGTGAGGTGCCAGAGGAGGAGTCGGCGCCACAATACCCAGGAGGGGCTGAGAGAGCTGTCGGGGAAATTCAAGCTGTCACCAGTAATGTCGTCCACAGTTTTACAGTGACCAGCTACGACCCTACCCAGGTCGGCTGTGGCAGTGCTACATCCTCGGACGAGGACCCTGGGCCTACTAAGTACCCCGATCAGCCTTGGAGGTGGAAGAAGCCACCTTCCTCTGCAGCATGGGCCGCCTTCATGAAGGAACGGAAGGAGGCCCGGAAGAAGTGAGCTGGCTAAAAGGTCCGTTGACCTTTCACCTTTTCTTCTACTAGGACCCACCAGCTGTGGTCCTGATTCTGGGACTGTTTCCCAATGGGGGCGGAGTGCCCCATGTTGAATTAGGTTGGAGAGAAAAATGGAGGACTGTTCCCCTACCTCCCAGGCCAGGAAGGCCTTAAGCAGCACCAAAGTTGTGTGCCCAGGAGAGCTGCTCTTTTTGTTTTTACTTTCTATTTTTCTTTTGTTGTGCTTGTTGCGCCTTTTTCTGCTGGAATTTAAAATGTTGAGGCACACCTTGAGGATGGATATCCTCCAAATCTAAGAGACTTGCGGCCTAGCGGGAAGAACCGGTGACCCCCACTAGGGCCAAGAAGAAAGAGACTCATGGGTGTTACCTGTGACTGTGTGCCTCAGAATGCAGCCCTTGAAGGAGAATGGGGGCTATTGAGGTCTTGACCTGTCTTAAAAATATGGACATGGACACTGTGTTTCCAGGGTCCTTACCAAGATGGACCGGTACTTCTGAGAAGTTTTGAAAAGTTGATAATGGACTGTCCTGAATTGCTGTTCCGGGGCCCTTAACCGAGAAGGGCCGGTCTCCATTCTAAGAAGACGACTTCAGGACCAGTCGTATACTAAAGTGTTTTAGTAACTATAGTAATGTGATATGATGTCATAGCTGCTGATTTTTGTTGATTGTTTAGTGTGGTCGGGGACGACCAACATTAAAGTGTTGGGGAATGTAATAGTGGGGAAGGATCTAGCCTTCCCTAGGCACTGAAGTAGTTAAGGAAAATGGTCCCTTAGTTAATCCTCTCTGAACTGTGGTAGGCCAAGCTAAGGGGTTAGCTTCAGTGGTCCAGTCAGTAGAGTAGAGGGGGAACTTAGTGCCCGGATCAAGCCTTGAGTGATATAGAGCTTGTTCCTGGCATAATTCATTGTGGGCTGCAGTACCTGTAAACAGCCACAAGATGCCACTGTCCTGGGTGCAGATGTCAGGTTGAGTCTGCTAGCAGTGTTACAGACAAGGATGAGTTAATGCTGTGTGATGACAGCTCACTGAGGGTGGGCACATTAGGAAAATCTCTGTTTAGTTTCCAGAATCAGGAAGTGATTCTTCAGTCAGAGATTGGACAGCAAATCATTCAGGCAGCCTGACTATAGTGGCTGCTAGGGTAGACCGGAGCTCCATACCCTCAGACAGTGGGATCACCATTGTGCAAGTCTCCCCACACAAGAGCACGAGTCCTGTCAGCCGGCCGGGGAAACTCATCAAAGGTAGTGAGGACCCGGGGCACTTCTAGTCTGCAGGAAGCAGAGGAAGATAAATAGGACTCCAGGCTAAGACGTGGGGGAGAGATATCGGATCCAGGTCACTGTCAATATTAAAGAAGAGTCTCTTGGGCCAGAGATTAGAGTCACAGAGATGCTTCACTTAAAGAGGGAACCAGGGCTGAAGGAGTTACCAGCGCCTGTGAGAGAGATGATAACCTGTCGGGCCTTATCCATTATATCTGCCTGTAAATATTGTATATATTCCTCTTACCCAAGTAAAGTCCAAGTTCTGGTTAAGAACCTCATGTCCTCTGAATTTATTGCTGCCCTGGTCCCAGAAGAGAAATGCCTGGAGACAGCCGCGATCGGATGGCTTGAAGTAAGTGAAGAGCACTACATACACAGCCACACTTCAGAGGGAGGACACGTATTGTCTGTAGGGTGCCATAGCGAGAGGGGGCTACAGCTCGCCCACGACTACCTCGCTGGGGCACCTTACAGATACACACAAGCTGTATACAGGATACACACAAGCTGTATACAGGATACACACAAGCTGTATACAGGATGCATACAAGACATAACAAGCTGTATACAGGTTACATACAAGCTGTATACAAGACACATACAAGCTGTATACAGGATACACACAAGCTGTATACAGGATACACACAAGCTGTATACAGGATATATACAAGCTGTATATAGGATACACACAAGCTGTATACAGGATACATACAAGACACATACAAGCTAACATACCATTGGTCAGAATTCCACGAGGACAGCAGATCAGAGAAGAAGGGGATGGTCAGAATAAGGTCCAAGGTCAGGCAGCAGAAGATCAATAAACAGAACAAGGCACAGAGAACAAACCACACACTAGCTGAATGTACAGTACAGACCAAAAGTTTGGACACACCTTCTCATTTAAAGATTTTTCTGTATTTTCATGACTATGAAAATTGTACATTCACACTGAAGGCATCAAAACTATGAATTAACACATGTGGAATTAAATACTTAACAAAAAAGTGTGAAACAACTGAAAATATGTCTTATATTTTAGGTTCTTCAAAGTAGCCACCTTTTGCTTTGATGACTGCTTTGCACACTCTTGGCATTCTCTTGATGAGCTTCAAGAAGTAGTCACCGGAAATGGTTTTCACTTCACAGAGCCAGGGAGGCTGCGTGCACCAGCAGCAGCTGCAGGGAGGCCAGAAGACGGCGGAGCAGGACCGCGGCGGTAAGGGGGACGGCGTCTCTGCCGGGTAGGAGGCAGAGATGCCGATGCTACAGTACCCCCCCTTTACGCCCCCTCTTTTTCAGGCCAGCAAGAAATTTTTTAAGGAGAAGCGGGGCGTGGATGTTCTCACTGGGTTCCCAAGTTCTCTCCTCTGGGCCAAACCCCTTCCAATCCACCAGAAAAAAGGTTTTTCCTCTTACCCTCTTGGTGGCCAGAATGTTCTCTACCTCATAGACGTCCTCAGCGGAGACCGAAGCTGGGGAGGTACCAGGATTGTCGGAAAAAGAATTAAGCACAACTGGTTTGAGGAGAGATACGTGGAAGGAGTTGGGAATCCGTAAGGTGGCCGGGAGTTTTAACTTGTAGGCTACTGGGTTGATTTGCTTGAGGACTTCAAACGGGCCGATGAACCGTGGACCCAACTTATAGGAGGGTATTTTGAGACGAACATGTTTGGAGGAGACCCGGACGGAATTGAGGTGGATCCAGACGTCTCTTATCAGCATGCTTCTTCATCTGCTCGGAGGATTGAAGAAGTGTGGATCTAGTGTCGTCCCAAATAGTGGAAAATTCGCTGACCAGAGACTCCGCGGCCGGGTTGTCCACTGAAGCGGAGACGGGAAACGGAATCCGGGGATGTTGACCGTAGACCACAAAGAACGGGGACTTGGAAGAAGATTCGCTCTCATGGTTGTTGTAGGAGAACTCGGCCCATGGTAGGAGCTCCACCCAATCGGTATGGTGAGCGTTGACAAAGTGCCGGAGGTAGCTGGTAAGGATCTGGTTGATATGCTCCACTTGGCCAATGGACTGTGGATGATAAGCGGAGGAGAAATCCAGGGTGACATCCAGCAGCTTACACGTAGCTCTCCAGAAGCGCGAAGTGAACTGGACCCCTCGATCAGACACAATGTGGAGGGGTAGGCCGTGGAGACGAAAGATGTGATGGATGAAGTCCTTAGCCAGCACAGATGCAGACGGGAGACCAGGCAGAGGGATGAAGTGGGCCATTTTAGAAAAGCGGTCAGCGACCACCCAAATGTCTTTACAACCGGCAGAAACAGGGAGATCCGTAATAAAGTCCATAGCAATGTGTTGCCACGGGGCAGCAGGTATGGGAAGAGGCAGGAAACGGCCGGCAGGAAGATGTCTGGGAACCTTGTTGCGGGCACAGGACGAACAGGCCGTGACAAAGTTTACCACATCCTGGCGCAGGGTAAGCTACCAGTAATGCCGGGTAATAAGCAGGAAGGTCTTCTTCTGGCCAGCATGGCCGGCTAATTTGGATGAATGACCCCAGTGAAGAACCTTCTTACAATCCGGGACCGCTACAAACGTCTTACCGGGTGGGAGACGAGACAGATCCAAGGGGGCCACATTCATCACTTTGGAGGGATCAATGATATGCATAGGCTCCTCCTCTTGATCAGAAGACAGACAGGATCGGGACAAGGCATCTGCTTTAACGTTCTTGTCCGCCGGGCGGTAATGTAGGGTAAAGTTAAAGCGGGCGAAGAACAAAGACCACTGGGCCTGACGAGGATTGAGTCTTTGGGCATTCTGAAGATAAGCCAAGTTTTTGTGGTCAGTATAGATGACCACCGGGTGCAGAGTCCCCTCGAGCAGGTAACGCCACTCCTCCAGCGCCAATTTGATGGCTAGCAGTTCTCGGTCTCCTATGGAGTAGTTGCGCTCAGATGAGGAAAAGAGCTTGGAGAAGAAGCCGCAGGTTACCATTCTCCCGGATGGAGACTTCTGGGTGAGCACCGCTCTGACTCCGGAAGAGGAAGCATCAACCTCCAGAAAGAACTGTTTGTTGCTATCCGGAGTTGCTATCCGGACGGTGCAGCACAGGGGCAGAAGAGAAGGCTTGTTTTAAGGAGAGGAAGGCCTCCTCCGCTTCGGACGGCCATTCCTTAGGATTTGCTCCCTTTCGGGTGAGCGCAGAGATGGGAGCAGTCAGGGAAGAGAAATGTGGGATGAAGTGATGGTAGTAGTTGGCGAAGCCCAGGAATCGCTGAATCGCCTTCAACCCCTCCGGACGGGGCCACTTTAAGATGGCAGAGACCTCCTCGGGGTCCATCCGTAGACCTGTCTTAGAGATAATATAGCCCAGGAACGGAAGAGAGGACTGCTCGAAGAGGCACTTCTCTAATTTTGCATATAGGTGATTCTGCCTGAGCCTAAGCAGGACCTGACGATGTGAGGGAAGATCCGGAGAGAAGACCAAGATGTCGTCCAGGTACACCACCACGCAAGAATATAAGAGGTCACGGAAGATGTCATTAACTAATTCTTGGAAGACGGCGGGAGCATTACAGAGACCGAAGGGCATCACACCGTATTCATAGTGACCGTCCCGGGTATTGACTTCCGTCTTCCACTCGTCTCCTTGGTGGATCCGGACCAGGTTATACGCCCCATGAAGACCGAGCTTCGTGAAGATCTTCACGCCTTTAAGGCGGTCGAACAGCTCAGAGATGAGCGGCAGGGGGTATTTGTTTTTGACAGTGATTTGGTTGAGTCCTCTATAATCGATACATGGACGTAGTGAACCGTCTTTCTTTTTAACGAAGAAGAATCCGGCTCCAGCCGGGGAGGAAGATTTCCGGATGAAACCCCTAACCAGATTTTCTTCGATGTACTCCGACATGGCCCGAGTTTCGGCCAACGACAACAGGTAGATACGCCCACGGGGTGGGGTGGCACCGGGTATCAGGTCGATAGGGCAATCATATGGCCTATGGGGTGACAGAGTCTCTACCTCCTTCTTGTCGAAGACATCAGCATAGGACCAGTAGGGTGCCGGAAGACTGGGTAAATTAGTCGGAGTCAATTGGGGTCGAGCCGGGCAAACCGGAATCAGACAGATCTCATGGCAATCCTGCCCCCACTGGAGCACCTCACCGGATTGCCAATTCAGAACGGGTTCATGTTTCTGTAGCCAGGGTAGACCTAGCAAAAGGGGGTGAGAGAGTCCGGAAAGCACATGGAAGGAAATCCTCTCTGAGTGCAGCATTCCCACCTGCAGGGTTACGGGCTCAGTGATGAGCAAGATGGTCACCGGAAGGAGTCTTCCATCCACGGAAGTGACTGCCAATGGTTCGGCCAGAGGTTTGGTAGGAATCTGATACTTCTCTACAAGGGACTGGGATACGAGATTCCCAGCGGCTCCGGAATCCAGATGTGCGGTTTCGAAGAAGTGGTTCTCTCCACAGGAGATAGAGACGAATAAAGTCTAGAACGGAGAGGATTTACTTTTGCCCAGGACGACCTCTTCGAGTGGTCGTAGACACTGGAGTGTCCTGGCTTCACCGGGCAGGAACGGATCAGGTGCTCCTTACGACCACAGTAGAAACAGCTCCCCTCGGCTCGGCGTGTCTCTTGGCGAGATTTGACCACCTTGGTCTGGTCGATCTGCATAGGTTTGGGCGAGCGTGCCCGGGGAGCTGTTGATTGAGAGACCGGTTTCTGGAAAGCAGGAGCAAGACGAGGAAATCTTCTCTCCCGGGTAGTCTCCTTAGCATGTTCTAGGAAACGGCGATCAATTCGGGTTTCTAGCGACACCAGGTCATCCAGGGTGGTAGGAACGTCCCGGCCGGCTAACTCGTCCTTAATCCGACCAGAAAAGCCCTCCCAGAAGGTGGACACCAGGGCCTCGTTGTCCCAGGCAAGCTCAGAAGCGAGGGTATGGAACCGTATGGCATAATGGGTGTAGCGCCGGCGTCCCTGCCCTCTGCTAGGCAGGGACGCTGTTCCCCTCACCTCCCTGCTCCGTGCCCGGCGTCCTCCTCCCGCTCTGCTGGCAGCGCGCGCTCCTTCCCGGCCACTGTGCTTAGGGCGCGCGCGCTCTCCCTTCCTCTTAAAGGGGCCGCGCGCGCCGTCCTAAGGAGTCCCCGGCCAATGGCCGGAGGACTTCACCATATATAAGGCACCTCCTCCAAAATGGAGGTGCCCGAGCAATGTTGTTGCACTGTTCTACTCTGCTTCAGCCCTCAGGTCCCGTTGCCAGTTACCTGCCAGTTACCTGCCTGATTCCTGCCAGAGTCCTGCCAGTTTGCTGTCTGTTCCCTGCCTGTTATTCCTGCTACCTGCTTGCTAGCCTGAGGTCCGACGGTCTGCCTTACAACTCCTGTCAGTCTGTCTAAGGACCAGCTTGCCCGCTCACCTGGGAGCGCACATCAGCTACCTGCCTGCTTGCTAGCCTGAGGTCCGATGGTCTGCCTTACAACTCCTGTCAGTCTGTCTATGGACCAGCTTGCCCGCTCACCTGGGAGCGCTCCTCCGTTACCTGCCTGCTTGCCTGCCCGGAGGCTCCACCGTCACGTGCTGTGACCACCAGCTATTCCAGAGACTCTTGCCCGCTCACCTGGGAGCGCTTCTCCGCTACCTGCCTGCTTGCCTGCCCGGAGGCTCCGCCGTCACGTGCTGTGACCACCAGCTATTCCAGAGACTCTTGCCCGCTCACCTGGGAGCGCTTCTCCGCTACCTGCCTGCTTGCCTACCTGGAGGCTTCGCCGTCACGTGCTGTGACCACCTGCTATTCCAGAGACTCTCGCTTGCTCACCTGGGAGCACACATCCTCCATCTGCCTTGCTAGCCTACCTGGAGGTTCAGCCATCACAGGTCGTACCTACCCTTTACCTAGAGACTGCCCCGGTCACTTGCCGTGACCTCCAGCCCGTTCACCCAGAGACTGCCCCGGTCACTTGCCGTGACCTCCAGCCCGTTCATCCAGAGACTGTCCCGGTCACTTGCCGTGACCTCCTGCCCGTACACCCAGAGACTGTCCCGGTCACCTGCTGTGACTGCCTGCCTGGTCGCCACCCGCTCCCTTACAAGGACCGCCCCCTTGTATAGTAGCTCAGAGGTTCCGCCTCCCAGACCCGTTACAGTTTGCTCGGGCCATGGAACCCGGTGGCACCCAAGCTCCCTCGCTCTCGGACCTCTGTCATGAACTGTCCCGTCAGAGGTCCCAACAGGAGTCCATCCTGGGTCACCTGCGGAATGTCAATTCTCGCCTGGACACTCTGACTGCTCCACCAGCAACCACCGCCAGTGCCATGACTCGCAACCCGGCAGCTCCGCTGCCCACCAATACCATGGTATCCTACCCCGGACCCCGGCTTTCTGCACCTCCTCGCTTCGGAGGCGACTCCGTCCAGGCTCGGGGCTTCATTAATCAGTGCACCCTGCACTTTGAACTATTGTCCCACCAGTTTAACTCTGACCGGGCCAAAATTGCCTTCATCATGTCCCATCTCACCGGGGAGGCCCTGGCCTGGCTAAATCCTCTATGGGAGAGAGGAGATCCCCTGGTGTCCGACTTGCCTGCCTTCCTCACGGCTTTCCGGAAAGTCTTCGACGAACCCGGACGGAAGACCTCATCCGCATCGTCTCTGCTACGCCTCCGTCAGGGAAGTCTCACCGTGGGCCAATATGCCATACGGTTCCGTACCCTTGCCTCGGAGCTGGCCTGGGATAACGACGCTCTGGTATCCGTCTTCTGGGAGGGTCTGTCCGGCCGTATTAAAGATGAACTTGCCGGTCGGGACGTTCCTACCACTCTCGATGACCTAATAACTCTTGCCACCCGGATTGACCTACGGTTCCAGGAGCGTGCCAAAGAGGTCACCCGTGAGAGGAGGTTTCCACGTCTAGCTCCTACTTTTCAGAAACCCGTCACTCCCTCCGTCTCTCCCCAGGTACACTCTCCTGAGCCTATGCAGGTCGACCAGACCAAGATGGTCAAAACCCGTCAGGACTTACGCCGTGCCGAGGGGAGCTGCTTCTACTGTGGCAGTAAGGAGCACCGGATCCGTGCCTGCCCAGAGAAGTCGGGAAACGCCTGTGTCTAGGTTCGCTCAGAGAGGTCAACCTAGACAAGAATAAATCCTCTCCATCTCTGCTGCTGTCAGTTTCAATCGTCTGCGGGGAGAACCGTTTTTTCGAACTAGCCCAACTGGACTCTGGAGCAGCCGGGAATCTTATTTCACAGTCCCTGGTAGAGAAGTACCGCATCCCCACCAAACCTCTGGCTGTACCCTTGTCTGTTGCTGCCGTGGATGGGGGTCTCTTACCACGCCCCATCCAACTCATCACCGAATCCATTACTCTGCAGGTGGGAATGCTGCATTCTGAGAGTATCTCCTTTCATGTTCTGCCTGGACTCTCTCACGCCCTCCTGCTAGGTCTACCTTGGTTCCAGAGACATGCACCCGTGCTTGACTGGCAGACCGGAGAAATCCTTCGCTGGGGACAGGACTGCCATAAGACCTGTTTGGTTCCCGTCCATCCCGTCCGTCCTTCTCCTACCCCAGCTAATCTACCTGGACTTCCGATTCCTTATTGGTCTTATGCTGATGTCTTTAATAAAAAGGAAGCAGAGACACTACCCCCTCATAGACCATACGACTGCCCTATCGACTTGTTACCCGGTACTACTCCTCCCCGTGGGCGTATCTATCCATTATCCGCTGCTGAGACCCGGTCGATGTCCGAATATATTGAGGAGAATTTGGCCAGGGGATTCATCCGGAAGTCTACCTCCCCGGCGGGAGCAGGCTTCTTCTTCGTAAAAAAGAAGGACGGCTCTCTCCGTCCCTGTATAGACTATAGAGGCCTTAACCAGATCACGGTGAAAAAGAAGTACCCCCTTCCGCTCATTCCGGAGTTATTTGATCGTCTGAGAGGGGCTAGAATCTTCACCAAACTGGACCTCCGTGGGGCTTACAACCTGGTTCGTATCCGTCAGGGGGATGAATGGAAGACGGCATTCAACACCCGGAACGGCCACTATGAATATCTGGTAATGCCCTTTGGTCTCTGTAACGCTCCTGCCGTCTTTCAAGAGTTGGTCAATGACATCTTCCGGGACCTTCTCTACTCCTGCGTAGTGGTGTACCTGGACGACATCTTGGTCTTCTCTCCGGATCTCCAGACTCACCGGAGGGACGTTCGTCAGGTCCTGCTCAGGCTCAGGCAGAATCACCTCTTCGCTAAATACGAGAAGTGCCTCTTTGAGCAGACCTCGCTTCCGTTTTTGGGCTACATTATTTCTCAGACCGGCCTACGAATGGATCCAGAGAAACTGTCTGCCATCGAGAAATGGCCCCGACCGGAGGGGTTGAAGGCCATTCAGCGGTTCCTGGGCTTTGCCAACTACTACCACCTCTTCATACCACACTTCTCTTCCCGGACTGCCCCAATTTCCGCGCTCACCCGTAAGGGTACTAATCCCAAAGAGTGGCCGCCCGAAGCAGAGGAGGCCTTTCTTTCCTTAAAACAGGCCTTCTCTTCCGCCCCGGTGCTGCATCGCCCGGACGGCAACAAGCAGTTCTTCCTGGAAGTTGACGCCTCCTCCTCTGGAGCCGGAGCGGTACTTACTCAAAAATCATCTTCCGGGAGGATGGTAACTTGCGGCTTCTTCTCTAAACTCTTCTCCTCCTCTGAGCGCAATTATTCCATAGGAGACCGAGAGTTATTGGCCATCAAGCTGGCATTGGAGGAGTGGCGTTACCTGCTCGAGGGGGCTCTTCACCCGGTAATAATTTACACTGACCACAAGAACTTGGCTTACCTCCAGCATGCCCAGAGACTTAACCCGCGCCAAGCCCGGTGGTCCTTGTTTTTTGCTCGCTTTGATTTTGTTCTTCATTTTCGCCCGGCTGACAAAAACGTCAAGGCGGACGCCTTGTCTCGATCCTTTCTGGTGTCTGATCTCGAGGAAGATCCGAAACACATCATCGATCCCGCCAGAGTAATGCAGGTGGCTCCCGTGAGTCTAAATCGTCTCCCTCCCGGAAAGACGTTCGTATCAGTACCTGATCGGGAGAAGATCCTTCACTGGGGTCACTCGTCTAAACTAGCTGGCCATGCCGGTCAGAAAAAGACCCTCCAGCTTATTACCCGGCACTACTGGTGGCCTACCCTGCACAAGGACGTAATAGACTTTGTTTCTGCCTGTGTGTCCTGCGCCCGCAACAAGGTTCCGAGACATCTGCCAGCCGGTCGCCTCCTTCCGCTCCCAGTACCTGCTGCCCCCTGGCAGCATATAGCAATGGACTTTATAACAGACCTCCCAGTTTCTGCCGGTTGTACGGTCATTTGGGTGGTCGCTGACCGCTTCTCCAAGATGGCTCATTTCGTTCCCCTGCCAGGCCTCCCGTCTGCACCCGAGCTAGCTAAAGACTTTATTCATCACATCTTTCGTCTTCATGGCCTGCCCCTCCACATCGTGTCGGATCGTGGGGTACAGTTCACCTCACGCTTCTGGAGAGCCACTTGTAAACTACTAGATGTCACCCTGGACTTCTCTTCCGCTTACCACCCACAGTCCAATGGTCAAGTGGAGCGGATCAATCAGAACCTGACCAGTTACCTCCGGCACTTCGTTAATGCCCATCATTCAGACTGGGTGGATCTCCTACCATGGGCCGAGTTCTCTTATAATAATCACGAGAGCGAATCCTCCTCCAAATCCCCGTTTTTTGTAGTCTTCGGTCAGCATCCTCGGATTCCTTTTCCTGTCTCCACCTCTGTGGACAACCCGGCTGCGGAATCTCTCGTTAGCAAATTTTCCTCCATTTGGGAGAGTACCCGATCCGCACTCCTTCAGTCGTCCGAACGGATGAAAAGACACGCTGACAAAAAACGCCTGGATCCTCCACAATTTCGTCCCGGAGATAAAGTCTGGCTCTCATCTAAATATGTCCGGCTCAAGATACCTTCTTACAAGTTAGGGCCTCGGTTCATCGGCCCCCTGGAGGTCATCAGTCAGATCAACCCGGTGGCCTATAAATTGAAACTCCCGGCCAACTTACGGATCCCTAACTCCTTCCATGTATCTCTCCTCAAACCTGTGGTACTTAACTCTTTTTCCAAGTCTACAGGTACGCCTCCTGCTCCGGTTTCTGCTGAGGACGAGTTTGAGGTAGAGAACATTCTTGCCACCAAAAGGGTAAGAGGAAAGACCTTTTTTCTAGTAGATTGGAAGGGGTTTGGTCCTGAGGAGAGAACGTGGGAGCCCCGGGAGAACATCCATGCCCCTCTTATCCTTGCTAAATTTCTTTCTGGCCTAAAAAAGGGGGGGCCTAAAGGGGGGGGTACTGTAGCGCCGGCGTCCCTGCCCTCTGCTAGGCAGGGACGCTGTTCCCCTCACCTCCCTGCTCCGTGCCCGGCGTCCTCCTCCCGCTCTGCTGGCAGCGCGCGCTCCTTCCCGGCCACTGTGCTTAGGGCGCGCGCGCGCGCTCTCCCTTCCTCTTAAAGGGGCCGCGCGCGCCGTCCTAAGGAGTCCCCGGCCAATGACCGGAGGACTTCACCATATATAAGGCACCTCCTCCAAAATGGAGGTGCCCGAGCAATGTTGTTGCACTGTTCTACTCTGCTTCAGCCCTCAGGTCCCGTTGCCAGTTACCTGCCAGTTACCTGCCTGATTCCTGCCAGAGTCCTGCCAGTTTGCTGTCTGTTCCCTGCCTGTTATTCCTGCTACCTGCTTGCTAGCCTGAGATCCGATGGTCTGCCTTACAACTCCTGTCAGTCTGTCTAAGGACCAGCTTGCCCGCTCACCTGGGAGCGCACATCAGCTACCTGCCTGCTTGCTAGCCTGAGGTCCGACGGTCTGCCTTACAACTCCTGTCAGTCTGTCTATGGACCAGCTTGCCCGCTCACCTGGGAGCGCTCCTCCGTTACCTGCCTGCTTGCCTGCCCGGAGGCTCCACCGTCACGTGCTGTGACCACCAGCTATTCCAGAGACTCTTGCCCGCTCACCTGGGAGCGCTTCTCCGCTACCTGCCTGCTTGCCTGCCCGGAGGCTCCGCCGTCACGTGCTGTGACCACCAGATATTCCAGAGACTCTTGCCCGCTCACCTGGGAGCGCTTCTCCGCTACCTGCCTGCTTGCCTACCTGGAGGCTTCGCCGTCACGTGCTGTGACCACCTGCTATTCCAGAGACTCTCGCTTGCTCACCTGGGAGCACACATCCTCCATCTGCCTTGCTAGCCTACCTGGAGGTTCAGCCATCACAGGTCGTACCTACCCTTTACCTAGAGACTGCCCCGGTCACTTGCCGTGACCTCCAGCCCGTTCACCCAGAGACTGCCCCGGTCACTTGCCGTGACCTCCAGCCCGTTCATCCAGAGACTGTCCCGGTCACTTGCCGTGACCTCCTGCCCGTACACCCAGAGACTGTCCCGGTCACCTGCTGTGACTGCCTGCCTGGTCGCCACCCGCTCCCTTACAAGGACCGCCCCCTTGTATAGTAGCTCAGAGGTTCCGCCTCCCAGACCCGTTACAATGGGCCACGGTGAGACTCCCTTGGCGGAGAGGTAGCAATGAGGAGGCAGTAGAGATCCTTTGTCCGGGTTCATCGAAGACCTTCCGGAAGGCAGTGAGGAAGGCCGGAAGATCGGACACCAGGGAATCCCCTCTCTCCCATAGAGGGTTTAGCCATGCCAATGCTTCCCTGGTGAGGTGAGACATGATGAACGCCACCTTGGCCCGGTCGGAGGGAAACTGATGTGGTAGAAGTTCAAAGTGCAGTGTGCACTGGTTCAGAAAGCCCCGACATAGGACGGGGTCACCTCCAAAATGAGGAGGCGCAGAAAGCCGGGGTCCTAAGCTGGATGCCGTGGTATTGGTAGGTTGAGGCGCTGCCAGAGTGGGTGACGCTCGACTTGAGGCGGACACAAGTGGGACAGGCAGCGTGTCCAGGCGAGTGTTGACAGACTGCAGGTAGGTCAGGATGGTTTCCTGTTGGGATCTCTGATGAGAAACCTCCTCGTACAGGTCAGCAAGCGAAGGGGCCTGGGGGCCACCGGGTTCCATGGCCCGTGCAAACTGTTACGGATCCGGGTGGTGGAACCTCTGTGCTGCAGTGCAAGGAGGGAACAGAGGGGCGTAACTAGGTATCAACTCGGACCGACCAAGGCTGTACGGCGGCTCAATTGACTCCGTGACCAGGGAAGGACCGAGCAGAGGGACCAGGTGCTACTCTGGGGACCGACCTTGAATGAGAGCAGGTGACTCTCACGGGTCAGAAGGCAGGGACTGATCGGTACAGCAGATGAGCACGGCAGGCAGGCTTACGGGTGACCCGGGCAGACGGACTGGCAGGCACGGCAGATAACAAGCAGGAGCCTCCAGGTAGGCGGGCCGGTAGGCTCGGCTGGTAACAGGTAGGTGCTTCTAGGTAAGCGGGCTGGTAGGCACGGCAGGTAACAGGCAGGTGCTTCTAGGTAAGCGAGCTGGCAGGCACGGCAGGTAACAGGCAGGAGCCTCCAGGTAGGCTGGCTGGTAGGCAAGGCAGGTAAAAGGCAGGTGCTTCTAGGTAAGCGAGCTGGCAGGCACGGCAGGTAACAGGCAGGAGCCTCCAGGTAGGCTGGCTGGTAGGCACGGCAGGTAACGGGCAGGTGCTTCCAGGTAAGCAGGCGGACAGAACCCATAGACAGACTGGCGGACTGGACTGTAGACAGACTGTCGGTCTGGAGAGTAGACAAGCAGACGGACTGGACTTAAAGTCAGGTTGGCGGACTGGACTTGTAGTCAGGCTGGCGGGCTGGACTTGTAGTCAGGCTGGCGGGCTGGACTTGTAGTCTGGCTGGCGGGCTGAACTTGTAGTCAGGCTAGCAGCGGGACCTGAGGGCTGAAGCAGAGTATCAAACACAAAGCTACAGTAACCTTGCACGGGCACCTCCAAATTGGAGGAGGTGCCTTATACAGGGGAAGTCCTCCGGCCATTGGCCGGGGACTTTTTAGGAAGGCGAACGCGGCCCCTTTAAGAGGGAGGGAGCGCGCACGCACGCCCTAAGCACAGAGCCAGGGAGGCTGCGTGCACCAGCAGCAGCTGCAGGGAGGCCAGAAGACACCGGAGCAGGACCGCGGCGGCAAAGGTGACGGCGTCCCTGCCGGGCAGGAGGCAGAGACGCCGATGCTACACTACCGCCCAGATAGCAGTTTTCCCATCAGACAGAGGCAAATCTGTGATGAAATCCATGGACAAATGAGTCCATGGTCTTTCTGGAATTGGCAATGGAGCCAATTCCCCGGCCGGCTTTGACTGACTTTAGAGCGTGCGCAGACCTCACAAGCAGATACAAAACTTTGATATCATTATGCATGGACAGCCACCAAAAAGTCTGGCAATGGCTTTTCGTGTAGCAGTAACCCCAGGATGACCACTCAAAACGGAATCATAAAATTCCTGTAACACATGTAATTTTAGATACAAAGGCACAAATAATTTAGACCCTGGAGTAGCAGGAGGAGCTAATGAGTGGGCATTACGGATCTCCTCCTCCAATTTTGAGGTTACCATAGAAACCACAATACCATGAGGAATAATTAATGGAGGATGGAGGTTCTGGAGGAGAAATTGGATCGAAACTACGAGACAATATGTCAGCTTTCACATTCTTAGACCCGGGTCTGAATGTAATCGAAAAATTAAACCTTGAGGAAAACAAGGACCATCTGGCCTGTCTGGGAGTTAACCTTTTAGCTGACTCAATATAGGCTAGATTCTTGTGATCAGTGACCACAGTAACTGGATGAACCGCTACCTCAAAAAAATGCCTCCATTCCTCAAAGGCTAATTTTACAGCAAGTAACTCACGATTCCCAACATCATAATTTCTTTCCGCCAGCGAAAATTTCTTAGACAAAAAAGCACATGGACGCAAGTTAGTCAGAGTTTTAGGCCCCTGCGACAAAACCACCAGTACTCCGACCTCCGAAGCATCCACCTCTACAATGAATGGTTCTTGGAGATCTGGTTGGATCAGAATGGGGGCAGACATGAAACACTCTTGTAAATTTTCAAAACCCCTGATAGCACTCAGTGAGCATACCTTGAGATTAGTCCCCTTACATGTCAGGTCAGTAAGAGGTTTAGCAATCTGAGAGAAACCCTTGATAAATTTCCTATAATAGTTGGAGAATCCCAGAACTCGTTGCAAAGCCTTAAGATCACGAGGCTGAACCCAGTCAATTATGGCCTGTACCTCCCCAGGGTCCATCTTAAACCTTTCTGTTGACAAGATGAACCCCAAGAATGAAATTTCCTGAACAGAAAAAACATATTTCTCTGATTTAGCAAACAAGGAGTTGTCCCTTAACCTTTGTAACACAACCCGGACATGTTCCTGATGAGAATCCAAGTCTGGACAGAAAATTAGAATATCATCCAGGTAAATCATAACATATCTTCCAATGCAAACAGAGAAAATATCATTCATAAGATTTTGAAACATAGCAGATGCATTGGACAACCCAAATGGTATGACAAGGTTTTCAAACAGACCCTACGACGTTAGAAACGCTGTCGTAGCACCGGCGTCTCTGCCTCCTGTCGGGCAGAGACGCCGTTCCCCTCGCTGTCGCGATCCCAGTGTCTTCCTGTTCTCCCACTGCTAAGGCGCGCACTGCATGCAGCTTCCCAGGCCGTGTGCTTAGGGTGCGCACGCGCGCTCCCTTTTAAAGGGGCCGTGCGGCATCCTAAAGAGTCCCTGGCCAATGGCCGGAGGACTGCCCCTATATTAAGCACCTCCTCCAAAATGGAGGTGCCTGTGCAAGGTTGTTGATTGTGTGCTTACACTCTCCTCGGCCCTCAGGTTCCCTGCCCGCCAGCCTGTCTAACAGTCCTGCCAGCCAGTCTGTCTAACAGTCCTGCCCGCCAGTCTGTCTACAGTCCTGCCCGCCAGCCTGCCTACCCGGAGCACCTGCCAGATTACCTGCCATGCCCGCCTGCCTACCCGGAGCACCTGCCAAGTTACCTGCTGTACCCGCCTGCTCGTTTACCCGGAGTACCTGTCTGGCTATTTGCCTTACCCACCTGCTCATTTACCCAGAGTACCTGTCTGGCTATCCGCCGTACCCGCCTGCTACCTGCCGTGCTCATCCGCTGTACCGGTCAGCTCCTGTCATATGACCCGTGGGAGTCACCTGCTCTCACACAAGGTCGGTCCCAGAGTGTCACCTGGTTCACCTGCCCAGTCTCTCCTTGGTTCACGGAGTTGACTAAGCCGCCGTGTGACCTGGGTCGGTTCGAGTAGGCACTTAGTTACGCCCCTCTGGTCCCTCCTTGCATCAAAGCACAGAGGTTCCACCACCCGGATCCGTAACAGCCGTTTTCCACTCATCACCCTCCCGGACGCGTATCGAATTGTAAGCCCCTCTAAGATCAAGTTTAGAAAACACCCTGGCCCCTAGAAGATGATTATATAGGTCGAGAATGAGTGTCAGTGGGTAAGTATTTTTAACCGTGATTTTCTTTAGTTCTTGGAAATCGAGGCAAGGACGGAGACCCCACCTTTCTTTTTTACGAAGAAAAATCCGGCAGCTACCAGAGAGGAGGAAGGACAGATATGACCCTTCCGTAATCTTTCAATATAATATTCTTTCATGGCGGTCCATTCAGGCCCAGACAAATTGTAAAGGCGAGCTTTAGGCAATTTGGCACTAGGAATAAGATCAATAGCACAATCATAAGGACGATGGGGAGGTAGTATCTCCGCCTCTTTCTCCGAGAACACATCTCCGAAGTCCTTCAGGTACCCCGGCAGACCCTTCAGACTGGCGGAACATATTTGTACAGTTTTTAGACATTTCTTGCAACAATTGGAGCTCCATTTAACAATCTCCCTCTGACACCAATCAATCACAGGATTGTGAATCTGCAGCCATGGAAGCCCCAGTACCAACCCAGCAGGCAAATTATCCAATACAAAACATGAGATGCATTCAGAGTGGAGAGCGCCTACTTGAAGCGTGAAATCCACCGTTGCCTTCTTGACCAAATTCCGGGATAATGGTGTCTTGTCAAGGGCGAAGATTTGCATGGGTCTTTCTAAACTAACTGTCCCTAACCCTAACTTCCGAACCAGTCCCGAATCAATAAAGTTAGCAGCAGACCCATAGTCAATGAACGCCAATGTTGATAACACCTGGTTCTCGAAGGATAACACAGTATTTATCAGTACTTTAGTAGAGAAAGAAAAAGGTACCTGGGAGTCTGGGTGACCTCCTTTTCCATCACCCAGACTCAAACGTTCTCCTGCTGGTTTGCCAGCCTGAGGAGGAGTAGGGCAATTCGTGACAAAATGTCCAGAGAGACCACAGTACAGAGTACAGCGTCCAAGATCTTGTCCATGTTTTTTCTCTACCACACGAAGAGTGGCGACTCTAATCTCTGATGGCTCCACCTCCGGTAAATGGACCTGCTCCGGGGAAGAATAATGGGCAGCCTGCTCTTCATCCCGTCTCTCACGGATTCTATGGTCCATTAGTATGGCCTGGGTCATGGCCTCCGCCAGAGAACAAGGGGCATCATGCAGGACCAGGCCGTTCTTAAGGGTTTCAGAAAGGCCTTTGTGGAACAGGCACCTGAGAGCTGCATCATTCCACAGAACTGCAGTGGACCACTGCCGGAACTCAGTACAGTAGTCCTCAGCTGTGCGACCCCCTTGTGCCAGGTTCGTGATCTTAGCCTCAGCGACCTGGATCCTGTCGTGTTCGTCATATATTAGTCCTAAAATGTCAAAGAAGGCGTCCACAGAAAACCGTTCTGGGCTTGTGGGGACAAGGAAAATGCCCAGGTCTGAGGGCCCCCTCACAGTACGGACATGATTATTCTCAACCGCTGGAACTCCTCCCCTGATGATCGGGGGAGCAGGGTAAAAAATAACCTACAGCTCTCTCTAAAAAGTCTAAACTGGCCTTTCTCTCCAGAAAATTTATCAGGGAGGGCTATTACAGGTTCGGGAGAGACCAACTGTACATCAGAGGATACTGACGTCATAGCCACTGCCGGCAGTGGAGGGCTATGGGAGGTCTTCATTAAATTAGTTATCTGACCCTGCAACTGACATTGTGATGACTCCAGACTCTGGCATTCCTTACCTAGATCCTGAGTCATCTGCTTCAGATTCGCCACCTGATCACAGAAAGTGTGGACAGTCTCCATACTGGCGAAAAAGAAAAACGTATGGGCCAGACATAATGTGACGCTGAGTCACTTTTCACGGCCAGGCCGTGAGACGGGATAGTCAAGGAGACCGGAGTCAAAGCCAGGACAGTACGTCATAAACAGAAGGAAGAGGCAAAGGCTTAGTCAGGTAACATACCATTGGTCAGAATTCCACGAGGACAGCAGATCAGAGCAGAAGGGGTTAAACAGACGGATGGTCAGAACAAGGTCCAAGGTCAGGCAGTAGAAGATCAATAAACAGAACAAGGCACAGAGAACAAACCACACACTAGCTGAATGTACGTCTGGCAGAGATCTGTGACAAACAGCTCAGTTAAGTAGCTAGACATTAACCTGGGATAATGAACACCTGAAGATAGCCAGTGCTTCCCAGTCTAAGATTGGACAGCCAAGCTGTCAATCACCACACTGAGCTATTGCATGTCCCTGTACCACATTTGACGGTCGAGCTGTCAATCACAGTACTGACAGCTCCAGCACGCCCCTGTACAAGATTGGACGGCTGAGCTGTGAGCAGCTGCGTCCCACACACAGTGAGGAGTGGAACCATGACAGAAGCAATTCAGAGCACTACTATACAAGCTTATCAGGAGGAAGATACACCATTGTGGTGTCCGTTGACCACCATAAAAGCGAGAGAACAAGATCACCCCTTGTCTATTCAAAAACTACCAAAAGGGAAAATCCGTAGAGCACAATGGGAAGATCAGATAATTGGTAGAATACTACTTTATGTGGATCAAAATCGATTTGCAAGTAAACAGGAAAGCGACAATGAGTCACCAGCAGTATCTGTTTTAATTACAGAATGGACGAAGCTCTACCTCAGTGAAGATGGTATCCTGTATCGTAAAGGAGGACAAAACCGGCAGTTGGTACTACCCAGAGTATTCCGTAGGTTGGTCTTCAAAGAGCTCCATGAAAACATGGGACACCTGGGAGTGGAAAGGACAACAAATTTGATCCATGAACATTTCTTCTGGCCGTACATGCAGAGAGATATTGAGACGTACGTGACCAGGGAGTGTTGGTGTCTGAAAGATAAACGCCCCAACACATCAACCTGGGCACCTATGGGAACATCCAAACTACATACCTGTTTGAGATGGTCTCAATAGACTTTCTACATCTCGAGATGTGCAAGGGTGGTTACGAATACATCTTGGTGGTGATGGACCATTTCACTCGATTTGCTCAAGCATATGCCACCACCAATAAATCGGGTCGAACAGCGGCAGAGAAGATCTTCAATGATTTTGTTTTGAGGTTTGGGTTCCTTACGAGGTTATACCACGACCAAGGAAGAGAATTTGAGAACCAGCTCTTTGACAAGCTAGGAAAGTACTGTAGAATTCAGAGATCCCACACAACGCCCTATCACCCAGAGGGTAATGGACAAGTGGAATGTTTTAACCGGACATTATTGTCGATGTTGCGCACTTTAGCAGCTGATGAGAAGAAAAACTGGAAGAGTTCTCTGTCAAAAGTGGTACATGCCTATAACTGTACAAAGAGCGATGCAACGGGTTACTCACCCTTTTTCATATTGTATGGACGATCGCCAAGACTGCCAATCGACATCATGTTCGAAACTCCGGTGTAAGAGACTTACAGAACATATCCGGAGTACGTTCGAAAATGGAAGGAACGGATGGCAGAGGCATACAACATAGCGTCCAAAGTGGTTATGCAAGGACAGAGCAGGAGTAAGGAGTACTATGATCAAAAATGTTATGGAGCAGAATTGGCACCGGGAAGCCGGGTGCTAGTCAAGAACGTACGTGATAAAGGTGGTCCAGAAAAACTTCGTTCGTACTGGGAAGACAAGGTGTATGTGGTCGTAAGGAGGAAAGCTGATGACAGCTCAGTGTATGAAATCCGATTGGAAACGGGAGAAAAGAAAAACAGAATAGTCCACTGGAATTTACTATTACCCTGTGATTATCTCCCACCACAACAAGACATTTCTCAGAAGTAGACTGACATGGTCCGCGATCAACTAAGGGACCACCACAGACTGAAGCTCCGGAGGTGGATAGTGACCTTGAAAGTTTCGGTGGAGAAGAACACACCGTTGTATTTCTCGGACCGGCAAGGAGAGGGATGTACCGTCCTCAGGAAAGTGAATTAAGTCCTGAGGTTCCAGAGTTCGTTCCAAGGAGTACAGATGAAGTCCAATTCAGATCTGATGATCGAACACCGGCCCCTGAAGAGAACGATCGACACTCATGAGGAGTGGAATTACCAGATCGTGCGGAAACAAGCGATTTAGGAGAAGTACAGGAACTTACATAGGCAGGTCCAAGAGCATCTGAGGAAGCATGGGAAAGGAGTGCGGAGGAAGAAATTCCTGTGACCTAAGAACCCCGGGTGTCTGAGGAACAACTCACAAGGAGGATGTCGACTCGAGAAGTGAGGAGGCCCGTGATGCTGACGTATGAGACACTTGGTGAACCAAGTCAAGTGCCAAGGACTGTCAACTAGAAACAAGTATCTCTGGCTGCGGACCAGGTAAGCCCACTTGAGTGGTATTCACCACCGAGAAGCAGTATGGAAGATACTGTAGTAGTGGAAAGACTTGTTTTCATGCTTTGATTTTCCTTAAAAGACTTTGTAGAAACAAAGAACTGTTAAAGCCTAGTTAGAGAGAGCTGGTTGAAGACGTTTGAAAAGCTCCAGCTGAAGAGATGCTGATTGTTTTAATTGTATTAATTGTTTATTTCTTACAGGCATCCTACAAGAAAAAGGTCGTAAGAATAGGTTGTTATCAATGTTTATGAATGTTATACCAATTGGACAATGCCAATTTGTATATAAAGTTATTCAACTTTCACCACTGTCTCAGAATTGGTCAGATTGACCAATTAAGACTAATGTCGAGGACGACATTCAAAAAGGAGGGAAGAGTGTGATATGCAGAAGTAGTGCTGTTGCTTCAAAAGCATCCAGCAACTATTAGAAGTAACACAAGCACAGGAGACAGTAAGTGTTGTGCTCCAGAAGCATTCAGCAACTACAGGGGTTAACAGAGTCACAAGAGACAGGGAGTGTTTAGCAGTGCCCCAGGGGGATTGTGGGGAAGTTGTTTACTTTCTGGCTGGAGAGGAAGAGAAAGGTGGTGTGTAATCTGTATCTCACAGAAGGCAAGTAAATAGAATTCAGGTCATGAGGGAAGCTAAACACAGGTCAGATAGACGCCATGAACTAACAGGGCAGAGTATTATCGGGCAGAAAGATAAGACTGAAAGGAATCATGTCACAAGGATAGTGTCCCTCATCAAACCCTCCCCCCCTCCATCTCCATGCAGGATAAAGGATGCTGTGTACTTTTGAGTCCTTGTGAAGGAAAAGACTGTGGTTATGTATGCACAGAAGTGTGCTGCTAAGAGATCTAATCTGTGCTGAATTATGCTACTGAAGAGACTGATGATACTGTGCCTGCTTTATTAAATTGTACTGTAATGAAGATTGTTGTTGTAATATTCCTGAATTGTACTGGCCGTGCTTCAGATTAAATTCCACTGTTAAACTGTTGAAAAAGACTCTTGTCAGATGTGTCTGGTCAGCAACTGAATCTATCGTGTGTCTGAGAGAAGCTGCAGCCTCTGGTCGCCCAAAGTAACGATCTCCCCAGGATTCCAACAAATTCACGAAACCAGTCTCGCCCTATCTGAACCTAACGGCGTGTGTGTAACACAGAGACATAGGGCTTTGAAACCCGTCTCGCCCTATCTGAACCTAACGGCGTGTGTGTAACACAGAGACATAGGGCTTGTTAGTATCCCTCACTAACCCCTCTGCTGAGTATTTTGTAGATGGTTCCAGAGCTTGGGACAGTGAACAAGGATGGTTCATCACCGGGCATGCAGTAGTCCACAATGGTAAGGCAGTAAGGCATGAACCACTCTTCTCCAGCTGCTCTGCGCCAGAGGCTGAGCTCAAGGCGCTCGCTGCAAAGTGTAATCTGGGAAAAGGTAAAGAGATTTATGTATTTTCAGACTTCAGATATGTTTTAAAGGGTCGCACATGATTTTGGCGCCATTTGGCGGAGTCGTAATTTTCTGACCTCTGCTAGCAATCCTATGAGGCAGTAGAGCAGCTACTCACAGCACTCACCCTTACCCGAAGGGCAGCTATTGGAGCACACACGGGAACAAATGCCCCTTGCTGTAGGGAATGCCTTGGCCAACCAGGCGGCTAAGGAAGCAGCACAACTACCTCTGACTGAAATACTGGCCATAGCAGACACGGCCCCGCTAGGGGACTCAGTGACCGAGAGTGCGGGAAGCTACCTTTTCACAGAGGAGACTGTCACTGCACCGGCCTCAGTGGCCGTTGATCGTGAACTGCTGCAGGTCTTCCAGACCCAGGCTCCCCCACACGAACAGAACGCATGGGCCAAAGCGGGTGCTGTACGGTCAGAGTCAGTGGTATGGCAGGTAAACACCAGGATTTGCCTCCCACGCTGCATGTTCCCCATGATGGTTGCCCTAGCACATTCCTCCGGTGCACAACTCAAATGGTGTTATGTGTGCAGTGGTGCTACAAAACCGGTGCGCCCCAGGGTTTCCGAATGCGGCTACAAAGTGTGTCTTGCTTGTGCAAAATATAACCCCGGTAGATCTATTCGAAGGTCCCACAAAATGCACGCCAAAACCAGATTACCCGTTTCAGAGACTACAGGAGGACTACATACAGCTACCTAAGGTGGGTACTTATGAATAAGTCCTGGTATGCACCAATCTCTTCCCTTGGTTGCCTGAAGCTTGGGCCGTGACCAAAGTTAACACAAAAAAGAAAAAAGGAAAATTGATAAATGAGGTGGTTTGCAGATATGGGGTGGCCAAACTATAGAGAGTGACAGAGACACACTTCACTAGAGAACTGATGGAACAGATCATGGCCACTCTGGGGATCGAACAGGTTTTCCATGTTCCCTATCACTCACAAAGTAGTGGGAATGTGGAGCACCTTAATAGTGCCCTGAAGATAAAAATCCAGAATTGCATGCAGGAAACACACTTGTCCTGGGTAGATTGCTTGCCCATTGCATTATATTCAGTGAGGACCGCCCCAAGGTATAGACAGAAGCTGTCTCCGATGAAATACTGTTTGGTGGCGTCCCTAAGACGGTTGTATTTCCCGCAGCAACTGCAGCCTCCTATGGTTCCCTCACTGAATATGTCTTGGAGTTGCACAAATATCTGACTGTTACTTTTAACCGTGTTCTTTCCTCCAGACCCCAACTGTATAAGCGGCACACACACATTGGTACCAGGAGACTGGGTCGTGGTCAAGAGACATATGAAGAGACCAGTGGACCCAGATACAGTGAGTCGTTTTAAGTACTGACCACTGCTATTTCTGTCAAGCTCCAAGGCAAAGATCAACACCAGCAACTGGAAAAGGTCCTGATTCCCGGCCGCAGAGCTGACCCTGCCCCTTTCGACCATTCTGATGGCAATTGCATCCCTAACCCTAACTCTCAATGATGTACTAGGAGAGGACTGGGACAACAAACTGATAAGTATCACCAAGTCCTGCTGCGAGACATAGTTTCTAAAGACTGTCCTAAGAACTGCTGGATATGCACCCACAGCCCAATATCCTCTGATACTATGCCATATCTCGCAGTGCCCCTAACCCCATATGAGGCTTTCAACTATAGCTGTTTCTACAAAGAGACATTTGATACTGACCGTTACAACGGAGGAAACCTCTGATGCAAGGACTTTTGACTTATATACGTTGTCTTGGGAGACTCACTGACATCATACCCTGCATATTGCCAAGGATTTATATCTAGTATGTGGTCACCAAGCCTCTAAATGGCTTCTCCCAGGTGCAGAAGGAACCTGCACCTTAGCACGCCTTACGCCTGCAATCTTCAGACTTCTGCATGGTGACCTAGGTATAAATGCTGTCCACAAACATTCCCTATATACATGAGTTGCAGACAATTCAACCGAATGGTAGACCTCATATAGTGGAAATAGGGATAGGGAATAAAAGTATATTCATTTACCCTTTCTTTACATGAATGTTGGTATTACTAGTGTATGTAACTGCTAGAACTGGTGTATTTGTTATGATGAGATTTGCGGACAAGGTATCTGTCAGTGAATGGGATTTGTCCCCTCCATGCTCCCATAGCATGGGGAAGTAGCTGACGGATAAATTGTCTGCAAATCATAAAAAGGGAGGAATTGTTGTGGTAAATATTTATACTTTGCGTTGATTATTATTTTAGACAATTAAATCTACCTATATATCTAAATAACTTAATATTCTTAATATTAGCTTTATAAGTTTTACTCATAAAAGCGATAACACAGGGTGTAGATGTTAGAACCCTCCTGTTTGTTTTTTCCATCTTGTGTTTTGCAGTCACGTGACCATCTGCCTTTATATTCCAGCTCCGCCCTTTTTGCTGTGCTGGACTTCAGTGTTTGACTGTTTCTCTAGCCAGGTACTTCGGTGCCTTTCTCTGTCAGTTCGCTTGGTCCTTCTGGGACCTTTAGTACCTTTTTGTCAGTTTGTCTTTTGTGTTCTGCAACAACTTCTCTGTTTAGGAGGTGTCCCATTTTTGTCCCAGTACTTAGTTCTTTTAGGGACCCCTCCCCTAATGCTATAGGTCTTCGATCAGACTAGCCGAGGACTAAGGCAGGTCTGTTCGCTAAGAACAGGCAGCCCGCTACATCGTAGGCATTCAGCTTAGTCTTACTGTAGGGACAGCTTTCCCCTATCTTTCCTTAGTTCATGTTGCAGATCATAACAGTAAGTCCAGCCCAAAAAACTAAAAGGAAAGAAATTTGGGGATCAGTATGGTTTCCGTCCAGGATTTGGCTCAACGCTTGCAGGGATTGTCTCTGGAGGTGACCGAGCTACAGCAACACGTGAGTAGCTGTCCTGGAGCGCATTTTGTGGAACCGAAGGTAGGCCTGCCTGATGTTTTTTTATGGTAAACAGCAAAATTTTTTTTTTCCTTTAAAAATGCTTGTTATCTTTTTGTTTGAGACCAAGGTCCTCTGGGAATGAATCCCAGTGCATTGGTTTTATTATGTCACTTGGGGGGGGGGTGGGCCTTTTCTCTCCAACCTAATGATCCATGTTTAAGGTCTGTTGAAAATGTTTTTTCTGCTATGGGTCTTTTATATGACGATCCTGATAGAATCTCATCTGCTGAAGCAGAACTCAAGCGTTTGAATCAGGGGTCAGGTGATGTTGAAAATTATTGCACACACTTCAGGAGATGGGCTTTAGAAGTCAGATGGAATGATCCTGCGCTGAAATGTTTATTTCTTGCTGGTCTGAGTGAAAGGGTTAAGGATCTGCTAATTGCATTCCCTGCACCTGAGACTCTGCAGGATGCCATGCAATTAGCTGTTCGTGTGGACAGGAGACTGAGGTCCAGGGTTAATGAGGTAAAAACTCCTGTAACGTCAGGTCCTAGTCCCCAGAAAATCTGCTCTGACGGCGGAGAACCGATGGAGGTTGGGGCGATGTCACTCTGCTCTCAGGAAAGAGACCGGAGGTTCGCGGAGGGATTGTGTCTTTATTGTGATAAAGCTGACCATTTGATTAAGGATTATAAGCTTTGTTTAAGTAAAGAAAAAAAATGGTCAGTTACACCCGTACTGCTTGTTTACGCTCCGCAGGAGTATTTCTTTCAGGGAGTACTACTTTGCAGGAAAATTTGATTGAATTTCAGGTATTTGTGGATTGTGGTTCAACACTTAATGTGATTGATAAAGGGTTTTTGGAAAACCTTAAATTGGAATCCAAACCTTTGTCATCACCTATTTCTGTGATTGCAATTGATAACCCTCCCTTGAAATGTATTACTCACAAGGTTGCTGCATTTCCCCTCACTATCAATGGAGTTCACCAAGAAAATTTGGACTTGGTTGTATTAGATAATTTACCCTCTCCGGTCGTTTTAGCTTTGCCTTGGTTAAAACTACACAATCCTTTACTGGACTGGTCTGCTAATGTTATTAAGTCTTGGGAGTCCGAAGTACTATGATAGATGTTGTAATGGGCGCATTGCGGCTGTGGAAAAAGGGGAATTACCTGTACCTATTCAGGATTTTTGGAGGGTGTTTTCAGAGGAGGAGTCGCAAGTTTTACCTCCCCATAGGGATTATGATTGCGCCATTGAGTTTGTTCCTGGAGCTACTCTTCCCAAGAGTCGCTTATTTAATCTGACTATTCCTGAAAGAAAGGCCTTGGAGGAGTACATAGACTAGCCTGGCTGCTGGTCACATTAGACCTTCTAAGTCGCCTCTGGCAGTTGGATTTTTCTTTGTTAAAAAAAAGGACGGGAGTTTGCGTCCATGTCTGGATTTTCGTGAAATTAATAAGATTACCGTACGCAATTCCTACCCATTGTCGTTAATTCCTGACTTGTTTAACCAGTTGGTGGGGGCCAAGTGGTTCTCTAAAATTGATCTCCGGGGGGCATACAATTTGTTACGAGTGAAGGAGGGTGATGAATGGAAAACTGCTTTTAACACTCCGGTAGGTCATTTTGAGAATCTGGTGATGGCTTTTGATCTTACCAATGCACCTTCATTTTTTCAGAACCTTATTAATGACATCTTGAGACCTTTGATTGGTAAGAATGTGGTTGTGTATTTGGATGACATTTTGATTTATTCACCAGATCTAGAGTCCCACTGGCAGAGTGTACGTGAAGTTTTGCAGTTGTTGAGTGATAATTCACTCTTTGCTAAGCTGGAGAAATGTGAGTTCGCTGTGCAGAGAATTAGTTTTTTGGGCTACATTGTCTCCAGCGAGGGCTTTGAGATGGACCCGGTGAAGGTTCAGGCTGTGCAGGAATGGCCTAGGCCTATTGGTTTGAAATCTATACAGAGATTTTTGGGTTTTGCCAATTATTACAGGAAATTCATTAAGAATTTTTCTATAATTGTTAAGCCTCTGACCGATCTCACCAGGAAAGGTGCGAATACGGTCCAGTGGACTACTGAGGCCATTGAAGCGTTTGAGTATCTCAAAGAGAGGTTCAGTTCTGCCCCTATCCTTATGCAGCCTGATGAGACCAAGCCTTTTTTGGTCGAGGTCGATGCTTCATCGGTGGAGGTCGGAGCAGTTTTGTCTCAGGAAAACAAGGATGGAGTACATCCATGTGCCTTCTTTTCGAAAAAATTTTCGGAAACTGAACTGAGTTATGAGTTGCTGGCTATTAAACTCGCGTTTGAACATTGGCGTCATTTTTTGGAAGGCGCTATTCAGGTTTTCACAGTTCATAAGAATTTGATCTATCTGGATGCTGCCAAGCGCTTGAATGCCCGTCAAGCTAGGTGGGCTTTTTTTTTTCTCTGTTTCATTTTTCTGTTTCCTATATCCCTGGTACTAAGAATGTTAAAGCCAATGCTTTATCTCGCAGTTTTTCTCCTATGGTTGGTGCCGAGGAGCAGGAGAGCATTTTACAGAAAGGAGTTGTGGTGGCGGCATTGAACTCCGTTTTGGAGAATGGGATTCTGAAAGCTCAAGATGATGCTCCATCTAACACTCCCCATGGGAGATTGTTCATGCCTAAAGCCTTTAGGAGAGATTTGTTTGTGGAGTGTCATGAGTCTCGGTTGGCAGGTCATCCAGGAATTTCGGAGACTAAGAGACTTATCAGTCACAGTTTTTGGTGGCCTGGATGGCAGAAGGAAGTCATCAAGTGGGTGCGTAAATGAACTGTGTGTGCTAGGTCAAAGGCTTCACATACCCCTGCTGCGGGGTTGCTTTGCCCTCTGGAGGTTCCTAGTGTGCCTTGGACGCATCTCACAATCGATTTCATTACTGATCTTCCTGTGTCTGAGGGTTTTACTGTCATCTGGGTGGTCGTGGACCATTTTAGTAAGATGTGTTATTTGGTTCCATTCATTAAGTTGCCCTGCGCCAAGACACTCGCTAAGGCGTTTGTTAAGGAGATTGTCAAGCTCCATGGCGTTCCCACGGATATTGTTTCTGATAGAGGGCCTCAGTTTCTGGCTCGCTTTTGGCGTGCTTTTTGTGACAGGTTGGGAGTCCATTTGTCATTTTCATCTGGGTATCATCCTGAGTCTAATGGACAGACTGAAAGAAAGAACCAGAATGTTGAACAGTTTTTGCGTTGTTTTGTGGCGGACAATCAATAGGCGTGGTCTGAGTTTCTGCCTCTCGCAGAATTTGCTCTTAGCAATCATACATCCTCCTCTGCTGAGTGTTCTCCTTTTTTTTGTTGTACTGGGAGACATCCGTCTTTTGGTTCACTCTCCAAATTGGGGTCGGCGATGCCGGAGGAGGAGAATTTTTCTGGTGATTTGGAGAGAGTTTGGACTAATGTACGTTGCAACCTTCAAGAGGCTAACAAGAAGTCCAAGAAGTATTTTGACAGGAAACGTAAGGAGGTTTTGTTTACTGTGGGTGACATGGTGTAACGGGTCTGGTAGGCGGAACCTCTGAGCTACTATACAAGGGGGCGGTCCTTGTAAGGGAGCGGGTGGCGACCAGGGAAGACGGGCAGGCAGTCACAGCAGGTGACCGGGACAGTCTCTGGGTGAACGGGCAGGAGGTCACGGCAAGTGACCGGGACAGTCTCTGGGTAAACGGGCAGGAGGTCACAGCAAGTGACTGGGGCAGTCTCTGGGTGAACGGGCAGGAGGTCACAGCAAGTGACCGGGGCAGTCTCTGGGTGAACGGGCAGGAGGTCACAGCAAGTGACCGGGACAGTCTCTGGATGAACGGGCAGGAGGTCACAGCAAGTGACCGGGGCAGTCTCTGGATGAACGGGCAGGAGGTCACAGCAAGTGACCGGGACAGTCTCTGGGTATAGGGTAGGTACGACCTGTGATGGCTGAGCCTCCTGGTAGGCTAGCAGGCAGATGACAGATGAGTGCTCCCAGGTGAGCAGGCGAGAGTCTCTGGAAAAGCAGGTGGTCACAGCACGTGACGGCAGAGCATCCAGGTAGGCAAGCAGGCAGGTAGCGGAGGAGCGCTCCCAGGTGAGCGGGCAAGAGTCTCTGAAATAGCAGGTGGTCACAGCACGTGACGGCGGAGCCTCCAGGTAGGCAAGCAGGCAGGTAGCGGAGGAGCGCTCCCAGGTGAGCGGGCAAGAGTCTCTGGAATAGCAGGTGGTCACAGCACGTGACGGCGGAGCCTCCAGGTAGGCTAGCAGGCAGGTAGCAGAGGAGCGCTCCCAGGTGAGCGGGCAAGCTGGTCCATAGACAGACTGACAGGAGTAGGAAGGCAGACCGTCGGACCTCAGGCTAGCAAGCAGGTAGCAGGAATATCAGGCAGGAAACAGACAGCAAACTGGCAGGACTCTGGCAGGAATCAGGCAGGTAACTGGCAGGTAACTGGCAACGGGACCTGAGGGCTGAAGCAGAGTAGTGAACAGTGCAACAACATTGCTCGGGCACCTCCATTTTGGAGGAGGTGCCTTATATATGGTGAAGTCCTCCGGCCATTGGCCGGGGACTCCTTAGGACGGCGCGCGCGGCCCCTTTAAGAGGGAGGGAGCGCGCGCGCGCGCGCCCTAAGCACAGTGGCCGGGAAGGAGCGCGCGCTGCCAGCAGAGCGGGAGGAGGACGCCGGGCTCGGAGCAGAGAGGTGAGGGGAACAGCGTCCCTGCCTAGCAGAGGGCAGGGACGCCGACGCTACAGTACCCCCCCCCTTTAGGCCCCCCCTTTTTTTGGCCAGACACAAATTTAGCAAGGATGAGAGGGGCATGGATGTTCTCCCGGGGCTCCCACGTTCTCTCTTCAGGACCAAACCCCTTCCAATCTACTAGAAAAAAGGTCTTCCCTCTTACCCTTTTGGTGGCCAGAATGTTCTCTACCTCAAATTCGTTTTCAGCGGAAACCGGAGCAGGAGGCGTACCTGTAGACTTGGAAAAAGAGTTAAGTACCACGGGTTTGAGGAGAGATACATGGAAGGAGTTAGGGATCCGCAAGTTGGCCGGGAGTTTCAATTTATAGGCCACCGGGTTGATCTGACTGATGACCTCCAGAGGACCGATGAACCGAGGCCCTAACTTATAGGAAGGAATCTTGAGCCGGACATACTTAGACGAGAGCCAGACCTTATCCCCTGGACGGAATTGAGGAGGATCCAGACGTTTTTTGTCAGCATGTCTTTTCATGCGCTCGGATGACAGAAGGAGTGCGGACCGGGTACTCTCCCATATGGAGGAAAATTTGTTAACAAGAGATTCCGCAGCCGGATTGTCCACCGAGGTGGAGACGGGAAACGGGATCCGAGGATGCTGACCGAAGACTACAAAAAACGGGGATTTGGAGGAAGATTCGCTCTCGTGATTGTTGTACGAGAATTCGGCCCATGGCAGGAGATCCACCCAGTCAGAATGGTGGGCATTAACGAAGTGCCGGAGGTAACTGGTCAAATTCTGATTGATCCGCTCCACTTGACCATTAGACTGTGGGTGGTAAGCGGAGGAGAAGTCCAGGGTGACGTCTAGCAATTTACAAGTGGCTCTCCAGAAACGAGAAGTGAACTGTACCCCACGATCCGACACGATGTGACGGGGCAGGCCATGAAGACGGAAGATGTGGCGGATAAAGTCTTTAGCCAGCTCGGGTGCAGACGGGAGGCCTGGCAGGGGAATGAAGTGAGCCATCTTGGAAAAGCGGTCAGCGACCACCCAAATGACCGTACAACCGGCAGAGACGGGAAGATCAGTTATGAAGTCCATCGCTATATGCTGCCAGGGGGCAGCAGGTACTGGCAGAGGAAGGAGGCGACCGGCTGGCAGGTGTCTCGGAACTTTGTTGCGGGCGCAGGACACACAGGCAGAAACAAAGTCTATTACATCCTTGTGCAGGTTAGGCCACCAGTAGTGCCGGGTAATAAGCTGGAGGGTCTTTTTCTGACCGGCGTGGCCAGCTAGTTTAGACGAATGACCCCAGTGTAGGATCTTCTCCCGATCAGGTACCGATACGAACGTCTTACCGGGAGGGAGACGATTTAGACTCACGGGAGCCACCTGCATTACTCTGGCGGGATCGATGATATGTTTAGGTTCTTCCTCGAGGTCAGATACCAGAAAGGATCGGGACAAGGCGTCCGCTTTGATGTTCTTGTCAGCCGGGCGAAAATGTAGAACAAAATCAAAGCGAGCAAAAAACAAGGACCACCGGGCTTGGCGCGGGTTAAGTCTCTGGGCATGCTGGAGATAAGCCAAGTTCTTGTGGTCAGTGTAAATTATTACCGGATGAAGAGCCCCCTCGAGCAGGTAACGCCACTCCTCCAATGCCAGCTTGATGGCCAATAACTCTCGGTCTCCTATAGAATAATTGCGCTCAGAAGAGGAGAAGAGTTTGGAGAAGAAGCCGCAAGTTACCATCCTCCCGGAAGATGATTTTTGAGTAAGTACAGCTCCGGCTCCAGAGGAGGAGGCGTCAACCTCCAGGAAGAACTGCTTGTTGCCATCCAGACGATGCAGCACCAGGGCGGAAGAGAAGGCCTGTTTTAAGGAAAGAAAGGCCTCCTCTGCTTCGGACGGCCACTCCTTGGGATTAGTACCCTTACGGGTGAGCGCGGAAATTGGGGCAGTCCGGGAAGAGAAGTGTGGTATGAAGAGGCGGTAGTAGTTGGCGAAGCCCAGGAACCGCTGAATGGCCTTCAACCCCTCCGGTCGGGGCCATTTCTCGATGGCAGACAGTTTCTCTGGATCCATTCGTAGGCCGGTCTGAGAAATATTGTAGCCCAAAAACGGAAGCGAGGTCTGCTCAAAGAGGCACTTCTCATATTTAGCGAAGAGGTGATTCTGCCTGAGCCTGAGCAGGACCTGACGAACGTCCCTCCGGTGAGTCTGGAGATCCGGAGAGAAGACCAAGATGTCGTCCAGGTACACCACAACGCAGGAGTAGAGAAGGTCCCGGAAGATGTCATTGACCAACTCTTGAAAGACGGCAGGAGCGTTACAGAGACCAAAGGGCATTACCAGATATTCATAGTGGCCGTCCCGGGTGTTGAATGCAGTCTTCCATTCATCCCCTTGACGGATACGGACCAGGTTGTACGCCCCACGGAGGTCCAGTTTGGTGAAGACTCTAGCCCCCCTCAGGCGATCAAATAATTCTGGAATGAGCGGAAGGGGGTACTTATTCTTCACCGTGATCTGGTTAAGGCCTCTATAGTCTATACAGGGACGGAGAGAGCCGTCCTTCTTTTTTACGAAGAAGAAGCCTGCTCCCGCCGGGGAGGTAGATTTCCGGATGAATCCCCTGGCCAAATTCTCCTCAATATATTCGGACATCGACCGGGTCTCTGCAGCGGACAATGGGTAAATACGCCCACGGGGAGGAGTAGTACCGGGTAACAGGTCGATAGGACAGTCGTATGGTCTATGAGGGGGTAATGTCTCTGCCTCCTTTTTATTAAAGACATCAGCAAATGACCAATAGGGAATCGGAAGTCCAGGTAGATTAGTTGGGGTAGGAGAAGGACGGACGGGATGAACAGGAACCAAACAAGTCTTATGACAGTCCTGTCCCCAGCGAAGGACTTCTCCGGTCTGCAAGTCAAGCACGGGTGCATGTCTCTGGAGCCAAGGTAGACCTAGTAAGAGGGCGTGTGAGAGTCCAGGCAGTACATGAAAAGAGATGCTCTCAGAATGCAGCATTCCCACCTGCAGAGTTATGGATTCGGTGATGAGTTGGATGGGACGTGGTAAGAGGCCCCCATCCACAGCAGCGACAGATAATGGTATAGCCAGAGGTTTGATGGGAATGCGGTATTTTTCTACCAGGGACTGTGAAATAAGATTCCCGGCCGCTCCAGAGTCAAGTTGGGCTAGTTCGAAATAACGATTCTCCCCGCAGATAATAGAGACTGACAGTAGCAGAGATGGAGAGGATTTATTCTTGTCTAGGTCGACCTCTCTGAGCGAACCTAGACACAGGCGTTTCCCGACCTCTCCGGGCAGGTACGGATCCGGTGCTCCTTACTGCCACAGTAGAAGCAGCTCCCTTCGGCACGGCGTAAGTCCTGACGGGTTTTGACCATCTTGGTCTGGTCGACCTGCATAGGCTCAGGAGAGTGTACCTGGGGAGAAACGGAGGGAGTGACGGGTTTCTGAAAAGTAGGAGCTAGACGTGGAAACCTCCTCTCACGGGTGACCTCTTTGGCACGCTCCTGGAACCGTAGGTCAATCCAGGTGGCAAGAGTTATTAAATCATCGAGAGTGGTAGGAATGTCCCGACCGGCGAGTTCATCTTTAATACGGCCGGACAGACCCTCCCAGAAGACAGATACCAGAGCGTCGTTATCCCAAGCCAGCTCCGAGGCAAGGGTACGGAACCGTATGGCATATTGGCCCACGGTGAGATTTCCCTGGTGGAGGCGTAGCAGAGATGATGCGGATGAGGTCTTCCGTCCGGGTTCGTCGAAGACTTTCCGGAAAGCCGTGAGGAAGGCAGGCAAGTCGGACACCAGGGGGTCTCCTCTCTCCCATAGAGGATTTAGCCAGGCCAGGGCCTCCCCGGTGAGATGGGACATGATGAAGGCAATTTTGGCCCGGTCGGAGTTAAACTGGTGGGACAGGAGTTCAAAGTGCAGGGTGCACTCATTTATGAAGCCCCGAGCCTGAGCGGAGTCGCCTCCGAAGCGAGGAGGTGCAGAAAGCCGGGGTCCGGGGTAGGATACCATGGTATTGGTGGGCAGCGGAGCTGCCGGGTTGCGAGTCATGGCACTGGCGGTGGTTGCTGGTGGAGCAGTCATAGTGTCCAGGCGAGAATTGACATTCCGCAGGTGACCCAGGATGGACTCCTGTTGGGACCTCTGACGGGACAGTTCATGACAGAGGTCCGAAAGCGAGGGAGCTTGGGTGCCACCGGGTTCCATGGCCCGAGCAAACTGTAACGGGTCTGGTAGGCGGAACCTCTGAACTACTATACAAGGGGGCGGTCCTTGTAAGGGAGCGGGAGGCGACCAGGGAAGACGGGCAGGCAGTCACAGCAGGTGACCGGGACAGTCTCTGGGTGAACGGGCAGGAGGTCACGGCAAGTGACCGGGACAGTCTCTGGGTAAACGGGCAGGAGGTCACAGCAAGTGACTGGGGCAGTCTCTGGGTGAACGGGCAGGAGGTCACAGCAAGTGACCGGGGCAGTCTCTGGGTGAACGGGCAGGAGGTCACAGCAAGTGACCGGGACAGTCTCTGGGTGAACGGGCAGGAGGTCACAGCAAGTGACCGGGGCAGTCTCTGGGTGAACGGGCAGGAGGTCACAGCAAGTGACCGGGACAGTCTCTGGGTATAGGGTAGGTACGACCTGTGACGGCTGAGCAGGCGGATGACAGATGAGTGCTCCCAGGTGAGCAGGCGAGAGTCTCTGGAAAAGCAGGTGGTCACAGCACGTGACGGCAGAGCCTCCAGGTAGGCAAGCAGGCAGGTAGCGGAGGAGCGCTCCCAGGTGAGCGGGCAAGAGTCTCTGAAATAGCAGGTGGTCACAGCACGTGACAGCGGAGCCTCCAGGTAGGCAAGCAGGCAGGTAGCGGAGGAGCGCTCCCAGGTGAGCGGGCAAGAGTCTCTGGAATAGCAGGTGGTCACAGCACGTGACGGCGGAGCCTCCAGGTAGGCTAGCAGGCAGGTAGCAGAGGAGCGCTCCCAGGTGAGCGGGCAAGCTGGTCCATAGACAGACTGACAGGAGTAGGAAGGCAGACCGTCGGACCTCAGGCTAGCAAGCAGGTAGCAGGAATATCAGGCAGGAAACAGACAGCAAACTGGCAGGACTCTGGCAGGAATCAGGCAGGTAACTGGCAGGTAACTGGCAACGGGACCTGAGGGCTGAAGCAGAGTAGTGAACAGTGCAACAACATTGCTCGGGCACCTCCATTTTGGAGGAGGTGCCTTATATATGGTGAAGTCCTCCGGCCATTGGCCGGGGACTCCTTAGGACGGCGCGCGCGGCCCCTTTAAGAGCGGGAGGAGGACGCCGGGCTCGGAGCAGAGAAGTGAGGGGAACAGCGTCCCTGCCACGCTACACATGGTTTGGTTGTCCTCAAAGAACCTGCGGTTGAGGATTCCCTCTAAAAAATTGGGTCCTAAGTTTGAGGGGCCAATTAAAGTGCTTCAGGTTGTTAACCCGTCTGCTGTTAGGTTGGATATCCCTACTTCCTGGAAGATTAATCCTGTGTTTCATGTTTCCTTGTTGAAAAAGGCTGATGTATCAGATAGGGATGCCACTGTCACAGTTCCACCTGTGGTGGAAGACGGAGAATATGAAATTTCTCATATCTTGAATTCTAGATGGCATAGAGGGAGATTGCAGTATCTTGTCTCATGGAAAGGTTTCGGTCCCGAGGATAACTTCTGGGTAAGGGCAGATGATGTCTCTGCCCCTAGGCTAGTCAGAGCTTTCCACAGGAGTTTTCCGGATAGGCCTGGACCTGGAGGATCCGGAGGATTCTCATAAAATAGGGGGTACTGTTAGAACCCTCCTGTTTGTTTTTTCCATCTTGTGGTTTGCGGTGACATGACCATCTGCCTTTATATTCCAGCTCCGCCCCTTTGGCTGTGCTGGACTTCAGTGTTTGACTGTTTCTCTAGCCAGGTACTTCGGTGCCTTTCTCTGTCAGTTCGCTTGGTCCTTCAGGGACCTTTAGTACCTTTTTGTCAGTTTGTCTTTTGTGTTCTGCAACAACTTCTCTGTTTAGGAGGTGTCCAATTTTTGTCCCAGTACTTAGTTCTTTTAGGGACCCCTCCCCTAATGCTATAGGTCTTCGATCAGACTAGCCGAGGACTAAGGCGGGTCTGTTCGCTAGGAACAGGCAGCCCGCTACATCGTAGGCATTCAGCTTAGTCTTACTGTAGGGACAGCTTTCCCCAGCTCATGTTGCAGATCATAACAGTAGAGCTGTGTTTCTGTTACACTTTCCTTTGTTTTTTTAAGTATAGTTAATTGGATAGAGCTAATTTTAGTTTGAAGGACAACTGCAGATGTTTCCATAATTTACGATTTTGTTATTTCCAATTAAAATGCTTTCTTTCCCCAATTAAAATATCTGCAGCATTAGGTGATGTAAAGCCTGTAAAGACATTCCCCTTTTCATATCTCTGTTGTTGTAATAAATATATGTGACTGGGCTTCTGAGACTCAGACAAGAATTGTGCACTCAGACACTGGCTGTGAGTTATTCTCTTATCTCCGATGCTTCGTATTGATTCTATTTCTCTAATTTGAACCAAAAATGGCAGACAGATTTAGAGAGAATTTGTTATCTCAATCCAAATTAGCTCTTCTTGGAAGGGCTCCCACGACATTACATACAAGCAGCATACAAGATGCACACAAGATACATATAAGAGGCACAGAATCTGCCTACAATTCACATATAAGCTGCATACAAGCTGTATACAGGATACACACAAGACACATACAAGCTGTATACAGGATACACACAAGCTGTATACAGGATACACACAAGCTGTATACAGGATACACATAAGCTGTATACAGGATACACACAAGCTGTATACAGGATACACACAAGCTGTATACAGGATACATACAAGCTGTATACAGGATACATACAAGCTGTATACAGAATACATACAAGCTGTATACAGGATACACACAAGCTGTATATAGGATACATACAAGCTGTATACAGGATACACACAAGCTGTATACAGGATATATACAAGCTGTATACAGGATAAACACAAGCTGTATACAGGATACACACAAGCTGTATACAGGATACACACAAGGTGTATACAGGATACATACAAGACACATACAAGCTGTATACAGGATACACACAAACTGCATACAGGATACATACAAGCTGTATACAGGATACATACAAGCTGTATACAGGATACACACAAGCTGTATACAGGATACATACAAGACACATACAAGCTGTATACAGGATACACACAAGCTGCATACAGGATACATACAAGACACATACAAGCTGTATACAGGATACACACAAGCTGTATACAGGATACATACAAGACACATACAAACTGTATACAGGATACACACACGCTGCATACAGGATACATACAAGCTGTATACAGGATACATACAAGACACATACAAGCTGCATACAGGATACACACAAGCTGTATACAGGATACATACAAGACACATACAAGCTGTATACAGGATACATACAAGACACATACAAGCTGTATACAGGATACACACAAGCTGTATACAGGATACATACAAGACACATACAAGCTGTATACAGAATACACACACGCTGCATACAGGATACATACAAGCTGTATACAGGATACACACACGCTGCATACAGGATACATACAAGACACATACAAGCTGTATACAGGATACACACAAGCTGTATACAGGATACATACAAGACACATACAAGCTGTATACAGGATACACAGAATCTGTATACATGATACACACAAGCTGTATACAGGATACATACAAGCTGTATACAGGATACATAAAAGACACATACAAGCTGTATACAGGATACATACAAGCTGTATACAGGATACATATAAGCTGTATACAGGATACATACAAGCTGTATACAGGATATACACAAGCTGTATACAGGATACACACGAGCTGTATACAGGATACATACAAGCTGTATACAGGATACACACAAGCTGCATACAGGATACATACAAGCTGTATGCAGGATACATACAAGACACATACAAGCTGTATACAGGATACACACAAGCTGCATACAGGATACATATAAGCTGTATACAGGATACATACAAGACACATACAAGCTGTATACAGGATACACACAAGCTGCATACAGGATACATACAAGACACATACAAGCTGTATACAGGATACACACAAGCTGCATACAGGATACATACAAGCTGTATACAGGATACATACAAGCTGTATACAGGATACACACAAGCTGTATACAGGATACACACAAGCTGCATACAGGATACATACAAGCTGTATACAGGATACATACAAGCTGTATACAGGATACATACATGCTGTATACAGGATATACACAAGATGTATACAGGATACACACGAGCTGTATACAGGATACATACAAGCTGTATACAGGATACACACAAGCTGTATACAGGATACATACATGCTGTATACAGGATATACACAAGCTGTATACAGGATACACACGAGCTGTATACAGGATACATACAAGCTGTATACAGGATACACACAAGCTGTATACAGGATACATACAAGCTGTATACAGGACACACACAAGCTATATACAGGATACACACAAGCTGTATATAGGATACATACAAGCTGTATACAGGACACACACAAGCTATATACAGGATACACACAAGCTGTATACAGGATACACACAAGCTGTATACAGGATACATACAAGCTGTATACAGGACACACACAAGCTATATACAAGATACATACAAGCTGTATACAGGATACATACAAGCTGTATACAGGATACACACAAGCTGTATACAGGATACACAGAATCTGTATACATGATACACACAAGCTGTATACAGGATACATACAAGCTGTATACAGGATATACACAAGCTGTATACAGGATACACACAAGCTGTATACAGGATACATACAAGCTGTATACAGGATACATACAAGCTGTATACAGGATACATACATGCTGTATACAGGATATACACAAGCTGTATACAGGATACACACGAGCTGTATACAGGATACATACAAGCTGTATACAGGATACACACAAGCTGTATACAGGATACATACAAGCTGTATACAGGACACACACAAGCTATATACAGGATACACACAAGCTGTATATAGGATACATACAAGCTGTATACAGGACACACACAAGCTATATACAGGATACACACAAGCTGTATACAGGATACACACAAGCTGTATACAGGATACATACAAGCTGTATACAGGACACACACAAGCTATATACAAGATACATACAAGCTGTATACAGGATACATACAAGCTGTATACAGGATACACACAAGCTGTATACAGGATACACAGAATCTGTATACATGATACACACAAGCTGTATACAGGATACATACAAGCTGTATACAGGATACATACAAGCTGTATACAGGATATATGCAAGCTGTATACAGGATACATAAAAGACACATACAAGCTGTATACAGGATACATAAAAGACACATACAAGCTGTATACAGGATACATACAAGCTGTATACAGGATACATATAAGCTGTATACAGGATACATACAAGCTGTATACAGGATATACACAAGCTGTATACAGGATACACACGAGCTGTATACAGGATACATACAAGCTGTATACAGGATACACACAAGCTGTATACAGGATACATACATGCTGTATACAGGATATACACAAGCTGTATACAGGATACATACAAGCTGTATACAGGATATATACAAGCTGTATACAGGATACATACAAGCTGTATACAGGATACATACATGCTGTATACAGGATATACACAAGCTGTATACAGGAATATACAAGCTGTATACAAGCTGTATACAGAAGAATGTTGTGAAGAAAAAACGGAGAGTGGTGGTCATGGGGGATTCCCTGTTAAGAGGAACAGAGGCCGCTATCTGCAGACCAGACATAACCTCAAGAGAAATGTGCTGTCTTCCAGGAGCAAAAATTAAAGATGTGTCTGACAGGATATCAAGACTCTTCAGACCTACAGATCACTACCCATTCCTGCTAATACATGTGGGGACAAATGACACCGCAAGAAAGGACCTGGAAACCATCTGCAGTGACTTTGAAGACTTAGACAAGAAAGTGAAAGAATTGGGAGCGCAGGTGGTCTTCTCATCCATCCTCCCAGTGGATGGCCATGGAACAATGAGGTGGAATAAGATTCTACAGGTGAACAACTGGCTACGTCGATGGTGCCGTCAACAAGGATTTGGATTTCTGGATCACGGAATGAATTACCTATATGATGGACTACTTGCTAGAGATGGGGTGCACCTTACGAAGACTGGAAAACATGTATTTGGAAGTCGCCTTGCTACACTCATCAGAAAAGCTTTAAACTAGAACAATGTGGGAAGGGAAGCAAAAGGCCAGAAAAAGCCATACAGCTGACAAATACTATTGAGATCTCTGCTACTGGAAGTGGAAAGGAAGAACAAAGACAAAACAATTTAAATAATAAAAATATGGGAGGAAGAGAAACCAATCACAAACTAAAATGTTTTTATACAAATGCACAAAGCATGGGCAACAAACAAGGAGAATTGGAACTACTAATGCAGGAAAAGGAATATGATGTCATTGGAATCACTGAAACTTGGTGGGACGATACACATGATTGGAATAAAAGGCTAAAAGGATACAACTTATTTGCAAGAAACAGACTTGATAAACGAGGAGGAGGTGTTGCATTGTATGTTAGAAAAGCGTATATCTGCACAGAGATTGAAGCTTCAGAGACTGGGAGTTCTGTGGAAACTGTTTGGGTAAGAATACAAGGAGAGAACAACGGAAAGGACACCATTGTAGGCATTTACTACAGGCCACCTGGGCAAGCTGAAGATATGGATGAACTCTTTATGTATCAAATGACCAAGTTCTCCAAAAAATATGACGTAGTGGTCATGGGAGATTTCAACTATCCAGACATTTGTTGGGAATCTCTCTCAAGTAATCTCTCTCAAGCAAAACTAACAGGTCAAGCAAATTCTTATCCTCTCTTGCTGACAACTTTATCTTCCAAAAGGTAGGGGAGAAAACAAGGGGATCTGCTACTTTGGATCTAATCCTTATAAACAGGGAGGAAATGGTTGAGGAGGTAAAGGTGGCTGGGACCCTAGGAGGCAGCGATCATGCTATTATAGAATTTTGGATAACTAGAGGAGGAAGACATGTGAAGACTCAAACTTCAAGGTTAGATTTTAGAAAGGCAGATTTTAAGAGACTCAGAAAGAGAATAGGAGGGATCCAATGGCTGGATGTCCTTAAGGACAAAAATGTCCAGGAAGGATGGGAAATTTTTAAAAATGAGATTCTCAAAGCACAATCGTTAACAATCCCGAAAAGTAGGAAGAATGGGAAGCATTTAAGGAAACCAGGATGGATGAACACAGAACTTAAACACATGCTAAAAAGAAAGAAAGAAATGTTTATTAAATGGAAAGAGGGAGGCATATCTAAAGAAGATTATAATGCAGTCTGCAGATCCTGCAGGGCACGTATCAGGTTAGCTAAAGCTGACAATGAATTAAGGCTTGCAAGAGATGTCAAAAGCAATAAAAAAGGATTTTGGGGGTATGTCAAAAGTAAAAGAAAAGTCAAAGATGCTATAGGATTTTTACAGGATGAAAATGGAGAAATGGTAAGAGAGGATGTTGAGAAGGCCGAACTTTTTAATTCCTATTTTGCATCTGTTTTCTCTCAGAAAGAAAATGTAACATCAGCTGATCTTCACTGTCCTTTTAAAGGAATAGAGGAATCCAAGTTATCTGTAAACAGAAAGATTGTGAGGGAATATTTAGCTAACATAAATGAGTTCAAGTCTCCAGGTCCAGATGAATTACACCCCAGAGTACTGAAGGAGATCGTAGAAGAAATTTTAGAACCACTCTCCATAATCTTTGAAAATTCTTGGAGAACAGGAGAAGTCCCAGAAGACTGGAGAAGAGCAAATGTTGTTCCTATCTTCAAAAAGGGGAAGAAAGTGGACCCAGGGAACTATAGGCCGGTGAGTCTGACTTCTATACCAGGAAAGATCTTTGAACAAATTATTAAACAACATGTATGTAAGTACATGGATAAGAATGAAGTGATTAACCAGAGTCAGCATGGGTTTGTAACTAACAAGTCATGTCAGACTAACTTAATTTCCTTCTATGACAGAATCACTGACTGGGTGGATCAGGGAAATGCTGTAGATATAGTATATCTTGACTTCAGCAAAGCATTTGACAAAGTATCTCACACCATCCTTATTGAAAAAATGACCAAGTATGCAATGGACCAGGCAACTGTTAGGTGGATTCATAACTGGCTTAGTGATCGGACTCAAAGGGTGGTTGTAAATGGCTTCACATCCAGCTGGATGAATGTCTCAAGTGGGGTACCACAGGGCTCCGTCCTGGGACCTGTATTGTTCAACATCTTTATCAATGATTTAGATGAAGGAATTGAGGGTAAACTGATTAAATTTGCAGATGACACAAAGCTAGGAGGGATAGCTAATACTAGAGAAGAGAGAGAGAGGATTCAAAAAGACCTAAATAAACTGGAGCAGTGGGCAGCAACCAACAGAATGGTTTTTAACAGGGAAAAATGCAAAGTACTACATCTGGGCAATAAAAATGAAAAAAGCATATACAGAATGGGAGGAATAGAGCTAAGCAACAGTACATGTGAAAAAGATTTAGGTATACTAATAGATCATAGACTGAACATGAGTCAACAGTGTGATGCAGCAGCAAAAAAGGCAAATACAATTCTGGGATGTATTAACAGAAGCATACAGTCTAGATCACGTGAAGTCATTATCGGTCTTTACTCCTCTTTGGTCAGACCTCATCTGGAATACTGTGTACAGTTTTGGGCACCACATTTTAAAAAAGACATAGACAAACTGGAGCAAGTTCAGAGAAGAGCGACCAGAATGGTGACTGGTCTGCAAACCATGTCCTATGAGAAACGGTTGCAGGATTTGGGAATGTTTAGCTTGCAAAAAAGAAGACTGAGAGGAGACTTAATAGCTGTCTACAAATATGTCAAGGGCTGTCACATTGTAGAAGGATCATCTTTATTCTCATTTGCACAAGGAAAGACTAGAAGCAATGGGATGAAACTAAATGGGAGGAGACACAGATTAGATATTAGAAAAAACTTTTTGACAGTTAGGGTGATTAATGAGTGGAACAGGCTGCCACGAGAGGTGGTGAGTTCCCCTTCAATGGACGTCTTCAAACAGAGGCTGGACAGACATCTGTCTGAGATGATCTAGTGAATCCTGCTTTGAGCAGGGGGTTGGACCAGATGACCCAGGAGGTCCCTTCCAACTCTACCATTCTATGATTCTATGATTCTATGATACATACAAGCTGTATACAGGATATATATAAGCTGTATACAAGCAGAGCTGAAGTGCAGGTTTATGTGGATTTTGCTGCAGTGAGTTTAGCTGGAAGAGCCCAGTATAATCCTCAGTGTCTCCGGCCTCAGGTCTATGTTCACACCACGTTCCTTAGACTCTCTGACATGTTACCTGAATCTTCTTTTGGGTGTTTTTCGGTCGTCTCCTGAGCATTTTCCCTTTAGTGTTTTTCCAGGACTTTTTTTTATAGTGTTTGGCTATGTGCCCACGATGCAGAAATGCTCCGGATTTTTTCCTGAGCGTTTCTGCATCTCCTTGGCAGAAAAACCGCATGCGGATTGTACATGCGGATTGTACATGCGGATTGTACATGCGGATTGTACATGCGGATTGTACATGCGGATTGTACATGCATTTTCCTGCCAGGGAGATGTGGATGTGAAACGTTCTTCACATGCATTTCCGCATGCGGGTTGACAAGCGCTTTCCAAGCGATTTTAGCATCACTTAGAAAGTGCTTGACAACTTGGTCACACTATATAAATCCATGCAACCGGCATGGATTTATATAGTGTGACCCTAAAGAATGGTAAAAAATAAATATTATACTTACCTTCTGATGGCCCCCGGTGTCCTTGTCCTGGCTTGCCGGCAGCTCGCGGTGGACTAAAAGGACCTGCCATGACGTCATTTACTCATGTGACGGGTCACGCGACCGCCGACGTCAGAGGTTGAGTGACCCGTCACATGACTAAATGATGTCACCGCAGGTCCTTTTAGTCCACCACAAGCTGCCGGCAAGCCAGGACAAGGACACCGGGGGGCCATCAGAAGGTAAGTATAATGTATATTTTTGATTTTATTCTTTTTTTTACAGATACTATGGTACCCGATTCCGGAGGAGAGTCTCCTCTTCTCCAAACCCTGGTACCATCCGCGCATTGAACCGCATGATATACGCATGTGCAGATGCAGTGATGCGGATTCCATGCAAGTCAATGGCGGCGAAAACGCCTCGATTCCGCAAAATAATTGGTTGTGCTGCGGATTTTTTCGCAATGATAATCCACAGCGAAAATTTCCACAACATGTGCACAGCACATGCGGATCATCATTGGGGAACATGGCAGACCTTCTACCAAGCGTTTTTTTTAAGCGTTTCTGCAGCGGAATTGCCGCTGTGGAAATGCTTAAAAAACGCATAGTGGTCACACAGCCTTTCTCACGGTTTTTGTGGCGTTTTCTTTATTGTGGTTTTTCGGTCTCGTTCCACTAAATAATGAAGAGACACTTGTGGTTTATTAACAAATGGAAAAGCCCAGACCCCCCGACATCTTCTGCTCCTTCTCCTGCCTTGTCCCGTATAGGCCGGAGCGGAGGACAGAGGAGCGGAGGACAGAGCGGAGGACGGAGGAGCGGAGGACGGAGGGGATGACGGAGGAGCAGAGGACGGAGGAGCGGAGGACAGAGGAGCAGAGGACGGAGCAGAGGACAGAGGAGCAGAGGACAGAGCGGAGGACGGAGGAGCGGAGGACGGAGGGGATGACGGAGGAGCAGAGGACAGAGCGGAGGACGGAGGAGCGGAGGACAGAGCGGAGGACGGAGCAGAGGACAGAGGAGCAGAGGACAGAGGAGCGGAGGACAGAGCTGAGGAGCGGAGGACAGAGCGGAGGGCGAGCAGAGGACGGAGCAGAGGATGGAGTGGAGGACAGAGGAGCAGAAGACGGAGCAGAGGACAGAGGAGCAGAGGACGGAGCGGAGGACGGAGGAGCGGAGGACAGAGCGGAGGACAGAGGAGCGGAGGACAGAGGAGCAGAGGACAGAGGAGCAGAGGACAGAGCGGAGGACAGAGGAGCGGAGGACAGAGCGGAGGACGGAGGAGCGGAGGACGAGCAGAGGACGGAGCGGAGGACAGAGGAGCAGAGGACGGAGCAGAGGACAGAGCGGAGGACAGAGGAGCGGAGGACAGAGTGGAGGACGAGCAGAGGACGGAGCAGAGGACGGAGCGGAGGACGGAGCGGAGGACAGAGCGGAGGACGGAGGAGCGGAGGACAGAGCGGAGGACGAGCAGAGGACGGAGCAGAGGACGGAGCGGAGGACAGAGGAGCAGAGGACGGAGCGGAGGACAGAGGAGCAGAGGACGGAGCGGAGGACAGAGGAGCGGAGGACAGAGGAGCAGAGGACAGAGAGGAGGACGGAGGAGAGGAGGACAGAGAGGAGGACGGAGGAGAGGAGGACAGAGCGGAGGACGAAGCAGAGGACGGAGCAGAGGACGGAGCGGAGGACAGAGGAGCGGAGGACGGAGGAGAGGAGGACAGAGAGGAGGACGGAGGAGAGGAGGACAGAGCGGAGGACGAGCAGAGGACGGAGCGGAGGACAGAGGAGCAGAGGACGGAGCGGAGGACAGAGCGGAGGACGGAGCAGAGGACAGAGCGGAGGACAGAGGACAGAGGAGCGGAGGACAGAGCGGAGGACGGAGCAGAGGACAGAGCGGAGGACGGAGCAGAGGACAGAGCGGAGGACATAGGAGCGGAGGACAGAGGAGCGGAGGACAGAGGGGAGGGGAGGACGGAGCGGAGGACAGAGGAGTGGAGGACGGAGAGGAGGACGGAGCAGAGGACAGAGGAGCGGAGGACAGAGGAGCGGAGGACAGAGCCGAGGACGGAGCAGAGGACAGAGCGGAGGACAGAGGAGCGGACGACAGAGCGGAGGATGGAGCAGAGGACAGAGCGGAAGACGAGCAGAGGACGGAGCAGAGGACGGAGGGGAGGCTGGAGTGGAGGACAGAGGAAAGGAGGACGGAGCGGAGGGGAGGACGGAGCGGAGGATAGAGGAGCTGAGGACGGAGCGGAGGGGAGGACGAAATGGAGGACGGAGCTGAGGACGGAGCGGAGGACAGAGGAGCGGAGCACAGAGCGGAGGACGAGCGGAGGACGGAGCGGAGGACGGAGCGGAGCTGAGGACGAGCAGAGGACGGAGCGGAGGACGGAGCGGAGGACAGAGGAGCGGAGGACGGAGCGGAGGGGAGGACGGAGCGGAGGATAGAGGAGCTGAGGACGGAGCGGAGGGGAGGACGAAACGGAGGACGGAGCTGAGGACGGAGCGGAGGGGAGGACGAAACAGAGGACGGAGCTGAGGACGGGGCGGAGGACGGAACGGAGGGGAGGACGGAGCGGAGGATGGAGCGGACACTTCTCTGCGGTTTGATAAGAGACGTGTCTGAGCCGCCATGGGCCCCGCGAGGGAGTACAGAGACTCCGTCTATTCCTGGCAGTGGCCTCCGGCTTCCTCAGGGGCTTTCTGTGGCGGAATCCGCCTGTGAGAGGCGCAGTGTGAACACAGCCTTACTGGCAGACACTGCGAGACTCTGTGCTGGACCCCACAATGTAACACGGGTATCCCCAGCTGAGAATAACCACAAGAGCCCAGCAGGGACACAGGAAACCCCGTGCTTTTATGTATCTTGGAGCCTACAGATTTACGTTACATAAGATAAAACAGATGAGACCCACCGGGGATGAAATCCTATGACCCCCCGACCCCCTATAAAGCGCAGCCAAGCTCCTCCCCTGTACAGTGATAACAGGACTATTATAGCGCTATTACAGGCGAGTAGGTAACGTGTCTCCAGCCAATAAGAGCGGCCCGTCCATTATCCAATCAGATTACAGAGGTGCCGGGGCAGCGACCAATCAGGACGCGCTGATGACAGCCGCGTTCTGTATCGGCGGTTCCGGCTTCCCGGCCATGCTCTTTATCGGTGCCCGGTCCGCTCTCAGGAGCGGCTGTCAGGCTGTGTCTAGTAACCGTCTGTGAATACGTTCCCGGCTTCCCTGCCTGTTACGCTGCTGGTGGAGGGCGGTTTGTGGTATGGCGTCTTATTACCTCCGTTACATGACAAGCGCTGCCGTGAAACTACAACTCCCAGCATGCCCGCCTATGTCCTGATGGTACTGTCGTGCTGGGAGCTGTAATGTCGCGATGTTGGCGCTCCTGTGGCTTACTCTAGTCTTGCATTGCTGCTAGCCACCAGTAGGGGGAGCCCTGTGCATAGGATTTCATATATGGGCTCTATAACCCAAGTCTGTTCCCTAGGCTCCCCCTGGTGGTGGATGCAGGTATAGCATGGGGCTGAATGATGAGCTGCTCTTCGCCCGGCTTCTGTAGTTAGAGGGGAAACCTCCCTCCTAATTCTCTGGGGTTTCCTCTTCTCCTTGTCTCTACAGTCTGTGGTAGTGCAGATGAATCATGTACTGCTAAATACATGGACCTGATGCATGAAGACTAGTGATGAGCGAGCATGCTCGGTGGTGCTCGCTGAGTATTTCCGGGGTTGCTCGGCGGGAGCTCGAGTCCCCTCCCTGCATGTTTGTTGCTCTTTACCGAGCTAATGAACATGCAGGGATTGCCTGCCACTCATTGTAATGCCGCAGCCATGTTGGTTGTGGCATTACAGTGATTGGCTGGCCGCACAGAGTCATCAGGTCTATATCAGACCTGGGGCCGCTGCGCTCGTCAGTCACTCCGGAATCAGACAGTGTAGGGAGAGGTGCTGCTGAGCTAGGGAGAGATTTGCTTGTTTATTAGGTAGTGTAGGGAGAACAGAAGTATGTTACACATATCCATCTCAACAAACAGTCCTTCTGAGGACTAATCCATCTGCAAAGATATCAGTCAGGCAGGGTATATAGCAGACTGCAGTGCAAATAGCATAAGAGGCTCCATTCCAGTTCTGTCTGCTGCTGTTAGACAATTCTAGACATAGCCCCAGGTCTCAGGGGCCAGGAATAATTTTTTTTGGTATCTTAATCCTCATTATTTGCTTAAAAAGCAAGTCTGAGAACACCATTTATCTGCGCCATTTGCTTTTTGGCACTGCAGAATACAGCCAGGTCCTTTTCATATTACAGCGCTAAAAATCCAGCTATTTAAAACTGTTTGTCCGTCACACGGATCACATATAATTGCTCTGAAAATATTGCCATTTCTGGCCTCCATTAAAATTTTGTTGCAATTGACACCAGTTTGCTAAAATGAGCAAGGGAAGGGGCAACTGGATGTGATGGTGATGGTGCATGCAGAGGCCAAGGCCGTGGGCAAGCTGAAATTGTGCCGCAACAAACACCCACATCTTCTCGCTCCACCTTCCTCTCCCAATTAATAGGGGACTGCAGAACACCACTATTGAACGCAGAGCAGTGTGAAAAGGTCATTGGTTGGATAGCAGATAATGCTTCCAGTCACTTAGCCACCACCACCCTGTCTTCCAAACGGTCAAGTCTCAGTGGCCAGTGAGTCTGGACCGCATATTCCTCACCCTGAACCTCCTTCCTACCACCATGCCTTCGTGCCCGGAGACAACTGATCCCACACTTGGACACTCTGAAGAGTTGTTCACTTTTCAATTTATAGATTCGGGCCTCTCGCCCGGTCCACTTGAAGCGGGGCAAGAGGAGAACGCATGTAGCGATGCCCAAATATTTGAGCAGCCACGGTCACACGAAGGCGACGGTGGGAAACTGTCACAAGAGGTGGACGATGATGAGACACAATTGCCAGAAAGTCAGGAGGACCAGGGTGCAGAAGTGGAAGACGAGGTGGTGGATGATATAGTACCTGACCCAACCTGGCAGGAGGAGATGCAGAGAGAAGAGAGCAGCACACGGGGAGGGAGGCAGAACACCCCAACAGGCAAGAAAAAGCAGTGTGGTGGCCGCAGACAGAAGGCAGGCAACCGTTCCCCATAACACAAACACAAAGGAAGTTGCCAGTGCAACTGTTAGGTCTTCCCGAGTCTGGTTGTTTTTTAAAGACTCTGCTGATAACCCCAAAAAGGCCATTTGCACCACCTGCCAGGCCAGCATCAGCAGTGGTGACAAAACTAGCAGCCTGACCACCACCAGCATGATCAGGCACTTGGCAGCAAAGCACCCGACTTTGTGGGCCAAACCCCAGGGTCCAGGAACAGTGTCTGCAGGTGGCACCACTGCTTCTTCCGCTGTTGTGCATGCAAGCCAATCCCCTGTCCATAATGCATGCGAAGATGCCTCCTTCCCTGCACCAGTCGTTGCACACTCTATCAACTAGCAGCATCAGGAAGCACGTCCTTGTCCCAGCGCAGCGTCCAGTTGTCCATACCCCAGACCTTGGAACGCAAGCGCAAATACGCAGCCAACGCCCCACAGGCCACACTACTAAATTCCCACATTTCACGACTGCTTACACTTGAAATGTTGCCTTTTAGGCACATGGAGGTGGAAGCATTCCGCAACCTGATGGCGGCGGCCGCCGTCCCTAGGTACTCGGTCCCCTGCACCCACTATTTCTCCCCGTGTGCCGCATTACACAAGCACGTGTCCCAAAACATTAGCCGTGCTTTCAACAACGCAGTTACTGGGAAAGTCCACCTAACCACGGACACGTGGACAAGTGCTTGTGGGCAGGGACGGTACATCTCAATCACGGCACACTGGGTTAAGGATTGCGGACCCTAGGTCAATCAGGGTTGCCCCCACAGTCTACAGCTCCTGCACCTCACCCTCCTCCATCTCCGAAATGACCACATCAGTCACAAGCTGGAAGCACTGCCTCGGCCAAGCGGCAACTGGCTGTGTTGAAGCTAATATGCTTATGTGACAAAGCGCACAATGCTGAAGAGTTGTGAACAGCTCTGAAAGAGCAGGCAGATGTGTGGCTCACACCGCCGAACCTAAAGCCAGGCATGGTCGTGTGTGACAATGGCCGGAACATGGTGGCGGCTCTGAGGCGAGGCGAGCTCACATATGTACCATTCCTGGCCCCTGTGCTTAACCTCGTGGTTCAGCGGTTTCTCAAATCCTACCTGGAGCTGCCGGATCTGCTTGTTAAAGTACGCCGCCTGTGTGCCCATTTTAGAAAATCGCCTACAGCTTCCGCCACCCTTGTGTTTCAGCAGCAGTTGCAGCTTCCGGCTCAGACTGGTATGTGATGTCCCCATGTGTTGGAACTCTACACTGCAGATGTTGGGAAGGATTTGTGAGCAGAAGAGAGCAGTTGTTGACTACCAGCATCAACAAAGCCGTCGGTATTCAGTTCAGACTCCACACATAAGACCTCAAGAGTGGACATGGATGTCAGACATATCCTCCAAAACTTTGAGGACTCAACCAAGATGGTGAGTGGCGATGATGCCATAATTAGCGTCACCATCCCGCTTCTCTGTCTTCTGAAACGCTCTCTGCTCACAATAAAAGAGGGTGCATTGCAGGCGGAGCACGATGAGATGGAGCAAGGAACCATACAGGGTGATTCCACACAGCCCAGCCTCACCTCATCCCAACTTGGATTGGGTGACAATGAGGAGGAGTAATGACAGGAGCTAGTTTCATGCGCTATAGATGGTACTACCTGCACTACTGTCATATCGTCTGTTCAGCGTGGATGACCTGAGGACAGAGAGGAGAAGGAGGAGAGCATGGTCAGTCGTCCTCTTGGTGAGGACACGGAAGTCTTGCCTGTTAGCAGACTGGCACGCATGGCTGAGTTTGTTACGCTGCCTTTCCCATGACCCTCGCGTTCTCAAAATTTCTGGTTCTGGGAGAATTTTCTCAGCCCCTCCCATCGCACAGGTCCTGAGGCTCGGGGTAATCTCAAAAGGACTGCAAAGTTTGGGAAGATGCTGAGGGAGTACCTTGCCGACCGTACCAACATCCTCTGTAATTCCTCTGTGCCTTATAATTATTGGGTATCAAAGCTGGATACGTGGAGTGAACTGGCTCTCTATGCCTCGGAGGTCCTGACCTGCCCTGCCGCTAGCATTTTGTCAGAGCGGGTTTTTAGTGTCGCTGGTGGAATTATAACTGATAAGGGCATCCGCCTGTCAACTGAAAATGCTGACAGGCTGACTGTTATAAAAATGAACAAGGAATGGATTGGGCCAGACTTCTCAACACCACCGAATGATAGCAGTGTAACATAAACTGAAAGCCAGTGTCTTTTCTTGGGAGGTGTATTCCCATGCACCTTTTCACACCCACACATGGGTATATGCTTCCTGATTTTGGCTATTTGCTCTTGTCCTCCTCCTTCTCCTCATCCTCCACCACCATATCACCAGTGTGACCGTGCTCCGTGATGCAACACCCACATAATTTTTTTAAAGGGTGTTTATGATGCCGTTAAAATTTTTTTTTTTTTATGCCGTATGTTCATGTATACCCCCCAGGGGTAAATGTTTGTCAGCCTATACACTTAGTGCATGGGCATTACAAGTATAGGAGACCCGCTCCTTTCTAATGGGAACCTTTTTTTTTTTATGAGGCCCTCCTCCACGTCTCTTCCAAGGGGCATTGGAGTGCCTCCCAATTTTTGGCAGCCCAGCCACTCACTGCATACGCAATAACAGTATAGGAGACCCACTCTTTAGTAATGGGAACAACAAAGCCTAGCCAGCTGATGGCTCTCTAAGAATAGTAAAGGCCGCATGATGGCCCTAAAAATAGGTTTGCGGCTTTCAGAGTCCCTCCATCATAAATAAAACAGGATGTGTCTGATGTGTCCTACACCACATGGCCAGATAAGGTTGTAAAATGTTAAAATGACATTTCCCGGTGAATGCATTTGTCACGGGTGAAAGCAATGCAAAAACGCTAAGTTTGAACATAGCCCAAGGTGTGGAGGAGTATTTTTGTTTTTGGTTATTTATTTTGCCTTATATACAAGTCATTACCCTGGAAAGGATGTTCCTTAACATATTTCCCAGGAAAATCCATTATGGTTTCGTTTTTGTATGTTTTATTGTGAGTCCGTAAAAGTGGCGTAATACCTCTGACAACATTGTTGACAGCAGTGACCTGGGAGTCAGAGATGCTTCCAAGGGTCTTCCCCATGTTGTTCCCATGTCATTTGAGCACATTTCCCATTGATTTGGGCAATTTTTAGGCCCTCTGCAGACCGCCAGGGGGAGCCGCCTGAAAAATCCTCGAGTTTCCCATAAACTTACTTTGAGCTCGTTGCTCGGGTCGAGCACCCGAGTATTCCAATGTGCTCGACCCGAGCATTTTAGTGCTCGCCCATCACTAATGAAGACCAGTGTTGTTGGTGCTGGTCTTGATGAGCGGCTGTCCTGGAGTCCTAGCTCGTCAGGCAAACCTCTTCATGAGTCAGGAGTGTCGGATGATGTTGTACACCTGTGCCCATAATCCTAATCCACCCCATGTTGGCGTAAGACTTATAGTGAACGTCTCTGCTTGTCTGTACGATGAGCAGCGGCCACCATGCCCCTGTGCCACCTCTGCCCATTTTGTTGACCCTGGGAGAAACTGACATGATGGCTCAACTGAGTTGGGCTTAAACTTTGCAGCTTTTGTCAGATTTCTGGTGAAAGCTTTGCTGCATCAGCCCGTACCATTTACATCTGTGGGATTCCAGCTATTAAAGGGAACCTGTCACCAGTGTGAGTCTATGAACAAATGCCACCACCTTTACTGCTCCTGTGCTGCATCTCACAAACATGTCAGCTCCTGACTCCCCTTATATACCCCAAATAATACCATTTGATCTGCTCTGTATGTAAATGAGGGTGGTCCGGTCTGATGGGTGTCCTCGCTGCGGTGTCTGTCCCTCTCTCCGCTCCTAAACGCATCCTCCTCCTAGGATAGATGTGACGTGTCATCCACATAGTGAACCGAGAGCTCGCGCCTGTGCAATAGCTTCACGGCACCGCACTGGCGCACTCTGCTGTGCCCTACTGTGAGCAGCGCATACAACAGCACCGCGCATAGCTTTGTTTCATGTGAGCAGCGAGCTGATATCGCTGGCCTGTGCAGTAGCTTATTCCGATGCTGCTAGGCGCACTGCTGATTAGGAGCAGAGAGGGACAGAGGCCGCAGCGAGGACGATCATAAGACTGGACCACCCTCATTTACATAGTGTGGGAGCAGATCAAATGCTATTATTTGGGGTACACAGGAAGAGTCAGGAGCTGATAGACACGTTTGTGGGATGCAGTAAAAGTGGTGGCATTTGTTCATGGGCTCAATCTGGTGACAGGTTCTCTTTAAAGCCCTCCTTGATAACTGCACCCTTAAAGGGAATCTCACCAGGTTTTTGCTACCCCATCGGAGAGTGACATAATGTAGGTGCAGAGACCCTGATTCCAGTGATGTCACTTGCTGCGATTTTGATTAAAAAATTCTACCTGCGGCATTTCTATGACTGCTGAGCTCTGTATAACACCGCTGGTTGGCAGATTTCAGAGTATGCAGTGTACACAGAAATCTTATAATCGGTGGTGGGGTTGGACTACCTGGTGCAGATTTATATATCTAGATAATCTCCTGCTGATAAAACTGACTTTATAACTACAGCAAGCAGCCCAGTAAGTGACACATTGCTTGAATCATGGTCTGTTTGTACATTATGCTGCTCTTAGATTAGGTGGTAAAAGCCTGGTGACAGATTCCTTTACTTCATTGCAGTAATGAATGTGGGGCCATTGAGGAGTCTGGTGACTGAAGACTCTTGTATCCGGTCTGGTGATGTGTTTGGCAGGACGTCCCCTAGACAGTGACTTGGATTGGGAGTATCCACACAGCAATCATTTGGGCTGATAAGACTGGAGTTGTGCATGAGCCGATCTTACTGGAGGATGATCATTAAGAGGCGCACGTCGCTGAATGAAGCTTCTTCTGTGTCTTGCTGCCGTCACACTGTGCAAATTTGCATTATGTAAAAAAGACTTCTTGTCTTATTCCTGTCTTATGCCTCTTCTGGAGTAAAAGCTCTGATCTGTCGCTCTTGTGCTGTGATGGTGTTTGCTGCTGTATCCTAAACCCATTCCCTGCGCTGCGCAGACACCAGGACTCTGCAGTCTCTGTGCTCCTCACCTGTGCTGGTTGTTGCCTTCCTAGGGCAATAACTTCTTACACTGCTGCGGCACCTCCTATCCTGAGCTGTGATGCAGCCCTGTGCTGCCTGGCGGAGGAGCTGAGGCCACGCACTGCTCCTGGTCTATGGGCCGCTGATCCGGGGATCACTTATTGTGGCATTTCTGGCCGCACCGTGTTCATGAACTGTTCCACTTTGTGCTTTAGTTTTCTGTGCACACAGCCATGTAAGGCCTTGTTCTCATGAGTTGGGTAGTAATTTTGAATGACACCATTCATTTTACCCCATAAATCGGGAATCTCCAGGTGCAGTGAAAAGGCAAGAAACACCCTCCCCCATGCACACAATTTAATCCAGGTTTTTGTTTTTTTGTTTGTTTTTTTCTTTCTATTTTTGGCACTGATTGGCATCACTAAAGCTGACCTGAACAATCAGAGCTGGTTTCTACTTTCTACCCAGAAGGGTCACATTTTAATTGGTCTTTTATGGCTGTGGCAGAGCCTGTGATGGTTCCCACATGCCTACCCGTTAGTACCCTACATTGCATTTCAGGGGGAACCGATGGGTGCTCTAAACTGTTGCCATCCGGATCATGATAAAGCTGCTGTCAAACAATGTCTAAGGCATTTAGAGGGAACCTGTCACTAGGTTCATGTTGCCCAAACCACAGACAGCATGAAATGGAGCCAGATGTGTTTTATCCTGACACTTCAGAGAAAATGTAGTTTATGGACTATAGAAAGAGACCTGACTGGTCCCATGACAGATGTGGCCGGTCTCTCCTGATCTACAGACCAATCACATGGTGACTAGAAGTAGGCCGGTGTCAGACCAGTCACATCCACCACCTTGCTCCTTGTCAAATGGTTTTGAGCTGCTGCAGTGTAGACATGGCGGCTGATCAGTGCTGCTCATAGCACTATGGATCTGTCAGGTCCCTGTAATGGGTAATTGCTGCAGTGTAGACATGGCGGCTGATCAGTGCTGCTCATAGCACTATTGATCTGTCAGGTCCCTGTAATGGGTAATTGCTGCAGTGTAGACTTGGCTGCTGATCAGTGCTGCTCATAGCACTATGGATCTGTCAGGTTCCTGTAATGAGTAATTGCTACAGTGTAGACATGGCTGCTGATCAATGCTGCTCATAGCACTATGGATCTGTCAGGACCCTGTAATGGGTAATTGCTGCAGTGTAGACCTGTCTGCTGATCAGTGCTGCTCATAGCACTATGGATCTGTCAGGACCCTGTAATGGGTAATTGCTGCAGTGTAGACATGGCGGCTGATCAGTGCTGCTCATAGCACTATGGATCTGTCAGTACCCTGTAATGGGTAATTGCTGCAGTGTAGACCTGTCTGCTGATCAGTGCTGCTCATAGCACTATGGATCTGTCAGGACCCTGTAATGGGTAATTGCTGCAGTGTAGACATGGCTGCTGATCAGTGCTGCTCATAGCACTATGGATCTGTCAGGACCCTGTATTGGGTAATTGCTACAGTGTAGACATGGCGGCTGATCAGTGCTGCTCATAGCACTATGGATCTGTCAGGACCCTGTAATGGGTAATTGGTGCTGTGTAGACATGGCTGCTGATCAGTGCTGCTCATAGCACTATGGATCTGTCAGGACCCTGTAATGGGTAATTGCTGCAGTGTAGACATGGCTGCTGATTAGTGCTGCTCATAACACTATGGATTAGTCAGGACCCTGTAATGGGTAATTGCTGCAGTGTAGACATGCTGGCTGATCAGTGCTGCTCATAGCACTATGGATCTGTCAGGACCCTGTAATGAGTAATTGCTGCAGTGTAGACATGGCTGCTGATCAGTGCTGCTCATAGCACTATGGGTGTCAGGACCCTGTAATGGGTAATTGCTGCAGTGTAGACATGGCTGCTGATAAGTGCTGCTCATAAGACTATGGATCAGTCAGGACCCTGTAATGGGTAATTGCTGCAGTGTAGACATTGCGGCTGATCAGTGCTGCTCATAGCTCTATGGATGTCAGGACCCTGTAATGGGTAATTGCTGCAGTATAGACATGGCTCCTGATCAGTGCTGCTCATAGCACTATGGATCTGTCAGGACCCTGTAATGGGTAATTGCTGCAGTGTAGACATGGTGGCTGATCAGTGCTGCTCACAGCACTATGGATGTCAGGACCCTGTAATGGGTAATTGCTGCAGTGTAGACATGGCGGCTGATCAGTGCTGCTCATAGCACTATGGATCTGTCAGGAACCTGTAATGAGTAATTGCTGCAGTGTACACATGCTGGCTGATCAGTGCTGCTCATAGCACTATGGATCTGTCAGGACCCTGTAATGAGTAATTGCTGCAGTGTAGACATGGCTGCTGATCAGTGCTGCTCATAGCACTATGGATCTGTCAGGACCCTGTATTGGGTAATTGCAGTGTAGACATGGCTGCTGATCATTGCTGCTCTTAGCACTATGGATCTGTCAGGACCCTGTAATGGGTAATTGCTGCAGTATAGACATGGCTGCTGATCAGTGCTGCTCATAGCACTATGGATGTCAGGACCCTGTAATGGGTAATTGCTGCAGTGTAGACATGGCTGCTGATTAGTGCTGCTCATAACACTATGTATCAGTCAGGACCCTGTAATGGGTAATTGCTGCAGTGTAGACATGGCTGCTGATCAGTGCTGCTCATAGCACTATGGATCTGTCAGGTCCGTGTAATGGGTAATGCTGCAGTGTAGACATGGCGGCTGATCAGTGCTGCTCATAGCTCTATGGATGTCAGGACCCTGTAATGGGTAATTGCTGCAGTGTAGACATGGCGGCTGATCAGTGCTGCTCACAGCACTATGGATGTCAGGACCCTGTAATGGGTAATTGCTGCAGTGTAGACATGGCAGCTGATCAGTGCTGCTCATAGCACTATGGATCTGTCAGGACCCTGTAATGGGTAATTGCTGCAGTGTACACATGCTGGCTGATCAGTGCTGCTCATAGCACTATGGATCTGTCAGGACCCTGTAATGAGTAATTGCTGCAGTGTAGACATGGCTGCTGATCAGTGCTGCTCATAGCACTATGGATCTGTCAGGACCCTATATTGGGTAATTGCTGCAGTGTAGACATGGCTGCTGATCAGTGCTGCTCATAGCACTATGGATCTGTCAGGACCCTGTATTGGGTAATTGCTACAGTGTAGACATGGCGGCTGATCAGTGCTGCTCATAGCACTATGGAACTGTCAGGACCCTGTATTGGGTAATTGCTACAGTGTAGACATGGCAGCTGATCAGTGCTGCTCATAGCACTATGTATCTGTCAGGACCCTCTAATGGGTATTTGCTGCAGTGTAGACATAGCTGCTGATCAGTGCTGCTCATAGCACTATGGATCTGTCAGGACCCTGTAATGTGTAGTTGCTGCAGTGTAGACATGGCTGCTGATCAGTGCTGCTCATGGCACTATGGATCTGTCAGGTTCCTGTAATGAGTAATTGCTACAGTGTAGACATGGCTGCTGATCAATACTGCTCATAGCACTTTCGATCTGTCAGGTTCCTGTAATGGGTAATTGCTGCAGTGTAGACATGGCTGCTGATCAGTGCTGCTCATAGGACTATGTATCTGTCAGGTCCCTGTAATGTTTAATTGCTGCAGTGTAGACATGGCGGCTGATCAGTGCTGCTCATAGCACTATGGATCTGTCAGGGCCCTGTAATGGGTAATTGCTGCAGTGTAGACATGGCTGCTGATCAGTGCTGCTCATAGCACTATGGATCTGTCAGGTCCGTGTAATGTTTTATTGCTGCAGTGTAGACATGGCTGCTGATCAGTGCTGCTCATAGCATTATGGATCTGTCAGGACCCTGTAATGGGTAATTGCTACATTGTATACATGGGTGCTGATCAGTGCTGCTCATAGCACTATGGATCTGTCAGGACCCTGTAATGGGTAATTGCTGCAGTGTAGACATGGCTGCTGATCAGTGCTGCTCATAGCACTATGGATCTGTCAGGTCCCTGTAATGGGTAATTGCTGCAGTGTATACATGGCGGCTGATCAGTGCTGTTCATAGCACTATGGATCTGTCAGGACCCTGTAATGGGTAATTGCTGCAGTGTAGACATGGCTGCTGATCAGTGCTGCTCATTGCTCTATGGATCTGTCAGGACCCTGTAATGGGTAATTGCTGCAGTGTAGACATGGCGGCTGATCAGTGCTACTCATAGCACTATGGATCTGTCAGAACCCTGTAATGGGTAATTGCTACAGTGTAGACATGGCTGCTGATCAGTGCTGCTCATAGAACTATGGATCTGTCGGGTCCCTGTAATGGGTAATTGCTGCAGTGTAGACATGGCTGCTGATCAGTGCTGCTCATAGCACTATGGATGTCAGGACCCTGTAATGGGTAATTGCTGCAGTGTAGACATGGCGGCTGATCAGTGCTGCTCATAGCACTATGGATGTCAGGACTCTGTAATGGGTAATTGCTGCAGTGTAGACATGGCTGCTGATCACTGCTGCTCATAGCACTATGGATCTGTCAGGACCCTGTAATGGGTAATTGCTGCAGTGTAGACATGGCTGCTGATCAGTGCTGCTCATAGCACTATGGATGTCAGGACCCTGTAATGGGTAATTGCTGCAGTGTAGACATGGCTGCTGATTAGTGCTGCTCATAACACTATGGATCAGTCAGGACCCTGTAATGGGTAATTGCTGCAGTGTAGACATGGCTGCTGATCAGTGCTGCTCACAGCACTATGAATCTGTCAGGTCCGTGTAATGGGTAATTGCTGCAGTGTAGACATGGCGGCTGATCAGTGCTGCTCATAGCTCTATGGATGTAAGGACCCTGTAATGGGTAATTGCTGCAGTGTAGACATGGCGGCTGATCAGTGCTGCTCACAGCACTATGGATGTCAGGACCCTGTAATGGGTAATTGCTGCAGTGTAGACATGGCGGCTGATCAGTGCTGCTCATAGCACTATGGATCTGTCAGGACCCTGTAATGGGTAATTGCTGCAGTGTACACATGCTGGCTGATCAGTGCTGCTCATAGCACTATGGATCTGTCAGAACCCTGTAATGGGTAATTGCTACAGTGTAGACATGGCTGCTGATCAGTGCTGCTCATAGAACTATGGATCTGTCGGGTCCCTGTAATGGGTAATTGCTGCAGTGTAGACATGGCTGCTGATCAGTGCTGCTCATAGCACTATGGATCTGTCAGGACCCTATGTTGGGTAATTGCTGCAGTGTAGACATGGCTGCTGATCAGTGCTGCTTATAGCACTATGGATCTGTCAGGACCCTGTATTGGGTAATTGCTGCAGTGTAGACATGGCTGCTGATCAGTGCTGCTCATAGCACTATGGATCTGTCAGGACCCTGCATTGGGTAATTGCTGCAGTGTAGACATGGCTGCTGATCAGTGCTGCTCATAGCACTATGGATCTGTCAGGACCCTGTATTGGGTAATTGCTACAGTGTAGACATGGCGGCTGATCAGTGCTGCTCATAGCACTATGGATCTGTCAGGTCCCTGTAATGTTTTATTGCTGCAGTGTAGACATGGCTGCTGATCAGTGCTGCTCATAACATTATGGATCTGTCAGGACCCTGTAATGGGTAATTGCTACATTGTAGACATGGGTGCTGATCAGTGCTGCTCATAGCACTATGGATCTGTCAGGACACTGTAATGGGTAATTGCTGCAGTGTAGACATGGCTGCTGATCAGTGCTGCTCATAGCACTATGGATCTGTCAGGTCCCTGTAATGGGTAATTGCTGCAGTGTATACATGGCGGCTGATCAGTGCTGTTCATAGCACTATGGATCTGTCAGGACCCTGTAATGGGTAATTGCTGCAGTGTAGACATGGCTGCTGATCAGTGCTGCTCATTGCTCTATGGATCTGTCAGGACCCTGTAATGGGTAATTGCTGCAGTGTAGACATGGCGGCTGATCAGTGCTACTCATAGCACTATGGATCTGTCAGGACCCTGTAATGGGTAATTGCTACAGTGTAGACATGGCTGCTGATCAGTGCTGCTCATAGAACTATGGATCTGTCGGGTCCCTGCAATGGGTAATTGCTGCAGTGTAGATATGGCTGCTGATCAGTGCTGCTCATAGCACTATGGATGTCAGGACCCTGTAATGGGTAATTGCTGCAGTGTAGACATGGCGGCTGATCAGTGCTGCTCATAGCACTATGGATGTCAGGACTCTGTAATGGGTAATTGCTGCAGTGTAGACATGGCTGCTGATCACTGCTGCTCATAGCACTATGGATCTGTCAGGACCCTGTAATGGGTAATTGCTGCAGTGTAGACATGGCTGCTGATCAGTGCTGCTCATAGCACTATGGATGTCAGGACCCTGTAATGGGTAATTGCTGCAGTGTAGACATGGCTGCTGATCAGTGCTGCTCATAGCACTATGGATCTGTCAGGTCCCTGTAATGGGTAATTGCTGCAGTGTAGACATGGCGGCTGATCAGTGCTGCTCACAACACTATGGATGTCAGGACCCTGTAATGGGTAATTGCTGCAGTGTAGACATGGCGGCTGATCAGTGCTGCTCATAGCACTATGGATCTGTCAGGAACCTGTAATGAGTAATTGCTGCAGTGTAGACATGGCTGCTGATCAGTGCTGCTCATAGCATTATGGATCTGTCAGGACCCTGTATTGGGTAATTGCTGCAGTGTAGACATGGCTGCTGATCATTGTTGCTCATAGCACTATGGATCTGTCAGGATCCTGTAATGGGTAATTGCTGCAGTGTAGACATGGCTGCTGATTAGTGCTGCTCATAACACTATGGATCAGTCAGGGCCCTGTAATGGGTAATTGCTGCAGTGTAGACATGGCTGCTGATCAGTGCTGCTCATAGCACTATGGATCTGTCAGGTCTGTGTAATGGGTAATTGCTGCAGTGTAGACATGGCGGCTGATCAGTGCTGCTCATAGCACTATGGATGTCAGGACCCTGTAATGGGTAATTGCTGCAGTGTAGACATGGCAGCTGATCAGTGCTGCTCATAGCTCTATGGATCTGTCAGGACCCTGTAATGGGTAATTGCTGCAGTGTACACTTGCTGGCTGATCAGTGCTGTTCATAGCACTATGGATCTGTCAGGACCCTGTAATGGGTAATTGCTGCAGTGTAGACATGGCTGCTGATCAGTGCTGCTCATTGCTCTATGGATCTGTCAGGACCCTGTAATGGGTAATTGCTGCAGTGTAGACATGGCGGATGATCAGTGCTACTCATAGCACTATGGATCTGTCAGGACCCTGTAATGGGTAATTGCTACAGTGTAGACATGGCTGCTGATCAGTGCTGCTCATAGAACTATGGATCTGTCGGGTCGCTGTAATGGGTAATTGCTGCAGTGTAGACATGGCGGCTGATCAGTGCTGCTCATAGCACTATGGATGTCAGGACTCTGTAATGGGTAATTGCTGCAGTGTAGACATGGCTGCTGTTCACTGCTGCTCATAGCACTATGGATCTGTCAGGACCCTGTAATGGGTAATTGCTGCAGTGTAGACATGGCTGCTGATCAGTGCTGCTCATAGCACTATGGATGTCAGGACCCTGTAATGGGTAATTGCTGCAGTGTAGACATGCTGGCTGATCAGTGCTGCTCATAGCACTATGGATCTGTCAGGACCCTGTAATGAGTAATTGCTGCAGTGTAGACATGGCTGCTGATCAGTGCTGCTCATAGCACTATGGATCTGTCAGGTCCCTGTAATGGGTAATTGCTGCAGTGTAGACATGGCGGCTGATCACTGCTGCTCATAGCTCTATGGGTGTCAGGACCCTGTAATGGGTAATTGCTGCAGTGTAGACATGGCTCCTGATCAGTGCTGCTCATAGCACTATGGATCTGTCAGGACCCTGTAATGGGTAATTGCTGCAGTGTAGACATGTCGGCTGATCAGTGCTGCTCACAGCACTATGGATGTCAGGACCCTGTAATGGGTAATTGCTGCAGTGTAGACATGGCGGCTGATCAGTGCTGCTCATAGCACTATTGATCTGTCAGGAACCTGTAATGGGTAATTGCTGCAGTGTACACATGCTGGCTGAACAGTGCTGCTCATAGCACTATGGATCTGTCAGGACCCTGTATTGGGTAATTGCTGCAGTGTAGACATGGCTGCTGATCATTGCTGCTCATAACATTATGGATCTGTCAGGACCCTGTATTGGGTAATTGCTGCAGTGTAGACATGGCTGCTGATCATTGCTGCTCATAGCACTATGGATCTGTCAGGACCCTGTAATGGGTAATTGCTGCAGTATAGACATGGCTGCTGATCAGTGCTGCTCATAGCACTATGGATGTCAGGACCCTGTAATGGGTAATTGCTGCAGTGTAGACATGGCTGCTCATTAGTGCTGCTCATAACACTATGGATCAGTCAGGACCCTGTAATGGGTAACTGCAGTGTAGACATAGCTGTTGATCAGTGCTGCTCATAGCACTATGGATCTGTCACGTCCATGTAATGGGTAATTGCTGCAGTGTAGACATGGCGGCTGATCAGTGCTGCTCATAGCACTATGGATCTGTCAGGTCCGTGTAATGGGTAATTGCTGCAGTGTAGACATGGCGGCTGATCAGTGCTGCTCATAGCACTATGGATCTGTCAGGACCCTGTAATGGGTAATTGCTGCAGTGTACACATGCTGGCTGATCAGTGCTGCTCATAGCACTATGGATCTGTCAGTACCCTGTAATGAGTAATTGCTGCAGTGTAGACATGGCTGCTGATCAGTGCTGCTCATAGCACTATGGATCTGTCAGGACCCTGTATTGGGTAATTGCTGCAGTGTAGACATGGCTGCTGATCAGTGCTGCTTATAGCACTATGGATCTGTCAGGACCCTGTATTGGGTAATTGCTGCAGGGTAGACATGGCTGCTGATCAGTGCTGCTCATAGCACTATGGATCTGTCAGGACCCTGTATTGGGTAATTGCTGCAGTGTAGACATGGCTGCTGATTAGTGCTGCTCATAGCACTATGGATCTGTCAGGTCCCTGTAATGGGTAATTGCTGCAGTGTAGACATGGCTGCTGATCAGTGCTGCTCATAGCACTATGGATCTGTCAGGACCCTATGTTGGGTAATTGCTGCAGTGTAGACATGGCTGCTGATCAGTGCTGCTTATAGCACTATGGATCTGTCAGGACCCTGTATTGGGTAATTGCTGCAGTGTAGACATGGCTGCTGATCAGTGCTGCTCATAGCACTATGGATCTGTCAGGACCCTGTATTGGGTAATTGCTGCAGTGTAGACATGGCTGCTGATCAGTGCTGCTCATAGCACTATGGATCTGTCAGGACCCTATGTTGGGTAATTGCTGCAGTGTAGACATGGCTGCTGATCAGTGCTGCTTATAGCACTATGGATCTGTCAGGACCCTGTATTGGGTAATTGCTGCAGTGTAGACATGGCTGCTGATCAGTGCTGCTCATAGCACTATGGATCTGTCAGGACCCTATGTTGGGTAATTGCTGCAGTGTAGACATGGCTGCTGATCAGTGCTGCTTATAGCACTATGGATCTGTCAGGACCCTGTATTGGGTAATTGCTGCAGTGTAGACATGGCTGCTGATCAGTGCTGCTCATAGCACTATGGATCTGTCAGGACCCTATGTTGGGTAATTGCTGCAGTGTAGACATGGCTGCTGATCAGTGCTGCTTATAGCACTATGGATCTCTCAGGACCCTGTATTGGGTAATTGCTGCAGTGTAGACATGGCTGCTGATCAGTGCTGCTCATAGCACTATGGATCTGTCAGGACCCTGTATTGGGTAATTGCTGCAGTATAGACATGGCTGCTGATCAGTGCTGCTCATAGCACTATGGATCTGTCAGGACCCTGTAATGTGTAATTGCTGCAGTGTAGACATGGCTGCTGATCAGTGCTGCTCATAGCACTATGGATCTGTCAGGTCCCTGTAATGGGTAATTGCTGCAGTGTAGACATGGCTGCTGATCAGTGCTGCTCATAGCACTATGGATCTGTCAGGTCCCTGTAATGGGTAATTGCTGCAGTGTAGACATGGCTGCTGATCAGTGCTGCTCATAGCACTATGGATCTGTCAGGTCCCTGTAATGGGTAATTGCTGCAGTGTAGACCTGTCTGCTGATCATTGCTGCTCATAGCACTATGGATCTGTCAGGACCCTTTAATGGGTAATTGCTGCAGTGTAGACATGGCGGCTGATCAGTGCTGCTCATAGCATTATGGATGTCAGGACCCTGTAATGGGTAATTGCTGCAATGTAGACATGGCTGCTGATCAGTGCTGCTCATAGCACTATGGATCTGTCAGGACTCTGTATTGGGTAATTGCTACAGTGTAGACATGGCGGCTGATCAGTGCTGCTCATAGCACTATGGATGTCAGGACCCTGTAATGGGTAATTGCTGCAGTGTAGACATGGCTGCTGATCAGTGCTGCTCATAGCACTATGGATCTGTCAGGACCCTGTATTGGGTAATTGCTGCAGTGTAGACATGTCTGCTGATCATTGCTGCTCATAGCACTATGGATCTGTCAGGACCCTGTAATGGGTAATTGCTGCAGTATAGACATGACTGCTGATCAGTGCTGCTCATAGCACTATGGATGTCAGGACCCTGTAATGGGTAATTGCTGCAGTGTAGACATGGCTGCTGATTAGTGCTGCTCATAACACTATGGATCAGTCAGGACCCTGTAATGGGTAATTGCTGCAGTGTAGACATGCTGGCTGATCAGTGCTGCTCATAGCACTATGGATCTGTCAGGACCCTGTAATGAGTAATTGCTGCAGTGTAGACATGGCTGCTGATCAGTGCTGCTCATAGCACTATGGATCTGTCATGTCCCTGTAATGGGTAATTGTTGCAGTGTAGACATGGCGGCTGATCAGTGCTGCTCATCGCTCTATGGATGTCAGGACCCTGTAATGGGTAATTGCTGCAGTGTAGACATGGCTCCTGATCAGTGCTGCTCATAGCACTATGGATCTGTCAGGACCCAGTAATGGGTAATTGCTGCAGTGTAGACATGGCGGCTGATCAGTGCTGCTCACAGCACTATTGATGTCAGGACCCTGTAATGGGTAATTGCTGCAGTGTAGACATGGCTGATCAGTGCTGCTCATGGCACTATGGATCTGTCAGGAACCTGTAATGGGTAATTGCTGCAGTGTACACATGCTGGCTGATCAGTGCTGCTCATAGCACTATGGATCTGTCAGGACCCTGTAATGAGTAATTGCTGCAGTGTAGACATGGCTGCTGATCAGTGCTGCTTATAGCACTATGGATCAGTCAGGACCCTGTAATGGGTAATTGCTGCAGTGTAGACATGGCTGCTGATCAGTGCTGCTCATAGCACTATGGATCTGTCAGTTCTGTGTAATGGGTAATTGCTGCAGTGTAGACATGGCGGCTGATCAGTGCTGCTCATAGCTCTATGGATGTCAGGACCCTGTAATGGGTAATTGCTGCAGTGTAGACATGGCGGCTGATCAGTGCTGCTCACAGCACTATGGATGTCAGGACCCTGTAATGGGTAATTGCTGCAGTGTAGACATGGCGGCTGATCAGTGCTGCTCATAGCACTATGGATCTGTCAGGACCCTGTAATGGGTAATTGCTGCAGTGTACACATGCTGGCTGATGAGTGCTGCTCATAGCACTATGGATCTGTCAGGACCCTGTAATGAGTAATTGCTGCAGTGTAGACATGGCTGCTGATCAGTGCTGCTTATAGCACTATGGATCTGTCAGGACCCTGTATTGGGTAATTGCTGCAGTGTAGACATGGCTGCTGATCAGTGCTGCTTATAGCACTATGGATGTCAGGACCCTGTAATGGGTAATTGCTGCAGTGTAGACATGGCTGCTGATCAGTGCTGCTCATAACACTATGGATCAGTCAGGACCTTGTAATGGGTAATTGCTGCAGTGTAGACATGGCTGCTGATCAGTGCTGCTCATAGCACTATGGATCTGTCAGGTCCGTGTAATGGGTAATTGCTGCAGTGTAGACATGGCGGCTGATCAGTGCTGCTCATAGCACTATGTATCTGTCAGGTCCGTGTAATGGGTAATTACTGCAGTGTAGACATGGCGGCTGATCAGTGCTGCTCATAGCACTATGGATCTGTCAGGACCCTGTAATGGGTAATTGCTGCAGTGTACATGACGCGCCCCTGGGCCTGCTGTGTCGCGCAGCGTCTCGATGAGGGTTGTAGTCTCCGAGTGGCGGGGACCCGGTCCGTGCCCAGGGGGTCAGACTCAGTGTGTGGCAGTCTTGATAGATGTTATTTGAGTGTCGACTACGCCACCCGTTGATTTGCAGCTATGGAGCTGCCGCTGCAGGGCAGACCGCTGAAGCCGGTGTAGAATTGTGCAGCGTGATAGTATAACCCCCAACGGGAGGGGTATGGCCTCAGGGCAGCCGACGTGGAAGATGGGGGTAGCAGGAACCACTCAGAGACGGTGTGGTGTAATTCAGGGTCTTTACTGGTAACAACGATAGACCCTCCCGGAGTACTTGCTAGCGAACGGGGCCTGGTCAGTCCTTGAGCAGATGGGATCTCCCCTGGCCAGGCGGAGTTGTAGGCCTCCCAAACTGACTGTACTCTTCTGGCTACCTTGCTAGAAGCGGATATAAGTAGCCCACGTCCCTGAGTGTACCGTGTGGTGCTCACCCGTATGGCCGGTGACTCGGGGCCTTCTATTGGCTTCCGCTCCACGATGGCGGTGCTGGTCCCACACGTGTGACCGTGCCTTCGGGTTTCTGGGCCTGAGGACCTGAAATCCCCTGCCGGTCGGCTTCTGCTGCTGGGTAAGAGTTAGTCCCCACAGCCTCGGACGCCGGGTCCGGTAAGAAAGCTCAGTCAGGGCGAGCTCTGCAGCTGCCAGCCCCTGACTCGTAGTAGTATTGCTCCCACTGAGCTCCAGCTGTTTCTTCCTATGACTGTCTCTTGTCTCTACTCTCCTTGACTCCTAACCCTGCTTCAGCCCCGGGTTTATATAGGGGAAGTTCTTCCCCTCCCAAGACTGGGCAGGAGGTGTGGCATGCACAGGATCCCTGACCAAAGGACCTCCCACCTGCTCTCAGACATAACATCTCTATCACTGTGGCAACCAGACCCCTGGGGTGTCACATTCCCCCCTAGTGAAATTTAGTACTCCGGGACTAAACATATTTTAGAAAAACATAACAAGATAAAAACAATAATAATACAATGAGAAAAACATATAAAGATGGTTACGGCATGTCCGTAACCGGGTGCAGTCTTTGAAGAAAAGCAAGGTGTCCATTTCACCAAAACAGGGAGACGTAACCAGGTAGGGGTTTGTCCTACCCCGAGTCCTTAACAGTCTTTAGTCCGTCCTGGGTTACGCTCCAACTATGTACAAGGATTCCCGGTAAATCCACCAAGGACTCCTACAAATAACTAGAAACACAAAATTATACACAAGCAACAATACACAGGTAAACATAAATAAAACAATTTATACACTTCAAATCCTCCACCGTGCGGGTAACTGGCCTCTAGTGGCCCTAGTGGACCTACGGAGCTGACTGCCTAGCCCTGAACTACAGGGTGTAGGAGCTGTCAAGGGTAAACTGGGCAGCTGTCTACCGGCTCTTTGGCTCACTAGGGATATGGCAGGCTCACCGCAAGCAGAGGGTTGATCCTCCTGGTCTGCGGGTGTGGGGTCTTCTGCCTCCTGGACCGGCTGTTCTTCCAGCTCTACCTGTTGCTCCGTAGGTGCTTGGGATGCTGGTTGGAGGAAGGTGAGTACGGGTACCACAACCGCACCATTGACTTGAGTCCAAGACCGAGGGAAGTCCCCGAGCACAGTACTAACCATATCTTCCCTTTCCTCTACGGGTCGATGGTCTTCTTGTTCCTCTTCAGGGTTCCTCAGTTGTTCGGGACACTTCTTCAGGTGGTCCCGGGATACAATAGCTGTGGTTTCCCCTCCGTCTTTACTGATGGTACAAACCTTCGGGTTCTCGTGGCTTGAGGGCAGTACGGTGTACGGGTCCTTTTCCCACTGGTCGTCCAACTTGTGGAGCCGTCTCTTTCTCTTCAAGACCTGCTCTCCGGGTACCAGGGGAACAGCGGGAGCATACTGGTTGTAAGTTTTCTCTTGTCTTTCCCTAGCCTGACAGAGACTTCGCTCCACGCTCTCCTGTACTCTCCGGTACTGCTGCTGCCTCTCCGTGTCCCAGTCTGTTTCTGGTGAAGTGTCCTCGGGTGTCAGGACTCCCATTTCCAGGTCAACAGGTAACTTACCAGGTCTTGCCCTCATTAGGTAAGCCGGGGTACAGTTGGTGGAACCTACCGGGATGTGGTTGTATAGGTCCACCAGATCGGGCAACTTCTCAGGCCACAGACTGCGTTCTTCCAGGGGCAACGTTTTTAAAAGATCCATTACCACCTGGTTCATTTTCTCACAAAGTCCATTAGTTTGCGGATGGTAGGGTGTCGTCCTTATCTTCCGGCAGCCATACAGATTGCAGAATTCCTGGAAGACCTCCGCTTCAAAGGCAGGTCCCTGGTCCGTCAGCACTTGGTCCGGGTACCCGTGTGGACGGCAAAAGTGCTGCTGGAAGGCTCTAGCTGCTGTTTGAGCCGTTAAGTCCTTGACGGGGACGACAACCAAGAACCGGGAGTAATGATCCACGATGGTTAACGCGTAGACGTAGCCACTTCTGCTTGGGGTCAGTTTTACATGATCCAAGGCTACCAGTTCCAACGGTTGCCGGGTGACGATGGACTGCAGGGGAGTCTTCTGGCTGGCACGGTCCTTCCTTCTCAGGTTGCACGGGCCACAGTCTCTGCACCACTTCTCAATGGTTCCCCTCATGCCTACCCAGTGGAATCGCTCGCGCAGCAGGAACTCCAGCTTCTTCCACCCGAAGTGTCCAGCTCCGTCATGGTATGCCTCCATCACCATGGCTGCGTCTCTTCGTGGCACCACTACTTGCCAGAGTAGTTCATGCGTCCGGGAGTTAACCATTCTGCGGCACAACTTCCCCTTGTAAAGGAACAGTCGACTCTTCTCTGCCCATAGTTGTTTGGCTTCCTCCGGAGCGTCTGGTTCAAGGCAAGCCTCCGGGCGAGTCAGCATCTCCTTCACCAGTCGGACGGCAGGGTCGCTGTCTTGCGTTTCCGCCCAGTTGTAGTGAGGTAAGGGGTTCAACGTAGCAGCCTGCTTACTCCTTACCCGGTGGGAATACTGGATAGTCCCATGACGGTGGAACGCAGGGAGTTCAACTTCTTCCAGTCCCTCCGGATCTTCTCCTTCGTCCGGCAGGTTGGGCATCCTGGACAGGGCATCCGCGTTGGTATTGGAGCGTCCGGCCCGGTATTTGATTGTGAACTCGTAGTTGGACAGACGGGCCATCCACCTCTGCTCCAGGGCACCGAGTCTTGCCGTGTCCAGGTGTGTCAACGGGTTGTTATCCGTGTACACGGTGAACCGGGAAGAAGCGAGGTAATGCTTAAAGCGCTCGGTGACTGCCCATACTACGGCCAGGAACTCTAGCTTAAATGAGCTGTAATTCTCGGGGTTCCTTTCGGTGGGTCGCAGTTTTCGGCTGGCGTAGGCGATTACTCGTTCCTTCCCCTGCTGGATCTGGGACAGTACGGCTCCTAGCCCGATGTTACTGGCGTCGGTGTAGAGGATAAAGGGCTGGCTATAATCCGGGTACGCCAGGATTTCGTCCCCCGTGAGGGCCATCTTCAGCTGGCGGAAGGACTCTTCTTCCAACTCCTCCCATTTGAAGGCCGGCTTCTGGTTCTTGGCCTTCCGGGACTGGCCTATCAGGAGGTCCTGCATAGGTGCTGCCTTTTTGGTGAAACCGGGAATAAACCTTCGGTAGTAGCCTACCAACCCGAGGAACTGCCGCACTTCTTTTACGCTGGAGGGGCTTGGCCATTCCTTAATTGCGGTGATCTTATCAGGGTCGGGAGCCACTCCGTCAGCGCTCACCACGTGTCCCAGGTACTGCACCGTTGGTTTCAGGAGGTGACACTTGGAGGGTTTCACCTTTAGGCCGTAACTCGCCAGAGCTTCGAACACTTCCGCCAGGTGTTTCAGGTGGTCCTCATACGTCTTGGAATATACGATGACATCGTACAGGTACAACAAGACCGTCTCGAAGTTTCTGTGGCCCAGACAACACTCCATTAGTCGTTGGAAGGTTCCTGGTGCGTTGCAGAGTCCGAACGGCATGCAGGTGAACTCGCTAAGTCCCATCGGGGTGGTGAATGCGGTCTTCTCCCGGTCCGCCTCTGCTACAGGAACCTGCCAGTACCCGCTAGTGAGATCCAAGGTAGAGAAGAAGTTAGCAGATCTTAAAGCAGCCAATGACTCCTCTATCCTTGGTAAGGGGTACGCATCCTTGTGTGTGATACGGTTGATTTTCCGGTAATCTACACACATCCTCATGGTGTTGTCTTTTTTTCTGACTAAGACTAGTGGAGCTGCCCAGGGGCTACAGCTATCCCTGATCACCCCAGCCTCCTTCATGTCTCTAAGCATCCCCTTGGCGTGTTGGTAGTGGGCAGGGGGTACGGGTCGATACCTCTCTTTTATAGGAGGATGGTCTCCCATGGGGATGTGGTGTTCTACCCCCTTGACTCGCCCGAAGTCTAACGGGTGTTTACTGAACACTCTCTCGTACTCCTGAACCACCCGATAGACTCCTTGTTTCTGGTGTGAGGGAGTGGAGTCAGTACCCAGATGTAGTTGCTGACACCAGTCCTCCATGTTTTTCTTAGAGCCGTTACCTTCCTCCGGGTGAGATGGAGGCAAGGGTTCCACAGATTGTATAGAATTTTGGTTAATGGTATATAATTTGGCTAGCGTGGCATACCGGGGCAGGTACACTTCCCTCTCCCCGATATTTATTATGCGAACGGGCACCCTCCCATGGCGTACATCAACCACCCCCCGTGCTGTCAAAATGGTGGGCCTACTGTCTGAGTAAACTGGTTCTACCATTGCCTGGTAATCCCTACCTCTCAGACCAATAGCTGCCCGGCACCAAATCATCATTTCACTTTTTGGGGGCATGGCAATAGGAAAAGGGTCACACATTCTTACGCTACCAATCTCACCGCCGGAGAGTTCCACCTGTTGCCGTCGCATCAGTGCCCGGATCTCTTTCTGGAGCACCCGCTGCTCGCCGGAGCTGGCGTTCTTGGCAACCTGCTGTAAAAGGAAAATCACCTCTGCAAGACAATTTTCAATTACATTAGTTCCTAGAGTTATTTTTGGGTGACTCTCATGTTTGTCAATATCTACAATGATCAGTCCCTGTGCTGCCAGTTCGACTCTACCGATTTTGATGGTCACCTCTTTAAATCCGATCTGTGGCACGGGCTGGCCATTGCTGGCGATGATACTCAAGTCGTCGTCAGGGTAGCGGGTAATATCCGAGTCATTCCAGTACTGCTTAAAGAGCACGTACGGGATGGTGGTGACCTGCGACCCGGTGTCCAGTAGGGCACTCATGGGAATGCCATCCAGTACCACCGGCAAGACTGGACGTCCTCCCACATATCTGTCGCGCCAGTTCGATGGGCCTGGTGATCTTTTTCCTGGGGGTTGGCCCTCTACCCCAGGTTGTGCCCGTTTAAAGAACAGTACCTTGCCATATGTCCGGGTTGATTGCAGCGGCGGCAGATGGGTCGTCCGTCCTCGCTGTATCGGTCACTGGGTCTTCCTCTGGCCGGTGGGGTCCTCCTTGGTCGACGCCACGGGATGTCCTCCGGTCCGGATGCCAGCTGGATCTTCCCTGGGGTGGAAACCTGTAAAGACTGCACAGTTCGGGTTAGCGCAGCAACGCTCTTAGCTAGCTCTTGGACCTGATGGTGTAGGTCTGGAGCCGGGTCATTGTCCAAAGCCTGCGCATCAGCTCCCACAGGCCCTGCCGACAAGGGCGCCGCCTCCTGGTGGTAAGTAATAGCTGGGCGCCTGTGGGTCATAACGCCACCCGGTGCCGGTTCTCGGAGCACCCGGATGGCTCTGTCCTTGAACTGTGCAAAGCCCAGATGGGGATCCTGTAAGGCCATCGCCCGCAACTGGGTTCGGTGGGCATTACAATACAGTCCCTCTATAAATTGTTCAGTCAACAGCCTGTCCTCGTTTCCCACTCCATCAGGGTCGGTCTGCTTAATGGCCCTCAGGGCCTCTTGTAGGTTTAGTGCATAGTCCCTTATACTCTCATGCGCTCGCTGCTTGCATCCGTAGACTCTAAGCTTAATCTCGGCTGAGGTGCGGGTATCAAAGGTATCCTTCAGCCGGGTTAGTATCCCTGCGACAGTCTTCCTCCCAGGTGGCCAGGATTTTACTTCCCTTTTAGCTGCCCCGGTTAGTTGGGCCACCAGGATGCTCACTTTTTGCTCTTCTGTGAGGGGGTACACCTGGAAGAGGCTATCCAGCTTTTCTCTAAAGTCATGCAGGGTATGTGACTCCCCTGAGTACTGGGGTAGCCAAGCTGCTCCCGGGATATAGGGCATGGTGAAGGGCATAACTGCAGCAGCGGTGGCGCTGGCGGGGGTTGAGGCAGTGAAGCTCTCCTCCGTATCCGACATCTTCCTCCCCCCTAGTGGACCGTGGCCTACCTTGCGATGATCCTGTTCCGTAGGCCGCGGCTCCGCAGTAGATCGTCAGGGTTGAGGACCTTCCGTCGCGCTCCGGTGACGTCGGCGTCTGCTGGGCTCCTTCCAGGACCTTACGCAACGTCCGGACGTGAGGCGGGGCTTCAGTTCTCGCGCGCTTTCGAAGTCCACGCCCCTCTTCTTCCCGCGCGACGTCCTCAAGATGGCGTCCAACGGCGGGAAAACTCCACGGATGGCGGGAAGAAGGCCGAAGATGGCGCCGGATGGCGGGAAAACTTCGCAGATGGCGGGAAGAAGGCAGAAGATGGCGCCGGATGGCGGGAAACCTCACCACTGGTAAGTTTGAACAGTCTTTGCTTTTCAGGCACGCAGTACCCGGTGGTTGCGGGCACGAAATCCTGCCGACTACGCCAAAGTTGACGCGCCCCTGGGCCTGCTGTGTCGCGCAGCGTCTCGCGCACGGGGGCTTACCCGGAACCGGATCAGATGAGGGTTGTAGTCTCCGAGTGGCGGGGACCCGGTCCGTGCCCAGGGGGTCAGACTCAGTGTGTGGCAGTCTTGATAGATGTTATTTGAGTGTCGACTACGCCACCCGTTGATTTGCAGCTATGGAGCTGCCGCTGCAGGGCAGACCGCTGAGGCCGGTGTAGAATTGTGCAGCGTGATAGTATAACCCCCAACGGGAGGGGTATGGCCTCAGGGCAGCCGACGTGGAAGATGGGGGTAGCAGGAACCACTCAGAGACGGTGCGGTGTAATTCAGGGTCTTTACTGGTAACAACGATAGACCCTCCCGGAGTACTTGCTAGCGAACGGGGCCTGGTCAGTCCTTGAGCAGATGGGATCTCCCCTGGCCAGGCGGAGTTGTAGGCCTCCCAAACTGACTGTACTCTTCTGGCTACCTTGCTAGAAGCGGATATAAGTAGCCCACGTCCCTGAGTGTACCGTGTGGTGCTCACCCGTATGGCCGGTGACTCGGGGCCTTCTATTGGCTTCCGCTCCACGATGGCGGTGCTGGTCCCACACGTGTGACCGTGCCTTTGGGTTTCTGGGCCTGAGGACCTGAAATCCCCTGCCGGTCGGCTTCTGCTGCTGGGTAAGAGTTAGTCCCCACAGCCTCGGACGCCGGGTCCGGTAAGAAAGCTTCTCAGTCAGGGCGAGCTCTGCAGCTGCCAGCCCCTGACTCGTAGTAGTATTGCTCCCACTGAGCTCCAGCTGTTTCTTCCTATGACTGTCTCTTGTCTCTACTCTCCTTGACTCCTAACCCTGCTTCAGCCCCGGGTTTATATAGGGGAAGTTCTTCCCCTCCCAAGACTGGGCAGGAGGTGTGGCATGCACAGGATCCCTGACCAAAGGACCTCCCACCTGCTCTCAGACATAACATCTCTATCACTGTGGCAACCAGACCCCTGGGGTGTCACATACACATGCAGGCTGATCAGTGCTGCTCATAGCACTATGGATCTGTCAGGACCCTGTATTGGGTAATTGCTGCAGTGTAGACATGGCTGCTGATCAGTGCTGCTCATAGCACTATGGATCTGTCAGGTCCCTGTAATGGGTAATTGCTGCAGTGTAAACATGGCTGCTGATCAGTGCTGCTCATAGCACTATGGATCTGTCAGGTCCCTGTAATGGGTAATTGCTGCAGTGTAGACATGGCTGCTGATCAGTGCTGCTCATAGCACTATGGATCTGTCAGGTCCCTGTAATGGGTAATTGCTGCAGTGTATACATGGCGGCTGATCAGTGCTGTTCATAGCACTATGGATCTCTCAGGACCCTGTAATGGGTAATTGCTGCAGTGTAGACATGGCTGCTGATCAGTGCTGCTCATTGCTCTATGGATCTGTCAGGACCCTGTAATGGGTAATTGCTGCAGTGTAGAAATGGCGGCTGAACAGTGCTGCTCATAGCACTATGGATCTGTCAGGTCCCTGTAATGGGTAATTGCTGCAGTGTAGACATGGCTGCTGATCAGTGCTGCTCATAGCACTATGGATCTGTCAGGACCCTGTAATAGGTAATTGCTGCAGTGTAGACATGGCTGCTGATCAGTGCTGCTCATAGCACTATGGATCTGTCAGGTCCCTGCAATGGGTAATTGCTGCAGTGTAGACATGGCTGCTGATCAGTGCTGCTCATTGCTCTAAGGATCTGTCAGGACCCTGTAATGGGTAATTGCTGCAGTGTAGACATGGCGGCTGAACAGTGCTGCTCATAGCACTATGGAGCTGTCAGGTCCCTGTAATGGGTAATTGCTGCAGTCTAGACATGGCTGCTGATCAGTGCTGCTCATAGCACTATGGATCTGTCAGGACCCTGTAATAGGTAATTGCTGCAGTGTAGACATGGCTGCTGATCAGTGCTGCTCATAGCACTATGGATCTGTCAGGTCCCTGTAATGGGTAATTGCTGCAGTGTAGACAAGGCTGCTGATCAGTGCTGCTCATAGCACTATGCATCTGTCAGGACCCTGTAATGGGTAATTGCTGCAGTGTAGACATGATGGCTGATCAGTGCTGCTCATAGCACTATGGATCTGTCAGGACCCTTTAATGGGTAATTGCTGCAGTGTAGACATGGCGGCTGATCAGTGCTGCTCATAGCACTATGGATCTGTCAGGTCCCTGTAATGGGTACTTGCTGCAGTGTAGACATGGCTGCTGATCAGTGCTGCTCATAGCACTATGGATCTGTCAGGACCCTGTAATGGGTAATTGCTGCAGTGTAGACATGGCTGCTGATCAGTGCTGCTCATAGCACTATGGATCTGTCAGGACCCTGTAATGGGTAATTGCTGCAGTGTAGACATGGCGGCTGATCAGTGCTGCTCATAGCACCATGGATCTGTCAGGACCCTGTAATGGGTAATTGCTGCAGTGTAGACATGGCGACTGATCAGTGCTGCTCATAGCACTATGGATCTGTTAGGTCCCTGTAATGGGTAATTGCTGCAGTGTAGACATGGCTGCTGATCAGTGCTGCTCAGGGCACTATGGATCTGTCAGGTCCCTGTAATGGGTAATTGCTGCAGTGTAGACATGGCTGCTGATCAGTGCTGCTCATAGCACTATGGATCTGTCAGGTCCCTGTAATGGGTAATTGCTGCAGTGTAGACATGGCTGCTGATCAGTGCTGCTCATAGCACTATGGATCTGTCAGGACCCTGTAATGGGTAATTGCTGCAGTGTAGACATGGCTGCTGACCATTGCTGCTGATAGCACTATGGATCTGTCAGGGCCCTGTAATGGGTAATTGCTGCAGTGTAGACATGGCAGCTGATCAGTGCTGCTCATAGCACTATGGATCTGTCAGGTTCCTGTAATGGGTAATTGCTGCAGTGTAGACATGGCTGCTGATCAGTGCTGCTCATAGCACTATGGATCTGTCAGGACCCTGTAATGGGTAATTGCAGTGTAGACATGGCTGCTGATCAGTGCTGCTCATAGCTCTATGGATCTGTCAGGTCCCTGTAATGGGTAATTGCTGCAGTGTAGACATGGCTGCTGATCAGTGCTGCTCATAGCACTATGGATCTGTCAGGACCTTGTAATGGGTAATTGCTGCAGTGTAGACATGGCGGCTGATCAGTGCTGCTCATAGCACTATGGATCTGTCAGGACCCTGTAATGGGTAATTGCTGCAGTGTAAACATGGCTGCTGATCAGTGCTGCTCATAGCACTATGGATCTGTCAGGTCCCTGTAATGGGTAATTGCTGCAGTGTAGACATAGCTGCTGATCAGTGCTGCTCATAGCACTATGGATCTGTCAGGACCCTGTAATGGGTAATTGCTGCAGTGTAGACATGGCTGCTGATCAGTGTTGCTCATAGCACTATGGATCTGTCAGGACCCTGTAATAGGTAATTGCTGCAGTGTAGACATGGCTGCTGATCAGTGCTGCTCATAGCACTATGGATGTCAGGACCCTGTAATGGGTAATTGATGCAGTGTAGACATGGCTGCTGATCAGTGCTGCTCATAGCACTATGGATGTCAGGACCCTGTAATGGGTAATTGATGCAGTGTAGACATGGCTGCTGATCAGTGCTGCTCATAGCACTATGGATCTGTCAAGACCCTGCAATGGGTAATTGCAGTGTAGACATGGCTGCTGATCAGTGCTGCTCATAGCGCTATGGATGTCAGGACCCTGTAATGGGTAATTGCTGCAGTGTAGACATGGCTGCTGATCAGTGCTGCTCATAGCACTATGGATCTTTCAGGTCCCTGTAATGGGTAATTGCTGCAGTGTAGACATGGCTGCTGATCAGTGCTGCTCATAGCACTATGGATCTGTCAGGACCCTGTAATGGGTAATTGCTGCAGTGTAGACATGGCTGCTGATCAGTTCTGCTCATAGCACTATGGATCTGTCAGGACCCTGTAATGGGTAATTGCTGCAGTGTAAACATGGCTGCTGATCAGTGCTGCTCATAGCACTATGGATCTGTCAGGTCCCTGTAATGGGTAATTGCTGCAGTGTAGACATGGCGGCTGATCAGTGCTGCTCATAGCACTATGGATCTGTCAGGTCTCTAATGTGTAATTGCTGCAGTGTAGACATGGCTGCTGATCAGTGCTGCTCATAGCACTATGGATCTGTCAGGACCCTGTAATGGGTAATTGCTGCAGTGTAGACATGGCTGCTGATCAGTGCTGCTCATAGCACTATGGATCTGTCAGGACCCTGTAATGGGTAATTGCTGCAGTGTAGACATGGCTGCTGATCAGTGTTGCTCATAGCACTATGGATCTGTCAAGACCCTGTAATAGGTAATTGCTGCAGTGTAGACATGGCTGCTGAACAGTGCTGCTCATAGCACTATGGATGTCAGGACCCTGTAATGGGTAATTGATGCAGTGTAGACATGGCTGCTGATCAGTGCTGCTCATAGCACTATGGATGTCAGGACCCTGTAATGGGTAATTGATGCTGTGTAGACATGGCTGCTGATCAGTGCTGCTCATAGCACTATGGATCTGTCAGGACCCTGCAATGGGTAATTGCTGCAGTGTAGATATGGCTGCTGATCAGTGCTGCTCATAGCACTATGGATGTCAGGACCCTGTAATGGGTAATTGCTGCAGTGTAGACATGGCTGCTGATCAGTGCTGCTCATAGCACTATGGATCTGTCAGGTCCCTGTAATGGGTAATTGCTGCAGTGTAGACATGGCTGCTGATCAGTGCTGCTCATAGCACTATGGATCTGTCAGGACCCTGTAATGGGTAATTGCTGCAGTGTAAACATGGCTGCTGATCAGTGCTGCTCATAGTACTATGGATCTGTCAGGTCCCTGTAATGGGTAATTGCTGCAGTGTAGACATGGCGGCTGATCAGTGCTGCTCATAGCACTATGGATCTGTCAGGGCCCTGTAATGTGTAATTGCTGCAGTGTAGACATGGCTGCTGATCAGTGCTGCTCATAGCACTATGGATCTGTCAGGACCCTGTAATGGGTAATTGCTGCAGTGTAGACATGGCGGCTGATCAGTGCTGCTCATAGCACTATGGATCTGTCAGGACCCTGTAATGGGTAATTGCTGCAGTGTAGACATGGCTGCTGATCAGTGCTGCTCATAGCACTATGGATCTGTCAGGACCCTGTAATGGGTAATTGCTGCAGTGTAGACATGGCTGCTGATCAGTGCTGCTCATAGCACTATGGATGTCAGGACCCTGTAATGGGTAATTGCTGCAGTGTAGACATGGCTGCTGATCAGTGCTGCTCATAGCACTATGGATCTGTCAGGACCCTGTAATGGGTAATTGCTGCAGTGTAGACATGGCTGCTGATCAGTGCTGCTCATAGCACTATGGATCTGTCAGGACCCTGTAATAGGTAATTGCTGCAGTGTAGACATGGCTGCTGATCAGTGCTGCTTATAGCACTATGGATCTGTCAGGACCCTGTAATGGGTAATTGCTGCAGTGTAGACATGGCTGCTGATCAGTGCTGCTCATAGCACTATGGATCTGTCAGGGCCCTGTAATGGGTAATTGCTGCAGTGTAGACATGGCTGCTGATCAGTGCTGCTCATAGCACTATGGAACTGTCAGGTCCCTGTAATGGGTAATTGCTGCAGTGTAGACATGGCTGCTGATCAGTGCTGCTCATAGCTCTATGGATCTGTCAGTTCCCTGTAATGGGTAATTGCTGCAGTGTAGACATGGCTGCTGATCAGTGCTGCTTATAGCACTATGGATCTGTCAGGTCCCTGTAATGGGTAATTGCTGCAATGTAGACATGGGTGCTGATCAGTGCTGCTCAAAGGGATCTGTCAGGACCCTGTAATGTGTAATTGCTGCAGTGTAGACATGGCTGCTGATCAGTGCTGCTCATAGCACTATGGATCTGTCAGGACCCTGTAATGGGTAATTGCTGCAGTGTAGACATGGCTGCTGATCAGTGCTGCTCATAGCACTATTAATCTGTCAGGTCCCTGTAATGGGTAATTGCTGCAGTGTAGACATGGCTGCTGATCAATGCTGCTCATAGCACTATGGATCTGTCAGGACCCTGTGATGGGTAATTGCTGCAGTGTAGACATGGCGGCTGATCAGTGCTGCTCATAGCACTATGGATCTGTCAGGACCCTGTATTGGGTAATTGCTGCAGTGTAGACATGGCTGCTGCTCAGTGCTGCTCATAGCACTATGGATCTGTCAGGACCCTGTAATGGGTAATTGCTGCAGTGTGGACATGGCTGCTGATCAGTGCTGCTCATAGCACTATGGATCTGTGAGGTCCCTGTAATGGGTAATTGCTGCAGTGTAGACATGGCTGCTGATCAGTGCTGCTCATAGCACTATGGATCTGTCAGGGCCCTGTAATGGGTATTTGCTGCAGTGTAGACATGGTGGCTGATCAGTGCTGCACATAGCACTATGGATCTGTCAGGTCCCTGTAATGGGTAATTGCTGCAGTGTAGAAATGGCTACTGATCAGTGCTGCTCATAGCACTATGGATCTCTCAGGACCCTGTAATGGGTAATTGCTGCAGTGTAGACTTGGCTGCTGATCAGTGCTGCTCATAGCACTATGGATCTTTCAGGACCCTGTAATGGGTAATTGCTGCAGTGTAGACATGGCGGCTGATCAGTGCTGCTCATAGCACTATGGATCTGTCAGGACCCTGTGATGGGTAATTGCTGCAGTGTAGATATGGCTGCTGATCAGTGCTGCACATAGCACTATGGATCTGTCAGGTCCCTGTAATGGGTAATTGCTGCAGTGTAGACATGGCTGCTGATCAGTGCTGCTCATAGCACTATGGATCTGTCAGGACCCTGTAATGGGTAATTGCTGCAGTGTAGACATGGCTACTGATCAGTGCTGCTCGTAACACTATGGATCTGTCAGGACCCTGTAATGGGTAATTGCTGCAGTGTAGACATGGCTGCTGATCTGTGCTGCTCATAGGGATCTGTCAGGTCCCTGTAATGGGTAATTGCTGCAGTGTAGACATGGCGACTGATCAGTGCTGCTCATAGCACTATGGATCTGTCAGGTCCCTGTAATGGGTAATTGCTGCAGTGTAGACATGGCTGCTGATCAGTGCTGCTCATAGCACTATGGATCTTTCAGGACCCTGTAATGGATACCTGCTGCAGTGTAGACATGGCTGCTGATCAGTGCTGCTCATAGCACTATGGATCTGTCAGGTCCCTGTAATCGGTAATTGCTGCAGTGTAGACATGGCGGCTGATCAGTGCTGCTCATAGCACTATGGATCTGTCAGGACCCTGTAATGGGTAATTGCTGCAGTGTAGACATGGCTGCTGATCAGTGCTGCTCATAGAACTATGGATCTCTCAGGACCCTGTAATGGGTAATTGCTGCAGTGTAGACATGGCGGCTGATCAGTGCTGCTCATAGCACTAAGGATCTGTCCGGTCCCTGTAATGGGTTGCTGCTGTGGTTGGAGGTACAGGCCTCTATTCTCTGGTCCTGGCATCTGTAGGAGGATCATCGCTATAACACTGGGCACCTGCTTACCAGGATTGGCCTCCTTTTCTGAGCTTACGCTATATTCCTCCTGACAAGGACCAGCATAATGAAGGGCTCCTCTAATATTCCTGAGTTGTGGTGTGAGGAGATTGTCCAGGGGTTGGTGAGGAGGACACTACTTGTTGGTGTGTTGTACAATGAAACGTGGCTCATTCTTATATTTTGCCTGCAGAATCTGACTATAATGGCGACCGTGATCTACACTGACCAGGAGAACGGTGATGTTAATGCTGCGCTGTTGTCCAGAGATCGTGCACCACTATCAGGTGTCGGTAAATGGTTTCTAAAGGTAACGGCCGATCTGGCCCCAATTCATCAAGGGGTTTAATAGATTTCTAGCAGAACTCTGACAAGTCAAAACTTTTATGCAACTTAATGATTAAAAATTGTGACCTTTTTAGCACTTTCATGCCAGGTCAGCCAGCTCTGTCAAGTGGGTGGAGCATGGACAGGGCATGGTGGAGCCGCCTGATACTCATGGAAAGTTGGGACTTACAGCACCACTCCAGCTTTTTTTGTTTGGTTTTCAGCGCTGGGATGGCTCTTTTAAATGTAGGGCCTCTGGTCATATACTCGCCCTCCGGCGTCTTCACTGTTTTTCGGCATTGTTATGTTCCTATGGCACTATCTTGTGAGCGCAGCTGACTGGCCATAAGTCAGAAGCTACGACACAAGATCTCAATGCAACTCTATGGAAGCCAGAACAAGGCTCTCATAGACTTGTATGGGAAAGTGACCTCCGCAGCTCCATGAAACACTGGAGCAGCCAACAGGTCACTCTTCACCGGACAACGATGGGAGCAACTCTGGAAAACAAAGGCGGCAGCAAGTGACTATGAGACCGGCAATTGTATATGAAGCGCCACTCCAGCAATGCAGTAAAAAAACACCCCTCCAGTGTTTTGGTTTTTTACAAATTAATTGCGCCTCCCCACAAGTGTTAATTGGGGGTCCACCTCATAATGAACTTGGTTTCTTCTGCCCACCCATCTTTACAGAAGCAATAATCAAAGTTTTTATTCTCAATATATTGCAATCATCATATTGTATAGCACTTAAAATTTTAGAAGGCAGAAGGCGAAATGTACGTCTGAGTTGGGTTTTTTTTTCCTGGGTTTGGCAATGCAATCCTACACAGGTATTATGTCTCACTGTTGTACTTCAATACATCTACATTTGGCTGTTGGGATCTATGAATGATTATTTCATTCTTAGAAGGACCCTGAGTCAGGTAACCTAATGACTAGTAGATTCACAGCCATCTGGATCAAAAATCCTGTTATGTGAGGTTGTGCTGCCGCCTAGTGGCTTCCCATTCTTTTACATAACCCTCTACACCAGGGGTCCTCAAACTTTTTAAACAGGGGGCCAGTTCACGGTCCCTCAGACCATTGGAGGGCCGGAATATAGTTTTAAAAAAAACTATGAACAAATTACTATGCACACTGCACATATCTTATTTTGTAGTTAAAAAAAACAATACAGTAACAAATACAATATTTAAAATGAAGAACAAGTAAAGTTAAATCAACCAGTATTTCAATAGGTAGGTAACTGTACCCAATAGGCAGCATAGGTCCTCAATAGGCAGGTAAATGTCCCCAATAGGCAGCATAGGTCCTCAATGGGCAGGTAAATGTTCCCAATAGGCAGGCTGTTTCCCCCTTATAATGCCATATGCAGGCTGTTCCACCCCTTATAATGCCCCATGCAGCATGTCACCCCCCCCCCCATATAATGCCCCATGCAGCATGTCACCCCCACCATATAATGCCCCATGCAGCATGTCAACCCCCCCCCATATTATGCCCCATGCAGGATGTCCCTTCCCCCCCCATATAATGCCCCATGCAGGATGTCACCCCCCATATAATGCCCCATGCAGGATGTCCCTTCCCCCCCCATATAATGCCCCATGCAGGATGTCACCCCCCATATAATGCCCCATGCAGCATGTCACTCCCCATATAATGCCCCATGCAGCATGTCACCCCCCATATAATGCCACATGCAGCATGTCACCCCCCCATATAATGCCCTATGCAGCATGTCACCACCCATATAATGCCCCATGCAGCATGTCACCCCCCCATATAATGCCCCATGCAGCATGTCACCCCCCCATATAATGCCCCATGCAGCATGTCACCCCCCCATATAATGCCACATGCAGCATGTCACCCCCCCATATAATGCCCCATGCAGGATGTCACCCCCCATATCATTCCCCATGCAGGATGTCACCCCCCCATATAATGACCTATGCCTCCATACATTAAAAAAAAATAAATCCAATACTCACCTCACTCCTCCTCACCTGCTGCCGCTGCTCTGGTCTGGTCTGGACTCCAGCGTCGCGGCGGCGTCGTCCCTCTCTGTTCTCCCTGTGACAGCACTCGGGAGAGTGCGGTGTAAAGACGTCACCGCGCCCTCTGACCTGAGACGTCACAGGAAGCGCACAGCAGGAAGACAGCGGATCTGCGGAGGCACGGGAAGAGGTAAGTATCCGCCTGCCGGGGCCCTGAGCAAGCGGGCGGAAGGGCGGGCAATGGCACCGCTCTCCTCTCCTCCGCCCATAGCCCGGCGGGCCGGATAAAAGTCCTCCGCGGGCCGCAGTTTGAGGACCCCTGCTCTACACTGTCCATGTGTCCATTGCGACACACCCATTTTTGGATGTCGTTATATTTACAATGTGATTGGACATTTTTGATAATATTTATAAGCTGTATGTAGAAACAGGAGGTCAGTTTTCCTTGTATGAGTCATAAGTCACTGCAAAAGTCCCTGGCAGGGGGATGAGAGCAGCTGGGTCAGGAGGGGAATGATTTTTGCAGGGAAGAGTCTTCCTAATTCTACATAGAGCAGAGAAAAGAGAATAATTAGCCCAGTAGAAAGGTATAATGAGCAGCTGTAAGTACAGTGCTGTATAATCTGATTACAATATACTAAGAGGATAAGCTCTGATGGGAGAGGGTCTTTAAGCCTGTCATGTATTGGGTAATGAGTTGGGGTGTCAGTCTCCATCAGTGCTGGCTGAACACTGACTATCCTGCTCAGATTACTACACATGGCGCTGCTCCTCCTCCCTGTAGTATGGGCTACGCAGGACGGTGCCGAGGCTCCAGATTCTACCTGCACAGCAACAAGGTCCCAACACTTCTACCTCTATAACTTGCCTAATGCAGACGCAAACCTGCAGCCTTTCCACTGAGATCTTGTCGGCCTTCTACACTGCCATGGCTTTGTCTGCACAATGTAGCTTAAAGGGAATGTCCACTTCTTAAGCTTCCTAGAAGTCTACAAGACCACCCCTGATCTCTACAATATAAGGTCGGTGTTCCTCTAACCCCCTGCCTTATTTGGCAAATGGGTTCAATTTTCTATAGAAGTGGCAGAATTTAACCCCTTCCTGACCATGTTATTTCCCGTCTCTGCATTTTTCTTACTCTTCTAAGAGCAGTAACTTTATTTTTCTGTCAGTACAGCCATATGAGGGTTTTTGTTTTTATGCCGTTCACTGATCAGGTAAATTATTTTTATATTTTGATTGGACTTTTACAGAAGTAACGCCCATATGTTTATTTTAAAATGGGTCATAGAGGGGCAGGGGTGATTTGAATGTTCAGATTATACTTTTTCCTTTTTGTCCCCTTAGGGGACTTGAACATGCAATCATCTGATTTCTTGTGTTATGTACAGCAATACTGCAGTATATAGCCAGCATTCACAGATCTGTCATGACAGGCATGGGTCTTTTCAGCAGACTCCTTCCTGGCAGTGATGGCATCCCATGATCGTGTTACAGGGGCACAGATGGGCACATGGCATGACTCCCTTCTCAGTTCGCTGGTAATGCTGCTGTCCATCTCTAACAGGTGGAGCTCTGGCCTACATGTGGCTATTAAAGGCAGATGATGGCTAAATATCACAGCCATCATCTTCCAGGCGAGAAGTCACATCTGGCATATGATGTAACTGCAAATCATGTTGGTAAGGGGTTAAAGTGCCACTCCAGTGGGGTTTTGTCACGTGAAATCCTTTTAGTGCAGAAATGACGTAGTCCTTTTGGGCATGAGGGCTGGGTGCTGGGATTACTAGTACACCTGACATCCAGGTGGGCATAATTCTGTTCCTTGTGTATTGGAAGACTTTTGTCTCTGCAGCTTTGGTGTTGGCAATCTTTCACTTTCATGCCCATTGATGGTCCACATGGTTGGCTCAGGAACCGTCCTCACATGATCTAGATTTCCCTAAAGGAAAGTCGCTGTGTGGGGGAAAAATGGGGGAGTCTGTGATGCACCTTATGCCACGGCGCCTGGTGTGCTAAGGCGTGTTAGGTTGCATGAGGCTAAATATCCGGCTCTTCATGTTACGGCTGTTGGTATTCATTTAATTAAGGGGGGAGGGGATGTTAAATGAGGGAGTGATGGCGGTAAAAGAACAAAATCTACTTTGATTAATACAGACTGTGTATTAGTACAATGTTATAATGTTGATCGTCAGACGCAGGAGTGGGTACAGAGGGGGGCATGTGACAGTTCATTTTCAATCGTTAAAATATGGTTAAGCAGGTTAATGTAGTATCCTGGAATATTAGAGGTATGGGAGATCACAACTAAAGATTTACAGGAGACGGATTGCGATACGGGGGCCGCTGCGGCACTGAGCAAGCTTTGGAGGGGGCCGGCCTATCATTCTACACATAGTACTTATTCTAGGGGGGTTAGTAGATTGATTCATCCGAATTTACCCTTTGAATGTGAAGGAAGTATTTGTGACAGGGAGGGAAGGTATGTATGTCTAGTGTGCAGAGTGGCTGGGCTTAGAACTTGTCTAATTGCTCTGTATGTTCCTCCACCTTTCTCTATACAGACTGTGCGCCAGCTATTCCCGTGGATAACGGAATTTGCTACCATACCCCCGTTGGTCATCGGTGATTTTAATATGTACCTACACGCTGAGCTTGATAAGTATAGGGGTAATGTTGGGGGAGGGGCTGCTCAAGAGACGTCGTTGGCAAGGGTCTTGCAGGAAATTAGCTTGGTAGATGTGTGGCGGGCTCGATTCCCAAATGTTAAGCAGTATTCGTGTTACTCGCCATCCTATTCCTCTGTCCAGAATTGACCTGGCTCTGGGAAATAGTCATCTAGTCCCTCTAGTTACTAAAGTAAAATACTGCACGAGATTGTTATCTGATCATTCACCATTATTGGTTGTTTTGGGGGTCGATCCTGGCACCATAAACAGAAGGGCACTGTGGAGGTTTAACCCCTACTGGCTGGATGTATTTGGGGAACAGATGGACTTAGCAGATAAATTGGATCGTTTCTTTAAAGACAACATAGGCTCTGCCCCTTTAAATACGGTATGGGAAGCCATGAAGGCATTTTTACGGGGGATCCTGATTAAGGAAATTTCCATGATCAAATCCAAAAACAGGGCCCGTCTTCAGGAGCTGCGGAGGGAAGTAGACATATTGGAACAGAGGTATGTTGGGTCCCCAAGCATAGAGAATAGGGAACACTGGACACGGGCACAGGCTACACTAAATGATCATATATTGAAACAAGCGGAGCATAAACGGTTCTTTCTTAAACAGCAATTTTATGTGGAGGGAGAGAGTACAGGGCACTTGCTGGCCACCATAGCCAAGGCCCAGACTGGGGCTCCTATGATTGCAACTATCAGGGATACTAAGGGTGTGGTAATTACTGATTCAATGGAAGTTTTACAGACAATTATACTCCTCCAAACTGACTAAGGCGCAAAGGGACATAGATCTCTATCTTCATGATATGCAAATACCATGTCTGACAGATGACCAGAGAGAGCAACTAGATGCACCAATTACACTGGAGGAGATGCAGGAAGCTTTAAAAGATTTTCAAAATAACAAGGCCCCTGGTACTGATGGGATCCTCGCGGAAATTTATAAGGAAGCTGGGGGGGTTTTGCTTCCCAGGTTACTGGAAGGGCTTAAGGGGGCGAGGGAGGGGGGGGGCTTTGCCGACTTCAATGAGGGAGGCTAGCATAGTTCTTTTGACAAAACCTGGAAAGGATGCATTAAACCCTGAATCATATAGGCCAATATCCTTACTCTCGGTAGATGTAAAAATTTTAGCTAAGGTCTTGGCTACCAGACTGGTGGCGGTTATCACACATTTGGTTGCAGAAGACCAGACTGGGTTTATACCGGCCAAGTCGACGGCAATTAATTCTTAATCTGCAAATGCAGTCCCAAAATGCGGGTGGTAGGGCAGTGCTATCACTTGACGCCGCTAAGGCTTTTGATAGTGTCGAATGGGAGTATTTATGGGCTGTTTTGAGAAAGATGGGGTTTGGTACTGGATTTCGGGCCTGGCCGCGGCTTCTGTATAACAATCCAGTAGCTCAGATTCGAATTAATGGCAATCTTTCTGGTAGCATTGAAATGGGCAGAGGCACGCGTCAGGGCTGCCCGTTGTCTCCCTTACTGTTCGACCTGGCTATGGAGCAGTTGGCTGTTAAGCTTCGCTCCAGCAGCGAAATACAGGGGTTCCGCTATAAAACACTGGAGGAGCGGGTAGCCCTATATGCCGACGACCTTCTGTTGTTTTTGGGCGACACGGAGCAATCTCTGACGACGGCTATGAATTTAATAAGGGAGTTTGGAGATCATTCTGGCCTACAGATTGATTGGGATAAATCAGTTCTTATGCCGGTGGATGGTTTGTCTCTGAATACTAGGGCAGGGAATACTTGATTGAAGATTGTGCGAGAATTTAAATATCTCGGAGTTAGAGTGACCACATCTATCGGAGATTACATTCCTTTAAACTTACTTGAACTGCTTACCAGATTTCAACAAAAGGCCAATACTTGGAGCAAACTCCCCCTATCAGTAGTAGGTCGAACTAACTTCATTAAAATGGTGTTAATGCCCCAATTATTATATATCCTTCATAATTCACCTGTCTGGGTCCCCATGAGAAAATTTTATAAATTTCAAGCACTATTTCGGGAATTGATCTGGAAAAAAGGGGTTGGATACACTTCAAAGGCCCAAAGATCAGGGGGGACTAGCCGCACCTAATCCATGGATATATTTTCTAGCCTCTCAGACTCAACAACTCTGGTTAATTCAGGGGAACCTAGATAAACTGATACGTCTACTCAAACACAATTTGCCAATTACCTCCTTTCTAGAAACGGGAATCTCGGGGTGGGATGCTAGGCGGCATCTTCCGACCCTAGCACTTATGGGGAAAACGTGGCAGAAAATCAAACTGTTGTTGGGAATAGAGGGTTTTACCCCGTTGTGGCATAATGCGGGCCTTCCAGAGATCCAGAAATTGAAAGGATTCGGAATATGGGAAAAATTGGGAATAACTAATGTGGCACAAATATTAGAGGGGGAAATATTTAAATCGTTCCATCAGCTGAAAGAAGAATACTGTATTCCACAAACTAGTTTCTACTTTTATCTCCAAATAAGGCATGCATGGTTTGTACAGCCGCGACATATGCAGAGTAAAATCCAACATCATCTACTGTTTAACACATTATTATGCCATAGAGGTGGGAAGGGATTGATTTCCAGAATCTACAGGATACTTATGCAGCAATTTCAGTGGGACTGACCCTTAAATGTTAAGGAGAGGTGGGAGCATGACATTGGTACTATAACCTCGGAAGAATGGGAAGATGTGGTGGGGAGCGTTCCGATACTATCTACATGTGCGGCACATAGACTCTCACAGTTGTACTTATTGCATAGGGTATATAGAACTCCCAAATTTCTACAGCGCATTGGAGCAAGGAATGACAGTGTGTGTCCAAAATGTGGAGAGGAAGGAGCAGATCTTATGCATATGATGTGGACGTGTAGGAGGGTCGCGGTATTCTGGAATGTGTGTGTAGTACATTAATAATGTGTTTGAGTGTAATCTACCCTTATATCCTAAAGTGTGTGTTGGGCCATGTAGAAATAATAGGATGTGACGAGGATGAAATAATAGCCGTTAAGAGGACTCTATATCAGATCAGAAAGCTTATAGCTGCACATTGGTTGGATCCCTCTCAGGTTCCAGGAATTCTTGGATAGATTGCGTCTTTTATTAAGATTAGAAGAGGGAGTGTACAAAAAGCGGAAGGCTATATGGAAATTTGATCAAATCTGGGGTAGATGGAGCACGTTTCATGGTTATCATATTATGTCCATTTTAAATATCAATTGAGTCTGAAATGTTGTGGTCTCTCAGGTTCTACTTAACTAATCACTGACTATTAGATATTATGCTCTGTATCCATGGATCAAATTATCAATCCTTTAACAGTTAGATAAGCTATATGATAATATGCCGTCTGTAATTAAATTTGTCTTTGCCATATGGTTTTTGGGGGTGTAATGGGCGGGGGGAGGGTGAACGGGTGGGTTTTGAAGGGCATTGCCAGTTGGGTGATTTTCTCAATGTTTATGTGCAATGTTAAAAAAGTATTTTAATAAAAGGTATCTGATTTTTTTTTAAAAAAAAGGAAAGTCGCTTGTGAAAACCCACCAGGACAAAGTGCACGGTTCTGTATCATGTGGGAAAACATCAAGAAAAGCTCTAGGAAATATCAACAAGCAAGTAATGACCCAGAAGAACGGGCAGCCTCTGAAAGGAGACCGGAAAGTGCCAAAGCCTGCGCCAGCTGTTATACAGGTATAATGTACTACCGCAGCTCTGATCATACACCGCTCTTGTGTTCTGCCCTGTACTGATGTACAGACTTGTATCTACATAATCCTAAAATGCCACAGGAACATCTGCAAGAAGATCACATGGCATTTTTTACTATTACAAGTCCCATTATTATCTGTTGGATTAAAGTGGGCTAATATCTGGCTAATCTAGCTGTGTAACGTGTATGGGGGTCTCCTGGCTGCCCTAACAAATGTTCAGTTCAAATACCCGCTCCTTGTTCTCTAGGCACACATTGCTTAGAGGCAGCAGATTACCCTCCTCCCCACAGAACACATGAGAGCTCATCTGTATGTTGGGAGAGATGGCTGCTAGCCAAACAGTGTATGGCCAGGCCACAGCTAGGCCACAAGGGCTTGGCTGACTCCTTTTCAGATCATATATGGAGAACCTAATGGTAAATACTGGATAAATGAAGCTTGTGACCTGGTTCCCGTTCCCCACTAGGTTTCTGACACTTCTGATAAGATAGACGAGCAGCAGTACCCCGACATTGAGAAGTTTGTTCCCTACAATCCTGCAGGTAACTCTTCCACACCTTGCTGTACCTATTGCCTGCCATTAGCCACTTGCCTTTACATTTAATTTTGAGCATCAGAATCAATTCTAATATTTGCACCTGAAGCTGGATGGGGTTAGTGAATTTGTCACCAGGATTTTGCTGCCCCATCTGAGAGCAGCATGATTTAGGGGCTGAGACCCTGATTACAGTGATGGATCACTTGGTGCAGTTCAGAGTAACTGTGTCTGCTGCAGATCTACAAATGCTCTGAATGCTGGGCTCTGTATAACCCCACCCACACCACTGATTGGTAGCTTTCTGCCTATGCACAGTGTATAGAGCTATCCATCAGTTGTGGGGACAGGGTTGGACTACATGGCAGCAGCTTTACTAGTCCTCTGGTGGCAGTCTCCTGCTGGTGGAGGATCACTTATCAAAACTACAGCAGTCAGCCCAGAAAGCAACACGTCTCTGGAATTGGGGATCTTTGTCCCCACGTTGTGCTGCTCTCAGATCAGGTGGCAATAAACCTGGTGACAGATTCCCTTTAAATGCAGTTTAGGGCCATCTCTGTTACACTCTTACTCTCTATTAGCTGCAATGTCCCATCTGCCTAATGCAGCCACAGATCTCATGGCTGCAGTATCCGGATCTTCAGAAACTCGCTGACATCGTGTCAGTTAATCCAATGAGTGTTTGCAGTGACAGCAATGTCTGTTAGCTGGGCTTCTGCTGCTGCTCAGTTGTGGAGGAGAGCAGACAGATGTCAGTGTGGTGTTCGGAGGCTCCTGGGGCCCCTGCACGTGACATCAGGAGTGCCAGCGATCCAGAGTGTGGTCTTGGGCTCCACTATACAGGTGGGACTCTGCAGCTATTTGGGGGTGGGGAGAGGAGGGCACAACACTGACGTGTGCAGTGAAGGTGGTTCAAGTTCATTGATGCTAGATGACCCATTTTGGTGCATTGAGCCCAAAGGTAAACTAGGAATGCCAAAGAACCAATCAAGAACAACCGAACAAAATAGTCAAATTCTGCATAAATAGGAAATCTACTTAACCGTGTATTCATTAAAGGTTTTTTAGAGTGACACCATAGAGACAGGCGCTCACACCAGTGTACATACAATAGTTAAAATACAAAAATATAGACTAGATCTCACAGACACAGGGCAAAGTGTGTGGTATGGAATCCAATATATAATGTATCAGAGCAAAGATTATAGATCTAACCATGCAATAGCTCTGTCCAAGAGTAATTGAATAAATCTACTATATGACAAGATAAGAGTGCTTGTGCATAATCCAAATAGGGATTCCCAACACAGGAAGTATGTAAAGGTGCTTAGTGCATATCAAGGTCGGTAGTGAATAAAGCATTAGTACCTGTGTGGTCCAGAGACTTGTGTGGAGCCCACCCAAGTGTTGGGAATCCCTATTCAGATTATGCACAAGCACTCTTATCTTGTCATATAGTAGATTTATTCAATTACTCTTGGACAGAGCTATTGCATGGTTAGATCTATAATCTTTGCTCTGATACATTATATATTGGATTCCATACCACACACTTTGCCCTGTGTCTGTGAGATCTATTCTATATTTTTGTATTTTAACTATTGTATGTACATTGGTGTGAGCGCCGGTCTCTAGTGTCACTCTCTTACCTAACCGTGTATTCATTAAAGGTTTTTTCCTATTTATGCATACATTTTCTATATTCGGTTCTTGATTGGTTCTTTGTAATTTCTTCCAAACTGTCCTGTCCACATGTCTGGTGAATGTGTGAATTTCTAACTAGCACACATGTTGGTGTAGTATTTACAGAGATTTTAGTGCCGTATCTTACTACAATCTAGGAATGCCTCCTAATCTTAAGCACCACATTAAAGCCCTTTTAAACCATAAGATATGAGTGGACTTGCAGCCAGATTGCTGGGTATCTTTGAGCAGCCAGTTGCTTATTCCTTTACCAAAGATCAACCTATGCTAAAACTATATTATATATTTTTTGCCTTGTAGATTTTGAGACCTTTGATGTCCCAGAAGAACATAAACTGAGTCACCTCTCCCTGGCTGGTGTCGGTCTTATAGCTAATGTGAATGATGCTAAAAGGTTTGCGTCTCTACTAAGCCTAGAGCCGGCCCTCATGGACATCCCTGCACTTAGTTGGGTGTCAGGTAGGTGATTATAATTGAAATGGCAGATAAGATGGTGAAAGCCAGCCTTACTCTGCAGAGATCACTACACATCATGGTACTGTCATCAATACGGGTGACTGCAGTTCTGACACCTTCATACCAAGCACTGTAAAAGCCTAAAACCATTTGGTGAAAACACTGACTGCCAGCAGTTAGATATGACGCCAGAATTATGGTGCAAATACTTTAATAACACCAGTCTGGATGAATCAGAGCCCCGCTGTCTTGCCATGCAGGGTTTACAGCTCGCTCCCTTTCCCCTGCACTGTCACTGCTGCAGCCTATAACTAGCAGCAGGGGAAGGAGTACAGCTGATGGGGTTAAAATTGTCACCAGGTGATTGCCCCTAGATTGTGCTGCACTCAGATGGGGTAGCAGAGACCCTGATTCCTGTGGTCATAAAAATGACAGCAAGCGACATCACTTTTCTCTGTCTAGCAGTTCTCTGAATGCTGAGCTCTGTGTAACCCCACCACTAATTGTACCCATGGTCAAAGCTGCTAATCAGTGATGAGGATGAGCTCTGTAGGACTACATGGCAGCAGGTTTACTAGTCCTCTAGTGGTGGTCTCCTACTGATAATTATTGATATTTATCAACGCTACACTAAGCAGTCCGATAAGTGTCACACCGCTGGAATCGGTCGCTCAGATTAGGTCCCAAAATCCTGATGGCAGATTCCATTTAAGTAGTAATCTCGGCCATGTTGGTAACAGGCTACAATCCTCATCCATGTCTAGACTGGTGGGCTGGGTTTTGAGTGACTTGACCATTAGCTTCCTTGTTCTCCTCACTCTCCCCATATAACTGTTATCCAGTGTCACTAGCCTCATTCCCTACAGCAGGGGTCCGCATTCTGGGGCTCAGACCCCCCGTGTGCCTTACAGCTGGGTGCATTTACATCAGGTCTAGCGAACAGCCATAAAGAGCAGGTCTCCAGATGGTGACTTGTGAAGAACCCTGCAAAGAACAGCAGATCTGGATGTGTAGATGGGTGGGAAGCTTGAGAGAAAATGATACTGCCGGTTAGAGGGCGCTTGAAGCTAGAGGTGATGGGAGAATACCTGATGGGGTCACATCCAGGGGTACTCATTAAGTATACCTCCTATAACGGTGGGGGCACCGGATCTTTAACTGCCGTTATATGCTTAATGTGGGTCATTGGACACCACTGAATTGCTATATAGCAGGTCAAATAGGTTTTCTACACTAGTCAAAATAACTTTGTATTCCAGATGCTGCTGACAGTCTTCCATCTTTCCTTGCCATGCTGGAAGAGATCGCTGTGGAGATGCCCCTGACTGACTGAACAGTTTAAACAGTGAAACGTCACTTATTTATTTGTCCTCCATTTTGTTAGTGCGCTTGTTCTTAAATAATAAAAAAAAATGTTTTAATGAATGTATTGCTTGTTACATATATTGAAGGATGGCATTACAGTTGGGAATTTCTACTCTACTTCTGCTAAAGTGTAAATTCACCATGTGTTGGAGGAATGTAGCTTTTCCGGAGCCGTGTATACAGTGCTGGCCAAAAGTATTGGCACCCCTGCAATTCTGTCAGATAATACTCAGTTTCTTCCTGAAAATGATTGCAATCACAAATTCTTTGGTATTATTCTCTTCATTTAATTTGTCTTCAATAAAAAAAACACAAAAAGAATTGTCCTAAAGCCAAATTGGATATAATTCCACACCAAACCTAAAAAAAGGGGGTGGACAAAAGTATTGGCACCCTTTGAAAAATCATGTGATGCTTCTCTAATTCGTGTAATTAACAGCACCTGTAACTTACCTGTGGCACCTAACAGGTGTTGGCAATAACTATATCACACTTGCAGCCAGTTAACATGGATTAAAGTTGACTCAACCTCTGTCCTGTGTCCTTGTGTGTACCACATTGAGCATGGAGAAAAGAAAGAAGACCAAAGAACTGTCTGAGGACTTGAGAAACCAAATTGTGAGGAAGCATGAGCAATCTCAAGGCTACAAGTCCATCTCCAAAGACCTGAATGTTCCTGTGTCTTCCGTGCGCAGTGTCATCAAGAAGTTTAAAGCCCATGGCACTGTGGCTAACCTCCCTAGATGTGGACGGAAAAGAAAAATTGACGAGAGATTTCAACGCAAGATTGTGCGGATGATGGATAAAGAACCTCGACTAACATCCAAACAAGTTCAAGCTGCCCTGCAGTCCAAGGATACAACAGTGTCAACCCGTACTATCCATCGACGTCTGAATGAAAAGGACTGTATGGTAGGATACTCAGGAAGACCCCACTTCTTACCTCGAGACATAAAAAAGCCAGGCTGGAGTTTGCCAAAACTTACCTGAGAAAGCCTAAAACGTTTTGGAAGAATGTTCTCTGGTCAGATGAGACAAAAGTAGAGCTTTTGGGAAAAAGCATCAACATAGAGTGTACAGGAAAAAAAAGAGGCATTCAAAGAAAAGAACACGGTCCCTGCAGTCAAACATGGCGGAGGTTCCCTGATGTTTTGGGGTTGCTTTGCTGCCTCTGGCACTGGACTGCTTGACCGTGTGCATGGCGTTATGAAGTCTGAAGACTACCAACAAATTTTGCAGCATAATGTAGGGTCCAGTGTGAGAAAGCTGGGTCTCCCTCAGAGGTCATGGGTCTTCCAGCAGGACAATGACCCAAAACACACTTCCAAAAGCACTATAAAATGGTTTGAGAGCAAGCACTGGAGACTTCTAAGGTGGCCAGCAATGAGTCCAGACCTAAATCCCATAGAACACCTGTGGAGAGATCTCAAAATGGCAGTTTGGAGAAGGCACCCTTCAAATATCAGGGACCTGGAGCAGTTTGCCAAAGAAGAATGGTCTACAATTCCAGCAGAGCATTGTAAGAAACTCATTGATGGTTACCGGAAGCGGTTGTTCACCGTTATTTTGGCTAAAGGTTGTGCAACCAAGTATTAGGCTGAGGGTGCCAATACTTTTGTCCGGCCCATTGTTGGAGTTTTGTGTGAAATGATCAATGATTTGATTTTTGCTTCATTCTCTTTTGTGTTTTTTCCTTGCAAGCAAATTAAATGAAGATAATAAGACCAAAGAATTTGTGATTGCAATCATTTTCAGGAAGAAACTGAGTATTATCTGACAGAATTGCAGGGGTGCCAATACTTTTGGCCAGCACTGTATATCTCTAATTTAGAACGATGACTGCACTTCACTACAAGCTAATTGTGCTTGAGCATTGTTAAAGGTGATCTCTGAGAAATGTAGATGAATACACATTTAACACCTTCCTCTCTTGCAGTATATTTTAATCACAGGTAAAGTTCCCTGCCTTTAACCCCTTTCTGACATGGTAATACATTCCTGTGCCCTTGGCTTTATTGACCAGGGAGGTATTACGACATGGCGATCGCACACAGGTTGTGCGGGTGTGATAGCCGCCAGGTGTCAGCTGATTCTGACAGCTGGCACTCTGTGCCAGGAGCAGTGCCTGCACCGCTCTCCGCACTTTAACCCCCTAAATGCTGTGAAGACCTTGAGTCTTCCATGGGCATAACACTATTCAGACAACGCAGGGTGAGGGTAAAACAGTGTGGCAATACTTTATTGAACCACCAAACATATAGAACAGTCCCAGCAAACACCCAAGATGCCACAACATTGCACAGTCTCACCCGGCCGCTGGCCCGCCCAGAATAGATCAGCTGCAACTTCGGGACTTCCAGGGCCAGCTACCTCACTAGTGGCTCCCCACTTTTGGCGGGCTGCCACAGAGAGGAGGTAGCAGCAAGCTTAGGAAGCTGACAGTCCACCGAGGTACAGGGCAGGAGACCCGATGGTCCCACCTGGGCTTCTCCAAGAGCTTCAATGGGGTCAGATGACCGGCTGGTCCCAATCTGGCTTCTCCGAACGTCTCCATGGGTTCCAGGTGACCAGAGGGTCCCACCTGGCAACTCCAAACAACATATCCATGGGACTAGATGACTTCATCGTCCCAACCTGGTTCCCCCAAATGTATCCATGGGTTCTCTGATGGTCAATGGAGCAGATCTATATCCTTCCAGTCATGGTCGTATACCCTTAGGCCGGAATCATGTAGAATGCAAATCTTGATTGAGCCATGCTATCCATCTGCTGTCCTGAAGAATGTCTATCTGATTCTCCATGATTCCCTTTTCAGCAGGATAGAAAACCCCTTTTTATATTTATATATGTGGCTAAGGTCATCAGTCACGTGGGGAGGGTGGGTACAGTGCTCAGGTCTCATTGTTTGAGCTAAATCCCCTCCTCTTGTAAATAAACTAGCTGACTTTAGTACAATTGATAATCAGCATATTAACAAACATTGTTTCCAAACCAAGAGTAGTCAATATTGTCAACACAACGATAATAGTGTATTTCTCTTGGCTTAACAAATTTAGAAGTCTGGCTAATTAAGATTAGAAGCTGTGTGGTCACAAAAGCGATAAAAAGTCATGTGCCCAATAATGGTACCAATAAAAATGTCAACTTGTCCAGCAAAAAAACAAGTCCTTATATGACTGTCAGCCAAAATATGGAAAAAAGTTATAGCTCTCAAAATATGGCGATGCAAAAACTAGTCTCTGCAGAAAAAAAAAAAGCCTCCCAAAGATCGCAGTATAGCTGGGCTCACATTTATCCTGCTCTGAACGCTTATGCCGGGGTATCCGTGTAAATCTCTGAAATACGTGCTTCAGATGGAACTCTCGGCGGAAGATTCCCTGTAAGGAGGCAAATGGAGACGCCCTCTGGCCTGTGATCCCGCGGTGTCCGTCTTTTCATTAGGCACGCATAAAAGTGCCTTCGGCCACAGTTTTGTGAACCTCCTTTATTTAAAAAAAAAGAATAAAAAAAAAAAAATGCTCGCTACTTCAGTTTGCATCGGGTGCTTGGGTATGCACTGAGTATCATGTTTAAAATCCTGAGTGTGCAGTAGATAAAGCAAACCTCTGCTAAATGAAGGTATTCAGAAATAGGAATAGTTTGTAAATGTTTTATTACATTTCTTGGAGAACCCTTTTAAGCTTTTCACACACAATCTTGCAGACTAATCCTGCAAACAGGCTGCCAAGCAAGGAGCAAAACGCTCAATGGGGTGAAATGATCTGAGCAGCACAAAAGTCATTTTCAGCAGTGCGTCATCCTGTGTGATCAGTAAGTATCCCAACACAAATGATGCCGTCCACTATAATACGCCCTTCCGAATAGATCTACCCGAAAGAAAGAAAGGGGAGCAGAGAGATGCGTCTAAGGATTAATCCAAATAAAATCTGATTCTTTATTGAAACATTAGCAATATAAAATTGATATAAAGGAGAAGTGACAGAGTGCCACACCACCACAGGTATACAGGTTCCCACAAGCAGCAAACAATAATTATAGGACAGCGATCCAATGGTAGAACAGCCCCAAATTCATGCACTCCTCACTCAGTAATCAGGGCATAAACCGCTCCAACAAATAGAGAAAATACAGAGGTATAAAAGGCAGGCCAATCAGTATCAGACGGTATGAACTATGCTTCAAGTTAGAAAAAGGTAATTTTTATATATAGACCGTCAGATATACGATTAGACCTATCACCTAAATGTAAACATATATAACCTGATGAAACAGCTATAGTATCAAGAGGGACAAAAGGAATGATTTCATAAATCCAGTAAAGATGACAAGTAATTCTCAGGGGAAACAAAATACATACATAGTGTGTAATCATATACAACCTGGTGGCGGGATGTAGGTACCCCCTGAGGAAGCCGACGCAAAACGCACGTTGGGGTAACGTACATCCCACCACCAGGTTGCACAATAATTCTGCTATGTTTAACTGTTCAAGCAAAGTGGATGTGATTTCATGAGACGTGCGCCCGCTATTAGAATTCAACAAATAGTATTTTATGTTATTTATAAGTTAGTATTTATCTATATTCCTGTCTCTTCACCTGTTTTTGCAAGTGTTCTTCCTTTCCCATTTCTTTCTTTGCTTTTCCCATACCTTTTCTTCCCCTCCTACCTTTTTTAATGTTTTATATATAAGGTATCTTATATGTATATCGTAACTCCTTTCTCTTGCTTATCTTGTCCATACCAATCTTTTCCATTTTCCCTCTATCCCTTTAATTTTTTCTTTTTCCTTAATTTTCTTTAATAAACTATATTTTTCCTTCCCCCTTCTCACCCTTAACCCTTTATTTTGCCTATATCTTTCATCCCTTTAAATTTTGCTTTTATTTTGTTCTTGTTTGCTTCTATATAACTGTGTATTTATAATATTTATCCCCTCCTTTTTCTTTACCCCATTTATGTAAAAAATCCTTAATAAAAACTACTTTACCAAAAAAGGCGCTCACTGTGCACCCAAGGACGCTGCTGCGGTTTTGGTGCTTTTTTTTCTCTAGATGCTTCTATGTGGAGCCTAAAAAAAAGGCAGATACTATATTAAGTGCAGAATCAGTTTTTCTATACTATTAAAAGCACATTAAAAAAAGCGGCTTCACACCTGCACCAAAAATGCATCAAATAAGGGGGAGAAGATTGTTATTGCGTAGTTTGGTGCGGACATCTGCTGAAAACAAAAAACACAGTATTTCTGCAACGTGTGAACTCGCCCTTACAGAAACAAAAAAAGTCATATGTCATGTAGTGAAGCTACATAAAGATGAGAAAGTTCTGGCGGCTCCGACTGTGAATGAAGGAACAAAAAATAATTCACAGGTCCCAACTAGAGAGGAGCAGGACGCACAGATGACGTTGCGCTGCCCCGGGTTTTCAAAAGCCGCCGGAGACACCGGAAGATAAGAGACTCGCGGCCTCCTGTCCAGCCGCCCAGTACCACTCATCTGGACGCTGGACCAGAGACCCGTGAATTGATCCGCTCATCTCTAGTCCCAACCATCCCGGACACAGCAGCCAGTCCCAGATTTGGGTCTTCGCCCTGCAGTCTCAAGCGTCTGCTGAGTCCCTCACTGCCAGAGCCCCTCTGACAACTCTTCCTGCCGGGGGATAAAGATAATGGTAAATGGCTGTGGATTGGGGTGTGGCCAGGGGCCAAAAATTGCCGTGCCGTGCCACATGATGTGTCCCTCTTTCGGTTATTCAAAAGTTGGGAGGTATGGTAACGTCATCTCTTAACCATCTAACATAATGTAAGTGTTGTATCTAATCTACGGTGGTGTACCGACTATTATAACAATGTAGCAAACCCTATTCCTAGTGTCAGAAAACCTGGATAACGTGTTACTTATTCAGTGTAACAGGCTCTAAGTGAAGATGGTCTTTAATGTGCCTTTTTGGCTTGCACCACCCATGGTATCACCACTGTGTGTGTAATGTATACTTCGCAGATACAGAGGATTATAATGTAAAAGTCAGTTTATTTGAGATAAACTTGAGTCAAACTGGCGTTCAGCAGATTAATCTGAATAATCTGTAATTGTTTTTGCTATGTATACCCCTTTCACATCATGGAATAAATGGCGCTATAATAAATAAGAATAATTAATGTGCTGTAATATATTTCTGGGATCATTTCACAGAAACCAGCCTGAGGGGTCTGGTGGCTTTTGGGCAGCTGATCTGCTCTCAGGATGTCCCCAGGGCAGGCTGTGGAGTCTACGGAAGCTGCAGCAACAAGCGGCTGACCAGAGGTTCCTTTTGAAATAACATGAAGGGGATGATTAATGGAAATCAATGAGTCTACAGTCATATTCTGTTCCTCTAAGATCTAGATATTAACATGTAGTTTAATGATAGGTGGCATTGTGGAGAAATCCAGGTCTTTGTACCGCTGCCTGCAGGTAGTAACGGTTTAAGGGGCTGGAGCGATTGCCAGTTGATGAGAGAATCCTAGGAAATTCTGTAGTCACCGTGCCTTCATGGCACTGCACCAGAGCACAGCTTGGCATACTAAGTGGTGACGAGCCGCCTGAGGCCTGTGCCTAGTTTCCTTTGGTGGCCCCTGTAATATCAGCACTTAGTATCTGATTCATCAGGACTTAAGCCTGGTTTAGAAGTTATTCCAAAATGTTGCAACACTTGGAATTTCCTTGCTAATTCTGGCCAGATATGCCAAAGTGAGCAGAGGAAGGGCGGGACGGGGCATGTGGAAGCCCACGCGACAGATTCTTTAAAAATTCACTTTTGTGGCATAACCTTACACCAGAAATGTCCTCCAGCCCCGCACACCAGTAAGATGTTCCATCATTATGTGGCATGCATCTCTTAACGAATTAGGTGCATTTACTCCTGCTCACCCATCATTAAGACTTGTGAACACAACGCCAGGCTTAATGAATGGGGCCCTTAATGTACTGGGGGTGGGGGGTTAATGGGAAGAATACTGTTAGAGTAGAATGGAGCAGCACTGGAACAAGAAAAATGTGCATTATTATCTTGTAAAATGTTTCCTTTTATTGGACATCATAGGATCGATGGCTGGTATAATGGGGCATTATGACTTAGGGCAATGTGGCTGCAATGAAACAATATGGCTGTGGGCACTATAAGCATTATTTTGAGGCACTATTAGGTCTATTCTTCAAACAGTTTCTAGAGTAAAAATACTTGAACTGTCATAAGATTTTTGTGCACTTTTGATGTTATTGCGCCAGTCCAGCCCAGCCCAGCTTCGCCAACTTATTGATATGTATGGGATATAACGACCGTGACATACAGTTGCACCAAATTCATTCACCCCTGAGCCTGTTTTCACCTTGCTGACCAGTGTCACTTTATGTTTTAATAATTCTGGAACTCTTCAACCAATCCCAGTTATTCTGAGATTGTTTCTCCGTGACACATTGTAATTTATGTTAGTCATAAATTTAGGTCCAAAGTTTTTTTTGAATTTGTTAGTGAAAATATCGGAATTTTCTCGAAAATGTAGAAAATTTTGCAATTTTCACACTTTCAATTTTTATATCCTTAAAGCAGTTAGTCATGCTGTACAAAATAATTTCTAAATAACATTTCCCATGTATCTACTTTACATCTGCATCATGTTTTATTTTTTTTTTTTTAAGAAGTTAGAAGGGTTAAAAGTTTATCAGCAATTTCTAATTTTTCCAACAAAATTTACAAAACTTTTTTTTAGGGACCACATCAGGTTTGATGTGACCTTAAAGGGCCTCTAACACAGAAAATGCTCAAAAGCGACATCTTTTTAAAAAATGCATCACTCAAAGCGCTCAAAACCACATTCAAAAAGTTTATTAACCCTTCAGATGCTTCAGAGGAATTAAAGAAACGTGGAAGTAAAAAACGAACATTTTAATTTTTCCCACAAAAAAATGTTCATTTATCCCCAAATTTTACATTTTTACAAGGGTAATAGGAGAAAATAAACCGTTCATTTTTTCTGTAATTTCTCATGAGTACGCCGACAACCCATATGTGGTGGACAACTACTGTTTGGGTGCATGGCAGTGCTCGGAAAAGAAGGCGCTCCATTTGACTTTTGTAGTGCAAAATTGGCTGGAATAGATAATTCACACCATGTCGCGAGTGCAGAGCCCCTGATGTGTCTAAACAGTCGAAACCCCCCCACAAGTGACCCTATTTTGGAAACTACACCCCTCAAAGAATTTATCTAGAGGTGTGGTGAGCAGCTTGAACCCACAGGTATTTCCAGGTACTTCACAGAATTTTATAACGATCCGTGTAAATGAAAAATTACATTTTTCCAACAAACATGTTCCTTTTGCCCCAAATTTTTCATTTTCACAAGATTAACAAGAGAAAATGGACCATACAATTTGTTGTGCAATTTTTCCTGAGTACCCCATGTGTGGTGGAAAAATACTGTTTGCGTGCATGGCAGAGCTTGGAAGGGAAGGAGCGCCAATTGAATTTTGTCTGGAACAGATTGTGGATGCCATGTCACATTTAAAAGCCACTGACATGCCAAAACAGCAGAAACCCCATTTTGGAAACTATACCTCTTGAGGAATTCATCTAGTGGTCTCGTGTGCATTTTTAACCCTCGAGCCTCAGAATTGTATAACTTTGGGCTGAGTCAATGGAAAATTACCATTTTTTCCTCTAAAATGTTACTTTGGCCTCAAGTTTTCAATTTTCAAAAGGCATAATAGGAGAAAATGGACCATCAGGGTTTCCATCTAAATCTCCAAATGATGATTCAGATGAAACCACGAGTGATCCATTCACTATAATGAGACAGCAGAGATATTCTGGACTCCATCTGGTCTCTGTTCAGTGTTGTTCTTCCTTTCAGAAGTGCACAAAACTGTTGTCAACCGCACTTTTATGCACGCCTAAAAAGACGGACACCGCCGGATCATAGGCCAGACAGAGTCCACAGTGCCACCATCTGCCTCATTATAGGGAATCTTCCCCCCAGGGGTTCTGTCTGAATCGTGTATTTCAGAGATTTACACGTAAACCCCATTGTAAGCGCTCAGTGCAGAATAAATGTGCGCCGAGCATTTCTGCGATTTTTGGGAGGCTAAATGAACAAATCAACAGCAGGTGAAGAATTTGTTTTATTTATTTTTTACGCCGTTCCTCGTGTGGTATAAGTGATTAGACAACTTTACTCTCTGGGTCGGTGCAATTGCAGCGATTACAGCAATCGCTTCATGTTTGGCAGCTGTCACACACTAAAAGATGCTTTTTTTTTTTGAGAACTATAATTTTTCTACATTTCTGCCAACAGTCATGTGAGGGCTTATTTTTTGCGGGATGAGTTGGCGTTTTCATTGGTACCATTTTCGGACACATGACATTTTTTGATTGCTTTCTTTTCCAATTTTTGGGAGGTAGAATGAACAAAAACAGAAATTGTTAACTATTGTGACAGAATAGATGAGGTTGTTCCAGACGCGGCAATATGTTAACTTTTTTGTTTATTTTTGTTTTTACATAAAAATATGTATTTATGGGTATAATTTTTTTTATTCCTTTTTCATTATTTTGTGATTTTTAAATAAAATATTTTTAATATTTTTTTATTCTTTTTTTTTTCTTAGTTCCTCTATGGGACTTTAACTTTTAGCAGTCTGATCACTGGTATAATGCATTGCAATGCACTACCATTGCAATGCTTTATACCTGTTTGAGAAAAACATGCGTATGTGTCTTTTTATATAATGTATGTAAACATCTGGTTTCAACTGTATGTCCGTAGGAGAGGAAAGTGAAGCCAGCGCTGAATGTCACGTCAAAGATGGCTGCCCTCCTATTATATAAATCTCACTTTAACTCCACCACCAGCCTATCACATTCCTAGTTCCACATCCAACCTCCATATCAAACCCAGTAATAAATCCTTGTCATGACCTCAATAAACCCAGCCTTTTTGAGGCCTAGTTCTGTACGGCCATTAATAATGCACTGGTGTAAATAATATGTGTGAGGTAAATTGTGTGGAAAACCGGATTGTAATCAAGCTATGATTTCTTCAATTGGACTGCAATGTCCTGGACCATACGACTTGTACCAGTCATGTGACTTATGCTGCCCCAGGACTACAGCCATATTGGCCAAAGCTGTGATATCACAGAGGCACATACCAGCATGTGGAAGCATGGCGACATAGCGATGACATCACAATGGCAGGTGCCGGAATGTGGAATCTATGACAGCGATGACATCACAATAGATGCCAGCTTGTGGAATCTTCATGACATAGTGATGACATCACAATGGCAGGTGGCTACATAAACAGGAGCGCAGCTCAGGTGCTTTGCACTCGCTCACTGCAGGTGAGAGGAGACACACGGGAGCTCACAAACCACAAGGAAGGCAAGAAGAATCGACTGGAGAATAGGGACAGGAGAAGCCAAGAAGAACAGAATAACCCGCTTCTTAGGCTTCACTGAGCCATGACAAGACTGACAGGATGGAAGCGGAGGAGGAGACCCAGGACCCAGTCACATCCACCTGAATGATGAGAAAGGTGAGAAATTATGTAGATTATGTAGCAGCATTACAACTATTCTCGTTACCCATAGCAACCAGTCAGAGCTCAGCTTTTATTAAAGGGGTATTCCCATCTCCAAAATCCTCTCCCAATATGGAGTAGGTGTAATAATATTAGCAAATACATCCGATTAGAAATGTAGAATAGTTTTTCTGATTCGCTATGTCACTTCCCTCATGTGCAGGCATTGCAGGACTTTAGCTATCCATGGTTACGACCAATGATCTAGCAATAGTTAATTAGCTAGTTGCTAGTGGTCGTAACCATGGATACCTAAGGTCCTGCAATGCCTGCACACGAGGAAAGAGACATAGTGAATCAGAAAAACTATTCTACATTTCTAATTGGAGGCATTTGCTAATATTATTATTATTACTACACCTACTACATATTGGGATAGGATCTTGGAGATGGGAATACCCTTTTAATCTCTGATTGCTATGGGTAACTAGGAGAGTTTTTTGTTGCTCAGCTTTGATAAGGGGTGACAGTTTTTACTAGACTAAGTGGATATCATTGGTGCAACCAGTGCAGCTGCACAGGGGGCTAATAGGTTAGGGGGCCACTCACCTTCATTTTGTTAATTCTGTGTATTGCTGTAGCAGTGCTGTCCACGTATATATTGATGCCGTGAGGCAGGGGAGTACGTAGAAATCATGATGCCCCATAGCAGAAGTTATAGTTGGGGCCTCCCCCTTCAAAGAAAAAAAAATGATATATGTCGGGGTCACAGAAGAGCATATCTCAATTTTCTAGCCTTTACATAGTAATTTTCCTCCTGCTGAAGTCCTCGATTCCTCTCTCATTGCCACCATAAAGTATGATGCCAACAGAAGTGCCCCCCCAAATACAGTATGATACCCCCATGGTGAATTCCTCCACCTTAGCCTCCACATGTACAGTAGGGTCATCAAACTGTGCCCCCCCCCCCTCAACTCCCAAGGCAAAGTAATGTGACCACAACACAGTGTGATCCCCCAACTGTGCCGCCCACACAGCCCTCTATGCAGTGTAATGGGCCTACATACAGTATAATGGCCCCACACTGTATAATAGTCCGCACTAGCCCTCCAAACAGTATAATGGACCCCACATAGGTCAAAGAGTAATACTCAGCTCACCCTTGAAGGATTCCCAGCTGGTTCCATATAACGAAGCACAGGATCCAGTCTCTGGCAGATGTAGAAGCAAGGTGAACGAATTGAAGTGAAGATCCAAATCCAGTATAAAAAAAAGTCTTTATTAGAACGATTGAAACAATGACATTGTTGTGACACACCATTTAGGTGTAGTTGATTGAAAATATTGTTTCCCCGTCATTTTCTGTGGCCAAATATTTTCCTATTGATAAAGCTATATGATGAATTATTTTGTGTGAGTTAAACTTATGTTTTTATTGACAACAATTTGGAGAACACAAAAGATTTTGATTGTTTTTTAACTCATTGTTTAGGAGGAGGTATGGCAACTAAAATACGATCATTAAAGAGGTAAATGCTTCTTGTGGCGCTTATATTATGGGTTCAATAATTTAAAATTTTTATATAGAGAATTGTTTATATGCTACTTCTGCGTCTTAAATTTTTATACCTTTAAAAACTGACAGGTCATCGGATCCGGGCCCGTTTGCCCACCTGACAATAGGTCATCGGATCGGGGCGCATATGCCCACTGGTCAACAGGTCATCGGATCCAGTCCCGTTTTCCCATCTGAAAACAGGTCATCGGATCGGGGCCGATCTGTCCACCGGACAACAGGTCGTCGGATCCGGGCCCGTCTGCCCACTGGACAACAGGTCATCAGATCGGGACCCATCTGCCCACTGGACAACAGGTCATCGGATCGGGACCCATCTGCCCACCGGACAATAGGTCATCGAATCCGGGCCCGTTAGCCCACCTGACAATAGGTCATCGGATCGAGGCTCATACGCCCACTGGACAACAGGTCATCGGATCCAGTCCCGTTTTCCCACCTGAAAACTGGTCATGGATCGGGGCCCATCTGTCCACCGGACAACAGGTCATCGGAGCCGGGCCCGTCTGCACACCGGACAACAGGTCATCGGATCGGGGCCCGTCTCCCCACCGGACAATAGGCCATCGGTTCCAGTCCCGTTTAACCACTGGAAAACAGGTCATCGGATCGGGGCCCATCTGTCCACGTGACAACAGGTCATCGGATCCGGGCCCGTTTGCCCACCTGACAATAGGTCATCGGATCGGGGCGCATATGCCCACTGGACAACTGGTCATCGGATCCAGTCCCGTTTTCCCACCGGACAACAGGTCATCGGATCCGAGCCCGTCTGCCCACCGGACAACAGGTCATCGGATCGGGACCCATCAGCCCACCGGACAACAGGTCATCGGATCCGAGCCCGTCTGCCCACCAGACAACAGGTCATCGGATCGGGACCCATCTGCCCACCGGACAACAGGTCATCGGAACCGGGCCCGTCTGCCCACCGGACAACAGCTCATAGGATCGGGACCCATCTGCCCACTGGACAACAGGTCATTCGAACCGGGCCCGTCTGCCCACCGGACAACAGGTCATCGGATCCAGTCCCGTTTTCCCATCTGAAAACAGGTCATCGGATCGGGGCCCATCTGTCCACAGGACAACAGGTCATCGGATCTGGGCCCGTCTGCCCACTGGACAACAGGTCATGGGATCGGGACCCATCTGCCCACTGGACAACAGGTCATCGGATCGGGGTCCATCTGTCCACCGGACAACAGGTTGTCGGATTGAAGCCCATCTGCCCACCGGACAATAGGTCATCGGATCCAGTCCCGTTTTCCAACCGGACAACAAGTCATCGGATCGGGGCCCATCTGTTCACCGGACTACAGGTTATCGGATCCGGGCCCGTCTGCCCACCGGACAACAGGTCATTGGATCAGGGCCCATCTGCTCACCGGACAACAGGTCATCGGATCGGGGCCCGTCTGCCCACCGGACAATAGGTCATCGGATCCAGTCCCGTTTCCCATCTGAAAACAGGTCATCGGATCCGGGCCCATCAGCCCACTGGACAACGGGTCATCGGATCGGGACAAATCTGCCCACTGGACAACAGGCCATGGGATCGGGACCCATCTGCCCACTGGACAACAGGTCATCGGATCCAGTCCCGTTTTCCCCCTGGACAACAGGTCATCGGATTGGGGCCCATCTGTCCACGGGACAACAGGTCATCGGATCCGGGCCCGTTCGCCCACCTGACAATAGGTCATCGGATCGGGGCGCATATGCCCACTGGACAACAGTTCATCGGATCCAGTCCCGTTTCCCACCGGAAAACAGCTCATCGGATCGGGGCACAACTGTCCACCGGACAACAGGTTATCGGATCAGGGCCCGTCTGCCAACCGAACAACAGAACATCGGATCAGGGCCCATCTGCTCACTGCAAAACAGGTCATCGGATCGGTGCCCGTCAGCCCACCGGACAATAGGTCATCGGATCCAGTCCCGTTTTCTCATCTGAAAACAGGTCATCGGATCAGGGCCCATCTGTCCACAGGACAAGAGGTCATCGGATCCGGGCCCGTCTGCCCACTGGACAACAGGTCATCGGATCGGGGCCCATCTGCCCACCGGACAACAGGTTATCGGATCCAGTCCCGTTTTCCCACCGGAAAATAGGTCATCAGATCGGGGCCCATCTGTCCACCGGACAACAGGTCATCGGATCCGGGCCCGTCTGCCCACCGGACAACAGGTCATCGGATCGGGGCCCATCTGCCCACCGGACAACAGGTCATCGGACCGGGGCCCGTCTGCCCACCGGACAATAGGCCATCGGATCCAGTCCCGTTTTCCCATAGGAAAACTGGTCATCGGATCGGGGCTCATCTGTCCACGGGACAACAGGTCATCAGATCCAGTCCCGTTTTCCCACCGGAAAACAGGTCATCGGATCGGGGCCCATCTGTCCACCGGACAACAGGTTGTCGGATTGAAGCCCATCTGCCCACCGGACAATAGGTCATCGGATCCAGTCTCGTTTTCCCACCTGAAAACAGGTCATCGGATCGGGGCCCATCTGTCCACCGGACAACAGGTCATCGGATCCGGTCCCGTCTGCCCACTGGACAACAGGTCATCGGATCCGGTCCCGTCTGCCCACTGGACAACAGTTCATCGGATCGGGGCCCATCTGTCCACCGGACAACAGGTCATCGGATCCGGGCCCGTTTGCCCACCTGACAATAGGTCATCGGATCGGGGTGCATATGCCCACTGGACAACAGGTCATCGGATCCAGTCCCGTTTTCCCACCTGAATACAGGTCATCGGATCGGGGCCCATCTATCCAGCGAACAACAGGTCATCAGAACCGGGCCCGTCTGCCCACCGGACAACAGGTCATCGGATCGGGGCCCTTCTGCCCACCGGACAACAGGTCATCGGATCGGGGCCCTTCTGCCCACCGGACAATAGGCCATCGGATCCCGTCCCGTTTACCCACCGGAAACCAGGTCATCGGATCGGGGCCCATCTGTCCACCGGACAACAAGTTATCGGATCAGGGCCCGTCTGCCCACCGGACAACAGAACATCGGATCAGGGCCCATCTGCTCACCTGAAAACAGGTCATCGGATCGGGGCCCGTCTGCCCACCGGACAATAGGTCATCGGATCGGGGCGCATATGCCCCCTGGACAACTGGTCATCGGATCCAGTCCCGTTTTCCCACCTGAAAACAGGTCATCGGATCGGGGCCCATCTCTCCACCGGACAACAGGTCATCGGATCCAGTCCCGTTTTCCCCCTGGACAACAGGTCATCGGATCGGGACCCATCTGCCCACCGGACAACAGGTCATCGGATCGGGGCCCGTCTTCCCACCGGACAACAGGTTGTCGGATTGAAGCCCATCTGCCCACCGGACAAGAGGTCATTGGATGCAGTTCCGTTTTCCAACCGGACAACAGGTCATCGGATCGGGGCCCATCTGTCCACCAGACAACAGGTTATCGGATCGGGGCTCGTCTGCCCACTGGACAACAGGTCATCGGATCAGGGCCCATCTGCTCACCGGACAACAGGTCATCGAATCGGGGCCCGTCTGCCCACCGGACAATAGGTCATCGGATCCAGTCTCGTTTTCCCACCTGAAAACAGGTCATCGGATCGGGGCCCATCTCTCCACCGGACAACAGGTCATCAGATCCGGTCCCGTCTGCCCACTGGACAACAGTTCATCGGATCGGGACCCATCTGTCCACCGGACAACAGGTCATCGGATCCGGGCCTGTTTGCCCACCTGACAATAGGTCATCGGATCAGGGTGCATATGCCCACTGGACAAAAGGTCATCAGATCCAGTCCCGTTTTCCCACCTGAATACAGGTCATCGGATCGGTGCCCATCTGTCCAGTGGACAACAGGTCATCAGAACCGGGCCCGTCTGCCCACCGGACAACAGGTCATCGGATCGGGGCCCATCTGCCCACCGGACAACAGGTCATCGGATCGGGGCCCATCTGTCCATGGGACAACAGGTCATCGGATCCGGGCCCGTTTGCCCACCTGACAATAGGTCATCGGATCGGGGCGCATATGCCCACTGGACAACAGTTCATCGGATCCAGTCCCGTTTTCCCACCGGAAAACAGCTCATCGGATCGGGGCACAACTGTCCACCGGACAACAAGTTATCGGATCAGGGCCCGTCTGCTCACCGGAAAACAGGTCATCGGATTGGGGCCCATCTGCCCACCGGACAATAGGTCATCGGATCCAGTCCCGTTTTCTCACCTGAAAACAGGTCATCGGATCGGGGCCCATCTTCCCACCGGACAACAGGTCATCGGATCCAGTCCCGTTTTCCCACCGGAAAACAGGTCATCAGATCGGGGCCCATCTGCCCACCGGACAACAGGTCATCGGATCGGGGCCCCTCTGCCCGCGAGACAATAGGCCATCGGATCTAGTCCCGTTTTCCCATCGGAAAACAGGTCATCGGATTGGGGCGCATCTGTCCACGGGACAACAGGTCATCGGATCCGGGCCCGTTTGCCCACCTGACAATAGGTCATCGGATCGGGGCGCATATGCCCACTGGACAACAGTTCATCGGATCCAGTCCCGTTTTCCCACCGGAAAACAGCTCATCGGATCGGGGCACATCTGTCCACCGGACAACAGGTTATCGGATCAGGGCCCGTCTGTCCACCGGACAACAGCTCATCGGATCAGGGCCCATCTGCTCACCGGAAAACAGGTCATCGGATCGGGGCCCGTCTGCCCACCGGACAATAGGTCATCGGATAAAGTCCCGTTTTCTCATCTGAAAACAGGTCATCGGATCGGGGCTCATCTGCCCACCGGACAACAGGTCATCGGATCCAGTCCCGTTTTCCCTCCGGAAAACAGGTCATCAGATCGGGGCCCATCTGCCCACCGGACAACAGGTCATCGGATCGGGGCCCATCTGCCCACCGGACAACAGGTCATCGGACCGGGGCCCGTCTGACCACCGGACGATAGGCCATCGGATCCAGTCCCGTTTTCCCATAGGAAAACTGGTCATCGGATCGGGGCCCATCTGTCCACGGGACAACAGGTCATCAGATCCAGTCCCGTTTTCCCACCGGAAAACAGGTCATCGGATCGGGGCCCATCTGTCCACCGGACAACTGGTTGTCTGATTGAAGCCCATCTGCCCACCGGACAATAGGTCATCGGTTCCCGTCCCGTTTTCCAACCGTACAACAGGTCATCGGATCGGGGCCCATCTGTCCACCAGACAACAGGTTATCGGATCCAGGCCCGTCTGCCCACCGGACAACAGGTCATCGGATCAGGGCCCATCTGCTCACCGGACAAAAGGTCATCGGATCGGGGCCCGTCTGCCCACCGGACAATAGGTCATCGGATCCAGTCCCTTTTTCCCACCTGAAAACAGGTCATCGGATCGGGGCCCATCTGTCCACCGGACAACAGGTCATCGGATCCGGGCCCGTCTGCCCACCGGACAACAGGTCATCGGATCGGGGCCCATCTGCCCACCGGACAACAGGTCAACGGACTGGGGCCCGTTTGCCCACCGGACAATAGGCCATCGGATCCGGTCCCATTTTCCCATAGGAAAACAGGTCATCGGATCGGGGCCCATCTGTCCACGGGACAACAGGTCATCGGATCCAGTCCCGTTTTCCCACCGGAAAACAGGACATCGGATCGGGGCCCATCTGTCCACCGGACAACAGGTTGTCGGATTGAAGCCCATCTGCCCAACGGACAAGAGTTCATCGGATCCAGTCCCGTTTTCCAACCGGACAACAGGTCATCGGATCGAGGCCCATCTGCCCACCGGACAACAGGTCATCAGATCAGGGCCCATCTGCTCACCGGACAACAGGTCATCGGATCGGGGCCCGTCTGCCCACCGGATAATAGGTCATCGGATCCAGTCTCGTTTTCCCAAATGAAAACAGGTCATCGGATCGGGGCCCATCTGTCCACCGGACAACAGGTCATCGGATCGGGGCCCGTCTGCCCACCGGACAATAGACCATCGGATCCAGTCCCGTTTTCCCACCGGAAAACAGTTCATCGGACAGGGGCCCATCTGTCCACCGGACAACAGGTCATCAGAACCGGGCCCGTTTGCCCACCTGACAATAGGTCATCAGATCAGGGTGCATATGCCCACTGGACAATAGGTCATCGGATCCAGTCCCGTTTTCCCACCTGAATACAGGTCATCGGATCGGGGCCCATCTGTCCACCGGACAACAGGTCATCAGAAACGGGCCCGTCTGCCCACCGGACAACAGGTCATCGGATCGGGGCCCATCTGCCCACCGGACAACAACTCATCGGATCGGGGCCCTTCTGCCCACCGGACAATAGGCCATCGGATCCAGTCCCGTTTACCCACCGGAAAACAGGTCATCGGATCGGGGCCCATCTGCCCACCGGACAACAGGTCATCGGATCGGGGCCCTTCTGCCCACCGGACAATAGGCCATCGGATCCAGTCCCGTTTACCCTCCTGACAATAGGTCATCGGATTGGGGCGCATATGCCCACTGGACAACAGGTCATCGGATCCAGTCTCGTTTTCCCACCGGAAAACAGCTCATCGGAACGGGGCCCATCTGTCTACAGGACAACAGGTTGTCGGATTGAAGCCCATCTGCCCACCGGACAATAGGTCATCGGATCCAGTCCCCTTTTCCAACCGGACAACAGGTCATCGGATCGGAGCCCATCTGTCCACCGGACAACAGGTTATCGGATCCGGGCCCGTCTGCCCACCAGACAAAAGAACATTGGATCAGGGCCCATCTGCTCACCGAACAACAGGTCATTGGATCGGGGCCCGTCTGCCCACCGGACAATAGGTCATCGGATCCAGTCCCGTTTTCTCATCTGAAAACAGGTCATCGGATCCGGGCCCATCTGCCCACTGGACAACAGGTCATTGGATCGGGGCCCATCTGCCCACCGGACAACAGGTCATCGGATCCAGTCCCGTCTTCCCACAGGAAAACAGGTCATCAGATCGGGGCCCATCTGTCCACCGGACAACAGGTCATCGGATCGGGGCCCATCTGCCCACCGTACAATAGGCCATCGGATCCAGTCCCGTTTTCCCATAGGAAAACAGGTCATCGGATCGGGGCCCATCTGTCCACGGGACAAAAGGTCATCGGATCCTGTCCCGTTTTCCAACCGGAAAACAGGTCATCGGATCGGGGCCCATCTGTCCACCGGACAACAGATTGTCGGATTGAAGCCCATCTGCCCACCGGACAATAGGTAATCGGATCCAGTCCCGTTTTCCATCCGGACGACAGGTTATCAGATCCGGGCCCGTCTGCCCACCGGACATCAGGTTATCGGATCAGAGCCCATCTGCTCACCGGACAAAAGGTCATCGGATCGGGGCCCGTCTACCCACCGGACAATAGGCCATCGGATCCAGTCCCGTTTTCCAACCGGAAAACAGTTCATCGGATCGGGGCCCATCTGCCCACCGGACAACAGGTCATCGGAACCGGGCCCATCTGCCCACCGGACAACAGGTCATCGGATCCAGTCCCGTTTTCCCACCGGAAAACAGGTCATCAGATTGGGGCCCATCTATCCACCGGACAACAGGTCATCGGATCCGGGCCCGTCTGCCCACCGGACAACAGGTCATCGGATCGGGGCCCATCTGCCCACCGGACAACAGGTCATCGGACCGGGGCCCATCTGCCCACCGGACAATAGGCCATCGGATCCAGTCCCGTTTACCCACCGGAAAACAGGTCATCGGATCGGGGCCCATCTGTCCACGGGACAACAGGTCATCGGATCTGGGCCCTTTTGCCCGCCTGACAATAGGTCATCGGATCAGGGCGCATATGCCCACTGAACAACAGGTCATCGGATCCAGTCCCGCTTTCCAACCGCAAAAGAGGCCATCGGATTGGGGCCCATCTGCCCACCGGACAATAGGCCATCGGATCCAGTCCCGTTTTCCCACCGGACAACAGGTCATCTGATCGAGACCCATCTGCCCACCGGACAACAGGTCATCGGATCGGGGCCCGTCTGCCCGCGAGACAATAGGCCATCGGATCTAGTCCCGTTTTCCCATCGGAAAACAGGTCATCGGATTGGGGCCCATCTGTCCACGGGGCAACAGGTCATCGGATCCGGGCCCGTTTGCCCACCGGAGAATAGGTCATCGGATCGGGGCGCATATGCCCACTGGACAACATTTCATCGGATCCAGTCCCGTTTTCCCACCGGAAAACAGCTCATTGGATCGGGGCACATCTGTCCACCGGACAACAAGTTATCGGATCAGGGCCCGTCTGCCCACCGGACAACAGAACATCGGATCAGGGCCCATCTTCTCACCGGAAAACAGGTCATCGGATCGGGGCCCGTGTGCCCACCGGACAATAGGTCATCGGATCCAGTCCCGTTTTCTCATCTGAAAACAGGTCATCAGATCGGGGCCCATCTGCCCACCGGACAACAGGTCATCGGATCCGGGCACGTCTGCCCACCGGACAACAGGTCATCGGATCGGGGCCCATCTGCCCACCGGACAACAGGTCATCGGACCGGGGCCCGTCTGACCACCGGACGATAGGCCATCGGATTCAGTCCCGTTTTCCCATAGGAAAACTGGTCATCGGATCGGGGCCCATCTGTCCACGGGACAACAGGTCATCAGATCCAGTCCCGTTTTCCCACCGGAAAACAGGTCATCGGATCGGGACCCATCTGTCCACCGGACAGCAGGTCATCGGTTCCCGTCCCATTTTCCAACCTGACAACAGGTCATCGGATCGGGGCCCATCTGTCCACCAGAAAACAGGTTATCGAATCCAGGCCCGTCTGCCCACCGGACAACAGGTCATCGGATCAGGGCCCATCTGCTCACCGGACAAAAGGTCATCGGATTGGGTCCCGTTTGCCCACCGAGCAATAGGTCATCGGATCCAGTCCCTTTTTCCCACCTGAAAACAGGTCATCGGATCGGGGCCCATCTGTCCACCGGACAACAGGTCATCGGATCCGGGCCCGTCTGCCCACCGGACAACAGGTCATCGGATCGGGGCCCATCTGCCCACCGGACAACAGGTCATCGGACTGGGGCCCATCTGCCCACCGGACAATAGGCCATCGGATCCGGTCTCATTTTCCCATAGGAAAACAGGTCATCGGATCGGGGCCCATCTGTCCACGGGACAACAGGTCATCGGATCCAGTCCCGTTTTCCCACCGGAAAACAGGACATCGGATCGGGGCCCATCTGTCCACCGGACAACAGGTTGTCGGATTGAAGCCCATCTGCCCACCGGACAAGAGTTCATCGGATCCAGTCCCGTTTTCCAACCGGAAAACAGGACATCGGATCGGGGCCCATCTGTCCACCAGACAACAGGTAATCGGATCCGGGCTCGTCTGCCCACCGGACAACAGGTCATCGGATCAGGGCCCATCTGCTCACCGGACAACAGGTCATCGGATCGGGGCCCGTCTGCCCACCAGATAATAGGTCATCGGATCCAGTCTCGTTTTCCCACCTGAAAACAGGTCATCTAATCGGGGCCCATCTGTCCACCGGACAACAGGTCATCGGATCCGGTCCCCTCTGCCCACTGGACAACAGGTCATCGGATCGGGGCCCGTCTGCCCACCGGACAATAGACCATCGGATCCAGTCCCGTTTTCCCACCGGAAAACAGTTCATCGGATAGGGGCCCATCTGTCCACCGGACAACAGGTCATCAGAACCGGGCCCGTTTGCCCACCTGACAATAGGTCATCAGATCAGGGTGCATATGCCCACTGGACAATAGGTCATCGGATCCAGTCCCGTTTTCCCACCTGAATACAGGTCATCGGATCGGGGCCCATCTGTCCACCGGACAACAGGTCATCAGAAACGGGCCCGTCTGCCCACCGGACAACAGGTCATCGGAACGGGGCCCATCTTCCCACCGGACAACAGGTCATCGGATCGGGGCCCTTCTGCCCACCGGACAATAGGCCATCGGATCCAGTCCCGTTTACCCACCGGAAAACAGGTCATCGGATCGGGGCCCATCTGCCCACCGGACAACAGGTCATCGGATCGGGGCCCTTCTGCCCACCGGACAATAGGCCATCGGATCCAGCCCTGTTTACCCACCTGACAATAGGTCATCGGATTGGGGCGCATATGCCCACTGGACAACAGGTCATCGGATCCAGTCCCGTTTTCCCACCGGAAAACAGCTCATCGGAACGGGGCCCATCTGTCCACCGGACAACAGGTTGTCGGATTGAAGCCCATCTGCCCACCGGACAACAGGTTATCGGATCCCGGCCCGTCTGCCCACCGGACAAAAGAACATCGGATCAGGGCCCGTCTGCCCACCGGACAATAGGTCATCGGATCCAGTCCCGTTCTCTCATCTGAAAACAGGTCATCGGATCGGGGCCCATCTGTCCACCGGACAAGAGGTCATCGGATCCGGGCCCATCTGCCCACTGGACAACAGGTCATTGGATCGGGGCCCATCTGTCCACCGGACAACAGGTCATCGGATCTGGGCCGTCTCCCCACCGGACAACAGGTCATCGGATCGGGGCCCATCTGCCCACCGGACAACAGGTCATCGGACCGGGGCCCGTCTGCCCACCGTACAATAGGCCATCGGATCCAGTCCCGTTTTCCCATAGGAAAACAGGTCATCGGATCGGGGCCCATCTGTCCACTGGACAACAGGTCATCGGATCCTGTCCCTTTTTCCAACCGGACAACAGGTCATCGGATCGGAGCCCATCTGTCCACCAGACAACAGGTTATCGGATCCGGGCCCGTCTGCCCACCGGACATCAGGTTATCGGATCAGGGCCCATCTGCTCACCGGACAAAAGGTAATCGGATCGGGGCCCGTCTACCCACCGGACAATAGGCCATCGGATCCAGTCTCGTTTTCCAACCGGAAAAGAGTTCATCGGATCGGGGCCCATCTGCCCACCGGACAACAGGTCATCGGAACCGGGCCCGTCTGCCCACCGGACAACAGTTCATCGGATCCAGTCCCATTTTCCCACCGGAAAACAGGTCATCAGATCGGGGCCCATCTGTCCACCGGACAACAGGTCATCGGATCGGGGCCCGTCTGCCCACCGGACAACAGGTCATCGGATCGGGGCCCATCTGCCCACCGGACAACAGGTCATCGGACCGGGGCCCATCTGCCCACCGGACAATAGGCCATCGGATCCAGTCCCGTTTTCCTACAGGAAAACAGGTCATCGGATCGGGGCCCATCTGTCCACCGGACAACAGGTTGCCCGATTGAATCCCATCTGCGCACCGGACAATAGGTCATTGGATCCAGTCCCGTTTTCCAACCGGACAACAGGTCATCGGATCGGGGCCCATCTGTCCACCAGACAACAGGTTATCGGATCCCGGCCCGTCTGCCCACCGGACAACAGGTCATTGGATCAGGGCCCATCTGCTCACCGGACAACAGGTCATCGGATCCAGTCCCGTTTTCCCATCTAAAAACAGGTCATCGGATAGGGGCCCATCTGTTCACCGGACAACAGGTCATTGGATCAGGGCCCGTCTGCCCACCGGACAATAGGTCATCGGATCCAGTCCCGTTTTCCCATCTAAAAACAGGTCATCGGATAGGGGCCCATCTGTCCACCGGACAACAGTTCATCGGATCCGGGCCCGTCTGCCCACTGGACAACAGGTCATCGGATCGGGACCCATCTGCCCACCGGACAACAGGTCATCGGATCAGGGCCCGTCTGCCCAACGGACTATAGGCCATCGGATCCAGTCCCGTTTTCCCACCGGAAAACAGGTCATCGGATCGGGGCCCAGATGTCCGCCGGACAACAGGTCATCGGATCCGGGCCCGTTTGCCCACCTGACGATAGGTCATCGGATCGGGGCTCATATGCCCACTGGACAACACGTCATCGTATCCAGTCCCTTTTCCCCACCTGAAAACAGGTCATCGGATTGGGGCGCATCTGCCCATCGGACAACAGGTCATCGGATTGGGGCTCGTCTGCCCACCGGACAATAGGCCATCGGATCCAGTCCCGTTTTTCCACCGGAAAACAGGTCATCGGATAGGGGCCCATCTGTCCACCGGACAACAGGTCATCGGATCCGGGCCCGTTTGCCCACCTGAAAATAGGTAATCGGATCGGGGCGCATATGCCCACTGGACAACAGGTCATTGGATCCAGTCCCGTTTTCCCACCGGAAAACAGGTCATCGGATCGGGGCCCATCTGTCCACCGGACAACAGTTTGTCGCATTGAAGCCCATCTGCCCACCGGACAATAGGTCATCGGATCCAGTCCCGTTTTCCCATCTAAAAACAGGTCATTGGATAGGGGCCCATCTGTCCACCGGACAACAGTTCATCGGATCCGGGCCCGTCTGCCCACTGGACAACAGGTCATCGGATCGGGACCCATCTGCCCACCGGACAACAGGTCATCGGATCGGGGCCCGTCTGCCCAACGGACTATAGGCCATCGGATCCAGTCCCGTTTTCCCACCGGAAAACAGGTCATCGGATCGGGGCCCATATGTCCGCCGGACAACAGGTCGTCGGATCCGTGCCCGTTTGCCTACCTGACAATAGGTCATCTTATCGGGGCTCATATGCCCAATGGACAACAGGTCATTGGATCCAGTCCCGTTCCCACCGGAAAACAGGTCATCGGATCGGGGCCCATCTGTCCACCGGACAACAGTTTGTCGCATTGAAGCCCATCTGCCCACCGGACAATAGGTCTTCGGATCCAGTCCCGTTTACCCACTGGACAACAGGTCATCGGATCGGGGCCCATCTGCCCACCGGACAACAGGTCATCGGATCGGGGCCCATCTGTCCACCGGACAACAGGTTATCGGATCCGGGCCCGTCTGCCCACCGGACAACAGAACATCGGATCAGGGCCCATCTGCTCACCGGACAACAGGTCATCGGATCGGGGACCGTCTGCCCACCGGACAATAGGTCATCGGATCCAGTCCCGTTTTCTCATCTGAAAACAGGTCATCGGATCGGGGCCCATCTGTCCACCGGACAAGAGGTCATCGGATCCGGATCCGTCTGCCCACTGGACAACAGGTCATCGGATCGGGGCCCATCTGCTCACCGGACAACAGGTGATCGGATCCAGTCCCGTTTTCCCACCGGAAAACAGGTCATCAGATCGGGGCCCACCTGTCCACCGGAGAACAGGTCATCGGATCCGGGCCCGTCTGCCCACCGGACAACAGGTCATCGGATCGGGGCCCGTCTGCCCAACGGACAATAGGCCATCGGATCCAGTCCCGTTTTCCCACCGGAAAACAGGTCATCTGATCGGGACCCATCTATCCACCGGACAACAGGTTGTCGGATTGAAGCCCATCTGCCCACCGGACAATAGGTCATCGGATCCAGTCCCGTTTTCCAACCGGACAACAGGTCATCGGATCGGGGCCCATCTGCTCACCGGACAACAGGTCATCGGATCGGGGCCCGTCTGTCCACCGGACAATAGGTCATTGGATCGGGGCCCATCTGCTCACCGGACAACAGGTCATCGGATCGGGGCCCGTCTGTCCACCGGACAATAGGTCATCGGATCCAGTCCCGTTTTCCCATCTGAAAATAGGTCATCGGATCGGGGCCCATCTGTCCACCGGACAACAGGTCATCTGATCCGGGCCCGTCTGCCCACTGGACAACAGGTCATCGGATCGGGGCCCGTCTGCCCAACGGACAATAGGCCATCGGATCCAGTCCTGTTTTCCCACCGGACAACAGGTCATCGGATCGGGGCCCATATGTCCACCGGACAACAGGTCATCGAATCCGGGCCCGTTTGCCCACCTGACAATAGGTCATCGTATCGGGGCTCATATGCGCACTGGACAACAGGTCATCGGATCCAGTCCCTTTTTCCCACCTGAAAACAGGTCATCGGATCGGGGCCCATCTGTCCACCGGACAACAGGTCATCGGAACCGGGCCCGTCTGCCCACCGAACAACATGTCATCGGATTTGGGCCCATCTGCCCACCGGACAACAGGTCATCGGATCGGGGCCTGTCTGCCCACCGGACAATAGGCCATCGGATCGAGTCCCGTTTACCCACCGGAAAACAGGTCATCGGATCAGGGCCCATCTGTCAACGTGACAAGAGGTCATCGGATCCGTGCCGTTTGCCCACCTGACAATAGGTCATTGGATCGGGGCGCATATGCCCACTGGACAACAGTTCATCAGATCCAGTCCCGTTTTCCCACCGGACAACAGGTCATCGGAGCGGGACCCATCTGCCCACCGGACAACAGGTCATCGGATCGGGGCCCGTCTGCCCGCCAGACAATAGGCCATCGGATCCAGTCCCGTTTTCCCATCGGAAAACAGGTCATCGGATCGGGGCCCATCTATCCACGGGACAACAGGTCATCGGATCCGGGCCCGTTGGCCCACCTGACAATAGGTCATCGGATCGGGGAGCATATGCCCACTGGACAACGGGTCATCAGATCCAGTCCCGTTTTCCCAACGGACAACAGGTCATCGGATCGGGACCCATCTGCCCACCGGACAACAGGTCATTGGATCGAGGCCCGTCTACCCGCCAGACTATAGGCCATCGGATCCAGTCCCGTTTTCCCATCGGAAAACAGGTCATCGGATCGGGGCCCATTTGTCCACGAGACAACAGGTCATCGGATCCGGGCCCGTTAGCCCACCTGACAATAGGTCATCGGATCCGGGTGCATATGCCCACTGGACAACAGGTCATCGGATCCAGTCTCGTTTTCCCACCGGAAAACAGCTCATCGGATCGGGGTCCATCTGTCCACCGTACAACAGGTTGTCGGATTGAAGCCCATCTGCCCACCGGACAATAGGTCATCGGATACAGTCCCGTTTTCCAACCGGACAACAGGTCATCGGATCGGGGCCCATCTGTCCACCGGACAACTGGTTATCGGATCCGGCCCGTCTGCCCACCGGACAACAGAACATCGGATCAGGGCCCATCTGCTCACCGGACAACAGGTCATCGGATCGGGGCCCGTCTGCCCACCGGACAATAGGTCATCGGATCCAGTCCCGTTTTCCCACCTGAAAACAGGTCATCGGATCGGGGCCCATCTGTCCACCGGACAACAGGTCATCGGATCGGGGCCCATCTGCCCACCAGACAATAGGTCATCGGATCCAGTCCCGTTTTCGAACCGGAAAGCAGTTCATCGGATCGGGGCCCATCTGCCCACCGCACAACAGGTCATCGGAACCGGGCCCGTCTGCTCACCGGACAACAGGTCATCGGATGCAGTCCCGTTTTCCCACCGGAAAACAGGTCATCAGATCGGGGCCCATCTGTCCACCGGACAACAGGTCATCGGATCCGGGCCCGTCTGCCCACCGGACAACAGGTCATCGGATCGGGGCCCATCTGCCCACCGGACAACAGGTCATCGGACCGGCGCCCGTCTGCCCACCGGACAATAGGCCATCGGATCCAGTCCCGTTTTCCCATAGGAAAACAGGTCATCGGATCGGGCCCCATCTGTCCACGGGACAAACGGTCATCGGATCCAGTCCCGTTTTCCCACCGGAAAACAGGTCATCGGATCGGGGCCCATCTCTCCACCGGACAACAGGTCATCGGATCCGGGCCCGTTTACCACCTGACAATAGGTCATCGGATCGGGGCGCATATGCCCGCCAGACAATAGGCCATCGGATCCAGTCCCATTTTCCCATCGGAAAACAGGTCATCGGATCGGGGCCCATCTGTCCACGGGACAACAGGTCATCAGATCCGGGCCCGTTTGCCCACCTGACAATAGGTCATCGGATCGGGGTGCATATGCCCACTGGACAACAGGTAATCGGATCCAGTCTCGTTTTCCCACCGGAAAACAGCTCATCGGATCGGGGCCCATCTGTCCACCGTACAACAGGTCATCGGATACAGTCCCGTTTTCCAACCGGACAACAGGTCATCGGATCGGAGCCCATCTGTCCACCAGACAACAGGTTATCGTATCCGGGCCCGTCTGCCCACCGGACAACAGGTCATCGGATCGGGGCCCATCTGCCCACCGGACAACAGGTCATCGGACCGGGGCCCATCTGCCCACCGGACAATAGGCCATCGTATCCAGTCCCGTTTTCCCACCAGAAAACAGGTCATCGGATCGGGGCCCATCTGTCCACCGGACAACAGGTTGCCCGATAGAAGCCCATCTGCCCACCGGACAATAGGTCATCGGATCCAGTCCCGTTTTCCAACCGGACAACAGGTCATCGGATCGGGGCCCATCTGTCCACCAGACAACAGGTTATCGGATCCCGGCCCGTCTGCCCACCGGACAATAGGTCATTGGATCAGGGCCCATCTGCTCACCGGACAACAGGTCATCGGATCGGGGCCTCTCTGCCCACCGGACAATAGGTCATCGAATCCAGTCCCTTTTTCCCATCTAAAAACAGGTCATCGGATAGGGGCCCATCTGTCCACCGGACAACAGTTCATCGGATCCGGGTCCGTCTGCCCACTGGACAACAGGTCATCGGATCGGGACCCATCTGCCCACCGGACAACAGGTCATCAGATCGGGGCCCGTCTGCCCAACGGACTATAGGCCATCGGATCCAGTCCCGTATTCCCACCGGAAAACAGGTCATCGGATCGGGGCCCATATGTCCGTCGGACAACAGGTCATCGGATTCGGGCCCGTTTGCCCACCTGACAATAGGTCATCGTATCGGGGCTCATATGCCCACTGGACAACAGGTCATCGTATCCAGTCCCTTTTCCCCACCTGAAAACAGGTCATCGGATTGGGGCCCATCTGCCCATCGGACAACCGTTATCGGATCGGGGCCCGTCTGCCCACCGGACAATAGGCCATCGGATCAAGTCGCGTTTTCCCACCGGAAAACAGGTCATCGGATAGGGGCCCATCTGTCCACCGGACAACAGGTCATCGGATCCGGGCCCGTTTGCCCACCTGAAAATAGGTAATCGGATCGGGGCGCATATGCCCACTGGACAACAGGTCATTGGATCCAGTCCCGTTTTCCAACCGGACAACAGGTCATCGGATCGGGGCCTATCTGTTCACCAGACAACAGGTTATCGGATCCGGGCAAGTCTGCCCACCGGACAACAGGTCATTGGATCGGGGCCCATCTGCTCACCGGACAACAGGTCATCGGATCAGGGCCCGTCTGTCCACCGGACAATAGGTCATCGGATCCAGTCCCGTTTTCCCATCTGAAAATAGGTCATCGGATCGGGGCCCATCTGTCCACCAGACAACAGGTCATCTGATCCGGGCCCGTCTGCCCACTGGACAACAGGTCATCGGATCGGGACCCATCTGCCCACCGGACAACAGGTCATCGGATCGGGGCCCGTCTGCCCAATGGACAATAGGCCATCGGATCCGGGCCCGTTTTCCCACCGGACAACAGGTCATCGGATCGGGGCCCATATGTCCACCGGACAACAGGTCATCGAATCCGGGCCCGTTTGCCCACCTGACAATAGGTCATCATATCGGGGCTCATATGCGCACTGGACAACAGGTCATCGGATCCAGTCCCTTTTTCCCACCTGAAAACAGGTCATCGGATCGGGGCCCATCTGTCCACCGGACAACAGGTCATCGGAACCGGGCCCGTCTGCCCACTGAACAACAGGTCATCGGATCGGGGCCTGTCTGCCCACCGGACAACAGGTCATCGGATCGGGGCCTGTCTGCCCGCCAGACAATAGGCCATCGGATCCAGTCCCGTTTTCCCATCGGAAAACAGGTCATCGGATCGGGGCCCATCTGTCCACGGGACAACAGGTCATCGGATCCGGGCCCGTTGGCCCACCTGACAATAGGTCATCGGATCGGGGCGCATATGCCCACTGGACAACGGGTCATCAGATCCAGTCCCGTTTTCCCAACGGACAACAGGTCATCGGATCGGGACCCATCTGCCCACCGGACAACAGGTCATTGGATCGAGGCCCGTCTGCCCGCCAGACTATAGGCCATCGGATCCAGTCCCGTTTTCCCATCGGAAAACAGGTCATCGGATCGGGGCCCATTTGTCCACGGGACAACAGGTCATCGGAACCGGGCCCCTTTGCCCACCTGACAATAGGTCATCGGATCCGGGTGCATATGCCCACTGGACAACAGGTCATCGGATCCAGTCTCGTTTTCCCACCGGAAAACAGCTCATCGGATCGGGGCCCATCTGTCCACCGTACAACAGGTTGTCGGATTGAAGCCCATCTGCCCACCGGACAATAGGTCATCGGATACAGTCCCGTTTTCCAACCGGACAACAGGTCATCGGATCGGGGCCCATCTGTCCACCGGACAACTGGTTATCGGATCCGGCCCGTCTGCCCACCGGACAACAGAACATCGGATCAGGACCCATCTGCTCACCGGACAACAGGTCATCGGATCGGGGCCCGTCTGCCCACCGGACAATAGGTCATCGGATCCAGTCCCGTTTTCGTACCGGAAAGCAGTTCATCGGATCGGGGCCCATCTGCCCACCGGACAACAGGTCATCGGGACCGGGCCCGTCTGCTTACCGGACAACAGGTCATCGGATCCAGTCCCGTTTTCCCATAGGAAAACAGGTCATCGGATCGGGCCCCATCTGTCCACGGGACAACCGGTCATCGGATCCAGTCCCGTTTTCCCACCGGAAAACAGGTCATCGGATCGGGGCCCATCTGTCCACCGGACAACAGGTCATCGGATCCGGGCCCGTTTGCCCACCTGACAATAGGTCATCGGATCGGGGCGCATATGTCCGCCAGACAATAGGCCATCGCATCCAGTCCCGTTTTCCCATCGGAAAACAGGTCATCGGATCGGGGCCCATCTGTCCACGGGACAACAGGTCATCAGATCCGGGCCCGTTTGCCCACCTGACAATAGGTCATCGGATCCGGGTGCATATGCCCACTGGACAACAGGTAATCGGATCCAGTCTCGTTTTCCCACCGGAAAACAGCTCATCTGATCGGGGCCCATCTGTCCACCGTACAACAGGTTGTCGGATTGAAGCCCATCTGCCCACGGGACAATAGGTCATCGGATACAGTCCCGTTTTCCAACCGGACAACAGGTCATCGGATCGGGGCCCGTCTGCCCACCGGACAACAGAACATCGGATCAGGGACCATCTGCTCACCGGACAACAGGTCATCGGATCGGCGCCCGTCTGCCCACCGGACAATAGGTCATCGGATCCAGTCCCGTTTTCTCATCTGAAAACAGGTCATCGGATCGGGGCCCATCTGTCCACCGGACAAGAGGTCATCGGATCCGGGCCCGTCTGCCCACTGGACAACAGGTCATCGGATCGGAGCTCATCTGCCCACCGGACAACAGGTCATCGGATACGGGCCCGTCTGCCCACCGGACAACAGGTCATCGGATCGGGGCCCATCTGAACACCGGACAACAGGTCATCGGACCGGGGCCCGTCTGCCAACCGGACAATAGGCCATCGGATCCAGTCCCGTTTTCCCATAGGAAAACAGGTCATCGGATAGGGGCCCATCTGTCCACGGGACAACAGGTCATCGGATCCAGTCCCGTTTTCCCACCGGAAAACAGGTCATCGGATCGGGGCCCATCTGTCCACCAGACAACAGGTTATCAGATCAGGGCCCGTCTGCCCACCGGACAACAGTTCATCGGATCAGGGCCCATCTGCTCACCGGACAACAGGTCATCGGATTGGGGCCCGTCTGCCCACCGGACAATAGGTCATCGGATCCAGTCCCGTTTTCCCACCTGAAAACAGGTCATCGGATCGGGGCCCATCTGTCCACCGGACAACAGGTCATCGGATCCGGTCCCGTCTGCCCACTGGACAACAGGTCATCGGATCGGGGCCCGTCTGCCCACCGGACAACAGGTCATCGGATCCAGTCCTGTTTTCGAACCGGAAAGCAGTTCATCGGATCGGGGCCCATCTGCCCCCCGGACAACAGGTTATCGGAACCGGGCCCGTCTGCCCACTGGACAACAGGTCATCGGATCCAGTCCCGTTTTCTCACCTCAAAACAGGTCATCAGATCGGGGCCCATCTGCCCACCGGACAACAGGTCATCGGATCGGGGCCCATCTGCCCACCGGACAACAGGTCATCGGACCGGGGCCCGTCTGCCCACCGGACAATAGGCCATCGGATCCTGTACCGTTTTCCCATAGGAAAACAGGTCATCGGATTAGGCCCCATCTGTCCACGGGACAACAGGTTTTCGGATTGAAGCCCATCTGCCCACCTTACAATAGGTCATCGGATCCAGTCCCGTTTTCCCACCGGACAACAGGTCATCGGATCGGGGCCCATCTGTCCACCAGACAATAGGTTATCGGATCCGGGCCCTTCTGCACACCGGACAACAGGTCATCGGGTCAGGGCCCATCTGCTCACCGGACAACAGGTCATCGGATCGGGGCCCGTCTGCACACCGGACAATAGGTCATCGGATCCAGTCCCGTTTTCCCACGTGAAAACAGGTCATCGGATCGGGGCCCATCTGTCCACCGGACAACAGGTCATCGGATCCGGTCCCGTCTGCCCACTGGACAACAGGTCATCGGATCGGGGTGCATATGCCCTCTGGACAACAGGTCATCGGATCCAGTCCCGTTTTCCCACCTGAAAACAGGTCATCGGATCGGGGCCCATCGGTCCACCGGACAACAGGTTGTCAGATTGAAGCCCATCTGCCCACCGGACAATAGGTCATCGGATCCAGTCCCGTTTTCCAACAGGACAACAGGTCATTGGATCGGGGCCCATCTGTCCACCGGACAACAGGACATCGGATCAGGGCCCATCTGCTCACCGGACAACAGGTCATCGGATCGGGGCCCGTCTGCCCACCGGACAATAGGTCATCGGATCCAGTCCCGTTTTCCCACCTGAAAACAGATCATCGGATCGGGGCCCATCTGTCCACCGGACAACAGGTCATCGGATCGGGGCCCATCTGTCCACCGGATAACAGGCCATCGGATCCGTCCCGTTTGCACACCTGACAATAGGTCATCGGATCGGGGTGCATATGCCCACTGGACAACAGGTAATCGGATCCAGTCCCGTTTTCCCACCTGAAAACAGGTGATCGGATCGGGGCCCATCTGTCCACCGGACAACAGGTCATCGGAACCGGGCCCGTCTGCCCATCGGACAACAGGTCATCAGATCGGGGCCCATCTGCCCACCGGACAAAAGGTCATCGGATCGGGGCCCTTCTGCCCACCGGACAATAGACCATCGGATCCAGTCCCATTTATCCACTGGAAAACAGGTCATCGGATCGGGGCCCATCTGTCCACGGGACAAGAGGTCATCGGATCGGGGCGCATATGCCCACTGCACAACAGGCCATCGGATCCAGTCCCGCATTCCCACCGGAAAACAGGTCATCGGATTGGGGCCCATCTGCCCACTGGACAACAGGTCATCAGATCGGGGCCTGTCTGCCCACCGGACAATAGGCCATTGGATCCAGTCCCGTTTTCCCACCGGAAAACAGGTCATCGGATTGGGGCCCATCTGCCCACCGGACAACAGGTCATCGGATCCGGGCCCGTTTGCCCACCTGACAATAGGTCATCGGACCGGGGCACATATGCTCACTGGACAACAGGTCATCGGATCCAGTCCCGTTTTCCCACCTGAAAACAGGTCATCGGATCGGGACCCATCTGCCCACAGGACAACAGGTCATCGGATCGGGGCCCGTCTGCCCGCAAGACAACAGGTCATCGGATCGGGGCCCATCTGTCCACCGGACAACAGGTTGTCGGATTGAAGCCCATCTGCCCACCGGACAATAGGTCATCGGATCCAGTCCGGTTTTCCAACCGGACAACAGGTCATCGGATCGGGGCCCATCTGTCCACCGGACAACAGGTTATCGGATCAGGGCCCGTCTGCCCACCGGACATCAGGTCATTGGATCAGGGCCCATCTGCTTACCGGACAACAGGTCATCGGATCGGGGTCCGTCTCCCCATCGGACAATAGGTCATTGGATCCAGTCCCGTTTTCCCATCTGAAAACAGGTCATCGGATCGGGGCCCATCTGTCCACCGGACAACAGGTCATCGGATCCGGGCCCGTCTGCCCACTGGACAACAGGTCATCGGATCGGGACCCATCTGTCCACTGGACAACAGGTCATCGGATCGGGGCCCGTCTGCCCACCGGACAATAGGCCATCGGATCCAGTCCCGTTTTCCCACCGGAAAACAGGTCATCGGATCGGGGCCCATATGTCCACCGGACAACAGGTCATCGGATCCGGGCCCGTTTGCCCACCTGACAATAGGTCATCGGATCGGGGCTCATATGCCCACTGGACAAGAGGTCATCGGATCCAGTCCCGTTTTCCAACAGGAAAACAGGTCATCGGATCGGGGCCCATCTGTCCACCGGACAACGGGTTATCGGATCAGGGCCCGTCTGCCCACCGGACAACAGGTCATCGGATCGGGGCCCATCTGCCCACCGGACAACAGGTTATCGGATCGGGGCCCGTCTGCCCACCGGACAATAGGCCATCGGATCCAGTCCCGTTTTCCCATCGGAAAACAGGTCATCGGATCAGGGCCCATCTGTCCACCGGACAACAGGTCATCGGATCCGGGACCCATCTGTCCACTGGACAACAGGTCATCGGATCGGGGCCCGTCTGCCCACCGGACAATAGGCCATCGGATCCAGTCCCGTTTTCCCACCGGAAAACAGGTCATCGGATCGGGGCCCATATGTCCACCGGACAACAGGTCATTGGATCCGGGCCCGTTTGCCCACCTGACAATAGGTCATCGGATCGGGACTCATATGCCCACTGGACAATAGGTCATCGGATCCAGTCCCGTTTTCCAACCGGACAACAGGTCATCGGATCGGGGCCCATCTGTCCACCGGACAACGGGTTATCGGATCAGGGCCCATCTGCCCACCGAACAACAGGTCATCGGATCGGAGCCCGTCTGCCCACCGGACAATAGGCCATCAGATCCAGTCCCGTTTTCCCATCGGAAAACAGGTCATCGGATCGGGGCCCATCTGTCCACCGGACAACAGGTCATCGGATCCGGGCCCGTATGCCCACTGGACAACAGGTCATCGGATCGGGACCCATCTGTCCACTGGACAACAGGTCATCGGATCGGGGCCCGTCTGCCCACCGGACAATAGGTCATCGGATCGGGGCTCATATGCCCACTGGACAAGAGGTCATCGGATCCAGTCCCGTTTTCCAACCGGACAACAGGTCATCGGATCGTGGCCCATCTGTCCACCGGACAACGGGTCATCGGATCAGGGCCCATCTGCCCACCGGACAACAGGTAATCGGATCGGGGCCCGTCTGCCCCCCGGACAATAGGCCATCGGATCCAGTCCCGTTTTCCCATCGGAAAACAGGTCATCGGATCGGGGCCCATCTGTCCACCGGACAACAGGTCATCGGATCCAGTCCCGTTTTCCCACCGGAAAACAGGTCATCGGATCGGGGCCCATATGTCCACCTGACAACAGGTCATCGGATCCGGGCCCGTTTGCCCACCTGACAATAGGTCATCGGATCGGGGTTCATATGCCCACTGGACAATAGGTCATCGGATCCAGTCCCGTTTTCCAACCGGACAACAGGTCATCGGATCGGGGCCCATCTGTCCACCGGACAACGGGTTATCGGATCAGGGCCCGTCTGCCCACCGGACAACAGGTCATCGGATCGTGGCCCATCTGCCCACCGGACAACAGGTTATCGGATCGGGGCCCGTCTGCCCACCGGACAATAGGCCATCGGATCCAGTCCCGTTTTCCCATCGGAAAACAGTTCATCGGATCGGGGCCCATCTGTCCACCGGATAACAGGCCATCGGATCAGTCCCATTTGCCCACCTGACAATAGGTCATCGGATCGGGGTGCATATGCCCACTGGACAACAGGTCATCGGATCCAGTCCCGTTTTCCCACCTGAAAACAGGTCATCGGATCGGGGCCCATCTGTCCACCGGACAACAGGTCATCAGATCGGGGCCCATCTGCCCACCGGAAAAAAGGTCATCAGATCGGGGCCCTTCTGCCCACCGGACAATAGGCCATCGGATCCAGTCCCGTTTATCCACCGGAAAACAGGTCATCGGATCTGGGCCCATCTGTCCACGGGACAACAGGTCATCGGATCGGGGCGCATATGCCCACTGCACAACAGGTCATCGGATCCAGTCCCGCTTTCCCACCGGAAAACAGGTCATCGGATCGGGGCCCATCTGCCCGCAAGACAACAGGTCATCGGATCGGGGCCCATTTGTCCACCGGACAAAAGGTTGTCGGATTGAAGCCCATCTGCCCACGGGACAATAGGTCATCGGATCCAGTCCCGTTTTCCAACCGGACAACAGGTCATCGGATCGGGGCCCATCTGTCCACCGGACAACAGGTTATCGGATCAGGGCCCGTCTGCCCACCGGACAACAGGTCATCGGATCGGGGCCCATCTGCCCACCGGACAACAGGTTATCGGATCGGGGCCCGTCTGCCCACCGGACAATAGGCCATCGGATCCAGTCCCGTTTACCCACCGGAAAACAGGTCATCGGATCGGGGCCCATATGTCCACCTGACAACAGGTCATCGGATCCGGGTCCGTTTGCCCACCTGACAATAGGTCATCGGATCGGGGTTCATATGCCCACTGGACAATAGGTCATCGGATCCAGTCCCGTTTTCCAACCGGACAACAGGTCATCGGATCGGGGCCCATCTGTCCACCGGACAACGGGTTATCGGATCAGGGCCCGTCTGCCCACCGGACAACAGGTCATCGGATCGTGGCCCATCTGCCCACCGGTATCGGATCGGGGCCCGTCTGCCCACCGGACAATAGGCCATCGGATCCAGTCCCGTTTTCCCATCGGAAAACAGTTCATCGGATCGGGGCCCATCTGTCCACCGGATAACAGGCCATCGGATCCGTCCCATTTGCCCACCTGACAATAGGTCATCGGATCGGGGTGCATATGCCCACTGGACAACAGGTCATCGGATCCAGTCCCGTATTCCCACCTGAAAACAGGTCATCGGATCGGGGCCCATCTGTCCACCGGACAACAGGTCATCAGATCGGGGCCCATCTGCCCACCGGAAAAAAGGTCATCAGATCGGGGCCCTTCTGCCCACCGGACAATAGGCCATCGGATCCAGTCCCGTTTATCCACCGGAAAACAGGTCATCGGATCTGGGCCCATCTGTCCACGGGACAACAGGTCATCGGATCGGGGCGCATATGCCCACTGCACAACAGGTCATCGGATCCAGTCCCGCTTTCCCACCGGAAAACAGGTCATCGGATCGGGGCCCATCTGCCCGCAAGACAACAGGTCATCGGATCGGGGCCCATTTGTCCACCGGACAAAAGGTTGTCGGATTGAAGCCCATCTGCCCACGGGACAATAGGTCATCGGATCCAGTCCCGTTTTCCAACCGGACAACATATCATCGGATCGGGGCCCATCTGTCCACCGGACAACAGGTTATCGGATCAGGGCCCGTCTGCCCACCGGACAACAGGTCATCGGATCGGGGCCCATCTGCCCACCGGACAACAGGTTATCGGATCGGGGCCCGTCTGCCCACCGGACAATAGGCCATCGGATCCAGTCCCGTTTACCCACCGGAAAACAGGTCATTGGATCGGGGCCCATCTGTCCACGTGACAACAGGTCATCGGTTCCGGGCCCGTTTGCCCACCTGACAATAGGTCATCGGATCAGGGCGCATATGCCCACTGGACAACAGGTCATCGAATCCAGTCCCGTTTACCCACTGGACAATAGATCATCGGATTGTGGCCCATCTGTCCACCGGACAACAGGTCATTGGATCCGGGCGCGTCTGCCCACTGGACAACAGGTCATCGGATCGGGGCCCATCTGTCCACCGGACAACAGGTCATTGGATCCGGGCGCGTCTGCCCACTGGACAACAGGTCATCGGATCGGGGTCCATCTGCCCACCGGACAACAGGTCATCGGATCCGGGCCCGTTTGCCCACCTGACAATAGGTCATCAGATCGGGGTGCATATGCCCACTGGACAACAGCTGAACGGATCCAGTCCCATTTTCCCACCGGACAACAGGTCATCGGATCGGGGCCAATCTGTCCACCGGACAACAGGTCATCGCATCCGGGCCCGTCTGCCCACCGGACAACAGGTCATCGGATCCGGGCCCATCTGCCCACCGGACAACAGGTCATCGGATCGGGGCCCGTCTGCCCATTAGCAATAGGCCATCGGATCCAGTCCCGTTTTCCCACCGGAAAACAGGTCATCGGATCGGGGCCCATCTGTCCACCGGACAACAGGTCATCGGATCCGGACCCGTTTGCACACCTGACAATAGGTCATCGGATCGGGGCGCATATACCCACTGGACAACAGGTCATCAGATCTGGGCCCGTCTGCCCACCGGACAACAGGTCATCGGATCCAGTCCCGTTTTCCCACCGGAAAACAGGTCATCGGATCGGGGCACATCTGTCCACCGGACAACAGGTCATCGGATCGGGACACATTTGCCCACCTGACAATAGGTCATTGGATCGGGGCGCATATGCCCACTGGACATCAGGTCATCGGATCCAGTCCCTTTTTCCCACCTGAAAACAGGTCATCGGGTCGGGGCCCATCTGTCCACCGGACAACAGTTTGTCGGATTGGAGTCCATCTGCCCACCGGACAACAGGTCATCGGATCCAGTCCCATTTTCCAACCGGAAAACAGGTCATCGGATCGGGGCCCTTCTGTCCACCGGACAAAAGGTCATCGGATCCGGGCCCATTTGCCCACCTGACAATAGGTCATTGGATCGGGGCGCATATGCCCACTGGACATCAGGTCATCGGATCCAGTCCCATTTTCCCACCTGAAAACAGGTCATCGGATCGGGGCCCATCTGTCCACCGGACAACAGGTTGTCGGATTGAAGCCCATCTGCCCACCGGACAATAGGTCATCGGATCCAGTCCCGTTTTCCAACCGGACAACAGGTCATCGGATCGGGGACCATCTGTCCACCGGACAACAGGTTATCGCATCCGGGCCCGTCTGCCCACCGGACAACAGGTCATCGGAACAGGGCCCATCTGCTAACCGGACAACAGGTCATCGTAACGGGGCCCGTCTCCCCACCGGACAATAGGTTATCGGATCCAGTCCCGTTTACCCATCTGAAAACAGGTCATCGGATCGGGGCCCATCTGTCCACCGGACAACAGGTCATCGGATCCAGTCCCATTTTCCCACCGGAAAACAGGTCATCGGATCGGGGCCCATCTATCCACCGGACAACAGGTCATTGGATCCGGGCGCGTCTGCCCACTGGACAACAGGTCATCGGATCGGGGCCCATCTGCCCACCAGACAACAGGTCATCGGATCCAGTCCCATTTTCCCACCGGAAAACAGGTCATCGGATCGGGGCCCATCTATCCACCGGACAACAGGTCATCGGATCCGGGCCCGTCTGCCCACCGGACAATAGGTCATCGGATCGGGGTGCATATGCCAATTGGACAACAGCTGAAAGGATCCAGTCCCGTTTTCCCACCTGAAAACAGGTCATCGGATCGGGGCCCATCTATCCACCGGACAATAGGTCATCGGATCCGGACACGTTTGCACACCTGACAATAGGTCATCGGATCGGGGCGCATATGCCCACTGGACAACAGGTCATCGGATCCAGTCCCGTTTTCCCACAGGAAAACAGGTCATCGGATCGGGGCCCATCTGTCCAACGGACAACAGGTCATCGGATATAGGCCCGTTTGCCCACCTGACAATAGGTCATCGGATCGGGGCGCATATGCCCACTGGACAACAGGTCATCGGATCCAGTTCCGTTTTTTCACCTGAATACAGGTCATCGGATCGGGGCCCATCTGTCCACCGGACAACAGGTTGTCGGATTGGAGTCCATCTGCCCACCGGACAATAGGTCATCGGATCCAGTCCCGTTTTCCAATCGGACAACAGGTCATCGTATCGGGGCCCATCTGTCCACCGGACAACAGGTCATCGGATCCGGGCCCGTCTGCCCACCGGACAACAGGTCATCGGATCGGGGCCCGTCTGCCCACCGGACAATAGGCCATCGGATCCAGTCCCGTTTTCTCACCGTAAAACAGGTCATCAGATCGTGGCGCATATACCCACTGAACAACAGGTCATCGGATCCTGGCCTGTTTGCCCACTGGACAACAGGTCATCGGATCGGCGCCCATCTGCCCACTGGACAACAGGTCATCTGATTGGGGACCGTCTGCCCACCGGACAATAGGACATCGGATCCAGTCCCGTTTTCCCACCGGACAAAAGGTCATCGGATCCTGGCCGGTTGACCACCGGAAAACAGGTCATCGGATCGGGGCCCATCTGCCCACCGGACAACAGGCCATCGGATCCGGGCCCGTCTGCCCACTGGACAACAGGTCATCGGATCGGCGCCCATCTGTCCACTGGACAACAGGTCATCTGATGGGGGACCGTCTGCCCACCGGACAATAGGCCATCGGATCCAGTCCCGTTTTCCCACCGGAAAACGGGTCATCGGATCCGGGCCCGTTTGCCCACCTGACAATAGGTCATCGGATCGGGGCCCGTCTGGCCACCGGACAATAGTCCATTGGATCCAGTCCCGTTTTCCCCCCGGAAAACAGGTCATCGGATCGGGGCCCACCTGTCCACCGGACAACAGGTCATCAGATCCGGGCCCATTTGCCCACCTGACAATAGGTCATTGGATCGGGGTGCATATGCCCACTGGACAACAGGTCATCAGATCCTGGCCTATTTGCCCACCGGACAACAGGTCATTGGATCGGGGCCCATCTGTCCACCGGACAACAGTTTGTTGGATTGAAGCCCCTCTGCCCATCGGACAATAGGTCATCGGATCCAGTCCCGTTTTCCAACCGGACAACAGGTCATCGGATCGGGGCCCATCTGTCCACCGGACAACAGGTTATCGGATCCAGGCCCGTCTGCCCACCCGACTACAGGTCATCGGATCAGGGCCCATCTGCTCACCGGACAATAGGTCATCGGATCCAGTCAAGTTTTCCCACCTGAAAACAGGTCATCGGATCGGGGCCCATCTGTCCACCGGACAACAGGTCATCAGATCCGGGCCCGTTTGCCCACCTGACAATAGGTCATCGGATCGGGGCGCATATGCCCACTGGACAACAGGTCATCGGATCCGGGCCCGTCTGCCCACCGGACAACAGGTCATCGGATCCAGTCCCGTTTTCCCACCGGAAAACAGGTCATCGTATCGGGAACCATCTGTCCACCGGACAACAGGTCATCGGATCCGGGCCCGTTGGCCTACCTAACAGTAGGTCATCGGATCGGGGCTCATATGCCCACTGGACAAAAGGTCATCGGATCGGGGCCCGTCTGCCCACCGGACAACAGGTTAACGGATCGGGGCCCGTCTGCCCACCGGACAATAGGCCATCGGATCCCGTCCCGTTTTCCCACCGGAAAACAGGTCATCGGATCGGGGCCCATCTGTCCACCGGACTACAGGTCATCGGATCCGGGCCCGTTTGCCCACCTGACAATAGGTCATCAGATCGGGGCGCATATGCCACTGGACAACAGGTCATCGTATCCAGTCTCGTTTTCCCACAGAAAAACAGGTCATCAGATCGGGGCCCATCTGTCCACCGGACAACAGGTCATCGGATCCGGGCCCTTCTGCCCGCCGGACAACAGGTCATCGGATCGGGGCCCGTCTGCCTACTGGACAATAGGTCATCAGATCCAATTCCTTTTTCCCACCGGACAACAGGTCATCGGATCCGCGCCCGTCTGCCCACCAGAACACAGGTCATGGGATCCGGGCCCATCTGCCCACCGGACAAGAGGTCATCGGATCGGGGCCCGTCTGCCCACCGGACAATAGGCCATCGGATCCAGTCCCGTTTTCCCACCGGAAAACAGGTCATTGGATCTGGGCCCATCTGTCCACCGGACAACAGGTCATCGGATCGGGCCCGTCTGCCTACCGGACAATAAGTCATCGGATCCAGTTCCTTTTTCCCACCGGACAACAGGTCATCGGATCCGCGCCTGTCTGCCCACCAGACAACAGGTCATGGGATCGGGGCCTGTCTGCCCACCGAACAATAGGTGAACGGATCCAGTCCCTTTTTCCCACCGGACAACAGGCCATCAGATCCTGGCCTGTTTGCCGACCGGGCAACAGGTCATCGGATCGGGGCCCATCTGCCCACCGGACAACAGGTTGTCGGATTGGATCCCATCTGCCCACCGGACAATAGGTCATTGGATCCAGTCCCGTTTTCCATCCGGACAACAGGTCATCGGATCGGGGCCCATCTGTCCACCGGACAACAGGTCATCGGATCCGGGCCCGTTTGCCCACCTGACAATAGGTCATCGGATCGGGGCGCATATGCCCACTGGACAACAGGTCTTCGGATCCAGTCCCGTTTTCCCACCTGAAAACACTTTATCGGAGCGGGGCCCGTCAGCTCACAGGACAACAGGATCCGATGACCTGTTGTCAGGTGGGCAGGTGGCCTGATCTGGTGACCTTTTGTCCGATGGGCAAACGAGCCTGGATCTGATGACCTCTTGTCCAGTGGGCAGAAAGGCCCCGATCAGATCAGATGACCTGTTGTCCAGGGAGCAGACGGGCGCCGATCCGATGGCCTGTTGTCCGGTGGGCAGACGAGCCCCGATTCGATGACCTATTGTCCGGTGGGCAGATGGCCCCGATCCGATGACCTGTTGTCCTGTGAGGAGACGGGCCCGGATCCGATGACCTGTTGTCCGGTGGGCACATCGGCACCTGTTGTCCGGTGGGCATAGAGGCCCCGGTCCGATGAGCTATTGTCCGGTGGGTATAAGGGCCTCGATCCGATGAGCTATTGTCAGGTGAGTAGATGGGCCCCGATCCGTTGACCTGTTGTCTGGTGGGTATTCCGGCCCCGATCCGATGACCTGTTGTCCTGTGGGCATAAGGGCCCCGATCCGATGAGCTATTGTCCGGTGGCTATAAGGGCCTCGGTCCGATGAGCTGTTGTCTGGAGGGCAGATGGGCCCCAATCCGATGACCTATTGTCAGGTGGGCAAACGGGCCTGGATCCGATGATCTGTTGTCCGGTGGGCAGATAGGCCCCGATCCGATGACCTGTTGTCAAGTGGGCAAACAAGCCTGGATTCGATGATCTGTTGTCCAGTGGGCAGGCGGGCCCCGATCCCATGACCTTTTGTCCGGTGGGCAGACGGGCCCCGATCCCATGACCTGTTGTCCGGTGGGCAGACTGGATCCAATGACCCATTTCAACAAAAATGTCTGCGATGCCCCTATAAACCTATGGAAGGGGGAGCTGGAGGGAGAAAAAGCAGAGCACCGAAAAGGTAAATGCTGAGGCTTATAATGCAGAGAAAAAATGCAGGATACCCATCATATAATGTACACTCCCCATACATTCATGTACACTCAGGAGTGCATAATGAGTGGCAATTATTCCTTATATAGTACTCCTTATTCTAAAAAGTCATCTGAAAGTGCTGTTAAATCGTAAGGGAATCTGCCACCCGGTTTTAGATGCCCCATCTGAGAGCAGCATGATATAAGGGGTGACACCCTGATTACAGTGATATCTCACGCTTTTTGCTGCTTACTGCTAGTCTGTTGGGGCAGACGGGCCCCGATCCAATGACCTGTTGTCCGGTGGGCAGACGGGCTCAGATCCGATGACCTGTTGTCCGGTGGGCAGACCGGCCCCGATCCCATGACCTGTTGTCCGGTTGACAGACGGGCCCGGATCCGATGACCTGTTGTCAGGTGGGCATAAGGTCCTGGATCCGATGACCTGTTGTCCGGTGGGCAGATGGCCCGATCCGGTGACCTTTTGTCCGATGGGCAAACGAGCCTGGATCTGATGACCTCTTGTCCAGTTGGCAGAAAGGCCCCGATCAGATCAGATGACCTGTTGTCCAGGGAGCAGACGGGCCCCGATCCGATGACCTGTTGTCCGGTGGGCAGACGAGCCCCGATTCGATGACCTGTTGTCCGGTGGGCAGATGGGCCCCGATCCAATGACCTGTTGTCCGGTGAGCAGATGGGCCCCGATCCAATGACCTGTTGTCCGGTGAGCAGATGGCCCCGATCCGATGACCTGTCGTCCGGTGAGGAGACGGGCCCGGATTTGATGACCTGTTGTCCGGTGGGTGGCCCCGATCCGATGACCTGTTGTCCGGTGAGGAGACGGGCCCGGATCCGATGAGATATTGTCCGGTGGGTATAAGGGCCTCGATCCGATGAGCTATTGTCAGGTGGGCAGATGGGCCCCGATCCGATGACCTGTTGTCTGGTGGGTAGTCCGGCCCTGATCCGATGACCTGTTGTCCTGTGGGCATAAGGGCCCCGATCCGATGAGCTATTGTCCGGTGGCTATAAGGGCCTCGGTCCGATGAGCTGTTGTCCGGTGGGCAGATGGGCCCCGATCCGATGACCTATTGTCAGATGGGCAAACGGGCCTGGATCCGATGACCTGTTGTCAAGTGGGCAAACAAGCCTGGATTCGATGATCTGTTGTCCAGTGGGCAGCCGGGCCCCGATCCCATGACCTTTTGTCCGGTGGGCAGACGGGCCCCGATCCCATGACCTGTTGTTCGGTGGGCAGACGGGCCCCGATCCGATGACCTGTTGTCTGGTGAGCAGACCGGCCACAATCCTATGACCTGTTGTCCTGTGGGCAAACGGGCCTCGATCCGATGACCTTTTGTCCGGTGGGCAGATCGGCCCCGATCCAATGACCTGTTGTTCGGTGGGCAAACAGACCTGGCCAGATCTGATGACTTGTTGTCCGGTGGACAAATGGGCCCCGATCCTATGATTTGTTGTCCGGTGGGCAAACGAGCCTGGATCCGATGACCTGTGTTCCGGTGGGCAGATGGGCCCCGATCCGATGACCTGTTGATCCAATGACGTGTTGTCCGGTGGGCAGAAAGGCCCCAATCCGATGGATGATCTGTTGTCCGGTGGGCAAACGAGCCTGGATCCGATGACCTGTTGTTCTGTGGGCAGATGGGCCCGGATCCGATGACCTGTTGTCCGGTGGGCAAACATGCCTGGATCCACCTGTTGTCCGGTGGGCAGATGGGCCCCGGATCCAATGACCTGTTATCCGGTGGGCAAACGGGCCTGGATCCCATGACCTGTTGTTCGGTGAAATGGGCCCCGATCCAAAGACCTGTTCTCCGGTGGGCAAACGTGCCTGGATTCGATGACCTGTGTCCGGTGGGCAGATGGGCCCCGATCCGATGACCTGTTTTCCGGTGGGCAAACGAGCCTGGATCCAATGACCAACTGTTGTCTGGTGGGCAGATGGGCCCCGGGATCCGATGACCTGTTGTCCGGTGGGCAAATGGGCCCGGATCACATCTTTTATCCAGTGGGCAAACGGGCCTGGATCCGATGACCTGTTATCCGGTGGGCAAATGGGCCCAGATCCAATGACCATGTTGTCCGGTGGGCAAAAATGCCTGGATCCGATGACCTGTTGTCCGGTGGGCAGATGGGCCCCGATCCGATGACCTGTTTGTTGTACGGTGGGCAAACGGGCCTGGATCCGATGAGCTGTTGTTCGTTCGGTGGGCAAATGGGCCCCGATCCATAGACCTGTTCTCCAGTGGGCAAACGTGCCTGTATCCGACGGTGACCTGATGTCCGGTGGGCAGATGCGCCCTGATCCCATGACCTGTTTTCCGGTGGGTATAAGGGCCTCGATCCGATGAGCTATTGTCAGGTGGGCAGATGGGCCCCGATCCGATGACCTGTTGTCTTGTGGGCAGTCCGGCCCCGATCTGATGAACTGTTGTCCTGTGGGCATAAGGGCCCCGATCCGATGAGCTATTGTCCGGTGGCTATAAGGGCCTCGGTCCGATGAGCTGTTGTCCGGTGGGCAGATGGGCCTGGATCCGATGACCTGTTCTCCGGTGGGAAGATGGGCCCCGATCCAATGACCTGTTTTCCGGTGAGCAAACTGCCCCGTTCCGATGACCTGTTTTCCGGTGGGCAGACAATGACCTGTTGTCCGGTGGGCAAACGAGCCTGGATCCGATGACCTGTTGTCCGTTGGGCAGATGGGCCCCTATTCGATGACCTGTTGTCCAGTGGGCAAAAATCCCTGGATCCGATGACCTGTTGTCCGGTGGGCAGATGGGCCCCGATCCGATGACCTGTTTGTTGTCCAGTGGGCAAACGGGCCTGGATGCGATGACCTGTTGTTCGGTGGGCAAATGGGCCCCGATCCAAAGACCTGTTCTCCGGTGGGCAAACGTGCCTGGATCCGATGACCTGATGTCCGGTGGGCAGATGCGCCCTGATCCGATGACCTGTTTTCCGGTGTGCAAACGAGCCTGGATCCGATGACCTGTTGTCTGATGGGCCCCGATCCGATGACCTGTTGTCCAGTGGGCAAATGGGCCGGATCCGATGACCTGTTGTCCGGTGGACAGATGGGCCCCGATCCGATGACCTGTTGTCCGGTGGAAAAAGTGGACTGGATCCGATGACCTATAATATAGTCTGTTGGGGCAGACGGGCCCCGATCCGATGATCTGTTGTCCGGTGGGCAGACGGGCTCAGATCCGATGACCTGTTGTCCGGTGGGCAGACCGGCCCTGATCCCATGACCTGTTGTCCGGTGGACAGATGGGCCCCGATCCGATGACCTGTTGTCCGGTGGGCAGATGGGCCCCGATCCGATGACCTGTTGTCTGGTGGGCAGTCCGGCCCCGATCCGATGAACTGTTGTCCTGTGGGCATAAGGGCCCCGATCCGATGAGCTATTGTCCGGTGGCTATAAGGGCCTCGGTCCGATGAGCTGTTGTCCGGTGGGCAGATGGGCCCCGATCCAATGACCTGTTGTCCAGTGGGCAAACGAGCCTGGATCCGATGACCTGTTCTCCGGTGGGAAGATGGGCCCCGATCCAATGACCTGTTTTCCGGTGAGCAAACTGCCCTGTTCCGATGACCTGTTGTCCGGTGGGCAGACAATGACCTGTTGTCCGGTGGGCAAACGAGCCTGGATCCGATGACCTGTTGTCCGTTGGGAAGATGGGCCCCTATTCGATGACCTGTTGTCCAGTGGGCAAAAATGCCTGGATCCGATGACCTTTTGTCCGGTGGGCAGATGGGCCCCGATCCGATGACCTGTTTGTTGTCCAGTGGGCAAACGGGCCTGGATGCGATGACCTGTTGTTCGGTGGGCAAATGGGCCCCGATCCAAAGACCTGTTCTGCGGTGGGCAAACGTGCCTGGATCCGATGACCTGATGTCCGGTGGGCAGATGCGCTCTGATCCGATGACCTGTTTTCCGGTGTGCAAACGAGCCTGGATCCGATGACCTGTTGTCTGATGGGCCCCGATCCGATGACCTGTTGTCCAGTGGGCAAATGGGCCGGATCCGATGACCTGTTGTCCGGTGGACAGATGGGCCCCGATCCGATGATCTGTTGTCCGGTGGGCAGACGGGCTCAGATCCGATGACCTGTTGTCCGGTGGGCAGACCGGCCCTGATCCCATGACCTGTTGTCCGGTGGGCAGATGGCCCCGATCCGATGACCTGTTGTCCGGTGAGGAGACGGGCCCGGATCCGATGACCTGTTGTCCGATGGGCAGATCGGCACCTGTTGTCCGGTGGGCATAGGGGCCCCGATCCAATGAGCTATTTATTGTCCGGTGGGTATAAGGGCCTCGATCCGATGAGCTAAGTCAGGTGGGCAGATGGGCCCCGATCCGATGTGTTGTCTGGTGGGCAGTCCGGCCCCGATCCGATGACCTGTTGTCCTGTGGGCATAAGGGCCCCGATCCGATGAGCTATTGTCCGGTGGCTATAAGGGCCTCGGTCCGATGAGCTGTTGTCCGGTGGGCAGATGGGCCGGATCCGATTACCTATTGTCAGGTGGGCAAATGGGCCTGGATCCGATGATCTGTTGTCCGTCCGGTGGGCAGATAGGCCCCGATCCCATGACCTTTTGTCCGGTGGGCAGACGGGCCCCGATCCCATGACCTGTTGTCCGGTGGGCAGAAGGGCCCCGATCCCATGACCTTTTGTCCGGTGAGCAGACCGGCCACAATCCTATGACCTGTTGTCCTGTGGGCAAACGGGCCTCGATCCGATGACCTTTTGTCCGGTGGGCAGATAGATGGGCCCTGATCCGATGACCTGTTGTTCGGTGGGCAAACAGACCTGGCCAGATCCGATGACTTGTTGTCCGGTGGACAGTTGGGCCCCGATCCTATGATCTGTTGTTCGGTGGGCAAACGAGCCTGGATCCGATGACCTGTGTCGGAGTGGGCAGATGGGCCCCGATCTGATGACCTGTTGATCCAATGACCTGTTGTCCGGTGGGCAGACAGGCCCCAATCCGATGGATGACCTGTTGTCCGGTGGGCAAACGAGCCTGGATCCGAGATCAGTGATGTTCAGCTCCTCCACACTGTTTACATCTGACCTCTGCCGAAGCTGCAAACAGCTGATTAGTGGAGGTGCCGTGTGCTGGACCCCCACAAATCTGATATTAATGACCTAACCAAGGGATAGGCCATCAATATGTTTGTCCAGGAAAATCCCTTTAAGGCCCACCTGCCCATACTCTATGTATATAATATATATATATGGCAGATGGGCCCCGATTCGATGACCTGTTGTCCGGTGGGCAAATCGGCCCGGATCCGATGACCTGTTGTCCGGTGGGCAAACATGCCTCGATCCAGCTGTTGTCCGGTGGGCAGATGGGCCCCGGATCCAATGACCTGTTATCCGGTGGGCAAACGGGCCTGGATCCGATGACCTGTTGTTCGGTGAAATGGGCCCCGATCCAAAGACCTGTTCTCCGGTGGGCAAACGTGCCTGGATTCGATGGTGGGCAGATGGGCCCCGATCCGATGACCTGTTTTCCGGTGGGCAAACGAGCCTGGATCCAATGACCTGTTGTCTGGTGGGCAGATGGGCCCGGGGATCTGATGACCTGTTGTCCGGTGGGCAAATGGGCCCGGATCCGATGACCTGTTATCCGGTGGGCAAATGGGCCCAGATGTCCAATGACCTGTTGTCCGGTGGGCAAACGAGCCTGGATCCGATGATGACCTGTTGTCCGGTGGGCAGATGGGCCTCCAATGACCTGTTTTCCGGTGGGCAAACGGGCCTGGATCCGATGACCAACATGTTGTCCGGTGGGCAGACGGGCCCCGATCCGATGACCTGTTGTCTGGTGGGCAAACGAGCCTGGATCTGATGACCTGTTGTCCGGTGGGCAGATGGGCCCCGATTCAATGACCTGTTTTCCGGTGGGCAAATGGGCCCGGATCCGATGACCTGGTGGGCAAACATGCCTGGATCCAATGACCTGTTGTCCGGTGGGCAGATGGGCCCCGATCCGATGACCTGTTGTCCGGTGTGCAAACGGGCCTGGATCCGATGACCTGTTTGTTGTTCGGTGGGCAAATGGGCCCTGATCCAAAGACCTGTTCTCAGGTGGGCAAACGTGCTTGGATCCGATGACCTGATGTCCGGTGGGCAGATGGGCCCCGATCCGATGACCTGTTTTCCGGTGGGCAAACGAGCCTGGATCCCATGACCTGTGTGACATGACTGTGCTCATTCCTCCTGTACTGACATTGCTGTGTTCATTACTCCTGTACTGTGACATCACTGTACAGACGTGCTCATTACTCCTGTACTGACATCATTGTGCTCAATACTCCTCCTGTACAACATGTGACATCACTGTGCTCATTACTCCTGTACTGTGACATCACTGTGCTCATTCCTCCTGTACTGACATCATTGTGCTCATTACTCCTGTACTGTGACATGACTGTGCTCATCTGTGACATCACTGTGCTCATTATGTTGTCTGGTAGGCATGGGCCCCGGGATCTGATGACCTGCTTTCCGGTGGGCAAACGGGCCTGGATCCGATGACCTATTGTCCGGTGGGCAGAAGACGGGTTTTAATCCGATGGCCTGTTGTAAGGTGGGTAGACGGGCCCAGATCCGATGACCTTTTGTCCGGACGGTGGGCAAACGGGTCTGGATCAGATGACCTGTTGTCCGGTGGGCAGATGGTCCCCGATCCAATGACTTGTTGTCCGGTGGGCAAACGTGCCTGGATCCGATGACCTGTCCTCCAGAGAGAGACTCTTTTTATAACTCCCCATTGATGATGGGACCTGAATGGGGAGACCCCTCTATTAACTCAGAATTGCCAAAGAGGGTATTTGAAAACATTTTTTCCAAACCAGACAAGAAATTGTACTAGAGGAACTTTGGGTAAAAATCTGTCACTTTGGTATTTGTAGATCATGTATGAGACCAAATGATTTATTTTCACTGGAAAATATAATCTTCAGGGTCATGTTCTAAAGATGACCTCCTAATTGTACTTTTGTACTTTTTTTCATATGTTGTTGTAGCTATCCATGTAATGAATGACATGAAAGTACTGCACTGGCTTTACGAGCCATTGTATAAAAGCCCCCTGCCCATGTTACAGCAGCCCCCTCATAAGTATTGACAGCCCCAGCTTTACAACCTGCACTAGGGATTGTCAGTGTGAAATTATCACTTTTACACAGTATGTGTGGGCCGTCTTTAGCTGTTTTGTGGTCAAGGGTGGGCAAACTGGTCTGGATCAGATGCACTCAAGAAAGAAGGAATTCTGCGGTATTAGTGAAGCGCTAGAACAACTAGACAGTGGATTAGGTTATAACACACAAACCTTTTATTGTTTAGTACGCTCTCTAACGCCACGACGCGTTTCGATAGCAGACGCTATCTTCCTGGATCAGATGCACTGCTGTTGAGTGGGCTAACTAACGGGCCTATCCGATGACCAAATGTTGTCCGGTGGGCAAACGGGTCTGGATCCGATGACCTGTTGTCCGGTGGGCAGATGGGCCCGGATCTGATGAACTGGTGTCCGGTGGGCAGATGGGCCCGGATCCGATGACCTGTTGTCCGGTGGGCAGATGGGCCCCGATCCGATGACCTGTTGTCCGGTGGGCAGATGGGCCCCGATCCGATGACCTGTTGTCCGGTGGGCAAACATGCCTGGATCCGATGACCTGTTGTCTGGTGGGCAGTTGGGCCCCGATCCAAAGACCTGTTCTCAGGTGGGCAAACGGGCCTGGATCCGATGACCTGTTGTCCGGTGGGCAGATGGGCCCCGATCCAATGACCTGTTGTCCGGTGGGAAAAAGGGCCTAGATCCAGACAACAGGTCATCGGATCAGGGCCCATCTGCCCACCGGACAACAGGTCATCGGACCCGCCCGTCTGCCCACTGGACAACAGGTCATCGGATCAGGGCCCGTTTGCCCACTGGACAACAGGTCATCGGATCGGGGCCCGTCAGCCCACCGGACAACAGGTCATCGGATCGGGGCCCGTCAGCCCACCGGACAACAGGTCATCAGATCGGGGCCCATCTGCCCACCGGACTACAGGTCATCGGATCCAGGCCCGTTTGCCCACCAGATAACAGGTCATCGGATCGGGACCCATCTGCCCACCGGACAACAGGTCATCGGATCCAGGCCCCTTTGACCTGTTGTCCGGTGGGCAGATGGGCCCATTGTCCAGTGGGCAAACAGGCCTGCATCCGATGGTCTGTTGTCTGGTGGACAGATGGACCCCGATCCGATGACCTGTTGTCCAGTAGGAAAACTGGTTTGGATCCGATAACCTATTGTCTGTTGGGGCAGACAGGCCCCGATCGAATGATTTGTTGTCCGGTGGGCACACAGACCCCGATCCGATGACCTGCTGTCCGGTGGGCAGACGGGCCCCGATCCGATGACCTGTTGTCTGGTGGGCAGACCGGCCCCGATCCGACGACCTGTTGTCCGGTGGGCATAAGGGCCCCGATCCGATGACCTGTTGTCCAGTGGGCAAATGGGCCTGGATCCGAAGACCTGTTAGATAGGCCCTGATCCAATGACTTGTCCAGTGGGCAAACAGGCCTGGATCGGATTACCTGTTGTCCGTGGGCTGACGGGCCCCGATCCTTTGACCTGTTGTCCGGTTGGCAAATGGGCGACCTGTTGCCAGGGGACAGATGGGCCCCGATCCGATGACCTGTTGTCCGGTGGGCAAATGGGCCTGGATCTAATGACCTGTTGTCTGGTGGGCAGAAGGGCCCTGATCCGATCGATGACCTGTTGTCCTTTGGGCAGATGGGCCCCGATCCGATGACCTGCTGTCCGGTGGGCATAAGGGCCCTGATCTGATGACCTGTTGTCCGGTGGGCATAAGGGCCCCGATCCGATGAGCTATTGTCCGGTGGGTATAAGGGACTCGATCCGATAACCTGTTGTCCAGTGGGCAAAAGGGCCTGGATCCGATGGCCTTTTGCCCCGGTGGACAGATGGGCCCTGATCCGATGACCTGTTGTCCGGTGAGCAAAAGCACCTGGATCCGATGACATTGGGTCTGGTGGGCAGATGGGCCCCGATACGATGACCTGTTGTCTAAGGGGCAGATGGGCCCCGATCCAAAGACCTGTTCTCCGGTGGGCAAACGGGCCTGGATCCGATGACCTATTGTCCAGTAGGCAGATGGGGCCCCATCCGATGACCTGTTGTCCGGTTTGCAAACAGGCCTGGATCCGATGACCTGTTGTCCGGTGGGTGGGAAGATGGGCCCCGATCCAATGACCTGTTCTCTGGTGGGTAAACGGGCCTGGTTCCGATGGCCAACATGTTGTCCAGTGGGCAGATGGGCCCGATCAGATGACCTGTTGTCCGGTGGGCAAACGGGCCTGGATCAGATAACCTGCTGTCGAGTGGGCTAACTAACGGGCCTCGATCCGATGACCTGTTGTCTTGTGGGCAGACAGGCCTGGATCCGATGACCTGTTGTCCAGTGGGCAGATGGGCCCCGATCCGATGACCTGTTGTCCGGGGGGCAGATGGGCCCCGATACGATGACCTGTTGTCCGGAGGGCAGACAGGCCCGGATCCGATTGTTTGTTGTCTGTCCGGTGCACAGATGGGCCCCGGGATCCGATGACCTGTTGTTTGGTGGGCAGACAGGCCCCGATCCGATGACCTGTTGTTTGGTGGGCAGACGGGCCCCGATCCGCAGACCTGTTGTCCGGTGGGCAGACGGGCCCCGATCCGATGACCTGTTGTCCGGTGGGTAGACGGGCCCCGATCCGATGACGTGTTTTCCGGTGGACAGACCGGCCTCACTGTATGTAGTGCTCATGGCTGATAAGGATGGTGATCTGATTGCTACAAAACAGGAGTTCACAGCATTCCTTCACCCTGAAGAGTATGACTACATGAAAGATATTGTTGTCCTGGTCAGTACTAGCATGCTCTTTTAAATAATTAATTTCTGTATTTAGAATGAAACTTGGTAAACTTAAAGGGCTTCTCCATTTATTTATTTATTTTTTTTTATTGGTGACCTATCCATAAAGTGAACCTGGTCGACTTACGGGCAGCATGTATCAGACAGTGACTGTAGGATGCTGTGCTGTAGAATAATCGGACATGTGGATCCCCGGCAGCTTCTTCCCGCCCACTGCCTTGGATTATCAGATCTCTGCCTACAGGTGTGATGTCTGATACATGCTGCCCATTCACTTTAAAAAAGTTAATCAATGTCAGATTGATGGGGTCAGACACCCAGCCTGCCACAAATAGTGCTCATCAGTCACTGTATATAGTGCTCTGCACTCACTGTATATAGTGCTCATCTGGTATATAGTGCTCTGCACTCACTGTATATAGTTAGTGCTCATCTGTCACTGTATATAGTGCTCAGCAGCTCATCAGTCACTATGTACAGCACGATCCGATGACCGACTAGTCGTCCGGTGGACAGACCGGCCATGATCCGAACAACAGCATCGGATCGGGGCCCATCTGCCCACCGGACAACAGGTCATCGGATCGGGGGCCATCTGCCCACCGGACAACAGGTCATCGGATCCGGGCCCATCTGCCCACCGGACAACAGTTCATCGGATCCAGGCCCATCTGCCCACCGGACAACAGGTCATCGGATCCAGAACCGTTTGCCCACCGGACAACATTTGGTCATCGGATCCAGGCCCGTTAGTTAGCCCACTCAACAGCAGTGCATCTGATCCAGGCCCGTTTGCCCACCCTTGACCACAAAACAGCTAAGGACGGCCCACACATACTGTGTAAAAGTGATAATTTCACACTGACAATCCCTAGTGCAGGTTGTAAAGCTGGGGCTGTCAATACTTATGAGGGGGCTGCTGTAACATGGGCAGGGGGCTTTTATACAATGGCTCGTAAAGCCAGTGCAGTGCTTTCATGTCATTTATTACATGGATAGCTACAACAACATATGAAAAAAAGTACAAAAGTACAATTAGGAGGTCATCTTTAGAACATGACCCTGAAGATTATATTTTCCAGTGAAAATAAATCATTTGGTCTCATACATGATCTACAAATACCAAAGTGACAGATTTTTACCCCAAGTTCCTCTAGTACAATTTCTTGTCTGGTTTGGAAAAAATGTTTTCAAATACCCTCTTGGGCAATTCTGAGTTAATAGAGGGGTCTCCCCATTCAGGTCCCATCATCTATTGGCTGGCAGGGGAGCTATAAAAAGAGTCTCTCTCTGGAGGACAGGTCATCGGATCCAGACCCGTTTGCCCACTGTCCGGACAAAAGGTCATCGGATCAGGGCCCGTCTGCCCACCTTACAACAGGCCATCGGATTAAAGCCCGTCTGACGCCCACAGGACAATAGGTCATCGGATCCAGGCCCGTTTGCCCACCGGAAAACAGGTCATCAGATCCCGGGGCCCATCTGCCTACCAGACAACATGTTGGTCATTGGATCGGGGCCCATCTGTACACCGGACAACTGGTCATCGGATCCAGGTCCGTTTGCCCACCGGAAAACAGGTCATCGGATGGGGGCCCATCTGCCGACCGGACAAAAGGTCATCGGATTCAGGCCAGTTTGCCCACCGGACAACAGTTGGTCATTGGATCGGGGCCCATCTGTACACCGGACAACTGGTCATCGGATCCAGGTCCGTTTGCCCACCGGAAAACAGGTCATCGGATGGGGGCCCATCTGCCGACCGGACAAAAGGTCATCGGATTCAGGCCCGTTTGCCAACCGAACAGCAGGTCATAGGATCGAGGCCCTTATACCCACCGGACAATAGCTCATCGGATCGGGGTCCTCATGCCCACTGGACAACAAACAGGTCATCGGATCAGGGCCTGTCTGACCTCCGGACAACAGGTCATCGGATCGGGGCCCGTCTGCTCACCGGACAACAGGTCATCGGATCCGGGCCCGCCTGACCTCCGGACAACAGGTCATGGGATCGGGGCCAATCTGCCCACCAGACAACAGGTCATTGGATTGGGGCCCATCTGCCCACCAGACAACAGGTCATTGGATTGGGGCCCATTTGCCCACCGGACAACAGGTCATCGCGATGATCGGCGCCTGTCTGCCCACCGGACAACAGATCATCGGATCCAGGCCCGTTAGCCCACTCGACAGCAGGTCATCTGATCCAGGCCCGTTTCCCCACTGGACAACAGGTCATCGGATCGGGGCCCATCTGCCCACTGGACAACAGGTCATCGGATCCAGGCCCGTCTGCCCAACAGACAACAGGTCATTGGATCAGGGCCCATCTGTCCACCGGGCAAAAGGTCATCGGATCCAGGCCCGTTTGACCACCGGACAACAGGTCAAAGGATCGGGGTCCATCAGCCCACGGACAACATGTTGGTCATCCAATCCAGGCCTATTTGCCCACTGGACAATCGGATCAGGGCCCATTTGCCCACCGGACAACAGGTCATCAGATCCAGGCCCATTTGCCCACCGGAGAAGAGGTCATCAGATTCAGGCCCATTTGCCCACCGGACAACATGCTCATCGTATCAAGGCCCTTATATCCACCGGACAATAGCTCATCGGATTGGGGCCCTTATGCCCACTAGACAACAGGTCATCGGATCTGGGCCCTTATGCCCTCCAGACAACAGCTCATCGGATCGGGCCCATCTGCCCACCGGACAACAGCTCATCGGATCGGGGCCCTTATGCCCACCAGACAACAGGTCGTCGGATCGGGGCCGGTCTGCCCACCAGACAACAGGTCATCGGATCGGGGCCCGTCTGCCCACCAGACAACAGGTCATCGGATCGGGGCCCGTCTGCCCACCGGACAGCAGGTCATCGGATCGGGGTCTGTCTGCCTACCGGACAACAGATCATCCGATCGGGGCCCGTCTGCCCCAACAGACAATAGGTCATCGGATCCAAACCAGTTTTCCTACTGGACAACAGGTCATCGAATCGGGGTCCATCTGACCACCGGACAACAGTCCATCGGATGCAGGCCTGTTTGCCCACTGGACAACAGGTCAACGGATCGGGGCCCATCTGCCCACCGGACAACAGGTCAAAGGGGCCTGGATCCGATGATCTGTTATCCGGTGGGCAATCGGACCTGGATTCGATGACCTGTTGTCCGAGTGGACAGAAGAGCCCCGATACGATGACCTGTTGTCCGGTGGACAAATGGGCTTGGATCCGATGACCTGTTATCTGGTGGGCAGATGGGCCCCGATCCAAAGACCAGTTCTCCGGTGGGCAAACGGGCCTGGATCCGATGACCTGTTGTCCGGTGGGCAGATGGGCCGGATCTGATGACCTGTTGTCCAGTGGGCAGATGGGCCCCGATCCGATGACCTGTTGTCCAGTGGGCAAACGGGCCCCGATCCAATGACCTGTTGTCCAGTGGGCAGACGGGCGGGTCCGATGACCTGTTGTCCGGTGGGCAGACGGGCCCTGATCCCATGACCTGTTGTCCGGTGGACAGACCGACCACGAACCGATGGCCTGTTTTCCGGTGGGCAGACGGTCCCTGATCCGTTGAGCTATTGTCCGGTGGGCATAAGGGCCCCGATCCGATGAGCTATTGTCCGGTGTGTATAGAGGCCTCGATCCGATGATATGTTGTCCTGTGGACAGACGGGCCTGGATCCGATGACCTGTTGTCCAGTGGGAAAATGGGCCTGGATCCGATGACCTGTTGTCCGGTGGGCAAACGGGCCTGGATCCGATGACCTGTTGTCCGGATCTAGGCCCGTTTTCCCACCGGACAACAGGTCATTGGATCGGGGCCCATCTAGATGCCCACCGGACAACAGATCATCGGATCCAGGCCCGTTTGCGCACCTGAGAACAGGTCTTTGGATCGGGGCCCACCTGTCCACCAGACAACAGGTCATCAGATCCAGGCCTGTTTGCCCACTGGACAACAGGTCATCAGATCGGGGCCCGTCTACCCACCGGACAACAGGTCATCGGATCCAGGAATGTTTGCCCACCGGACAACAGGTCATCGGATCGGGGCCCATCTGCCCACCGGACAACAGGTCATCGGATCGGGGCCCATCTGCCCACCGGACAACAGGTCATCTGATCCAGGCCCATCTGCCCACCGGACAACAGGTCATCTGATCCAGGCCCGTTTGCCCACCGGACAACAGGACATCGGATCGGGGCCCATCTGCCCACTGGACAACATGTTGGTCATCGGATCCAGGCCCAATTACCCACCGGAGAACGGGTCTTTGGATCGGATCCCATCTGCCCCTTAGACAACACATCAGATCCAGGCCCGTTTGCCCACCGGACAACAGGTCATTGGATCGGGGCCCATCTTCCCACCGGACAACTGGTCATCGGATCCAGGCCCGTTTGCCCACCGGAGAACAGATCTTTGGATCGGGGCCAATATGCCCCATAGACAACAGGTCATCGAATCCAGACCTGTTTGCCCACCGGACAAGTTGTCATTGGATCAGGGTCCATCTGCCCACCGGACAACAGGTCATCGGATCCAGGCCCATTTGCCCACCAGACAACAGGTCATCGGATCCAGGCCCATTTGCCCAACGGACAACAGCTCATTAGATCAAGGCCATTATACCCACCGGACAATAGCTCATCGGATCGGGGCCCTTATGCCCTCCGGACAACAGGTCATTGGATCGGGGCCCGTCTGCCAACCGGATAACAGGTCATTGGATCGGGGCCCGTCTGCCCACCGGACAACAGGTCATTGGATCGTTGCTCGTCTGCCCACCGGACAACAGGTCATCGGATCGGGGCCTATCTGCCCACCGGACAAGAGGTCATCGGATCCGGGCCCATCTGCCCACCGGACAAGAGGTCATCTGATCCAGATCCCATCTGCCCACCGGACAACAGGTCATTGGATCGATGCCCATTTGCGCACCAGACAACAGGTCATCGGATCGGAGCCCGTCTGCCCACCGGACAACAGGTCATCGGATCCAGGCCCATCTGCCCACCGGACAACAGCTCATCGGATCTGGGCCCGTCTGCTCACCGGGCAACAGGTCATCGGATCCAGGCCCATCTGCCCACCGGACAACAGGTCATCGGATCCAGGCCTGTTTGCCCACCGGGCAATAGCTCATCGGATCGGGGCCCTAATGCCCACCGGACAACAGGTCATCAGATCCGGGCCCTTATGCCCACCGGACAACACGTCATCGGATCGGGGCCCTTATGCCCACCGGACAACAGGTCATCGGATCCGGGTCTTTATGCCCACTGGACAACACGTCATCGGATCGGGGCCCGTCTGCCCACCGGACAACGGGTCATCGGATCGAGGCCCGTCTGCCCACCAGACAACAGGTCATCGGATCAGGGCCCATCTGCCCACCGGACAACAGGTCATCGGATCGAGGCCCTTATACCCACCGGACAAAAACCTAACTGTTTGTCAATGACATACATGTGGATAAGGACTGAGAGACTGAACCACTAATAGACACAGAAACATGGGAAGCAAGATGAAATAGACTTTCCAGCTCAGGCAAAAGGTGGCCACCCACCGGACAACAGGTTATCGGATTGGGGCCCGTCTGTCCACAGGACAACAGATCATAGGATTGAGGCCCGTCTGCCCACCGGACAACAGGTCATCTGATCGGGGCGCATCTGCCCACCGGACAACAGGTCATCGGATCCAGGTCCTTTTGCCCACCGGACAACAGGTCATCGGATCGGGGCCCATCTGCCCACAGGACAACAGGTCATCGGATCCAGGACCGTTTGCCCACCGGACAACAGGTTATCAGATCGAGGCCCTTCTACCCACCGGACAAAAACCTTACTGTTTGTCAAGTGATATACTGTGGATAAGGGCTGAGAGACTGAACCACTAATAGACACAGAAACATGGGAAGCAAGATGAAATAGACTTTCCAGCTCAGGCAAAAGGTGGCCACACCCTTATATGCACTTGTGCACATTAGACTGAAAAAAGCTGAAGGACTGAACTGGAATGTAAATTGGTGTACATGCTACAAGTAAGAGCATGTTCACACATGGTCACTAAACGGAAAAAAAACAAATATAGAAACACAATACACAAATACCCTGCCTGGTCGGACGACTGCTTTCTGGTAGCGTATATGGCTTCAGGGGAGGGAACGATTACAGAGCAAAAGAAACAGGACTATTACATTTTATATTTAATCCAAAAGAGGCCGTGCTTATGAAAAATATACAAAAGGTTTTATAAAAGGGGACATTTACAGTACAGAATATACAGCGTCACTGGTGTTATATATGAGGGGATGTATGTGTCACTTAGGTTGCTAGCCTGTGTGAACGGAAACCTACATACTTTCCGCCAGCATATTATATGCTGGGGGCTAACTCACTAAAGGGTGTGTTTTTTTGTGAATGGCAAAGAGGGTGGGACACCATTCACACTACCTCGCCTCAGGGTGTGGCTGAGCAAGCTTAAATACACAGTCACTGTTTTTTTTTCTGTTGTGTTTGGAGAGGCAAGGTCTCCAGACTGAGAAGCCATAGCTCAGGAAGGAGCTGAAGGCTGTGCTACAACCTGTGTGGGCAAACCACACACTCCTATGGACTGTGCTGTCGTTTATCTTTTGCTTTGTCATTTTGCCAGTAAGGTCGTGTTTATTTTTAATGGAGCTGCGGGGCTTTATGCCATATAAAAAAGCCTGCAGAGAAAACCCGGTTCCTGAGTCTACTTCCGAAAGCGGACAAGTGAGTCGTCTTACCACAACAGTTACACAAAATAAACAGGATTACAGAAGACTTACTATAAAGATCGCTGAGATGATTCGGTATAGGTGGAGGGGAGGTGCCCCAATTATTGATTTGACCGTTCTCGAACAGGATCCGTTGCTTATAGAACCTATACCCCCCGGCAATGAATACTGACCCCCCTTTGACTGTGTCCTTTATGCCGAAGGTGGAGACCTGCCCACACACCCCACGTGATGACCTCACGTATGCTGGGCTCCAGCCTTCATATTTTTATTAGAATCTCTAATTTCTGGCATAACTTATCGCTGGTTGATCGCAGAAGCCCCAAAGTGATACCATATTTTCCATTATGAATTTAACTCTCTTTAGAGACCACAGATGACTTAGTTGCGATCTGTTATTTTGTTACTTTTCCATCACAGCTTCCCGGAGGGGCTTACAGCTATGGAAAAATATCCATATTACTCCTTAGCTGACCCTGCAACTAAAAATATGGGTCCCATTATTATCAGAAGTATAGCACTTCAGTTATTCCATATTTTGTGTCGGTGACAAAAATCCTGCAGTTTGCAGCTGGGAATTGTCCTGGTTATTGTGAGTGTGTTTGAAATGGGAGAAAGATACCCCGAACCGTTCAGGGTGATCGGAAGGCTGTATCCCCAGTCGGTCAGGGTGGTGGGCGAGCTGGGTCCATATCTCGTCAGACCACTAGGAAAAGGTGGTTATCCCCCAGGGAAAGGGCAGGAATAACCAACCGCAGATATGTCATGTCTACTCTCTAAAGAAAGTTAAATTGATAATAAAAAATATGGTATCACTTGCGAACTTATGCGATCACATGGCCCCACTCACGCCTCAAAAGTCACATGTGTACCATCGTAAATGCCATCTGTATCGCTCCTGGTTTCAGTTACAGCTGCGAGACGTGCAGTCCTGCCTCATCTGCGCACAGCACAACCCAGGTAAGACAGTAAAAGTCCCTTAGAAAGCGACACCAAGGCCTCTCTACCCACTTCAGAGACTGCAGAGAAAAACAAACACACTCTAATACATCACTAGTATTTTGTTGCACCACCTCTGTCTTTAATAACAGCTTGCAGTCTCTGAGGCATGGACTTAATGAGTGACAAACAGTACTCTTCATCAATCTGGCTCCAACTTTCTCTGATTGCTGTTGCCAGATCAGCTTTGCAGGTTGGAGCCTTGTCATGGACCATTTTCCTCAACTTCCACCAAAGATTTTCAGTTGGATTGAGATACGGACTATTTTCAGGCCATGACATTGACCTTATGTGTCTTCTTTCAAGGAAGGTTTTCACAGTTTTTGCTCTATGGCAGGATGCATTACCATCTTGAAAAATGATGTCATCATCCCCAAACATCCATTCAATTGATGGGATAAGAAAACTGTCCAAAATATCAATGTAAACTTGGGCATTTATTGAAGATTTAATGACAGCCATCTCCCCAGTGCCTTTACCTGACATGCAGCCCCATATCATCAATGACTGTGGAAATTTGCATGTTCTCTTCATGCAGTCATCTTTATAAATCTCATTGGAACGGCACCAAACAAAAGTTCCAGCATCATCACCTTGCCCAGTGCAGATTTGCGATTCATCACTGAATATGACTTTCATCCAGACATCCACAGTCCACGATTGATTTCCTTAGCCCATTGTAACCTTGTTTTTTTTCTGTTTAGGTGTTAATGATGGCTTATGTTTAGCTTTTCTGTATGTAAATCCCATTTCCTTTAGGCGGTTTCTTACAGCTCGGTCACAGGCATTGACTCCAGCTTCCTCCCATTCATTCCTCATTTGTTTTGTTGTGCATTTCCTGTTTTGGAGACATATTGCTTTAAGTTTCCGGTCTTGACGCTTTGATGTCTTCATTGGTCTACCAATATGTTTGCCTTTAACAACCTTCCTGTTACGCTCGCGCCCGGACTGACTAGCGTGAGCGTGATTAGTGATCCCACTGTACCATGAACCGAGGAGTGCCTGGAGGGGCGTAACTAAGTATCAACCCGATCCAACCAAGGTCGCATGGCGGCTAGTCGACTCCGTGGACCAAGGAGGAACCGAACAGAGGGACCAGGTGCGACTCCAGGTCAGACCCCGGTCACAGTTGTTGACCCACACCGGGGAATGCAGGAACAGGCAGGTTAGATTGGCATACAGGCAGGTGGGTATTGGCAAGTACGGCTGGTATGCAGACAGGTGGGTACTGGCAAGTACGGCTGGTATGCAGACAGGTGGGCACTGGCAAGCACGGCTGGTATGCAGACAGGTGGGTATTGGCAAGTACGGCTGGTATGCAGACAGGTGGGTACGGGCAAGCACGGCTGGTATGCAGACAGGTGGGCACTGGCAAGCACGGCTGGTATGCAGACAGGTGGTCACTGGCAAGCACGGCTGGTATGCAGATAGGGAGATACTGGCAAGCACGGCTGGAGTGCAGACCGGGAGGTACTAGCAGGTTGGAGCGCAGGCTGGATAGGGTCCAGTACAGACTGGGAGACAGCTACAGAGCCGCAGATGCGGTAGAAAAGCAGAGTAAAGCGAAACCGCCAGAGCGGAGGACAAGGCAGAGCAGAGAGGAACTGCTGGTGCGGTGAGCAAGGCAGAGCAGAGAGAAGCCGCCGGAGCGGTGAGCAAGGCAGAGCAGAGAGAAGCCGCCGGAGCGGTGGGCAAGTCAGAGCAGAGAGAAACCGCCGGAACGGTGGGTAAGGCAGAGCAGAGGGAAAACGCCGGAGCGGTGGGCAAGTCAGAGCAGAGAGAAACCACCGGAGCGGTGGGTAAGTAAGAGCAAAGAGAAACCGCTGGTGCGGTGGGCAAGGCAGAGCAGAGAGAACCCGCCGTAGCGGTGGGCAAGTCAGAGCAGAGAGAAGCCGCCGGAGCGGTGGGTAAGGCAGAGCAGAGGGAAGCCGCCGGAGCAGTGGGCAAGTCAGAGCAGAGAGAAACTGCCGGAGCGGTGGGTAAGGCAGAACAGAGGGAAACTGCCGGAGCGGTGGGCAAGTCAGAGCAGAGAGAAACCGCCGGAGCGGTGGGCAAGACAGAGTAGAGCGAAACCGCAGGTGCGGTGGACAAGGCAGAGAGGACAGGGCTCTGTTCACATGGAACAGACTGGAAAATACAGGAAGATACGGAGGAAGGGAAAAGGGACAAGCAGAACCAGATACACACAAGGTACTTCCTATGACAGATAACAGGTCTGGGTATGCAACCAGCCCCCAGAGATGGCGGGAACAGACAAGAAGCAGAACTGGACCTGGCAACTTCAGAGTCAAGGAGTACACTGAATGTTAGTGTTGCTCAGGCACCTCCTACTGTGTGGAGGGGGTTTAAATATCCAGTGACTCACAGCAATAGGCTGGAGACGCATTAGGGGTGCGCCCACAGCAGCTATAAGAATCAGGAAGTAACCGGGCCGCCGCCCTAAGCAGTCAGTCAAGAGACATGCACACAGCATGAACTGGAGCAAGATTTGCAGGCTGGACTGACTGGTAAGATTGCGGTCTTGCATAGTGGGAAGTGGTTCACTATGCAAGCACGCCGCCAGGGATGTTACACTTCCCATGTTGTTTGTATTTGGTCCAGAGTTTAGACACAGCTGGCTGTGAACAACCAACATATTTTGCAAAATTGCGTGATTTACCTTCTGTTAAGAGTTTGATAATCCTCTCCTTTGTTTCAATTGACATCTCTCGTGTTGGAGCCATGATTCATGTCAGTCCACTTGGTGCAACAGCTCTCCAAGGTGTGATCACTCCTTTTTAGATGCAGACTAATGAGCAGATCTAATTTGATGCAGGTGTTAGTTTTGGAAATGAAAATTTACAGGGTGATTCCATATTTTTTTCCTCAGAATTGAGTGATTCCATAATTTTTTCCCTCTGCTTGGTCTGAAAAAAATTATCCTTACTGAGTACCATATTTTTTATCTTGATTTCTTTTAGTGTTTCTTAAAGCCCTAAAGTTGCCATTTGAAATGACTTTAGTTTTGTGCCATGTCTGTGATCTGCTTTTTTTCAACAACATTAAACAACTGAATGAACATCCTCCGAGCCCGGTGATTCCATAATTTTTGCCAGGGGTTGTATGGACTAGGACAACAAATTTATTCAACATCATGCTTTTCTTATAAAAGATATGGAAGGAGAAAAGCCGAAGGACTGTTGGATTTGAACACACAGCCCAGTATCTGCAAAGACTATGCCGTACTTAGCCTTACCTCTGGAGCCAGGGGAGGTATTAACACCCCACTGCAAACACAATGAGAAAAACCTACAAGATGCAAAATGAACATAAACCCTGCTGTAAATAAATAAAAAGCAAGTGCATTTAAATAAAATAGGGTTCTTAGTAACACTGTTTTTGATCAAAAATAGTATAAAAGATTTCCCACTGCGACAAGGTGAACCCGTTCAGGAAAGTCAAACACTGTCTAATATAAATTGACTTTCCAGAACAGCAGGGTTTATGTGGGTGAAACGCACGTAGGGGCGCGAGGACACACAGCTCATATTCACCCTTCACTATAAGTATATGTAACTACCTATTAGGATGATATCTTATACATGAATATATTAAGTCAGTGGTGAGGTGCGCAATTTTTGCTTACATTTATCTCTAGGGTCATCCTATTTAGGATTCAGACATATCTATTGGTATGTAGGACCATATACATTCCCCATTTAGCCCTTTTAGGTGTATTACTATTAGGACTAATTAAATCATTTTGATCCAGTTTTGCACAAAGCACATGTCACTTTATAAAGGTATTGGGGATATTTAATTGTGGTTTGATAAAAACTTTTTTACTTGATTTGTAACTGTAAAAAATATTCAAGATGATCCCTTGTCAATCATTGTGCCCTGTTGGCGGGCTTATAGAGCTCTTCTAATGTACAGTGTAATCCAACACTTCTGCAAGGGAGGGGGCCGAGAGGCAGGGAGTGACAAATGTCTCATAGCAGCTCTCAGCCCAGAAGCTGCCATAGAAAGACCTCCTGTGGACCCCAGCCATGTGGTCTTTTATGTCTGACCATTATATTTCAACACCAAATAGATTTTTGGAAACACACAAATTGGATGAATCTCACCCTTCCTTTCAGCACAGTCCAGCGTGTAGGGAAAGGGAGATACATGACACAGCCTTGCGAGAGCCCCTAGGGCCCCGGTGCTTGGTTTCCACGCATAGCAGGAGCCCGGCCTGATCCGATGACACCAGAACCGGCTCCCTAGGTCCGTCCATTAAGGAAGTATAGCTGTTTTAGTTTTAGAGTTTTTAGCTGAGAGAGGCCAGGGGTGGAGATTCAGGTCCAGCCAGGGGGCAGAAAGGGGAGTGACCAAGAGGGGTTAAGAGCTCCAGCAGCCCTAGATCCATTGTCTTTTTCCCTGGGAGGTCGTGATGACACATCATGTGTGGGAGAAGTCCTGCAACAAAGGGGACCACAAGCCTCCCATGTGGCAGCCCCTCCCTCACAAGCCAGCTCTTCCAATTGACTGGTGACTGATTCTTAATAACTGCTTTATATCTTTTGTACTCCTACTATTGTGTTTGTTTCTCTGACCATTATGTAAATGTAACCCTTATGTATATAGTGTAATGTCTAGTGTGCCCTTACGGCGATTAAATATATGATTTAACCTTGGGCTGCTCTGTTATCTTGATCCATGAACTCATATGTCCGTTGTTTGGCTTAATCCTCATGCTACCGGGGCAGGTTTCTGGCCCCATATAATTCCCGTTAACGGACCGGGGATTTATATCTAATAGAAACTGGTGGCAGCTCTACCAGGCCAACAAGGTTCTGCTTCACTGGGGCTAGTGAATGGGCCTCTCAGCCTGTCAGGGGTGTGAGCGAGTGTGATGCCATGTCAGTGACTGAGTGGGCCACCTCTTCTCACTCCCGGTGCCTTCTTGTACCCGTGTGGACAGGAGGTGTCTGTGTAGAACTGTACCAATCTGAACTTACGCATCCTCGAGGGGGTTCAGAACGTAACGTTGGTGCAAGGGGCAGATCCTTATCACGTGATCTGTCGGACGTAATTGTGACGTCAGGTGGGTTACGAGGTGTGGATCTATCACAAGTGGTGGCAGTGGTGGGATTCTGCGGGGTCCCTCTGGTGCCATTTCTTCACATTGGTGGCAGCGGTGGGATTCTGCGCGGTCATTTAGTGCCATTCATCACAAGTGGTGGCAGCGGTGGGATTCTGCAGTGTCCCTCTGCTGCTGTTTCTTCACAGTACCCTATTAGCACCTTATAAGGACAAAAGGAGTTATGAAATGATCTGTGTCTCCTCTGTGTAGCACTGTGTTATTTTAAATTTGTTAGATGTGTTTAATAAAGATATTTTTTGGTTTAAAAAGAACTCTGGTTATCTGGGCTTTCTTTTTTAGGCCCACTCTTCATGTTAATTATGTGTTGTTTTGGAGTTTAAAAAACATGACATTGTTACCTTATGAGTATAATGTTGAAGATGCATACAAGCAGCACACAAGCTGCACATCGAAAACATACAAGCTGCATACAAGCCACATACAAACTCCATAAAAGCAGCATACAAGCTGTATACAAGATGCATTCAAGCTGCACACAATCTGTATCCAAGATGCATAAAAGCCGCATACAAGTTGAATATAAGCTGCATACAAGCAGCAAACAAAGCCGCATACAAGATGTACACAAGCTGCATACAAGCAGCATACAAGATGCACACAAGGCACATACAATCTGCACACAAGCAGCATACAGGATGCATACAAGCTGCACACAAGGCACATACAATCTGCACATAAGCAGCATACAGGATGCATACAAGCAGCATATAAATTGCATACAGGTAGCACACAAGTTGCATACAAGCTCCATACAAGACACATACAATCTGCATACAAGCATCATTCAATCTGCATTCAAGGCACATACAATCCGCATACAAGCTGCAAACAAGGCACATACAATCTGCATACAAGCCGCATACCATCTGCACACAAGCAACATACATGATGCATATAAGCTGCACACAAGCAGCATACAAGGCACATACAATCTGCATAGAAGCAGCATACAATCTGCATACAAGCAGCATACAATGGTACATACAAGATGCATTCAAGCCACATATAAGATGTATACAGGATACATAAAAGTTGCATACAAGGCACCTACAAACTGTATACAGGATACATACAACCTGCATAAAAACCGCACATATAGACACATACAAGCAGCTGTATAAAGGATACATCCATGTTGCATGCAGGATACATAAAAGGCACATACAAGCTGCATACAAGCCGCATATACGTTGCATACAGGATACAAACACGGCACATACAAGCTGTATACAGGATACATACATGGCACATACAAGCTGTATACAGCGTAGGGATTTGTACTCACTGAGCCGCGTTGTAGGTAGGCACAGGTTCACATAGTGATGCAGTCCGCGGGTTCAAACAAACTGGTGGTTTATTTAGTGCCCATACACCAGTGAGGAAACAAAAGTAACAGCCTTTTCCTGGCACAAAAAAGTAATAACAGAACAAAGCTCAAAATAACAAGTCCATGCAGCACGGCCTCAGCCGTTTAAACAAAGTGCCTTCCTCTGCCTCCTGCAGAGTCTAAGCAGCACATGCAAGGTCTGCTCACCTTATCCAACACAGATGTGACACCCCAGGGGTCTGGTTGCCACAGTGATAGAGATATTACGTCTGAGAGCAGGTGGGAGGTCTCTTGGTCAGGAATCCTATGCATGCCACACCTCCTGCACAGTCCTGGGAGGGGAAGAACTTCCCCTATATAAAACTGTGGCTGAGGCAGGGTTAGTGAGTAGAGAAGAAGTAGAGACAGAGAAAAGCAGCAGATATAGGAGAAGAACATCAGGAGCTCTGTGGGAGCAGTGCTATAAGGAGTCAGGGGCTGGCAGCTGCAGAGCTCGCCCTGACTGAGAAGCTATCACCGGACCCGGAGTCCGAGGCTGTGGGGACTAATCTTTACCCAGCAGCAGAAACCGCCCGGCAGGGGATTTCAGGTCCTCTGGCCAAGAAACCCGAAGGCACGGTCACACGCGTGGGACCAGCACCGCCGTCGTGGAGCGGACGCCACTAGAAGGCCCCGAGTCACCGGCCATACGGGTGAGCACCACACGGTACACTCAGGGACGTGGGCTACTTATACCCGCCTCTAGCAAGGTAGCCAGAAGAGTACAGTCAGTTTGGGAGGCCTACAACTCCGCCTGGCCAGGGAAGATCCCATCTGCTCAAGGACTGACCAGGCCCCGATCGCTAGCCAGTACTCCGGGAGGGTCTATCTTTATCACCAGTAAAGACCCTGAACTACACCGCATCGTCTCTGAGTGATTCCTGCTACCCCCATCATCGTCGGCTGCCCTGAGGCCATACCCCTCCCGTTGGGGGTGATACTACCACACTGCACAATCCTACCACCGGCCTCAGCGGTCTGCCCTGCAGCGGCAGCTCCTTCGCTGCATTCAACGGGTGGCGTAGTCGTCCAACATCTACCGCTAATACAATGCCACTTAGTCTGACTCCCTGGGCACGGACCGGGTCACCGCCACGAGACTACAACCCTCAACAGATCCGGCTCCGGGTAAGCTCCTGCATGCGCAACGCTGTGCGACACAGGCCCAGGGGTGCGTCACAGACAGACTGTGAGACAGGCGCAGCTGTCTTAAATCAGCCTTCCAAGACCTGGACTGGATGTACTGTAAGTGAGCAGCTGTTCCCCCCTCAGCTCTTTCAGCTGCTCGTAAAACCCGGCTCTGTAATCTGGGCCCATTAAACTCCTCTCAGCACTATGTGTGCTGGAGCCTGCTTCTCCGGGTCCTACATCACCGAAGCTTGGCACTTCAGGGACACATACCTCCCGTCCACGACCTGTCCAGCAGCCACCTTATATACCCCCCCCTCTGCCCAAAGCCGGGGGGCTTGGCACCTTCTGTCACCATACAATAAACCCTTGACAAGGCATCAGCATACCCATGTTGTTTCCCAGGCCTATGTTCTACCCGGAAACAAAAATCTTGTAGAGCCAGGAAACACCTAGTCACTCTGGCATTGTTCCCCTTCTTTTCACGCATCCACCTCAGTGGGGCATGGTCTGACACTAGCCTGAACCTTCTACCTAACAGGTAATACCTCAGACTGTCTAACACCCACTTAATGGCCAAACATTCTTTTTCTACAATGGAGTAGTTCTTCTCACAAGTGGAGAGCTTCTGACTGAGGTATATTACAGGGTGCTCTTCTCCGTTAATCTCCTGGGACAAGACTGCTCCCAGCCCAACATCCGATGCATCCGTCTGGACCACAAACTCCTTGGAGAAGTTGGGCGCCACCAAGACTGGCTGTTTACAGAGGACCAGTTTCAATTCCTGGAAGGCCGCTTCTGCTTCCGGGGACCACTTGGCCATAGCCGACTTCGTCCCTTTCAGAAGATCCGTCAGCGGGGCTGCTATCAGGGCAAAGTTAGGGACAAATCTTCGATAGTAGCCCACAATGCCTAGAAACGCCCTGACCTACTTCTTCGAGAGGGGCTGTGGCCAGTTCAAGATCGCCTCGACCTTATTTATTTGTGATTTTATTTCCCCTCTACCAACCACGTACCCTAGGTACTTGGCTTCCTCCATCTCCATGGCACATTTCTTTGGGTTGATAGTAAAGCCCGCCTTCCTTAGGGCATCAAGTATGGCTTGAACTTTGTCCAGATGACTTTCCCAGTCCTGGGTGAATATGACGATGTCATCTAGGTAGGCCGCTGCATACTTTTTGTGGGGTGCTAAGATCCGGTCCATGGCTCCCTGGAAGGTGGCCAGAGCTCCCTGCAACCCAAACGGCATCCTGACGTATTGATAACATCCGTCTGGCATCGAGAAGGCTCTCTTCTCCTTGGCCTCTTTGGACAGGGTAATTTGCCAATATCCTTTGGTGAGGTCCAGAGTGGTGATGTACCTAGCAAGTCCTAGCCTTTCGATAAGCTCATCTACTCTAGGCATTGGGTATTTGTCGAACTTCGAGATCTTGTTCAGCTTCCTATAGTCATTGCAAAACCACCATTCCCCATCTGCTTTTGGCACTAAGACTATAGGACTGGATCATCCACTTTTGGACTCTTCAATGACTCCCAGGTTAAGCATCCTCCTCACTTCTTTTGAGATCACCTCTCTGCGGGCCTCGGGGATCTGGTATGGTTTTAGATTGACGCGAACATGAGGCTCTGTGAGAACCTCATGCTCTATGACCTGAGTGAGTCCTGGCAACTCCGAAAACAGATCTTTATTTCGCTGTAGCAACTCTTTGCACTGTTACTTTTGGGCACGTGACAGTGACTCTGCCACCTTGACCTCTTTCACATCGGCCTCAGCCACTAAACAAGGAGCTTCCATTGGCTCTCTATCTTGCCATGGCTTAATCAAGTTAACATGGTAAATTTGGTAGGGCTTCCTCTTCCCCGGTTGGTGGATTTTATAGTTGACTTCCCCCACTTTCTTTACCACCTCATAGGGGCCCTGCCACTTGGCCATGAACTTGCTCTCCACTGTCGGCACTAGCACAAGCACTCGATCTCCTGGGTTGAACGATCTCACCCTGGCTGACCTATTGTACACAACATTGCTTTCAAGGTTTTGTTAAACCTCTCGACCAGTCCGTCCGTCTGGGGATGGTACACGGAGGTTCTCAGTTGTGCTATCTGCAATGTCTTGCACAATTCCCTCATGACCTTCGACATAAATGGAGTTCCTTGGTCTGTTAGGATCTCCTTAGGCAACCCCATTCTTGAAAACATGAGGACTAACTCCCGGGCGGTACACCTGGCGGAGGAGTTTCGTAGTGGTACAGCCTCCGGATACCGTGTAGCATAATCTAATACCATCAGGATATACTGATGCCCTCAGGCGGACTTGACCAGAGGCCCCACTAGATCCATTGCTATGCATTCGAATGGAACCTCGATGATGGGTAGGGGCACTAGGGGACTGCGGAAGTGGGCCACTGGGGAGGTTATCTGGCATGTGGGGCAGGAACGACAATAACTCTTTATTTCTCCATAGCAACCTGGCCAGTAGAATCTCTGGAGGATCCGTTCCTGAGACTTGTCTGCACCCAGGTGACCACTCAACACATGAGAATGAGCCATGTCTAACACCCTGAGTCTATAGGGCTCTGGCACCAGCAACTGTTCTATTACCTCACCCCTGGGCTTGGTTACTCTGTACAGCAAATCCACATTCACAGCAAACTGAGGAAACCGAGTGTCAGCCCCCGGTTCCTGAGGCACCCCATTTAACACAGTAACATTTTCAAAGGCCTCTTTCAGAGTTAAATCCCTGAGTTGGGCAGTTCCAAAGTTTCCCTCGGACACCTCCAGCTCAGGGATATTGGCCTCAGGGGATGTTGCGTCATCCTCATCGCCCACAAACACACACATGGGAAACTCATCTACCATGTTCTGCGGGTAAATTTCCTTAGGGGCGATCTGGCTGTTGACCGAGCAACCAGGTGTCCCCGCTTTCCCCCACATTTCCCAGAATAATGTAAAGTCACGTCCAATTATTATGGGATGCAATAGGTCCTTAACGACCGCCACTTCATGAGATGTGCCACAGTCTGTGTTTACATCCACCTGGGCCACAGGATAGTTTTAGCATCCCCATGGATACACCAGACACCCACCACCTTCCCAGGAACCAGTCGATGAGGGAGTGTGGCCCTTATCAGGGTCACCAAACTTCCTGAGTCCAATAGTCCAGAGACTTGTACCCCGTTTACTGACACTGAACATGCCTGAGGGCCCTCGCCATGTTGAGGAACCGTGCTGCAGGCGGGGTAAGCAAAATAGGAGCAACGCCGGCCCATGTTGCAGTCCATTGGCTCAGAGTTTATGGGACACCGGGCGGCAATATGGCCAGGGGTATGACATCTCCAACACACTATATTATGGGGTGTGACCTTGGGCAGCAACTCAGACCCCTCCTGAACTCTAGGACGCCCCTCAGGTGTGGCGCTAGCTCCATTCTTTTGGGTGTCCGCCTCCTTTTGGGAACCTTATGGGAACCCCAGTATTGAGAGGCTATGACCCCTTGTTTTCCCAACGAACTCTCAACCACCTGGTATCTTTCCACCAACCCCACCAAGTCATCGGCATTATGGGGATCTCACCGACTTCGGGAGAGAGTGTATAAACCTGTGTATAATGACCTTCTCCACCATCTGTGCTGGGGAGGAAGATTCAGGTTGCAACCACTTTTGGACCAGGTGTAGGAGGTCGAACATCTGGGACCGGGCATGTTTGTCACTGCACTAGGCCCAGTGGTGCACCCCTTGCGCCCTGACAGTAAGATTCACTCCCAAGCATGCCAAAATCTCAGTTTTCAACGTAGCGTACTCTTTCGCGTCCTGAAAGGCCAAGTCATAATAGGCCTTCTGTGGATCGCCTATCAAATATGGCGCCAGCACCTCCATCCACTGCTCTGGAGGCAATTTCTCCCTCTCTGCCACCCTCTCAAAGATCGTCAAGAACGCCTCAACGTCATCACCCAGGGTCATCTTTAGTTATGCTCTTCTTACCGTCTTCCTGACGTGTGAGTCATCACCTGGATCTGATGATGTGGCGATCGTCCTGCCACGGATCTGCTCTGCCAAGATTTCCATTTGTCTTTGCTAATGTTGGATCTGCTGCATCAGAAGTTTATCTGCTTCCTGCTGCTGCTCCCGTTGCTGCTGCCTGCTCTGCAGGTACTACTGCTGGAACTGCGCCTGCTGTTGCTGAATTTGCTGCTGGTGCTGCACTTGTTGCGCCTGCTGTGCCTGTAACAGATGTTTAAGCAGTTCCTCCATTTTGTCCGGCGACACTTGCTGGCTTATTGCCGACTTCACCCGAAGTGCCCGAGCTTCTACCGCTACTGGTTTATTTAGTGTCCATACACCAATGAGGAAACAAAAGTAACAGCCTTTTCCTGGCACAAAAAAGGAATAACAGAACAAAGCTCAAAATAACAAGTCCATGCAGCACGGCCTCAGCCGTTTAAACAAAGTGCCTTCCTCTGCCTCCTGCAGAGTCTAAGCAGCACATGCAAGGTCTGCTCACCTTGCCCAACACACACAGACAGACTGAGACAGGCGCAGCTGTCTTAAATCAGCCTTCCAAGACCTGGACTGGAGGTAAGTGAGCTGCTGTCCCCCCCCAGCTCTTTCAGCTGCTCGTAAAACCAGGCCCTGTAATCCGGGCCCATTAAACTCCTCTCAGCACTATGTGTGCTGGAGCCTGCTTCTCCGGGTCCTACATCACCGAAGCTTGGCACTTCGGGGACACATACCTCCCGTCCACGACCTGTCCGGCAGCCACCTTACAGCAGGATACATGCAAGGCACATACAAGCTGTATACAGGATACATACACGCTGTATACATGATACATACAAGGCACATACAAGCTGTATACAGGATACATACACGCTGTATGCAGGATACATACAAGTTGTATACACGATATATACAAGCTGTATACAGGATACATACAAGCTGTATACAGGATATACACAAGCTGTATACAGGATACACACAAGCTGTATACAGGATATACACAAGCTGTAAGTAGGACACACACAAGCTGTATACAGGATACATACAAGTTGTATACAGGATACATACACACTGTATGCAGGATACATACAAGGCACATACAAGCTGTATACAGGATACATACACGCTGTATGCAGGATACATACAAGTTGTATACACGATATATACAAGCGGTATACAGGATACACACAAGCTGTATACAGGATACATACAAGCTGTATACAGGATACATACAAGCTGTATACAGGATACACACAAGCTGTATACAGGATACTTACAAGCTGTATACAGGATACACACAAGTTGTATACAGGATACACACAAGCTGTATATGTAATAGTGGGGAAGGATGTAGCCTTCCCTAGGCACTGAAGTAGTTAAGGAAAATGGTCCCTTAGTTAATCCTCTCTGAACTGTGGTAGGCCAAGCTAAGGGGTTAGCTTCAGTGGTCCAGTCAGTAGAGTAGAGTCGGAACTTAGTGCCCGGATCAAGCCTTGAGTGATATAGAGCTTGTTCCTGGCATAATTCATTGTGGGCTGCAGTACCTGTAAACAGCCACAAGATGCCACTGTCCTGGGTGCAGATGTCAGGTTGAGTCTGCTAGCAGTGTTACAGACAAGGATGAGTTAATGCTGTGTGATGACAGCTCACTGAGGGTGGGCACATTAGGAAAATCTCTGTTTAGTTTCCAGAATCAGGAAGTGATTCTTCAGTAAGAGATTGGACAGCAAATCGTTCAGGCAGCCTGACTATAGTGGCTGCTAGGGTAGACGGGAGCTCCATACCTTCAGACAGTGGGATCACCATTGTGCAAGTCTCCCCACACAAGAGCACGAGTCCTGTCAGCCGGCCGGGGAAACTCATCAAAGGTAGTGAGGACCCAGGGCACTTCTAGTCTGCAGGAAGCAGAGGAAGATAAATAGGACTCCAGGCTAAGACGTGGGGGAGAGATATCGGATCCAGGTCACTGTCAGTATTACAGAAGAGTCTCTTGGGCCAGAGATTAGAGTCACAGAGATGCTTCACTTAAAGAGGGAACCAGGGCAGAAGGAGTTACCAGCGCCTGTGAGAGAGATGATAACCTGTCGGGCCTTATCCATTATATCTGCCTGTAAATATTGTATATATTCCTCTTACCCAAGTAAAGTCCAAGTTCTGGTTAAGAACCTCGTGTCCTCTGAATTTATTGCTGCCCTGGTCCCAGAAGAGAAATGCCTGGAGACAGCCGCGATGGGATGGCTTGAAGTAAGTGAAGAGCACTACATACACAGCAACACTTCAGAGGGAGGACACGTATTGTCTGTAGGGTGCCATAGCGAGAGGGGGCTACAGCTCGCCCACGACTACCTCGCTGGGGCACCTTACATATACACGATATATACAAGCTGTATACAGGATACACACAAGCTGTATACAGGATACACACAAGCTGTATACAGGATGCATACAAGACATAACAAGCTGTATACAGGTTACATACAAGCTGTATACAAGACACATACAAGCTGTATACAGGATACACACAAGCAGTATACAGGATACACACAAGCTGTATACAGGATATATACAAGCTGTATATAGGATACACACAAGCTGTATACAGGATACATACAAGACACATACAAGCTAACATACCATTGGTCAGAATTCCACGAGGACAGCAGATCAGAGAAGAAGGGGATGGTCAGAATAAGGTCCAAGGTCAGGCAGCAGAAGATCAATAAACAGAACAAGGCACAGAGAACAAACCACACACTAGCTGAATGTACAGTACAGACCAAAAGTTTGGACACACCTTTTCATTGAAAGATTTTTCTGTATTTTCATGACTATGAAAATTGTACATTCACACTGAAGGCATCAAAACTATGAATTAACACATGTGGAATTAAATACTTAACAAAAAAGTGTGAAACAACTGAAAATATGTCTTATATTTTAGGTTCTTCAAAGTAGCCATCTTTTGCTTGGATGACTGCTTTGCACACTCTTGGAATTCTCTTGATGAGCTTCAAGAAGTAGTCACCGGAAATGGTTTTCACTTCACAGAGCGAGGGAGGCTGCGTGCACCAGCAGCAGCTGCAGGGAGGCCAGAAGATGGCGGAGCAGGACCGCGGCGGTAAGGGGGACGGCGTCTCTGCCGGGTAGGAGGCAGAGACGCCGATGCTACAGTACCCCCCCTTTACGCCCCCTCTTTTTCAGGCCAGCAAGAAATTTTTTAAGGAGAAGCGGGGCGTGGATGTTCTCACTGGGTTCCCAAGTTCTCTCCTCTGGACCAAACCCCTTCCAATCCACCAGAAAAAAGGTTTTTCCTCTTGCCCTCTTGGTGGCCAGAATGTTCTCTACCTCATAGACGTCCTCAGTGGAGACCGAAGCTGGGGAGGTACCAGGATTGTCGGAAAAAGAATTAAGCACAACTGGTTTGAGGAGAGATACGTGGAAGGAGTTGGGAATCCGTAAGGTGGCCGGGAGTTTTAACTTGTAGGCTACTGGGTTGATTTGCTTGAGGACTTCAAACGGACCGATGAACCGTGGACCCAACTTATAGGAGGGTATTTTGAGACGAACATGTTTGGAGGAGACCCGGACGGAATTGAGGTGGATCCAGACATCTCTTATCAGCATGCTTCTTCATCCGCTCGGAGGATTGAAGAAGTGTGGATCTAGTGTCCTCCCAAATAGTGGAAAATTCGCTGACCAGAGACTCCGCGGCCGGGTTGTCCACTGAAGCGGAGACGGGAAACGGAATCCGGGGATGTTGACCGTAGACCACAAAGAACGGGGACTTGGAAGAAGATTCGCTCTCATGGTTTTTGTAGGAGAACTCGGCCCATGGTAGGAGCTCCACCCAATCGGTATGGTGAGCATTGACAAAGTGCCGGAGGTAGCTGGTAAGGATCTGGTTGATATGCTCCACTTGGCCAATGGACTGTGGATGATAAGCGGAGGAGAAATCCAGGGTGACATCCAGCAGCTTACACGTAGCTCTCCAGAAGCGCGAAGTGAACTGGACCCCTCGATCAGACACAATGTGGAGGGGTAGGCCGTGGAGACGAAAGATGTGATGGATGAAGTCCTTAGCCAGCACAGATGCAGATGGGAGACCAGGCAGAGGGATGAAGTGGGCCATTTTAGAAAAGCGGTCAGCGACCACCCAAATGTCTTTACAACCGGCAGAAACAGGGAGATCCGTAATAAAGTCCATAGCAATGTGTTGCCACGGGGCAGCAGGTATGGGAAGAGGCAGGAGACGGCCGGCAGGGAGATGTCTGGGAACCTTGTTGCGGGCACAGGACGAACAGGCCGTGACAAAGTCTACCACATCCTGGCGCAGGGTAGGCCACCAGTAATGCCGGGTAATAAGCAGGAAGGTCTTCTTCTGGCCAGCATGGCCGGCTAATTTGGATGAATGACCCCAGTGAAGAACCTTCTTACGATCCGGGACCGCTACAAACGTCTTACCGGGTGGGAGACGAGACAGATCCAAGGGGGCCACATTCATGACTTTGGAGGATCGATGATATGCATAGGCTCCTCCTCTTGATCAGAAGACAGACAGGATCGGGACAAGGCATCTGCTTTAACCTTCTTGTCCGCCGGGCGGTAATGTAGGGTAAAGTTAAAGCGGGCGAAGAACAAAGACCACTGGGCCTGACGAGAATTGAGTCTTTGGGCATTCTGAAGATAAGCCAAGTTTTTGTGGTCAGTATAGATGACCACCGGGTGCAGAGTCCCCTCGAGCAGGTAACGCCACTCCTCCAGCGCCAATTTGATGGCTAGCAGTTCTCGGTCTCCTATGGAGTAGTTGCGCTCAGACGAGGAGAAGAGCTTGGAGAAGAAGCCGCAGGTTACCATTCTCCCGGATGGAGATTTCTGGGTGAGCACCGCTCTGACTCCGGAAGAGGAAGCATCAACCTCCAGAAAGAACTGTTTGTTGCTATCCGGAGTTGCTATCCGGACGGTGCAGCACAGGGGCAGAAGAGAAGGCTTGTTTTAAGAAGAGGAAGGCCTCCTCCGCTTCGGACGGCCATTCCTTAGGATTTGCTCCCTTTCGGGTGAGCGCAGAGATGGGAGCAGTCAGGGAAGAGAAATGTGGGATGAAGTGATGGTAGTAGTTGGCGAAGCCTAGGAATCGCTGAATCGCCTTCAACCCCTCCGGACGGGGCCACTTTAAGATGGCAGAGACCTCCTGGGGGTCCATCCATAGACCTGTCTTAGAGATAATATAGCCCAGGAACGGAAGAGAGGACTGCTCGAAGAGGCACTTCTCAAATTTTGCATATAGGTGATTCTGCCTGAGCCTAAGCAGGACCTGACGATGTGAGGGAAGATCCGGAGAGAAGACCAAGATATCGTCCAGGTACACCACCACGCAAGAATATAAGAGGTCACGGAAGACGTCATTAACTAATTCTTGGAAGATGGCGGGAGCATTACAGAGACCGAAGGGCATCACACCGTATTCATAGTGACCGTCCCGGGTATAGACTTCCGTCTTCCACTCGTCTCCTTGGTGGATCCGGACCAGGTTATACGCCCCATGAAGATCGAGCTTGGTGAAGATCTTCGCGCCTTTAAGGCGGTCGAACAGCTCAGAGATGAGCGGCAGGGGGTATTTGTTTTTGACAGTGATTTGGTTGAGTCCTCTATAATCGATAAATGGACGTAGTGAACCGTCTTTCTTTTTAACGAAGAAGAATCCGGCTCCAGCCGGGGAGGAAGATTTCCGGATGAAACCCCTAGCCAGATTTTCTTCGATGTACTCCGACATGGCCCGAGTTTCGGCCAACGACAACAGGTAGATACACCCATGGGGTGGAGTGGCACCGGGTATCAGGTCGATAGGGCAATCATATGGCCTATGGGGTGGCAGAGTCTCTACCTCCTTCTTGTCGAAGACATCAGCATAGGACCAGTAGGGTGCCGGAAGACCGGGTAAATTAGTCGGAGTCAACTGGGGTCGAGCCGGGCAAACCGGAATCAGACAGATCTCATGGCAATCCTGCCCCCATTGGAGCACCTCACCGGATTGCCAATTCAGAACGGGTTCATGTTTCTGTAGCCAGGGTAGACCTAGCAAAAGGGGGTGAGAGAGTCCGGAAAGCACATGGAAGGAAATCCTCTCTGAGTGCAGCATTCCCACCTGCAGGGTTACAGGCTCAGTGATGAGCAAGATGGTCACCGGAAGGAGTCTTCCATCCACGGAAGTGACTGCCAATGGTTCGGCCAGAGGTTTGGTAGGAATCTGATACTTCTCTACAAGGGACAGGGATACGAGATTCCCAGCGGCTCCGGAATCCAGATGTGCGGTTTCGAAGAAGTGGTTCTCTCCACAGGAGATAGAGACGGATAAAGTCAAGAACGGAGAGGATTTACTTTTGCCTAGGACGACCTCTTCGAGTGGTCCTAGACACTGGAGTTTCCCGGCTTCACCGGGCAGGAACGGATCAGGTGCTCCTTACTACCACAGTAGAAACAGCTCCCCCCGGCTCGGCGTGTCTCTTGGCGAGATTTGACCACCTTGGTCTGGTCGATCTGCATAGGTTTGGGCGAGCGTACCCGGGGAGCTGTTGATTGAGAGACCGGTTTCTGGAAAGCAGGAGCAAGACGAGGAAATCTTCTCTCCCGGGTAGTCTCCTTAGCATGTTCTAGGAAATGGCGATCAATTCGGGTTTCTAGCGACACCAGGTCATCCAGGGTGGTAGGAACGTCCCGGCCGGCTAACTCGTCCTTAATCCGACCGGAACAGCCCTCCCAGAAGGTGGACACCAGGGCCTCGTTGTCCCAGGCAAGCTCAGAAGCGAGGGTATGGAACCGTATGGCATACTGTGCCACGGTGAGACTCCCTTGGCGGAGAGGTAGCAATGAGGAGGCAGTAGAGATCCTTTGTCCGGGTTCATCGAAGACCTTCCGGAAGGTAGTGAGGAAGGCCGGAAGATCGGACACCAGGGAATCCCCTCTCTCCCATAGAGGGTTTAGCCATGCCAATGCTTCCCTGGTGAGGTGAGACATGATGAACGCCACCTTGGCCCGGTCGGAGGGAAACTGATGTGGCAGAAGTTCAAAGTGCAGTGTGCACTGGTTCAGAAAGCCCCGACATAGGACGGGGTCACCTCCAAAATGAGGAGGCGCAGAAAGCCGGGGTCCTAAGCTGGATGCCGTGGTATTGGTAGGTTGCGGCGCTGCCAGAGTGGGTGACGCTCGACTTGAGGCGGACACAGGTGGGACAGGCAGCGTGTCCAGGCGAGTGTTGACAGACCGCAGGTAGGTCAGGATGGTTTCCTGTTGGGATCTCTGACGAGAAACCTCCTGGTACAGGTCAGCAAGTGAAGGGGCCTGGGGGCCACCGGGTTCCATGGCCCGTGCAAACTGTTACGGATCCGGGTGGTGGAACCTGTGTGCTGCAGTGCAAGGAGGGACCAGAGGGGTGTAACTAGGTATCAACTCGGACCGACCAAGGCCGTACGGCGGCTCAATTGACTCCGTGACCAGGGAAGGACCGAGCAGAGGGACCAGGTGCTACTCTGGGGACCGACCTTGAATGAGAGCAGGTGACTCTCACGGGTCAGAAGGCAGGGACTGATCGGTACAGCAGATGAGCACGGTTGGCAGGCTTACGGGTGACCCGGGCAGACGGACTGGCAGGCACGGCAGGTAACAAGCAGGAGCCTCCAGGTAGGCGGGCCGGTAGGCTCGGCTGGTAACAGGTAGGTGCTTCTAGGTAAGCGGGCTGGTAGGCACGGCAGGTAACAGGCAGGTGCTTCTAGGTAAGCGAGCTGGCAGGCACAGCAGGTAACAGGCAGGAGCCTCCAGGTAGGCTGGCTGGTAGGCAAGGCAGGTAAAAGGCAGGTGCTTCTAGGTAAGCGAGCTGGCAGGCACGGCAGGTAACAGGCAGGAGCCTCCAGGTAGGCTGGCTGGTAGGCACGGCAGGTAACGGGCAGGTGCTTCCAGGTAAGCAGGCGGACAGAGCCCATAGACAGACTGGCGGACTGGACTGTAGACAGACTGTCGGGCTGGAGAGTAGACAAGCAGACGGACTGGACTTAAAGTCAGGTTGGCGGACTGGACTTGTAGTCAGGCTGGCGGGCTGGACTTGTAGTCAGGTTGGCGGGCTGGACTTGTAGTCTGGCTGGCGGGCTGAACTTGTAGTCAGGCTAGCAGCGGCACCTGAGGGCTGAAGCAGAGTATCAAACACAAAGCTACAACCTTGCACGGGCACCTCCAAATTGGAGGAGGTGCCTTATATAGGGGAAGTCCTCCGGCCATTGGCCGGGGACTTTTTAGGAAGGCGCGCGCGGCCCCTTTAAGAGGGAGGGAGCGCACACGCACGCCCTAAGCACAGAGCCAGGGAGGCTGCGTGCACCAGCAGCAGCTGCAGGGAGGCCAGAAGACACCGGAGCAGGACCGCGGCGGCAAAGGTGATGGCGTCTCTGCCGGGCAGGAGGCAGAGACGCCGATGCTACACTACCGCCCAGATAGCAGTTTTCCCATCAGACAGAGGCAAATATGTGATGAAAACCATGGACAAATGAGTCCATGGTCTTTCTGGAATTGGCAATTGAGCCAATTCCTCGGCCGGCTTTGACTGACTTTAGAGCGTGCGCAGACCTCACAAGCAGATACAAAACTTTGATATCATTATGCATGGACAGCCACCAAAAAGTCTGGCAATGGCTTTCCGTGTAGCAGTAACCCCAGGATGACCACTGAAAACGGAATCATAAAATTCCTGTAACACATGTGTGGCACCCCAGGGGTCTGGTTTCCACAGTGACAGCGATGTTATGTCTGAGAGCAGGTGGGAGGTCTCTTGGTCAGGAATCCTATGCATGCCACACCTCCTGCCCAGTCCTGGGAGGGGAAGAACTTCCCCTATATAAAACTGGGGCTGAGGCAGGGTTAGGGTGTTCAGAGGGAGAGTTCAGCCAGGAGGGCTGACAGGGAGCTGTGGCTCCGGCTGGGCCCAGCTCCTGGGCCATGCTCGAAGTAGAGACAGAAAAGAGAAGCAGCTATGGGAAGAAACATCAGGAGCTCTGTGGGAGCAGTGTTACAAGGAGTCAGGGGCTGGCAGCTGCAGAGCTCGCCCTGACTGAGAAGCTATCACCGGACCCGGAGTCCGAGGCTGTGGGGATTAACCTTGACCCAGCAGCAGAAACCGCCCGGCAGGGGATTTCAGGTCCTCTGGCCAAGAAACCCGAAGGCACGGTCACACGCGTGGGACCAGCACCGCCGTCGTGGAGCGGACGCCACTAGAAGGCCCCGAGTCACCGGCCATACGGGTGAGCACCACACGGTACACTCAGGGACGTGGGCTACTTATACCCGCCTCTAGCAAGGTAGCCAGAAGAGTACAGTCAGTTTGGGAGGCCTACAACTCCGCCTGGCCAGGGGAGATCCCATCTGCTCAAGGACTGACCAGGCCCCGATCGCTAGCCAGTACTCCGGGAGGGTCTATCTTTATCACCAGTAAAGACCCTGAACTACACCGCATCGTCTCTGAGTGATTCCTGCTACCCCCATCATCCACGTCGGCTGCCCTGAGGCCATACCCCTCCCGTTGGGGGTTATACTATCACGCTGCACAATCCTACCACCGGCCTCAGCGGTCTGCCCTGCAGCAGCAGCTCCTTAGCTGTACTCAACGGGTGGCGTAGTCGTCCAACATCTACCGCTGATACATCGCCGCTCAGTTTGACTCCCTGGGCACGGACCGGGTCACCGCCACGAGACTACGACCCTCAACAGATCCGGCTCCGGGTAAGCTCCCGTGCGCGCGACGCCGCGCGACGAAGGCCCAGGGGTGCGTCAGCTTTTGGCGTAGTCGGCAGGATCTCGTGCCCGCAACCACCGGGTACTGCGTGCCTGAAAAAGACTGTTCAAACTTACCAGTGGTGAAGATTCCCGCCATCCGGCGCCATCTTCTACCTTCTTCCCGCCATCCGCGAAGTTTTCCCGCCATCCGGCGCCATCTTCTGCCTTCTTCCCGCCATCCGTGGAGTTTTCCCGCCGTTGGACGCCATCTTGAAGACGCCGCGCGGGAAGAAGAGGGGCGTGGACTCCGAAAGCGCGCGAGAACTGAAGCCCCGCCTCACGTCCGGACGTTGCGTAAGGTCCTGGAAGGGGCCCAGCAGACGCCGACGTCACAGGAGCGCGACGGAAGGTCCTCAACCCTGATGATCCACTGCGGAGCCGCGGCCTACGGAAGAGGATCATCGCAAGGTAGGCCACGGTCCACTAGGGGGGAGGAAGATGTCGGATACGGAGGAGAGCTTCACTGCCTCAACCCCCGCCAGCGCCACCGCTGCTTCAGTCATGCCTTTCACCATGCCCTATATCCCGGGAGCGGCCTGGCTACCCCAGTACTCAGGGGAGTCACATACCCTGCATGACTTTAGAGAAAAGCTGGATAGCCTCTTCCAGGTGTACCCCCTCACAGAAGAGCAAAAAGTGAGCATCCTGGTGGCCCAATTAACCGGGGCAGCCCAAAGGGAGGTAAAGTCCTGGCCACCTGGGAGGAGGACTGTCGCAGAGATACTAACCCAGCTAACCGAGGAGGAGCTGCAGTACTACCAATACGAGGAAAGCCAAGAGGACCCGGACGGGTCTGAGGACTACCCTCAGGAGAGAGCACAAAGAGGACATAGCTACTGAAGGGAAGTAGCGTGAATAAAGAGCTGTAAATAGTTACCCGTAAGGGTACAAGGACTGCTGCTAATTAAAATATGGTCCCTGTTGGGATTAGTGAATTGTTCCCCATGTGCCCCTATCTTAAAACAGGCTGAGGACTGTGAGCAGCCATCCCTTATTCCCACTGACCGAGGACTGAGAGCGGTCGTTCTTTCCCTCTACCTGGCCGAGGACTGAGAGCGGCCATATCCTGTAAATAATTATGTGTTTCTAGTAATTTATGGGAGTCTTTGGTGGATTTACCGGGAATCCTTTGTACATAGTTGGAGCGTAACCCAGGACGGACTAAAGACTGTTAAGGACTCGGGGCAGGACAGACCCCTACCTGGTTACGTCTCCCTGTTTTGGTGAAATGGACACCTTGCTTTTCTTCAAAGACTGCACCCGGTTACGGACATGTCGTGACCACCTTTATGTGTTTTTCTTATTGTATCATTATTGTTATACCTTGTTATGTTTTTCTAAAAATATGTTTAGTCCCGGAGTACTAAATTTCACTAGGGGGGAATGTGGCACCCCAGGGGTCTGGTTTCCACAGTGACAGCGATGTTATGTCTGAGAGCAGGTGGGAGGTCTCTTGGTCAGGAATCCTATGCATGCCACACCTCCTGCCCAGTCCTGGGAGGGGAAGAACTTCCCCTATATAAAACTGGGGCTGAGGCAGGGTTAGGGTGTTCAGAGGGAGAGTTCAGCCAGGAGGGCTGACAGGGAGCTGTGGCTCCGGCTGGGCCCAGCTCCTGGGCCATGCCCGAAGTAGAGACAGAGAAGAGAAGCAGCTATGGGAAGAAACATCAGGAGCTCTGTGGGAGCAGTGTTACAAGGAGTCAGGGGCTGGCAGCTGCAGAGCTCGCCCTGACTGAGAAGCTATCACCGGACCCGGAGTCCGAGGCTGTGGGGATTAACCTTGACCCAGCAGCAGAAACCACCCGGCAGGGGATTTCAGGTCCTCTGGCCAAGAAACCCGAAGGCACGGTCACACGCGTGGGACCAGCACCGCCGTCGTGGAGCGGACGCCACTAGAAGGCCCCGAATCACCGGCCATACGGGTGAGCACCACACGGTACACTCAGGGACGTGGGCTACTTATACCCGCCTCTAGCAAGGTAGCCAGAAGAGTACAGTCAGTTTGGGAGGCCTACAACTCCGCCTGGCCAGGGGAGATCCCATCTGCTCAAGGACTGACCAGGCCCCGATCGCTAGCCAGTACTCCGGAAGGGTCTATCTTTATCACCAGTAAAGACCCTGAACTACACCGCATCGTCTCTGAGTGATTCCTGCTACCCCCATCATCCACGTCGGCTGCCCTGAGGCCATACCCCTCCCGTTGGGGGTTATACTATCACGCTGCACAATCCTACCACCGGCCTCAGCGGTCTGCCCTGCAGCAGCAGCTCCTTAGCTGTACTCAACGGGTGGCGTAGTCGTCCAACATCTACCGCTGATACATCGCCGCTCAGTTTGACTCCCTGGGCACGGACCGGGTCACCGCCACGAGACTACGACCCTCAACAGATCCGGCTCCGGGTAAGCTCCCGTGCGCGCGACGCCGCGCGACGAAGGCCCAGGGGTGCGTCACATGTAATTTTAGATACAAAGGCACAAATAATTTAGACCCTGGAGTAGCAGGAGGAGCTAATGACTGGGCATTACGGATCTCCTCCTCCAATTTTGAGGTTACCATAGAAACCACAATACCCTGAGGAATAATTAATGGAGGATGGAGGTTCTGGAGGAGAAACTGGATCGAAGCTATGAGACAATATGTCAGCTTTCACATTCTTAGACCCCGGTCTGAATGTAATCGAAAAATTAAACCTTGAGGAAAACAAGGACCATCTGGCCTGTCTGGGAGTTAACCTTTTAGCTGACTCAATATAGGCTAGATTCTTGTGATCAGTGACCACAGTAACTGGATGAACCGCTACCTCAAAAAAATGCCTCCATTCCTCAAAGGCTAATTTTATAGCAAGTAACTCACGATTCCCAACATCATAATTTCTTTCCGCCGGCGAAAATTTCTTAGACAAAAAAGCACATGGACGCAAGTTAGTCAGAGTTTTAGGCCCCTGCGACAAAACCACCAGTACTCCGACCTCCGAAGCATCCACCTCTACAATGAATGGTTCTTGGAGATCTGGTTGGATCAGAATGGGGGCAGACATGAAACACTCTTGTAAATTTTCAAAACCCCTGATAGCACTCAGTGAGCATACCTTGAGATTAGTCCCCTTACATGTCAGGTCAGTAAGAGGTTTAGCAATCTGAGAGAAACCCTTGATACATTTCCTATAATAGTTGGCGAATCCCAGAACTCGTTGCAAAGCCTTAAGATCACGAGGCTGAACCCAGTCAATTATGGCCTGTACCTCCCCAGGGTCCATCTTAAACCTTTCTGTTGACAAGATGAACCCCAAGAATGAAATTTCCTGAACAGAAAAAACATATTTCTCTGATTTAGCAAACAAGGAGTTGTCCCTTAACCTTTGTAACACAACCCGGACATGTTCCTGATGAGAATCCAAGTCTGGACAGAAAATTAGAATATCATCCAGGTAAATCATAACATATCTTCCAATGCAAACAGAGAAAATATCATTCATAAGATTTTGAAACATAGCAGATGCATTGGACAACCCAAATGGTATGACAAGGTTTTCAAACAGACCCTACGACGTTAGAAACGCTGTCGTAGCACCGGCGTATCTGCCTCCTGCCGGGCAGAGACGCCGTTCCCCTCGCCGTCGCAGTCCCAGTGTCTTCCTGTTCTCCCACTGCTAAGGCGCGCACTGCACGCAGCTTCCCAGGCCGTGTGCTTAGGGTGCGCACGCGCGCTCCCTTTTAAAGGGGCCGTGCGGCATTCTAAAGAGTCCCTGGCCAATGGCCCGAGGACTGCCCCTATATTAAGCACCTCCTCCAAAATGGAGGTGCCTGTGCAAGGTTGTTGATTGTGTGCTAACACTCTCCTCGGCCCTCAGGTTCCCTGCCCGCCAGCCTGTCTAACAGTCCTGCCAGCCAGTTTGTCTAACAGTCCTGCCCGCCAGTCTGTCTACAGTCCTGCCCGCCAGTCTGTCTATCAGCCGTGCCCGCTAGTCTGCCAGTTACCTGCCATGCCCGCCAGCCTGCCTACCTGGAGCACCTGCCAGATTACCTGCCATGCCCGCCTGCCTACCCGGAGCACCTGCCAAGTTACCTGCTGTACCCGCCTGCTCATTAACCCGGAGTACCTGTCTGGCTATCTGCCTTACCCACCTGCTCATTTGCCAAGAGTACCTGTCTGGCTATCTGCCGTACCCGCCTGCTACCTGCCGTGCTCATCCGCTGTACCGGTCAGCTCCTGTCATCTGACCCGTGGGAGTCACCTGCTCTCACACCAGGTCGGTCCCAGAGTGTCATCTGGTTCACCTGCCCAGTCTCTCCTTGGTTCAGGGAGTTGACTAAGCCGCCGTGTGACCTGGGTCGGTTCGAGTAGGCACTTAGTTACGCCCCTCTGGTCCCTCCTTGCATCAAAGCACAGAGGTTCCACCACCCGGATCCGTAACAGCCGTTTTCCACTCATCACCCTCCCGGACGCGTATCGAATTGTAAGCCCCTCTAAGATCAAGTTTAGAAATCACCCTGGCCCCTAGAAGATGATTATATAGGTCAAGAATGAGTGTAAGTGGGTAAGTATTTTTAACCGTGATTTTCTTTAGTTCTCAGAAATCGAGGCAAGGACGGAGACCCCACCTTTCTTTTTTACGAAGAAAAATCCGGCAGCTACCAGAGAGGAGGAAGGACAGATATGACCCTTCCGTAATCTTTCAATATAATATTCTTTCATGGCGGTCCGTTCAGGCCCAGACAAATTGTAAAGGCGAGCTTTAGGCAATTTGGCACTAGGAATAAGATCAATAGCACAATCATAAGGACGATGGGGAGGTAGTATCTCCGCCTCTTTCTCCGAGAACACATCTCCGAAGTACTTCAGGTACCCCGGCAGACCCTTCAGACTGGCGGAACATATTTGTACAGTTTTTAGACATTTCTTGCAACAATTGGAGCTCCATTTAACAATCTCCCTCTGACACCAATCAATCACAGGATTGTGAATCTGCAGCCATGTAAGCCCCAGTACCAACCCAGCAGGCAAATTATCCAATACAAAACATGAGATGCATTCAGAGTGGAGAGCGCCTACTTGAAGCGTGAAATCCACCGTTGCCTTCTTGACCAAATTCCGGGATAATGGTGTCTTGTCAAGGGCGAAGATTTGCATGGGTCTTTCTAAACTAACTGTCCCTAACCCTAACTTCCGAACCAGTCCCGAATCAATAAAGTTAGCAGCAGACCCATAGTCAATGAACGCCAATGTTGATAACACCTGGTTCTCGAAGGATAACACAGTATTTATCAGTACTTTAGTAGAGAAAGAAAAAGGTACCTGGGAGTCTGGGTGACCTCCTTTTCCATCACCCAGACTCAAACGTTCTCCTGCTGGTTTGCCAGCCTGAGGAGGAGTAGGGCAATTCTTGACAAAATGTCCAGAGAGACCACAGTACAGAGTACAGCGTCCAAGATGTTGTCCATGTTTTTTCTCTACCACACGAAGAGTGGCGACTCTAATCTCTGATGGCTCCACCTCCGGTAAATGGACCTGCTCCGGGGAAGAATAATGGGCAGCCTGCTCTTCATCCCGCCTCTCACGGATTCTATGGTCCATTAGTATGGCCTGGGTCATGGCCTCCGCCAGAGAACAATGGGCATCATGCAGGACCAGGCCGTCCTTAAGGGTTTCGGAAAGGCCTTTGTGGAACAGGCACCTGAGAGCTGCATCATTCCACAGAACTGCAGTGGACCACTGCCGTAACTCAGTACAGTAGTCCTCAGCTGTGCGACCCCCTTGTGCCAGGTTCGTGATCTTAGCCTCAGCGACCTGGATCCTGTCGGGTTCGTCATATATTAGTCCTAAAATGTCAAAGAAGGCGTCAACAGAAAACCGTTCTGGGCTTGTGGGGACAAGGAAAATGCCCAGGTCTGAGGGCCCCCTCACAGTACGGACATGATTATTCCCAACCGCTGGAACTCCTCCCCTGATGATCGGGGGAGCAGGGTAAAAAATAACCTACAGCTCTCTCTAAAAAGTCTAAACTGGCCTTTCTCTCCAGAAAATTTATCAGGGAGGGCTATTACAGGTTCGGGAGAGACCAACTGTACATCAGAGGATACTGACGTCACAGCCACTGCCTGCAGTGGAGGGCTATGGGAGGTCTTCATTAAATTAGTTATCTGACCCTGCAACTGACATTGTGATAACTCCAGACTCTGGCATTCCTTAGCCAGATCCTGAGTCATCTGCTTCAGATTCGCCACCTGATCACAGAAAGTGTGGACAGTCTCCATACTGGCGAAAAAGAAAAACGTATGGGCCAGACATAATGTGACGCTGAGTCACTTTTCAGGGCCAGGCCGTGAGACGCGATAGTCAAGGAGACCGGAGTCAAAGCCAGGACAGTACGTCATAAACAGAGGGAAGAGGCAAAGGCTTAGTCAGGTAACATACCATTGGTCAGAATTCCACGAGGACAGCAGATCAGAGCAGAAGGGGTTAAACAGACGGATGGTCAGAACAAGGTCCAAGGTCAGGCAGTAGAAGATCAATAAACAGAACAAGGCACAGAGAACAAACCACACACTAGCTGAATGTACGTCTGGCAGAGATCTGTGACAAACAGCTCAGTTAAGTAGCTAGACATTAACCTGGGATAATGAACACCTGAAGATAGCCAGGAGGAAGATACACCATTGTGGTGTCCATTGACCACCATAAAAGCGAGAGAACAAGATCACCCCTTGTCTATTCAACAACTACCAAAAGGGAAAATCCGTAGAGCACAACGGGAAGATCAGATAATTGGTAGAATACTACTTTATGTGGATCAAAATCGATTTGCAAGTAAACAGGAAAGCGACAATGAGTCACCAGCAGTATCTGTTTTAATTACAGAATGGACGAAGCTCTACCTCAGTGAAGATGGTATCCTGTATCGTAAAGGAGGACAAAACCGGCAGTTGGTACTACCCAGAGTATTCCGTAGGTTGGTCTTCAAAGAGCTCCATGAAAACATGGGACACCTGGGAGTGGAAAGGACAACAAATTTGATCCGTGAACATTTCTTCTGGCCGTACATGCAGAGAGATATTGAGACGTACGTGACCAGGGAGTGTTGGTGTCTGAAAGATAAACGTCCCAACACATCAACCCGGGCACCTATGGGCAACATCCAAACTACATACCTGTTTGAGATGGTCTCAATAGACTTTCTACATCTCGAGATGTGCAAGGGTGGTTACGAATACATCTTGGTGGTGATGGAACATTTCACTCGATTTGCTCAAGCATATGCCACCACCAATAAATCGGGTCGAACAGCGGCAGAGAAGATCTTCAATGATTTTGTCTTGAGGTTTGGGTTCCTTACGAGGTTATACCACGACCAAGGAAGAGAATTTGAGAACCAGCTCTTTGACAAGCTAGGAAAGTACTGTAGAATTCAGAGATCCCACACAACGCCCTATCACCCAGAGGGTAATGGACAAGTGGAATGTTTTAACCGGACATTATTGTCGATGTTGCGCACTTTAGCAGCTGATGAGAAGAAAAACTGGAAGAGTTCTCTGTCAAAAGTGGTACATGCCTATAACTGTACAAAGAGCGATGCAACGGGTTACTCACCCTTTTTCATATTGTATGGACGATCGCCAAGACTGCCAATCGACATCATGTTCGAAACTCCGGTGTAAGAGACTTACAGAACATATCCGGAGTACGTTCGGAAATGGAAGGAACGGATGGCAGAGGCATACAACATAGCGTCCAAAGTGGTTACGCAAGGACAGAGCAGGAGTAAGGAGTACTATGATCAAAAATGTTATGGAGCAGAATTGGCACCGGGAAGCCGGGTGCTAGTCAAGAGCGTACGTGAGAAAGGTGGTCCAGAAAAACTTCGTTCGTACTGGGAAGACAAGGTGTATGTGGTCGTAAGGAGGAAAGCTGATGACAGCTCAGTGTATGAAATCCGATTGGAAACGGGAGAAAAGAAAAATAGAATAGTCCACTGGAATTTACTATTACCCTGTGATTATCTCCCACCACAACAAGACTTCCCAGAAGTAGACTGACATGGTCCGCGATCAACTAAGGGACCACCACAGACTGAAGCTCCGGAGGTGGATAGTGACCTTGAAAGTTTCGATGGAGAAGAACACACCGTTGTATTTCTCGGACCGGCAAGGAGAGGGATGTACCATCCTCAGGAAAGTGAATTAAGTCCTGAGGTTCCAGAGTTCGTTCCAAGGAGTACAGATGAAGTCCAATTCAGATCTGATGATCGAACATCGGCCCCTGAAGAGAACGATCGACACTCATGAGGAGTGGAATTACCAGATCGTGCGGAAACAAGCGATTTAGGAGAAGTACAGGAACTTACATAGGCAGGTCCAAGAGCATCTGAGGAAGCATGGGAAAGGAGTGCGGAGGAAGAAATTCCTGTGACCTAAGAACCCCGGGTGTCTGAGGAACAACTCACAAGGAGGATGTCGACTCGAGAAGTGAGGAGGCCCGTGATGCTGACGTATGAGACACTTGGTGAACCAAGTCAAGTGCCAAGGACTGTCAACTAGAAACAAGTATCTATGGCTGCGGACCAGGTAAGCCCACTTGAGTGGTATTCACCACCGAGAAGCAGTATGGAAGATACTGTAGTAGTGGAAAGACTTGTTTTCATGCTTTGATTTTCCTTAGGCTGTGTGCCCACGTAGCATTTTTCAAGCGTATATGCTGCGGAATTTCCGCAGCGTAAACGCTTGAAAAACGCATGTATATCCGCACCCCATGGTCCCCAATGGGATTCCGCAAGTTCTATGCACATGCTGCGGATTTTTCCGCAGCGTTTATGCCGCGTTCAAAAATCCGCAGCATGTCATTTAATTTTGCGTTTCCGCAAGCGGAATTGCCTTTGTCCAATGCATAAAAAACGCAAGGCAATTCCGCATGTGGAAAACGCGTGATAAACGCGCGAAAAATGCGCGATAAACGCGTGCGGAATTCCGCATGCGTTTTTCCGGGAGAGGACTTGCATTTATGCAGCAGAAATTTTCTGCTTCATAAATGCAACGTGGGCACATAGCCTTAAAAGACTTTGTAGAAACAAAGAACTGTTAAAGCCTAGTTAGAGAGAGCTGGTTGAAGACGTTTGAAAAGCTCCAGCTGAAGAGATGCTGATTGTTTTAATTGTATTAATTGTTTATTTCTTACAGGCATCCTACAAGAAAAAGGTCATAAGAATAGGTTGTTATCAATGTTTATGAATGTTATACCAATTGGACAATGCCAATTTGTATATAAAGTTATTCAACTTTCATCACTGTCTCAGAATTAGTCAGATTGACCAATTAAGACTAATGTCGAGGACGACATTCAAAAAGGAGGGAAGAGTGTGATATGCAGAAGTAGTGCTGTTGCTTTAAAAGCATCCAGCAACTATTAGAAGTAACACAAGCACAGGAGACAGTAAGTGTTGTGCTCCAGAAGCATTCAGCAACTACAGGGGTTAACAGAGTCACAAGAGACAGGGAGTGTTTAGCAGTGCCCCAGGGGGATTGTGGGGAAGTTGTTTACTTTCTGGCTGGAGTGGAAGAGAAAGGTGGTGTGTAATCTGTATCTCACGGAAGGCAAGTAAATAGAATTCAGGTCAGGAGGGAAGCTAAACACAGGTCAGATAGACGCCATGAACTAACAGTGCAGAGTATTATCGGGCAGAAAGATAAGACTGAAAGGAATCATGTCACAAGGATAATGTCCCTCATCAAACCCTCCCTCCCTCCATCTCCATGCAGGATAAAGGATGCTGTGTACTTTTGAGTCCTTGTGAAGGAAAAGACTGTGGTTATGTATGCACAGAAGTGTGCTGCTAAGAGATCTAATCTGTGCTGAATTATGCTACTGAAGAGACTGATGATACTGTGCCTGCTTTATTAAATTGTACTGTAATGAAGATTGTTGTTGTAATATTCCTGAATTGTACTGGCCGTGCTTCAGATTAAATTCCACTGTTAAACTGTTGAAAAAGACTCTTGTCAGATGTGTCTGGTCAGCAACTGAATCTATCGTGTGTCTGAGAGAAGCTGCAGCCTCTGGTCGCCCAAAGTAACGATCTCCCCAGGATTCCAACAAATTCACGAAACCAGTCTCGCCCTATCTGAACCTAACGGCGTGTGTGTAACACAGAGACATAGGGCTTTGAAACCCTTCTCGCCCTATCTGAACCTAACGGCGTGTGTGTAACACAGAGACATAGGGCTTGTTAGTATCCCTCACTAACCCCTCTGCTGAGTATTTTGTAGATGGTTCCAGAGCTCGGGACAGTGCACAAGGACGGTTCATCACCGGGCATGCAGTAGTCCACAATGGTAAGGCAGTAATGCATGAACCACTCTTCTCCAGCTGCTCTGCGCCAGAGGCTGAGCTGAAGGCGCTCGCTGCAACGTGTAATCTGGGAAAAGGTAAAGAGATTTATGTATTTTCAGACTTCAGATATGTTTTAAAGGGTCGCACATGATTTTGGCGCCATTTGGCAGAGTCGTAATTTTCTGACCTCTGCTAGCAATCCCATGAGGCAGTAGAGCAGCTACTCACAGCACTCACCATTACCCGAAGGGCAGCTACCGGCGCACACACGGGAACAAACGCCCCTTGCTGTAGGGAATGCCTTGGCCGACCAGGCGGCTAAGGAAGCAGCACAACTACCTCTGACTGAAATACTGGCCATAGCAGACACGGCCCCGCTAGGGGACGCAGTGACCGAGAGTGCGGTAAGCTACCTTTTCACAGAGGAGACTGTCACCGCACCGGCCTCAGTGGCCGTTGATCGTGAACTGCTGCAGGTCTTCCAGACCCAGGCTCCCCAACACGAACAGAACGCATGGGCCAAAGCGGGTGCTGTACGGTCAGAGTCAGTGGTATGGCAGGTAAACACCAGGATTTGCCTCCCACGCTGCGTGTTCCCCATGATGGCTGCCCTAGCACATTCCTCCGGTGCACAACTCAAATGGTGTTATGTGTGCAGTGGTGCTACAAAACCGGTGCGCCCCAGGGTTTCCGAATGCGGCTACAAAGTGTGTCTCGTTTGTGCAAAATATAACCCCGGTAGATCTATTCAAAGGTCCCACAAAATGAACGCCAAAACCAGATTACCCATTTCAGAGACTACAGGAGGACTACATACAGCTACCTAAGGTGGGTACTTATGAATAAGTCCTGGTATGCACCAATCTCTTCCCTTGGTTGGCTGAAGCTTGGGCCGTGACCAAAGTTAACACAAAAAAGAAAAAAGGAAAATTGATAAATGAGGTGGTTTGCAGATATGGGGTGGCCAAACTATAGAGAGTGACAGAGACACACTTCACTAGAGAACTGATGGAACAGATCATGGCCACTCTGGGGATCGAACAGGTTTTCCATGTTCCCTATCACTCACAAAGTAGTGGGAATGTGGAACACCTTAATAGTGCCCTGAAGATAAAAATCCAGAATTGCATGCAGGAAACACACTTGTCCTGGGTAGATTGCTTGCCCATTGCATTATATTCAGTGAGGACCGCCCCAAGGTATAGACAGAAGCTGTCTCCGATGAAATACTGTTTGGTGGCGTCCCTAAGACGGTTGTATTTCCCGCAGCAACTGCAGCCTCCTATGGTTCCCTCACTGAATATGTCTTGGAGTTGCACAAATATCTGACTGTTACTTTTAACCGTGTTCTTTCCTCCAGACCCCAACTGTATAAGCGGCACACACACATTGGTACCAGGAGACTGGGTCGTGGTCAAGAGACATACGAAGAGACCAGTGGACCCAGATACAGTGAGTCGTTTTAAGTACTGACCACTGCTATTTCTGTCAAGCTCCAAGGCAAAGATCAACGCCAGCAACTGGAAAAGGTCCTGATTCCCGGCCGCAGAGCTGACCCTGCCCCTTTCGACCATTCTGATGGCAATTGCATCCCTAACCCTAACTCTCAATGACGTACTAGGAGAGGACTGGGACAACAAACTGATAAGTATCACCAAGTCCTGCTGCGAGACATAGTTTCTAAAGACTGTCCTAAGAACTGCTGGATATGCACCCACAGCCCAATATCCTCTGATACTATGCCATATCTCGCAGTGCCCCTAACCCCATATGAGGCTTTCAACTATAGCTGTTTCTACAAAGAGACATTTGATACTGCCCGTTACGACGGAGGAAACCTCTGATGCAAGGACTTTTGACTTATATACGTTGTCTTGGGAGACTCACTGACATCATACCCTGCATATTGCCAAGGATTTATATCTAGTATGTGGTCACCAAGCCTCTAAATGGCTTCTCCCAGGTGCAGAAGGAACCTGCACCTTAGCACGCCTTACGCCTGCAATCTTCAGACTTCTGCATGGTGACCTAGGTATAAATGCTGTCCACAAACATTCCCTATATACAAGAGTTGCAGACAATTCAACCGAATGGTAGACCTCATATAGTGGAAATGGGGATAGGGAATAAAAGTATATTCATTTACCCTTTCTTTACATGAATGTTGGTATTACTAGTGTATGTAACTGCTAGAACTGGTGTATTTGTTATGATGAGATTTGCGGACAAGGTATCTGTCAGTGAATGGGATTTGTCCCCTCCATGCTCCCATAGCATGGGGAAGTAGCTGACGGATAAATTGTCTGTAAATCATAAAAAGGGAGGAATTGTGGTAAATATTTATACTTTGCGTTGATTATTATTTTAGACAATTAAATCTACCTATATATCTAAATAACTTAATATTCTTAATATTAGCTTTATAAGTTTTACTCATAAAAGTGATAACACAGGGTGTAGATGTTAGAACCCTCCTGTTTGTTTTTTCCATCTTGTGTTTTGCAGTCACGTGACCATCTGCCTTTATATTCCAGCTTCGCCCTTTTTGCTGTGCTGGACTTCAGTGTTTGACTGTTTCTCTAGCCAGGTACTTCGGTGCCTTTCTCTGTCAGTTCGCTTGGTCCTTCTGGGACCTTTAGTACCTTTTAGTCAGTTTGTCTTTTGTGTTCTGCAACAACTTCTCTGTTTAGGAGGTGTCCCATTTTTGTCCCAGTACTTAGTTCTTTTAGGGACCCCTCCCCTAATGCTATAGGTCTTCGATCAGACTAGCCGAGGACTAAGGCGGGTCTGTTCGCTAAGAACAGGCAGCCCGCTACATCGTAGGCATTCAGCTTAGTCTTACTGTAGGGACAGCTTTCCCCTATCTTTCCTTAGTTCATGTTGCAGATCATAACAGTAAGTCCAGCCCAAAAAACTAAAAAGAAAGAAATTTGGGGATCAGTATGGTTTCTGTCCAGGATTTGGCTCAACGCTTGCAGGGATTGTCTCTGGAGGTGACCGAGCTACAGCAACACGTGAGTAGCTGTCCTGGAGCGCATTTTGTGGAACCAAAGGTAGGCCTGCCTGATGTTTTTTTATGGTAAACAGCAAGATTTTTTTTTTCCTTTAAAAATGCTTGTTATCTTTTTGTTTGAGACCAAGGTCCTTTGGGAATGAATCACAGCGCATTGGTTTTATTATGTCACTTGGGGGGGTGGGCCTTTTCTCTCCAACCTAATGATCCATGTTTAAGGTCTGTTGAAAATGTTTTTTCTGCTATGGGTCTTTTATATGACGATCCTGATAGAATCTCATCTGCTGAAGCAGAACTCAGGCGTTTGAATCAGGGGTCAGGTGATGTTGAAAATTATTGCACACACTTCAGGAGATGGGCTTTAGAAGTCAGATGGAATGATCCTGCGCTGAAATGTTTATTTCTTGCTGGTCTGAGTGAAAGGGTTAAGGATCTGCTAATTGCATTCCCTGCACCTGAGACTCTGCAGGATGCCATGCAATTAGCTGTTCGTGTGGACAGGAGACTGAGGTCCAGGGTTAATGAGGTAAAAACTCCTGTAACGTCAGGTCCTAGTCCCCAGAAAATCTGCTCTGACGGCGGAGAACCGATGGAGGTTGGGACGATGTCACTCCGCTCTCAGGAAAGAGACCGGAGGTTCGCGGAGGGATTGTGTCTTTATTGTGATAAAGCTGACCATTTGATTAAGGATTATAAGCTTTGTTTAAGTAAAGAAAAAAAAAAGGTCAGTTACACCCGTATTGCTTGTTTACTCTCCGCAGGAGTATTTCTTTCAGGGAGTACTACTTTGCAGGAAAATTTGATTGAATTTCAGGTATTTGTGGATTGTGGTTCAACACTTAATGTGATTGATAAAGGGTTTTTGGAAAACCTTAAATTGGAATCCAAACCTTTGTCATCACCTATTTCTGTGATTGCAATTGATAACACTCCCTTGAAATGTATTACTCACAAGGTTGCTGCATTTCCCCTCACTATCAATGGAGTTCACCAAGAAAATTTGGACTTGGTTGTATTAGATAATTTACCCTCTCCGGTCGTTTTAGCTTTGCCTTGGTTAAAACTACACAATCCTTTACTGGACTGGTCTACTAATGTTATTAAGTCTTGGGAGTCCGAAGTACTATGATAGATGTTGTAATGGTCGCATTGCGGCTGTGGAAAAAGGGGAATTACCTGTACCTATTCAGGATTTTTGGAGGGTGTTTTCAGAGGAGGAGTCGCAAGTTTTACCTCCCCATAGGGATTATGATTGTGACGCACCCCTGGGTCTGTGTCGCGCAGCGTTGCGCACGCGGGAGCTTACCCGGAGCCGGATCTCTTGAGGGTAGTAGTATCGTGGCGGTGACCCGGTCCGTGCCCAGGGGGTCAGACTAAGTGGCGCTGTTTTAGCGGTGATGTTGGACGACTACGCCACCCGTTGAGTGCAGCCAGGGAGCTGCTGCTGCAGGGCAGACCGCTGAGGCCGGTGGTAGGATTGTGCAGCGTGATAGTATAACCCCCAACGGGAGGGGTATGGCCTCAGGGCAGCCGACGTGGATGATGGGGGTAGCAGGAACCACTCGGAGACGGTACTGTGTAGTTCAGGGTCTTTACTGGTGACAAAGATAGACCCTCCCGGAGTACTGGCTAGCGATTGGGGCCTGGTCAGTCCTTGAGCAGATGGGATCTCCCCTGGCCAGGCGGAGTTGTAGGCCTCCCAAACTAACGATACTCTTCTGGCTACCTTGCTAGAGGCGGGTATAAGTAGCCCACGTCCCTGAGTGTACCGTGTGGTGCTCACCCGTATGGCCGGTGACTCGGGGCCTTCTAGTAGCTTCCGCTCCACGACGGCGGTGCTGGTCCCACGCGTGTAACCGTGCCTTCGGGTTTCTTGGCCAGAGGACCTGGAATCCCCTGCCTGACGGATTCTGCTGCTGGGTAGGAGTTAGTCCCCACAGCCTCGGACTCCGGGTCCGGTAAGAAATCTTCTCAGTCAGGGCGAGCTCTGCAGCTGCCAGCCCCTGACTCCTTGCAACACAGCTCCTGATGTTCTGTTCCTATATTTGCTTCTTTTCTCTGTCTCTACTTCTTCTCTACTCACTAACCCTGCCTCAGCCCTAGGTTTATATAGGGGAAGTTCTTCCCCTCCCAGGACTGGGCAGGAGGTGTGGCATGCATAGGATCCCTGACCAAGAGACCTCCCACCTGCTCTCAGACGTAATATCTCTATCACTGTGGCAACCAGACCCCTGGGGTGTCACATTCCCCCCTAGTGAAATTTAGTACTCCGGGACTAAACATATTTTTGGAAAAACATAACAAGGTATAACAATAACAATACAATAAAGAAACACATAAAGGTGGTCACGGCATGTCCGTAACCGGGTGCAGTCTTTGAAGAAAGCAAGGTGTCCATTTCACCAAAACAGGGAGACGTAACCAGGTAGGGGTCTGTCCTGCCCCGAGTCCTTAACAGTCTTTAGTCCGTCCTGGGTTACGCTCCAACTATGTACACAGGATTCCCGGTAAATCCACCAAAGACTTCTATAAACAACTAGAAACACATAATTATACACAAGCAACAAGAAAAACAGGTAACCACAAATAAAACAATTTATACATTTCAAATCCTCCAACGTGCGGGTAACTGGCCTCTAGTGGCCCTAGTGGACCTACGGAGCTGACTGTCTAGCCCTGAACTACAGGGTGTAGGAGCTGTCAAGGGTAAACTGGGCAGCTGTCTACCGGCTCTTTGGCTCACTAGGGGTACGGCAGGCTCACTATAAGCAGAGGGTTGATCCTCCTGTTCTGCTTGTGTGGAGTCTTCTGCCTCCTGGACCGGCTGCTCTTCCAGCTCTACCTGTCGCTCCGTAGGTGCTTGGGATGCTGGTTGGAGGAAGGTGAGTACGGGTACCACAACTGCGCCATTGACTTGAGTGAAGTCTCCGAGCACAGTACTAACCATGTCTTCCCTTTCCTCTACGTGTCGAGGGTCTTCTTGTTCCTCTTCAGGGTTCCGTAGCTGTTCGGGACACTTCTTCAGGTGATCCCGGGATACAATGGTTGTGGTTTCCCCTCCGTCTTTACTGATAGTACAGACCTTTGGGTTGTCGTGGCTTGAGGGCAGTACGGTGTACGGGTCCTTCTCCCACTGGTCGTCCAACTTGTGGAGCCGTCTTTTTCTCTTTAAGACCTGCTCTCCGGGTACCAGGGGAACAGCGGGAGCATACTGGTTGTAAGTTTTCTCTTGTCTTTCCCTAGCCTGACAGAGACTTCGCTCCACGCTCTCCTGTACTCTCCGGTACTGCTGCTGCCTCTCTGTGTCCCAGTCTGCTTCTGGTGAAGTGTCCTCGGGTGTCAGGACTCCCATTTCCAGGTCAACAGGTAACTTACCAGGTCTCGCCCTCATTAGGTAAGCCGGGGTACAGTTGGTGGAACCTACCGGGATGTGGTTGTATAGGTCCACCAGATCGGGCAGCTTCTCAGGCCACAGACCGCGTTCTTCCAGGGGCAACGTTTTCAGAAGATCCATTACCACCTGGTTCATTTTCTCACAAAGTCCATTAGTTTGCGGATGATAGGGTGTCGTCCTTATCTTCCGGCAGCCATACAGAGTGCAGAATTCTTGGAAGACCTCCGCTTCAAAGGCAGGTCCCTGGTCTGTCAACACTTGGTCCGGGTACCCGTGTGGACGGCAGAAATGCTGCTGGAAGGCTCTAGCTGCTGTTCGAGCTGTTAAGTCCTTGACGGGGACGACAACCAAGAACCGGGAGTAGTGATCCACGATGGTTAGTGCGTAGACGTAGCCACTTCTGCTTGGGGTCAGTTTTACATGATCCAAGGCTACCAGTTCCAACGGCTGCCGGGTGACGATGGACTGCAGGGGAGTCTTCTGGCTGGCACGGTCCTTCCTTCTTAGGTTGCACGGGCCACAGTCTCTGCACCACCTCTCGATGGTTCCCCTCATGCCTACCCAGTGGAACCGCTCGCGCAGCAGGAACTCCAGCTTCTTCCATCCGAAGTGTCCAGCCCCGTCGTGGTATGCCTCCATCACCATGGCTGCGTCTCTTCGTGGCACCACTACTTGCCAGATTAGTTCATGCGTCCGGGAGTTAACCATTCTGCGGCACAACTTCCCCTTGTAAAGGAACAGTCTACTCTTTTCTGCCCACAGTTGCTTGGCTTCCTCCGGGGCGTCTGGGTCAAGGCGAGCCTCTGGCCGAGTCAGCATCTCCTTCACCAGCCGGACGGCAGGGTCACTGTCCTGCGTTTCCACCCAGTTGTAGTGAGGTAAGGGGTTAAGCGTAGCACCTTGCTTACTCCTTACCCGATGGGAATACTGGATAGTCCCATGACGGTGAAACGCGGGGAGTTCGACTTCTTCCAGTCCCTCTGGATCTTCTCCTACGTCCGGTAGGTTTGGCATCCTGGACAGGGCGTCCGCGTTGGTATTGGAGCGTCCTGCCCGGTATTTGATGGTGAACTCGTAGTTGGACAGGCGGGCCATCCATCTCTGCTCTAGGGCACCGAGTCTTGCCGTGTCCAGGTGTGTCAACGGGTTGTTATCCGTGTACACGACGAACCGGGAAGAAGCGAGGTAGTGCTTAAAGCGTTCGGTGACTGCCCACACCACTGCCAGGAACTCTAGCTTAAATGAGCTGTAATTCTCAGGGTTTCTTTCGGTGGGTCGCAGTTTTCGGCTGGCGTAAGCGATTACTCGCTCTTTCCCCTGCTGGATCTGGGACAGCACGGCTCCTAGCCCGATGTTACTTGCGTCGGTGTAGAGGATAAAGGGCTGGCTGTAATCCGGGTACGCCAGGATTTCATCCCCCGTGAGGGCCATCTTCAGCTGGCGGAAGGACTCTTCTTCCAACTTCTCCCATATGAAGGGCGGCTTCTGGTTCTTGGCCTTCCGGGACTGGCCTATCAGGAGGTCTTGCATAGGAGCTGCCTTTTTGGTGAAACCGGGGATGAACCTGCGGTAGTAGCCTACCAACCCGAGGAACTGCCGCACTTCCTTTACACTGGAGGGACTTGGCCATTCCTTAATTGCGGTGATCTTATCAGGGTCGGGAGCCACTCCGTCAGCGCTCACCACGTGTCCCAGGTACTGCACCTTTGGTTTCAGGAGGTGAGACTTGGAGGGTTTCACCTTTAGGCCGTAGCTTGCCAGAGCTTCGAACACTTCCGCCAGGTGTTTCAGGTGGTCCTCATAAGTCTTAGAATATACGATGACATCGTCCAGGTACAACAGGACCGTCTCGAAGTTTCTGTGGCCCAGACAGCACTCCATTAATCGTTGGAAGGTTCCTGGTGCGTTGCAGAGTCCGAACGGCATACAGGTAAATTCGCTAAGTCCCATCGGGGTGGTGAATGCGGTCTTCTCCCGGTCCGCCTCTGCTACAGGAACCTGCCAGTACCCACTAGTGAGATCCAAGGTAGAGAAGAAGTTAGCAGATCTTAAAGCAGCCAAAGACTCCTCTATCCTTGGTAAGGGGTACGCATCCTTGTGTGTGATACGGTTGGTTTTCCGGTAATCTACACACATCCTCATGGTGTTGTCTTTCTTTTTGACTAAGACTAGTGGAGCTGCCCAGGGGCTACAGCTATCCCTGATCACCCCAGCCTCCTTCATGTCTCTAAGCATCCCCTTGGCGTGTTGGTAGTGTGCAGGGGGTACGGGTCAATACCTCTCTTTTATGGGAGGATGGTCTCCCGTGGGGATGTGGTGTTCTACCCCCTTGACTCGCCCGAAGTCTAACGGGTGTTTACTAAACACTCTCTCGTACTCTTGAACCACCCGATAGACTCCCTGTTTCTGGTGTGAGGGAGTGGAGTCAGTACCCAAATGTAGTTGCTGACACCAGTCCTCCATTGTTTTCTTAGAGCCGTTACCTTCCTCCGGGTGAGATGGAGGCAAGGGTTCCACAGATTGTATAGCATTTTGGTTAATGGTATATAATTTGGCTAGCGTGGCATACCGGGGCAGGTACACTTCCCTCTTCCCGATATTGATTATGCGAACGGGCACCCTCCCATGGCGTACATTAACCACCCCCCGTGCTGTCAAGATGGTGGGCCTACTGTCTGAGTAAACTGGTTCTACCATTGCCTGGTAATCTCTACCTCTCAGACCAATAGCTGCCCGGCACCAAATCATCATTTCACTTTTTGGGGGCATGGCAATAGGGAAAGGGTCACACATTCTCACGCTACCAATCTCACCGCCGGAGAGTTCCACCTGTTGCCGTCGCATCAGTGCCCGGATCTCTTTTTGGAGCACTCGCTGCTCGCCGGAGCTGGCGTTCTTGGCAACCTGCTGTAAAAGGAAAATCACCTCTGCAAGACAATTTTCAATTACATTAGTTCCTAGAGTTATCTTTGGGTGACTCTCGTGTTTGTCAATGTCTACAATGATCAGTCCCTGTGCTGCCAGTTCAACTCTACCAATTTTAATGGTCACCTCTTTAAATCCGATCTGTGGCACGGGCTGACCATTGCTGGCGATGATACTCAAGTCGTCGTCAGGGTAGCGGGTAATATCCGAGTCATTCCAGTACTGCTTGAAGAGCACGTACGGGATGGTGGTGACCTGTGACCCGATGTCCAGTAGGGCACTCATAGGAATGCCATCCAGTACCACTGGTAAGACTGGACGTCCTCCCACATATTTGTCGCGCCAGTTCGATGGGCCTGATGATCTTTTTCCTAGGGGTTGGCCCTCTACCCTAGGTTGTGCCAGTTTAAAGGACAGTACCTTGCCATATGTCCGGGTTGATTACAGCGGCGGCAGATGGGTCGTCCGTCCTCGTTGTATCGGTCACTGGGTCTTCCTCTGGCCGGTGGGGTCCTCCTTGGTCGACGCCACGGGATGTCCTCCGGTCCGGATGCCAGCTGGATCTTCCCTGGAGTAGAAACCTGTAAAGACTGCACAGTTCGGGTTAGCGCAGCAACGCTTTTAGCTAGCTCTTGGACCTGATGGTGCAGGTCTGGAGCCGGGTCATTGCTCAAAGCCTGCGCACCAGCTCCCACAGGCCCTGCCGACAAGGGCGCCGCCTCCTGGTGGTAAGTGGTAGTGGGGCGTCTGTGGGTCACAACGCCACCTGGTGCCGGTTCTCGGAGCACCCGGATGGCTCTGTCCTTGAACTGTGCAAATCCCAGATGAGGGTCCTGTAAGGCCATTGCCCGCAACTGGGTTCGGTGGGCATTGCAATATAAACCCTCTATAAATTGTTCAGTTAACAGCCTGTCCTCGTCTCCCACGCCGTCAGGGTCGGTCTGCTTAATGGCTCTCAGGGCCTCTTGTAGGTTCAGGGCATAGTCCCTTATACTCTCATGTGCCCGCTGTTTGCACCCGTAGAATCTAAACTTGATCTCGGCTGAGGTGCGGGTATCAAAGGTGTCCCTCAGCCGGGTTAGTATCCCTGCGACAGTCCTCCCCCCAGGTGGCCAGGACTTTACCTCCCTTTGGGCTGCCCCGGTTAATTGGGCCACCAGGATGCTTACTTTTTGCTCTTCTGTGAGGGGGTACACCTGGAAGAGGCTATCCAGTTTTTCTCTAAAGTCCTGCAGGGTATGTGACTCCCCTGAGTACTGGGGTAGCCAGGCTGCCCCCGGGATATAGGGCATGGTGAAAGGCATGACCGCAACAGCGGTGGCGCTGGCGGGGGTTGGAGCGGTGAAGCTCTCCTCCGTATCCGACATCCTTCTCCCCCCTAGTGGACCGTGGCCTACCTTGCGATGATCCTCTTCGGTAGGCCGCGGCTCCGCAGTGGATCGTCAGGGTTGAGGACCTTCCGTCGCGCTCCTGTGACGTCGGCGTCTGCTGGGCTCCTTCCAGGACCTTATGCAACGTCCGGACGTGAGGCGGGGCTTCAGTTCTCGCGCGCTTTCGGAGTCCACGCCCCTCTTCTTCCCGCGCGGCGTCCTCAAGATGGCGTCCAACGGCGGGAAAACTCCACGGATGGCGGGAAGAAGGCCGAAGATGGCGCCGGATGGCGGGAAAACTCCACCGACGGCGGGAAGAAAGCGGAAGATGGCGCCGGATGACGGGAATCTTCACCACGGGTAAGTTTTCACAGTCTTTTTCAGGCACGCAGTACCCGGTGGTTGCGGGCACGAAATCCTGCCGACTACGCCAAAAGTTGACGCACCCCTGGGTCTGTGTCGCGCAGCGTTGCGCACGCGGGAGCTTACCCGGAGCCGGATCTCTTGAGGGTAGTAGTATCGTGGCGGTGACCCGGTCCGTGCCCAGGGGGTCAGACTAAGTGGCGCTGTTTTAGCGGTGATGTTGGACGACTACGCCACCCGTTGAGTGCAGCCAGGGAGCTGCTGCTGCAGGGCAGACCGCTGAGGCCGGTGGTAGGATTGTGCAGCGTGATAGTATAACCCCCAACGGGAGGGGTATGGCCTCAGGGCAGCCGACGTGGATGATGGGGGTAGCAGGAACCACTCGGAGACGGTACTGTGTAGTTCAGGGTCTTTACTGGTGACAAAGATAGACCCTCCCGGAGTACTGGCTAGCGATTGGGGCCTGGTCAGTCCTTGAGCAGATGGGATCTCCCCTGGCCAGGCGGAGTTGTAGGCCTCCCAAACTAACGATACTCTTCTGGCTACCTTGCTAGAGGCGGGTATAAGTAGCCCACGTCCCTGAGTGTACCGTGTGGTGCTCACCCGTATGGCCGGTGACTCGGGGCCTTCTAGTAGCTTCCGCTCCACGACGGCGGTGCTGGTCCCACGCGTGTGACCGTGCCTTCGGGTTTCTTGGCCAGAGGACCTGGAATCCCCTGCCTGACGGATTCTGCTGCTGGGTAGGAGTTAGTCCCCACAGCCTCGGACTCCGGGTCCGGTAAGAAATCTTCTCAGTCAGGGCGAGCTCTGCAGCTGCCTGCCCCTGACTCCTTGCAACACTGCTCCCACAGAGCTCCTGATGTTCTGTTCCTATATTTGCTTCTTTTCTCTGTCTCTACTTCTTCTCTACTCACTAACCCTGCCTCAGCCCTAGGTTTATATAGGGGAAGTTCTTCCCCTCCCAGGACTGGGCAGGAGGTGTGGCATGCATAGGATCCCTGACCAAGAGACCTCCCACCTGCTCTCAGACGTAATATCTCTATCACTGTGGCAACCAGACCCCTGGGGTGTCACAATTGCGCCATTGAGTTTGTTCCTGGAGCTACTCTTCCCAAGAATCGCTTATTTAATCTGACTATTCCTGAAAGAAAGGCCTTGGAGGAGTACATAGACTAGCCTGGCTGCTGGTCACATTAGACCTTCTAAGTCGCCTCTGGCAGTTGGATTTTTCTTTGTTAAAAAAAAGGACGGGAGTTTACGTCCATGTCTGGATTTTCGTGAAATTAATAAGATTACCGTACGCAATTCCTACCCATTGTCGTTAATTCCTGACTTGTTTAACCAGTTGGTGGGGGCCAAGTGGTTCTCTAAAATTGATCTCCGGGGGGCATACAATTTGTTACGAGTGAAGGAGGGTGATGAATGGAAAACTGCTTTTAACACTCCGGTAGGTCATTTTGAGAATCTGGTGATGCCTTTTGATCTTACCAATGCACCTTCATTTTTTCAGAACCTTATTAATGACATCCTGAGACCTTTGATTGGTAAGAATGTGGTTGTGTATTTGGATGACATTTTGATTTATTCACCAAATCTAGAGTCCCATTGGCAGAGTGTACGTGAAGTTTTGCAGTTGTTGAGTGATAATTCACTCTTTGCTAAGCTGGAGAAATGTGAGTTCGCTATGCAGAGAATTAGTTTTTTGGGCTACATTGTCTCCAGCGAGGGCTTTGAGATGGACCCGGTGAAGGTTCAGGCTGTGCAGGAATGGCCTAGGCCTATTGGTTTGAAATCTATACAGAGATTTTCGGGTTTTGCCAATTATTACAGGAAATTCATTAAGAATTTTTCTATAATTGTTAAGCCTCTGACCGATCTCACCAGGAAAGGTGCGAATACGGTCCAGTGGACTACTGAGGCCATTGAAGCGTTTGAGTATCTCAAAGAGAGGTTCAGTTCTGCCCCTATCCTTATGCATCCTGATGAGACCAAGCCTTTTTTGGTCGAGGTCGATGCTTCATCGGTGGGGGTCGGAGCAGTTTTGTCTCAGGAGAACAAGGATGGAGTACATCCATGTGCCTTCTTTTCGAAAAATTTTTCGGAAACTGAACTGAATTATGAGTTGCTGGCTATTAAACTCGCGTTTGAACATTGGCGTCATTTTTTGGAAGGCGCTATTCAGGTTTTCACAGTTCATAAGAATTTGATCTATCTGGATGCTGCCAAGCGCTTGAATGCCCGTCAAGCTAGGTGGGCTTTTTTTTTTTCTCTGTTTCATTTTTCTGGTTCCTATATCCCTGGTACTAAGAATGTTAAAGCCGATGCTTTATCTCGCAGTTTTTCTCCTATGGTTGGTGCCGAGGAGCAGGAGAGCATTTTACAGAAAGGAGTTGTGGTGGCGGCATTGGACTCCGTTTTGGAGAATGGGATTCTGAAAGCTCAAGATGATGCTCCATCTAACACTCCCCATGGGAGATTGTTCGTGCCTAAAGCCTTTAGGAGAGATTTGTTTGTGGAGTGTCATGAGTCTCGGTTGGCAGGTCATCCAGGAATTTCGGAGACTAAGAGACTTATCAGTCACAGTTTTTGGTGGCCTGGATGGCAGAAGGAAGTCATCAAGTGGGTGCGTCAATGAACTGTGTGTGCTAGGTCAAAGGCTTCACATACCCCTGCTGCGGGGTTGCTTTGCCCTCTGGAGGTTCCTAGTGCGCCTTGGACGCATCTCACAATCGATTTCATTACTGATCTTCCTGTGTCTGAGGGTTTTACTGTCATCTGGGTGGTCGTGGACCATTTTAGTAAGATGTGTCATTTGGTTCCATTCATTAAGTTGCCCTGCGCCAAGACACTCGCTAAGGCGTTTGTTAAGGAGATTGTCAAGCTCCATGGCGTTCCCACGGATATTGTTTCTGATAGAGGGCCTCAGTTTGTGGCTCGCTTTTGGCGTGCTTTTTGTGACAGGTTGGGAGTCCATTTGTCATTTTCATCTGGGTATCATCCTGAGTCTAATGGACAGACTGAAAGAAAGAACCAGAATGTTGAACAGTTTTTGCGTTGTTTTGTGGCGGACAATCAATAGGCGTGGTCTGAGTTTCTGCCTCTCGCAGAATTTGCTCTTAACAATCATACATCCTCCTCTGCTGGGTGTTCTCCTTTTTTTTGTTGTACTGGGAGACATCCGTCTTTTGGTTCGTTCTCCAAATTGGGGTCGGCGGTGCCGGAGGGGGAGAATTTTTCTGGTGATTTGGAGAGAGTTTGGACTAATGTACATTGCAACCTTCAAGAGGCTAACAAGAAGTCCAAGAAGTATTTTGACAGGAAACGTAAGGAGGTTTTGTTTACTGTGGGTGACATGGTTTGGTTGTCCTCAAAGAACCTGCGGTTGAGGATTCCCTCTAAAAAATTGGGTCCTAAGTTTGAGGGGCCATTTAAAGTGCTTCAGGTTGCTAACCCGTCTGCTGTTAGGTTGGATATCCCTACTTCCTGGAAGATTAATCCTGTGTTTCATGTTTCCTTGTTGAAAAAGGCTGATGTATCAGATAGGGATGCCACTGTCACAGTTCCGGAAACCTGTGGTGGAAGACGGTGAATATGAAATTTCTCATATCTTGAATTCTAGATGGCATAGAGGGAGATTGCAGTATCTTGTCTCATGGAAAGGTTTCGGTCCCGAGGATAACTTCTGGGTAAGGGCGGATGATGTCTCTGCCCCTAGGCTAGTCAGAGCTTTCCACAAGAGGTTTCCGGATAGGCCTGGACCTGGAGGATCCGGAGGATTCTCATAAAATAGGGGGTACTGTTAGAACCCTCCTGTTTGTTTTTTCCATCTTGTGTTTTGCAGTGACATGACCATCTGCCTTTATATTTGTAGCGCCGGCGTCCCTGCCCTCTGCTAGGCAGGGACGCTGTTCCCCTCACCTCCCTGCTCCGTGCCCGGCGTCCTCCTCCCGCTCTGCTGGCAGCGCGCGCTCCTTCCCGGCCACTGTGCTTAGGGCGCGCGCGCTCTCCCTCCCTCTTAAAGGGGCCGCGCGCGCCGTCCTAAGGAGTCCCCGGCCAATGGCCGGAGGACTTCACCATATATAAGGCACCTCCTCCAAAATGGAGGTGCCCGAGCAATGTTGTTGCACTGTTCACTACTCTGCTTCAGCCCTCAGGTCCCGTTGCCAGTTACCTGCCAGTTACCTGCCTGATTCCTGCCAGAGTCCTGCCAGTTTGCTGTCTGTTTCCTGCCAGTTATTCCTGCTACCTGCTTGCTAGCCTGAGGTCCGACAGTCTGCCTTACAACTCCTGTCAGTCTGTCTAAGGACCAGCTTGCCCGCTCACCTGGGAGCGCACATCAGTTACCTGCCTGCTTGCTAGCCTGAGGTCCGACAGTCTGCCTTTCTACTCCTGTCAGTCTGTCTATGGACCAGCTTGCCCGCTCACCTGGGAGCGCTTCTCCGCTACCTGCCTGCTTGCCTGCCCGGAGGCTCCGCCGTCACGTGCTGTGACCACCAGCTATTCCAGAGACTCTTGCCCGCTCACCTGGGAGCGCTTCTCCGCTACCTGCCTGCTTGCCTGCCCGGAGGCTCCGCCGTCACGTGCTGTGACCACCAGCTATTCCAGAGACTCTTGCCCGCTCACCTGGGAGCGCTTCTCCGCTACCTGCCTGCTTGCCTACCTGGAGGCTTCGCCGTCACGTGCTGTGACCACCTGCTATTCCAGAGACTCTCGCTTGCTCACCTGGGAGCACACATCCTCCATCTGCCTTGCTAGCCTACCTGGAGGTTCAGCCATCACAGGTCGTACCTACCCTATACCTAGAGACTGCCCCGGTCACTTGCCGTGACCTCCAGCCCGTTCACCCAGAGACTGCCCCGGTCACTTGCCGTGATCTCCAGCCCGTTCACCCAGAGACTGCCCCGGTCACTTGCCGTGACCTCCAGCCCGTTCTTCCAGAGACTGTCCCGGTCACTTGCCGTGACCTCCTGCCCGTACACCCAGAGACTGTCCCGGTCACCTGCTGTGACTGCCTGCCTGGTCGCCACCCCCTCCCTTACAAGGACCGCCCCCTTGTATAGTAGCTCAGAGGTTCCGCCTCCCAGACCCGTTACAGTTTGCTCGGGCCATGGAACCCGGTGGCACCCAAGCTCCCTCGCTTTCGGACCTCTGTCATGAACTGTCCCGTCAGAGGTCCCAACAGGAGTCCATCCTGGGTCACCTGCGGAATGTCAATTCTCGCCTGGATACTCTGACTGCTCCACCAGCAACCACCGCCAGTGCCATGACTCGCAACCCGGCAGCTCCGCTGCCCACCAATACCATGGTATATTACCCCGGACCCCGGCTTTCTGCACCTCCTCGCTTCGGGGCTTCATAAATCAGTGCACCCTGCACTTTGAACTATTGTCCCACCAGTTTAACTCCGACCGGGCCAAAATTGCCTTCATCATGTCTCATCTCACCGGGGAGGCCCTGGCCTGGCTAAATCCTCTATGGGAGAGAGGAGACCCCCTGGTGTCCGACTTGCCTGCCTTCCTCACGGCTTTCCGGAAAGTCTTCGACGAACCCGGACGGAAGACCTCATCCGCATCATCTCTGCTACGCCTCCGCCAGGGAAGTCTCACCGTGGGCCAATATGCCATACGGTTCCGTACCCTTGCCTCGGTGCTGGCCTGGGATAACGACGCTCTGGTATCCGTCTTCTGGGAGGGTCTGTCCGGCCGTATTAAAGATGAACTTGCCGGTCGGGACATTCCTACCACTCTCGATGACCTAATAACTCTTGCCACCCGGATTGACCTACGGTTCCAGGAGCGTGCCAAAGAGGTCACCCGTGAGAGGAGGTTTCCACGTCTAGCTCCTACCTTTCAGAAACCCGTCACTCCCTCCATCTCTCCCCAGGTACACTCTCCTGAGTCTATGCAGGTCGACCAGACCAAGATGGTCAAAACCCGTCAGGACTTACGCCGTGCCGAGGGGAGCTGCTTCTACTGTGGCAGTAAGGAGCACCGGATCCGTGCCTGCCCAGAGAGGTCGGGAAACGCCTGTGTCTAGGTTCGCTCAGAGAGGTCGACCTAGACAAGAATAAATCCTCTCCATCTCTGCTGCTGTCAGTTTCAATCGTCTGCGGGGAGAACCGTTATTTCGAACTAGCCCAACTGGACTCTGGAGCAGCCGGGAATCTTATTTCACAGTCCCTGGTAGAGAAATACCGCATCCCCACCAAACCTCTGGCTGTACCCTTGTCTGTTGCTGCCGTGGATGGGGGTCTCTTACCACGCCCCATCCAACTCATCACCGAATCCATTACTCTACAGGTGGGAATGCTGCATTCTGAGAGTATCTCCTTTCATGTTCTGCCTGGACTCTCTCACGCCCTCTTGCTAGGTCTACCTTGGCTCCAGAGACATGCACCCGTGCTTGACTGGCAGACCGGAGAAGTCTTTCGCTGGGGACAGGACTGCCATAAGACCTGTCTGGTTCCCGTCCATCCCGTCCGTCCTTCTCCTACCCCAGCTAATCTACCTGGACTTCCGATTCCTTATTGGTCTTATGCTGATGTCTTTAATAAAAAGGAAGCAGAGACACTACCCCCTCATAGACCATACGACTGCCCTATCGACCTGTTACCCGGTACTACTCCTCCCCGGCGGGAGCAGGCTTCTTCTTCGTAAAAAAGAAGGACGGCTCTCTCCGTCCCTGTATAGACTATAGAGGCCTTAACCAAATCACGGTGAAGAATAAGTACCCCCTTCCGCTCATTCCGGAGTTATTTGATCGTCTGAGAGGGGCTAGAATCTTCACCAAACTGGACCTCCGTGGGGCGTACAACCTGGTTCGTATCCGTCAGGGGGATGAATGGAAGACGGCATTCAACACCCGGGACGGCCACTATGAATATCTGGTAATGCCCTTTGGTCTCTGTAACGCTCCTGCCGTCTTTCAAGAGTTGGTCAATGACATCTTCCGGGACCTTCTCTACTCCTGCGTAGTGGTGTACCTGGACGACATCTTGGTCTTCTCTCCGGATCTCCAGACTCACCGGAGGGACGTTCGTCAGGTCCTGCTCAGGCTCAGGCAGAATCACCTCTTCGCTAAATACGAGAAGTGCCTCTTTGAGCAGACCTCGCTTCCGTTTTTGGGCTACATTATTTCTCAGACCGGCCTACGAATGGATCCAGAGAAACTGTCTGCCATCGAGAAATGACCTCGACCGGAGGGGTTGAAGGCCATTCAGCGGTTCCTGGGCTTCGCCAACTACTACCGCCTCTTCATACCACACTTCTCTTCCCGGACTGCCCCAATTTCCGCGCTCACCCGTAAGGGTACTAATCCCAAAGAGTGGCCGCCCGAAGCAGAGGAGGCCTTTCTTTCCTTAAAACAGGCCTTCTCTTCCGCCCCGGTGCTGCATCGCCCGGACGGCAACAAGCAGTTCTTCCTGGAAGTTGACGCCTCCTCCTCTGGAGCTGGAGCGGTACTTACTCAAAAATCATCTTCCGGGAGGATGGTAACTTGCGGCTTCTTCTCTAAACTCTTCTCCTCCTCAGAGCGCAATTATTCCATAGGAGACCGAGAGTTATTGGCCATCAAACTGGCATTGGAGGAGTGGCGTTACCTGCTCGAGGGGGCTCTTCACCCGGTAATAATTTACACGGACCACAAGAACTTGGCTTACCTCCAGCATGCCCAGAGACTTAACCCGCGCCAAGCCCGGTGGTCCTTGTTTTTTGCTCGCTTTGATTTTGTTCTTCATTTTCGCCCGGCTGACAAAAACGTCAAGGCGGACGCCTTGTCTCGATCCTTTCTGGTGTCTGATTTCGAGGAAGATCCGAAACACATCATCGATCCCGCCAGAGTAATGCAGGTGGCTCCCGTGAGTCTAAATCGTCTCCCTCCCGGAAAGACGTTCGTATCAGTACCTGATCGGGAGAAGATCCTTCACTGGGGTCACTCGTCTAAACTGGCTGGCCATGCCGGTCAAAAAAAGACCCTCCAGCTTATTACCCGGCACTACTGGTGGCCTACCCTGCACAAGGACGTAATAGACTTTGTTTCTGCCTGTGTGTCCTGCGCCCGCAACAAGGTTCCGAGACATCTGCCAGCCGGTCGCCTCCTTCCGCTCCCAGTACCTGCTGCCCCCTGGCAGCATATAGCAATGGACTTTATAACAGACCTCCCAGTCTCTGCCGGTTGTACGGTCATTTGGGTGGTCGCTGACCGCTTCTCCAAGATGTCTCATTTCGTTCCCCTGCCAGGCCTCCCGTCTGCACCCGAGCTAGCTAAAGACTTTATTCGTCACATCTTCCGTCTTCATGGCCTGCCCCTCCACATCGTGTCGGATCGTGGGGTACAGTTCACCTCACGCTTCTGGAGAGCCACTTGTAAACTGCTAGACGTCACCCTGGACTTCTCTTCCGCTTACCACCCACAGTCCAATGGTCAAGTGGAGCGGATCAATCAGAACCTGACCAGTTACCTCCGGCACTTCGTTAATGCCCATCATTCAGACTGGGTGGATCTCCTACCATGGGCCGAGTTCTCTTATAACAATCACGAGAGCGAATCCTCCTCCAAATCCCCGTTTTTTGTAGTCTTCGGTCAGCATCCTCGGATTCCTTTTCCTGTCTCCACCTCTGTGGACAACCCGGCTGCGGAATCTCTCGTTGGCAAATTTTCCTCCATTTGGGAGAGTACCCGATCCGCACTCCTTCTGTCGTCCGAACGGATGAAAAGACACGCTGACAAAAAACGCCTGGATCCTCCACAATTTCGTCCCGGAGATAAAGTCTGGCTCTCATCTAAATATGTCCGACTCAAGATACCTTCTTACAAGTTAGGGCCTCGGTTCATCGGCCCCCTGGAGGTCATCAGTCAGATCAACCCGGTGGCCTATAAATTGAAACTCCCGGCCAACTTACGGATCCCTAACTCCTTCCATGTATCTCTCCTCAAACCTGTGGTACTTAACTCTTTTTCCAAGTCTACAGGTACGCCTCCTGCTCCGGTTTCTGCTGAGGACGAGTTTGAGGTAGAGAACATTCTTGCCACCAAAAGGGTAAGAGGAAAGACCTTTTTTCTAGTAGATTGGAAGGGGTTTGGTCCTGAGGAGAGAACGTGGGAGCCCCGGGAGAACATCCATGCCCCTCTTATCCTTGCTAAATTTCTGTCTGGCCTAAAAAAGGGGGGGCCTAAAGGGGGGGGTACTGTAGCGCCGGCGTCCCTGCCCTCTGCTAGGCAGGGACGCTGTTCCCCTCACCTCCCTGCTCCGTGCCCGGCGTCCTCCTCCCGCTCTGCTGGCAGCGCGCGCTCCTTCCCGGCCACTGTGCTTAGGGCGCGTGCGCTCTCCCTCCCTCTTAAAGGGGCCGCGCGCGCCGTCCTAAGGAGTCCCCGGCCAATGGCCGGAGGACTTCACCATATATAAGGCACCTCCTCCAAAATGGAGGTGCCCGAGCAATGTTGTTGCACTGTTCACTACTCTGCTTCAGCCCTCAGGTCCCGTTGCCAGTTACCTGCCAGTTACCTGCCTGATTCCTGCCAGAGTCCTGCCAGTTTGCTGTCTGTTTCCTGCCAGTTATTCCTGCTACCTGCTTGCTAGCCTGAGGTCCGACGGTCTGCCTTACAACTCCTGTCAGTCTGTCTAAGGACCAGCTTGCCCGCTCACCTGGGAGCGCACATCAGCTACCTGCCTGCTTGCTAGCCTGAGGTCCGACGGTCTGCCTTTCTACTCCTGTCAGTCTGTCTATGGACCAGCTTGCCCGCTCACCTGGGAGCGCTTCTCCGCTACCTGCCTGCTTGCCTGCCCGGAGGCTCCGCCGTCACGTGCTGTGACCACCAGCTATTCCAGAGACTCTTGCCCGCTCACCTGGGAGCGCTTCTCCGCTACCTGCCTGCTTGCCTGCCCGGAGGCTCCGCCGTCACGTGCTGTGACCACCAGCTATTCCAGAGACTCTTGCCCGCTCACCTGGGAGCGCTTCTCCGCTACCTGCCTGCTTGCCTGCCCGGAGGCTCCGCCGTCACGTGCTGTGACCACCAGCTATTCCAGAGACTCTTGCCCGCTCACCTGGGAGCGCTTCTCCGCTACCTGCCTGCTTGCCTACCTGGAGGCTTCGCCGTCACGTGCTGTGACCACCTGCTATTCCAGAGACTCTCGCTTGCTCACCTGGGAGCACACATCCTCCATCTGCCTTGCTAGCCTACCTGGAGGTTCAGCCATCACAGGTCGTACCTACCCTATACCTAGAGACTGCCCCGGTCACTTGCCGTGACCTCCAGCCCGTTCACCCAGAGACTGCCCCGGTCACTTGCCGTGATCTCCAGCCCGTTCACCCAGAGACTGCCCCGGTCACTTGCCGTGACCTCCAGTCCGTTCTTCCAGAGACTGTCCCGGTCACTTGCTGTGACCTCCTGCCCGTACACCCAGAGACTGTCCCGGTCACCTGCTGTGACTGCCTGCCTGGTCGCCACCCGCTCCCTTACAAGGACCGCCCCCTTGTATAGTAGCTCAGAGGTTCCGCCTCCCAGACCCGTTACAATATTCCAGCTCCACCCTTTTGGCTGTGCTGGACTTCAGTGTTTGACTGTTTCTCTAGCCAGGTACTTCGGTGCCTTTCTCTGTCAGTTCGCTTGGTCCTTCTGGGACCTTTAGTACCTTTTTGTCAGTTTGTCTTTTGTGTTCTGCAACAACTTCTCTGTTTAGGAGGTGTCCAATTTTTGTCCCAGTACTTAGTTCTTTTAGGGACCCCTCCCCTAATGCTATAGGTCTTCGATCAGACTAGCCGAGGACTAAGGCGGGTCTGTTCGCTAGGAACAGGCAGCCCGCTACATCGTAGGGATTCAGCTTAGTCTTACTCTAGGGACAGCTTTCCCCAGCTCATGTTGCAGATCATAACAGTAGAGCTGTGTTTCTGTTACACTTTCCTCTGTTTTTTTTAAGTATAGTTAATTGGATAGAGCTAATTTTAGTTTCAAGGACAACTGCATATGTTTCCATAATTTACGATTTTGTTATTTCCAATTAAAATGCTTTCTTTCCCCAATTAAAATATCTGCAGCATTAGGTGATGTAAAGCCTGTAAAGACATTCCCCTTTTCATATCTCTGTTGTTGTAATAAATATATGTGACTGGGCTTCTGAGACTCAGACAAGAATTGTGCACTCAGACACTGGCTGTGAGTTATTCAATTATCTCCGATGCTTCGTATTGATTCTATTTCTCTAATTTGAACCAAAAATGGCAGACAGATTTATAGAGAATTTGTTATCTCAATCCAAATTAGCTCTTCTTGGAAGGGCTCCCACGACATTACATACAAGCAGCATACAAGATGCACACAAGATACATATAAGAGGCACAGAATCTGCCTACAATTCACATATAAGCTGCATACAAGCTGTATACAGGATACACAAGAGCTGTATACAGGATACATACAAGCTGTATACAGGATACACACAAGCTGTATACAGGATACACACAAGCTGTATACAGGATACATACAAGCTATATATAGGATACACACAAGCTATATACAGGACACACACAAGCTGTATACAGGATACACACAAGCTATATACAGGATATATACAAGCTGTATACAGGATACACACAAGCTGTATACAGGATATATACAAGCTGTATACAGGATAAACACAAGCTGTATACAGGATACACACAAGTTGTATACAGGATACACACAAGCTGTATACAGGATACATACAAGACACATACAAGCTGTATACAGGATAAACACAAGCTGTATACAGGATACATACAAGCTGTATACAGGATACACACAAGCTGCATACAGGATACATACAAGCTGTATACAGGATACACACAAGCTGTATACAGGATACATACAAGACACATACAAGCTGTATACAGGATACATACAAGCTATATACAGGATACACACAAGCTGCATACAGGATACATACAAGCTGTATACAGGATACACACAAGCTGTATACAGGATACAAACAAGCTGTATACAGGATACACACAAGCTGTATACAGGATACAAACAAGCTGTATACAGGATATACACAAGCTGTATACAGGATACACACAAGCTGTATACAGGATACATACAAGCTGTATACAGGATACACACAAGCTGTATACAAGATACACACAAGCTGTATACAGGATACATACAAGCTGTATACAGGATACACACAAGCTGTATACAGGATACATACAAGCTGTATACAGGATACACACAAGCTGTATACAGGATACACACAAGCTGTATACAGGATACATACAAGCTGTATACAGGATACACACAAGCTGTATATAGGATACACACAAGCTGTATACAGGATACATACAAGACACATACAAGCTGTATACAGGATACACACAAGCTGTATACAGGATACATACATGCTGTATACAGGATATATATAAGCTGTATACAAGCAGAGCTGAAGTGCAGGTTTATGTGGATTTTGCTGCAGTGAGTTTAGCTGGAAGAGCCCAGTATAATCCTCAGTGTCTCCGGCCTCAGGTCTATGTTCACACCACGTTCCTTAGACTCTCTGACATGTTACCTGAATCTTCTTTTGGGTGTTTTTCTGTCGTCTCCTGAGCATTTTCCCTTTAGTGTTTATCCAGGACTTTTTTTTATAGTTTTTGGCCATGTGCCCACGATGCAGAAATGCTCCGGATTTTTTCCTGAGCGTTTCTGCATCTCCTTGGCAGAAAAGCCGCATGCGGATTGTGCATGCGGATTGTACATGCGGATTGTACATGCGGATTGTACATGCGGATTGTACATGCGGATTGTACATGCATTTTCCTGCCAGGGAGATGCGGATGTGAAACGTTCTTCACATGCATTTCCGCATGCGGGTTGACAAGCGCTTTCCAAGCGATTTTAGCATCACTTAGAAAGTGCTTGACAACTTGGTCACACTATATAAATCCATGCAACCGGCATGGATTTATATAGTGTGACCCTAAAGAATGGTAAAAAATAAATATTATACTTACCTTCTGATGGCCCCCGGTGTCCTTGTCCTGGCTTGCCGGCAGCTCGCGGTGGACTAAAAGGACCTGCCATGACGTCATTTACTCATGTGACGGGTCACGCGACCGCCGGCGTCAGAGGTTGAGTGACCCGTCACATGACTAAATGATGTCACCGCAGGTCCTTTTAGTCCACCACAAGCTGCCGGCAAGCCAGGACAAGGACACCGGGGGGCCATCAGAAGGTAAGTATAATGTATATTTTTGATTTTATTCTTTTTTTTACAGGTGCTATGGTACCCAATTCCGGAGGAGAGTCTCCTCTTCTCCAAACCCTGGTACCATCCGCGCATTGAACCGCATGATATCCGCATGTGCAGATGCAGTGATGCAGATTCCATGCAAGTCAATGGCGGCGAAAACGCCTCGATTCCGCAAAATAATTGGTTGTGCTGCGGATTTTTCCGCAATGATAATCCACAGCGGAAATTTCCACAACATGTGCACAGCACATGCGGATCATCATTGGGGAACATGGCAGACCTTCTACCAAGCGTTTTTTTTAAGCATTTCTGCAGCGGAATTGCCGCTGTGGAAATGCTTAAAAAACGCATAGTGGTCACACAGCCTTTCTCACGATTTTTGTGGCGTTTTCTTTATTGTGGTTTTTCGGTCTCGTTCCACTAAATAATGAAGAGACACTTGTGGTTTATTAACAAATGGAAAAGCCCAGACCCCCCCAACATCTTCTGCTCCTTCTCCTGCCTTGTCCCGTATAGACCGGAGCGGAGGACAGAGGAGCGGAGGACAGAGCGGAGGACGAGCAGAGGACGGAGCAGAGGACGGAGCGGAGGACAGAGGAGCGGAGGACGGAGGAGCGGAGGACAGAGCGGAGGACGGAGGAGCGGAGGACAGAGGAGCGGAGGACAGAGCGGAGGACGGAGGAGCGGAGGACAGAGCGGAGGACGAGCAAAGGACGAGCAGAGGACGGAGCAGAGGACGGAGCAGAGGACCGAGCGGAGGACAGAGGAGCGGAGGACGGAGCGGAGGACAGAGCGGAGGACGGAGCGGAGGACAGAACGGAGGATGGAGGAGCGGAGGACAGAGCGGAGGACGAGCAGAGGACGGAGCAGAGGACGGAGCGGAGGACAGAGGAGCAGAGGACGGAGCGGAGGACAGAGGAGCAGAGGACGGAGCGGAGGACAGAGGAGCGGAGGACAGAGGAGCAGAGGACAGAGAGGAGGACGGAGGAGAGGAGGACAGAGAGGAGGATGGAGGAGAGGAGGACAGAGCGGAGGACGAGCAGAGGACGGAGCGGAGGACAGAGGAGCGGAGGACAGAGAGGAGGACGGAGGAGCGGAGGACGAGCAGAGGACGGAGCAGAGGACGGAGGTGTGGAGGACAGAGGAGTGGAGGACAGAGCGGAGGACGGAGCAGAGGACAGAGGAGCGGAGGACAGAGGAGCGGAGGACAGAGGAGCGGAGGACAGAGCAGAGGACAGAGGAGCGGAGGACAGAGCGGAGGACGGAGGAGCGGAGGACAGAGCGGAGGACGAGCAGAGGACGGAGCAGAGGACGGAGCAGAGGACGGAGCAGAGGACGGAGCGGAGGACAGAGGAGCAGAGGACGGAGCCGCGGACGGAGCAGAGGACAGAGCGGAGGACAGAAGAGCGGAGGACAGATCGGAGGATGGAGCAGAGGACAGAGCGGAGGACGAGCAGAGAACGGAGCAGAGGACGGAGGGGAGGCTGGAGCGGAGGACAGAGGAAAGGAGGACGGAGGGGAGGACGGAGCGGAGGATAGAGGAGCTGAGGACGGAGAGGAGGGGAGGACGAAACGGAGGACGGAGCTGAAGACGGAGCGGAGGACAGAGGAGCGGAGGACAGAGGAGCGGAGGACAGAGCGGAGGACAGAGGAGCGGAGCACAGAGCGGAGGACGAGCGGAGGACGGAGCGGAGCTGAGGAAGAGCAGAGGACTGAGCGGAGGACGGAGCGGAGGACGGAGCAGAGCTAAGGACAAGCAGAGGACGGAGTGGAGGATGGAGGGGAGGGCGGAGCGGAGGACAGAGGAGCGGAGGACGGAGCGGAGGATAGAGGAGCTGAGGACGGAGCGGAGGGGAGGACGAAACGGAGGACGGAGCTGAGGACGGAGCGGAGGGGAGGACGAAACAGAGGACGGAGCTGAGGACGGAGAGGAGGGGAGGACGGAGCGGAGGATAGAGGAGCTGAGGACGGAGCGGAGGAGAGGACGAAACGGAGGACGGAGCTGAGGACGGAGCGGAGGGGAGGACGAAACAGAGGACGGAGCTGAGGACGGAGAGGAGGGGAGGACGGAGCGGAGGACGGAGCGGACACTTCTCTGCGGTTTGATAAGAGACGTGTCTGAGCCGCCATGGGCCCCGCGAGGGAGTACAGAGATGCCGTCTATTCCTGGCAGTGGCCTCCGGCTTCCTCAGGGGCTTTCTGTGGCGGAATAAGCCTGTGAGAGGCGCAGTGTGAACACAGCCTTACTGGCAGACACTGCGAGACTCTGTGCTGGACCCCACAACGTAACACCGGTATCCCCAGCTGAGAATAACAAGAGCCCAGCAGGGACACAGGAAACCCCGTGCTTTTATGTATCTTGGAGCCTACAGATTTACGTTACATAAGATAAAACAGATGAGACCCACCGGGGATGAAATCCTATGACCCCCCGACCCCCTATAAAGCGCAGCCAAGCTCCTCTCCTGTACAGTGATAACAGGACTATTATAGCGCTATTACAGGCGAGTAGGTAACGTGTCTCCAGCCAATAAGAGCGGCCCGTCCATTATCCAATCAGATTACAGAGGTGCCGGGGCAGCGACCAATCAGGACGCGCTGATGACAGCCGCGTTCTGTATCGGCGGTTCCGGCTTCCCGGCCATGCTCTTTATCGGTGCCCGGTCCGCTCTCAGGAGCGGCTGTCAGGCTGTGTCTAGTAACCGTCTGTGAATACGTTCCCGGCTTCCCTGCCTGTTACGCTGCTGGTGGAGGGCGGTTTGTGGTATGGCGTCTTATTACCTCCGTTACATGACAAGCGCTGCCGTGAAACTACAACTCCCAGCATGCCCGCCTATGTCCTGATGGTGCTGTCGTGCTGGGAGCTGTAATGTCGCCATGTTGGCGCTCCTGTGGCTTACTCTAGTCTTGCATTGCTGCTAGCCACCAGTAGGGGGAGCCCTGTGCATAGGATTTCATATATGGGCTCTATAACCCAAGTCTGTTCCCTAGGCTCCCTCTGGTGGTGGATGCAGGTATAGCATGGGGCTGAATGATGAGCCGCTCTTCGCCCGGCTTCTGTAGTTAGAGGGGAAACCTCCCTCCTAATTCTCTGGGGTTTCCTCTTCTCCTTGTCTCTACAGTCTGTGGTAGTGCAGATGAATCATGTACTGCTAAATACATGGACCTGATGCATGAAGACTAGTGATGAGCGAGCATGCTCGGTGGTGCTCGCTGAGTATTTCCGGGGTTGCTCGGCGGGAGCTCGAGTCCCCTCCCTGCTTGTTTGTTGCTCTTTACCGAGCTAATGAACATGCAGGGATTGCCTGCCACTCATTGTAATGCCGCAGCCATGTTGGTTGTGGCATTACAGTGATTGGCTGGCCGCACAGAGTCATCAGGTCTATATCAGACCTGGGGCCGCTGCGCTCGTCAGTCACTCCGGAATCAGACAGTGTAGGGAGAGGTGCTGCTGAGCTAGGGAGAGATTTGCTTGTTTATTAGGTAGTGTAGGGAGAACAGAAGTATGTTACACATATCCATCTCAACAAACAGTCCTTCTGAGGACTAATCCATCTGCAGAGATATCAGTCAGGCAGGGTATATAGCAGACTGCAGTGCAAATAGCACAAGAGGCTCCATTCCAGTTCTGTCTGCTGTTGCTGCTGTTAGACAATTCTAGACATAGTCTCAGGTCTCAGGGGCCAGGAATAATTTTTTTTTGGATCTTAATCCTCATTATTTGCTTAAAAAGCAAGTCAGAGAACACCATTTATCTGCGCCATTTGCTTGTTGGCACTGCAGAATACAGCCAGGTCCTTTTCATATTACAGCGCTAAAAGTCCAGCTATTTAAAACTGTTTGTCCGTCACACGGATCACATATAATTGCTCTGAAAATATTGCCATTTCTGGCCTCCATTAAAATTTTGTTGCAATTGACACCAGTTTGCTAAAATGGGCAAGAGAAGGGGCAACTGGATGTGATGGTGATGGTGCATGCAGAGGCCAAGGCCGTGGGCAAGCTGAAATTGTGCCGCAACAAACACCCACATCTTCTCGCTCCACCTTCCTCTCCCAATTAATAGGGGACTGCAGAACACCACTATTGAACGCAGAGCAGTGTGAAAAGGTCATTGGTTGGATAGCAGATAATGCTTCCAGTCACTTAGCCACCACCACCCTGTCTTCCAAACGGTCAAGTCTCAGTGGCAAGTGAGTCTGGACCGCATATTCCTCACCCTGAACCTCCTTCCTCCCACCATGCCGCGTGCCCGGAGACAACTGATCCCACACTTGGACACTCTGAAGAGTTGTTCACTTTTCAATTTATAGATTCGGGCCTCTCGCCCGGTCCACTTGAAGTGGGGCAAGAGGAGATCGCATGTAGCGATGCCCAAATATTTGAGCAGCCACGGTCACACGAAGGCGACGGTGGGAAACTGTCACAAGGGGTGGACGATAATGAGACACAATTGCCAGATAGTCAGGAGGACCAGGGTGCAGAAGTGGAAGACGAGGTGGTGGATGATATAGTACCTGACCCAACCTGGCAGGAGGAGATGCAGAGAGAAGAGAGCAGCACACGGGGAGGGAGGCAGAACACCCCAACAGGCAAGAAAAAGCAGTGTGGTGGCCGCAGACAGAAGGCAGGCAACAGTTCCCCGTAACACCAACACAAAGGAAGTTGCCAGTGCAACTGTTAGGTCTTCCCGAGTCTGGTTGTTTTTTAAAGACTCTGCTGATAACCCCAAAAAGGCCATTTGCACCACCTGCCAGGCCAGCATCAGCAGTGGTGACAAAACTAGCAGCCTGACCACCACCAGCATGATCAGGCACTTGGCAGCAAAGCACCCGACTTTGTGGGCCAAACCCCAGGGTCCAGGAACAGTGTCTGCAGGTGGCACCACTGCTTCTTCCGCTGTTGTGCATGCAAGTCAATCCCCTGTCCATAATGCATGCGAAGATGCCTCCTTCCCTGCACCAGTCGTTGCACACTCTATCAACTAGCAGCATCAGGAAGCACGTCCTTGTCCCAGCGCAGCGTCCAGTTGTCCATACCCCAGACCTTGGAACGCAAGCGCAAATACGCAGCCAACGCCCCACAGGCCACACTACTAAATTCCCACATTTCACGACTGCTTACACTTGAAATGTTGCCTTTTAGGCTCATGGAGGTGGAAGCATTCCGCAACCTGATGGCGGCGGCCGCCGTCTCTCGGTACTCGGTCCCCTGCACCCACTATTTCTCCCCGTGTGCCGCATTACACAAGCACGTGTCCCAAAACATTAGCCGTGCCTTCAACAACGCAGTTACTGGGAAAGTCCACCTAACCACGGACACGTGGACAAGTGCTTGTGGGCAGGGACGGTACATCTCAATCACGGCACACTGGGTTAAGGATTGCGGACCCTAGGTCAATCAGGGTTGCCCCCACAGTCTACAGCTCCTGCACCTCAGCCTCCTCCATCTCCGAAATGACCACATCAGTCACAAGCTGGAAGCACTGCCTCGGCCAAGCGGCAACAGGCTGTGCTGAAGCTAATATGCTTATGTGACAAAGCGCACAATGCTGAAGAGTTGTGAACAGCTCTGAAAGAGCAGGCAGATCTGTGGCTCACACCGCCGAACCTAAAGCCAGGCATGGTCGTGTGTGACAATGGCCGGAACATGGTGGCGGCTCTGAGGCGAGGCGAGCTCACATATGTACCATTCCTGGCCCCTGTGCTTAACCTCGTGGTTCAGCGGTTTCTCAAATCCTACCCGGAGCTGCCGGATCTGCTTGTTAAAGTACGCCGCCTGTGTGCCCATTTTAGAAAATCGCCTACAGCTTCCGCCACCCTTGTGTTTCAGCAGCATTTGCAGCTTCCGGCTCAGACTGGTATGTGATGTCCCCATGTGTTGGAACTCTACACTGCAGATGTTGGGAAGGATTTGTGAGCAGAAGAGAGCAGTTGTTGACTACCAGCATCAACAAAACCGTCGGTATTCAGTTCAGACTCCACACATAAGACCTCAGGAGTGGACATGGATGTCAGACATATCCTCCAAAACTTTGAGGACTCAACCAAGATGGTGAGTGGCGATGATGCCATAATTAGCGTCACCATCCCGCTTCTCTGTCTTCTGAAACGCTCTCTGCTCACAATAAAACAGGGTGCATTGCAAGCGGAGCACGATGAGATGGAGCAAGGAACCATACAGGGTGATTACACACAGCCCAGCCTCATCTCATACCAACTTGGATTGGGTGACAATGAGGAGGAGGAATGACAGGAGCTAGGTTCATGCGCTATAGATGGTACTACCTGCACTACTGTCATACCGTCTGTTCAGCGTGGATGACCTGAGGACAGAGAGGAGAAGGAGGAGAGCATGGTCATTCCTCTTGGTGAGGACACGGAAGTCTTGCCTGTTAGCAGTCTGGCACGCATGGCTGAGTTTGTTACGTTGCCTTTCCCATGATCCTCGCGTTCTCAAAATTTCTGGTTCTGGGAGAATTTTCTCAGCCTCTCCCATCGCACAGGTCCTGAGGCTCGGGGTAATCTCCAAAGGACTGCAAAGTTTGGGAAGATGCTGAGGGAGTACCTTGCCGACCGTACCAACATCCTCTGTAATTCCTGTGTGCCTTATAATTATTGGGTATCCAAGCTGGATACGTGGAGTGAACTGGCTCTCTACGCCTCGGAGGTCCTGACCTGCCCTGCCGCTAGCATTTTGTCAGAGCGGGTTTTTAGTTTCGCTGGTGGAATTATAACTGATAAGCGCATCCGCCTGTCAACTGAAAATGCTGACAGGCTGACTCTTCTAAAAATGAACAAGGACTGGATTGGGCCAGACTTCTCAACACCACCGAATAATAGCAGTGTAACATAAACTCAAAGCCAGTGTCTTTTCTTGGGAGGTGTATTCCCATGCACCTTTTCACACCCACACATGGGTATATGCTTCCTAATTTTGGCTATTTGCTCTTGTCCTCCTCCTTCTCCTCATCCTCCACCACGATATCACCAGCGTGACCGTGCTCCGTGATGCAACACCCACATAATTTTTTTAAAGGGTGTTTATGATGGCGTTAAAATTTTTTTTTTTTTATGCTGTATGTTCATGTATACCCCCCCACGGGTAAATGTTTGTCAGCCTATACACTTAGTGCATGGGCATTACAAGTATAGGAGACCCGCTCCTTTCTAATGGGAACCTTTTTTTTTTTTAATGAGGCCCTCCTCCACGTCTCTTCCAAGGGGCATTAGAGTGCCTCCCAATTTTTGGCAGCCCAGCCACTCACTGCATACGCAATAACAGTATAGGAGACCCACTCTTTAGTAATGGGAACAACAAAGCCTAGCCGGCTGATGGCTCTCTAAGAATAGTAAAGGCCGCATGATGGCCCTAAAAATAGGTTTGCGGCTTTCAGAGTCCCTCCATCATAAATAAAACAAGATGTGTCTGATGTGTCCTACACCACATGGCCAGATAAGGTTGTAAAATGTTAAAATGACATTTCCCGGTGAATGCATTTGTCACGGGTGAAAGCAATGCAAAAACGCTAAGTTTGAACATAGCCCAAGGTGTGGAGGAGTATTTTTGTTTTTGGTTATTTATTTTGCCTTATATACAAGTCATTACCCTGGAAAGGATGTTCCTTAACATATTTCCCAGGAAAATCCATTATGGTTTCGTTTTTGTATGTTTTATTGTGAGTCCGTAAAAGTGGCGTAATACCTCTGACAACATTGTTGACAGCAGTGACCTGGGAGTCAGAGATGCTTCCAGGGGTCTTCCCCATGTTGTTCCCATGTCATTTGAGCACATTTCCCATTGATTTGGGCAATTTTTAGGCCCTCTGCAGACCGCCGGGGGGAGCCGCCTGAAAAATCCTCGAGTTTCCCACTTACATTGGGCTCGTTGCTTGGGTCGAGCACCCGAGTATTCCAATGTGCTCGACCCGAGCATTTTAGTGCTCACCCATCACTAATGAAGACCAGTGTTGTTGGTGCTGGTCTTGATGAGCGGCTGTCCTGGAGTCCTAGCTCGTCAGGCAAACCACTTCATGAATCAGGAGTGTCGGATGATGTTGTACACCTGTGCCCATAATCCTAATCCACCCCATGTTGGCGTAATACTTGTAGTGAACGTCTCTGCTTGTCCTGTATGATAAGCAGCGGCCGCCATGCCCCTGCGCCACCTCTGCCCATTTTGTTGACCCTGGGAGAAACTGACATGATGGCTCAACTGAGTTGGGCTTAAACTTTGCAGCTTTTGTCAGATTTCTGGTGAAAGCTTTGCTGCATCAGCCCGTACCATTTACATCTGTGGGATTCCAGCTGTTAAAGGGAACCTGTCACCAGTGTGAGTTTATGAACAAATGCCACCACCTTTACTGCTCCTGTGCTGCATCTCACAAACATGTCAGCTCCTGACTCCCCCTATATACCTCAAATAATACCACTTGATCAGCTCTGTATGTAAATGAGGGTGGTCCGGTCTGATGGGTGTCCTCGCTGCGGTGTCTGTCCCTCTCTCCGCTCCTAAAAGCATCCTCCTCCTATGAAAGATGTGACGTGTCATCCACATAGTGAACCGAGAGCTCGCGCCTGCGCAGTAGCTTCACGGCACCGCACTGGCGCACTCTGCTCTGCCCTACTGTGAGCAGCGCATACAACAGCACCGCGCATAGCTTTGTTTCATGTGAGCAGCGAGCTGATATCGCTGGCCTGTGCAGTAGCTTATTCCGATGCTGCTAGGCGTACTGCTGATTAGGAGCAGAGAGGGACAGAGGCCGCAGCGAGGACGATCATAAGACTGGACCACCCTCATTTACATAGTGTGGGAGCAGATCAAATGGTATTATTTGGGGTACACAGGGGGAGTCAGGAGCTGATGTCAGGTCCCTGTAATGGGTAATTGCTGCAGTGTAGACATGGCTGCTGATCAGTGCTGCTCATAGCACTATGGATCTGTCAGGACCCTGTAATGGGTAATTGCTGCAGTGTAGACATGGCGGCTGATCAGTGCTGCTCATAGCACTATGGATGTCAGGACCCTGTATTGGGTAATTGCTGCAGTGTAGACATGGCTGCTGATCACTGCTGCTCATCGCACTATGGATCTGTCAGGACCCTTTATTGGGTAATTGCTACAGTGTAGACATGGCTGCTGGTCAATGCTGCTCATATCACTATGGATCTGTCAGGACCCTGTAATGGGTAATTGCTGCAGTGTAGACATGGCTACTGATCAGTGCTGCTCATAGCACTATGGATGTCAGGACCCTGAAATGGGTAATTGCTGCAGTGTAGACATGGCTGCTGATCAGTGCTGCTCATAGCACTATGTATCTGTCAGGTCCCTGTAATGGGTAATTGCTGCAGTGTAGACATGGCTGCTGATCAGTGCTGCTCATTGCTCTATGGATCTGTCAGTACCCTGTAATGGGTAATTGCTGCAGTGTAGACATGGCGGCTGAACAGTACTGCTCATAGCACTATGGATCTGTCAGGTCCCTGTAATGGGTAATTGCTGCAGTGTAGACATGGCTGCTGATCAGTGCTGCTCATAGCACTATGGATCTCTCAGGTCCCTGTAATGGTTAATTGCTGCAGTGCAGACATGGCTGCTGATCAGTGCTGCTCATAGCACTGTGGATCTGTCAGGTCCCTGTAATGGGTAATTGCTGCAGTGTAGACATGGCTGCTGATCAGTGCTGCTCATTGCTCTATGGATCTGTCAGGACCCTGTAATGGGTAATTGCTGCAGTGTAGACATGGCGGCTGAACAGTACTGCTCATAGCACTATGGATCTGTCAGGTCCCTGTAATGGGTAATTGCTGCAGTGTAGACATGGCTGCTGATTAGTGCTGCTCATAGCACTATGGATCTCTCAGGTCCCTGTAATGGGTAATTGCTGCAGTGCAGACATGGCTGCTGATCAGTGCTGCTCATAGCACTATGGATCTGTCAGGTCCCTGTAATGGGTAATTGCTGCAGTGTAGACATGGCTGCTGATCAGTGCTGCTCATAGCACTATGCATCTGTCAGGACCCTGTAATGGGTAATTGCTGCAGTGTAGACATGGCGGCTGATCAGTGCTGCTCATAGCACTATGGATCTGTCAGGACCCTTTAATGGGTAATTGCTGCAGTGTAGACATGGCGGCTGATCAGTGCTGCTCATAGCACTATGGATCTGTCAGGTCCCTGTAATGGGTAATTGCTGCAGTGTAGACATGGCTGCTGATCAGTGCTGCTCATAGCACTATGGATCTTTCAGGTCCCTGTAATGGGTAATTGCTGCAGTGTAGATATGGCTGCTGATCAGTGTTGCTCATAGCACTATGGATCTGTCAGGATCCTGTAATGGGTAATTGCTGCAGTGTAGACATGGCTGCTGATCAGTGCTGCTCATAGCACTATGGATCTGTCAGGACCCTGAAATGGGTAATTGCTGCAGTGTAGACATGGCTGCTGATCAGTGCTGCTCATAGCACTATGGATCTGTCAGGACCCTGTAATGGGTAATTGCTGCAGTGTAGACATGGCTGATCAGTGCTGCTCATAGCACTATGGATCTGTCAGGACCCTGTAATGGGTATTTGCTGCAGTGTAGACATAGCTGCTGATCAGTGCTGCTCATAGCACTATGGATCTGTCAGGTACCTGTAATGAGTAATTGCTACAGTGTAGACATGGCTGCTGATCAATGCTGCTCATAGCACTATGGATCTGTCAGGACCCTGTAATGGGTAATTGCTGCAGTGTAGACCTGTCTGCTGATCAGTGCTGCTCATAGCACTATGGATCTTTCAGGTCCCTGTAATGGGTAATTGCTGCAGTGTAGATATGGCTGCTGATCAGTGCTGCTCATAGCACTATGGATCTGTCAGGATCCTGTAATGGGTAATTGCTGCAGTGCAGACATGGCTGCTGATCAGTGCTGCTCATAGCACTATGGATCTGTCAGGACCCTGTAATAGGTAATTGCTGCAGTGTAGACATGGCTGCTGATCAGTGCTGCTCATAGCACTATGGATCTGTCAGGACCCTGTAATGGGTAATTGCTGCAGTGTAGACATGGCTGCTGATCAGTGCTGCTCATATCACTATGGATCTTTCAGGACCCTGTAATGGGTAACTGCTGCAGTGTAGACATGGCTGCTGATCAGTGCTGCTCATAGCACTATGGATCTGTCAGACCCTGTAATGGGTAATTGCTGCAGTGTAGACATGGCTGCTGATCAGTGCTGCTCATAGCACTATTGATCTGTCAGGACCCTGTAATGGGTAATTGCTGCAGTGTAGACATGGCGGCTGATCAGTGCTGCTCATAGCACTATGGATCTGTCAGGTCCCTGTAATGGGTAATTGCTGCATTGTGGACATGGCTGCTCATCAGTGCTGCTCATAGCACTATGGATCTGTCAGGACCCTGTAATGGGTAATTGCTGCAGTGTAGACATGGCTGCTGATCAGTGCTGCTCATAGCACTATGGATCTGTCAGGACCCTGTAATGGGTAATTGCTGCACTGTAGACAAGGCGGCTGATCAGTGCTGCTCATAGCACTATGGATCTGTCAGGTCCCTGTAATGGGTAATTGCTGCATTGTGGACATGGCTGCTCATCAGTGCTGCTCATAACACTATGGATCTGTCAGGACCCTGCAATGGGTAATTGCTGCACTGTAGACATGGCGGCTGATCAGTGCTGCTCATAGCACTATGGATCTGTCAGGTCCCTGTAATGGGTAATTGCTACATTGTGGACATGGCTGCTGATCAATACTGCTCATAGCACTATGGATCTGTCAGGACCCTGTAATGGGTAATTGCTGCAGTGTAGACATGGCTGCTGATCAGTGCTGCTCATAGCACTATGGATCTGTCAGGACCCTGTAATGGGTAATTGCTGCAGTGTAGACATGGCTGCTGATCAGTGCTGCTCATAGCACTATGGATCTGTCAGGACCCTGTAATGGGTAATTGCTGCAGTGTAGACATGGCTGCTGATCAGTGCTGCTCATAGCACTATGGATCTGTCAGGACCCTGTAATGGGTAATTGCTGCAGTGTAGACATGGCGGCTGATCAGTGCTGCTCATAGCACTATGGATCTGTCAGGACCCTGTAATGGGTAATTGCTGCAGTGTAGACATGGCGGCTGATCAGTGCTGCTCATAGCACTATGGATCTGTCAGGACCCTGTAATGGGTAATTGCTGCAGTGTAGACATGGCGGCTGATCAATGCTGCTCATAGCACTATGGATCTGTCAGGTCCCTGTAATGGGTAATTGCTGCAGTGTAGACATGGCTGCTGATCAGTGCTGCTCATAGCACTATGGATCTGTCAGGACCCTGTAATGGGTAATTGCTGCAGTGTAGACATGGCGGCTGATCAGTGCTGCTCATAGCACTATGGATCTGTCAGGTCCCTGTAATGGGTAATTGCTGCAATGTAGACATGGCTGCTGATCAGTGCTGCTCATAGGGATCTGTCAGGACCCTGTAATGGGTAATTGCTGCATTGTGGACATGGCTGCTGATCAGTGCTGCTCATAGCACTATGGATCTGTCAGGACCCTGTAATGGGTAATTGCTGCAGTGTAGACATGGCGGCTGATCAGTGCTGCTCATAGCACTATGGATCTGTCCGGTCCCTGTAATGGGTTGTTGCTGTAGTTGGAGGTACAGGCCTCTATTCTCTGGTCCTGGCATCTGTAGGTGGATAATCGCTATAATTCTGGGCACCTGCTTACCAGGAATGGCTTCCTCTCCTGAGCTTACGCTATATTCCTCCTGACAAGTCCCAGCATAATGAAGGGCTCCTCTAATATTCCTGAGTTGTGGTGTGAGGAGATTGTCCAGGGGTTGGTGAGGAGGACACTACTTGTTGGTGTGTTGTACAATGAAACGTGGCTCATTCTTATATTTTGCCTGCAGAATCTGACTATAATGGCGACCGTGATCTACACTGACCAGGAGAACGGTGATGTTAATGCTGCGCTGTTGTCCAGAGGTCGTGCACAGCTATCAGGTGCCGGTAAGTAGTTTCTAAAGGTAACGGCCGATCTGGCCCCAATTCATCAAGGGGTTTAATAGATTTCTAGCAGAACTCTGACAAGTCAAAACTTTTATGCAACTTAATGATTAAAAATTGTGACCTTTTTTAGCACTTTCATGCCAGGTCAGCCAGCTCTGTCAAGTGGGTGGAGCATGAACAGGGCATGGTGGAGCCGCCTGATACTCATGGAAAGTTGGGACTTACAGCACCACTCCAGCTTTTTTTGTTTGGTTTTCAGCGCTGGGATGGCTCTTTTAAATGTAGGGCCTCTGGTCATATACTCGCCCTCCGGCGTCTTCACTGTTTTTCGGCATTGTTATGTTCCTATGGCACTATCTTGTGAGCGCAGCTGACTGGCCATAAGTCAGAAGCTACGACACAAGATCTCAATGCAATTCTATGGAAGCCAGAACAAGGCTCTCATAGACTTGTATGGGAAAGTGACCTCCGCAGCTCCATGAAACACTGGAGCAGCCAACAGGTCACTCTTCACCGGACAACGATGGGAGCAACTCTGGAAAACAAAGGCGGCAGCAAGTGAGTATGAGACCGGGCAATTGTATATAAAGCGCCACTCCAGCAATGCAGTAAAAAAAGCACCACTCCAGTGTTTTGTTTTTTTACAAATTAATTGCGCCTCCCCACAAGTGTTAATTTGGGGTCCACCTCATAATGAACTTGGTTTCTTCTGCCCACCCATCTTTAAAGAAGCAATCATCAAAGTTTTTATTCTCAATATATTGTGATCATCATATTGTATAGCACTTAAAATTTTAGAAGGCAGAAGGCGAAATGTACGTCTGGGTTGGGTTTTTTTTTCCTGGGTTTGGCAATGCAATCCTACATAGGTATTATGTCTCACTGTTGTACTTCAATACATCTACATTTGGCTGTTGGGATCTATGAATGATTATGTCATTCTTAGAAGGACCCTGAGTCAGGTAACCTAATGACTAGTAGATTCACAGCCATCTGGATCAAAAATCCTGTTATGTGAGGTTGTGCTGCCGCCTAGTGGCTTCCCATTCTTTTACATAACCCTCTACACCAGGGGTCCTCAAACTTTTTAAACAGGGGGCCAGTTCACGGTCCCTCAGACCATTGGAGGGCCGGAATATAGTTTTTAAAAAAAACTATGAACAAATTACTATGCACACTGCACATATCTTATTTTGTAGTTAAAAATAACAGTACAGGAACAAATACAATATTTAAAATGAAGAACAAGTAAAGTTAAATCAACCGGTATTTCAATAGGTAGGTAACTGTACCCAATAGGCAGCATAGGACCCCAATAGGCAGGTAAATGTCCCCAATAGGCAGGTAAATGTCCCCAATAGGCAGCATAGGTCCTCAATGGGCAGGTAAATGTTCCCAATAGGCAGCATAGGTCCTCAATAGGCAGGTAAATGTTCCCAATAGGCAGGCTGTTTCCCCCTTATAATGCCATATGCAGGCTGTTCCATCCCTTATAATGCCCCATGCAGGCTGTTCCCCCATATAATGCCCCATGCAGCCTGTCACCCCCCCCATATAATGCCCCATGCAGCCTGTCACCCCCCCCATATAATGCCCCATGCAGCCTGTCACCCCCCCATATAATGCCCCATGCAGCATGTCACCTCCCCCATATAATGCCCCATGCAGCATGTCAACCCCCCCCCCATATTATGCCCCATGCAGGATGTCCCCCCCCCCCCCATATAATGCCCCATGCAGGATGTCACCCCCCATATAATGCCCCATGCAGCATGTCACCCCCCCATATAATGCCCCATGCAGCATGTCACCCCCCCATATAATGCCACATGCAGCATGTCACCCCCCCATATAATGCCACATGCAGCATGTCACCCCCCCATATAATGCCACATGCAGCATGTCACCCCCCCATATAATGCCACATGCAGCATGTCACCCGCCCATATAATGCCCCATGCAGGATGTCACCCCCCCCATATCATTCCCCATGCAGCATGTCACCCCCCCATATAATGCCCCATGCAGGATGTCACCCCCCCCATATCATACCCCATGCAGGATGTCACCCCCCCATATAATGACCTATGCCTCCATACATTAAAAAAAAAAAATCCAATACTCACCTCACTCCTCCTCACCTGCTGCCGCTGCTCTGGTCTGGTCTGGACTCCAGCGTCGCGGCGGCGTCGTCCCGCTCTGCGCTCCCTGTGACAGCACTCGGGAGGGTGCGGTGTAAAGACGTCACCGCGCCCTCTGACCTGAGACGTCACAGGAAGCGCACAGCAGGAAGACAGCGGATCTGTGGAGGCACGGGAAGAGGTAAGTATCCGCCTGCCGGGGCCCTGAGCAAGCGGGCGGAAGGGCGGGCAATGGCACCGCTCTCCTCTCCTCCGCCCATAGCCCGGCGGGCCGGATAAAAGTCCTCCGCGGGCCGCATGTGGCCCGCGGGCCGTAGTTTGAGGACCCCTGCTCTACACTGTCCATGTGTCCATTGCCACACACCCATTTTTGGATGTCGTTATATTTACAATGTGATTGGACATTTTTGATAATATTTATAAGCTGTATGTAGAAACAGGAGGTCAGTTTTCCTTGTATGAGTCATAAGTCACTGCAAAAGTCCCTGGCAGGGGGATGAGAGCAGCTGGGTCAGGAGGGGAATGATTTTTGCAGGGAAGAGTCTTCCTAATTCTACATAGAGCAGAGAAAAGAGAATAATTAGCCCAGTAGAAAGGTATAATGAGCAGCTGTAAGTACAGTGCTGTATAATCTGATTACAATATACTAAGAGGATAAGCTCTGATGGGAGAGGGTCTTTAAGCCTGTCATGTATTGGGTAATGAGTTGGGGTGTCAGTCTCCATCAGTGCTGGCTGAACACTGACTATCCTGCTCAGATTACTACACATGGCGCTGCTCCTCCTCCCTGTAGTATGGGCTACGCAGGACGGTGCCGAGGCTCCAGATTCTACCTGCACAGCAACAAGGTCCCAACACTTCTACCTCTATAACTTGCCTAATGCAGACGCAAACCTGCAGCCTTTCCACTGAGATCTTGTCGGCCTTCTACACTGCCATGGCTTTGTCTGCACAATGTAGCTTAAAGGGAATGTCCACTTCTTAAGCATCCTAGAAGTCTACAAGACCACCCCTGATCTCTACAATATAAGGTCGGTGTTCCTCTAACCCCCTGCCTTATTTGGCAAATGGGTTCAATTTTCTATAGAAGTGGCAGAATTTAACCCCTTCCTGACCATGTTATTTCCCATCTCTGCATTTTTCTTACTCTTCTAAGAGCAGTAACTTTATTTTTCTGTCAGTACAGCCATATGAGGGTTTTTGTTTTTATGCCGTTCACTGATCAGGTAAATTATTTTTATATTTTGATTGGACTTTTACAGAAGTAACGCCCATATGTTTTATTTTAAAATGGGTCATAGAGGGGCAGGGGTGATTTGAATGTTCAGATTATACTTTTTCCTTTTTGTCCCCTTAGGGGACTTGAACATGCAATCATCTGATTTCTTGTGTTATGTACAGCAATACTGCAGTATATAGCCAGCATTCACAGATCTGTCATGACAGGCATGGGTCTTTTCAGCAGACTCCTTCCTGGCAGTGATGGCATCCCATGATCGTGTTACAGGGGCACAGATGGGCACATGGCATGACTCCCTTCTCAGTTCGCTGGTAATGCTGCTGTCCATCTCTAACAGGTGGAGCTCTGGCCTACATGTGGCTATTAAAGGCAGATGATGGCTAAATATCACAGCCATCATCTTCCAGGCGAGAAGTCACATCTGGCATATGATGTAACTGCAAATCATGTTGGTAAGGGGTTAAAGTGCCACTCCAGTGGGGTTTTGTCACGTGAAATCCTTTTAGTGCAGAAATGACGTAGTCCTTTTGGGCATGAGGGCTGGGTGCTGGGATTACTAGTACACCTGACATCCAGGTGGGCATAATTCTGTTCCTTGTGTATTGGAAGACTTTTGCCTCTGCAGCTTTGGTGTTGGCAATCTTTCACTTTCATGCCCATTGATGGTCCACATGGTTGGCTCAGGAACCGTCCTCACATGATCTAGATTTCCCTAAAGGAAAGTCGCTGTGTGGGGGAAAAATGGGGGAGTCTGTGATGCACCTTATGCCACGGCGCCTCGTGTGCTAAGGCGTGTTAGGTTGCATGAGGCTAAATATCCGGCTCTTCATGTTACGGCTGTTGGTATTCATTTAATTAAGGGGGGAGGGGATGTTAAATGAGGGAGTGATGGCGGTAAAAGAACAAAATCTACTTTGATTAATACAGACTGTGTATTAGTACAATGTTATAATGTTGATGGTCAGACGCAGGAGTGGGTACAGAGGGGGGCATGTGACAGTTCATTTTCAATTGTTAAAATATGGTTAAGCAGGTTAATGTAGTATCCTGGAATATTAGAGGTATGGGAGATCACAACTAAAGATTTACAGGAGACGGATTGCGATACGGGGGCCGCTGCGGCACTGAGCAAGCTTTGGAGGGGGCCGGCCTATCATTCTACACATAGTACTTATTCTAGGGGGGTTAGTAGATTGATTCATCCGAATTTACCCTTTGAATGTGAAGGAAGTATTTGTGACAGGGAGGGAAGGTATGTATGTCTAGTGTGCAGAGTGGCTGGGCTTAGAACTTGTCTAATTGCTCTGTATGTTCCTCCACCTTTCTCTATACAGACTGTGCGCCAGCTATTCCCGTGGATAACGGAATTTGCTACCATACCCCTGTTAGTCATCGGTGATTTTAATATGTACCTACACGCTGAGCTTGATAAGTATAGGGGTAATGTTGGGGGAGGGGCTGCTCAAGAGACGTCGTTGGCAAGTGTCTTGCAGGAAATTAGCTTGGTAGATGTGTGGCGGGCTCGATTCCCAAATGTTAAGCAGTATTCGTGTTACTCGCCATCCTATTCCTCTGTCCAGAATTGACCTGGCTCTGGGAAATAGTCATCTAGTCCCTCTAGTTACTAAAGTAGAATACTGCACGAGATTGTTATCTGATCATTCACCATTATTGGTTGTTTTGGGGGTCGATCCTGGCACCATAAACAGAAGGGCACTGTGGAGGTTTAACCCCTACTGGCTGGATGTATTTGGGGAACAGATGGACTTAGCAGGTAAATTGGATCGTTTCTTTAAAGACAACATAGGCTCTGCCCCTTTAAATACGGTATGGGAAGCCATGAAGGCATTTTTACCGGGGATCCTGATTAAGGAAATTTCCATGATCAAATTCAAAAACAGGGCCCGTCTTCAGGAGCTGCGGAGGGAAGTAGACATATTGGAACAGAGGTATGTTGGGTCCCCAAGCATAGAGAATAGGGAACACTGGACACGGGCACAGGCTACACTAAATGATCAGGGGAGGAGTCCTGAGGAGATAATTTGCATATTCCCACTGCATTTTGGGGTAAGTGAAGAGTCTCCGCGAGCTCAAAGAACACTGGATTTTGGCTGTTGGAGCTGAAAAGAGGACATCGGTAAACCAGGGGAGGAGTCCTGAGGAGATAATTTGCATATTCCCACTGCATTTTGGGGTAAGTGAAGAGTCTCCGCGAGCTCAAAGAACACTGGATTTTGGCTGTTGGAGCTGAAAAGAGGACATCGGTAAACCAGGGGAGGAGTCCTGAGGAGATAATTTGCATATTCCCACTGCATTTTGGGGTAAGTGAAGAGTCTCCGCGAGCTCAAAGAACACTGGATTTTGGCTGTTGGAGCTGAAAAGAGGACATCGGTAAACCAGGGGAGGAGTCCTGAGGAGATAATTTGCATATTCCCACTGCATTTTGGGGTAAGTGAAGAGTCTCCGCGAGCTCAAAGAACACTGGATTTTGGCTGTTGGAGCTGAAAAGAGGACATCGGTAAACCAGGGGAGGAGTCCTGAGGAGATAATTTGCATATTCCCACTGCATTTTGGGGTAAGTGAAGAGTCTCCGCGAGCTCAAAGAACACTGGATTTTGGCTGTTGGAGCTGAAAAGAGGACATCGGTAAACCAGGGGAGGAGTCCTGAGGAGATAATTTGCATATTCCCACTGCATTTTGGGGTAAGTGAAGAGTCTCCGCGAGCTCAAAGAACACTGGATTTTGGCTGTTGGAGCTGAAAAGAGGACATCGGTAAACCAGGGGAGGAGTCCTGAGGAGATAATTTGCATATTCCCACTGCATTTTGGGGTAAGTGAAGAGTCTCCGCGAGCTCAAAGAACACTGGATTTTGGCTGTTGGAGCTGAAAAGAGGACATCGGTAAACCAGGGGAGGAGTCCTGAGGAGATAATTTGCATATTCCCACTGCATTTTGGGGTAAGTGAAGAGTCTCCGCGAGCTCAAAGAACACTGGATTTTGGCTGTTGGAGCTGAAAAGAGGACATCGGTAAACCAGGGGAGGAGTCCTGAGGAGATAATTTGCATATTCCCACTGCATTTTGGGGTAAGTGAAGAGTCTCCGCGAGCTCAAAGAACACTGGATTTTGGCTGTTGGAGCTGAAAAGAGGACATCGGTAAACCAGGGGAGGAGTCCTGAGGAGATAATTTGCATATTCCCACTGCATTTTGGGGTAAGTGAAGAGTCTCCGCGAGCTCAAAGAACACTGGATTTTGGCTGTTGGAGCTGAAAAGAGGACATCGGTAAACCAGGGGAGGAGTCCTGAGGAGATAATTTGCATATTCCCACTGCATTTTGGGGTAAGTGAAGAGTCTCCGCGAGCTCAAAGAACACTGGATTTTGGCTGTTGGAGCTGAAAAGAGGACATCGGTGAACCGCGCATTTTGAAGCTTTTTTTTTAAGCTTTTTTCACTGTTTTCAGAACATTAACAATAAGAACATGGAAGAGTCCAGGAGCCATTTGGTGAGCTGCATATCCTGCTACATGTTCACAGACTTGCCAGTGGAAAAGCCAAACTTCACATGCCAGAAATGCAAGCTTGTGTCCCTGTTGGAGGAAAAGTTGCGAAATCTAGAAGAGAGGTTAACTACCTTGAAAATCATTAAGGAAGGTGAAGAGTTCTTAGACAGAGCAGAATTATCTCTTCATGATTCAGAAAGAGAAGAAATTCGAACTGCACCTGACGAAACAGAGGAATGGAAGCATGTGACCCACAGAAGCAGGAGGATCGAGAGGCAGTCAGCACCCATACTGCTCAGGAACCAGTACCAGGCTCTCACGCTGGAGAACCATGAAGAAATACAGCAAAATAAGACTTTGCCAGCAATGAATAACCTTGTAAGCCCTCAGAATCCTCCTGGATGGAGAAAGAAGAATGTTGTGAAGAAAAAACGGAGAGTGGTGGTCATGGGGGATTCCCTGTTAAGAGGAACAGAGGCCGCTATCTGCAGACCAGACATAACCTCAAGAGAAATGTGCTGTCTTCCAGGAGCAAAAATTAAAGATGTGTCTGACAGGATATCAAGACTCTTCAGACCTACAGATCACTACCCATTCCTGCTAATACATGTGGGGACAAATGACACCGCAAGAAAGGCCCTGGAAACCATCTGCAGTGACTTTGAAGACTTAGGCAAGAAAGTGAAAGAATTGGGAGCGCAGGTGGTCTTCTCATCCATCCTCCCAGTGGATGGCCATGGAACAATGAGGTGGAATAAGATTCTACAGGTGAACAACTGGCTACGTCGATGGTGCCGTCAACAAGGATTTGGATTTCTGGATCACGGAATGAATTACCTATACGATGGACTACTTGCTAGAGATGGGGTGCACCTTACGAAGACTGGAAAACATGTATTTGGAAGTCGCCTTGCTACACTCATCAGAAGAGCTTTAAACTAGAACAATGTGGGAAGGGAAGCAAAAGGCCAGAAAAAGCCATACAGCTGACAAATACTATTGAGATCTCTGCTACTGGAAGTGGAAAGGAAGAACAAAGACAAAACAATTTAAATAATAAAAATATGGGAGGAAGAGAAACCAATCACAAACTAAAATGTTTTTATACAAATGCACAAAGCATGGGCAACAAACAAGGAGAATTGGAACTACTAATGCAGGAAAAGGAATATGATGTCATTGGAATCACTGAAACTTGGTGGGACGATACACATGATTGGAATAAAAGGCTAAAAGGATACAACTTATTTGCAAGAAACAGACTTGATAAACGAGGAGGAGGTGTTGCATTGTATGTTAGAAAAGCGTATATCTGCACAGAGATTGAAGCTTCAGAGACTGGGAGTTCTGTGGAAACTGTTTGGGTAAGAATACAAGGAGAGAACAACGGAAAGGACACCATTGTAGGCATTTACTACAGGCCACCTGGGCAAGCTGAAGATATGGATGAACTCTTTATGTATCAAATGACCAAGTTCTCCAAAAAATATGACGTAGTGGTCATGGGAGATTTCAACTATCCAGACATTTGTTGGGAATCTCTCTCAAGTAAAACTAACAGGTCAAGCAAATTCTTATCCTCTCTTGCTGACAACTTTATCTTCCAAAAGGTAGGGGAGAAAACAAGGGGATCTGCTACTTTGGATCTAATCCTTATAAACAGGGAGGAAATGGTTGAGGAGGTAAAGGTGGCTGGGACCCTAGGAGGCAGCGATCATGCTATTATAGAATTTTGGATAACTAGAGGAGGAAGACATGTGAAGACTCAGACTTCAAGGTTAGATTTTAGAAAGGCAGATTTTAAGAGACTCAGAAAGAGAATAGGAGGGATCCAATGGCTGGATGTCCTTAAGGACAAAAATGTCCAGGAAGGATGGGAAATTTTTAAAAATGAGATTCTCAAAGCACAATCGTTAACAATCCCGAAAAGTAGGAAGAATGGGAAGCATTTAAGGAAACCAGGATGGATGAACACAGAACTTAAACACATGCTAAAAAGAAAGAAAGAAATGTTTATTAAATGGAAAGAGGGAGGCATATCTAAAGAAGATTATAATGCAGTCTGCAGATCCTGTAGGGCACGTATCAGGTTAGCTAAAGCTGACAATGAATTAAGGCTTGCAAGAGATGTCAAAAGCAATAAAAAAGGATTTTGGGGGTATGTCAAAAGTAAAAGAAAAGTCAAAGATGCTATAGGATTTTTACAGGATGAAAATGGAGAAATGGTAAGAGAGGATGTTGAGAAGGCCGAACTTTTTAATTCCTATTTTGCATCTGTTTTCTCTCAGAAAGAAAATGTAACATCAACTGATCTTCACTGTCCTTTTAAAGGAATAGAGGAATCCAAGTTATCTGTAAACAGAAAGATTGTGAGGGAATATTTAGCTAACATAAATGAGTTCAAGTCTCCAGGTCCAGATGAATTACACCCCAGAGTACTGAAGGAGATCGTAGAAGAAATTTTAGAACCACTCTCCATAATCTTTGAAAATTCTTGGAGAACAGGAGAAGTCCCAGAAGACTGGAGAAGAGCAAATGTTGTTCCTATCTTCAAAAAGGGGAAGAAGGTGGACCCAGGGAACTATAGGCCGGTGAGTCTGACTTCTATACCAGGAAAGATCTTTGAACAAATTATTAAACAACATGTATGTAAGTACATGGATAAGAATGAAGTGATTAACCAGAGTCAGCATGGGTTTGTAACTAACAAGTCATGTCAGACTAACTTAATTTCCTTCTATGACAGAATCACTGACTGGGTGGATCAGGGAAATGCTGTAGATATAGTATATCTTGACTTCAGCAAAGCATTTGACAAAGTATCTCACACCATCCTTATTGAAAAAATGACCAAGTATGCAATGGACCAGTCAACTGTTAGGTGGATTCATAACTGGCTTAGTGATCGGACTCAAAGGGTGGTTGTAAATGGCTTCACATCCAGCTGGATGAATGTCTCAAGTGGGGTACCACAGGGCTCCGTCCTGGGACCTGTATTGTTCAACATCTTTATCAATGATTTAGATGAAGGAATTGAGGGTAAACTGATTAAATTTGCTGATGACACAAAGCTAGGAGGGATAGCTAATACTAGAGAAGAGAGAGAGAGGATTCAAAAAGACCTAAATAAACTGGAGCAGTGGGCAGCAACCAACAGAATGGTTTTTAACAGGGAAAAATGCAAAGTACTACATCTGGGCAATAAAAATGAAAAAAGCATATACAGAATGGGAGGAATAGAGCTAAGCAACAGTACATGTGAAAAAGACTTAGGTATACTAATAGATCATAGACTGAACATGAGTCAACAGTGTGATGCAGCAGCAAAAAAGGCAAATACAATTCTGGGATGTATTAACAGAAGCATACAGTCTAGATCACGTGAAGTCATTATCGGTCTTTACTCCTCTTTGGTCAGACCTCATCTGGAATACTGTGTACAGTTTTGGGCACCACATTTTAAAAAAGACATAGACAAACTGGAGCAAGTTCAGAGAAGAGCGACCAGAATGGTGACTGGTCTGCAAACCATGTCCTATGAGGAACGGTTGCAGGATTTGGGAATGTTTAGCTTGCAAAAAAGAAGACTGAGAGGAGACTTAATAGCTGTCTACAAATATGTCAAGGGCTGTCACATTGTAGAAGGATCATCTTTATTCTCATTTGCACAAGGAAAGACTAGAAGCAATGGGATGAAACTAAATGGGAGGAGACACAGATTAGATATTAGAAAAAACTTTTTGACAGTTAGGGTGATTAATGAGTGGAACAGGCTGCCACGAGAGATGGTGAGTTCCCCTTCAATGGACGTCTTCAAACAGAGGCTGGACAGACATCTGTCTGAGATGATCTAGTGAATCCTGCTTTGAGCAGGGGGTTGGACCAGATGACCCAGGAGGTCCCTTCCAACTCTACCATTCTATGATTCTATGATATATTGAAACAAGCGGAGCATAAACGGTTCTTTCTTAAACAGCAATTTTATGTGGAGGGAGAGAGTACAGGGCACTTGCTGGCCACCATAGCCAAGGCCCAGACTGGGGCTCCTATGATTGCACCTATCAGGGATACTAAGGGTGCGGTAATTACTGATTCAATGGAAGTTTTACAGACAATTATACTCCTCCAAACTGACTAAGGCGCAAAGGGACATAGATCTCTATCTTCATGATATGCAAATACCATGTCTGACAGATGGCCAGAGAGAGCAACTAGATGCACCAATTACACTGGAGGAGATGCAGGAAGCTTTAAAAGATTTTCAAAATAACAAGGCCCCTGGTACTGATGGGATCCTCGCGGAAATTTATAAGGAAGCTGGGGGGGTTTTGCTTCCCAGGTTACTGGAAGGGCTTAAGGGGGCGAGGGAGGGGGGGGCTTTGCCGACTTCAATGAGGGAGGCTAGCATAGTTCTTTTGACAAAACCTGGAAAGGATGCATTAAACCCTGAATCATATAGGCCAATATCCTTACTCTCGGTAGATGTAAAAATTTTAGCTAAGGTCTTGGCTACCAGACTGGTGGCGGTTATCACACATTTGGTTGCAGAAGACCAGACTGGGTTTATACTGGCCAAGTCGACGGCAATTAATTCTTAATCTGCAAATGCAGTCCCAAAATGCGGGTGGTAGGGCAGTGCTATCACTTGACGCCGCTAAGGCTTTTGATCGTGTCGAATGGGAGTATTTATGGGCTGTTTTGAGAAAGATGGGGTTTGGTACTGGATTTCGGGCCTGGCCGCGGCTTCTGTATAACAATCCAGTAGCTCAGATTCAAATTAATGGCAATCTTTCTGGTAGCATTGAAATGGGCAGAGGCACGCGTCAGGGCTGCCCGTTGTCTCCCTTACTGTTCGACCTGGCTATGGAGCCGTTGGCTGTTAAGCTTCGCTCCAGCAGCGAAATACAGGGGTTCCGCTATAAAACACTGGAGGAGCGGGTAGCCCTATATGCCGACGACCTTCTGTTGTTTTTGGGCGACACGGAGCAATCTCTGACGACGGCTATGAATTTAATAAGGGAGTTTGGAGATCATTCTGGCCTACAGATTGATTGGGATAAATCAGTTCTTATGCCGGTGGATGGTTTGTCTCTGAATACTAGGGCAGGGAATACTTGATTGAAGATTGTGCGAGAATTTAAATATCTCGGAGTTAGAGTGACCACATCTATCGGAGATTACATTCCTTTAAACTTACTTGAACTGCTTACCAGATTTCAACAAAAGGCCAATACTTGGAGCAAACTCCCCATATCAGTAGTAGGTCGAACTAACTTCATTAAAATGGTGTTAATTCCCCAATTATTATATATCCTTCATAATTCACCTGTCTGGGTCCCCATGAGAAAATTTTATAAATTTCAAGCACTATTTCGGGAATTGATCTGGAAAAAAGGGGTTGGATACACTTCAAAGGCCCAAAGATCAGGGGGGACTAGCCGCACCTAATCCATGGATATATTTTCTAGCCTCTCAGACTCAACAACTCTGGTTAATTCAGGGGAACCTAGATAAACTGATACGTCTACTCAAACACAATTTGCCAATTACCTCCTTTCTAGAAACGGGAATCTCGGGGTGGGATGCTAGGCGGCATCTTCCGACCCTAGCACTTATGGGGAAAACGTGGCAGAAAATCAAACTGTTGTTGGGAATAGAGGGTTTTACCCCGTTGTGGCATAATGCGGGCCTTCCAGAGATCCAGAAATTGAAAGGATTCGGAATATGGGAAAAATTGGGAATAACTAATGTGGCACAAATATTAGAGGGGGAAATATTTAAATCGTTCCATCAGCTGAAAGAAGAATACTGTATTCCACAAACTAGTTTCTACTTTTATCTCCAAATAAGGCATGCATGGTTTGTACAGCCGCGACATATATGCAGAGTAAAATCCAACATCATCTACTGTTAACACATTATTATGCCATAGAGGTGGGAAGGGATTGATTTCCAGAATCTACAGGATACTTATGCAGCAATTTCAGTGGGACTGACCCTTAAATGTTAAGGAGAGGTGGGAGCGTGACATTGGTACTATAACCTCGGAAGAATGGGAAGATGTGGTGGGGAGCGTTCCGATACTATCTACATGTGCGGCACATAGACTCTCACAGTTGTACTTATTGCATAGGGTATATAGAACTCCCAAATTTCTACAGCGCATTGGAGCAAGAAATGACAGTGTGTGTCCAAAATGTGGAGAGGAAGGAGCAGATCTTATGCATATGATGTGGACGTGTAGGAGGGTCGCGGTATTCTGGAATGTGTGTGTAGTACATTAATAATGTGTTTGAGTGTAATCTACCCTTATATCCTAAAGTGTGTGTTGGGCCATGTAGAAATAATAGGATGTGACGAGGATGAAATAATAGCTGTTAAGAGGACTCTATATCAGATCAGAAAGCTTGTAGCTGCACATTGGTTGGATCCCTCTCAGGTTCCAGGAATTCTTGGATAGATTGCGTCTTTTATTAAGATTAGAAGAGGGAGTGTACAAAAAGCGGAAGGCTATATGGAAATTTGATCAAATCTGGGGTAGATGGAGCACGTTTCATGGTTATCATATTATGTCCATTTTAAATATCAGTTGAGTCTGAAATGTTGTGGTCTCTCAGGTTCTACTTAACTAATCACTGACTATTAGATATTATGCTCTGTATCCATGGATCAAATTATCAATCCTTTAACAGTTAGATAAGCTATATGATAATATGCCGTCTGTAATTAAATTTGTCTTTGCCATATGGTTTTTGGGGGTGTAATGGGCGGGGGGAGGGTGAACGGGTGGGTTTTGAAGGGCATTGCCAGTTGGGTGATTTTCTCAATGTTTATGTGCAATGTTAAAAAAGTATTTTAATACAAGGTATCTGATTTTTTTTTAAAAAAAAGGAAAGTCGCTTGTGAAAACCCACCAGGACAAAGTGCACGGTTCTGTATCATGTGGGAAAACATCAAGAAAAGCTCTAGGAAATATCAACAAGCAAGTAATGACCCAGAAGAACGGGCAGCCTCTGAAAGGAGACCGGAAAGTGCCAAAGCCTGCGCCAGCTGTTATACAGGTATAATGTACTACCGCAGCTCTGATCATACACCGCTCTTGTGTTCTGCCCTGTACTGATGTACAGACTTGTATCTACATAATCCTAAAATGCCACAGGAACATTTGCAAGAAGATCACATGGCATTTTCTACTATTACAAGTCCCATTATTATCTGTTGGATTAAAGTGGGCTAATATCTGGCTAATCTAGCTGTGTAACGTGTATGGGGGTCTCCTGGCTGCCCTAACAAATGTTCAGTTCAAATACCCGCTCCTTGTTCTCTAGGCACACATTGCTTAGAGGCAGCAGATTACCCTCCTCCCCACAGAACACATGAGAGCTCATCTGTATGTTGGGAGAGATGGCTGCTAGCCAAACAGTGTATGGCCAGGCCACAGCTAGGCCACAAGGGCTTGGCTGACTCCTTTTCAGATCATATATGGAGAACCTAATGGTAAATACTGGATAAATGAAGCTTGTGACCTGGTTCCCGTTCCCCACTAGGTTTCTGACACTTCTGATAAGACAGACGAGCAGCAGTACCCCGACATTGAGAAGTTTGTTCCCTACAATCCTGCAGGTAACTCTTCCACACCTTGCTGTACCTATTGCCTGCCATTAGCCACTTGCCTTTACATTTAATTTTGAGCATCAGAATCAATTCTAATATTTGCACCTGAAGCTGGATGGGGTTAGTGAATTTGTCACCAGGATTTTGCTGCCCCATCTGAGAGCAGCATGATTTAGGGGCAGAGACCCTGATTACAGTGATGGATCGCTTGGTGCAGTTCAGAGTAACTGTGTCTGCTGCAGATCTACAAATGCTCTGAATGCTGGGCTCTGTATAACCCCACCCACACCACTGATTGGTAGCTTTCTGCCTATGCACAGTGTATAGAGCTATCCATCAGTTGTGGGGACAGGGTTGGACTACATGGCAGCAGCTTTACTAGTCCTCTGGTGGCAGTCTCCTGCTGGTGGAGGATCACTTATCAAAACTACAGCAGTCAGCCCAGAAAGCAACACGTCTCTGGAATTGGGGATCTTTGTCCCCAAGTTGTGCTGCTCTCAGATCAGGTGGCAATAAACCTGGTGACAGATTCCCTTTAAATGCAGTTTAGGGCCATCTCTGTTACACTCTTACTCTCTATTAGCTGCAATGTCCCATCTGCCTAATGCAGCCACAGATCTCATGGCTGCAGTATCCGGATCTTCAGAAACTCGCTGACATCGTGTCAGTTAATCCAATGAGTGTTTGCAGTGACAGCAATGTCTGTTAGCTGGGCTTCTGCTGCTGCTCAGTTGTGGAGGAGAGCAGACAGATGTCAGTGTGGTGTTCGGAGGCTCCTGGGGCCCCTGCACGTGACATCAGGAGTGCCAGAGATCCAGAGTGTGGTCTTGGGCTCCACTATATAGGTGGGACTCTGCAGCTATTTGGGGGTGGGGAGAGGAGGGCACAACACTGACGTGTGCAGTGAAGGTGGTTCAAGTTCATTGATGCTAGATGACCCATTTTGGTGCATTGAGCCCAAAGGTAAACTAGGAATGCCAAAGAACCAATCAAGAACAACCGAACAAAATAGTCAAATTCTGCATAAATAGGAAATCTACTTAACCGTGTATTCATTAAAGGTTTTTTAGAGTGACACCATAGAGACAGGCGCTCACACCAGTGTACATACAATAGTTAAAATACAAAAATATAGACTAGATCTCACAGACACAGGGCAAAGTGTGTGGTATGGAATCCAATATATAATGTATCAGAGCAAAGATTATAGATCTAACCATGCAATAGCTCTGTCCAAGAGTAATTGAATAAATCTACTATATGACAAGATAAGAGTGCTTGTGCATAATCCAAATAGGGATTCCCAACACAGGAAGTATGTAAAGGTGCTTAGTGCATATCAAGGTCGGTAGTAAATAAAGCATTAGTACCTGTGTGGTCCACAGACTTGTGTGGCGCCCACCCAAGTGTTGGGAATCCCTATTTGGATTATGCACAAGCACTCTTATCTCGTCATATAGTAGATTTATTCAATTACTCTTGGACAGAGCTATTGCATGGTTAGATCTATAATCTTTGCTCTGATACATTATATATTGGATTCCATACCACACACTTTGCCCTGTGTCTGTGAGATCTATTCTATATTTTTGTATTTTAACTATTGTATGTACATTGGTGTGAGCGCCGGTCTCTAGTGTCACTCTCTTACCTAACCGTGTATTCATTAAAGGTTTTTTCCTATTTATGCATACATTTTCTATATTCGGTTCTTGATTGGTTCTTTGTAATTTCTTCCAAACTGTCCTGTCCACATGTCTGGTGAATGTGTGAATTTCTAACTAGCACACATGTTGGTGTAGTATTTACAGAGATTTTAGTGCCGTATCTTACTACAATCTAGGAATGCCTCCTAATCTTAAGCACCACATTAAAGCCCTTTTAAACCATAAGATATGAGTGGACTTGCAGCAAGATTGCTGGGTATCTTTGAGCAGCCAGTTGCTTATTCCTTTTCCAAAGATCAACCTATGCTAAAACTATATTATATATTTTTTGCCTTGTAGATTTTGAGACCTTTGATGTCCCAGAAGAACATAAACTGAGTCACCTCTCCCTGGCTGGTGTCGGTCTTATAGCTAATGTGAATGATGCTAAAAGGTTTGCGTCTCTACTAAGCCTAGAGCCGGCCCTCATGGACATCCCTGCACTTAGTTGGGTGTCAGGTAGGTGATTATAATTGAAATGGCAGATAAGATGGTGAAAGCCAGCCTTACTCTGCAGAGATCACTACACATCATGGTACTGTCATCAATACGGGTGACTGCAGTTCTGACACCTTCATACCAAGCACTGTAAAAGCCTAAAACCATTTGGTGAAAACACTGACTGCCAGCAGTTAGATATGACGCCAGAATTATGGTGCAAATACTTTAATAACACCAGTCTGGATGAATCCGAGCCCCGCTGTCTTGCCATGCAGGGTTTACAGCTCGCTCCCTTTCCCCTGCACTGTCACTGCTGCAGCCTATAACTAGCAGCAGGGGAAGGAGTACAGCTGATGGGGTTAAAATTGTCACCAGGTGATTGCCCCTACATTGTGCTGCACTCAGATGGGGTAGCAGAGACCCTGATTCCTGTGGTCATAAAAATGACAGTAAGCGACATCACTTTTCTCTGTCTAGCAGTTCTCTGAATGCTGAGCTCTGTGTAACCCCACCATTAATTGTACCCATGGTCAAAGCTGCTAATCAGTGATGAGGATGAGCTCTGTAGGACTACATGGCAGCAGGTTTACTAGTCCTCTACTGGTGGTCTCCTACTGATAATTATTGATATTTATCAGCACTACACTAAGCAGTCCGATAAGTGTCACACCGCTGGAATCGGTCGCTCAGATTATGTCCCAAAATCCTGATGGCAGATTCCATTTAAGTAGTAATCTCGGCCATGTTGGTAACAGGCTACAATCCTCATCCATGTCTAGACTGGTGGGCTGGGTTTTGAGTGACTTGACCATTAGCTTCCTTGTTCTCCTCACTCTCCCCATATAACTGTTATCCAGTGTCACTAGCCTCATTCCCTACAGCAGGGGTCCGCATTCTGGGGCTCAGACCCCCCGTGTGCCTTACAGCTGGGTGCATTTACATCAGGTCTAGCGAACAGCCATAAAGAGCAGGTCTCCAGATGGTGACTTGTGAAGAACCCTGCAAAGAACAGCAGATCTGGATGTGTAGATGGGTGGGAAGCTTGAGAGAAAATGATACTGCCGGTTAGAGGGCGCTTGAAGCTAGAGGTGATGGGAGAATACCTGATGGGGTCACATCCAGGGGTACTCATGAAGTATACCTCCTAGAACGGTGGGGGCACCGGATCTTTAACTGCCGTTATATGCTTAATGTGGGTCATTGGACACCACTGAATTGCTATATAGCAGGTCAAATAGGTTTTCTACACTAGTCAAAATAACTTTGTATTCCAGATGCTGCTGACAGTCTTCCATCTTTCCTTGCCATGCTGGAAGAGATCGCTGTGGAGATGCCCCTGACTGACTGAACAGTTTAAACAGTGAAACGTCACTTATTTATTTGTCCTCCATTTTGTTAGTGCGCTTGTTCTTAAATAATAAAAAAAAAATGTTTTAATGAATGTATTGCTTGTTACATATATTGAAGGATGGCATTACAGTTGGGAATTTCTACTCTACTTCTGCTAAAGTGTAAATTCACCATGTGTTGGAGGAATGTAGCTTTTCCGGAGCCGTGTATACAGTGCTGGCCAAAAGTATTGGCACCCCTGCAATTCTGTCAGATAATACTCAGTTTCTTCCTGAAAATGATTGCAATCACAAATTCTTTGGTATTATTCTCTTCATTTAATTTGTCTTCAATGAAAAAAACACAAAAAGAATTGTCCTAAAGCCAAATTGGATATAATTCCACACCAAACCTAAAAAAGGGGGTGGACAAAAGTATTGGCACCCTTTGAAAAATCATGTGATGCTTCTCTAATTTGTGTAATTAACAGCACCTGTAACTTACCTGTGGCACCTAACAGGTGTTGGCAATAACTAAATCACACTTGCAGCCAGTTAACATGGATTAAAGTTGACTCAACCTCTGTCCTGTGTCCTTGTGTGTACCACATTGAGCATGGAGAAAAGAAAGAAGACCAAAGAACTGTCTGAGGACTTGAGAAACCAAATTGTGAGGAAGCATGAGCAATCTCAAGGCTACAAGTCCATCTCCAAAGACCTGAATGTTCCTGTGTCTTCCGTGCGCAGTGTCATCAAGAAGTTTAAAGCCCATGGCACTGTGGCTAACCTCCCTAGATGTGGACGGAAAAGAAAAATTGACGAGAGATTTCAACGCAAGATTGTGCGGATGATGGATAAAGAACCTCGACTAACATCCAAACAAGTTCAAGCTGCCCTGCAGTCCGAGGGTACAACAGTGTCAACCCGTACTATCCATCGACGTCTGAATGAAAAGGACTGTATGGTAGGATACCCAGGAAGACCCCACTTCTTACCTCGAGACATAAAAAAGCCAGGCTGGAGTTTGCCAAAACTTACCTGAGAAAGCCTAAAACGTTTTGGAAGAATGTTCTCTGGTCAGATGAGACAAAAGTAGAGCTTTTGGGAAAAAGCATCAACATAGAGTGTACAGGAAAAAAAAGAGGCATTCAAAGAAAAGAACACGGTCCCTGCAGTCAAACATGGCAGAGGTTCCCTGATGTTTTGGGGTTGCTTTGCTGCCTCTGGCACTGGACTGCTTGACCGTGTGCATGGCGTTATGAAGTCTGAAGACTACCAACAAATTTTGCAGCATAATGTAGGGCCCAGTGTGAGAAAGCTGGGTCTCCCTCAGAGGTCATGGGTCTTCCAGCAGGACAATGACCCAAAACACACTTCCAAAAGCACTATAAAATGGTTTGAGAGAAAGCACTGGAGACTTCTAAGGTGGCCAGCAATGAGTCCAGACCTAAATCCTATAGAACACCTGTGGAGAGATCTCAAAATGGCAGTTTGGAGAAGGCACCCTTCAAATATCAGGGACCTGGAGCAGTTTGCCAAAGAAGAATGGTCTACAATTCCAGCAGAGCATTGTAAGAAACTCATTGATGGTTACCGGAAGCGGTTGTTCACCGTTATTTTGGCTAAAGGTTGTGCAACCAAGTATTAGGCTGAGGGTGCCAATACTTTTGTCCGGCCCATTGTTGGAGTTTTGTGTGAAATGATCAATGATTTGATTTTTGCTTCATTCTCTTTTGTGTTTTTTCCTTGCAAGCAAATTAAATGAAGATAATAAGACCAAAGAATTTGTGATTGCAATCATTTTCAGGAAGAAACTGAGTATTATCTGACAGAATTGCAGGGGTGCCAATACTTTTGGCCAGCACTGTATATCTCTAATTTAGAACGATGACTGCACTTCACTACAAGCTAATTGTGCTTGAGCATCGTTAAAGGTGATCTCTGAGAAATGTAGATGAATACACATTTAACACCTTCCTCTCTTGCAGTATATTTTAATCACAGGTAAAGTTCCCTGCCTTTAACCCCTTTCTGACATGGTAATACATTCCTGTGCCCTTGGCTTTATTGACCAGGGAGGTATTACAACATGGCGATCGCACACAGGTTGTGCGGGTGTGATAGCCGCCAGGTGTCAGCTGATTCTGACAGCTGGCACTCTGTGCCAGGAGCAGTGCCTGCACCGCTCTCCGCACTTTAACCCCCTAAATGCTGTGAAGACCTTGAGTCTTCCATGGGCATAACACTATTCAGACAACGCAGGGTGAGGGTAAAACAGTGTGGCAATACTTTATTGAACCACCAAACATATAGAACAGTCCCAGCAAACACCCAAGATGCCACAACATTGCACAGTCTCACCCGGCCGCTGGCCCGCCCAGAATAGATCAGCTGCAACTTCGGGACTTCCAGGGCCAGCTACCTCACTAGTGGCTCCCCACTTTTGGCGGGCTGCCACAGAGAGGAGGTAGCAGCAAGCTTAGGAAGCTGACAGTCCACCGAGGTACAGGGCAGGAGACCCGATGGTCCCACCTGGGCTTCTCCAAGAGCTTCAATAGGGTCAGATGACCGGCTGGTCCCAATCTGGCTTCTCCGAACGTATCCATGGGTTCCAGGTGACCAGAGGGTCCCACCTGGTAACTCCAAACAACATATCCATGGGACTAGATGACTTCATCGTCCCAACCTGGTTCCCCTAAATGTATCCATGGGTTCTCTGATGGTCAATGGAGCAGATCTATATCCTTCCAGTCATGGTCGTATACCCTTAGGCCGGAATCATATAGAATGCAAATCTGGATTGAGCCATGCTATCCATCTGCTGTCCTGAAGAATGTCTATCTGATTCTCCATGATTCCCTTTTCAGCAGGATAGAAAACCCCTTTTTATATTTATATATGTGGCTAAGGTCATCAGTCACGTGGGGAGGGGGGGGTACAGTGCTCAGGTCTCATTGGTTGAGCTAAATCCCCTCCTCTTGTAAATAAACTAGCTGACTTTAGTACAATTGATAATCAGCATATTAACAAACATTGTTTCCAAACCAAGAGTAGTCAATATTGTCAACACAACGATAATAGTGTATTTCTCTTGGCTTAACAAATTTAGAAGTCTGGCTAATTAAGATTAGAAGCTGTGTGGTCACAAAAGCGATAAAAAGTCATGTGCCCAATAATGATACCAATAAAAATGTCAACTTGTCCAGCAAAAAAACAAGTCCTTACATGACTGTCAGCCAAAATATGGAAAAAAGTTATAGCTCTCAAAATATGGCGATGCAAAAACTAGTCTCTGCAGAAAAAAAAAAGCCTCCCAAAGATCGCAGTATAGCTGGGCTCACATTTATCCTGCTCTGAACGCTTATGCCGGGGTATCCGTGTAAATCTCTGAAATACGTGCTTCAGATGGAACCCTCGGCGGAAGATTCCCTGTAAGGAGGCAAATGGAGACGCCCTCTGGCCTGTGATCCCACGGTGTCCGTCTTTTCATTAGGCACGCATAAAAGTGCCTTCGGCCACAGTTTTGTGAACCTCCTTTATTTAAAAAAAAAGAATAAAAAAAAAAATGCTCGCTACTTCAGTTTGCATCGGGTGCTTGGGTATGCACTGAGTATCAGGGGTGCTCGAGTCTCCGCCCCGCAAGTTTTGCGTCTGTTATACAGCCAAAAAAAACAAAACACGGGGGATTGCCTGCCATACACGAGCAATCCCCCACACGTTTATTTTTGGGGGGTGTCTAACAGTGAAAATGCGTGGATTCGAGCATCTCACTCGAGCACCCGCGATACTTGGTGCATATCCGAGTACCCGATGCAAACTCAAGTAACGAGCACTTGCGCGCAAAACTAATGACAACTTATTCAACATGATGACCTAATGTTATTGTCAGGAAAATATTAGTATCAGGAAAATGTTCTTCCATATCTGCCTGACATAGATGTTCACCCCCCTCCCTTATTCCCCTTCTGCTCAGCAAAACTTAGCACACGCCTGAGAAATAGCTAATGCAAACGATGCCAGGCAAGGAGTGTTATAACTTTGTTAGGAAGCAAGCATCTTGTCTCTGAAAGACGCAGGAGGTAATTAAAACACAGACCTGAGATAGATTGACACCTTCTCCCAGGCCAGAGTTTGGAGGAAAGAGGAAATGGTTTGTTAAGTTCAAAGGCACTCACAAACAATTCCCGGCCACCAGCCATAGCCAGATCGACTCCGATATGAAATATTATGAGTTCCATACGTCCGACAGTAACGAGACCCATATGTGTAGTGACCAAATCAGCCCAGGAATGTATAGGTAGTTTTCCAGGGCTGTAACCAAAATCAGGGAGCTGTAGCGCAAAAACACCAGAATAGCAGACTGCAGCTATGTGATGTGTGATATCTAAATAAAGATAAAATCATAAGGGAAAAAATGGCGTAGTTTGCAAGCTTCTGTGATCAACGAGCGATCAGTTATCACAGAAGTTAGCGTTTTTAATAAAAATGTACAGGCTGGAGACCGGCCCACATGATGTCACCACAAGGAGCGTGTGGGCAGATCTCCCCTTAGGTATAAGAAAATCCACAGAGAAGACAGGAGCACTCATTGCCAGGGGGGGAATAAGAATTATAAGCAACGGGTCCTTTTCAATAATAGCATAATCTAACTGGAGAGCCCCTCCTCCACCTATATTGAATCGTCTCAGCGATCGTATAGTGTAAGTTTTCTTCTTTCCTCCTGTTTATTTTATGTAACTGCATATGTATTTTAATGTCCCCTTTGTAACATCCTTGTATATATTTTTCTTAAACACTGCCTCCCTTTTGGATTAAATATAAAATTTAATAGTCCTGTTCCTTTTGTTCTGTAATAGTTCCCTTCCCCGAAGGCATATACGCTACCAAAATGCAGGCGTCCGGCCTGTATGATATTTCAAACTCGGCCGGTGGTGGCAGAGAGAATTAATAATTGGGCTATGTTGAAGCTGACAATGACCGTACGGAGGGCGTTAAACACGAATTCAAGGCTGTGGAACCCAGGGTGTTGTGCCATACACTCACTGGTTGCTTACCGATACCAACGTAAAGAGTAGTCTGGATCGCGTGCTCACGACTCCGAACAAAATACGGACAGCATGACCGCACGGTGAGATATTGCGTGATCTCCCCGGTGTCGTCCCTCTGTGTGTGTTGGAATTCCTGACAGTTATCAAATTCTGTGTCGTACCTCTGGGTTCAAAATGTTCACTGTACCCCTTGATAAAATCCTTGAGGGGTGTAGTTTCCAAAATGGTGTCACTGGTGGGCGGTTTCCACTGTTTGGGAAGCCTCTGATGCACCTAAATGCGACACAGCGTCCACTAATTATTCAACCAAATTTTACATTCAAAAAGTCAAATAGCGCTCCTTCCCTTCTGTGCCCAAGCAGTGGTTTTCCCCTACATATGGGGTATCGGCGTGCTCAGGAGAAATTGCACAACAAATTTTGGGGTCTATTTTTTTTCCTGTTATCCTTGCGAAAAAAAAAAAAAATTAAAAATGTGTACAATTTTTGTGAAAAAAAGTTAAATGTTAATTGTTCCATATTCCAAAAATTCCTATGAAGCACCTGAAGGGTTAATAAACTTCTTGAATGTGGTGTTAAGCACCTTGAGGGGTGCATTTTTTAGAATGGTGTCACTTTTGGGCATTTTCTGTCATAAAGGCCCCTTAAAGTCACTTCAAATGTGATGTGGTCTCGAAAAAAAAAAAAAATGGTTTTGTTGGAAAAATGAGAAATCGCTGGTCACCTTTTAACCCTTATAACTTCCTAACCAGCACAATTTCGGAACCAAAATATTTTTGATGTAAAGTAGACATGTGAGAAATGTTATTTATTAACTACTTTTGTGTGACATATCTCTCTGAGTTAAGGGCATGAAAATTCAAAGTTTGAAAATTGCAAAATTTTCGCCAAATTTCTGATTTTTTTCTCTCTTTTTTTCACAAAAAAAGCCAGTCATATCAAATTTTACCAGTATCATGAAGTACGAGATGTCACGAAAAAACAATTTCAATCAGTGGGATCCGTTGAAGCGTTCTAGAGGTATTACCTTAAAGTGGCCTGGTCATTAATGTGCAAACAACCTTGGGGGTAAAGGTGTTAATGTGGACTTGCACACTGAGCCCACACCTTTCCTTGCACATGATGGCTGATCTAATCAGTCATCATGTGCCTTAACAGCCATGAGTGGAGCAGTTTATCCACTTGCAGCTATTAACTGGTTAAATGTCTGTCAATCACTGATGGCAGGATTTAACACGTGCTGGCAGAAATTGCATCATTGGTCTCCCTGTCACGTGATTATGGGGTGCTGATGGTTTGTTATGACAACTGAGGGTCTGCAAACCCCCCCCCCCCCTCCATGCCAGTCATTACAATCCTCCTGTGAACACCAGCCCGTAGCCGGCGTACAGTATATAGCAGATCGTGACTTCTGCTATACATGGCACAGGCGATCAGACGATCCCAGCTTCAAGTCCCCTAAGGCAGGGTTCCCCAACTCCAGTCCTCAAGGCCCACCAACAGGTCATGTTTTCAGGATTTCCTTAGTATTGCACAGGTGATGGAATTATTGCCTGTGCAGGTGATGCAATTATCACCTGTGTAATACTAAGGAAATCCTGAAAACATGACCTGTTGGTTGGCCTTGAGGACTGGAGTTGGGGAACCCTGCCCTAAGGGGACTATTAAGTCGATGTGTTCTATTTTTCATACTTTTAAAACCTACGTTTAAACCCTCTTCCTTTTGCTCCATTAAAAACCATTTGAAAAAGTGCACATTTGGTATCAGCGTTCAGAAATGTCCTATTTATCTAAATATAAAAACAAGTAATCTGAGGGAAAAACTAACAAACCCTATACATGTTTGGTATCTGTGTACTCATACTGACCTGGAGAATAATATAACAAGGTCACTTTTACCATATAGTGAACATGGGGTAAAAAAAAGCCCTCATATGACTATGGGGACAGAAAAATTAAAGGGTTATGGCTCTTGTAATAAGGGGAGGGAAAAACAAAAGCAGAAAATCACAAGGTCATGAAGGGGTTACATAGTAAACACTTCTAAATACCTTTTTGCTTGGTCTACTGCACTCAGGATTCCAAGATGGCGGCTACCATCAATTACAACCTGTCCTAGATCTGAGGACACGCGCTCTGAGTAGGAAAGGCTGTCAGGCACAAGACCAAGGGCAGAGCAGCGGCATTATGATCGCACATGCCCCCGTTCAGTCAGCCTGACCGTTTTACTGGGTCAGTCCTACTTCGTGTCCTGGCAGTTGCCATGTTTAAAATCCTGAGTGTGCAGTAGATAAAGCAAACCTCTGCTAAATGAAGGTATTCAGAAATAGGAATAGTTTGTAAATGTTTTATTACATTTCTTGGAGAACCCTTTTAAGCTTTTCACACACAATCTTGCAGACTAATCCTGCAAACAGGCTGCCAAGCAAGGAGCAAAACGCTCAATGGGGTGAAATGATCTGAGCAGCACAAAAGTCATTTTCAGCAGTGCGTCATCCTGTGTGATCAGTAAGTATCCCAACACAAATGATGCCGTCCACTATAATACGCCCTTCCGAATAGATCTACCCGAAAGAAAGAAAGGGGAGCAGAGAGATGCGTCTAAGGATTAATCCAAATAAAATCAGATTCTTTATTGAAACATTAGCAATATAAAATTGATATAAAGGAGAAGTGACAGAGTGCCACACCACCACAGGTATACAGGTTCCCACAAGCAGCAAACAATAATTATAGGACAGCGATCCAATGGTAGAACAGCCCCAAATTCATGCACCCCTCACTCAGTAATCAGGGCATAAACCGCTCCAACAAATAGAGAAAATACAGAGGTATAAAAGGCAGGCCAATCAGTATCAGACGGTATGAACTATGCTTCAAGTTAGAAAAAGGTAATTTTTATATATAGACCATCAGATATACGATTAGACCTATCACCTAAATGTAAACATATATAACCTGATGAAACGGCTATAGTATCAAGAGGGACAAAAGGAATGATTTCATAAATCCAGTAAAGATGACAAGTAATTCTCAGGGGAAACAAAATACATACATAGTGTGTAATCATATACAACCTGGTGGCGGGATGTAGGTACCCCCTGAGGAAGCCGACGCAAAACGCGCGTTGGGGTAACGTACATCCCACCACCAGGTTGCACAATAATTCTGCTATGTTTAACTGTTCAAGCAAAGTGGATGTGATTTCATGAGACGTGCGCCCGCTATTAGAATTCAACAAATAGTATTTTATGTTATTTATAAGTTAGTATTTATCTATATTCCTGTCTCTTCACCTGTTTTTGCAAGTGTTCTTCCTTTCCCTTTTCTTTCTTTGCTTTTCCCATACCTTTTCTTCCCCTCCTACCTTTTTAAATGTTTTATATATAAGGTATCTTATATGTATATCGTAACTCCTTTCTCTTGCTTATCTTGTTCATACCAATCTTTTCCATTTTCCCTCTATCCCTTTAATTTTTTCTTTTTCCTTAATTTTCTTTAATAAACTATATTTTTCCTTCCCCCTTCTCATCCTTAACCCTTTATTTTGCCTATATCTTTCATCCCTTTAAATTTTGCTTTTATTTTGTTCTTGTTTGCTTCTATATAACTGTGTATTTATAATATGTATCCCCTCCTTTTTCTTTACCCCATTTATGTAAAAAATCCTTAATAAAAACTACTTTACCAAAAAAGGCGCTCACTGTGCGCCCAAGGACGCTGCTGCGGTTTTGGTGCTTTTTTTTCTCTAGATGCTTCTATGTGTGTAATGCACACGCCCGGGCTGAGCGGCGTGTGCGTGTGATTGTAGTGATTCCACTGGACCGTGCCGGAGAGTGAATGCCTGGAGGGGCGTAACTAGGTATTCACCCGATCCGACCAGGGTCGCACGACGGCATACGACGCCAGTGCACCAAGGAGGAACCGAGCAGAGGGACCAGGTGCTACTCCAGGCCAGACCCCGGACACGGCTGTTGACCCACACAGGGGAATACAGGAACAGACTGGTAGGCTGGCACACAGACTGGTGGGTATAGGCAGGCACGACTGGTATGCAGGCAGGCGGGTATGCAGGCAGGGGGGTACAGGCAAGCACAGCTAGAGTGCAGACAGGGAGGCACTAGCAGGTAGGAACACAGGCGGGATAGGACCCAGTACACACTGGGACTCAGGAACAATACAGGCAGAGGGGTACAGACAAGCACAGCTAGAGTGCAGACAGGGAGGCACTAGCAGGTAGGGACACTGGCGGGATAGGACCCAGTACACACTGGGACTCAGGAACAGAACCACAGATGTGGCGGACAAACACAGCAGAGTGAGGCCGCCCAGAGAGGTGAGCGAGAACAGGGCAGGACAAGGCCGCCTGGAGCGGTGAGCAAGAGTAGAGCAGGACAAGGCCGCCAGGAGCGGTGAACAAAGGGTCAGAGCTGAGCGAGACTGCCGGAGCAGTGAGCAAGAGTAAAGCAGGACGAGGCCGCCTGGAGCGGTGAGCAAGAGTGGAGCAAGACTGCCGGAGCAGTGAGCAAAAGGATAAGAGCGGAGCGAGACTGCCGGAGCAGCGAGCAAAAGGATAAAAGCGGAGCAAGGCTGCTGGAGCAGCGAGCAAAGGAGTCAGAGCAGGCTAGAACCGCCGGAGCGGTGAGCAAAGGAGTCAGAGCAGGCTAGAACCGCCGGAGCGGTGAGCAAAGGAGTCAGAGCAGGCTAGAACCGCCGGAGCGGTGAGCAAAGGAGTCAGAGCAGGCTAGAACCGCCGGAGCGGTGAGCAAGGCAGAGCAGGGGGACAGGACTCTGTTCACACGGAACAGACAGGAAGAGAAAGGCAGAGCCAGATACCCACAGGATACTTGCAGTGAAGTAGCGAGTGGACCACAAACTCACAAACGGGAGTACAGAGACAACAAGCAGGAGTTAGGTACGAGTTCAGACTGCAGAAAAAGGAAGGGAACGGACATAGAGGCAAAACAGGTAAAGGATAGGAAAGAGTTCAGACTGGAACTGAGTGTACAGAGGAGACTGACACTGCAGCGGGATACAGGAGCGGGTCTGGGAATACGGCCCCCAGAGAGGCGGGACGAACAGGCAAGGAGCGTGTTCAGACAGGACAGACAAGATACAGGAACAGGTCTAGGTAATCGGCCCCTAGAAGGCGGGAGGAACAGGCTAGGAGCGAGTTCAGACAGGCCTGGAAATACAGCCTCCAGGATAGGCAGACAAGAGAACACAGAAAGGACTCAGTTCAGACACGGGAACTGATACCGCAAGGCAGGAGACAAAGAACGGGACCCGGGACCTTCAGAGTGAAAGCACACACTGAATGAAACACTATGCTCAGGCAGGGATAGATGGGAGCAGCTGAGCTATATACCAGGTGACAGACAGCAATAGGCTGAGGACGCACAAGGGGTGTGACCCACAGCAGGTACAAAAAAGCAGGAAGTGATCGAGCGCCGCCCTTAAGCAGCAGAAACAGACACAAACAGACAGCATGGAGGGAAGCCAGAGAGACATTCTGGACTGGAGATCAAGTGCGCGCTCTTGCACAGTGGGAGATGGACCACCATGCAAGAACGCCGCCAGGTATGTTACAATGTGAAGCCTAAAAAAAAAGGCAGATACTATATTAAGTGCAGAATCAGTTTTTCTATACTATTAAAAGCACATTAAAAAAAGCGGCTTCACACCTGCACCAAAAATGCATCAAATAAGGGGGAGAAGATTGTTATTGCGTAGTTTGGTGCGGACATCTGCTGAAAACAAAAAACACAGTATTTCTGCAACGTGTGAACTCGCCCTTACAGAAACAAAAAAAGTCATATGTCATGTAGTGAAGCTACATAAAGATGAGAAAGTTCTGGCGGCTCCGACTGTGAATGAAGGAACAAAAAATAATTCACAGGTCCCAACTAGAGAGGAGCAGGACGCACAGATGACGTTGCGCTGCCCCGGGTGATCAAAAGCCGCCGGGGACACCGGAAGATAAGAGACTCGCGGCCTCCTGTCCAGCCGCCCAGTACCACTCATCTGGACGCTGGACCAGAGACCCGTGAATTGATCCGCTCATCTCTAGTCCCAACCATCCCGGACACAGCAGCCAGTCCCAGATTTGGGTCTTCGCCCTGCAGTCTCAAGCGTCTGCTGAGTCCCTCACTGCCAGAGCCGCTCTGACAACTCTTCCTGCCGGGGGATAAAGATAATGGTAAATGGCTGTGGATTGGGGTGTGGCCAGGGGCCAAAAATTGCCGTGCCGTGCCACATGAGGTGTCCCTCTTTCGGTTATTCAAAAGTTGGGAGGTATGGTAACGTCATCTCTTAACCATCTAACATAATGTAAGTGTTGTATCTAATCTACGGTGGTGTACCGACTATTATAACAATGTAGCAAACCCTATTCCTAGTGTCAGAAAACCTGGATAACGTGTTACTTATTCAGTGTAACAGGCTCTAAGTGAAGATGGTCTTTAATGTGCCTTTTTGGCTTGCACCACCCATGGTATCACCACTGTGTGTGTAATGTATACTTCGCAGATACAGAGGATTATAATGTAAAAGTCAGTTTATTTGAGATAAACTTGAGTCAAACTGGCGTTCAGCAGATTAATCTGAATAATCTGTAATTGTTTTTGCTATGTATACCCCTTTCACATCATGGAATAAATGGCGCTATAATAAATAAGAATAATTAATGTGCTGTAATATATTTCTGGGATCGTTTCACAGAAACCAGCCTGAGGGGTCTGGTGGCTTTTGGGCAGCTGATCTGCTCTCAGGATGTCCCCAGGGCAGGCTGTGGAGTCTACGGAAGCTGCAGCAACAAGCGGCTGACCAGAGGTTCCTTTTGAAATAACATGAAGGGGCTGATTAATGGAAATCAATGAGTCTACAGTCATATTCTGTTCCTCTAAGATCTAGATATTAACATGTAGTTTAATAATAGGTGGCATTGTGGAGAAATCCAGGTCTTTGTACCGCTGCCTGCAGGTAGTAATGGTTTAAGGGGCTGGAGCCATTGCCAGTTGATGAGAGAATCCTAGGAAATTCTGTAGTCACCGTGCCTTCATGGCACTGCACCAGAGCACAGCTTGGCATACTAAGTGGTGACGAGCCGCCTGAGGCCTGTGCCTAGTTTCCTTTGGTGGCCCCTGTAATATCAGCACTTAGTATCTGATTCATCAGGACTTAAGTCTGGTTTAGAAGTTATTCCAAAATGTTGCAACACTTGGAATTTCCTTGCTAATTCTGGCCAGATATGCCAAAGTGAGCAGAGGAAGGGCGGGACGGGGCATGTGGAAGCCCACGCGACAGATTCTTTAAAAATTCACTTTTGTGGCATAACCTTACACCAGAAATGTCCTCCAGCCCCGCACACCAGTAAGATGTTCCATCATTATGTGGCATGCATCTCTTAACGAATTAGGTGCATTTACTCCTGCTCACCCATCATTAAGACTTGTGAACACAACGCCAGGCTTAATGAATGGGGCCCTTAATGTACTGGGGGTGCGGGGTTAATGGGAAGAATACTGTTAGAGTAGAATGGAGCAGCACTGGAACAAGAAAAATGTGCATTATTATCTTGTAAAATGTTTCCTTTTATTGGACATCATAGGATCGATGGCTGGTATAATGGGGCATTATGACTTAAGGCAATGTGGCTGCAATGAAACAATATGGCTGTGGGCACTATAAGCGTTATTTTGAGGCACTATTAGGTCTATTCTTCAAACAGTTTCTAGAGTAAAAATACTTGAACTGTCATAAGATTTTTGTGCACTTTTGATGTTATTGTGCCAGTCCAGCCCAGCCCAGCTTCGCCAACTTATTGATATGTATGGGAAATAACGACCGTGACATACAGTTGCACCAAATTCATTCACCCCTGAGCCTGTTTTCACCTTGCTGACCAGTGTCACTTTATGTTTTAATAATTCTGGAACTCTTCAACCAATCCCAGTTATTCTGAGATTGTTTCTCCGTGACACATTATAATTTATGTTAGTCATAAATTTAGGTCCAAAGTTTTTTTTGCATTTATTAGTGAAAATATCGGAATTTTGACGAAAATTTAGAAAATTTTGCAATTTTCACACTTTCAATTTTTATATCCTTAAAGCAGTTAGTCATGCTGTACAAAATAATTTCTAAATAACATTTCCCATGTATCTACTTTACATCTGCATCATGTTTTATTTTTTTTTTTTAAGAAGTTAGAAGGGTTAAAAGTTTATCAGCAATTTCTAATTTTTCCAACAAAATTTACAAAACTTTTTTTTAGGGACCACATCAGGTTTGATGTGACCTTAAAGGGCCTCTAACACAGAAAATGCCCAAAAGTGACATCTTTTTAAAAAATGCATCACTCAAAGCGCTCAAAACCACATTCAAGAAGTTTATTAACCCTTCAGATGCTTCAGAGGAATTGAAGAAACGTGGAAGTAAAAAATGAACATTTTAATTTTTCCCACAAAAAATGTTCATTTATCCCCAAATTTTACATTTTTACAAGGGTAATAGGAGAAAATAAACCGTTCATTTTTTCTGTAATTTCTCATGAGTACGCCGACAACCCATATGTGGTGGACAACTACTGTTTGGGTGCATTGCAGTGCTCGGAAAAGAAGGCGCGCCATTTGACTTTTGTACTGCAAAATTGGCTGGAATAGATAGTTCACACCATGTCGCGAGTGCAGAGCCCCTGATGTGTCTAAACAGTCGAACCCCCCCCACAAGTGACCCTATTTTGGAAACTACACCCCTCAAAGAATTTATCTAGAGGTGTGGTGAGCAGCTTGAACCCACAGGTACTTCCAGGTACTTCACAGAATTTTATAATGATCCGTGTAAATGAAAAATTACATTTTTCCAACAAACATGTTCCTTTTGCCCCAAATTTTTCATTTTCACAAGATTAACAAGAGAAAATGGACCATACAATTTGTTGTGCAATTTTTCCTGAGTACCCCATGTGTGGTGGAAAAATACTGTTTGCGTGCATGGCAGAGCTTGGAAGGGAAGGAGCGCCAATTTTGGCTGGAACAGATTGCGGATGCCATGTCACATTTAAAAGCCACTGACATGCCAAAACAGCAGAAACCCCATTTTGGAAACTATACCTCTTGAGGAATTCATCTAGTGGTCTCGTGTGCATTTTTAACCCTCGAGCCTCAGAATTGTATAACTTTGGGCTGAGTCAATGGAAAATTACCATTTTTTCCTCTAAAATGTTACTTTGGCCTCAAGTTTTCAATTTTCAAAAGGCATAATAGGAGAAAATGGACCATCAGGGTATCCATCTAAATCTCCAAATGACGATTCAGATGAAACCCCGAGTGATCCATTCACTATAATGAGGCAGCAGAGATATTCTGGACTCCATCTGGTCTCTGTTCAGTGTTGTTCTTCTTTTCAGAAGTGCACAAAACTGTTGTCAATCGCACTTTTATGCACGCCTAAAAAGACGGACACCGCCGGATCATAGGCCAGACAGAGTCCACAGTGCCACCATCTGCCTCATTATAGGGAATCTTCCCCCCAGGGGTTCTGTCTGAATCGTGTATTTCAGAGATTTACACGTAAACCCCATTGTAAGCGCTCAGTGCAGAATAAATGTGCGCCGAGCATTTCTGCGATTTTTGGGAGGCTAAATGAACAAATCAACAGCAGGTGAAGAATTTGTTTTATTTATTTTTTACGCCGTTCCTCATGTGGTATAAGTGATTAGACAACTTTACTCTCTGGGTCGGTGCGATTGCAGCGATTACAGCGATCGCTTCATGTTTGGCAGCTGTCACACACTAAAAGATGCTTTTTTTTTTTTGAGAACTATAATTTTTCTACATTTCTGCCAACAGTCATGTGAGGGCTTATTTTTTGCGGGATGAGTTGGCGTTTTCATTGGTACCATTTTCGGACACATGACATTTTTTGATTGCTTTCTTTTCCAATTTTTGGGAGGTAGAATGAACAAAAACAGAAATTGTTAACTATTGTGACAGAATAGATGGGGTTGTTCCAGACGCGGCAATATGTTAACTTTTTTGTTTATTTTTGTTTTTACATAAAAATATGTATTTATGGGTATAATTTTTTTTATTCCTTTTTCATTATTTTGTGATTTTTAAATAAAATATTTTTACTATTTTTTTATTCTTTTTTTTTTGTTAGTTCCTCTATGGGACTTTAACTTTTAGCAGTCTGATCACTGGTATAATGCATTGCAATGCACTACCATTGCAATGCTTTATACCTGTTTGAGAAAAACATGCGTATGTGTCTTTTTATATAATGTATGTAAACATCTGGTTTCAACTGTATGTCCGTAGGAGAGGAAAGTGAAGCCAGTGCTGACTGTCACGCCAAAGATGGCTGCCCTCCTATTATATAAATCTCACTTTAACTCCACCACCAGCCTATCACATTCCTAGTTCCACATCCAACCTCCATATCAAACCCTGTAATAAATCCTTGTCATGACCTCAATAAACCCAGCCTTTTTGAGGCCTAGTTCTGTACGGCCATTAATAATGCACTGGTGTAAATAATATGTGTGAGGTAAATTGTGTGGAAAACCGGATTGTAATCAAGCTATGATTTCTTCAATTGGACTGCAATGTCCTGGACCATACGACTTGTACCAGTCATGTGACTTATGCTGCCCCAGGACTACAGCCATATTGGCCAAAGCTGTGATATCACAGAGGCACATACCAGCATGTGGAAGCATGGCGACATAGCGATGACATCACAATGGCAGGTGCCAGAATGTGGAATCTATGACAGCGATGACATCACAATAGATGCCAGCTTGTGGAATCTTCATGACATAGTGATGACATCACAATGGCAGGTGGCTACATAAACAGGAGCGCAGCTCAGGTGCTTTGCACTCGCTCACTGCAGGTGAGAGGAGACACACGGGAGCTCACAAACCACAAGGAAGGCAAGAAGAATCGACTGGAGAATAGGGACAGGAGAAGCCAAGAAGAACAGAATAACCCGCTTCTTAGGCTTCACTGAGCCATGACACAACTGACAGGATGGAAGCGGAGGAGGAGACCCAGGACCCAGTCACATCCACCTGACTGATGAGAAAGGTGAGAAATTATGTAGATTATGTAGCAGCATTACAACTATTCTCGTTACCCATAGCAACCAGTCAGAGCTCAGCTTTATTAAAGGGGTATTCCCATCTCCAAAATCCTCTCCCAATATGGAGTAGGTGTAATAATATTAGCAAATACATCCGATTAGAAATGTAGAATAGTTTTTCTGATTCGCTATGTCTCTTCCCTCATGTGCAGGCATTGCAGGACTTTAGCTATCCATGGTTACGACCAATGATATAGCGATAGTTAATTAGCTAGTTGCTAGTGGTCGTAACCATGGATACCTAAGGTCCTGCAATGCCTGCACCCGAGGAAAGAGACATAGTGAATCAGAAAAACTATTCTACATTTCTAATTGGAGGCATTTGCTAATATTATTATTATTACTACACCTACTACATATTGGGATAGGATCTTGGAGATGGGAATACCCTTTTAATCTCTGATTGCTATGGGTAACTAGGAGAGTTTTTTGTTGCTCAGCTTTGATAAGGGGTGACAGTTTTTACTAGACTAAGTGGATATCATTGGTGCAACCAGTGCAGCTGCACAGGGGGCTGATAGGTTAGGGGGCCACTCACCTTCATTTTGTTAATTCTGTGTATTGCTGTAGCAGTGCTGTCCACGTATATATTGATGCCGTGAGGCAGGGGAGTACGTAGAAATCATGATGCCCCATAGCAGAAGTTATAGTTGGGGCCTCCCCCTTCAAAGAAAAAAAAATGATATATGTCGGGGTCACAGAAGAGCATATCTCAATTTTCTAGCCTTTACATAGTAATTTTCCTCCTGCTGAAGTCCTCAATTCCTCTCTCATTGCCACCATAAAGTATGATGCCAACAGACGTGCCCCCCAAATACAGTATGATACCCCCATGGTGAATTCCTCCACCTTAGCCTCCACATGTACAGTAGGGTCATCAAACTGTGCGCCCCCCCTCAACTCCCAAGGAAAAGTAATGTGACCACAACACAGTGTGATCCCCCAACTGTGCCGCCCACACAGCCCTCTATGCAGTGTAATGGGCCTACATACAGTATAATGACCCCACACTGTATAATAGTCCGCACTAGCCCTCCAAACAGTATAATGGACCCCACATAGGTCAAAGAGTAATATTCAGCTCACCCTTGAAGGATTCCCAGCTGGTTCCATATAACGAAGCACAGGATCCAGTCTCTGGCAGATGTAGAAGCAAGGTGAACGAATTGAAGTGAAGATCCAAATCCAGTATAAAAAAAAGTCTTTATTAGAACGATTGAAACAATGACATTGTTGTGACACACCATTAACGTGTAGTTGATTGAAAATATTGTTTCCCCGTCATTTTCTGTGGCCAAATATTTTCTTATTGATAAAGCTATATGATGAATTATTTTGTGTGAGTTAAACTTATGTTTTTATTGACAACAATTTGGAGAACACAAAAGATTTTGATTGTTTTTTAACTCATTGTTTAGGAGGAGGTATGGCAACTAAAATACGATCATTAAAGAGGTAAATGCTTCTTGTGGCGCTTATATTATGGGTTCAATAATTTAACATTTTTATATAGAGAATTGTTTAAATGCTACTTCTGCGTCTTAAGTTTTTATACCATTAAAAACTGAAAGGTCATCGGATCCGGGCCCGTTTGCCCACCTGACAATAGGTCATCGGATCGGGGCGCATATGCCCACTGGTCAACAGGTCATCGGATCCAGTCCCGTTTTCCATTCGGAAAACAGGTCATCAGATCGGGGCCCATCTGTCCACCGGACAACAGGTCATCGAATCCGGGCCCGTCTGCCCACCGGACAACAGGTCATCGGATCGGGGCCCATCTGCCCACCGGACAACAGGTCATCGGACCGGGGCCCTTCTACCCACCGGACAATAGGCCATCGGATCCAGTCCCGTTTTCCCATAGGAAAACAGGTCATCGGATCGGGGCCCATCTGCCCACCGGACAACAGGTCATCAGACCGGGGCCCTTATGCCCACCGGACAATAGGCCATCGGATCCAGTCCCGTTTTCACATAGGAAAACAGGTCATCGGATCGGGGCCCATCTGTCCACGGGACAACAGGTCATCGGATCCGGGCCCGTTTGCCCACCTGACAATAGGTCATCGGATCGGGGCGCATATGCCCACTGGACAACAGGTCATCAGATCCAGTCCCTTTTTCCCACCGGAAAACAGGTCATCGGATCGGGGCCCATCTGTCCACCGGACAACAGGTTGTCGGATTGAAGCCCATCTGCCCACCGGACAATAGGTCATCGGATCCAGTCCCGTTTTCCAACCGGACAACAGGTCATCGGATCGGGGCCCATCTGTCCACCGGACAACAGGTTATCGGATCCGGGCCCGTCTGCCCACCGGACAACAGGTCATCGGATCAGGGTCCATCTGCTCACCGGACAACAGGTCATCGGATCGGGGCCCGTCTGCCCACCGGACAATAGGTCATCGGATCCAGTCCCGTTTTCCCACCTGAAAACAGGTCATCGGATCGGGGCCCATCTGTCCACCGGACAACAGGTCATCGGATCCGGTCCCGTCTGCCCACTGAACAACAGGTCATCGGATCGGGGCCCGTCTGCCCACCGGACAATAGGCCATCGGATCCAGTCCCGTTTTCCCACCGGACAATAGGTCATCGGATTGGGGTGCATATGCCCACTGGACAACAGGTCATCGGATCCAGTCCCGTTTTCCCACCGGAAAACAGTTCATCGGATTGGGGCCCATCTGTCCACCGGACAACAGGTCATCGGATCCGGGCCCATCTGCCCACCGGACAACAGGTCATCGGATCGGGGCCCGTCTGCCCACCGGACAATAGGCCATCGGATCCAGTCCCGTTTACCCACCGGAAAACAGGTCATCGGATCGGGGCCCATCTGTCCAACGGTCAACAGGTTGTCGGATCGGGGCCCATCTGCCCACCGGACAACAGGTCATCGGATCGGTGCCCATCTGTCCACCGGACAACAGGTTGCCTGATCGGGACCCATCTGCCCACCGGACAACAGGTCATCGGATCGGGGCCTATCTGTCCACTGGACAACAGGTCATCGGATCCAGTCCCGTTTTCCCACTTGAAAACAGGTCATCGGATCGGGGCCCATCTGTCCACCGGACAACAGGTCATCGGATCCGGTCCCGTCTGCCCACTGAACAACAGGTCATCGGATCGGGGCCCGTCTGCCAACCGGACAATAGGCCATCGGATCCAGTCCCGTTTTCCCACCGGACAATAGGTCATCGGATTGGGGTGCATATGCCCACTGGACAACAGGTCATCGGATCCAGTCCCGTTTTCCCACCGGAAAACAGTTCATCGGATTGGGGCCCATCTGTCCACCGGACAACAGGTCATCGGATCCGGGCCCATCTGCCCACCGGACAACAGGTCATCGGATCGGGGCCCGTCTGCCCACCGGACAATAGGCCATCGGATCCAGTCCCGTTTACCCACCGGAAAACAGGTCATCGGATCGGGGCCCATCTGCCCACTGGACAACAGGTCATCGGATCGGTGCCCATCTGTCCACCGGACAACAGGTTGCCTGATCGGGACCCATCGGCCCACGGGACAACAGGTCATCGGATCGGGGCCCATCTGTCCACGGGACAACAGGTCATCGGATCCGTTTGACCACCTGACAATAGGTCATCGGATCGGGGCGCATATGCCCACTGGACAACAGGTCATCGGATCCAGTCCCGTTTTCCCACCGGAAAGCAGGTCATCGGATCGGGGCCCATCTGTCCACCGGACAACAGGTTGTCAGATCGGGGCCCATCTGCCCACCGGACAACAGGTCATCGGATCGGTGTCCGTCTGTCCACCGGACAACAGGTTGTCGGATCGGGACCCATCTGCACACCGGACAACAGGTCATAGGCCCCGATCCGATCTGTCCACTGGACAACAGGTTGTCGGATTGGGATCCATCCGCCCACCGGAAAACAGGTCATCGGATTGGGGCCCATCTGCCCACCGGACAACAGGTCATCGGATCCGGGCCCTTCTGCCCACCGGACAACAGGTCATCGGATCGGGACCCATCTGCCCACCGGACAACAGGTCATCGGATCGGGGCCCGTCTGCCCACCGGACAATAGGCCATTGGATCCAGTCCCGTTTTCCCATGGGAAAACAGATCATAGAATTGGAGCCCATTTGTCCACGGGACAACAGGTCATCGGATCCGGGCCCGTTTGCCCACCTGACAATAGGTCATCGGATCGGGGCGCATATGCCCACTGGACCACAGGTCATCGGATCCAGTCCCGTTTTCCAACCGGACAACAGGTCATCGGATCCGGGCCCGTCTGCCCACCGGACAACAGGTCATTGGATCAGGGCCCATCTGCTCACCGGACAACAGGTCATCGGATCGGGGCCCGTCTGCCCACCGGACAATAGGCCATCGGTTCCAGTCCCGTTTACCCACAGGAAAACAGGTCATCGGATCGGGGCCCATCTGTCCACCGGACAACATGTTGTCGGATCGGGACCCATCTGCCCACCGGACAACAGGTCATCGGATCGGTGCCCAACTGTCCACCGGACAACAGGTTGCCTGATCGGGACCCATCTGCCCACCGGACAACAGGTTATCGGATCGGGGCCTATCTGTTCACTGGACAATAGGTCATCGGATCCAGTCCCGTTTTCCCACTTGAAAACAGGTCATTGGATCGGGGCCCATCTGTCCACCGGACAACAGGTCATCGGAACCGGGCCCGTATGCCCACCGGACAACAGGTCATCGGATCGGGGCCAATCTGCCCACCGGACAACAGGTCATCGGATCGGGGCCCGTCTGCCCATCGGACAACAGGTCATCGGATCGGGGCCCATCTGCCCACCGGACAACAGGTCATCGGACCGGGGCCCTTCTGCCCACCGGACAATAGGCCATCGGATCCAGTCCCGTTTTCCCATAGGAAAACAGGTCATCGGATCGGGGCCCTTCTGTCCACGGGACAACAGGTCATCGGATCCGGGCCCATTTGCCCACCTGACAATAGGTCATCGGATCGGGGCCCATCTGTCCACCAGACAAGAGGTTGTCGGAGTGAAGCCCATCTGCCCACCGGACAATAGGTCATCGGATCCAGTCCCGTTTTCCAACCGGACAACAGGTCATCGGATCGGGGCCCATCTGTCCACCGGACAACAGGTTATCGGGACGGGCCCGTCTGCACACCGGACAACAGGTCATCGGATCGGGGCCCATCTGCTCACCGGACAACAGGTCATCGGATCGGGGCCCGTCTGCCCACCGGACAATAGGTCATCGGATCCAGTCCCGTTTTCCCACCTGAAAACAGGTCATCGGATCGGGGCCCATCTGTCAACTGGACAACAGGTCATCAGATCCGGGCCCGTCTGCCCACTGGACAACAGGTCATCGGATAAGGGCCCATCTGCCCACCGGACAACAGGTCATCGGATCGGGGCCCGTCTGTCCACCGGACAATAGGCCATCAAATCCAGTCCCGTTTTCCCACCGGAAAACAGTTCATCGGATCGGGGCCCATCTGTCCACCGGACAACAGGTCATCGGATCGGGGCCCGTCTGCCCACCGGACAATAGGCCATTGGATCCAGTCCCGTTTTCCCATGGGAAAACAGATCATAGAATTGGAGCCCATTTGTCCACGGGACAACAGGTCATCGGATCCGGGCCCGTTTGCCCACCTGACAATAGGTCATCGGATCGGGGCGCATATGCCCACTGGACCACAGGTCATCGGATCCAGTCCCGTTTTCCAACCGGACAACAGGTCATCGGATCCGGGCCCGTCTGCCCACCGGACAACAGGTCATTGGATCAGGGCCCATCTGCTCACCGGACAACAGGTCATCGGATCGGGGCCCGTCTGCCCACCGGACAGTAGGCCATCGGTTCCAGTCCCGTTTACCCACAGGAAAACAGGTCATCGGATCGGGGCCCATCTGTCCACCGGACAACATGTTGTCGGATCGGGACCCATCTGCCCACCGGACAACAGGTCATCGGATCGGTGCCCAACTGTCCACCGGACAACAGGTTGCCTGATCGGGACCCATCTGCCCACCGGACAACAGGTTATCGGATCGGGGCCTATCTGTTCACTGGACAATAGGTCATCGGATCCAGTCCCGTTTTCCCACTTGAAAACAGGTCATTGGATCGGGGCCCATCTGTCCACCGGACAACAGGTCATCGGATCGGGGCCAATCTGCCCACCGGACAACAGGTCATCGGATCGGGGCCCGTCTGCCCATCGGACAACAGGTCATCGGATCGGGGCCCATCTGCCCACCGGACAACAGGTCATCGGACCGGGGCCCTTCTGCCCACCGGACAATAGGCCATCGGATCCAGTCCCGTTTTCCCATAGGAAAACAGGTCATCGGATCGGGGCCCTTCTGTCCACGGGACAACAGGTCATCGGATCCGGGCCCATTTGCCCACCTGACAATAGGTCATCGGATCGGGGCCCATCTGTCCACCAGACAAGAGGTTGTCGGAGTGAAGCCCATCTGCCCACCGGACAATAGGTCATCGGATCCAGTCCCGTTTTCCAACCGGACAACAGGTCATCGGATCGGGGCCCATCTGTCCACCGGACAACAGGTTATCGGGACGGGCCCGTCTGCACACCGGACAACAGGTCATCGGATCGGGGCCCATCTGCTCACCGGACAACAGGTCATCGGATCGGGGCCCGTCTGCCCACCGGACAATAGGTCATCGGATCCAGTCCCGTTTTCCCACCTGAAAACAGGTCATCGGATCGGGGCCCATCTGTCAACTGGACAACAGGTCATCAGATCCGGGCCCGTCTGCCCACTGGACAACAGGTCATCGGATCAGGGCCCATCTGCCCACCGGACAACAGGTCATCGGATCGGGGCCCGTCTGTCCACCGGACAATAGGCCATCAAATCCAGTCCCGTTTTCCCACCGGAAAACAGTTCATCGGATCGGGGCCCATCTGTCCACCGGACAACAGGTCATCGGATCCAGGCCCGTTTGCCCACCTGACAATAGGTCATCAGATCGGGGTGCATATGCCGACTGGACAACAGGTCATCGGATCCAGTCCCGTTTTCCCACTGGAAAACCGGTCATCAGATCGGGGCCCATCTGTCCACCGGACAACAGGTCATCGGATCCGGGCCCGTCTGCCCACCGGACAACAGGTCATCGGACCGGGGCCCGTCTGCTCACCGGACAATAGGCCATCGGATCCAGTCCCGTTTTCCCATAGGAAAACAGGTCATCGGATCGGGGCCCATCTGTCCACGGGACAACAGGTCATCGGATCCGGGCCCGTTTGCCCACCTGACAATAGGTCATCGGATCGGGGCGCATATGCCCACTGGACAACAGGTCATCGGATCCAGTCCCGTTTTCCCAGCGGAAAACAGGTTATCGGATCGGAGCCCATCTGTCCACTGGACAACAGGTTGTCGGATTGAAGCCCATGCGCCCACCAGACAATAGGTCATCGGATCCAGTCCCGTTTTCCAACCGGACAACAGGTCATCAGATCGGGGCCCATCTGTCCACCAGACAACAGGTTATCGGATCCGGGCACGTCTGCCCACCGGACAACAGGTCATCGGATCAGGGCCCGTCTGCTCACCGGACAACAGGTCATCGGATCGGGGCCCGTCTGCCCACCGGACAATAGGTCATCGGATCCAGCCCCGTTTTCCCACCTGAAAACAGGTCATCGGATCGGGGCCCATCTGTCCACCGGACAACAGGTCATCGGATCCGGTCTCGTCTGCCCACTGGACAACAGGGCATCGGATCGGGGCCCGTCTGCCCACCGGACAATAGGCCATCGGATCCAGTCCCGTTTTCCCACCGGAAAACAGTTCATCGGATCGGGGCCCATCTGTCCACCGGACAACAGGTCATCGGATCCGGGCCCGTTTGCCCACCGGACAATAGGTCATCGCATCGGGGTGCATATGCCCACTGGACAACAGGTCATCGGATCCAGTCCCGTTTTCCCACCGGAAAACAGTTCATCGGATCGGGGCCCATCTGTCCACCGGACAACAGGTCATCGGATCCGGGCCCATCTGCCCACCGGACAACAGGTCATCGGATCGGGGCCCGTCTGCCCACCGGACAATAGGCCACCGGATCCAGTCCCGTTTAACCAGCGGAAAACAGGCCATCGGATCGGGGCCCATCTGTCCACGGGACAACAGTTCATCGGATCTGGGCCCGTTTGCCCGCCTGACAATAGGTCAACGGATCGGGGCGCATATGCCCACTGAACAACAGGTCATCGGATCCAGTCCCTTTCTCCCACCGGAAAACAGGTCATCGGATCGGGGCCCATCTGTCCACCGGACAACAGGTTGTCGGATCGGGGCCCATCTGCCCACCGGACAACAGGTCATCGGATCGGTGCCCGTCTGTCCACCGGACAACAGGTTGTCGGATCGGGACCCATCTGCCCACCGGACAACAGGTCATCGGATCGGGGCCTATCTGTCCACTGGACAACAGGTTGTCGGATTGGGACCCATCTGCCCACCGGAAAACAGGTCATCGGATTGGGGCCCATCTGCCCACCGGACAACAGGTCATCGGATCCGGGCCCTTCTGCCCACCGGACAACAGGTCATCGGATCGGGACCCATCTGCCCACCGGACAACAGGTCATCGGATCGGGGCCCGTCTGCCCACCGGACAATAGGCCATCGGATCCAGTCCCGTTTTCCCATGGGAAAACAGGTCATCGAATTGGAACCCATCTGTCCACGGGACAACAGGTCATCGGATCCGGGCCCGTTTGCCCACCTGACAATAGGTCATCGGATCGGGGCGCATATGCCCACTGGACCACAGGTCATCGGATCCAGTCCCGTTTTCCAACCAGACAACAGGTCATCGGATCGGGGCCCATCTGTCCACCGGACTACAGGTTATCGGATCCGGGCCCCTCTGCCCACCGGACAACAGGTCATTGGATCAGGGCCCATCTGCTCACCGGACAACAGGTCATCGGATATGGGCCCGTCTGCCCACCGGACAATAGGTCATCGGATCCAGTCACGTTTTCCCATCTGAAAACAGGTCATCGGATCGGGGCCAATCTGTCCACCGGACAACAGGTCGTCGGATCCGGGCCCGTCTGCCCACTGGACAACAGGTCATCGGATCGGGACCCATCTACCCACTGGACAACAGGTCATCGGATCGGGGCCCGTCTGCCCACCGGACAATAGGCCATCGGATCCAGTCCCGTTTTCCCACCTGAAAACAGGTCATCGGATCGGGGCACATATGTCCACCGGACAACAGGTCATCGGATCCGGGCCCGTTTGCCCACCTGACAATAGGTCATCGGATCCGGGCTCTTATGCCCACTGGACAACAGGTCATCGGCTCCAGTCCCGTTTTCCCACCTGAAAACAGGTCATCGGATCGGGGCCCATCTGTCCACCGGACAACAGGTCATCGGAACCGGGCCCGTCTGCCCACCGAACAACAGGTCATCGGATCCAGTCCCGTTTTCCCACCGGAAAACAGGTCATCAGATCGGGGCCCATCTGTCCACCGGACAACAGATTGTCGGATTGAAGCCCATCTGCCCACCGGACAATAGGTCATCGGATCCAGTCCCGTTTTCCAACCGGACAACAAGTCATCGGATCGGGGCCCATATGTCCACCGGACAACAGGTCATCGAATCCAGGCCCGTTAGCCCAACTAACAATAGGTCATCGGATCGGGGCTCATACGCCCACTGGACAACAGGTCATCTGATCCAGTCCCGTTTTCCCACCTGAAAACAGCTCATCGGATCGGGGCCCATCTGCCCACCAGACAACAGGTCATCGGATCGGGGTCCATCTGCCCATGGGACAACAGGTCATCGGATCGGGGCCCGTCTGCCCACCGGACAATAGGCCATCGGATCCAGTCCCGTTTTCCCACCGGAAAACAGGTCATCGGATAGGGGCCCATCTGTCCACCGGACAACAGGTCATCGGATCCGGGCCCGTTTGCCCACCTGACATTAGCTCATCGGATCGGGGCGCTTATGCCCACTGGACAACAGGTCATCGGATCCAGTCCCGTTTTCCCACCTGAAAATAGGTCATCGGATCGGGGCCTATCTCTCCATCGGACAACAGGTCATCGGATTCAGTCCCGTTTTCCCGCCGGACAACAGGTCATCGGATCGGGAACCATCTGCCCACCGGACAACAGGTCATCAGATCGGGGCCCGTCTGCCCGCAAGACAATAGGCCATCGGATCCAGTCCCTTTTTCCCATCGGAAAACAGGTCATCGGATTGGGGCCCATCTGTCCCCGGGACAACAGGTCATCGGATCCGGGCCCGTTTGCTCACTTGACATTAGGTCATCGGATCGGGGCGCATATGCCCACTGGAGAACAGTTCATCGGATCCAGTCCCGTTTTCCCAATGGAAAACAGGTCATCGGATCGGGGCCCATCTGTCCACCGGACAACAGGTTATCGGATCAGGACCCGTCTGCCCACCGGACAACAGGTCATCGGATCGGGGCCCGTCTGCCCACCGAACAAAATAGGTCATCGGATCCAGTCCCGTTTTCCCATCTGAAAACAGGTCATCGGATCGGGGCTCATCTGTCCACCGGACAACAGGTCATCGGATCCGGGCCCGTTTGCCCACCTGACAATAGGTCATCGGATGGCGGCTCATATGCCCACTGAACAACAGGTCTTCGGATCCAGTCCCGTTTTCCTACCTGAAAACAGGTCATCGGATCAGGGCCCATCTGTCCACCGGACAACAGGTCATCGGAACCGGGCCCTTCTGACCACCGGACAACAGGTCATTGGATTGGGGCCCATCTGCCCACCGGACAACAGGTTATCGGATCGGGGCCCGTCTGCCCACCGGACAATAGGCCATCGGATCCAGTCCCGTTTACTCACCGGAAAACAGGTCATCGGATCGAGGCCCATCTGTCCACGTGACAACAGGTCATCGGATCCGGGCCCGTTTGCCCACCTGACAATAGGTCATCGGATCGGGGAGCATATGCCCACTGTACAACAGGTCATCGGATCCAGTCCCGTTTTCCCACCGGACAACAGGTCATCGAATCGGGACCCATCTGCCCACCGGACAACAGGTCATCGGATCGGGGCCCGTCTACCCGCCAGACAATAGGCCATCGGATCCAGACCCGTTTTCCCATCGGAAAACAGGTCATCGGATCGGGGCCCATCTGTCCATGGGACAATAGGTCATCGGATCCGGGCCCGTTTGCCCACCTGACAATAGGTCATCGGATCCAGTCCCGTTTTCCAACCGGACAACAGGTCATCGGATCGGGGCCCATCTGTCCACCAGACAACAGGTTATCGGATCCGGGCCCGTCTGCCCTCCGGATAACAGGTCATCGGATCGGGGCCCATCTGTCCACCGGACAACAGTTAATCGGATCCGGTCCCGTCTACCCACTGGAGAACAGGTCATCGGATCGGGGCCCGTCTGCCCACCGGACAAAAGGCCATCGGATCCAGTCCCGTTTTACCACCGGAAAACAGTTCATCGGATCGGGGCCCATCTGCCCACCGGACAACTGGTCATCGGAACCGGGCCCGTCTGCCCACCGGACAGCAGGTCATCGGATCCAGTCCCGTTTTCCCACCGAAAAACAGGTCATCAGATCGGGCCCATCTGTCCACCAGACAACAGGTCATCGGATCCGATGACCTATCTGCCCACCGGACAGCAGGTCATCGGATCCAGTCCCGTTTTCCCACCGAAAAACAGGTCATCAGATCGGGCCCATCTGCCCACCGGACAACAGGTCATCGGACCGGGGCCCGTCTGCCCACCGGACAATAGGCCATCGGATCCAGTCCCGTGTTCCCATAGGAAAACAGGTCATCGGATCGGGGCCCATCTGTCCACGGGACAACAGGTCATCGGATCCAGTCCCGTTTTCCCACCGGAAAACAGGTCATCGTCCCGTTTTCCCACCGGAAAACAGGTCATCAGATCGGGCCCATCTGTCCACCGGACAACAGGTCATCGGACCGGGGCCCATCTGTCCACCGGACAACAGGTCATCGGATCCAGTCCCGTTTTCCCACCGGAAAACAGGTCATCGGATCGGGAACCATCTGTCCACCGGACAACAGGTTGTCGGATTGAAGCCCATCTGCCCACTGGACAATAGGTAATCGGATCCAGTCCCGTTTTCCAACCGGACAACAAGTCATCGGATCGGGGCCCTTCTGTCCACCAGACAACAGGTTATCGGATCCGGGCCCGTCTGCCCACCGGACAACAGGTCATCGGATCAGGGCCCATGTGCTCACCGGACAACAGGTCATCGGATCGGGGCCCGTCTGCCCACCGGACAATAGGTCATCGGATCCAGTCCCGTTTTCCCACCGGAAAACAGGTCATCGGATCGGGGCCCATCTGTCCACCGGACAACAGGTCATCGGATCCGGTCCCGTCTACTCACTGGACAACAGGTCATCGGATCCGGTCCCGTCTGCCCACTGGACAACAGGGCATCGGATCGGGGCCAGTCTGCCCACCGGACAATAGGCCATCGGATCCAGTCCCGTTTTCCCACCGGAAAACAGTTCATCGGATCGGGGCCCATCTGTCCACCGGACAACAGGTCATCGGATCCGGGCCCGTTTGCCCACCTGACAATAGGTCATCGGATCGTGGTGCATATGCCCACTGGACAACAGGTCTTCGGATCCAGTCCCGTTTTCCCACCAGAAAACAGGTCATCGGATCGGGGCCCATCTGTCCACGGGACAACAGGTCATCGGATCCAGTCCCGTTTTCCCACCGGAAAACAGGTCATCGTCCCGTTTTCCCACCGAAAAACAGGTCATTAGATCGGGCCCATCTGTCCACCGCACAACAGGTAATCGGACCGGGGCCCATCTGTCCACCGGACAACAGGTCATCGGATCCAGTCCCGTTTTCCCACAGGAAAACAGGTCATCGGATCGGGGCCCATCTGTCCACCGGACAACAGGTTGTCGGATTGAAGCCCATCTGCCCACTGGACAATAGGTAATCGGATCCAGTCCCGTTTTCCAACCGGACAACAAGTCATCGGATCGGGGCCCATCTGTCCACCAGACAACAGGTTATCGGATCCGGGCCCGTCTGCCCACCGGACAACAGGTCATCGGATCAGGGCCCATGTGCTCACCGGACAACAGGTCATCGGATCGGGGCCCGTCTGCCCACCGGAAAATAGGTCATCGGATCCAGTCCCGTTTTCCCACCGGAAAACAGGTCATCGGATCGGGGCCCATCTGTCCACCGGACAACAGGTCATCGGATCCGGTCCCGTCTACCCACTGGACAACAGGTCATCGGATCCGGTCCCGTCTGCCCACTGGACAACAGGGCATCGGATCGGGGCCAGTCTGCCCACCGGACAATAGGCCATCGGATCCAGTCCCGTTTTCCCACCGGAAAACAGTTCATCGGATCGGGGCCCATCTGTCCACCGGACAACAGGTCATCGGATCGGGGCCCGTCTGCCCACCGGACAATAGGTCATCGGATCCAGTCCCGTTTTCCCACCGGAAAACATTTCATCGGATCGGGGCCCATCTGTCCACCAGACAACAGGTCATCGGATTGGGGCCCATCTGCCCACCGGACAACAGGTCATCGGATCGGGGCCCGTCTGCCCACCTGACAATAGGCCATCGGATCCAGTCCCGTTTTCCCACCGGACAACAGGTCATTGGATCGGGACCCATCTGCCCATCGGAAAACAGGTCATCGGATTGGGGCCCATCTGTCCACGGGATAACAGGTCATCGGATCCGGGCCCGTTTGCCCACCTGACAATAGGTCATCGGATCGGGGTGCATATGCCCACTGGACAACAGTTCATCGGATCCAGTAACGTTTTCCCACCGGAAAATAGCTCATCGGATCTGGGCCCATCTGTCCACCGGAAAACAGGTTGTCGGATTGAAGCCCATCTGCCCACCGGACAATAGGTCATCGGATCCAGTCCCGTTTTACAACCGGGCAACAGGTCATCGGATCGGGGCACATCTGTCCACCGGACAACAGGTTAGCGGATCAGGGCCCGTCTGCCCACCGGACAACAGGTCATTGGATATTTGATCAGGGCCCATCTGCTCACCGGACAACAGGTCATTGGATCGGGGCCCGTCTGCCCACCGGACAATAGGTCATCGGATCCAGTCCCGTTTTCCCATCTGAAAACAGGTCATCGGATCGGGGCCCATATGTCCACCAGACAACAGGTCATCGGATCCGGGCCCGTCTGCCCACTGGACAACAGGCCATCGAGTCGGGACCCATCTGCCCACTGGACAACAGGTCATCGGATCGGGGCCCGTCTGCCCACCGGACAATAGGCCATCAGATCCAGTCCCGTTTTCCCATCGGAAAACAGGTCATCGGATCGGGGCCCATATGTCCACTGGACAACATTTTGTCGGACTGAAGCCCATCTGCCCACCGGACAAGAGGTCATCGGATCCAGTCCCGTTTTCCAACCGGACAACAGGTCATCGGATAGGGGCCCATCTGTCCACCGGACAACAGGTTATCGGATCAGGGCCCGTCTGCCCACCGGACAACAGGTCATTGGATCAAGGCCCATCTGCTCACCGGACAACAGGTCATCGGATTGGGGCCCATCTGTCCACGGGATAACAGGTCATCGGATCCGGGCCCGTTTGCCCACCTGACAATAGGTCATCGGATCGGGGTGCATATGCCCACTGGACAACAGTTCATCGGATCCAGTAACGTTTTCCCACTGGAAAATAGCTCATCGGATCTGGGCCCATCTGTCCACCGGACAACAGGTTGTCGGATTGAAGCCCATCTGCCCACCGGACAATAGGTCATCGGATCCAGTCCCGTTTTACAACCGGGCAACAGGTCATTGGATCGGGGCACATCTGTCCACCGGACAACAGGTTAGCGGATCAGGGCCCGTCTGCCCACCGGACAACAGGTCATTGGATATTTGATCAGGGCCCATCTGCTCACCGGACAACAGGTCATTGGATCGGGGCCCGTCTGCCCACCGAACAATAGGTCATCGGATCCAGTCCCGTTTTCCCATCTGAAAACAGGTCATCGGATCGGGGCCCATATGTCCACCAGACAACAGGTCATCGGATCCGGGCCCGTCTGCCCACTGGACAACAGGCCATCGAGTCGGGACCCATCTGCCCACTGGACAACAGGTCATCGGATCGGGGCCCGTCTGCCCACCGGACAATAGGCCATCAGATCCAGTCCCGTTTTCCCATCGGAAAACAGGTCATCGGATCGGGGCCCATATGTCCACTGGACAACAGGTTGTCGGACTGAAGCCCATCTGCCCACCGGACAAGAGGTCATCGGATCCAGTCCCGTTTTCCAACCGGACAACAGGTCATCGGATAGGGGCCCATCTGTCCACCGGACAACAGGTTATCGGATCAGGGCCCGTCTGCCCACCGGACAACAGGTCATTGGATCAGGGCCCATCTGCTCACCGGACAACAGGTCATTGGATCGGGGCCCGTCTGCCCACCGGACAATAGGTCATCGGATCCAGTCCCGTTTTCCCATCTGAAAACAGGTCATCGGATCGGGGCCCATCTGTCCACTGGACAACAGGTCATCGGGTCGGGACCCAGCGGCCCACTGAACAACAGGTCATCGGGTCGGGACCCAGCGGCCCACTGGACAACAGGTCATCGGATCGGGGCCTGTCTGCCCACCGGACAATAGGCCATCAGATCCAGTCCCGTTTTCCCATCGGAAAACAGGTCATCGGATCGGGACCCATCTGCCCACTGGACAACATGTCATCGGATCGGGGCCCGTCTGCCCGCCAGACAATGGGCCATCGGATCCAGTCCCGTTTTCCCATCAGAAAACAGGTCATCGGATGAGGGTCCATCTGTCCACGGGCCAACAGGTCATCGGAACCGGTCCCGTTTGCCCACCTGACAATAGGTCATCGGATCGGGGCGCATATGCCCACTGGACAACAGGTCATCGGATCCAGTCCCGTTTTCACACCTGAAAACAGGTCATCGGATCGGAGCCCATCTCTCCACCGGACAACAGGTCATCGGATCCGGGCCCGTCTTCCCACCGGACAACAGGTCATCGGATCGGGACCCATCTGCCCACCGACAACAGGTCATCGGATCGGGGCCCGTCTGCCCACCGGACAATAGCCCATCGGAAAACAGGTCATCGGATTGGGTCCCATCTGTCCACGGGACAACAGGTCATCGGATCCGGGCTCGTTTGCCCACCTAAAAATAGGTCATCGGATCGGGGCGCATATGCCCACTGGACAACAGGAACAGGTCATCGGATCCAGTCCCGTTTTCCCACCGGAAAACAGGTCATCGGATCGGGGACCATCTGTCCACCGGACAACAGGTCATCGGATCTGGGCCCATCTGCCCACTGGACAACAGGTCATCGGGTCGGGACCCATCGGCCCACTGGACAACAGGTCATCGGATCGGGGCCCGTCTGCCCACCAGACAACAGGTCATTGGATCAGGGCCCATCTGCTCACCGGACAACAGGTCATCGGATCGGGGCCCGTCAGCCCACCGGACAATAGGTCATCGGATCCAGTCCCGTTTTCCCATCTGAAAACAGGTCATCGGATCGGGGCCCATCTGTCCACCGGACAACAGGTCATCGGATCTGGGCCCATCTGCCCACTGGACAACAGGTCATCGGGTCGGGACCCATCGGCCCACTGGACAATAGGTCATCGGATCGGGGCCCGTCTGCCCACCAGACAATAGGCCATCAGATCCAGTCCCGTTTTCCCATCGGAAAACAGGTCATCGGATCGGGGCTCATATGCCCACCGGACAACAGATCATCGGATCGGGGGCCCGTCTGCCCGCCAGACTATGGGCCATCGGATCCAGTCCCGTTTTCCCATCAGAAAACAGGTCATCGGATCGGGGTCCATCTGTCCACGGGCCAACAGGTCATCGGATCCGGGCCCGTTTGCCCACCTGACAATAGGTCATCGGATCCAGTCCTGTTTTCCAACCGGACAACAGGTCATCGGATCGGGGCCCATCTGTCCACCGGACAACAGGATATCGGATCCGGGCCCGTCTGCCCACCGGACAACAGGTCATTGGATCAGGGCCCATCTGCTCACCTGACAATAGGTCATCGGATCAGGGCCAATCTGCCCACCGGACAACAGGTCATCGGGTCGGGACCCAGCGGCCCACTGGACAACAGGTCATCGGATCGGGGCCCGTCTGCCCACCGGACAATAGGTCATCATATCCAGTCCCGTTTTCCCATCGGAAAACAGTTCATCGGATCGGGACCCATCTGCCCACTGGACAACATGTCATCGGATCGGGGCCCGTCTGCCCACCAGACAATGGGCCATCGGATCCAGTCCCGTTTTCCCATCAGAAAACAGGTCATCGGATCGGGGTCCATCTGTCCACGGGCCAACAGGTCATCGGATCCGGGCCCGTTTGCCCACCTGACAATAGGTCATCGGATCGGGGCGCATATGCCCACTGGACAACAGGTCATCGGATCCAGTCCCGTTTTCCCACCTGAAAACAGGTCATCGGATCGGAGCCCATCTCTCCACCGGACAACAGGTCATCGGATCCGGGCCCGTCTTCCCACCGGACAACAGGTCATCGGATCGGGACCCATCTGCCCACCGGACAACAGGTCATCGGATCGCGGCCCGTCTGCCCACCGGACAATAGCCCATCGGAAAACAGGTCATCGGATTAGGTCCCATCTGTCCACGGGACAACAGGTCATCGGATCCGGGCTCGTTTGCCCACCTGAAAATAGGTCATCGGATCGGGGCGCATATGCCCACTGGACAACAGTAACAGGTCATCGGATCCAGTCCCGTTTTCCCACCGGAAAACAGGTCATCGGATCTGGGCCCATCTGTCCACCGGACAACAGGTCATCGGATCTGGGCCCATCTGCCCACTGGACAACAGGTCATCGGGTCGGGACCCATCGGCCCACTGGACAACAGGTCATCGGATCGGGGCCCGTCTGCCCACCAGAGAACAGGTCATTGGATCAGGCCATTCTGCTCACCGGACAACAGGTCATCAGATCGGGGCCCGTCTGCCCACCGGACAATAGGTCATCGGATCCAGTCCCGTTTTCCCATCTGAAAACAGGTCATCGGATCGGGGACAATCTGTCCACCGGACAACAGGTCATCGGATCTGGGCCCATCTGCCCACTGGACAACAGGTCATCGGGTCGGGACCCATCGGCCCACTGGACAATAGGTCATCGGATCGGGGCCCGTCTGCCCACCGGACAATAGGCCATCAGATCAAGTCCCGTTTTCCCATCGGAAAACAGGTCATCGGATCGGGGCCCATATGTCCACCGGACAACAGGTCATCGGATTTGGGCCCGTTTGCCCACCTGACAATAGGTCATCGGATCGGGGCTCATATGCCCACCGGACAACAGAACATCGGATCGGGGGCCCGTCTGCCCGCCAGACAATGGGCCATCGGATCCAGTCCCGTTTTCCCATCAGAAAACAGGTCATCGGATCGGGACCCATCTGCCCACTGGACAACATGTCATCGGATCGGGGCCCGTCTGCCCGCCAGACAATGGGCCATCGGATCCAGTCCCGTTTTCCCATCAGAAAACAGGTCATCGGATCGGGGTCCATCTGTCCACGGGCCAACAGGTCATCGGATCCGGGCCCGTTTGCCCACCTGACAATAGGTCATCGGATCCAGTCCCGTTTTCCAACCGGACAACAGGTCATCGGATCGGGGCCCATCTGTCCACCGGACAACAGGATATCGGATCCGGGCCCGTCTGCCCACCGGACAACAGGTCATTGGATCAGGGCCCATCTGCTCACCTGACAATAGGTCATCGGATCGGGGCCAATCTGCCCACCGGACAACAGGTCATCGGATCGGGGCCCGTCTGCCCATCGGACAACAGGTCATCGGATCGGGGCCCATCTGCCCACCGGACAACAGGTCATCGGACCGGGGCCCTTCTGCACACCGGACAATAGGCCATCGGATCCAGTCCCGTTTTCCCATAGGAAAACAGGTCATCGGATCGGGGCCCTTCTGTCCACGGGACAACAGGTCATCGGATCCGGGCCCGTTTGCCCACATGACAATAGGTCATCGGATCGGGGCGCATATGCCCACTGGACAACAGGTCATCGGATCCAGTCCCTTTTTCCCACCGGAAAACAGGTCATCGGATCGGGGCCCATCTGTCCACCGGACAACAGGTTGTCGGAGTGAAGCCCATCTGCCCACCGGACAATAGGTCATCGGATCTAGTCCCGTTTTCCAACGGGACAACAGGTCATCGGATCGGGGCCCATCTGTCCACCGGACAACAGGTTATCGGACCCGGGCCCGTCTGCACACCAGACAACAGGTCATCGGATCGGGGCCCATCTGCTCACCGGACAACAGGTCATCGGATCGGGGCCCGTCTGCCCACCGGACAATAGGTCATCGGATCCAGTCCCGTTTTCCCACCTGAAAACAGGTCATCGGATCGGGGCCCATCTGTCAACTGGACAACAGGTCATCAGATCCGGGCCCGTCTGCCCACTGGACAACAGGTCATCGGATCAGGGCCCATCTGCCCACCGGACAACAGGTCATCGGATCGGGGCCCGTCTGTCCACCGGACAATAGGCCCTCAAATCCAGTCCCGTTTTCCCACCGGAAAACAGTTCATCGGATCGGGGCCCATCTGTCCACCGGACAACAGGTCATCGGATCCAGGCCCGTTTGCCCACCTGACAATAGGTCATCAGATCGGGGTGCATATGCCCACTGGACAACAGGTCATCGGATCCAGTCCCGTTTTCCCACTGGAAAACCGGTCATCAGATCGGGGCCCATCTGTCCACCGGACAACAGGTCATCGGATCCGGGCCCGTCTGCCCACCGGACAACAGGTCATCGGACCGGGGCCCGTCTGCTCACCGGACAATAGGCCATCGGATCCAGTCCCGTTTACCCACTGGAAAACAGGTCATCGGATCGGGGCCCATCTGTCCACGGTCCAACAGGTCATCGGATCTGGGCCCGTTTGTCCGCCTGACAATAGGTCATCAGATCGGGGCACATATGCCTACTGAACAACAGGTCATCGGATCCAGTCCCGCTTTTCCGCCGGACAACAGGTCATCGGATCGGGGCCCGTCTGCCCACCGGACAATAGGCCATCGGATCCAGTCCCGTTTTCCCACCGGACAACAGGTCATCGGATCGGGACCCATCTGCCCACCGGACAACAGGTCATCGGATCGGGGCCCGTCTGCCCGCGAGACAATAGGCCATCGGTTCCAGTTCCGCTTTCCCATCGGAAAACAGGTCATCGGATTGGGGCCCATCTGTCCACGGGATAACAGGTCATCGGATCCGGGCCCGTTTGCCCACCTGACAATAGGTCATAGGATCGGGGTGCATATGCCCACTGGACAACAGTTCATCGGATCCAGTAACGTTTTCCCACCGGAAAATAGCTCATCGGATCTGGGCCCATCTGTCCACCGGACAACAGGTTGTCGGATTGAAGCCCATCTGCCCACCGGACAATAGGCCATCGGATCCAGTCCCGTGTTCCCATAGGAAAACAGGTCATCGGATCGGGGCCCATCTGTCCACGGGACAACAGGTCATCGGATCCAGTCCCGTTTTCCCACCGGAAAACAGGTCATCGTCCCGTTTTCCCACCGGAAAACAGGTCATCAGATCGGGCCCATCTGTCCACTGGACACCAGATCATCGGACCGGGGCCCATCTGTCCACGGGACAACAGGTCATCGGATCCAGTCCCGTTTTCCCACCGGAAAACAGGTCATCGGATCGGGACCCATCTGCCCACCGGACAACAGGTCATCGGATCGGGGCCCGTCTGCCCACCGGACAATAGGCCATCAGATCCAGTCCCGTTTTCCCATCGGAAAACAGGTCATCGGATCGGGACCCATCTGCCCACAGGACAACATGTCATCGGATCGGGGCCCGTCTGCCCGCCAGGCAATGGGCCATCGGATCCAGTCCCGTTTTCCCATCAGAAAACAGGTCATCGGATCGGGGTCCATCTGTCCACGGGCCAACAGGTCATCGGATCCGGGCCCGTTTGCCCACCTGACAATAGGTCATCGGATCGGGGCGCATATGCCCACTGGACAACAGGTCATCGGATCCAGTCCCGTTTTCCCACCTGAAAACAGGTCATCGGATCGGAGCCCATCTCTCCACCGGACAACAGGTCATCGGATCCGGGCCCGTCTTCCCACCGGACAACAGGTCATCGGATCGGGACCCATCTGCCCACCGGACAACAGGTCATCGGATCGGGGCCCGTCTGCCCACCGGACAATAGCCCATCGGATCCAGTCCCGTTTTCCCATCGGAAAACAGGTCATCGGATTGGGTCACATCTGTCCACGGGACAACAGGTCATCGGATCCGGGCTCGTTTGCCCACCTGAAAATAGGTCATCGGATCGGGGCGCATATGCCCACTGGACAACAGGAACAGGTCATCGGATCCAGTCCCGTTTTCCCACCGGAAAACAGGTCATCGGATCGGGGAAAATCTGTCCACCGGACAACAGGTCATCGGATCTGGGCCCATCTGCCCACTGGACAACAGGTCATCGGGTCGGGACCCATCGGCCCACTGGACAACAGGTCATCGGATCGGGGCCCATCTGCCCTCCGGACAACAGGTCATTGGATCAGGGCCCATCTGCTCACCGGACAACAGGTCATCGGATCGGGGCTCGTCTGCCCACCGGACAATAGGTCATCGGATCCAGTCCCGTTATCCCATCTGAAAACAGGTCATCGGATCGGGGCCCATCTGTCCACCGGACAACAGGTCATCGGATCTGGGCCCATCTGCCCACTGGACAACAGGTCATCGGGTCGGGACCCATCGGCCCACTGGACAATAGGTCATCGGATCGGGGCCCGTCTGCCCACCGGACAATAGGCCATCAGATCCAGTCCCGTTTTCCCATCGGAAAACAGGTCATCGGATCGGGTCCCATATGTCCACCGGACAACAGGTCATCGGATTTGGGCCCGTTTGCCCACCTGACAATAGGTCATCGGATCGGGGCTCATATGCCCACCGGACAACAGATCATCGGATCGGGGGCCCGTCTGCCCGCCAGACAATGGGCCATCAGATCCAGTCCCGTTTTCCCATCGGAAAACAGGTCATCAGATCGGGACCCATCTGCCCACTGGACAACATGTCATCGGATCGGGGCCCATCTGCCCGCCAGACAATGGGCCATCGGATCCAGTCCCGTTTTCCCATCAGAAAACAGGTCATCGGATCGGGGTCCATCTGTCCACGGGCCAACAGGTCATCGGATCCGGGCCCGTTTGCCCACCTGACAATAGGTCATCGGATCCAGTCCCGTTTTCCAACCGGACAACAGGTCATCGGATCGGGGCCCATCTGTCCACCGGACAACAGGATATCGGATCCGGGCCCGTCTGCCCACCGGACAACAGGTCATTGGATCAGGGCCCATCTGCTCACCTGACAATAGGTCATCGGATCGGGGCGCATATGCCCACTGGACAACAGGTCATCGGATCCAGTCCCGTTTTCCCACTGGACAACAGATCATCGGATCGGGACCCATCTGCCCACCGGACAACAGGTCATCGGATCGGGGCCCGTTTACCCACCTGACAATAGGTCATCGGATCGGGGCGCATATGCCCACTGGACAACAGGTCATCGAATCCAGTCCCGTTTTCCCACCGGAAATCAGGTCATCGGATCGGGGCCCATCTGCCCACTGGACAACATGTCATCGGATCGGGGCCCGTCTGCCCGCCAGACAATGGGCCATCGGATCCAGTCCCGTTTTCCCATCAGAAAACAGGTCATCGGATCGGGGTCCATCTGTCCACGGGCCAACAGGTCATCGGATCCGGGCCCGTTTGCCCACCTGACAATAGGTCATCGGATCGGGGCCCGTTTACCCACCTGACAATAGGTCATTGGATCAGGGCCCATCTGCTCACCTGACAATAGGTCATCGGATCGGGGCGCATATGCCCACAAGACAACAGGTCATCGGATCCAGTCCCGTTTTCCCACCGGAAATCAGGTCATCGGATCGGGGCCCATCTGTCCACCGGACAACAGGTTGTCGGATTGAAGCCCATCTGCCCACCGGACAATAGGTCATCGGATCCAGTCCCGTTTTCCAACCGGACAACAGGTCATCGGATCGGGACCCATCTGCCCACCGGACAACAGGTCATCGGATCGGGGCCCGTCTGCCCGCCAGACAATAGGCCATCGGATCCAGTCCCGTTTTCCCATCGGAAAATAGGTCATCGGATCGGGGCCCATCTGTCCACGGGACAACAGGTCATCGGATCTGGGCCCGTTTACCCACCTGACAATAGATCATCGGATCGGGGCGCATATGCCCACTGGACAACAGGTCATCGGATCCAGTCCCGTTTTCCCACCGGAAAACAGCTCATCGGATCGGGGCCCATCTGTCCACCGGACAACAGGTTGTCGGATTGAAGCCCATCTGCCCACCGGACAATAGGTCATCGGATCCAGTCCCGTTTTCCAACCGGACAACAGGTCATCAGATCCAGTCCCGTCTGCCCACCGGACAAAAGAACATCGGATCAGGGCCCATCTGCTCACCGGACAACAGGTCATCGGATCGGGGCCCGTCTGCCCACCGGACAATAGGTCATCGGATCCAGTCCCGTTTTCTCATCTGAAAACAGGTCATCGGATCGGGGCCCATCTGTCCACCGGACAAGAGTTCATCGGATCCGGGCCCATCTGCTCACTGGACAACAGGTCATCGGATCGGGGCCCATCTGCCCACCGGACAACAGGTCATCGGATCCAGTCCCGTTTTCCCACCGGAAAACAGGTCATCAGATCGGGGCCCATCTGTCCACCGGACAACAGGTCATCGAATCTGGGCCCGTCTGCCCACCGGACAACAGGTCATCGGATCGGGCCCATCTGCCCACCGGACAACAGGTCATCGGACCGGGGCCCGTCTGCCCACCGGACAATAGGCCATCGGATCCAGTCCCGTTTTCCCATAGGAAAACAGGTCATCGGATCGGGGCCCATCTGTCCACGGGACAACAGGTCATCGGATCCAGTCCCGTTTTCCAATCGGGAAAACAGGTCATCGGATTGGGGCCCATCTGTCCACCGGATAACAGGTTGTCGGATTGAAGCCCATCTGCCCACCGGACAATAGGTAATCGGATCCAGTACCGTTTTCCAACCGGACAACAGGTCATCGGATCGGGGCCCATCTGTCCACCAGACAACAGGTTATCGGATCCGGGCCCGTCTGCCCACCGGACAACAGGTCATCGGATCATGGCCCATCTGCTCACCGGACAAAAGGTCATCGGATCGGGGCCCGTCTACGGTCATCGGATCCAGTCCCGTTTTCCCACCTGAAAACAGGTCATCGCATCGGGGCCCGTCTGCCCACCGGACAATAGGCCATCGGATCCAGTCCCTTTTTCCAACCGGAAAACAGTTCATCGGATCGGCGCCCATCTGCCCACCGGACAACAGGTCATCGGAACCGGGCCCGTCTGCCCACCGGACAACAGGTCATCGGATCCAGTCCCGTTTTCCCACCGGAAAACAGGTCATCAGATCGGGGCCCATCTGTCCATCGGACAACAGGTCATCGGATCCGGGCCCGTCTGCCCATCGGACAACAGGTCATTAGATCGGGGCCCATCTGCCCACCGGACAGCAGGTCATCGGACCGGGGCCCATCTGCCCACCGGACAACAGGTCATCGGATCCAGTCCCGTTTTCCCACCGGAAAACAGGTCATCAGATCGGGGCCCATCTGTCCACCGGACAACAGGTCATCGAATCTGGGCCCGTCTGCCCACCGGACAACAGGTCATCGGATCGGGCCCATCTGCCCACCGGACAACAGGTCATCGGACCGGGGCCCGTCTGCCCACCGGACAATAGGCCATCGGATCCAGTCCCGTTTTCCCATAGGAAAACAGGTCATCGGATCGGGGCCCATCTGTCCACGGGACAACAGGTCATCGGATCCAGTCCCGTTTTCCAATCGGGAAAACAGGTCATCGGATTGGGGCCCATCTGTCCACCGGATAACAGCTCATCGGATCGGGGCCCATCTGTCCACCGGACAACAGGTTGTCGGATTGAAGCCCATCTGCCCACCGGACAATAGGTCATCGGATCCAGTCCCGTTTTCCAACCGGACAACAGGTCATCAGATCCAGTCCCGTCTGCCCACCGGACAAAAGAACATCGGATCAGGGCCCATCTGCTCACCGGACAACAGGTCATCGGATCGGGGCCCGTCTGCCCACTGGACAATAGGTCATCGGATCCAGTCCCGTTTTCTCATCTGAAAACAGGTCATCGGATCGGGGCCCATCTGTCCACCGGACAAGAGGTCATCGGATCCGGGCCCATCTGCTCACTGGACAACAGGTCATCGGATCGGGGCCCATCTGCCCACCGGACAACAGGTCATCGGATCCAGTCCCGTTTTCCCACCGGAAAACAGGTCATCAGATCGGGGCCCATCTGTCCACCGGACAACAGGTCATCGAATCTGGGCCCGTCTGCCCACCGGACAACAGGTCATCGGATCGGGCCCATCTGCCCACCGGACAACAGGTCATCGGACCGGGGCCCGTCTGCCCACCGGACAATAGGCCATCGGATCCAGTCCCGTTTTCCCATAGGAAAACAGGTCATCGGATCGGGGCCCATCTGTCCACGGGACAACAGGTCATCGGATCCAGTCCCGTTTTCCAATCGGGAAAACAGGTCATCGGATTGGGGCCCATCTGTCCACCGGATAACAGGTTGTCGGATTGAAGCCCATCTGCCCACCGGACAATAGGTAATCGGATCCAGTACCGTTTTCCAACCGGACAACAGGTCATCGGATCGGGGCCCATCTGTCCACCAGACAACAGGTTATCGGATCCGGGCCCGTCTGCCCACCGGACAACAGGTCATCGGATCATGGCCCATCTGCTCACCGGACAAAAGGTCATCGGATCGGGGCCCGTCTACGGTCATCGGATCCAGTCCCGTTTTCCCACCTGAAAACAGGTCATCGCATCGGGGCCCGTCTGCCCACCGGACAATAGGCCATCGGATCCAGTCCCTTTTTCCAACCGGAAAACAGTTCATCGGATCGGCGCCCATCTGCCCACCGGACAACAGGTCATCGGAACCGGGCCCGTCTGCCCACCGGACAACAGGTCATCGGATCCAGTCCCGTTTTCCCACCGGAAAACAGGTCATCAGATCGGGGCCCATCTGTCCATCGGACAACAGGTCATCGGATCCGGGCCCGTCTGCCCATCGGACAACAGGTCATTGGATCGGGGTCCATCTGCCCACCGGACAGCAGGTCATCGGACCGGGGCCCATCTGCCCACCGGACAACAGGTCATCGGATCCAGTCCCGTTTTCCCACCGGAAAACAGGTCATCAGATCGGGGCCCATCTGTCCACCGGACAACAGGTCATCGAATCTGGGCCCGTCTGCCCACCGGACAACAGGTCATCGGATCGGGCCCATCTGCCCACCGGACAACAGGTCATTGGACCGGGGCCCGTCTGCCCACCGGACAATAGGCCATCGGATCCAGTCCCGTTTTCCCATAGGAAAACAGGTCATCGGATCGGGGCCCATCTGTCCACGGGACAACAGGTCATCGGATCCAGTCCCGTTTTCCAATCGGGAAAACAGGTCATCGGATTGGGGCCCATCTGTCCACCGGATAACAGGTTGTCGGATTGAAGCCCATCTGCCCACCGGACAATAGGTAATCGGATCCAGTACCGTTTTCCAACCGGACAACAGGTCATCGGATCGGGGCCCATCTGTCCACCAGACAACAGGTTATCGGATCCGGGCCCGTCTGCCCACCGGACAACAGGTCATCGGATCATGGCCCATCTGCTCACCGGACAAAAGGTCATCGGATCGGGGCCCGTCTACGGTCATCGGATCCAGTCCCGTTTTCCCACCTGAAAACAGGTCATCGCATCGGGGCCCGTCTGCCCACCGGACAATAGGCCATCGGATCCCGTCCCTTTTTCCAACCGGAAAACAGTTCATCGGATCGGCGCCCATCTGCCCACCGGACAACAGGTCATCGGAACCGGGCCCGTCTGCCCACCGGACAACAGGTCATCGGATCCAGTCCCGTTTTCCCACCGGAAAACAGGTCATCAGATCGGGGCCCATCTGTCCACCGGACAACAGGTCATCGGATCCGGGCCCGTCTGCCCATCGGACAACAGGTCATTGGATCGGGGCCCATCTGCCCACCGGACAGCAGGTCATTGGACCGGGGCCCATCTGCCCACCGGACAATAGTCCATCAGATCCAGTCCCGTTTTCCCATAGGAAAACAGGTCATTGGATCGGGGCCCATTTGTCCATGGGACAACAGGTCATCGGATCCAGTCCCTTTTTCCCACCGGAAAACAGGTCATCGGATCGGGGCCCATCTGTCCACCGGACAACAGGTTGTCGGATTGAAGCCCATCTGCCCACCGGACAATAGGTCATCGGATCCAGTCCCGTTTTCCAACCGGACAACAGGTCATCGGATCGGGGCCCATCTGTCCACCAGACAACAAGTTATCGGATACGGGCCCGTCTGCCCATCGGACAACAGGTCATCGGATCAGGGCCCATCTGCTCACCGGACAACAGGTCATCGGATCGGGGCCCATCTGTCCACCGGACAACAGGTCATCGGATCCGGTCCCATCTGCCCACTGGACAACAGGTCATCGGATGGGGGCCCGTCTGCCCACCGGTCAATAGGCCATCGGATCCAGTCCCGTTTTCCCACCTGACAATAGGTCATCGGATCGGGGCGCATATGCCCACTGTACAACAGGTCATCGGATCCAGTCCCGTTTTCCCACCGGTCAATAGGCCATCGGATCCAGTCCCGTTTTCCCACCTGACAATAGGTCATCGGATCGGGGCGCATATGCCCACTGTACAACAGGTCATCGGATCCAGTCCCGTTTTCCCACCGGACAACAGGTCATCGAATCGGGACCCATCTGCCCACCGGACAACAGGTCATCGGATCGGGGGCCCATCTGCCCACCGGACAACAGGTCATCGGACCGGGGCCCGTCTGCCCACCGGACAATAGGCCATCGGATCCAGTCACGTTTTCCCACAGGAAAACATGTCATCGGATCGGGGCCCATCTGTCCACGGGATAACTGGTTGTCGGATTGAAGCCCATCTGCCCACCGGACAATAGGTCATCGGATCCAGTCCCGTTTTCCAACCGGACAACAGGTCATCGGATCGGGGCCCATCTGTCCACCAGACAACAGGTTATCGGATCCGGGCCCGTCTGCCCAACGGACAACAGGTCATCGGATCAGGGCCCATCAGCTCAGCGGACAACAGGTCATCGAATCGGGGCCCATCTGTCCACGGGACAACAGGTCATCGGATCCAGTCCCGTTTTCCCACCGGAAAACAGGTCATCGGATCGGGGCCCATCTGTCCACCGGACAACTGGTTGTCGGATTGAAGCCCATCTGCCCACCAGACAATAGGTCATCGGATCCAGTCCCGTTTTCCAATCGGACAACGGGTCATCGGATCGGGGCCCATCTGTCCACCAGACAACAGGTTATCGGATCCGGGCCCGTCTGCCCTCCGGACAACAGGTCATCGGATCAGGGCCCATCTGTCCACCGGACAACAGTTCATCGGATCCGGTCCCGTCTGCCCACTGGAGAATAGGTCATCGGATCGGGGCCCGTCTGCCCACTGGACAAAAGGCCATCGGATCCAGTCCCGTTTTCCCACCGGAAAACAGTTCATCGGATCGGGGCCCATCTGCCCACCGGACAACCGGTCATCGGAAACGGGCCCGTCTGCCCACCGGACAGCAGGTCATCGGATCCAGTCCCGTTTTCCCACCGGAAAACAGGTCATCAGATCGGGCCCATCTGTCCACCGGACAACAGGTTATCGGACCGGGGCCCGTCTGCCCACCGCACAATAGGCCATCGGATCCAGTCCTGTGTTCCCATAGGAAAACAGGTCATCGGATCGGGGCCCATCTGTCCCCGGGACAACAGGTCATCGGATCCAGTCCCGTTTTCCCACCGGAAAACAGGTCATCGGATCGGGCCTGTCTGTCCACCGGACAACAGGTCATCGGATCGGGGCCCATCTGCCCACCGGACAACAGGTCATCGGATCGGGGCCCTTCTGCCCACCGGACAATAGGCCATCGGATCCAGTCCCGTTTTCCCATCGGAAAACAGGTCATCGGATCGGGGCCCATCTGTCCACCGGACAACAGGTCATCGGATCAGGGCCCATGTGCTCACCGGACAACAGGTCATCGGATCGGGGCCCGTCTGCCCCCCGGACAATAGGTCATCGGATCCAGTCCCGTTTTCCCATCGGAAAACAGGTCATCGGATCGGGGCCCATCTGTCCACCGGACAACAGGTCATCGGATCAGGTCCCGTCTACCCACTGGACAACAGGTCATCGCATCCGGTCCCGTCTGCCCACTGGACAACAGGGCATCGGATCGGGGCCAGTCTGCCCACCGGACAAAAGGCCATCGGATCCAGTCCCGTTTTCCCACCGGAAAACAGTTCATCGGATCGGGGCCCATCTGTCCACCGGACAACAGGTCATCGGATCCGGGCCCGTTTGCCCACCTGACAATAGGTCATCGGATCGGGGTGCATATGCCCACTGGACAACAGTTCTTCGGATCCAGTCCTGTTTTCCCACCAGAAAACAGATCATCGGATCGGGGCCCATCTGTCCACCGGACAACAGGTCATCAGAACCGGGCCTGTCTGTCCACCGGACAACAGGTCATCGGATCAGGGCCCATCTGCCCACCGGACAACAGGTCATCGGATCGGGGCCCTTCTGCCCACCGGACAATAGGCCATCGGATCCAGTCCCGTTTACCCACTGGAAAACAGGTCATCGGATCGGGGCCCATCTGTCCACGGTCCAACAGGTCATCGGACCGGGGCCCGTTTGCCCGCCTGACAATAGGTCATCAGATCGGGGCACATGTGCCTACTGAACAACAGGTCATCGGATCCAGTCCCGCTTTTCCACCGGAAAACAGGTCATCGGATTGGGGACCATCTGCCCACCGGACAACAGGTCATCGGATCGGGGCCCGATTGCCCACCTGACAATAGGTCATCGGATCGGGGTGCATATGCCCACTGGACAACAGTACATCGGATCCAGTAACGTTTTCCCACCGGAAAACAGCTCATCGGATCTGGGCCCATTTGTCCACCGGACAACAGGTTGTCGGATTGAAGCCCATCTGCCCACCGGACAATAGGTCATCGGATCCAGTCCCGTTTTACAACCGGGCAACAGGTCATTGGATCGGGGCACATCTGTCCACCGGACAACAGGTTAGCGGATCAGGGCCCGTCTGCCCAACGGACAACAGGTCATTGGATATTTGATCAGGGCCCATCTGCTCACCGGACAACAGGTCATTGGATCGGGGCCCGTCTGCCCACCGGACAATAGGTCATCGGATCCAGTCCCGTTTTCCCATCTGAAAACAGGTCATCGGATCGGGGCCCATATGTCCACCGGACAACAGGTCATCGGATCCGGGCCCGTCTGCCCACTGGACAACAGGTCATCGAGTCAGGACCCATCTGCCCACTGGACAACAGGTCATCGGATCGGGGCCCGTCTGCCCACCGGACAATAGGCCATCAGATCCAGTCCCGTTTTCCCGTCGGAAAACAGGTCATCGGATCGGGGCCCATATGTCCACTGGACAACAGGTTGTCGGATTGAAGCCCATCTGCCCACCGGACAATAGGTCATCGGATCCAGTCCCGTTTTCCAACCGGACAACAGGTCATCGGATAGGGGCCCATCTGTCCACCGGACAACAGGTTATCGGATAAGGGCCCGTCTGCCCACCGGACAGCAGGTCATCGGATCCAGTCCCGTTTTCCCACCGGAAAACAGGTCATCAGATCGGGCCCATCTGTCCACCGGACAACAGGTTATCGGACCGGGGCCCGTCTGCCCACCGCACAATAGGCCATCGGATCCAGTCCTGTGTTCCCATAGGAAAACAGGTCATCGGATCGGGGCCCATCTGTCCCCGGGACAACAGGTCATCGGATCCAGTCCCGTTTTCCCACCGGAAAACAGGTCATCGGATCGGGCCTGTCTGTCCACCGGACAACAGGTCATCGGATCGGGGCCCATCTGCCCACCGGACAACAGGTCATCGGATCGGGGCCCTTCTGCCCACCGGACAATAGGCCATCGGATCCAGTCCCGTTTTCCCATCGGAAAACAGGTCATCGGATCGGGGCCCATCTGTCCACCGGACAACAGGTCATCGGATCAGGGCCCATGTGCTCACCGGACAACAGGTCATCGGATCGGGGCCCGTCTGCCCCCCGGACAATAGGTCATCGGATCCAGTCCCGTTTTCCCATCGGAAAACAGGTCATCGGATCGGGGCCCATCTGTCCACCGGACAACAGGTCATCGGATCAGGTCCCGTCTACCCACTGGACAACAGGTCATCGCATCCGGTCCCGTCTGCCCACTGGACAACAGGGCATCGGATCGGGGCCAGTCTGCCCACCGGACAAAAGGCCATCGGATCCAGTCCCGTTTTCCCACCGGAAAACAGTTCATCGGATCGGGGCCCATCTGTCCACCGGACAACAGGTCATCGGATCCGGGCCCGTTTGCCCACCTGACAATAGGTCATCGGATCGGGGTGCATATGCCCACTGGACAACAGTTCTTCGGATCCAGTCCTGTTTTCCCACCAGAAAACAGATCATCGGATCGGGGCCCATCTGTCCACCGGACAACAGGTCATCAGAACCGGGCCTGTCTGTCCACCGGACAACAGGTCATCGGATCAGGGCCCATCTGCCCACCGGACAACAGGTCATCGGATCGGGGCCCTTCTGCCCACCGGACAATAGGCCATCGGATCCAGTCCCGTTTACCCACTGGAAAACAGGTCATCGGATCGGGGCCCATCTGTCCACGGTCCAACAGGTCATCGGACCGGGGCCCGTTTGCCCGCCTGACAATAGGTCATCAGATCGGGGCACATGTGCCTACTGAACAACAGGTCATCGGATCCAGTCCCGCTTTTCCACCGGAAAACAGGTCATCGGATTGGGGACCATCTGCCCACCGGACAACAGGTCATCGGATCGGGGCCCGTTTGCCCACCTGACAATAGGTCATCGGATCGGGGTGCATATGCCCACTGGACAACAGTACATCGGATCCAGTAACGTTTTCCCACCGGAAAACAGCTCATCGGATCTGGGCCCATTTGTCCACCGGACAACAGGTTGTCGGATTGAAGCCCATCTGCCCACCGGACAATAGGTCATCGGATCCAGTCCCGTTTTACAACCGGGCAACAGGTCATTGGATCGGGGCACATCTGTCCACCGGACAACAGGTTAGCGGATCAGGGCCCGTCTGCCCAACGGACAACAGGTCATTGGATATTTGATCAGGGCCCATCTGCTCACCGGACAACAGGTCATTGGATCGGGGCCCGTCTGCCCACCGGACAATAGGTCATCGGATCCAGTCCCGTTTTCCCATCTGAAAACAGGTCATCGGATCGGGGCCCATATGTCCACCGGACAACAGGTCATCGGATCCGGGCCCGTCTGCCCACTGGACAACAGGTCATCGAGTCAGGACCCATCTGCCCACTGGACAACAGGTCATCGGATCGGGGCCCGTCTGCCCACCGGACAATAGGCCATCAGATCCAGTCCCGTTTTCCCGTCGGAAAACAGGTCATCGGATCGGGGCCCATATGTCCACTGGACAACAGGTTGTCGGATTGAAGCCCATCTGCCCACCGGACAATAGGTCATCGGATCCAGTCCCGTTTTCCAACCGGACAACAGGTCATCGGATAGGGGCCCATCTGTCCACCGGACAACAGGTTATCGGATAAGGGCCCGTCTGCCCACCGGACAACAGGTCATTGGATCAGGGCCCATCTGCTCACCGGACAACAGGTCATCGGATCGGGGCCCGTCTGCCCACCGGACAATAGGTCATCGGATCCAGTCCCGTTTTCCCATCTGAAAACAGGTCATCGGATCGGGACCCATTTGTCCACCGGACAACAGGTCATCGGATCTGGGCCCATCTGCCCACTGGACAACAGGTCATCGGGTCGGGACCCATCGGCCCACTGGACAACAGGTCATCGGATCGAGGCCCGTCTGCCCACCGGACAATAGGCCATCGGATCCAGTCCCGTTTTCCCATCTGAAAACAGGTCATCGGATCGGGACCCATTTGTCCACCGGACAACAGGTCATCGGATCTGGGCCCATCTGCCCACTGGACAACAGGTTATCGGGTCGGGACCCATCGGCCCACTGGACAACAGGTCATCGGATCGGGGCCCGTCTGCCCATCGGACAATAGGCCATCAGATCCAGTCCCGTTTTCCCATCGGAAAACAGGTCATCGGATCGGGGCCCATATGTCCACCGGACAACAGGTCATCGGATTTGGGCCCGTTTGCCCACCTGACAATAGGTCATCGGATCGGGGCTCATATGCCCACCGGACAACAGGTCATCGGATCGGGGGCCCGTCTGCCCGCCAGACCATGGGCCATCGGATCCAGTCCCGTTTTCCCATCGGAAAACAGGTCATCGGATCGGGACCCATCTGCCCACTGGACAACATGTCATCGGATCGGGGCCCGTCTGCCCGCCAGACAATGGGCCATCGGATCCAGTCCCGTTTTCCCATCAGAAAACAGGTCATCGGATCGGGGTCCATCTGTCCACGGACCAACAGGTCATCGGATCCGGGCCCGTTTGCCCACCTGACAATAGGTCATCGGATCGGGGCGCATATGCCCACTGGACAACAGGTCATCGGATCCAGTCCCGTTTTCCCACCTGAAAACAGGTCATCGGATCGGAGCCCATCTCTCCACCGGACAACAGGTCATCGGATCCGGGCCCGTCTTCCCACCGGACAACAGGTCATCGGATCGGGACTCATCTGCTCACCGGACAACAGGTCATCGGATCGGGGCCCGTCTGCCCACCGGACAATAGCCCATCGGATCTAGTCCCGTTTTACCATCGGAAAACAGGTCATCGGATTGGGTCCCATCTGTCCACGGGACAACAGGTCATCGGATCCGGGCCCGTTTGCCCACCTGAAAATAGGTCATCGGATTGGGGCGCATATGCCCACTGGACAACAGGAACAGGTCATCGGATCCAGTCCAGTTTTCCCACCGGAAAACAGGTCATCGGATCGGGGACCATCTGTCCACCGGACAACAGGTTGTCGGATTGAAGCCCATCTGCCCACCGGACAATAGGTCATCGGATCCAGTCCCGTTTTCCAACCGGACAACAGGTCATCGGATCGGGGCCCATCTGTCCACCGGACAACAGGATATCGGATCCGGGCCCGTCTGCCCACCTGACAACAGGTCATTGGATCAGGGCCCATCTGCTCATCTGACAATAGGTCATCGGATCGGGGCGCATATGCCCACTGGACAACAGGTCATCGGATCCAGTCCCGTTTTCCCACCTGAAAACAGGTCATCGGATCGTGGCCCATCTCTCCACCGGACAACAGGTCATCGGATCCGGGCCCGTCTTCACACCGGACAACAGGTCATCGGATCGGGACCCATCTGCCCACCGGACAACAGGTCATCCGATCGGGGCCCGTCTGCCCACCGGACAATAGGCCATCAGATCCAGTCCTGTTTTCCCATCGGAAAACAGGTCATCAGATTGGGTCTCATCTGTCCACGGGACAAAAGGTCATCGGATCCGGGCCCGTTTGCCCACCTGAAAATAGGTCATCGGATCGGGGTGCATATGCCCACTGGACAACAGGTCATCGGATCCAGTCCCGTTTTCCCACCGGAAAACAGGTCATCGGATCGGGGCCCATCTGTCCACCGGACAACAGGTTGTCGGATTGAAGCCCATCTGCCCACCGGACAATAGGTCATCGGATCCAGTCCCGTTTTCCAACTGGACAACAGGTCATCGGATCGGGGGCCCATCTGTCCACCGGACAACAGGATATCGGATCCGGGCCCGTCTGCCCACCGGACAACAGGTCATTGGATCAGGGCCCATCCGCTCACCGGACAACAGGTCATCGGATCGGGGCTCGTCTGCCCACCGGACAATAGGCCATCGGATCCAGTCCCGTTTTCCCACTGGAAAACAGGTCATCGGATCGGGGCCCATATGTCCACCGGACAACAGGTCATCGGATCCGGGCCCGTTTGCCCACCTGACAATAGGTGATCGGATCGGGGCTCATATGCCCACTGGACAACAGGTCATCGGATCCAGTCCCGTTTTCCCACCTGAAAGCAGGTCATCGGATCGGGGCCCATCTGTCCACGTGACAACAGGTCATCGGATGCGGGACCGTTTGCCCACCTGACAATAGGTCATCGGATCGGGGAGCATATGCCCACTGGACAACAGGTCATCGGTTCCAGTCCCGTTTTCCCACTGGACAACAGGTCATCGGATCGGGACCCATCTGCCCACCGGACAACAGGTCATCGGATCGGGGCCCGTCTGCCCGCCAGACAATAGGCCATCGGATCCAGTCCCGTTTTCCCATCGGAAAACAGGTCATTGGATCGGGGCCCATCTGTCCACGGGACAACAGGTCATCGGATCCGGGCCCGTTTACCCACCGGAGAACAGGTCATCGGATCGGGGAGCATATGCCCACTGGACAACAGGTCATCGGATCCAGTCCCGTTTTCCCACCGGAAAACAGCTCATCGGATCGGGGCCCATCTGTCCACCGGACAACAGGTTGTCGGATTGAAGCCCATCTGCCCACCGGACAATAGGTCATCGGATCCAGTCCCGTTTTCCAACCGGACAACAGGTCATCGGATCGGGGCCCATCTGTCCACCAGACAACAGGTTATCGGATCCGGGCCCGTCTGCCCACCGGACAACAGGTCATCGGATCAGGGCCCATCTGCTCACCAGACAAAAGGTCATCGGATAGGGGCCCGTCTACGGTCATCGGATCCAGTCCCGTTTTCCCACCTGAAAACAGGTCATCGCATCGGGGCCCGTCTGCCCACCGGACAATAGGCCATCGGATCCAGTCCCTTTTTCCAACCGGAAAACAGTTCATCGGATCGGCGCCCATCTGCCCACCGGACAACAGGTCATCGGAACCGGGCCCGTCTGCCCACCGGACAACAGGTCATCGGATCCAGTCCCGTTTTCCCACCGGAAAACAGGTCATCAGATCGGGGCCCATCTGTCCACCAGACAACAGGTCATCGGATCCGGGCCCGTCTGCCCACCGGACAACAGGTCATCGGATCGGGGCCCATCTGCTCACCGGACAGCAGGTCATCGGACAGGGGCCCATCTGCCCACCGGACAATAGGCCATCGGATCCAGTCCCGTTTTCCCATAGGAAAACAGGTCATCGGATCGGGGCCCATTTGTCCACGGGACAACAGGTCATCGGATCCAGTCCCTTTTTCCCACCGGAAAACAGGTCATCGGATCGGGGCCCATCTGTCCACCGGACAACAGGTTGTCGGATTGAAGCCCATCTGCCCACCGGACAATAGGTTATGGGATTGAAGCCCCTATGCCCAACGGACAATAGGTCATCGGATCCAGTCCCTTTTTCCAACCTGAAAACAGGTCATCGGATCGGGGCCCATCAGTCCACCGGACAACAGGTCATCAGATCCGGGCCTGTGTGCCCACTGGACAACAGGTCATTGGATCGGGGCCCATCTGCCCACCGGACAACAGGTCATCGGATCGGGGCCCGTCTGCTCACCGGACAATAGGCCATCAGATCCAGTCCCGTTTTCCCACCGGAAAACAGGTCATCGGATCGGGGCCCATCTGTCCACCGGACAACAGGTCATCGGATCCGGGCCCGTTTGCCCACTGGACAAAAGGTCATCGGATGGGGGCCCGTCTGCCCACCGGACAATAGGCCATCGGATTCAGTCCCGTTTTCCCACCTGAAAACAGGTCATCGGATTGGGGTCCATCTGTCCACCGGACGAGCCCCGATTCGATGACCTGTTGTCCGATGGGCAGATGGCCCCGATCCGATGACCTGTTGTCCGGTGAGGAGACTGGCCCCGATCCGATGACCTGTTGTCCGGTGGGCACATCAGCACCTGTTGTCCGGTGGGCATAGGGGCCCCGATCCGATGAGCTATTGTCCGGTGGGTATAAGGGCCTCGATCCGATGAGCTATTGTCCGGTGGGCAAACGGGCCTGGATCCGATGATCTGTTGTCCGGTGGGCAGATGGGCCCCGATCCGATGACCTGTTGTCTGTTGGGTAGTCCGGCCCCGATCCGATGACCTGTTGTCCTGTGGGCATAAGAGCCCCGATCCGATGAGCTATTGTCCGGTGGGTATAAGGGCCTCGGTCCGATGAGCTGTTGTCCGGTGGGCAAACGGGCCTGGATCCGATGATCTGTTGTCCGGTGGGCAGATAGGCCCCGATTCAATGATCTGTTGTCCAGTGGGCAGGCGGGCCCCGATCCCATGACCTGTTGTCCGGTGGGCAGACGGGCCCCGATCCCATGACCTGTTGTCCGGTGGGCAGACGGGCCCCGATCCGATGACCTGTTGTCCGGTGAGCAGACCGGCCAGAATCCTATGACCTGTTGTCCTGTGAGCAAACGGGCCTCAATCCGATGACCTTTTGTCCGGTGGGCAGATGGGCCCCGATCCGATGACCTGTTGTTCGGTGGGCAAACAGACCTGGCCAGATCTGATGACTTGTTGTCCGGTGGGCAAACGAGCCTGGATCCGATGACCTGTTGTTCGGTAGGCAAATGGGCCCCGATCCACAGACCTGTTCTCTGGTGGGCAAACGTGCCTGGATACGATGACCTGATGTCCGGTGGCAGATGCGCCCTGATCCGATGACCTGTTTTCCGGTGTGCAAACGAGCCTGGATCCGATGACCTGTTGTCTGATGGGCAGATGGGCCCCGATCCGATGACCTGTTGACCGGTGGGCAAATGGGCCCGGATCCGATGACATTTTGTCCGGTGGTCAAACGGGCCTGGATCCGATGACCTGTTGTCCGGTGGACAGATGGGCCCCGATCCGATGACCTGTTGTCCGGTGGACAAACGAGCCTGGATCTGATGACCTGTGTTCCGGTGGGCAGATGGGCCCCGATCCAATGACCTGTTGATCCGATGACCTGTTGTCCGGTGGGCAAACGAGCATGGATCCGATGACCTGTTGTTCTGTGGGCAGATGGGCCCGGATCCGATGACCTGTTGTCCGGTGGGCAAACATGCCTGGATCCACCTGTTGTCCGGTGTGCAGATGGGCCCCGGATCCAATGACCTGTTATCCGGTGGGCAAACGGGCCTGGATCCGATGACCTGTTGTTAGGTGAAATGGGCCCCGATCCAAAGACCTGTTCTCCGGTGGGCAAACGTGCCTGGATTCGATGACCTGTGTCCGGTGGGCAGATGGGCCCCAATCCGATGACCTGTTTTCCGGTGGGCAAATGAGCCTGGATCCAATGACCAACTGTTGTCTGGTGGGCAGATGGGCCCCGGGATCCGATGACCTGTTGTCCGGTGGGCAAATGGGCCCGGATCACATCTTTTATCCGGTGGGCAAACGGGCCTGGATCCGATGACCTGATATCCGGTGGGCAATTGGGCCCAGATCCAATGACCTGTTTGTTGTCCGGTGGGCCAAAATACCTGGATCCGATAACCTGTTGTCCGGTGGGCAGATGGGCCCCGATCCGATGACCTGTTTGTTGTCCGGTGGGCAAACGGGCCTGGATCCGATGACCTGTTGTTCGTTCGGTGGGCAAATGGGCCCCGTTCCACAGACCTGTTCTCCAGTGGGCAAACGTGCCTGGATCCGATGACCTGATGTCCGGTGGGCAGATGCGCCCTGATCCCATGACCTGTTTTTCGGTGTGCAAACGAGCCTGGTTCCGATGACCTGTTTGTTGTCTGATGGGCAGATGGGCCCCGATCCGATGACCTTTTGTCTGATGGTCAAACGGGCCTGGATCCGATGACCTTTTGTCCGGTGGTCAAACGGGCCTGGATCTGATGACCTGTTGTCCGGTGGACAGATGGGCCCCGATTCGATGACCTGTTGTCCGGTGGGCAGACGGGCTCAGATCCGATGACCTTTTGTCCGGTGGGCAGACCGGCCCCGATCCCATGACCTGTTGTTCGGTTGACAGACGGGCCCGGATCCGATGACTTGTTGTCAGGTGGGCATAAGGTCCTGGATCCGATGACCTGTTGTCCGGTGGGCAGATGGCCCGATCCGGTGACCTTTTGTCCGATGGGCAAACGAGCCTGGATCTGATGACCTCTTGTCCGGTGGGCAGAAAGGCCCCGATCAGATCAGATGACCTGTTTCCAGGGAGCAGACGGGCCCCGGACGGTGGGCAGACGAGCCCCGATTCGATGGCCTGTTGTCCGGTGGGCAGACGGGCCCCGATCCAATGACCTGTTGTCCGGTGAGCAGACGGGCCCCGATCCAATGACCTGTTGTCCGGTGAGCAGACGGGCCCCGATCCAATGACCTGTTCTCCGGTGGGCAAACGTGCCTGGATTCGATGACCTGTGTCCGGTGGGCAGATAGGCCCCAATCCGATGACCTGTTTTCCGGTGGGCAAATGAGCCTGGATCCAATGACCAACTGTTGTCTGGTGGGCAGATGGGCCCCGGGATCCGATGACCTGTTGTCCGGTGGGCAAATGGGCCCGGATCACATCTTTTATCCGGTGGGCAAACGGGCCTGGATCCGATGACCTGATATCCGGTGGGCAATTGGGCCCAGATCCAATGACCTGTTTGTTGTCCGGTGGGCCAAAATACCTGGATCCGATGACCTGTTGTCCGGTGGGCAGATGGGCCCCGATCCGATGACCTGTTTGTTGTCCGGTGGGCAAACGGGCCTGGATCCGATGACCTGTTGTTCGTTCGGTGGGCAAATGGGCCCCGTTCCACAGACCTGTTCTCCAGTGGGCAAACGTGCCTGGATCCGATGACCTGATGTCCGGTGGGCAGATGCGCCCTGATCCCATGACCTGTTTTTCGGTGTGCAAACGAGCCTGGTTCCGATGACCTGTTTGTTGTCTGATGGGCAGATGGGCCCCGATCCGATGACCTTTTGTCTGATGGTCAAACGGGCCTGGATCCGATGACCTTTTGTCCGGTGGTCAAACGGGCCTGGATCTGATGACCTGTTGTCCGGTGGACAGATGGGCCCCGATTCGATGACCTGTTGTCCGGTGGGCAGACGGGCTCAGATCCGATGACCTTTTGTCCGGTGGGCAGACCGGCCCCGATCCCATGACCTGTTGTTCGGTTGACAGACGGGCCCGGATCCGATGACTTGTTGTCAGGTGGGCATAAGGTCCTGGATCCGATGACCTGTTGTCCGGTGGGCAGATGGCCCGATCCGGTGACCTTTTGTCCGATGGGCAAACGAGCCTGGATCTGATGACCTCTTGTCCGGTGGGCAGAAAGGCCCCGATCAGATCAGATGACCTGTTTCCAGGGAGCAGACGGGCCCCGGACGGTGGGCAGACGAGCCCCGATTCGATGGCCTGTTGTCCGGTGGGCAGACGGGCCCCGATCCAATGACCTGTTGTCCGGTGAGCAGACGGGCCCCGATCCAATGACCTGTTGTCCGGTGAGCAGACGGGCCCCGATCCAATGACCTGTTGTCCGGTGGGCAGATGGCCCCGATCCAATGACCTGTTTTCCGGTGAGTAGACGGGCCCGGATTCGATGACCTGTTGTCCGGTGGGCAGACGGGCCCCGATCCAATGACCTGTTGTCCGGTGGGCAGATGGCCCCGATCCGATGACCTGTTTTCCGGTGAGCAGATGGCCCCGATCCAATGACCTGTTGTCCGGTGAGGAGACGGGCCCGGATTCGATGACCTTTTGTCCGGTGGGCAGACGGGCCCCGATCCAATGACCTGTTGTCCGGTGAGCAGACGGGCCCCGATCCAATGACCTGTTGTCCGGTGGGCAGATGGCCCCGATCCGATGACCTGTTGTCCGGTGAGCAGACGGCCCCGATCCGATGACCTGTTGTCCGGTGAGGAGACGGGCCCGGATCCGATGACCTGTTGTCCGGTGGGCACATCGGCACCTGTTGTCTGGTGGGCATAGGGGCCCCGATCCGATGAGCTATCGTCCGGTGGGTATAAGGGCCTCGATCCGATGAGCTATTGTCAGGTGGGCAGATGGGCCCCGATCCGATGACCTGTTGTCTGGTGGGCAGTCCGGCCCCGATCCGATGACCTGTTGTCCTGTGGGCATAAGGGCCCCGATCCGATGAGCTGTTGTCCGGTGGGCAGATGGGCCCCGATCCGATTGTCAGGTGGGCAAACAAGCCTGGATTCGATGATCTGTTGTCCGGTGGGCAAATGGGCACAGATCAAATGACCTGTTGTCCTGTGGGCAAACAAGCCTGGATTCGATGACCTGTTCTCCGGTGGGCAGATGGGCCCTGTCCAATGACCTGTTTTCCGGTGAGCAAACTGCCCCGTTCCGATGACCTGTTGTCCGGTGGTCAGACAATGACCTGTTGTCCGGTGGGCAAATGAGCCTGGATCCGATGACCTGTTGTCCTTTGGGCAGATGGGCCCCTATTCGATGACCTGTTGTCCGGTGGGCAAAAATGCCTGGATCTGATGACCTGTCCCGATCCTATGATCTGTTGTCCGGTGGGAAAACGAGCCTGGATCCGATGACCTGTGTCGGAGTGGGCAGATGGGCCCCGATCTGATGACCTGTTGATCCAATGACCTGTTGTCCGGTGGGCAGACAGGCCCCAATCCGATGGATGACCTGTTGTCCGGTGGGCAAACGAGCCTGGATCCGAGATCAGTGATGTTCAGCTCCTCCACACTGTTTACATCTGACCTCTGCCGAAGCTGCAAACAGCTGATTAGTGGAGGTGCCGTGTGCTGGACCCCCACAAATCTGATATTAATGACCTAACCAGGGGATAGGCCATCAATATGTTTGTCCTGGAAAATCCCTTTAAGGCCCACCTGCCCGTATATAATATATTATGATGGGCCCCGATTCGATGACCTGTTGTCCGGTGGGCAAATGGGCCCGGATCCGATGACCTGTTGTCCGGTGGGCAAACATGCCTGGATCCAGCTGATGTCCGGTGGGCAGATGGGCCCCGGATCCAATGACCTGTTTGTTATCCGGTGGGCAAAAGGGCCTGGATCCGATGACCTGTTGTTCGGTGAAATGGGCCCCGATCCAAAGACCTGTTCTCCGGTGGGCAAACGTGCCTGGATTCGATGACCTGTGTCCAGTGGGCAGATGGGCCCCGATCCGTTGACCTGTTTTCCGGTGGGCAAACGAGCCTGGATCCAATGACCTGTTGTCTGGTGGGCAGATGGGCCCTGGGATTGGATGACCTGTTGTCCGGTGGGCAAATGGGCCCGGCCGGATCACATCTTTTATCCGGTGGGCAAACGGGCCTGGATCCGATTACCTGTTATCCGGTGGGCAAATGGGCCCAGATTCAATGACCTGTTGTCCGGTGGGCAAACGAGCCTGGATCCGATGACCTGTTGTCCGGTGGGCAGATGGGCCCGGCCGGATCCAATGACCTGTTTTCCGGTGGGCAAACGGGCCTGGATCCGATGACCAACATGTTGTCCGGTGGGAAGACGGGCCCCGATCCGATGACCTGTTGTCCGGTGGGCAAATGAGCCTGGATCTGATGACCTGTTGTCCGGTGGGCAGATGGGCCCCGATTCAATGACCTGTTTTCCGGTGGGCAAATGGGCCCGGATCCGATGACCTGGTGGGCAAACATGCCTGGAGATCCGATGACCTGTTGTCCGGTGGGCAGATGGGCCCCGATCCGATGACCTGTTGTCCGGTGTGCAAAAGGGCCTGGATCCGATGACCTGTTTGTTGTTCGGTGGGCAAATGGGCCCTGATCCAAAGAACTGTTCTCAGGTGGGCAAACGTGCCTGGATCCGATGACCTGATGTCCGGTGGGCAGATGGGCCCCGATCCGATGACCTGTTTTCCGGTGGGCAAACGAGTATGGATCCGATGATCTGTTGTCTGGTGGGCAGATGGGCCCCGATCCGATGACCTTATTGTCCGGTGGGCAAATGGGCCCGGATCCGATGACCGTTTGTCCGGTGGGCAGACGGGCTTGAATCCGATGGCCTGTTGTCCGGTGGGCAGATGGGCCCCGATCCAATGACCTGTTGTCCGGTAGGCAAACGAGCCTGGATCCCATGACCTGTGTGACATCACTGTGCTCATTCCTCCTGTACTGACATCGCTGTGTTCATTACTCCTGTACTGTGACATCACTGTGCTCATTACTCCTGTACTGTGACATCACTGTGCGTGCTCATTACTCCTGTACTGACATCATTGTGCTCATTACTCCTCCTGTACCACATGTGACATCACTGTGCTCATTACTCCTGTACTGTGACATCACTGTGCTCATTCCTCCTGTACTGACATCATTGTGCTCATTACTCCTGTACTGTGACATCACTGTGCTCATCTGTGACATCACGGTGCTCATTATGTTGTCTGGTAGGCAGATGGGCCCCGGGATCTGATGACCTGTTTTCCAGTGGGCAAACGGGCCTGCATCCGATGACCTATTGTCCGGTGGGCAGAAGACGGGTTTTAATCAGATGGCCTGTTGTAAGGTGGGCTGACGGGCCCAGATCCGATGACCTTTTGTCCGGACGGTGGGCAAACGGGTCTGGATCGGATGACCTGTCCTCCAGAGAGAGACTCTTTTTATAGCTCCCCATTGATGATGGGACCTGAATGGGGAGACCCCTCTATTAACTCAGAATTGCCAAAGAGGGTATTTGAAAACATTTTTTCCAAACCAGACAAGAAATTGTACTAGAGGAACTTGGGGTAAAAATCTGTCACTTTGGTATTTGTAGATCATGTATGAGACCAAATGATTTATTTTCACTGGAAAATATAATCTTCAGGGTCATGTTCTAAAGATGACCTCCTAATTGTACTTTTGTACTTTTTTTCATATGTTGTTGTAGCTATCCATGTAATGAATGACATGAAAGGACTGCACTGGCTTTACGAGCCATTGTATAAAAGCAGGTCATTGGATCGGGGCCCATCTGCCCACCGGACAACAGGTCATCGGATCGGGGCCCGTCTGCTCACCGGACAATAGGCCATCAGATCCAGTCCCGTTTTCCCACCGGAAAACCGGTCATCGGATCGGGGCCCATCTGTCCACCGGACAACAGGTCATCGGATCCGGGCCCGTTTGCCCACTGGACAACAGGTCATCGGATGGGGGCCCGTCTGCCCACCGGACAATAGGCCATCGGATCCAGTCCCGTTTTCCCACCTGAAAACAGGTCATCGGATTGGGGTCTATCTGTCCACCGGACGAGCCCCGATTCGATGACCTGTTGTCCGGTGGGCAGATGGCCCCGATCCGATGACCTGTTGTCCGGTGAGGAGACTGGCCCCGATCCAATGACCTGTTGTCCGGTGGGCACATCAGCACCTGTTGTCCGGTGGGCATAGGGGCCCCGATCCGATGAGCTATTGTCCGGTGGGTATAAGGGCCTCGATCCGATGAGCTATTGTCCGGTGGGCAAACGGGCCTGGATCCGATGATCTGTTGTCCGGTGGGCAGATGGGCCCCGATCCGATGACCTGTTGTCTGGTGGGTAGTCCGGCCCCGATCCGATGACCTGTTGTCCTGTGGGCATAAGGGCCCCGATCCGATGAGCTATTGTCCGGTGGGTATAAGGGCCTCGGTCCGATGAGCTGTTGTCCGGTGGGCAAACGGGCCTGGATCCGATGATCTGTTGTCCGGTGGGCAGATAGGCCCCGATTCGATGATCTGTTGTCCAGTGGGCAGGCGGGCCCCGATCCCATGACCTTTTGTCCGGTGGGCAGACGGGCCCCGATCCCATGACCTGTTGTCCGGTGGGCAGATGGGCCCCGATCCGATGACCTGTTGTCCGGTGAGCAGACCGGCCAGAATCCTATGACCTGTTGTCCTGTGAGCAAATGGGCCTCAATCCGAAGACCTTTTGTCCGGTGGGCAGATGGGCCCCGATCTGATGACCTGTTGTTCGGTGGGCAAACAGACCTGGCCAGATCTGATGACTTGTTGTCCGGTGGGCAAACGAGCCTGGATCCGATGACCTGTTGTTCGGTAGGCAAATGGGCCCCGATCCACAGACCTGTTCTCTGGTGGGCAAACGTGCCTGGATCCGATGACCTGATGTCCGGTGGCAGATGCGCCCTGATCCGATGACCTGTTTTCCGGTGTGCAAACGAGCCTGGATCCGATGACCTGTTGTCTGATGGGCAGATGAGCCCCGATCCGATGACCTGTTGACCGGTGGACAAATGGGCCCGGATCCGATGACCTTTTGTCCGGTGGTCAAACGGGCCTGGATCCGATGACCTGTTGTCCGGTGGACAGATGGGCCCCGATCCGATGACCTGTTGTCCGGTGGACAAACGAGCCTGGATCTGATGACCTGTGTTCCGGTGGGCAGATGGGCCCCGATCCAATGACCTGTTGATCCGATGACCTGTTGTCCGGTGGGCAAACGAGCATGGATCCGATGACCTGTTGTTCTGTGGGCAGATGGGCCCGGATCCGATGACCTGTTGTCCGGTGGGCAAACATGCCTGGATCCACCTGTTGTCCGGTGTGCAGATGGGCCCCGGATCCAATGACCTGTTATCCGGTGGGCAAACGGGCCTGGATCCGATGACCTGTTGTTAGGTGAAATGGGCCCCGATCCAAAGACCTGTTCTCCGGTGGGCAAACGTGCCTGGATTCGATGACCTGTGTCCGGTGGGCAGATGGGCCCCAATCCGATGACCTGTTTTCCGGTGGGCAAATGAGCCTGGATCCAATGACCAACTGTTGTCTGGTGGGCAGATGGGCCCCGGGATCCGATGACCTGATGTCCGGTGGGCAAATGGGCCCGGATCACATCTTTTATCCGGTGGGCAAACGGGCCTGGATCCGATGACCTGATATCCGGTGGGCAATTGGGCCCAGATCCAATGACCTGTTTGTTGTCCGGTGGGCCAAAATACCTGGATCCGATGACCTGTTGTCCGGTGGGCAGATGGGCCCCGATCCGATGACCTGTTTGTTGTCCGGTGGGCAAACGGGCCTGGATCCGATGACCTGTTGTTCATTCGGTGGGCAAATGGGCCCCGTTCCACAGACCTGTTCTCCAGTGGGCAAACGTGCCTGGATCCGATGACCTGATGTCCGGTGGGCAGATGCGCCCTGATCCCATGACCTGTTTTTCGGTGTGCAAACGAGCCTGGTTCCGATGACCTGTTTGTTGTCTGATGGGCAGATGGGCCCCGATCCCATGACCTTTTGTCCGGTGGTCAAACGGGCTTGGATCTGATGACCTGTTGTCCGGTGGACAGATGGGCCCCGATTCGATGACCTGTTGTCCGGTGGAAACACTGGACTGGATCTGATGACCTATTGTCTGTTGGGGCAGACGGGCCCCGATCCGATGACCTGTTGTCCGGTGGGCAGACGGGCTTAGATCCGATGACCTTTTGTCCGGTGGGCAGATCGGCCCCGATCCCATGACCTGTTGTTCGGTTGACAGACGGGCCCGGATCCGATGACTTGTTGTCAGGTGGGCATAAGGTCCTGGATCCGTTGACCTGTTGTCCGGTGGGCAGATGGCCCGATCCGGTGACCTTTTGTCCGATGGGCAAACGAGCCTGGATCTGATGACCTCTTGTCCGGTGGGCAGAAAGGCCCCGATCAGATCAGAAGACCTGTTTCCAGGGAGCAGACGGGCCCCGGACGGTGGGCAGACGAGCCCCGATTCGATAGCCTGTTGTCCGGTGGGCAGACGGGCCCCGATCCAATGACCTGTTGTCCGGTGAGCAGACGGGCCCCGATCCAATGACCTGTTGTCCGGTGGGCAGATGGCCCCGATCCAATGACCTGTTTTCCGGTGGGCAGACGGGCCCCGATCCGATGACCTGTTGTCCGGTGGGCAGATGGCCCCGATCCGATGACCTGTTTTCCGGTGAGCAGATGGCCCCGATCCAATGACCTGTTGTCCGGTGAGGAGACGGGCCCGGATTCGATGACCTGTTGTCCGGTGGGCAGACGGGCCCCGATCCAATGACCTGTTGTCCGGTGAGCAGACGGGCCCCGATCCAATGACCTGTTGTCCGGTGGGCAGATGGCCCCGATCCGATGACCTGTTTGTTGTCCGGTGAGCAGACGGCCCCGATCCGATGACCTGTTGTCCGGTGAGGAGACGGGCCCGGATCCGATGACTTGTTGTCCGGTGGGCACATAGGCACCTGTTGTCTGGTGGGCATAGGGGCCCCGATCCGATGAGCTATCGTCCGGTGGGTATAAGGGCCTCGATCCGATGAGCTATTGTCAGGTGGGCAGATGGGCCCCGATCCGATGGCCTGTTGTCCGGTGAGCAGACGGCCCCGATCCGATGACCTGTTGTCCGGTGAGGAGACGGGCCCGGATCCGATGACTTGTTGTCCGGTGGGCACATCGGCACCTGTTGTCTGGTGGGCATAGGGGCCCCGATCCGATGAGCTATCGTCCGGTGGGTATAAGGGCCTCGATCCGATGAGCAATATATTGTCAGGTGGGCAGATGGGCCCCGATCCGATGACCTGTTGTCTGGTGGGCAGTCTGGCCCCGATCCGATGACCTGTTGTCCTGTGGGCATAAGGGCCCCGATCTGATGAGCTGTTGTCCGGTGGGCAGATGGGCCCCGATCCGATTGTCAGGTGGGCAAACAAGCCTGGATTCGATGATCTGTTGTCCGGTGGGCAAATGGGCACAGATCAAATGACCTGTTGTCCTGTGGGCAAACAAGCCTGGATTCGATGACCTGTTCTCCGGTGGGCAGATGGGCCCTGTCCAATGACCTGTTTTCCGGTGAGCAAACTGCCCCGTTCCGATGACCTGTTGTCCGGTGGTCAAACAATGAATGACCTGTTGTCCGGTGGGCAAATGAGCCTGGATCCGATGACCTGTTGTCCTTTGGGCAGATGGGCCCCTATTCGATGACCTGTTGTCCGGTGGGCAAAAATGCCTGGATCTGATGACCTGTTGTCCGGTGGGCAGATGGGCCCCGATCCTATGATCTGTTGTCCGGTGGGAAAACGAGCCTGGATCCGATGACCTGTGTCGGAGTGGGCAGATGGGCCCCGATCTGATGACCTGTTGATCCAATGACCTGTTGTCCGGTGGGCAGACAGGCCCCAATCCGATGGATGACCTGTTGTCCGGTGGGCAAACGAGCCTGGATCCGAGATCAGTGATGTTCAGCTCCTCCACACTGTTTACATCTGACCTCTGCCGAAGCTGCAAACAGCTGATTAGTGGAGGTGCCGTGTGCTGGACCCCCACAAATCTGATATTAATGACCTAACCAGGGGATAGGCCATCAATATGTTTGTCCTGGAAAATCCCTTTAAGGCCCACCTGCTCATACTATGTATATAATATATTATGATGGGCCCCGATTCGATGACCTGTTGTCCGGTGGGCAAATGGGCCCGAATCCGATGACCTGTTGTCCGGTGGGCAAACATGCCTGGATCCAGCTGATGTCCGGTGGGCAGATGGGCCCCGGATCCAATGACCTGTTTGTTATCCGGTGGGCAAAAGGGCCTGGATCCGATGACCTGTTGTTCGGTGAAATGGGCCCCGATCCAAAGACCTGTTCTCCGGTGGGCAAACGTGCCTGGATTCGATGACCTGTGTCCAGTGGGCAGATGGGCCCCGATCCGTTGACCTGTTTTCCGGTGGGCAAATGAGCCTGGATCCAATGACCTGTTGTCTGGTGGGCAGATGGGCCCTGGGATTGGATGACCTGTTGTCCGGTGGGCAAATGGGCCCGGCCGGATCACATCTTTTATCCGGTGGGCAAACGGGCCTGGATCCGATGACCTGTTATCCGGTGGGCAAATGGGCCCAGATTCAATGACCTGTTGTCCGGTGGGCAAACGAGCCTGGATCCGATGACCTGTTGTCCGGTGGGCAGATGGGCCCGGATCCAATGACCTGTTTTCCGGTGGGCAAACGGGCCTGGATCCGATGACCAACATGTTGTCCGGTGGGCAGACGGGCCCCGATCCGATGACCTGTTGTCCGGTGGGCAAATGAGCCTGGATCTGATGACCTGTTGTCCGGTGGGCAAATGGGCCCCGATTCAATGACCTGTTTTCCGGTGGGCAAATGGGCCCGGATTCGATGACCTGGTGGGCAAACATGCCTGGAGATCCGATGACCTGTTGTCCGGTGGGCAGATGGGCCCCGATCCGATGACCTGTTGTCCGGTGTGCAAAAGGGCCTGGATCCGATGACCTGTTTGTTGTTCGGTGGGCAAATGGGCCCTGATCCAAAGAACTGTTCTCAGGTGGGCAAACGTGCCTGGATCCGATGACCTGATGTCCGGTGGGCAGATGGGCCCCGATCCGATGACCTGTTTTCCGGTGGGCAAACGAGCATGGATCCGATGATCTGTTGTCTGGTGGGCAGATGGGCCCCGATCCGATGACCTTGTTGTCCGGTGGGCAAATGGGCCCGGATCCGATGACCGTTTGTCCGGTGGGCAGACGGGCTTGAATCCGATGGCCTGTTGTCCGGTGGGCAGATGGGCCCCGATCCAATGACCTGTTGTCCGGTAGGCAAACGAGCCTGGATCCCATGACCTGTGTGACATCACTGTGCTCATTCCTCCTGTACTGACATCGCTGTGTTCATTACTCCTGTACTGTGACATCACTGTGCTCATTACTCCTGTACTGTGACATCACTGTGCGTGCTCATTACTCCTGTACTGACATCATTGTGCTCATTACTCCTCCTGTACCACATGTGACATCACTGTGCTCATTACTCCTGTACTGTGACATCACTGTGCTCATTCCTCCTGTACTGACATCATTGTGCTCATTACTCCTGTACTGTGACATCACTGTGCTCATCTGTGACATCACGGTGCTCATTATGTTGTCTGGTAGGCAGATGGGCCCCGGGATCTGATGACCTGTTTTCCAGTGGGCAAACGGGCCTGGATCCGATGACCTATTGTCCGGTGGGCAGAAGACGGGTTTTAATCAGATGGCCTGTTGTAAGGTGGGCTGACGGGCCCAGATCCGATGACCTTTTGTCCGGACGGTGGGCAAACGGGTCTGGATCGGATGACCTGTCCTCCAGAGAGAGACTCTTTTTATAGCTCCCCATTGATGATGGGACCTGAATGGGGAGACCCCTCTATTAACTCAGAATTGCCAAAGAGGGTATTTGAAAACATTTTTTCCAAACCAGACAAGAAATTGTACTAGAGGAACTTGGGGTAAAAATCTGTCACTTTGGTATTTGTAGATCATGTATGAGACCAAATGATTTATTTTCACTGGAAAATATAATCTTCAGGGTCATGTTCTAAAGATGACCTCCTAATTGTACTTTTGTACTTTTTTCATATGTTGTTGTAGCTATCCATGTAATGAATGCATGAAAGGACTGCACTGGCTTTACGAGCCATTGTATAAAAGCCCCCTGCCCATGTTACAGCAGCCCCCTCATAAGTATTGACAGCCCCAGCTTTACAACCTGCACTAGGGATTGTCAGTGTGAAATTATCACTTTTACACAGTATGTGTGGGCCGTCTTTAGCTGTTTTGTGGTCAAGGGTGGGCAAACGGGCCTGGATCAGATGCACTGCTGTTGAGTGGGCTAACGAACGGGCCTATCCGATGACCAAATGTTGTCCGGTGGGCAAACGGGTCTGGATCCGATGACCTGTTGTCCGGTGGGCAGATGGGCCCGGATCCGATGAACTGTTGTCCGGTGGGCAGATGGGCCTGGATCTGATGACCTGTTGTCTGGTGGGCAGATGGGCCCCGATCCGATGACCTGTTGTCCGGTGGGCAGATGGGCCCCGATCCGATGACCTGTTGTCCGGTGGGCAAACATGCCTGGATCCAATGACCTGTTGTCCGGTGGGTAGACGGGCCCCGATCTCATGACGTGTTGTCCAGTGGGCAAACGGGTCTGGATCCGATGACCTGTTGTCTGGTGGGCAGGTGGTCCCCGATCCAAAGACCTGTTCTCAGGTGGGCAAACGGGCCTGAATCCAATGACCTGTTGTCCGGTGGGCAGATGGGCCCCGATCCAATGACCTGTTGTCCGGTGGGAAAACGGGCCTAGATCCGGACAACAGGTCATCGGATCCAGGCATGTTTGCCAACCGGACAACAGGTCATCAGATCCAGGCCCGTTTGCCCACCGGACAACACGCCATCGGATCCAGGCCCATTTTCCCACTAGACAACAGATCATCGGATCCAGGCCCGTCTGTCCACCGGACAACAGATCATCGGATCGAGGCCTCTATACACACCGGACAATAGCTCATCGGATCGGGGCCCTTATGCCCACCGGACAATAACTGCTCATCGGATCAGGGACCATCTGCCCACCGGACAACAGGCCATCGGATCGTGGTCGGTCTGTCCACCGGACAACAGGTCATCGCATCAGGGCCCGTCTGCCCACCGGACAACAGGTCATCGGACCCGCCCGTCTTCCCACTGGACAATAGGTCATCGGATCAGGGCCCGTTTGCCCACTGGACAACAGGTCATCGGATCAGGGCCCGTCAGCCCACCGGACAACAGGTCATCAGATCGGGGCCCATCTGCCCACCGGACTACAGGTCATCGGATCCAGGCCCGTTTGCCCACCGGATAACAGGTCATCGGATCGGGACCCATCTGCCCACCGGACAACAGGTCATCGGATCCAGGCCCCTTTGACCTGTTGTCCGGTGGGCAGATGGGCCCATTGTCCAGTGGGCAAACAGGCCTGCATCCGATGGCCTGCTGTCTGGTGGACAGATGGACCCCAATCCGATGACCTGTTGTCCGGTAGGAAAACTGGTTTGGATCCGATAACCTATTGTCTGTTGGGGCAGACAGGCCCCGATCGGATGATCTGTTGTCCGGTGGGCAGACAGACCCCGATCCGATGACCTGCTGTCCGGTGGGCAGACGGGCCCCGATCCGATGACCTGTTGTCCTGTGGGCAGACGGGCCCCGATCCAATGACCTGTTGTCTGGTGGGCAGACCGGCCCCGATCCGACGACCTGTTGTCCGGTGGGCATAAGGGCCCCGATCCGATGAGCTGTTGTCCGGTGGCCAGATGGGCCCCGAATCCGATCAGCTGTTGTCTGGAGGGCATAAGGGCCCGGATCCGATGACCTGTTGTCTGGTGGGCGGCATAAGGGCCCCAATCCGATGAGCTATTGTCCGGTGGGTATCAGCATGACTATTCCGGTGATTTACATGCTGGAGCACATGTTAAACAGAATTCGGAGTCAGGTGGTGGCACAAGAGGAGGTGGAGGAAGTAGAGGAGGAGGAGTTGTATGCGGAAGGGTTAATTAACATCTGCAAGGTCCAGACGATCGGCAGCACCAAGGCGGCAGGCATGTGAGGGTGGGGGAGATGGTTTTACCAGGGCGCATGGTAGCAGCCAAACTGTTGAGGAAGGTGCAGGAGCCCAGGAAGAAGTGGATACAAGGGCCTTGATCCGATGAGCATGTTGTCCGGTGGGCAAATGGGCCTGGATCTGATTACCTCTTATCCGGTGGGCAAATGGGCCTGGATCCAAAGACCTGTTCTCCGGGGGACAGACGGGCCCCGATCCGATGACCTGTTGTCCGTGGGCTGGCGGGCCCCGATCCTTTGACCTGTTGTCCGGTTGGCAAATGGGCCTGTATCCGAAGACCTGTTGTCCGGGGGACAGACGGGCCCCGATCCGATGACATGTTGTCCGGTGGGCAAATGGGCCTGGATCTAATGACCTGTTGTCTGGTGGGCAGACGGGCCCTGATCCGATCGATGACCTGTTGTCCTTTGGGCAGATGGGCCCCGATCCGATGACCTGCTGTCCAGTGGGCATAAGGGCCCTGATCTGATGACCTGTTGTCCGGTGGGCATAAGGGCCCCGATCCGATGAGCTATTGTCTGGTAGGTATAAGGGACTCGATCCGATAACCTGTTGTCCAGTGGGCAAACGGGCCTGGATCCGATGGCCTTTTGCCCCGATGGACAGATGGGCCCTGATCCGATGACCTGTTGTCCGGTGAGCAAAAGGACCTGGATCCGATGACCTATTGGGTCTGGTGGGCAGATGGGCCCCGATACGATGACCAACTGTTGTCCGGTGGGCAAACGGGCCTGGATCCGATGACCTGTTGTCTAAGGGGCAGATGGGCCCCGATCCAAAGACCTGTTCTCCGGTGGGCAAACGGGCCTGGATCCGATGACCTATTGTCCAGTAGGCAGGCAGATGGGGCCCCATCCGATGACCTGTTGTCCGGTTTGCAAACAGGCCTGGATCCGATGACCTGTTGTCCGGTGGGAAGATGGGCCCCGATCCAATGACCTGTTCTCTGGTGGGTAAACAGACCTGGTTCCGATGGCCAACATGTTGTCCAGTGGGCAGATGGGACCCGATCAGATGACCTGTTGTCCGGTGGGCAAACGGGCCTGGATCAGATGACCTGCTGTCGAGTGGGCTAACTAACGGGCCTCGATCCGATGACCTGTTGTCCGGTGGGAAGACGGACCCCGATCCGATGACCTGTTGTCTTGTGGGCAGACGGGCCTGGATCCGATGACCTGTTGTCCAGTGGGCAGATGGGCCCCGATCCGATGACCTGTTGTCCGGTGGGCAAACGGGCCTGGATCAGATGACCTGCTGTCGAGTGGGGTAACGGGCCTGGATCCGATGACCTGTTGTCCGGTGGGAAGACGGACCCTGATCCATGACCTGTTGTCTGGTGGGCAGACGGGCCTGGATCCGATGACCTGTTGTCCGGTGGGCAGACGGGCCCGGATTTAATGATCTGTTGTTCGGTGGGCAGACAGGCGCCGATCATCGCGATGACCTGTTGTCCGGTGGCCAAATGGGCCCCAATCCCACCTGTTGTCTGGTGGGCAGACGGGCCCCGATCCGATGACCTGTTGTCTGTTGTCTGTTGGGCAGACGGACCCTGATCCGATGACCTGTTGTCCGGAGGGCAGACGGGCCCAGATTCGATGACCTGTTGTCCGGAGGGCAGACGGGCCCCGATCCGATGACCTGTTGTCCGGAGGGCAGACGGGCCCCGATCCGATGACCTGTTGTCCGGTGAGCAGACCGGCCACGATCCGATGACCTGTTGTCCGGTGGGCAGACAAGCCCCGATCCGATGACCTGTTTGTTGTCCATTGGGCGGGCATAAGGACCCCGATCCGATGAGCTATTGTCCGGTGGGTATAAGGGCCTCGATCCGATGACCGGCTGTTCGGTTGGCAAACGGGCCTGAATCCGATGACCTTTTGTCCGGTGGGCAGATGGGCCCCGATCCGATGACCTGTTGTCCGGTGGGCAAACGGACCTGGATCCGATGACCTGTTGTCCGGTGTACAGATGGGCCCCGATCCAATGACCAACTGTGGTCCGGTGGGCAAACTGGCCTGGATCCGATGACCTGTTGTCCGGTGGGCAGATGGGCCCCGATCCCTTAAAGACCTGTTCTCCGGTGGACAATCGGGCCTGGATCCGATGACCAACATATTGTCCGGTGGGCAGATGGGCCCCGATCCGATGACCTTTTGTCACATGTGTGGGCTTGTCCTTAGCTGTTTTGTGAACTGATACAATCCATGGTGATTAACCCAATCTGGGGCTCCCAAGCTAATGTTGTAAAACTGCCAGTGACAATGTGACCAGACCAACAGTCACTGAGTAGATAGATAATCTGCACTATGAATTCAGCATTATCCTGTACTGTGACATCACTGTGTGTATAATCCCTGTGGTAGTGTGACATCACTGTGGGCCTGGCCCGTGTCCATACTGTGGGTGCCGCCCTCCTCGGCCCTGGCACCGTATCCGGACTGTGGGGGCCTGGCCCCTTGTCCGGACTGAGGGGGCCGCCCGACTTAGGCCTGGCCCCGTGTCCGGACTGTGGAGGCCGCCAACCTCGTGCCTGGCCCCTTGTCCGGACTGTAGGGGCCGCCATCCTCGGGCTTGGCTCCAGGTGTCTGAACTCTTGGGGCCGCCCGCCTCTATTGTCAGGTAGGCAGATGGGCCCCGATCTGATGACCTGTTTTCCAGTGGGCAAACGGGCCTGGATCCGATGACCGTTTGTCCGGTGGGCAGACGGGCTTGAATCCGATGGCCTGTTGTCCGGTGGACAGATGGGCCCCGATCCGATGACCTGTTGTCCGGTGGGAAAACGGGACTGGATCCGATTATTGTCCAGTGGGCAGATGGGCCCCGATCCAATGACCTGTTGTCCGGTGAGCAAACGGACCTGGATCTGATGACCTGTTGTCCGGTGGGCAGACGGGCCCCGATCCGATGACCTGTTGTCCGGTGGGCAAACGGGCCTAGATCCGATGACCTGTTGTCCGGCGGGCAGGCAAGCCCTGCCTGATCTGATGACCAACTGTTGTCCAGTGGGCGGGCATAAGGGCCCCGATCCGATGAGCTATTGTCCGGAGGGATCCAATGACATCTGCACCTGCCCACTGAAAGCAGGGAGACTAGAGATTGTATTTATTGTCAGGTGGGCAAACGGGCCTGGATCCGAGATGACCTGTTGTCCGGTTGGCAAACTGGCCTGGATCCGATGGCCTGTTGTCCGGTGGACAGATGGGCCCCGATCCGATGACCTGTTGTCCGATGGGAAAACGGGACTGGATCCGATGACCTATTGTCCGGTGAGCAGACGGGCCCCGATCCGATGACCTGTTGTCCGATGGGAAAACGGGACTGGATCCGATCTATTGTCCGGTGAGCAGACGGGCCCCGATCCGATGACCTGTTGTCCGGTGGGCAGATGGGCCACGATGCGATGACTTGTTGTCCGGTGGGCAGAGGGGACCGGATCTGATGACATGCTGTCTGGTGGATAGATGGGCCGATCTGATGACCTGTTGTCCGGTGGGTAAACGGGACTGGATCCGATGACCTTTTGTTTGGTGGGTAGATGGGCCCCGATCCGATGACCTGTTGTCTGGTGGGCAGATGGCCCCGATCCGATGACCTGTTGTCGGGTGGGCAAACGGGCCTGGATCCGATATCCTCCTGTTGTCCAGTGGACAAATGGGCCCCGATCCGATGGCCTGTTGTCCGGGGGGCAGATGGGCCCCGATACGATGACCTGTGTTGTCCGGAGGGAGGGCAGACAGGCCCGGATCCGATTGTTTGTTGTCTGTCCGGTGCACAGATGGGCCCCGGGATCCGATGACCTGTTGTTTGGTGGGCAGACAGGCCCCGATCCGATGACCTGTTGTTTGGTGGGCAGACGGGCCCCAATCCGCAGACCTGTTGTCCGGTGGGCAGACGGGCCCCGATCCGATGACCTGTTATCCGGTGGGTAGACGGGCCCCGATCCGATGACGTGTTTTCCGGTGGACAGACCGGCCTCACTGTATGTAGTGCTCATCAGTCACTGTTGCTCATCTGGTATATAGTGCTCTGCACTCACTGTATATAGTTAGTGCTCATCCACTGTATATAGTGCTCAGCAGTCACTAGCTCATCAGTCACTATGTACAGCACGATCCGATGACCGACTAGTCGTCCGGTGGACAGACCGGCCATGATCCGAACAACAGGTCATCGGATCGGGGCCCATCTGCCCACCGGACAACAGGTCATCGGATCCAGGCCAGTTTGCCCACCGGACAACAGTTGGTCATTGGATCGGGGCCCATCTGTACACCGGCCAACTGGTCATCGGATCCAGGTCCGTTTGCCCACCGGAAAACAGGTCATCGGATGGGGGCCCATCTGCCGACCGGACAAAAGGTCATCGGATTCAGGCCCATTTGCCAACCGAACGGCAGGTCATCGGATCGAGGTCCTTATACCCACCGGACAATAGCTCATCGGATCGGGGTCCTCATGCCCACTGGACAACAAACAGGTCATCGGATCAGGGCCTGTCTGACCTCCGGACAACAGGTCATCGGATCGGGGCCCGTCTGCTCACCGGACAACAGGTCATCGGATCCGGGCCCGTCTGACCTCCGGACAACAGGTCATGGGATCGGGGCCCATCTGCCCACCAGACAACAGGTCATTGGATTGGGGCCCATCTGCCCACCAGACAATAGGTCATTGGATTGGGGCCCATTTGCCCACCGGACAACAGGTCATCGCGATGATCGGCGCCTGTCTGCCCACCGGACAACAGATCATCCGATCCGGGCCCGTCTGCCCACCGGACAACAGGTCATCGGATCGGGGTCCGTCTTCCCACCGGACAACAGGTCATCGGATCCAGGCCCGTTAGCCCACTCGACAGCAGGTCATCTGATCCAGGCCCGTTTGCCCACCGGACAATAGGTCATCGGATCGGGGCCCATCTGCCCTCTGGACAACAGGTCATCGGATCCAGGCCCGTCTGCCCAACAGACAACATGTTGGTCATCGGATCAGGGCCCATCTGTCCACCGGGCAAAAGGTCATCGGATCCAGGCCCGTTTGACCACCGGACAACAGGTCAAAGGATCGGGGCCCATCAGCCCACGGACAACAGGTCATCCAATCCAGGCCTATTTGCCCACTTGACAAGTCATCGGATCAGGGCCTATCTGCCCACCGGACAACAGGTCATTGGATCCAGGCCCATTTGCCCACCGGAGAAGAGGTCATCAGATCCAGGCCCATTTGCCCACCGGACAACATGCTCATCGTATCAAGGCCCTTATATCCACCGGACAATAGCTCATCGGATTGGGGCCCTTATGCACACCAGACAACAGGTCATCGGATCTGAGCCCTTATGCCCTCCGGACAACAGCTCATCGGATCGGGGCCCATATGGCCACCGGACAACAGCTCATTGGATCGGGGCCCTTATGCCCACCAGACAACAGGTCGTCGGGTGAGACAACAGGTCATCGGATCGGGGCCCGTCTGCCCACCGGACAACAGGTCATCGGATCGGGGCCCGTCGGCCCACCAGACAGCAGGTCATCGGATCGGGGTCTGTCTGCCCACCGGACAACAGATCATCCGATCGGGGCCCGTCTGCCCCAACAGACAATAGGTCATCGGATCCAAACCAGTTTTCCTACCGGACAACAGGTCATCGGATCGGGGTCCATCTGTCCACCGGACAACAGTCCATCGGATGCAGGCCTGTTTGCCCACTGGACAACAGGTCAACGGATCGGGGCCCATCTGCCCACCGGACAACAGGTCAAAGGGGCCTGGATCCGATGACCTGTTATCCGGTGGGCAATCGGACTTGGATTCGATGACCTGTTGTTCAGTGGACAGATCAGCCCCGATCCGATGACCTGTTGTCCGGTGGACAAATGGGCTTGGATCCGATGACCTGTTATGCGGTGGGCAGATGGGCCCCGATCCAAAGACCTGTTCTCCGGTGGGCAAACGGGCCTGGATCCGATGACCTGTTGTCCGGTGGGCAGATGGGCCGGATCTGATGACCTGTTGTCCGGTGGGCAGATGGGCCCCGATCCGATGACCTGTTGTCCAGTGTGCAGACGGGCGGGTACCGATGACCTGTTGTCCGGTGGGCAGACGGGCCCTTATCCGATGACCTGTTGGCCGGTGGACAGACCGACCACGATCCGATGGCCTGTCGTCCGGTGGGCAGACGGTCCCTGATCCGATGAGCTATTGTCCGGTGGGCATAAGGGCCCCGATCCGATGAGCTATTGTCCGGTGTGTATAGAGGCCTCGATCCGATGATCTGTTGTCCGGTGGACAGACGGGCCTGGATTCGATGACCTGTTCTCCAGTGGGAAAATGAGCCTGGATCCAATGACATGTTGTCCGGTTGACAAACATGCCTGGATCCGATGACCTGTTGTCCGGATCTAAGCCCGTTTTCCCACCAGACAACAGGTCATTGGATCGGGGCCCATCTGCCCACCGGACAACAGGTCATCGGATCCAGGCCCGTTTGCCCACCTGAGAACAGGTCTTTGGATCGGGGCCCACCTGCCCACCAGACAACAGGTCATTGGATCCAGGCCTATTTGCCCACTGGATAACAGGTCATCGGATCGGGGCCCATCTGCCCACCGAACAGCAGGTCATCGGATCGGGGCCCATCTGCCCACCGGACAGCAGGTCATCGGATCGGGGCCCCTCTGTCCACCGGACAACAGGTCATCGGATCCGGGCCCATCTGCCCACCGGACAACAGGCCATCGGATCCAGGCCCATCTGCCCACCGGACAACAGGTCATAGGATCCAGACCCGTTTGCCCACCGGACAACAGGTCATCGGATCCAGGCCCGTTAGTTAGCCCACTCAATAGCAGCTCATCTGATCCAGGCCCGTTTGCCCACCGGACAACAGGTCATCGGATCGGGGCCCATCTGCCAACTGGACAACATGTTGGTCATCAGATCCAGGCCCGTTTTCCCACCGGAGAACGGGTCATCAGATCGGGGCCCGTCTGCCCACCGGACAACAGGTCATCGGATCGGGGCCCATCTGCCCACCGGACAACAGGTCATCGGATCGGGGCCCGTTTGCCCTCCAAACAGGTCATCAGATCGGGGCCCATTTGCCCACCGGACAACAGGTCATTAGAACCAGGCCCGTTTGCCCACCTGACAACAGGTCATCGGATCGAGGCCCTTATACCCACCGGACAAAAACCTAACTGTTTGTCAAGTGATATACTGTGGATAAGGGTTGAGAGACTGAACCACTAATAGACACAGAAACATGGGAAGCAAGATGAAATAGACTTTCCAGCTCAGGCAGAAGGTGGCCACCCACCGGACAACAGGTCATCGGATTGGGGCCCGTCTGTCCACAGGACAACAGGTCATAGGATTGAGGCCCGTCTGCCCACCGGACAACAGGTCATCTGATCGGGGCGCATCTGCCCACCGGACAACAGGTCATCAGATCCAGGTCCTTTTGCCCACCGGACAACAGGTCATCGGATCGGGCCCATCTGCCCACAGGACAACAGGTCATAGGATCCAGGACCGTTTGCCCACCGGACAACAGGTTATCAGATCGAGGCCCTTCTACCCACCGGACAAAAACCTTACTGTTTGTCAAGTGATGTACTGTGGATAAGGGCTGAGAGACTGAACCACTAATAGACACAGAAACATGGGAAGCAAGATGAAATAGACTTTCCAGCTCAGGCAAAAGGTGGCCACACCCTTATATGCACTTGTGCACATTAGACTGAAAAAAGCTGAAGGACTGAACTGGAATGTAAATTGGTGTGCATGCTACAAGTAAGAGCATGTTCACACATGGTCACTAAACGGAAAAAAAACAAATATAGAAACACAATACACAAATACCCTGCCTGGTCGGACGACTGCTTTCTGGTAGCGTATATGGCTTCAGGGGAGGGAACGATTACAGAGCAAAAGAAACAGGACTATTACATTTTATATTTAATCCAAAAGAGAGGCAGTGCTTATGAAAAATATACAAAAGGTTTTATAAAAGGGGACATTTACAGTACGGAATATACTGTGTCACTGGTGTTATATATGAGGGGACGTATGTGTCACTTAGGTTGCTAGCCTGTGTGAACGGAAACCTACATACTTTCTGCCAGCATGCTGGGGGCTAACTCACTAAAGGGTGTGTTTTTTTGTGAATGGCAAAGAGGGTGGGACGCCATTCACACTACCTCGCCTCAGGGTGTGGCTGAGCAAGCTTAAATACACAGTCACTGGTTTTTTTTCTGTTGTTGTGTTTGGAGAGGCAAGGTCTCCAGACTGAGAAGCCATAGCTCAGGAAGGAGCTGAAGGCTGTGCTACAACCTGTGTGGACAAACCACACACTCCTATGGACTGTGCTGTCGTTTATCTTTTGCTTTGTCATTTTGCCAGTAAGGTCGTGTTTATTTTTAATGGAGCTGCGGGGCTTTATGCCATATAATAAAGCCTGCAGAGAAAACCCGGTTCCTGAGTCTACTTCCGAAAGCGGACAAGTGAGTCGTCTTACCACAACAGTTACACAAAATAAACAGGATTACAGAAGACTTACTATAAAGATCGCTGAGATGATTCGGTATAGGTGGAGGGGAGGTGCCCCAATTATTGATTTGACCGTTCTCGAACAGGATCCATTGCTTATAGAACCTATACCCCCCGGCAATGAATACTGACCCCCCTTTGACTGTGTCTTTTATGCCGAAGGTGGAGACCTGCCCACACACCCCACGTGATGACCTCACGTATGCTGGGCTCCAGCCTTCATATTTCTATTAGAATCTCTAATTTCTGGCATAACTTATCGCTGGTTGATCGCAGAAGCCCCAAAGTGATACCATATTTTCCATTATGAATTTAACTCTCTTTAGAGACCACAGATGACTTAGTTGCAGTCTGTTATTTTGTTACTTTTCCATCACAGCTTCCCGGAGGGGCTTACAGCTATGGAAAAATATCCATATTACTCCTTAGCTGACCCTGCAACTAAAAATATGGGTCCCATTATTATCAGAAGTATAGCACTTCAGTTATTCCATATTTTGTGTCGGTGACAAACATCCTGCAGTTTGCAGCTGGGAATTGTCCTGGTTATTGTGAGTGTGTTTGAAATGGGAGAAAGATACCCCGAACCAACCGTTCAGGGTGATCGGAAGGCTGTATCCCCAGTCGGTCAGGGTGGTGGGCTAGCTGGGTCCATATCTCGTCAGACCACTAGGAAAAGGTGGTTATCCCCCAGGGAAAGGGCAGGAATAACCAACCGCAGATATGTCATGTCTACTCTCTAAAGAAAGTTAAATTGATAATAAAAAATATGGTATCACTTGCGAACTTATGCGATCACATGGCCCCACTCACGCCTCAAAAGTCACATGTGTACCATCGTAAATGCCATCTGTATCGCTCCTGGTTTCAGTTACAGCTGCGAGACGTGCAGTCCTGCCTCATCTGCGCACAGCACAACCCAGGTAAGACAGTAAAAGTCCCTTAGAAAGCGACACCAAGGCCTCTCTACCCACTTCAGAGACTGCAGAGAAAAACAAACACACTCTAATACATCACTATTATTTTGTTGCACCACCTCTGTCTTTAATAACAGCTTGCAGTCTCTGAGGCATGGACTTAATGAGTGACAAACAGTACTCTTCATCAATCTGGCTCCAACTTTCTCTGATTGCTGTTGCCAGATCAGCTTTGCAGGTTGGAGCCTTGTCATGGACCATTTTCTTCAACTTCCACCAAAGATTTTCAGTTGGATTGAGATACGGACTATTTGCAGGCCATGACATTGACCTTATGTGTCTTCTTTCAAGGAATGTTTTCACAGTTTTTGCTCTATGGCAGGATGCATTACCATCTTGAAAAATGATGTCATCATCCCCAAACATCCATTCAATTGATGGGATAAGAAAACTGTCCAAAATATCAATGTAAACTTGGGCATTTATTGAAGATTTAATGACAGCCATCTCCCCAGTGCCTTTACCTGACATGCAGCCCCATATCATCAATGACTGTAGAAATTTGCATGTTCTCTTCATGCAGTCATCTTTATAAATCTCATTGGAACGGCACCAAACAAAAGTTCCAGCATCATCACCTTGCCCAGTGCAGATTTGCGATTCATCACTGAATATGACTTTCATCCAGACATCCACAGTCCACGATTGATTTCCTTAGCCCATGGTAACCTTTTTTTTTTCTGTTTAGGTGTTAATGATGGCTTATGTTTAGCTTTTCTGTATGTAAATCCCATTTCCTTTAGGCGGTTTCTTACAGCTCGGTCACAGGCATTGACTCCAGCTTCCTCCCATTCATTCCTCATTTGTTTTGTTGTGCATTTCCTGTTTTGGAGACATTTTGCTTTAAGTTTCCGGTCTTGATGCTTTGATGTCTTCATTGGTCTACCAATATGTTTGCCTTTAACAACCTTCCTGTTACGCTCGCGCCCGGACTGACTAGCGTGAGCGTGATTAGTGATCCCACTGTACCATGAACCGAGGAGTGCCTGGAGGGGCGTAACTAAGTATCAACCCGATCCAACCAAGATTGCATGGCGGCTAGTCGACTCCGTGGACCAAGGAGGAACCGAGCAGAGGGACCAGGTGCGACTCCAGGTCAGACCCCGGTCACAGTTGTTGACCCACACCGGGGAATGCAGGAACAGGCAGGTTAGATTGGCATACAGACAGGTGGGTATTGGCAAGTACGGCTGGTATGCAGACAGTTGGGTACTGGCAAGTACGGCTGGTATGCAGACAGGTGGGCACTGGCAAGCACGGCTGGTATGCAGACAGGTGGGTATTGGCAAGTACGGCTGGTATGCAGACAGGTGGGTACGGGCAAGCACAGCCTGGTATGCAGACAGGTGGGCACTGGCAAGCACGGCTGGTATGCAGACAGGTGGGCACTGGCAAGCACGGCTGGTATGCAGATAGGGAGATACTGGCAAGCACGGCTGGAGTGCAGACCGGGAGGTACTAGCAGGTTGGAGCGCAGGCTGGATAGGGTCCAGTACAGACTGGGAGACAGACAGCTACAGAGCCGCAGATGCGGTAGAAAAGCAGAGTAAAGCGAAACCGCCAGAGCGGAGGACAAGGCAGAGCAGAGAGGAACTGCTGGTGCGGTGAGCAAGGCAGAGCAGAGAGAAGCCGCCGGAGCGGTGAGCAAGGCAGAGCAGAGAGAAGCCGCCGGAGTGGTGGCCAAGTCAGAGCAGAGAGAAACCGCCGGAACGGTGGGTAAGGCAGAGCAGAGGGAAAATGCCGGAGCGGTGGGCAAGTCAGAGCAGAGAGAAACCACCGGAGCGGTGGGTAAGTAAGAACAAAGAGAAACCGCTGGTGCGGTGGGCAAGGCAGAGCAGAGAGAACCCGCCGGAGCGGTGGGCAAGTCAGAGCAGAGAGAAGCCGCTGGAGCGGTGGGTAAGGCAGAGCAGAGGGAAGCCGCCGGAGTGGTGGGCAAGTCAGAGCAGAGAGAAACCGCCGGAGCGGTGGGTAAGGCAGAGCAGAGGGAAACTGCCGGAGCGGTGGGCAAGTCAGAGCAGAGAGAAACCGCTGGAGCGGTGGGCAAGACAGAGCAGAGCGAAACCGCAGGTGCGGTGGACAAGGCAGAGAGGACAGGGCTCTGTTCACATGGAACAGACTGGAAAATACAGGAAGATACGGAGGAAGGGAAAAGGGACAAGCAGAACCAGATACACACAAGGTACTTCCTATGACAGATAACAGGTCTGGGTATGCAACCAGCCCCAGAGATGGCGGGAACAGACAAGAAGCAGAACTGGATCTGGCAACTTCAGAGTCAAGGAGCACACTGAATGTTAGTGTTGCTCAGGCACCTCTTACTGGGTGGAGGGGGTTTAAATATCCAGTGACTCACAGCAATAGGCTGGAGACGCATTAGGCGTGCGCCCACAGCAGCTATAAGAATCAGGAAGTAACCGGGCCGCCGCCCTAAGCAGTCAGTCAAGAGACATGCACACAGCATGAACTGGAGCAAGATTTGCAGGCTGGACTGACTGGTAAGATTGCGGTCTTGCATAGTGGGAGGTGGTTCACTATGCAAGCACTCCGCCAGGGATGTTACACTTCCCATGTTGTTTGTATTTGGTCCAGATTTTAGACACAGCTGACTGTGAATAACCAACATATTTTGCAAAATTGCGTGATGATTTACCTTCTGTTAAGAGTTTGATAATCCTCTCCTTTGTTTCAATTGACATCTCTCGTGTTGGAGCCATGATTCATGTCAGTCCACTTGGTGCAACAGCTCTCCAAGGTGTGATCACTCCTTTTTAGATGCAGACTAATGAGCAGATCTAATTTGATGCAGGTGTTAGTTTTGGAAATGAAAATTTACAGGGTGATTCCATATTTTTTTCCTCAGAATTGAGTGATTCCATAATTTTTTCCCTCTGCTTGGTCTGAAAAAAATTATCCTTACTGAGTACCATATTTTTTATCTTGATTTCTTTTAGTGTTTCTTAAAGCCCTAAAGTTGCCATTTGAAATGACTTTAGTTTTGTGCCATGTCTGTGATCTGCTTTTTTTCAACAACATTAAACAACTGAATGAACATCCTCCAAGCCCGGTGATTCCATAATTTTTGCCAGGGGTTGTATGGACTAGGACAACAAATTTATTCAACATCATGGTTTTCTTATAAAAGATATGGAAGGAGAAAAGCCGAAGGACTGTTGGATTTGCACACACAGCCCAGTATCTGCAAAGACTATGCCGTACTTAGCCTTACCTCTGGAGCCAGGGGAGGTATTAACACCACACTGCAAACACAATGAGAAAAACCTACAAGATGCAAAATGAACATAAACCCTGCTGTAAATAAATAAAAAGCAAGTGCATTTAAATAAAATAGGGTTCTTCGTAACACTGTTTTTGATCAAAAATAGTATAAAAGATTTCCCACTGCGACAAGGTGAACCCGTTCGGGAAAGTCATACACTGTCTAATATAAATTGACTTTCCAGAACAGCAGGGTTTATGTGGGTGAAAGGCACGTAGGGGCGCAAGGACACACAGCTCATATTCACCCTTCACTATAAGTATATGTCACTACCTATTAGGATGATATCTTATACATGAATATATTAAGTCAGTGGTGAGGTGCGCAATTTTTGCTTACATTTATCTCTAGGGTCATCCTATTTAGGATTCAGGCATATCTATTGGTATGTATGACCATATACATTCCCCATTTAGCCCTTTTAGGTGTATTACTATTAGGACTAATTAAATCATTTTGATCCAGTTTTGCACAAAGCACATGTCACTTTATAAAGGTATTGGGGATATTTAATTGTGGTTTGATAAAAACTTATTTACTTGATTTGTAACTGTAAAAAATATTCAAGATGATCCCTTGTCAATCATTGTGCCCTGTTGGCGGGCTTATAGAGCTCTTCTAATGTACAGTGTAATCCAACACTTCTGCAAGGGAGGGGGCCGAGAGGCAGGGAGTAACAAATGTCTAACAGCAGCTCTCAGCCCAGAAGCTGCCATAGAAAGACCTCCTGTGGACCCCAGCCATGCGGTCTTTTATGTCTGACTATTATAATTCAACACCGAGTTATGGGAATACAATACATCCCAGTGATACACCAAATAGATTTTTGGAAACACACAAATTGGATGAATCTCACCCTTCCTTTCAGCACAGTCCAGCGTGTAGGGAAAGGGAGATACACAACACAGCCTTGCGAGAGCCCCTAGGGCCCCGGTGCTTGGTTTCCACGCATAGCAGGAGCCCGGCCGGATCCGATGACACCAGAACCGGCTCCCTAGGTCCGTCCATTAAGGAAGTATAGCTGTTTTAGTTTTAGAGTTTTTAGCTGAGAGAGGCCAGGGGTGGAGATTCAGGTCCAGCCAGGGGGCAGAAGGGGGAGTGACCAAGAGGGGTTAAGAGCTCCAGCAGCCCTAGATCCATTGTCTTTTTCCCTGGGAGGTCGTGATGACACATCATGTGTGGGAGAAGTCCTGCAACAAAGGGGACCACAAGCCTCCCATGTGGCAGCCCCTCCCTCACAAGCCAGCTCTTCCAATTGACTGGTGACTGATTCTTAATAACTGCTTTATATCTTTTGTACTCCTACTATTGTGTTTGTTTCTCTGATCATTATGTAAATGTAACCCTTATGTATATAATGTAATGTCTAGTGTGCCCTTACGGCGATTAAATATATGATTTAACCTTGGGCTGCTCTGTTATCTTGAGCCATGAACTCATATGTCCGTTGTTTGGCTTAATCCTCATGCTACCGAGGCAGGTTTCTGGCCCCATATAATTCCCGTTAACGGACCGGCGATTTATATCTAATAGAAACCGGTGGCAGCTCTACCAGGCCAACAAGGTTCTGCTTCACTGGGGCTAGTGAATGGGCCTCTCAGCCTGTCAGGGGTGGGAGCGAGTGTGATGCCATGTCAGTGACTGAGTGGGCCACCTCTTCTCACTCCCGGTGCCTTCTTGTACCCGTGTGGACAGGGGGTGTCTGTGTAGAACTATACCAATCTGAACTTACACATCCTCGAGGGGGTTCAGAACGTAACGTTGGTGCAAGGGGCAGATCCTTATCACGTGATCTGTCGGACGTAATTGTGACGTCAGGTGGGTGACGAGGTGTGGATCTATCACAAGTGGCGGCAGTGGTGGGATTCTGCGGGGTTCCTCTGGTGCCATTTCTTCACATTGGTGGCAGCGGTGGGATTCTGCGCGGTCATTTAGTGCCATTCATCACAAGTGGTGGCAGCGGTGGGATTCTGCAGTGTCCCTCTGCTGCTGTTTCTTCACAGTACCCTATTAGCACCTTATAAGGACAAAAGGAGTTATGAAATGATCTGTGTCTCCTCTGTGTAGCACTGTGTTATTTTAAATTTGTTAGATGTGTTTAATAAAGATATTTTTTGGTTTAAAAAGAACTCTGGTCATCTGGGCTTTCTTTTTTAGGCCCACTCTTCATGTTAATTATGTGTTGTTTTGGAGTTTAAAAAACATGACATTGTTACCTTATGAGTATAATGTTGAAGATGCATACAAGCAGCACACAAGCTGCACATCGAAAACATACAAGCTGCATACGAGCCACATACAAACTCCATAAAAGCAGCATACAAGCTGTATACAAGATGCATTCAAGCTGCACACAATCTGTATCCAAGATGCATAAAAGCCGCATACAAGTTGAATATAAGCTGCATACAAGCAGCAAACAAAGCCGCATACAAGATGTACACAAGCTGCATACAAGCAGCATACAAGATGCACACAAGGCACATACAATCTGCACACAAGCAGCATACAGGATGCATACAAGCTGCACACAAGGCACATACAATCTGCACATAAGCAGCATACAGGATGCATACAAGCAGCATATAAATTGCATATGTGACACCCCAGGGGTCTGGTTGTCACAGTGATAGAGATATTACGTCTGAGAGCAGGTGGGAGGTCCTTTGGTCAGGGATCCTGTGCATGCCACACCTCCTGCCCAGCCTTGGGAGGGGAAGAACTTCCCCTGTATAAACCCGGGGCTGAGGCAGGGTTAGTGAGTCCAGGAAGAGTAGAGACAAGAGCAGCATAGGAAGCAGCAGAGTCACAAGGAGTCAGGGGCTGGCAGCTAAAGAGCTCGCCCTGACTAAGAAGATTCTTTACCGGACCCGGAGTCCGAGGCTGTGGGGACTAATTCCTACCCAGCAGCAGAATCCGTCAGGCAGGGGATTTCAGGTCCCCTGGCCCAGAAGCCCGAAGGCCCGGTCACACGCGTGGGACCAGCACCGCCATCGTGGAGCGGAAGCCATTAGAAGGCCCCGAGTCACCGGCCATACGGGTGAGCACCACACGGTACACTCAGGGACGTGGGCTACTTACATCAGCTTCTAGCAAGGTAGCCAGAAGAGTACAGTCAGCTTGGGAGGCCTACAACTACGCCTGGCCAGGGGAGATCCCATCTGCTCAAGGACTGACCAGGCCCCGTTCGCTAGCAAGTACTCCGGGAGGGTCTATCGTTGTTACCAGTAAAGACCCTGAACGCTACCATACCGTCTCTGAGTGGTTCCTGCTACCCCCATCATCCACGTCGGCTGCCCTGAGGCCATACCCCTCCCGTTGGGGGTTATACTATCACGCTGCACCATCCTTCCACCGGCCTCAGCGGTCTGCCCTGCAGCAGCAGCCCCCTGGCTGCATTCAACGGGTGGCGTAGTCATCAACCATTTTCTACCGCTAACAGACTGCCGTCCAGTTTGACTCCCTGGGCACGGACCGGGTCACCGCCACGAGACTACAACCCTAAACAGATCCGGCTCCGGGTAAGCTCCCGCGTGCGCAACGCAGCGCGACACAGGCCCAGGGGCGCGTCAATTTTGGCGTAGTCGGCAGGATCACGTGCCCGCAACCACCGGGTACTGCGTGCCTGAAAAGCAAAGACTGTTCAAACTTACCAGTGGTGAAGATTCCCGCCATCGGTGAAGATTCCCGCCATCCGGCGCCATCTTCAGCCTTCTTCCCGCCATCGGTGAAGTTTCCCGCCATCCGGCGCCATCTTCAGCCTTCTTCCCGCCATCCGTGGAGTTTTCCCGCCATTGGACGCCATCTTGAGGACGCCGCGCGGGAAGAAGAGGGGCGTGGACTCCGAAAGCGCGCGAGAACTGAAGCCCCGCCTCACGTCCGGACGTTGCGTAAGGTCCTGGAAGGAGCCCAGCAGACGCCGACGTCACAGGAGCGCGACGGAAGGTCCTCAACCCTGACGATCCACTGCGGAGCCGCGGCCTACGGAACAGGATCATCGCAAGGTAGGCCACGGTCCACTAGGGGGGAGGAAGATGTCGGATACGGAGGAGAGCTCCACTGCCTCAACCCCCGCCAGCGCTACCGCTGTTGCAGTTATGCCCTTCACCATGCCCTATATCCCGGGAGCAGCTTGGCTACCCCAGTACTCAGGGGAGTCACATACCCTGCATGACTTTAGAGAAAAGCTGGATAGCCTCTTCCGGGTGTACCCCCTCACAGAAGAGCAAAAAGTGAGCATCCTGGTGGCCCAACTAACTGGGGCAGCCAAAAGGGAAGTAAAATCCTGGCCACCTGGGAGGAAGACTGTCGCAGGGATACTAACCCGGCTGAAGGACACCTTTGATACCCGCACCTCAGCCGAGATTAAACTTAGATTCTACGGGTGCAAGCAGCGAGCGCATGAGAGTATAAGGGACTATGCACTCAACCTACAAGAGGCCCTGAGGGCCATTAAGCAGACCGACCCTAATGGAGTGGGAAACGAGGACAGGCTGTTGACCGAACAATTTATAGAGGGTTTATATTGCAATGCCCACCGCACCCAGTTGCGGGCAATGGCCTTACAGGACCCTCATCTAGAATTTGCACAGTTCAAGGACAGAGCCATCCGGGTGCTCCGAGAACCGGCACCAGGTGGCGTTGTGACCCACAGACGCCCCACTACCACTTACTACCAGGAGGCGGCGCCCTTGTCAGCAGGGCCTGTGGGAGCTGATGCGCAGGCTTTGGACAATGACCCGGCTCCAGACCTACACCATCAGGTCCAAGAGCTAGCTAAAAGCGTTGCTGCGCTAACCCGAACTGTGCAGTCTTTACAGGTTTCCACTCCAGGGAAGATCCAGCTGGCATCCGGACCGGAGGACATCCCGTGGCGTCGACCAAGGAGGACCCCACCGGCCAGAGGAAGACCCAGTGACCGATACAGCGAGGACGGACGACCCATCTGCCGCCGCTGCAATCAACCCGGACATATGGAAAGGTACTGTTCTTTAAACGGGCACAACCTGGGGTAGAGGGCCAACCCCCAGGAAAAAGATCACCAGGCCCATCGAACTGGCGCGACAGATATGTGGGAGGACGTCCAGTCTTGCCTGTGGTACTGGATGGCATTCCCATGAGTGCCCTACTGGACACCGGGTCACAGGTCACCACCATCCCGTACGTGCTCTTCAAGCAGTACTGGAATGACTCGGATATTACCCGCTACCCTGACGACGACTTGAGTATCATCGCCAGCAATGGTCAGCCCGTGCCACAGATCGGATTTAAAGAGGTGACCATCAAAATTGGTAGAGTCGAACTGGCCGCACAGGGACTGATCATTGTAGATATTGACAAACATGAGAGTCACCCAAAAATAACTCTAGGAACTAATGTAATTGAAAATTGTCTTGCAGAGGTGATTTTCCTTTTACAGCAGGTTGCCAAGAATGCCAGCTCCGGCGAGCAGCGGGTGCTCCAGAAAGAGATCCGGGCACTGATGCAACGGCAACAAGTGGAACTCTCCGGCGGTGAGATTGGTAGCGTAAGAATGTGTGACCCTTTTCCTATTGCCATGCCCCCAAAAAGTGAAATGATGATTTGGTGCCGGGCAGCTATTGGTCTGAGAGGTAGAGATTACCAGGCAATGGTAGAACCAGTTTACTCAGACAGTAGGCCCACCATTTTGACAGCACGGGGGGTGGTCAATGTACGCCATGGGAGGGTGCCCGTTCGCATACTAAATATCGGGGAGAGGGAAGTGTACCTGCCCCGGTATGCCACGCTAGCCAAATTATATACCACTAATCAAAATTCTATACAATCTGTGGAACCCTTGCCTCCATCTCACCCGGAGGAAGGTAACGGCTCTAAGAAAGACATGGAGGACTGGTGTCAGCAACTACATCTGGGTACTGACTCCACTCCCTCACACCAGAAACAAGGAGTCTATCGGGTGGTTCAAGAGTATGAGAGAGTGTTTAGTAAACACCCGTTAGACTTCGGGCGAGTCAAGGGGGTAGAACACCGCATCCCCACGGGAGATCATCCTCCCATAAAAGAGAGGTATCGACCCGTACCCCCTGCACATTACCAACACGCCAAGGGGATGCTTAGAGACATGAAGGAGGCTGGGGTAATCCGGGATAGCTGTAGCCCCTGGGCAGCCCCACTAGTTTTAGTCAAAAAGAAAGACAACACCATGAGGATGTGTGTAGATTACCGGAAAATCAACCGTATCACACACAAGGATGCGTACCCCTTACCAAGGATAGAGGAGTCATTGGCTGCTTTAAGATCTGCTAACTTCTTCTCTACCTTGGATCTCACTAGCGGGTACTGGCAGGTTCCTGTAGCAGAGGCGGACCGGGAGAAGACCGCATTCACCACCCCGATGGGACTTAGCGAGTTCACCTGCATGCCGTTCGGACTCTGCAACGCCCCAGGAACCTTCCAACGATTAATGGAGTGCTGTCTGGGCCACAGAAACTTCGAGACGGTCCTGTTGTACCTGGACGATGTCATCGTATACTCCAAAACTTATGAGGACCACCTGAAACACCTGGCGGAGGTGTTCGAAGCTCTGGCGAGTTACGGCCTAAAGGTGAAACCCTCCAAGTGTCACCTCCTGAAACCAAAGGTGCAATACCTGGGACACGTGGTGAGCGCTGACGGAGTGGCTCCCGACCCCGATAAGATCACCGCAATTAAGGGATGGCCAAGCCCCTCCAGCGTAAAAGAAGTGCGGCAGTTCCTAGGGTTGGTAGGCTACTACCAAAGGTTTATTCCCGGTTTCACCAAAAAGGCAGCACCTATGCAGGACCTCCTGATAGGCCAGTCCCGGAAGGCCAAGAACCAGAAGCCGCCCTTCAAATGGGAAAAGCTAGAAGAAGAGTCCTTCCGCCAGCTGAAGATGGCCCTCACGGGGGATGAAATCTTGGCGTACCCGGACTATAGCCAGCCCTTCATCCTCTACACCGACGCCAGTAACATCGGGCTAGGAGCCGTACTGTCCCAGATTCAGCAGGGGAGAGAACGAGTAATCTCCTATGCCAGCCGAAAACTGCGACCCACCGAAAGGAACCCCGAAAATTACAGCTCATTTAAGCTAGAGTTCCTGGCCGTGGTATGGGCAGTCACCGAGCGCTTTAGGCATTACCTCGCTTCTTCCCGGTTCACCGTATACACGGATAACAACCCGCTGACACACCTGGACACGGCAAGACTCGGTGCCCTGGAGCAGAGGTGGATGGCCCGTCTGTCCAACTACGAGTTCACAATTAAATACCGGGCAGGGCGCTCCAATACCAACGCGGACGCCCTGTCCAGGATGCCCAACCTGCCGGACGGAGGAGAAGATCCGGAGGGACTGGAAGAAGTTGAACTCCCTGCGTTCCACCGTCATGGGACTATCCAGTATTCCCACCGGGTAAGGAGTAAGCAGGCTGCTACGTTGAACCCCTTACCTCACTACAACTGGGCGGAAACGCAAGACAGCGACCCTGCCGTCCGACTGGTGAAGGAGATGCTGACTCGCCCGGAGGCTAGCCTGGAATCAGACGCTCCAGAGGAAGCCAAACAACTATGGGCAGAGAAGAGTCGACTGTTCCTTTACAAGGGGAAGTTGTGCCGCAGAATGGTTAACTCCAGGACGCATGAACTACTCTGGCAAGTAGTGGTGCCACGAAGAGACGCAGCCATGGTGATGGAGGCATACCACGACGGAGCTGGACACTTCGGGTGGAAAAAGCTGGAGTTCCTGCTGCGCGAGCGGTTCCACTGGGTAGGCATGAGGGGAACCATCGAGAAGTGGTGCAGAGACTGTGGCCCGTGCAATCTGAGAAGGAAGGACCGGGCCAGCCAGAAGACTCCCCTGCAGTCCATCGTCACCCGGCAACCGTTGGAACTGGTAGCCTTGGATCATGTAAAACTGACCCCCAGCAGAAGTGGCTACGTCTACGCGTTAACCATCGTGGATCATTACTCCCGGTTTCTGGTTGTCGTCCCCGTCAAGGACTTAACGGCTCGAACAGCAGCTAGAGCCTTCCAGCAGCACTTTTGCCGTCCACACGGGTACCCGGACCAAGTGCTGACGGACCAGGGACCTGCCTTTGAAGCGGAGGTCTTCCAGGAATTCTGCAATCTGTATGGCTGCCGGAAGATAAGGACGACACCCTACCATCCGCAAACTAATGGACTTTGTGAGAAAATGAACCAGGTGGTAATGGATCTTCTAAAAACGTTGCCCCTGGAAGAACGCAGTCTGTGGCCTGAGAAGTTGCCCGATCTGGTGGACCTATACAACCACATCCCGGTAGGTTCCACCAACTGTACCCCGGCTTACCTAATGAGGGCAAGACCTGGTAAGTTACCTGTTGACCTGGAAATGGGAGTCCTGACGCCCGAGGACACTTCACCAGAAACGGACTGGGACACAGAGAGGCAGCAGCAGTACCGGAAAGTACAGGAGAGCGTGGAGCGAAGTCTCTGTCAGGCTAGGGAAAGACAAGAGAAGACTTACAACCAGTATGCTCCCGCTGTTCCCCTGGTACCCGGAGAGCAGGTCTTGAAGAGGAAGAGACGGCTCCACAAGTTGGACGACCAGTGGGAGAAGGACCCGTACACCGTACTGCCCTCAAGCCACGAGAACCCGAAGGTCTGTACCATCAGTAAAGACGGAGGGGAAACCACAGCCATTGTATCCCGGGACCACCTGAAGAAGTGCCCCGAACAACTGAGGAACCCTGAGGAGGAACAGGAAGACCATCGACCCGTGGAAGAAAGGGAAGATATGGTTAGTACCGTGCTCGGGGACTTCCCTCGGTCTTGGACTCAAGTCAATGGTGCAGTTGTGGTACCCGTACTCACCTTCCTCCAACCATCATCCCAAGAACCTACGGAGCAACGGGTAGAGCTGGAAGAGCAGCCGGTCCAGGAGGCAGAAGACTCCACCCAAGCGGAACAGGAGAATCCACCCTCTGCTTATAGTGAGCCTGCCGTACCCCTAGTGAGACAAAGAGCCGGTAGACAGCTGCCCAGTTTACCCTTGACAGCTCCTACACCCTGTAGTTCAGGGCCAGACAGTCAGCTCCGTAGGTCCACTAGGGCCACTAGAGGCCAGTTACCCGCACGTTGGAGGATCTAAATGTTTAAGTTGTTTTACAATGTTTACCTGTTTATTGTTGCTTGTGTGTAATTTTGTGTTTCTAGTTGTTTTTAGGAGTCTTCGGTGGATTTACCGGGAATCCTTTGTATATAGTTGGAGCGTAACCCAGGATGGACTAGAGACTGTTAAGGACTCGGGGTAGGACAGACCCCTACCTGGTTACGTCTCCCTGTGTTGGTGAAATGGACACCTTTGCTTTTCTTCAAAGACTGCACCCGGTTGCGGACATCCGTGACCATCTTATTGTGTTTCCTTATTGTATTTTATTGTTCTTTGATATACCTTGTTATATTTTTCCAAAAAGTGTTTAGTCCCGGAGTACTAAATTTCACTAGGGGGGAGTGTGACACCCCAGGGGTCTGGTTGTCACAGTGATAGAGATATTACGTCTGAGAGCAGGTGGGAGGTCCTTTGGTCAGGGATCCTGTGCATGCCACACCTCCTGCCCAGCCTTGGGAGGGGAAGAACTTCCCCTGTATAAACCCGGGGCTGAGGCAGGGTTAGTGAGTCCAGGAAGAGTAGAGACAAGAGCAGCATAGGAAGCAGCAGAGTCACAAGGAGTCAGGGGCTGGCAGCTAAAGAGCTCGCCCTGACTAAGAAGATTCTTTACCGGACCCGGAGTCCGAGGCTGTGGGGACTAATTCCTACCCAGCAGCAGAATCCGTCAGGCAGGGGATTTCAGGTCCCCTGGCCCAGAAGCCCGAAGGCCCGGTCACACGCGTGGGACCAGCACCGCCATCGTGGAGCGGAAGCCATTAGAAGGCCCCGAGTCACCGGCCATACGGGTGAGCACCACACGGTACACTCAGGGACGTGGGCTACTTACATCAGCTTCTAGCAAGGTAGCCAGAAGAGTACAGTCAGCTTGGGAGGCCTACAACTACGCCTGGCCAGGGGAGATCCCATCTGCTCAAGGACTGACCAGGCCCCGTTCGCTAGCAAGTACTCCGGGAGGGTCTATCGTTGTTACCAGTAAAGACCCTGAACGCTACCATACCGTCTCTGAGTGGTTCCTGCTACCCCCATCATCCACGTCGGCTGCCCTGAGGCCATACCCCTCCCGTTGGGGGTTATACTATCACGCTGCACCATCCTTCCACCGGCCTCAGCGGTCTGCCCTGCAGCAGCAGCCCCCTGGCTGCATTCAACGGGTGGCGTAGTCATCAACCATTTTCTACCGCTAACAGACTGCCGTCCAGTTTGACTCCCTGGGCACGGACCGGGTCACCGCCACGAGACTACAACCCTAAACAGATCCGGCTCCGGGTAAGCTCCCGCGTGCGCAACGCAGCGCGACACAGGCCCAGGGGCGCGTCACATACAGGTAGCACACAAGTTGCATACAAGCTCCATAAAAGACACATACAATCTGCATACAAGCATCATTCAAGCTGCATTCAAGGCACATACAATCCGCATACAAGCTGCACACAAGGCACATACAATCTGCATACAAGCCGCATACCATCTGCACACAAGCAACATACATGATGCATATAAGCTGCACACAAGCAGCATACAAGGCACATACAATCTGCATAGAAGCAGCATACAATCTGCATACAAGCAGCATACAATGGTACATACAAGATGCATTCAAGCCACATATAAGATGTATACAGGATACATAAAAGTTGCATACAAGGCACCTACAAACTGTATACAGGATACATACAACCTGCATAAAAACCGCACATATAAGACACATACAAGCAGCTGTATAAAGGATACATCCATGTTGCATGCAGGATACATAAAAGGCACATACAAGCTGCATACAAGCCGCATATACGTTGCATACAGGATACAAACACGGCACATACAAGCTGTATACAGGATACATACATGGCACATACAAGCTGTATACAGCGTAGGGATTTGTACTCACTGAGCCGCGTTGTAGGTAGGCACAGGTTCACATAGTGATGCAGTCCGCGGGTTCAAACAAACTGGTGGTTTATTTAGTGCCCATACACTAGTGAGGAAACAAAAGTAACAGCCTTTTCCTGGCACAAAAAAGGAATAACAGAACAAAGCTCAAAATAACAAGTCCATACAGCACGGCCTCAGCCGTTTAAACAAAGTGCCTTCCTCTGCCTCCTGCAGAGTCTAAGCAGCACATGCAAGGTCTGCTCACCTTATCCAACACAGACAGACTGTGAGACAGGCGCAGCTGTCTTAAATCAGCCTTCCAAGACCTGGACTGGAGGTACTGTAAGTGAGCAGCTGTTCCCCCCTCAGCTCTTTCAGCTGCTCGTAAAACCCGGCTCTGTAATCTGGGCCCATTAAACTCCACTCAGCACTATGTGTGCTGGAGCCTGCTTCTCCGGGTCCTACATCACCGAAGATTGGCACTTCAGGGACACATACCTCCCGTCCACGACCTGTCCAGCAGCCACCTTATATACCCCCGCCTCTGCCCAAAGCCGGGGGGCTTGGCACCTTCTGTCACCATACAATAAACCCTTGACAAGGCATCAGCATACCCATGTTGTTTCCCAGGCCTATGTTCTACCCGGAAACAAAAATCTTGTAGAGCCAGGAACCACCTAGTCACTCTGGCATTGTTCCCCTTCTTTTCACGCATCCACCTCAGTGGGACATGGGCTGACACTAGCCTGAACCTTCTACCTAACAGGTAATACCTCAGACTGTCTAACGCCCACTTAATGGCCAAACATTCTTTTTCTACAATGGAGTAGTTCTTCTCACAAGTGGAGAGCTTCTGACTGAGGTATATTACAGGGTGTTCTTCTCCGTTAATCTCCTGGGACAAGACTGCTCCCAGCCCAACATCCGATGCATCCGTCTGGACCACAAACTCCTTGGAGAAGTTGGGCGCCACCAAGACTTGCTGTTTACAGAGGACCAGTTTCAATTCCTGGAAGGCCGCTTCTGCTTCCGGGGACCACTTGGCCATAGCCGACTTCGTCCCTTTCAGAAGATCCGTCAGCGGGGCTGCTATCAGGGCAAAGTTAGGGACAAATCTTCGATAGTAGCCCACAATGCCTAGAAACGCCCTGACCTACTTCTTCGAGAGGGGCTGTGGCAAGTTCAAGATCGCCTCGACCTTATTTATTTGTGATTTTATTTCCCCTCTACCAACCACGTACCCTAGGTACTTGGCTTCCTCCATCTCCATGGCACATTTCTTTGGGTTGATAGTAAAGCCCGCCTTCCTTAGGGCATCAAGTATGGCTTGAACTTTGTCCAGATGACTTTCCCAGTCCTGGGTGAATATGACAATGTCATCTAGGTAGGCCGCTGCATACTTTTTGTGGGGTGCTAAGATCCGGTCCATGGCTCCCTGGAAGGTGGCCGGAGCTCCCTGCAACCCAAACGGCATCCTGACGTATTGATAACATCCGTCTGGCATCGAGAAGGCTCTCTTCTCCTTGGCCTCTTTGGACAGGGTAATTTGCCAATATCCTTTGGTGAGGTCCAGAGTGGTGATGTACCTAGCAAGTCCTAGTCTTTCGATTATCTCATCTACTCTAGGCATTGGGTATTTGTCGAACTTCGAGATCTTATTCAGCTTCCTATAGTCATTGCAAAAACACCATTCCCCATCTGCTTTCGGCACTAAGACTATAGGACTGGATCATCCACTTTTGGACTCTTCAATGACTCCCAGGTTAAGCATCCGCCTCACTTCTTTTGAGATCACCTCTCTGCGGGCCTCGGGGATCTGGTATGGTTTTAGATTGACGCGAACATGAGGCTCTGTGAGAACCTCATGCTCTATGACCTGAGTGAGTCCTGGCAACTCCGAAAACAGGTCTTTATTTCGCTGTAGCAACTCTTTGCACTGTTACTTTTGGGCACGTGACAGTGACTCTGCCACCTTGACCTCTTTCACATCGGCCTCAGCCACTAAACAGGGAGCTTCCATTGGCTCTCTATCTTGCCATGGCTTAATCAAGTTAACATGGTAAATTTGGTAGGGCTTCCTCTTCCCCGGTTGGTGGATTTTATAGTTGACTTCCCCCACTTTCTCTACCACCTCATAGGGGCCCTGCCACTTGGCCATGAACTTGCTCTCCACTGTCGGCACTAGCACAAGCACTCGATCTCCTGGGTTGAACGATCTCACCCTGGCTGACCTATTGTACACCCTGGACTGTGTCTCTTATGCCTTGAGGAGGTGCTCCCTTACGATGGGCATCACGTGGGCAATCCTCTCTTGCATCTGGGCAACGTGCTCCACCATGCTCCTATAGGGCATGGTTTCAGCTCCCCAGGACTCTTTCGCCACATCCAGGAGTCCTCGAGGGTGTCGTCCATAGAGTAGTTCAAACGGGGAGAAACCTGTAGAAGCTTGGGGAACTTCCCTGATGGCGAACAACAGATAGGGAAGCAGACAGTCCCAGTCTCGGCCATCCTTTTCCACTGCTTTCCTCAACATTGCTTTCAAGGTTTTGTTAAATCTCTCGACCAGTCCGTCCATCTGGGGATGGTACACGGAGGTTCTCAGTTGTGCTATCTGCAATGTCTTGCACAATTCCCTCATGACCTTCGACATAAATGGAGTTCCTTGGTCTGTTAGGATCTCCTTAGGCAACCCCATTCTTGAAAACATGAGGACTAACTCCCGGGCGATACACCTGGCGGAGGAGTTTCGTAGTGGTATGGCCTCCGGATACCGTGTAGCATAATCTAATACCATCAGGATATACTGATGCCCTCAGGCGGACTTGACCAGAGGCCCCACTAGATCCATTGCTATGCATTCGAATGGAACCTCGATGATGGGTAGGGGCACTAGGGGACTGCGGAAGTGGGCCACTGGGGAGGTTATCTGGCATGTGGGGCAGGAACGACAATAACTCTTTATTTCTCTATAGCAACCTGGCCAGTAGAATTTCTGGAGGATCCGTTCCTGAGTCTTGTCTGCACTCAGGTGACCACTCAACACATGAGAATGAGCCATGTCTAACAACCCTGAGTCTATAGGGCTCTGGCACCAGCAACTGTTCTATTACCTCACCCCTGGGCTTGGTTACTCTGTACAGCAAATCCGCATTCACAGCAAAATGAGGGAACCGAGTGTCAGCCCCCGGTTCCTGAGGCACCCCGTTTAACACAGTAACATTTTCAAAGGCCTCTTTCAGAGTTAAATCCCTGAGTTGGGCAGTTCCAAAGTTTCCCTCGGACACCTCCAGCTCAGGGATATTGGCCTCAGGGGATGTTGCCTCATCCTCATCGCCGACAAACACACACATGGGAAACTCATCTACCATGTTCTGCGGGTAAATTTCCTTAGGGGCGATCTGGCTGTTGACCGAGCAACCAGGTGTCCCCGCTTTCCCCCACATTTCCCAGAATAATATAAAGTCACGTCCAATTATTATGGGATGCAATAGGTCCTTAACGACCGCCACTTCATGAGATGTGCCTCAGTCTGTGTTTACATCCACCTGGGCCACAGGATAGTTTTAGCATCCCCATGGATACACCAGACACCCACCACCTTCCCAGGAACCAGTCGATGAGGGAGTGTGGCCCTTATCAGGGTCACCAAACTTCCTGAGTCCAATAGTCCAGAGACTTGTACCCCGTTTACTGACACTGAGCATGCCTGAGGGCCCTCGCCATGTTGAGGAACCGTGCTGCAGGCGGGGTAAGCAAAATAGAAGCAACGCCGACCCATGTTGCAGTCCATTGGCTCAGAGTTTATGGGACACCGGGCGGCAATATGGCCAGAGGTATGACATCTCCAACACACTATATTATGGGGTGTGACCTTGGGCAGCAACTCAGACCCCTCCTGAACTCTAGGACGCCCCTCAGGTGTGGCGCTAGCTCCATTCTTTTGGGTGTCCGCCTCCTTTTGGGAACCTTTTGGAAACCCCAGTATTGAGAGGCTATGACCCCTTGTTTTCCCAATGAACTCTCAACCGCCTGGTATCTTTCCACCAACCCCACCAAGTCATCAGCATTATGGGGATCTCCCTGGGCAACCCAGGATTTCACCGACTTCGGGAGAGAGTGTATAAACCTGTGTATAATGACCTTCTCCACCATCTGTGCTGGGGAGGAAGATTCAGGTTGCAACCACTTTTGGACCAGGTGTAGGAGGTCGAACATCTGGGACCGGGCATGTTTGTCACTGCAATAGGCCCAGTGGTGCACCCGTTGCGCCCTGACAGTAAGATTCACTCCCAAGCATGCCAAAATCTCAGTTTTCAACTTAGCATACTCTTTCGCGTCCTGAAAGGCCAAGTCATAATAGGCCTTCTGCGGATCGCCTATCAAATATGGCGCCAGCACCTCCATCCACTGCTCTGGAGGCAATTTCTCCCGCTCTGCCACCCTCTCAAAGATCGTCAAGAACGCCTCAACGTCATCACCCAGGGTCATCTTTAGTTATGCTCTTCTTACCGTCTTCCTGACGTATGAGTCATCACCTGGATCTGATGATGTGGCGGTCGTCCTGCCACGGATCTGCTCTGCCAAGATTTCCATTTGTCTTTGCTAATGTTGGATCTGCTGCATCAGAAGTTTGTTTCCTGCTGCTGCTCCCGTTGCTGCTGCCTGCTCTGCAGGTACTGCTGCTGGAACTGCGCCTACTGTTGCTGAATTTGCTGCTGGTGCTGCACTTGTTGCGCCTGCTGTGCCTGTAGCAGATGTTTAAGCAGTTCCTCCATTTTGTCCGGCGACACTTGCTGGCTAATTGCCGACTTCACCCAGGACATATACGTCTGCTTGTAGCAGTCACACTGCCACTTGGGATCTGTGCCCGTGCTTCTACCGCTACTGGTTTATTTAGTGTCCATACACCAATGAGGAAACAAAAGTAACAGCCTTTTCCTGGCACAAAAAAGGAATAACAGAACAAAGCTCAAAATAACAAGTCCATGCAGCACGGCCTCAGCCGTTTAAACAAAGTGCCTTCCTCTGCCTCCTGCAGAGTCTAAGCAGCACATGCAAGGTCTGCTCACCTTGCCCAACACAAAGACAGACTGAGACAGGCGCAGCTGTCTTAAATCAGCCTTCCAAGACCTGGACTGGAGGTAAGTGAGCTGCTGTCCCCCCCCCCCAGCTCTTTCAGCTGCTCGTAAAACCCGGCCCTGTAATCCGGGCCCATTAAACTCCTCTCAGCACTATGTGTGCTGGAGCCTGCTTCTCCGTGTCCTACATCACCGAAGCTTGGCACTTCGGGGACACATACCTCCAGTCCACGACCTGTCCGGCAGCCACCTTACAGCAGGATACATGCAGGGCACATACAAGCTGTATACAGGATACATACACGCTGTATACATGATACATACAAGGCACATACAAGCTGTATACAGGATACATACACGCTGTATGCAGGATACATACAAGTTGTATACACGATATATACAAGCTGTATACAGGATACATACAAGCTGTATACAGGATACATACAAGCTGTATACAGGATATACACAAGATGTATACAGGATACACACAAGCTGTATACAGGATATACACAAGCTGTATATAGGACACACACAAGCTGTATACAGGATACATACAAGTTGTATACAGGATAGATACACACTGTATACAGGATACATACAAGGCACATACAAGCTGTATACAGGATACATACACGCTGTATGCAGGATACATACAAGTTGTATACATGATATATACAAGCTGTATACAGGATACACACAAGCTGTATACAGGATACATACAAGCTGTATACAGGATACACACAAGCTGTATACAGGATACATACAAGCTGTATACAGGATACATACAAGCTGTATACAGGATGCACACAAGCTGTATACAGGATACACAGAAGCTGTATACAGGATACACACAAGCTGTATATGTAATAGTGGGGAAGGATGTAGCCTTCCCTAGGCACTGAAGTAGTTAAGGAAAATGGTCCCTTAGTTAATCCTCTCTGAACTGTGGTAGGCCAAGCTAAGGGGTTAGCTTCAGTGGTCCAGTCAGTAGAGTAGAGGGGGAACTTAGTGCCCGGATCAAGCCTTGAGTGATATAGAGCTTGTTCCTGGCATAATTCATTGTGGGCTGCAGTACCTGTAAACAGCCACAAGATGCCACTGTCCTGGGTGCAGATGTCAGGTTGAGTCTGCTAGCAGTTTTACAGACAAGGATGAGTTAATGCTGTGTGATGACAGCTCACTGAGGGTGGGCACATTAGGAAAATCTCTGTTTAGTTTCCAGAATCAGGAAGTGATTCTTCAGTAAGAGATTGGACAGAAAATCGTTCAGGCAGCCTGACTATAGTGGCTGCTAGGGTAGACGGGAGCTCCATACCCTCAGACAGTGGGATCACCATTGTGCAAGTCTCCCCACACAAGAGCACGAGTCCTGTCAGCCGGCCGGGGAAACTCATCAAAGGTAGTGAGGACCCGGGGCACTTCTAGTCTGCAGGAAGCAGAGGAAGATAAATAGGACTCCAGGCTAAGACGTGGGGGAGAGATATCGGATCCAGGTCACTGTCAGTATTACAGAAGAGTCTCTTGGGCCAGAGATTAGAGTCACAGAGATGCTTCACTTAAAGAGGGAACCAGGACTGAAGGAGTTACCAGCGCCTGTGAGAGAGATGATAACCTGTCGGGCCTTATCCATTATATCTGCCTGTAAATATTGTATATATTCCTCTTCCCCAAGTAAAGTCCAAGTTCTGGTTAGGAACCTTGTGTCCTCTGAATTTATTGCTGCCCTGGTCCCAGAAGAGAAATGCCTGGAGACAGCCGCGATCGGATGGCTTGAAGTAAGTGAAGAGCACTACATACACAGCCACACTTCAGAGGGAGGACACGTATTGTCTGTAGGGTGCCATAGCGAGAGGGGGCTACAGCTCGCCCACGACTACCTCGCTGGGGCACCTTACATTTGGCGTAGTCGGCAGGATGCGAGCTCCTCGCATGAAGAAAGCGGGGAAGAGCCGACGCAGAACACTGAGAAGAAAGTGTTGGAAGGCATGCGGCCCAAGATGTTGGCCCGAAGCATGGATTCCAAGATGGTGACAATGGCGGTAAAGTCTGGGAGAAGAACCGCCTATCGTGGGAGTGGACGGCGCCGGAGAGCGCGAAAAGATGTCCAGCCCCTACGAGTTCCGGCCCAAAGAAGGATGGGTCCAGCAGTGAAGATGCGTCCCAGGATGGGACGTCCAGTGAGGAAGAGGGCGCGGCGTAAAGTGAAGTCCGGCCCCGTGAGTATCCGCGCGCACAGAGAAGGGGCGCGGCTGAAGGCGGAGCTGCCGAGAGTGACGAGTGACGCGGCGGTCGCATCAGAAAGCCGGCCCAGGAAGAGGAGGAGTTGGACGCGCAGGACTCGTGTCACTGGTAAGCGACCAGCGCCATTTTCTGTCCAGCACATGAGAGGAAGGAGGTGCTGCGGTGGATGCTCTGCTAAGATGGCAACCGGAGGATTGAATGACATGTCCGGAATGTGCGCCGAGGAAGAGATGCTAGAGCCGAGTACCCCAGGGGCTGCAAGCGAGAGTTGCTTGCTCGCGGATGCCGCCCGTGAGTCTTTACCCCCAGTGGCTGTCCAGTGGTCTACTAGGCCCGATCCTGAGCTGGGCCTGCTTATCCATGAGTTCCGCATGTGGTGCTGGAGCCAGATGCCGGAAGACCCGTCCCCCTTGGCCGAGGGTGGAGAACATTCTGGTGGGGCCGGAGCAACAGCTGCAGTGGAGCCTGACGGAGGTGAGCAGCCTATACCCCAGCGGCCGGTTTCGCCTGCGGCGCCTGCCGCGACAGCTTCCACGGCGACATGGGCCCCTAGGCCTGAAGGGGGTGGTGCGGAGGCGGAGGCGAGGCCTCCCAGGAAGAAGGCCCCGCAAGAGAGTTTTTGGCAGCTGGCGGTGGAGGCCATCAACACCCCTTCGGCGAAGCGTTACGCCGAGCTCGGGAGTCTGAAGTAGACCACCAGCAACCCCCCAATGACGCCACGAGAGCAGCGGCGATGGACCGACACCCTCCTCAGAGGCTGGCTGGAAGGGTCCAACGCGGCACGGAGAAAGTCGGTGGAGGCCTCCCAGACTCGGGGACGAGTCCTTGAGTTCCACATCCGTGAGGGGTACGGATTCCTGGAGGAAGAGACCGGGCACGAGGTGTTCGTTACTCGCGAGGTAATTAAGCGAGATTATCTGCCTGATCGCCTTCACAATCTGCGTGTGGGGGACATAGTGCACTTCGTTAAGTGCGAGTGTTCCGGAGGGTGGTACGCGGCTGCGCTCACCCGACCGTATAAATGGAAAGATGTCCTGGAAAAGGACGAAGAGGTCTTCAGAAGGAGGGCCAAGAGGGAGGCTAAGCAGCGCTGGGCTAAGGAAGCCCCTAAAGGCTTTCTGCCCTCACCTAAGGCCAGGGCTCCACCAGCAGAGGAGCCTAGGAGGCGGCAGTGGGGGAAGATTGTGAGCGAGGAAGAGGAAGATCTCGCAAGTGGCAAGGAAGCTGATTTCCCTAGTGAGGTGCCAGAGGAGGAGTCGGCGCCACAATACCCAGGAGGGGCTGAGAGAGCTGTCGGGGAAATTCAAGCTGTCACCAGTAATGTCGTCCACAGCTTTACAGTGACCAGCTACGACCCTACCCAGGTCGGCTGTGGCAGTGCTACATCCTCGGACGAGGACCCTGGGCCTACTAAGTACCCCGATCAGCCTTGGAGGTGGAAGAAGCCACCTTCCTCTGCAGCATGGGCCGCCTTCATGAAGGAACGGAAGGAGGCCCGGAAGAAGTGAGCTGGCTAAAAGGTCCGTTGACCTTTCACCTTTTATTCTACTAGGACCCACCAGCTGTGGTCCTGATTCTGGGACTGTTTCCCAATGGGGGCGGAGTGCCCCATGTTGAATTAGGTTGGAGAGAAAAATGGAGGACTGTTCCCCTACCTCCCAGGCCAGGAAGGCCTTAAGCAGCACCAAAGTTGTGTGCCCAGGAGAGCTGCTCTTTTTGTTTTTACTTTCTATTTTTCTTTTGTTGTGCTTGTTGCGCCTTTTTCTGCTGGAATTTAAAATGTTGAGGCACACCTTGAGGATGGATATCCTCCAAATCTAAGAGACTTGCGGCCTAGCGGGAAGAACCGGTGACCCCCACTAGGGCCAAGAAGAAAGAGACTCATGGGTGTTACCTGTGACTGTGTGCCTCAGAATGCAGCCCTTGAAGGAGAATGGGGGCTATTGAGGTCTTGACCTGTCTTAAAAATATGGACATGGACACTGTGTTTCCAGGGTCCTTACCAAGATGGACCGGTACTTCTGAGAAGTTTTGAAAAGTTGATAATGGACTGTCCTGAATTGCTGTTCCGGGGCCCTTAACCGAGAAGGGCCGGTCTCCATTCTAAGAAGACGACTTCAGGACCAGTCGTATACTAAAGTGTTTTAGTAACTATAGTAATGTGATATTATGTCATAGCTGCTGATTTTTGTTGATTGTTTAGTGTGGTCGGGGACGACCAACATTAAAGTGTTGGGGAATGTAATAGTGGGGAAGGATCTAGCCTTCCCTAGGCACTGAAGTAGTTAAGGAAAATGGTCCCTTAGTTAATCCTCTCTGAACTGTGGTAGGCCAAGCTAAGGGGTTAGCTTCAGTGGTCCAGTCAGTAGAGTAGAGGGGGAACTTAGTGCCCGGATCAAGCCTTGAGTGATATAGAGCTTGTTCCTGGCATAATTCATTGTGGGCTGCAGTACCTGTAAACAGCCACAAGATGCCACTGTCCTGGGTGCAGATGTCAGGTTGAGTCTGCTAGCAGTGTTACAAACAAGAATGAGTTAATGCTGTGTGATGACAGCTCACTGAGGGTGGGCACATTAGGAAAATCTCTGTTTAGTTTCCAGAATCAGGAAGTGATTCTTCAGTCAGAGATTGGACAGCAAATCGTTCAGGCAGCCTGACTATAGTGGCTGCTAGGGTAGACCGGAGCTCCATACCCTCAGACAGTGGGATCACCATTGTGCAAGTCTCCCCACACAAGAGCACGAGTCCTGTCAGCCGGCCGGGGAAACTCATCAAAGGTAGTGAGGACCCGGGGCACTTCTAGTCTGCAGGAAGCAGAGGAAGATAAATAGGACTCCAGGCTAAGACGTGGGGGAGAGATATCGGATCCAGGTCACTGTCAATATTACAGAAGAGTTTCTTGGGCCAGAGATTAGAGTCACAGAGATGCTTCACTTAAAGAGGGAACCAGGGCTGAAGGAGTTACCAGCGCCTGTGAGAGAGATGATAACCTGTCGGGCCTTATCCATTATATCTGCCTGTAAATATTGTATATATTCCTCTTACCCAAGTAAAGTCCAAGTTCTGGTTAAGAACCTCATGTCCTCTGAATTTATTGCTGCCCTGGTCCCAGAAGAGAAATGCCTGGAGACAGCCGCGATCGGATGGCTTGAAGTAAGTGAAGAGCACTACATACACAGCCACACTTCAGAGGGAGGACACGTATTGTCTGTAGGGTGCCATAGCGAGAGGGGGCTACAGCTCGCCCACGACTACCTCGCTGCGGCACCTTACAGATACACACAAGCTGTATACAGGATACACACAAGCTGTATACAGGATACACACAAGCTGTACACAGGATGCATACAAGACATAACAAGCTGTATACAGGTTACATACAAGCTGTATACAAGACACATACAAGCTGTATACAGGATACACACAAGCTGTATACAGGATACACACAAGCTGTATACAGGATATATAGAAGCTGTATATAGGATACACACAAGCTGTATACAGGATACATACAAGACACATACAAGCTAACATACCATTGGTCAGAATTCCACGAGGACAGCAGATCAGAGAAGAAGGGGATGGTCAGAATAAGGTCCAAGGTCAGGCAGCAGAAGATCAATAAACAGAACAAGGCACAGAGAACAAACCACACACTACCTGAATGTACAGTACAGACCAAAAGTTTGGACACACCTTCTCATTTAAAGATTTTTCTGTATTTTCATGACTATGAAAATTGTACATTCACACTGAAGGCATCAAAACTATGAATTAACACATGTGGAATTAAATACTTAACAAAAAAGTGTGAAACAACTGAAAATATGTCTTATATTTTAGGTTCTTCAAAGTAGCCACCTTTTGCTTTGATGACTGCTTTGCACACTCTTGGCATTCTCTTGATGAGCTTCAAGAAGTAGTCACCGGAAATGGTTTTCACTTCACAGAGCCAGGGAGGCTGCGTGCACCAGCAGCAGCTGCAGGGAGGCCAGAAGACGGCGGAGCAGGACCGCGGCGGTAAGGGGGACGGCGTCTCTGCCGGGTAGGAGGCAGAGATGCCGATGCTACAGTACCCCCCCTTTACGCCCCCTCTTTTTCAGGCCAGCAAGAAATTTTTTAAGGAGAAGCGGGGCGTGGATGTTCTCACTGGGTTCCCAAGTTCTCTCCTCTGGGCCAAACCCCTTCCAATCCACCAGAAAAAAGGTTTTTCCTCTTACCCTCTTGGTGGCCAGAATGTTCTCTACCTCATAGACGTCCTCAGCGGAGACCGAAGCTGGGGAGGTACCAGGATTGTCGGAAAAAGAATTAAGCACAACTGGTTTGAGGAGAGATACGTGGAAGGAGTTGGGAATCCGTAAGGTGGCCGGGAGTTTTAACTTGTAGGCTACTGGGTTGATTTGCTTGAGGACTTCAAACGGACCGATGAACCGTGGACCCCACTTATAGGAGGGTATTTTGAGACGAACATGTTTGGAGGAGACCCGGACGGAATTGAGGTGGATCCAGACGTCTCTTATCAGCATGCTTCTTCATCCGCTCGGAGGATTGAAGAAGTGTGGATCTAGTGTCGTCCCAAATAGTGGAAAATTCGCTGACCAGAGACTCCGCGGCCGGGTTGTCCACTGAAGCGGAGACGGGAAACGGAATCCGGGGATGTTGACCGTAGACCACAAAGAACGGGGACTTGGAAGAAGATTCGCTCTCATGGTTGTTGTAGGAGAACTCGGCCCATGGTAGGAGCTCCACCCAATCGGTATGGTGAGCGTTGACAAAGTGCCGGAGGTAGCTGGTAAGGATCTGGTTGATATGCTCCACTTGGCCAATGGACTGTGGATGATAAGCGGAGGAGAAATCCAGGGTGACATCCAGCAGCTTACACGTAGCTCTCCAGAAGCGCGAAGTGAACTGGACCCCTCGATCAGACACAATGTGGAGGGGTAGGCCGTGGAGACGAAAGATGTGATGGATGAAGTCCTTAGCCAGCACAGATGCAGACGGGAGACCAGGCAGAGGGATGAAGTGGGCCATTTTAGAAAAGCGGTCAGCGACCACCCAAACGTCTTTACAACCGGCAGAAACAGGGAGATCCGTAATAAAGTCCATAGCAATGTGTTGCCATGGGGCAGCAGGTATGGGAAGAGGCAGGAAACGGCCGGTAGGAAGATGTCTGGGAACCTTGTTGCGGGCACAGGACGAACAGGCCGTGACAAAGTCTACCACATCCTGGCGCAGGGTAAGCTACCAGTAATGCCGGGTAATAAGCAGGAAGGTCTTCTTCTGGCCAGCATGGCCGGCTAATTTGGATGAATGACCCCAGTGAAGAACCTTCTTACGATCCGGGACCGCTACAAACGTCTTACCGGGTGGGAGACGAGACAGATCCAAGGGGGCCACATTCATCACTTTGGAGGGATCGATGATATGCATAGGCTCCTCCTCTTGATCAGAAGACAGACAGGATCGGGACAAGGCATCTGCTTTAACGTTCTTGTCCGCCGGGCGGTAATGTAGGGTAAAGTTAAAGCGGGCGAAGAACAAAGACCACTGGGCCTGACGAGGATTGAGTCTTTGGGCATTCTGAAGATAAGCCAAGTTTTTGTGGTCAGTATAGATGACCACCGGGTGCAGAGTCCCCTCGAGCAGGTAACGCCACTCCTCCAGCGCCAATTTGATGGCTAGCAGTTCTCGGTCTCCTATGGAGTAGTTGCGCTCAGATGAGGAGAAGAGCTTGGAGAAGAAGCCGCAGGTTACCATTCTCCCGGATGGAGACTTCTGGGTGAGCACCGCTCTGACTCCGGAAGAGGAAGCATCAACCTCCAGAAAGAACTGTTTGTTGCTATCCAGAGTTGCTATCCGGACGGTGCAGCACAGGGGCAGAAGAGAAGGCTTGTTTTAAGGAGAGGAAGGCCTCCTCCGCTTCGGACGGCCATTCCTTAGGATTTGCTCCCTTTCGGGTGAGCGCAGAGATGGGAGCAGTCAGGGAAGAGAAATGTGGGATGAAGTAATGGTAGTAGTTGGCGAAGCCCAGGAATCGCTGAATCGCCTTCAACCCCTCCGGACGGGGCCACTTTAAGATGGCAGAGACCTCCTCGGGGTCCATCCATAGACCTGTCTTAGAGATAATATAGCCCAGGAACGGAAGAGAGGACTGCTCGAAGAGGCACTTCTCAAATTTTGCATATAGGTGATTCTGCCTGAGCCTAAGCAGGACCTGACGATGTGAGGGAAGATCCGGAGAGAAGACCAAGATGTCGTCCAGGTACACCACCACGCAAGAATATAAGAGGTCACGGAAGATGTCATTAACTAATTCTTGGAAGACGGCGGGAGCATTACAGAGACCGAAGGGCATCACACCGTATTCATAGTGACCGTCCCGGGTATTGACTTCCGTCTTCCACTCGTCTCCTTGGTGGATCCGGACCAGATTATACGCCCCATGAAGACCGAGCTTCGTGAAGATCTTCACGCCTTTAAGGCGGTCGAACAGCTCAGAGATGAGCGGCAGGGGGTATTTGTTTTTGACAGTGATTTGGTTGAGTCCTCTATAATCGATACATGGACGTAGTGAACCGTCTTTCTTTTTAACAAAGAAGAATCCGGCTCCAGCCGGGGAGGAAGATTTCCGGATGAAACCCCTAACCAGATTTTCTTCGATGTACTCCGACATGGCCCGAGTTTCGGCCAACGACAACAGGTAGATACGCCCACGGGGTGGAGTGGCACCGGGTATCAGGTCGATAGGGCAATCATATGGCCTATGGGGTGACAGAGTCTCTACCTCCTTCTTGTCGAAGACATCAGCATAGGACCAGTAGGGTGCCGGAAGACCGGGTAAATTAGTCGGAGTCAATTGGGGTCGAGCCGGGCAAACCGGAATCAGACAGATCTCATGGCAATCCTGCCCCCATTGGAGCACCTCACCGGATTGCCAATTCAGAACGGGTTCATGTTTCTGTAGCCAGGGTAGACCTAGCAAAAGGGGGTGAGAGAGTCCGGAAAGCACATGGAAGGAAATCCTCTCTGAGTGCAGCATTCCCACCTGCAGGGTTACGGGCTCAGTGATGAGCAAGATGGTCACCGGAAGGAGTCTTCCATCCACGGAAGTGACTGCCAATGGTTCGGCCAGAGGTTTGGTAGGAATCTGATACTTCTCTACAAGGGACTGGGATACGAGATTCCCAGCGGCTCCGGAATCCAGATGTGCGGTTTCGAAGAAGTGGTTCTCTCCACAGGAGATAGAGACGAATAAAGTCAAGAACGGAGAGGATTTACTTTTGCCTAGGACGACCTCTTCGAGTGGTCCTAGACACTGGAGTTTCCTGGCTTCACCGGGCAGGAACGGATCAGGTGCTCCTTACGACCACAGTAGAAACAGCTCCCCTCGGCTCGGCGTGTCACTTGGCGAGATTTGACCACCTTGGTCTGGTCGATCTGCATAGGTTTGGGCGAGCGTGCCCGGGGAGCTGTTGATTGAGAGACCGGTTTCTGGAAAGCAGGAGCAAGACGAGGAAATCTTCTCTCCCGGGTAGTCTCCTTAGCATGTTCTAGGAAACGGCGATCAATTCGGGTTTCTAGCGACACCAGGTCATCCAGGGTGGTAGGAACGTCCCGACCAGCTAACTCGTCCTTAATCCGACCAGAAAAGCCCTCCCAGAAGGTGGACACCAGGGCCTCGTTGTCCCAGGCAAGCTCAGAAGCGAGGGTATAGAACCGTATGGCATAATGGGCCACGGTGAGACTCCCTTGGCGGAGAGGTAGCAATGAGGAGGCAGTAGAGATCCTTCGTCCGGGTTCATCGAAGACCTTCCGGAAGGCAGTGAGGAAGGCCGGAAGATCGGACACCAGGGAATCCCCTCTCTCCCATAGAGGGTTTAGCCATGCCAATGCTTCCCTGGTGAGGTGAGACATGATGAACGCCACCTTGGCCCGGTCGGAGGGAAACTGATGTGGTAGAAGTTCAAAGTGCAGTGTGCACTGGTTCAGAAAGCCCCGACATAGGACGGGGTCACCTCCAAAATGAGGAGGCGCAGTAAGCCGGGGTCCTAAGCTGGATGCCGTGGTATTGGTAGGTTGAGGCGCTGCCAGAGTGGGTGATGCTCGACTTGAGGCGGACACAAGTGGGACAGGCAGCGTGTCCAGGCGAGTGTTGACAGACTGCAGGTAGGTCAGGATGGTTTCCTGTTGGGATCTCTGACGAGAAACCTCCTCGTACAGGTCAGCAAGCGAAGGGGCCTGGGGGCCACCGGGTTCCATGGCCCGTGCAAACTGTTACGGATCCGGGTGGTGGAACCTCTGTGCTGCAGTGCAAGGAGGGAACAGAGGGGCGTAACTAGGTATCAACTCGGACCGACCAAGGCTGTACGGCGGCTCAATTGACTCCGTGACCAGGGAAGGACCGAGCAGAGGGACCAGGTGCTACTCTGGGGACCGACCTTGAATGAGAGCAGGTGACTCTCACGGGTCAGAAGGCAGGGACTGATCGGTACAGCAGATGAGCACGGCAGGCAGGCTTACGGGTGACCCGGGCAGACGGACTGGCAGGCACGGCAGATAACAAGCAGGAGCCTCCAGATAGGCGGGCCGGTAGGCTCGGCTGGTAACAGGTAGGTGCTTCTAGGTAAGCGGGCTGGTAGGCACGGCAGGTAACAGGCAGGTGCTTCTAGGTAAGCGAGCTGGCAGGCACGGCAGGTAACAGACAGGAGCCTCCAGGTAGGCTGGCTGGTAGGCAAGGCAGGTAAAAGGCAGGTGCTTCTAGGTAAGCGAGCTGGCAGGCACGGCAGGTAACAGGCAGGAGCCTCCAGGTAGGCTGGCTGGTAGGCACGGCAGGTAACGGGCAGGTGCTTCCAGGTAAGCAGGCGGACAGAACCCATAGACAGACTGGCGGACTGGACTGTAGACAGACTGTCGGGCTGGAGAGTAGGCAAGCAGACAGACTGGACTTAAAGTCAGGCTGGCGGACTGGACTTGTAGTCAGGCTGGCGGGCTGGACTTGTAGTCAGGCTGGCGGGCTGGACTTGTAGTCTGGCTGGCGGGCTGAACTTGTAGTCAGGCTAGCAGCGGGACCTGAGGGCTGAAGCAGAGTATCAAACACAAAGCTACAGTAACCTTGCACAGGCACCTCCAAATTGGAGGAGGTGCCTTATACAGGGGAAGTCCTCCGGCCATTGGCCGGGGACTTTTTAGGAAGGCGAACGCGGCCCCTTTAAGAGGGAGGGAGCGCGCACGCACGCCCTAAGCACAGAGCCAGGGAGGCTGCGTGCACCAGCAGCAGCTGCAGGGAGGCCAGAAGACACCGGAGCAGGACCGCGGCGGCAAAGGTGACGGCGTCCCTGCCGGGCAGGAGGCAGAGACGCCGATGCTACACTACCGCCCAGATAGCAGTTTTCCCATCAGACAGAGGCAAATCTGTGATGAAATCCATGGACAAATGAGTCCATGGTCTTTCTGGAATTGGCAATGGAGCCAATTCCCCGGCCGGCTTTGACTGACTTTAGAGCGTGCGCAGACCTCACAAGCAGATACAAAACTTTGATATCATTATGCATGGACAGCCACCAAAAAGTCTGGCAATGGCTTTCCGTGTAGCAGTAACCCCAGGATGACCACTCAAAACGGAATCATAAAATTCCTGTAACACATGTAATTTTAGATACAAAGGCACAAATAATTTAGACCCTGGAGTAGCAGGAGGAGCTAATGAGTGGGCATTACGGATCTCCTCCTCCAATTTTGAGGTTACCATAGAAACCACAATACCCTGAGGAATAATTAATGGAGGATGGAGGTTCTGGAGGAGAAACTGGATCGAAACTACGAGACAATATGTCAGCTTTCACATTTTTAGACCCCGGTCTGAATGTAATCGAAAAATTAAACCTTGAGGAAAACAAGGACCATCTGGCCTGTCTGGGAGTTAACCTTTTAGCTGACTCAATATAGGCTAGATTCTTGTGATCAGTGACCACAGTAACTGGATGAACCGCTACCTCAAAAAAATGCCTCCATTCCTCAAAGGCTAATTTTACAGCAAGTAACTCACGATTCCCAACATCATAATTTCTTTCCGCCAGCGAAAATTTCTTAGACAAAAAAGCACATGGACGCAAGTTAGTCAGAGTTTTAGGCCCCTGCGACAAAACCACCAGTACTCCGACCTCCGAAGCATCCACCTCTACAATGAATGGTTCTTGGAGATCTGGTTGGATCAGAATGGGGGCAGCCATGAAACACTCTTGTAAATTTTCAAAACCCCTGATAGCACTCAGTGAGCATACCTTGAGATTAGTCCCCTTACATGTCAGGTCAGTAAGAGGTTTAGCAATCTGAGAGAAACCCTTGATAAATTTCCTATAATAGTTGGAGAATCCCAGAACTCGTTGCAAAGCCTTAAGATCACGAGGCTGAACCCAGTCAATTATGGCCTGTACCTCCCCAGGGTCCATCTTAAACCTTTCTGTTGACAAGATGAACCCCAAGAATGAAATTTCCTGAACAGAAAAAACATATTTCTCTGATTTAGCAAACAAGGAGTTGTCCCTTAACCTTTGTAACACAACCCGGACATGTTCCTGATGAGAATCCAAGTCTGGACAGAAAATTAGAATATCATCCAGGTAAATCATAACATATCTTCCAATGCAAACAGAGAAAATATCATTCATAAGATTTTGAAACATAGCAGATGCATTGGACAACCCAAATGGTATGACAAGGTTTTCAAACAGACCTTACGACGTTAGAAACGCTGTCGTAGCACCGGCGTCTCTGCCTCCTGTCGGGCAGAGACGCCGTTCCCCTCGCTGTCGCGATCCCAGTGTCTTCCTGTTCTCCCACTGCTAAGGCGCGCACTGCATGCAGCTTCCCAGGCCGTGTGCTTAGGGTGCGCACGCGCGCTCCCTTTTAAAGGGGCCGTGCGGCATCCTAAAGAGTCCCTGGCCAATGGCCGGAGGACTGCCCCTATATTAAGCACCTCCTCCAAAATGGAGGTGCCTGTGCAAGGTTGTTGATTGTGTGCTAACACTCTCCTCGGCCCTCAGGTTCCCTGCCCGCCAGCCTGTCTAACAGTCCTGCCAGCCAGTCTGTCTAACAGTCCTGCCCGCCAGTCTGTCTACAGTCCTGCCCGCCAGTCTGTCTATCAGCCGTGCCCGCTAGTCTGCCAGTTACCTGCCATGCCCGCCAGCCTGCCTACCCGGAGCACCTGCCAGATTACCTGCCATGCCCGCCTGCCTACCCGGAGCACCTGCCAAGTTACCTGCTGTACCCGCCTGCTCGTTTACCCGGAGTACCTGTCTGGCTATCTGCCTTACCCACCTGCTCATTTACCCAGAGTACCTGTCTGGCTATCCGCCGTACCCGCCTGCTACCTGCCGTGCTCATCCGCTGTACCGGTCAGCTCCTGTCATATGACCCGTGGGAGTCACCTGCTCTCACACAAGGTCGGTCCCAGAGTGTCACCTGGTTCACCTGCCCAGTCTCTCCTTGGTTCACGGAGTTGACTAAGCCGCCGTGTGACCTGGGTCGGTTCGAGTAGGCACTTAGTTACGCCCCTCTGGTCCCTCCTTGCATCAAAGCACAGAGGTTCCACCACCCGGATCCGTAACAGCCGTTTTCCACTCATCACCCTCCCGGACGCGTATCGAATTGTAAGCCCCTCTAAGATCAAGTTTAGAAAACACCCTGGCCCCTAGAAGATGATTATATAGGTCGAGAATGAGTGTAAGTGGGTAAGTATTTTTAACCGTGATTTTCTTTAGTTCTTGGAAATCGAGGCAAGGACGGAGACCCCACCTTTCTTTTTTACGAAGAAAAATCCGGCAGCTACCAGAGAGGAGGAAGGACAGATATGACCCTTCCGTAATCTTTCAATATAATATTCTTTCATGGCGGTCCGTTCAGGCCCAGACAAATTGTAAAGGCGAGCTTTAGGCAATTTGGCACTAGGAATAAGATCAATAGCACAATCATAAGGACGATGGGGAGGTAGTATCTCCGCCTCTTTCTCCGAGAACACATCTCCGAAGTCCTTCAGGTACCCCGGCAGACCCTTCAGACTGGCGGAACATATTTGTACAGTTTTTAGACATTTCTTGCAACAATTGGAGCTCCATTTAACAATCTCCCTCTGACACCAATCAATCACAGGATTGTGAATCTGCAGCCATGGAAGCCCCAGTACCAACCCAGCAGGCAAATTATCCAATACAAAACATGAGATGCATTCAGAGTGGAGAGCGCCTACTTGAAGCGTGAAATCCACCGTTGCCTTCTTGACCAAATTCCGGGATAATGGTGTCTTGTCAAGGGCGAAGATTTGCATGGGTCTTTCTAAACTAACTGTCCCTAACCCTAACTTCCGAACCAGTCCAGAATCAATAAAGTTAGCAGCAGACCCATAGTCAATGAACGCCAATGTTGATAACACCTGGTTCTCGAAGGATAACACAGTATTTATCAGTACTTTAGTAGAGAAAGAAAAAGGTACCTGGGAGTCTGGGTGACCTCCTTTTCCATCACCCAGACTCAAACGTTCTCCTGCTGGTTTGCCAGCCTGAGGAGGAGTAGGGCAATTCGTGACAAAATGTCCAGAGAGACCACAGTACAGAGTACAGCGTCCAAGATCTTGTCCATGTTTTTTCTCTACCACACGAAGAGTGGCGACTCTAATCTCTGATGGCTCCACCTCCGGTAAATGGACCTGCTCCGGGGAAGAATAATGGGCAGCCTGCTCTTCATCCCGTCTCTCACGGATTCTATGGTCCATTAGTATGGCCTGGGTCATGGCCTCCGCCAGAGAACAAGGGGCATCATGCAGGACCAGGCCGTTCTTAAGGGTTTCAGAAAGGCCTTTGTGGAACAGGCACCTGAGAGCTGCATCATTCCACAGAACTGCAGTGGACCACTGCCGGAACTCAGTACAGTAGTCCTCAGCTGTGCGACCCCCTTGTGCCAGGTTCGTGATCTTAGCCTCAGCGACCTGGATCCTGTCGGGTTCGTCATATATTAGTCCTAAAATGTCAAAGAAGGCGTCCACAGAAAACCGTTCTGGGCTTGTGGGGACAAGGAAAATGCCCAGGTCTGAGGGCCCCCTCACAGTACGGACATGATTATTCTCAACCGCTGGAACTCCTCCCCTGATGATCGGGGGAGCAGGGTAAAAAATAACCTACAGCTCTCTCTAAAAAGTCTAAACTGGCCTTTCTCTCCAGAAAATTTATCAGGGAGGGCTATTACAGGTTCGGGAGAGACCAACTGTACATCAGAGGATACTGACGTCACAGCCACTGCCTGCAGTGGAGGGCTATGGGAGGTCTTCATTAAATTAGTTATCTGACCCTGCAACTGACATTGTGATGACTCCAGACTCTGGCATTCCTTACCCAGATCCTGAGTCATCTGCTTCAGATTCGCCACCTGATCACAGAAAGTGTGGACAGTCTCCATACTGGCGAAAAAGAAAAACGTATGGGCCAGACATAATGTGACGCTGAGTCACTTTTCACGGCCAGGCCGTGAGACGGGATAGTCAAGGAGACCGGAGTCAAAGCCAGGACAGTACGTCATAAACAGAAGGAAGAGGCAAAGGCTTAGTCAGGTAACATACCATTGGTCAGAATTCCACGAGGACAGCAGATCAGAGCAGAAGGGGTTAAACAGACGGATGGTCAGAACAAGGTCCAAGGTCAGGCAGTAGAAGATCAATAAACAGAACAAGGCACAGAGAACAAACCACACACTAGCTGAATGTACGTCTGGCAGAGATCTGTGACAAACAGCTCAGTTAAGTAGCTAGACATTAACCTGGGATAATGAACACCTGAAGATAGCCAGTGCTTCCCAGTCTAAGATTGGACAGCCAAGCTGTCAATCACCACACTGAGCTATTGCATGTCCCTGTACCACATTTGACGGTCGAGCTGTCAATCACAGTACTGACAGCTCCAGCACGCCCCTGTACAAGATTGGACGGCTGAGCTGTGAGCAGCTGCGTCCCACACACAGTGAGGAGTGGAACCATGACAGAAGCAATTCAGAGCACTACTATACAAGCTTATCAGGAGGAAGATACACCATTGTGGTGTCCGTTGACCACCATAAAAGCGAGAGAACAAGATCACCCCTTGTCTATTCAAAAACTACCAAAAGGGAAAATCCGTAGAGCACAACGGGAAGATCAGATAATTGGTAGAATACTACTTTATGTGGATCAAAATCGATTTGCAAGTAAACAGGAAAGCGACAATGAGTCACCAGCAGTATCTGTTTTAATTACAGAATGGACGAAGCTCTACCTCAGTGAAGATGGTATCCTGTATCGTAAAGGAGGACAAAACCGGCAGTTGGTACTACCCAGAGTATTCCGTAGGTTGGTCTTCAAAGAGCTCCATGAAAACATGGGACACCTGGGAGTGGAAAGGACAACAAATTTGATCCATGAACATTTCTTCTGGCCGTACATGCAGAGAGATATTGAGACGTACATGACCAGGGAGTGTTGGTGTCTGAAAGATAAACGCCCCAACACATCAACCCGGGCACCTATGGGAACATCCAAACTACATACCTGTTTGAGATGGTCTCAATAGACTTTCTACATCTCGAGATGTGCAAGGGTGGTTACGAATACATCTTGGTGGTGATGGACCATTTCACTCGATTTGCTCAAGCATATGCCACCACCAATAAATCGGGTCGAACAGCGGCAGAGAAGATCTTCAATGATTTTGTTTTGAGGTTTGGGTTCCTTACGAGGTTATACCACGACCAAGGAAGAGAATTTGAGAACCAGCTCTTTGACAAGCTAGGAAAGTACTGTAGAATTCAGAGATCCCACACAACGCCCTATCACCCAGAGGGTAATGGACAAGTGGAATGTTTTAACCGGACATTATTGTCGATGTTGCGCACTTTAGCAGCTGATGAGAAGAAAAACTGGAAGAGTTCTCTGTCAAAAGTGGTACATGCCTATAACTGTACAAAGAGCGATGCAACGGGTTACTCACCCTTTTTCATATTGTATGGACAATCGCCAAGACTGCCAATCGACATCATGTTCGAAACTCCGGTGTAAGAGACTTACAGAACATATCCGGAGTACGTTCGAAAATGGAAGGAACGGATGGCAGAGGCATACAACATAGCGTCCAAAGTGGTTATGCAAGGACAGAGCAGGAGTAAGGAGTACTATGATCAAAAATGTTATGGAGCAGAATTGGCACCGGGAAGCCGGGTGCTAGTCAAGAACGTACGTGAGAAAGGTGGTACAGAAAAACTTCGTTCGTACTGGGAAGACAAGGTGTATGTGGTCGTAAGGAGGAAAGCTGATGACAGCTCAGTGTATGAAATCCGATTGGAAACGGGAGAAAAGAAAAACAGAATAGTCCACTGGAATTTACTATTACCCTGTGATTATCTCCCACCACAACAAGACATTTCTCAGAAGTAGACTGACATGGTCCGCGATCAACTAAGGGACCACCACAGACTGAAGCTCCGGAGGTGGATAGTGACCTTGAAAGTTTCGATGGAGAAGAACACACCGTTGTATTTCTCGGACCGGCAAGGAGAGGGATGTACCATCCTCAGGAAAGTGAATTAAGTCCTGAGGTTCCAGAGTTCGTTCCAAGGAGTACAGATGAAGTCCAATTCAGATCTGATGATCGAACACCGGCCCCTGAAGAGAACGATCGACACTCATGAGGAGTGGAATTACCAGATCGTGCGGAAACAAGCGATTTAGGAGAAGTACAGGAACTTACATAGGCAGGTCCAAGAGCATCTGAGGAAGCATGGGAAAGGAGTGCGGAGGAAGAAATTCCTGTGACCTAAGAACCCCAGGTGTCTGAGGAATAACTCACAAGGAGGATGTCGACTCGAGAAGTGAGGAGGCCCGTGATGCTGACGTATGAGACACTTGGTGAACCAAGTCAAGTGCCAAGGACTGTCAACTAGAGACAAGTATCTCTGGCTGCGGACCAGGTAAGCCCACTTGAGTGGTATTCACCACCGAAAAGCAGTATGGAAGATACTGTAGTAGTGGAAAGACTTGTTTTCATGCTTTGATTTTCCTTAAAAGACTTTGTAGAAACAAAGAACTGTTAAAGCCTAGTTAGAGAGAGCTGGTTGAAGACGTTTGAAAAGCTCCAGCTGAAGAGATGCTGATTGTTTTAATTGTATTAATTGTTTATTTCTTACAGGCATCCTACAAGAAAAAGGTCGTAAGAATAGGTTGTTATCAATGTTTATGAATGTTATACCAATTGGACAATGCCAATTTGTATATAAAGTTATTCAACTTTCACCACTGTCTCAGAATTGGTCAGATTGACCAATTAAGACTAATGTTGAGGACGACATTCAAAAAGGAGGGAAGAGTGTGACATGCAGAAGTAGTGCTGTTGCTTCAAAAGCATCCAGCAACTATTAGAAGTAACACAAGCACAGGAGACAGTAAGTGTTGTGCTCCAGAAGCATTCAGCAACTACAGGGGTTAACAGAGTCACAAGAGACAGGGAGTGTTTAGCAGTGCCCCAGGGGGATTGTGGGGAAGTTGTTTACTTTCTGGCTGGAGTGGAAGAGAAAGGTGGTGTGTAATCTGTATCTCACAGAAGGCAAGTAAATAGAATTCAGGTCATGAGGGAAGCTAAACACAGGTCAGATAGACGCCATGAACTAACAGTGCAGAGTATTATCGGGCAGAAAGATAAGACTGAAAGGAATCATGTCACAAGGATAGTGTCCCTCATCAAACCCTCCCCCCCTCCATCTCCATGCAGGATAAAGGATGCTGTGTACTTTTGAGTCCTTGTGAAGGAAAAGACTGTGGTTATGTATGCACAGAAGTGTGCTGCTAAGAGATCTAATCTGTGCTGAATTATGCTACTGAAGAGACTGATGATACTGTGCCTGCTTTATTAAATTGTACTGTAATGAAGATTGTTGTTGTAATATTCCTGAATTGTACTGGCCGTGCTTCAGATTAAATTCCACTGTTAAACTGTTGAAAAAGACTCTTGTCAGATGTGTCTGGTCAGCAACTGAATCTATCGTGTGTCTGAGAGAAGCTGCAGCCTCTGGTCGCCCAAAGTAACGATCTCCCCAGGATTCCAATAAATTCACGAAACCAGTCTCGCCCTATCTGAACCTAACGGCGTGTGTGTAACACAGAGACATAGGGCTTTGAAACCCGTCTCGCCCTATCTGAACCTAACGGCGTGTGTGTAACACAGAGACATAGGGCTTGTTAGTATCCCTCACTAACCCCTCTGCTGAGTATTTTGTAGATGGTTCCAGAGCTTGGGACAGTGAACAAGGACGGTTCATCACCGGGCATGCAGTAGTCCACAATGGTAAGGCAGTAAGGCATGAACCACTCTTCTCCAGCTGCTCTGCGCCAGAGGCTGAGCTGAAGGCGCTCGCTGCAAAGTGTAATCTGGGAAAAGGTAAAGAGATTTATGTATTTTCAGACTTCAGATATGTTTTAAAGGGTCGCACATGATTTTGGCGCCATTTGGCAGAGTCGTAATTTTCTGACCTCTGCTAGCAATCCTATGAGGCAGTAGAGCAGCTACTCACAGCACTCACCCTTACCCGAAGGGCAGCTATTGGCGCACACACGGGAACAAACGCCCCTTGCTGTAGGGAATGCCTTGGCCGACCAGGCGGCTAAGGAAGCAGCACAACTACCTCTGACTGAAATACTGGCCATAGCAGACACGGCCCCGCTAGGGGACTCAGTGACCGAGAGTGCGGGAAGCTACCTTTTCACAGAGGAGACTGTCACTGCACCGGCCTCAGTGGCCGTTGATCGTGAACTGCTGCAGGTCTTCCAGACCCAGGCTCCCCGACACGAACAGAACGCATGGGCCAAAGCGGGTGCTGTACGGTCAGAGTCAGTGGTATGGCAGGTAAACACCAGGATTTGCCTCCCACGCTGCATGTTCCCCATGATGGCTGCCCTAGCACATTCCTCCGGTGCACAACTCAAATGGTGTTATGTGTGCAGTGGTGCTACAAAACCGGTGCGCCCCAGGGTTTCCGAATGCGGCTACAAAGTGTGTCTTGCTTGTGCAAAATATAACCCCGGTAGATCTATTCGAAGGTCCCACAAAATGCACGCCAAAACCAGATTACCCGTTTCAGAGACTACAGGAGGACTACATACAGCTACCTAAGGTGGGTACTTATGAATAAGTCCTGGTATGCACCAATCTCTTCCCTTGGTTGCCTGAAGCTTGGGCCGTGACCAAAGTTAACACAAAAAAGAAAAAAGGAAAATTGATAAATGAGGTGGTTTGCAGATATGGGGTGGCCAAACTATAGAGAGTGACAGAGACACACTTCACTAGAGAACTGATGGAACAGATCATGGCCACTCTGGGGATCGAACAGGTTTTCCATGTTCCCTATCACTCACAAAGTAGTGGGAATGTGGAACACCTTAATAGTGCCCTGAAGATAAAAATCCAGAATTGCATGCAGGAAACACACTTGTCCTGGGTAGATTGCTTGCCCATTGCATTATATTCAGTGAGGACCGCCCCAAGGTATAGACAGAAGCTGTCTCCGATGAAATACTGTTTGGTGGCGTCCCTAAGACGGTTGTATTTCCCGCAGCAACTGCAGCCTCCTATGGTTTCCTCACTGAATATGTCTTGGTGTTGCACAAATATCTGACTGTTACTTTTAACCGTGTTCTTTCCTCCAGACCCCAACTGTATAAGCGGCACACACACATTGGTACCAGGAGACTGGGTCGTGGTCAAGAGACATATGAAGAGACCAGTGGACCCAGATACAGTGAGTCGTTTTAAGTACTGACCACTGCTATTTCTGTAAAGCTCCAAGGCAAAGATCAACACCAGCAACTGGAAAAGGTCCTGATTCCCGGCCGCAGAGCTGACCCTGCCCCTTTCGACCATTCTGATGGCAATTGCATCCCTAACCCTAACTCTCAATGATGTACTAGGAGAGGACTGGGACAACAAACTGATAAGTATCACCAAGTCCTGCTGCGAGACATAGTTTCTAAAGACTGTCCTAAGAACTGCTGGATATGCACCCACAGCCCAATATCCTCTGATACTATGCCATATCTCGCAGTGCCCCTAACCCCATATGAGGCTTTCAACTATAGCTGTTTCTACAAAGAGACATTTGATACTGCCCGTTACAACGGAGGAAACCTCTGATGCAAGGACTTTTGACTTATATACGTTGTCTTGGGAGACTCACTGACATCATACCCTGCATATTGCCAAGGATTTATATCTAGTATGTGGTCACCAAGCCTCTAAATGGCTTCTCCCAGGTGCAGAAGGAACCTGCACCTTAGCACGCCTTACGCCTGCAATCTTCAGACTTCTGCATGGTGACCTAGGTATAAATGCTGTCCACAAACATTCCCTATATACATGAGTTGCAGACAATTCAACCGAATGGTAGACCTCATATAGTGGAAATGGGGATAGGGAATAAAAGTATATTCATTTACCCTTTCTTTACATGAATGTTGGTATTACTAGTGTATGTAATTGCTAGAACTGGTGTATTTGTTATGATGAGATTTGCGGACAAGGTATCTGTCAGTGAATGGGATTTGTCCCCTCCATGCTCCCATAGCATGGGGAAATAGCTGAGGGATAAATTGTCTGCAAATCATAAAAAGGGAGGAATTGTTGTGGTAAATATTTATACTTTGCGTTGATTATTATTTTAGACAATTAAATCTACCTATATATCTAAATAACTTAATATTCTTAATATTAGCTTTATAAGTTTTACTCATAAAAGCGATAACACAGGGTGTAGATGTTAGAACCCTCCTGTTTGTTTTTTCCATCTTGTGTTTTGCAGTCACGTGACCATCTGCCTTTATATTCCAGCTCCGCCCTTTTTGCTGTGCTGGACTTCAGTGTTTGACTGTTTCTCTAGCCAGGTACTTCGGTGCCTTTCTCTGTCAGTTCGCTTGGTCCTTCTGGGACCTTTAGTACCTTTTTGTCAGTTTGTCTTTTGTGTTCTGCAACAACTTCTCTGTTTAGGAGGTGTCCCATTTTTGTCCCAGTACTTAGTTCTTTTAGGGACCCCTCCCCTAATGCTATAGGTCTTCGATCAGACTAGCCGAGGACTAAGGCGGGTCTGTTCGCTAAGAACAGGCAGCCCGCTACATCGTAGGCATTCAGCTTAGTCTTACTGTAGGGACAGCTTTCCCCTATCTTTCCTTAGTTCATGTTGCAGATCATAACAGTAAGTCCAGCCCAAAAAACTAAAAGGAAAGAAATTTGGGGATCAGTATGGTTTCCGTCCAGGATTTGGCTCAACGCTTGCAGGGATTGTCTCTGGAGGTGACCGAGCTACAGCAACACGTGAGTAGCTGTCCTGGAGCGCATTTTGTGGAACCGAAGGTAGGCCTGCCTGATGTTTTTTTATGGTAAACAGCAAGATTTTTTTTTTCCTTTAAAAATGCTTGTTATCTTTTTGTTTGAGACCAAGGTCCTCTGGGAATGAATCCCAGTGCATTGGTTTTATTATGTCACTTGGGGGGGGGGGGGGCCTTTTCTCTCCAACCTAATGATCCATGTTTAAGGTCTGTTGAAAATGTTTTTTCTGCTATGGGTCTTTTATATGACGATCCTGATAGAATCTCATCTGCTGAAGCAGAACTCAAGCGTTTGAATCAGGGGTCAGGTGATGTTGAAAATTATTGCACACACTTCAGGAGATGGGCTTTAGAAGTCAGATGGAATGATCCTGCGCTGAAATGTTTATTTCTTGCTGGTCTGAGTGAAAGGGTTAAGGATCTGCTAATTGCATTCCCTGCACCTGAGACTCTGCAGGATGCCATGCAATTAGCTGTTCGTGTGGACAGGAGACTGAGGTCCAGGGTTAATGAGGTAAAAACTCCTGTAACGTCAGGTCCTAGTCCCCAGAAAATCTGCTCTGACGGCGGAGAACCGATGGAGGTTGGGGCGATGTCACTCTGCTCTCAGGAAAGAGACCGGAGGTTCGCGGAGGGATTGTGTCTTTATTGTGATAAAGCTGACCATTTGATTAAGGATTATAAGCTTTGTTTAAGTAAAGAAAAAAAATGGTCAGTTACACCCGTATTGCTTGTTTACGCTCCGCAGGAGTATTTCTTTCAGGGAGTACTACTTTGCAGGAAAATTTGATTGAATTTCAGGTATTTGTGGATTGTGGTTCAACACTTAATGTGATTGATAAAGGGTTTTTGGAAAACCTTAAATTGGAATCCAAACCTTTGTCATCACCTATTTCTGTGATTGCAATTGATAACCCTCCCTTGAAATGTATTACTCACAAGGTTGCTGCATTTCCCCTCACTATCAATGGAGTTCACCAAGAAAATTTGGACTTGGTTGTATTAGATAATTTACCCTCTCCGGTCGTTTTAGCTTTGCCTTGGTTAAAACTACACAATCCTTTACTGGACTGGTCTGCTAATGTTATTAAGTCTTGGGAGTCCGAAGTACTATGATAGATGTTGTAATGGGCGCATTGCGGCTGTGGAAAAAGGGGAATTACCTGTACCTATTCAGGATTTTTGGAGGGTGTTTTCAGAGGAGGAGTCGCAAGTTTTACCTCCCCATAGGGATTATGATTGCGCCATTGAGTTTGTTCCTGGAGCTACTCTTCCCAAGAGTCGCTTATTTAATCTGACTATTCCTGAAAGAAAGGCCTTGGAGGAGTACATAGACTAGCCTGGCTGCTGGTCACATTAGACCTTCTAAGTCGCCTCTGGCAGTTGGATTTTTCTTTGTTAAAAAAAAGGACGGGAGTTTACGTCCATGTCTGGATTTTCGTGAAATTAATAAGATTACCGTACGCAATTCCTACCCATTGTCGTTAATTCCTGACTTGTTTAACCAGTTGGTGGGGGCCAAGTGGTTCTCTAAAATTGATCTCCGGGGGGCATACAATTTGTTACGAGTGAAGGAGGGTGATGAATGGAAAACTGCTTTTAACACTCCGGTAGGTCATTTTGAGAATCTGGTGATGCCTTTTGATCTTACCAATGCACCTTCATTTTTTCAGAACCTTATTAATGACATCCTGAGACCTTTGATTGGTAAGAATGTGGTTGTGTATTTGGATGACATTTTGATTTATTCACCAGATCTAGAGTCCCACTGGCAGAGTGTACGTGAAGTTTTGCAGTTGTTGAGTGATAATTCACTCTTTGCTAAGCTGGAGAAATGTGAGTTCGCTGTGCAGAGAATTAGTTTTTTGGGCTACATTGTCTCCAGCGAGGGCTTTGAGATGGACCCGGTGAAGGTTCAGGCTGTGCAGGAATGGCCTAGGCCTATTGGTTTGAAATCTATACAGAGATTTTTGGGTTTTGCCAATTATTACAGGAAATTCATTAAGAATTTTTCTATAATTGTTAAACCTCTGACCGATCTCACCAGGAAAGGTGCGAATACGGTCCAGTGGACTACTGAGGCCATTGAAGCGTTTGAGTATCTCAAAGAGAGGTTCAGTTCTGCCCCTATCCTTATGCAGCCTGATGAGACCAAGCCTTTTTTGGTCGAGGTCGATGCTTCATCGGTGGGGGTCGGAGCAGTTTTGTCTCAGGAAAACAAGGATGGAGTACATCCATGTGCCTTCTTTTCGAAAAATTTTTCGGAAACTGAACTGAGTTATGAGTTGCTGGCTATTAAACTCGCGTTTGAACATTGGCGTCATTTTTTGGAAGGCGCTATTCAGGTTTTCACAGTTCATAAGAATTTGATCTATCTGGATGCTGCCAAGCGCTTGAATGCCCGTCAAGCTAGGTGGGCTTTTTTTTTTCTCTGTTTCATTTTTCTGTTTCCTATATCCCTGGTACTAAGAATGTTAAAGCCAATGCTTTATCTCGCAGTTTTTCTCCTATGGTTGGTGCCGAGGAGCAGGAGAGCATTTTACAGAAAGTAGTTGTGGTGGCGGCATTGAACTCCGTTTTGGAGAATGGGATTCTGAAAGCTCAAGATGATGCTCCATCTAACACTCCCCATGGGAGATTGTTCGTGCCTAAAGCCTTTAGGAGAGATTTGTTTGTGGAGTGTCATGAGTCTCGGTTGGCAGGTCATCCAGGAATTTCGGAGACTAAGAGACTTATCAGTCACAGTTTTTGGTGGCCTGGATGGCAGAAGGAAGTCATCAAGTGGGTGCGTAAATGAACTGTGTGTGCTAGGTCAAAGGCTTCACATACCCCTGCTGCGGGGTTGCTTTGCCCTCTGGAGGTTCCTAGTGCGCCTTGGACGCATCTGACAATCGATTTCATTACTGATCTTCCTGTGTCTGAGGGTTTTACTGTCATCTGGGTGGTCGTGGACCATTTTAGTAAGATGTGTTATTTGGTTCCATTCATTAAGTTGCCCTGCGCCAAGACACTCGCTAAGGCGTTTGTTAAGGAGATTGTCAAGCTCCATGGCGTTCCCACGGATATTGTTTCTGATAGAGGGCCTCAGTTTGTGGCTCGCTTTTGGCGTGCTTTTTGTGACAGGTTGGGAGTCCATTTGTCATTTTCATCTGGGTATCATCCTGAGTCTAATGGACAGACTGAAAGAAAGAACCAGAATGTTGAACAGTTTTTGCGTTGTTTTGTGGCGGACAATCAATAGGCGTGGTCTGAGTTTCTGCCTCTCGCAGAATTTGCTCTTAACAATCATACATCCTCCTCTGCTGAGTGTTCTCCTTTTTTTTGTTGTACTGGGAGACATCCGTCTTTTGGTTCACTCTCCAAATTGGGGTCGGCGGTGCCGGAGGAGGAGAATTTTTCTGGTGATTTGGAGAGAGTTTGGACTAATGTACGTTGCAACCTTCAAGAGGCTAACAAGAAGTCCAAGAAGTATTTTGACAGGAAACGTAAGGAGGTTTTGTTTACTGTGGGTGACATGGTTTGGTTGTCCTCAAAGAACCTGCGGTTGAGGATTCCCTCTAAAAAATTGGGTCCTAAGTTTGAGGGGCCAATTAAAGTGCTTCAGGTTGTTAACCCGTCTGCTGTTAGGTTGGATATCCCTACTTCCTGGAAGATTAATCCTGTGTTTCATGTTTCCTTGTTGAAAAAGGCTGATGTATCAGATAGGGATGCCACTGTCACAGTTCCACCTGTGGTGGAAGACGGAGAATATGAAATTTCTCATATCTTGAATTCTAGATGGCATAGAGGGAGATTGCAGTATCTTGTCTCATGGAAAGGTTTCGGTCCCGAGGATAACTTCTGGGTAAGGGCAGATGATGTCTCTGCCCCTAGGCTAGTCAGAGCTTTCCACAGGAGGTTTCCGGATAGGCCTGGACCTGGAGGATCCGGAGGATTCTCATAAAATAGGGGGTACTGTTAGAACCCTCCTGTTTGTTTTTTCCATCTTGTGTTTTGCGGTGACATGACCATCTGCCTTTATATTCCAGCTCCGCCCCTTTGGCTGTGCTGGACTTCAGTGTTTGACTGTTTCTCTAGCCAGGTACTTCGGTGCCTTTCTCTGTCAGTTCGCTTGGTCCTTCTGGGACCTTTAGTACCTTTTTGTCAGTTTGTCTTTTGTGTTCTGCAACAACTTCTCTGTTTAGGAGGTGTCCAATTTTTGTCCCAGTACTTAGTTCTTTTAGGGACCCCTCCCCTAATGCTATAGGTCTTCGATCAGACTAGCCGAGGACTAAGGCGGGTCTGTTCGCTAGGAACAAGCAGCCCGCTACATCGTAGGCATTCAGCTTAGTCTTACTGTAGGGACAGCTTTCCCCAGCTCATGTTGCAGATCATAACAGTAGAGCTGTGTTTCTGTTACACTTTCCTCTGTTTTTTTTTAAGTATAGTTAATTGGATAGAGCTAATTTTAGTTTCAAGGACAACTGCATATGTTTCCATAATTTACGATTTTGTTATTTCCAATTAAAATGCTTTCTTTCCCCAATTAAAATATCTGCAGCATTAGGTGATGTAAAGCCTGTAAAGACATTCCCCTTTTCATATCTCTGTTGTAATAAATATATGTGACTGGGCTTCTGAGACTCAGACAAGAATTGTGCACTCAGACACTGGCTGTGAGTTATTCTCTTATCTCCGATGCTTCGTATTGATTCTATTTCTCTAATTTGAACCAAAAATGGCAGACCGATTTAGAGAGAATTTGTTATCTCAATCCAAATTAGCTCTTCTTGGAAGGGCTCCCACGACATTACATACAAGCAGCATACAAGATGCACACAAGATACATATAAGAGGCACAGAATCTGCCTACAATTCACATATAAGCTGCATACAAGCTGTATACAGGATACACAAGAGCTGTATACAGGATACATACAAGACACATACAACCTGTATACAGGATACACATAAGCTGTATACAGGATACATACAAGCTGTATACAGGATACATACAAGCTGTATACAGGATACACACAAGCTGTATACAGGATACATACAAGCTGTATACAGGATACACACAAGCTGTATACAGGATACATACAAGCTGTATACAGAATACATACAAGCTGTATACAGGATACATACAAGCTATATATAGGATACACACAAGCTATATACAGGACACACACAAGCTGTATACAGGATACACACAAGCTGTATACAGGATACATACAAGCTGTATACAGGATACATACAAGCTGTATACAGAATACATACAAGCTGTATACAGGATACACACAAGCTGTATACAGAATACATACAAGCTGTATACAGGATACACACAATCTGTATACAGGATATACACAAGCTGTATACAGGATACATACAAGCTGTATACAGGATACACACAAGCTGTATACAGGATATATACAAGCTGTATACAGGATAAACACAAGCTGTATACAGGATACACACAAGCTGTATACAGGATACACACAAGGTGTATACAGGATACATACAAGACACATACAAGCTGTATACAGGATACACACAAACTGCATACAGGATACATACAAGCTGTATACAGGATACATACAAGCTGTATACAGGATACACACAAGCTGTATACAGGATACACACAAGCTGTATACAGGATACATACAAGACACATACAAGCTGTATACAGGATACACACAAGCTGCATACAGGATACATACAAGACACATACAAGCTGTATACAGGATACATACAAGACACATACAAGCTGTATACAGGATACACACAAGCTGTATACAGGATACATATAAGACACATACAAGCTGTATACAGGATACACACAAGCTGTATACAGGATACATACAAGACACATACAAGCTGTATACAGGATACACACCCGCTGCATACAGGATACATACATGCTGTGTACAGGATACATACAAGACACATACAAGCTGTATACAGGATACACACAAGCTGTATACAGGATACATACAAGCTGTACACAGGATGCATACAAGCTGTATACAGGATACACACAAGCTGTATACAAGATACATACAAGCTGTATACAGGATACATACAAGCTGTATACAGGATACACACAAGCTGTATACAGGATACACAGAATCTGTATACATGATACACACAAGCTGTATACAGGATACATACAAGCTGTATACAGGATACATAAAAGACACATACAAGCTGTATACAGGATACATGCAAGCTGTATACAGGATACATATAAGCTGTATACAGGATACATACAAGCTGTATACAGGATATACACAAGCTGTATACAGGATACACACGAGCTGTATACAGGATACATACAAGCTGTATACAGGATACACACAAGCTGTATACAGGATACATACAAGCTGTATACAGGATACATACAAGCTGTATACAGGATACACACAAGCTGTATACAGGATACATACAAGCTGTATACAGAATACATACAAGCTGTATACAGGATACACACAAGCTGTATACAGGATACATACAAGCTGTATACAGGATACACACAAGCTGTATACAGGATATATACAAGCTGTATACAGGATAAACACAAGCTGTATACAGGATACACACAAGCTGTATACAGGTGTAATGCAGTAGGTTGCTAGCATTACTGTAAATGGTCCAGGATGTGCTTACCGGACCATGTACCTTCCCCTTTATCTGACTGGTCACATGACTGTGACATCACCCAGGTCCTGCATGCACAGTAAAGCTCTGTATACATGACTGGGACAGCACACAGGACCTATACACACAGCTGACTGATCACATGACTGTGACATCAGCAAGGTCCTGTCAGTATGTGGCTGTCTGTGCACAGCATATATAAACCTGCTTAATTTGAGACAGGTGTGTTTGGTGTGAGGCCTGTTCCCCATGTGTGTGGGATACCGTGATACCGTGAAGCCTGGCAGCCTGAAGGCAAAGACTAGATCCTGTGCGGATGCTAGTGGCCTTGGAAGGCAGCGGCTTTGAAGTGAAGCCTGGTACCTGAAAGGTCGAGCCTGGATCCTGTGCGGATGTCAGTGGCCTTTGAGGGAGAGCCGGCTTGAGTAAGAGTCCTGGAAGGCAGAGCCTGGATCCTGTGTGGATGTCAGTAGCCTTAGACGGAACGACGGCTGGAGACCCCTACCTGGGAAGCCGCAGAGCCACAGTGGTGGCAGAGTAACGGACTGAGACAGCTATACCCGGCAAAGGTAATACCCGGTGCTATATGGACATTGTGATATGAACATTGCTACTTTATTACCTTGCCGTAAGCTGTACCCTGGAGCAAGTGGGCCGGTGTGCCACTTGGCTCATGAATTGTTTATGTGTGTAAACCTGCCGGTGGCGGACTAAGATGAACTGTGTGTGAACAGCGGTTTATGAAGTGCCATAATAAACTGCAACACTGTGTGAAAAAACGTAAACACATTGCACGTGTGCATTGATTGACGCAGCGAAGCGAGTTACCCCCAGTATGATGACGAGCGCTGCCTTACACAGGATACACACAAGGTGTATACAGGATACATACAAGACACATACAAGCTGTATACAGGATACACACAAACTGCATACAGGATACATACAAGCTGTATACAGGATACATACAAGCTGTATACAGGATACACACAAGCTGTATACAGGATACATACAAGACACATACAAGCTGTATACAGGATACACACAAGGTGTATACAGGATACATACAAGACACATACAAGCTGTATACAGGATACACACAAACTGCATACAGGATACATACAAGCTGTATACAGGATACACACAAGCTGTATACAGGATACACACAAGCTGTATACAGGATACATACAAGACACATACAAGCTGTATACAGGATACACACAAGCTGCATACAGGATACATACAAGACACATACAAGCTGTATACAGGATACACACACGCTGCATACAGGATACATACAAGACACATACAAGCTGTATACAGGATACACACAAGCTGTATACAGGATACATACAAGACACATACAAGCTGTATACAGGATACACACACGCTGCATACAGGATACATACAAGCTGTATACAGGATACATACAAGCTGTATACAGGATACACACAAGCTGTATACAGGATACACACAAGCTGTATACAGGATACATACAAGCTGTATACAAGATACATACAAGCTGTATACAGGATACACACAAGCTGTATACAGGATACACAGAATCTGTATACAGGATACACACAAGCTGTATACAGGATACATACAAGCTCTATACAGGATACATAAAAGACACATACAAGCTGTATACAGGATACATACAAGCTGTATACAGGATACACACGAGCTGTATACAGGATACATACAAGCTGTATACAGGATACACACAAGCTGTATACAGGATACATACAAGCTGTATACAGGATACACACAAGCTGTATACAGGATACATACAAGACACATACAAGCTGTATACAGGATACACACAAGCTGTATACAAGATACACACAAGCTGTATACAGGATACACACAAGGTGTATACAGGATACATACAAGACACATACAAGCTGTATACAGGATACACACAAGCTGTATACAGGATACACACAAGCTGTATACAGGATACATACAAGACACATACAAGCTGTATGCAGGATACACATACAAGCTGTATACAGGATACACACAAGCTGCATACAGGATACATACAAGACACATACAAGCTGTATACAGGATACACACAAGCTGCATACAGGATACATACAAGCTGTATACAGGATACATACAAGACACATACAAGCTGTATACAGGATACACACAAGCTGCATACAGGATACATACAAGACACATACAAGCTGTATACAGGATACACACAAGCTGCATACAGGATACATACAAGCTGTATACAGGATACATACAAGACACATACAAGCTGTATACAGGATACACACAAGCTGCATACAGGATACATACAAGACACATACAAGCTGTATACAGGATACACACAAGCTGCATACAGGATACATACAAGCTGTATACAGGATACATACAAGCTGTATACAGGATACATACAAGCTGTATACAGGATACACACAAGCTGTACACAGGATACATACAAGCTGTATACAGGATACACACAAGCTGTATACAGGATACATACAAGCTGTATACAGTATACATACAAGCTGTATACAGGATACATACAAGCTGTATACAGGATATATGCAAGCTGTATACAGGATACATAAAAGACACACACAAGCTGTATACAGGATACATAAAAGACACATACAAGCTGTATACAGGATACATACAAGCTGTATACAGGATACATATAAGCTGTATACAGGATACATACAAGCTGTATACAGGATATACACAAGCTGTATACAGGATACACACAAGCTGTATACAGGATACATACAAGACACATACAAGCTGTATACAGGATACACACAAGCTATATACAGGATACACACAAGCTGCATACAGGATACATACAAGCTGTATACAGGATACACACAAGCTGTATACAGGATACACACAAGCTGTATACAGGATACACACAAGCTATATACAGGATACACACAAGCTGTATACAGGATACATACAAGCTGTATACAGGATACATACAAGCTGTATACAGGATACACACAAGCTGTATACAGGATACACACAAGCTGTATATAGGATACATACATGCTGTATACAGGATATACACAAGCTGTATACAGGATACATACAAGCTGTATACAGGATACATGCAAGCTGTATACAGGATATATACAAGCTGTATACAGGATACATACAAGCTGTATACAGGATACATACATGCTGTATACAGGATATACACAAGCTGTATACAGGATACATACAAGCTGTATACAGGATATATATAAGCTGTATACAAGCAGAGCTGAAGTGCAGGTTTATGTGGATTTTGCTGCAGTGAGTTTAGCTGGAAGAGCCCAGTATAATCCTCAGTGTCTCCGGCCTCAGGTCTATGTTCACACCACGTTCCTTAGACTCTCTGACATGTTACCTGAATCTTCTTTTGGGTGTTTTTCTGTCGTCTCCTGAGCATTTTCCCTTTAGTGTTTTTCCAGCACTTTTTTTTATAGTTTTTGGCTATGTGCCCACGATGCAGAAATGCTCCGGATTTTTTCCTGAGCGTTTCTGCATCTCCTTGGCAGAAAAACCGCATGCGGATTGTACATGCGGATTGTACATGCGGATTGTACATGCGGATTGTACATGCATTTTCCTGCCAGGGAGATGCGGATGTGAAACGTTCTTCACATGCATTTCCGCATGCGGGTTGACAAGCGCTTTCCAAGCGATTTTAGCATCACTTAGAAAGTGCTTGACAACTTGGTCACACTATATAAATCCATGCAACCGGCATGGATTTATATAGTGTGACCCTAAAGAATGGTAAAAAATAAATATTATACTTACCTTCTGATGGTCCCCGGTGTCCTTGTCCTGGCTTGCCGGCAGCTCGCGGTGGACTAAAAGGACCTGCCATGACGTCATTTACTCATGTGACGGGTCACGCGACCGCCGACGTCAGAGGTTGAGTGACCCGTCACATGACTAAATGATGTCACCGCAGGTCCTTTTAGTCCACCACAAGCTGCCGGCAAGCCAGGACAAGGACACCGGGGGGCCATCAGAAGGTAAGTATAATGTATATTTTTGATTTTATTCTTTTTTTTACAGATACTATGGTACCCGATTCCGGAGGAGAGTCTCCTCTTCTCCAAACCCTGGTACCATCCGCGCATTGAACCGCATGATATACGCATGTGCAGATGCAGTGATGCGGATTCCATGCAAGTCAATGGCGGCGAAAACGCCTCGATTCCGCAAAATAATTGGTTGTGCTGCGGATTTTTCCGCAATGATAATCCACAGCGGAAATTTCCACAACATGTGCACCGCACATGCGGATCATCATTGGGGAACATGGCAGACCTTCTACCAAGCGTTTTTTTTAAGCGTTTCTGCAGCGGAATTGCCGCTGTGGAAATGCTTAAAAAACGCATAGTGGTCACACAGCCTTTCTCACGGTTTTTGCGGCGTTTTCTTTATTGTGGTTTTTCGGTCTCGTTCCACTAAATAATGAAGAGACACTTGTGGTTTATTAACAATGGGAAAAGCCCAGACCCCCCCGACATCTTCTGCTCCTTCTCCTGCCTTGTCCCGTATAGGCCGGAGCGGAGGACAGAGGAGACGAGGACAGAGCGGAGGACGGAGGAGCAGAGGACAGAGCGGAGGACGAAGCAGAGGACGGAGCGGAGGACGGAGCAGAGGACAGAGCGGAGGACATAGGAGCAGAGGACAGAGGAGCGGAGGACAGAGGGGAGGGGAGGACGGAGCAGAGGACAGAGCGGAGGACATAGGAGCAGAGGACAGAGGAGCGGAGGACGGAGAGGAGGACGGAGCGGAGGACAGAGGAGCGGAGGACAGAGGAGCGTAGGACAGAGCCGAGGACGGAGCAGAGGACAGAGCGGAGGACAGAGGAGCGGACAGAGCGGAGGATGGAGCAGAGGACGGAGCAGAGGACGGAGGGGAGGCTGCAGCAGAGGACAGAGGAAAGGAGGACGGAGCGGAGGGGAGTACGGAGCAGAGGATAGAGGAGCTGAGGACAGAGCGGAGGGGAGGACGAAATGGAGGACGGAGCGGAGGACAGAGGAGCGGAGCACAGAGCGGAGGACGAGCGGAGGACGGAGCGGAGCTGAGGACGAGCAGAGGACGGAGCGGAGGACGGAGGGGAGGACGGAGCGGAGCTGAGGAAGAGCAGAGGACGGAGCGGAGGACGGAGCGGAGGACAGAGGAGCGGAGGATGGAGCGGAGGGGAGGACGGAGCGGAGGATAGAAGAGCTGAGGACGGAGCTGAGGACGGAGCTGAGGACGGGGCGGAGGACGGAACGGAGGGGAGGACGGAACGGAGGACGGAGCGGACACTTCTCTGCGGTTTGATAAGAGACGTGTCTGAGCCGCCATGGGCCCCGCGAGGGAGTACAGAGATGCCGTCTATTCCTGGCAGCGGCCTCCGGCTTCCTCAGGGGCTTTCTGTGGCGGAATCCGCCTGTGAGAGGCGCAGTGTGAACACAGCCTTACTGGCAGACACTGCGAGACTCTGTGCTGGACCCCACAATGTAACATGGGTATCCCCAGCTGAGAATAACCACAAGAGCCCAGCAGGGACACAGGAAACCCCGTGCTTTTATGTATCTTGGAGCCTACAGATTTACGTTACATAAGATAAAACAGATGAGACCCACCGGGGATGAAATCCTATAACCCCCCGACCCCCTATAAAGCGCAGCCAAGCTCCTCCCCTGTACAGTGATAACAGGACTATTATAGCGCTATTACAGGCGAGTAGGTAACGTGTCTCCAGCCAATAAGAGCGGCCCGTCCATTATCCAATCAGATTACAGAGGCGCCGGGGCAGCGACCAATCAGGACGCGCTGATGACAGCCGCGTTCTGTATCGGCGGTTCCGGCTTCCCGGCCATGCTCTTTATCGGTGCCCGGTCCGCTCTCAGGAGCGGCTGTCAGGCTGTGTCTAGTAACCGTCTGTGAATACGTTCCCGGCTTCCCTGCCTGTTACGCTGCTGGTGGAGGGCGGTTTGTGGTATGGCGTCTTATTACCTCCGTTACATGACAAGCGCTGGCTTGTCGGCTGCCGTGAAACTACAACTCCCAGCATGCCCGCCTATGTCCTGATGGTGCTGTCGTGCTGGGAGCTGTAATGTCGCGATGTTGGCGCTCCTGTGGCTTACTCTAGTCTTGCGCTGCTGCTAGACACCAGTAGGGGGAGCCCTGTGCATAGGATTTCATATATGGGCTCTATAACCCAAGTCTGTTCCCTAGGCTCCCTCTGGTGGTGGATGCAGGTATAGCATGGGGCTGAATGATGAGCTGCTCTTCGCCCGGCTTCTGTAGTTAGAGGGGAAACCTCCCTCCTAATTCTCTGGGGTTTCCTCTTCTCCTTGTCTCTACAGTCTGTGGTAGTGCAGATGAATCATGTACTGCTAAATACATGGACCTGATGCATGAAGACTAGTGATGAGCGAGCATGCTCGGTGGTGCTCGCTGAGTATTTCCGGGGTTGCTCGGCGGGAGCTCGAGTCCCCTCCCTGCATGTTTGTTGCTCTTTACCGAGCTAATGAACATGCAGGGATTGCCTGCCACTCATTGTAATGCCGCAGCCATGTTGGTTGTGGCATTACAGTGATTGGCTGGCCGCACAGAGTCATCAGGTCTATATCAGACCTGGGGCCGCTGCGCTCGTCAGTCACTCCGGAATCAGACAGTGTAGGGAGAGGTGCTGCTGAGCTAGGGAGAGATTTGCTTGTTTATTAGGTAGTGTAGGGAGAACAGAAGTATGTTACACATATCCATCTCAACAAACAGTCCTTCTGAAGACTAATCCATCTGCAAAGATATCAGTCAGGCAGGGTATATAGCAGACTGCAGTGCAAATAGCATAAGAGGCTCCATTCCAGTTCTGTCTGCTGCTGTTGGACAATTCTAGACATAGCCCCAGGTCTCAGGGGCCAGGAATAATTTTTTTTGGTATCTTAATCCTCATTATTTGCTTAAAAAGCAAGTCTGAGAACACCATTTATCTGCGCCATTTGCTTGTTGGCACTGCAGAATACAGCCAGGTCCTTTTCATATTACAGCGCTAAAAATCCAGCTATTTAAAACTGTTTGTCCGTCACACGGATCACATATAATTGCTCTGAAAATATTGCCATTTCTGGCCTCCATTAAAATTTTGTTGCAGTTGACACCAGTTTGCTAAAATGAGCAAGGGAAGGGGCAACTGGATGTGATGGTGATGGTGCATGCAGAGGCCAAGGCCGTGGGCAAGCTGAAATTGTGCCGCAACAAACACCCACATCTTCTCGCTCCACCTTCCTCTCCCAATTAATAGGGGACTGCAGAACACCACTATTGAACGCAGAGCAGTGTGAAAAGGTCATTGGTTGGATAGCAGATAATGCTTCCAGTCACTTAGCCACCACCACCCTGTCTTCCAAACGGTCAAGTCTCAGTGGCCAGTGAGTCTGGACCGCATATTCCTCACCCTGAACCTCCTTCCTCCCACCATGCCTTCGTGCCCGGAGACAACTGATCCCACACTTGGACACTCTGAAGAGTTGTTCACTTTTCAATTTATAGATTCGGGCCTCTCGCCCGGTCCACTTGAAGCGGGGCAAGAGGAGAACGCATGTAGCGATGCCCAAATATTTGAGCAGCCACGGTCACACGAAGGCGACGGTGGGAAACTGTCACAAGAGGTGGACGATGATGAGACACAATTGCCAGAAAGTCAGGAGGACCAGGGTGCAGAAGTGGAAGACGAGGTGGTGGATGATATAGTACCTGACCCAACCTGGCAGGAGGAGATGCAGAGAGAAGAGAGCAGCACACGGGGAGGGAGGCAGAACACCCCAACAGGCAAGAAAAAGCAGTGTGGTGGCCGCAGACAGAAGGCAGGCAACCGTTCCCCGTAACACAAACACAAAGGAAGTTGCCAGTGCAACTGTTAGGTCTTCCCGAGTCTGGTTGTTTTTTAAAGACTCTGCTGATAACCCCAAAAAGGCCATTTGCACCACCTGCCAGGCCAGCATCAGCAGTGGTGACAAAACTAGCAGCCTGACCACCACCAGCATGATCAGGCACTTGGCAGCAAAGCACCCGACTTTGTGGGCCAAACCCCAGGGTCCAGGAACAGTGTCTGCAGGTGGCACCACTGCTTCTTCCGCTGTTGTGCATGCAAGCCAATCCCAGGCCATAATGCATGCGAAGATGCCTCCTTCCCTGCACCAGTCGTTGCACACTCTATCAACTAGCAGCATCAGGAAGCACGTCCTTGTCCCAGCGCAGCGTCCAGTTGTCCATACCCCAGACCTTGGAACGCAAGCGCAAATACGCAGCCAACGCCCCACAGGCCACACTACTAAATTCCCACATTTCACGACTGCTTACACTTGAAATGTTGCCTTTTAGGCTCATGGAGGTGGAAGCATTCCGCAACCTGATGGCGGCGGCCGCCGTCCCTCGGTACTCGGTCCCCTGCACCCACTATTTCTCCCCGTGTGCCGCATTACACAAGCACGTGTCCCAAAACATTAGCCGTGCCTTCAACAACGCAGTTACTGGGAAAGTCCACCTAACCACGGACACGTGGACAAGTGCTTGTGGGCAGGGACGGTACATCTCAATCACGGCACACTGGGTTAAGGATTGCGGACCCTAGGTCAATCAGGGTTGCCCCCACAGTCTACAGCTCCTGCACCTCAGCCTCCTCCATCTCCGAAATGACCACATCAGTCACAAGCTGGAAGCACTGCCTCGGCCAAGTGGCAACTGGCTGTGCTGAAGCTAATATGCTTATGTGACAAAGCGCACAATGCTGAAGAGTTGTGAACAGCTCTGAAAGAGCAGGCAGATGTGTGGCTCAAACCGCCGAACCTAAAGCCAGGCATGGTCGTGTGTGACAATGGCCGGAACATGGTGGCGGCTCTGAGGCGAGGCGAGCTCACATATGTACCATTCCTGGCCCCTGTGCTTAACCTCGTGGTTCAGCGGTTTCTCAAATCCTACCCGGAGCTGCCGGATCTGCTTGTTAAAGTACGCCGCCTGTGTGCCCATTTTAGAAAATCGCCTACAGCTTCCGCCACCCTTGTGTTTCAGCAGCATTTGCAGCTTCCGGCTCAGACTGGTATGTGATGTCCCCATGTGTTGGAACTCTACACTGCAGATGTTGGGAAGGATTTGTGAGCAGAAGAGAGCAGTTGTTGACTACCAGCATCAACAAAGCCGTCGGTATTCAGTTCAGACTCCACACATAAGACCTCAGGAGTGGACATGGATGTCAGACATATCCTCCAAAACTTTGAGGACTCAACCAATATGGTGAGTGGCGATGATGCCATAATTAGCGTCACCATCCCGCTTCTCTGTCTTCTGAAACGCTCTCTGCTCACAATAAAAGAGGGTGCATTGCAGGCGGAGCACGATGAGATGGAGCAAGGAACCATACAGGGTGATTACACACAGCCCAGCCTCATCTCATCCCAACTTGGATTGGGTGACAATGAGGAGGAGGAATGACAGGAGCTAGTTTCATGCGCTATAGATGGTACTACCTGCACTACTGTCATACCGTCTGTTCAGCGTGGATGACCTGAGGACAGAGAGGAGAAGGAGGAGAGCATGGTCAGTCGTCCTCTTGGTGAGGACACGGAAGTCTTGCCTGTTAGCAGTCTGGCACGCATGGCTGAGTTTGTTACGCTGCCTTTCCCATGACCCTCGCGTTCTCAAAATTTCTGGTTCTGGGAGAATTTTCTCAGCCCCTCCCATCGCACAGGTCCTGAGGCTCGGGGTAATCTCAAAAGGACTGCAAAGTTTGGGAAGATGCTGAGGGAGTACCTTGCCGACTGTACCAACATCCTCTGTAATTCCTCTGTGCCTTATAATTATTGGGTATCAAAGCTGGATACGTGGAGTGAACTGGCTCTCTACGCCTCGGAGGTCCTGACCTGCCCTGCCGCTAGCATTTTGTCAGATCGGGTTTTTAGTGTCGCTGGTGGAATTATAACTGATAAGCGCATCCGCCTGTCAACTGAAAATGCTGACAGGCTGACTGTTATAAAAATGAACAAGGACTGGATTGGGCCAGACTTCTCAACACCACCGAATGATAGCAGTGTAACATAAACTGAAAGCCAGTGTCTTTTCTTGGGAGGTGTATTCCCATGCACCTTTTCACACCCACACATGGGTATATGCTTCCTGATTTTGGCTATTTGCTCTTGTCCTCCTCCTTCTCCTCATCCTCCACCACCATATCACCAGTGTGACCGTGCTCCGTGATGCAACACCCACATAATTTTTTTAAAGGGTGTTTATGATGCCGTTAAAATTTTTTTTTTTTATGCCGTATGTTCATGTATACCCCCCAGGGGTAAATGTTTGTCAGCCTATACACTTAGTGCATGGGCATTACAAGTATAGGAGACCCGCTCCTTTCTAATGGGAACCTTTTTTTTTTTAATGAGGCCCTCCTCCACGTCTCTTCCAAGGGGCATTGGAGTGCCTCCCAATTTTTGGCAGCCCAGCCACTCACTGCATACGCAATAACAGTATAGGAGACCCACTCTTTAGTAATGGGAACAACAAAGCCTAGCCAGCTGATGGCTCTCTAAGAATAGTAAAGGACGCATGATGGCCCTAAAAATAGGTTTGCGGCTTTCAGAGTCCCTCGATCATAAATAAAACAGGATGTGTCTGATGTGTCCTACACCACATGGCCAGATAAGGTTGTAAAATGTTAAAATGACATTTCCCGGTGAATGCATTTGTCACGGGTGAAAGCAATGCAAAAACGCTAAGTTTGAACATAGCCCAAGGTGTGGAGGAGTATTTTTGTTTTTGGTTATTTATTTTGCCTTATATACAAGTCATTACCCTGGAAAGGATGTTCCTTAACATATTTCCCAGGAAAATCCATTATGGTTTCGTTTTTGTATGTTTTATTGTGAGTCCGTAAAAGTGGCGTAATACCTCTGACAACATTGTTGACAGCAGTGACCTGGGAGTCAGAGATGCTTCCAAGGGTCTTCCCCATGTTGTTCCCATGTCATTTGAGCACATTTCCCATTGATTTGGGCAATTGTTAGGCCCTCTGCAGACCGCCAGGGGGAGCCGCCTGAAAAATCCTCGAGTTTCCCATAGACTTACTTTGAGCTCGTTGCTCGGGTCGAGCACCCGAGTATTCCAATGTGCTCGACCCGAGCATTTTAGTGCTCGCCCATCACTAATGAAGACCAGTGTTGTTGGTGCTGGTCTTGATGAGCGGCTGTCCTGGAGTCCTAGCTCGTCAGGCAAACCTCTTCATGAGTCAGGAGTGTCGGATGATGTTGTACACCTGTGCCCATAATCCTAATCCACCCCATGTTGGCGTAAGACTTATAGTGAACGTCTCTGCTTGTCTGTACGATGAGCAGCGGCCACCATGCCCCTGTGCCACCTCTGCCCATTTTGTTGACCCTGGGAGAAACTGACATGATGGCTCAACTGAGTTGGGCTTAAACTTTGCAGCTTTTGTCAGATTTCTGGTGAAAGCTTTGCTGCATCAGCCCGTACCATTTACATCTGTGGGATTCCAGCTATTAAAGGGAACCTGTCACCAGTGTGAGTCTATGAACAAATGCCACCACCTTTACTGCTCCTGTGCTGCATCTCACAAACATGTCAGCTCCTGACTCCCCTTATATACCCCAAATAATACCATTTAATCTGCTCTGTATGTAAATGAGGGTGGTCCGGTCTGATGGGTGTCCTCGCTGCGGTGTCTGTCCCTCTCTCCGCTCCTAAACGCATCCTCCTCCTAGGATAGATGTGACGTGTCATCCACATAGTGAACCGAGAGCTCGCGCCTGTGCAATAGCTTCACGGCACCGCACTGGCGCACTCTGCTCTGCCCTACTGTGAGCAGCGCATACAACAGCACCGCGCATAGCTTTGTTTCATGTGAGCAGCGAGCTGATATCGCTGGCCTGTGCAGTAGCTTATTCCGATGCTGCTAGGCGCACTGCTGATTAGGAGCAGAGAGGGACAGAGGCCGCAGCGAGGACGATCATAAGACTGGACCACCCTCATTTACATAGGGTGGGAGCAGATCAAATGCTATTATTTGGGGTACACAGGGGGAGTCAGGAGCTGATAGACACGTTTGTGGGATGCAGTAAAAGTGGTGGCATTTGTTCATGGGCTCAATCTGGTGACAGGTTCTCTTTAAAGCCCTCCTTGATAACTGCACCCTTAAAGGGAATCTCACCAGGTTTTTGCTACCCCATCGGAGAGTGACATAATGTAGGTGCAGAGACCCTGATTCCAGTGATGTCACTTGCTGCGATTTTGATTAAAAAATTCTACCTGCGGCATTTCTATGACTGCTGAGCTCTGTATAACACCGCTGGTTGGCAGATTTCAGAGTATGCAGTGTACACAGAAATCTTATAATCGGTGGTGGGGTTGGACTACCTGGTGCAGATTTATATATCTAGATAATCTCCTGCTGATAAAACTGACTTTATAACTACAGCAAGCAGCCCAGTAAGTGACACATTGCTGGAATCCTGGTCTGTTTGTACATTATGCTGCTCTTAGATTAGGTGGTAAAAGCCTGGTGACAGATTCCTTTACTTCATTGCAGTAATGAATGTGGGGCCATTGAGGAGTCTGGTGACTGAAGACTCTTGTATCCGGTACAGTGGTCTGGTGATGTGTTTGGCAGGACGTCCCCTAGACAGTGACTTGGATTGGGAGTATCCACACAGCAATCATTTGGGCTGATAAGACTGGAGTTGTGCATGAGCCGATCTTACTGGAGGATGATCATTAAGAGGCGCACGTCGCTGAATGAAGCTTCTTCTGTGTCTTGCTGCCGTCACACTGTGCAAATTTGCATTATGTAAAAAAGACTTCTTGTCTTATTCCTGTCTTATGCCTCTTCTGAAGTAAAAGCTCTGATCTGTCGCTCTTGTGCTGTGATGGTGTTTGCTGCTGTATCCTAAACCCATTCCCTGCGCTGCGCAGACACCATGACTCTGCAGTCTCTGTGCTCCTCACCTGTGCTGGTTGTTGCCTTCCTAGGGCAATAACTTCTTACACTGCTGCGGCACCTCCTATCCTGAGCTGTGATGCAGCCCTGTGCTGCCTGGCGGAGGAGCTGAGGCCACGCACTGCTCCTGGTCTATGGGCCGCTGATCCGGGGATCACTTATTGTGGCATTTCTGGCCGCACCGTGTTCATGAACTGTTCCACTTTGTGCTTTAGTTTTCTGTGCACACAGCCATGTAAGGCCTTGTTCTCATGAGTTGGGTAGTAATTTTGAATGACACCATTCATTTTACCCCATAAATCGGGAATCTCCAGGTGCAGTGAAAAGGCAAGAAACACCCTCCCCCATGCACACAATTTAATCCAGGTTTTTGTTTTTTTGTTTGTTTTTTTCTTTCTATTTTTGGCACTGATTGGCATCACTAAAGCTGACGTGAACAATCAGAGCTGGTTTCTACTTTCTACCCAGAAGGGTCACATTTTAATTGGTCTTTTATGGCTGTGCCAGAGCCTGTGATGGTTCCCACATGCCTACCCGTTAGTACCCTACATTGCATTTCAGGGGGAACCGATGGGTGCTCTAAACTGTTGCCATCCGGATCATGATAAAGCTGCTGTCAAACAATGTCTACGGCATTTAGAGGGAACCTGTCACTAGGTTCATGTTGCCCAAACCACAGACAGCATGAGTTTTATCCTGACACTTCAGAGAAAATGTAGTTTATGGACTATAGAAAGAGACCTGACTGGTCCCATGACAGATGTGGCCGGTCTCTCCTGATCTACAGACCAATCACATGGTGACTAGAAGTAGGCCCCGGTGTCAGACCAGTCACATCCACCACCTTGCTCCTTGTCAAATGGTTTTGAGCTGCTGCAGTGTAGACATGGCTGCTGATCAGTGCTGCTCATAGCACTATGGATCTGTCAGGTCCCTGTAATGGGTAATTGCTGCAGTGTAGACATGGCGGCTGATCAGTGCTGCTCATAGCACTATGGATCTGTCAGGTCCCTGTAATGGGTAATTGCTGCAGTGTAGACTTGGCTGCTGATCAGTGCTGCTCATAGCACTATGGATCTGTCAGGTTCCTGTAATGAGTAATTGCTACAGTGTAGACATGGCTGCTGATCAATGCTGCTCATAGCACTATGGATCTGTCAGGACCCTGTAATGGGTAATTGCTGCAGTGTAGACCTGTCTGCTGATCAGTGCTGCTCATAGCACTATGGATCTGTCAGGTCCATGTAATGGGTAATTGCTGCAGTGTAGACCTGTCTGCTGATCAGTGCTGCTCATAGCACTATGGATCTGTCAGGACCCTGTTATGGGTAATTGCTGCAGTGTAGACATGGCGGCTGATCAGTGCTACTCATAGCACTATGGATCTGTCAGGACCCTGTAATGGGTAATTGCTGCAGTGTAGACATGGCTGCTGATCAGTGCTGCTCATAGCACTATGGATCTGTCAGGACCCTGTAATGGGTAATTGCTGCAGTGTAGACCTGTCTGCTGATCAGTGCTGCTCATAGCACTATGGACCTGTCAGGACCCTGTAATGGGTAATTGCTGCAGTGTAGACATGGCTGCTGATCAGTGCTGCTCATAGCACTATGGATCTGTCAGGACCCTGTATTGGGTAATTGCTACAGTGTAGACATGGCGGCTGATCAGTGCTGCTCATAGCACTATGGATCTGTCAGGACCCTGTAATGGGTAATTGGTGCTGTGTAGACATGGCTGCTGATCAGTGCTGCTCATAGCACTATGTATCTGTCAGGACCCTGTATTGGGTAATTGCTGCAGTGTAGACATGGCGGCTGATCAGTGCTGCTCATAGCACTATGTATCTGTCAGGACCCTGTAATGGGTAATTGCTGCAGTGTAGACATGGCGGCTGATCAGTGCTACTCATAGCACTATGGATCTGTCAGGACCCTGTAATGGGTAATTGCTGCAGTTTAGACATGGCGGCTGATCAGTGCTGCTCATAGCACTATGGATCTGTCGGGTCCCTGTAATGGGTAATTGCTGCAGTGTAGACATGGCTGCTGATCAGTGCTGCTCATAGCACTATGGATCTGTCAGGACCCTGTAATGGGTAATTGCTGCAGTGTAGACATGGCGGCTGATCAGTGCTGCTCATAGCACTATGGATGTCAGGACTCTGTAATGGGTAATTGCTGCAGTGTAGACATGGCTGCTGATCAGTGCTGCTCATAGCACTATGGATCTGTCAGGACCCTGTAATGGGTAATTGCTGCAGTGTAGACATGGCTGCTTATCAGTGCTGCTCATAGCTCTATGCATCTGTCAGGACCTTGTAATGGGTAATTGCTGCAGTGTAGACATGGCGGCTGATCTGTGCTGCTCATACCACTATGGATCTGTCAGGACCCTGTAATGGGTAATTGGTGCTGTGTAGACATGGCGGCTGATCAGTGCTGCTCATAGCACTATGGATCGGTCAGGACCCTGTAATGGGTAATTGCTGCAGTGTAGACATGGCGGCTGATCAGTGCTACTCATAACACTATGGATCTGTCAGGACCCTGTAATGGGTAATTGCTACAGTGTAGACATGGCTGCTGATCAGTGCTGCTCATAGAACTATGGATCTGTCGGGTCCCTGTAATGGGTAATTGCTGCAGTATAGACATGGCTGCTGATCAGTGCTGCTCATAGCACTATGGATGTCAGGACCCTGTAATGGGTAATTGCTGCAGTGTAGACATGGCGGCTGATCAGTGCTGCTCATAGCACTATGGATCTGTCAGGACCCTGTAATGTGTAATTGCTGCAGTGTATACATGGCTGCTGATCAGTGCTGCTCATAGCACTATGGATCTGTCAGGTTCCTGTAATGAGTAATTGCTACAGTGTAGACAAGGCTGCTGATCAATGCTGCTCATAGCACTATGGATCTGTCAGGACCCTGTAATGGGTAATTGCTGCAGTGTAGACCTGTCTACTGATCAGTGCTGCTCATAGCACTTTGGATCTGTCAGGTCCCTGTAATGGGTAATTGCTGCAGTGTAGACATGGCTGCTGATCAGTGCTGCTCATAGCACTATGGATCTGTCAGGTCCCTGTAATGGGTAATTGCTGCAGTGTAGACATGGCTGCTGATCAGTGCTGCTCATAGCACTATGGATCTGTCAGGTCCATGTAATGGGTAATTGCTGCAGTGTAGACCTGTCTGCTGATCAGTGCTGCTCATAGCACTATGTATCTGTCAGGACCCTGTAATGGGTAATTGCTGCAGTGTAGACATGGCGGCTGATCAGTGCTGCTCATAGCACTATGGATGTCAGGACCCTGTAATGGGTAATTGCTGCAGTGTAGACATGGCTGCTGATCAGTGCTGCTCATAGCACTATGGATCTGTCAGGACCCTGTAATGGGTAATTGCTGCAGTGTAGACATGGCGGCTGATCAGTGCTACTCATAGCACTATGGATCTGTCAGGACCCTGTAATGGGTAATTGCTGCAGTGTAGACATGGCTGCTGATCAGTGCTGCTCATAGCACTATGGATGTCAGGACCCTGTAATGGGTAATTGCTGCAGTGTAGACATGGCTGCTGATCAGTGCTGCTCATAGCACTATGGATGTCAGGACCCTGTAATGGGTAATTGCTGCAGTGTTGACATGGCTGCTGATTAGTGCTGCTCATAACACTATGGATCAGTCAGGACCCTGTAATGGGTAATTGCTGCAGTGTAGACATGCTGGCTGATCAGTGCTGCTCATAGCACTATGGATCTGTCAGGACCCTGTAATGAGTAATTGCTGCAGTGTAGACATGGCTGCTGATCAGTGCTGCTCATAGCACTATGGATGTCAGGACCCTGTAATGGGTAATTGCTGCAGTGTAGACATGCTGGCTGATCAGTGCTGCTCATAGCACTATGGATCTGTCAGGACCCTGTAATGGGTAATTGCTGCAGTGTAGACATGGTGGCTGATCAGTGCTGCTCATAGCTCCATGGATGTCAGGACCCTGTAATGGGTAATTGCTGCAGTGTAGACATGGCTCCTGATCAGTGCTGCTCATAGCACTATGGATCTGTCAGGACCCTGTAATGGGTAATTGCTGCAGTGTAGACATGGCGGCTGATCAGTGCTGCTCACAGCACTATGGATGTCAGGACCCTGTAATGGGTAATTGCTGCAGTGTAGACATGGCGGCTGATCAGTGCTGCTCATAGCACTATGGATCTGTCAGGAACCTGTAATGGGTAATTGCTGCAGTGTACACATGCGGGCTGATCAGTGCTGCTCATAGCACTATGGATCTGTCAGGACCCTGTAATGAGTAATTGCTGCAGTGTAGACATGGCTGCTGATCAGTGCTGCTCATAGCACTATGGATCTGTCAGGACCCTGTATTGGGTAATTGCTGCAGTGTAGACATGGCTGCTGATCATTGCTGCTCATAGCACTATGGATCTGTCAGGACCCTGTAATGGGTAATTGCTGCAGTATAGACATGGCTGCTGATCAGTGCTGCTCATAGCACTATGGATGTCAGGACCCTGTAATGGGTAATTGCTGCAGTGTAGACATGGCTGCTGATTAGTGCTGCTCATAACACTATGGATCAGTCAGGACCCTGTAATGGGTAATTGCTGCAGTGTAGACATGGCTGCTGATCAGTGCTGCTCATAGCACTATGGATCTGTCAGGTCCGTGTAATGGGTAATTGCTGCAGTGTAGACATGGCGGCTGATCAGTGCTGCTCATAGCTCTTTGGATGTCAGGACCCTGTAATGGGTAATTGCTGCAGTGTAGACATGGCGGCTGATCAGTGCTGCTCACAGCACTATGGATGTCAGGACCCTGTAATGGGTAATTGCTGCAGTGTAGACATGGCGGCTGATCAGTGCTGCTCATAGCACTATGGATCTGTCAGGACCCTGTAATGGGTAATTGCTGCAGTGTACACATGCTGGCTGATCAGTGCTGCTCATAGCACTATGGATCTGTCAGGACCCTGTAATGAGTAATTGCTGCAGTGTAGACATGGCTGCTGATCAGTGCTGCTCATAGCACTATGGATCTGTCAGGACCCTATTTTGGGTAATTGCTGCAGTATAGACATGGCTGCTGATCAGTGCTGCTTATAGCACTATGGATCTGTCAGGACCCTGTAATGGGTAATTGCTGCAGTGTAGACCTGTCTACTGATCAGTGCTGCTCATAGCACTTTGGATCTGTCAGGTCCCTGTAATGGGTAATTGCTGCAGTGTAGACATGGCTGCTGATCAGTGCTGCTCATAGCACTATGGATCTGTCAGGTCCCTGTAATGGGTAATTGCTGCAGTGTAGACATGGCTGCTGATCAGTGCTGCTCATAGCACTATGGATCTGTCAGGTCCATGTAATGGGTAATTGCTGCAGTGTAGACCTGTCTGCTGATCAGTGCTGCTCATAGCACTATGTATCTGTCAGGACCCTGTAATGGGTAATTGCTGCAGTGTAGACATGGCGGCTGATCAGTGCTGCTCATAGCACTATGGATGTCAGGACCCTGTAATGGGTAATTGCTGCAGTGTAGACATGGCTGCTGATCAGTGCTGCTCATAGCACTATGGATCTGTCAGGACCCTGTAATGGGTAATTGCTGCAGTGTAGACATGGCGGCTGATCAGTGCTACTCATAGCACTATGGATCTGTCAGGACCCTGTAATGGGTAATTGCTGCAGTGTAGACATGGCTGCTGATCAGTGCTGCTCATAGCACTATGGATGTCAGGACCCTGTAATGGGTAATTGCTGCAGTGTAGACATGGCTGCTGATCAGTGCTGCTCATAGCACTATGGATGTCAGGACCCTGTAATGGGTAATTGCTGCAGTGTTGACATGGCTGCTGATTAGTGCTGCTCATAACACTATGGATCAGTCAGGACCCTGTAATGGGTAATTGCTGCAGTGTAGACATGCTGGCTGATCAGTGCTGCTCATAGCACTATGGATCTGTCAGGACCCTGTAATGAGTAATTGCTGCAGTGTAGACATGGCTGCTGATCAGTGCTGCTCATAGCACTATGGATGTCAGGACCCTGTAATGGGTAATTGCTGCAGTGTAGACATGGCTGCTGATTAGTGCTGCTCATAACACTATGGATCAGTCAGGACCCTGTAATGGGTAATTGCTGCAGTGTAGACATGCTGGCTGATCAGTGCTGCTCATAGCACTATGGATCTGTCAGGGCCCTGTAATGGGTAATTGCTGCAGTGTAGACATGGCTGCTGATCAGTGCTGCTCATAGCACTATGGATCTGTCAGGTCCCTGTAATGTTTTATTGCTGCAGTGTAGACATGGCTGCTGATCAGTGCTGCTTATAGCACTATGGATCTGTCAGGACCCTGTATTGGGTAATTGCTGCAGTGTAGACATGGCTGCTGATCAGTGCTGCTCATAGCACTATGGATCTGACATTACCCTGTATTGGGTAATTGCTGCAGTGTAGACATGGCTGCTGATCAGTGCTGCTCATAGCACTATGGATCTGTCAGGACCCTGTATTGGGTAATTGCTACAGTGTAGACATGGCGGCTGATCAGTGCTGCTCATAGCACTATGGAACTGTCAGGACCCTGTATTGGGTAATTGCTACAGTGTAGACATGGCAGCTGATCAGTGCCGCTCATAGCACTATGGATCTGTCAGGACCCTGTAATGGGTATTTGCTGCAGTGTAGACATGGCTGCTGATCAGTGCTGCTCATAGCACTATGGAACTGTCAGGACCCTGTATTGGGTAATTGCTGCAGTGTAGACATGGCTGCTGATCAGTGCTGCTCATAGCACTATGGATCTGTCAGGACCCTGTATTGGGTAATTGCTGCAGTGTAGACATGGCTGCTGATCAGTGCTGCTCATAGCACTATGGATCTGTCAGGACCCTGTATTGGGTAATTGCTACAGTGTAGACATGGCGGCTGATCAGTGCTGCTCATAGCACTATGGAACTGTCAGGACCCTGTATTGGGTAATTGCTACAGTGTAGACATGGCAGCTGATCAGTGCTGCTCATAGCAGTATGTATCTGTCAGGACCCTGTAATGGGTATTTGCTGCAGTGTAGACATAGCTGCTGATCAGTGCTGCTCATAGCACTATGGATCTGTCAGGACCCTGTAATGTGTAGTTGCTGCAGTGTAGACATGGCTGCTGATCAATACTACTCATAGCACTTTCGATCTGTCAGGTTCCTGTAATGGGTAATTGCTGCAGTGTAGACATGGCTGCTGATCAGTGCTGCTCATAGGACTATCTATCTGTCAGGTCCCTGTAATGTTTAATTGCTGCAGTGTTGACATGGCGGCTGATCAGTGCTGCTCATAGCACTATGGATCTGTCAGGGCCCTGTAATGAGTAATTGCTGCAGTGTAGACATGGCTGCTGATCAGTGCTGCTCATAGCACTATGGATCTGTCAGGTCCCTGTAATGGGCAATTGCTGCAGTGTATACATGGCGGCTGATCAGTGCTGTTCATAGCACTATGGATCTGTCAGGACCCTGTAATGGGTAATTGCTGCAGTGTAGACATGGCTGCTGATCAGTGCTGCTCATTGCTATATGGATCTGTCAGGACCCTGTAATGGGTAATTGCTGCAGTGTAGACATGGCGGCTGATCAGTGCTACTCATAGCACTATGGATCTGTCAGGACCCTGTAATGGGTAATTGCTACAGTGTAGACATGGCTGCTGATCAGTGCTGCTCATAGCACTATGGATGTCAGGACCCTGTAATGGGTAATTGCTGCAGTGTAGACATGGCGGCTGATCAGTGCTGCTCATAGCACTATGGATGTCAGGACTCTGTAATGGGTAATTGCTGCAGTGTAGACATGGCTGCTGATCATAGCACTATGGATCTGTCAGGACCCTGTAATGGGTAATTGCTGCAGTGTAGACATGGCTGCTGATCAGTGCTGCTCATAGCACTATGGATGTCAGGACCCTGTAATGGGTAATTGCTGCAGTGTAGACATGGCTGCTGATTAGTGCTGCTCATCATACTATGGATCAGTCAGGACCCTGTAATGGGTAATTGGTGCAGTGTAGACATGGCTGCTGATCAGTGCTGCTCATAGCACTATGGATCTGTCAGGTCCGTGTAATGGGTAATTGCTGCAGTGTAGACATGGCGGCTGATCAGTGCTGCTCATAGCTCTATGGATGTCAGGACCCTGTAATGGGTAATTGCTGCAGTGTAGACATGGCGGCTGATCAGTGCTGCTCACAGCACTATGGATGTCAGGACCCTGTAATGGGTAATTGCTGCAGTGTAGACATGGCGGCTGATCAGTGCTGCTCATAGCACTATGGATCTGTCAGGACCCTGTAATGGGTAATTGCTGCAGTGTACACATGCTGGCTGATCAGTGCTGCTCATAGCACTATGGATCTGTCAGGACCCTGTAATGAGTAATTGCTGCAGTGTAGACATGGCTGCTGATCAGTGCTGCTCATAGCACTATGTATCTGTCAGGACCCTGTAATGGGTATTTGCTGCAGTGTAGACATAGCTGCTGATCAGTGCTGCTCATAGCACTATGGATCTGTCAGGACCCTGTAATGTGTAGTTGCTGCAGTGTAGACATGGCTGCTGATCAGTGCTGCTCATGGCACTATGGATCTCTCAGGTTCCTGTAATGAGTAATTGCTACAGTGTAGACATGGCTGCTGATCAATACTGCTCATAGCACTTTCGATCTGTCAGGTTCCTGTAATGGGTAATTGCTGCAGTGTAGACATGGCTGCTGATCAGTGCTGCTCATAGGACTATGTATCTGTCAGGTCCCTGTAATGTTTAATTGCTGCAGTGTAGACATGGCGGCTGATCAGTGCTGCTCATAGCACTATGGATCTGTCAGGGCCCTGTAATGGGTAATTGCTGCAGTGTAGACATGGCTGCTGATCAGTGCTGCTCATAGCACTATGGATCTGTCAGGTTCCTGTAATGTTTTATTGCTGCAGTGTAGACATGGCTGCTGATCAGTGCTGCTCATAGCATTATGGATCTGTCAGGACCCTGTAATGGGTAATTGCTACATTGTATACATGGGTGCTGATCAGTGCTGCTCATAGCACTATGGATCTGTCAGGACCCTGTAATGGGTAATTGCTGCAGTGTAGACATGGCTGCTGATCAGTGCTGCTCATAGCACTATGGATCTGTCAGGTCCCTGTAATGGGCAATTGCTGCAGTGTATACATGGCGGCTGATCAGTGCTGTTCATAGCACTATGGATCTGTCAGGACCCTGTAATGGGTAATTGCTGCAGTGTAGACATGGCTGCTGATCAGTGCTGCTCATTGCTATATGGATCTGTCAGGACCCTGTAATGGGTAATTGCTGCAGTGTAGACATGGCGGCTGATCAGTGCTACTCATAGCACTATGGATCTGTCAGGACCCTGTAATGGGTAATTGCTACAGTGTAGACATGGCTGCTGATCAGTGCTGCTCATAGCACTATGGATGTCAGGACCCTGTAATGGGTAATTGCTGCAGTGTAGACATGGCGGCTGATCAGTGCTGCTCATAGCACTATGGATCTGTCAGGACCCTGTAATGGTTAATTGCTGCAGTGTACACATACTGGCTGATCAGTGCTGCTCATAGCACTATGGATCTGTCAGGACCCTGTAATGAGTAATTGCTGCAGTGTAGACATGGCTGCTGATCAGTGCTGCTCATAGCACTATGGATCTGTCAGGACCCTATTTTGGGTAATTGCTGCAGTGTAGACATGGGTGCTGATCAGTGCTGCTTATAGCACTATGGATCTGTCAGGACCCTGTATTGGGTAATTGCTGCAGTGTAGACATGGCTGCTGATCAGTGCTGCTCATAGCACTATGGATCTGACAGGACCCTGTATTGGGTAATTGCTGCAGTGTAGACATGGCTGCTGATCAGTGCTGCTCATAGCACTATGGATCTGTCAGGACCCTGTATTGGGTAATTGCTACAGTGTAGACATGGCGGCTGATCAGTGCTGCTCATAGCACTATGGAACTGTCAGGACCCTGTATTGGGTAATTGCTACAGTGTAGACATGGCAGCTGATCAGTGCCGCTCATAGCACTATGGATCTGTCAGGACCCTGTAATGGGTATTTGCTGCAGTGTAGACATGGCTGCTGATCAGTGCTGCTCATAGCACTATGGAACTGTCAGGACCCTGTATTGGGTTATTGCTGCAGTGTAGACATGGCTGCTGATCAGTGCTGCTCATAGCACTATGGATCTGTCAGGACCCTGTATTGGGTAATTGCTGCAGTGTAGACATGGCTGCTGATCAGTGCTGCTCATAGCACTATGGATCTGTCAGGACCCTGTATTGGGTAATTGCTACAGTGTAGACATGGCGGCTGATCAGTGCTGCTCATAGCACTATGGAACTGTCAGGACCCTGTATTGGGTAATTGCTACAGTGTAGACATGGCAGCTGATCAGTGCTGCTCATAGCACTATGTATCTGTCAGGACCCTGTAATGGGTATTTGCTGCAGTGTAGACATAGCTGCTGATCAGTGCTGCTCATAGCACTATGGATCTGTCAGGACCCTGTAATGTGTAGTTGCTGCAGTGTAGACATGGCTGCTGATCAATACTACTCATAGCACTTTCGATCTGTCAGGTTCCTGTAATGGGTAATTGCTGCAGTGTAGACATGGCTGCTGATCAGTGCTGCTCATAGGACTATCTATCTGTCAGGTCCCTGTAATGTTTAATTGCTGCAGTGTTGACATGGCGGCTGATCAGTGCTGCTCATAGCACTATGGATCTGTCAGGGCCCTGTAATGAGTAATTGCTGCAGTGTAGACATGGCTGCTGATCAGTGCTGCTCATAGCACTATGGATCTGTCAGGTCCCTGTAATGGGCAATTGCTGCAGTGTATACATGGCGGCTGATCAGTGCTGTTCATAGCACTATGGATCTGTCAGGACCCTGTAATGGGTAATTGCTGCAGTGTAGACATGGCTGCTGATCAGTGCTGCTCATTGCTATATGGATCTGTCAGGACCCTGTAATGGGTAATTGCTGCAGTGTAGACATGGCGGCTGATCAGTGCTACTCATAGCACTATGGATCTGTCAGGACCCTGTAATGGGTAATTGCTACAGTGTAGACATGGCTGCTGATCAGTGCTGCTCATAGCACTATGGATGTCAGGACCCTGTAATGGGTAATTGCTGCAGTGTAGACATGGCGGCTGATCAGTGCTGCTCATAGCACTATGGATGTCAGGACTCTGTAATGGGTAATTGCTGCAGTGTAGACATGGCTGCTGATCATAGCACTATGGATCTGTCAGGACCCTGTAATGGGTAATTGCTGCAGTGTAGACATGGCTGCTGATCAGTGCTGCTCATAGCACTATGGATGTCAGGAACCTGTAATGGGTAATTGCTGCAGTGTAGACATGGCTGCTGATTAGTGCTGCTCATCATACTATGGATCAGTCAGGACCCTGTAATGGGTAATTGCTGCAGTGTAGACATGGCTGCTGATCAGTGCTGCTCATAGCACTATGGATCTGTCAGGTCCGTGTAATGGGTAATTGCTGCAGTGTAGACATGGCGGCTGATCAGTGCTGCTCATAGCTCTATGGATTTCAGGACCCTGTAATGGGTAATTGCTGCAGTGTAGACATGGCGGCTGATCAGTGCTGCTCACAGCACTATGGATGTCAGGACCCTGTAATGGGTAATTGCTGCAGTGTAGACATGGCGGCTGATCAGTGCTGCTCATAGCACTATGGATCTGTCAGGACCCTGTAATGGGTAATTGCTGCAGTGTACACATGCTGGCTGATCAGTGCTGCTCATAGCACTATGGATCTGTCAGGACCCTGTAATGAGTAATTGCTGCAGTGTAGACATGGCTGCTGATCAGTGCTGCTCATAGCACTATGTATCTGTCAGGACCCTGTAATGGGTATTTGCTGCAGTGTAGACATAGCTGCTGATCAGTGCTGCTCATAGCACTATGGATCTGTCAGGACCCTGTAATGTGTACTTGCTGCAGTGTAGACATGGCTGCTGATCAGTGCTGCTCATGGCACTATGGATCTCTCAGGTTCCTGTAATGAGTAATTGCTACAGTGTAGACATGGCTGCTGATCAATACTGCTCATAGCACTTTCGATCTGTCAGGTTCCTGTAATGGGTAATTGCTGCAGTGTAGACATGGCTGCTGATCAGTGCTGCTCATAGGACTATGTATCTGTCAGGTCCCTGTAATGTTTAATTGCTGCAGTGTTGACATGGCGGCTGATCAGTGCTGCTCATAGCACTATGGATCTGTCAGGGCCCTGTAATGGGTAATTGCAGTGTAGACATGGCTGCTGATCAGTGCTGCTCATAGCACTATGGATCTGTCAGGTTCCTGTAATGTTTTATTGCTGCAGTGTAGACATGGCTGCTGATCAGTGCTGCTCATAGCATTATGGATCTGTCAGGACCCTGTAATGGGCAATTGCTGCAGTGTATACATGGCGGCTGATCAGTGCTGTTCATAGCACTATGGATCTGTCAGGACCCTGTAATGGGTAATTGCTGCAGTGTAGACATGGCTGCTGATCAGTGCTGCTCATTGCTATATGGATCTGTCAGGACCCTGTAATGGGTAATTGCTGCAGTGTAGACATGGCGGCTGATCAGTGCTACTCATAGCACTATGGATCTGTCAGGACCCTGTAATGGGTAATTGCTACAGTGTAGACATGGCTGCTGATCAGTGCTGCTCATAGCACTATGGATGTCAGGACCCTGTAATGGGTAATTGCTGCAGTGTAGACATGGCGGCTGATCAGTGCTTCTCATAGCACTATGGATGTCAGGACTCTGTAATGGGTAATTGCTGCAGTGTAGACATGGCTGCTGATCACTGCTGCTCATAGCACTATGGATCTGTCAGGACCCTGTAATGGGTAATTGCTGCAGTGTAGTCATGGCTGCTGATCAGTGCTGCTCATAGCACTATGGATGTCAGGACCCTGTAATGGGTAATTGCTGCAGTGTAGACATGGCTGCTGATTAGTGCTGCTCATCACACTATGGATCAGTCAGGACCCTGTAATGGGTAATTGCTACAGTGTAGACATGGCACCTGATCAGTGCTGCTCATAGCACTATGGATCTGTCAGGACCCTGTAATGGGTATTTGCTGCAGTGTAGACATGGCTGCTGATCAGTGCTGCTCATAGCACTATGGATGTCAGGACCCTGTAATGGGTAATTGCTGCAGTGTAGACATGGCTGCTGATTAGTGCTGCTCATCACACTATGGATCAGTCAGGACCCTGTAATGGGTAATTGCTACAGTGTAGACATGGCACCTGATCAGTGCTGCTCATAGCACTATGGATCTGTCAGGACCCTGTAATGGGTATTTGCTGAAGTGTAGACATGGCTGCTGATCAGTGCTGCTCATAGCACTATGGAACTGTCAGGACCCTGTATTGGGTAATTGCTGCAGTGTAGACATGGCTGCTGATCAGTGCTGCTCATAGCACTATGTATCTGTCAGGACCCTGTAATGGGTATTTGCTGCAGTGTAGACATAGCTGCTGATCAGTGCTGCTCATAGCACTATGGATCTGTCAGGACCCTGTAATGTGTAGTTGCTGCAGTGTAGACATGGCTGCTGATCAGTGCTGCTCATGGCACTATGGATCTGTCAGGTTCCTGTAATGAGTAATTGCTACAGTGTAGACATGGCTGCTGATCAATACTGCTCATAGCACTTTCGATCTGTCAGGTTCCTGTAATGGGTAATTGCTGCAGTGTAGACATGGCTGCTGATCAGTGCTGCTCATAGGACTATGTATCTGTCAGGTCCCTGTAATGTTTAAATGCTGCAGTGTAGACATGGCGGCTGATCAGTGCTGCTCATAGCACTATGGATCTGTCAGGGCCCTGTAATGGGTAATTGCTGCAGTGTAGACATGGCTGCTGATCAGTGCTGCTCATAGCACTATGGATCTGTCAGGTCCCTGTAATGTTTTATTGCTGCAGTGTAGACATGGCTGCTGATCAGTGCTGCTCATAGCATTATGGATCTGTCAGGACCCTGTAATGGGTAATTGCTACATTGTATACATGGGTGCTGATCAGTGCTGCTCATAGCACTATGGATATGTCAGGACCCTGTAATGGGTAATTGCTGCAGTGTAGACATGGCTGCTGATCAGTGCTGCTCATAGCACTATGGATCTGTCAGGTCCCTGTAATGGGTAATTGCTGCAGTGTATACATGGCTGCTGATCAGTGCTGTTCATAGCACTATGGATCTGTCAGGACCCTGTAATGGGTAATTGCTGCAGTGTAGACATGGCTGCTGATCAGTGCTGCTCATTGCTATATGGATCTGTCAGGACCCTGTAATGGGTAATTGCTGCAGTGTAGATATGGCGGCTGATCAGTGCTACTCATAGCACTATGGATCTGTCAGGACCCTGTAATGGGTAATTGCTACAGTGTAGACATGGCTGCTGATCAGTGCTGCTCATAGCACTATGGATGTCAGGACCCTGTAATGGGTAATTGCTACAGTGTAGACATGGCTGCTGATCAGTGCTGCTCATAGCACTATGGATGTCAGGACTCTGTAATTGGTAATTGATGCAGTGTAGACATGGCTGCTGATCACTGCTGCTCATAGCACTATGGATCTGTCAGGACCCTGTAATGGGTAATTGCTGCAGTGTAGACATGGCTGCTGATCAGTGCTGCTCATAGCACTATGGATGTCAGGACCCTGTAATGGGTAATTGCTGCAGTGTAGACATGGCTGCTGATCAGTGCTGCTCATAACACTATGGATCAGTCAGGACCCTGTAATGGGTAATTGCTGCAGTGTAGACATGGCTGCTGATCAGTGCTGCTCACAGCACTATGGATCTGTCAGGTCCGTGTAATGGGTAATTGCTGCAGTGTAGACATGGCGGCTGATCAGTGCTGCTCATAGCTCTATGGATGTCAGGACCCTGTAATGGGTAATTGCTGCAGTGCAGACATGGCGGCTGATCAGTGCTGCTCACAGCACTATGGATGTCAGGACCCTGTAATGGGTAATTGCTGCAGTGTAGACTTGGCGGCTGATCAGTGCTGCTCATAGCACTATGGATCTGTCAGGACCCTGTAATGGGTAATTTCTGCAGTGTACACATGCTGGCTGATCAGTGCTGCTCATAGCACTATGGATCTGTCAGGACCCTGTAATGAGTAATTGCTGCAGTGTAGACATGGCTGCTGATCAGTGCTGCTCATAGCACTATGGATCTGTCAGGACCCTGTAATGTTTAATTGCTGCAGTGTTGACATGGCTGCTGATCAGTGCTGCTCATTGCTATATGGATCTGTCAGGACCCTGTATTGGGTAATTGCTGCAGTGTAGACATGGCTGCTGATCAGTGCTGCTCATAGCACTATGGATCTGTCACGACCCTGTATTGGGTAATTGCTACAGTGTAGACATGGCGGCTGATCAGTGCTGCTCATAGCACTATGGAACTGTCAGGACCCTGTGTTGGGTAATTGCTACAGTGTAGACATGGCAGCTGATCAGTGCTGCTCATAGCACTATGTATCTGTCAGGACCCTGTAATGGGTATTTGCTGCAGTGTAGAAATAGCTGCTGATCAGTGCTGCTCATAGCACTATGGATCTGTCAGGACCCTGTAATGTGTAGTTGCTGCAGTGTAGACATGGCTGCTGATCAATACTACTCATAGCACTTTCGATCTGTCAGGTTCCTGTAATGGGTAATTGCTGCAGTGTAGACATGGCTGCTGATCAGTGCTGCTCATAGGACTATGTATCTGTCAGGTCCCTGTAATGTTTAATTGCTGCAGTGTTGACATGGCGGCTGATCAGTGCTGCTCATAGCACTATGGATCTGTCAGGGCCCTGTCATGAGTAATTGCTGCAGTGTAGACATGGCTGCTGATCAGTGCTGCTCATAGCACTATGGATCTGTCAGTTCCCTGTAATGGGCAATTGCTGCAGTGTATACATGGCGGCTGATCAGTGCTGTTCATAGCACTATGGATCTGTCAGGACCCTGTAATGGGTAATTGCTGCAGTGTAGACATGGCTGCTGATCAGTGCTGCTCATTGCTATATGGATCTGTCAGGACCCTGTAATGGGTAATTGCTGCAGTGTAGACATGGCGGCTGATCAGTGCTACTCATAGCACTATGGATCTGTCAGGACCCTGTAATGGGTAATTGCTACAGTGTAGACATGGCTGCTGATCAGTGCTGCTCATAGCACTATGGATGTCAGGACCCTGTAATGGGTAATTGCTGCAGTGTAGACATGGCGGCTGATCAGTGCTGCTCATAGCACTATGGATGTCAGGACTCTGTAATGGGTAATTGCTGCAGTGTAGACATGGCTGCTGATCATAGCACTATGGATCTGTCAGGACCCTGTAATGGGTAATTGCTGCAGTGTAGACATGGCTGCTGATCAGTGCTGCTCATAGCACTATGGATGTCAGGACCCTGTAATGAGTAATTGCTGCAGTGTAGACATGGCTGCTGATTAGTGCTGCTCATCACACTATGGATCAGTCAGGACCCTGTAATGGGTAATTGCTGCAGTGTAGACATGGCTGCTGATCAGTGCTGCTCATAGCACTATGGATCTGTCAGGTCCGTGTAATGGGTAATTGCTGCAGTGTAGACATGGCGGCTGATCAGTGCTGCTCATAGCTCTATGGATGTCAGGACCCTGTAATGGGTAATTGCTGCAGTGTATACATGGCGGCTGATCAGTGCTGCTCACAGCACTATGGATGTCAGGACCCTGTAATGGGTAATTGCTGCAGTGTAGACATGGCGGCTGATCAGTGCTGCTCATAGCACTATGGATCTGTCAGGACCCTGTAATGGGTAATTGCTGCAGTGTACACATGCTGGCTGATCAGTGCTGCTCATAGCACTATGGATCTGTCAGGACCCTGTAATGAGTAATTGCTGCAGTGTAGACATGGCTGCTGATCAGTGCTGCTCATAGCACTATGTATCTGTCAGGACCCTGTAATGTGTAGTTGCTGCAGTGTAGACATGGCTGCTGATCAGTGCTGCTCATGGCACTATGGATCTGTCAGGTTCCTGTAATGAGTAATTGCTACAGTGTAGACATGGCTGCTGATCAATACTGCTCATAGCACTTTCGATCTGTCAGGTTCCTGTAATGGGTAATTGCTGCAGTGTAGACATGGTTGCTGATCAGTGCTGCTCATAGGACTATGTATCTGTCAGGTCCCTGTAATGTTTAATTGCTGCAGTGTAGACATGGCGGCTGATCAGTGCTGCTCATAGCACTATGGATCTGTCAGGGCCCTGTAATGGGTAATTGCTGCAGTGTAAACATGGCTGCTGATCAGTGCTGCTCATAGCACTATGGATCTGTCAGTTCCCTCTAATGGGCAATTGCTGCAGTGTATACATGGCGGCTGATCAGTGCTGTTCATAGCACTATGGATCTGTCAGGACCCTGTAATGGGTAATTGCTGCAGTGTAGACATGGTTGCTGATCAGTGCTGCTCATTGCTATATGGATCTGTCAGGACCCTGTAATGGGTAATTGCTGCAGTGTAGACATGGTGGCTGATCAGTGCTACTCATAGCACTATGGATCTGTCAGGACCCTGTAATGGGTAATTGCTACAGTGTAGACATGGCTGCTGATCAGTGCTGCTCATAGCACTATGGATGTCAGGACCCTGTAATGGGTAATTGCTGCAGTGTAGACATGGCGGCTGATCAGTGCTGCTCATAGCACTATGGATGTCAGGACTCTGTAATGGGTAATTGCTGCAGTGTAGACATGGCTGCTGATCACTGCTGCTCATAGCACTATGGATCTGTCAGGACCCTGTAATGGGTAATTGCTGCAGTGTAGACATGGCTGCTGATCAGTGCTGCTCATAGCACTATGGATGTCAGGACCCTGTAATGGGTAATTGCTGCAGTGTAGACATGGCTGCTGATTAGTGCTGCTCATCACACTATGGATCAGTCAGGACCCTGTAATGGGTAATTGCTGCAGTGTAGACATGGTTGCTGATAAGTGCTGCTCATAGCACTATGGATCTGTCAGGTCCCTGTAATGGGTAATTGCTGCAGTGTAGACATGGCGGCTGATCAGTGCTGCTCATAGCTCTAATGATGTCAGGACCCTGTAATGGGTAATTGCTGCAGTGTAGACATGGCAGCTGATCAGTGCTGCTCATAGCTCTATGGATCTGTCAGGACCCTGTAATGGGTAATTGCTGCAGTGTACACTTGCTGGCTGATCAGTGCTGTTCATAGCACTATGGATCTGTCAGGACCCTGTAATGGGTAATTGTTGCAGTGTAGACATGGCTGCTGATCAGTGCTGCTCATTGCTCTATGGATCTGTCAGGACCCTGTAATGGGTAATTGCTGCAGTGTAGACATGGCGGCTGATCAGTGCTACTCATAGCACTATGGATCTGTCAGGACCCTGTAATGGGTAATTGCTACAGTGTAGACATGGCTGCTGATCAGTGCTGCTCATAGAACTATGGATCTGTCGGGTCCCTGTAATGGGTAATTGCTGCAGTGTAGACATGGCGGATGATCAGTGCTGCTCATAGCTCTATGGATGTCAGGACCCTGTAATGGGTAATTGCTGCAGTGTAGACATGGCTCCTGATCAGTGCTGCTCATAGCACTATGGATCTGTCAGGACCCTGTAATGGGTAATTGCTGCAGTGTAGACATGGCGGCTGATCAGTGCTGCTCACATCACTATGGATGTCAGGACCCTGTAATGGGTAATTGCTGCAGTGTAGACATGGCGGCTGATCAGTGCTGCTCATAGCACTATGGATCTGTCAGGAACCTGTAATGGGTAATTGCTACAGTGTACACATGCTGGCTGATCAGTGCTGCTCATAGCACTATGGATCTGTCAGGACCCTGTAATGAGTAATTGCTGCAGTGTAGACATGGCTGCTGATCAGTGCTGCTCATAGCATTATGGATCTGTCAGGACCCTGTATTGGGTAATTGCTGCAGTGTAGACATGGCTGCTGATCATTGCTGCTCATAGCACTATGGATCTGTCAGGACCCTGTAATGGGTAATTGCTGCAGTGTAGACATGGCTGCTGATTAGTGCTGCTCATAACACTATGGATCAGTCAGGACCCTGTAATGGGTAATTGCTGCAGTGTAGACATGGCTGCTGATCAGTGCTGCTCATAGCACTATGGATCTGTCAGGTCCCTGTAATGTTTTATTGCTGCAGTTTAGACATGGCTGCTGATCAGTGCTGCTCATAACATTATGGATCTGTCAGGACCCTGTAATGGGTAATTGCTACATTGTAGACATGGGTGCTGATCAGTGCTGCTCATAGCACTATGGATCTGTCAGGACCCTGTAATGGGTATTTGCTGCAGTGTAGACATGGCTGCTGATCAGTGCTGCTCATAGCACTATGGAACTGTCAGGACCCTGTATTGGGTAATTGCTGCAGTGTAGACATGGCTGCTGATCAATACTGCTCATAGCACTATGTATCTGTCAGGACCCTGTAATGGGTATTTGCTGCAGTGTAGACATAGCTGCTGATCAGTGCTGCTCATAGGACTATGTATCTGTCAGGTCCCTGTAATGTTTAATTGCTGTAGTGTAGACATGGCGGCTGATCAGTGCTGCTCATAGCACTATGGATCTGTCAGGGCCCTGTAATGGGTAATTGCTGCAGTGTAGACATGGCTGCTGATCAGTGCTGCTCATAGCACTATGGATCTGTCAGGTCCCTGTAATGTTTTATTGCTGCAGTGTAGACATGGCTGCTGATCAGTGCTGCTCATAGCATTATGGATCTGTCAGGACCCTGTAATGGGTAATTGCTACATTGTATACATGGGTGCTGATCAGTGCTTCTCATAGCACTATGGATCTGTCAGGACCCTGTAATGGGTAATTGCTGCAGTGTAGACATGGCTGCTGATCAGTGCTGCTCATAGCACTATGGATCTGTCAGGTCCCTGTAATGGGTAATTGCTGCAGTGTATACATGGCGGCTGATCAGTGCTGTTCATAGCACTATGGATCTGTCAGGACCCTGTAATGGGTAATTGCTGCAGTGTAGACATGGCTGCTGATCAGTGCTGCTCATTGCTTTATGGATCTGTCAGGACCCTGTAATGTGTAATTGCTGCAGTGTAGACATGGCGGCTGATCAGTGCTACTCATAGCACTATGGATCTGTCAGGACCCTGTAATGGGTAATTGCTACAGTGTAGACATGGCTGCTGATCAGTGCTGCTCATAGCACTATGGATGTCAGGACCCTGTAATGGGTAATTGCTACAGTGTAGACATGGCTGCTGATCAGTGCTGCTCATAGCACTATGGATGTCAGGACTCTCTAATGGGTAATTGATGCAGTGTAGACATGGCTGCTGATCACTGCTGCTCATAGCACTATGGATCTGTCAGGACCCTGTAATGGGTAATTGCTGCAGTGTAGACATGGCTGATGATCAGTGCTGCTCATAGCACTATGGATGTCAGGACCCTGTAATGGGTAATTGCTGCAGTGTAGACATGGCTGCTGATCAGTGCTGCTCATAACACTATGGATCAGTCAGGACCCTGTAATGGGTAATTGCTGCAGTGTAGACATGGCTGCTGATCAGTGCTGCTCACAGCACTATGGATCTGTCAGGTCCGTGTAATGGGTAATTGCTGCAGTGTAGACATGGCGGCTGATCAGTGCTGCTCATAGCTCTATGGATGTCAGGACCCTGTAATGGGTAATTGCTGCAGTGCAGACATGGCGGCTGATCAGTGCTGCTCACAGCACTATGGATGTCAGGACCCTGTAATGGGTAATTGCTGCAGTGTAGACATGGCGGCTGATCAGTGCTGCTCATAGCACTATGGATCTGTCAGGACCCTGTAATGGGTAATTTCTGCAGTGTACACATGCTGGCTGATCAGTGCTGCTCATAGCACTATGGATCTGTCAGGACCCTGTAATGAGTAATTGCTGCAGTGTAGACATGGCTGCTGATCAGTGCTGCTCATAGCACTATGGATCTGTCAGGACCCTATGTTGGGTAATTGCTGCAGTGTAGACATGGCTGCTGATCAGTGCTTCTTATAGCACTATGTATCTGTCAGGACCCTGTATTGGGTAATTGCTGCAGTGTAGACATGGCTGCTGATCAGTGCTGCTCATAGCACTATGGATCTGTCAGGACCCTGTATTGGGTAATTGCTGCAGTGTAGACATGGCGGCTGATCAGTGCTGCTCATAGCACTATGGATCTGTCAGGACCCTGTATTGGGTAATTGCTGCAGTGTAGACATGGCGGCTGATCAGTGCTGCTCATAGCACTATGGAACTGTCAGGACCCTGTATTGGGTAATTGCTACAGTGTAGACATGGCAGCTGATCAGTGCTGCTCATAGCACTATGTATCTGTCAGGACCCTGTAATGGGTATTTGCTGCAGTGTAGACATAGCTGCTGATCAGTGCTGCTCATAGCACTATGGATCTGTCAGGACCCTGTAATGTGTAGTTGCTGCAGTGTAGACATGGCTGCTGATCAATACTGCTCATAGTACTTTCGATCTGTCAGGTTCCTGTAATGGGTAATTGCTGCAGTGTAGACATGGCTGCTGATCAGTGCTGCTCATAGGACTATGTATCTGTCAGGTCCCTGTAATGTTTAATTGCTGCAGTGTAGACATGGCGGCTGATCAGTGCTGCTCATAGCACTATGGATCTGTCAGGGCCCTGTAATGAGTAATTGCTGCAGTTTAGACATGGCTGCTGATCAGTGCTGCTCATAGCACTATGAATCTGTCAGGTCCCTGTAATGTTTTATTGCTGCAGTGTAGACATGGCTGCTGATCAGTGCTGCTCATAACATTATGGATCTGTCAGGACCCTGTAATGGGTAATTGCTACATTGTAGACATGGGTGCTGATCAGTGCTGCTCATAGCACTATGGATCTGTCAGGACCCTGTAATGGGTAATTGCTGCAGTGTAGACATGGCGGCTGATCAGTGCTGCTCATAGCACTATGGATCTGTCAGGACCCTGTAATGGGTAATTGCTACAGTGTAGACATGGCTGCTGATCAGTGCTGCTCATAGAACTATGGATCTGTCGGGTCCCTGCAATGGGTAATTGCTGCAGTGTAGACATGGCTGCTGATCAGTGCTGCTCATAGCACTATGGATGTTAGGACCCTGTAATGGGTAATTGCTGCAGTGTAGACATGGCGGCTGATCAGTGCTGCTCATAGCACTATGGATGTCAGGACTCTGTAATGGGTAATTGCTGCAGTGTAGACATGGCTGCTGATCACTGCTGCTCATAGCACTATGGATCTGTCAGGACCCTGTAATGGGTAATTGCTGCAGTGTAGACATGGCTGCTGATCAGTGCTGCTCATAGCACTATGGATGTCAGGACCCTGTAATGGGTAATTGCTGCAGTGTAGACATGGTTGCTGATCAGTGCTGCTCATAGCACTATGGATCTGTCAGGTCCCTGTAATGGGTAATTGCTGCAGTGTAGACATGGCGGCTGATCAGTGCTGCTCATAGCTCTAATGATGTCAGGACCCTGTAATGGGTAATTGCTGCAGTGTAGACATGGCAGCTGATCAGTGCTGCTCATAGCTCTATGGATCTGTCAGGGCCCTGTAATGGTTAATTGCTGCAGTGTACACTTGCTGGCTGATCAGTGCTGTTCATAGCACTATGGATCTGTCAGGACCCTGTAATGGGTAATTGTTGCAGTGTAGACATGGCTGCTGATCAGTGCTGCTCATTGCTCTATGGATCTGTCAGGACCCTGTAATGGGTAATTGCTGCAGTGTAGACATGGCGGCTGATCAGTGCTACTCATAGCACTATGGATCTGTCAGGACCCTGTAATGGGTAATTGCTACAGTGTAGACATGGCTGCTGATCAGTGCTGCTCATAGAACTATGGATCTGTCGGGTCCCTGTAATGGGTAATTGCTGCAGTGTAGACATGGCGGATGATCAGTGCTGCTCATAGCTCTATGGATGTCAGGACCCTGTAATGGGTAATTGCTGCAGTGTAGACATGGCTCCTGATCAGTGCTGCTCATAGCACTATGGATCTGTCGGGTCCCTGTAATGGGTAATTGCTGCAGTGTAGACATGGCGGCTGATCAGTGCTGCTCACATCACTATGGATGTCAGGACCCTGTAATGGGTAATTGCTGCAGTGTAGACATGGCGGCTGATCAGTGCTGCTCATAGCACTATGGATCTGTCAGGAACCTGTAATGGGTAATTGATGCAGTGTACACATGCTGGCTGATCAGTGCTGCTCATAGCACTATGGATCTGTCAGGACCCTGTAATGAGTAATTGCTGCAGTGTAGACATGGCTGCTGATGAGTGCTGCTCATAGCATTATGGATCTGTCAGGACCCTGTATTGGGTAATTGCTGCAGTGTAGACATGGCTGCTGATCATTGCTGCTCATAGCACTATGGATCTGTCAGGACCCTGTAATGGGTAATTGCTGCAGTGTAGACATGGCTGCTGATTAGTGCTGCTCATAACACTATGGATCAGTCAGGACCCTGTAATGGGTAATTGCTGCAGTGTAGACATGCTGCTGATCAGTGCTGCTCATAGCACTATGGATCTGTCAGGTCCCTGTAATGTTTTATTGCTGCAGTGTAGACATGGCTGCTGATCAGTGCTGCTCATAACATTATGGATCTGTCAGGACCCTGTAATGGGTAATTGCTACATTGTAGACATGGGTGCTGATCAGTGCTGCTCATAGCACTATGGATGTTAGGACCCTGTAATGGGTAATTGCTGCAGTGTAGACATGGCGCCTGATCAGTGCTGCTCATAGCTCTAATGATGTCAGGACCCTGTAATGGGTAATTGCTGCAGTGTAGACATGGCAGCTGATCAGTGCTGCTCATAGCTGTATGGATCTGTCAGGACCCTGTAATGGGTAATTGCTGCAGTGTACACTTGCTGGCTGATCAGTGCTGTTCATAGCACTATGGATCTGTCAGGACCCTGTAATGGGTAATTGTTGCAGTGTAGACATGGCTGCTGATCAGTGCTGCTCATTGCTCTATGGATCTGTCAGGACCCTGTAATGGGTAATTGCTGCAGTGTAGACATGGCGGCTGATCAGTGCTGCTCATAGCTCTATGGATGTCAGGACCCTGTAATGGGTAATTGCTGCAGTGTAGACATGGCTCCTGATCAGTGCTGCTCACAGCACTATGGATGTCAGGACCCTGTAATGGGTAATTGCTGCAGTGTAGACATGGCGGCTGATCAGTGCTGCTCATAGCACTATGGATCTGTCAGGAACCTGTAATGGGTAATTGCTGCAGTGTACACATGCTGGCTGATCAGTGCTGCTCATAGCACTATGGATCTGTCAGGACCCTGTAATGAGTAATTGCTGCAGTGTAGACATGGCTGCTGATCATTGCTGCTCATAGCATTATGGATCTGTCAGGACCCTGTATTGGGTAATTGCTGCAGTGTAGACATGGCTGCTGATCATTGCTGCTCATAGCATTATGGATCTGTCAGGACCCTGTATTGGGTAATTGCTGCAGTGTAGACATGGCTGTTGATTAGTGCTGCTCATAACACTATGGATCAGTCAGGACCCTGTAATGGGTAATTGCTGCAGTGTAGACATGGCTGCTGATCAGTGCTGCTCATAGCACTATGGATCTGTCAGGTCCGTGTAATGGGTAATTGCTGCAGTGTAGACATGGCGGCTGATCAGTGCTGCTCATAGCTCTAAGGATGTCAGGACCCTGTAATGGGTAATTGCTGCAGTGTAGACATGGCAGCTGATCAGTGCTGCTCATAGCTCTATGGATCTGTCAGGACCCTGTAATGGGTAATTGCTGCAGTGTACACTTGCTGGCTGATCAGTGCTGTTCATATGACTATGGATCTGTCAGGACCCTGTAATGGGTAATTGCTGCAGTGTAGACATGGCTGCTGATCAGTGCTGCTCATTGCTCTATGGATCTGTCACGACCCTGTAATGGGTAATTGCTGCACTGTAGACATGGCGGCTGATCAGTGCTACTCATAGCACTATGGATCTGTCAGGACCCTGTAATGGGTAATTGCTACAGTGTAGACATGGCTGCTGATCAGTGCTGCTCATAGAACTATGGATCTGTCGGGTCCCTGTAATGGGTAATTGCTGCAGTGTAGACATGGCGGCTGATCAGTGCTGCTCATAGCACTATGGATGTCAGGACTCTGTAATGGGTAATTGCTGCAGTGTAGACATGGCTGCTGATCACTGCTGCTCATAGCACTATGGATCTGTCAGGACCCTGTTATGGGTAATTGCTGCAGTGTAGACATGGCTGCTGATCAGTGCTGCTCATAGCACTTTGGATGTCAGGACCCTGTAATGGGTAATTGCTGCAGTGTAGACATGCTGGCTGATCAGTGCTGCTCATAGCACTATGGATCTGTCAGGACCCTGTAATGAGTAATTGCTGCAGTGTAGACATGGCTGCTGATCAGTGCTGCTCATAGCACTATGGATCTGTCAGGTCCCTGTAATGGGTAATTGCTGCAGTGTAGACATGGCGGATGATCAGTGCTGCTCATAGCTCTATGGGTGTCAGGACCCTGTAATGGATAATTGCTGCAGTGTAGACATGGCTCCTGATCAGTGCTGCTCATAGCACTATGGATCTGTCAGGACCCTGTAATGGGTAATTGCTGCAGTGTAGACATGTCGGCTGATCAGTGCTGCTCACAGCACTATGGATGTCAGGACCCTGTAATGGGTAATTGCTGCAGTGTAGACATGGCGGCTGATCAGTGCTGCTCATAGCACTATGGATCTGTCAGGAACCTGTAATGGGTAATTGCTGCAGTGTAGACATGGCTGCTGATCATTGCTGCTCATAACATTATGGATCTGTCAGGACCCTGTATTGGGTAATTGCTGCAGTGTAGACATGGCTGCTGATCATTGCTGCTCATAGCACTATGGATCTGTCAGGACCCTGTAATGGGTAATTGCTGCAGTATAGACATGGCTGCTGATCAGTGCTGCTCATAGCACTATGGATGTCAGGACCCTGTAATGGGTAATTGCTGCAGTGTAGACATGGCTGCTGATTAGTGCTGCTCATAACACTATGGATCAGTCAGGACCCTGTAATGGGTAATTGCAGTGTAGACATGGCTGTTGATCAGTGCTGATCATAGCACTATTGATCTGTCAGGTCCGTGTAATGGGTAATTGCTGCAGTGTAGACATGGCGGCTGATCAGTGCTGTTCATAGCACTATGGATCTGTCAGGTCCGTGTAATGGGTAATTGCTGCAGTGTAGACATGGCGGGTGATCAGTGCTGCTCATAGCACTATGGATCTGTCAGGACCCTGTAATGGGTAATTGCTGCAGTGTACACATGCTGGCTGATCAGTGCTGCTCATAGCACTATGGATCTGTCAGTACCCTGTAATGAGTAATTGCTGCAGTGTAGACATGGCTGCTGATCAGTGCTGCTCATAGCACTATGGATCTGTCAGGACCCTGTATTGGGTAATTGCTGCAGTGTAGACATGGCTGCTGATCAGTGCTGCTTATAGCACTATGGATCTGTCAGGACCCTGTATTGGGTAATTGCTGCAGGGTAGACATGGCTGCTGATCAGTGCTGCTCATAGCACTATGCATCTGTCAGGACCCTGTATTGGGTAATTGCTGCAGTGTAGACATGGCTGCTGATTAGTGCTGCTCATAGCACTATGGATCTGTCAGGACCCTGTATTGGGTAATTGCTACAGTGTAGACATGGCGGCTGATCAGTGCTGCTCATAGCACTATGGAACTGTCAGGACCCTGTATTGGGTAATTGCTACAGTGTAGACATGGCGGCTGATCAGTGCTGCTCATAGCACTATGGAACTGTCAGGACCCTGTATTGGGTAATTGCTACAGTGTAGACATGGCAGCTGATCAGTGCTGCTCAAAGCACTATGTATCAGTCAGGACCCTGTAATGGGTATTTGCTGCAGTGTAGACATGGCTGCTGATCAGTGCTGCTCATGGCACTATGGATCTGTCAGGTTCCTGTAATGAGTAATTGCTACAGTGTAGACATGGCTGCTGATCAATACTGCTCATAGCACTTTCGATCTGACAGGTTCCTGTAATGGGTAATTGCTGCAGTGTAGACATGGCTGCTGATCAGTGCTTCTCATAGCACTATGTATCTGTCAGGTCCCTGTAATGTGTAATTGCTGCAGTGTAGACATGGCTGCTGATCAGTGCTGCTCATAGCACTATGGATCTGTCAGGTCCCTGTAATGTTTTATTGCTGCAGTGTAGACATGGCTGCTGATCTGTGCTGCTCATAGCATTATGGATCTGTCAGGACCCTGTAATGGGTAATTGCTACATTGTAGACATGGCTGCTGATCAGTGCTGCTCATAGCACTATGGATCTGTCAGGACCCTGTAATGGGTAATTGCTGCTGTGTATACATGGCGGCTGATCAGTGCTGTTCATAGCACTATGGATCTGTCAGGACCCTGTAATGGGTAATTGCTGCTGTGTATACATGGCTGCTGATCAGTGCTGCTCATAGCACTATGGATGTCAGGACTCTGTAATGGGTAATTGCTGCAGTGTAGACATGGCTGCTGATCACTGCTGCTCATAGCACTATGGATCTGTCAGGACCCTGTAATGGGTAATTGCTGCAGTGTAGACATGGCTGCTGATCAGTGCTGCTCATAGCACTATGGATGTCAGGACCCTGTAATGGGTAATTGCTGCAGTGTTGACATGCTGGCTGATCAGTGCTGCTCATAGCACTATGGATCTGTCAGGACCCTGTAATGAGTAATTGCTGCAGTGTAGACATGGCTGCTGATCAGTGCTGCTCATAGCACTATGGATCTGTCAGGTCCCTGTAATGGGTAATTGCTGCAGTGTAGACATGGCGGCTGATCAGTGCTGCTCATAGCTCTATGGGTGTCAGGACCCTGTAATGGATAATTGCTGCAGTGTAGACATGGCTCCTGATCAGTGCTGCTCATAGCACTATGGATCTGTCAGGACCCTGTAATGGGTAATTGCTGCAGTGTAGACATGTCGGCTGATCAGTGCTGCTCACAGCACTATGGATGTCAGGACCCTGTAATGGGTAATTGCTGCAGTGTAGACATGGCGGCTGATCAGTGCTGCTCATAGCACTATGGATCTGTCAGGAACCTGTAATGGGTAATTGCTGCAGTGTACACATGCTGGCTGAACAGTGCTGCTCATAGCACTATGGATCTGTCAGGACCCTGTAATGGGTAATTGCTGCAGTATAGACATGGCTGCTGATCAGTGCTGCTCATAGCACTATGGATGTCAGGACCCTGTAATGGGTAATTGCTGCAGTGTAGACATGGCTGCTGATTAGTGCTGCTCATAACACTATGGATCAGTCAGGACCCTGTAATGGGTAATTGCAGTGTAGACATGGCTGTTGATCAGTGCTGATCATAGCACTATTGATCTGTCAGGTCCGTGTAATGGGTAATTGCTGCAGTGTAGACATGGCGGCTGATCAGTGCTGTTCATAGCACTATGGATCTGTCAGGTCTGTGTAATGGGTAATTGCTGCAGTGTAGACATGGCGGCTGATCAGTGCTGCTCATAGCACTATGGATCTGTCAGGACCCTGTAATGGGTAATTGCTGCAGTGTACACATGCTGGCTGATCAGTGCTGCTCATAGCACTATGGATCTGTCAGTACCCTGTAATGAGTAATTGCTGCAGTGTAGACATGGCTGCTGATCAGTGCTGCTCATAGCACTATGGATCTGTCGGGACCCTGTATTGGGTAATTGCTGCAGTGTAGACATGGCTGCTGATCAGTGCTGCTTATAGCACTATGGATCTGTCAGGACCCTGTATTGGGTAATTGCTGCAGGGTAGACATGGCTGCTGATCAGTGCTGCTCATAGCACTATGGATCTGTCAGGACCCTGTATTGGGTAATTGCTGCAGTGTAGACATGGCTGCTGATTAGTGCTGCTCATAGCACTATGGATCTGTCAGGACCCTGTATTGGGTAATTGCTACAGTGTAGACATGGCGGCTGATCAGTGCTGCTCATAGCACTATGGAACTGTCAGGACCCTGTATTGGGTAATTGCTACAGTGTAGACATGGCAGCTGATCAGTGCTGCTCATAGCACTATGTATCAGTCAGGACCCTGTAATGGGTATTTGCTGCAGTGTAGACATGGCTGCTGATCAGTGCTGCTCATGGCACTATGGATCTGTCAGGTTCCTGTAATGAGTAATTGCTACAGTGTAGACATGGCTGCTGATCAATACTGCTCATAGCACTATGGATCTGTCAGGACCCTGTAATGTGTAGTTGCTGCAGTGTAGACATGGCTGCTGATCAGTGCTGCTCATGGCACTATGGATCTGTCAGGTTCCTGTAATGAGTAATTGCTACAGTGTAGACATGGCTGCTGATCAATACTGCTCATAGCACTTTCGATCTGTCAGGTTCCTGTAATGGGTAATTGCTGCAGTGTAGACATGGCTGCTGATCAGTGCTTCTCATAGCACTATGTATCTGTCAGGTCCCTGTAATGTGTAATTGCTGCAGTGTAGACATGGCTGCTGATCAGTGCTGCTCATAGCACTATGGATCTGTCAGGTCCCTGTAATGTGTTATTGCTGCAGTGTAGACATGGCTGCTGATCTGTGCTGCTCATAGCATTATGGATCTGTCAGGACCCTGTAATGGGTAATTGCTACATTGTAGACATGGCTGCTGATCAGTGCTGCTCATAGCACTATGGATCTGTCAGGACCCTGTAATGGGTAATTGCTGCTGTGTATACATGGCGGCTGATCAGTGCTGTTCATAGCACTATGGATCTGTCAGGACCCTGTAATGGGTAATTGCTGCAGTGTAGACATGGCTGCTGATCAGTGCTGCTCATTGCTCTATGGATCTGTCAGGACCCTGTAATGGGTAATTGCTGCAGTGTAGACATGGCTGCTGAACAGTGCTGCTCATAGCACTATGGATCTGTCAGGTCCCTGTAATGGGTAATTGCTGCAGTGTAGACATGGCTGCTGATCAGTGCTGCTCATAGCACTATGGATCTGTCAGGACCCTGTAATAGGTAGTTGCTGCAGTGTAGACATGGCTGCTGATCAGTGCTGCTCATAGCACTATGGATCTGTCAGGTCCCTGTAATGGGTAATTGCTGCAGTGTAGACATGGCTGCTGATCAGTGCTGCTCATTGCTCTATGGATCTGTCAGGACCCTGTAATGGGTAATTGCTGCAGTGTAGACATGGTTCCTGATCAGTGCTGCTCATAGCACTATGGATCTGTCAGGACCCTGTAATGGGTAATTGCTGCAGTGTAGACATGGCGGCTGATCAGTGTTGCTCACAGCACTATGGATGTCAGGACCCTTCAATGGGTAATTGCTGCAGTGTAGACATGGCGGCTGATCAGTGCTGCTCATAGCACTATGGATCTGTCAGGAACCTGTAATGGGTAATTGCTGCAGTGTACACATGCTGGCTGATCAGTGCTGCTCATAGCACTATGGATCTGTCAGGACCCTGTAATGAGTAATTGCTGCAGTGTAGACATGGCTGCTGATCAGTGCTGCTCATAGCATTATGGATCTGTCAGGACCCTGTATTGGGTAATTGCTGCAGTGTAGACATGGCTGGTGATCATTGCTGCTCATAGCACTATGGATCTGTCAGGACCCTGTAATGGGTAATTGCTGCAGTGTAGACATGGATGCTGATTAGTGCTGCTCATAACACTATGGATCAGTCAGGACCCTGTAATGGGTAATTGCTGCAGTGTAGACATGGCTGCTGATCAGTGCTGCTCATAGCACTATGGATCTGTCAGGTCCGTGTAATGGGTAATTGCTGCAGTGTAGACATGGCGGCTGATCAGTGCTGCTCATAGCTCTAATGATGTCAGGACCCTGTAATGGGTAATTGCTGCAGTGTAGACATGGCAGCTGATCAGTGCTGCTCATAGCTCTATGGATCTGTCAGGACCCTGTAATGGGTAATTGCTACAGTGTAGACATGGCTGCTGATCAGTGCTGCTCATAGAACTATGGATCTGTCGGGTCCCTGTAATGGGTAATTGCTGCAGTGTAGACATGGCGGCTGATCAGTGCTGCTCATAGCACTATGGATGTCAGGACTCTGTAATGGGTAATTGCTGCAGTGTAGACATGGCTGCTGATCACTGCTGCTCATAGCACTATGGATCTGTCAGGACCCTGTAATGGGTAATTGCTGCACTGTAGACATGGCTGCTGATCAGTGCTGCTCATAGCACTATGGATGTCAGGACCCTGTAATGGGTAATTGCTGCAGTGTAGACATGCTGGCTGATCAGTGCTGCTCATAGCACTATGGATCTGTCAGGACCCTGAATGAGTAATTGCTGCAGTGTAGACATGGCTGCTGATCAGTGCTGCTCATAGCACTATGGATCTGTCAGGTCCCTGTAATGGGTAATTGCTGCAGTGTAGACATGGCGGCTGATCAGTGCTGCTCATAGCTCTATGGGTGTCAGGACCCTGTAATGGATAATTGCTGCAGTGTAGACATGGCTCCTGATCAGTGCTGCTCATAGCACTATGGATCTGTCAGGACCCTATAATGGGTAATTGCTGCAGTGTAGACATGTCGGCTGATCAGTGCTGCTCACAGCACTATGGATGTCAGGACCCTGTAATGGGTAATTGCTGCAGTGTAGACATGGCGGCTGATCAGTGCTGCTCATAGCACTATGGATCTGTCAGGAACCTGTAATGGGTAATTGCTGCAGTGTACACATGCTGGCTGAACAGTGCTGCTCATAGCACTATGGATCTGTCAGGACCCTGTATTGGGTAATTGCTGCAGTGTAGACATGGCTGCTGATCATTGCTGCTCATAACATTATGGATCTGTCAGGACCCTGTATTGGGTAATTGCTGCGTTGTAGACATGGCTGCTGATCATTGCTGCTCATAGCACTATGGATCTGTCAGGACCCTGTAATGGGTAATTGCTGCAGTATAGACATGGCTGCTGATCAGTGCTGCTCATAGCACTATGGATGTCAGGACCCTGTAATGGGTAATTGCTGCAGTGTAGACATGGCTGCTGATTAGTGCTGCTCATAACACTATGGATCAGTCAGGACCCTGTAATGGGTAATTGCAGTGTAGACATGGCTGTTGATCAGTGCTGATCATAGCACTATTGATCTGTCAGGTCCGTGTAATGGGTAATTGCTGCAGTGTAGACATGGCGGCTGATCAGTGCTGTTCATAGCACTATGGATCTGTCAGGTCCGTGTAATGGGTAATTGCTGCAGTGTAGACATGGCGGCTGATCAGTGCTGCTCATAGCACTATGGATCTGTCAGGACCCTATGTTGTGTAATTGCTGTGTAGACATGGCTGCTGATCAGTGCTTCTTATAGCACTATGGATCTGTCAGGACCCTGTATTGGGTAATTGCTGCAGTGTAGACATGGCTGCTGATCAGTGCTGCTCATAGCACTATGGATCTGTCAGGACCCTGTATTGGGTAATTGCTGCAGTGTAGACATGGCTGCTGATCAGTGCTGCTCATAGCACTATGGATCTGTCAGGACCCTGTATTGGGTAATTGCTACAGTGTAGACATGGCGGCTGATCAGTGCTGCTCATAGCACTATGGAACTGTCAGGACCCTGTATTGGGTAATTGCTACAGTGTAGACATGGCAGCTGATCAGTGCTGCTCATAGCACTATGTATCTGTCAGGACCCTGTAATGGGTATTTGCTGCAGTGTAGACATAGCTGCTGATCAGTGCTGCTCATAGCACTATGGATCTGTCAGGACCCTGTAATGTGTAGTTGCTGCAGTGTAGACATGGCTGCTGATCAATACTGCTCATAGCACTTTCGATCTGTCAGGTTCCTGTAATGGGTAATTGCTGCAGTGTAGACATGGCTGCTGATCAGTGCTGCTCATAGGACTATGTATCTGTCAGGTCCCTGTAATGTTTAATTGCTGCAGTGTAGACATGGCGGCTGATCAGTGCTGCTCATAGCACTATGGATCTGTCAGGGCCCTGTAATGAGTAATTGCTGCAGTGTAGACATGGCTGCTGATCAGTGCTGCTCATAGCACTATGGATCTGTCAGGTCCCTGTAATGTTTTATTGCTGCAGTGTAGACATGGCTGCTGATCAGTGCTGCTCATAACATTATGGATCTGTCAGGACCCTGTAATGGGTAATTGCTACATTGTAGACATGGGTGCTGATCAGTGCTGCTCATAGCACTATGGATCTGTCAGGACCCTGTAATGGGTAATTGCTGCAGTGTAGACATGGCGGCTGATCAGTGCTGCTCATAGCACTATGGATCTGTCAGGACCCTGTAATGGGTAATTGCTACAGTGTAGACATGGCTGCTGATCAGTGCTGCTCATAGAACTATGGATCTGTCAGGTCCCTGCAATGGGTAATTGCTGCAGTGTAGACATGGCTGCTGATCAGTGCTGCTCATAGCACTATGGATGTTAGGACCCTGTAATGGGTAATTGCTGCAGTGTAGACATGGCGGCTGATCAGTGCTGCTCATAGCACTATGGATGTCAGGACTCTGTAATGGGTAATTGCTGCAGTGTAGACATGGCTGCTGATCACTGCTGCTCATAGCACTATGGATCTGTCAGGACCCTGTAATGGGTAATTGCTGCAGTGTAGACATGGCTGCTGATCAGTGCTGCTCATAGCACTATGGATGTCAGGACCCTGTAATGGGTAATTGCTGCAGTGTAGACATGGTTGCTGATCAGTGCTGCTCATAGCACTATGGATCTGTCAGGTCCCTGTAATGGGTAATTGCTGCAGTGTAGACATGGCGGCTGATCAGTGCTGCTCATAGCTCTAATGATGTCAGGACCCTGTAATGGGTAATTGCTGCAGTGTAGACATGGCAGCTGATCAGTGCTGCTCATAGCTCTATGGATCTGTCAGGGCCCTGTAATGGGTAATTGCTGCAGTGTACACTTGCTGGCTGATCAGTGCTGTTCATAGCACTATGGATCTGTCAGGACCCTGTAATGGGTAATTGTTGCAGTGTAGACATGGCTGCTGATCAGTGCTGCTTATTGCTCTATGGATCTGTCAGGACCCTGTAATGGGTAATTGCTGCAGTGTAGACATGGCGGCTGATCAGTGCTACTCATAGCACTATGGATCTGTCAGGACCCTGTAATGGGTAATTGCTACAGTGTAGACATGGCTGCTGATCAGTGCTGCTCATAGAACTATGGATCTGTCGGGTCCCTGTAATGGGTAATTGCTGCAGTGTAGACATGGCGGATGATCAGTGCTGCTCATAGCTCTATGGATGTCAGGACCCTGTAATGGGTAATTGCTGCAGTGTAGACATGGCGGCTGATCAGTGCTGCTCACATCACTATGGATGTCAGGACCCTGTAATGGGTAATTGCTGCAGTGTAGACATGGCGGCTGATCAGTGCTGCTCATAGCACTATGGATCTGTCAGGAACCTGTAATGGGTAATTGCTGCAGTGTAGACATGGCTGCTGATCAGTGCTGCTCATAACATTATGGATCTGTCAGGACCCTGTAATGGGTAATTGCTACATTGTAGACATGGGTGCTGATCAGTGCTGCTCATAGCACTATGGATCTGTCAGGACCCTGTAATGGGTAATTGCTGCAGTGTAGACATGGCGGCTGATCAGTGCTGCTCATAGCACTATGGATCTGTCAGGACCCTGTAATGGGTAATTGCTACAGTGTAGACATGGCTGCTGATCAGTGCTGCTCATAGAACTATGGATCTGTCGGGTCCCTGCAATGGGTAATTGCTGCAGTGTAGACATGGCTGCTGATCAGTGCTGCTCATAGCACTATGGATGTTAGGACCCTGTAATGGGTAATTGCTGCAGTGTAGACATGGCGGCTGATCAGTGCTGCTCATAGCACTATGGATGTCAGGACTCTGTAATGGGTAATTGCTGCAGTGTAGACATGGCTGCTGATCACTGCTGCTCATAGCACTATGGATCTGTCAGGACCCTGTAATGGGTAATTGCTGCAGTGTAGACATGGCTGCTGATCAGTGCTGCTCATAGCACTATGGATGTCAGGACCCTGTAATGGGTAATTGCTGCAGTGTAGACATGGTTGCTGATCAGTGCTGCTCATAGCACTATGGATCTGTCAGGTCCCTGTAATGGGTAATTGCTGCAGTGTAGACATGGCGGCTGATCAGTGCTGCTCATAGCTCTAATGATGTCAGGACCCTGTAATGGGTAATTGCTGCAGTGTAGACATGGCAGCTGATCAGTGCTGCTCATAGCTCTATGGATCTGTCAGGGCCCTGTAATGGGTAATTGCTGCAGTGTACACTTGCTGGCTGATCAGTGCTGTTCATAGCACTATGGATCTGTCAGGACCCTGTAATGGGTAATTGCTGCAGTGTAGACATGGCGGCTGATCAGTGCTACTCATAGCACTATGGATCTGTCAGGACCCTGTAATGGGTAATTGCTACAGTGTAGACATGGCTGCTGATCAGTGCTGCTCATAGAACTATGGATCTGTCGGGTCCCTGTAATGGGTAATTGCTGCAGTGTAGACATGGCGGATGATCAGTGCTGCTCATAGCTCTATGGATGTCAGGACCCTGTAATGGGTAATTGCTGCAGTGTAGACATGGCTCCTGATCAGTGCTGCTCATAGCACTATGGATCTGTCGGGTCCCTGTAATGGGTAATTGCTGCAGTGTAGACATGGCGGCTGATCAGTGCTGCTCACATCACTATGGATGTCAGGACCCTGTAATGGGTAATTGCTGCAGTGTAGACATGGCGGCTGATCAGTGCTGCTCATAGCACTATGGATCTGTCAGGAACCTGTAATGGGTAATTGATGCAGTGTACACATGCTGGCTGATCAGTGCTGCTCATAGCACTATGGATCTGTCAGGACCCTGTAATGAGTAATTGCTGCAGTGTAGACATGGCTGCTGATGAGTGCTGCTCATAGCATTATGGATCTGTCAGGACCCTGTATTGGGTAATTGCTGCAGTGTAGACATGGCTGCTGATCATTGCTGCTCATAGCACTATGGATCTGTCAGGACCCTGTAATGGGTAATTGCTGCAGTGTAGACATGGCTGCTGATTAGTGCTGCTCATAACACTATGGATCAGTCAGGACCCTGTAATGGGTAATTGCTGCAGTGTAGACATGGCTGCTGATCAGTGCTGCTCATAGCACTATGGATCTGTCAGGTCCCTGTAATGTTTTATTGCTGCAGTGTAGACATGGCTGCTGATCAGTGCTGCTCATAACATTATGGATCTGTCAGGACCCTGTAATGGGTAATTGCTACATTGTACACATGGGTGCTGATCAGTGCTGCTCATAGCACTATGGATGTTAGGACCCTGTAATGGGTAATTGCTGCAGTGTAGACATGGCGCCTGATCAGTGCTGCTCATAGCTCTAATGATGTCAGGACCCTGTAATGGGTAATTGCTGCAGTGTAGACATGGCAGCTGATCAGTGCTGCTCATAGCTGTATGGATCTGTCAGGACCCTGTAATGGGTAATTGCTGCAGTGTACACTTGCTGGCTGATCAGTGCTGTTCATAGCACTATGGATCTGTCAGGACCCTGTAATGGGTAATTGTTGCAGTGTAGACATGGCTGCTGATCAGTGCTGCTCATTGCTCTATGGATCTGTCAGGACCCTGTAATGGGTAATTGCTGCAGTGTAGACATGGCGGCTGATCAGTGCTACTCATAGCACTATGGATCTGTCAGGACCCTGTAATGGGTAATTGCTACAGTGTAGACATGGCTGCTGATCAGTGCTGCTCATAGAACTATGGATCTGTCGGGTCCCTGTAATGGGTATTTGCTGCAGTGTAGACATGGCGTCTGATCAGTGCTGCTCATAGCTCTATGGATGTCAGGACCCTGTAATGGGTAATTGCTGCAGTGTAGACATGGCTCCTGATCAGTGCTGCTCATAGCACTATGGATCTGTCAGGACCCTGTAATGGGTAATTGCTGCAGTGTAGACATGGCGGCTGATCAGTGCTGCTCACAGCACTATGGATGTCAGGACCCTGTAATGGGTAATTGCTGCAGTGTAGACATGGCGGCTGATCAGTGCTGCTCATAGCACTATGGATCTGTCAGGAACCTGTAATGGGTAATTGCTGCAGTGTACACATGCTGGCTGATCAGTGCTGCTCATAGCACTATGGATCTGTCAGGACCCTGTAATGAGTAATTGCTGCAGTGTAGACATGGCTGCTGATCATTGCTGCTCATAGCATTATGGATCTGTCAGGACCCTGTATTGGGTAATTGCTGCAGTGTAGACATGGCTGCTGATCATTGCTGCTCATAGCATTATGGATCTGTCAGGACCCTGTATTGGGTAATTGCTGCAGTGTAGACATGGCTGTTGATTAGTGCTGCTCATAACACTATGGATCAGTCAGGACCCTGTAATGGGTAATTGCTGCAGTGTAGACATGGCTGCTGATCAGTGCTGCTCATAGCACTATGGATCTGTCAGGTCCGTGTAATGGGTAATTGCTGCAGTGTAGACATGGCGGCTGATCAGTGCTGCTCATAGCTCTAAGGATGTCAGGACCCTGTAATGGGTAATTGCTGCAGTGTAGACATGGCAGCTGATCAGTGCTGCTCATAGCTCTATGGATCTGTCAGGACCCTGTAATGGGTAATTGCTGCAGTGTACACTTGCTGGCTGATCAGTGCTGTTCATAGCACTATGGATCTGTCAGGACCCTGTAATGGGTAATTGCTGCAGTGTAGACATGGCTGCTGATCAGTGCTGCTCATTGCTCTATGGATCTGTCAGGACCCTGTAATGGGTAATTGCTGCACTGTAGACATGGCGGCTGATCAGTGCTACTCATAGCACTATGGATCTGTCAGGACCCTGTAATGGGTAATTGCTACAGTGTAGACATGGCTGCTGATCAGTGCTGCTCAAAGAACTATGGATCTGTCGGGTCCCTGTAATGGGTAATTGCTGCAGTGTAGACATGGCGGCTGATCAGTGCTGCTCATAGCACTATGGATGTCAGGACTCTGTAATGGGTAATTGCTGCAGTGTAGACATGGCTGCTGATCACTGCTGCTCATAGCACTATGGATCTGTCAGGACCCTGTTATGGGTAATTGCTGCAGTGTAGACATGGCTGCTGATCAGTGCTGCTCATAGCACTATGGATGTCAGGACCCTGTAATGGGTAATTGCTGCAGTGTAGACATGCTGGCTGATCAGTGCTGCTCATAGCACTATGGATCTGTCAGGACCCTGTAATGAGTAATTGCTGCAGTGTAGACATGGCTGCTGATCAGTGCTGCTCATAGCACTATGGATCTGTCAGGTCCCTGTAATGGGTAATTGCTGCAGTGTAGACATGGCGGCTGATCAGTGCTGCTCATAGCTCTATGGGTGTCAGGACCCTGTAATGGATAATTGCTGCAGTGTAGACATGGCTCCTGATCAGTGCTGCTCATAGCACTATGGATCTGTCAGGACCCTGTAATGGGTAATTGCTGCAGTGTAGACATGTCGGCTGATCAGTGCTGCTCACAGCACTATGGATGTCAGGACCCTGTAATGGGTAATTGCTGCAGTGTAGACATGGCGGCTGATCAGTGCTGCTCATAGCACTATGGATCTGTCAGGAACCTGTAATGGGTAATTGCTGCAGTGTACACATGCTGGCTGAAAAGTGCTGCTCATAGCACTATGGATCTGTCAGGACCCTGTATTGGGTAATTGCTGCAGTGTAGACATGGCTGCTGATCATTGCTGCTCATAACATTATGGATCTGTCAGGACCCTGTATTGGGTAATTGCTGCAGTGTAGACATGGCTGCTGATCATTGCTGCTCATAGCACTATGGATCTGTCAGGACCCTGTAATGGGTAATTGCTGCAGTATAGACATGGCTGCTGATCAGTGCTGCTCATAGCACTATGGATGTCAGGACCCTGTAATGGGTAATTGCTGCAGTGTAGACATGGCTGCTGATTAGTGCTGCTCATAACACTATGGATCAGTCAGGACCCTGTAATGGGTAATTGCAGTGTAGACATGGCTGTTGATCAGTGCTGATCATAGCACTATTGATCTGTCAGGTCCGTGTAATCGGTAATTGCTGCAGTGTAGACATGGCGGCTGATCAGTGCTGTTCATAGCACTATGGATCTGTCAGGTCCGTGTAATGGGTAATTGCTGCAGTGTAGACATGGCGGGTGATCAGTGCTGCTCATAGCACTATGGATCTGTCAGGACCCTGTAATGGGTAATTGCTGCAGTGTACACATGCTGGCTGATCAGTGCTGCTCATAGCACTATGGACCTGTCAGTACCCTGTAATGAGTAATTGCTGCAGTGTAGACATGGCTCCTGATCAGTGCTGCTCATAGCACTATGGATCTGTCAGGACCCTGTATTGGGTAATTGCTGCAGTGTAGACATGGCTGCTGATCAGTGCTGCTTATAGCACTATGGATCTGTCAGGACCCTGTATTGGGTAATTGCTGCAGGGTAGACATGGCTGCTGATCAGTGCTGCTCATAGCACTATGCATCTGTCAGGACCCTGTATTGGGTAATTGCTGCAGTGTAGACATGGCTGCTGATTAGTGCTGCTCATAGCACTATGGATCTGTCAGGACCCTGTATTGGGTAATTGCTACAGTGTAGACATGGCGGCTGATCAGTGCTGCTCATAGCACTATGGAACTGTCAGGACCCTGTATTGGGTAATTGCTACAGTGTAGACATGGCGGCTGATCAGTGCTGCTCATAGCACTATGGAACTGTCAGGACCCTGTATTGGGTAATTGCTACAGTGTAGACATGGCAGCTGATCAGTGCTGCTCATAGCACTATGTATCAGTCAGGACCCTGTAATGGGTATTTGCTGCAGTGTAGACATGGCTGCTGATCAGTGCTGCTCATGGCACTATGGATCTGTCAGGTTCCTGTAATGAGTAATTGCTACAGTGTAGACATGGCTGCTGATCAATACTGCTCATAGCACTTTCGATCTGTCAGGTTCCTGTAATGGGTAATTGCTGCAGTGTAGACATGGCTGCTGATCAGTGCTTCTCATAGCACTATGTATCTGTCAGGTCCCTGTAGTGTGTAATTGCTGCAGTGTAGACATGGCTGCTGATCAGTGCTGCTCATAGCACTATGGATCTGTCAGGTCCCTGTAATGTGTTATTGCTGCAGTGTAGACATGGCTGCTGATCTGTGCTGCTCATAGCATTGTGGATCTGTCAGGACCCTGTAATGGGTAATTGCTACATTGTAGACATGGCTGCTGATCAGTGCTGCTCATAGCACTATGGATCTGTCAGGACCCTGTAATGGGTAATTGCTGCTGTGTATACATGGCGGCTGATCAGTGCTGTTCATAGCACTATGGATCTGTCAGGACCCTGTAATGGGTAATTGCTGCAGTGTAGACATGGCTGCTGATCAGTGCTGCTCATTGCTCTATGGATCTGTCAGGACCCTGTAATGGGTAATTGCTGCAGTGTAGACATGGCTGCTGAACAGTGCTGCTCATAGCACTATGGATCTGTCAGGTCCCTGTAATGGGTAATTGCTGCAGTGTAGACATGGCTGCTGATCAGTGCTGCTCATAGCACTATGGATCTGTCAGGACCCTGTAATAGGTAGTTGCTGCAGTGTAGACATGGCTGCTGATCAGTGCTGCTCATAGCACTATGGATCTGTCAGGTCCCTGTAATGGGTAATTGCTGCAGTGTAGACATGGCTGCTGATCAGTGCTGCTCATTGCTCTATGGATCTGTCAGGACCCTGTAATGGGTAATTGCTGCAGTGTAGACATGGCTCCTGATCAGTGCTGCTCATAGCACTATGGATCTGTCAGGACCCTGTAATGGGTAATTGCTGCAGTGTAGACATGGCGGCTGATCAGTGTTGCTCACAGCACTATGGATGTCAGGACCCTTCAATGGGTAATTGCTGCAGTGTAGACATGGCGGCTGATCAGTGCTGCTCATAGCACTATGGATCTGTCAGGAACCTGTAATGGGTAATTGCTGCAGTGTACACATGCTGGCTGATCAGTGCTGCTCATAGCACTATGGATCTGTCAGGACCCTGTAATGAGTAATTGCTGCAGTGTAGACATGGCTGCTGATCAGTGCTGCTCATAGCATTATGGATCTGTCAGGACCCTGTATTGGGTAATTGCTGCAGTGTAGACATGGCTGCTGATCATTGCTGCTCATAGCACTATGGATCTGTCAGGACCCTGTAATGGGTAATTGCTGCAGTGTAGACATGGATGCTGATTAGTGCTGCTCATAACACTATGGATCAGTCAGGACCCTGTAATGGGTAATTGCTGCAGTGTAGACATGGCTGCTGATCAGTGCTGCTCATAGCACTATGGATCTGTCAGGTCCGTGTAATGGGTAATTGCTGCAGTGTAGACATGGCGGCTGATCAGTGCTGCTCATAGCTCTAATGATGTCAGGACCCTGTAATGGGTAATTGCTGCAGTGTAGACATGGCAGCTGATCAGTGCTGCTCATAGCTCTATGGATCTGTCAGGACCCTGTAATGGGTAATTGCTGCAGTGTACACTTGCTGGCTGATCAGTGCTGTTCATAGCACTATGGATCTGTCAGGACCCTGTAATGGGTAATTGTTGCAGTGTAGACATGGCTGCTGATCAGTGCTGCTCATTGCTCTATGGATCTGTCAGGACCCTGTAATGGGTAATTGCTGCAGTGTAGACATGGCGGCTGATCAGTGCTACTCATAGCACTATGGATCTGTCAGGACCCTGTAATGGGTAATTGCTACAGTGTAGACATGGCTGCTGATCAGTGCTGCTCATAGAACTATGGATCTGTCGGGTCCCTGTAATGGGTAATTGCTGCAGTGTAGACATGGCGGCTGATCAGTGCTGCTCATAGCACTATGGATGTCAGGACCCTGTAATGGGTAATTGCTGCAGTGTAGACATGGCTGCTGATTAGTGCTGCTCATAACACTATGGATCAGTCAGGACCCTGTAATGGGTAATTGCAGTGTAGACATGGCTGTTGATCAGTGCTGATCATAGCACTATTGATCTGTCAGGTCCGTGTAATGGGTAATTGCTGCAGTGTAGACATGGCGGCTGATCAGTGCTGTTCATAGCACTATGGATCTGTCAGGTCCGTGTAATGGGTAATTGCTGCAGTGTAGACATGGCGGCTGATCAGTGCTGCTCATAGCACTATGGATCTGTCAGGACCCTGTAATGGGTAATTGCTGCAGTGTACACATGCTGGCTGATCAGTGCTGCTCATAGCACTATGGATCTGTCAGTACCCTGTAATGAGTAATTGCTGCAGTGTAGACATGGCTGCTGATCAGTGCTGCTCATAGCACTATGGATCTGTCAGGACCCTGTATTGGGTAATTGCTGCAGTGTAGACATGGCTGCTGATCAGTGCTGCTTATAGCACTATGGATCTGTCAGGACCCTGTATTGGGTAATTGCTGCAGGGTAGACATGGCTGCTGATCAGTGCTGCTCATAGCACTATGGATCTGTCAGGACCCTGTATTGGGTAATTGCTGCAGTGTAGACATGGCTGCTGATTAGTGCTGCTCATAGGACTATGTATCTGTCAGGTCCCTGTAATGTTTAATTGCTGTAGTGTAGACATGGCGGCTGATCAGTGCTGCTCATAGCACTATGGATCTGTCAGGGCCCTGTAATGGGTAATTGCTGCAGTGTAGACATGGCTGCTGATCAGTGCTGCTCATAGCACTATGGATCTGTCAGGTCCCTGTAATGTTTTATTGCTGCAGTGTAGACATGGCTGCTGATCAGTGCTGCTCATAGCATTATGGATCTGTCAGGACCCTGTAATGGGTAATTGCTACATTGTATACATGGGTGCTGATCAGTGCTGCTCATAGCACTATGGATCTGTCAGGACCCTGTAATGGGTAATTGCTGCAGTGTAGACATGGCTGCTGATCAGTGCTGCTCATAGCACTATGGATCTGTCAGGTCCCTGTAATGGGTAATTGCTGCAGTGTATACATGGCGGCTGATCAGTGCTGTTCATAGCACTATGGATCTGTCAGGACCCTGTAATGGGTAATTGCTGCAGTGTAGACATGGCTGCTGATCAGTGCTGCTCATTGCTTTATGGATCTGTCAGGACCCTGTAATGTGTAATTGCTGCAGTGTAGACATGGCGGCTGATCAGTGCTACTCATAGCACTATGGATCTGTCAGGACCCTGTAATGGGTAATTGCTACAGTGTAGACATGGCTGCTGATCAGTGCTGCTCATAGCACTATGGATGTCAGGACCCTGTAATGGGTAATTGCTACAGTGTAGACATGGCTGCTGATCAGTGCTGCTCATAGCACTATGGATGTCAGGACTCTCTAATGGGTAATTGATGCAGTGTAGACATGGCTGCTGATCACTGCTGCTCATAGCACTATGGATCTGTCAGGACCCTGTAATGGGTAATTGCTGCAGTGTAGACATGGCTGCTGATCAGTGCTGCTCATAGCACTATGGATGTCAGGACCCTGTAATGGGTAATTGCTGCAGTGTAGACATGGCTGCTGATCAGTGCTGCTCATAACACTATGGATCAGTCAGGACCCTGTAATGGGTAATTGCTGCAGTGTAGACATGGCTGCTGATCAGTGCTGCTCACAGCACTATGGATCTGTCAGGTCCGTGTAATGGGTAATTGCTGCAGTGTAGACATGGCGGCTGATCAGTGCTGCTCATAGCTCTATGGATGTCAGGACTCTGTAATGGGTAATTGCTGCAGTGCAGACATGGCGGCTGATCAGTGCTGCTCACAGCACTATGGATGTCAGGACCCTGTAATGGGTAATTGCTGCAGTGTAGACATGGCGGCTGATCAGTGCTGCTCATAGCACTATGGATCTGTCAGGACCCTGTAATGGGTAATTTCTGCAGTGTACACATGCTGGCTGATCAGTGCTGCTCATAGCACTATGGATCTGTCAGGACCCTGTAATGAGTAATTGCTGCAGTGTAGACATGGCTGCTGATCAGTGCTGCTCATAGCACTATGGATCTGTCAGGACCCTATGTTGTGTAATTGCTGCAGTGTAGACATGGCTGCTGATCAGTGCTTCTTATAGCACTATGGATCTGTCAGGACCCTGTATTGGGTAATTGCTGCAGTGTAGACATGGCTGCTGATCAGTGCTGCTCATAGCACTATGGATCTGTCAGGACCCTGTATTGGGTAATTGCTGCAGTGTAGACATGGCTGCTGATCAGTGCTGCTCATAGCACTATGGATCTGTCAGGACCCTGTATTGGGTAATTGCTACAGTGTAGACATGGCGGCTGATCAGTGCTGCTCATAGCACTATGGAACTGTCAGGACCCTGTATTGGGTAATTGCTACAGTGTAGACATGGCAGCTGATCAGTGCTGCTCATAGCACTATGTATCTGTCAGGACCCTGTAATGGGTATTTGCTGCAGTGTAGACATAGCTGCTGATCAGTGCTGCTCATAGCACTATGGATCTGTCAGGACCCTGTAATGTGTAGTTGCTGCAGTGTAGACATGGCAGCTGATCAATACTGCTCATAGCACTTTCGATCTGTCAGGTTCCTGTAATGGGTAATTGCTGCAGTGTAGACATGGCTGCTGATCAGTGCTGCTCATAGGACTATGTATCTGTCAGGTCCCTGTAATGTTTAATTGCTGCAGTGTAGACATGGCGGCTGATCAGTGCTGCTCATAGCACTATGGATCTGTCAGGGCCCTGTAATGAGTAATTTCTGCAGTGTAGACATGGCTGCTGATCAGTGCTGCTCATAGCACTATGGATCTGTCAGGTCCCTGTAATGTTTTATTGCTGCAGTGTAGACATGGCTGCTGATCAGTGCTGCTCATAACATTATGGATCTGTCAGGACCCTGTAATGGGTAATTGCTACATTGTAGACATGGGTGCTGATCAGTGCTGCTCATAGCACTATGGATCTGTCAGGACCCTGTAATGGGTAATTGCTGCAGTGTAGACATGGCGGCTGATCAGTGCTGCTCATAGCACTATGGATCTGTCAGGACCCTGTAATGGGTAATTGCTACAGTGTAGACATGGCTGCTGATCAGTGCTGCTCATAGAACTATGGATCTGTCAGGTCCCTGCAATGGGTAATTGCTGCAGTGTAGACATGGCTGCTGATCAGTGCTGCTCATAGCACTATGGATGTTAGGACCCTGTAATGGGTAATTGCTGCAGTGTAGACATGGCGGCTGATCAGTGCTGCTCATAGCACTATGGATGTCAGGACTCTGTAATGGGTAATTGCTGCAGTGTAGACATGGCTGCTGATCACTGCTGCTCATAGCACTATGGATCTGTCAGGACCCTGTAATGGGTAATTGCTGCAGTGTAGACATGGCTGCTGATCAGTGCTGCTCATAGCACTATGGATGTCAGGACCCTGTAATGGGTAATTGCTGCAGTGTAGACATGGTTGCTGATCAGTGCTGCTCATAGCACTATGGATCTGTCAGGTCCCTGTAATGGGTAATTGCTGCAGTGTAGACATGGCGGCTGATCAGTGCTGCTCATAGCTCTAATGATGTCAGGACCCTGTAATGGGTAATTGCTGCAGTGTAGACATGGCAGCTGATCAGTGCTGCTCATAGCTCTATGGATCTGTCAGGGCCCTGTAATGGGTAATTGCTGCAGTGTACACTTGCTGGCTGATCAGTGCTGTTCATAGCACTATGGATCTGTCAGGACCCTGTAATGGGTAATTGTTGCAGTGTAGACATGGCTGCTGATCAGTGCTGCTCATTGCTCTATGGATCTGTCAGGACCCTGTAATGGGTAATTGCTGCAGTGTAGACATGGCGGCTGATCAGTGCTACTCATAGCACTATGGATCTGTGAGGACCCTGTAATGGGTAATTGCTACAGTGTAGACATGGCTGCTGATCAGTGCTGCTCATAGAACTATGGATCTGTCGGGTCCCTGTAATGGGTAATTGCTGCAGTGTAGACATGGCGGATGATCAGTGCTGCTCATAGCTCTATGGATGTCAGGACCCTGTAATGGGTAATTGCTGCAGTGTAGACATGGCGGCTGATCAGTGCTGCTCACATCACTATGGATGTCAGGACCCTGTAATGGGTAATTGCTGCAGTGTAGACATGGCGGCTGATCAGTGCTGCTCATAGCACTATGGATCTGTCAGGAACCTGTAATGGGTAATTGCTGCAGTGTACACATGCTGGCTGATCAGTGCTGCTCATAGCACTATGGATCTGTCAGGTCCCTGTAATGTTTTATTGCTGCAGTGTAGACATGGCTGCTGATCAGTGCTGCTCATAACATTATGGATCTGTCAGGACCCTGTAATGGGTAATTGCTACATTGTAGACATGGGTGCTGATCAGTGCTGCTCATAGCACTATGGATGTTAGGACCCTGTAATGGGTAATTGCTGCAGTGTAGACATGGCGCCTGATCAGTGCTGCTCATAGCTCTAATGATGTCAGGACCCTGTAATGGGTAATTGCTGCAGTGTAGACATGGCAGCTGATTAGTGCTGCTCATAGCTGTATGGATCTGTCAGGACCCTGTAATGGGTAATTGCTGTAGTGTACACTTGCTGGCTGATCAGTGCTGTTCATAGCACTATGGATCTGTCAGGACCCTGTAATGGGTAATTGTTGCAGTGTAGACATGGCTGCTGATCAGTGCTGTTCATTGCTCTATGGATCTGTCAGGACCCTGTAATGGGTAATTGCTGCAGTGTAGACATGGCTGCTGATCAGTGCTACTCATAGCACTATGGATCTGTCAGGACCCTGTAATGGGTAATTGCTACAGTGTAGACATGGCTGCTGATCAGTGCTGCTCATAGAACTATGGATCTGTCGGGTCCCTGTAATGGGTATTTGCTGCAGTGTAGACATGGCGGCTGATCAGTGCTGCTCATAGCTCTATGGATGTCAGGACCCTGTAATGGGTAATTGCTGCAGTGTAGACATGGCTCCTGATCAGTGCTGCTCATAGCACTATGGATCTGTCAGGACCCTGTAATGGGTAATTGCTGCAGTGTAGACATGGCGGCTGATCAGTGCTGCTCACAGCACTATGGATGTCAGGACCCTGTAATGGGTAATTGCTGCAGTGTAGACATGGCGGCTGATCAGTGCTGCTCATAGCACTATGGATCTGTCAGGAACCTGTAATGGGTAATTGCTGCACTGTACACATGCTGGCTGATCAGTGCTGCTCATAGCACTATGGATCTGTCAGGACCCTGTAATGAGTAATTGCTGCAGTGTAGACATGGCTGCTGATCATTGCTGCTCATAGCATTATGGATCTGTCAGGACCCTGTATTGGGTAATTGCTGCAGGGTAGACATGGCTGCTGATCAGTGCTTCTCATGGCACTATGCATCTGTCAGGACCCTGTATTGGGTAATTGCTGCAGTGTAGACATGGCTGCTGATTAGTGCTGCTCATAGCACTATGGATCTGTCAGGACCCTGTATTGGGTAATTGCTACAGTGTAGACATGGCGGCTGATCAGTGCTGCTCATAGCACTATGGAACTGTCAGGACCCTGTATTGGGTAATTGCTACAGTGTAGACATGGCAGCTGATCAGTGCTGCTCATAGCACTATGTATCAGTCAGGACCCTGTAATGGGTATTTGCTGCAGTGTAGACATGGCTGCTGATCAGTGCTGCTCATGGCACTATGGATCTGTCAGGTTCCTGTAATGAGTAATTGCTACAGTGTAGACATGGCTGCTGATCAATACTGCTCATAGCACTATGGATCTGTCAGGACCCTGTAATGTGTAGTTGCTGCAGTGTAGACATGGCTGCTGATCAGTGCTGCTCATGGCACTATGGATCTGTCAGGTTCCTGTAATGAGTAATTGCTACAGTGTAGACATGGCTGCTGATCAATACTGCTCATATCACTTTCGATCTGTCAGGTTCCTGTAATGGGTAATTGCTGCAGTGTAGACATGGCTGCTGATCAGTGCTTCTCATAGCACTATGTATCTGTCAGGTCCCTGTAATGTGTAATTGCTGCAGTGTAGACATGGCTGCTGATCAGTGCTGCTCATAGCACTATGGATCTGTCAGGTCCCTGTAATGTTTTATTGCTGCAGTGTAGACATGGCTGCTGATCTGTGCTGCTCATAGCATTATGGATCTGTCAGGACCCTGTAATGGGTAATTGCTACATTGTAGACATGGCTGCTGATCAGTGCTGCTCATAGCACTATGGATCTGTCAGGACCCTGTAATGGGTAATTGCTGCTGTGTATACATGGCGGCTGATCAGTGCTGTTCATAGCACTATGGATCTGTCAGGACCCTGTAATGGGTAATTGCTGCAGTGTAGACATGGCTGCTGATCAGTGCTGCTCATTGCTCTATGGATCTGTCAGGACCCTGTAATGGGTAATTGCTGCACTGTAGACATGGCGGCTGATCAGTGCTACTCATAGCACTATGGATCTGTCAGGACCCTGTAATGGGTAATTGCTACAGTGTAGACATGGCTGCTGATCAGTGCTGCTCATAGAACTATGGATCTGTCGGGTCCCTGTAATGGGTAATTGCTGCAGTGTAGACATGGCGGCTGATCAGTGCTGCTCATAGCACTATGGATGTCAGGACTCTAATGGGTAATTGCTGCAGTGTAGACATGGCTGCTGATCACTGCTGCTCATAGCACTATGGATCTGTCAGGACCCTGTAATGGGTAATTGCTGCAGTGTAGACATGGCTGCTGATCAGTGCTGCTCATAGCACTATGGATGTCAGGACCCTGTAATGGGTAATTGCTGCAGTGTAGACATGCTGGCTGATTAGTGCTGCTCATAGCACTATGGATCTGTCAGGACCCTGTAATGAGTAATTGCTGCAGTGTAGACATGGCTGCTGATCAGTGCTGCTCATAGCACTATGGATCTGTCAGGTCCCTGTAATGGGTAATTGCTGCAGTGTAGACATGGCGGCTGATCAGTGCTGCTCATAGCTCTATGGGTGTCAGGACCCTGTAATGGATAATTGCTGCAGTGTAGACATGGCTCCTGATCAGTGCTGCTCATAGCACTATGGATCTGTCAGGACCCTGTAATGGGTAATTGCTGCAGTGTAGACATGTCGGCTGATCAGTGCTGCTCACAGCACTATGGATGTCAGGACCCTGTAATGGGTAATTGCTGCAGTGTAGACATGGCGGCTGATCAGTGCTGCTCATAGCACTATGGATCTGTCAGGAACCTGTAATGGGTAATTGCTGCAGTGTACACATGCTGGCTGAACAGTGCTGCTCATAGCACTATGGATCTGTCAGGACCCTGTATTGGGTAATTGCTGCAGTGTAGACATGGCTGCTGATCATTGCTGCTCATAACATTATGGATCTGTCAGGACCCTGTATTGGGTAATTGCTGCAGTGTAGACATGGCTGCTGATCATTGCTGCTCATAGCACTATGGATCTGTCAGGACCCTGTAATGGGTAATTGCTGCAGTATAGACATGGCTGCTGATCAGTGCTGCTCATAGCACTATGGATGTCAGGACCCTGTAATGGGTAATTGCTGCAGGGTAGACATGGCTGCTGATTAGTGCTGCTCATAACACTATGGATCAGTCAGGACCCTGTAATGGGTAATTGCAGTGTAGACATGGCTGTTGATCAGTGCTGATCATAGCACTATTGATCTGTCAGGTCCGTGTAATGGGTAATTGCTGCAGTGTAGACATGGCGGCTGATCAGTGCTGTTCATAGCACTATGGATCTGTCAGGTCTGTGTAATGGGTAATTGCTGCAGTGTAGACATGGCGGCTGATCAGTGCTGCTCATAGCACTATGGATCTGTCAGGACCCTGTAATGGGTAATTGCTGCAGTGTACACATGCTGGCTGATCAGTGCTGCTCATAGCACTATGGATCTGTCAGTACCCTGTAATGAGTAATTGCTGCAGTGTAGACATGGCTGCTGATCAGTGCTGCTCATAGCACTATGGATCTGTCGGGACCCTGTATTGGGTAATTGCTGCAGTGTAGACATGGCTGCTGATCAGTGCTGCTTATAGCACTATGGATCTGTCAGGACCCTGTATTGGGTAATTGCTGCAGGGTAGACATGGCTGCTGATCAGTGCTGCTCATAGCACTATGGATCTGTCAGGACCCTGTATTGGGTAATTGCTGCAGTGTAGACATGGCTGCTGATTAGTGCTGCTCATAGCACTATGGATCTGTCAGGACCCTGTATTGGGTAATTGCTACAGTGTAGACATGGCGGCTGATCAGTGCTGCTCATAGCACTATGGAACTGTCAGGACCCTGTATTGGGTAATTGCTACAGTGTAGACATGGCAGCTGATCAGTGCTGCTCATAGCACTATGTATCAGTCAGGACCCTGTAATGGGTATTTGCTGCAGTGTAGACATGGCTGCTGATCAGTGCTGCTCATGGCACTATGGATCTGTCAGGTTCCTGTAATGAGTAATTGCTACAGTGTAGACATGGCTGCTGATCAATACTGCTCATAGCACTATGGATCTGTCAGGACCCTGTAATGTGTAGTTGCTGCAGTGTAGACATGGCTGCTGATCGGTGCTGCTCATGGCACTATGGATCTGTCAGGTTCCTGTAATGAGTAATTGCTACAGTGTAGACATGGCTGCTGATCAATACTGCTCATAGCACTTTCGATCTGTCAGGTTCCTGTAATGGGTAATTGCTGCAGTGTAGACATGGCTGCTGATCAGTGCTTCTCATAGCACTATGTGTCTGTCAGGTCCCTGTAATGTGTAATTGCTGCAGTGTAGACATGGCTGCTGATCAGTGCTGCTCATAGCACTATGGATCTGTCAGGTCCCTGTAATGTTTTATTGCTGCAGTGTAGACATGGCTGCTGATCTGTGCTGCTCATAGCATTATGGATCTGTCAGGACCCTGTAATGGGTAATTGCTACATTGTAGACATGGCTGCTGATCAGTGCTGCTCATAGCACTATGGATCTGTCAGGACCCTGTAATAGGTAGTTGCTGCAGTGTAGACATGGCTGCTGATCAGTGCTGCTCATAGCACTATGGATCTGTCAGGTCCCTGTAATGGGTAATTGCTGCAGTGTAGACATGGCTGCTGATCAGTGCTGCTCATTGCTCTATGGATCTGTCAGGACCCTGTAATGGGTAATTGCTGCAGTGTAGACATGGCTCCTGATCAGTGCTGCTCATAGCACTATGGATCTGTCAGGACCCTGTAATGGGTAATTGCTGCAGTGTAGACATGGCGGCTGATCAGTGTTGCTCACAGCACTATGGATGTCAGGACCCTTCAATGGGTAATTGCTGCAGTGTAGACATGGCGGCTGATCAGTGCTGCTCATAGCACTATGGATCTGTCAGGAACCTGTAATGGGTAATTGCTGCAGTGTACACATGCTGGCTGATCAGTGCTGCTCATAGCACTATGGATCTGTCAGGACCCTGTAATGAGTAATTGCTGCAGTGTAGACATGGCTGCTGATCAGTGCTGCTCATAGCATTATGGATCTGTCAGGACCCTGTATTGGGTAATTGCTGTAGTGTAGACATGGCTGCTGATCATTCCTGCTCATAGCACTATGGATCTGTCAGGACCCTGTAATGGGTAATTGCTGCAGTGTAGACATGGATGCTGATTAGTGCTGCTCATAACACTATGGATCAGTCAGGACCCTGTAATGGGTAATTGCTGCAGTGTAGACATGGCTGCTGATCAGTGCTGCTCATAGCACTATGGATCTGTCAGGTCCGTGTAATGGGTAATTGCTGCAGTGTAGACATGGCGGCTGATCAGTGCTGCTCATAGCTCTAATGATGTCAGGACCCTGTAATGGGTAATTGCTGCAGTGTAGACATGGCAGCTGATCAGTGCTGCTCATAGCTCTATGGATCTGTCAGGACCCTGTAATGGGTAATTGCTGCAGTGTACACTTGCTGGCTGATCAGTGCTGTTCATAGCACTATGGATCTGTCAGGACCCTGTAATGGGTAATTGTTGCAGTGTAGACATGGCTGCTGATCAGTGCTGCTCATTGCTCTATGGATCTGTCAGGACCCTGTAATTGGTAATTGCTGCAGTGTAGACATGGCGGCTGATCAGTGCTACTCATAGCACTATGGATCTGTCAGGACCCTGTAATGGGTAATTGCTACAGTGTAGACATGGCTGCTGATCAGTGCTGCTCATAGAACTATGGATCTGTCGGGTCCCTGTAATGGGTAATTGCTGCAGTGTAGACATGGCGGCTGATCAGTGCTGCTCATAGCACTATGGATGTCAGGACTCTGTAATGGGTAATTGCTGCAGTGTAGACATGGCTGCTGATCACTGCTGCTCATAGCACTATGGATCTGTCAGGACCCTGTAATGGGTAATTGCTGCAGTGTAGACATGGCTGCTGATCAGTGCTGCTCATAGCACTATGGATGTCAGGACCCTGTAATGGGTAATTGCTGCAGTGTAGACATGCTGGCTGATCAGTGCTGCTCATAGCACTATGGATCTGTCAGGACCCTGTAATGAGTAATTGCTGCAGTGTAGACATGGCTGCTGATCAGTGCTGCTCATAGCACTATGGATCTGTCAGGTCCCTGTAATGGGTAATTGCTGCAGTGTAGACATGGCGGCTGATCAGTTTTGCTCATAGCTCTATGGGTGTCAGGACCCTGTAATGGATAATTGCTGCAGTGTAGACATGGCTCCTGATCAGTGCTGCTCATAGCACTATGGATCTGTCAGGACCCTGTAATGGGTAATTGCTGCAGTGTAGACATGGCGGCTGATCAGTGCTGCTCACAGCACTATGGATGTCAGGACCCTGTAATGGGTAATTGCTGCAGTGTAGACATGGCGGCTGATCAGTGCTGCTCATAGCACTATGGATCTGTCAGGAACCTGTAATGAGTAATTGCTGCAGCGTACACATGCTGGCTGAACAGTGCTGCTCATAGCACTATGGATCTGTCAGGACCCTGTATTGGGTAATTGCTGTAGTGTAGACATGGCTGCTGATCATTGCTGCTCATAACATTATGGATCTGTCAGGACCCTGTATTGGGTAATTGCTGCAGTGTAGACATGGCTGCTGATCATTGCTGCTCATAGCACTATGGATCTGTCAGGACCCTGTAATGGGTAATTGCTGCAGTATAGACATGGCTGCTGATCAGTGCTGCTCATAGCACTATGGATGTCAGGACCCTGTAATGGGTAATTGCTGCAGTGTAGACATGGCTGCTGATTAGTGCTGCTCATAACACTATGGATCAGTCAGGACCCTGTAATGGGTAATTGCAGTGTAGACATGGCTGTTGATCAGTGCTGATCATAGCACTATTGATCTGTCAGGTCCGTGTAATGGGTAATTGCTGCAGTGTAGACATGGCGGCTGATCAGTGCTGTTCATAGCACTATGGATCTGTCAGGTCCGTGTAATGGGTAATTGCTGCAGTGTAGACATGGCGGCTGATCAGTGCTGCTCATAGCACTATGGATCTGTCAGGACCCTGTAATGGGTAATTGCTGCAGTGTACACATGCTGGCTGATCAGTGCTGCTCATAGCACTATGGATCTGTCAGTACCCTGTAATGGGTAATTGCTGCAGTGTACACATGCTGGCTGATCAGTGCTGCTCATAGCACTATGGATCTGTCAGTACCCTGTAATGAGTAATTGCTGCAGTGTAGACATGGCTGCTGATCAGTGCTGCTCATAGCACTATGGATCTGTCAGGACCCTGTATTGGGTAATTGCTGCAGTGTAGACATGGCTGCTGATCAGTGCTGCTTATAGCACTATGGATCTGTCAGGACCCTGTATTGGGTAATTGCTGCAGGGTAGACATGGCTGCTGATCAGTGCTGCTCATAGCACTATGGATCTGTCAGGACCCTGTATTGGGTAATTGCTGCAGTGTAGACATGGCTGCTGATTAGTGATGCTCATAGCACTATGGATCTGTCAGGACCCTGTATTGGGTAATTGCTACAGTGTAGACATGGCGGCTGATCAGTGCTGCTCATAGCACTATGGAACTGTCAGGACCCTGTATTGGGTAATTGCTAAAGTGTAGACATGGCAGCTGATCAGTGCTGCTCATAGCACTATGTATCAGTCAGGACCCTGTAATGGGTATTTGCTGCAGTGTAGACATGGCTGCTGATCAGTGCTGCTCATGGCACTATGGATCTGTCAGGTTCCTGTAATGAGTAATTGCTACAGTGTAGACATGGCTGCTGATCAATACTGCTCATAGCACTATGGATCTGTCAGGACCCTGTAATGTGTAGTTGCTGCAGTGTAGACATGACTGCTGATCAGTGCTGCTCATGGCACTATGGATCTGTCAGGTTCCTGTAATGAGTAATTGCTACAGTGTAGACATGGCTGCTGATCAATACTGCTCATAGCACTTTCGATCTGTCAGGTTCCTGTAATGGGTAATTGCTGCAGTGTAGACATGGCTGCTGATCAGTGCTTCTCATAGCACTATGTATCTGTCAGGTCCCTGTAATGTTTAATTGCTGCAGTGCAGACATGGCTGCTGATCAGTGCTGCTCATAGCACTATGGATCTGTCAGGTCTCTGTAATGTTTTATTGCTGCAGTGTAGACATGGCTGCTGATCTGTGCTGCTCATAGCATTATGGATCTGTCAGGACCCTGTAATGGGTAATTGCTACATTGTAGACATGGCTGCTGATCAGTGCTGCTCATAGCACTATGGATCTGTCAGGACCCTGTAATGGGTAATTGCTGCAGTGTATACATGGCGGCTGATCAGTGCTGTTCATAGCACTATGGATCTGTCAGGACCCTGTAATGGGTAATTGCTGCAGTGTAGACATGGCTGCTGATCAGTGCTGCTCATTGCTCTATGGATCTGTCAGGACCCTGTAATGGGTAATTGCTGCAGTGTAGACATGGCTGCTGAACAGTGCTGCTCCTAGCACTATGGATCTGTCAGGTCCCTGTAATGGGTAATTGCTACAGTGTAGACATGGCTGCTGATCAGTGCTGCTCATAGCACTATGGATCTGTCAGGACCCTGTAATAGGTAGTTGCTGCAGTGTAGACATGGCTGCTGATCAGTGCTGCTCATAGCACTATGGATCTGTCAGGTCCCTGTAATGGGTAATTGCTGCAGTGTAGACATGGCTGCTGATCAGTGCTGCTCATTGCTCTATGGATCTGTCAGGACCCTGTAATGGGTAATTGCTGCAGTGTAGACATGGCTGCTGATCAGTGCTGCTCATTGCTCTATGGATCTGTCAGGACCCTGTAATGGGTAATTGCTGCAGTGTAGACATGGCTGCTGATCAGTGCTGCTCATAGCACTATGGATGTCAGGACCCTGTAATGGGTAATTGCTGCAGTCTAGACATGGCTGCTCATCAGTGCTTCTCATAGCACTATGGATCTGTCAGGACCCTGTAATGGGTAATTGCTGCAGTGTAGACATGGCAGCTGATCAGTGCTGCTCATAGCACTATGGATCTGTCAGGTTCCTGTAATGGGTAATTGCTGCAGTGTAGACATGGCTGCTGATCAGTGCTGCTCATAGCACTATGGATCTGTCAGGTTCCTGTAATGGGTAATTGGTGCAGTGTAGACATGGCTGCTGATCAGTGCTGCTCATAGCACTATGGATCTCTCAGGACCCTGTAATGGGTAATTGCTGCAGTGTAGACATGGCTGCTGATCAGTGCTGCTCATAGCACTATGGATGTCAGGACCCTGTAATGGGTAATTGCTGCAGTGTAGACATGGCTGCTGATCAGTGCTGCTCATAGCACTATGGATCTGTCAGGACCCTGTAATGGGTAATTGCTGCAGTGTAGACATGGCTGCTGATCAGTGTTGCTCATAGCACTATGGATCTGTCAGGACCCTGTAATAGGTAATTGCTGCAGTGTAGACATGGCTGCTGATCAGTGCTGCTCATAGCACTATGGATGTCAGGACCCTGTAATGGGTAATTGCTGCAGTGTAGACATGGCTGCTGATCAGTGCTGCTCATAGCACTATGCATCTGTCAGGACCTTGTAATGGGTAATTGCTGCAGTGTAGACATGGCTGCTCATCAGTGCTTCTCATAGCACTATGGATCTGTCAGGACCCTGTAATGGGTAATTGCTGCAGTGTAGACATGGCTGCTGATCAGTGCTGCTCATAGCACTATGGATCTGTCAGGACCCTGTAATGGGTAATTGCTGCAGTGTAAACATGGCTGCTGATCAGTGCTGCTCATAGCACTATGAATCTGTCAGGTCCCTGTAATGGGTAATTGCTGCAGTGTAGACATGGCTGCTGATCAGTGCTGCTCATAGCACTATGGATCTGTCAGGACCCTGTGATGGGTAATTGCTGCAGTGTAGACATGGCGGCTGATCAGTGCTGCTCATAGCACTATGGATCTGTCAGGACCCTGTATTGGGTAATTGCTGCAGTGTAGACATGGCTGCTGATCAGTGCTGCTCATAGCACTATGGATCTATCAGGACCCTGTAATGGGTAATTGCTGCAGTGTGGACATGGCTGCTGATCAGTGCTGCTCATAGCACTATGGATCTGTCAGGTCCCTGTAATGGGTAATTGCTGCAGTGTAGACATGGCTGCTGATCAGTGCTGCTCATAGCACTATGGATCTGTCAGGTCCCTGTAATGGTTAATTGCTGCAGTGTGGACATGGCTGCTGATCAGTGCTGCACATAGCACTATGGATCTGTCAGGGCCCTGTAATGGGTAATTGCTGCAGTGTAGACATGGCGGCTGATCAGTGCTGCACATAGCACTATGGATCTGTCAGGTCCCTGTAATGGGTAATTGCTGCAGTGTAGACATGGCTACTGATCAGTGCTGCTCATAGCACTATGGATCTGTCAGGACCCTGTAAAGGGTAATTGCTTCAGTGTAGACTTGGCTGCTGATCAGTGCTGCTCATAGCACTATGGATCTGTCAGGACCCTGTAATGGGTAATTGCTGCAGTGTAGACATGGCGGCTGGTCAGTGCTGCTCATAGCACTATGGATCTGTCAGGACCCTGTGATGGGTAATTGCTGCAGTGTAGATATGGCTGCTGATCAGTGCTGCACATAGCACTAAGGATCTGTCCGGTCCCTGTAATGGGTTGTTGCTGTGGTTGGAGGTACAGGCCTCTATTCTCTGGTCCTGGCATCTGTAGGAGGATCATCGCTATAACACTGGGCACCTGCTTACCAGGAATGGCTTCCTCTTCTGAGCTTACGCTATATTCCTCCTGACAAGGACCATCATAATGAAGGGCTCCTCTAATATTCCTGAGTTGTGGTGTGAGGAGATTGTCCAGGGGTTGGTGAGGAGGACACTACTTGTTTGTGTGTTCTACAATGAAATGTGGCTCATTCTTATATTTTGCCTGCAGAATCTGACTATAATGGCGACCGTGATCTACACTGACCAGGAGAACGGTGATGTTAATGCTGCGCTGTTGTCCAGAGATCGTGCACAACTATCAGGTGCCGGTAAGTGGTTTCTAAAGGTAACGGCCGATCTGGCCCCAATTCATCAAGGGGTTTAATAGATTTCTAGCAGAACTCTGACAAGTCAAAACTTTTATGCAACTTAATGATTAAAAATTGTGACCTTTTTAGCACTTTCATGCCAGGTCAGCCAGCTCTGCCAAGTGGGTGGAGCATGGACAGGGCATGGTGGAGCCGCCTGATACTCATGGAAAGTTGGGACTTACAGCACCACTCCAGCTTTTTTTGTTTGGTTTTCAGCGCTGGGATGGCTCTTTTAAATGTAGGGCCTCTGGTCATATACTCGCCCTCCGGCGTCTTCACTGTTTTTCGGCACTGTTCTGTTCCTATGGCACTATCTTGTGAGCGCAGCTGACTGGCCATAAGTCAGAAGCTACGACACAAGATCTCAATGCAACTCTATGGAAGCCAGAACAAGGCTCTCATAGACTTGTATGGGAAAGTGACCTCCGCAGCTCCATGAAACACTGGAGCAGCCAACAGGTCACTCTTCACCGGACAACGATGGGAGCAACTCTGGAAAACAAAGGCGGCAGCAAGTGAGTATGAGACCGGGCAATTGTATATAAAGCGCCACTCCAGCAATGCAGTAAAAAAACACCCCTCCAGTGTTTTGGTTTTTTACAAATTAATTGCGCCTCCCCACAAGTGTTAATTGGGGGTCCACCTCATAATGAACTTGGTTTCTTCTGCCCACCCATCTTTACAGAAGCAATAATCAAAGTTTTTATTCTCAATATATTGCAATCATCATATTGTATAGCACTTAAAATTTTAGAAGGCAGAAGGCGAAATGTACGTCTGAGTTGGGTTTTTTTATCCTGGGTTTGGCAATGCAATCCTACACAGGTATTATGTCTCACTGTTGTACTTCAATACATCTACATTTGGCTGTTGGGATCTATGAATGATTATTTCATTCTTAGAAGGACCCTGAGTCAGGTAACCTAATGACTAGTACATTCACAGCCATCTGGATCAAAAATCCTGTTATGTGAGGTTGTGCTGCCGCCTAGTGGCTTCCCATTCTTTTACATAACCCTCTACACCAGGGGTCCTCAAACTTTTTAAACAGATGGGCCAGTTCACGGTCCCTCAGACCATTGGAGGGCCGGAATATAGTTTTTAAAAAAAACTATGAACAAATTACTATGCACACTGCACATATCTTATTTTGTAGTTTAAAAAAACAATACAGTAACAAATACAATATTTAAAATGAAGAACAAGTAAAGTTAAATCAACCGGTATTTCAATAGGTAGGTAACTGTACCCAATAGGCAGCATAGGTCCTCAATAGGCAGGTAAATGTCCCCAATAGGCAGGTAAATGTCCCCAGTAGGCAGGTAAATATCCCCAATAGGCAGCATAGGTCCTCAATGGGCAGGTAAATGTTCCCAATAGGCAGGCTGTTTCCCCCTTATAATGCCATATGCAGGCTGTTCCACCCCTTATAATGCCCCATGCAGCATGTCACCCCCCCATATAATGCCCTATGCAGCATGTCACCCCCACCATATATTGCCCCATGCAGCATGTCAACCCCCCCCCCATATTATGCCCCATGCAGGATGTCCCTTCCCTCCCCATATAATGCCCCATGCAGGATGTCACCCCCCATATAATGCCCCATGAAGAATGTCCCTCCCCCCCCATATAATGCCCCATGCAGGATGTCACCCCCCATATAATGCCCCATGCAGCATGTCACCCCCCATATAATGCCCCATGCAGCATGTCACTCCCCATATAATGCCCCATGCAGCATGTCACTCCCCATATAATGCCCCATGCAGCATGTCACCCCCCATATAATGCCACATGCAGCATGTCACCCCTCCATATAATGCCCTATGCAGCATGTCACCACCCATATAATGCCCCATGCAGCATGTCACCCCCCCATATAATGCCCCATGCAGCATGTCACCCCCCCATATAATGCCACATGCAGCATGTCACCCCCCCATATAATGCCCCATGCAGGATGTCACCCCCCCATATAATGACCTATGCCTCCATACATTAAAAAAAAAAAAATCCAATACTCACCTCACTCCTCCTCACCTGCTGCCGCTGCTCTGGTCTGGTCTGGACTCCAGCGTCGCGGCGGCGTCGTCCCGCTCTGCTCTCCCTGTGACAGCACTCGGGAGAGTGCGGTGTAAAGACGTCACCGCGCCCTCTGACCTGAGACGTCACAGGAAGCGCACAGCAGGAAGACAGCGGATCTGTGGAGGCACGGGAAGAGGTAAGTATCCGCCTGCCGGGGCCCTGAGCAAGCGGGCGGAAGGGCGGGCAATGGCACCGCTCTCCTCTCCTCCGCCCATAGCCCGGCGGGCCGGATAAAAGTCCTCCGCGGGCCGCATGTGGCCCGCGGGCCGTAGTTTGAGGACCCCTGCTCTACACTGTCCATGTGTCCATTGCCACACACCCATTTTTGGATGTCGTTATATTTACAATGTGATTGGACATTTTTGATAATATTTATAAGCTGTATGTAGAAACAGGAGGTCAGTTTTCCTTGTATGAGTCATAAGTCACTGCAAAAGTCCCTGGCAGGGGGATGAGAGCAGCTTGGTCAGGAGGGGAATGATTTTTGCAGGGAAGAGTCTTCCTAATTCTACATAGAGCAGAGAAAAGAGAATAATTAGCCCAGTAGAAAGGTATAATGAGCAGCTGTAAGTACAGTGCTGTATAATCTGATTACAATATACTAAGAGGATAAGCTCTGATGGGAGAGGGTCTTTAAGCCTGTCATGTATTGGGTAATGAGTTGGGGTGTCAGTCTCCATCAGTGCTGGCTGAACACTGACTATCCTGCTCAGATTACTACACATGGCGCTGCTCCTCCTCCCTGTAGTATGGACTACGCAGGACGGTGCCGAGGCTCCAGATTCTACCTGCACAGCAACAAGGTCCCAACACTTCTACCTCTATAACTTGCCTAATGCAGACGCAAACCTGCAGCCTTTCCACTGAGATCTTGTCGGCCTTCTACACTGCCATGGCTTTGTCTGCACAATGTAGCTTAAAGGGAATGTCCACTTCTTAAGCATCCTAGAAGTCTACAAGACCACCCCTGATCTCTACAATATAAGGTCGGTGTTCCTCTAACCCCCTGCCTTATTTGGCAAATGGGTTCAGTTTTCTATAGAAGTGGCAGAATTTAACCTCTTCCTGACCATGTTATTTCCCATCTCTGCATTTTTCTTACTCTTCTAAGAGCAGTAACTTTATTTTTCTGTCAGTACAGCCATATGAGGGTTTTTGTTTTTATGCCGTTCACTGATCAGGTAAATTATTTTTATATTTTGATTGGACTTTTACAGAAGTAATGCCCATATGTTTTATTTTAAAATGGGTCATAGAGGGGCAGGGGTGATTTGAATGTTCAGATTCTACTTTTTCCTTTTTGTCCCCTTAGGGGACTTGAACATGCAATTATCTGATTTCTTGTGTTATGTACAGCAATACTGCAGTATATAGCCAGCATTCACAGATCTGTCATGACAGGCATGGGTCTTTTCAGCAGACTTCTTCCTGACAGTGATGGCATCCCACGATCGTGTTACAGGGGCACAGATGGGCACATGGCATGACTCCCTTCTCAGTTCGCTGGTAATGCCACTGTCCATCTCTAACAGGTGGAGCTCTGGCCTACATGTGGCTATTAAAGGCAGATGATGGCTAAATATCACAGCCATCATCTTCCAGGCGTGAAGTCACATCTGGCATATGATGTAACGGCAAATCATGTTGGTAAGAGGTTAAAGTGCCACTCCAGTGGGGTTTTGTCACGTGAAATCCTTTTAGTGTAGATATGACGTAGTCCTTTTGGGCATGAGGGCTGGGTGCTGGGATTACTAGTACACCTGACATCCAGGTGGGCATAATTCTGTTCCTTGTGTATTGGAAGACTTTTGCCTCTGCAGCTTTGGTGTTGGCAATCTTTCACTTTCATGCCCATTGATGGTCCACATGGTTGGCTCAGGAACCGTCCTCACATGATCTAGATTTCCCTAAAGGAAAGTCGCTGTGTGGGGGAAAAATGGGGGAGTCTGTGATGCACCTTATGCCACGGCGCCTCGTGTGCTAAGGCGTGTTAGGTTGCATGAGGCTAAATATCCGGCTCTTCATGTTACGGCTGTTGGTATCCATTTAATTAAGGGGGGAGGGGATGTTAAATGAGGGAGTGATGGCGGTAAAAGAACAAAATCTACTTTGATTAATACAGACTGTGTATTAGTACAATGTTATAATGTTGATGGTCAGACGCAGGAGTGGGTACAGAGGGGGGCATGTGACAGTTCATTTTCAATCGTTAAAATATGGTTAAGCAGGTTAATGTAGTATCCTGGAATATTAGAGGTATGGGAGATCACAACTAAAGATTTACAGGAGACGGATTGCGATACGGGGGCCGCTGTGGCACTGAGCAAGCTTTGGAGGGGGCCGGCCTATCATTCTACACATAGTACTTATTCTAGGGGGGTTAGTAGATTGATTCATCCGAATTTACCCTTTGAATGTGAAGGAAGTATTTGTGACAGGGAGGGAAGGTATGTATGTCTAGTGTGCAGAGTGGCTGGGCTTAGAACTTGTCTAATTGCTCTGTATGTTCCTCCACCTTTCTCTATACAGACTGTGCGCCAGCTATTCCCGTGGATAACGGAATTTGCTACCATACCCCTGTTAGTCATCGGTGATTTTAATATGTACCTACACGCTGAGCTTGATAAGTATAGGGGTAATGTTGGGGGAGGGGCTGCTCAAGAGACGTCGTTGGCAAGTGTCTTGCAGGAAATTAGCTTGGTAGATGTGTGGCGGGCTCGATTCCCAAATGTTAAGCAGTATTCGTGTTACTCGCCATCCTATTCCTCTGTCCAGAATTGACCTGGCTCTGGGAAATAGTCATCTAGTCCCTCTAGTTACTAAAGTAGAATACTGCACGAGATTGTTATCTGATCATTCACCATTATTGGTTGTTTTGGGGGTCGATCCTGGCGCCATAAACAGAAGGGCACTGTGGAGGTTTAACCCCTACTGGCTGGATGTATTTGGGGAACAGATGGACTTAGCAGGTAAATTGGATCGTTTCTTTAAAGACAACATAGGCTCTGCCCCTTTAAATACGGTATGGGAAGCCATGAAGGCATTTTTACCGGGGATCCTGATTAAGGAAATTTCCATGATCAAATCCAAAAACAGGGCCCGTCTTCAGGAGCTGCGGAGGGAAGTAGACATATTGGAACAGAGGTATGTTGGGTCCCCAAGCATAGAGAATAGGGAACACTGGACACGGGCACAGGCTACACTAAATGATCATATATTGAAACAAGCGGAGCATAAACGGTTCTTTCTTAAACAGCAATTTTATGTGGAGGGAGAGAGTACAGGGCACTTGCTGGCCACCATAGCCAAGGCCCAGACTGGGGCTCCTATGATTGCACCTATCAGGGATACTAAGGGTGCGGTAACTACTGATTCAATGGAAGTTTTACAGACAATTATACTCCTCCAAACTGACTAAGGCGCAAAGGGACATAGATCTCTATCTTCATGATATGCAAATACCATGTCTGACAGATGGCCAGAGAGAGCAACTAGATGCACCAATTACACTGGAGGAGATGCAGGAAGCTTTAAAAGATTTTCAAAATAACAAGGCCCCTGGTACTGATGGGATCCTCGCGGAAATTTATAAGGAAGCTGGGGGGGTTTTGCTTCCCAGGTTACTGGAAGGGCTTAAGGGGGCGAGGGAGGGGGGGGCTTTGCCGACTTCAATGAGGGAGGCTAGCATAGTTCTTTTGACAAAACCTGGAAAGGATGCATTAAACCCTGAATCATATAGGCCAATATCCTTACTCTCGGTAGATGTAAAAATTTTAGCTAAGGTCTTGGCTACCAGACTGGTGGCGGTTATCACACATTTGGTTGCAGAAGACCAGACTGGGTTTATACCGGCCAAGTCGACGGCAATTAATTCTTAATCTGCAAATGCAGTCACAAAATGCGGGTGGTAGGGCAGTGCTATCACTTGATGCCGCTAAGGCTTTTGATAGTGTCGAATGGGAGTATTTATGGGCTGTTTTGAGAAAGATGGGGTTTGGTACTGGATTTCGGGCCTGGCCGCGGCTTCTGTATAACAATCCGGTAGCTCAGATTCAAATTAATGGCAATCTTTCTGGTAGCATTGAAATGGGCAGAGGCACGCGTCAGGGCTGCCCGTTGTCTCCCTTACTGTTCGCCCTGGCTATGGAGCCGTTGGCTGTTAAGCTTCGCTCCAGCAGCGAAATACAGGGGTTCCGCTATAAAACACTGGAGGAGCGGGTGGCCCTATATGCCGACGACCTTCTGTTGTTTTTGGGCGACACGGAGCAATCTCTGACGACGGCTATGAATTTAATAAGGGAGTTTGGAGATCATTCTGGCCTACAGATTGATTGGGATAAATCAGTTCTTATGCCGGTGGATGGTTTGTCTCTGAATACTAGGGCAGGGAATACTTGATTGAAGATTGTGCGAGAATTTAAATATCTCGGAGTTAGAGTGACCACATCTATCGGAGATTACATTCCTTTAAACTTACTTGAACTGCTTACCAGATTTCAACAAAAGGCCAATACTTGGAGCAAACTCCCCCTATCAGTAGTAGGTCGAACTAACTTCATTAAAATGGTGTTAATGCCCCAATTATTATATATCCTTCATAATTCACCTGTCTGGGTCCCCATGAGAAAATTTTATAAATTTCAAGCACTATTTCGGGAATTGATCTGGAAAAAAGGGGTTGGATACACTTCAAAGGCCCAAAGATCAGGGGGGACTAGCCGCACCTAATCCATGGATATATTTTCTAGCCTCTCAGACTCAACAACTCTGGTTAATTCAGGGGAACCTAGATAAACTGATACTTCTACTCAAACACAATTTGCCAATTACCTCCTTTCTAGAAACGGGAATCTCGGGGTGGGATGCTAGGCGGCATCTTCCGACCCTAGCACTTATGGGGAAAACGTGGCAGAAAATCAAACTGTTGTTGGGAATAGAGGGTTTTACCCCGTTGTGGCATAATGCGGGCCTTCCAGAGATCCAGAAATTGAAAGGATTCGGAATATGGGAAAAATTGTGAATAACTAATGTGGCACAAATATTAGAGGGGGAAATATTTAAATCGTTCCATCAGCTGAAAGAAGAATACTGTATTCCACAAACTAGTTTCTACTTTTATCTCCAAATAAGACATGCATGGTTTGTACAGCCGCGACATATGCAGAGTAAAATCCAACATCATCTACTGTTTAACACATTATTATGCCATAGAGGTGGGAAGGGATTGATTTCCAGAATCTACAGGATACTTATGCAGCAATTTCAGTGGGACAGACCCTTAAATGTTAAGGAGAGGTGGGAGCGTGACATTGGTACTATAACCTCGGAAGAATGGGAAGATGTGGTGGGGAGCGTTCCGATACTATCTACATGTGCGGCACATAGACTCTCACAGTTGTACTTATTGCATAGGGTATATAGAACTCCCAAATTTCTACAGCGCATTGGAGCAAGGAATGACAGTGTGTGTCCAAAATGTGGAGAGGAAGGAGCAGATCTTATGCATATGATGTGGACGTGTAGGAGGGTCGCGGTATTCTGGAATGTGTGTGTAGTACATTAATAATATGTTTGAGTGTAATCTACCCTTATATCCTAAAGTGTGTGTTGGGCTATGTAGAAATAATAGGATGTGACGAGGATGAAATAATAGCCGTTAAGAGGACTCTATATCAGATCAGAAAGCTTATAGCTGCACATTGGTTGGATCCCTCTCAGGTTCCAGGAATTCTTGGATAGATTGCGTCTTTTATTAAGATTAGAAGAGGGAGTGTACAAAAAGCGGAAGGCTATACGGAAATTTGATCAAATCTGGGGTAGATGGAGCACGTTTCATGGTTATCATATTATGTCCATTTTAAATATCAATTGAGTCTGAAATGTTGTGGTCTCTCAGGTTCTACTTAACTAATCACTGACTATTAGATATTATGCTCTGTATCCATGGATCAAATTATCAATGCTTTAACAGTTAGATAAGCTATATGATAATATGCCGTCTGTAATTATATTTGTCTTTGCCATATGGTTTTTGGGGGTGTAATGGGCGGGGGGAGGGGGAACGGGTGGGTTTTGAAGGGCATTGCCAGTTGGGTGATGCCTCAATGTTTATGTGCAATGTTAAAAATGTCTTTTAATAAAAGGTATCTGATTTTTTTTTTAAAAAGGAAAGTCGCTTGTGAAAACCCACCAGGACAAAGTGCACGGTTCTGTATCATGTGGGAAAACATCAAGAAAAGCTCTAGGAAATATCAACAAGCAAGTAATGACCCAGAAGAACGGGCAGCCTCTGAAAGGAGACCGGAAAGTGCCAAAGCCTGCGCCAGCTGTTATACAGGTATAATGTATTACCGCAGCTCTGATCATACACCGCTCTTGTGTTCTGCCCTGTACTGATGTACAGACTTGTATCTACATAATCCTAAAATGCCACAGGAACATCTGCAAGAAGACCACATGGCATTTTCTACTATTACAAGTCCCATTATTATCTGTTGGATTAAAGTGGGCTAATATCTGGCTAATCTAGCTGTGTAACGTGTATGGGGGTCTCCTGGCTGCCCTAACAAATGTTCAGTTCAAATACCCGCTCCTTGTTCTCTAGGCACACATTGCTTAGAGGCAGCAGATTACCCTCCTCCCCACAGAACACATGAGAGCTCATCTGTATGTTGGGAGAGATGGCTGCTAGCCAAACAGTGTATGGCCAGACCACAGCTAGGCCACAAGGGCTTGGCTGACTCCTTTTCAGATCATATATGGAGAACCTAATGGTAAATACTGGATAAATGAAGCTTGTGACCTGGTTCCCGTTCCCCACTAGGTTTCTGACACTTCTGATAAGACAGACGAGCAGCAGTACCCCGACATTGAGAAGTTTGTTCCCTACAATCCTGCAGGTAACTCTTCCACACCTTGCTGTACCTATTGCCTGCCATTAGCCACTTGCCTTTACATTTAATTTTGAGCATCAGAATCAATTCTAATATTTGCACCTGAAGCTGGATGGGGTTAGTGAATTTGTCACCAGGATTTTGCTGCCCCATCTGAGAGCAGCATGATTTAGGGGCAGAGACCCTGATTACAGTGATGGATCGCTTGGTGCAGTTCAGAGTAACTGTGTCTGCTGCAGATCTACAAATGCTCTGAATGCTGGGCTCTGGATAACCCCACCCACACCACTGATTGGTAGCTTTCTGCCTATGCACGGTGTATAGAGCTATCCATCAGTTGTGGGGACAGGGTTGGACTACATGGCAGCAGCTTTACTAGTCCTCTGGTGGCAGTCTCCTGCTGGTGGAGGATCACTTATCAAAACTACAGCAGTCAGCCCAGAAAGCAACACGTCTCTGGAATTGGGGATCTTTGTCCCCACGTTGTGCTGCTCTCAGATCAGGTGGCAATAAACCTGGTGACAGATTCCCTTTAAATGCAGTTTAGGGCCATCTCTGTTACACTCTTACTCTCTATTAGCTGCAATGTCCCATCTGCCTAATGCAGCCACAGATCTCATGGCTGCAGTATCCGGATCTTCAGAAACTCGCTGACATCGTGTCAGTTAATCCAATGAGTGTTTGCAGTGACAGCAATGTCTGTTAGCTGGGCTTCTGCTGCTGCTCAGTTGTGGAGGAGAGCAGACAGATGTCAGTGTGGTGTTCGGAGGCTCCTGGGGCCCCTGCACGTGACATCAGGAGTGCCAGAGATCCAGAGTGTGGTCTTGGGCTCCACTATACAGGTGGGACTCTGCAGCTATTTGGGGGTGGGGAGAGGAGGGCACAACACTGACGTGTGCAGTGAAGGTGGTTCAAGTTCATTGATGCTAGATGACCCATTTTGGTGCATTGAGCCCAAAGGTAAACTAGGAATGCCAAAGAACCAATCAAGAACAACTGAACAAAATAGTCAAATTCTGCATAAATAGGAAATCTACTTAACCGTGTATTCATTAAAGGTTTTTTAGAGTGACACCATAGAGACAGGCGCTCACACCAGTGTACATACAATAGTTAAAATACAAAAATATAGACTAGATCTCACAGACACAGGGCAAAGTGTGTGGTATGGAATCCAATATATAATGTATCAGAGCAAAGATTATAGATCTAACCATGCAATAGCTCTGTCCAAGAGTAATTGAATAAATCTAAAGGTGCTTAGTGCATATCAAGGTCGGTAGTAAATAAAGCATTAGTACCTGTGTGGTCCAGAGACTTGTGTGGAGCCCACCCAAGTGTTGGGAATCCCTATTTAGATTATGCACAAGCACTCTTATCTCGTCATATAGTAGATTTATTCAATTACTCTTGGACAGAGCTATTGCATGGTTAGATCTATAATCTTTGCTCAGATACATTATATATTGGATTCCATACCACACACTTTGCCCTGTGTCTGTGAGATCTATTCTATATTTTTGTATTTTAACTATTGTATGTATATTGGTGTGAGCGCCGGTCTCTAGTGTCACTCTCTTACCTAACCGTGTATTCATTAAAGGTTTTTTCCTATTTATGCATACATTTTCTATATTCGGTTCTTGATTGGTTCTTTGTAATTTCTTCCAAACTGTCCTGTCCACATGTCTGGTGAATGTGTGAATTTCTAACTAGCACACATGTTGGTGTAGTATTTACAGAGATTTTAGTGCCGTATCTTACTACAATCTAGGAATGCCTCCTAATCTTAAGCACCACATTAAAGCCCTTTTAAACCATAAGATATGAGTGGACTTGCAGCAAGATTGCTGGGTATCTTTGAGCAGCCAGTTGCTTATTCCTTTACCAAAGATCAACCTATGCTAAAACTATATTATATATTTTTTTGCCTTGTAGATTTTGAGACCTTTGATGTCCCAGAAGAACATAAACTGAGTCACCTCTCCCTGGCTGGTGTCGGTCTTATAGCTAATGTGAATGATGCTAAAAGGTTTGTGTCTCTACTAAGCCTAGAGCCGGCCCTCATGGACATCCCTGCACTTAGTTGGGTGTCAGGTAGGTGATTATAATTGAAATGGCAGATAAGATGGTGAAAGCCAGCCTTACTCTGCAGAGATCACTACACATCATGGTACTGTCATCAATACGGGTGACTGCAGTTCTGACACCTTCATACCAAGCACTGTAAAAGCCTAAAACCATTTGGTGAAAACAGTGACTGCCAGCAGTTAGATATGACGCCAGAATTATGGTGCAAATACTTTAATAACACCAGTCTGGATGAATCAGAGCCCCGCTGTCTTGCCATGCAGGGTTTACAGCTCGCTCCCTTTCCCCTGCACTGTCACTGCTGCAGCCTATAACTAGCAGCAGGGGAAGGAGTACAGCTGATGGGGTTAAAATTGTCACCAGGTGATTGCCCCTACATTGTGCTGCACTCAGATGGGGTAGCAGAGACCCTGATTCCTGTGGTCATAAAAATGACAGTAAGCGACATCACTTTTCTCTGTCTAGCAGTTCTCTGAATGCTGAGCTCTGTGTAACCCCACCATTAATTGTACCCATGGTCAAAGCTGCTAATCAGTGATGAGGATGAGCTCTGTAGGACTACATGGCAGCAGGTTTACTAGTCCTCTAGTGGTGGTCTCCTACTGATAATTATTGATATTTATCAGCACTACACTAAGCAGTCCGATAAGTGTCACATCGCTGGAATCGGTCGCTCAGATTAGGTCCCAAAATCCTGATGGCAGATTCCATTTAAGTAGTGATCTCGGCCATGTTGGTAACAGGCTACAATCCTCATCCATGTCTAGACTGGTGGGCTGGGTTTTGAGTGACTTGACCATTAGCTTCCTTGTTCTCCTCACTCTCCCCATATAACTGTTATCCAGTGTCACTAGCCTCATTCCCTACAGCAGGGGTCCGCATTCTGGGGCTCAGACCCCCCGTGTGCCTTACAGCTGGGTGCATTTACATCAGGTCTAGCGAACAGCCATAAAGAGCAGGTCTCCAGATGGTGACTTGTGAAGAACCCTGCAAAGAACAGCAGATCTGGATGTGTAGATGGGTGGGAAGCTTGAGAGAAAATGATACTGCCGGTTAGAGGGCGCTTGAAGCTAGAGGTGATGGGAGAATACCTGATGGGGTCACATCCAGGGGTACTCATTAAGTATACCTCCTATAACGGTGGGGGCACCGGATCTTTAACTGCCGTTATATGCTTAATGTGGGTCATTGGACACCACTGAATTGCTATATAGCAGGTCAAATAGGTTTTCTACACTAGTCAAAATAACTTTGTATTCCAGATGCTGCTGACAGTCTTCCATCTTTCCTTGCCATGCTGGAAGAGATCGCTGTGGAGATGCCCCTGACTGACTGAACAGATTAAACAGTGAAACGTCACTTATTTATTTGTCCTCCATTTTGTTAGTGCGCTTGTTCTTAAATAATAAAAAAAAATGTTTTAATGAATGTATTGCTTGTTACATATATTGAAGGATGGCATTACAGTTGGGAATTTCTACTCTACTTCTGCTAAAGTGTAAATTCACCATGTGTTGGAGGAATGTAGCTTTTCCGGAGCCGTGTATACAGTGCTGGCCAAAAGTATTGGCACCCCTGCAATTCTGTCAGATAATACTCAGTTTCTTCCTGAAAATGATTGCAATCACATATTCTTTGGTCTTATTATCTTCATTTAATTTGTCTTCAATGAAAAAAACACAAAAAGAATTGTCCTAAAGCCAAATTGGATATAATTCCACACCAAACCTAAAAAAGGGGGTGGACAAAAGTATTGGCACCCTTTGAAAAATCATGTGATGCTTCTCTAATTTGTGTAATTAACAGCACCTGTAACTTACCTGTGGCACCTAACAGGTGTTGTCAATAACTAAATCACACTTGCAGCCAGTTAACATGGATTAAAGTTGACTCAACCTCTGTCCTGTGTCCTTGTGTGTACCACATTGAGCATGGAGAAAAGAAAGAAGACCAAAGAACTGTCTGAGGACTTGAGAAACCAAATTGTGAGGAAGCATGAGCAATCTCAAGGCTACAAGTCCATCTCCAAAGACCTGAATGTTCCTGTGTCTTCCGTGCGCAGTGTCATCAAGAAGTTTAAAGCCCATGGTACTGTGGCTAACCTCCCTAGATGTGGACGGAAAAGAAAAATTGACGAGAGATTTCAACGCAAGATTGTGCGGATGGTGGATAAAGAACCTTGACTAACATCCAAACAAGTTCAAGCTGCCCTGCAGTCCGAGGGTACAACAGTGTCAACCCGTACTATCCATCGACGTCTGAATGAAAAGGACTGTATGGTAGGATAACCAGGAAGACCCCACTTCTTACCTCGAGACATAAAAAAGCCAGGCTGGAGTTTGCCAAAACTTACCTGAGAAAGCCTAAAACGTTTTGGAAGAATGTTCTCTGGTCAGATGAGACAAAAGTAGAGCTTTTGGGAAAAAGCATCAACATAGAGTGTACAGGAAAAAAAGAGGCATTCAAAGAAAAGAACACGGTCCCTGCAGTCAAACATGGCGGAGGTTCCCTGATGTTTTGGGGTTGCTTTGCTGCCTCTGGCACTGGACTGCTTGACCGTGTGCATGGCATTATGAAGTCTGAAGACTACCAACAAATTTTGCAGCATTATGTAGGGCCCAGTGTGAGAAAGCTGGGTCTCCCTCAGAGGTCATGGGTCTTCCAGCAGGACAATGACCCAAAACACACTTCCAAAAGCACTATAAAATGGTTTGAGAGAAAGCACTGGAGACTTCTAAGGTGGCCAGCAATGAGTCCAGACCTAAATCCTATAGAACACCTGTGGAGAGATCTCAAAATGGCAGTTTGGAGAAGGCACCCTTCAAATATCAGGGACCTGGAGCAGTTTGCCAAAGAAGAATGGTCTACAATTCCAGCAGAGCATTGTAAGAAACTCATTGATGGTTACCGGAAGCGGTTGTTCACAGTTATTTTGGCTAAAGGTTGTGCAACCAAGTATTAGGCTGAGGGTGCCAATACTTTTGTCCGGCCCATTGTTGGAGTTTTGTGTGAAATGATCAATGATTTGATTTTTGCTTCATTCTCTTTTGCGTTTTTTCCTTGCAAGCAAATTAAATGAAGATAATAAGACCAAAGAATTTGTGATTGCAATCATTTTCAGGAAGAAACTGAGTATTATCTGACAGAATTGCAGGGGTGCCAATACTTTTGGCCAGCACTGTATATCTCTAATTTAGAACGATGACTGCACTTCACTACAAGCTAATTGTGCTTGAGCATTGTTGAAGGTGATCTCTGAGAAATGTAGATGAATACACATTTAACACCTTCCTCTCTTGCAGTATATTTTAATCACAGGTAAAGTTCCCTGCCTTTAACCCCTTTCTGACATGGTAATACATTCCTGTGCCCTTGGCTTTATTGACCAGGGAGGTATTACGACATGGCGATCGCACACAGGTTGTGCGGGTGTGATAGCCGCCAGGTGTCAGCTGATTCTGACAGCTGGCACTCTGTGCCAGGAGCAGTGCCTGCACCGCTCTCCGCACTTTAACCCCCTAAATGCTGTGAAGACCTTGAGTCTTCCATGGGCATAACACTATTCAGACAACGCAGGGTGAGGGTAAAACAGTGTGGCAATACTTTATTGAACCACCAAACATATAGAACAGTCCCAGCAAACACCCAAGATGCCACAACATTGCACAGTCTCACCCGGCCGCTGGCCCGCCCAGAATAGATCAGCTGCAACTTCGGGACTTCCAGGGCCAGCTACCTCACTAGTGGCTCCCCACTTTTGGCGGGCTGCCACAGAGAGGAGGTAGCAGCAAGCTTAGGAAGCTGACAGTCCACCGAGGTACAGGGCAGGAGACCCGATGGTCCCACCTGGGCTTCTCCAAGAGCTTCAATGGGGTCAGATGACCGGCTGGTTCCAATCTGGCTTCTCCGAACGTCTCCATGGGTTCCAGGTGACCAGAGGGTCCCACCTGGCAACTCCAAACAACATATCCATGGGGCTAGATGACTTCATCGTCCCAACCTGGTTCCCCCAAATGTATCCATGGGTTCTCTGATGGTCAATGGAGCAGATCTATATCCTTCCAGTCATGGTCGTATACCCTTAGGCCGGAATCATGTAGAATGCAAATCTGGATTGAGCCATGCTATCCATCTGCTGTCCTGAAGAATGTCTATCTGATTCTCCATGATTCCCTTTTCAGCAGGATAGAAAACCCCTTTTTATATTTATATATGTGGCTAAGGTCATCAGTCACGTGGGGAGGGGGGGTACAGTGCTCAGGTCTCATTGGTTGAGCTAAATCCCCTGCTCTTGTAAATAAACTAGCTGACTTTAGTACAATTGATAATCAGCATATTAACAAACATTGTTTCCAAACCAAGAGTAGTCAATATTGTCAACACAAAGATAATAGTGTATTTCTCTTGGCTTAACAAATTTAGAAGTCTGGCTAATTAAGATTAGAAGCTGTGTGGTCACAAAAGCGATAAAAAGTCATGTGCCCAATAATGTTACCAATAAAAATGTCAACTTGTCCAGCAAAAAAACAAGTCCTTACATGACTGTCAGCCAAAATATGGAAAAAAGTTATAGCTCTCAAAATATGGCGATGCAAAAACTAGTCTCTGCAGAAAAAAAAAGCCTCCCAAAGATCGCAGTATAGCTGGGCTCACATTTATCCTGCTCTGAACGCTTATGCCGGGGTATCCGTGTAAATCTCTGAAATACGTGCTTCAGATGGAACCCTCGGCGGAAGATTCCCTGTAAGGAGGCAAATGGAGACGCCCTCTGGCCTGTGATCCCACGGTGTCCGACTTTTCATTAGGCATGCATAAAAGTGCCTTCGGCCACAGTTTTGTGAACCTCCTTTATTTAAAAAAAAGAAAAAAGGACACCACTAAACAGAGGCCAGACGGAGTCCAGACTAACCCTGCTGCCTCATTAGAGTGAATGGATCCCTGGAGTTAGGGTTGTATTAGGACTTTAAAAAAAAAAGTCTCCGCCCCGCATGTTTTGCGTCTGTTATACAGCCAAAAAAAAAAAAAAACACGGGGGATTGCCTGCCATACACGAGCAATCCCCCACACTTTTCTTTTTGGGGGGTGTCTAACAGTGAAAATGCGTGGATTCGAGCATCTCACTCGAGCACCCGCTATACTTGGTGCATATCCAAGTACCCGATGCAAACTCAAGTAACGAGCACTTGCGCGCAAAACTAATGACAACTTATTCAACATGATGACCTAATGTTATTGTCAGGAAAATATTAGTATCAGGAAAATGTTCTTCCATATCTGCCTGACATAGATGTTCACCCCCCTCCCTTATTCCCCTTCTGCTCAGCACAAAAGCCCCAATTAGCACACGCCTGAGAAATAGCTAATGCAAACGATGCCAGGCAAGGAGTGTTATAACTTTGTTAGGAAGCAAGCATCTTGTCTATGAAAGACGCAGGAGGTAATTAAAACACAGACCTGAGATAGATTGACACCTTCTCCCAGGCCAGAGTTTGGAGGAAAGAGGAAATGGTTCGTTAAGTTCAAAGGCACTCACAAACAATTCCCGGCCACCAGCCATAGCCAGATAGACTCCGATATGAAATATTATGAGTTCCATACGTCCGACAGTAACGAGACCCATATGTGTAGTGACCAAATCAGCCCAGGAATGTATAGGTAGTTTTCCAGGGCTGTAACCAAAATCAGGGAGCTGTAGCGCAAAAACACCAGAATAGCAGACTGCAGCTATGTGATGTGTGATATCTAAATAAAGATAAAATCATAAGGGAAAAAATGGCGTAGTTTGCAAGCTTCTGCGATCAACGAGCGATGAGTTATCACAGAAGTTAGCGTTTTTAATAAAAATGTACAGGCTGGAGACCGGCCCACATGATGTCACCACAAGGAGCGTGTGGGCAGATCTCCCCTTAGGTATAAGACAATCCATGGAGAAGACAGTAGCACTCATTGCCAGGGGCGGAATAAGAATTATTTTCAATAACAGCATAATCTAACTGGAGAGCCCCTCCTCCACCTATATTGAATCGTCTCAGCGATCGTATAGTGTAAGTTTTCTTCTTTCCTCCTGTTTATTTTATGTAACTGCATATGTATTTTAATGTCCCCTTTGTAACATCCTTGTATATATTTTTCCTAAACACTGCCTCCCTTTTGGATTAAATATAAAATTTAATAGTCCTGTTCCTTTTGTTCTGTAATAGTTCCCTTCCCCGAAGCCATATACGCTACCAAAATGTAGGCGTCCGGACTGTATGATATTTCAAACTCGGCCGGTGGTGGCAGAGAGAATTAATAATTGGGCTATCTTGAAGCTGACAATGACCGTACGGAGGGCGTTAAACACGAATTCAAGGCTGTGGAACCCAGGGTGTTGCGTCATACACTCACTGGTTGCTTACCGATACCAACGTAAAGAGTAGTCTGGATCGCGTGCTCACGACTCCGAACAAAATACGCACAGCATGACGGCACGGTGAGATATTGCATGATCTCCCCGGTGTCGTCCCTCTGTGTGTGTTGGAATTCCTGACAGTTATCAAATTCTGTGTCGTACCTCTGGGTTCAAAATGTTCACTGTACCCCTTGATAAAATCCTTGAGGGGTGTAGTTTCCAAAATGGTGTCACTGGTGGGCGGTTTCCACTGTTTGGGAAGCCTCTGATGCACCTAAATGCGACACAGCGTCCACTAATTATTCAACCAAATTTTACATTCAAAAAGTCAAATAGCGCTCCTTCCCTTCTGTGCCCAAGCAGTGGTTTTCCCCCACATATGGGGTATCGGCGTGCTCAGGAGAAATTGCACAACAAATTTTGGGGTCTAATTTTTTTCCTGTTATCCTTGCGAAAAAAAAAAAAAAAATTAAAAATGTGTACAATTTTTGTGAAAAAAAAGTTAAATGTTAATTGTTCCATATTCCAAAAATTCCTATGAAGCACCTGAAGGGTTAATAAACTTCTTGAATGTGGTGTTAAGCACCTTGAGGGGTGCATTTTTTAGAATGGTGTCACTTTTGGGCATTTTCTGTCATAAAGGCCTCTTAAAGTCACTTCAAATGTGATGTGGTCTCGAAAAAAAAAAAAAAATGGTTTTGTAAATTTTGTTGGAAAAATGAGAAATCGCTGGTCACCTTTTAACCCTTATAACTTCCTAACCAGCACAATTTCGGAACCAAAATATTTTTGATGTAAAGTAGACATGTGAGAAATGTTATTTATTAACTACTTTTGTGTGACATATCTCTCTGATTTAAGAACATGAAAATTCAAAGTTTGAAAATTGCAAAATTTTCGCCAAATTTCTGATTTTTTTTTCTCTTTTTTTCACAAAAAAAGCCAGTCATATCAAATTTTACCAGTATCATGAAGTACGAGATGTCACGAAAAAACAATTTCAATCAGTGGGATCCGTTGAAGCGTTCCAGAGGTATTACCTTAAAGTGGCCTGGTCATTAATGTGCAAACAACCTTGGGGGTAAAGGTGTTAATGTGGACTTGCACACCGAGCCCACACCTTTCCTTGCACATGATGGCTGATCTAATCAGTCATCATGTGCCTTAACAGCCATGAGTGGAGCAGTTTATCCACTTGCAGCTATTAACTGGTTAAATGTCTGTCAATCACTGATGGCAGGATTTAACACGTGCTGGCAGAAATTGCATCATTGGTCTCCCTGTCACGTGATTATGGGGTGCTGATGGTTTGTTATGACAACTGAGGGTCTGCAAACCACCCCCCCCCACCTCCATGCCAGTCATTACAATCCTCCTGTGAACACCAGCCCGTAGCCGGCGTACAGTATACAGCAGATCGTGACTTCTGCTATACATGGCACAGGCGATCAGACGATCCCAGCTTCAAGTCCCCTAAGGGGACTATTAAGTCGATGTGTTCTATTTTTCATACTTTTAAAACCTACGTTTAAACCCTCTTCCTTTTGCTCCATTAAAAACCATTTGAAAAAGTGCACATTTGGTATCAGCGTTCAGAAATGTCCTATTTATCTAAATATAAAAACAAGTAATCTGAGGGAAAAACTAACAAACCCTATACATGTTTGGTATCTGTGTACTCATACTGACCTGGAGAATAATATAACAAGGTCACTTTTACCATATAGTGAACATGGGGTAAAAAAAAGCCCTCATATGACTATGGGGACAGAAAAATTAAAGGGTTATGGCTCTTGTAATAAGGGGAGGGAAAAACAAAAGCAGAAAATCACAAGGTCATGAAGGGGTTACATAGTAAACACTTTTCTAAATACCTTTTTGCTTGGTCTACTGCACTCAGGATTCCAAGATGGCGGCTACCATCAATTACAACCTGTCCTAGATCTGAGGACACGCGCTCTGAGTAGGAAAGGCTGTCAGGCACAAGACCAAGGGCAGAGCAGCGGCATTATGATCGCACATGCCCCCGTTCAGTCAGCCTGACCGTTTTACTGGGTCAGTCCTACTTCGTGTCCTGGCAGTTGCCATGTTTAAAATCCTGAGTGTGCAGTAGATAAAGCAAACCTCTGCTAAATGAAGGTATTCAGAAATAGGAATAGTTTGTAAATGTTTTATTACATTTCTTGGAGAACCCTTTTAAGCTTTTCACACACAATCTTGCAGACTAATCCTGCAAACAGGCTGCCAAGCAAGGAGCAAAACGCTCAATGGGGTGAAATGATCTGAGCAGCACAAAAGTCATTTTCAGCAGTGCGCCATCCTGTGTAATCAGTAAGTATCCCAACACAAATGATGCCGTCCTCTATAATACGCCCTTCCGAATAGATCTACCCGAAAGAAAGAAAGGGGAGCAGAGAGATGCGTCTAAGGATTAATCCAAATAAAATCAGATTCTTTATTGAAACATTAGCAATATAAAATTGATATAAAGGAGAAGTGACAGAGTGCCACACCACCACAGGTATACAGGTTCCCACAAGCCGCAAACAATAATTATAGGACAGCGATCCAATGGTAGAACAGCCCCAAATTCATGCACCCCTCACTCAGTAATCAGGGCATAAACCTCTCCAACAAATAGAGAAAATACAGAGGTATAAAAGGCAGGCCAATCAGTATCAGACGGTATGAACTATGCTTCAAGTTAGAAAAAGGTAATTTTTATATATAGACCATCAGATATACGATTAGACCTATCACCTAAATGTAAACATATATAACCTGATGAAACGGCTATAGTATCAAGAGGGACAAAAGGAATGATTTCATAAATCCAGTAAAGATGACAAGTAATTCTTAGGGGAAACAAAATACATACATAGTGTGTAATCATATACAACCTGGTGGCGGGATGTAGGTACCCCCTGAGGAAGCCGACGCAAAACGCGCGTTGGGGTAACGTACATCCCACCACCAGGTTGCACAATAATTCTGCTATGTTTAACTGTTCAAGCAAAGTGGATGTGATTTCATGAGACGTGCGCCTGCTATTAGAATTCAACAAATAGTATTTTATGTTATTTATAAGTTAGTATTTATCTATATTCCTGTCTCTTCACCTGTTTTTGCAAGTGTTCTTCCTTTCCCTTTTCTTTCTTTGCTTTTCCCATACCTTTTCTTCCCCTCCTACCTTTTTAAATGTTTTATATATAAGGTATCTTATATGTATATCGTAACTCCTTTCTCTTGCTTATCTTGTCCATACCAATCTTTTCCATTTTCCCTCTATCCCTTTAATTTTTTCTTTTTCCTTAATTTTCTTTAATAAACTATATTTTTCCTTCCCCCTTCTCATCCTTAACCCTTTATTTTGCCTATATCTTTCATCCCTTTAAATTTTGCTTTTATTTTGTTCTTGTTTGCTTCTATAAAACTGTGTATTTATAATATGTATCCCCTCCTTTTTCTTTACCCCATTTATGTAAAAAATCCTTAATAAAAACTACTTTACCAAAAAAGGCGCTCACTGTGCACCCAAGGACGCTGCTGCGGTTTTGGTGCTTTTTTTTCTCTAGATGCTTCTATGTGAAGCCTAAAAAAAAAGGCAGATACTATATTAAGTGCAGAATCAGTTTTTCTATACTATTAAAAGCACATTAAAAAAAGCGGCTTCACACCTGCACCAAAAATGCATCAAATAAGGGGGAGAAGATTGTTATTGCGTAGTTTGGTGCGGACATCTGCTGAAAACAAAAAACACAGTATTTCTGCAACGTGTGAACTCGCCCTTACAGAAACAAAAAAAGTCATATGTCATGTAGTGAAGCTACATAAAGATGAGAAAGTTCTGGCGGCTCCGACTGTGAATGAAGGAACAAAAAATAATTCACAGGTCCCAACTAGAGAGGAGCAGGACGCACAGATGACGTTGCGCTGCCCCGGGTGATCAAAAGCCGCCGGGGACACCGGAAGATAAGAGACTCGCGGCCTCCTGTCCAGCCGCCCAGTACCACTCATCTGGACGCTGGACCAGAGACCCGTGAATTGATCCGCTCATCTCTAGTCCCAACCATCCCGGACACAGCAGCCAGTCCCAGATTTGGGTCTTCGCCCTGCAGTCTCAAGCGTCTGCTGAGTCCCTCACTGCCAGAGCCCCTCTGACAACTCTTCCTGCCGGGGGATAAAGATAATGGTAAATGGCTGTGGATTGGGGTGTGGCCAGTGGCCAAAAATTGCCGTGGCGTGCCACATGATATGTCCCTCTTTCGGTTATTCAAAAGTTGGGAGGTATGGTAACGTCATCTCTTAACCATCTAACATAATGTAAGTGTTGTATCTAATCTACGGTGGTGTACCGACTATTATAACAATGTAGCAAACCCTATTCCTAGTGTCAGAAAACCTGGATAACGTGTTACTTATTCAGTGTAACAGGCTCTAAGTGAAGATGGTCTTTAATGTGCCTTTTTGGCTTGCACCACCCATGGTATCACCACTGTGTGTGTAATGTATACTTCGCAGATACAGAGGATTATAATGTAAAAGTCAGTTTATTTGAGATAAACTTGAGTCAAACTGGCGTTCAGCAGATTAATCTGAATAATCTGTAATTGTTTTTGCTATGTATACCCCTTTCACATCATGGAATAAATGGCGCTATAATAAATAAGAATAATTAATGTGCTGTAATATATTTCTGGGATAGTTTCACAGAAACCAGCCTGAGGGGTCTGGTGGCTTTTGGGCAGCTGATCTGCTCTCAGGATGTCCCCAGGGCAGGCTGTGGAGACTACAGAAGCTGCAGCAACAAGCGGCTGACCAGAGGTTCCTTTTGAAATAACATGAAGGGGATGATTAATGGAAATCAATGAGTCTACAGTCATATTCTGTTCCTCTAAGATCTAGATATTAACATGTAGTTTAATAGTAGGTGGCATTGTGGAGAAATCCAGGTCTTTGTACCGCTGCCTGCAGGTAGTAATGGTTTAAGGGGCTGGAGCCATTGCCAGTTGATGAGAGAATCCTAGGAAATTCTGTAGTCACCGTGCCTTCATGGCACTGCACCAGAGCACAGCTTGGCATACTAAGTGGTGACGAGCCGCCTGAGGCCTGTGCCTAGTTTCCTTTGGTGGCCCCTGTAATATCAGCACTTAGTATCTGATTCATCAGGACTTAAGCCTGGTTTAGAAGTTATTCCAAAATGTTGCAACACTTGGAATTTCCTTGCTAATTCTGGCCAGATATGCCAAAGTGAGCAGAGGAAGGGCGGGACGGGGCATGTGGAAGCCCACGCGACAGATTCTTTAAAAATTCACTTTTGTGGCATAACCTTACACCAGAAATGTCCTCCAGCCCCGCACACCAGTAAGATGTTCCATCATTATGTGGCATGCATCTCTTCACGAATTAGGTGCATTTACTCCTGCTCACCCATCATTAAGACTTGTGAACACAACGCCAGGCTTAATGAATGGGGCCCTTAATGTACTGGGGGTGGGGGGTTAATGGGAAGAATACTGTTAGAGTAGAATGGAGCAGCACTGGAACAAGAAAAATGTGCATTATTATCTTGTAAAATGTTTCCTTTTATTGGACATCATAGGATCGATGGCTGGTATAATGGGGCATTATGACTTAAGGCAATGTGGCTGCAATGAAACAATATGGCTGTGGGCACTATAAGCGTTATTTTGAGGCACTATTAGGTCTATTCTTCAAACAGTTTCTAGAGTAAAAATACTTGAACTGTCATAAGATTTTTGTGCACTTTTGATGTTATTGTGCCAGTCCAGCCCAGCCCAGCTTCGCCAACTTATTGATATGTATGGGAAATAACGACCGTGACATACAGTTGCACCAAATTCATTCACCCCTGAGCCTGTTTTCACCTTGCTGACCAGTGTCACTTTATGTTTTAATAATTCTGGAACTCTTCAACCAATCCCAGTTATTCTGAGATTGTTTCTCCGTGACACATTATAATTTATGTTAGTCATAAATTTAGGTCCAAAGTTTTTTTTGCATTTATTAGTGAAAATATCGGAATTTTGTCGAAAATTTAGAAAATTTTGCAATTTTCACACTTTCAATTTTTATATCCTTAAAGCAGTTAGTCATGCTGTACAAAATAATTTCTAAATAACATTTCCCATGTATCTACTTTACATCTGCATCATGTTTTATTTTTTTTTTTTAAGAAGTTAGAAGGGTTAAAAGTTTATCAGCAATTTCTAATTTTTCCAACAAAATTTACAAAACTTTTTTTTAGGGACCACATCAGGTTTGATGTGACCTTAAAGGGCCTCTAACACAGAAAATGCCCAAAAGTGACATCTTTTTAAAAAATGCATCACTCAAAGCGCTCAAAACCACATTCAAGAAGTTTATTAACCCTTCAGATGCTTCAGAGGAATTGAAGAAACGTGGAAGTAAAAAATGAACATTTTAATTTTTCCCACAAAAAATGTTCATTTATCCCCAAATTTTACATTTTTACAAGGGTAATAGGAGAAAATAAACCGTTCATTTTTTCTGTAATTTCTCATGAGTACGCCGACAACCCATATGTGGTGGACAACTACTGTTTGGGTGCATTGCAGTGCTCGGAAAAGAAGGCGCGCCATTTGACTTTTGTAGTGCAAAATTGGCTGGAATAGATAGTTCACACCATGTCGCGAGTGCAGAGCCCCTGATGTGTCTAAACAGTCGAAACCCCCCCACAAGTGACCCTATTTTGGAAACTACACCCCTCAAAGAATTTATCTAGAGGTGTGGTGAGCAGCTTGAACCCACAGGTACTTCCAGGTACTTCACAGAATTTTATAATGATCCGTGTAAATGAAAAATTACATTTTTCCAACAAACATGTTCCTTTTGCCCCAAATTTTTCATTTTCACAAGATTAACAAGAGAAAATGGACCATACAATTTGTTGTGCAATTTTTCCTGAGTACCCCATGTGTGGTGGAAAAATACTGTTTGCGTGCATGGCAGAGCTTGGAAGGGAAGGAGTGCCAATTCAATTTTGTCTGGAACAGATTGCGGATGCCATGTCACATTTAAAAGCCACTGACATGCCAAAACAGCAGAAACCCCATTTTGGAAACTATACCTTTTGAGGAATTCATCTAGTGGTCTCGTGTGCATTTTTAACCCTCGAGCCTCAGAATTGTATAACTTTGGGCTGAGTCAATGGAAAATTACCATTTTTTCCTCTAAAATGTTACTTTGGCCTCAAGTTTTCAATTTTCAAAAGGCATAATAGGAGAAAATGGACCATCAGGGTATCCATCTAAATCTCCAAATGACGATTCAGATGAAACCCCGAGTGATCCATTCACTATAATGAGGCAGCAGAGATATTCTGGACTCCATCTGGTCTCTGTTCAGTGTTGTTCTTCTTTTCAGAAGTGCACAAAACTGTTGTCAATCGCACTTTTATGCACGCCTAAAAAGACGGACACCGCCGGATCATAGGCCAGACAGAGTCCACAGTGCCTCCATCTGCCTCATTATAGGGAATCTTCCCCCCAGGGGTTCTGTCTGAATCGTGTATTTCAGAGATTTACACGTAAACCCCATTGTAAGCGCTCAGTGCAGAATACATGTGCGCCGAGCATTTCTGCGATTTTTGGGAGGCTAAATGAACAAATCAACAGCAGGTGAAGAATTTGTTTTATTTATTTTTTACGCCGTTCCTCATGTGGTATAAGTGATTAGACAACTTTACTCTCTGGGTCGGTGCGATTGCAGCGATTACAGCGATCGCTTCATGTTTGGCAGCTGTCACACACTAAAAGATGCTTTTTTTTTTTTGAGAACTATAATTTTTCTACATTTCTGCCAACAGTCATGTGAGGGCTTATTTTTTGCGGGATGAGTTGGCGTTTTCATTGGTACCATTTTCGGACACATGACATTTTTTGATTGCTTTCTTTTCCAATTTTTGGGAGGTAGAATGAACAAAAACAGAAATTGTTAACTATTGTGACAGAATAGATGTGGTTGTTCCAGACGCGGCAATATGTTAACTTTTTTGTTTATTTTTGTTTTTACATAAAAATATGTATTTATGGGTATAATTTTTTTTATTCCTTTTTCATTATTTTGTGATTTTTAAATAAAATATTTTTACTATTTTTTTATTCTTTTTTTTTTCTTAGTTCCTCTATGGGACTTTAACTTTTAGCAGTCTGATCACTGGTATAATGCATTGCAATGCACTACCATTGCAATGCTTTATACCTGTTTGAGAAAAACATGCGTATGTGTCTTTTTATATAATGTATGTAAACTTCTGGTTTCAACTGTATGTCCGTAGGAGAGGAAAGTGAAGCCAGTGCTGACTGTCACGCCAAAGATGGCTGCCCTCCTATTATATAAATCTCACTTTAACTCCACCACCAGCCTATCACATTCCTAGTTCCACATCCAACCTCCATATCAAACCCAGTAATAAATCCTTGTCAGGACCTCAATAAACCCAGCCTTTTTGAGGCCTAGTTCTGTACGGCCATTAATAATGCACTGGTGTAAATAATATGTGTGAGGTAAATTGTGTGGAAAACCGGATTGTAATCAAGCTATGATTTCTTCAATTGGACTGCAATGTCCTGGACCATACGACTTGTACCAGTCATGTGACTTATGCTGTCCCAGGACTACAGCCATATTGGCCAAAGCTGTGATATCACAGAGGCACATACCAGCATGTGGAAGCATGGCGACATAGCGATGACATCACAATGGCAGGTGCCGGAATGTGGAATCCTTGACAGCGATGACATCACAATAGATGGCAGCTTGTGGAATCTTCATGACATAGTGATGACATCACAATGGCAGGTGGCTACATAAACAGGAGCGCAGCTCAGGTGCTTTGCACTCGCTCACTGCAGGTGAGAGGAGACACACGGGAGCTCACAAACCACAAGGAAGGCAAGAAGAATCGACTGGAGAATAGGGACAGGAGAAGCCAAGAAGAACAGAATAACCCGCTTCTTAGGCTTCACTGAGCCATGACACGACTGACAGGATGGAAGCGGAGGAGGAGACCCAGGACCCAGTCACATCCACCTGACTGATGAGAAAGGTGAGAAATTATGTAGATTATGTAGCAGCATTACAACTATTCTCGTTACCCATAGCAACCAGTCAGAGCTCAGCTTTATTAAAGGGGTATTCCCATCTCCAAAATCCTCTCCCAATATGGAGTAGGTGTAATAATATTAGCAAATACATCCGATTAGAAATGTAGAATAGTTTTTCTGATTCGCTATGTCTCTTCCCTCATGTGCAGGCATTGCAGGACTTTAGCTATCCATGGTTACGACCAATGATATAGCGATAGTTAATTAGCTAGTTGCTAGTGGTCGTAACCATGGATACCTAAGGTCCTGCAATGCCTGCACACGAGGAAAGAGACATAGTGAATCAGAAAAACTATTCTACATTTCTAATTGGAGGCATTTGCTAATATTATTATTATTACTACACCTACTACATATTGGGATAGGATCTTGGAGATGGGAATACCCTTTTAATCTCTGATTGCTATGGGTAACTAGGAGAGTTTTTTGTTGCTCAGCTTTGATAAGGGGTGACAGTTTTTACTAGACTAAGTGGATATCATTGGTGCAACCAGTGCAGCTGCACAGGGGGCTAATAGGTTAGGGGGCCACTCACCTTCATTTTGTTAATTCTGTGTATTGCTGTAGCAGTGCTGTCCACGTATATATTGATGCCGTGAGGCAGGGGAGTACGTAGAAATCATGATGCCCCATAGCAGAAGTTATAGTTGGGGCCTCCCCCTTCAAAGAAAAAAAAATGATATATGTCGGGGTCACAGAAGAGCATATCTCAATTTTCTAGCCTTTACATAGTAATTTTCCTCCTGCTGAAGTCCTCAATTCCTCTCTCATTGCCACCATAAAGTATGATGCCAACAGAAGTGCCCCCCAAATACAGTATGATACCCCCATGGTGAATTCCTCCACCTTAGCCTCCACATGTACAGTAGGGTCATCAAACTGTGCCCCCCCCCTCAACTCCCAAGGAAAAGTAATGTGACCACAACACAGTGTGATCCCCCAACTGTGCCCCCCACACAGCCCTCTATGCAGTGTAATGGGCCTACATACAGTATAATGGCCCCACACTGTATAATAGTCCGCACTAGCCCTCCAAACAGTATAATGGACCCCACATAGGTCAAAGAGTAATATTCAGCTCACCCTTGAAGGATTCCCAGCGGGTTCCATATAACGAAGCACAGGATCCAGTCTCTGGCAGATGTAGAAGCAAGGTGAACGAATTGAAGTGAAGATCCAAATCCAGTATAAAAAAAAGTCTTTATTAGAACGATTGAAACAATGACATTGTTGTGACACACCATTAAGGTGTAGTTGATTGAAAATATTGTTTCCCCGTCATTTTCTGTGGCCAAATATTTTCCTATTGATAAAGCTATATGATGAATTATTTTGTGTGAGTTAAACTTATGTTTTTATTGACAACAATTTGGAGAACACAAAAGATTTTGATTGTTTTTTAACTCATTGTTTAGGAGGAGGTATGGCAACTAAAATACGATCATTAAAGGGGTAAATGCTTCTTGTGGCGCTTATATTATGGGTTCAATAATTTAACATTTTTATATAGAGAATTGTTTAAATGCTACTTCTGCGTCTTAAATTTTTATACCATTAAAAACTGACAGGTCATCGGATCCGGGCCCGTTTGCCCACCTGACAATAGGTCATCGGATCGGGGCGCATATGCCCACTGGTCAACAGGTCATCGGATCCAGTCCCGTTTTCCATCCGGAAAACAGGTCATCAGATCGGGGCCCATCTGTCCACCGGACAACAGGTCATCGAATCCGGGCCCGTCTGCCCACCGGACAACATGTCATCGGATCGGGGCCCATCTGCCCACCGGACAACAGGTCATCGGACCGGGGCCCTTCTGCCCACCGGACAATAGGCCATCGGATCCAGTCCCGTTTTCCCATAGGAAAACAGGTCATCGGATCCGGGCCCATCTGTCCACGGGACAACAGGTCATCGGATCCGGGCCCGTTTGCCCACCTGACAATAGGTCATCGGATCGGGGCACATATGCCCACTGGACAACAGGTCATCGGATCCAGTCCCTTTTTCCCACCGGAAAACAGGTCATCGGATCGGGGCCCATCTGTCCACCGGACAACAGGTTGTCGGATTGAAGCCCATCTGCCCACCGGACAATAGGTCATCGGATCCAGTCCCGTTTTCCAACCGGACAACAGGTCATCGGATCGGGGCCCATCTGCCCACCGGACAACAGGTCATCGGACCGGAGCCCTTCTGCCCACCGGACAATAGGCCATCGGATCCAGTCCCGTTTTCCCATAGGAAAACAGGTCATCGGATCGGGGCCCATCTGTCCACGGGACAACAGGTCATCGGATCCGGGCCCGTTTGCCCACCTGACAATAGGTCATCGGATCGGGGCACATATGCCCACTGGACAACAGGTCATCGGATCCAGTCCCTTTTTCCCACTGGAAAACAGGTCATCGGATCGGGGCCCATCTGTCCACCGGACAACAGGTTGTCGGATCGGGGCCCATCTGCCCACCGGACAACAGGTCATCGGATCGGTGCCCGTCTGTCCACCGGACAATAGGTTGTCGGATTGGGACCCATCTGCCCACCGGAAAACAGGTCATCGGATTGGGGCCCATCTGCCCACCGGACAACAGGTCATCGGATCCGGGCCCTTCTGCCCACCGGACAACAGGTCATCGGATCGGGACCCATCTGCCCACCGGACAACAGGTCATCGGATCGGGGCCCGTCTGCCCACCGGACAATAGGCCATCGGATCCAGTCCCGTTTTCCCATGGGAAAACAGATCATAGAATTGGAGCCCATCTGTCCACGGGACAACAGGTCATCGGATCCGGGCCCGTTTGCCCACCTGACAATAGGTCATCGGATCGGGGCGCACATGCCCACTGGACCACAGGTCATCGGATCCTGTCCCGTTTTCCCACCGGAAAAGAGGTCATCGGATCGGGGCCCATCTGTCCACCGGACAACAGGTTGTCGGATTGAAGCCCATCTGCCCACCGGACAATAGGTCATCGGATCCAGTCCCGTTTTCCAACCGGACAACAGGTCATCGGATCGGGGCCCATCTGTCCACCGGACTACAGGTTATCGGATCCGGGCCCGTCTGCCCACCGGACAACAGGTCATTGGATCAGGGACCATCTGCTCACCGGACAACAGGTCATCGGATCGGGGCCCGTCTGCCCACCGGACAATAGGCCATCGGTTCCAGTCCCGTTTACCCACCGGAAAACAGGTCATCGGATCGGGGCCCATCTGTCCACCGGACAACAGGTTGTCGGATCGGGGCCCATCTGCCCACTGGACAACAGGTCATCAGATCGGTGCCCAACTGTCCACCGGACAACAGGTTGCCTGATCGGGACCCATCTGCCCACCGGACAACAGGTCATCGGACCGGGGCCCTTCTGCCTACCGGACAACAGGTCATCGGATCCAGTCCCGTTTTCCCACTTGAAAACAGGTCATTGGATCGGGGCCCATCTGTCCACCGGACAACAGGTCATCGGAACCGGGCCCGTCTGCCCACCGGACAACAGGTCATCGGATCGGGGCCCGTCTGCCCACCGGACAACAGGTCATCGGATCGGGGCCCGTCTGCCCATCGGACAACAGGTCATCGGATCGGGGCCCATCTGCCCACCGGACAACAGGTCATCGGACCGGGGCCCTTCTGCCCACCGGACAATAGGCCATCGGATCCAGTCCCGTTTTCCCATAGGAAAACAGGTCATCGGATCGGGGCCCTTCTGTCCACGGGACAACAGGTCATCGGATCCGGGCCCATTTGCCCACCTGACAATAGGTCATCGGATCGGGGCGCATTTGCCCACTGGACAACAGGTCATCGGATCCAGTCCCTTTTTCCCACCGGAAAACAGGTCATCGGATCGGGGCCCATCTGTCCACCGGACAACAGGTTGTCGGAGTGAAGCCCATCTGCCCACCGGAAAACAGGTCATCGGATCGGGGCCCATCTGTCCACCGGACAACAGGTTGTCGGATCGGGGCCCATCTGCCCACCGGACAACAGGTCATCAGATCGGTGCCCAACTGTCCACCGGACAACAGGTTGCCTGATCGGGACCCATCTGCCCACCGGACAACAGGTCATCGGACCGGGGCCCTTCTGTCCACGGGACAACAGGTCATCGGATCCGGGCCCATTTGCCCACCTGACAATAGGTCATCGGATCGGGGCCCATCTGTCCACCGGACAACAGGTTGTCGGAGTGAAGCCCATCTGCCCACCCGACAATAGGTCATCGGATCCAGTCCCGTTTTCCAACCGGACAACAGGTCATCGGATCGGGGCCCTCTGTCCACCGGACAACAGGTTATCGGATCCGGGCCCGTCTGCACACCGGACAACAGGTCATCGGATCGGGGCCCATCTGCTCACCGGACAACAGGTCATCGGATCGGGGCCCGTCTGCCCACCGGACAATAGGTCATCGGATCCAGTCCCGTTTTCCCACCTGAAAACAGGTCATCGGATCGGGGCCCATCTGTCAACTGGACAACAGGTCATCAGATCCGGGCCCGTCTGCCCACTGGACAACAGGTCATCGGATCAGGGCCCATCTGCCCACCGGACAACAGGTCATCGGATCGGGGCCCGTCTGTCCACCGGACAATAGGCCATCAAATCCAGTCCCGTTTTCCCACCGGAAAACACTTCATCGGATCGGGGCCCATCTGTCCACCGGACAACAGGTCATCGGATCCAGGCCCGTTTGCCCACCTGACAATAGGTCATCAGATCGGGGTGCATATGCCCACTGGACAACAGGTCATCGGATCCCGTCCCGTTTTCCCACTGGAAAACCGGTCATCAGATCGGGGCCCATCTGTCCACCGGACAACAGGTCATCGGATCCGGGCCCGTCTGCCCACCGGACAACAGGTCATCGGATCGGGGCCCATCTGTCCACCGGACAACAGGTCATCGGACCGGGGCCCGTGTGCTCACCGGACAATAAGCCATCGGATCCAGTCCCGTTTTCCCATAGGAAAACAGGTCATCGGATCGGGGCCCATCTGTCCACGGGACAACAGGTCATCGGATCCGGGCCCGTTTGCCCACCTGACAATAGGTCATCGGATCGGGGCGCATATGCCCACTGGACAACAGGTCATCGGATCCAGTCCCGTTTTCCCAGCGGAAAACAGGTTATCGGATCGGAGCCCATCTGTCCACCGGACAACAGGTTGTCGGATTGAAGCCCATCCGCCCACCGGACAATAGGTCATCGGATCCAGTCCCGTTTTCCAACCGGACAACAGGTCATCAGATCGGGGCTCATCTGTCCACCAGACAACAGGTTATCGGATCCGGGCACGTCTGCCCACCGGACAACAGGTCATCGGATCAGGGCCCGTCTGCTCACCGGACAACAGGTCATCGGATCGGGGCCCGTCTGCCCACCGGACAATAGGTCATCGGCTCCAGTCCCGTTTTCCCACCTGAAAACAGGTCATCGGATCGGGGCCCATCTGTCCACCGGACAACAGGTAATCGGATCCGGTCCCGTCTGCCCACTGGACAACAGGGCATCGGATCGGGGCCCGTCTGCCCACCGGACAATAGGCCATCGGATCCAGTCCCGTTTTCCCACCGGAAAACAGTTCATCGGATCGGGGCCCATCTGTCCACCGGACAACAGGTCATCGGATCCGGGCCCGTTTGCCCACCGGACAATAGGTCATCGCATCGGGGTGCATATGCCCACTGGACAACAGGTCATCGGATCCAGTCCCGTTTTCCCACCGGAAAACAGTTCATCGGATCGGGGCCCATCTGTCCACCGGACAACAGGTCATCGGATCCGGGCCCATCTGCCCACCGGACAACAGGTCATCGGATCGGGGCCCGTCTGCCCACCGGACAATAGGCCATCGGATCCAGTCCCGTTTACCCAGCGGAAAACAGGTCATCGGATCGGGGCCCATCTGTCCACGGGACAACAGTTCATCGGATCTGGGCCCGTTTGCCCGCCTGACAATAGGTCAACGGATCGGGGCCCATCTGCCCACCGGACAACAGGTCATCGGATCGGTGCCCGTCTGTCCACTGGACAACAGGTTGTCGGATTGGGACCCATCTGCCCACCGGAAAACAGGTTGTCGGATTGGGACCCATCTGCCCACCGGAAAACAGGTCATCGGATTGGGGCCCATCTGCCCACCGGACAACAGGTCATCGGATCCGGGCCCTTCTGCCCACCGGACAACAGGTCATCGGATCGGGACCCATCTGCCCACCGGACAACAGGTCATCGGATCGGGGCCCGTCTGCCCACCGGACAATAGGCCATCGGATCCAGTCCCGTTTTCCCATGGGAAAACAGGTCATCGAATTGGAACCCATCTGTCCACGGGACAACAGGTCATCGGATCCGGGCCCGTTTGCCCACCTGACAATAGGTCATCGGATCGGGGCGCATATGCCCACTGGACCACAGGTCATCGGATCCAGTCCCGTTTTCCAACCGGACAACAGGTCATCGGATCGGGGCCCATCTGTCCACCGGACTACAGGTTATCGGATCCGGGCCCCTCTGCCCACCGGACAACAGGTCATTGGATCAGGGCCCATCTGCTCACCGGACAACAGGTCATCGGATATGGGCCCGTCTGGCCACCGTACAATAGGTCATCGGATCCAGTCACGTTTTCCCATCTGAAAACAGGTCATCGGATCGGGGCCGATCTGTCCACCGGACAACAGGTCGTCGGATCCGGGCCCGTCTGCCCACTGGACAACAGGTCATCGGATCGGGACCCATCTGCCCACTGGACAACAGGTCATCGGATCGGGGCCCGTCTGCCCACCGGACAATAGGCCATCGGATCCAGTCCCGTTGTCCCACCGGAAAACAGGTCATCGGATCGGGGCCCATATGTCCACCGGACAACAGGTCATCGGATCCGGGTCCGTTTGCCCACCTGACAATAGGTCATCGGATCGGGGCTCTTATGCCCACTGGACAACAGGTCATCGGCTCCAGTCCCGTTTTCCCACCTGAAAACAGGTCATCGGATCGGGGCCCATCTGTCCACCGGACAACAGGTCATCGGAACCGGGCCCGTCTGCCCACCGAACAACAGGTCATCGGATCCAGTCCCGTTTTCCCACCGGAAAACAGGTCATCGGATCGGGGCCCATCTGTCCACCGGACAACAGGTTGTCGGATTGAAGCCCATCTGCCCACCGGACAATAGGTCATCGGATCCAGTCCCGTTTTCCAACCGGACAACAAGTCATCGGATCGGGGCCCATATGTCCACCGGACAACAGGTCATCGAATCCAGGCCCGTTAGCCCAACTAACAATAGGTCATCTGATCGGGGCTAATAAGCCCACTGGACAACAGGTCATCTGATCCAGTCCCGTTTTCCCACCGGACAACAGGTCATCGGATCGGGGCCCATCTGCCCATCGGACAACAGGTCATCGGATCGGGGCCCGTCTGCCCACCGGACAATAGGCCATCGGATCCAGTCCCGTTTTCCCACCGGAAAACAGGTCATCGGATAGGGGCCCATCTGTCCACCGGACAACAGGTCATCGGATCCGGGCCCGTTTGCCCACCTGACATTAGGTCATCGGATCGGGGCGCATATGCCCACTGGACAACAGGTCATCGGATCCAGTCCCGTTTTCCCACCTGAAAATAGGTCATCGGATCGGGGCCTATCTCTCCATCGGACAACAGGTCATCGGATTCAGTCCCGTTTTCCCACCGGACAACAGGTCATCGGATCGGGAACCATCTGCCCACCGGACAACAGGTCATCAGATCGGGGCCCGTCTGCCCGCGAGACAATAGGCCATCGGATCCAGTCCCTTTTTCCCATCGGAAAACAGGTCATCGGATTGGGGCCCATCTGTCCCCGGGACAACAGGTCATCGGATCCGGGCCCGTTTGCTCACTTGACATTAGGTCATCGGATCGGGGCGCATATGCCCACTGGACAACAGTTCATCGGATCCAGTCCCGTTTTCCCATCTGAAAACAGGTCATCGGATCGGGGCTCACCTGTCCACCGGACAACAGGTCATCGGATCCGGGCCCGTTTGCCCACCTGACAATAGGTCATCGGATGGCGGCTCATATGCCCACTGGACAACAGGTCTTCGGATCCAGTCCCGTTTTCCTACCTGAAAACAGGTCATCAGATCGGGGCCCATCTGTCCACCGGACAGCAGGTCATCGGATCCGGGCCCGTCTGCCCACCGGACAACAGGTCATCGGATCGGGGCCCATCTACCCACCGGACAACAGGTCATCGGATCGGGCCCGTCTGCCCACCGGACAATAGTTTATCGGATCCAGTCCCGTTTTCCCATCTGAAAACAGGTCATCGGGTCGGGACCCATCTGCCCACTGGACAACATGTCATCGGATCGGGGCCCGTCTGCCCGCCAGACAATGGGCCATCGGATCCAGTCCCGTTTTCCCATCAGAAAACAGGTCATCGGATCGGGGTCCATCTGTCCACGGGCCAACAGGTCATCGGATCCGGGCCCATTTGCCCACCTGACAATAGGTCATCGGATCGGGGCGCATATGCCCACTGGACAACAGGTCATCGGATCCAGTCCCGTTTTCCCACCTGAAAACAGGTCATCGGATCGGAGCCCATCTCTCCACCGGACAACAGGTCATCGGAACCGGGCCCTTCTGACTACCGGACAACAGGTCATTGGATTGGGGCCCATCTGCCCACCGGACAACAGGTTATCGGATCGGGGCCCGTCTGCCCACCGGACAATAGGCCATCGGATCCAGTCCCGTTTACTCACCGGAAAACAGGTCATCGGATCGAGGCCCATCTGTCCACGTGACAACAGGTCATCGGATCCGGGCCCGTTTGCCCACCTGACAATAGGTCATCGGATCGGGGAGCATATGCCCACTGTACAACAGGTCATCGGATCCAGTCCCGTTTTCCCACCTAAAAACAGGTAATCGGATCGGGGCCCATCTCTCCACCGGACAACAGGTCTTCGGATCGGGACCCATCTGCCCACCGGACAACAGGTCATTGGATCCAGTCCCGTTTTCCCACCGGAAAACAGGTCATCAGATCGGGGCCCATCTGTCCACCGGACAGCAGGTCATCGGATCCGGGCCCGTCTGCCCAAGGGACAACAGGTCATCGGATCGGGGCCCATCTACCCACCGGACAACAGGTCATCGGACCGGGGCCCGTCTGCCCACCGGACAATAGGCCATCGGATCCAGTCCCGTTTTCCCATAGGAAAACAGGTCATCGAATCGGGGCCCATCTGTCCACGGGACAACAGGTCATCGGATCCAGTCCCGTTTTCCCACAGGAAAACAGGTCATCGGATCGGGGCCCATCTGTCCACGGGATAACTGGTTGTCAGATTGAAGCCCATCTGCCCACCGGACAATAGGTCATCGGATCCAGTCCCGTTTTCCAACCGGACAACAGGTCATCGGATCGGGGCCCATCTGTCCACCAGACAACAGGTTATCGGATCCGGGCCCGTCTGCCCTCCGGACGACAGGTCATCGGATCGGGGCCCATCTGTCCACCGGACAACAGTTAATCGGATCCGGTCCCGTCTACCCACTGGAGAACAGGTCATCGGATCGGGGCCCGTCTGCCCACCGGACAAAAGGCCATCGGATCCAGTCCCGTTTTACCACCGGAAAACAGTTCATCGGATCGGGGCCCATCTGCCCACCGGACAACCGGTCATCGGAACCGGGCCCGTCTGCCCACCGGACAGCAGGTCATCGGATCCAGTCCCGTTTTCCCACCGAAAAACAGGTCATCAGATCGGGCCCATCTGTCCACCGGACAACAGGTCATCGGACCGGGGCCCGTCTGCCCACCGGACAATAGGCCATCGGATCCAGTCCCGTGTTCCCATAGGAAAACAGGTCATCGGATCGGGGCCCATCTGTCCACGGGACAACAGGTCATCGGATCCAGTCCCGTTTTCCCACCGGAAAACAGGTCATCGTCCCGTTTTCCCACCGGAAAACAGGTCATCAGATCGGGCCCATCTGTCCACCGGACAACAGGTCATCGGACCGGGGCCCATCTGTCCACCGGACAACAGGTCATCGGATCCAGTCCCGTTTTGACACCGGAAAACAGGTCATCGGATCGGGGCCCATCTGTCCACCGGACAACAGGTTGTCGGACTGAAGCCCAGCTGCCCACTGGACAATAGGTAATCGGATCCAGTCCCGTTTTCCAACCGGACAACAAGTCATCGGATCGGGGCCCATCTGTCCACCAGACAACAGGTTATCGGATCCGGGCCCGTCTGCCCACCGGACAACAGGTCATCGGATCAGGGCCCATGTGCTCACCGGACAACAGGTCATCGGATCGGGGCCCGTCTGCCCACCGGACAATAGGTCATCGGATCCAGTCCCGTTTTCCCACCGGAAAACAGGTCATCGGATCGGGGCCCATCTGTCCACCGGACAACAGGTCATCGGATCTGGTCCCGTCTACCCACTGGACAACAGGTCATCGGATCTGGTCCCGTCTGCCCACTGGACAACAGGGCATCGGATCGGGGCCAGTCTGCCCACCGGACAATAGGCCATCGGATCCAGTCCCGTTTTCCCACCGGAAAACAGTTCATCGGATCGGGGCCCATCTGTCCACCGGACAACAGGTCATCGGATCCGGGCCCGTTTGCCCACCTGACAATAGGTCATCGGATCATGGTGCATATGCCCACTGGACAACAGGTCTTCGGATCCAGTCCCGTTTTCCCACCAGAAAACAGGTCATCGGATCGGGGCCCATCTGTCCACCGGACAAAAGGTCATCAGAACCGGGCCTGTCTGTCCACCGGACAACAGGTCATCGGATCGGGGCCCATCTGCCCACCGGACAATAGGCCATCGGATCCAGTCCCGTTTACCCACTGGAAAACAGTTCATCGGATCGGGGCCCATCTGTCCACGGTCCAACAGGTCATCGGATCTGGGCCCGTTTGTCCGCCTGACAATAGGTCATCAGATCGGGGCACATATGCCTACTGAACAACAGGTCATCGGATCCAGTCCCGCTTTTCCACCGGAAAACAGGTCATCGGATTGGGGCCCATCTGCCCACCGGACAACAGGTCATTGGATCGGGGCCCGTCTGCCCACTGGACAATAGGCCATCGGATCCAGTCCCGTTTTCCCACCGGACAACAGGTCATCGGATCGGGGCCCGTCTGCCCGCGAGACAATAGGCCATCGGTTCCAGTTCCGCTTTCCCATCGGAAAACAGGTCATCGGATTGGGGCCCATCTGTCCACGGGATAACAGGTCATCGGATCCGGGCCCGTTTGCCCACCTGACAATAGGTCATCGGATCGGGGTGCATATGCCCACTGGACAACAGTTCATCGGATCCAGTAACGTTTTCCCACCGGAAAATAGCTCATCGGATCTGGGCCCATCTGTCCACCGGACAACAGGTTGTCGGATTGAAGCCCATCTGCCCACCGGACAATAGGTCATCGGATCCAGTCCCGTTTTCCCATCTGAAAACAGGTCATCGAGTCGGGACCCATCTGCCCACTGGACAACAGGTCATCGGATCGGGGCCCGTCTGCCCACCGGACAATAAGCCATCAGATCCAGTCCCGTTTTCCCATCGGAAAACAGGTCATCGGATCGGGGCCCATATGTCCACTGGACAACAGGTTGTCGGACTGAAGCCCATCTGCCCACCGGACAAGAGGTCATCGGATCCAGTCCCGTTTTCCAACCGGACAACAGGTCATCGGATAGGGGCCCATCTGTCCACCGGACAACAGGTTATCGGATCAGGGCCCGTCTGCCCACCGGACAACAGGTCATTGGATCAGGGCCCATCTGCTCACCGGACAACAGGTCATCGGATCGGGGCCCGTCTGCCCACCGGACAATAGGTCATCGGATCCAGTCCCGTTTTCCCATCTGAAAACAGGTCATCGGATCGGGACCCATCTGCCCACTGGACAACATGTCATCGGGTCGGGGCCCGTCTGCCCGCCAGACAATGGGCCATCGGATCCAGTCCCGTTTTCCCATCAGAAAACAGGTCATCGGATCGGGGTCCATCTGTCTACGGGCCAACAGGTCATCGGATCCGGGCCCGTTTGCCCACCTGACAATAGGTCATCGGATCGGGGCGCATATGCCCACTGGACAACAGGTCATCGGATCCAGTCCCGTTTTCCCACCTGAAAACAGGTCATCGGATCGGAGCCCATCTCTCCACCGTACAACAGGTCATCGGATCCGGGCCCGTCTTCCCACCGGACAACAGGCCATCGGATCGGGACCCATCTGCCCACCGGACAACAGGTCATCGGATCGGGGCCCGTCTGCCCACCGGACAATAGCCCATCGGATCCAGTCCCGTTTTCCCATCGGAAAACAGGTCATCGGATTGGGTCCCATCTGTCCACGGGACAACAGGTCATCGGATCCGGGCTCGTTTGCCCACCTGAAAATAGGTCATCGGATCGGGTCGCATATGCCCACTGGACAACAGGAACAGGTCATCGGATCCAGTCCCGTTTTCCCACCGGAAAACAGGTCATCGGATCGGGGACCATCTGTCCACCGGACAACAGGTCATCGGATCTGGGCCCATCTGCCCACTGGACAACAGGTCATCGGGTCGGGACCCATCGGCCCACTGGACAACAGGTCATCGGATCGGGGCCCGTCTGCTCACCAGACAACAGGTCATTGGATCAGGGCCCATCTGCTCACCGGACAACAGGTCATCGGATCGGGGCCCGTCTGCCCACCGGACAATAGGTCATCGGATCCAGTCCCGTTTTCCCATCTGAAAACAGGTCATCGGATCGGGGCCCATCTGTCCACCGGACAACAGGTCATCGGATCTGGGCCCATCTGCCCACTGGACAACAGGTCATCGGGTCGGGACCCATCGGCCCACTGGACAACAGGTCATCGGATCGGGGCCCGTCTGCCCACCGGACAATAGGCCATCAGATCCAGTCCCGTTTTCCCATCGGAAAACAGGTCATCGGATCGGGGCTCATATGCCCACCGGACAACAGATCATTGGATCGGGGGCCCGTCTGCCCGCCAGACAATGGGCCATCGGATCCAGTCCCGTTTTCCCATCGGAAAACAGGTCATCGGATCGGGACCCATCTGCCCACTGGACAACATGTCATCGGATCGGGGCCCGTCTGCCCGCCAGACAATGGGCCATCGGATCCAGTCCCGTTTTCCCATCAGAAAACAGGTCATCGGATCGGGGTCCATCTGTCCACGGGCCAACAGGTCATCGGATCCGGGCCCGTTTGCCCACCTGACAATAGGTCATCGGATCCAGTCCCGTTTCCCAACCGGAGAACAGGTCATCGGATCGGGGCCCGTTTGCCCACCAGACAACAGGTCATTGGATCAGGGCCCATCTGCTCACCGGACAACAGGTCATCGGATCGGGGCCCATCTCTCCACCGGACAACAGGTCATCGGATCCGGGCCCGTCTTCCCACCGGACAACAGGTCATCGGATCGGGACCCATCTGCCCACCGGACAACAGGTCATCCGATCGGGGCCCGTCTGCCCACCGGACAATAGGCCATCGGATCCAGTCCTGTTTTCCCATCGGAAAACAGGTCATCGGATTGGGTCCCATCTGTCCACGGGACAACAGGTCATCGGATCCGGGCCCGTTTGCCCACCTGAAAATAGGTCATCGGATCGGGGTGCATATGCCCACTGGACAACAGGTCATCGGATCCAGTCCCGTTTTCCCACCAGAAAACAGGTCATCGGATCGGGGCCCATCTGTCCACCGGACAACAGTTTGTCGGATTGAAGACCATCTGCCCACCGGACAATAGGTCATCGGATCCAGTCCCGTTTTCCAACTGGACAACAGGTCATCGGATCGGGGCCCATCTGTCCACCGGACAACAGGTCATCGTTCCGGGCCCGTTTGCCCACCTGACAATAGGTCATCGGATGGCGGCTCATATGCCCACTGGACAACACATCTTCGGATCCAGTCCCGTTTTCCTACCTGAAAACAGGTCATCGGATCAGGGCCCATCTGTCCACCGGACAACAGGTCATCGGAACCGGGCCCTTCTGACCACCGGACAACAGGTCATCGGATCGGGGCCCATCTGCCCACCGGACAACAGGTTATCGGATCGGGGCCCGTCTGCCCACCGGACAATAGGCCATCGGATCCAGTCCCGTTTACTCACCGGAAAACAGGTCATCGGATCGGGGCCCATCTGTCCACGTGACAACAGGTCATCGGATCCGGGCCCGTTTGCCCACCTGACAATAGGTCATCGGATCGGGGAGCATATGCCCACTGTACAACAGGTCATCGGATCCAGTCCCGTTTTCCCACCGGACAACAGGTCATCGAATCGGGACCCATCTGCCCACCGGACAACAGGTCATCGGATCGGGGCCCGTCTACCCGCCAGACAATAGGCCATCGGATCCAGACCCGTTTTCCCATCGGAAAACAGGTCATCGGATCGGGGCCCATCTGTCCATGGGACAATAGGTCATCGGATCCGGGCCCGTTTGCCCACCTGACAATAGGTCACCGGATCGGGGTGCATATGCCCACTGGACAACAGGTCATCGGATCCAGTCCCGTTTTCCCACCTAAAAACAGGTAATTGGATCCGGGCCCGTCTGCCCACCGGACAACAGGTCTTCGGATCGGGACCCATCTGCCCACCGGACAACAGGTCATTGGATCCAGTCCCATTTTCCCACCGGAAAACAGGTCATTAGATCGGGGCCCATCTGTCCACCGGACAGCAGGTCATCGGATCCGGGCCCGTCTGCCCACCGGACAACAGGTCATCGGATCGGGGCCCATCTGCCCACCGGACAACAGGTCATCGGACCGGGGCCCGTCTGCCCACCGGACAATAGGCCATCGGATCCAGTCCCGTTTTCCCATAGGAAAACAGTTCATCGAATCGGGGCCCATCTGTCCACGGGATAACTGGTTGTCGGATTGAAGCCCATCTGCCCACCGGACAATAGGTCATCGGATCCAGTCCCGTTTTCCAACCGGACAACAGGTCATCGGATCGGGGCCCATCTGTCCACCAGACAACAGGTTATCGGATATGGGCCCGTCTGTCCAACGGACAAAAGGTCATCGGATCAGGGCCCATCTGCTCAGCGGACAACAGGTCATCGAATCGGGGCCCATCTGTCCACGGGACAACAGGTCATCGGATCCAGTCCCGTTTTCCCACCGGAAAACAGGTCATCGGATCGGGGCCCATCTGTCCACCGGACAACTGGTTGTCGGATTGAAGCCCATCTGCTCACCGGACAATAGGTCATCGGATCCAGTCCCGTTTTCCAACCGGACAACAGGTCATCGGATCGGGGCCCATCTGTCCACCAGACAACAGGTCATCGGATCCGGTCCCGTCTGCCCTCCGGACAACAGGTCATCGGATCGGGGCCCATCTGTCCACCGGACAACAGTTAATCGGATCCGGTCCCGTCTACCCACTGCAGAACAGGTCATCGGATCGGGGCCCGTCTGCCCACCGGACAAAAGGCCATCGGATCCAGTCCCGTTTTACCACCGGAAAACAGTTCATCGGATCGGGGCCCATCTGCCCACCGGACAACCGGTCATCAGATCGGGCCCATCTGTCCACCGGACAACAGGTCATCGACCAGGGCCCGTCTGCCCACCGGACAATAATAGGCCATCGGATCCAGTCCCGTGTTCCCATAGGAAAACAGGTCATCGGATCGGGGCCCATCTGTCCACGGGACAACAGGTCATCGGATCCAGTCCCGTTTTCCCACCGGAAAACAGGTCATCGTCCCGTTTTCCCACCGGAAAACAGGTCATCAGATCGGGCCCATCTGTCCACCGGACAACAGGTCATTGGACCGGGGCCCATCTGTCCACGGGACAACAGGTCATCGGATCCAGTCCCGTTTTCCCACCGGAAAACAGGTCATCGGATCGGGGCCCATCTGTCCACCGGACAACAGGTTGTCGGATTGAAGCCCATCAGCCCACTGGACAATAGGTAATCGGATCCAGTCCCGTTTTCCAACCGGACAACAAGTCATCGGATCGGGGCCCATCTGTCCACCAGACAACAGGTTATCGGATCCGGGCCCGTCTGCCCACCGGACAACAGGTCATCGGATCAGGGCCCATGTGCTCACCGGACAACAGGTCATCGGATCGGGGCCCGTCTGCCCACCGGACAATAGGTCATCGGATCCAGTCCCGTTTTCCCACCCGAAAACAGGTCATCGGATCGGGGCCCATCTGTCCACCGGACAACAGGTCATCGGATCTGGTCCCGTCTACCCACTGGACAACAGGTCATCGGATCCGGTCCCGTCTGCCCACTGGACAACAGGGCATCGGATCGGGGCCGGTCTGCCCACCGGACAATAGGCCATCGGATCCAGTCCCGTTTTCCCACCGGAAAACAGTTCATCGGATCGGGGCCCATCTGTCCACCGGACAACAGGTCATCGGATCCGGGCCCGTTTGCCCACCTGACAATAGGTCATCGGATCGGGGTGCATATGCCCACTGGACAACAGGTCTTCGGATCCAGTCCCGTTTTCCCACCAGAAAACAGGTCATCGGATCGGGGCCCATCTGTCCACCGGACAACAGGTCATCAGAACCGGGCCTGTCTGTCCACCGGAGAACAGGTCATCGGATCGGGGCCCATCTGCCCACCGGACAATAGGCCATCGGATCCAGTCCCGTTTACCCACTGGAAAACAGGTCATCGGATTGGGGCCCAACTGTCCACGGTTCAACAGGTCATCGGATCTGGGCGCGTTTGTCCGCCTGACAATAGGTCATCAGATCAGGGCACATATGCCTACTGAACAACAGGTCATCGGATCCAGTCCCGCTTTTCCACCGGAAAACAGGTCATCGGATTGGGGCCCATCTGCCCACCGGACAACAGGTCATCGGATCGGGGCCCGTCTGCCCACCGGACAATAGGCCATCGGATCCAGTCCCGTTTTCCCACCGGACAACAGGTCATCGGATCGGGACCCATCTGCCCGCGAGACAATAGGTCATCGGTTCCAGTTCCGCTTTCCCATCGGAAAACAGGTCATCGGATCCGGGCCCGTTTGCCCACCTGACAATAGGTCATCGGATCGGGGTGCATATGCCCACTGGACGACAGTTCATCGGATCCAGTAACGTTTTCCCACCGGAAAATAGCTCATCGGATCTGGGCCCATCTGTCCACCGGACAACAGGTTGTCGGATTGAAGCCCATCTGCCCACCGGACAATAGGTAATCGGATCCAGTCCCGTTTTACAACCGGGCAACAGGTCATCGGATCGGGGCACATCTGTCCACCGGACAACAGGTTAGCGGATCAGGGCCCGTCTGCCCACCGGACAACAGGTCATTGGATATTTGATCAGAGCCCATCTGCTCACCGGACAACAGGTCATTGGATCGGGGCCCATCTGCCCACCGGACAATAGGTCATCGGATCCAGTCCCGTTTTCCCATCTGAAAACAGGTCATCGGATCGGGGCCCATATGTCCACCAGACAACAGGTCATCGGATCCGGACCCATCTGCCCACTGGACAACAGGTCATCGGATCGGGGCCCGTCTGCCCACCGGACAATAGGCCATCAGATCCAGTCCCGTTTTCCCATCGGAAAACAGGTCATCGGATCGGGGCCCATATGTCCACTGGACAACAGGTTGTCGGACTGAAGCCCATCTGCCCACCGGACAAGAGGTCATCGGATCCAGTCCCGTTTTCCAACCGGACAACAGGTCATCGGATAGGGGCCCATCTGTCCACCGGACAACAGGTTATCGGATCAGGGCCCGTCTGCCCACCGGACAACAGGTCATTGGATCAGGGCCCATCTGCTCACCGGACAACAGGTCATCGGATCCAGTCCCGTTTTCCCATCTGAAAACAGGTCATCGGATCGGGGCCCATCTGTCCACTGGACAACAGGTCATCGGATCTGGGCCCATCTGCCCACTGGACAACAGGTCATCGGGTCGGGACCCAGCGGCCCACTGGACAACAGGTCATCGGATCGGGGCCCGTCTGCCCACCGGACAATAGGCCATCAGATCCAGTCCCGTTTTCCCATCGGAAAACAGGTCATCGGATCGGGACCCATCTGCCCACTGGACATGTCATCGGATCGGGGCCCGTCTGCCCGCCAGACAATGGGCCATCGGATCCAGTCCCGTTTTCCCATCAGAAAACAGGTCATCGGATCGGGGTCCATCTGTCCACGGGCCAACAGGTCATCGGATCTGGGCCCGTTTGCCCACCTGACAATAGGTCATCGGATCGGGGCGCATATGCCCACTGGACAACAGGTCATCGGATCCAGTCCCGTTTTCCCACCTGAAAACAGGTCATCGGATCGGAGCCCATCTCTCCACCGGACAACAGGTCATCGGATCCGGGCCCGTCTTCCCACCGGACAACAGGTCATTGGATCGGGACCCATCTGCCCACCGGACAACAGGTCATCGGATCGGGGCCCGTCTGCCCACCGGACAATAGCCCATCGGATCCAGTCCCGTTTTCCCATCGGAAAACAGGTCATCGGATTGGGTCCCATATGTCCACGGGACAACAGGTCATCGGATCCGGGCTCGTTTGCCCACCTGGAAATAGGTCATCGGATCGGGGCGCATATGCCCACTGGACAACAGGAACAGGTCATCAGATCCAGTCCCGTTTTCCCACCGGAAAACAGGTCATCGGATCGGGGAAAATCTGTCCACCGGACAACAGGTCATCGGATCTGGGCCCATCTGCCCACTGGACAACAGGTCATCGGGTCGGGACCCATCGGCCCACTGGACAACAGGTCATCGGATCGGGGCCCATCTGCCCACCGGACAACAGGTCATTGGATCAGGGCCCATCTGCTCACCGGACAACAGGTCATCGGATCGGGGCTCGTCTGCCCACCGGACAATAGATCATCGGATCCAGTCCAGTTTTCCCATCTGAAAACAGGTCATCGGATCGGGGCCCATCTGTCCACCGGACAACAGGTCATCGGATCTGGGCCCATCTGCCCACTGGAAAACAGGTCATCGGGTCGGGACCCATCGGCCCACTGGACAATAGGTCATCGGATCGGGGCCCGTCTGCCCACCGGACAATAGGCCATCAGATCCAGTCCCGTTTTCCCATCGGAAAACAGGTCATCGGATCGGGGCCCATATGTCCACCGGACAACAGGTCATCGGATTTGGGCCCGTTTGCCCACCTGACAATAGGTCATCGGATCGGGGCTCATATGCCCACCGGACAACAGATCATCGTATCGGGGCCCGTCTGCCCGCCAGACAATGGGCCATCGAATCCAGTCCCGTTTTCCCATCGGAAAACAGGTCATCGGATCGGGACCCATCTGCCCACTGGACAACATGTCATCGGATCGGGGCCCGTCTGCCCGCCAGACAATGGGCCATCGGATCCAGTCCCGTTTTCCCATCAGAAAACAGGTCATCGGATCGGGGTCCATCTGTCCACGGGCCAACAGGTCATCGGATCCGGGCCCGTTTGCCCACCTGACAATAGGTCATCGGATCCAGTCCCGTTTTCCAACCGGACAACAGGTCATCGGATCGGGGCCCATCTGTCCACCGGACAACAGGATATCGGATCCGGGCCCGTCTGCCCACCGGACAACAGGTCATTGGATCAGGGCCCATCTGCTCACCTGACAATAGGTCATCGGATCGGGGCGCATATGCCCACTGGACAACAGGTCATCGGATCCAGTCCCGTTTTCCCACCTGAAAACAGGTCATCGGATCGGGGCCCATCTCTCCACTGGACAACTGGTCATCGGATCGGGACCCATCTGCCCACCGGACAACAGGTCATCCGATCGGGGCCCGTCTGCCCACCGGACAATAGGCCATCGGATCCAGTCCTGTTTTCCCATCGGAAAACATGTCATCGGATTGGGTCCCATCTGTCCACGGGACAACAGGTCATCGGATCCGAGCCCGTTTGCCCACCTGAAAATAGGTCATCGGATCGGGGTGCATATGCCCACTGGACAACAGGTCATCGGATCCAGTCCCGTTTTCCCACCGGAAAACAGGTCATTGGATCGGCGCCCATCTGTCCACCGGACAACAGGTTGTCGGATTGAAGCCCATCTGCCCACCGGACAATAGGTCATCGGATCCAGTCCCGTTTTCCAACTGGACAACAGGTCATCGGATCGGGGCCCATCTGTCCACCGGACAACAGGATATCGGATCCGGGCCCGTCTGCCCACCGGACAACAGGTCATTGGATCAGGGCCCATCTGCTCACCGGACAACAGGTCATCGGATCGGGGCTCGTCTGCCCACCGGACAATAGGCCATCGGATCCAGTCCCGTTTTCCCACTGGAAAACAGGTCATCGATTCGGGGCCCATATGTCCACCGGACAACAGGTCATCGGATCCGGGACCGTTTGCCCACCTGACAATAGGTGATCGGATCGGGGCTCATATGCCCACTGGACAACAGGTCATCGGATCCAGTCTCGTTTTCCCACCTGAAAGCAGGTCATCGGATCGGGGCCCATCTGTCCACCAGACAACAGGTCATCGGAACCGGGCCCGTCTGCCCACCGGACTACAGGTCATCGGATTGGGGCCCATCTGCCCCCCGGACAACAGGTCATCGGATCGGGGCTCGTCTGCCCACCGGACAATAGGCCAATGGATCCAGTCCCGTTTACCCACTGGACAACAGGTCATCGGATCGGGACCCATCTGCCCACCGGACAACAGGTCATCGGATCGGGGCCCGTTTACCCACCTGACAATAGGTCATCGGATCGGGGCGCATATGCCCACTGGACAACAGGTCATCGGATCCAGTCCCGTTTTCCCACTGGAAATCAGGTCATCGGATCGGGGCCCATCTCTCCACCGGACAACAGGTTGTCGGATTGAAGCCCATCTGCCCACCGGACAATAGGTCATCGGATCCAGTCCCGTTTTCCAACCGGACAACAGGTGATCGGATCGGGACCCATCTGCCCACCGGACAACAGGTCATCGGATCGGGGCCCGTCTGCCCGCCAGACAATAGGCCATCGGATCCAGTCCCGTTTTCCCATCGGAAAATAGGTCATCGGATCGGGGCCCATCTGTCCACGGGACAACAGGTCATCGGATCTGGGCCCGTTTACCCACCTGACAATAGGTCATCGGATCGGGGCGCATATGCCCACTGGACAACAGGTCATCGGATCCAGTCCCGTTTTCCCACCGGAAAACAGCTCATCGGATCGGGGCCCATCTGTCCACCGGACAACAGGTTGTCGGATTGAAGCCCATCTGCCCACCGGACAATAGGTCATCGGATCCAGTCCCGTTTTCCAACCGGACAACAGGTCATCGGATCCAGTCCCGTCTGCCCACCGGACAAAAGAACATCGGATCAGGGCCCGTCTGCTCACCGGACAACAGGTCATCGGATCGGGGCCCGTCTGCCCACCGGACAATAGGTCATCGGATCCAGTCCCATTTTCCCACCGGAAAACAGGTCATCGGATCGGCGCCCATCTGTCCACCGGACAACAGGTCATCGAATCTGGGCCCGTCTGCCCACCGGACAACAGGTCATCGGATCGGGCCCATCTGCCCACCGGACAACAGGTCATCGGACCGGGGCCCGTCTGCCCACCGAACAATAGGCCATCGGATCCAGTCCCGTTTTCCCATAGCAAAACAGATCATCGGATCGGGGCCCATCTGTCCACGGGACAACAGGTCATCGGATCCAGTCCCGTTTTCCAATCGGGAAAACAGGTCATCGGATTGGGGCCCATCTGTCCACCGGATAACTGGTTGTCGGATTGAAGCCCATCTGCCCACCGGACAATAGGTAATCGGATCCAGTACCGTTTTCCAACCGGACAACAGGTTATCGGATCCGGGCCCGTCTGCCCACCGGACAACAGGTCATCGGATCCGGGCCCGTCTGCCCACCGGACAACAGGTCATCGGATCATGGCCCATCTGCTCACCGGACAAAAAGTCATCGGATCGGGGCCCGTCTACGGTCATCGGATCGGGGCCCGTCTACGGTCATCGGATCCAGTCCCGTTTTCCCACCTGAAAATAGGTCATCGCATCGGGGCCCGTCTGCCCACCGGACAACAGGTCATCGGATCCAGTCCCGTTTTTCCACCGGAAAACAGGTCATCAGATCGGGGCCCATCTGTCCACCGGACAACAGGTCATCGGATCCGGGCCCGTCTGCCCATCGGACAACAGGTCATTGGATCGGGGCCCATCTGCCCACCGGACAGCAGGTCATCGGACCGGGGCCCATCTGCCCACCGGACAATAGTCCATCGGATCCAGTCCTGTTTTCCCATAGGAAAACAGGTCATTGGATCAGGGCCCATTTGTCCACGGGACAACAGGTCATCGGATCCAGTCCCTTTTTCCCACCGGAAAACAGGTCATCGGATCGGGGCCCATCTGTCCACCGGACAACAGGTTGTCGGATTGAAGCCCATCTGCCCACCGGACAATAGGTCATCGGATCCAGTCCCGTTTTCCAACCGGACAACAGGTCATCGGATCGGGGCCCATCTGTCCACCAGACAACAAGTTATCGGATACGGGCCCGTCTGCCCACCGGACAACAGGTCATCGGATCAGGGCCCATCTGCTCACCGGACAACAGGTCATCGGATCGGGGCCCATCTGTCCACCGGACAACAGGTCATCGGATCCGGTCCCGTCTGCCCACTGGACAACAGGTCATCGGATGGGGGCCCGTCTGCCCACCGGACAATAGGCCATCGGATCCAGTCCCGTTTTCCCACCTGACATTAGGTCATCGGATCGGGGCGCATATGCCCACTGTACAACAGGTCATCGGATCCAGTCCCGTTTTCCCACCGGACAACAGGTCATCGAATCGGGACCCATCTGCCCACCGGACAACAGGTCATCGGATCGGGGCCCATCTGCCCACCGGACAACAGGTCATCGGACCGGGGCCCATCTGCCCACCGGACAATAGGCCATCGGATCCAGTCCCGTTATCCCACAGGAAAACAGGTCATCGAATCGGGGCCCATCTGTCCACGGGACAACAGGTCATCGGATCCAGTCCCGTTTTCCCACAGGAAAACATGTCATCGGATCGGGGCCCATCTGTCCACGGGATAACTGGTTGTCGGATTGAAGCCCATCTGCCCACCGGACAATAGGTCATCGGATCCAGTCCCGTTTTTCAACCGGACAACAGGTCATCGGATCGGGGCCCATCTGTCTACCAGACAACAGGTTATCGGATCCGGGTCCGTCTGCCCAACGGACAACAGGTCATCGGATCAGGGCCCATCTGCTCAGCGGACAACAGGTCATCGAATCGGGGCCCATCTGTCCACGGGACAACAGGTCATCGGATCCAGTCCCGTTTTCCCACCGGAAAACAGGTCATCGGATCGGGGCCCATCTGTCCACCAGACAACTGGTTGTCGGATTGAAGCCCATCTGCCCAACAGACAATAGGTCATCGGATCCAGTCCCGTTTTCCAACCGGACAACAGGTCATCGGATCGGGGCCCATCTGTCCACCAGACAACAGGTTATCGGATCCGGGCCCATCTGCTCACCGGACAACAGGTCATCGGATCGGGGCCCATCTGTCCACCGGACAACAGTTCATCGGATCCGGTCCCGTCTGCCCACTGGAGAATAGGTTATCGGATCGGGGCCCGCCTGCCCACTGGACAAAAGGCCATCGGATCCAGTCCCGTTTTCCCACCGGAAAACAGTTCATCGGATCGGGGTCCATCTGCCCACTGGACAACCGGTCATCGGAACCGGGCCCGTCTGCCCACCGGACAGCAGGTCATCGGATCCAGTCCCGTTTTCCCACCGGAAAACAGGTCATCAGATCGGGCCCATCTGTCCACCGGACAACAGGTCATTGGATCGGGGCCCATCTGCCCACCGGACAGCAGGTCATCGGACCGGGGCCCATCTGCCCACCGGACAATAGTCCATCGGATCCAGTCCCGTTTTCCCATAGGAAAACAGGTCATTGGATCAGGGCCCATTTGTCCACGGGACAACAGGTCATCGGATCCAGTCCCTTTTTCCCACCGGAAAACAGGTCATCGGATCGGGGCCCATCTGTCCACCGGACAACAGGTTGTCGGATTGAAGCCCATCTGCCCACCGGACAATAGGTCATCGGATCCAGTCCCGTTTTCCAACCGGACAACAGGTCATCGGATCGGGGCCCATCTGTCCACCAGACAACAAGTTATCGGATACGGGCCCGTCTGCCCACCGGACAACAGGTCATCGGATCAGGGCCCATCTGCTCACCGGACAACAGGTCATCGGATCGGGGCTCATCTGTCCACCGGACAACAGGTCATCGGATCCGGTCCCGTCTGCCCACTGGACAACAGGTCATCGGATGGGGGCCCGTCTGCCCACCGGACAATAGGCCATCGGATCCAGTCCCGTTTTCCCACCTGACATTAGGTCATCGGATCGGGGCGCATATGCCCACTGTACAACAGGTCATCGGATCCAGTCCCGTTTTCCCACCGGACAACAGGTCATCGAATCGGGACCCATCTGCCCACCGGACAACAGGTCATCGGATCGGGGCCCATCTGCCCACCGGACAACAGGTCATCGGACCGGGGCCCATCTGCCCACCGGACAATAGGCCATCGGATCCAGTCCCGTTATCCCACAGGAAAACAGGTCATCGAATCGGGGCCCATCTGTCCACGGGACAACAGGTCATCGGATCCAGTCCCGTTTTCCCACAGGAAAACATGTCATCGGATCGGGGCCCATCTGTCCACGGGATAACTGGTTGTCGGATTGAAGCCCATCTGCCCACCGGACAATAGGTCATCGGATCCAGTCCCGTTTTTCAACCGGACAACAGGTCATCGGATCGGGGCCCATCTGTCTACCAGACAACAGGTTATCGGATCCGGGTCCGTCTGCCCAACGGACAACAGGTCATCGGATCAGGGCCCATCTGCTCAGCGGACAACAGGTCATCGAATCGGGGCCCATCTGTCCACGGGACAACAGGTCATCGGATCCAGTCCCGTTTTCCCACCGGAAAACAGGTCATCGGATCGGGGCCCATCTGTCCACCGGACAACTGGTTGTCGGATTGAAGCCCATCTGCCCAACAGACAATAGGTCATCGGATCCAGTCCCGTTTTCCAACCGGACAACAGGTCATCGGATCGGGGCCCATCTGTCCACCAGACAACAGGTTATCGGATCCGGGCCAGTCTGCCCTCCGGACAACAGGTCATCGGATCAGGGCCCATCTGCTCACCGGACAACAGGTCATCGGATCGGGGCCCATCTGTCCACCGGACAACAGGTCATCAGATCCAGTCCCGTTTTCCCACCGGAAAACAGTTCATCGGATCGGGGCCCATCTGCCCACTGGACAACCGGTCATCGGAACCGGGCCCGTCTGCCCACCGGACAGCAGGTCATCTGATCCAGTCCCGTTTTCCCACCGGAAAACAGGTCATCAGATCGGGCCCATCTGTCCACCGGACAACAGGTCATCGGACCGGGGCCCGTCTGCCCACCGGACAATAGGCCATCGGATCCAGTCCCGTTTTCCCACCGGAAAACAGTTCATCGGATCGGGGCCCATCTGTCCACCGGACAACAGGTCATCGGATCCGGGCCCGTTTGCCCACCTGACAATAGGTCATCGGATCGGGGTGCATATGCCCACTGGACAACAGGTCTTCGGATCCAGTCCCGTTTTCCCACCAGAAAACAGATCATCGGATCGGGGCCCATCTGTCCACCGGACAACAGGTCATCAGAACCGGGCCTGTCTGTCCACCGGACAACAGGTCATCGGATCGGGGCCCATCTGCCCACCGGACAACAGGTCATCGGATCGGGGCCCTTCTGCCCACCGGACAATAGGCCATCGGATCCAGTCCCGTTTTCCCACCGGAAAACAGGTCATCGGATCGGGGCCCATCTGTCCACCGGACAACAGGTCATCGGATCCGGTCCCGTCTACCCACTGGACAACAGGTCATCGGATCCGGTCCTGTCTGCCCACTGGACAACAGGGCATCGGATCGGGGCCAGTCTGCCCACCGGACAATAGGCCATCGGATCCAGTCCCGTTTTCCCACCGGAAAACAGTTCATCGGATCGGGGCCCATCTGTACACCGGACAACAGGTCATCGGATCCGGGCCCGTTTGCCCACCTGACAATAGGTCATCGGATCGGGGTGCATATGCCCACTGGACAACAGGTCTTCGGATCCAGTCCCGTTTTCCCACCAGAAAACAGATCATCGGATCAGGGCCCATCTGTCCACCGGACAACAGGTCATCAGAACCGGGCCTGTCTGTCCACCGGACAATAGGCCATCGGATCCAGTCCCGTTTACCCACTGGAAAACAGGTCATCGGATCGGGGCCCATCTGTCCACGGTTCAACAGGTCATCGGAACGGGGCCCGTTTGCCCGACTGACAATAGGTCATCAGATCGGGGCACATATGCCTAATGAACAACAGGTCATCGGATCCAGTCCCGCTTTTCCACCGGAAAACAGGTCATCGGATTGGGGACCATCTGCCCACCGGACAACAGGTTATCGGATCGGGGCCCGTTTGCCCACCTGACAATAGGTCATCGGATCGGGGTGCATATGCCCACTGGACAACAGTTCATCGGATCCAGTAACGTTTTCCCACCGGAAAACAGCTCATCGGATCTGGGCCCATCTGTCCACCGGACAACAGGTTGTCGGATTGAAGCCCATCTGCCCACCGGACAATAGGTCATCGGATCCAGTCCCGTTTTACAACCAGGCAACAGGTCATTGGATCGGGGCACATCTGTCCACCGGACAACAGGTTAGCGGATCAGGGCCCGTCTGCCCAACGGACAACAGGTCATTGGATATTTGATCAGGGCCCATCTGCTCACCGGACAACAGGTCATTGGATCGGGGCCCGTCTGCCCACCGGACAATAGGTCATCGGATCCAGTCCCGTTTTCCCATCTGAAAACAGGTCATCGGATCGGGGCCCATATGTCCACCGGACAACAGGTCATCGGATCCGGGCCCGTCTGCCCACTGGACAACAGGTCATCGAGTCGGGACTCATCTGCCCACTGGACAACAGGTCATCGGATCGGGGCCCGTCTGCCCACCGGACAATAGGCCATCAGATCCAGTCCCGTTTTCCCGTCGGAAAACAGGTCATCGGATCGGGGCCCATATGTCCACTGGACAACAGGTTGTCGGATTGAAGCCCATCTGCCCACCGGACAATAGGTCATCGGATCCAGTCCCGTTTTCCAACCGGACAACAGGTCATCGGATAGGGGCCCATCTGTCCACCGGACAACAGGTTATCGGATAAGGGCCCGTCTGCCCACCGGACAACAGGTCATTGGATCAGGGCCCATCTGCTCACCGGACAACAGGTCATCGGATCGGGGCCCGTCTGCCCACCGGACAATAGGTCATCGGATCCAGTCCCGTTTTCCCATCTGAAAACAGGTCATCGGATCGGGGCCCATCTGTCCACCGGACAACAGGTCATCGTATCTGGGCCCATCTGCCCACTAGACAACAGGTCATCGGGTCGGGACCCATCGGCCCACTGGACAACAGGTCATCGGATCGGGGCCCGTCTGCCCACCGGACAATAGGCCATCAGATCCAGTCCCGTTTTTCCATCGGAAAACAGGTCATCGGATGGGGGCCCATATGTCCACCGGACAACAGGTCATCGGATTTGGGCCCGTTTGCCCACCTGACAATAGGTCATCGGATCGGGGCTCATATGCCCACCGGACAACAGGTCATCGGATCGGGGGCCCGTCTGCCCGCCAGACCATGGGCCATCAGATCCAGTCCCGTTTTCCCATCGGAAAACAGGTCATCGGATCGGGACCCATCTGCCCACTGGACAACATGTCATCGGATCGGGGCCCGTCTGCCCGCCAGACAATGGGCCATCGGATCCAGTCCCGTTTTCCCATCAGAAAACAGGTCATCGGATCGGGGTCCATCTGTCCACGGGCCAACAGGTCATCGGATCCGGGCCCGTTTGCCCACCTGACAATAGGTCATCGGATCGGGGCGCATATGCCCACTGGACAACAGGTCATCGGATCCAGTCCCGTTTTCCCACCTGAAAACAGGTCATCGGATCGGAGCCCATCTCTCCACCGGACAACAGGTCATAGGATCCGGGCCCGTCTTCCCACCGGACAACAGGTCATCGGATCGGGACCCATCTGCTCACCGGACAACAGGTCATCGGATCGGGGCCCGTCTGCCCACCGGACAATAGCCCATCGGATCCAGTCCCGTTTTCCCATCGGAAAACAGGTCATCGGATTGGGTCCCATCTGTCCACGGGACAACAGGTCATCGGATCCGGGCCCGTTTGCCCACCTGAAAATAGGTCATCGGATTGGGACGCATATGCCCACTGGACAACAGGAACAGCTCATCGGATCCAGTCCAGTTTTCCCACCGGAAAACAGGTCATCGGATCGGGGACCATCTGTCCACCGGACAACAGGTTGTCGGATTGAAGCCCATCTGCCCACCGGACAATAAGTCATCGGATCCAGTCCCGTTTTCCAACCGGACAACAGGTCATCGGATCGGGGCCCATCTGTCCACCGGACAACAGGATATCGGATCCGGGCCCGTCTGCCCACCGGACAACAGGTCATTGGATCAGGGCCCATCTGCTCACCTGACAATAGGTCATCGGATCGGGGCGCATATGCCCACTGGACAACAGGTCATCGGATCCAGTCCCGTTTTCCCACCTGAAAGCAGGTCATCGGATCGGGGCCCATCTGTCCACGTGACAACAGGTCATCGGATGCGGGACCGTTTGCCCACCTGACAATAGGTCATCGGATCGGGGCGCATATGCCCACTGGACAACAGGTCATCGGATCCAGTCCCGTTTTCCCACTGGACAACAGGTCATCGGATCGGGACCCATCTGCCCAACAGACAACAGGTCATCGGATCGGGGCCCGTCTGCCCGCCAGCAATAGGCCATCGGATCCAGTCCCGTTTTCCCATCGGAAAACAGGTCATCGGATCGGGGCCCATCTGTCCACCGGACAACAGGATATCGGATCCGGGCCCGTCTGCCCACCGGACAACAGGTCATTGGATCAGGGCCCATCTGCTCACCTGACAATAGGTCATCGGATTGGGGCGCATATGCCCACTGGACAACAGGTCATCGGATCCAGTCCCGTTTTCCCACCTGAAAACAGGTCATCGGATCGTGGCCCATCTCTCCACCGGACAACAGGTCATCGGATCCGGGCCCGTCTTCCCACCGGACAACAGGTCATCGGATCGAGACCCATCTGCCCACCGGACAACAGGTCATCCGATCGGGGCCCGTCTGCCCACCGGACAATAGGCCATCAGATCCAGTCCTGTTTTCCCATCGGAAAACAGGTCATCGGATTGGGTCTCATCTGTCCATGGGACAACAGGTCATCGGATCCGGGCCCGTTTGCCCACCTGAAAATAGGTCATCGGATCGGGGTGCATATGCCCACTGGACAACAGGTCATCGGATCCAGTTCCGTTTTCCCACCGGAAAACAGGTCATCGGATCGGGGCCCATCTGTCCACCGGACAACAGGTTGTCGGATTGAAGCCCATCTGCCCACCGGACAATAGGTCATCGGATCCAGTCCCGTTTTCCAACTGGACAACAGGTCATCGGATCGGGGCCCATCTGTCCACCGGACAACAGGATATCGGATCCGGGCCCGTCTGCCCACCGGACAACAGGTCATTGGATCAGGGCCCATCTACTCACCGGACAACAGGTCATCGGATCGGGGCTCGTCTGCCCACCGGACAATAGGCCATCGGATCCAGTCCCGTTTTCCCACTGGAAAACAGGTCATCGGATCGGGGCCCATATGTCCACCGGACAACAGGTCATCGGATCCGGGCCCGTTTGCCCACCTGACAATAGGTGATCGGATCGGGGCTCATATGCCCACTGGACAACAGGTCATCGGATCCAGTCCCGTTTTCCCACCTGAAAGCAGGTCATCGGATCGGGGCCCATCTGTCCACGTGACAACAGGTCATCGGATGCGGGACCGTTTGCCCACCTGACAATAGGTCATCGGATCGGGGCGCATATGCCCACTGGACAACAGGTCATCGGATCCAGTCCCGTTTTCCCACTGGACAACAGGTCATCGGATCGGGACCCATCTGCCCACCGGACAACAGGTCATCGGATCGGGGCCCGTCTGTCCGCCAGACAATAGGCCATCGGATCCAGTCCCGTTTTCCCATCGGAAAACAGGTCATTGGATCGGGGCCCATCTGTCCACGGGACAACAGGTCATCGGATCCGGGCCCGTTTACCCACCTGACAATAGGTCATCAGATCGGGGCGCATATGCCCACTGGACAACAGGTCATCGGATCCAGTCCCGTTTTCCCACCGGAAAACAGCTCATCGGATCGGGGCCCATCTGTCCACCGGACAACAGGTTGTCGGATTGAAGCCCATCTGCCCACCGGACAATAGGTCATCGGATCCAGTCCCGTTTTCCAACCAGACAACAGGTCATCGGATCGGGGCCCATCTGTTAACCAGACAACAGGTTATCGGATCCGGGCCCGTCTGCCCACCGGACAACAGGTCATCGGATCAGGGCCCATCTGCTCACCAGACAAAAGGTCATCGGATCGGGGCCCGTCTACGGTCATCGGATCCAGTCCCGTTTTCCCACCTGAAAACAGGTCATCGCATCGGGGCCCGTCTGCCCACCGGACAATAGGCCATCGGATCCAGTCCCTTTTTCCAACCGGAAAACAGGTCATCAGATCGGGGCCCATCTGCCCACCGGACAATAGGCCATCGGATCCAGTCCCGTTTTCCAACCGGACAACAGGTCATCGGATCGGCGCCCATCTGCCCACCGGACAACAGGTCATCGGAACCGGGCCCGTCTGCCCACCGGACAACAGGTCATCGGATCCAGTCCCGTTTTCCCACCGGAAAACAGGTCATCAGATCGGGGCCCATCTGTCCACCAGACAACAGGTCATCGGATCCGGGCCCGTCTGCCCACCGGACAACAGGTCATCGGATCGGGGCCCATCTGCCCACCGGACAGCAGGTCATCGGACAGGGGCCCATCTGCCCACCGGACAATAGGCCATCGGATCCAGTCCCGTTTTCCCATAGGAAAACAGGTCATCGGATCGGGGCCCATTTGTCCACGGGACAACAGGTCATCGGATCCAGTCCCTTTTTCCCACCGGAAAACAGGTCATCGGATCGGGGCCCATCTGTCCACCGGACAACAGGTTGTCGGATTGAAGCCCATCTGCCCACCGGACAATAGGTTGTGGGATTGAAGCCCCTATGCCCACCGGACAATAGGTCATCGGATCCAGTCCCTTTTTCCAACCTGAAAACAGGTCATCGGATCGGGGCCCATCAGTGCACCGGACAACAGGTCATCGGATCCGGGCCTGTGTGCCCACTGGACAACAGGTCATTGGATCGGGGCCCATCTGCCCACCGGACAACAGGTCATCGGATCGGGGCCCGTCTGCTCACCGGACAATAGGCCATCAGATCCAGTCCCGTTTTCCCACCGGAAAACATGTCATCGGATCGGGGCCCATCTGTCCACCGGACAACAGGTCATCGGATCCGGGCCCGTTTGCCCACTGGACAACAGGTCATCGGATGGGGGCCCGTCTGCCCACCAGACAATAGGCCATCGGATCCAGTCCCGTTTTCCCACCTGAAAACAGGTCATCGGATTGGGGTCCATCTGTCCACCGGACGAGCCCCGATTCGATGACCTGTTGTCCGGTGGGCAGATGGCCCCGATCCGATGACCTGTTGTCCGGTGAGGAGACTGGCCCCGATCCGATGACCTGTTGTCCGGTGGGCACATCAGCACCTGTTGTCCGGTGGGCATAGGGGCCCCGATCCGATGAGCTATTGTCCGGTGGGTATAAGGGCCTCGATCCGATGAGCTATTGTCCGGTGGGCAAACGGGCCTGGATCCGATGATCTGTTGTCCGGTGGGCAGATGGGCCCCGATCCGATGACCTGTTGTCTGGTGGGTAGTCCGGCCCCGATCCGATGACCTGTTGTCCTGTGGGCATAAGGGCCCCGATCCGATGAGCTGTTGTCCGGTGGGTATAAGGGCCCCAATCCGATGACCTGTTTTCCGGTGGGCAAATGAGCCTGGATCCAATGACCAACTGTTGTCTGGTGGGCAGATGGGCCCCGGGATCCGATGACCTTTTGTCCGGTGGGCAGATGGCCCCGATCCGATGACCTGTTGTCCGGTGAGGAGACTGGCCCCGATCCGATGACCTGTTGTCCGTTGGGCACATCAGCACCTGTTGTCCGGTGGGCATAGGGGCCCCGATCCGATGAGCTATTGTCCGGTGGGTATAAGGGCCTCGATCCGATGAGCTATTGTCCGGTGGGTATAAGGGCCTCGATCCGATGAGCTATTGTCCGGTGGGTATAAGGGCCTCGGTCCGATGATCTGTTGTCCGGTGGGCAAACGGGCCTGGATCCGATGATCTGTTGTCCAGTGGGCAGGCGGGCCCCGATCCCATGACCTTTTGTCCGGTGGGCAGACGGGCCCCGATCCCATGACCTGTTGTCCGGTGGGCAGACGGGCCCCGATCCGATGACCTGTTGTCCGGTGAGCAGACCGGCCAGAATCCTATGACCTGTTGTCCTGTGAGCAAACGGGCCTCAATCCGATGGCCTTTTGTCCGGTGGGCAGATGGGCCCCGATCCGATGACCTGTTGTTCGGTGGGCAAACAGACCTGGCCAGATCTGATGACTTGTTGTCCGGTGGGCAAACGAGCCTGGATCCGATGACCTGTTGTTCGGTAGGCAAATGGGCCCCGATCCACAGACCTGTTCTCTGGTGGGCAAACGTGCCTGGATCCGATGACCTGATGTCCGGTGGCAGATGCGCCCTGATCCGATGACCTGTTTTCCGGTGTGCAAACGAGCCTGGATCCGATGACCTGTTGTCTGATGGGCAGATGGGCCCCGATCCGATGACCTGTTGACCGGTGGGCAAATGGGCCCGGATCCGATGACCTTTTGTCCGGTGGTATAACGGGCCTGGATCCAATGACCTGTTGTCCGGTGGACAGATGGGCCCCGATCCGATGACCTGTTGTCCGGTGGACAAACGAGCCTGGATCTGATGATCTGTGTTCCGGTGGGCAGATGGGCCCCGATCCAATGACCTGTTGATCCGATGACCTGTTGTCCGGTGGGCAAACAAGCATGGATCTGATGACCTGTTGTTCTGTGGGCAGATGGGCCCGGATCCGATGACCTGTTGTCCGGTGGGCAAACATGCCTGGATCCACCTGTTGTCCGGTGTGCAGATGGGCCCCGGATCCAATGACCTGTTATCCGGTGGGCAAACGGGCCTGCATCCGATGACCTGTTGTTAGGTGAAATGGGCCCCGATCCAAAGACCTGTTCTCCGGTGGGCAAACGTGCCTGGATTCGATGACCTGTGTCCGGTGGGCAGATGGGCCCCAATCCGATGACCTGTTTTCCGGTGGGCAAATGAGCCTGGATCCAATGACCAACTGTTGTCTGGTGGGCAGATGGGCCCCGGGATCCGATGACCTGTTGTCCGGTGGGCAAATGGGCCAGGATCACATCTTTTATCCGGTGGGCAAACGGGCCTGGATCCGATGACCTGATATCTGGTGGGCAATTGGGCCCAGATCCAATGACCTGTTTGTTGTCCGGTGGGCCAAAATACCTGGATCCGATGACCTGTTGTCCGGTGGGCAGATGGGCCCCGATCCGATGACCTGTTTGTTGTCCGGTGGGCAAACGGGCCTGGATCCGATGACCTGTTGTTCGTTCGGTGGGCAAATGGGCCCCGTTCCACAGACCTGTTCTCCAGTGGGCAAACGTGCCTGGATCCGATGACCTGATGTCCGGTGAGCAGATGCGCCCTGATCCCATGACCTGTTTTTCGGTGTGCAAACGAGCCTGGTTCCGATGACCTGTTTGTTGTCTGATGGGCAGATGGGCCCCGATCCGATGACCTTTTGTCTGATGGTCAAACGGGCCTGGATCCGATGACCTTTTGTCCGGTGGTCAAACGGGCCTGGATCTGATGACCTGTTGTCCGGTGGACAGATGGGCCCCGATTCGATGACCTGTTGTCCGGTGGAAACACTGGACTGGATCTGATGACCTATTGTCTGTTGGGGCAGACGGGCCCCGATCCGATGACCTGTTGTCCGGTGGGCAGATGGGCTCAGATCCGATGACCTTTTGTCCGGTGGGCAGACCGGCCCCGATCCCATGACCTGTTGTTCGGTTGACAGACGGGCCCGGATCCGATGACTTGTTGTCAGGTGGGCATAAGGTCCTGGATCCGATGACCTGTTGTCCGGTGGGCAGATGGCCCGATCCGGTGACCTTTTGTCCGATGGGCAAACGAGCCTGGATCTGATGACCTCTTGTCCGGTGGGCAGAAAGGCCCCGATCAGATCAGATGACCTGTTTCCAGGGAGCAGACGGGCCCCGGACGGTGGGCAGACGAGCCCCGATTCGATGGCCTGTTGTCCGGTGGGCAGACGGGCCCCGATCCAATGACCTGTTGTCCGGTGAGCAGACGGGCCCCGATCCAATGACCTGTTGTCCGGTGGGCAGATGGCCCCGATCCAATGACCTGTTTTCCGGTGAGTAGACGGGCCCGGATTCGATGACCTGTTGTCCGGTGGGCAGACGGGCCCCGATCCAATGACCTGTTGTCCGGTGGGCAGATGGCCCCGATCCGATGACCTGTTTTCCGGTGAGCAGATGGCCCCGATCCAATGACCTGTTGTCCGGTGAGGAGACGGGCCCGGATTCGATGACCTGTTGTCCGGTGGGCAGATGGGCCCCGATCCAATGACCTGTTGTCCGGTGGGCAGATGGCCCCGATCCGATGACCTGTTGTCCGGTGAGCAGACGGCCCCGATCCGATGACCTGTTGTCCGGTGAGGAGACGGGCCCGGATCCGATGACCTGTTGTCCGGTGGGCACATCGGCACCTGTTGTCTGGTGGGCATAGGGGCCCCGATCCGATGAGCTATCGTCCGGTGGGTATAAGGGCCTCGATCCGATGAGCTATTGTCAGGTGGGCAGATGGGCCCCGATCCGATGACCTGTTGTCTGGTGGGCAGTCCGGCCCCGATCCGATGACCTGTTGTCCTGTGGGCATAAGGGCCCCGATCCGATGAGCTGTTGTCCGGTGGGCAGATGGGCCCCGATCCGATTGTCAGGTGGGCAAACAAGCCTGGATTCGATGATCTGTTGTCCGGTGGGCAAATGGGCACAGATCAAATGACCTGTTGTCCTGTGGGCAAACAAGCCTGGATTCGATGACCTGTTCTCCGGTGGGCAGATGGGCCCTGTCCAATGACCTGTTTTCCGGTGAGCAAACTGCCCCGTTCCGATGACCTGTTGTTCGGTGGTCAGACAATGACCTGTTGTCCGGTGGGCAAATGAGCCTGGATCCGATGACCTGTTGTCCTTTGGGCAGATGGGCCCCTATTCGATGACCTGTTGTCCGGTGGGCAAAAATGCCTGGATCTGATGACCTGTTGTCCGGTGGGCAGATGGGCCCCGATCCTATGATCTGTTGTCCGGTGGGAAAACGAGCCTGGATCCGATGACCTGTGTCGGAGTGGGCAGATGGGCCCCGATCTGATGACCTGTTGATCCAATGACCTGTTGTCCGGTGGGCAGACAGGCCCCAATCCGATGGATGACCTGTTGTCCGGTGGGCAAACGAGCCTGGATCCGAGATCAGTGATGTTCAGCTCCTCCACACTGTTTACATCTGACCTCTGCCGAAGCTGCAAACAGCTGATTAGTGGAGGTGCCGTGTGCTGGACCCCCACAAATCTGATATTAATGACCTAACCAGGGGATAGGCCATCAATATGTTTGTCCTGGAAAATCCCTTTAAGGCCCACCTGCCCATACTATGTATATAATATATTATGATGGGCCCCGATTCGATGACCTGTTGTCTGGTGGGCAAATGGGCCCGGATCCGATGACCTGTTGTCCGGTGGGCAAACATGCCTGGATCCAGCTGATGTCCGGTGGGCAGATGGGCCCCGGATCCAATGACCTGTTTGTTATACGGTGGGCAAAAGGGCCTGGATCCGATGACCTGTTGTTCGGTGAAATGGGCCCCGATCCAAAGACCTGTTCTCCGGTGGGCAAACGTGCCTGGATTCGATGACCTGTGTCCAGTGGGCAGATGGGCCCCGATCCGTTGACCTGTTTTCCGGTGGGCAAACGAGCCTGGATCCAATGACCTGTTGTCTGGTGGGCAGATGGGCCCTGGGATTCGATGACCTGTTGTCCGGTGGGCAAATGGGCCCGGCCGGATCACATCTTTTATCTGGTGGGCAAACGGGCCTGGATCCGATGACCTGTTATCCGGTGGGCAAATGGGCCCAGATTCAATGACCTGTTGTACGGTGGGCAAACGAGCCTGGATCCGATGACCTGTTGTCCGGTGGGCAGATGGGCCCGGATCCAATGACCTGTTTTCCGGTGGGCAAACGGGCCTGGATCCAATGACCTGTTGTCCGGTGGGCAGATGGGCCCCGATCTAATGACCTGTTGTCCGGTGGGAAAACGGGCCTAGATCCGGACAACAGGTCATCGGATCCAGGCATGTTTGCCAACCGGACAACAGGTCATCAGATCCAGGCCCGTTTGCCCACCGGACAACACGCCATCGGATCCAGGCCCATTTTCCCACTAGACAACAGATCATCGGATCCAGGCCCGTCTGTCCACCGGACAACAGATCATCGGATCGAGGCCTCTATACACACCGGACAATAGCTTATCGGATCGGGGCCCTTATGCCCACCGGACAATAATTGCTCATCGGATCAGGGACCATCTGCCCACCGGACAACAGGCCATCGGATCGTGGTCGGTCTGTCCACCGGACAACAGGTCATCGGATCAGGGCCCGTCTGCCCACCGGACAACAGGTCATCGGACCCGCCCGTCTTCCCACTTGACAACAGGTCATCGGATCAGGGCCCGTTTGCCCACTGGACAACAGGTCATCGGATCGGGGCCCGTCAGCCCACCGGACAACAGGTCATCAGATCGGGGCCCATCTGCCCACCGGACTACAGGTCATCGGATCCAGGCCCGTTTGCCCACCGGATAACAGGTCATCGGATCGGGACCCATCTGCCCACCGGACAACAGGTCATCGGATCCAGGCCCCTTTGACCTGTTGTCCGGTGGGCAGATGGGCCCATTGTCCAGTGGGCAAACAGGCCTGCATCCGATGGCCTGTTGTCTGGTGGACAGATGGACCCCAATCCGATGACCTGTTGTCCGGTAGGAAAACTGGTTTGGATCCGATAACCTATTGTCTGTTGGGGCAGACAGGCCCCGATCGGATGATCTGTTGTCCGGTGGGCAGACAGACCCCGATCCGATGACCTGCTGTCCGGTGGGCAGACGGGCCCTGATCCGATGACCTGTTGTCCTGTGGGCAGACGGGCCCCGATCCAATGACCTGTTGTCTGGTGGGCAGACCGGCCCCGATCCGACGACCTGTTGTCCGGTGGGCATAAGGGCCCCGATCCGATGAGCTGTTGTCCGGTGGCCAGATGGGCCCCGAATCCGATCAGCTGTTGTCCGGAGGGCATAAGGGCCCGGATCCGATGACCTGTTATCTGGTGGGCGGCATAAGGGCCCCAATCCGATGAGCTATTGTCCGGTGGGAATCAGCATGACTATTCCGGTGATTTACATGCTGGAGCACATGTTAAACAGAATTCGGAGTCAGGTGGTGGCACAAGAGGAGGTGGAGGAAGTAGAGGAGGAGGAGTTGTATGCGGAAGGGTTAACATCTGCAAGGTCCAGACGATCGGCAGCACCAAGGCGGCAGGCATGTGAGGGTGGGGGAGATGGTTTTACCAGGGCGCATGGTAGCAGCCAAACTGTTGAGGAAGGTGCAGGAGCCCAGGAAGAAGTGGATACAAGGGCCTTGATCCGATGAGCATGTTGTCCGGTGGGCAAATGGGCCTGGATCTGATTACCTCTTATCCGGTGGGCAAATGGGCCTGGATCCAAAGACCTGTTCTCCGGGGGACAGACGGGCCCCGATCCGATGACCTGTTGTCCGTGGGCTGGCGGGCCCCGATCCTTTGACCTGTTGTCCGGTTGGCAAATGGGCCTGTATCCGAAGGCCTGTTGTCCGGGGGACAGACGGGCCCCGATCCGATGACATGTTGTCCGGTGGGCAAATGGGCCTGGATCTAATGACCTGTTGTCTGGTGGGCAGACGGGCCCTGATCCGATCGATGACCTGTTGTCCTTTGGGCAGATGGGCCCCGATCCGATGACCTGCTGTCCGGTGGGCATAAGGGCCCTGATCTGATGACCTGTTGTCCGGTGGGCATAAGGGCCCCGATCCGATGAGCTATTGTCTGGTAGGTATAAGGGACTCGATCCGATAACCTGTTGTCCAGTGGGCAAACGGGCCTGGATCCGATGGCCTTTTGCCCCGATGGACAGATGGGCCCTGATCCGATGACCTGTTGTCCGGTGAGCAAAAGGACCTGGATCCGATGACCTATTGGGTCTGGTGGGCAGATGGGCCCCGATACGATGACCAACTGTTGTCCGGTGGGCAAACGGGCCTGGATCCGATGACCTGTTGTCTAAGGGGCAGATGGGCCCCGATCCAAAGACCTGTTCTCCGGTGGGCAAACGGGCCTGGATCCGATGACCTATTGTCTAGTAGGCAGATGGGGCCCCATCCGATGACCTGTTGTCCGGTTTGCAAACAGGCCTGGATCCGATGACCTGTTGTCCGGTGGGAAGATGGGCCCCGATCCAATGACCTGTTCTCTGGTGGGTAAACAGACCTGGTTCCGATTGCCAACGTGTTGTCCAGTGGGCAGATGGGACCCGATCAGATGACCTGTTGTCCGGTGGGCAAACGGGCCTGGATCAGATGACCTGCTGTCGAGTGGGCTAACTAACGGGCCTCGATCCGATGACCTGTTGTCCGGTGGGAAGACGGACCCCGATCCGATGACCTGTTGTCTAGTGGGTAGACGGGCCTGGATCCGATGACCTGTTGTCCAGTGGGCAGATGGGCCCCGATCCGATGACCTGTTGTCCGGTGGGCAAACGGGCCTGGATCAGATGACCTGCTGTCGAGTGGGGTAACGGGCCTGGATCCGATGACCTGTTGTCCGGTGGGAAGACGGACCCTGATCCGATGACCTGTTGTCTGGTGGGCAGACGGGCCTGGATCCGATGACCTGTTGTCCGGTGGGCAGACGGGCCCGGATTTAATGATCTGTTGTTCGGTGGGCAGACAGGCGCCGATCATCGCGATGACCTGTTGTCCGGTGGCCAAATGGGCCCCAATCCCACCTGTTGTCTGGTGGGCAGACGGGCCCTGATCCGATGACCTGTTGTCTGTTGGGCAGACGGGCCCCGATCCGATGACCTGTTGTCTGTTGTCTGTTGGGCAGACGGACCCTGATCCGATGACCTGTTGTCCGGAGGGCAGACGGGCCCAGATTCGATGACCTGTTGTCCGGAGGGGCAGACGGGCCCCGATCCGATGACCTGTTGTCCGGAGGGCAGACGGGCCCCGATCCGATGACCTGTTGTCCGGTGAGCAGACCGGCCACGATCCGATGACCTGTTGTCCGGTGGGCAGACAGGCCCCGATCCGATGACCTGTTTGTTGTCCATTGGGCGGGCATAAGAACCCCGATCCGATGAGCTATTGTCCGGTGGGTATAAGGGCCTCGATCCGATGACCTGTTGTCCGGTGTACAGATGGGCCCCGATCCAATGACCAACTGTGGTCCGGTGGGCAAACTGGCCTGGATCCGATGACCTGTTGTCCGGTGGGCAGATGGGCCCCGAGGTCCCTTAAAGACCTGTTCTCCGGTGGACAATCGGGCCTGGATCCGATGACCAACATATTGTCCGGTGGGCAGATGGGCCCCGATCCAATGACCTTTTGGAATGTGTGGGCTTGTCCTTAGCTGTTTTGTGGACTGATACAATCCATGGTGATTAACCCAATCTGGGGCTCCCAAGCTAATGTTGTAAAACTGCCAGTGACAATGTGACCAGACCAACAGTCACTGAGTAGATAGATAATCTGCACTATGAATTCAGCATTATCCTGTACTGTGACATCACTGTGTGTATTATCCCTGTGGTAGTGTGACATCACTGTGGGCCTGGCCCGTGTCCATACTGTGGGTGCCGCCCTCCTCGGCCCTGGCACCGTATCCGGACTGTGGGGGCCTGGCCCCTTGTCCGGACTGAGGGGGCCGCCCGACTTAGGCCTGGCCCCGTGTCCGGACTGTGGAGGCCGCCAACCTCGTGCCTGGCCCCTTGTCCGGACTGTAGGGGCCGCCATCCTCGGGCTTGGCTCCAGGTGTCTGAACTCTTGGGGTCGCCCGCCTCTATTGTCAGGTAGGCAGATGGGCCCCGATCTGATGACCTGTTTTCCAGTGGGCAAACGGGCCTGGATCCGATGACCGTTTGTCCGGTGGGCAGACTGGCTTGAATCCGATGGCCTGTTGTCCGGTGGACAGATGGGCCCCGATCTGATGACCTGTTGTCCGGTGGGAAAACGGGACTGGATCCGATGACCTATTGTCCAGTGGGCAGATGGGCCCCGATCCAATGACCTGTTGTCCGGTGAGCAAACGGACCTGGATCCGATGACCTGTTGTCCGGTGGGCAGACGGGCCCCGATCCGATGACCTGTTGTCCGGTGGGCAAACGGGCCTAGATCCGATGACCTGTTGTCCGGCGGGCAGGCAAGCCCTGCCTGATCTGATGACCAACTGTTGTCCAGTGGGCGGGCATAAGGGCCCCGATCCGATGAGCTATTGTCCGGAGGGATCCAATGACCTATTTATTGTCAGGTGGGCAAACGGGCCTGGATCCGAGATGACCTGTTGTCCGGTTGGCAAACTGGCCTGGATCCGATGGCCTTTTGTCCGGTGGACAGATGGGCCCCGATCCGATGACCTGTTGTCCGATGGGAAAACGGGACTGGATCCGATGACCTATTGTCCGGTGAGCAGACGGGCCCCGATCCGATGACCTGTTGTCCGGTGGGCAGATGGGCCACGATGCGATGACTTGTTGTCCGGTGGATAGATGGGCCCCGATCTGATGACCTGTTGTCCGGTGGGTAAACGGGACTGGATCCGATGACCTTTTGTTTGGTGGGTAGATGGGCCCCGATCCGATGACCTGTTGTCTGGTGGGCAGATGGCCCCGATCCGATGACCTGTTGTCGGGTGGGCAAACGGGCCTGGATCCGATGTCCTCCTGTTGTCCAGTGGACAGATGGGCCCCGATCCGATGGCCTGTTGTCCGGGGGGCAGATGGGCCCCGATACGATGACCTGTTGTCCGGAGGGAGGGCAGACAGGCCCGGATCCGATTGTTTGTTGTCTGTCCGGTGCACAGATGGGCCCCGGGATCCGATGACCTGTTGTTTGGTGGGCAGACGGGCCCCAATCCGCAGACCTGTTGTCCGGTGGGCAGACGGGCCCCGATCCGATGACCTGTTGTCCGGTGGGTAGACGGGCCCCGATCCGATGACGTGTTTTCCGGTGGACAGACCGGCCTCACTGTATGTAGTGCTCATCAGTCACTGTATATAGTGCTCATCTGGTATATAGTGCTCTGCACTCACTGTATATAGTTAGTGCTCATCCACTGTATATAGTGCTCAGCAGTCACTAACTAGCTCATCAGTCACTACTGGATCCGATGACCGACTAGTCGTCCGGTGGACAGACCGGCCATGATCCGAACAACAGGTCATCTGATCGGGGCCCATCTGCCCACCGGACAACAGGTCATCGGATCCAGGCCAGTTTGCCCACCGGACAACAGTTGGTCATTGGATCGGGGCCCATCTGTACACCGGCCAACTGGTCATCGGATCCAGGTCCGTTTGCCCACCGGAAAACAGGTCATCGGATGGGGGCCCATCTGCCGACCGGACAAAAGGTCATCGGATTCAGGCCCGTTTGCCAACCGAACGGCAGGTCATCGGATCGAGGTCCTTATACCCACCGGACAATAGCTCATCGGATCGGGGTCCTCATGCCCACTGGACAACAAACAGGTCATCGAATCAGGGCCTGTCTGACCTCCGGACAACAGGTCATCGGATCGGGGCCCGTCTGCTCACCGGACAACAGGTCATCGGATCCGGGCCCGTCTGACCTCCGGACAACAGGTCATGGGATCGGGGCCCATCTGCCCACCAGACAACAGGTCATTGGATTGGGGCCCATCTGCCCACCAGACAATAGGTCATTGGATTGGGGCCCATTTGCCCACCGGACAACAGGTCATCGCGATGATCGGCGCCTGTCTGCCCACCGGACAACAGATCATCCGATCCGGGCCCGTTTGCCCACCGGACAACAGGTCATCGGATCGGGGTCCGTCTTCCCACCGGACAACAGGTCATCGGATCCAGGCCCGTTAGCCCACTCGACAGCAGGTCATCTGATCCAGGCCCGTTTGCCCACCGGACAATAGGTCATCGGATCGGGACCCATCTGCCCTCTGGACAACAGGTCATCGGATCCAGGCCCGTCTGCCCAACAGACAACAGGTCATCGGATCAGGGCCCATCTGTCCACCGGGCAAAAGGTCATCGGATCCAGGCCCGTTTGACCACCGGACAACAGGTCAAAGGATCGGGGCCCATCAGCCCACGGACAACAGGTCATCCAATCCAGGCCTATTTGCCCACTTGACAAGTCATCGGATCAGGGCCTATCTGCCCACCGGACAACAGGTCATTGGATCCAGGCCCATTTGCCCACCGGAGAAGATGTCATCAGATCCAGGCCCATTTGCCCACCGGACAACATGCTCATCGTATCAAGGCCCTTATATCCACCGGACAATAGCTCATCGGATTGGGGCCCTTATGCACACCAGACAACAGGTCATCGGATCTGAGCCCTTATGCCCTCCGGACAACAGCTCATCGGATCGGGGCCCATATGGCCACCGGACAACAGCTCATCGGATCGGGGCCCTTATGCCCACCAGACAACAGGTCGTCGGATCGGGGCCGGTCTGCCCACCAGACAACAGGTCATCGGATCGGGGCCCGTCTGCTCACCGGACAACAGGTCATCGGATCGGGGCCCGTCGGCCCACCAGACAGCAGGTCATCGGATCGGGGTCCGTCTGCCCACCGGACAACAGATCATCCGATCGGGGCCCGTCTGCCCCAACAGACAATAGGTCATCGGATGCAGGCCTGTTTGCCCACTGGACAACAGGTCAACGGATCGGTGCCCATCTGCCCACCGGACAACAGGTCAAAGGGGCCTGGATCCGATGACCTGTTATCCGGTGGGCAATCGGACTTGGATTTGATGACCTGTTGTTCAGTGGACAGATGAGCCCCGATCCGATGACCTGTTGTCCGGTGGACAAATGGGCTTGGATCCGATGACCTGTTATCCGGTGGGCAGATGGGCCCCGATCCAAAGACCTGTTCTCCGGTGGGCAAACGGGCCTGGATCCGATGACCTGTTGTCCGGTGGGCAGATGGGCCGGATCTGATGACCTGTTGTCCGGTGGGCAGATGGGCCCCGATCCGATGACCTGTTGTCCAGTGTGCAGATGGGCGGGTACCGATGACCTGTTGTCCGGTGGGCAGACGGGCCCTTATCCGATGACCTGTTGGCCGGTGAACAGACTGACCACGATCCGATGGCCTGTCGTCCGGTGGGCAGACGGTCCCTGATCCGATGAGCTATTGTCCGGTGGGCATAAGGGCCCCGATCCGATGAGCTATTGTCCGGTGTGTATAGAGGCCTCGATCCGATGATCTGTTGTCCGGTGGACAGACGGGCCTGGATTCGATGACCTGTTCTCCAGTGGGAAAATGAGCCTGGATCCGATGACCTGTTGTCCGGATCTAAGCCCGTTTTCCCACCGGACAACAGGTCATTGGATCGGGGCCCATCTGCCCACCGGACAACAGGTCATCGGATCCAGGCCTGTTTGCCCACCTGAGAACAGGTCTTTGGATCGGGGCCCACCTGCCCACCAGACAACAGGTCATTGGATCCAGGCCTATTTGCCCACCGAACAGCAGGTCATCGGATCGGGGCCCATCTGCCCACCGGACAGCAGGTCATCGGATCGGGGCCCCTCTGTCCACCGGACAACAGGTCATCGGATCCAGGCCTATTTGCCCACTGGATAACAGGTCATCGGATCGGGGCCCATCTGCCCACCGAACAGCAGGTCATCGGATCGGGGCCCATCTGCCCACCGGACAGCAGGTCATCGGATCGGGGCCCCTCTGTCCACCGGACAACAGGTCATCGGATCCGGGCCCATCTGCCCACCGGACAACAGGCCATCGGATCCAGGCCCATCTGCCCACCGGACAACAGGTCATAGGATCCAGACCCGTTTGCCCACCGGACAACAGGTCATCGGATCCAGGCCCGTTAGTTAGCCCACTCAATAGCAGCTCATCTGATCCAGGCCCGTTTGCCCACCGGACAACAGGTCATCGGATCGGGGCCCATCTGCCCACTGGACAACATGTTGGTCATCAGATCCAGGCCCGTTTTCCCACCGGAGAACGGGTCATCAGATCGGGGCCCGTCTGCCCACCGGACAACAGGTCATCGGATCGGGGCCCGTCTGCACACCGGACAACAGGTCATCGGATCGGGGCCCGTTTGCCCTCCAAACAGGTCATCAGATCGGGGCCCATTTGCCCACCGGACAACAGGTCATTAGAACCAGGCCCGTTTGCCCACCTGACAACAGGTCATCGGGTCGAGGCCCTTATACCCACCGGACAAAAACCTAACTGTTTGTCAAGTGATATACTGTGGATAAGGGTTGAGAGACTGAACCACTAATAGACAGACACAGAAACATGGGAAGCAAGATGAAATAGACTTTCCAGCTCAGGCAGAAGGTGGCCACCCACCGGACAACAGGTTATCGGATTGGGGCCCGTCTGTCCACAGGACAACAGGTCATAGGATTGAGGCCCGTCTGCCCACCGGACAACAGGTCATCTGATCGGGGCGCATCTGCCCACCGGACAACAGGTCATCAGATCCAGGTCCTTTTGCCCACCGGACAACAGGTCATCGGATCGGGCCCATCTGCCCACAGGACAACAGGTCATAGGATCCAGGACTGTTTGCCCACCGGACAACAGGTTATCAGATCGAGGCCCTTCTACCTACCGGACAAAAACCTTACTGTTTGTCAAGTGATGTACTGTGGATAAGGGCTGAGAGACTGAACCACTAATAGACACAGAAACATGGGAAGCAAGATGAAATAGACTTTCCAGCTCAGGCAAAAGGTGGCCACACCCTTATATGCACTTGTGCACATTAGACTGAAAAAAGCTGAAGGACTGAACTGGAATGTAAATTGGTGTGCATGCTACAAGTAAGAGCATGTTCACACATGGTCACTAAACAGAAAAAAAACAAATATAGAAACACAATACACAAATACCCTGCCTGGTCGGACGACTGCTTTCTGGTAGCGTATATGGCTTCAGGGGAGGGAACGATTACAGAGCAAAAGAAACAGGACTATTACATTTTATATTTAATCCAAAAGAGAGGCAGTGCTTATGAAAAATATACAAAAGGTCTTATAAAAGGGGACATTTACAGTACAGAATATACAGCGTCACTGGTGTTATATATGAGGGGACGTATGTGTCACTTAGGTTGCTAGCCTGTGTGAACGGAAACCTACATACTTTCTGCCAGCATGCTGGGGGCTAACTCACTAAAGGGTGTGTTTTTTTGTGAATGGCAAAGAGGGTGGGACGCCATTCACACTACCTCGCCTCAGGGTGTGGCTGAGCAAGCTTAAATACACAGTCACTGTTTTTTTTTCTGTTGTTGTGTTTGGAGAGGCAAGGTCTCCAGACTGAGAAGCCATAGCTCAGGAAGGAGCTGAAGGCTGTGCTACAACCTGTGTGGACAAACCACACACTCCTATGGACTGTGCTGTCGTTTATCTTTTGCTTTGTCATTTTGCCAGTAAGGTCGTGTTTATTTTTAATGGAGCTGCGGGGCTTTATGCCATATAATAAAGCCTGCAGAGAAAACCCGGTTCCTGAGTCTACTTCCGAAAGCGGACAAGTGAGTCGTCTTACCACAACAGTTACACAAAATAAACAGGATTACAGAAGACTTACTATAAAGATCGCTGAGATGATTCGGTATAGGTGGAGGGGAGGTGCCCCAATTATTGATTTGACCGTTCTCGAACAGGATCCATTGCTTATAGAACCTATACCCCCCGGCAATGAATACTGACCCCCCTTTGACTGTGTCTTTTATGCCGAAGGTGGAGACCTGCCCACACACCCCACGTGATGACCTCACGTATGCTGGGCTCCAGCCTTCATATTTTTATTAGAATCTCTAATTTCTGGCATAACTTATCGCTGGTTGATCGCAGAAGCCCCAAAGTGATACCATATTTTCCATTATGAATTTAACTCTCTTTAGAGACCACAGATGACTTAGTTGCGGTCTGTTATTTTGTTACTTTTCCATCACAGCTTCCCGGAGGGGCTTACAGCTATGGAAAAATATCCATATTACTCCTTAGCTGACCCTGCAACTAAAAATATGGGTCCCATTATTATCAGAAGTATAGCACTTCAGTTATTCCATATTTTGTGTTGGTGACGAAAATCCTGCAGTTTGCAGCTGGGAATTGTCCTGGTTATTGTGAGTGTGTTTGAAATGGGAGAAAGATACCCCGAACCAACCGTTCAGGGTGATCGGAAGGCTGTATCCCCAGTCGGTCAGGGTGGTGGGCGAGCTGGGTCCATATCTCGTCAGACCACTAGGAAAAGGTGGTTATCCCCCAGGGAAAGGGCAGGAATAACCAACCGCAGATATGTCATGTCTACTCTCTAAAGAAAGTTAAATTGATAATAAAAAATATGGTATCACTTGCGAACTTATGCGATCACATGGCCCCACTCACGCCTCAAAAGTCACATGTGTACCATCGTAAATGCCATCTGTATCGCTCCTGGTTTCAGTTACAGCTGCGAGACGTGCAGTCCTGCCTCATCTGCGCACAGCACAACCCAGGTAAGACAGTAAAAGTCCCTTAGAAAGCGACACCAAGGCCTCTCTACCCACTTCAGAGACTGCAGAGAAAAACAAACACACTCTAATACATCACTATTATTTTGTTGCACCACCTCTGTCTTTAATAACAGCTTGCAGTCTCTGAGGCATGGACTTAATGAGTGACAAACAGTACTCTTCATCAATCTGGCTCCAACTTTCTCTGATTGCTGTTGCCAGATCAGCTTTGCAGGTTGGAGCCTTGTCATGGACCATTTTCTTCAACTTCCACCAAAGATTTTCAGTTGGATTGAGATACGGACTATTTGCAGGCCATGACATTGACCTTATGTGTCTTCTTTCAAGGAATGTTTTCACAGTTTTTGCTCTATGGCAGGATGCATTACCATCTTGAAAAATGATGTCATCATCCCCAAACATCCATTCAATTGATGGGATAAGAAAACTGTCCAAAATATCAATGTAAACTTGGGCATTTATTGAAGATTTAATGACAGCCATCTCCCCAGTGCCTTTACCTGACATGCAGCCCCATATCATCAATGACTGTAGAAATTTGCATGTTCTCTTCATGCAGTCATCTTTATAAATCTCATTGGAACGGCACCAAACAAAAGTTCCAGCATCATCACCTTGCCCAGTGCAGATTTGCGATTCATCACTGAATATGACTTTCATCCAGACATCCACAGTCCACGATTGATTTCCTTAGCCCATGGTAACCTTTTTTTTTTCTGTTTAGGTGTTAATGATGGCTTATGTTTAGCTTTTCTGTATGTAAATCCCATTTCCTTTAGGCGGTTTCTTACAGCTCGGTCACAGGCATTGACTCCAGCTGCCTCCCATTCATTCCTCATTTGTTTTATTGTGCATTTCCTGTTTTGGAGACATTTTGCTTTAAGTTTCCGGTCTTGACGCTTTGATGTCTTCATTGGTCTACCAATATGTTTGCCTTTAACAACCTTCCTGTTACGCTCACGCCCGGACTGACTAGCGTGAGCGTGATTAGTGATCCCACTGTACCATGAACCGAGGAGTGCCTGGAGGGGCGTAACTAAGTATCAACCCGATCCAACCAAGGTTGCATGGCGGCTAGTCGACTCCGTGGACCAAGGAGGAACCGAGCAGAGGGACCAGGTGCGACTCCAGGTCAGACCCCGGTCACAGTTGTTGACCCACACCGGGGAATGCAGGAACAGGCAGGTTAGATTGGCATACAGACAGGTGGGTATTGGCAAGTACGGCTGGTATGCAGACAGTTGGGTACTGGCAAGTACGGCTGGTATGCAGACAGGTGGGCACTGGCAAGCACGGCTGGTATGCAGACAGGTGGGTATTGGCAAGTATGGCTGGTATGCAGACAGGTGGGTACGGGGAAGCACGGCTGGTATGCAGACAGGTGGGCACTGGCAAGCACGGCTGGTATGCAGACAGGTGGGCACTGGCAAGCACGGCTGGTATGCAGATAGGGAGATACTGGCAAGCACGGCTGGAGTGCAGACCGGGAGGTACTAGCAGGTTGGAGCGCAGGCTGGATAGGGTCCAGTACAGACTGGGAGACAGACAGCTACAGAGCCGCAGATGCGGTAGAAAAGCAGAGTAAAGCGAAACCGCCAGAGCGGAGGACAAGGCAGAGCAGAGAGGAACTGCTGGTGCGGTGAGCAAGGCAGAGCAGAGAGAAGCCGCCGGAGCGGTGAGCAAGGCAGAGCAGAGAGAAGCCGCCGGAGCGGTGGCCAAGTCAGAGCAGAGAGAAACCGCCGGAACGGTGGGTAAGGCAGAGCAGAGGGAAAACGCCGGAGCGGTGGGCAAGTCAGAGCAGAGAGAAACCACCGGAGTGGTGGGTAAGTAAGAACAAAGAGAAACCGCTGGTGCGGTGGGCAAGGCAGAGCAGAGAGAAGCCGCTGGAGCGGTGGGTAAGGCAGAGCAGAGGGAAGCCGCCGGAGTGGTGGGAAAGTCAGAGCAGAGAGAAACCGCCGGAGCGGTGGGTAAGGCAGAGCAGAGGGAAACTGCCGGAGCGGTGGGCAAGTCAGAGCAGAGAGAAACCGCCGGAGCGGTGGGCAAGACAGAGCAGAGCGAAACCGCAGGTGCGGTGGACAAGGCAGAGAGGACAGGGCTCTGTTCACATGGAACAGACTGGAAAATACAGGAAGATACGGAGGAAGGGAAAAGGGACAAGCAGAACCAGATACACACAAGGTACTTCCTATGACAGATAACAGGTCTGGGTATGCAACCAGCCCCAGAGATGGCGGGAACAGACAAGAAGCAGAACTGGACCTGGCAACTTCAGAGTCAAGGAGCACACTGAATGTTAGTGTTGCTCAGGCACCTCTTACTGGGTGGAGGGGGTTTAAATATCCAGTGACTCACAGCAATAGGCTGGAGACGCATTAGGCATGCGCCCACAGCAGCTATAAGAATCAGGAAGTAACCGGGCCGCCGCCCTAAGCAGTCAGTCAAGAGACATGCACACAGCATGAACTGGAGCAAGATTTGCAGGCTGGACAGACTGGTAAGATTGCGGTCTTGCATAGTGGGAGGTGGTTCACTATGCAAGCACGCCGCCAGGGATGTTACACTTCCCATGTTGTTTGTATTTGGTCCAGAGTTTAGACACAGCTGACTTTGAACAACCAACATATTTTGCAAAATTGCGTGATGATTTACCTTCTGTTAAGAGTTTGATAATCCTCTCCTTTGTTTCAATTGACATCTCTCGTGTTGGAGCCATGATTCATGTCAGTCCACTTGGTGCAACAGCTCTCCAAGGTGTGATCACTCCTTTTTAGATGCAGACTAATGAGCAGATCTAATTTGATGCAGGTGTTAGTTTTGGAAATGAAAATTTACAGGGTGATTCCATATTTTTTTCCTCAGAATTGAGTGATTCCATAATTTTTTCCCTCTGCTTGGTCTGAAAAAAATTATCCTTACTGAGTACCATATTTTTTATCTTGATTTCTTTTAGTGTTTCTTAAAGCCCTAAAGTTGCCATTTGAAATGACTTTAGTTTTGTGCCATGTCTGTGATCTGCTTTTTTTCAACAACATTAAACAACTGAATGAACATCCTCCAAGCCCGGTGATTCCATAATTTTTGCCAGGGGTTGTATGGACTAGGACAACAAATTTATTCAACATCATGGTTTTCTTATAAAAGATATGGAAGGAGAAAAGCCGAAGGACTGTTGGATTTGCACACACAGCCCAGTATCTGCAAAGACTATGCCGTACTTAACCTTACCTCTGGAGCCAGGGGAGGTATTAACACCACACTGCAAACACAATGAGAAAAACCTACAAGATGCAAAATGAACATAAACCCTGCTGTAAATAAATAAAAAGCAAGTGCATTTAAATAAAATAGGGTTCTTAGTAACACTGTTTTTGATCAAAAATAGTATAAAAGATTTCCCACTGCGACAAGGTGAACCCGTTCGGGAAAGTCATACACTCTCTAATATAAATTGACTTTCCAGAACAGCAGGGTTTATGTGGGTGAAAGGCACGTAGGGGTGCAAGGACACACAGCTCATATTCACCCTTCACTATAAGTATATGTCACTACCTATTAGGATGATATCTTATACATGAATATATTAAGTCAGTGGTGAGGTGCGCAATTTTTGCTTACATTTATCTCTAGGGTCATCCTATTTAGGATTCAGGCATATCTATTGGTATGTATGACCATATACATTCCCCATTTAGCCCTTTTAGGTGTATTACTATTAGGACTAATTAAATCATTTTGATCCAGTTTTGCACAAAGCACATGTCACTTTATAAAGGTATTGGGGATATTTAATTGTGGTTTGATAAAAACTTATTTACTTGATTTGTAACTGTAAAAAATATTCAAGATGATCCCTTGTCAATCATTGTGCCCTGTTGGCGGGCTTATAGAGCTCTTCTAATGTACAGTGTAATCCAACACTTCTGCAAGGGAGGGGGCCGAGAGGCAGGGAGTAACAGCAGCTCTCAGCCCAGAAGCTGCCATAGAAAGACCTCCTGTGGACCCCAGCCATGCGGTCTTTTATGTCTGACTATTATAATTCAACACCGAGTTATGGGAATACAATACATCCCAGTGATACACCAAATAGATTTTTGGAAACACACAAATTGGATGAATCTCACCCTTCCTTTCAGCACAGTCCAGCGTGTAGGGAAAGGGAGATACACGACACAGCCTTGCGAGAGCCCCTAGGGCCCCGGTGCTTGGTTTCCACGCATAGCAGGAGCCCGGCCGGATCCGATGACACCAGAACCGGCTCCCTAGGTCCGTCCATTAAGGAAGTATAGCTGTTTTAGTTTTAGAGTTTTTAGCTGAGAGAGGCCAGGGGTGGAGATTCAGGTCCAGCCAGGAGGCAGAAGGGGGAGTGACCAAGAGGGGTTAAGAGCTCCAGCAGCCCTAGATCCATTGTCTTTTTCCCTGGGAGGTCGTGATGACACATCATATGTGGGAGAAGTCCTGCAACAAAGGGGACCACAAGCCTCCCATGTGGCAGCCCCTACCTCACAAGCCAGCTCTTCCAATTGACTGGTGACTGATTCATATCTTTTGTACTCCTACTATTGTGTTTGTTTCTCTGATCATTATGTAAATGTAACCCTTATGTATATAGTGTAATGTCTAGTGTGCCCTTATGGCGATTAAATATATGATTTAACCTTGGGCTGCTCTGTTATCTTTAGCCATGAACTCATATGTCCGTTGTTTGGCTTAATCCTCATGCTACCGAGGCAGGTTTCTGGCCCCATATAATTCCCGTTAACGGACCGGCGATTTATATCTAATAGAAACCGGTGGCAGCTCTACCAGGCCAACAAGATTCTGCTTCACTGGGGCTAGTGAATGGGCCTCTCAGCCTGTCAGGGGTGGGAGCGAGTGTGATGCCATGTCAGTGACTGAGTGGGCCACCTCTTCTCACTCCCGGTGCCTTCTTGTACCCGTGTGGACAGGGGGTGTCTGTGTAGAACTATACCAATCTGAACTTACACATCCTCGAGGGGGTTCAGAACATAACGTTGGTGCAAGGGGCAGATCCTTATCACGTGATCTGTCGAAAGTAATTGTGACGTCAGGTGGGTGACGAGGTGTGGATCTATCACAAGTGGCGGCAGTGGTGGGATTCTGCGGGGTCCCTCTGGTGCCATTTCTTCACATTGGTGGCAGCGGTGGGATTCTGCGCGGTCATTTAGTGCCATTCATCACAAGTGGTGGCAGCGGTGGGATTCTGCAGTGTCCCTCTACTGCTGTTTCTTCACAGTACCCTATTAGCACCTTCTAAGGACAAAAGGAGTTATGAAATGATCTGTGTCTCCTCTGTGTAGCACTGTGTTATTTTAAATTTGTTAGATGTGTTTAATAAAGATATTTTTTGGTTTAAAAAGAACTCTGGTCATCTGGGCTTTCTTTTTTAGGCCCACTCTTCATGTTAATTATGTGTTGTTTTGGAGTTTAAAAAACATGACATTGTTACCTTATGAGTATAATGTTGAAGATGCATACAAGCAGCACACAAGCTGCACATCGAAAACATACAAGCTGCATACAAGCCACATACAAACTCCATAAAAGCAGCATACAAGCTGTATACAAGATGCATTCAAGCTGCACACAATCTGTATCCAAGATGCATAAAAGCCGCATACAAGTTGAATATAAGCTGCATACAAGCAGCAAACAAAGCCGCATACAAGATGTACACAAGCTGCATACAAGCAGCATACAAGATGCACACAAGGCACATACAATCTGCACACAAGCAGCATACAGGATGCATACAAGCTGCACACAAGGCACATACAATCTGCACATAAGCAGCATACAGGATGCATACAAGCAGCATATAAATTGCATACAGGTAGCACACAAGTTGCATACAAGCTCCATAAAAGACACATACAATCTGCATACAAGCATCATTCAAGTTGCATTCAAGGCACATACAATCCGCATACAAGCTGCACACAAGGCACATACAATCTGCATACAAGCCGCATACCATCTGCACACAAGCAACATACATGATGCATATAAGCTGCACACAAGCAGCATACAAGGCACATACAATCTGCATAGAAGCAGCATACAATCTGCATACAAGCAGCATACAATGGTACATACAAGATGCATTCAAGCCACATATAAGATGTATACAGGATACATAAAAGTTGCATACAAGGCACCTACAAACTGTATACAGGATACATACAACCTGCATAAAAACCGCACATATAAGACACATACAAGCAGCTGTATAAAGGATACATCCATGTTGCATGCAGGATACATAAAAGGCACATACAAGCTGCATACAAGCCGCATATACGTTGCATACAGGATACAAACACGGCACATACAAGCTGTATACAGGATACATACATGGCACATACAAGCTGTATACAGCGTAGGGATTTGTACTCACTGAGCCGCGTTGTAGGTAGGCACAGGTTCACATAGTGATGCAGTCCGCGGGTTCAAACAAACTGGTGGTTTATTTAGTGCCCATACACCAGTGAGGAAACAAAAGTAACAGCCTTTTCCTGGCACAAAAAAGGAATAACAGAACAAAGCTCAAAATAACAAGTCCATGCAGCACGGCCTCAGCCGTTTAAACAAAGTGCCTTCCTCTGCCTCCTGCAGAGTCTAAGCAGCACATGCAAGGTCTGCTCACCTTATCCAACACAGACAGACTGTGAGACAGGCGCAGCTGTCTTAAATCAGCCTTCCAAGACCTGGACTGGAGGTACTGTAAGTGAGCAGCTGTTCCCCCCTCAGCTCTTTCAGCTGCTCGTAAAACCCGGCTCTGTAATCTGGGCCCATTAAACTCCTCTCAGCACTATGTGTGCTGGAGCCTGCTTCTCCGGGTCCTACATCACCGAAGCTTGGCACTTCAGGGACACATACCTCCCGTCCACGACCTGTCCAGCAGCCACCTTATATACCCCCGCCTCTGCCCAAAGCCGGGGGGCTTGGCACCTTCTGTCACCATACAATAAACCCTTGACAAGGCATCAGCATACCCATGTTGTTTCCCAGGCCTATGTTCTACCTGGAAACAAAAATCTTGTAGAGCCAGGAACCACCTAGTCACTCTGGCATTGTTCCCCTTCTTTTCACGCATCCACCTCAGTGGGACATGGGCTGACACTAGCCTGAACCTTCTACCTAACAGGTAATACCTCAGACTGTCTAACGCCCACTTAATGGCCAAACATTCTTTTTCTACAATGGAGTAGTTCTTCTCACAAGTGGAGAGCTTCTGACTGAGGTATATTACAGGGTGTTCTTCTCCGTTAATCTCCTGGGACAAGACTGCTCCCAGCCCAACATCCGATGCATCCGTCTGGACCACAAACTCCTTGGAGAAGTTGGGCGCCACCAAGACTGGCTGTTTACAGAGGACCAGTTTCAATTCCTGGAAGGCCGCTTCTGCTTCCGGGGACCACTTGGCCATAGCCGACTTCGTCCCTTTCAGAAGATCCGTCAGCGGGGCTGCTATCAGGGCAAAGTTAGGGACAAATCTTCGATAGTAGCCCACAATGCCTAGAAACGCCCTGACCTACTTCTTCGAGAGGGGCTGTGGCAAGTTCAAGATCGCCTCGACCTTATTTATTTGTGATTTTATTTCCCCTCTACCAACCACGTACCCTAGGTACTTGGCTTCCTCCATCTCCATGGCACATTTCTTTGGGTTGATAGTAAAGCCCGCCTTCCTTAGGGCATCAAGTATGGCTTGAACTTTGTCCAGATGACTTTCCCAGTCCTGGGTGAATATGACGATGTCATCTAGGTAGGCCGCTGCATACTTTTTGTGGGGTGCTAAGATCCGGTCCATGGCTCCCTGGAAGGTGGCCGGAGCTCCCTGCAACCCAAACGGCATCCTGACGTATTGATAACATCCGTCTGGCATCGAGAAGGCTCTCTTCTCCTTGGCCTCTTTGGACAGGGTAATTTGCCAATATCCTTTGGTGAGGTCCAGAGTGGTGATGTACCTAGCAAGTCCTAGCCTTTCGATTATCTCATCTACTCTAGGCATTGGGTATTTGTCGAACTTCGAGATCTTATTCAGCTTCCTATAGTCATTGCAAAAACACCATTCCCCATCTGCTTTCGGCACTAAGACTATAGGACTGGATCATCCACTTTTGGACTCTTCAATGACTCCCAGGTTAAGCATCCGCCTCACTTCTTTTGAGATCACCTCTCTGCGGGCCTCGGGGATCTGGTATGGTTTTAGATTGACGCGAACATGAGGCTCTGTGAGAACCTCATGCTCTATGACCTGAGTGAGTCCTGGCAACTCCGAAAACAGGTCTTTATTTCGCTGTAGCAACTCTTTGCACTGTTACTTTTGGGCACGTGACAGTGACTCTGCCACCTTGACCTCTTTCACATCGGCCTCAGCCACTAAACAGGGAGCTTCCATTGGCTCTCTATCTTGCCATGGCTTAATCAAGTTAACATGGTAAATTTGGTAGGGCTTCCTCTTCCCCGGTTGGTGGATTTTATAGTTGACTTCCCCCACTTTCTCTACCACCTCATAGGGGCCCTGCCACTTGGCCATGAACTTGCTCTCCACTGTCGGCACTAGCACAAGCACTCGATCTCCTGGGTTGAACGATCTCACCCTGGCTGACCTATTGTACACCCTGGACTGTGTCTCTTATGCCTTGAGGAGGTGCTCCCTCACGATGGGCATCACGTGGGCAATCCTCTCTTGCATCTGGGCAACGTGCTCCACCATGCTCCTATAGGGCATGGTTTCAGCTCCCCAGGACTCTTTCGCCACATCCAGGAGTCCTCGAGGGTGTCGTCCATAGAGTAGTTCAAACGGGGAGAAACCTGTAGAAGCTTGGGGAACTTCCCTGATGGCGAACAACAGATAGGGAAGCAGACAGTCCCAGTCTCGGCCATCCTTTTCCACTGCTTTCCTCAACATTGCTTTCAAGGTTTTGTTAAACCTCTCGACCAGTCCGTCCGTCTGGGGATGGTACACGGAGGTTCTCAGTTGTGCTATCTGCAATGTCTTGCACAATTCCCTCATGACCTTCGACATAAATGGAGTTCCTTGGTCTGTTAGAATCTCCTTAGGCAACCCCATTCTTGAAAACATGAGGACTAACTCCCAGGCGATACACCTGGCGGAGGAGTTTCGTAGTGGTACGGCCTCCGGATACCGTGTAGCATAATCTAATACCATCAGGATATACTGATGCCCTCAGGCGGACTTGACCAGAGGCCCCACTAGATCCATTGCTATGCATTCGAATGGAACCTCGATGATGGGTAGGGGCACTAGGGGACTGCGGAAGTGGGCCACTGGGGAGGTTATCTGGCATGTGGGGCAGGAACGACAATAACTCTTTATTTCTCTATAGCAACCTGGCCAGTAGAATTTCTGGAGGATCCGTTCCTGAGTCTTGTCTGCACCCAGGTGACCACTCAACACATGAGAATGAGCCATGTCTAACACCCTGAGTCTATAGGGCTCTGGCACCAGCAACTGTTCTATTACCTCACCCCTGGGCTTGGTTACTCTGTACAGCAAATCCGCATTCACAGCAAAATGAGGGAACCGAGTGTCAGCCCCCGGTTCCTGAGGCACCCCATTTAACACAGTAACATTTTCAAAGGCCTCTTTCAGAGTTAAATCCCTGAGTTGGGCAGTTCCAAAGTTTCCCTCGGACACCTCCAGCTCAGGGATATTGGCCTCAGGGGATGTTGCCTCATCCTCATCTCCCACAAACACACACATGGGAAACTCATCTACCATGTTCTGCGGGTAAATTTCCTTAGGGGCGATCTGGCTGTTGACCGAGCAACCAGGTGTCCCCGCTTTCCCCCACATTTCCCAGAATAATATAAAGTCACGTCCAATTATTATGGGATGCAATAGGTCCTTAACGACCGCCACTTCATGAGATGTGCCACAGTCTGTGTTTACATCCATCTGGGCCACAGGATAGTTTTAGCATCCCCATGGATACACCAGACACCCACCACCTTCCCAGGAACCAGTCGATCAGGGAGTGTGGCCCTTATCAGGGTCACCAAACTTCCTGAGTCCAATAGTCCAGAGACTTGTACCCCGTTTACTGACACTGAGCATGCCTGAGGGCCCTCGCCATGTTGAGGAACCGTGCTGCAGGCGGGGTAAGCAAAATAGGAGCAACGCCGGCCCATGTTGCAGTCCATTGGCTCAGAGTTTATGGGACACCGGGCGGCAATATGGCCAGAGGTATGACATCTCCAACACACTATATTATGGGGTGTGACCTTGGGCAGCAACTCAGACCCCTCCTGAACTCTAGGACGCCCCTCAGGTGTGGCGCTAACTCCATTCTTTTGGGTGTCCGCCTCCTTTTGGGAACCTTTTGGAAACCCCAGTATTGAGAGGCTATGACCCCTTGTTTTCCCAATGAACTCTCAACCGCCTGGTATCTTTCCACCAACCCCACCAAGTCATCAGCATTATGGGGATCTCCCTGGGCAACCCAGGATTTCACCGACTTCGGGAGAGAGTGTATAAACCTGTGTATAATGACCTTCTCCACCATCTGTGCTGGGGAGGAAGATTCAGGTTGCAACCACTTTTGGACCAGGTGTAGGAGGTCGAACATCTGGGACCGGGCATGTTTGTCACTGCAATAGGCCCAGTGGTGCACCCGTTGCGCCCTGACAGTAAGATTCACTCCCAAGCATGCCAAAATCTCAGTTTTCAACTTAGCATACTCTTTCGCGTCCTGAAAGGCCAAGTCATAATAGGCCTTCTGCGGATCGCCTATCAAATATGGCGCCAGCACCTCCATCCACTGCTCTGGAGGCAATTTCTCCCGCTCTGCCACCCTCTCAAAGATCGTCAAGAACGCCTCAACGTCATCACCCAGGGTCATCTTTAGTTATGCTCTTCTTACCGTCTTCCTGACGTATGAGTCATCACCTGGATCTGATGATGTGGCGGTCGTCCTGCCACGGATCTGCTCTGCCAAGATTTCCATTTGTCTTTGCTAATGTTGGATCTGCTGCATCAGAAGTTTATTTGTTTCCTGCTGCTGCTCCCGTTGCTGCTGCCTGCTCTGCAGGTACTGCTGCTGCAACTGCGCCTACTGTTGCTGAATTTGCTGCTGGTGCTGCACTTGTTGCGCCTGCTGTGCCTGTAACAGATGTTTAAGCAGTTCCTCCATTTTGTCCGGCGACACTTGCTGGCTAATTGCCGACTTCACCCAGGACATATACGTCTGCTTGTAGCAGTCACACTGCCACTTGGGATCTGTGCCCGTGCTTCTACCGCTACTGGTTTATTTAGTGTCCATACACCAATGAGGAAACAAAAGTAACAGCCTTTTCCTGGCACAAAAAAGGAATAACAGAACAAAGCTCAAAATAACAAGTCCATGCAGCATGGCCTCAGCCGTTTAAACAAAGTGCCTTCCTCTGCCTCCTGCAGAGTCTAAGCAGCACATGCAAGGTCTGCTCACCTTGCCCAACACAAAGACAGACTGAGACAGGCGCAGCTGTCTTAAATCAGCCTTCCAAGACCTGGACTGGAGGTAAGTGAGCTGCTGTCCCCCCCCCCCCCAGCTCTTTCAGCTGCTCGTAAAACCCGGCCCTGTAATCCGGGCCCATTAAATTCCTCTCAGCACTATGTGTGCTGGAGCCTGCTTCTCCGTGTCCTACATCACCGAAGCTTGGCACTTCGGGGACACATACCTCCAGTCCACGACCTGTCCGGCAGCCACCTTACAGCAGGATACATGCAAGGCACATACAAGCTGTATACAGGATACATACACGCTGTATACATGATACATACAAGGCACATACAAGCTGTATACAGGATACATACACGCTGTATGCAGGATACATACAAGTTGTATACACGATATATACAAGCTGTATACAGGATACATACAAGCTGTATACAGGATACATACAAGCTGTATACAGGATATACACAAGATGTATACAGGATACACACAAGCTGTATACAGGATATACACAAGCTGTATATAGGACACACACAAGCTGTATACAGGATACATATGACGCGCCCCCTGGGACATATTCCTTTTTGAGGGGAATACCCGGCACCGGATCAGATGGGGGGTTGTAGTCTCCGAGCGGCTGTGACCCGGCCCCGTGCCCAGGGCGTCAAGCTCAGTGTTATGTGGCAGCTTTACAGATGTTACTAAAGTTCTTTTGTGTCGACTACGCCACCCGTTGTGATGCGGTCACTGTGGCCGCCGCTGCTGCAGGGTCCGCTGAGGCTGATGGTGGGTGCGCAGCTTGGTGGGATAACCCCCAACGGGAGGGGTATAGCCTCAGGGGGTCAGGTGCAGAGGATGGGGGTTGTAGTGGTGCGGTGCAGCCGGCAATGAAGACAGACTCGGGTTGTGCAGTTAAGGGTGTTTACTTACTGCAGATGTTGTACTGGTCACTCCAGCTGCTAGTGACCACCCGAGCCGTGCTGCGTCCACCAGGTCCTGGATCCAGCCAACCCCCAAACAAGTCCGGAGCGTGGCCCTGAGCTCTCCCTCTGTCCTTTCTTCAGCCGTCCCCACCAGGGATTCACCTAGGTCCAGCTCCCTCGGGCCTTCTTTTGGGACACCCTTGGCCCTGGGTTCCCTGACCCTTCATGTGGTTTGCCTTCAGGGTGAATGTGGTGGGTGACCGTGGCAAACGCTGCCCACGATCTCCGGTCTCTGGCTGGGGATTGTTTTTGCCCCCACCAGCTTGGGTTCCGGTACCCTGATGCTGACTCCTCACCCGGTGTTCTAATTTGGGTTCTTGGGTCCCTTCAGTCTTCCCCCTCTGGGTCTTTCTCTTTCTTTCTCCTCTCTCTCTCTCTAGGGCTCTGCTCTGCTCCTCTTCCTGATTCTGACAGACTGACCCTGATCTCAGTTGGTGCCCACCTTATATACACCCTCTATGTGTGAGCTCAGGTGACCAGCACCCAATGAGCTCCTAACACTACCCAGACTGCTCCCCCTATCTGCCCCTACACTACATGGGATGTACCACCCCCCTCCCACTCCAGCCAGGAACAGGCTCGGTTGTACCTGCACATTTCTAAGTGGGAGTACCGTCGGCCTGCTCCTCTGAAATGGGATGTATGTAGTGCATGCAGTCTATCTGAGCTCAGTTCCACACTCCATCCTTACCCGGGAGTGGAATATCACACCTCTGGGTTGAGGTGCAATACCCCTGTAGCAGCCGAATCCTCAGGGTGCTACATTCCCCCCTGGTAAATCACAGCACGTCCTCGGGCTGTAAAGACATAAAACACCAAAACATACAAAATTTTTATATGAACATATAAAACATATAAACATTATATATATATAAAACTTTTTTATATAAACATTCTCGTAGACTTCTCTTGTCTCTGGTTCTTCCTCCGGACACTGTGCAACGTGTGTCCGGGAAAAGTGCGACAGTCTCTTAGAAAAACAGGTCTTCTATAAAACCGGTAGGGGGCGCTTTAGGACGCGCAACTATATACAGGGGAAGTTGGCCGCTCTCAGTCCTCGGCCAGGTAGAGGGAAGGGAATGGCTGCTCACAGTCCTCAGCCTGTAGGATGAAGGGGTTAACGGGTAAACAGTTCACTGGTCCCAACGGGGACTATTTTAGCAGCAACGGTTCACTGTGCCCCGACAGGCAACTATATACAGTCTCTACTCCCGTCCTCAACGACGGCTCCCTCCTGCTCTTTCTTGATATGATGTTTCTTCAGACCCGTCCGGGTCCTCTGGCTCCTCCTCTCCGTACCGCAACTCCTCCTCCGTCAAGCGGTGTACGTGGAGGGCGTAAGGTCCTTTGGCACACTTGTGCCGGGTGAAGGTGACCTCGTCTCCGACGTAGAGGTCACGGCCTTTGTGACCTTCCGGCAGGTGGGACTCGACGTCTCTGCGAGTCACAAAAACGTCACCGCGGTTGTTACGGTCCCGAATAAAGCCCCACCCATGCTGCGGGTTGAACTTTATCACCGTCCCGATGGTGCGGGGACAGTGCGCTGCACGGGGGTTCCTCCTAGTCCGGCTCTTTTGCTCCGCGCTCCGGATTTGGGCCTGTTGTTCTCTGGCCCGCCTCTCCTCCCGTTCTCTCTTAAACTCTGCTAGCTGCTGACGACAACACTCAGTACGCTCAGCGGCAACTGCCCGAGTTTCCTGAGTGAACCCCATTAGATCTTCTCCGGTGGGGTCCCACTCAAACTGTGCGTCTTCCAAAGGAGGCGAGACCTGAGTCACGGGCTTCGGAGCCGGGATCAGGGGCTCACACAAGGGCCCTAGTCTTTGTTGCCGCCCCAGCTCATGGTATCCTTCGGGCCAGATGAAGGGCCGCCCGTCCGGCCATGTGAGCTGGCTGAAGAGGTCCTCCCCCAGGTGTGGCACCCTTGGTATTGCGGGCGCGGGCGCGGTGGTGGTGGCGCCCGGGTTGCCCAGGCCTTGTGGCCAGGCCTGGGGCACCTGGAAGGTGAAGGGCACCGTTAGGACGGCGGCGCCCTGGGCTACCTGGCCTTGCGGCCAGGCCGGAGGCTCCGCGGAGGTAGGGGGCGCTGTTGGTGGTGCGGCGCCCGGGGGTACTAGGCCTTGCGACCAGGCTGGTGGTAATTCCTGCTTTGTCACGCTCCGGATCGAGGCGCGTGACGTCACAGGGGTCGCGGCGGCGGCTTCCGGTCGGGGCCTAGTCCATGGCGGTGAACTGGCGGCTACGGGCACAGCAGGGGGACTTTCGGGCTCTGCGACGGGGAGCTGGGGCAGGTAAGCGGTGTCACGGCTTGGGGTATAGGCGTCCCCTTTACCTGCCTCCATGCGCTCGGCTCCCTCCTCGGCGCCGTCTCCGGCCTTGGGTCCTCCCGCGCCATCCTCAGAGGCGGTCTGTTTCCTCTTCCAGGGTAGCGTGCTCCGTTGACTGGTCTCAGCTTGCTGGGTCATCTCCCGGCTCCACTCCGCCAGTATCTCGCGCTGTACCCGGGCCATCCTCCTTGCGAGGCCCTCCAGGGCAGTTTGTGCACACTCCCGGTCTCGGGGGAGCTGCGCTAAGATCTCCGCTAGACCTAGCGGGGTTGTGGACTCTAGCAGGCTCCTGACCATCGGGTCGGTGCTGCTCTGCTCTGCTTCCGGCAGGCTCCTGGCCAGCGGGCCGGTGCTGCTCTGCCCTCCTTCCTCGGTCTCTAGCAGACTCCTGGCCAGCGGGCCGGTGCTGTTCTGCTTTCTCTCCATCTCCGGGTAAGCTCCTCCGCTACTCCTCGTTAGACCTCTTGCCTCCGGGTGCGCTCGCTCTAGACTGCTCCAAGCGACACCCATCTTTTCTCCTCTCTTTCGTCTCCTCCCACCTCGAGGGCGGTCCCGGGGCAACTCGGTGACTGTCAGCTCCAGGGGTAGTTCTTTCACGCTGACAGACACCTCCAGCATCACAGTCTCTGTTGGTGGGGGCGGTTTCCACTTTTGGCGCCATTTTCTGTCCCGGCCCACGATGGGAGGTGGCCTCTTGCCCTCCTTTGGCACGCCCATAATGGCGTCCGCTGCTCTTCCAAGGCGGGAAATCTGCGGTTTTGGCGGGAAGCGTCGCCCAGTGGCGGGAAACTCTGCAGATGGCGGGAACAAGTTGGAAATGGCGGACAATCGGCGGGAAACGACTGGTGATGGAGTCCGATGGCGTGGACCCTCCGGAACCGGCGGGAGACTTCTTTCTGAGGTAAACTTGCACTTTTCTTCAGGCACGCAGTACCCGGGTGTTGCGGGCACGTAATCCTGCCGACTACGCCAAAGTTGACGCGCCCCCTGGGACATATTCCTTTTTGAGGGGAATACCCGGCACCGGATCAGATGGGGGGTTGTAGTCTCCGAGCGGCTGTGACCCGGCCCCGTGCCCAGGGCGTCAAGCTCAGTGTTATGTGGCAGCTTTACAGATGTTACTAAAGTTCTTTTGTGTCGACTACGCCACCCGTTGTGATGCGGTCACTGTGGCCGCCGCTGCTGCAGGGTCCGCTGAGGCTGATGGTGGGTGCGCAGCTTGGTGGGATAACCCCCAACGGGAGGGGTATAGCCTCAGGGGGTCAGGTGCAGAGGATGGGGGTTGTAGTGGTGCGGTGCAGCCGGCAATGAAGACAGACTCGGGTTGTGCAGTTAAGGGTGTTTACTTACTGCAGATGTTGTACTGGTCACTCCAGCTGCTAGTGACCACCCGAGCCGTGCTGCGTCCACCAGGTCCTGGATCCAGCCAACCCCCAAACAAGTCCGGAGCGTGGCCCTGAGCTCTCCCTCTGTCCTTTCTTCAGCCGTCCCCACCAGGGATTCACCTAGGTCCAGCTCCCTCGGGCCTTCTTTTGGGACACCCTTGGCCCTGGGTTCCCTGACCCTTCATGTGGTTTGCCTTCAGGGTGAATGTGGTGGGTGACCGTGGCAAACGCTGCCCACGATCTCCGGTCTCTGGCTGGGGATTGTTTTTGCCCCCACCAGCTTGGGTTCCGGTACCCTGATGCTGACTCCTCACCCGGTGTTCTAATTTGGGTTCTCGGGTCCCTTCAGTCTTCCCCCTCTGGGTCTTTCTCTTTCTTTCTCCTCTCTCTCTCTCTAGGGCTCTGCTCTGCTCCTCTTCCTGATTCTGACAGACTGACCCTGATCTCAGTTGGTGCCCACCTTATATACACCCTCTATGTGTGAGCTCAGGTGACCAGCACCCAATGAGCTCCTAACACTACCCAGACTGCTCCCCCTATCTGCCCCTACACTACATGGGATGTACCACCCCCCTCCCACTCCAGCCAGGAACAGGCTCGGTTGTACCTGCACATTTCTAAGTGGGAGTACCGTCGGCCTGCTCCTCTGAAATGGGATGTATGTAGTGCATGCAGTCTATCTGAGCTCAGTTCCACACTCCATCCTTACCCGGGAGTGGAATATCACACCTCTGGGTTGAGGTGCAATACCCCTGTAGCAGCCGAATCCTCAGGGTGCTACACATACAAGTTGTATACAGGATAGATACACACTGTATACAGGATACATACAAGGCACATACAAGCTGTATACAGGATACATACACGCTGTATGCAGGATACATACAAGTTGTATACACGATATATACAAGCTGTATACAGGATACACACAAGCTGTATACAGGATACATACAAGCTGTATACAGGATACACACAAGCTGTATACAGGATACATACAAGCTGTATACAGGATACATACAAGCTGTATACAGGATGCACACAAGCTGTATACAGGATACACAGAAGCTGTATACAGGATACACACAAGCTGTATATGTAATAGTGGGGAAGGATGTAGCCTTCCCTAGGCACTGAAGTAGTTAAGGAAAATGGTCCCTTAGTTAATCCTCTCTGAACTGTGGTAGGCCAAGCTAAGGGGTTAGCTTCAGTGGTCCAGTCAGTAGAGTAGAGGGGGAACTTAGTGCCCGGATCAAGCCTTGAGTGATATAGAGCTTGTTCCTGGCATAATTCATTGTGGGCTGCAGTACCTGTAAACAGCCACAAGATGCCACTGTCCTGGGTGCAGATGTCAGGTTGAGTCTGCTAGCAGTGTTACAGACAAGGATGAGTTAATGCTGTGTGATGACAGCTCACTGAGGGTGGGCACATTAGGAAAATCTCTGTTTAGTTTCCAGAATCAGGAAGTGATTCTTCAGTAAGAGATTGGACAGAAAATTGTTCAGGCAGCCTGACTATAGTGGCTGCTAGGGTAGACGGGAGCTCCATACCCTCAGACAGTGGGATCACCATTGTGCAAGTCTCCCCACACAAGAGCACGAGTCCTGTCAGCCGGCCGGGGAAACTCATCAAAGGTAGTGTGGACCCGGGGCACTTCTAGTCTGCAGGAAGCAGAGGAAGATAAATAGGACTCCAGGCTAAGACGTGGGGGAGAGATATCGGATCCAGGTCACTGTCAGTATTACAGAAGAGTCTCTTGGGCCAGAGATTAGAGTCACAGAGATGCTTCACTTAAAGAGGGAACCAGGACTGAAGGAGTTACCAGCGCCTGTGAGAGAGATGATAACCTGTCGGGCCTTATCCATTATATCTGCCTGTAAATATTGTATATATTCCTCTTCCCCAAGTAAAGTCCAAGTTCTGGTTAGGAACCTTGTGTCCTCTGAATTTATTGCTGCCCTGGTCCCAGAAGAGAAATGCCTGGAGACAGCCGCGATCGGATGGCTTGAAGTAAGTGAAGAGCACTACATACACAGCCACACTTCAGAGGGAGGACACGTATTGTCTGTAGGGTGCCATAGCGAGAGGGGGCTACAGCTCGCCCACGACTTCCTCGCTGGGGCACCTTACATTTGGCGTAGTCGGCAGGATGCGAGCTCCTCGCATGAAGAAAGCGGGGAAGAGCCGACGCAGAACACTGAGAAGAAAGTGTTGGAAGGCATGCGGCCCAAGATGGTGGCCCGAAGCATGGATTCCAAGATGGTGACAATGGCGGTAAAGTCTGGGAGAAGAACCGCCTATCGTGGGAGTGGACGGCGCCGGAGAGCGCGAAAAGATGTCCAGCCCCTACGAGTTCCGGCCCAAAGAAGGATGGGTCCAGCAGTGAAGATGCGTCCCAGGATGGGACGTCCAGTGAGGAAGAGGGCGCGGCGTAAAGTGAAGTCCAAATAGATTTTTGGAAACACACAAATTGGATGAATCTCACCCTTCCTTTCAGCACAGTCCAGCGTGTAGGGAAAGGGAGATACACGACACAGCCTTGCGAGAGCCCCTAGGGCCCCGGTGCTTGGTTTCCACGCATAGCAGGAGCCCGGCCGGATCCGATGACACCAGAACCGGCTCCCTAGGTCCGTCCATTAAGGAAGTATAGCTGTTTTAGTTTTAGAGTTTTTAGCTGAGAGAGGCCAGGGGTGGAGATTCAGGTCCAGCCAGGGGGCAGAAGGGGGTGTGACCAAGAGGGGTTAAGAGCTCCAGCAGCCCTAGATCCATTGTCTTTTTCCCTGGGAGGTCGTGATGACACATCATGTGTGGGAGAAGTCCTGCAACAAAGGGGACCACAAGCCTCCCATGTGGCAGCCCCTCCCTCACAAGCCAGCTCTTCCAATTGACTGGTGACTGATTCTTAATAACTGCTTTATATCTTTTGTACTCCTACTATTGTGTTTGTTTCTCTGATCATTATGTAAATGTAACCCTTATGTATATAGTGTAATGTCTAGTGTGCCCTTACGGCGATTAAATATATGATTTAACCTTGGGCTGCTCTGTTATCTTTAGCCATGAACTCATATGTCCGTTGTTTGGCTTAATCCTCATGCTACCGAGGCAGGTTTCTGGCCCCATATAATTCCCGTTAACGGACCGGCGATTTATATCTAATAGAAACCGGTGGCAGCTCTACCAGGCCAACAAGGTTCTGCTTCACTGGGGCTAGTGAATGGGCCTCTCAGCCTGTCAGGGGTGGGAGCGAGTGTGATGCCATGTCAGTGACTGAGTGGGCCACCTCTTCTCACTCCCGGTGCCTTCTTGTACCCGTGTGGACAGGGGGTGTCTGTGTAGAACTATACCAATCTGAACTTACGCATCCTCGAGGGGGTTCAGAACGTAACGTTGGTGCAAGGGGCAGATCCTTATCACGTGATCTGTCGGACGTAATTGTGACGTCAGGTGGGTGACGAGGTGTGGATCTATCACAAGTGGCGGCAGTGGTGGGATTCTGCGGGGTCCCTCTGGTGCCATTTCTTCACATTGGTGGCAGCGGTGGGATTCTGCGCGGTCATTTAGTGCCATTCATCACAAGTGGTGGCAGCGGTGGGATTCTGCAGTGTCCCTCTGCTGCTGTTTCTTCACAGTACCCTATTAGCACCTTATAAGGACAAAAGGAGTTATGAAATGATCTGTGTCTCCTCTGTGTAGCACTGTGTTATTTTAAATTTGTTAGATGTGTTTAATAAAGATATTTTTTGGTTTAAAAAGAACTCTGGTCATCTGGGCTTTCTTTTTTAGGCCCACTCTTCATGTTAATTATGTGTTGTTTTGGAGTTTAAAAAACATGGCATTGTTACCTTATGAGTATAATGTTGAAGATGCATACAAGCAGCACACAAGCTGCACATCGAAAACATACAAGCTGCATACGAGCCACATACAAACTCCATAAAAGCAGCATACAAGCTGTATACAAGATGCATTCAAGCTGCACACAATCTGTATCCAAGATGCATAAAAGCCGCATACAAGTTGAATATAAGCTGCATACAAGCAGCAAACAAAGCCGCATACAAGATGTACACAAGCTGCATACAAGCAGCATACAAGATGCACACAAGGCACATACAATCTGCACACAAGCAGCATACAGGATGCATACAAGCTGCACACAAGGCACATACAATCTGCACATAAGCAGCATACAGGATGCATACAAGCAGCATATAAATTGCATACAGGTAGCACACAAGTTGCATACAAGCTCCATAAAAGACACATACAATCTGCATACAAGCATCATTCAAGCTGCATTCAAGGCACATACAATCCGCATACAAGCTGCACACAAGGCACATACAATCTGCATACAAGCCGCATACCATCTGCACACAAGCAACATACATGATGCATATAAGCTGCACACAAGCAGCATACAAGGCACATACAATCTGCATAGAAGCAGCATACAATCTGCATACAAGCAGCATACAATGGTACATACAAGATGCATTCAAGCCACATATAAGATGTATACAGGATACATAAAAGTTGCATACAAGGCACCTACAAACTGTATACAGGATACATACAACCTGCATAAAAACCGCACATATAAGACACATACAAGCAGCTGTATAAAGGATACATCCATGTTGCATGCAGGATACATAAAAGGCACATACAAGCTGCATACAAGCCGCATATACGTTGCATACAGGATACAAACATGGCACATACAAGCTGTATACAGGATACATACATGGCACATACAAGCTGTATACAGCGTAGGGATTTGTACTCACTGAGCCGCGTTGTAGGTAGGCACAGGTTCACATAGTGATGCAGTCCGCGGGTTCAAACAAACTGGTGGTTTATTTAGTGCCCATACACCAGTGAGGAAACAAAAGTAACAGCCTTTTCCTGGCACAAAAAAGGAATAACAGAACAAAGCTCAAAATAACAAGTCCATGCAGCACGGCCTCAGCCGTTTAAACAAAGTGCCTTCCTCTGCCTCCTGCAGAGTCTAAGCAGCACATGCAAGGTCTGCTCACCTTATCCAACACAGACAGACTGTGAGACAGGCGCAGCTGTCTTAAATCAGCCTTCCAAGACCTGGACTGGAGGTACTGTAAGTGAGCAGCTGTTCCCCCCTCAGCTCTTTCAGCTGCTCGTAAAACCCGGCTCTGTAATCTGGGCCCATTAAACTCCTCTCAGCACTATGTGTGCTGGAGCCTGCTTCTCCGGGTCCTACATCACCGAAGCTTGGCACTTCAGGGACACATACCTCCCGTCCACGACCTGTCCAGCAGCCACCTTATATACCCCCGCCTCTGCCCAAAGCCGGGGGGCTTGGCACCTTCTGTCACCATACAATAAACCCTTGACAAGGCATCAGCATACCCATGTTGTTTCCCAGGCCTATGTTCTACCTGGAAACAAAAATCTTGTAGAGCCAGGAACCACCTAGTCACTCTGGCATTGTTCCCCTTCTTTTCACGCATCCACCTCAGTGGGACATGGGCTGACACTAGCCTGAACCTTCTACCTAACAGGTAATACCTCAGACTGTCTAACGCCCACTTAATGGCCAAACATTCTTTTTCTACAATGGAGTAGTTCTTCTCACAAGTGGAGAGCTTCTGACTGAGGTATATTACAGGGTGTTCTTCTCCGTTAATCTCCTGGGACAAGACTGCTCCCAGCCCAACATCCGATGCATCCGTCTGGACCACAAACTCCTTGGAGAAGTTGGGCGCCACCAAGACTGGCTGTTTACAGAGGACCAGTTTCAATTCCTGGAAGGCCGCTTCTGCTTCCGGGGACCACTTGGCCATAGCCGACTTCGTCCCTTTCAGAAGATCCGTCAGCGGGGCTGCTATCAGGGCAAAGTTAGGGACAAATCTTCGATAGTAGCCCACAATGCCTAGAAACGCCCTGACCTACTTCTTCGAGAGGGGCTGTGGCAAGTTCAAGATCGCCTCGACCTTATTTATTTGTGATTTTATTTCCCCTCTACCAACCACGTACCCTAGGTACTTGGCTTCCTCAATCTCCATGGCACATTTCTTTGGGTTGATAGTAAAGCCCGCCTTCCTTAGGGCATCAAGTATGGCTTGAACTTTGTCCAGATGACTTTCCCAGTCCTGGGTGAATATGACGATGTCATCTAGGTCGGCCGCTGCATACTTTTTGTGGGGTGCTAAGATCCGGTCCATGGTTCCCTGGAAGGTGGCCGGAGCTCCCTGCAACCCAAACGGCATCCTGACGTATTGATAACATCCGTCTGGCATCGAGAAGGCTCTATTCTCCTTGGCCTCTTTGGACAGGGTAATTTGCCAATATCCTTTGGTGAGGTCCAGAGTGGTGATGTACCTAGCAAGTCCTAGCCTTTCGATTATCTCATCTACTCTAGGCATTGGGTATTTGTCGAACTTCGAGATCTTATTCAGCTTCCTATAGTCATTGCAAAAACACCATTCCCCATCTGCTTTCGGCACTAAGACTATAGGACTGGATCATCCACTTTTGGACTCTTCAATGACTCCCAGGTTAAGCATCCGCCTCACTTCTTTTGAGATCACCTCTCTGCGGGCCTCGGGGATCTGGTATGGTTTTAGATTGACGCGAACATGAGGCTCTGTGAGAACCTCATGCTCTATGACCTGAGTGAGTCCTGGCAACTCCGAAAACAGGTCTTTATTTCGCTGTAGCAACTCTTTGCACTGTTACTTTTGGGCACGTGACAGTGACTCTGCCACCTTGACCTCTTTCACATCGGCCTCAGCCACTAAACAGGGAGCTTCCATTGGCTCTCTATCTTGCCATGGCTTAATCAAGTTAACATGGTAAATTTGGTAGGGCTTCCTCTTCCCCGGTTGGTGGATTTTATAGTTGACTTCCCCCACTTTCTCTACCACCTCATAGGGGCCCTGCCACTTGGCCATGAACTTGCTCTCCACTATCGGCACTAGCACAAGCACTCGATCTCCTGGGTTGAACGATCTCACCCTGGCTGACATATTGTACACCCTGGACTGTGTCTCTTATGCCTTGAGGAGGTGCTCCCTCACGATGGGCATCACGTGGGCAATCCTCTCTTGCATCTGGGCAACGTGCTCCACCATGCTCCTATAGGGCATGGTTTCAGCTCCCCAGGACTCTTTCGCCACATCCAGGAGTGCTCGAGGGTGTCGTCCATAGAGTAGTTCAAACGGGGAGAAACCTGTAGAAGCTTGGGGAACTTCCCTGATGGCGAACAACAGATAGGGAAGCAGACAGTCCCAGTCTCGGCCATCCTTTTCCACTGCTTTCCTCAACATTGCTTTCAAGGTTTTGTTAAACCTCTCGACCAGTCCGTCCGTCTGGGGATGGTACACGGAGGTTCTCAGTTGTGCTATCTGCAATGTCTTGCACAATTCCCTCATGACCTTCGACATAAATGGAGTTCCTTGGTCTGTTAGGATCTCCTTAGGCAACCCCATTCTTGAAAACATGAGGACTAACTCCCGGGCGATACACCTGGCGGAGGAGTTTCGTAGTGGTACGGCCTCCGGATACCGTGTAGCATAATCTAATACCATCAGGATATACTGATGCCCTCAGGCGGACTTGACCAGAGGCCCCACTAGATCCATTGCTATGCATTCGAATGGAACCTCGATGATGGGTAGGGGCACTAGGGGACTGCGGAAGTGGGCCACTGGGGAGGTTATCTGGCATGTGGGGCAGGAACGACAATAACTTTATTTCTCTATAGCAACCTGGCCAGTAGAATTTCTGGAGGATCCGTTCCTGAGTCTTGTCTGCACCCAGGTGACCACTCAACACATGAGAATGAGCCATGTCTAACACCCTGAGTCTATAGGGCTCTGGCACCAGCAACTGTTCTATTACCTCACCCCTGGGCTTGGTTACTCTGTACAGCAAATCCGCATTCACAGCAAAATGAGGGAACCGAGTGTCAGCCCCCGGTTCCTGAGGCACCCCATTTAACACAGTAACATTTTCAAAGGCCTCTTTCAGAGTTAAATCCCTGAGTTGGGCAGTTCCAAAGTTTCCCTCGGACACCTCCAGCTCAGGGATATTGGCCTCAGGGGATGTTGCCTCATCCTCATCGCCCACAAACACACACATGGGAAACTCATCTACCATGTTCTGCGGGTAAATTTCCATAGGGGCGATCTGGCTGTTGACCGAGCAACCAGGTGTCCCCGCTTTCCCCCACATTTCCCAGAATAATATAAAGTCACGTCCAATTATTATGGGATGCAATAGGTCCTTAACGACCGCCACTTCATGAGATGTGCCACAGTCTGTGTTTACATCCACCTGGGCCACAGGATAGTTTTAGCATCCCCATGGATACACCAGACACCCACCACCTTCCCAGGAACCAGTCGATCAGGGAGTGTGGCCCTTATCAGGGTCACCAAACTTCCTGAGTCCAATAGTCCAGAGACTTGTACCCCGTTTACTGACACTGAGCATGCCTGAGGGCCCTCGCCATGTTGAGGAACCGTGCTGCAGGCGGGGTAAGCAAAATAGGAGCAACGCCGGCCCATGTTGCAGTCCATTGGCTCAGAGTTTATGGGACACCGGGCGGCAATATGGCCAGAGGTATGACATCTCCAACACACTATATTATGGGGTGTGACCTTGGGCAGCAACTCAGACCCCTCCTGAACTCTAGGACGCCCCTCAGGTGTGGCGCTAGCTCCATTCTTTTGGGTGTCCGCCTCCTTTTGGGAACCTTTTGGAAACCCCAGTATTGAGAGGCTATGACCCCTTGTTTTCCCAATGAACTCTCAACCGCCTGGTATCTTTCCACCAACCCCACCAAGTCATCAGCATTATGGGGATCTCCCTGGGCAACCCAGGATTTCACCGACTTCGGGAGAGAGTGTATAAACCTGTGTATAATGACCTTCTCCACCATCTGTGCTGGGGAGGAAGATTCAGGTTGCAACCACTTTTGGACCAGGTGTAGGAGGTCGAACATCTGGGACCGGGCATGTTTGTCACTGCAATAGGCCCAGTGGTGCACCCGTTGCGCCCTGACAGTAAGATTCACTCCCAAGCATGCCAAAATCTCAGTTTTCAACTTAGCATACTCTTTCGCGTCCTGAAAGGCCAAGTCATAATAGGCCTTCTGCGGATCGCCTATCAAATATGGCGCCAGCACCTCCATCCACTGCTCTGGAGGCAATTTCTCCCGCTCTGCCACCCTCTCAAAGATCGTCAAGAACGCCTCAACGTCATCACCCAGGGTCATCTTTAGTTATGCTCTTCTTACCGTCTTCCTGACGTATGAGTCATCACCTGGATCTGATGATGTGGCGGTCGTCCTGCCACGGATCTGCTCTGCCAAGATTTCCATTTGTCTTTGCTAATGTTGGATCTGCTGCATCAGAAGTTTATTTGTTTCCTGCTGCTGCTCCCGTTGCTGCTGCCTGCTCTGCAGGTACTGCTGCTGCAACTGCGCCTACTGTTGCTGAATTTGCTGCTGGTGCTGCACTTGTTGCGCCTGCTGTGCCTGTAACAGACGTTTAAGCAGTTCCTCCATTTTGTCCGGCGACACTTGCTGGCTAATTGCCGACTTCACCCAGGACATATACGTCTGCTTGTAGCAGTCACACTGCCACTTGGGATCTGTGCCCGTGCTTCTACCGCTACTGGTTTATTTAGTGTCCATACACCAATGAGGAAACAAAAGTAACAGCCTTTTCCTGGCACAAAAAAGGAATAACAGAACAAAGCTCAAAATAACAAGTCCATGCAGCACGGCCTCAGCCGTTTAAACAAAGTGCCTTCCTCTGCCTCCTGCAGAGTCTAAGCAGCACATGCAAGGTCTGCTCACCTTGCCCAACACAAAGACAGACTGAGACAGGCGCAGCTGTCTTAAATCAGCCTTCCAAGACCTGGACTGGAGGTAAGTGAGCTGCTGACCCCCCCCCCCCCCCCAGCTCTTTCAGCTGCTCGTAAAACCCGGCCCTGTAATCCGGGCCCATTAAACTCCTCTCAGCACTATGTGTGCTGGAGCCTGCTTCTCCGTGTCCTACATCACCGAAGCTTGGCACTTCGGGGACACATACCTCCAGTCCACGACCTGTCCGGCAGCCACCTTACAGCAGGATACATGCAAGGCACATACAAGCTGTATACAGGATACATACACGCTGTATACATGATACATACAAGGCACATACAAGCTGTATACAGGATACATACACGCTGTATGCAGGATACATACAAGTTGTATACACGATATATACAAGCTGTATACAGGATACATACAAGCTGTATACAGGATATACACAAGATGTATACAGGATACACACAAGCTGTATACAGGATATACACAAGCTGTATACAGGACACACACAAGCTGTATACAGGATACATACAAGTTGTATACAGGATAGATACACACTGTATACAGGATACATACAAGGCACATACAAGCTGTATACAGGATACATACACGCTGTATGCAGGATACATACAAGTTGTATACATGATATATACAAGCTGTATACAGGATACACACAAGCTGTATACAGGATACATACAAGCTGTATACAGGATACACACAAGCTGTATACAGGATACATACAAGCTGTATACAGGATACATACAAGCTGTATACAGGATGCACACAAGCTGTATACAGGATACACAGAAGCTGTATACAGGATACACACAAGCTGTATATGTAATAGTGGGGAAGGATGTAGCCTTCCCTAGGCACTGAAGTAGTTAAGGAAAATGGTCCCTTAGTTAATCCTCTCTGAACTGTGGTAGGCCAAGCTAAGGGGTTAGCTTCAGTGGTCCAGTCAGTAGAGTAGAGGGGGAACTTAGTGCCCGGATCAAGCCTTGAGTGATATAGAGCTTGTTCCTGGCATAATTCATTGTGGGCTGCAGTACCTGTAAACAGCCACAAGATGCCACTGTCCTGGGTGCAGATGTCAGGTTGAGTCTGCTAGCAGTGTTACAGACAAGGATGAGTTAATGCTGTGTGATGACAGCTCACTGAGGGTGGGCACATTAGGAAAATCTCTGTTTAGTTTCCAGAATCAGGAAGTGATTTTTCAGTAAGAGATTGGACAGAAAATTGTTCAGGCAGCCTGACTATAGTGGCTGCTAGGGTAGACGGGAGCTCCATACCCTCAGACAGTGGGATCACCATTGTGCAAGTCTCCCCACACAAGAGCACGAGTCCTGTCAGCCGGCCGGGGAAACTCATCAAAGGTAGTGAGGACCCAGGGCACTTCTAGTCTGCAGGAAGCAGAGGAAGATAAATAGGACTCCAGGCTAAGACGTGGGGGAGAGATATCGGATCCAGGTCACTGTCAGTATTACAGAAGAGTCTCTTGGGCCAGAGATTAGAGTCACAGAGATGCTTCACTTAAAGAGGGAACCAGGACTGAAGGAGTTACCAGCGCCTGTGAGAGAGATGATAACCTGTCGGGCCTTATCCATTATATCTGCCTGTAAATATTGTATATATTCCTCTTCCCCAAGTAAAGTCCAAGTTCTGGTTAGAAACCTTGTGTCCTCTGAATTTATTGCTGCCCTGGTCCCAGAAGAGAAATGCCTGGAGACAGCCGCGATCGGATGGCTTGAAGTAAGTGAAGAGCACTACATACACAGCCACACTTCAGAGGGAGGACACGTATTGTCTGTAGGGTGCCATAGCGAGAGGGGGCTACAGCTCGCCCACGACTACCTCGCTGGGGCACCTTACATTTGGCGTAGTCGGCAGGATGCGAGCTCCTCGCATGAAGAAAGCGGGGAAGAGCCGACGCAGAACACTGAGAAGAAAGTGTTGGAAGGCATGCGGCCCAAGATGGTGGCCCGAAGCATGGATTCCAAGATGGTGACAATGGCGGTAAAGTCTGGGAGAAGAACCGCCTATCGTGGGAGTGGACGGCGCCGGAGAGCGCGAAAAGATGTCCAGCCCCTACGAGTTCCGGCCCAAAGAAGGATGGGTCCAGCAGTGAAGATGCGTCCCAGGATGGGACGTCCAGTGAGGAAGAGGGCGCGGCGTAAAGTGAAGTCCGGCCCCGTGAGTATCCGCGTGCACAGAGAAGGGGCGCGGCTGAAGGCGGAGCTGCCGAGAGTGACGAGTGACGCGGCGGTCGCATCAGAAAGCCGGCCCAGGAAGAGGAGGAGTTGGACGCGCAGGACTCGTGTCACTGGTAAGCGACCAGCGCCATTTTCTGTCCAGCACATGAGAGGAAGGAGGTGCTGCGGTGGATGCTCTGCTAAGATGGCAACCGGAGGATTGAATGACATGTCCGGAATGTGCGCCGAGGAAGAGATGCTAGAGCCGAGTACCCCAGGGGCTGCAAGCGAGAGTTGCTTGCTCGCGGATGCCGCCCGTGAGTCTTTACCCCCAGTGGCTGTCCAGTGGTCTACTAGGCCCGATCCTGAGCTGGGCCTGCTTATCCGTGAGTTCCGCATGTGGTGCTGGAGCCAGATGCCGGAAGACCCGTCCCCCTTGGCCGAGGGTGGAGAACATTCTGGTGTGGCCGGAGCAACAGCTGCAGTGGAGCCTGACGGAGGTGAGCAGCCTATACCCCAGCGGCCGGTTTCGCCTGCGGCGCCTGCCGTGACAGCTTCCACGGCGACAGGGGCCCCTAGGCCTGAAGGGGGTGGTGCGGAGGCGGAGGCGAGGCCTCTCAGGAAGAAGGCCCCGCAAGAGAGTTTTTGGCAGCTGGCGGTGGAGGCCATCAACACCCCTTCGGCGAAGCGTTACGCCGAGCTCGGGAGTCTGAAGTGGACCACCAGCAACCCCCCAATGACGCCACGAGAGCAGCGGCGATGGACCGACACCCTCCTCAGAGGCTGGCTGGAAGGGTCCAACGCGGCACGGAGAAAGTCGGTGGAGGCCTCCCAGACTCGGGGACGAGTCCTTGAGTTCCACATCCGTGAGGGGTACGGATTCCTGGAGGAAGAGACCGGGCACGAGGTGTTCGTTACTCGCGAGGTAATTAAGCGAGATTATCTGCCTGATCGCCTTCACAATCTGCGTGTGGGGGACATAGTGTACTTCGTTAAGTGCGAGTGTTCCGGAGGGTGGTACGCGACTGCGCTCACCCGACCGTATAAATGGAAAGATGTCCTGGAAAAGGACGAAGAGGTCTTCAGAAGGAGGGCCAAGAGGGAGGCTAAGCAGCGCTGGGCTAAGGAAGCCCCTAAAGGCTTTCTGCCCTCACCTAAGGCCAGGGCTCCACCAGCAGAGGAGCCTAGGAGGCGGCAGTGGGGGAAGATTGTGAGCGAGGAAGAAGAAGATCTCGCAAGTGGCAAGGAAGCTGATTTCCCTAGTGAGGTGCCAGAGGAGGAGTCGGCGCCACAATACCCAGGAGGGGCTGAGAGAGCTGTCGGGGAAATTCAAGCTGTCACCAGTAATGTCGTCCACAGCTTTACAGTGACCAGCTACGACCCTACCCAGGTCGGCTGTGGCAGTGCTACATCCTCGGACGAGGACCCTGGGCCTACTAAGTACCCCGATCAGCCTTGGAGGTGGAAGAAGCCACCTTCCTCTGCAGCATGGGCCGCCTTCATGAAGGAACGGAAGGAGGCCCGGAAGAAGTGAGCTGGCTAAAAGGTCCGTTGACCTTTCACCTTTTCTTCTACTAGGACCCACCAGCTGTGGTCCTGATTCTGGGACTGTTTCCCAATGGGGGCGGAGTGCCCCATGTTGAATTAGGTTGGAGAGAAAAATGGAGGACTGTTCCCCTACCTCCCAGGCCAGGAAGGCCTTAAGCAGCACCAAAGTTGTGTGCCCAGGAGAGCTGCTCTTTTTGTTTTTACTTTCTATTTTTCTTTTGTTGTGCTTGTTGCGCCTTTTTCTGCTGGAATTTAAAATGTTGAGGCACACCTTGAGGATGGATATCCTCCAAATCTAAGAGACTTGCGGCCTAGCGGGAAGAACCGGTGACCCCCACTAGGGCCAAGAAGAAAGAGACTCATGGGTGTTACCTGTGACTGTGTGCCTCAGAATGCAGCCCTTGAAGGAGAATGGGGGCTATTGAGGTCTTGACCTGTCTTAAAAATATGGACATGGACACTGTGTTTCCAGGGTCCTTACCAAGATGGACCGGTACTTCTGAGAAGTTTTGAAAAGTTGATAATGGACTGTCCTGAATTGCTGTTCCGGGGCCCTTAACCGAGAAGGGCCGGTCTCCATTCTAAGAAGACGACTTCAGGACCAGTCGTATACTAAAGTGTTTTAGTAACTATAGTAATGTGATATGATGTCATAGCTGCTGATTTTTGTTGATTGTTTAGTGTGGTCGGGGACGACCAACATTAAAGTGTTGGGGAATGTAATAGTGGGGAAGGATCTAGCCTTCCCTAGGCACTGAAGTAGTTAAGGAAAATGGTCCCTTAGTTAATCCTCTCTGAACTGTGGTAGGCCAAGCTAAGGGGTTAGCTTCAGTGGTCCAGTCAGTAGAGTAGAGGGGGAACTTAGTGCCCGGATCAAGCCTTGAGTGATATAGAGCTTGTTCCTGGCATAATTCATTGTGGGCTGCAGTACCTGTAAACAGCCACAAGATGCCACTGTCCTGGGTGCAGATGTCAGGTTGAGTCTGCTAGCAGTGTTACAGACAAGGATGAGTTAATGCTGTGTGATGACAGCTCACTGAGGGTGGGCACATTAGGAAAATCTCTGTTTAGTTTCCAGAATCAGGAAGTGATTCTTCAGTCAGAGATTGGACAGCAAATCGTTCAGGCAGCCTGACTATAGTGGCTGCTAGGGTAGACCGGAGCTCCATACCCTCAGACAGTGGGATCACCATTGTGCAAGTCTCCCCACACAAGAGCACGAGTCCTGTCAGCCGGCCGGGGAAACTCATCAAAGGTAGTGAGGACCCGGGGCACTTCTAGTCTGCAGGAAGCAGAGGAAGATAAATAGGACTCCAGGCTAAGACGTGGGGGAGAGATATCGGATCCAGGTCACTGTCAATATTACAGAAGAGTCTCTTGGGCCAGAGATTAGAGTCACAGAGATGCTTCACTTAAAGAGGGAACCAGGGCTGAAGGAGTTACCAGCGCCTGTGAGAGAGATGATAACCTGTCGGGCCTTATCCATTATATCTGCCTGTAAATATTGTATATATTCCTCTTACCCAAGTAAAGTCCAAGTTCTGGTTAAGAACCTCATGTCCTCTGAATTTATTGCTGCCCTGGTCCCAGAAGAGAAATGCCTGGAGACAGCCGCGATCGGATGGCTTGAAGTAAGTGAAGAGCACTACATACACAGCCACACTTCAGAGGGAGGACACGTATTGTCTGTAGGGTGCCATAGCGAGAGGGGGCTACAGCTCGCCCACGACTACCTCGCTGGGGCACCTTACAGATACACACAAGCTGTATACAGGATACACACAAGCTGTATACAGGATACACACAAGCTGTATACAGGATGCATACAAGACATAACAAGCTGTATACAGGTTACATACAAGCTGTATACAAGACACATACAAGCTGTATACAGGATACACACAAGCTGTATACAGGATACACACAAGCTGTATACAGGATATATACAAGCTGTATATAGGATACACACAAGCTGTATACAGGATACATACAAGACACATACAAGCTAACATACCATTGGTCAGAATTCCACGAGGACAGCAGATCAGAGAAGAAGGGGATGGTCAGAATAAGGTCCAAGGTCAGGCAGCAGAAGATCAATAAACAGAACAAGGCACAGAGAACAAACCACACACTAGCTGAATGTACAGTACAGACCAAAAGTTTGGACACACCTTCTCATTTAAAGATTTTTCTGTATTTTCATGACTATGAAAATTGTACATTCACACTGAAGGCATCAAAACTATGAATTAACACATGTGGAATTAAATACTTAACAAAAAAGTGTGAAACAACTGAAAATATGTCTTATATTTTAGGTTCTTCAAAGTAGCCACCTTTTGCTTTGATGACTGCTTTGCACACTCTTGGCATTCTCTTGATGAGCTTCAAGAAGTAGTCACCGGAAATGGTTTTCACTTCACAGAGCCAGGGAGGCTGCGTGCACCAGCAGCAGCTGCAGGGAGGCCAGAAGACGGCGGAGCAGGACCGCGGCGGTAAGGGGGACGGCGTCTCTGCCGGGTAGGAGGCAGAGATGCCGATGCTACAGTACCCCCCCTTTACGCCCCCTCTTTTTCAGGCCAGCAAGAAATTTTTTAAGGAGAAGCGGGGCGTGGATGTTCTCACTGGGTTCCCAAGTTCTCTCCTCTGGGCCAAACCCCTTCCAATCCACCAGAAAAAAGGTTTTTCCTCTTACCCTCTTGGTGGCCAGAATGTTCTCTACCTCATAGACGTCCTCAGCGGAGACCGAAGCTGGGGAGGTACCAGGATTGTCGGAAAAAGAATTAAGCACAACTGGTTTGAGGAGAGATACGTGGAAGGAGTTGGGAATCCGTAAGGTGGCCGGGAGTTTTAACTTGTAGGCTACTGGGTTGATTTGCTTGAGGACTTCAAACGGGCCGATGAACCGTGGACCCAACTTATAGGAGGGTATTTTGAGACGAACATGTTTGGAGGAGACCCGGACGGAATTGAGGTGGATCCAGACGTCTCTTATCAGCATGCTTCTTCATCCGCTCGGAGGATTGAAGAAGTGTGGATCTAGTGTCGTCCCAAATAGTGGAAAATTCGCTGACCAGAGACTCCGCGGCCGGGTTGTCCACTGAAGCGGAGACGGGAAACGGAATCCGGGGATGTTGACCGTAGACCACAAAGAACGGGGACTTGGAAGAAGATTCGCTCTCATGGTTGTTGTAGGAGAACTCGGCCCATGGTAGGAGCTCCACCCAATCGGTATGGTGAGCGTTGACAAAGTGCCGGAGGTAGCTGGTAAGGATCTGGTTGATATGCTCCACTTGGCCAATGGACTGTGGATGATAAGCGGAGGAGAAATCCAGGGTGACATCCAGCAGCTTACACGTAGCTCTCCAGAAGCGCGAAGTGAACTGGACCCCTCGATCAGACACAATGTGGAGGGGTAGGCCGTGGAGACGAAAGATGTGATGGATGAAGTCCTTAGCCAGCACAGATGCAGACGGGAGACCAGGCAGAGGGATGAAGTGGGCCATTTTAGAAAAGCGGTCAGCGACCACCCAAATGTCTTTACAACCGGCAGAAACAGGGAGATCCGTAATAAAGTCCATAGCAATGTGTTGCCACGGGGCAGCAGGTATGGGAAGAGGCAGGAAACGGCCGGCAGGAAGATGTCTGGGAACCTTGTTGCGGGCACAGGACGAACAGGCCGTGACAAAGTTTACCACATCCTGGCGCAGGGTAAGCTACCAGTAATGCCGGGTAATAAGCAGGAAGGTCTTCTTCTGGCCAGCATTGCCGGCTAATTTGGATGAATGACCCCAGTGAAGAACCTTCTTACAATCCGGGACCGCTACAAACGTCTTACCGGGTGGGAGACGAGACAGATCCAAGGGGGCCACATTCATCACTTTGGAGGGATCAATGATATGCATAGGCTCCTCCTCTTGATCAGAAGACAGACAGGATCGGGACAAGGCATCTGCTTTAACGTTCTTGTCCGCCGGGCGGTAATGTAGGGTAAAGTTAAAGCGGGCGAAGAACAAAGACCACTGGGCCTGACGAGGATTGAGTCTTTGGGCATTCTGAAGATAAGCCAAGTTTTTGTGGTCAGTATAGATGACCACCGGGTGCAGAGTCCCCTCGAGCAGGTAACGCCACTCCTCCAGCGCCAATTTGATGGCTAGCAGTTCTCGGTCTCCTATGGAGTACTTGCGCTCAGATGAGGAGAAGAGCTTGGAGAAGAAGCCGCAGGTTACCATTCTCCCGGATGGAGACTTCTGGGTGAGCACCGCTCTGACTCCGGAAGAGGAAGCATCAACCTCCAGAAAGAACTGTTTGTTGCTATCCGGAGTTGCTATCCGGACGGTGCAGCACAGGGGCAGAAGAGAAGGCTTGTTTTAAGGAGAGGAAGGCCTCCTCCGCTTCGGACGGCCATTCCTTAGGATTTGCTCCCTTTCGGGTGAGCGCAGAGATGGGAGCAGTCAGGGAAGAGAAATGTGGGATGAAGTGATGGTAGTAGTTGGCGAAGCCCAGGAATCGCTGAATCGCCTTCAACCCCTCCGGACGGGGCCACTTTAAGATGGCAGAGACCTCCTCGGGGTCCATCCGTAGACCTGTCTTAGAGATAATATAGCCCAGGAACGGAAGAGAGGACTGCTCGAAGAGGCACTTCTCAAATTTTGCATATAGGTGATTCTGCCTGAGCCTAAGCAGGACCTGACGATGTGAGGGAAGATCCGGAGAGAAGACCAAGATGTCGTCCAGGTACACCACCACGCAAGAATATAAGAGGTCACGGAAGATGTCATTAACTAATTCTTGGAAGACGGCGGGAGCATTACAGAGACCGAAGGGCATCACACCGTATTCATAGTGACCGTCCCGGGTATTGACTTCCGTCTTCCACTCGTCTCCTTGGTGGATCCGGACCAGGTTATACGCCCCATGAAGACCGAGCTTCGTGAAGATCTTCACGCCTTTAAGGCGGTCGAACAGCTCAGAGATGAGCGGCAGGGGGTATTTGTTTTTGACAGTGATTTGGTTGAGTCCTCTATAATCGATACATGGACGTAGTGAACCGTCTTTCTTTTTAACGAAGAAGAATCCGGCTCCAGCCGGGGAGGAAGATTTCCGGATGAAACCCCTAACCAGATTTTCTTCGATGTACTCCGACATGGCCCGAGTTTCGGCCAACGACAACAGGTAGATACGCCCACGGGGTGGAGTGGCACCGGGTATCAGGTCGATAGGGCAATCATATGGCCTATGGGGTGACAGAGTCTCTACCTCCTTCTTGTCGAAGACATCAGCATAGGACCAGTAGGGTGCCGGAAGACTGGGTAAATTAGTCGGAGTCAATTGGGGTCGAGCCGGGCAAACCGGAATCAGACAGATCTCATGGCAATCCTGCCCCCACTGGAGCACCTCACCGGATTGCCAATTCAGAACGGGTTCATGTTTCTGTAGCCAGGGTAGACCTAGCAAAAGGGGGTGAGAGAGTCCGGAAAGCACATGGAAGGAAATCCTCTCTGAGTGCAGCATTCCCACCTGCAGGGTTACGGGCTCAGTGATGAGCAAGATGGTCACCGGAAGGAGTCTTCCATCCACGGAAGTGACTGCCAATGGTTCGGCCAGAGGTTTGGTAGGAATCTGATACTTCTCTACAAGGGACTGGGATACGAGATTCCCAGCGGCTCCGGAATCCAGATGTGCGGTTTCGAAGAAGTGGTTCTCTCCACAGGAGATAGAGACGAATAAAGTCAAGAACGGAGAGGATTTACTTTTGCCCAGGACGACCTCTTCGAGTGGTCCTAGACACTGGAGTGTCCTGGCTTCACCGGGCAGGAACGGATCAGGTGCTCCTTACGACCACAGTAGAAACAGCTCCCCTCGGCTCGGCGTGTCTCTTGACGAGATTTGACCACCTTGGTCTGGTCGATCTGCATAGGTTTGGGCGAGCGTGCCCGGGGAGCTGTTGATTGAGAGACCGGTTTCTGGAAAGCAGGAGCAAGACGAGGAAATCTTCTCTCCCGGGTAGTCTCCTTAGCATGTTCTAGGAAACGGCGATCAATTCGGGTTTCTAGCGACACCAGGTCATCCAGGGTGGTAGGAACGTCCCGGCCGGCTAACTCGTCCTTAATCCGACCAGAAAAGCCCTCCCAGAAGGTGGACACCAGGGCCTCGTTGTCCCAGGCAAGCTCAGAAGCGAGGGTATGGAACCGTATGGCATAATGGGTGTAGCGCCGGCGTCCCTGCCCTCTGCTAGGCAGGGACGCTGTTCCCCTCACCTCCCTGCTCCGTGCCCGGCATCCTCCTCCCGCTCTGCTGGCAGCGCGCGCTCCTTCCCGGCCACTGTGCTTAGGGCGCGCGCGCGCGCTCTCCCTTCCTCTTAAAGGGGCCGCGCGCGCCGTCCTAAGGAGTCCCCGGCCAATGGCCGGAGGACTTCACCATATATAAGGCACCTCCTCCAAAATGGAGGTGCCCGAGCAATGTTGTTGCACTGTTCTACTCTGCTTCAGCCCTCAGGTCCCGTTGCCAGTTACCTGCCAGTTACCTGCCTGATTCCTGCCAGAGTCCTGCCAGTTTGCTGTCTGTTCCCTGCCTGTTATTCCTGCTACCTGCTTGCTAGCCTGAGGTCCGACGGTCTGCCTTACAACTCCTGTCAGTCTGTCTAAGGACCAGCTTGCCCGCTCACCTGGGAGCGCACATCAGCTACCTGCCTGCTTGCTAGCCTGAGGTCCGACGGTCTGCCTTACAACTCCTGTCAGTCTGTCTATGGACCAGCTTGCCCGCTCACCTGGGAGCGCTCCTCCGTTACCTGCCTGCTTGCCTGCCCGGAGGCTCCACTGTCACGTGCTGTGACCACCAGCTATTCCAGAGACTCTTGCCCGCTCACCTGGGAGCGCTTCTCCGCTACCTGCCTGCTTGCCTGCCCGGAGGCTCCGCCGTCACGTGCTGTGACCACCAGCTATTCCAGAGACTCTTGCCCGCTCACCTGGGAGCGCTTCTCCGCTACCTGCCTGCTTGCCTACCTGGAGGCTTCGCCGTCACGTGCTGTGACCACCTGCTATTCCAGAGACTCTCGCTTGCTCACCTGGGAGCACACATCCTCCATCTGCCTTGCTAGCCTACCTGGAGGTTCAGCCATCACAGGTCGTACCTACCCTTTACCTAGAGACTGCCCCGGTCACTTGCCGTGACCTCCAGCCCGTTCACCCAGAGACTGCCCCGGTCACTTGCCGTGACCTCCAGCCCGTTCATCCAGAGACTGTCCCGGTCACTTGCCGTGACCTCCTGCCCGTACACCCAGAGACTGGCCCGGTCACCTGCTGTGACTGCCTGCCTGGTCGCCACCCGCTCCCTTACAAGGACCGCCCCCTTGTATAGTAGCTCAGAGGTTCCGCCTCCCAGGCCCGTTACAGTTTGCTCGGGCCATGGAACCCGGTGGCACCCAAGCTCCCTCGCTCTCGGACCTCTGTCATGAACTGTCCCGTCAGAGGTCCCAACAGGAGTCCATCCTGGGTCACCTGCGGAATGTTAATTCTCGCCTGGACACTCTGACTGCTCCACCAGCAACCACCGCCAGTGCCATGACTCGCAACCCGGCAGCTCCGCTGCCCACCAATACCATGGTATCCTACCCCGGACCCCGGCTTTCTGCACCTCCTCGCTTCGGAGGCGACTCCGTCCAGGCTCGGGGCTTCATTAATCAGTGCACCCTGTACTTTGAACTATTGTCCCACCAGTTTAACTCTGACCGGGCCAAAATTGCCTTCATCATGTCCCATCTCACCGGGGAGGCCCTGGCCTGGCTAAATCCTCTATGGGAGAGAGGAGATCCCCTGGTGTCCGACTTGCCTGCCTTCCTCACGGCTTTCCGGAAAGTCTTCGACGAACCCGGACGGAAGACCTCATCCGCATCGTCTCTGCTACGCCTCCGTCAGGGAAGTCTCACCGTGGGCCAATATGCCATACGGTTCCGTACCCTTGCCTCGGAGCTGGCCTGGGATAACGACGCTCTGGTATCCGTCTTCTGGGAGGGTCTGTCCGGCCGTATTAAAGATGAACTTGCCGGTCGGGACGTTCCTACCACTCTCGATGACCTAATAACTCTTGCCACCCGGATTGACCTACGGTTCCAGGAGCGTGCCAAAGAGGTCACCCGTGAGAGGAGGTTTCCACGTCTAGCTCCTACTTTTCAGAAACCCGTCACTCCCTCCGTCTCTCCCCAGGTACACTCTCCTGAGCCTATGCAGGTCGACCAGACCAAGATGGTCAAAACTCGTCAGGACTTACGCCGTGCCGAGGGGAGCTGCTTCTACTGTGGCAGTAAGGAGCACCGGATCCGTGCCTGCCCAGAGAAGTCGGGAAACGCCTGTGTCTAGGTTCGCTCAGAGAGGTCAACCTAGACAAGAATAAATCCTCTCCATCTCTGCTGCTGTCAGTTTCAATCGTCTGCGGGGAGAACCGTTTTTTCGAACTAGCCCAACTGGACTCTGGAGCAGCCGGGAATCTTATTTCACAGTCCCTGGTAGAGAAGTACCGCATCCCCACGAAACCTCTGGCTGTACCCTTGTCTGTTGCTGCCGTGGATGGGGGTCTCTTACCACGCCCCATCCAACTCATCACCGAATCCATTACTCTGCAGGTGGGAATGCTGCATTCTGAGAGTATCTCCTTTCATGTTCTGCCTGGACTCTCTCACGCCCTCCTGCTAGGTCTACCTTGGCTCCAGAGACATGCACCCGTGCTTGACTGGCAGACCGGAGAAATCCTTCGCTGGGGACAGGACTGCCATAAGACCTGTTTGGTTCCCGTCCATCCCGTCCGTCCTTCTCCTACCCCAGCTAATCTACCTGGACTTCCGATTCCTTATTGGTCTTATGCTGATGTCTTTAATAAAAAGGAAGCAGAGACACTACCCCCTCATAGACCATACGACTGCCCTATCGACTTGTTACCCGGTACTACTCCTCCCCGTGGGCGTATCTATCCATTATCCGCTGCTGAGACCCGGTCGATGTCCGAATATATTGAGGAGAATCTGGCCAGGGGATTCATCCGGAAGTCTACCTCCCCGGCGGGACCAGGCTTCTTCTTCGTAAAAAAGAAGGACGGCTCTCTCCGTCCCTGTATAGACTATAGAGGCCTTAACCAGATCACGGTGAAAAATAAGTACCCCCTTCCGCTCATTCCGGAGTTATTTGATCGTCTGAGAGGGGCTAGAATCTTCACCAAACTGGACCTCCGTGGGGCTTACAACCTGGTTCGTATCCGTCAGGGGGATGAATGGAAGACGGCATTCAACACCCGGGACGGCCACTATGAATATCTGGTAATGCCCTTTGGTCTCTGTAACGCTCCTGCCGTCTTTCAAGAGTTGGTCAATGACATCTTCCGGGACCTTCTCTACTCCTGCGTAGTGGTGTACCTGGACGACATCTTGGTCTTCTCTCCGGATCTCCAGACTCACCGGAGGGACGTTCGTCAGGTCCTGCTCAGGCTCAGGCAGAATCACCTCTTCGCTAAATACGAGAAGTGCCTCTTTGAGCAGACCTCGCTTCCGTTTTTGGGCTACATTATTTCTCAGACCGGCCTACGAATGGATCCAGAGAAACTGTCTGCCATCGAGAAATGGCCCCGACCGGAGGGGTTGAAGGCCATTCAGCGGTTCCTGGGCTTTGCCAACTACTACCGCCTCTTCATACCACACTTCTCTTCCCGGACTGCCCCAATTTCCGCGCTCACCCGTAAGGGTACTAATCCCAAAGAGTGGCCGCCCGAAGCAGAGGAGGCCTTTCTTTCCTTAAAACAGGCCTTCTCTTCCGCCCCGGTGCTGCATCGCCCGGACGGCAACAAGCAGTTCTTCCTGGAAGTTGACGCCTCCTCCTCTGGAGCCGGAGCGGTACTTACTCAAAAATCATCTTCCGGGAGGATGGTAACTTGCGGCTTCTTCTCTAAACTCTTCTCCTCCTCTGAGCGCAATTATTCCATAGGAGACCGAGAGTTATTGGCCATCAAGCTGGCATTGGAGGAGTGGCGTTACCTGCTCGAGGGGGCTCTTCACCCGGTAATAATTTACACTGACCACAAGAACTTGGCTTACCTCCAGCATGCCCAGAGACTTAACCCGCGCCAAGCCCGGTGGTCCTTGTTTTTTGCTCGCTTTGATTTTGTTCTTCATTTTCGCCCGGCTGACAAAAACGTCAAGGCGGACGCCTTGTCTCGATCCTTTCTGGTGTCTGATCTCGAGGAAGATCCGAAACACATCATCGATCCCGCCAGAGTAATGCAGGTGGCTCCCGTGAGTCTAAATCGTCTCCCTCCCGGAAAGACGTTCGTATCAGTACCTGATCGGGAGAAGATCCTTCACTGGGGTCACTCGTCTAAACTAGCTGGCCATGCCGGTCAGAAAAAGACCCTCCAGCTTATTACCCGGCACTACTGGTGGCCTACCCTGCACAAGGACGTAATAGACTTTGTTTCTGCCTGTGTGTCCTGCGCCCGCAACAAGGTTCCGAGACATCTGCCAGCCGGTCGCCTCCTTCCGCTCCCAGTACCTGCTGCCCCCTGGCAGCATATAGCAATGGACTTTATAACAGACCTCCCAGTTTCTGCCGGTTGTACGGTCATTTGGGTGGTCGCTGACCGCTTCTCCAAGATGGCTCATTTCGTTCCCCTGCCAGGCCTCCCGTCTGCACCCGAGCTAGCTAAAGACTTTATTCATCACATCTTTCGTCTTCATGGCCTGCCCCTCCACATCGTGTCGGATCGTGGGGTACAGTTCACCTCACGCTTCTGGAGAGCCACTTGTAAACTACTAGATGTCACCCTGGACTTCTCTTCCGCTTACCACCCACAGTCCAATGGTCAAGTGGAGCGGATCAATCAGAACCTGACCAGTTACCTCCGGCACTTCGTTAATGCCCATCATTCAGACTGGGTGGATCTCCTACCATGGGCCGAGTTCTCTTATAATAATCACGAGAGCGAATCCTCCTCCAAATCCCCGTTTTTTGTAGTCTTCGGTCAGCATCCTCGGATTCCTTTTCCTGTCTCCACCTCTGTGGACAACCCGGCTGCGGAATCTCTCGTTAGCAAATTTTCCTCCATTTGGGAGAGTACCCGATCCGCACTCCTTCAGTCGTCCGAACGGATGAAAAGACACGCTGACAAAAAACGCCTGGATCCTCCACAATTTCGTCCCGGAGATAAAGTCTGGCTCTCATCTAAATATGTCCGGCTCAAGATACCTTCTTACAGGTATCTGGAGGTCATCAGTCAGATCAACCCGGTGGCCTATAAATTGAAACTCCCGGCCAACTTACGGATCCCTAACTCCTTCCATGTATCTGACGCGCCCCTGGGCCTGTGTCGCGCTGCGTTGCGCATGCGGGAGCTTACCCGGAGCCGGATCAGTGGAGGGTTGTAGTCTCGTGGCGGTGACCCGGTCCGTGCCCAGGGAGTCAAACTAGACGGCAGTCTATTAGTAGTAAATAGTTGATGACTACGCCACCCGTTGAGTGCAGCCAGGGAGCTGCTGCTGCAGGGCAGACCGCTGAGGCCGGTGGTAGGATTGTGCAGCGTGATAGTATAACCCCCAACGGGAGGGGTATGGCCTCAGGGCAGCCGACGTGGATGATGGGGGTAGCAGGAACCACTCAGAGACGGTACGGTGTAGTTCAGGGTCTTTACTGGTAACAACGATAGACCCTCCCGGAGTACTTGCTAGCAAACGGGGCCTGGTCAGTCTTTGAGCAGATGGGATCTCCCCTGGCCAGGCGTAGTTGTAGGCCTCACAAACTGACTGTACTCTTCTGGCTACCTTGCTAGAAGCTGATGTAAGTAGCCCACGTCCCTGAGTGTACCGTGTGGTGCTCACCCGTATGGCCGGTGACTCGGGGCCTTCTAATGGCTTCCGCTCCACGATGGCGGTGCTGGTCCCACGCGAGTGACCGTGCCTTCGGGCTTCTGGGCCAGAGGACCTGAAATCCCCTGCCTGACGGATTCTGCTGCTGGGTAGAAGTTAGTCCCCACAGCCTCGGACTCCGGGTCCGGTAAAGAATCTTCTTAGTCAGGGCGAGCGCTGCAGCTGCCAGCCCCTGACTCCTTGGAACTCTCCTGTTTCCTATGCTGCTTCTTGTCTCCACTCTCCTTGTCTGACTCACCCTGCCTCAGCCCCGGGTTTATACAGGGGAAGTTCTTCCCCTCCCAAGACTGGGCAGGAGGTGTGGCATGCACAGGATCCCTGACCAAAGGACCTCCCACCTGCTCTCAGACATAACATTACATTACTGTGGAAAACCAGACCCCTGGGGTGCCACATTCCCCCCTAGTGAAATTTAGTACTCCGGGACTAAACACATTTAGAAAAACATAACAAAGTATAACAATAACAACACAATAAGAAAAACACATAAGATGGTTGCGGCGTGTCCGCAACCGGGTGTAGTCTTTGAAGAAAAGCAAAGGTGTCCATTTCACCAACACAGGGAGACGTAACCAGGTAGGGGTCTGTCCTACCCCGAGTCCTTAACAGTCTCTAGTCCATCCTGGGTTACGCTCCAACTATATACAAGGATTCCCGGTAAATCCACCAAGGTTTCCTAAAAACAACTGGAAACACAAAATTATTCACAAGCAACAATACACAGAAAAACATAAATAAAACAATTTATACACTTTAAATTCTCCAGCGTGCGGGTAACTGGCCTCTAGTGGCCCGAGTGGACCTACGGAGCTGACTGTCTGGCCCTGAACTACAGGGTGTAGGAGCTGTCAAGGGTAAACTGGGCAGCTGTCTACCGGCTCTTTGTCTCACTAGGGGTACGGCAGGCTCACTATAAGCAGAGGGTTGATTCTCCTGTTCTGCTTGTGTGGAGTCTTCTGCCTCCTGGACCGGCTGTTCTTCCAGCTCTACCCGTTGCTCCGTAGGTTCTTGGGATGATGGTTGGAGGAAGGTGAGTACGGGTACCACAACTGCACCATTGACTTGAGTCCAAGACTGAGGGAAGTCCCCGAGCACGGTACTAACCATATCTTCCCTTTCTTCCACGGGTCGATGGTCTTCTTGTTCCTCTTCAGGGTTCCTCAGTTGTTCGGGACACTTCTTCAGGTGGTCCCGGGATACAATGGCTGTGGTTTCCCCTCCGTCTTTACTGATGGTACAGACCTTCGGGTTCTCGTGGCTTGAGGGCAGTACGGTGTACGGGTCCTCCTCCCACTGGTCATCCAACTTGTGGAGCCGTTTTTTCCTCTTCAAGACCTGCTCTCCGGGTACCAGGGGAACAGCGGGAGCATACTGGTTGTAAGTCTTCTCTTGTCTTTCCCTAGCCTGACAGAGACTTCGCTCCACGCTCTCTTGTACTCTCCGGTACTGCTGCTGCCTCTCTGTGTCCCAGTCTGTTTCTGGTGAAGTGTCCTCAGGTGTCAGGACTCCCATTTCCAGGTCAACAGGTAACTTACCAGGTCTCGCTCTCATTAGGTAAGCCGGGGTACAGTTGGTGGAACCTACCGGGATGTGGTTGTATAGGTCCACCAGATCGGGCAACTTCTCAGGCCACAGACTGCGTTCTTCCAGGGGCAATGTTTTTAGCAGATCCATTACCACCTGGTTCATTTTTTCACAAAGTCCATTAGTTTGCGGATGGTAGGGTGTCGTCCTTATCTTCCGGCAGCCATACAGATTGCAGAATTCCTGGAAGACCTCCGCTTCAAAGGCAGGTCCCTGGTCCGTCAGCACTTGGTCCGGGTACCCGTGTGGACGGCAGAAGTGCTGCTGGAAGGCTCTAGCTGCTGTTTGAGCCGTTAAGTCCTTGACGGGGACGACAACCAAGAACCGGGAGTAATGATCCACGATGGTTAACGCGTAGACGTAGCCACTTCTGCTTGGGGTCAGTTTTACATGATCCAAGGCTACCAGTTCCAACGGTTGCCAGGTGACGATGGACTGCAGGGGAGTCTTCTGGCTGGCCCGGTCCTTCCTTCTCAGATTGCACGGGCCACAGTCTCTGCACCACTTCTCGATGGTTCCCCTCATGCCCACCCAGTGGAACCGCTCGCGCAGCAGGAACTCCAGCTTTTTCCACCCGAAGTGTCCAGCTCCGTCGTGGTATGCCTCCATCACCATGGCTGCGTCTCTTCGTGGCACCACTACTTGCCAGAGTAGTTCATGCGTCCGGGAGTTGACCATTCTGCGGCACAACTTCCCCTTGTAAAGGAATAGTCGACTCTTCTCCGCCCATAGTTGTTTGGCTTCCTCCGGAGCGTCTGGTTCAAGTCGAGCCTCCGGCCGAGTCAGCATCTCCTTCACCAGTCGGACGGCAGGGTCGCTGTCTTGCGTTTCCGCCCAGTTGTAGTGGGGTAAGGGGTTCAACGTAGCAGCCTGTTTACCCCTTACCCGGTGGGAATACTGGATAGTCCCATGACGGTGGAACGCAGGGAGTTCAACTTCTTCCAGTCCCTCCGGATCTTCTCCTTCGTCCGGCAGGTTGGGCATCCTGGACAGGGCATCCGCGTTAGTATTGGAGCGTCCTGCCCGGTATTTGATTGTGAACTCGTAGTTGGACAGACGGGCCATCCACCTCTGCTCCAGGGCACCGAGTCTTGCCGTGTCCAGGTGTATCAACGGGTTGTTATCCGTGTATACGGTGAACCGGGAAGAAGCGAGGTAATGCCTAAAGCGCTCGGTGACTGCCCATACCACGGCCAGGAACTCTAGCTTAAATGAGCTGTAATTCTCGGGGTTCCTTTCGGTGGGTCGCAGTTTTCGGCTGGCATAGGAGATCACTCGTTCTCTCCCCTGCTGAATCTGGGATAGTACGGCTCCTAGCCCGATGTTACTGGCGTCGGTGTAGAGGATGAAGGGCTGGCTATAGTCTGGGTACGCCAAGATTTCATCCCCCGTGAGGGCCATCTTCAGCTGGCGGAAGGACTCTTCTTCTAGCTCTTCCCATTTGAAGGGCGGCTTCTGGTTCTTGGCCTTCCGGGACTGGCCTATCAGGAGGTCCTGCATAGGCGCTGCCTTTTTGGTGAAACCGGGAATAAACCTTCGGTAGTAGCCTACCAACCCTAGGAACTGCCGCACTTTTTTTACGCTGGAGGGGCTTGGCCATCCCTTAATTGCGGTGATCTTATCGGGGTCGGGAGCCACTCCGTCAGCGCTCACCACGTGTCCCAGGTATTGCACCTTTGGTTTCAGGAGGTGACACTTGGAGGGTTTCACCTTTAGGCCGTAACTCGCCAGAGCTTCGAACACCTCCGCCAGGTGTTTCAGGTGGTCCTCATAAGTTTTGGAGTATACGATGACATCGTCCAGGTACAACAGGACCGTCTCGAAGTTTCTGTGGCCCAGACAGCACTCCATTAATCGTTGGAAGGTTCCTGGGGCGTTGCAGAGTCCGAACGGCATGCAGGTGAACTCACTAAGTCCCATCGGGGTGGTGAATGCGGTCTTCTCCCGGTCCGCCTCTGCTACAGGAACCTGCCAGTACCCGCTAGTGAGATCCAAGGTAGAGAAGAAGTTAGCAGATCTTAAAGCAGCCAATGACTCCTCTATCCTTGGTAAGGGGTACGCATCCTTGTGTGTGATACGGTTGATTTTCCGGTAATCTACACACATCCTCATGGTGTTGTCTTTCTTTTTGACTAAAACTAGTGGGGCTGCCCAGGGGCTACAGCTATCCCGGATTACCCCAGCCTCCTTCATGTCTCTAAGCATCCCCTTGGCATGTTGGTAATGTGCAGGGGGTACGGGTCGATACCTCTCTTTTATGGGAGGATGATCTCCCGTGGGGATGCGGTGTTCTACCCCCTTGACTCGCCCGAAGTCTAACGGGTGTTTACTAAACACTCTCTCATACTCTTGAACCACCCGATAGACTCCTTGTTTCTGATGTGAGGGAGTGGAATCAGTACCCAAATGTAGTTGCTGACACCAGTCCTCCATGTCTTTCTTAGAGCCGTTACCTTCCTCCGGGTGAGATGGAGGCAAGGGTTCCACAGATTGTATAGAATTTTGATTAGTGGTATATAATTTGGCTAGCGTGGCATACCGGGGCAGGTACACTTCCCTCTCCCCGATATTTATTATGCGAATGGGCACCCTCCCATGGCGTACATTGACCACCCCCCGTGCTGTCAAAATGGTGGGCCTACTGTCTGAGTAAACTGGTTCTACCATTGCCTGGTAATCTCTTCCTCTCAGACCAATAGCTGCCCGGCACCAAATCATCATTTCACTTTTTGGGGGCATGGCAATAGGAAAAGGGTCACACATTCTTACGCTACCAATCTCACCGCCGGAGAGTTCCACTTGTTGCCGTTGCATCAGTGCCCGGATCTCTTTCTGGAGCACCCGCTGCTCGCCGGAGCTGGCGTTCTTGGTAACCTGCTGTAAAAGGAAAATCACCTCTGCAAGACAATTTTCAATTACGTTAGTTCCTAGAGTTATTTTTGGGTGACTCTCATGTTTATCAATATCTACAATGATCAGTCCCTGTGCGGCCAGTTCGACTCTACCGATTTTGAGGGCCACCTCCTTAAATCCGATCTGTGGCACGGGCTGGCCATTGCTGGCGATGATACTCAAGTCGTCGTCAGGGTAGTGGGTAATATCCGAGTCATTCCAGTACTGCTTGAAGAGCACGTACGGGATGGTGGTGACCTGTGACCCGGTATCCAGTAGGGCACTCATGGGAATGCCATCCAGTACCACAGGCAAAACTGGACGTCCTCCCACATATCTGTCGCGCCAGTTCGATGGGCCTGGTGATCTTTTTCCTGGGGGTTGGCCCTCTACCCCAGGTTGTGCCCGTTTAAAGAACAGTACCTTTCCATATGTCCGGGTTGATTGCAGCGGCGGCAGATGGGTCGTCCGTCCTCGCTGTATCGGTCACTGGGTCTTCCTCTGGCCGGTGGGGTCCTCCTTGGTCGACGCCACGGGATGTCCTCCGGTCCGGATGCCAGCTGGATCTTCCCTGGGGTGGAAACCTGTAAAGACTGCACAGTTCGGGTTAGCGCAGCAACGCTCTTAGCTAGCTCTTGGACCTGATGGTGTAGGTCTGGAGCCGGGTCATTGTCCAAAGCCTGCGCATCAGCTCCCACAGGCCCTGCTGACAAGGGCGCCGCCTCCTGGTAGTAAGTGGTAGTGGGGCGTCTGTGGGTCACAACGCCACCTGGTGCCGGTTCTCGGAGCACCCGGATGGCTCTGTCCTTGAACTGTGCAAAGTCCAGATGGGGATCCTGTAAGGCCATTGCCCGCAACTGGGTTCGGTGGGCATTGCAATATAAACCCTCTATAAATTGTTCAGTCAACAGCCTGTCCTCGTTTCCCACCCCATCAGGGTCGGTCTGCTTTATGGCCCTCAGGGCCTCTTGTAGGTTTAGTGCATAGTCCCTTATACTCTCATGCGCTCGCTGCTTGCACCCGTAGAATCTAAGCTTAATCTCGGCTGAGGTGCGGGTATCAAAGGTGTCCTTCAGCCGGGTTAGTATCCCTGCGACAGTCTTCCTCCCAGGTGGCCAGGATTTTACTTCCCTTTTGGCTGCCCCGGTTAGTTGGGCCACCAGGATGCTCACTTTTTGCTCTTCTGTGAGGGGGTACACCTGGAAGAGGCTATCCAGCTTTTCTCTAAAGTCATGCAGGGTATGTGACTCCCCTGAGTACTGGGGTAGCCAAGCTGCTCCCGGGATATAGGGCATGGTGAAGGGCATAACTGCAGCAGCGGTAGCGCTGGCGGGGGTTGGGGCAGTGAAGCTCTCCTCCGTATCCGACATCTTCCTCCCCCCTAGTGGACCGTGGCCTACATTGCGATGATCCTCTTCCGTAGGCCGCGGCTCCGCAGTGGATCGTCAGGGTTGAGGACCTTCCGTCGCGCTCCTGTGACGTCGGCGTCTGCTGGGCTCCTTCCAGGACCTTACGCAACGTCCGGACGTGAGGCGGGGCTTCAGTTCTCGCGCGCTTTCGGAGTCCACGCCCCTCTTCTTCCCGCGCGGCGTCCCCAAGATGGCGTCCAACGGCGGGAAAACTCCACGGATGGCGGGAAGAAGGCCGAAGATGGCGCCGGATGGCGGGAAACCTCACCGATGGCGGGAAGAAGGCAGAAGATGGCGCCGGATGGCGGGAAACCTCCACGGATAGCGGGAATCCTCACCACTGGTAAGTTTGAACAGTCTTTGCTTTTCAGGCACGCAGTACCCGGTGGTTGCGGGCACGAAATCCTGCCGACTACGCCAAAGTTGACGCGCCCCTGGGCCTGTGTCGCGCTGCGTTGCGCATGCGGGAGCTTACCCGGAGCCGGATCAGTGGAGGGTTGTAGTCTCGTGGCGGTGACCCGGTCCGTGCCCAGGGAGTCAAACTAGACGGCAGTCTATTAGTAGTAAATAGTTGATGACTACGCCACCCGTTGAGTGCAGCCAGGGAGCTGCTGCTGCAGGGCAGACCGCTGAGGCCGGTGGTAGGATTGTGCAGCGTGATAGTATAACCCCCAACGGGAGGGGTATGGCCTCAGGGCAGCCGACGTGGATGATGGGGGTAGCAGGAACCACTCAGAGACGGTACGGTGTAGTTCAGGGTCTTTACTGGTAACAACGATAGACCCTCCCGAAGTACTTGCTAGCAAACGGGGCCTGGTCAGTCTTTGAGCAGATGGGATCTCCCCTGGCCAGGCGTAGTTGTAGGCCTCACAAACTGACTGTACTCTTCTGGCTACCTTGCTAGAAGCTGATGTAAGTAGCCCACGTCCCTGAGTGTACCGTGTGGTGCTCACCCGTATGGCCGGTGACTCGGGGCCTTCTAATGGCTTCCGCTCCACGATGGCGGTGCTGGTCCCACGCGTGTGACCGTGCCTTCGGGCTTCTGGGCCAGAGGACCTGAAATCCCCTGCCTGACGGATTCTGCTGCTGGGTAGAAGTTAGTCCCCACAGCCTCGGACTCCGGGTCCGGTAAAGAATCTTCTTAGTCAGGGCGAGCGCTGCAGCTGCCAGCCCCTGACTCCTTGGAACTCTCCTGTTTCCTATGCTGCTTCTTGTCTCCACTCTCCTTGTCTGACTCACCCTGCCTCAGCCCCGGGTTTATACAGGGGAAGTTCTTCCCCTCCCAAGACTGGGCAGGAGGTGTGGCATGCACAGGATCCCTGACCAAAGGACCTCCCACCTGCTCTCAGACATAACATTACATTACTGTGGAAAACCAGACCCCTGGGGTGCCACATATCTCTCCTCAAACCTGTGGTACTTAACTCTTTTTCCAAGTCTACAGGTACGCCTCCTGCTCCGGTTTCTGCTGAGGACGAGTTTGAGGTAGAGAACATTCTTGCCACCAAAAGGGTAAGAGGAAAGACCTTTTTTCTAGTAGATTGGAAGGGGTTTGGTCCTGAGGAGAGAACGTGGGAGCCCCGGGAGAACATCCATGCCCCTCTTATCCTTGCTAAATTTCTTTCTGGCCTAAAAAAGGGGGGGCCTAAAGGGGGGGGTACTGTAGCGCCGGCGTCCCTGCCCTCTGCTAGGCAGGGACGCTGTTCCCCTCACCTCCCTGCTCCGTGCCCGGCGTCCTCCTCCCGCTCTGCTGGCAGCGCGCGCTCCTTCCCGGCCACTGTGCTTAGGGCGCGCGCGCGCGCGCTCCCTTCCTCTTAAAGGGGCCGCGCGCGCCGTCCTAAGGAATCCCCGGCCAATGACCGGAGGACTTCACCATATATAAGGCACCTCCTCCAAAATGGAGGTGCCCGAGCAATGTTGTTGCACTGTTCTACTCTGCTTCAGCCCTCAGGTCCCGTTGCCAGTTACCTGCCAGTTACCTGCCTGATTCCTGCCAGAGTCCTGCCAGTTTGCTGTCTGTTCCCTGCCTGTTATTCCTGCTACCTGCTTGCTAGCCTGAGGTCCGACGGTCTGCCTTACAACTCCTGTCAGTCTGTCTAAGGACCAGCTTGCCCGCTCACCTGGGAGCGCACATCAGCTACCTGCCTGCTTGCTAGCCTGAGGTCCGACGGTCTGCCTTACAACTCCTGTCAGTCTGTCTATGGACCAGCTTGCCCGCTCACCTGGGAGCGCTCCTCCGTTACCTGCCTGCTTGCCTGCCCGGAGGCTCCACCGTCACGTGCTGTGACCACCAGCTATTCCAGAGACTCTTGCCCGCTCACCTGGGAGCGCTTCTCCGCTACCTGCCTGCTTGCCTGCCCGGAGGCTCCGCCGTCACGTGCTGTGACCACCAGCTATTCCAGAGACTCTTGCCCGCTCACCTGGGAGCGCTTCTCCGCTACCTGCCTGCTTGCCTACCTGGAGGCTTCGCCGTCACGTGCTGTGACCACCTGCTATTCCAGAGACTCTCGCTTGCTCACCTGGGAGCACACATCCTCCATCTGCCTTGCTAGCCTACCTGGAGGTTCAGCCATCACAGGTCGTACCTACCCTTTACCTAGAGACTGCCCCGGTCACTTGCCGTGACCTCCAGCCCGTTCACCCAGAGACTGCCCCGGTCACTTGCCGTGACCTCCAGCCCGTTCATCCAGAGACTGTCCCGGTCACTTGCCGTGACCTCCTGCCCGTACACCCAGAGACTGTCCCGGTCACCTGCTGTGACTGCCTGCCTGGTCGCCACCCGCTCCCTTACAAGGACCGCCCCCTTGTATAGTAGCTCAGAGGTTCCGCCTCCCAGACCCGTTACAATGGGCCACGGTGAGACTCCCTTGGCGGAGAGGTAGCAATGAGGAGGCAGTAGAGATCCTTCGTCCGGGTTCATCGAAGACCTTCCGGAAGGCAGTGAGGAAGGCCGGAAGATCGGACACCAGGGAATCCCCTCTCTCCCATAGAGGGTTTAGCCATGCCAATGCTTCCCTGGTGAGGTGAGACATGATGAACGCCACCTTGGCCCGGTCGGAGGGAAACTGATGTGGTAGAAGTTCAAAGTGCAGTGTGCACTGGTTCAGAAAGCCCCGACATAGGACGGGGTCACCTCCAAAATGAGGAGGCGCAGAAAGCCGGGGTCCTAAGCTGGATGCCGTGGTATTGGTAGGTTGAGGCGCTGCCAGAGTGGGTGACGCTCGACTTGAGGCGGACACAAGTGGGACAGGCAGCGTGTCCAGGCGAGTGTTGACAGACTGCAGGTAGGTCAGGATGGTTTCCTGTTGGGATCTCTGATGAGAAACCTCCTCGTACAGGTCAGCAAGCGAAGGGGCCTGGGGGCCACCGGGTTCCATGGCCCGTGCAAACTGTTACGGATCCGGGTGGTGGAACCTCTGTGCTGCAGTGCAAGGAGGGAACAGAGGGGCGTAACTAGGTATCAACTCGGACCGACCAAGGCTGTACGGCGGCTCAATTGACTCCGTGACCAGGGAAGGACCGAGCAGAGGGACCAGGTGCTACTCTGGGGACCGACCTTGAATGAGAGCAGGTGACTCTCACGGGTCAGAAGGCAGGGACTGATCGGTACAGCAGATGAGCACGGCAGGCAGGCTTACGGGTGACCCGGGCAGACGGACTGGCAGGCACGGCAGATAACAAGCAGGAGCCTCCAGGTAGGCGGGCCGGTAGGCTCGGCTGGTAACAGGTAGGTGCTTCTAGGTAAGCGGGCTGGTAGGCACGGCAGGTAACAGGCAGGTGCTTCTAGGTAAGCGAGCTGGCAGGCACGGCAGGTAACAGGCAGGAGCCTCCAGGTAGGCTGGCTGGTAGGCAAGGCAGGTAAAAGGCAGGTGCTTCTAGGTAAGCGAGCTGGCAGGCACGGCAGGTAACAGGCAGGAGCCTCCAGGTAGGCTGGCTGGTAGGCACGGCAGGTAACGGGCAGGTGCTTCCAGGTAAGCAGGCGGACAGAACCCATAGACAGACTGGCGGACTGGACTGTAGACAGACTGTCGGTCTGGAGAGTAGACAAGCAGACGGACTGGACTTAAAGTCAGGTTGGCGGACTGGACTTGTAGTCAGGCTGGCGGGCTGGACTTGTAGTCAGGCTGGCGGGCTGGACTTGTAGTCTGGCTGGCGGGCTGAACTTGTAGTCAGGCTAGCAGCGGGACCTGAGGGCTGAAGCAGAGTATCAAACACAAAGCTACAGTAACCTTGCACGGGCACCTCCAAATTGGAGGAGGTGCCTTATACAGGGGAAGTCCTCCGGCCATTGGCCGGGGACTTTTTAGGAAGGCGAACGCGGCCCCTTTAAGAGGGAGGGAGCGCGCACGCACGCCCTAAGCACAGAGCCAGGGAGGCTGCGTGCACCAGCAGCAGCTGCAGGGAGGCCAGAAGACACCGGAGCAGGACCGCGGCGGCAAAGGTGACGGCGTCCCTGCCGGGCAGGAGGCAGAGACGCCGATGCTACACTACCGCCCAGATAGCAGTTTTCCCATCAGACAGAGGCAAATCTGTGATGAAATCCATGGACAAATGAGTCCATGGTCTTTCTGGAATTGGCAATGGAGCCAATTCCCCGGCCGGCTTTGACTGACTTTAGAGCGTGCGCAGACCTCACAAGCAGATACAAAACTTTGATATCATTATGCATGGACAGCCACCAAAAAGTCTGGCAATGGCTTTTCGTGTAGCAGTAACCCCAGGATGACCACTCAAAACGGAATCATAAAATTCCTGTAACACATGTAATTTTAGATACAAAGGCACAAATAATTTAGACCCTGGAGTAGCAGGAGGAGCTAATGAGTGGGCATTACGGATCTCCTCCTCCAATTTTGAGGTTACCATAGAAACCACAATACCCTGAGGAATAATTAATGGAGGATGGAGGTTCTGGAGGAGAAATTGGATCGAAACTACGAGACAATATGTCAGCTTTCACATTCTTAGACCCCGGTCTGAATGTAATCGAAAAATTAAACCTTGAGGAAAACAAGGACCATCTGGCCTGTCTGGGAGTTAACCTTTTAGCTGACTCAATATAGGCTAGATTCTTGTGATCAGTGACCACAGTAACTGGATGAACCGCTACCTCAAAAAAATGCCTCCATTCCTCAAAGGCTAATTTTACAGCAAGTAACTCACGATTCCCAACATCATAATTTCTTTCCGCCAGCGAAAATTTCTTAGACAAAAAAGCACATGGACGCAAGTTAGTCAGAGTTTTAGGCCCCTGCGACAAAACCACCAGTACTCCGACCTCCGAAGCATCCACCTCTACAATGAATGGTTCTTGGAGATCTGGTTGGATCAGAATGGGGGCAGACATGAAACACTCTTGTAAATTTTCAAAACCCCTGATAGCACTCAGTGAGCATACCTTGAGATTAGTCCCCTTACATGTCAGGTCAGTAAGAGGTTTAGCAATCTGAGAGAAACCCTTGATAAATTTCCTATAATAGTTGGAGAATCCCAGAACTCGTTGCAAAGCCTTAAGATCACGAGGCTGAACCCAGTCAATTATGGCCTGTACCTCCCCAGGGTCCATCTTAAACCTTTCTGTTGACAAGATGAACCCCAAGAATGAAATTTCCTGAACAGAAAAAACATATTTCTCTGATTTAGCAAACAAGGAGTTGTCCCTTAACCTTTGTAACACAACCCGGACATGTTCCTGATGAGAATCCAAGTCTGGACAGAAAATTAGAATATCATCCAGGTAAATCATAACATATCTTCCAATGCAAACAGAGAAAATATCATTCATAAGATTTTGAAACATAGCAGATGCATTGGACAACCCAAATGGTATGACAAGGTTTTCAAACAGACCCTACGACGTTAGAAACGCTGTCGTAGCACCGGCGTCTCTGCCTCCTGTCGGGCAGAGACGCCGTTCCCCTCGCTGTCGCGATCCCAGTGTCTTCCTGTTCTCCCACTGCTAAGGCGCGCACTGCATGCAGCTTCCCAGGCCGTGTGCTTAGGGTGCGCACGCGCGCTCCCTTTTAAAGGGGCCGTGCGGCATCCTAAAGAGTCCCTGGCCAATGGCCGGAGGACTGCCCCTATATTAAGCACCTCCTCCAAAATGGAGGTGCCTGTGCAAGGTTGTTGATTGTGTGCTTACACTCTCCTCGGCCCTCAGGTTCCCTGCCCGCCAGCCTGTCTAACAGTCCTGCCAGCCAGTCTGTCTAACAGTCCTGCCCGCCAGTCTGTCTACAGTCCTGCCCGCCAGCCTGCCTACCCGGAGCACCTGCCAGATTACCTGCCATGCCCGCCTGCCTACCCGGAGCACCTGCCAAGTTACCTGCTGTACCCGCCTGCTCGTTTACCCGGAGTACCTGTCTGGCTATCTGCCTTACCCACCTGCTCATTTACCCAGAGTACCTGTCTGGCTATCCGCCGTACCCGCCTGCTACCTGCCGTGCTCATCCGCTGTACCGGTCAGCTCCTGTCATATGACCCGTGGGAGTCACCTGCTCTCACACAAGGTCGGTCCCAGAGTGTCACCTGGTTCACCTGCCCAGTCTCTCCTTGGTTCACGGAGTTGACTAAGCCGCCGTGTGACCTGGGTCAGTTCGAGTAGGCACTTAGTTACGCCCCTCTGGTCCCTCCTTGCATCAAAGCACAGAGGTTCCACCACCCGGATCCGTAACAGCCGTTTTCCACTCATCACCCTCCCGGACGCGTATCGAATTGTAAGCCCCTCTAAGATCAAGTTTAGAAAACACCCTGGCCCCTAGAAGATGATTATATAGGTCGAGAATGAGTGTAAGTGGGTAAGTATTTTTAACCGTGATTTTCTTTAGTTCTTGGAAATCGAGGCAAGGACGGAGACCCCACCTTTCTTTTTTACGAAGAAAAATCCGGCAGCTACCAGAGAGGAGGAAGGACAGATATGACCCTTCCGTAATCTTTCAATATAATATTCTTTCATGGCGGTCCGTTCAGGCCCAGACAAATTGTAAAGGCGAGCTTTAGGCAATTTGGCACTAGGAATAAGATCAATAGCACAATCATAAGGACGATGGGGAGGTAGTATCTCCGCCTCTTTCTCCGAGAACACATCTCCGAAGTCCTTCAGGTACCCCGGCAGACCCTTCAGACTGGCGGAACATATTTGTACAGTTTTTAGACATTTCTTGCAACAATTGGAGCTCCATTTAACAATCTCCCTCTGACACCAATCAATCACAGGATTGTGAATCTGCAGCCATGGAAGCCCCAGTACCAACCCAGCAGGCAAATTATCCAATACAAAACATGAGATGCATTCAGAGTGGAGAGCGCCTACTTGAAGCGTGAAATCCACCGTTGCCTTCTTGACCAAATTCCGGGATAATGGTGTCTTGTCAAGGGCGAAGATTTGCATGGGTCTTTCTAAACTAACTGTCCCTAACCCTAACTTCCGAACCAGTCCCGAATCAATAAAGTTAGCAGCAGACCCATAGTCAATGAACGCCAATGTTGATAACACCTGGTTCTCGAAGGATAACACAGTATTTATCAGTACTTTAGTAGAGAAAGAAAAAGGTACCTGGGAGTCTGGGTGACCTCCTTTTCCATCACCCAGACTCAAACGTTCTCCTGCTGGTTTGCCAGCCTGAGGAGGAGTAGGGCAATTCGTGACAAAATGTCCAGAGAGACCACAGTACAGAGTACAGCGTCCAAGATCTTGTCCATGTTTTTTCTCTACCACACGAAGAGTGGCGACTCTAATCTCTGATGGCTCCACCTCCGGTAAATGGACCTGCTCCGGGGAAGAATAATGGGCAGCCTGCTCTTCATCCCGTCTCTCACGGATTCTATGGTCCATTAGTATGGCCTGGGTCATGGCCTCCGCCAGAGAACAAGGGGCATCATGCAGGACCAGGCCGTTCTTAAGGGTTTCAGAAAGGCCTTTGTGGAACAGGCACCTGAGAGCTGCATCATTCCACAGAACTGCAGTGGACCACTGCCGGAACTCAGTACAGTAGTCCTCAGCTGTGCGACCCCCTTGTGCCAGGTTCGTGATCTTAGCCTCAGCGACCTGGATCCTGTCGGGTTCGTCATATATTAGTCCTAAAATGTCAAAGAAGGCGTCCACAGAAAACCGTTCTGGGCTTGTGGGGACAAGGAAAATGCCCAGGTCTGAGGGCCCCCTCACAGTACGGACATGATTATTCTCAACCGCTGGAACTCCTCCCCTGATGATCGGGGGAGCAGGGTAAAAAATAACCTACAGCTCTCTCTAAAAAGTCTAAACTGGCCTTTCTCTCCAGAAAATTTATCAGGGAGGGCTATTACAGGTTCGGGAGAGACCAACTGTACATCAGAGGATACTGACGTCACAGCCACTGCCGGCAGTGGAGGGCTATGGGAGGTCTTCATTAAATTAGTTATCTGACCCTGCAACTGACATTGTGATGACTCCAGACTCTGGCATTCCTTACCCAGATCCTGAGTCATCTGCTTCAGATTCGCCACCTGATCACAGAAAGTGTGGACAGTCTCCATACTGGCGAAAAAGAAAAACGTATGGGCCAGACATAATGTGACGCTGAGTCACTTTTCACGGCCAGGCCGTGAGACGGGATAGTCAAGGAGACCGGAGTCAAAGCCAGGACAGTACGTCATAAACAGAAGGAAGAGGCAAAGGCTTAGTCAGGTAACATACCATTGGTCAGAATTCCACGAGGACAGCAGATCAGAGCAGAAGGGGTTAAACAGACGGATGGTCAGAACAAGGTCCAAGGTCAGGCAGTAGAAGATCAATAAACAGAACAAGGCACAGAGAACAAACCACACACTAGCTGAATGTACGTCTGGCAGAGATCTGTGACAAACAGCTCAGTTAAGTAGCTAGACATTAACCTGGGATAATGAACACCTGAAGATAGCCAGTGCTTCCCAGTCTAAGATTGGACAGCCAAGCTGTCAATCACCACACTGAGCTATTGCATGTCCCTGTACCACATTTGACGGTCGAGCTGTCAATCACAGTACTGACAGCTCCAGCACGCCCCTGTACAAGATTGGACGGCTGAGCTGTGAGCAGCTGCGTCCCACACACAGTGAGGAGTGGAACCATGACAGAAGCAATTCAGAGCACTACTATACAAGCTTATCAGGAGGAAGATACACCATTGTGGTGTCCGTTGACCACCATAAAAGCGAGAGAACAAGATCACCCCTTGTCTATTCAAAAACTACCAAAAGGGAAAATCCGTAGAGCACAATGGGAAGATCAGATAATTGGTAGAATACTACTTTATGTGGATCAAAATCGATTTGCAAGTAAACAGGAAAGCGACAATGAGTCACCAGCAGTATCTGTTTTAATTACAGAATGGACGAAGCTCTACCTCAGTGAAGATGGTATCCTGTATCGTAAAGGAGGACAAAACCGGCAGTTGGTACTACCCAGAGTATTCCGTAGGTTGGTCTTCAAAGAGCTGCATGAAAACATGGGACACCTGGGAGTGGAAAGGACAACAAATTTGATCCATGAACATTTCTTCTGGCCGTACATGCAGAGAGATATTGAGACGTACGTGACCAGGGAGTGTTGGTGTCTGAAAGATAAACGCCCCAACACATCAACCCGGGCACCTATGGGAACATCCAAACTACATACCTGTTTGAGATGGTCTCAATAGACTTTCTACATCTCGAGATGTGCAAGGGTGGTTACGAATACATCTTGGTGGTGATGGACCATTTCACTCGATTTGCTCAAGCATATGCCACCACCAATAAATCGGGTCGAACAGCGGCAGAGAAGATCTTCAATGATTTTGTTTTGAGGTTTGGGTTCCTTACGAGGTTATACCACGACCAAGGAAGAGAATTTGAGAACCAGCTCTTTGACAAGCTAGGAAAGTACTGTAGAATTCAGAGATCCCACACAACGCCCTATCACCCAGAGGGTAATGGACAAGTGGAATGTTTTAACCGGACATTATTGTCGATGTTGCGCACTTTAGCAGCTGATGAGAAGAAAAACTGGAAGAGTTCTCTGTCAAAAGTGGTACATGCCTATAACTGTACAAAGAGCGATGCAACGGGTTACTCACCCTTTTTCATATTGTGTGGACGATCGCCAAGACTGCCAATCAACATCATGTTCGAAACTCCGGTGTAAGAGACTTACAGAACATATCCGGAGTACGTTCGAAAATGGAAGGAACGGATGGCAGAGGCATACAACATAGCGTCCAAAGTGGTTATGCAAGGACAGAGCAGGAGTAAGGAGTACTATGCTCAAAAATGTTATGGAGCAGAATTGGCACCGGGAAGCCGGGTGCTAGTCAAGAACGTACGTGAGAAAGGTGGTCCAGAAAAACTTCGTTCGTACTGGGAAGACAAGGTGTATGTGGTCGTAAGGAGGAAAGCTGATGACAGCTCAGTGTATGAAATCCGATTGGAAACGGGAGAAAAGAAAAACAGAATAGTCCACTGGAATTTACTATTACCCTGTGATTATCTCCCACCACAACAAGACATTTCTCAGAAGTAGACTGACATGGTCCGCGATCAACTAAGGGACCACCACAGACTGAAGCTCCGGAGGTGGATAGTGACCTTGAAAGTTTCGATGGAGAAGAACACACCGTTGTATTTCTCGGACCGGCAAGGAGAGGGATGTACCGTCCTCAGGAAAGTGAATTAAGTCCTGAGGTTCCAGAGTTCGTTCCAAGGAGTACAGATGAAGTCCAATTCAGATCTGATGATCGAACACCGGCCCCTGAAGAGAACGATCGACACTCATGAGGAGTGGAATTACCAGATCGTGCGGAAACAAGCGATTTAGGAGAAGTACAGGAACTTACATAGGCAGGTCCAAGAGCATCTGAGGAAGCATGGGAAAGGAGTGCGGAGGAAGAAATTCCTGTGACCTAAGAACCCCGGGTGTCTGAGGAACAACTCACAAAGAGGATGTCGACTCGAGAAGTGAGGAGGCCCGTGATGCTGACGTATGAGACACTTGGTGAACCAAGTCAAGTGCCAAGGACTGTCAACTAGAAACAAGTATCTCTGGCTGCGGACCAGGTAAGCCCACTTGAGTGGTATTCACCACCGAGAAGCAGTATGGAAGATACTGTAGTAGTGGAAAGACTTGTTTTCATGCTTTGATTTTCCTTAAAAGACTTTGTAGAAACAAAGAACTGTTAAAGCCTAGTTAGAGAGAGCTGGTTGAAGACGTTTGAAAAGCTCCAGCTGAAGAGATGCTGATTGTTTTAATTGTATTAATTGTTTATTTCTTACAGGCATCCTACAAGAAAAAGGTCGTAAGAATAGGTTGTTATCAATGTTTATGAATGTTATACCAATTGGACAATGCCAATTTGTATATAAAGTTATTCAACTTTCACCACTGTCTCAGAATTGGTCAGATTGACCAATTAAGACTAATGTCGAGGACGACATTCAAAAAGGAGGGAAGAGTGTGACATGCAGAAGTAGTGCTGTTGCTTCAAAAGCATCCAGCAACTATTAGAAGTAACACAAGCACAGGAGACAGTAAGTGTTGTGCTCCAGAAGCATTCAGCAACTACAGGGGTTAACAGAGTCACAAGAGACAGGGAGTGTTTAGCAGTGCCCCAGGGGGATTGTGGGGAAGTTGTTTACTTTCTGGCTGGAGTGGAAGAGAAAGGTGGTGTGTAATCTGTATCTCACAGAAGGCAAGTAAATAGAATTCAGGTCATGAGGGAAGCTAAACACAGGTCAGATAGACGCCATGAACTAACAGTGCAGAGTATTATCGGGCAGAAAGATAAGACTGAAAGGAATCATGTCACAAGGATAGTGTCCCTCATCAAACCCTCCCCCCCTCCATCTCCATGCAGGATAAAGGATGCTGTGTACTTTTGAGTCCTTGTGAAGGAAAAGACTGTGGTTATGTATGCACAGAAGTGTGCTGCTAAGAGATCTAATCTGTGCTGAATTATGCTACTGAAGAGACTGATGATACTGTGCCTGCTTTATTAAATTGTACTGTAATGAAGATTGTTGTTGTAATATTCCTGAATTGTACTGGCCGTGCTTCAGATTAAATTCCACTGTTAAACTGTTGAAAAAGACTCTTGTCAGATGTGTCTGGTCAGCAACTGAATCTATCGTGTGTCTGAGAGAAGCTGCAGCCTCTGGTCGCCCAAAGTAACGATCTCCCCAGGATTCCAACAAATTCACGAAACCAGTCTCGCCCTATCTGAACCTAACGGCGTGTGTGTAACACAGAGACATAGGGCTTTGAAACCCGTCTCGCCCTATCTGAACCTAACGGCGTGTGTGTAACACAGAGACATAGGGCTTGTTAGTATCCCTCACTAACCCCTCTGCTGAGTATTTTGTAGATGGTTCCAGAGCTTGGGACAGTGAACAAGGATGGTTCATCACCGGGCATGCAGTAGTCCACAATGGTAAGGCAGTAAGGCATGAACCACTCTTCTCCAGCTGCTCTGCGCCAGAGGCTGAGCTGAAGGCGCTCGCTGCAAAGTGTAATCTGGGAAAAGGTAAAGAGATTTATGTATTTTCAGACTTCAGATATGTTTTAAAGGGTCGCACATGATTTTGGCGCCATTTGGCGGAGTCGTAATTTTCTGACCTCTGCTAGCAATCCTATGAGGCAGTAGAGCAGCTACTCACAGCACTCACCCTTACCCGAAGGGCAGCTATTGGAGCACACACGGGAACAAATGCCCCTTGCTGTAGGGAATGCCTTGGCCGACCAGGCGGCTAAGGAAGCAGCACAACTACCTCTGACTGAAATACTGGCCATAGCAGACACGGCCCCGCTAGGGGACTCAGTGACCGAGAGTGCGGGAAGCTACCTTTTCACAGAGGAGACTGTCACTGCACCGGCCTCAGTGGCCGTTGATCGTGAACTGCTGCAGGTCTTCCAGACCCAGGCTCCCCCACACGAACAGAACGCATGGGCCAAAGCGGGTGCTGTACGGTCAGAGTCAGTGGTATGGCAGGTAAACACCAGGATTTGCCTCCCACGCTGCATGTTCCCCATGATGGTTGCCCTAGCACATTCCTCCGGTGCACAACTCAAATGGTGTTATGTGTGCAGTGGTGCTACAAAACCGGTGCGCCCCAGGGTTTCCGAATGCGGCTACAAAGTGTGTCTTGCTTGTGCAAAATATAACCCCGGTAGATCTATTCGAAGGTCCCACAAAATGCACGCCAAAACCAGATTACCCGTTTCAGAGACTACAGGAGGACTACATACAGCTACCTAAGGTGGGTACTTATGAATAAGTCCTGGTATGCACCAATCTCTTCCCTTGGTTGCCTGAAGCTTGGGCCGTGACCAAAGTTAACACAAAAAAGAAAAAAGGAAAATTGATAAATGAGGTGGTTTGCAGATATGGGGTGGCCAAACTATAGAGAGTGACAGAGACACACTTCACTAGAGAACTGATGGAACAGATCATGGCCACTCTGGGGATCGAACAGGTTTTCCATGTTCCCTATCACTCACAAAGTAGTGGGAATGTGGAGCACCTTAATAGTGCCCTGAAGATAAAAATCCAGAATTGCATGCAGGAAACACACTTGTCCTGGGTAGATTGCTTGCCCATTGCATTATATTCAGTGAGGACCGCCCCAAGGTATAGACAGAAGCTGTCTCCGATGAAATACTGTTTGGTGGCGTCCCTAAGACGGTTGTATTTCCCGCAGCAACTGCAGCCTCCTATGGTTTCCTCACTGAATATGTCTTGGAGTTGCACAAATATCTGACTGTTACTTTTAACCGTGTTCTTTCCTCCAGACCCCAACTGTATAAGCGGCACACACACATTGGTACCAGGAGACTGGGTCGTGGTCAAGAGACATATGAAGAGACCAGTGGACCCAGATACAGTGAGTCGTTTTAAGTACTGACCACTGCTATTTCTGTCAAGCTCCAAGGCAAAGATCAACACCAGCAACTGGAAAAGGTCCTGATTCCCGGCCGCAGAGCTGACCCTGCCCCTTTCGACCATTCTGATGGCAATTGCATCCCTAACCCTAACTCTCAATGATGTACTAGGAGAGGACTGGGACAACAAACTGATAAGTATCACCAAGTCCTGCTGCGAGACATAGTTTCTAAAGACTGTCCTAAGAACTGCTGGATATGCACCCACAGCCCAATATCCTCTGATACTATGCCATATCTCGCAGTGCCCCTAACCCCATATGAGGCTTTCAACTATAGCTGTTTCTACAAAGAGACATTTGATACTGACCGTTACAACGGAGGAAACCTCTGATGCAAGGACTTTTGACTTATATACGTTGTCTTGGGAGACTCACTGACATCATACCCTGCATATTGCCAAGGATTTATATCTAGTATGTGGTCACCAAGCCTCTAAATGGCTTCTCCCAGGTGCAGAAGGAACCTGCACCTTAGCACGCCTTACGCCTGCAATCTTCAGACTTCTGCATGGTGACCTAGGTATAAATGCTGTCCACAAACATTCCCTATATACATGAGTTGCAGACAATTCAACCGAATGGTAGACCTCATATAGTGGAAATGGGGATAGGGAATAAAAGTATATTCATTTACCCTTTCTTTACATGAATGTTGGTATTACTAGTGTATGTAACTGCTAGAACTGGTGTATTTGTTATGATGAGATTTGCGGACAAGGTATCTGTCAGTGAATGGGATTTGTCCCCTCCATGCTCCCATAGCATGGGGAAGTAGCTGACGGATAAATTGTCTGCAAATCATAAAAAGGGAGGAATTGTTGTGGTAAATATTTATACTTTGCGTTGATTATTATTTTAGACAATTAAATCTACCTATATATCTAAATAACTTAATATTCTTAATATTAGCTTTATAAGTTTTACTCATAAAAGCGATAACACAGGGTGTAGATGTTAGAACCCTCCTGTTTGTTTTTTCCATCTTGTGTTTTGCAGTCACGTGACCATCTGCCTTTATATTCCAGCTCCGCCCTTTTTGCTGTGCTGGACTTCAGTGTTTGACTGTTTCTCTAGCCAGGTACTTCGGTGCCTTTCTCTGTCAGTTCGCTTGGTCCTTCTGGGACCTTTAGTACCTTTTTGTCAGTTTGTCTTTTGTGTTCTGCAACAACTTCTCTGTTTAGGAGGTGTCCCATTTTTGTCCCAGTACTTAGTTCTTTTAGGGACCCCTCCCCTAATGCTATAGGTCTTCGATCAGACTAGCCGAGGACTAAGGCAGGTCTGTTCGCTAAGAACAGGCAGCCCGCTACATCGTAGGCATTCAGCTTAGTCTTACTGTAGGGACAGCTTTCCCCTATCTTTCCTTAGTTCATGTTGCAGATCATAACAGTAAGTCCAGCCCAAAAAACTAAAAGGAAAGAAATTTGGGGATCAGTATGGTTTCCGTCCAGGATTTGGCTCAACGCTTGCAGGGATTGTCTCTGGAGGTGACCGAGCTACAGCAACACGTGAGTAGCTGTCCTGGAGCGCATTTTGTGGAACCGAAGGTAGGCCTGCCTGATGTTTTTTTATGGTAAACAGCAAGATTTTTTTTTTCCTTTAAAAATGCTTGTTATCTTTTTGTTTGAGACCAAGGTCCTCTGGGAATGAATCCCAGTGCATTGGTTTTATTATGTCACTTGGGGGGGGGGTGGGCCTTTTCTCTCCAACCTAATGATCCATGTTTAAGGTCTGTTGAAAATGTTTTTTCTGCTATGGGTCTTTTATATGACAATCCTGATAGAATCTCATCTGCTGAAGCAGAACTCAAGCGTTTGAATCAGGGGTCAGGTGATGTTGAAAATTATTGCACACACTTCAGGAGATGGGCTTTAGAAGTCAGATGGAATGATCCTGCGCTGAAATGTTTATTTCTTGCTGGTCTGAGTGAAAGGGTTAAGGATCTGCTAATTGCATTCCCTGCACCTGAGACTCTGCAGGATGCCATGCAATTAGCTGTTCGTGTGGACAGGAGACTGAGGTCCAGGGTTAATGAGGTAAAAACTCCTGTAACGTCAGGTCCTAGTCCCCAGAAAATCTGCTCTGACGGCGGAGAACCGATGGAGGTTGGGGCGATGTCACTCTGCTCTCAGGAAAGAGACCGGAGGTTCGCGGAGGGATTGTGTCTTTATTGTGATAAAGCTGACCATTTGATTAAGGATTATAAGCTTTGTTTAAGTAAAGAAAAAAAGTGGTCAGTTACACCCGTACTGCTTGTTTACGCTCCGCAGGAGTATTTCTTTCAGGGAGTACTACTTTGCAGGAAAATTTGATTGAATTTCAGGTATTTGTGGATTGTGGTTCAACACTTAATGTGATTGATAAAGGGTTTTTGGAAAACCTTAAATTGGAATCCAAACCTTTGTCATCACCTATTTCTGTGATTGCAATTGATAACCCTCCCTTGAAATGTATTACTCACAAGGTTGCTGCATTTCCCCTCACTATCAATGGAGTTCACCAAGAAAATTTGGACTTGGTTGTATTAGATAATTTACCCTCTCCGGTCGTTTTAGCTTTGCCTTGGTTAAAACTACACAATCCTTTACTGGACTGGTCTGCTAATGTTATTAAGTCTTGGGAGTCCGAAGTACTATGATAGATGTTGTAATGGGCGCATTGCGGCTGTGGAAAAAGGGGAATTACCTGTACCTATTCAGGATTTTTGGAGGGTGTTTTCAGAGGAGGAGTCGCAAGTTTTACCTCCCCATAGGGATTATGATTGCGCCATTGAGTTTGTTCCTGGAGCTACTCTTCCCAAGAGTCGCTTATTTAATCTGACTATTCCTGAAAGAAAGGCCTTGGAGGAGTACATAGACTAGCCTGGCTGCTGGTCACATTAGACCTTCTAAGTCGCCTCTGGCAGTTGGATTTTTCTTTGTTAAAAAAAAGGACGGGAGTTTACGTCCATGTCTGGATTTTCGTGAAATTAATAAGATTACCGTACGCAATTCCTACCCATTGTCGTTAATTCCTGACTTGTTTAACCAGTTGGTGGGGGCCAAGTGGTTCTCTAAAATTGATCTCCGGGGGGCATACAATTTGTTACGAGTGAAGGAGGGTGATGAATGGAAAACTGCTTTTAACACTCCGGTAGGTCATTTTGAGAATCTGGTGATGGCTTTTGATCTTACCAATGCACCTTCATTTTTTCAGAACCTTATTAATGACATCTTGAGACCTTTGATTGGTAAGAATGTGGTTGTGTATTTGGATGACATTTTGATTTATTCACCAGATCTAGAGTCCCACTGGCAGAGTGTACGTGAAGTTTTGCAGTTGATGAGTGATAATTCACTCTTTGCTAAGCTGGAGAAATGTGAGTTCGCTGTGCAGAGAATTAGTTTTTTGGGCTACATTGTCTCCAGCGAGGGCTTTGAGATGGACCCGGTGAAGGTTCAGGCTGTGCAGGAATGGCCTAGGCCTATTGGTTTGAAATCTATACAGAGATTTTTGGGTTTTGCCAATTATTACAGGAAATTCATTAAGAATTTTTCTATAATTGTTAAGCCTCTGACCGATCTCACCAGGAAAGGTGCGAATACGGTCCAGTGGACTACTGAGGCCATTGAAGCGTTTGAGTATCTCAAAGAGAGGTTCAGTTCTGCCCCTATCCTTATGCAGCCTGATGAGACCAAGCCTTTTTTGGTCGAGGTCGATGCTTCATCGGTGGGGGTCGGAGCAGTTTTGTCTCAGGAAAACAAGGATGGAGTACATTCATGTGCCTTCTTTTCGAAAAATTTTTCGGAAACTGAACTGAGTTATGAGTTGCTGGCTATTAAACTCGCGTTTGAACATTGGCGTCATTTTTTGGAAGGCGCTATTCAGGTTTTCACAGTTCATAAGAATTTGATCTATCTGGATGCTGCCAAGCGCTTGAATGCCCGTCAAGCTAGGTGGGCTTTTTTTTTTCTCTGTTTCATTTTTCTGTTTCCTATATCCCTGGTACTAAGAATGTTAAAGCCAATGCTTTATCTCGCAGTTTTTCTCCTATGGTTGGTGCCGAGGAGCAGGAGAGCATTTTACAGAAAGGAGTTGTGGTGGCGGCATTGAACTCCGTTTTGGAGAATGGGATTCTGAAAGCTCAAGATGATGCTCCATCTAACACTCCCCATGGGAGATTGTTCATGCCTAAAGCCTTTAGGAGAGATTTGTTTGTGGAGTGTCATGAGTCTCGGTTGGCAGGTCATCCAGGAATTTCGGAGACTAAGAGACTTATCAGTCACAGTTTTTGGTGGCCTGGATGGCAGAAGGAAGTCATCAAGTGGGTGCGTAAATGAACTGTGTGTGCTAGGTCAAAGGCTTCACATACCCCTGCTGCGGGGTTGCTTTGCCCTCTGGAGGTTCCTAGTGCGCCTTGGACGCATCTCACAATCGATTTCATTACTGATCTTCCTGTGTCTGAGGGTTTTACTGTCATCTGGGTGGTCGTGGACCATTTTAGTAAGATGTGTTATTTGGTTCCATTCATTAAGTTGCCCTGCGCCAAGACACTCGCTAAGGCGTTTGTTAAGGAGATTGTCAAGCTCCATGGCGTTCCCACGGATATTGTTTCTGATAGAGGGCCTCAGTTTGTGGCTCGCTTTTGGCGTGCTTTTTGTGACAGGTTGGGAGTCCATTTGTCATTTTCATCTGGGTATCATCCTGAGTCTAATGGACAGACTGAAAGAAAGAACCAGAATGTTGAACAGTTTTTGCGTTGTTTTGTGGCGGACAATCAATAGGCGTGGTCTGAGTTTCTGCCTCTCGCAGAATTTGCTCTTAGCAATCATACATCCTCCTCTGCTGAGTGTTCTCCTTTTTTTTGTTGTACTTCGAGACATCCGTCTTTTGGTTCACTCTCCAAATTGGGGTCGGCGGTGCCGGAGGAGGAGAATTTTTCTGGTGATTTGGAGAGAGTTTGGACTAATGTACGTTGCAACCTTCAAGAGGCTAACAAGAAGTCCAAGAAGTATTTTGACAGGAAACGTAAGGAGGTTTTGTTTACTGTGGGTGACATGGTGTAACTGGTCTGGTAGGCGGAACCTCTGAGCTACTATACAAGGGGGCGGTCCTTGTAAGGGAGCGGGTAGCGACCAGGGAAGACGGGCAGGCAGTCACAGCAGGTGACCGGGACAGTCTCTGGGTGAACGGGCAGGAGGTCACGGCAAGTGACCGGGACAGTCTCTGGGTAAACGGGCAGGAGGTCACAGCAAGTGACTGGGGCAGTCTCTGGGTGAACGGGCAGGAGGTCACAGCAAGTGACCGGGGCAGTCTCTGGGTGAACGGGCAGGAGGTCACAGCAAGTGACCGGGACAGTCTCTGGATGAACGGGCAGGAGGTCACAGCAAGTGACCGGGGCAGTCTCTGGATGAACGGGCAGGAGGTCACAGCAAGTGACCGGGACAGTCTCTGGGTATAGGGTAGGTACGACCTGTGATGGCTGAGCCTCCTGGTAGGCTAGCAGGCAGATGACAGATGAGTGCTCCCAGGTGAGCAGGCGAGAGTCTCTGGAAAAGCAGGTGGTCACAGCACGTGACGGCAGAGCATCCAGGTAGGCAAGCAGTCAGGTAGCGGAGGAGCGCTCCCAGGTGAGCGGGCAAGAGTCTCTGAAAAAGCAGGTGGTCACAACACGTGACGGCGGAGCCTCCAGGTAGGCAAGCAGGCAGGTAGCGGAGGAGCGCTCCCAGGTGAGCGGGCAAGAGTCTCTGGAATAGCAGGTGGTCACAGCACGTGACGGCGGAGCCTCCAGGTAGGCTAGCAGGCAGGTAGCAGAGGAGCGCTCCCAGGTGAGCGGGCAAGCTGGTCCATAGACAGACTGACAGGAGTAGGAAGGCAGACCGTCGGACCTCAGGCTAGCAAGCAGGTAGCAGGAATATCAGGCAGGAAACAGACAGCAAACTGGCAGGACTCTGGCAGGAATCAGGCAGGTAACTGGCAGGTAACTGGCAACGGGACCTGAGGGCTGAAGCAGAGTAGTGAACAGTGCAACAACATTGCTCGGGCACCTCCATTTTGGAGGAGGTGCCTTATATATGGTGAAGTCCTCCGGCCATTGGCCGGGGACTCCTTAGGACGGCGCGCGCGGCCCCTTTAAGAGGGAGGGAGCGCGCGCGCGCGCGCCCTAAGCACAGTGGCCGGGAAGGAGCGCGCGCTGCCAGCAGAGCGGGAGGAGGACGCCGGGCTCGGAGCAGAGAGGTGAGGGGAACAGCGTCCCTGCCTAGCAGAGGGCAGGGACGCCGACGCTACAGTACCCCCCCCTTTAGGCCCCCCCTTTTTTTGGCCAGACACAAATTTAGCAAGGATGAGAGGGGCATGGATGTTCTCCCGGGGCTCCCACGTTCTCTCTTCAGGACCAAACCCCTTCCAATCTACTAGAAAAAAGGTCTTCCCTCTTACCCTTTTGGTGGCCAGAATGTTCTCTACCTCAAATTCGTTTTCAGCGGAAACCGGAGCAGGAGGCGTACCTGTAGACTTGGAAAAAGAGTTAAGTACCACGGGTTTGAGGAGAGATACATGGAAGGAGTTAGGGATCCGCAAGTTGGCCGGGAGTTTCAATTTATAGGCCACCGGGTTGATCTGACTGATGACCTCCAGAGGACCGATGAACCGAGGCCCTAACTTATAGGAAGGAATCTTGAGCCGGACATACTTGGACGAGAGCCAGACCTTATCCCCTGGACGGAATTGAGGAGGATCCAGACGTTTTTTGTCAGCATGTCTTTTCATGCGCTCGGATGACAGAAGGAGTGCGGACCGGGTACTCTCCCATATGGAGGAAAATTTGTTAACAAGAGATTCCGCAGCCGGATTGTCCACCGAGGTGGAGACGGGAAACGGGATCCGAGGATGCTGACCGAAGACTACAAAAAACGGGGATTTGGAGGAAGATTCGCTCTCGTGATTGTTGTACGAGAATTCGGCCCATGGCAGGAGATCCACCCAGTCAGAATGGTGGGCATTAACGAAGTGCCGGAGGTAACTGGTCAAATTCTGATTGATCCGCTCCACTTGACCATTAGACTGTGGGTGGTAAGCGGAGAAGTCCAGGGTGACGTCTAGCAATTTACAAGTGGCTCTCCAGAAACGAGAAGTGAACTGTACCCCACGATCCGACACGATGTGACGGGGCAGGCCATGAAGACGGAAGATGTGGCGGATAAAGTCTTTAGCCAGCTCGGGTGCAGACGGGAGGCCTGGCAGGGGAATGAAGTGAGCCATCTTGGAAAAGCGGTCAGCGACCACCCAAATGACCGTACAACCGGCAGAGACGGGAAGATCAGTTATGAAGTCCATCGCTATATGCTGCCAGGGGGCAGCAGGTACTGGCAGAGGAAGGAGGCGACCGGCTGGCAGGTGTCTCGGAACTTTGTTGCGGGCGCAGGACACACAGGCAGAAACAAAGTCTATTACATCCTTGTGCAGGTTAGGCCACCAGTAGTGCCGGGTAATAAGCTGGAGGGTCTTTTTCTGACCGGCGTGGCCAGCTAGTTTAGACGAATGACCCCAGTGTAGGATCTTCTCCCGATCAGGTACCGATACGAACGTCTTACCGGGAGGGAGACGATTTAGACTCACGGGAGCCACCTGCATTACTCTGGCGGGATCGATGATATGTTTAGGTTCTTCCTCGAGGTCAGATACCAGAAAGGATCGGGACAAGGCGTCCGCTTTGATGTTCTTGTCAGCCGGGCGAAAATGTAGAACAAAATCAAAGCGAGCAAAAAACAAGGACCACCGGGCTTGGCGCGGGTTAAGTCTCTGGGCATGCTGGAGATAAGCCAAGTTCTTGTGGTCAGTGTAAATTATTACCGGATGAAGAGCCCCCTCGAGCAGGTAACGCCACTCCTCCAATGCCAGCTTGATGGCCAATAACTCTCGGTCTCCTATGGAATAATTGCGCTCAGAAGAGGAGAAGAGTTTGGAGAAGAAGCCGCAAGTTACCATCCTCCCGGAAGATGATTTTTGAGTAAGTACAGCTCCGGCTCCAGAGGAGGAGGCGTCAACCTCCAGGAAGAACTGCTTGTTGCCATCCAGACGATGCAGCACCAGGGCGGAAGAGAAGGCCTGTTTTAAGGAAAGAAAGGCCTCCTCTGCTTCGGACGGCCACTCCTTGGGATTAGTACCCTTACGGGTGAGCGCGGAAATTGGGGCAGTCCGGGAAGAGAAGTGTGGTATGAAGAGGCGGTAGTAGTTGGCGAAGCCCAGGAACCGCTGAATGGCCTTCAACCCCTCCGGTCGGGGCCATTTCTCGATGGCAGACAGTTTCTCTGGATCCATTCGTAGGCCGGTCTGAGAAATATTGTAGCCCAAAAACGGAAGCGAGGTCTGCTCAAAGAGGCACTTCTCATATTTAGCGAAGAGGTGATTCTGCCTGAGCCTGAGCAGGACCTGACGAACGTCCCTCCGGTGAGTCTGGAGATCCGGAGAGAAGACCAAGATGTCGTCCAGGTACACCACAACGCAGGAGTAGAGAAGGTCCCGGAAGATGTCATTGACCAACTCTTGAAAGACGGCAGGAGCGTTACAAAGACCAAAGGGCATTACCAGATATTCATAGTGGCCGTCCCGGGTGTTGAATGCAGTCTTCCATTCATCCCCTTGACGGATACGGACCAGGTTGTACGCCCCACGGAGGTCCAGTTTGGTGAAGACTCTAGCCCCCCTCAGGCGATCAAATAATTCTGGAATGAGCGGAAGGGGGTACTTATTCTTCACCGTGATCTGGTTAAGGCCTCTATAGTCTATACAGGGACGGAGAGAGCCGTCCTTCTTTTTTACGAAGAAGAAGCCTGCTCCCGCCGGGGAGGTAGATTTCCGGATGAATCCCCTGGCCAAATTCTCCTCAATATATTCGGACATCGACCGGGTCTCTGCAGCGGACAATGGGTAAATACGCCCACGGGGAGGAGTAGTACCGGGTAACAGGTCGATAGGACAGTCGTATGGTCTATGAGGGGGTAATGTCTCTGCCTCCTTTTTATTAAAGACATCAGCAAATGACCAATAGGGAATCGGAAGTCCAGGTAGATTAGTTGGGGTAGGAGAAGGACGGACGGGATGAACAGGAACCAAACAAGTCTTATGACAGTCCTGTCCCCAGCGAAGGACTTCTCCGGTCTGCAAGTCAAGCACGGGTGCATGTCTCTGGAGCCAAGGTAGACCTAGTAAGAGGGCGTGTGAGAGTCCAGGCAGTACATGAAAAGAGATGCTCTCAGAATGCAGCATTCCCACCTGCAGAGTTATGGATTCGGTGATGAGTTGGATGGGACGTGGTAAGAGGCCCCCATCCACAGCAGCGACAGATAATGGTATAGCCAGAGGTTTGGTGGGAATGCGGTATTTTTCTACCAGGGACTGTGAAATAAGATTCCCGGCCGCTCCAGAGTCAAGTTGGGCTAGTTCGAAATAACGATTCTCCCCGCAGATAATAGAGACTGACAGTAGCAGAGATGGAGAGGATTTATTCTTGTCTAGGTCGACCTCTCTGAGCGAACCTAGACACAGGCGTTTCCCGACCTCTCCGGGCAGGTACGGATCCGGTGCTCCTTACTGCCACAGTAGAAGCAGCTCCCTTCGGCACGGCGTAAGTCCTGACGGGTTTTGACCATCTTGGTCTGGTCGACCTGCATAGGCTCAGGAGAGTGTACCTGGGGAGAAACGGAGGGAGTGACGGGTTTCTGAAAAGTAGGAGCTAGACGTGGAAACCTCCTCTCACGGGTGACCTCTTTGGCACGCTCCTGGAACCGTAGGTCAATCCAGGTGGCAAGAGTTATTAAATCATCGAGAGTGGTAGGAATGTCCCGACCGGCGAGTTCATCTTTAATACGGCCGGACAGACCCTCCCAGAAGACAGATACCAGAGCGTCGTTATCCCAAGCCAGCTCCGAGGCAAGGGTACGGAACCGTATGGCATATTGGCCCACGGTGAGATTTCCCTGGTGGAGGCGTAGCAGAGATGATGCGGATGAGGTCTTCCGTCCGGGTTCGTCGAAGACTTTCCGGAAAGCCGTGAGAAAGGCAGGCAAGTCGGACACCAGGGGGTCTCCTCTCTCCCATAGAGGATTTAGCCAGGCCAGGGCCTCCCCGGTGAGATGGGACATGATGAAGGCAATTTTGGCCCGGTCGGAGTTAAACTGGTGGGACAGGAGTTCAAAGTGCAGGGTGCACTGATTTATGAAGCCCCGAGCCTGAGCGGAGTCGCCTCCGAAGCGAGGAGGTGCAGAAAGCCGGGGTCCGGGGTAGGATACCATGGTATTGGTGGGCAGCGGAGCTGCCGGGTTGCGAGTCATGGCACTGGCGGTGGTTGCTGGTGGAGCAGTCATAGTGTCCAGGCGAGAATTGACATTCCGCAGGTGACCCAGGATGGACTCCTGTTGGGACCTCTGACGGGACAGTTCATGACAGAGGTCCGAAAGCGAGGGAGCTTGGGTGCCACCGGGTTCCATGGCCCGAGCAAACTGTAACGGGTCTGGTAGGCGGAACCTCTGAACTACTATACAAGGGGGCGGTCCTTGTAAGGGAGCGGGAGGCGACCAGGGAAGTCGGGCAGGCAGTCACAGCAGGTGACCGGGACAGTCTCTGGGTGAACGGGCAGGAGGTCACGGCAAGTGACCGGGACAGTCTCTGGGTAAACGGGCAGGAGGTCACAGCAAGTGACTGGGGCAGTCTCTGGGTGAACGGGCAGGAGGTCACAGCAAGTGACCGGGGCAGTCTCTGGGTGAACGGGCAGGAGGTCACAGCAAGTGACCGGGACAGTCTCTGGGTGAACGGGCAGGAGGTCACAGCAAGTGACCGGGGCAGTCTCTGGGTGAACGGGCAGGAGGTCACAGCAAGTGACCGGGACAGTCTCTGGGTATAGGGTAGGTACGACCTGTGACGGCTGAGCCTCCTGGTAGGCTAGCAGGCGGATGACAGATGAGTGCTCCCAGGTGAGCAGGCGAGAGTCTCTGGAAAAGCAGGTGGTCACAGCACGTGACGGCAGAGCCTCCAGGTAGGCAAGCAGGCAGGTAGCGGAGGAGCGCTCCCAGGTGAGCGGGCAAGAGTCTCTGAAATAGCAGGTGGTCACAGCACGTGACGGCGGAGCCTCCAGGTAGGCAAGCAGGCAGGTAGCGGAGGAGCGCTCCCAGGTGAGCGGGCAAGAGTCTCTGGAATAGCAGGTGGTCACAGCACGTGACGGCGGAGCCTCCAGGTAGGCTAGCAGGCAGGTAGCAGAGGAGCGCTCCCAGGTGAGCGGGCAAGCTGGTCCATAGACAGACTGACAGGAGTAGGAAGGCAGACCGTTGGACCTCAGGCTAGCAAGCAGGTAGCAGGAATATCAGGCAGGAAACAGACAGCAAACTGGCAGGACTCTGGCAGGAATCAGGCAGGTAACTGGCAGGTAACTGGCAACGGGACCTGAGGGCTGAAGCAGAGTAGTGAACAGTGCAACAACATTGCTCGGGCACCTCCATTTTGGAGGAGGTGCCTTATATATGGTGAAGTCCTCCGGCCATTGGCCGGGGACTCCTTAGGACGGCGCGCGCGGCCCCTTTAAGAGCGGGAGGAGGACGCCGGGCTCGGAGCAGAGAAGTGAGGGGAACAGCGTCCCTGCCACGCTACACATGGTTTGGTTGTCCTCAAAGAACCTGCGGTTGAGGATTCCCTCTAAAAAATTGGGTCCTAAGTTTGAGGGGCCAATTAAAGTGCTTCAAGTTGTTAACCCGTCTGCTGTTAGGTTGGATATCCCTACTTCCTGGAAGATTAATCCTGTGTTTCATGTTTCCTTGTTGAAAAAGGCTGATGTATCAGATAGGGATGCCACTGTCACAGTTCCACCTGTGGTGGAAGACGGAGAATATGAAATTTCTCATATCTTGAATTCTAGATGGCATAGAGGGAGATTGCAGTATCTTGTCTCATGGAAAGGTTTCGGTCCCGAGGATAACTTCTGGGTAAGGGCAGATGATGTCTCTGCCCCTAGGCTAGTCAGAGCTTTCCACAGGAGTTTTCCGGATAGGCCTGGACCTGGAGGATCCGGAGGATTCTCATAAAATAGGGGGTACTGTTAGAACCCTCCTGTTTGTTTTTTCCATCTTGTGTTTTGCGGTGACATGACCATCTGCCTTTATATTCCAGCTCCGCCCCTTTGGCTGTGCTGGACTTCAGTGTTTGACTGTTTCTCTAGCCAGGTACTTCGGTGCCTTTCTCTGTCAGTTCGCTTGGTCCTTCTGGGACCTTTAGTACCTTTTTGTCAGTTTGTCTTTTGTGTTCTGCAACAACTTCTCTGTTTAGGAGGTGTCCAATTTTTGTCCCAGTACTTAGTTCTTTTAGGGACCCCTCCCCTAATGCTATAGGTCTTCGATCAGACTAGCCGAGGACTAAGGCGGGTCTGTTCGCTAGGAACAGGCAGCCCGATACATCGTAGGCATTCAGCTTAGTCTTACTGTAGGGACAGCTTTCCCCAGCTCATGTTGCAGATCATAACAGTAGAGCTGTGTTTCTGTTACACTTTCCTCTGTTTTTTTTAAGTATAGTTAATTGGATAGAGCTAATTTTAGTTTGAAGGACAACTGCAGATGTTTCCATAATTTACGATTTTGTTATTTCCAATTAAAATGCTTTCTTTCCCCAATTAAAATATCTGCAGCATTAGGTGATGTAAAGCCTGTAAAGACATTCCCCTTTTCATATCTCTGTTGTTGTAATAAATATATGTGACTGGGCTTCTGAGACTCAGACAAGAATTGTGCACTCAGACACTGGCTGTGAGTTATTCTCTTATCTCCGATGCTTCGTATTGATTCTATTTCTCTAATTTGAACCAAAAATGGCAGACCGATTTAGAGAGAATTTGTTATCTCAATCCAAATTAGCTCTTCTTGGAAGGGCTCCCACGACATTACATACAAGCAGCATACAAGATGCACACAAGATACATATAAGAGGCACAGAATCTGCCTACAATTCACATATAAGCTGCATACAAGCTGTATACAGGATACACACAAGACACATACAAGCTGTATACAGGATACACACAAGCTGTATACAGGATACACACAAGCTGTATACAGGATACACATAAGCTGTATACAGGATACATACAAGCTGTATACAGGATACACACAAGCTGTATACAGGATACATACAAGCTGTATACAGGATACATACAAGCTGTATACAGAATACATACAAGCTGTATACAGGATACACACAAGCTGTATATAGGATACATACAAGCTGTATACAGGATACACACAAGCTGTATACAGGATATATACAAGCTGTATACAGGATAAACACAAGCTGTACACAGGATACACACAAGCTGTATACAGGATACACACAAGGTGTATACAGGATACATACAAGACACATACAAGCTGTATACAGGATACACACAAACTGCATACAGGATACATACAAGCTGTATACAGGATACATACAAGCTGTATACAGGATACACACAAGCTGTATACAGGATACATACAAGACACATACAAGCTGTATACAGGATACACACAAGCTGCATACAGGATACATACAAGACACATACAAGCTGTATACAGGATACACACAAGCTGTATACAGGATACATACAAGACACATACAAGCTGTATACAGGATACACACACGCTGCATACAGGATACATACAAGCTGTATACAGGATACATACAAGACACATACAAGCTGCATACAGGATACACACAAGCTATAAAAAGGATACATACAAGACACATACAAGCTGTATACAGGATACATACAAGACACATACAAGCTGTATACAGGATACACACAAGCTGTATACAGGATACATACAAGACACATACAAGCTGTATACAGGATACACACACGCTGCATACAGGATACATACAAGCTGTATACAGGATACATACAAGACACACACAAGCTGTATACAGGATACACACAAGCTGTATACAAGATACATACAAGACACATACAAGCTGTATACAGGATACACACACGCTGCATACAGGATACATACAAGACACATACAAGCTGTATACAGGATACACACAAGCTGTATACAGGATACATACAAGACACATACAAGCTGTATACAGGATACACACACGCTGCATACAGGATACATACAAGCTGTATACAGGATACATACAAGCTGTATACAGGATACACACAAGCTGTATACAGGATACATACAAGCTGTACACAGGATGCATACAAGCTGTATACAGGATACACACAAGCTGTATACAAGATACATACAAGCTGTATACAGGATACATACAAGCTGTATACAGGATACACACAAGCTGTATACAGGATACACAGAATCTGTATACATGATACACACAAGCTGTATACAGGATACATACAAGCTGTATACAGGATACATAAAAGACACATACAAGCTGTATACAGGATACATACAAGCTGTATACAGGATACATATAAGCTGTATACAGTATACATACAAGCTGTATACAGGATATACACAAGCTGTATACAGGATACACACGAGCTGTATACAGGATACATACAAGCTGTATACAGGATACACACAAGCTGTATACAGGATACATACAAGCTGTATACAGGATACACACAAGCTGTATACAGGATACATACAAGACACATACAAGCTGTATACAGGATACATACAAGCTGTATACAGGATACACACAAGCTGTATACAGGATATATACAAGCTGTATATAGGATAAACACAAGCTGTATACAGGATACACAGAAGCTGTATACAGGATACATACAAGACACATACAAGCTGTATACAGGATACACACAAGCTGCATACAGGATACATACAAGCTGTATACAGGATACACACAAGCTGTATACAGGATACATACAAGACACATACAAGCTGTATACAGGATACACACAAGCTGTATACAGGATACATACAAGACACATACAAGCTGTATACAGGATACACACAAGCTGCATACAGGATACATACAAGCTGTATGCAGGATACATACAAGACACATACAAGCTGTATACAGGATACACACAAGCTGCATACAGGATACATACAAGACACATATAAGCTGTATACAGGATACACACAAGCTGCATACAGGATACATATAAGCTGTATACAGGATACATACAAGACACATACAAGCTGTATACAGGATACACACAAGCTGCATACAGGATACATACAAGACACATACAAGCTGTATACAGGATACACACAAGCTGCATACAGGATACATACAAGCTGTATACAGGATACATACAAGCTGTATACAGGATACACACAAGCTGTATACAGGATACACACAAGCTGCATACAGGATACATACAAGCTGTATACAGGATACATACATGCTGTATACAGGATATACACAAGCTGTATACAGGATACACACGAGCTGTATACAGGATACATACAAGCTGTATACAGGATACACACAAGCTTTATACAGGATACATACATGCTGTATACAGGATATACACAAGCTGTATACAGGATACACACGAGCTGTATACAGGATACATACAAGCTGTATACAGGATACACACAAGCTGTATACAGGATACATACAAGCTGTATACAGGACACACACAAGCTATATACAGGATACACACAAGCTGTATATAGGATACATACAAGCTGTATACAGGACACACACAAGATATATACAGGATACACACAAGCTGTATACAGGATACACACAAGCTGTATACAGGATACATACAAGCTGTATACAGGACACACACAAGCTATATACAAGATACATACAAGCTGTATACAGGATACATACAAGCTGTATACAGGATACACACAAGCTGTATACAGGATACACAGAATCTGTATACATGATACACACAAGCTGTATACAGGATACATACAAGCTGTATACAGGATATACACAAGCTGTATACAGGATACACACAAGCTGTATACAGGATACATACAAGCTGTATACAGGATACATACAAGCTGTATACAGGATACATACAAGACACATACAAGCTGTATACAGGATACACACAAGCTGTATACAGGATACACAGAATCTGTATACATGATACACACAAGCTGTATACAGGATACATACAAGCTGTATACAGGATACATACAAGCTGTATACAGGATATATGCAAGCTGTATACAGGATACATAAAAGACACATACAAGCTGTATACAGGATACATAAAAGACACATACAAGCTGTATACAGGATACATACAAGCTGTATACAGGATACATATAAGCTGTATACAGGATACATACAAGCTGTATACAGGATATACACAAGCTGTATACAGGATACACACGAGCTGTATACAGGATACATACAAGCTGTATACAGGATACACACAAGCTGTATACAGGATACATACATGCTGTATACAGGATATACACAAGCTGTATACAGGATACATACAAGCTGTATACAGGATATATACAAGCTGTATACAGGATACATACAAGCTGTATACAGGATACATACATGCTGTATACAGGATATACACAAGCTGTATACAGGATACATACAAGCTGTATACAGGATATATATAAGCTGTATACAAGCAGAGCTGAAGTGCAGGTTTATGTGGATTTTGCTGCAGTGAGTTTAGCTGGAAGAGCCCAGTATAATCCTCAGTGTCTCCGGCCTCAGGTCTATGTTCACACCACGTTCCTTAGACTCTCTGACATGTTACCTGAATCTTCTTTTGGGTGTTTTTCGGTCGTCTCCTGAGCATTTTCCCTTTAGTGTTTTTCCAGGACTTTTTTTTATAGTTTTTGGCTATGTGCCCACGATGCAGAAATGCTCCGGATTTTTTCCTGAGCGTTTCTGCATCTCCTTGGCAGAAAAACCGCATGCGGATTGTACATGCGGATTGTACATGCGGATTGTACATGCGGATTGTACATGCATTTTCCTGCCAGGGAGATGCGGATGTGAAACGTTCTTCACATGCATTTCCGCATGCGGGTTGACAAGCGCTTTCCAAGCGATTTTAGCATCACTTAGAAAGTGCTTGACAACTTGGTCACACTATATAAATCCATGCAACCGGCATGGATTTATATAGTGTGACCCTAAAGAATGGTAAAAAATAAATATTATACTTACCTTCTGATGGCCCCCGGTGTCCTTGTCCTGGCTTGCCGGCAGCTCGCGGTGGACTAAAAGGACCTGCCATGACGTCATTTACTCATGTGACGGGTCACGCGACCGCCGACGTCAGAGGTTGAGTGACCCGTCACATGACTAAATGATGTCACCGCAGGTCCTTTTAGTCCACCACAAGCTGCCGGCAAGCCAGGACAAGGACACCGGGGGGCCATCAGAAGGTAAGTATAATGTATATTTTTGATTTTATTCTTTTTTTTACAGATACTATGGTACCCGATTCCGGAGGAGAGTCTCCTCTTCTCCAAACCCTGGTACCATCCGCGCATTGAACCGCATGATATACGCATGTGCAGATGCAGTGATGCGGATTCCATGCAAGTCAATGGCGGCGAAAACGCCTCGATTCCGCAAAATAATTGGTTGTGCTGCGGATTTTTTCGCAATGATAATCCACAGCGAAAATTTCCACAACATGTGCACAGCACATGCGGATCATCATTGGGGAACATGGCAGACCTTCTACCAAGCGTTTTTTTTAAGCGTTTCTGCAGCGGAATTGCCGCTGTGGAAATGCTTAAAAAACGCATAGTGGTCACACAGCCTTTCTCACGGTTTTTGCGGCGTTTTCTTTATTGTGGTTTTTCGGTCTCGTTCCACTAAATAATGAAGAGACACTTGTGGTTTATTAACAAATGGAAAAGCCCAGACCCCCCCGACATCTTCTGCTCCTTCTCCTGCCTTGTCCCGTATAGGCCGGAGCGGAGGACAGAGGAGCGGAGGAGAGAGCGGAGGACGGAGGAGCGGAGGACGGAGCGGAGGACGAGCAGAGGACGGAGCGGAGGACAGAGGAGCAGAGGACGGAGCGGAGGACGGAGGAGCGGAGGACAGAGCCGAGGACGGAGGAGCGGAGGACGGAGGGGATGACGGAGGAGCAGAGGACAGAGCGGAGGACGGAGGAGCGGAGGACAGAGCGGAGGACGGAGCAGAGGACAGAGGAGCGGAGGACAGAGCGGAGGAGCGGAGGACAGAGCGGAGGACGAGCAGAGGACGGAGCAGAGGATGGAGTGGAGGACAGAGGAGCAGAAGACGGAGCAGAGGACAGAGGAGCAGAGGACGGAGCGGAGGACGGAGGAGCGGAGGACAGAGCGGAGGACAGAGGAGCGGAGGACAGAGGAGCAGAGGACAGAGGAGCAGAGGACAGAGGAGCAGAGGACAGAGGAGCAGAGGACAGAGGAGCAGAGGACAGAGCGGAGGACAGAGGAGCGGAGGACAGAGCGGAGGACGGAGGAGCGGAGGACGAGCAGAGGACGGAGCAGAGGACGGAGCGGAGGACAGAGGAGCAGAGGACGGAGCAGAGGACAGAGCGGAGGACAGAGGAGCGGAGGACAGAGCGGAGGACGGAGGAGCGGAGGACAGAGCGGAGGACGAGCAGAGGACAGAGCGGAGGACAGAGGAGCGGAGGACAGAGCGGAGGACGAGCAGAGGACGGAGCGGAGGACAGAGGAGCAGAGGACGGAGCGGAGGACAGAGCGGAGGACGGAGCAGAGGACAGAGCGGAGGACAGAGGACAGAGGAGCGGAGGACAGAGCGGAGGACGGAGCAGAGGACAGAGCGGAGGACGGAGCAGAGGACGGAGCAGAGGACAGAGTGGAGGACATAGGAGCGGAGGACAGAGGAGCGGAGGACAGAGGGGAGGGGAGGACGGAGCGGAGGACAGAGGAGTGGAGGACGGAGAGGAGGACGGAGCAGAGGACAGAGGAGCGGAGGACAGAGGAGCGGAGGACAGAGCCGAGGACGGAGCAGAGGACAGAGCGGAGGACAGAGGAGCGGACGACAGAGCGGAGGATGGAGCAGAGGACAGAGCGGAAGACGAGCAGAGGACGGAGCAGAGGACGGAGGGGAGGCTGGAGCGGAGGACAGAGGAAAGGAGGACGGAGCGGAGGGGAGGACGGAGCGGAGGATAGAGGAGCTGAGGACGGAGCGGAGGGGAGGACGAAATGGAGGACGGAGCTGAGGACGGAGCGGAGGACAGAGGAGCGGAGCACAGAGCGGAGCTGAGGACGAGCAGAGGACGGAGCGGAGGACGGAGCGGAGGACGGAGCGGAGGACGGAGCGGAGGACAGAGGAGCGGAGGACGGAGCGGAGGGGAGGACGGAGCGGAGGATAGAGGAGCTGAGGACGGAGCGGAGGGGAGGACGAAACGGAGGACGGAGCTGAGGACGGAGCGGAGGGGAGGACGAAACAGAGGACGGAGCTGAGGACGGGGCGGAGGACGGAACGGAGAGGAGGACGGAGCGGAGGACGGAGCGGACACTTCTCTGCGGTTTGATAAGAGACGTGTCTGAGCCGCCATGGGCCCCGCGAGGGAGTACAGAGACGCCGTCTATTCCTGGCAGTGGCCTCCGGCTTCCTCAGGGGCTTTCTGTGGCGGAATCCGCCTGTGAGAGGCGCAGTGTGAACACAGCCTTACTGGCAGACACTGCGAGACTCTGTGCTGGACCCCACAATGTAACACGGGTATCCCCAGCTGAGAATAACCACAAGAGCCCAGCAGGGACACAGGAAACCCCGTGCTTTTATGTATCTTGGAGCCTACAGATTTACGTTACATAAGATAAAACAGATGAGACCCACCAGGGATGAAATCCTATGGCCCCCCGACCCCCTATAAAGCGCAGCCAAGCTCCTCCCCTGTACAGTGATAACAGGACTATTATAGCGCTATTACAGGCGAGTAGGTAACGTGTCTCCAGCCAATAAGAGCGGCCCGTCCATTATCCAATCAGATTACAGAGGTGCCGGGGCAGCGACCAATCAGGACGCGCTGATGACAGCCGCGTTCTGTATCGGCGGTTCCGGCTTCCCGGCCATGCTCTTTATCGGTGCCCGGTCCGCTCTCAGGAGCGGCTGTCAGGCTGTGTCTAGTAACCGTCTGTGAATACGTTCCCGGCTTCCCTGCCTGTTACGCTGCTGGTGGAGGGCGGTTTGTGGTATGGCGTCTTATTACCACCGTTACATGGCAAGCGCTGGCTTGTCGACTACCGTGAAACTACAACTCCCAGCATGCCCGCCTATGTCCTGATGGTGCTGTCGTGCTGGGAGCTGTAATGTCGCGATGTTGGCGCTCCTGTGGCTTACTCTAGTCTTGCGCTGCTGCTAGACACCAGTAGGGGGAGCCCTGTGCATAGGATTTCATATATGGGCTCTATAACCCAAGTCTGTTCCCTAGGCTCCCCCTGGTGGTGGATGCAGGTATAGCATGGGGCTGAATGATGAGCTGCTCTTCGCCCGGCTTCTGTAGTTAGAGGGGAAACCTCCCTCCTAATTCTCTGGGGTTTCCTCTTCTCCTTGTCTCTACAGTCTGTGGTAGTGCAGATGAATCATGTGCTGCTAAATACATGGACCTGATGCATGAAGACTAGTGATGAGCGAGCATGCTCGGTGGTGCTCGCTGAGTATTTCCGGGGTTACTCGGCGGGAGCTCGAGTCCCCTCCCTGCATGTTTGTTGCTCTTTACCGAGCTAATGAACATGCAGGGATTGCCTGCCACTCATTGTAATGCCGCAGCCATGTTGGTTGTGGCATTACAGTGATTGGCTGGCCGCACAGAGTCATCAGGTCTATATCAGACCTGGGGCCGCTGCGCTCGTCAGTCACTCCGGAATCAGACAGTGTAGGGAGAGGTGCTGCTGAGCTAGGGAGAGATTTGCTTGTTTATTAGGTAGTGTAGGGAGAACAGAAGTATGTTACACATATCCATCTCAACAAACAGTCCTTCTGAGGACTAATCCATCTGCAGAGATACCAGTCAGGCAGGGTATATAGCAGACTGCAGTGCAAATAGCACAAGAGGCTCCATTCCAGTTCTGTCTGCTGCTGTTAGACAATTCTAGACATAGCCCCAGGTCTCAGGGGCCAGGAATAATTTTTTTTGGTATCTTAATCCTCATTATTTGCTTAAAAAGCAAGTCTGAGAACACCATTTATCTGCGCCATTTGCTTGTTGGCACTGCAGAATACAGCCAGGTCCTTTTCATATTACAGCGCCAAAAATCCAGCTATTTAAAACTGTTTGTCCGTCACACGGATCACATATAATTGCTCTGAAAATATTGCCATTTCTGGCCTCCATTAAAATTTTGTTGCAATTGACACCAGTTTGCTAAAATGAGCAAGGGAAGGGGCAACTGGATGTGATGGTGATGGTGCATGCAGAGGCCAAGGCCGTGGGCAAGCTGAAATTGTGCCGCAACAAACACCCACATCTTCTCGCTCCACCTTCCTCTCCCAATTAATAGGGGACTGCAGAACACCACTATTGAACGCAGAGCAGTGTGAAAAGGTCATTGGTTGGATAGCAGATAATGCTTCCAGTCACTTAGCCACCACCACCCTGTCTTCCAAACGGTCAAGTCTCAGTGGCCAGTGAGTCTGGACCGCATATTCCTCACCCTGAACCTCCTTCCTCCCACCATGCCTTCGTGCCCGGAGACAACTGATCCCACACTTGGACACTCTGAAGAGTTGTTCACTTTTCAATTTATAGATTCGGGCCTCTCGCCCGGTCCACTTGAAGCGGGGCAAGAGGAGAACGCATGTAGCGATGCCCAAATATTTGAGCAGCCACGGTCACACGAAGGCGACGGTGGGAAACTGTCACAAGAGGTGGACGATGATGAGACACAATTGCCAGAAAGTCAGGAGGACCAGGGTGCAGAAGTGGAAGACGAGGTGGTGGATGATATAGTACCTGACCCAACCTGGCAGGAGGAGATGCAGAGAGAAGAGAGCAGCACACGGGGAGGGAGGCAGAACACCCCAACAGGCAAGAAAAAGCAGTGTGGTGGCCGCAGACAGAAGGCAGGCAACCGTTCCCCGTAACACAAACACAAAGGAAGTTGCCAGTGCAACTGTTAGGTCTTCCCGAGTCTGGTTGTTTTTTAAAGACTCTGCTGATAACCCCAAAAAGGCCATTTGCACCACCTGCCAGGCCAGCATCAGCAGTGGTGACAAAACTAGCAGCCTGACCACCACCAGCATGATCAGGCACTTGGCAGCAAAGCACCCGACTTTGTGGGCCAAACCCCAGGGTCCAGGAACAGTGTCTGCAGGTGGCACCACTGCTTCTTCCGCTGTTGTGCATGCAAGCCAATCCCCTGTCCATAATGCATGCGAAGATGCCTCCTTCCCTGCACCAGTCGTTGCACACTCTATCAACTAGCAGCATCAGGAAGCACGTCCTTGTCCCAGCGCAGCGTCCAGTTGTCCATACCCCAGACCTTGGAACGCAAGCGCAAATACGCAGCCAACGCCCCACAGGCCACACTACTAAATTCCCACATTTCACGACTGCTTACACTTGAAATGTTGCCTTTTAGGCACATGGAGGTGGAAGCATTCCGCAACCTGATGGCGGCGGCCGCCGTCCCTAGGTACTCGGTCCCCTGCACCCACTATTTCTCCCCGTGTGCCGCATTACACAAGCACGTGTCCCAAAACATTAGCCGTGCCTTCAACAACGCAGTTACTGGGAAAGTCCACCTAACCACGGACACGTGGACAAGTGCTTGTGGGCAGGGACGGTACATCTCAATCACGGCACACTGGGTTAAGGATTGCGGACCCTAGGTCAATCAGGGTTGCCCCCACAGTCTACAGCTCCTGCACCTCAGCCTCCTCCATCTCCGAAATGACCACATCAGTCACAAGCTGGAAGCACTGCCTCGGCCAAGCGGCAACTGGCTGTGTTGAAGCTAATATGCTTATGTGACAAAGCGCACAATGCTGAAGAGTTGTGAACAGCTCTGAAAGAGCAGGCAGATGTGTGGCTCACACCGCCGAACCTAAAGCCAGGCATGGTCGTGTGTGACAATGGCCGGAACATGGTGGCGGCTCTGAGGCGAGGCGAGCTCACATATGTACCATTCCTGGCCCCTGTGCTTAACCTCGTGGTTCAGCGGTTTCTCAAATCCTACCCGGAGCTGCCGGATCTGCTTGTTAAAGTACGCCGCCTGTGTGCCCATTTTAGAAAATCGCCTACAGCTTCCGCCACCCTTGTGTTTCAGCAGCATTTGCAGCTTCCGGCTCAGACTGGTATGTGATGTCCCCATGTGTTGGAACTCTACACTGCAGATGTTGGGAAGGATTTGTGAGCAGAAGAGAGCAGTTGTTGACTACCAGCATCAACAAAGCCGTCGGTATTCAGTTCAGACTCCACACATAAGACCTCAAGAGTGGACATGGATGTCAGACATATCCTCCAAAACTTTGAGGACTCAACCAAGATGGTGAGTGGCGATGATGCCATAATTAGCGTCACCATCCCGCTTCTCTGTCTTCTGAAACGCTCTCTGCTCACAATAAAAGAGGGTGCATTGCAGGCGGAGCACGATGAGATGGAGCAAGGAACCATACAGGGTGATTACACACAGCCCAGTCTCATCTCATCCCAACTTGGATTGGGTGACAATGAGGAGGAGGAATGACAGGAGCTAGTTTCATGCGCTATAGATGGTACTACCTGCACTACTGTCATATCGTCTGTTCAGCGTGGATGACCTGAGGACAGAGAGGAGAAGGAGGAGAGCATGGTCAGTCGTCCTCTTGGTGAGGACACGGAAGTCTTGCCTGTTAGCAGACTGGCACGCATGGCTGAGTTTGTTACGCTGCCTTTCCCATGACCCTCGCGTTCTCAAAATTTCTGGTTCTGGGAGAATTTTCTCAGCCCCTCCCATCGCACAGGTCCTGAGGCTCGGGGTAATCTCAAAAGGACTGCAAAGTTTGGGAAGATGCTGAGGGAGTACCTTGCCGACCGTACCAACATCCTCTGTAATTCCTCTGTGCCTTATAATTATTGGGTATCAAAGCTGGGTACGTGGAGTGAACTGGCTCTCTATGCCTCGGAGGTCCTGACCTGCCCTGCCGCTAGCATTTTGTCAGAGCGGGTTTTTAGTGTCGCTGGTGGAATTATAACTGATAAGGGCATCCGCCTGTCAACTGAAAATGCTGACAGGCTGACTGTTATAAAAATGAACAAGGACTGGATTGGGCCAGACTTCTCAACACCACCGAATGATAGCAGTGTAACATAAACTGAAAGCCAGTGTCTTTTCTTGGGAGGTGTATTCCCATGCACCTTTTCACACCCACACATGGGTATATGCTTCCTGATTTTGGCTATTTGCTCTTGTCCTCCTCCTTCTCCTCATCCTCCACCACCATATCACCAGTGTGACCGTGCTCCGTGATGCAACACCCACATAATTTTTTTAAAGGGTGTTTATGATGCCGTTAAAATTTTTTTTTTTTTATGCCGTATGTTCATGTATACCCCCCAGGGGTAAATGTTTGTCAGCCTATACACTTAGTGCATGGGCATTACAAGTATAGGAGACCCGCTCCTTTCTAATGGGAACCTTTTTTTTTTTATGAGGCCCTCCTCCACGTCTCTTCCAAGGGGCATTGGAGTGCCTCCCAATTTTTGGCAGCCCAGCCACTCACTGCATATGCAATAACAGTATAGGAGACCCACTCTTTAGTAATGGGAACAACAAAGCCTAGCCAGCTGATGGCTCTCTAAGAATAGTAAAGGCCGCATGATGGCCCTAAAAATAGGTTTGCGGCTTTCAGAGTCCCTCCATCATAAATAAAACAGGATGTGTCTGATGTGTCCTACACCACATGGCCAGATAAGGTTGTAAAATGATAAAATGACATTTCCCGGTGAATGCATTTGTCACGGGTGAAAGCAATGCAAAAATGCTAAGTTTGAACATAGCCCAAGGTGTGGAGGAGTATTTTTGTTTTTGGTTATTTATTTTGCCTTATATACAAGTCATTACCCTGGAAAGGATGTTCCTTAACATATTTCCCAGGAAAATCCATTATGGTTTCGTTTTTGTATGTTTTATTGTGAGTCCGTAAAAGTGGCGTAATACCTCTGACAACATTGTTGACAGCAGTGACCTGGGAGTCAGAGATGCTTCCAAGGGTCTTCCCCATGTTGTTCCCATGTCATTTGAGCACATTTCCCATTGATTTGGGCAATTTTTAGGCCCTCTGCAGACCGCCAGGGGGAGCCGCCTGAAAAATCCTCGAGTTTCCCATAGACTTACTTTGAGCTCGTTGCTCGGGTCGAGCACCCGAGTATTCCAATGTGCTCGACCCGAGCATTTTAGTGCTCGCCCATCACTAATGAAGACCAGTGTTGTTGGTGCTGGTCTTGATGAGCGGCTGTCCTGGAGTCCTAGCTCGTCAGGCAAACCTCTTCATGAGTCAGGAGTGTCGGATGATGTTGTACACCTGTGCCCATAATCCTAATCCACCCCATGTTGGCGTAAGACTTATAGTGAACGTCTCTGCTTGTCTGTACGATGAGCAGCGGCCACCATGCCCCTGTGCCACCTCTGCCCATTTTGTTGACCCTGGGAGAAACTGACATGATGGCTCAACTGAGTTGGGCTTAAACTTTGCAGCTTTTGTCAGATTTCTGGTGAAAGCTTTGCTGCATCAGCCCGTACCATTTACATCTGTGGGATTCCAGCTATTAAAGGGAACCTGTCACCAGTGTGAGTCTATGAACAAATGCCACCACCTTTACTGCTCCTGTGCTGCATCTCACAAACATGTCAGCTCCTGACTCCCCTTATATACCCCAAATAATACCATTTGATCTGCTCTGTATGTAAATGAGGGTGGTCCGGTCTGATGGGTGTCCTCGCTGCGGTGTCTGTCCCTCTCTCCGCTCCTAAACGCATCCTCCTCCTAGGATAGATGTGACGTGTCATCCACATAGTGAACCGAGAGCTCGCGCCTGTGCAATAGCTTCACGGCACCGCACTGGCGCACTCTGCTCTGCCCTACTGTGAGCAGCGCATACAACAGCACCGCGCATAGCTTTGTTTCATGTGAGCAGCGAGCTGATATCGCTGGCCTGTGCAGTAGCTTATTCCGATGCTGCTAGGCGCACTGCTGATTAGGAGCAGAGAGGGACAGAGGCCGCAGCGAGGACGATCATAAGACTGGACCACCCTCATTTACATAGTGTGGGAGCAGATCAAATGCTATTATTTGGGGTACACAGGAAGAGTCAGGAGCTGATAGACACGTTTGTGGGATGCAGTAAAAGTGGTGGCATTTGTTCATGGGCTCAATCTGGTGACAGGTTCTCTTTAAAGCCCTCCTTGATAACTGCACCCTTAAAGGGAATCTCACCAGGTTTTTGCTACCCCATCGGAGAGTGACATAATGTAGGTGCAGAGACCCTGATTCCAGTGATGTCACTTGCTGCGATTTTGATTAAAAAATTCTACCTGCGGCATTTCTATGACTGCTGAGCTCTGTATAACACCGCTGGTTGGCAGATTTCAGAGTATGCAGTGTACACAGAAATCTTATAATCGGTGGTGGGGTTGGACTACCTGGTGCAGATTTATATATCTAGATAATCTCCTGCTGATAAAACTGACTTTATAACTACAGCAAGCAGCCCAGTAAGTGACACATTGCTGGAATCCTGGTCTGTTTGTACATTATGCTGCTCTTAGATTAGGTGGTAAAAGCCTGGTGACAGATTCCTTTACTTCATTGCAGTAATGAATGTGGGGCCATTGAGGAGTCTGGTGACTGAAGACTCTTGTATCCGGTACAGTGGTCTGGTGATGTGTTTGGCAGGACGTCCCCTAGACAGTGACTTGGATTGGGAGTATCCACACAGCAATCATTTGGGCTGATAAGACTGGAGTTGTGCATGAGCCGATCTTACTGGAGGATGATCATTAAGAGGCGCACGTCGCTGAATGAAGCTTCTTCTGTGTCTTGCTGCCGTCACACTGTGCAAATTTGCATTATGTAAAAAAGACTTCTTGTCTTATTCCTGTCTTATGCCTCTTCTGGAGTAAAAGCTCTGATCTGTCGCTCTTGTGCTGTGATGGTGTTTGCTGCTGTATCCTAAACCCATTCCCTGCGCTGCGCAGACACCAGGACTCTGCAGTCTCTGTGCTCCTCACCTGTGCTGGTTGTTGCCTTCCTAGGGCAATAACTTCTTACACTGTTGCGGCACCTCCTATCCTGAGCTGTGATGCAGCCCTGTGCTGCCTGGCGGAGGAGCTGAGGCCACGCACTGCTCCTGGTCTATGGGCCGCTGATCCGGGGATCACTTATTGTGGCATTTCTGGCCGCACCGTGTTCATGAACTGTTCCACTTTGTGCTTTAGTTTTCTGTGCACACAGCCATGTAAGGCCTTGTTCTCATGAGTTGGGTAGTAATTTTGAATGACACCATTCATTTTACCCCATAAATCGGGAATCTCCAGGTGCAGTGAAAAGGCAAGAAACACCCTCCCCCATGCACACAATTTAATCCAGGTTTTTGTTTTTTTGTTTGTTTTTTTCTTTCTATTTTTGGCACTGATTGGCATCACTAAAGCTGACCTGAACAATCAGAGCTGGTTTCTACTTTCTACCCAGAAGGGTCACATTTTAATTGGTCTTTTATGGCTGTGCCAGAGCCTGTGATGGTTCCCACATGCCTACCCGTTAGTACCCTACATTGCATTTCAGGGGGAACCGATGGGTGCTCTAAACTGTTGCCATCCGGATCATGATAAAGCTGCTGTCAAACAATGTCTACGGCATTTAGAGGGAACCTGTCACTAGGTTCATGTTGCCCAAACCACAGACAGCATGAAATGGAGCCAGATGTGTTTTATCCTGACACTTCAGAGAAAATGTAGTTTATGGACTATAGAAAGAGACCTGACTGGTCCCATGACAGATGTGGCCGGTCTCTCCTGATCTACAGACCAATCACATGGTGACTAGAAGTAGGCCGGTGTCAGACCAGTCACATCCACCACCTTGCTCCTTGTCAAATGGTTTTGAGCTGCTGCAGTGTAGACATGGCGGCTGATCAGTGCTGCTCATAGCACTATGGATCTGTCAGGTCCCTGTAATGGGTAATTGCTGCAGTGTAGACATGGCGGCTGATCAGTGCTGCTCATAGCACTATGGATCTGTCAGGACCCTGTAATGAGTAATTGCTGCAGTGTAGACATGGCTGCTGATCAGTGCTGCTCATAGCACTATGGATCTGTCATGTCCCTGTAATGGGTAATTGCTGCAGTGTAGACATGGCGGCTGATCAGTGCTGCTCATAGCTCTATGGATGTCAGGACCCTGTAATGGGTAATTGCTGCAGTATAGACATGGCTCCTGATCAGTGCTGCTCATAGCACTATGGATCTGTCAGGACCCTGTAATGGGTAATTGCTGCAGTGTAGACATGGCGGCTGATCAGTGCTGCTCACAGCACTATGGATGTCAGGACCCTGTAATGGGTAATTGCTGCAGTGTAGACATGGCGGCTGATCAGTGCTGCTCATAGCACTATGGATCTGTCAGGAACCTGTAATGAGTAATTGCTGCAGTGTACACATGCTGGCTGATCAGTGCTGCTCATAGCACTATGGATCTGTCAGGACCCTGTAATGAGTAATTGCTGCAGTGTAGACATGGCTGCTGATCAGTGCTGCTCATAGCACTATGGATCTGTCAGGACCCTGTATTGGGTAATTGCTGCAGTGTAGACATGGCTGCTGATCATTGCTGCTCTTAGCACTATGGATCTGTCAGGACCCTGTAATGGGTAATTGCTGCAGTATAGACATGGCTGCTGATCAGTGCTGCTCATAGCACTATGGATGTCAGGACCCTGTAATGGGTAATTGCTGCAGTGTAGACATGGCTGCTGATTAGTGCTGCTCATAACACTATGGATCAGTCAGGACCCTGTAATGGGTAATTGCTGCAGTGTAGACATGGCTGCTGATCAGTGCTGCTCATAGCACTATGGATCTGTCAGGTCCGTGTAATGGGTAATTGCTGCAGTGTAGACATGGCGGCTGATCAGTGCTGCTCATAGCTCTATGGATGTCAGGACCCTGTAATGGGTAATTGCTGCAGTGTAGACATGGCGGCTGATCAGTGCTGCTCACAGCACTATGGATGTCAGGACCCTGTAATGGGTAATTGCTGCAGTGTAGACATGGCAGCTGATCAGTGCTGCTCATAGCACTATGGATCTGTCAGGACCCTGTAATGGGTAATTGCTGCAGTGTACACATGCTGGCTGATCAGTGCTGCTCATAGCACTATGGATCTGTCAGGACCCTGTAATGAGTAATTGCTGCAGTGTAGACATGGCTGCTGATCAGTGCTGCTCATAGCACTATGGATCTGTCAGGACCCTATATTGGGTAATTGCTGCAGTGTAGACATGGCTGCTGATCAGTGCTGCTTATAGCACTATGGATCTGTCAGGACCCTGTATTGGGTAATTGCTGCAGTGTAGACATGGCTGCTGATCAGTGCTGCTCATAGCACTATGGATCTGTCAGGACCCTGTATTGGGTAATTGCTACAGTGTAGACATGGCGGCTGATCAGTGCTGCTCATAGCACTATGGAACTGTCAGGACCCTGTATTGGGTAATTGCTACAGTGTAGACATGGCAGCTGATCAGTGCTGCTCATAGCACTATGTATCTGTCAGGACCCTGTAATGGGTATTTGCTGCAGTGTAGACATAGCTGCTGATCAGTGCTGCTCATAGCACTATGGATCTGTCAGGACCCTGTAATGTGTAGTTGCTGCAGTGTAGACATGGCTGCTGATCAGTGCTGCTCATGGCACTATGGATCTGTCAGGTTCCTGTAATGAGTAATTGCTACAGTGTAGACATGGCTGCTGATCAATACTGCTCATAGCACTTTCGATCTGTCAGGTTCCTGTAATGGGTAATTGCTGCAGTGTAGACATGGCTGCTGATCAGTGCTGCTCATAGGACTATGTATCTGTCAGGTCCCTGTAATGTTTAATTGCTGCAGTGTAGACATGGCGGCTGATCAGTGCTGCTCATAGCACTATGGATCTGTCAGGGCCCTGTAATGGGTAATTGCTGCAGTGTAGACATGGCTGCTGATCAGTGCTGCTCATAGCACTATGGATCTGTCAGGTCCGTGTAATGTTTTATTGCTGCAGTGTAGACATGGCTGCTGATCAGTGCTGCTCATAGCATTATGGATCTGTCAGTACCCTGTAATGGGTAATTGCTACATTGTATACATGGGTGCTGATCAGTGCTGCTCATAGCACTATGGATCTGTCAGGACCCTGTAATGGGTAATTGCTGCAGTGTAGACATGGCTGCTGATCAGTGCTGCTCATAGCACTATGGATGTCAGGTCCCTGTAATGGGTAATTGCTGCATTGTATACATGGCGGCTGATCAGTGCTGTTCATAGCACTATGGATCTGTCAGGACCCTGTAATGGGTAATTGCTGCAGTGTAGACATGGCTGCTGATCAGTGCTGCTCATTGCTCTATGGATCTGTCAGGACCCTGTAATGGGTAATTGCTGCAGTGTAGACATGGCGGCTGATCAGTGCTACTCATAGCACTATGGATCTGTCAGAACCCTGTAATGGGTAATTGCTACAGTGTAGACATGGCTGCTGATCAGTGCTGCTCATAGAACTATGGATCTGTCGGGTCCCTGTAATGGGTAATTGCTGCAGTGTAGACATGGCTGCTGATCAGTGCTGCTCATAGTGACGCGCCCCTGGGCCTGTGTCGCGCTGCGTTGCGCACGCGGGAGCCTACCCGGAGCCGGATCAGTGGAGGGTTGTAGTCTCGTGGCGGTGACCCGGTCCGTGCCCAGGGAGTCAAACTAGACGGCAGTCTATTAGTAGTAAATAGTTGATGACTACGCCACCCGTTGAGTGCAGCCAGGAAGCTGCTGCTGCAGGGCAGACCGCTGAGGCCGGTGGTAGGATTGTGCAGCGTGATAGTATAACCCCCAACGGGAGGGGTATGGCCTCAGGGCAGCCGACGTGGATGATGGGGGTAGCAGGAACCACTCAGAGACGGTACGGTGTAGTTCAGGGTCTTTACTGGTAACAACGACAGACCCTCCCGGAGTACTTGCTAGCAAACGGGGCCTGGTCAGTCTTTGAGCAGATGGGATCTCCCCTGGCCAGGCGTAGTTGTAGGCCTCCCAAACTGACTGTACTCTTCTGGCTACCTTGCTAGAAGCTGATGTAAGTAGCCCACGTCCCTGAGTGTACCGTGTGGTGCTCACCCGTATGGCCGGTGACTCGGGGCCTTCTAATGGCTTCCGCTCCACGATGGCGGTGCTGGTCCCACGCGTGTGACCGTGCCTTCGGGCTTCTGGGCCAGAGGACCTGAAATCCCCTGCCTGACGGATTCTGCTGCTGGGTAGGAGTTAGTCCCCACAGCCTCGGACTCCGGGTCCGGTAAAGAATCTTCTTAGTCAGGGCGAGCTCTGCAGCTGCCAGCCCCTGACTCCTTGTAACTCTGCTGTTTCCTATGCTGCTTCTTGTCTCCACTCTCCTTGTCTGACTCACCCTGCCTCAGCCCCGGGTTTATACAGGGGAAGTTCTTCCCCTCCCAAGACTGGGCAGGAGGTGTGGCATGCACAGGATCCCTGACCAAAGGACCTCCCACCTGCTCTCAGACATAACATTACATTACTGTGGAAAACCAGACCCCTGGGGTGCCACATTCCCCCCTAGTGAAATTTAGTACTCCGGGACTAAACACATTTAGAAAAACATAACAAAGTATAACAATAACAATACTATAAGAAAAACACATAAGATGGTTTCGGCGTGTCCGCAACCGGATGCAGTCTTTGAAGAAAAGCAAAGGTGTCCATTTCACCAACACAGGGAGACGTAACCAGGTAGGGGTCTGTCCTACCCCGAGTCCTTAACAGTCTCTAGTCCATCCTGGGTTACGCTCCAACTATATACAAGGATTCCCGGTAAATCCACCAAGGTTTCCTAAAAACAACTGGAAACACAAAATTATACACAAGCAACAATACACAGATAAACATAAATAAAACTATTTTTACACTTCAAATTCTCCAGCGTGCGGGTAACTGGCCTCTAGTGGCCCTAGTGGACCTACGGAGCTGACTGTCTAGCCCTGAACTACAGGGTGTAGGAGCTGTCAAGGGTAAACTGGGCAGCTGTCTACCGGCTCTTTGGCTCACTAGGGGTACGGCAGGCTCACTATAAGCAGAGGGTTGATCCTCCTGTTCTGCTTGTGTGGAGTCTCCTGCCTCCTGGACCGGCTGCTCTTCCAGCTCTACCTGTTGCTCCGTAGGCACTTGGGATGCTGGTTGGAGGAACGTGAGGACGGGTACCACAACTGCACCATTGACTTGAGTCCAGGACCGAGGGAAGTCTCCGAGCACAGTACTAACCATATCTTCCCTTTCCTCTACGGGTCGATGGTCTTCTTGTTCCTCTTCAGGGTTCCTCAGTTGTTCGGGACACTTCTTCAGGTGGTCCCGGGATACAATGGCTGTGGTTTCCCCTCCGTCTTTACTGATGGTACAGACCTTCGGGTTCTCGTGGCTTGAGGGCAGTACGGTGTACGGGTCCTTCTCCCACTGGTCATCCAACTTGTGGAGCCGTCTTTTCCTCTTCAAGACCTGCTCTCCGGGTACCAGGGGAACAGCGGGAGCATACTGGTTGTAAGTCTTCTCTTGTCTTTCCCTAGCCTGACAGAGACTTCGCTCCACGCTCTCTTGTACTCTCCGGTACTGCTGCTGCCTCTCTGTGTCCCAGTCTGTTTCTGGTGAAGTGTCCTCAGGTGTCAGGACTCCCATTTCCAGGTCAACAGGTAACTTACCAGGTCTCGCCCTCATTAGGTAAGCCGGGGTACAGTTGGTGGAACCTACCGGGATGTGGTTGTATAGGTCCACCAGATCGGGCAACTTCTCAGGCCACAGACTGCGTTCTTCCAGGGGCAATGTTTTTAGAAGATCCATTACCACCTGGTTCATTTTTTCACAAAGTCCATTAGTTTGCGGATGGTAGGGTGTCGTCCTTATCTTCCGGCAGCCATACAGATTGCAGAATTCCTGGAAGACCTCCGCTTCAAAGGCAGGTCCCTGGTCCGTCAGCACTTGGTCCGGGTACCCGTGTGGACGGCAGAAGTGCTGCTGGAAGGCTCTAGCTGCTGTTTGAGCCGTTAAGTCCTTGACGGGGACGACAACCAAGAACCGGGAGTAATGATCCACGATGGTTAACGCGTAGACGTAGCCACTTCTGCTTGGGGTCAGTTTTACATGATCCAAGGCTACCAGTTCCAACGGTTGCCGGGTGACGATGGACTGCAGGGGAGTCTTCTGGCTGGCCCGGTCCTTCCTTCTCAGATTGCACGGGCCACAGTCTCTGCACCACTTCTCGATGGTTCCCCTCATGCCTACCCAGTGGAACCGCTCGCGCAGCAGGAACTCCAGCTTTTTCCACCCGAAGTGTCCAGCTCCGTCGTGGTATGCCTCCATCACCATGGCTGCGTCTCTTCGTGGCACCACTACTTGCCAGAGTAGTTCATGCGTCCGGGAGTTGACCATTCTGCGGCACAACTTCCCCTTGTAAAGGAATAGTCGACTCTTCTCCGCCCATAGTTGTTTGGCTTCCTCCGGAGCGTCTGGTTCAAGGCGAGCCTCCGGCCGAGTCAGCATCTCCTTCACCAGTCGGACGGCAGGGTCGCTGTCTTGCGTTTCCGCCCAGTTGTAGTGGGGTAAGGGGTTCAACGTAGCAGCCTGCTTACCCCTTACCCGGTGGGAATACTGGATAGTCCCATGACGGTGGAACGCAGGGAGTTCAACTTCTTCCAGTCCCTCCGGATCTTCTCCTTCGTCCGGCAGGTTGGGCATCCTGGACAGGGCATCCGCGTTAGTATTGGAGCGTCCTGCCCGGTATTTGATTGTGAACTCGTAGTTGGACAGACGGGCCATCCACCTCTGCTCCAGGGCACCGAGTCTTGCCGTGTCCAGGTGTGTCAACGGGTTGTTATCCGTGTATACGGTGAACCGGGAAGAAGCGAGGTAATGCCTAAAGCGCTCGGTGACTGCCCATACCACGGCCAGGAACTCTAGCTTAAATGAGCTGTAATTCTCGGGGTTCCTTTCGGTGGGTCGCAGTTTTCGGCTGGCATAGGAGATTACTCGTTCTCTCTCCTGCTGAATCTGGGACAGTACGGCTCCTAGCCCGATGTTACTGGCGTCGGTGTAGAGGATGAAGGGCTGGCTATAGTCCGGGTACGCCAAGATTTCATCCCCCGTGAGGGCCATCTTCAGCTGGCGGAAGGACTCTTCTTCTAGCTCTTCCCATTTGAAGGGCGGCTTCTGGTTCTTGGCCTTTCGGGACTGGCCTATCAGGAGGTCCTGCATAGGCGCTGCCTTTTTGGTGAAACCGGGAATAAACCTTCGGTAGTAGCCTACCAACCCTAGGAACGGCCGCACTTCTTTTACGCTGGAGGGTCTTGGCCATCCCTTAATTGCGGTGATCTTATCGGGGTCGGGAGCCACTCCGTCAGCGCTCACCACGTGTCCCAGGTATTGCACCTTTGGTTTCAGGAGGTGACACTTGGAGGGTTTCACCTTTAGGCCGTAACTCGCCAGAGCTTCGAACACCTCCGCCAGGTGTTTCAGGTGGTCCTCATAAGTTTTGGAGTATACGATGACATCGTCCAGGTACAACAGGACCGTCTCGAAGTTTCTGTGGCCCAGACAGCACTCCATTAATCGTTGGAAGGTTCCTGGGGCGTTGCAGAGTCCGAACGGCATGCAGGTGAACTCGCTAAGTCCCATCGGGGTGGTGAATGCGGTCTTCTCCCGGTCCGCCTCTGCTACATGAACCTGCCAGTACCCGCTAGTGAGATCCAAGGTAGAGAAGAAGTTAGCAGATCTTAAAGCAGCCAATGACTCCTCTATCCTTGGTAAGGGGTACGCATCCTTGTGTGTGATACGGTTGATTTTCCGGTAATCTACACACATCCTCATGGTGTTGTCTTTCTTTTTGACTAAAACTAGTGGGGCTGCCCAGGGGCTACATCTATCCCGGATTACCCCAGCCTCCTTCATGTCTCTAAACATCCCCTTGGCGTGTTGGTAATGTGCAGGGGGTACGGGTCGATACCTCTCTTTTATGGGAGGATGATCTCCCGTGGGGATGCGGTGTTCTACCCCCTTGACTCGCCCGAAGTCTAACGGGTGTTTACTAAACACTCTCTCATACTCTTGAACCACCCGATAGACTCCTTGTTTCTGATGTGAGGGAGTGGAATCAGTACCCAAATGTAGTTGCTGACACCAGTCCTCCATGTCTTTCTTAGAGCCGTTACCTTCCTCCGGGTGAGATGGAGGCAAGGGTTCCACAGATTGTATAGAATTTTGATTAGTGGTATATAATTTGGCTAGCGTGGCATACCGGGGCAGGTACACTTCCCTCTCCCCGATATTTATTATGCGAATGGGCACCCTCCCATGGCGTACATTGACCACCCCCCGTGCTGTCAAAATGGTGGGCCTACTGTCTGAGTAAACTGGTTCTACCATTGCCTGGTAATCTCTACCTCTCAGACCAATAGCTGCCCGGCACCAAATCATCATTTCACTTTTTGGGGGCATGGCAATAGGAAAAGGGTCACACATTCTTACGCTACCAATCTCACCGCCGGAGAGTTCCACTTGTTGCCGTTGCATCAGTGCCCGGATCTCTTTCTGGAGCACCCGCTGCTCGCCGGAGCTGGCGTTCTTGGCAACCTGCTGTAAAAGGAAAATCACCTCTGCAAGACAATTTTCAATTACGTTAGTTCCTAGAGTTATTTTTGGGTGACTCTCATGTTTATCAATATCTACAATGATCAGTCCCTGTGCGGCCAGTTCGACTCTACCGATTTTGAGGGTCACCTCTTTAAATCCGATCTGTGGCACGGGCTGGCCATTGCTGGCGATGATACTCAAGTTGTCGTCAGGGTAGCGGGTAATATCCGAGTCATTCCAGTACTGCTTGAAGAGCACGTACGGGATGGTGGTGACCTGTGACCCGGTATCCAGTAGGGCACTCATGGGAATGCCATCCAGTACCACAGGCAAGACTGGACGTCCTCCCACATATCTGTCGCGCCAGTTCGATGGGCCTGGTGATCTTTTTCCTGGGGGTTGGCCCTCTACCCCAGGTTGTGCCCGTTTAAAGAACAGTACCTTTCCATATGTCCGGGTTGATTGCAGCGGCGGCAGATGGGTCGTCCGTCCTCGCTGTATCGGTCACTGGGTCTTCCTCTGGCCGGTGGGGTCCTCCTTGGTCGACGCCACGGGATGTCCTCCGGTCCGGATGCCAGCTGGATCTTCCCTGGGGTGGAAACCTGTAAAGACTGCACAGTTCGGGTTAGCGCAGCAACGCTCTTAGCTAGTTCTTGGACCTGATGGTGTAGGTCTGGAGCCGGGTCATTGTCCAAAGCCTGCGCATCAGCTCCCACAGGCCCTGCCGACAAGGGCGCCGCCTCCTGGTGGTAAGTGATAGCTGGGCGCCTGTGGGTAACAACGCCACCCGGTGCTGGTTCTCGGAGCACCCGGATAGCTCTATCCTTGAACTGTGCAAAGTCCAGATGGGGATCCTGTAAGGCCATTGCCCGCAACTGGGTTCGGTGGGCATTGCAATATAAACCCTCTATAAATTGTTCAGTCAATAGCCTGTCCTCGTTTCCCACCCCATCAGGGTCGGTCTGCTTTATGGCCCTCAGGGCCTCTTGTAGGTTTAGTGCATAGTCCCTTATACTCTCATGCGCTCGCTGCTTGCACCCGTAGAATCTAAGCTTAATCTCGGCTGAGGTGCGGGTATCAAAGGTGTCCTTCAGCCGGGTTAGTATCCCTGCGACAGTCTTCCTCCCAGGTGGCCAGGATTTTACTTCCCTTTTGGCTGCCCCGGTTAGTTGGGCCACCAGGATGCTCACTTTTTGCTCTTCTGTGAGGGGGTACACCTGGAAGAGGCTATCCAGCTTTTCTCTAAAGTCATGCAGGGTATGTGACTCCCCTGAGTACTGGGGTAGCCAAGCTGCTCCCGGGATATAGGGCATGGTGAAGGGCATAACTGCAGCAGCGGTGGCGCTGGCGGGGGTTGAGGCAGTGAAGCTCTCCTCCGTATCCGACATCTTCCTCCCCCCTAGTGGACCGTGGCCTACCTTGTGATGATCCTGTTCCGTAGGCCGCGGCTCCGCAGTGGATCGTCAGGGTTGAGGACCTTCCGTCGCGCTCCGGTGACGTCGGCGTCTGCTGGGCTCCTTCCAGGACCTTACGCAACGTCCGGACGTGAGGCGGGGCTTCAGTTCTCGCGCGCTTTCGGAGTCCACGCCCCTCTTCTTCCCGCGCGGCGTCCTCAAGATGGCGTCCAATGGCGGGAAAACTCCACGAATGGCGGGAAGAAGGTCGAAGATGGCGCCGGATGGCGGGAAAACTTCGCGGATGGCGGGAAGAAGGTAGAAGATGGCGCCGGATGGCGGAAAACCTCCACGGATAGCGGGAATCTTCACCACTGGTAAGTTTGAACAGTCTTTGCTTTTCAGGCACGCAGTACCCGGTGGTTGCGGGCACGAAATCCTGCCGACTACGCCAAAGTTAACGCGCCCCTGGGCCTGTGTCGCGCTGCGTTGCGCACGCGGGAGCCTACCCGGAGCCGGATCAGTGGAGGGTTGTAGTCTCGTGGCGGTGACCCGGTCCGTGCCCAGGGAGTCAAACTAGACGGCAGTCTATTAGTAGTAAATAGTTGATGACTACGCCACCCGTTGAGTGCAGCCAGGAAGCTGCTGCTGCAGGGCAGACCGCTGAGGCCGGTGGTAGGATTGTGCAGCGTGATAGTATAACCCCCAACGGGAGGGGTATGGCCTCAGGGCAGCCGATGTGGATGATGGGGGTAGCAGGAACCACTCAGAGACGGTACGGTGTAGTTCAGGGTCTTTACTGGTAACAACGACAGACCCTCCCGGAGTACTTGCTAGCAAACGGGGCCTGGTCAGTCTTTGAGCAGATGGGATCTCCCCTGGCCAGGCGTAGTTGTAGGCCTCCCAAACTGACTGTACTCTTCTGGCTACCTTGCTAGAAGCTGATGTAAGTAGCCCACGTCCCTGAGTGTACCGTGTGGTGCTCACCCGTATGACCGGTGACTCGGGGCCTTCTAATGGCTTCCGCTCCACGATGGCGGTGCTGGTCCCACGCGTGTGACCGTGCCTTCGGGCTTCTGGGCCAGAGGACCTGAAATCCCCTGCCTGACGGATTCTGCTGCTGGGTAGGAGTTAGTCCCCACAGCCTCGGACTCCGGGTCCGGTAAAGAATCTTCTTAGTCAGGGCGAGCTCTGCAGCTGCCAGCCCCTGACTCCTTGTAACTCTGCTGTTTCCTATGCTGCTTCTTGTCTCCACTCTCCTTGTCTGACTCACCCTGCCTCAGCCCCGGGTTTATACAGGGAAGTTCTTCCCCTCCCAAGACTGGGCAGGAGGTGTGGCATGCACAGGATCCCTGACCAAAGGACCTCCCACCTGCTCTCAGACATAACATTACATTACTGTGGAAAACCAGACCCCTGGGGTGCCACAATAGCACTATGGATGTCAGGACCCTGTAATGGGTAATTGCTGCAGTGTAGACATGGCGGCTGATCAGTGCTGCTCATAGCACTATGGATGTCAGGACTCTGTAATGGGTAATTGCTGCAGTGTAGACATGGCTGCTGATCACTGCTGCTCATAGCACTATGGATCTGTCAGGACCCTGTAATGGGTAATTGCTGCAGTGTAGACATGGCTGCTGATCAGTGCTGCTCATAGCACTATGGATGTCAGGACCCTGTAATGGGTAATTGCTGCAGTGTAGACATGGCTGCTGATTAGTGCTGCTCATAACACTATGGATCAGTCAGGACCCTGTAATGGGTAATTGCTGCAGTGTAGACATGGCTGCTGATCAGTGCTGCTCACAGCACTATGAATCTGTCAGGTCCGTGTAATGGGTAATTGCTGCAGTGTAGACATGGCGGCTGATCAGTGCTGCTCATAGCTCTATGGATGTAAGGACCCTGTAATGGGTAATTGCTGCAGTGTAGACATGGCGGCTGATCAGTGCTGCTCACAGCACTATGGATGTCAGGACCCTGTAATGGGTAATTGCTGCAGTGTAGACATGGCGGCTGATCAGTGCTGCTCATAGCACTATGGATCTGTCAGGACCCTGTAATGGGTAATTGCTGCAGTGTACACATGCTGGCTGATCAGTGCTGCTCATAGCACTATGGATCTGTCAGAACCCTGTAATGGGTAATTGCTACAGTGTAGACATGGCTGCTGATCAGTGCTGCTTATAGCACTATGGATCTGTCAGGACCCTGTATTGGGTAATTGCTGCAGTGTAGACATGGCTGCTGATCAGTGCTGCTCATAGCACTATGGATCTGTCAGGACCCTGTATTGGGTAATTGCTGCAGTGTAGACATGGCTGCTGATCAGTGCTGCTCATAGCACTATGGATCTGTCAGGACCCTGTATTGGGTAATTGCTACAGTGTAGACATGGCGGCTGATCAGTGCTGCTCATAGCACTATGGAACTGTCAGTACCCTGTGTTGGGTAATTGCTACAGTGTAGACATGGCAGCTGATCAGTGCTGCTCATAGCACTATGTATCTGTCAGGACCCTGTAATGGGTATTTGCTGCAGTGTAGACATAGCTGCTGATCAGTGCTGCTCATAGCACTATGGATCTGTCAGGACCCTGTAATGTGTAGTTGCTGCAGTGTAGACATGGCTGCTGATCAATACTGCTCATAGCACTTTCGATCTGTCAGGTTCCTGTAATGGGTAATTGCTGCAGTGTAGACATGGCTGCTGATCAATGCTGCTCATAGGACTATGTATCTGTCAGGTCCCTGTAATGTTTAATTGCTGCAGTGTAGACATGGCGGCTGATCAGTGCTGCTCATAGCACTATGGATCTGTCAGGGCCCTGTAATGGGTAATTGCTGCAGTGTAGACATGGCTGCTGATCAGTGCTGCTCATAGCACTATGGATCTGTCAGGTCCCTGTAATGTTTTATTGCTGCAGTGTAGACATGGCTGCTGATCAGTGCTGCTCATAACATTATGGATCTGTCAGGACCCTGTAATGGGTAATTGCTACATTGTAGACATGGGTGCTGATCAGTGCTGCTCATAGCACTATGGATCTGTCAGGACACTGTAATGGGTAATTGCTGCAGTGTAGACATGGCTGCTGATCAGTGCTGCTCATAGCACTATGGATCTGTCAGGTCCCTGTAATGGGTAATTGCTGCAGTGTATACATGGCGGCTGATCAGTGCTGTTCATAGCACTATGGATCTGTCAGGACCCTGTAATGGGTAATTGCTGCAGTGTAGACATGGCTGCTGATCAGTGCTGCTCATTGCTCTATGGATATGTCAGGACCCTGTAATGGGTAATTGCTGCAGTGTAGACATGGCGGCTGATCAGTGCTACTCATAGCACTATGGATCTGTCGGGTCCCTGCAATGGGTAATTGCTGCAGTGTAGACATGGCTGCTGATCAGTGCTGCTCATAGCACTATGGATGTCAGGACCCTGTAATGGGTAATTGCTGCAGTGTAGACATGGCGGCTGATCAGTGCTGCTCATAGCACTATGGATGTCAGGACTCTGTAATGGGTAATTGCTGCAGTGTAGACATGGCTGCTGATCACTGCTGCTCATAGCACTATGGATCTGTCAGGACCCTGTAATGGGTAATTGCTGCAGTGTAGACATGGCTGCTGATCAGTGCTGCTCATAGCACTATGGATGTCAGGACCCTGTATTGGGTAATTGCTGCAGTGTAGACATGGCTGCTGATCAGTGCTGCTCATAGCACTATGGATCTGTCAGGTCCCTGTAATGGGTAATTGCTGCAGTGTAGACATGGCGGCTGATCAGTGCTGCTCATAGCTCTATGGATGTCAGGACCCTGTAATGGGTAATTGCTGCAGTTTAGACATGGCTCCTGATCAGTGCTGCTCATAGCACTATGGATCTGTCAGGACCCTGTAATGGGTAATTGCTGCAGTGTAGACATGGCGGCTGATCAGTGCTGCTCACAACACTATGGATGTCAGGACCCTGTAATGGGTAATTGCTGCAGTGTAGAAATGGCGGCTGATCAGTGCTGCTCATAGCACTATGGATCTGTCAGGAACCTGTAATGGGTAATTGCTGCAGTGTACACATGCTGGCTGATCAGTGCTGCTCATAGCACTATGGATCTGTCAGGACCCTGTAATGAGTAATTGCTGCAGTGTAGACATGGCTGCTCATCAGTGCTGCTCATAGCATTATGGATCTGTCAGGACCCTGTATTGGGTAATTGCTGCAGTGTAGACATGGCTGCTGATCATTGCTGCTCATAGCACTATGGATCTGTCAGGATCCTGTAATGGGTAATTGCTGCAGTGTAGACATGGCTGCTGATTAGTGCTGCTCATAACACTATGGATCAGTCAGGACCCTGTAATGGGTAATTGCTGCAGTGTAGACATGGCTGCTGATCAGTGCTGCTCATAGCACTATGGATCTGTCAGGTCCGTGTAATGGGTAATTGCTGCAGTGTAGACATGGCGGCTGATCAGTGCTGCTCATAGCACTATGGATGTCAGGACCCTGTAATGGGTAATTGCTGCAGTGTAGACATGGCAGCTGATCAGTGCTGCTCATAGCTCTATGAATCTGTCAGGACCCTGTAATGGGTAATTGCTGCAGTGTACACTTGCTGGCTGATCAGTGCTGTTCATAGCACTATGGATCTGTCAGGACCCTGTAATGGGTAATTGCTGCAGTGTAGTCATGGCTGCTGATCAGTGCTGCTCATTGCTCTATGGATCTGTCAGGACCCTGTAATGGGTAATTGCTGCAGTGTAGACATGGCGGATGATCAGTGCTACTCATAGCGCTATGGATCTGTCAGGACCCTGTAATGGGTAATTGCTACAGTGTAGACATGGCTGCTGATCAGTGCTGCTCATAGAACTATGGATCTGTCGGGTCCCTGTAATGGGTAATTGCTGCAGTGTAGACATGGCGGCTGATCAGTGCTGCTCATAGCACTATGGATGTCAGGACTCTGTAATGGGTAATTGCTGCAGTGTAGACATGGCTGCTGTTCACTGCTGCTCATAGCACTATGGATCTGTCAGGATCCTGTAATGGGTAATTGCTGCAGTGTAGACATGGCTGCTGATCAGTGCTGCTCATAGCACTATGGATGTCAGGACCCTGTAATGGGTAATTGCTGCAGTGTAGACATGCTGGCTGATCAGTGCTGCTCATAGCACTATGGATCTGTCAGGACCCTGTAATGAGTAATTGCTGCAGTGTAGACATGGCTGCTGATCAGTGCTGCTCATAGCACTATGGATCTGTCAGGTCCCTGTAATGGGTAATTGCTGCAGTGTAGACATGGCGGCTGATCACTGCTGCTCATAGCTCTATGGGTGTCAGGACCCTGTAATGGGTAATTGCTGCAGTGTAGACATGGCTCCTGATCAGTGCTGCTCATAGCACTATGGATCTGTCAGGACCCTGTAATGGGTAATTGCTGCAGTGTAGACATGTCGGCTGATCAGTGCTGCTCACAGCACTATGGATGTCAGGACCCTGTAATGGGTAATTGCTGCAGTGTAGACATGGCGGCTGATCAGTGCTGCTCATAACACTATGGATCAGTCAGGACCCTGTAATGGGTAATTGCAGTGTAGACATAGCTGTTGATCAGTGCTGCTCATAGCACTATGGATCTGTCAGGTCCGTGTAATGGGTAATTGCTGCAGTGTAGACATGGCGGCTGATCAGTGCTGCTCATAGCACTATGGATCTGTCAGGTCCGTGTAATGGGTAATTGCTGCAGTGTAGACATGGCGGCTGATCAGTGCTGCTCATAGCACTATGGATCTGTCAGGACCCTGTAATGGGTAATTGCTGCAGTGTACACATGCTGGCTGATCAGTGCTGCTCATAGCACTATGGATCTGTCAGTACCCTGTAATGAGTAATTGCTGCAGTGTAGACATGGCTGCTGATCAGTGCTGCTCATAGCACTATGGATCTGTCAGGACCCTGTATTGGGTAATTGCTGCAGTGTAGACATGGCTGCTGATCAGTGCTGCTTATAGCACTATGGATCTGTCAGGACCCTGTATTGGGTAATTGCTGCAGGGTAGACATGGCTGCTGATCAGTGCTGCTCATAGCACTATGGATCTGTCAGGACCCTGTATTGGGTAATTGCTGCAGTGTAGACATGGCTGCTGATTAGTGCTGCTCATAACACTATGGATCTGTCAGGTCCCTGTAATGGGTAATTGCTGCAGTGTAGACATGGCTGCTGATCATTGCTGCTCATAGCACTATGGATCTGTCAGGACCCTATGTTGGGTAATTGCTGCAGTGTAGACATGGCTGCTGATCAGTGCTGCTTATTACACTATGGATCTGTCAGGACCCTGTATTGGGTAATTGCTGCAGTGTAGACATGGCTGCTGATCAGTGCTGCTCATAGCACTATGGATCTTTCAGGACCCTGTATTGGGTAATTGCTGCAGTGTAGACATGGCTGCTGATCAGTGCTGCTCATAGCACTATGGATCTGTCAGGACCCTATGTTGGGTAATTGCTGCAGTGTAGACATGGCTGCTGATCAGTGCTGCTTATAGCACTATGGATCTGTCAGGACCCTGTATTGGGTAATTGCTGCAGTGTAGACATGGCTGCTGATCAGTGCTGCTCATAGCACTATGGATCTGTCAGGACCCTATGTTGGGTAATTACTGCAGTGTAGACATGGCTGCTGATCAGTGCTGCTTATAGCACTATGGATCTGTCAGGACCCTGTATTGGGTAATTGCTGCAGTGTAGACATGGCTGCTGATTAGTGCTGCTCATAGCACTATGGATCTGTCAGGTCCCTGTAATGGGTAATTGCTGCAGTGTAGACATGGCTGCTGATCAGTGCTGCTCATAGCACTATGGATCTGTCAGGACCCTATGTTGGGTAATTGCTGCAGTGTAGACATGGCTGCTGATCAGTGCTGCTTATAGCACTATGGATCTGTCAGGACCCTGTATTGGGTAATTGCTGCAGTGTAGACATGGCTGCTGATCAGTGCTGCTCATAGCACTATGGATCTGTCAGGACCCTGTATTGGGTAATTGCTGCAGTATAGACATGGCTGCTGATCAGTGCTGCTCATAGCACTATGGATCTGTCAGGACCCTGTAATGTGTAATTGCTGCAGTGTAGACATGGCTGCTGATCAGTGCTGCTCATAGCACTATGGATCTGTCAGGTTCCTGTAATGAGTAATTGCTACAGTGTAGACATGGCTGCTGACCAATGCTACTCATAGCACTATGGATCTGTCAGGACCCTGTAATGGGTAATTGCTGCAGTGTAGACCTGTCTACTGATCAGTGCTGCTCATAGCACTATGGATCTGTCAGGTCCCTGTAATGGGTAATTGCTGCAGTGTAGACATGGCTGCTGATCAGTGCTGCTCATAGCACTATGGATCTGTCAGGTCCCTGTAATGGGTAATTGCTGCAGTGTAGACATGGCTGCTGATCAGTGCTGCTCATAGCACTATGGATCTGTCAGGTCCCTGTAATGGGTAATTGCTGCAGTGTAGACCTGTCTGCTGATCAGTGCTGCTCATAGCACTATGGATCTGTCAGGACCCTGTAATGGGTAATTGCTGCAGTGTAGACATGGCGGCTGATCAGTGCTGCTCATAGCACTATGGATGTCAGGACCCTGTAATGGGTAATTGCTGCAATGTAGACATGGCTGCTGATCTGTGCTGCTCATAGCACTATGGATCTGTCAGGACTCTGTATTGGGTAATTGCTACAGTGTAGACATGGCGGCTGATCAGTGCTGCTCATAGCACTATGGATGTCAGGACCCTGTAATGGGTAATTGCTGCAGTGTAGACATGGCTGCTGATCAGTGCTGCTCATAGCACTATGGATCTGTCAGGACCCTGTATTGGGTAATTGCTGCAGTGTAGACATGTCTGCTGATCATTGCTGCTCATAGCACTATGGGTCTGTCAGGACCCTGTAATGGGTAATTGCTGCAGTATAGACATGGCTGCTGATCAGTGCTGCTCATAGCACTATGGATGTCAGGACCCTGTAATGGGTAATTGCTGCAGTGTAGACATGGCTGCTGATTAGTGCTGCTCATAACACTATGGATCAGTCAGGACCCTGTAATGGGTAATTGCTGCAGTGTAGACATGCTGGCTGATCAGTGCTGCTCATAGCACTATGGATCTGTCAGGACCCTGTAATGAGTAATTGCTGCAGTGTAGACATGGCTGCTGATCAGTGCTGCTCATAGCACTATGGATCTGTCTTGTCCCTGTAATGGGTAATTGCTGCAGTGTAGACATGGCGGCTGATCAGTGCTGCTCATCGCTCTATGGATGTCAGGACCCTGTAATGGGTAATTGCTGCAGTGTAGACATGGCTCCTGATCAGTGCTGCTCATAGCACTATGGATCTGTCAGGACCCAGTAATGGGTAATTGCTGCAGTGTAGACATGGCGGCTGATCAGTGCTGCTCACAGCACTATTGATGTCAGGACCCTGTAATGGGTAATTGCTGCAGTGTAGACATGGCGGCTGATCAGTGCTGCTCATGGCACTATGGATCTGTCAGGAACCTGTAATGGGTAATTGCTGCAGTGTACACATGCTGGCTGATCAGTGCTGCTCATAGCACTATGGATCTGTCAGGACCCTGTAATGAGTAATTGCTGCAGTGTAGACATGGCTGCTGATCAGTGCTGCTCATAGCACTATGGATCTGTCAGGACCCTGTATTGGGTAATTGCTGCAGTGTAGACATGTCTGCTGATCATTGCTGCTCATAGCACTATGGATCTGTCAGGACCCTGTAATGGGTAATTGCTGCAGTATAGACATGGCTGCTGATCAGTGCTGCTCATAGCACTATGGATGTCAGGACCCTGTAATGGGTAATTGTTGCAGTGTAGACATGGCTGCTGATTAGTGCTGCTCATAACACTATGGATCAGTCAGGACCCTGTAATGGGTAATTGCTGCAGTGTAGACATGGCTGCTGATCAGTGCTGCTCATAGCACTATGTATATGTCAGTTCTGTGTAATGGGTAATTGCTGCAGTGTAGACATGGCGGCTGATCAGTGCTGCTCATAGCTCTATGGATGTCAGGACCCTGTAATGGGTAATTGTTGCAGTGTAGACATGGCTGCTGATTAGTGCTGCTCATAACACTATGGATCAGTCAGGACCCTGTAATGGGTAATTGCAGTGTAGACATAGCTGTTGATCAGTGCTGCTCATAGCACTATGGATCTGTCAGGTCCGTGTAATGGGTAATTGCTGCAGTGTAGACATGGCGGCTGATCAGTGCTGCTCATAGCACTATGGATCTGTCAGGTCCGTGTAATGGGTAATTGCTGCAGTGTAGACATGGCGGCTGATCAGTGCTGCTCATGGCACTATGGATCTGTCAGGAACCTGTAATGGGTAATTGCTGCAGTGTACACATGCTGGCTGATCAGTGCTGCTCATAGCACTATGGATCTGTCAGGACCCTGTAATGAGTAATTGCTGCAGTGTAGACATGGCTGCTGATCAGTGCTGCTCATAGCACTATGGATCTGTCAGGACCCTGTATTGGGTAATTGCTGCAGTGTAGACATGTCTGCTGATCATTGCTGCTCATAGCACTATGGATCTGTCAGGACCCTGTAATGGGTAATTGCTGCAGTATAGACATGGCTGCTGATCAGTGCTGCTCATAGCACTATGGATGTCAGGACCCTGTAATGGGTAATTGTTGCAGTGTAGACATGGCTGCTGATTAGTGCTGCTCATAACACTATGGATCAGTCAGGACCCTGTAATGGGTAATTGCTGCAGTGTAGACATGGCTGCTGATCAGTGCTGCTCATAGCACTATGGATCTGTCAGTTCTGTGTAATGGGTAATTGCTGCAGTGTAGACATGGCGGCTGATCAGTGCTGCTCATAGCTCTATGGATGTCAGGACCCTGTAATGGGTAATTGCTGCAGTGTAGACATGGCGGCTGATCAGTGCTGCTCACAGCACTATGGATGTCAGGACCCTGTAATGGGTAATTGCTGCAGTGTAGACATGGCGGCTGATCAGTGCTGCTCATAGCACTATGGATCTGTCAGGACCCTGTAATGGGTAATTGCTGCAGTGTACACATGCTGGCTGATGAGTGCTGCTCATAGCACTATGGATCTGTCAGGACCCTGTAATGAGTAATTGCTGCAGTGTAGACATGGCTGCTGATCAGTGCTGCTCATAGCACTATGGATCTGTCAGGACCCTATATTGGGTAATTGCTGCAGTGTAGACATGGCTGCTGATCAGTGCTGCTTATAGCACTATGGATCTGTCAGGACCCTGTATTGGGTAATTGCTGCAGTGTAGACATGGCTGCTGATCAGTGCTGCTTATAGCACTATGGATATCAGGAACCTGCAATGGGTAATTGCTGCAGTGTAGACATGGCTGCTGATCAGTGCTGCTCATAACACTATGGATCAGTCAGGACCCTGTAATGGGTAATTGCTGCAGTGTAGACATGGCTGCTGATCAGTGCTGCTCATAGCACTATGGATCTGTCAGGTCCGTGTAATGGGTAATTGCTGCAGTGTAGACATGGCGGCTGATCAGTGCTGCTCATAGCACTATGTATCTGTCAGGTCCGTGTAATGGGTAATTGCTGCAGTGTAGACATGGCGGCTGATCAGTGCTGCTCATAGCACTATGGATCTGTCAGGACCCTGTAATGGGTAATTGCTGCAGTGTACATAACGCGCCCCTGGGCCTGCTGTGTCACGCAGCGTCTCGATGAGGGTTGTAGTCTCCGAGTGGCGGGGACCCGGTCCGTGCCCAGGGGGTCAGACTCAGTGTGTGGCAGTCTTGATAGATGTTATTTGAGTGTCGACTACGCCACCCGTTGATTTGCAGCTATGGAGCTGCCGCTGCAGGTCAGACCGCTGAGGCCGGTGTAGAATTGTGCAGCGTGATAGTATAACCCCCAACGGGAGGGGTATGGCCTCAGGGCAGCCGACGTGGAAGATGGGGGTAGCAGGAACCACTCAGAGACGGTGCGGTGTAATTCAGGGTCTTTACTGGTAACAACGATAGACCCTCCCGGAGTACTTGCTAGCGAACGGGGCCTGGTCAGTCCTTGAGCAGATGGGATCTCCCCTGGCCAGGCGGAGTTGTAGGCCTCCCAAACTGACTGTACTCTTCTGGCTACCTTGCTAGAAGCGGATATAAGTAGCCCACGTCCCTGAGTGTACCGTGTGGTGCTCACCCGTATGGCCGGTGACTCGGGGCCTTCTATTGGCTTCCGCTCCACGATGGCGGTGCTGGTCCCACACGTGTGACCGTGCCTTCGGGTTTCTGGGCCTGAGGACCTGAAATCCCCTGCCGGTCGGCTTCTGCTGCTGGGTAAGAGTTAGTCCCCACAGCCTCGGACGCCGGGTCCGGTAAGAAAACTTCTCAGTCAGGGCGAGCTCTGCAGCTGCCAGCCCCTGACTCGTAGTAGTATTGCTCCCACTGAGCTCCAGCTGTTTCTTCCTATGACTGTCTCTTGTCTCTACTCTCCTTGACTCCTAACCCTCCTTCAGCCCCGGGTTTATATAGGGGAAGTTCTTCCCCTCCCAAGACTGGGCAGGAGGTGTGGCATGCACAGGATCCCTGACCAAAGGACCTCCCACCTGCTCTCAGACATAACATCTCTATCACTGTGGCAACCAGACCCCTGGGGTGTCACATTCCCCCCTAGTGAAATTTAGTACTCCGGGACTAAACATATTTTAGAAAAACATAACAAGATAAAAACAATAATAATACAATGAGAAAAACATATAAAGATGGTTACGGCATGTCCGTAACCGGGTGCAGTCTTTGAAGAAAAGCAAGGTGTCCATTTCACCAAAACAGGGAGACGTAACCAGGTAGGGGTTTGTCCTACCCCGAGTCCTTAACAGTCTTTAGTCCGTCCTGGGTTACGCTCCAACTATGTACAAGGATTCCCGGTAAATCCACCAAGGACTCCTACATATAACTAGAAACACAAAATTATACACAAGCAACAATACACAGGTAAACATAAATAAAACAATTTATACACTTCAAATCCTCCACCGTGCGGGTAACTGGCCTCTAGTGGCCCTAGTGGACCTACGGAGCTGACTGCCTAGCCCTGAACTACAGGGTGTAGGAGCTGTCAAGGGTAAACTGGGCAGCTGTCTACCGGCTCTTTGGCTCACTAGGGATATGGCAGGCTCACCGCAAGCAGAGGGTTGATCCTCCTGGTCTGCGGGTGTGGGGTCTTCTGCCTCCTGGACCGGCTGTTCTTCCAGCTCTACCTGTTGCTCCGTAGGTGCTTGGGATGCTGGTTGGAGGAAGGTGAGTACGGGTACCACAACCGCACCATTGACTTGAGTCCAAGACCGAGGGAAGTCCCCGAGCACGGTACTAACCATATCTTCCCTTTCCTCTACGGGTCGATGGTCTTCTTGTTCCTCTTCAGGGTTCCTCAGTTGTTCGGGACACTTCTTCAGGTGGTCCCGGGATACAATAGCTGTGGTTTCCCCTCCGTCTTTACTGATGGTACAAACCTTCGGGTTCTCGTGGCTTGAGGGCAGTACGGTGTACGGGTCCTTTTCCCACTGGTCGTCCAACTTGTGGAGCCGTCTCTTTCTCTTCAAGACCTGCTCTCCGGGTACCAGGGGAACAGCGGGAGCATACTGGTTGTAAGTTTTCTCTTGTCTTTCCCTAGCCTGACAGAGACTTCGCTCCACGCTCTCCTGTACTCTCCGGTACTGCTGCTGCCTCTCCGTGTCCAAGTCTGTTTCTGGTGAAGTGTCCTCGGGTGTCAGGACTCCCATTTCCAGGTCAACAGGTAACTTACCAGGTCTTGCCCTCATTAGGTAAGCCGGGGTACAGTTGGTGGAACCTACCGGGATGTGGTTGTATAGGTCCACCAGATCGGGCAACTTCTCAGGCCACAGACTGCGTTCTTCCAGGGGCAACGTTTTTAAAAGATCCATTACCACCTGGTTCATTTTCTCACAAAGTCCATTAGTTTGCGGATGGTAGGGTGTCGTCCTTATCTTCCGGCAGCCATACAGATTGCAGAATTCCTGGAAGACCTCCGCTTCAAAGGCAGGTCCCTGGTCCGTCAGCACTTGGTCCGGGTACCCGTGTGGACGGCAAAAGTGCTGCTGGAAGGCTCTAGCTGCTGTTTGAGCCGTTAAGTCCTTGACGGGGACGACAACCAAGAACCGGGAGTAATGATCCACGATGGTTAACGCGTAGACGTAGCCACTTCTGCTTGGGGTCAGTTTTACATGATCCAAGGCTACCAGTTCCAACGGTTGCCGAGTGACGATGGACTGCAGGGGAGTCTTCTGGCTGGCACGGTCCTTCCTTCTCAGGTTGCACGGGCCACAGTCTCTGCACCACTTCTCAATGGTTCCCCTCATGCCTACCCAGTGGAATCGCTCGCGCAGCAGGAACTCCAGCTTCTTCCACCCGAAGTGTCCAGCTCCGTCATGGTATGCCTCCATCACCATGGCTGCGTCTCTTCGTGGCACCACTACTTGCCAGAGTAGTTCATGCGTCCGGGAGTTAACCATTCTGCGGCACAACTTCCCCTTGTAAAGGAACAGTCGACTCTTCTCTGCCCATAGTTGTTTGGCTTCCTCCGGAGCGTCTGGTTCAAGGCAAGCCTCCGGGCGAGTCAGCATCTCCTTCACCAGTCGGACGGCAGGGTCGCTGTCTTGCGTTTCCGCCCAGTTGTAGTGAGGTAAGGGGTTCAACGTAGCAGCCTGCTTACTCCTTACCCGGTGGGAATACTGGATAGTCCCATGACGGTGGAACGCAGGGAGTTCAACTTCTTCCAGTCCCTCCGGATCTTCTCCTTCGTCCGGCAGGTTGGGCATCCTGGACAGGGCATCCGCGTTGGTATTGGAGCGTCCGGCCCGGTATTTGATTGTGAACTCGTAGTTGGACAGACGGGCCATCCACCTCTGCTCCAGGGCACCGAGTCTTGCCGTGTCCAGGTGTGTCAACGGGTTGTTATCCGTGTACACGGTGAACCGGGAAGAAGCGAGGTAATGCTTAAAGCGCTCGGTGACTGCCCATACTACGGCCAGGAACTCTAGCTTAAATGAGCTGTAATTCTCGGGGTTCCTTTCGGTGGGTCGCAGTTTTCGGCTGGCGTAGGCGATTACTCGTTCCTTCCCCTGCTGGATCTGGGACAGTACGGCTCCTAGCCCGATGTTACTGGCGTCGGTGTAGAGGATAAAGAGCTGGCTATAATCCGGGTACGCCAGGATTTCGTCCCCCGTGAGGGCCATCTTCAGCTGGCGGAAGGACTCTTCTTCCAACTCCTCCCATTTGAAGGGCGGCTTCTGGTTCTTGGCCTTCCGGGACTGGCCTATCAGGAGGTCCTGCATAGGTGCTGCCTTTTTGGTGAAACCGGGAATAAACCTTCGGTAGTAGCCTACCAACCCGAGGAACTGCCGCACTTCTTTTACGCTGGAGGGGCTTGGCCATTCCTTAATTGCGGTGATCTTATCAGGGTCGGGAGCCACTCCGTCAGCGCTCACCACGTGTCCCAGGTACTGCACCTTTGGTTTCAGGAGGTGACACTTGGAGGGTTTCACCTTTAGGCCGTAACTCGCCAGAGCTTCGAACACTTCCGCCAGGTGTTTCAGGTGGTCCTCATATGTCTTGGAATATACGATGACATCGTACAGGTACAACAAGACCGTCTCGAAGTTTCTGTGGCCCAGACAACACTCCATTAGTCGTGGGAAGGTTCCTGGTGCGTTGCAGAGTCCGAACGGCATGCAGGTGAACTCGCTAAGTCCCATCGGGGTGGTGAATGCGGTCTTCTCCCGGTCCGCCTCTGCTACAGGAACCTGCCAGTACCCGCTAGTGAGATCCAAGGTAGAGAAGAAGTTAGCAGATCTTAAAGCAGCCAATGACTCCTCTATCCTTGGTAAGGGGTACGCATCCTTGTGTGTGATACGGTTGATTTTCCGGTAATCTACACACATCCTCATGGTGTTGTCTTTTTTTCTGACTAAGACTAGTGGAGCTGCCCAGGGGCTACAGCTATCCCTGATCACCCCAGCCTCCTTCATGTCTCTAAGCATCCCCTTGGCGTGTTGGTAGTGGGCAGGGGGTACGGGTCGATACCTCTCTTTTATAGGAGGATGGTCTCCCGTGGGGATGTGGTGTTCTACCCCCTTGACTCGCCCGAAGTCTAACGGGTGTTTACTGAACACTCTCTCGTACTCCTGAACCACCCGATAGACTCCTTGTTTCTGGTGTGAGGGAGTGGAGTCAGTACCCAGATGTAGTTGCTGACACCAGTCCTCCATGTTTTTCTTAGAGCCGTTACCTTCCTCCGGGTGAGATGGAGGCAAGGGTTCCACAGATTGTATAGAATTTTGGTTAATGGTATATAATTTGGCTAGCGTGGCATACCGGGGCAGGTACACTTCCCTCTCCCCGATATTTATTATGCGAACGGGCACCCTCCCATGGCGTACATCAACCACCCCCCGTGCTGTCAAAATGGTGGGCCTACTGTCTGAGTAAACTGGTTCTACCATTGCCTGGTAATCCCTACCTCTCAGACCAATAGCTGCCCGGCACCAAATCATCATTTCACTTTTTGGGGGCATGGCAATAGGAAAAGGGTCACACATTCTTCTTACGCTACCAATCTCACCGCCGGAGAGTTCCACCTGTTGCCGTCGCATCAGTGCCCGGATCTCTTTCTGGAGCACCCGCTGCTCGCCGGAGCTGGCGTTCTTGGCAACCTGCTGTAAAAGGAAAATCACCTCTGCAAGACAATTTTCAATTACATTAGTTCCTAGAGTTATTTTTGGATGACTCTCATGTTTGTCAATATCTACAATGATCAGTCCCTGTGCTGCCAGTTCGACTCTACCGATTTTGATGGTCACCTCTTTAAATCCGATCTGTGGCACGGGCTGGCCATTGCTGGCGATGATACTCAAGTCGTCGTCAGGGTAGCGGGTAATATCCGAGTCATTCCAGTACTGCTTAAAGAGCACGTACGGGATGGTGGTGACCTGCGACCCGGTGTCCAGTAGGGCACTCATGGGAATGCCATCCAGTACCACCGGCAAGACTGGACGTCCTCCCACATATCTGTCGCGCCAGTTCGATGGGCCTGGTGATCTTTTTCCTGGGGGTTGGCCCTCTACCCCAGGTTGTGCCCGTTTAAAGAACAGTACCTTGCCATATGTCCGGGTTGATTGCAGCGGCGGCAGATGGGTCGTCCGTCCTCGCTGTATCGGTCACTGGGTCTTCCTCTGGCCGGTGGGGTCCTCCTTGGTCGACGCCACGGGATGTCCTCCGGTCCGGATGCCAGCTGGATCTTCCCTGGGGTGGAAACCTGTAAAGACTGCACAGTTCGGGTTAGCGCAGCAACGCTCTTAGCTAGCTCTTGGACCTGATGGTGTAGGTCTGGAGCCGGGTCATTGTCCAAAGCCTGCGCATCAGCTCCCACAGGCCCTGCCGACAAGGGCGCCGCCTCCTGGTGGTAAGTAATAGCTGGGCGCCTGTGGGTCATAACGCCACCCGGTGCCGGTTCTCGGAGCACCCGGATGGCTCTGTCCTTGAACTGTGCAAAGCCCAGATGGGGATCCTGTAAGGCCATCGCCCGCAACTGGGTTCGGTGGGCATTACAATACAGTCCCTCTATAAATTGTTCAGTCAACAGCCTGTCCTCGTTTCCCACTCCATCAGGGTCGGTCTGCTTAATGGCCCTCAGGGCCTCTTGTAGGTTTAGTGCATAGTCCCTTATACTCTCATGCGCTCGCTGCTTGCACCCGTAGACTCTAAGCTTAATCTCGGCTGAGGTGCGGGTATCAAAGGTATCCTTCAGCCGGGTTAGTATCCCTGCGACAGTCTTCCTCCCAGGTGGCCAGGATTTTACTTCCCTTTTAGCTGCCCCGGTTAGTTGGGCCACCAGGATGCTCACTTTTTGCTCTTCTGTGAGGGGGTACACCTGGAAGAGGCTATCCAGCTTTTCTCTAAAGTCATGCAGGGTATGTGACTCCCCTGAGTACTGGGGTAGCCAAGCTGCTCCCGGGATATAGGGCATGGTGAAGGGCATAACTGCAGCAGCGGTGGCGCTGGCGGGGGTTGAGGCAGTGAAGCTCTCCTCCGTATCCGACATCTTCCTCCCCCCTAGTGGACCGTGGCCTACCTTGCGATGATCCTGTTCCGTAGGCCGCGGCTCCGCAGTAGATCGTCAGGGTTGAGGACCTTCCGTCGCGCTCCGGTGACGTCGGCGTCTGCTGGGCTCCTTCCAGGACCTTACGCAACGTCCGGACGTGAGGCGGGGCTTCAGTTCTCGCGCGCTTTCGAAGTCCACGCCCCTCTTCTTCCCGCGCGACGTCCTCAAGATGGCGTCCAACGGCGGGAAAACTCCACGGATGGCGGGAAGAAGGCCGAAGATGGCGCCGGATGGCGGGAAAACTTCGCGGATGGCGGGAAGAAGGCAGAAGATGGCGCCGGATGGCGGGAAACCTCACCACTGGTAAGTTTGAACAGTCTTTGCTTTTCAGGCACGCAGTACCCGGTGGTTGCGGGCACGAAATCCTGCCGACTACGCCAAAGTTGACGCGCCCCTGGGCCTGCTGTGTCGCGCAGCGTCTCGCGCACGGGGGCTTACCCGGAACCGGATCAGATGAGGATTGTAGTCTCCGAGTGGCGGGGACCCGGTCCGTGCCCAGGGGGTCAGACTCAGTGTGTGGCAGTCTTGATAGATGGTATTTGAGTGTCGACTACGCCACCTGTTGATTTGCAGCTATGGAGCTGCCGCTGCAGGGCAGACCGCTGAGGCCGGTGTAGAATTGTGCAGCGTGATAGTATAACCCCCAACGGGAGGGGTATGGCCTCAGGGCAGCCGACGTGGAAGATGGGGGTAGCAGGAACCACTCAGAGACGGTGCGGTGTAATTCAGGGTCTTTACTGGTAACAACGATAGACCCTCCCGGAGTACTTGCTAGCGAACGGGGCCTGGTCAGTCCTTGAGCAGATGGGATCTCCCCTGGCCAGGCGGAGTTGTAGGCCTCCCAAACTGACTGTACTCTTCTGGCTACCTTGCTAGAAGCGGATATAAGTAGCCCACGTCCCTGAGTGTACCGTGTGGTGCTCACCCGTATGGCCGGTGACTCGGGGCCTTCTATTGGCTTCCGCTCCACGATGGCGGTGCTGGTCCCACACGTGTGACCGTGCCTTTGGGTTTCTGGGCCTGAGGACCTGAAATCCCCTGCCGGTCGGCTTCTGCTGCTGGGTAAGAGTTAGTCCCCACAGCCTCGGACGCCGGGTCCGGTAAGAAAGCTTCTCAGTCAGGGCGAGCTCTGCAGCTGCCAGCCCCTGACTCGTAGTAGTATTGCTCCCACTGAGCTCCAGCTGTTTCTTCCTATGACTGTCTCTTGTCTCTACTCTCCTTGACTCCTAACCCTGCTTCAGCCCCGGGTTTATATAGGGGAAGTTCTTCCCCTCCCAAGACTGGGCAGGAGGTGTGGCATGCACAGGATCCCTGACCAAAGGACCTCCCACCTGCTCTCAGACATAACATCTCTATCACTGTGGCAACCAGACCCCTGGGGTGTCACATACACATGCAGGCTGATCAGTGCTGCTCATAGCACTATGGATCTGTCAGGACCCTGTATTGGGTAATTGCTGCAGTGTAGACATGGCTGCTGATCAGTGCTGCTCATAGCACTATGGATCTGTCAGGTCCCTGTAATGGGTAATTGCTGCAGTGTAGACATGGCTGCTGATCAGTGCTGCTCATAGCACTATGGATCTGTCAGGTCCCTGTAATGGGTAATTGCTGCAGTGTAGACATGGCTGCTGATCAGTGCTGCTCATAGCACTATGGATCTGTCAGGTCCCTGTAATGGGTAATTGCTGCAGTGTATATATGGCGGCTGATTAGTGCTGTTCATAGCACTATGGATCTCTCAGGACCCTGTAATGGGTATTTGCTGCAGTGTAGACATGGCTGCTGATCAGTGCTGCTCATTGCTCTATGGATCTGTCAGGACCCTGTAATGGGTAATTGCTGCAGTGTAGAAATGGCGGCTGAACAGTGCTGCTCATAGCACTATGGATCTGTCAGGTCCCTGTAATGGGTAATTGCTGCAGTGTAGACATGGCTGCTGATCAGTGCTGCTCATAGCACTATGGATCTGTCAGGACCCTGTAATAGGTAATTGCTGCAGTGTAGACATGGCTGCTGATCAGTGCTGCTCATAGCACTATGGATCTGTCAGGTCCCTGCAATGGGTAATTGCTGCAGTGTAGACATGGCTGCTGATCAGTGCTGCTCATTGCTCTAAGGATCTGTCAGGACCCTGTAATGGGTAATTGCTGCAGTGTAGACATGGCGGCTGAACAGTGCTGCTCATAGGACTATGGAGCTGTCAGGTCCCTGTAATGGGTAATTGCTGCAGTGTAGACATGGCTGCTGATCAGTGCTGCTCATAGCACTATGGATCTGTCAGGACCCTGTAATAGGTAATTGCTGCAGTGTAGACATGGCTGCTGATCAGTGCTGCTCATAGCACTATGGATCTGTCAGGTCCCTGTAATGGGTAATTGCTGCAGTGTAGACATGGCTGCTGATCAGTGCTGCTCATAGCACTATGCATCTGTCAGGACCCTGTAATGGGTAATTGCTGCAGTGTAGACATGATGGCTGATCAGTGCTGCTCATAGCACTATGGATCTGTCAGGACCCTTTAATGGGTAATTGCTGCAGTGTAGACATGGTGGCTGATCAGTGCTGCTCATAGCACTATGGATCTGTCAGGTCCCTGTAATGGGTACTTGCTGCAGTGTAGACATGGCTGCTGATCAGTGCTGCTCATAGCACTATGGATCTGTCAGGACCCTGTAATGGGTAATTGCTGCAGTGTAGACATGGCTGCTGATCAGTGCTGCTCATAGCACTATGGATCTGTCAGGACCCTGTAATGGGTAATTGCTGCAGTGTAGACATGGCGGCTGATCAGTGCTGCTCATAGCACCATGGATCTGTCAGGACCCTGTAATGGGTAATTGCTGCAGTGTAGACATGGCGACTGATCAGTGCTGCTCATAGCACTATGGATCTGTTAGGTCCCTGTAATGGGTAATTGCTGCAGTGTAGACATGGCTGCTGATCAGTGCTGCTCATAGCACTATGGATCTGTCAGGTCCCTGTAATGGGTAATTGCTGCAGTGTAGACATGGCTGCTGATCAGTGCTGCTCATAGCACTATGGATCTGTCAGGACCCTGTAATAGGTAATTGCTGCAGTGTAGACATGGCTGCTGACCATTGCTGCTGATAGCACTATGGATCTGTCAGGGCCCTGTAATGGGTAATTGCTGCAGTGTAGACATGGCAGCTGATCAGTGCTGCTCATAGCACTATGGATCTGTCAGGTTCCTGTAATGTGTAATTGCTGCAGTGTAGACATGGCTGCTGATCAGTGCTGCTCATAGCACTATGGATCTGTCAGGACCCTGTAATGGGTAATTGCAGTGTAGACATGGCTGCTGATCAGTGCTGCTCATAGCTCTATGGATCTGTCAGGTCCCTGTAATGGGTAATTGCTGCAGTGTAGACATGGCTGCTGATCAGTGCTGCTCATAGCACTATGGATCTGTCAGGACCTTGTAATGGGTAATTGCTGCAGTGTAGACATGGCGGCTGATCAGTGCTGCTCATAGCACTATGGATCTGTCAGGACCCTGTAATGGGTAATTGCTGCAGTGTAAACATGGCTGCTGATCAGTGCTGCTCATAGCACTATGGATCTGTCAGGTCCCTGTAATGGGTAATTGCTGCAGTGTAGACATGGCTGCTGATCAGTGCTGCTCATAGCACTATGGATCTGTCAGGACCCTGTAATGGGTAATTGCTGCAGTGTAGACATGGCTGCTGATCAGTGTTGCTCATAGCACTATGGATCTGTCAGGACCCTGTAATAGGTAATTGCTGCAGTGTAGACATGGCTGCTGATCAGTGCTGCTCATAGCACTATGGATGTCAGGACCCTGTAATGGGTAATTGATGCAGTGTAGACATGGCTGCTGATCAGTGCTGCTCATAGCACTATGGATGTCAGGACCCTGTAATGGGTAATTGATGCAGTGTAGACATGGCTGCTGATCAGTGCTGCTCATAGCACTATGGATCTGTCAAGACCCTGCAATGGGTAATTGCAGTGTAGACATGGCTGCTGATCAGTGCTGCTCATAGTGCTATGGATGTCAGGACCCTGTAATGGGTAATTGCTGCAGTGTAGACATGGCTGCTGATCAGTGCTGCTCATAGCACTATGGATCTGTCAGGTCTCTGTAATGGGTAATTGCTGCAGTGTAGACATGGCTGCTGATCAGTGCTGCTCATAGCACTATGGATCTGTCAGGACCCTGTAATGGGTAATTGCTGCAGTGTAGACATGGCTGCTGATCAGTGCTGCTCATAGCACTATGGATCTGTCAGGACCCTGTAATGGGTAATTGCTGCAGTGTAGACATGGCTGCTGATCAGTGCTGCTCATAGCACTATGGATCTGTCAGGTCCCTGTAATGGGTAATTGCTGCAGTGTAGACATGGCGGCTGATCAGTGCTGCTCATAGCACTATGTATCTGTCAGGTCTGTGTAATGTGTAATTGCTGCAGTGTAGACATGGCTGCTGATCAGTGCTGCTCATAGCACTATGGATCTGTCAGGACCCTGTAATGGGTAATTGCTGCAGTGTAGACATGGCTGCTGATCAGTGCTGCTCATAGCACTATGGATCTGTCAGGACCCTGTAATGGGTAATTGCTGCAGTGTAGACATGGCTGCTGATCAGTGTTGCTCATAGCACTATGGATCTGTCAAGACCCTGTAATAGGTTATTGCTGCAGTGTAGACATGGCTGCTGAACAGTGCTGCTCATAGCACTATGGATGTCAGGACCCTGTAATGGGTAATTGATGCAGTGTAGACATGGCTGCTGATCAGTGCTGCTCATAGCACTATGGATGTCAGGACCCTGTAATTGGTAATTGATGCTGTGTAGACATGGCTGCTGATCAGTGCTGCTCATAGCACTATGGATCTGTCAGGACCCTGCAATGGGTAATTGCTGCAGTGTAGACATGGCTGCTGATCAGTGCTGCTCATAGCACAATGGATGTCAGGACCCTGTAATGGGTAATTGCTGCAGTGTAGACATGGCTGCTGATCAGTGCTGCTCATAGCACTATGGATCTGTCAGGTCCCTGTAATGGGTAATTGCTGCAGTGTAGACATGGCTGCTGATCAGTGCTGCTCATAGCACTATGGATCTGTCAGGACCCTGTAATGGGTAATTGCTGCAGTGTAGACATGGCTGCTGATCAGTGCTGCTCATAGCACTATGGATCTGTCAGGACCCAGTAATGGGTAATTGCTGCAGTGTAAACATGGCTGCTGATCAGTGCTGCTCATAGCACTATGGATTTGTCAGGTCCCTGTAATGGGTAATTGCTGCAGTGTAGACATGGCGGCTGATCAGTGCTGCTCATAGCACTATGGATCTGTCAGGGCCCTGTAATGTGTAATTGCTGCAGTGTAGACATGGCTGCTGATCAGTGCTGCTCATAGCACTATGGATCTGTCAGGACCCTGTAATGGGTAATTGCTGCAGTGTAGACATGGCGGCTGATCAGTGCTGCTCATAGCACTATGGATCTGTCAGGACCCTGTAATGGGTAATTGCTGCAGTGTAGACATGGCTGCTGATCAGTGCTGCTCATAGCACTATGGATCTGTCAGGACCCTGTAATGGGTAATTGCTGCAGTGTAGACATGGCTGCTGATCAGTGCTGCTCATAGCACTATGGATGTCAGGACCCTGTAATGGGTAATTGCTGCAGTGTAGACATGGCTGCTGATCAGTGCTGCTCATAGCACTATGGATCTGTCAGGACCCTGTAATGGGTAATTGCTGAAGTGTAGACATGGCTGCTGATCAGTGCTGCTCATAGCACTATGGATCTGTCAGGACCCTGTAATAGGTAATTGCTGCAGTGTAGACATGGCTGCTGATCAGTGCTGCTTATAGCACTATGGATCTGTCAGGACCCTGTAATGGGTAATTGCTGCAGTGTAGACATGGCTGCTGATCAGTGCTGCTCATAGCACTATGGATCTGTCAGGGCCCTGTAATGGGTAATTGCTGCAGTGTAGACATGGCTGCTGATCAGTGCTGCTCATAGCACTATGGAACTGTCAGGTCCCTGTAATGGGTAATTGCTGCAGTGTAGACATGGCTGCTGATCAGTGCTGCTCATAGCTCTATGGATCTGTCAGTTCCCTGTAATGGGTAATTGCTGCAGTGTAGACATGGCTGCTGATCAGTGCTGCTTATAGCACTATGGATCTGTCAGGTCCCTGTAATGGGTAATTGCTGCAATGTAGACATGGGTGCTGATCAGTGCTGCTCAAAGGGATCTGTCAGGACCCTGTAATGTGTAATTGCTGCAGTGTAGACATGGCTGCTGATCAGTGCTGCTCATAGCACTATGGATCTGTCAGGACCCTGTAATGGGTAATTGCTGCAGTGTAGACATGGCTGCTGATCAGTGCTGCTCATAGCACTATTAATCTGTCAGGTCCCTGTAATGGGTAATTGCTGCAGTGTAGACATGGCTGCTGATCAATGCTGCTCATAGCACTATGGATCTGTCAGGACCCTGTGATGGGTAATTGCTGCAGTGTAGACATGGCGGCTGATCAGTGCTGCTCATAGCACTATGGATCTGTCAGGACCCTGTATTGGGTAATTGCTGCAGTGTAGACATGGCTGCTGATCAGTGCTGCTCATAGCACTATGGATCTGTCAGGACCCTGTAATGGGTAATTGCTGCAGTGTGGACATGGCTGCTGATCAGTGCTGCTCATAGCACTATGGATCTGTCAGGTCCCTGTAATGGGTAATTGCTGCAGTGTAGACATGGCTGCTGATCAGTGCTGCTCATAGCACTATGGATCTGTCAGGGCCCTGTAATGGGTATTTGCTGCAGTGTAGACATGGCGGCTGATCAGTGCTGCACATAGCACTATGGATCTGTCAGGTCCCTGTAATGGGTAATTGCTGCAGTGTAGACATGGCTACTGATCAGTGCTGCTCATAGCACTATGGATCTCTCAGGACCCTGTAATGGGTAATTGCTGCAGTGTAGACTTGGCTGCTGATCAGTGCTGCTCATAGCACTATGGATCTGTCAGGACCCTGTAATGGGTAATTGCTGCAGTGTAGACATGGCGGCTGATCAGTGCTGCTCATAGCACTATGGATCTGTCAGGACCCTGTGATGGGTAATTGCTGCAGTGTAGATATGGCTGCTGATCAGTGCTGCACATAGCACTATGGATCTGTCAGGTCCCTGTAATGGGTAATTGCTGCAGTGTAGACATGGCTACTGATCAGTGCTGCTCGTAACACTATGGATCTGTCAGGACCCTGTAATGGGTAATTGCTGCAGTGTAGACATGGCTGCTGATCTGTGCTGCTCATAGGGATCTGTCAGGTCCCTGTAATGGGTAATTGCTGCAGTGTAGACATGGCGGCTGATCAGTGCTGCTCATAGCACTATGGATCTGTCAGGTCCCTGTAATGGGTAATTGCTGCAGTGTAGACATGGCTGCTGATCAGTGCTGCTCATAGCACTATGGATCTTTCAGGACCCTGTAATGGATACCTGCTGCAGTGTAGACATGGCTGCTGATCAGTGCTGCTCATAGCACTATGGATCTGTCAGGTCTCTGTAATCGGTAATTGCTGCAGTGTAGACATGGCGGCTGATCAGTGCTGCTCATAGCACTATGGATCTGTCAGGACCCTGTAATGGGTAATTGCTGCAGTGTAGACATGGCTGCTGATCAGTGCTGCTCATAGAACTATGGATCTCTCAGGACCCTGTAATGGGTAATTGCTGCAGTGTAGACATGGCGGCTGATCAGTGCTGCTCATAGCACTAAGGATCTGTCCGGTCCCTGTAATGGGTTGCTGCTGTGGTTGGAGGTACAGGCCTCTATTCTCTGGTCCTGGCATCTGTAGGAGGATCATCGCTATAACACTGGGCACCTGCTTACCAGGATTGGCCTCCTTTTCTGAGCTTATGCTATATTCCTCCTGACAAGGACCAGCATAATGAAGGGCTCCTCTAATATTCCTGAGTTGTGGTGTGAGGAGATTGTCCAGGGGTTGGTGAGGAGGACACTACTTGTTTGTGTGTTGTACAATGAAACGTGGCTCATTCTTATATTTTGCCTGCAGAATCTGACTATAATGGCGACCGTGATCTACACTGACCAGGAGAACGGTGATGTTAATGCTGCGCTGTTGTCCAGAGATCGTGCACAACTATCAGGTGTCGGTAAATGGTTTCTAAAGGTAACGGCTGATCTGGCCCCAATTCATCAAGGGGTTTAATAGATTTCTAGCAGAACTCTGACAAGTCAAAACTTTTATGCAACTTAATGATTAAAAATTGTGACCTTTTTAGCACTTTCATGCCAGGTCAGCCAGCTCTGTCAAGTGGGTGGAGCATGGACAGGGCATGGTGGAGCCGCCTGATACTCATGGAAAGTTGGGACTTACAGCACCACTCCAGCTTTTTTTGTTTGGTTTTCAGCGCTGGGATGGCTCTTTTAAATGTAGGGCCTCTGGTCATATACTCGCCCTCCGGCGTCTTCACTGTTTTTCGGCATTGTTATGTTCCTATGGCACTATCTTGTGAGCGCAGCTGACTGGCCATAAGTCAGAAGCTACGACACAAGATCTCAATGCAACTCTATGGAAGCCAGAACAAGGCTCTCATAGACTTGTATGGGAAAGTGACCTCCGCAGCTCCATGAAACACTGGAGCAGCCAACAGGTCACTCTTCACCGGACAACGATGGGAGCAACTCTGGAAAACAAAGGCGGCAGCAAGTGACTATGAGACCGGCAATTGTATATGAAGCGCCACTCCAGCAATGCAGTAAAAAAACACCCCTCCAGTGTTTTGGTTTTTTACAAATTAATTGCGCCTCCCCACAAGTGTTAATTGGGGGTCCACCTCATAATGAACTTGGTTTCTTCTGCCCACCCATCTTTACAGAAGCAATAATCAAAGTTTTTATTCTCAATATATTGCAATCATCATATTGTATAGCACTTAAAATTTTAGAAGGCAGAAGGCGAAATGTACGTCTGAGTTGGGTTTTTTTTTCCTGGGTTTGGCAATGCAATCCTACACAGGTATTATGTCTCACTGTTGTACTTCAATACATCTACATTTGGCTGTTGGGATCTATGAATGATTATTTCATTCTTAGAAGGACCCTGAGTCAGGTAACCTAATGACTAGTAGATTCACAGCCATCTGGATCAAAAATCCTGTTATGTGAGGTTGTGCTGCCGCCTAGTGGCTTCCTATTCTTTTACATAACCCTCTACACCAGGGGTCCTCAAACTTTTTAAACAGGGGGCCAGTTCACGGTCCCTCAGACCATTGGAGGGCCGGAATATAGTTTTAAAAAAAACTATGAACAAATTACTATGCACACTGCACATATCTTATTTTGTAGTTAAAAAAAACAATACAGTAACAAATACAATATTTAAAATGAAGAACAAGTAAAGTTAAATCAACCAGTATTTCAATAGGTAGGTAACTGTACCCAATAGGCAGCATAGGTCCTCAATAGGCAGGTAAATGTCCCCAATAGGCAGGTAAATATCCCCAATAGGCAGCATAGGTCCTCAATGGGCAGGTAAATGTTCCCAATAGGCAGGCTGTTTCCCCCTTATAATGCCATATGCAGGCTGTTCCACCCCTTATAATGCCCCATGCAGCATGTCACCCCCCCCCATATAATGCCCCATGCAGCATGTCACCCCCACCATATAATGCCCCATGCAGCATGTCAACCCCCCCCCCATATTATGCCCCATGCAGGATGTCCCTTCCCCCCCCATATAATGCCCCATGCAGGATGTCACCCCCCATATAATGCCCCATGCAGGATGTCCCTTCCCCCCCATATAATGCCCCATGCAGGATGTCACCCCCCATATAATGCCCTATGCAGCATGTCACTCCCCATATAATGCCCCATGCAGCATGTCACCCCCCATATAATGCCACATGCAGCATGTCACCCCCCCATATAATGCCCTATGCAGCATGTCACCACCCATATAATGCCCCATGCAGCATGTCACCCCCCCATATAATGCCCCATGCAGCATGTCACCCCCCCATATAATGCCACATGCAGCATGTCACCCCCCCATATAATGCCCCATGCAGGATGTCACCCCCCATATCATTCCCCATGCAGGATGTCACCCCCCCATATAATGACCTATGCCTCCATACATTAAAAAAAAATAAATCCAATACTCACCTCACTCCTCCTCACCTGCTGCCGCTGCTCTGGTCTGGTCTGGACTCCAGCGTCGCGGCGGCGTCGTCCCTCTCTGTTCTCCCTGTGACAGCACTCGGGAGAGTGCGGTGTAAAGACGTCACCGCGCCCTCTGACCTGAGACGTCACAGGAAGCGCACAGCAGGAAGACAGCGGATCTGCGGAGGCACGGGAAGAGGTAAGTATCCGCCTGCCGGGGCCCTGAGCAAGCGGGCGGAAGGGCGGGCAATGGCACCGCTCTCCTCTCCTCCGCCCATAGCCCGGCGGGCCGGATAAAAATCCTCCGCGGGCCGCAGTTTGAGGACCCCTGCTCTACACTGTCCATGTGTCCATTGCGACACACCCATTTTTGGATGTCGTTATATTTACAATGTGATTGGACATTTTTGATAATATTTATAAGCTGTATGTAGAAACAGGAGGTCAGTTTTCCTTGTATGAGTCATAAGTCACTGCAAAAGTCCCTGGCAGGGGGATGAGAGCAGCTGGGTCAGGAGGGGAATGATTTTTGCAGGGAAGAGTCTTCCTAATTCTACATAGAGCAGAGAAAAGAGAATAATTAGCCCAGTAGAAAGGTATAATGAGCAGCTGTAAGTACAGTGCTGTATAATCTGATTACAATATACTAAGAGGATAAGCTCTGATGGGAGAGGGTCTTTAAGCCTGTCATGTATTGGGTAATGAGTTGGGGTGTCAGTCTCCATCAGTGCTGGCTGAACACTGACTATCCTGCTCAGATTACTACACATGGCGCTGCTCCTCCTCCCTGTAGTACGGGCTACGCAGGACGGTGCCGAGGCTCCAGATTCTACCTGCACAGCAACAAGGTCCCAACACTTCTACCTCTATAACTTGCCTAATGCAGACGCAAACCTGCAGCCTTTCCACTGAGATCTTGTCGGCCTTCTACACTGCCATGGCTTTGTCTGCACAATGTAGCTTAAAGGGAATGTCCACTTCTTAAGCTTCCTAGAAGTCTACAAGACCACCCCTGATCTCTACAATATAAGGTCGGTGTTCCTCTAACCCCCTGCCTTATTTGGCAAATGGGTTCAATTTTCTATAGAAGTGGCAGAATTTAACCCCTTCCTGACCATGTTATTTCCCGTCTCTGCATTTTTCTTACTCTTCTAAGAGCAGTAACTTTATTTTTCTGTCAGTACAGCCATATGAGGGTTTTTGTTTTTATGCCGTTCACTGATCAGGTAAATTATTTTTATATTTTGATTGGACTTTTACAGAAGTAACGCCCATATGTTTATTTTAAAATGGGTCATAGAGGGGCAGGGGTGATTTGAATGTTCAGATTATACTTTTTCCTTTTTGTCCCCTTAGGGGACTTGAACATGCAATCATCTGATTTCTTGTGTTATGTACAGCAATACTGCAGTATATAGCCAGCATTCACAGATCTGTCATGACAGGCATGGGTCTTTTCAGCAGACTCCTTCCTGGCAGTGATGGCATCCCATGATCGTGTTACAGGGGCACAGATGGGCACATGGCATGACTCCCTTCTCAGTTCGCTGGTAATGCTGCTGTCCATCTCTAACAGGTGGAGCTCTGGCCTACATGTGGCTATTAAAGGCAGATGATGGCTAAATATCACAGCCATCATCTTCCAGGCGAGAAGTCACATCTGGCATATGATGTAACTGCAAATCATGTTGGTAAGGGGTTAAAGTGCCACTCCAGTGGGGTTTTGTCACGTGAAATCCTTTTAGTGCAGAAATGACGTAGTCCTTTTGGGCATGAGGGCTGGGTGCTGGGATTACTAGTACACCTGACATCCAGGTGGGCATAATTCTGTTCCTTGTATATTGGAAGACTTTTGCCTCTGCAGCTTTGGTGTTGGCAATCTTTCACTTTCATGCCCATTGATGGTCCACATGGTTGGCTCAGGAACCGTCCTCACATGATCTAGATTTCCCTAAAGGAAAGTCGCTGTGTGGGGGAAAAATGGGGGAGTCTGTGATGCACCTTATGCCACGGCGCCTGGTGTGCTAAGGCGTGTTAGGTTGCATGAGGCTAAATATCCGGGACTTCATGTTACGGCTGTTGGTATTCATTTAATTAAGGGGGGAGGGGATGTTAAATGAGGGAGTGATGGCGGTAAAAGAACAAAATCTACTTTGATTAATACAGACTGTGTATTAGTACAATGTTATAATGTTGATGGTCAGACGCAGGAGTGGGTACAGAGGGGGGCATGTGACAGTTCATTTTCAATCGTTAAAATATGGTTAAGCAGGTTAATGTAGTATCCTGGAATATTAGAGGTATGGGAGATCACAACTAAAGATTTACAGGAGACGGATTGCGATACGGGGGCCGCTGCGGCACTGAGCAAGCTTTGGAGGGGGCCGGCCTATCATTCTACACATAGTACTTATTCTAGGGGGGTTAGTAGATTGATTCATCCGAATTTACCCTTTGAATGTGAAGGAAGTATTTGTGACAGGGAGGGAAGGTATGTATGTCTAGTGTGCAGAGTGGCTGGGCTTAGAACTTGTCTAATTGCTCTGTATGTTCCTCCACCTTTCTCTATACAGACTGTGCGCCAGCTATTCCCGTGGATAACGGAATTTGCTACCATACCCCCGTTAGTCATCGGTGATTTTAATATGTACCTACACGCTGAGCTTGATAAGTATAGGGGTAATGTTGGGGGAGGGGCTGCTCAAGAGACGTCGTTGGCAAGGGTCTTGCAGGAAATTAGCTTGGTAGATGTGTGGCGGGCTCGATTCCCAAATGTTAAGCAGTATTCGTGTTACTCGCCATCCTATTCCTCTGTCCAGAATTGACCTGGCTCTGGGAAATAGTCATCTAGTCCCTCTAGTTACTAAAGTAGAATACTGCACGAGATTGTTATCTGATCATTCACCATTATTGGTTGTTTTGGGGGTCGATCCTGGCACCATAAACAGAAGGGCACTGTGGAGGTTTAACCCCTACTGGCTGGATGTATTTGGGGAACAGATGGACTTAGCAGGTAAATTGGATCGTTTCTTTAAAGACAACATAGGCTCTGCCCCTTTAAATACGGTATGGGAAGCCATGAAGGCATTTTTACGGGGGATCCTGATTAAGGAAATTTCCATGATCAAATCCAAAAACAGGGCCCGTCTTCAGGAGCTGCGGAGGGAAGTAGACATATTGGAACAGAGGTATGTTGGGTCCCCAAGCATAGAGAATAGGGAACACTGGACACGAGCACAGGCTACACTAAATGATCATATATTGAAACAAGCGGAGCATAAACGGTTCTTTCTTAAACAGCAATTTTATGTGGAGGGAGAGAGTACAGGGCACTTACTGGCCACCATAGCCAAGGCCCAGACTGGGGCTCCTATGATTGCAACTATCAGGGATACTAAGGGTGTGGTAATTACTGATTCAATGGAAGTTTTACAGACAATTATACTCCTCCAAACTGACTAAGGCGCAAAGGGACATAGATCTCTATCTTCATGATATGCAAATACCATGTCTGACAGATGACCAGAGAGAGCAACTAGATGCACCAATTACACTGGAGGAGATGCAGGAAGCTTTAAAAGATTTTCAAAATAACAAGGCCCCTGGTACTGATGGGATCCTCGCGGAAATTTATAAGGAAGCTGGGGGGTTTTGCTTCCCAGGTTACTGGAAGGGCTTAAGGGGGCGAGGGAGGGGGGGGGCTTTGCCGACTTCAATGAGGGAGGCTAGCATAGTTCTTTTGACAAAACCTGGAAAGGATGCATTAAACCCTGAATCATATAGGCCAATATCCTTACTCTCGGTAGATGTAAAAATTTTAGCTAAGGTCTTGGCTACCAGACTGGTGGCGGTTATCACACATTTGGTTGCAGAAGACCAGACTGGGTTTATACCGGCCAAGTCGACGGCAATTAATTCTTAATCTGCAAATGCAGTCCCAAAATGCGGGTGGTAGGGCAGTGCTATCACTTGACGCCGCTAAGGCTTTTGATAGTGTCGAATGGGAGTATTTATGGGCTGTTTTGAGAAAGATGGGGTTTGGTACTGGATTTCGGGCCTGGCCGCGGCTTCTGTATAACAATCCAGTAGCTCAGATTCGAATTAATGGCAATCTTTCTGGTAGCATTGAAATGGGCAGAGGCACGCGTCAGGGCTGCCCGTTGTCTCCCTTACTGTTCGACCTGGCTATGGAGCCGTTGGCTGTTAAGCTTCGCTCCAGCAGCGAAATACAGGGGTTCCGCTATAAAACACTGGAGGAGCGGGTAGCCCTATATGCCGACGACCTTCTGTTGTTTTTGGGCGACACGGAGCAATCTCTGACGACGGCTATGAATTTAATAAGGGAGTTTGGAGATCATTCTGGCCTACAGATTGATTGGGATAAATCAGTTCTTATGCCGGTGGATGGTTTGTCTCTGAATACTAGGGCAGGGAATACTTGATTGAAGATTGTGCGAGAATTTAAATATCTCGGAGTTAGAGTGACCACATCTATCGGAGATTACATTCCTTTAAACTTACTTGAACTGCTTACCAGATTTCAACAAAAGGCCACTACTTGGAGCAAACTCCCCCTATCAGTAGTAGGTCGAACTAACTTCATTAAAATGGTGTTAATGCCCCAATTATTATATATCCTTCATAATTCACCTGTCTGGGTCCCCATGAGAAAATTTTATAAATTTCAAGCACTATTTCGGGAATTGATCTGGAAAAAAGGGGTTGGATACACTTCAAAGGCCCAAAGATCACAGGGGACTAGCCGCACCTAATCCATGGATATATTTTCTAGCCTCTCAGACTCAACAACTCTGGTTAATTCAGGGGAACCTAGATAAACTGATACGTCTACTCAAACACAATTTGCCAATTACCTCCTTTCTAGAAACGGGAATCTCGGGGTGGGAAGCTAGGCGGCATCTTCCGACCCTAGCACTTATGGGGAAAACGTGGCAGAAAATCAAACTGTTGTTGGGAATAGAGGGTTTTACCCCGTTGTGGCATAATGCGGGCCTTCCAGAGATCCAGAAATTGAAAGGATTCGGAATATGGGAAAAATTGGGAATAACTAATGTGGCACAAATATTAGAGGGGGAAATATTTAAATCGTTCCATCAGCTGAAAGAAGAATACTGTATTCCACAAACTAGTTTCTACTTTTATCTCCAAATAAGGCATGCATGGTTTGTACAGCCGCGACATATGCAGAGTAAAATCCAACATCATCTACTGTTTAACACATTATTATGCCATAGAGGTGGGAAGGGATTGATTTCCAGAATCTACAGGATACTTATGCAGCAATTTCAGTGGGACTGACCCTTAAATGTTAAGGAGAGGTGGGAGCATGACATTGGTACTATAACCTCGGAAGAATGGGAAGATGTGGTGGGGAGCGTTCCGATACTATCTACATGTGCGGCACATAGACTCTCACAGTTGTACTTATTGCATAGGGTATATAGAACTCCCAAATTTCTACAGCGCATTGGAGCAAGGAATGACAGTGTGTGTCCAAAATGTGGAGAGGAAGGAGCAGATCTTATGCATATGATGTGGACGTGTAGGAGGGTCGCGGTATTCTGGAATGTGTGTGTAGTACATTAATAATGTGTTTGAGTGTAATCTACCCTTATATCCTAAAGTGTGTGTTGGGCCATGTAGAAATAATAGGACGTGACGAGGATGAAATAATAGCCGTTAAGAGGACTCTATATCAGATCAGAAAGCTTATAGCTGCACATTGGTTGGATCCCTCTCAGGTTCCAGGAATTCTTGGATAGATTGCGTCTTTTATTAAGATTAGAAGAGGGAGTGTACAAAAAGCGGAAGGCTATACGGAAATTTGATCAAATCTGGGGTAGATGGAGCACGTTTCATGGTTATCATATTATGTCCATTTTAAATATCAATTGAGTCTGAAATGTTGTGGTCTCTCAGGTTCTACTTAACTAATCACTGACTATTAGATATTATGCTCTGTATCCATGGATCAAATTATCAATCCTTTAACAGTTAGATAAGCTATATGATAATATGCCGTCTGTAATTAAATTTGTCTTTGCCATATGGTTTTTGGGGGTGTAATGGGCGGGGGGAGGGTGAACGGGTGGGTTTTGAAGGGCATTGCCAGTTGGGTGATTTCTCAATGTTTATGTGCAATGTTAAAAAAGTATTTTAATAAAAGGTATCTGATTTTTTTTTTAAAAAAAGGAAAGTCGCTTGTGAAAACCCACCAGGGCAAAGTGCACGGTTCTGTATCATGTGGGAAAACATCAAGAAAAGCTCTAGGAAATATCAACAAGCAAGTAATGACCCAGAAGAACGGGCAGCCTCTGAAAGGAGACCGGAAAGTGCCAAAGCCTGCGCCAGCTGTTATACAGGTATAATGTACTACCGCAGCTCTGATCATACACCGCTCTTGTGTTCTGCCCTGTACTGATGTACAGACTTGTATCTACATAATCCTAAAATGCCACAGGAACATCTGCAAGAAGATCACATGGCATTTTCTACTATTACAAGTCCCATTATTATCTGTTGGATTAAAGTGGGCTAATATCTGGCTAATCTAGCTGTGTAACGTGTATGGGGGTCTCCTGGCTGCCCTAACAAATGTTCAGTTCAAATACCCGCTCCTTGTTCTCTAGGCACACATTGCTTAGAGGCAGCAGATTACCCTCCTCCCCACAGAACACATGAGAGCTCATCTGTATGTTGGGAGAGATGGCTGCTAGCCAAACAGTGTATGGCCAGACCACAGCTAGGCCACAAGGGCTTGGCTGACTCCTTTTCAGATCATATATGGAGAACCTAATGGTAAATACTGGATAAATGAAGCTTGTGACCTGGTTCCCGTTCCCCACTAGGTTTCTGACACTTCTGATAAGACAGACGAGCAGCAGTACCCCGACATTGAGAAGTTTGTTCCCTACAATCCTGCAGGTAACTCTTCCACACCTTGCTGTACCTATTGCCTGCCATTAGCCACTTGCCTTTACATTTAATTTTGAGCATCAGAATCAATTCTAATATTTGCACCTGAAGCTGGATGGGGTTAGTGAATTTGTCACCAGGATTTTGCTGCCCCATCTGAGAGCAGCATGATTTAGGGGCTGAGACCCTGATTACAGTGATGGATCACTTGGTGCAGTTCAGAGTAACTGTGTCTGCTGCAGATCTACAAATGCTCTGAATGCTGGGCTCTGTATAACCCCACCCACACCACTGATTGGTAGCTTTCTGCCTATGCACAGTGTATAGAGCTATCCATCAGTTGTGGGGACAGGGTTGGACTACATGGCAGCAGCTTTACTAGTCCTCTGGTGGCAGTCTCCTGCTGGTGGAGGATCACTTATCAAAACTACAGCAGTCAGCCCAGAAAGCAACACGTCTCTGGAATTGGGGATCTTTGTCCCCACGTTGTGCTGCTCTCAGATCAGGTGGCAATAAACCTGGTGACAGATTCCCTTTAAATGCAGTTTAGGGCCATCTCTGTTACACTCTTACTCTCTATTAGCTGCAATGTCCCATCTGTCTAATGCAGCCACAGATCTCATGGCTGCAGTATCCGGATCTTCAGAAACTCGCTGACATCGTGTCAGTTAATCCAATGAGTGTTTGCAGTGACAGCAATGTCTGTTAGCTGGGCTTCTGCTGCTGCTCAGTTGTGGAGGAGAGCAGACAGATGTCAGTGTGGTGTTCGGAGGCTCCTGGGGCCCCTGCACGTGACATCAGGAGTGCCAGAGATCCAGAGTGTGGTCTTGGGCTCCACTATACAGGTGGGACTCTGCAGCTATTTGGGGGTGGGGAGAGGAGGGCACAACACTGACGTGTGCAGTGAAGGTGGTTCAAGTTCATTGATGCTAGATGACCCATTTTGGTGCATTGAGCCCAAAGGTAAACTAGGAATGCCAAAGAACCAATCAAAAACAACTGAACAAAATAGTCAAATTCTGCATAAATAGGAAATCTACTTAACCGTGTATTCATTAAAGGTTTTTTAGAGTGACACTAAAGAGACAGGCGCTCACACCAGTGTACATACAATAGTTAAAATACAAAAATATAGACTAGATCTCACAGACACAGGGCAAAGTGTGTGGTATGGAATCCAATATATAATGTATCAGAGCAAAGATTATAGATCTAACCATGCAATAGCTCTGTCCAAGAGTAATTGAATAAATCTACTATATGACAAGATAAGAGTGCTTGTGCATAATCCAAATAGGGATTCCCAACACAGGAAGTATGTAAAGGTGCTTAGTGCATATCAAGGTCGGTAGTGAATAAAGCATTAGTACCTGTGTGGTCCAGAGACTTGTGTGGAGCCCACCCAAGTGTTGGGAATCCCTATTCAGATTATGCACAAGCACTCTTATCTTGTCATATAGTAGATTTATTCAATTACTCTTGGACAGAGCTATTGCATGGTTAGATCTATAATCTTTGCTCTGATACATTATATATTGGATTCCATACCACACACTTTGCCCTGTGTCTGTGAGATCTATTCTATATTTTTGTATTTTAACTATTGTATGTACATTGGTGTGAGCGCCGGTCTCTAGTGTCACTCTCTTACCTAACCGTGTATTCATTAAAGGTTTTTTCCCATTTATGCATACATTTTCTATATTCGGTTCTTGATTGGTTCTTTGTAATTTCTTCCAAACTGTCCTGTCCACATGTCTGGTGAATGTGTGAATTTCTAACTAGCACACATGTTGGTGTAGTATTTACAGAGATTTTAGTGCCGTATCTTACTACAATCTATGAATGCCTCCTAATCTTAAGCACCACATTAAAGCCCTTTTAAACCATAAGATATGAGTGGACTTGCAGCAAGATTGCTGGGTATCTTTGAGCAGCCAGTTGCTTATTCCTTTACCAAAGATCAACCTATGCTAAAACTATATTATATATTTTTTGCCTTGTAGATTCTGAGACCTTTGATGTCCCAGAAGAACATAAACTGAGTCACCTCTCCCTGGCTGGTGTCGGTCTTATAGCTAATGTGAATGATGCTAAAAGGTTTGCGTCTCTACTAAGCCTAGAGCCGGCCCTCATGGACATCCCTGCACTTAGTTGGGTGTCAGGTAGGTGATTATAATTGAAATGGCAGATAAGATGGTGAAAGCCAGCCTTACTCTGCAGAGATCACTACACATCATGGTACTGTCATCAATACGGGTGACTGCAGTTCTGACACCTTCATACCAAGCACTGTAAAAGCCTAAAACCATTTGGTGAAAACAGTGACTGCCAGCAGTTAGATAGGACGCCAGAATTATGGTGCAAATACTTTAATAACACCAGTCTGGATGAATCAGAGCCCCGTTGTTTTGCCATGCAGGGTTTACAGCTCGCTCCCTTTCCCCTGCACTGTCACTGCTGCAGCCTATAACTAGCAGCAGGGGAAGGAGTACAGCTGATGGGGTTAAAATTGTCACCAGGTGATTGCCCCTACATTGTGCTGCACTCAGATGGGGTAGCAGAGACCCTGATTCCTGTGGTCATAAAAATGACAGCAAGCGACATCACTTTTCTCTGTCTAGCAGTTCTCTGAATGCTGAGCTCTGTGTAACCCCACCACTAATTGTACCCATGGTCAAAGCTGCTAATCAGTGATGAGGATGAGCTCTGTAGGACTACATGGCAGCAGGTTTACTAGTCCTCTAGTGGTGGTCTCCTACTGATAATTATTGATATTTATCAACGCTACACTAAGCAGTCCGATAAGTGTCACACCGCTGGAATCGGTCGCTCAGATTAGGTCCCAAAATCCTGATGGCAGATTCCATTTAAGTAGTAATCTCGGCCATGTTGGTAACAGGCTACAATCCTCATCCATGTCTAGACTGGTGGGCTGGGTTTTGAGTGACTTGACCATTAGCTTCCTTGTTCTCCTCACTCTCCCCATATAACTGTTATCCAGTGTCACTAGCCTCAGTCCCTACAGCAGGGGTCCGCATTCTGGGGCTCAGACCCCCCGTGTGCCTTACAGCTGGGTGCATTTACATCAGGTCTAGTGAACAGCCATAAAGAGCAGGTCTCCAGATGGTGACTTGTGAAGAACCCTGCAAAGAACAGCAGATCTGGATGTGTAGATGGGTGGGAAGCTTGAGAGAAAATGATACTGCCGGTTAGAGGGCGCTTGAAGCTAGAGGTGATGGGAGAATACCTGATGGGGTCACATCCAGGGGTACTCATGAAGTATACCTCCTAGAACGGTGGGGGCACCGGATCTTTAACTGCCGTTATATGCTTAATGTGGGTCATTGGACACCACTGAATTGCTATATAGCAGGTCAAATAGGTTTTCTACACTAGTCAAAATAACTTTGTATTCCAGATGCTGCTGACAGTCTTCCATCTTTCCTTGCCATGCTGGAAGAGATCGCTGTGGAGATGCCCCTGACTGACTGAACAGTTTAAACAGTGAAACGTCACTTATTTATTTGTCCTCCATTTTGTTAGTGCGCTTGTTCTTAAATAATAAAAAAAAATGTTTTAATGAATGTATTGCTTGTTACATATATTGAAGGATGGCATTACAGTTGGGAATTTCTACTCTACTTCTGCTAAAGTGTAAATTCACCATGTGTTGGAGGAATGTAGCTTTTCCGGAGCCGTGTATACAGTGCTGGCCAAAAGTATTGGCACCCCTGCAATTCTGTCAGATAATACTCAGTTTCTTCCTGAAAATGATTGCAATCACAAATTCTTTGGTATTATTCTCTTCATTTAATTTGTCTTCAATAAAAAAAACACAAAAAGAATTGTCCTAAAGCCAAATTGGATATAATTCCACACCAAACCTAAAAAAGGGGGTGGACAAAAGTATTGGCACCCTTTGAAAAATCATGTGATGCTTCTCTAATTCGTGTAATTAACAGCACCTGTAACTTACCTGTGGCACCTAACAGGTGTTGGCAATAACTAAATCACACTTGCAGCCAGTTAACATGGATTAAAGTTGACTCAACCTCTGTCCTGTGTCCTTGTGTGTACCACATTGAGCATGGAGAAAAGAAAGAAGACCAAAGAACTGTCTGAGGACTTGAGAAACCAAATTGTGAGGAAGCATGTGCAATCTCAAGGCTACAAGTCCATCTCCAAAGACCTGAATGTTCCTGTGTCTTCCGTGCGCAGTGTCATCAAGAAGTTTAAAGCCCATGGCACTGTGGCTAACCTCCCTAGATGTGGACGGAAAAGAAAAATTGACGAGAGATTTCAACGCAAGATTGTGCGGTTGATGGATAAAGAACCTCGACTAACATCCAAACAAGTTCAAGCTGCCCTGCAGTCCAAGGATACTACAGTGTCAACCCGTACTATCCATCGACGTCTGAATGAAAAGGACTGTATGGTAGGATACTCAGGAAGACCCCACTTCTTACCTCGAGACATAAAAAAGCCAGGCTGGAGTTTGCCAAAACTTACCTGAGAAAGCCTAAAACGTTTTGGAAGAATGTTCTCTGGTCAGATGAGACAAAAGTAGAGCTTTTGGGAAAAAGCATCAACATAGAGTGTACAGGAAAAAAAGAGGCATTCAAAGAAAAGAACACGGTCCCTGCAGTCAAACATGGCGGAGGTTCCCTGATGTTTTGGGCTTGCTTTGCTGCCTCTGGCACTGGACTGCTTGACCGTGTGCATGGCGTTATGAAGTCTGAAGACTACCAACAAATTTTGCAGCATAATGTAGGGCCCAGTGTGAGAAAGCTGGGTCTCCCTCAGAGGTCATGGGTCTTCCAGCAGGACAATGACCCAAAACACACTTCCAAAAGCACTATAAAATGGTTTGAGAGAAAGCACTGGAGACTTCTAAGGTGGCCAGCAATGAGTCCAGACCTAAATCCCATAGAACACCTGTGGAGAGATCTCAAAATGGCAGTTTGGAGAAGGCACCCTTCAAATATCAGGGACCTGGAGCAGTTTGCCAAAGAAGAATGGTCTACAATTCCAGCAGAGCATTGTAAGAAACTCATTGATGGTTACCGGAAGCGGTTGTTCACCGTTATTTTGGCTAAAGGTTGTGCAACCAAGTATTAGGCTGAGGGTGCCAATACTTTTGTCCGGCCCATTGTTGGAGTTTTGTGTGAAATGATCAATGATTTGATTTTTGCTTCATTCTCTTTTGTGTTTTTTCCTTGTAAGCAAATTAAATGAAGATAATAAGACCAAAGAATTTGTGATTGCAATCATTTTCAGGAAGAAACTGAGTATTATCTGACAGAATTGCAGGGGTGCCAATACTTTTGGCCAGCACTGTATATCTCTAATTTAGAACGATGACTGCACTTCACTACAAGCTAATTGTGCTTGAGCATTGTTAAAGGTGATCTCTGAGAAATGTAGATGAATACACATTTAACACCTTCCTCTCTTGCAGTATATTTTAATCACAGGTAAAGTTCCCTGCCTTTAACCCCTTTCTGACATGGTAATACATTCCTGTGCCCTTGGCTTTATTGACCAGGGAGGTATTACGACATGGCGATCGCACACAGGTTGTGCGGGTGTGATAGCCGCCAGGTGTCAGCTGATTCTGACAGCTGGCACTCTGTGCCAGGAGCAGTGCCTGCACCGCTCTCCGCACTTTAACCCCCTAAATGCTGTGAAGACCTTGAGTCTTCCATGGGCATAACACTATTCAGACAACGCAGGGTGAGGGTAAAACAGTGTGGCAATACTTTATTGAACCACCAAACATATAGAACAGTCCCAGCAAACACCCAAGATGCCACAACATTGCACAGTCTCACCCGGCCGCTGGCCCGCCCAGAATAGATCAGCTGCAACTTCGGGACTTCCAGGGCCAGCTACCTCACTAGTGGCTCCCCACTTTTGGCGGGCTGCCACAGAGAGGAGGTAGCAGCAAGCTTAGGAAGCTGACAGTCCACCGAGGTACAGGGCAGGAGACCCGATGGTCCCACCTGGGCTTCTCCAAGAGCTTCAATGGGGTCAGATGACCGGCTGGTCCCAATCTGGCTTCTCCGAACGTCTCCATGGGTTCCAGGTGACCAGAGGGTCCCACCTGGCAACTCCAAACAACATATCCATGGGACTAGATGACTTCATCGTCCCAACCTGGTTCCCCCAAATGTATCCATGGGTTCTCTGATGGTCAATGGAGCAGATCTATATCCTTCCAGTCATGGTCGTATACCCTTAGGCCGGAATCATGTAGAATGCAAATCTGGATTGAGCCATGCTATCCATCTGCTGTCCTGAAGAATGTCTATCTGATTCTCCATGATTCCCTTTTCAGCAGGATAGAAAACCCCTTTTTATATTTATATATGTGGCTAAGGTCATCAGTCACGTGGGGAGGGGGGGTACAGTGCTCAGGTCTCATTGTTTGAGCTAAATCCCCTCCTCTTGTAAATAAACTAGCTGACTTTAGTACAATTGATAATCAGCATATTAACAAACATTGTTTCCAAACCAAGAGTAGTCAATATTGTCAACACAACGATAATAGTGTATTTCTCTTGGCTTAACAAATTTAGAAGTCTGGCTAATTAAGATTAGAAGCTGTGTGGTCACAAAAGCGATAAAAAGTCATGTGCCCAATAATGGTACCAATAAAAATGTCAACTTGTCCAGCAAAAAAACAAGTCCTTATATGACTGTCAGCCAAAATATGGAAAAAAGTTATAGCTCTCAAAATATGGCGATGCAAAAACTAGTCTCTGCAGGAAAAAAAAAAGCCTCCCAAAGATCGCAGTATAGCTTGGCTCACATTTATCCTGCTCTGAACGCTTATGCCGGGGTATCAGTGTAAATCTCTGAAATACGTGCTTCAGATGGAACTCTCGGCGGAAGATTCCCTGTAAGGAGGCAAATGGAGACGCCCTCTGGCCTGTGATCCCACGGTGTCCGTCTTTTCATTAGGCATGCATAAAAGTGCCTTCGGCCACAGTTTTGTGAACCTCCTTTATTTGAAAAAAAAGAATAAAAAAAAAAAAATGCTCGCTACTTCAGTTTGCATCGGGTGCTTGGGTATGCACTGAGTATCATGTTTAAAATCCTGAGTGTGCATTAGATAAAGCAAACCTCTGCTAAATGAAGGTATTCAGAAATAGGAATAGTTTGTAAATGTTTTATTACATTTCTTGGAGAACCCTTTTAAGCTTTTCACACACAATCTTGCAGACTAATCCTGCAAACAGGCTGCCAAGCAAGGAGCAAAACGCTCAATGGGGTGAAATGATCTGAGCAGCACAAAAGTCATTTTCAGCAGTGCGTCATCCTGTGTAATCAGTAAGTATCCCAACACAAATGATGCCGTCCACTATAATACGCCCTTCCGAATAGATCTACCCGAAAGAAAGAAAGGGGAGCAGAGAGATGCGTCTAAGGATTAATCCAAATAAAATCAGATTCTTTATTGAAACATTAGCAATATAAAATTGATATAAAGGAGAAGTGACAGAGTGCCACACCACCACAGCTATACAGGTTCCCACAAGCAGCAAACAATAATTATAGGACAGCGATTCAATGGTAGAACAGCCCCAAATTCATGCACTCCTCACTCAGTAATCAGGGCATAAACCGCTCCAACAAATAGAGAAAATACAGAGGTATAAAAGGCAGGCCAATCAGTATCAGACGGTATGAACTATGCTTCAAGTTAGAAAAAGGTAATTTTTATATATAGACCATCAGATATACGATTAGACCTATCACCTAAATGTAAACATATATAACCTGATGAAACAGCTATAGTATCAAGAGGGACAAAAGGAATGATTTCATAAATCCAGTAAAGATGACAAGTAATTTTCAGGGGAAACAAAATACATACATAGTGTGTAATCATATACAACCTGGTGGCGGGATGTAGGTACCCCCTGAGGAAGCCGAAGCAAAACGCGCGTTGGGGTAACGTACATCCCACCACCAGGTTGCACAATAATTCTGCTATGTTTAACTGTTCAAGCAAAGTGGATGTGATTTCATGAGACGTGCGCCCGCTATTAGAATTCAACAAATAGTATTTTATGTTATTTATAAGTTAGTATTTATCTATATTCCTGTCTCTTCACCTGTTTTTGCAAGTGTTCTTCCTTTCCCATTTCTTTCTTTGCTTTTCCCATACCTTTTCTTCCCCTCCTACCTTTTTAAATGTTTTATATATAAGGTATCTTATATGTATATCGTAACTCCTTTCTCTTGCTTATCTTGTCCATACCAATCTTTTCCATTTTCCCTCTATCCCTTTAATTTTTTCTTTTTCCTTAATTTTCTTTAATAAACTATATTTTTCCTTCCCCCTTCTCACCCTTAACCCTTTATTTTGCCTATATCTTTCATCCCTTTAAATTTTGCTTTTATTTTGTTCTTGTTTGCTTCTATATAACTGTGTATTTATAATATTTATCCCCTCCTTTTTCTTTACCCCATTTATGTAAAAAATCCTTAATAAAAACTACTTTACCAAAAAAGGCGCTCACTGTGCACCCAAGGACGCTGCTGCGGTTTTGGTGCTTTTTTTTCTCTAGATGCTTCTATGTGGAGCCTAAAAAAAAGGCAGATACTATATTAAGTGCAGAATCAGTTTTTCTATACTATTAAAAGCACATTAAAAAAAGCGGCTTCACACCTGCACCAAAAATGCATCAAATAAGGGGGAGAAGATTGTTATTGCGTAGTTTGGTGTGGACATCTGCTGAAAACAAAAAACACAGTATTTCTGCAACGTGTGAACTCGCCCTTACAGAAACAAAAAAAGTCATATGTCATGTAGTGAAGCTACATAAAGATGAGAAAGTTCTGGCGGCTCCGACTGTGAATGAAGGAACAAAAAATAATTCACAGGTCCCAACTAGAGAGGAGCAGGACGCACAGATGACGTTGCGCTGCCCCGGGTTTTCAAAAGCCGCCGGAGACACCGGAAGATAAGAGACTCGCGGCCTCCTGTCCAGCCGCCCAGTACCACTCATCTGGACGCTGGACCAGAGACCCGTGAATTGATCCGCTCATCTCTAGTCCCAACCATCCCGGACACAGCAGCCAGTCCCAGATTTGGGTCTTCGCCCTGCAGTCTGAAGTGTCTGCTGAGTCCCTCACTGCCAGAGCCCCTCTGACAACTCTTCCTGCCGGGGGATAAAGATAATGGTAAATGGCTGTGGATTGGGGTGTGGCCAGGGGCCAAAAATTGCCGTGCCGTGCCACATGATGTGTCCCTCTTTCGGTTATTCAAAAGTTGGGAGGTATGGTAACGTCATCTCTTAACCATCTAACATAATGTAAGTGTTGTATCTAATCTACGGTGGTGTACCGACTATTATAACAATGTAGCAAACCCTATTCCTAGTGTCAGAAAACCTGGATAACGTGTTACTTATTCAGTGTAACAGGCTCTAAGTGAAGATGGTCTTTAATGTGCCTTTTTGGCTTGCACCACCCATGGTATCACCACTGTGTGTGTAATGTATACTTCACAGATACAGAGGATTATAATGTAAAAGTCAGTTTATTTGAGATAAACTTGAGTCAAACTGGCGTTCAGCAGATTAATCTGAATAATCTGTAATTGTTTTTGCTATGTATACCCCTTTCACATCATGGAATAAATGGCGCTATAATAAATAAGAATAATTAATGTGCTGTAATATATTTCTGGGATAGTTTCACAGAAACCAGCCTGAGGGGTCTGGTGGCTTTTGGGCAGCTGATCTGCTCTCAGGATGTCCCCAGGGCAGGCTGTGGAGTCTACGGAAGCTGCAGCAACAAGCGGCTGACCAGAGGTTCCTTTTGAAATAACATGAAGGGGATGATTAATGGAAATCAATGAGTCTACAGTCATATTCTGTTCCTCTAAGATCTAGATATTAACATGTAGTTTAATGATAGGTGGCATTGTGGAGAAATCCAGGTCTTTGTACCGCTGCCTGCAGGTAGTAACGGTTTAAGGGGCTGGAGCCATTGCCAGTTGATGAGAGAATCCTAGGAATTTCTGTAGTCACCGTGCCTTCATGGCACTGCACCAGAGCACAGCTTGGCATACTAAGTGGTGACGAGCCGCCTGAGGCCTGTGCCTAGTTTCCTTTGGTGGCCCCTGTAATATCAGCACTTAGTATCTGATTCATCAGGACTTAAGCCTGGTTTAGAAGTTATTCCAAAATGTTGCAACACTTGGAATTTCCTTGCTAATTCTGGCCAGATATGCCAAAGTGAGCAGAGGAAGGGCGGGACGGGGCATGTGGAAGCCCACGCGACAGATTCTTTAAAAATTCACTTTTGTGGCATAACCTTACACCAGAAATGTCCTCCAGCCCCGCACACCAGTAAGATGTTCCATCATTATGTGGCATGCATCTCTTAACGAATTAGGTGCATTTACTCCTGCTCACCCATCATTAAGACTTGTGAACACAACGCCAGGCTTAATGAATGGGGCCCTTAATGTACTGGGGGTGGGGGGTTAATGGGAAGAATACTGTTAGAGTAGAATGGAGCAGCACTGGAACAAGAAAAATGTGCATTATTATCTTGTAAAATGTTTCCTTTTATTGGACATCATAGGATCGATGGCTGGTATAATGGGGCATTATGACTTAGGGCAATGTGGCTGCAATGAAACAATATGGCTGTGGGCACTATAAGCATTATTTTGAGGCACTATTAGGTCTATTCTTCAAACAGTTTCTAGAGTAAAAATACTTGAACTGTCATAAGATTTTTGTGCACTTTTGATGTTATTGCGCCAGTCCAGCCCAGCCCAGCTTCGCCAACTTATTGATATGTATGGGAAATAACGACCGTGACATACAGTTGCACCAAATTCATTCACCCCTGAGCCTGTTTTCACCTTGCTGACCAGTGTCACTTTATGTTTTAATAATTCTGGAACTCTTCAACCAATCCCAGTTATTCTGAGATTGTTTCTCCGTGACACATTGTAATTTATGTTAGTCATAAATTTAGGTCCAAAGTTTTTTTTGCATTTGTTAGTGAAAATATCGGAATTTTCTCGAAAATGTAGAAAATTTTGCAATTTTCACACTTTCAATTTTTATATCCTTAAAGCAGTTAGTCATGCTGTACAAAATAATTTCTAAATAACATTTCCCATGTATCTACTTTACATCTGCATCATGTTTTATTTTTTTTTTTTTAAGAAGTTAGAAGGGTTAAAAGTTTATCAGCAATTTCTAATTTTTCCAACAAAATTTACAAAACTTTTTTTTAGGGACCACATCAGGTTTGATGTGACCTTAAAGGGCCTCTAACACAGAAAATGCCCAAAAGTGACATCTTTTTAAAAAATGCATCACTCAAAGCACTCAAAACCACATTCAAAAAGTTTATTAACCCTTCAGATGCTTCAGAGGAATTAAAGAAACGTGGAAGTAAAAAACGAACATTTTAATTTTTCCCACCAAAAAATGTTCATTTATCCCCAAATTTTACATTTTTACAAGGGTAATAGGAGAAAATAAACCGTTCATTTTTTCTGTAATTTCTCATGAGTACGCCGACAACCCATATGTGGTGGACAACTACTGTTTGGGTGCATGGCAGTGCTCGGAAAAGAAGGCGCTCCATTTGACTTTTGTAGTGCAAAATTGGCTGGAATAGATAATTCACACCATGTCGCGAGTGCAGAGCCCCTGATGTGTCTAAACAGTCGAAACCCCCCCACAAGTGACCCTATTTTGGAAACTACACCCCTCAAAGAATTTATCTAGAGGTGTGGTGAGCAGCTTGAACCCACAGGTATTTCCAGGTACTTCACAGAATTTTATAACGATCCGTGTAAATGAAAAATTACATTTTTCCAACAAACATGTTCCTTTTGCCCCAAATTTTTCATTTTCACAAGATTAACAAGAGAAAATGGACCATACAATTTGTTGTGCAATTTTTCCTGAGTACCCCATGTGTGGTGGAAAAATACTGTTTGCGTGCATGGCAGAGCTTGGAAGGGAAGGAGCGCCAATTGAATTTTGTCTGGAACAGATTGTGGATGCCATGTCACATTTAAAAGCCACTGACATGCCAAAACAGCAGAAACCCCATTTTGGAAACTATACCTCTTGAGGAATTCATCTAGTGGTCTCGTGTGCATTTTTAACCCTCGAGCCTCAGAATTGTATAACTTTGGGCTGAGTCAATGGAAAATTACCATTTTTTCCTCTAAAATGTTACTTTGGCCTCAAGTTTTCAATTTTCAAAAGGCATAATAGGAGAAAATGGACCATCAGGGTTTCCATCTAAATCTCCAAATGATGATTCAGATGAAACCACGAGTGATCCATTCACTATAATGAGGCAGCAGAGATATTCTGGACTCCATCTGGTCTCTGTTCAGTGTTGTTCTTCCTTTCAGAAGTGCACAAAACTGTTGTCAACCGCACTTTTATGCACGCCTAAAAAGACGGACACCGCCGGATCATAGGCCAGACAGAGTCCACAGTGCCACCATCTGCCTCATTATAGGGAATCTTCCCCCCAGGGGTTCTGTCTGAATCGTGTATTTCAGAGATTTACACGTAAACCCCATTGTAAGCGCTCAGTGCAGAATAAATGTGCGCCGAGCATTTCTGCGATTTTTGGGAGGCTAAATGAACAAATCAACAGCAGGTGAAGAATTTGTTTTATTTATTTTTTACGCCGTTCCTCGTGTGGTATAAGTGATTAGACAACTTTACTCTCTGGGTCGGTGCAATTGCAGCGATTACAGCAATCGCTTCATGTTTGGCAGCTGTCACACACTAAAAGATGCTTTTTTTTTTTGAGAACTATAATTTTTCTACATTTCTGCCAACAGTCATGTGAGGGCTTATTTTTTGCGGGATGAGTTGGCGTTTTCATTGGTACCATTTTCGGACACATGACATTTTTTGATTGCTTTCTTTTCCAATTTTTGGGAGGTAGAATGAACAAAAACAGAAATTGTTAACTATTGTGACAGAATAGATGAGGTTGTTCCAGACGCGGCAATATGTTAACTTTTTTGTTTATTTTTGTTTTTACATAAAAATATGTATTTATGGGTATAATTTTTTTTATTCCTTTTTCATTATTTTGTGATTTTTAAATAAAATATTTTTAATATTTTTTTATTCTTTTTTTTTTCTTAGTTCCTCTATGGGACTTTAACTTTTAGCAGTCTGATCACTGGTATAATGCATTGCAATGCACTACCATTGCAATGCTTTATACCTGTTTGAGAAAAACATGCGTATGTGTCTTTTTATATAATGTATGTAAACATCTGGTTTCAACTGTATGTCCGTAGGAGAGGAAAGTGAAGCCAGCGCTGAATGTCACGTCAAAGATGGCTGCCCTCCTATTATATAAATCTCACTTTAACTCCACCACCAGCCTATCACATTCCTAGTTCCACATCCAACCTCCATATCAAACCCAGTAATAAATCCTTGTCATGACCTCAATAAACCCAGCCTTTTTGAGGCCTAGTTCTGTACGGCCATTAATAATGCACTGGTGTAAATAATATGTGTGAGGTAAATTGTGTGGAAAACCGGATTGTAATCAAGCTATGATTTCTTCAATTGGACTGCAATGTCCTGGACCATACGACTTGTACCAGTCATGTGACTTATGCTGCCCCAGGACTACAGCCATATTGGCCAAAGCTGTGATATCACAGAGGCACATACCAGCATGTGGAAGCATGGCGACATAGCGATGACATCACAATGGCAGGTGCCGGAATGTGGAATCTATGACAGCGATGACATCACAATAGATGCCAGCTTGTGGAATCTTCATGACATAGTGATGACATCACAATGGCAGTTGGCTACATAAACAGGAGCGCAGCTCAGGTGCTTTGCACTCGCTCACTGCAGGTGAGAGGAGACACACGGGAGCTCACAAACCACAAGGAAGGCAAGAAGAATCAATTGGAGAATAGGGACAGGAGAAGCCAAGAAGAACAGAATAACCCGCTTCTTAGGCTTCACTGAGCCATGACAAGACTGACAGGATGGAAGCGGAGGAGGAGACCCAGGACCCAGTCACATCCACCTGACTGATGAGAAAGGTGAGAAATTATGTAATTATGTAGCAGCATTACAACTATTCTCGTTACCCATAGCAACCAGTCAGAGCTCAGCTTTTATTAAAGGGGTATTCCCATCTCCAAAATCCTCTCCCAATATGGAGTAGGTGTAATAATATTAGCAAATACATCCGATTAGAAATGTAGAATAGTTTTTCTGATTCGCTATGTCACTTCCCTCATGTGCAGGCATTGCAGGACTTTAGCTATCCATGGTTACGACCAATGATCTAGCAATAGTTAATTAGCTAGTTGCTAGTGGTCGTAACCATGGATACCTAAGGTCCTGCAATGCCTGCACATGAGGGAAGTGACATAGCGAATCAGAAAAACTATTCTACATTTCTAATTGGAGGCATTTGCTAATATTATTATTATTACTACACCTACTACATATTGGGATAGGATCTTGGAGATGGGAATACCCTTTTAATCTCTGATTGCTGTGGGTAACTAGGAGAGTTTTTTGTTGCTCAGCTTTGATAAGGGGTGACAGTTTTTACTAGACTAAGTGGATATCATTGGTGCAACCAGTGCAGCTGCACAGGGGGCTAATAGGTTAGGGGGCCACTCACCTTCATTTTGTTAATTCTGTGTATTGCTGTAGCAGTGCTGTCCACGTATATATTGATGCCGTGAGGCAGGGGAGTACGTAGAAATCATGATGCCCCATAGCAGAAGTTATAGTTGGGGCCTCCCCCTTCAAAGAAAAAAAAATGATATATGTCGGGGTCACAGAAGAGCATATCTCAATTTTCTAGCCTTTACATAGTAATTTTCCTCCTGCTGAAGTCCTCGATTCCTCTCTCATTGCCACCATAAAGTATGATGCCAACAGAAGTGCCCCCCCAAATACAGTATGATACCCCCATGGTGAATTCCTCCACCTTAGCCTCCACATGTACAGTAGGGTCATCAAACTGTGCCCCCCCCCCCTCAACTCCCAAGGCAAAGTAATGTGACCACAACACAGTGTGATCCCCCAACTGTGCCGCCCACACAGCCCTCTATGCAGTGTAATGGGCCTACATACAGTATAATGACCCCACACTGTATAATAGTCCGCACTAGCCCTCCAAACAGTATAATGGACCCCACATAGGTCAAAGAGTAATATTCAGCTCACCCTTGAAGGATTCCCAGCGTGTTCCATATAACGAAGCACAGGATCCAGTCTCTGGCAGATGTAGAAGCAAGGTGAACGAATTGAAGTGAAGATCCAAATCCAGTATAAAAAAAAGTCTTTATTAGAACGATTGAAACAATGACATTGTTGTGACACACCATTAACGTGTAGTTGATTGAAAATATTGTTTCATCGTCATTTTCTGTGGCCAAATATTTTCTTATTGATAAATCTATATGATGAATTATTTTGTGTGAGTTAAACTTATGTTTTTATTGACAACAATTTGGAGAACACAAAAGATTTTGATTGTTTTTTAACTCATTGTTTAGGAGGAGGTATGGCAACTAAAATACGATCATTAAAGAGGTAAATGCTTCTTGTGGCGCTTATATTATGGGTTCAATAATTTAACATTTTTATATAGAGAATTGTTTATATGCTACTTCTGCGTCTTAAATTTTTATACCTTTAAAAACTGACAGGTCATCGGATCCGGGCCCGTTTGCCCACCTGACAATAGGTCATCGGATCGGGGCGCATATGCCCACTGGTCAACAGGTCATCGGATCCAGTCCCGTTTTCCCATCTGAAAACAGGTCATCGGATCGGGGCCGATCTGTCCACCGGACAACAGGTCGTCGGATCCGGGCCCGTCTGCCCACTGGACAACAGGTCATCGGATCGGGACCCATCTGCCCACTGGACAACAGGTCATCGGATCGGGACCCATCTGCCCACCGGACAATAGGTCATCGAATCCGGGCCCGTTAGCCCACCTGACAATAGGTCATCGGATCGAGGCTCATACGCCCACTGGACAACAGGTCATCGGATCCAGTCCCGTTTTCCCACCTGAAAACAGGTCATCGGATCGGGGCCCATCTGTCCACCGGACAACAGGTCATCGGAACCGGGCCCGTCTGCACACCGGACAACAGGTCATCGGATCGGGGCCCGTCTCCCCACCGGACAATAGGCCATCGGTTCCAGTCCCGTTTAACCACTGGAAAACAGGTCATCGGATCGGGGCCCATCTGTCCACGTGACAACAGGTCATCGGATCCGGGCCCGTTTGCCCACCTGACAATAGGTCATCGGATCGGGGCGCATATGCCCACTGGACAACTGGTCATCGGATCCAGTCCCGTTTTCCCACCGGACAACAGGTCATCGGATCCGAGCCCGTCTGCCCACCGGACAACAGGTCATCGGATCGGGACCCATCAGCCCACCGGACAACAGGTCATCGGATCCGAGCCCGTCTGCCCACCGGACAACAGGTCATCGGATCGGGACCCATCTGCCCACCGGACAACAGGTCATCGGAACCGGGCCCGTCTGCCCACCGGACAACAGCTCATAGGATCGGGACCTATCTGCCCACTGGACAACAGGTCATTCGAACCGGGCCCGTCTGCCCACCGGACAACAGGTCATCGGATCCAGTCCCATTTTCCCACCGGAAAACAGGTCATCGGATCAGGGCCCGTCTGCCCACCGGACAACAGGTCATCGGATCCAGTCCCGTTTTCCCATCTGAAAACAGGTCATCGGATCGGGGCCCATCTGTCCACAGGACAACAGGTCATCGGATCCGGGCCCGTCTGCCCACTGGACAACAGGTCATGGGATCGGGACCCATCTGCCCACTGGACAACAGGTCATCGGATCGGGGCCCATCTGTCCACCGGACAACAGGTTGTCGGATTGAAGCCCATCTGCCCACCAGACAATAGGTCATCGGATCCAGTCCCGTTTTCCAACCGGACAACAAGTCATCGGATCGGGGCCCATCTGTTCACCGGACTACAGGTTATCGGATCCGGGCCCGTCTGCCCACCGGACAACAGGTCATTGGATCAGGGCCCATCTGCTCACCGGACAACAGGTCATCGGATCGGGGCCCGTCTGCCCACCGGACAATAGGTCATCGGATCCAGTCCCGTTTCCCATCTGAAAACAGGTCATCGGATCCGGGCCCATCAGCCCACTGGACAACAGGTCATCGGATCGGGACAAATCTGCCCACTGGACAACAGGCCATGGGATTGGGACCCATCTGCCCACTGGACAACAGGTCATCGGATCCAGTCCCGTTTTCCCCCTGGACAACAGGTCATCGGATTGGGGCCCATATGTCCACGGGACAACAGGTCATCGGATCAGGGCCCGTTCGCCCACCTGACAATAGGTCATCGGATCGGGGCGCATATGCCCACTGGACAACAGTTCATCGGATCCAGTCCCGTTTCCCACCGGAAAACAGCTCATCGGATCGGGGCACAACTGTCCACCGGACAACAGGTTATCGGATCAGGGCCCGTCTGCCAACCGAACAACAGAACATCGGATCAGGGCCCATCTGCTCACTGGAAAACAGGTCATCGGATCGGTGCCCGTCAGCCCACCGGACAATAGGTCATCGGATCCAGTCCCGTTTTCTCATCTGAAAACAGGTCATCGGATCAGGGCCCATCTGTCCACCGGACAACAGGTCATCGGAACCGGGCCCGTCTGCACACCGGACAACAGGTCATCGGATCGGGGCCCGTCTCCCCACCGGACAATAGGCCATCGGTTCCAGTCCCGTTTAACCACTGGAAAACAGGTCATCGGATCGGGGCCCATCTGTCCACGTGACAACAGGTCATCGGATCCGGGCCCGTTTGCCCACCTGACAATAGGTCATCGGATCGGGGCGCATATGCCCACTGGACAACTGGTCATCGGATCCAGTCCCGTTTTCCCACCGGACAACAGGTCATCGGATCCGAGCCCGTCTGCCCACCGGACAACAGGTCATCGGATCGGGACCCATCAGCCCACCGGACAACAGGTCATCGGATCCGAGCCCGTCTGCCCACCGGACAACAGGTCATCGGATCGGGACCCATCTGCCCACCGGACAACAGGTCATCGGAACCGGGCCCGTCTGCCCACCGGACAACAGCTCATAGGATCGGGACCTATCTGCCCACTGGACAACAGGTCATTCGAACCGGGCCCGTCTGCCCACCGGACAACAGGTCATCGGATCCAGTCCCATTTTCCCACCGGAAAACAGGTCATCGGATCAGGGCCCGTCTGCCCACCGGACAACAGGTCATCGGATCCAGTCCCGTTTTCCCATCTGAAAACAGGTCATCGGATCGGGGCCCATCTGTCCACAGGACAACAGGTCATCGGATCCGGGCCCGTCTGCCCACTGGACAACAGGTCATGGGATCGGGACCCATCTGCCCACTGGACAACAGGTCATCGGATCGGGGCCCATCTGTCCACCGGACAACAGGTTGTCGGATTGAAGCCCATCTGCCCACCAGACAATAGGTCATCGGATCCAGTCCCGTTTTCCAACCGGACAACAAGTCATCGGATCGGGGCCCATCTGTTCACCGGACTACAGGTTATCGGATCCGGGCCCGTCTGCCCACCGGACAACAGGTCATTGGATCAGGGCCCATCTGCTCACCGGACAACAGGTCATCGGATCGGGGCCCGTCTGCCCACCGGACAATAGGTCATCGGATCCAGTCCCGTTTCCCATCTGAAAACAGGTCATCGGATCCGGGCCCATCAGCCCACTGGACAACAGGTCATCGGATCGGGACAAATCTGCCCACTGGACAACAGGCCATGGGATCGGGACCCATCTGCCCACTGGACAACAGGTCATCGGATCCAGTCCCGTTTTCCCCCTGGACAACAGGTCATCGGATTGGGGCCCATATGTCCACGGGACAACAGGTCATCGGATCAGGGCCCGTTCGCCCACCTGACAATAGGTCATCGGATCGGGGCGCATATGCCCACTGGACAACAGTTCATCGGATCCAGTCCCGTTTCCCACCGGAAAACAGCTCATCGGATCGGGGCACAACTGTCCACCGGACAACAGGTTATCGGATCAGGGCCCGTCTGCCAACCGAACAACAGAACATCGGATCAGGGCCCATCTGCTCACTGGAAAACAGGTCATCGGATCGGTGCCCGTCAGCCCACCGGACAATAGGTCATCGGATCCAGTCCCGTTTTCTCATCTGAAAACAGGTCATCGGATCAGGGCCCATCTGTCCACCGGACAAGAGGTCATCGGATCCGGGCCCGTCTGCCCACTGGACAACAGGTCATCGGATCGGGGCCCATCTGCCCACCGGACAACAGGTTATCGGATCCAGTCCCGTTTTCCCACCGGAAAATAGGTCATCAGATCGGGGCCCATCTGTCCACCGGACAACAGGTCATCGGATCCGGGCCCGTCTGCCCCCCGGACAACAGGTCATCGGATCGGGGCCCATCTGCCCACCGGACAACAGGTCATCGGACCGGGGCCCGTCTGCCCACCGGACAATAGGCCATCGGATCCAGTCCCGTTTTCCCATAGGAAAACTGGTCATCGGATCGGGGCTCATCTGTCCACGGGACAACAGGTCATCAGATCCAGTCCCGTTTTCCCACCGGAAAACAGGTCATCGGATCGGGGCCCATCTGTCCACCGGACAACAGGTTGTCGGATTGAAGCCCATCTGCCCACCGGACAATAGGTCATCGGATCCAGTCTCGTTTTCCCACCTGAAAACAGGTCATCGGATCGGGGCCCATCTGTCCACGGGACAACAGGTCATCGGATCCGGTCCCGTCTGCCCACTGGACAACAGGTCATCGGATCCGGTCCCGTCTGCCCACTGGACAACAGTTCATCGGATCGGGGCCCATCTGTCCACCGGACAACAGGTCATCGGATCCGGGCCCGTTTGCCCACCTGACAATAGGTCATCAGATCGGGGTGCATATGCCCACTGGACAACAGGTCATCGGATGCAGTCCCGTTTTCCCACCTGAATACAGGTCATCGGATCGGGGCCCATCTATCCAGCGAACAACAGGTCATCAGAACCGGGCCCGTCTGCCCACCGGACAACAGGTCATCGGATCGGGGCCCATCTGCCCACCGGACAACAGGTCATCGGATCGGGGCCCTTCTGCCCACCGGACAATAGGCCATCGGATCCCGTCCCGTTTACCCACCGGAAACCAGGTCATCGGATCGGGGCCCATCTGTCCACCGGACAACAAGTTATCGGATCAGGGCCCGTCTGCCCACCGGACAACAGAACATCAGATCAGGGCCCATCTGCTCACCTGAAAACAGGTCATCGGATCGGGGCCCGTCTGCCCACCGGACAATAGGTCATCGGATCGGGGAGCATATGCCCCCTGGACAACTGGTCATCGGATCCAGTCCCGTTTTCCCACCTGAAAACAGGTCATCGGATCGGGGCCCATCTCTCCACCGGACAACAGGTCATCGGATCCAGTCCCGTCTTCCCACAGGAAAACAGGTCATCAGATCGGGGCCCATCTGTCCACCGGACAACAGGTCATCGGATCGGGGCCCATCTGCCCACCGTACAATAGGCCATCGCATCCAGTCCCGTTTTCCCATAGGAAAACAGGTCATCGGATCGGGGCCCATCTGTCCACGGGACAAAAGGTCATCGGATCCTGTCCCGTTTTCTAACCGGAAAACAGGTCATCGGATCGGGGCCCATCTGTCCACCGGACAACAGATTGTCGGATTGAAGCCCATCTGCCCACCGGACAATAGGTAATCGGATCCAGTCCCGTTTTCCATCCGGACGACAGGTTATCGGATCCGGGCCCGTCTGCCCACCGGACATCAGGTTATCGGATCAGAGCCCATCTGCTCACGGGACAAAAGGTCATCGGATCGGGGCCCGTCTACCCACCGGACAATAGGCCATCGGATCCAGTCCCGTTTTCCAACCGGAAAACAGTTCATCGGATCGGGGCCCATCTGCCCACCGGAAAACAGGTCATCGGAACCGGGCCCGTCTGCCCACCGGACAACAGGTCATCGGATCCAGTCCCGTTTTCCCACCGGAAAACAGGTCATCAGATTGGGGCCCATCTATCCACCGGACAACAGGTCATCGGATCCGGGCCCGTCTGCCCACCGGACAACAGGTCATCGGATCGGGGCCCATCTGCCCACCGGACAACAGGTCATCGGACCGGGGCCCATCTGCCCACCGGACAATAGGCCATCGGATCCAGTCCCGTTTTTACACCGGAAAACAGGTCATCGGATCGGGGCCCATCTGTCCACCGGACAACAGGTTGCCCGATTGAAGCCCATCTGCCCACCGGACAATAGATCATCGAATCCAGTCCCGTTTTCCAACCGGCCAACAGGTCATCGGATCGGGGCCCATCTGTCCACCAGACAACAGGTTATCGGATCGGGGCTCGTCTGCCCACCGGACAACTGGTCATCGGATCAGGGCCCATCTGCTCACCGGACAACAGGTCATCGGATCGGGGCCCGTCTGCCCACCGGACAATAGGTCATCGGATCCAGTCTCGTTTTCCCACCTGAAAACAGGTCATCGGATCGGGGCCCATCTGTCCACCGGACAACAGGTCATCGGATCCGGTCCCGTCTGCCCACTGGACAACAGGTCATCGGATCCGGTCCCGTCTGCCCACTGGACAACAGTTCATCGGATCAGGGCACATCTGCTCACCGGACAACAGGTCATCGGATCGGGGCCCGTCTGCCCACCGGACAATAGGTCATCGGATCCAGTCTCGTTTTCCCACCTGAAAACAGGTCATCGGATCGGGGCCCATCTGTCCACCGGACAACAGGTAATCGGATCCGGTCCCGTCTGCCCACTGGACAACAGGTCATCGGATCCGGTCCCGTCTGCCCACTGGACAACAGTTCATCGGATCGGGGCCCATCTCTCCACCGGACAACAGGTCATCGGATCCGGGCCCGTTTGCCCACCTGACAATAGGTCATCGGATCTGGGTGCATATGCCCACTGGACAACAGATCATCGGATCCAGTCCCGTTTTCCCACCTGAATACAGGTCATCGGATCGGTGCCCATCTGTCCAGCGGACAACAGGTCATCAGAACCGGGCCCGTCTGCCCACCGGACAACAGGTCATCGGATCGGGGCCCATCTGCCCACCAGACAACAGGTCATCGGATCGGGGCCCATCTGCCCACCGGACAATAGGCCATCGGATCCAGTCCCGTTTACCCACCGGAAAACAGGTCATCGGATCGGGGCCCATCTGTCCACGGGACAACAGGTCATCGGATCTGGGCCCTTTTGCCCGCCTGACAATAGGTCATCGGATCGGGGCGCATATGCCCACTGAACAACAGGTCATCGGATCCAGTCCCGCTTTCCAACCGCAAAAGAGGCCATCGGATTGGGGCCCATCTGCCCACCGGACAACAGGTTATCGGATCCAGTCCCGTTTTCCCACCGGACAACAGGTCATCTGATCGAGACCCATCTGCCCACCGGACAACAGGTCATCGGATCGGGGCCCGTCTGCCCGCGAGACAATAGGCCATCGGATCTAGTCCCGTTTTCCCATCGGAAAACAGGTCATCGGATTGGGGCCCATCTGTCCACGGGGCAACAGGTCATCGGATCCGGGCCCGTTTGCCCACCGGACAATAGGTCATCGGATCGGGGCGCATATGCCCACTGGACAACATTTCATCGGATCCAGTCCCATTTTCCCACCGGAAAACAGCTCATTGGATCGGGGCACATCTGTCCACCGGACAACAAGTTATCGGATCAGGGCCCGTCTGCCCACCGGACAACAGAACATCGGATCAGGGCCCATCTGCTCACCGGAAAACAGGTCATCGGATCGGGGACCGTGTGCCCACCGGACAATAGGTCATCGGATCCAGTCCCGTTTTCTCATCTGAAAACAGGTCATCAGATCGGGGCCCATCTGCCCACCGGACAACAGGTCATCGGATCCGGACCCGTCTGCCCACCGGACAACAGGTCATCGGATCGGGGCCCATCTGCCCACCGGACAACAGGTCATCGGACCGGGGCCCGTCTGACCAACGGACGATAGGCCATCGGATTCAGTCCCGTTTTCCCATAGGAAAACTGGTCATCGGATCGGGGCCCATCTGTCCACGGGACAACAGGTCATCAGATCCAGTCCCGTTTTCCCACCGGAAAACAGGTCATCGGATAGGGGCCCATCTGTCCACCGGACAACTGGTTGTCGGATTGAAGCCCATCTGCCCACCGGACAATAGGTCATCGGTTCCCGTCCCATTTTCCAACCTGACAACAGGTCATCGGATCGGGGCCCATCTGTCCACCAGAAAACAGGTTATCGAATCCAGGCCCGTCTGCCCACCGGACAACAGGTCATCGGATCAGGGCCCATCTGCTCACCGGACAACAGGTCATCGGATCGGGGCCCGTCTGCCCACCAGATAATAGGTCATCGGATCCAGTCTCGTTTTCCCACCTGAAAACAGGTCATCTAATCGGGGCCCATCTGTCCACCGGACAACAGGTCATCGGATCCGGTCCCGTCTGCCCACTGGACAACAGGTCATCGGATCGGGGCCCGTCTGCCCACCGGACAATAGACCATCGGATCCAGTCCCGTTTTCCCACCGGAAAACAGTTCATCGGATAGGGGCCCATCTGTCCACCGGACAACAGGTCATCAGAACCGGGCCCGTTTGCCCACCTGACAATAGGTCATCAGATCAGGGTGCATATGCCCACTGGACAATAGGTCATCGGATCCAGTCCCGTTTTCCCACCTGAATACAGGTCATCGGATCGGGGCCCATCTGTCCACCGGACAACAGGTCATCAGAAACGGGCCCGTCTGCCCACCGGACAACAGGTCATCGGAACGGGGCCCATCTTCCCACCGGACAACAGGTCATCGGATCGGGGCCCTTCTGCCCACCGGACAATAGGCCATCGGATCCAGTCCCGTTTACCCACCGGAAAACAGGTCATCGGATCGGGGCCCATCTGCCCACCGGACAACAGGTCATCGGATCGGGGCCCTTCTGCCCACCGGACAATAGGCCATCGGATCCAGTCCTGTTTACCCACCTGACAATAGGTCATCGGATTGGGGCGCATATGCCCACTGGACAACAGGTCATCGGATCCAGTCCCGTTTTCCCACCGGAAAACAGCTCATCGGAACGGGGCCCATCTGTCCACCGGACAACAGGTTGTCGGATTGAAGCCCATCTGCCCACCGGACAATAGGTCATCGGATCCAGTCCCGTTTTCCAACAGGACAACAGGTTATCGGTTCCCGGCCCGTCTGCCCACCGGACAAAAGAACATCGGATCAGGGCCCGTCTGCCCACCGGACAATAGGTCATCGGATCCAGTCCCGTTCTCTCATCTGAAAACAGGTCATCGGATCGGGGCCCATCTGTCCACCGGACAAGAGGTCATCGGATCCGGGCCCATCTGCCCACTGGACAACAGGTCATTGGATCGGGGCCCATCTGCCCACCGGACAACAGGTCATCGGATCCAGTCCCGTCTTCCCACAGGAAAACAGGTCATCAGATCGGGGCCCATCTGTCCACCGGACAACAGGTCATCGGATCTGGGCCGTCTCCCACCGGACAACAGGTCATCGGATCGGGGCCCATCTGCCCACCGGACAACAGGTCATCGGACCGGGGCCCGTCTGCCCACCGTACAATAGGCCATCGGATCCAGTCCCGTTTTCCCATAGGAAAACAGGTCATCGGATCGGGGCCCATCTGTCCACTGGACAACAGGTCATCGGATCCTGTCCCTTTTTCCAACCGGACAACAGGTCATCGGATCGGAGCCCATCTGTCCACCAGACAACAGGTTATCGGATCCGGGCCCGTCTGCCCACCGGACATCAGGTTATCGGATCAGGGCCCATCTGCTCACCGGACAAAAGGTAATCGGATCGGGGCCCGTCTACCCACCGGACAATAGGCCATCGGATCCAGTCCCGTTTTCCAACCGGAAAACAGTTCATCGGATCGGGGCCCATCTGCCCACCGGACAACAGGTCATCGGAACCGGGCCAGTCTGCCCACCGGACAACAGTTCATCGGATCCAGTCCCATTTTCCCACCGGAAAACAGGTCATCAGATCGGGGCCCATCTGTCCACCGGACAACAGGTCATCGGATCGGGGCCCGTCTGCCCACCGGACAACAGGTCATCGGACCGGGGCCCATCTGCCCACCGGACAATAGGCCATCGGATCCAGTCCCGTTTTCCTACAGGAAAACAGGTCATCGGATCGGGGCCCATCTGTCCACCGGACAACAGGTTGCCCGATTGAATCCCATCTGCGCACCGGACAATAGGTCATTGGATCCAGTCCCGTTTTCCAACCGGACAACAGGTCATCGGATCGGGGCCCATCTGTCCACCAGACAACAGGTTATCGGATCCCGGCCCGTCTGCCCACCGGACAACAGGTCATTGGATCAGGGCCCATCTGCTCACCGGACAACAGGTCATCGGATCCAGTCCCGTTTTCCCATCTAAAAACAGGTCATCGGATAGGGGCCCATCTGTTCACCGGACAACAGGTCATTGGATCAGGGCCCGTCTGCCCACTGGACAATAGGTCATCGGATCCAGTCCCATTTTCCCATCTAAAAACAGGTCATCGGATAGGGGCCCATCTGTCCACCGGACAACAGTTCATCGGATCCGGGCCCGTCTGCCCACTGGACAACAGGTCATCGGATCGGGACCCATCTGCCCACCGGACAACAGGTCATCGGATCGGGGCCCGTCTGCCCAACGGACTATAGGCCATCGGATCCAGTCCCGTTTTCCCACCGGAAAACAGGTCATCGGATCGGGGCCCATATGTCCGCCGGACAACAGGTCATCGGATCCGGGCCCGTTTGCCCACCTGACAATAGGTCATCGTATCGGGGCTCATATGCCCACTGGACAACACGTCATCGTATCCAGTCCCTTTTCCCCACCTGAAAACAGGTCATCGGATTGGGGCGCATCTGCCCATCGGACAACAGGTCATCGGATTGGGGCCCGTCTGCCCACCGGACAATAGGCCATCGGATCCAGTCCCGTTTTCCCACCGGAAAACAGGTCATCGGATAGGGGCCCATCTGTCCACCGGACAACAGGTCATCTGATCCGGGCCCGTTTGCCCACCTGAAAATAGGTAATCGGATCGGGGCGCATATGCCCACTGGACAACAGGTCATCGTATCCAGTCCCTTTTCCCCACCTGAAAACAGGTCATCGGATTGGGGCGCATCTGCCCATCGGACAACAGGTCATCGGATTTGGGCCCGTCTGCCCACCGGACAATAGGCCATCGGATCCAGTCCCGTTTTCCCACCGGAAAACAGGTCATCGGATAGGGGCCCATCTGTCCACCGGACAACAGGTCATCTGATCCGGGCCCGTTTGCCCACCTGAAAATAGGTAATCGGATCGGGGCGCATATGCCCACTGGACAACAGGTCATTGGATCCAGTCCGTTTTCCCACCGGAAAACAGGTCATCGGATCGGGGCCCATCTGTCCACCGGACAACAGTTTGTCGCATTTAAGCCCATCTGCCCACCGGACAATAGGTCATCGGATCCAGTCCCGTTTTCCCATCTAAAAACAGGTCATCGGATAGGGGCCCATCTGTCCACCGGACAACAGTTCATCGGATCCGGGCCCGTCTGCCCACTGGACAACAGGTCATCGAATCGGGACCCATCTGCCCACCGGACAACAGGTCATCGGATCGGGGCCCGTCTGCCCAACGGACTATAGGCCATCGGATCCAGTCCCGTTTTTCCACCGGAAAACAGGTCATCGGATCGGGGCCCATATGTCCGCCGGACAACAGGTCGTCGGATCCGTGCCCGTTTCCCTACCTGACAATAGGTCATCTTATCGGGGCTCATATGCCCACTGAACAACAGGTCATTGGATCCAGTCCCGTTCCCACCGGAAAACAGGTCATCGGATCGGGGCCCATCTGTCCACCGGACAACAGTTTGTCGCATTGAAGCCCATCTGCCCACCGGACAATAGGTCTTCGGATCCAGTCCCGTTTACCCACTGGACAACAGGTCATCGGATCGGGGCCCATCTGCCCACCGGACAACAGGTCATCGGATCGGGGCCCATCTGTCCACCGGACAACAGGTTATCGGATCCGGGCCCGTCTGCCCACCGGACAACAGAACATCGGATCAGGGCCCATCTGCTCACCGGACAACAGGTCATCGGATCGGGGACCGTCTGCCCACCGGACAATAGGTCATCGGATCCAGTCCCGTTTTCTCATCTGAAAACAGGTCATCGGATCGGGGCCCATCTGTCCACCGGACAAGAGGTCATCGGATCCGGATCCGTCTGCCCACTGGACAACAGGTCATCGGATCGGGGCCCATCTGCTCACCGGACAACAGGTGATCGGATCCAGTCCCGTTTTCCCACCGGAAAACAGGTCATCAGATCGGGGCCCACCTGTCCACCGGAGAACAGGTCATCGGATCCGGGCCCGTCTGCCCACCGGACAACAGGTCATCGGATCGGGGCCCGTCTGCCCAACGGACAATAGGCCATCGGATCCCGTTTTCCCACCGGAAAACAGGTCATCTGATCGGGGCCCATCTATCCACCGGACAACAGGTTGTCGGATTGAAGCCCATCTGCCCACCGGACAATAGGTCATCGGATCCAGTCCCGTTTTCCAACCGGACAACAGGTCATCGGATCGGGGCCTATCTGTCCACCGGACAACAGGTTATCGGATCCGGGCAAGTCTGCCCACCGGACAACAGGTCACTGGATCGGGGCCCATCTGCTCACCGGACAACAGGTCATCGGATCGGGGCCCGTCTGTCCACCGGACAATAGGTCATTGGATCGGGGCCCATCTGCTCACCGGACAACAGGTCATCGGATCGGGGCCCGTCTGTCCACCGGACAATAGGTCATCGGATCCAGTCCCGTTTTCCCATCTGAAAATAGGTCATCGGATCGGGGCCCATCTGTCCACCGGACAACAGGTCATCTGATCCGGGCCCGTCTGCCCACTGGACAACAGGTCATCGGATCGGGGCCCGTCTGCCCAACGGACAATAGGCCATCGGATCCAGTCCTGTTTTCCCACCGGACAACAGGTCATCGGATCGGGGCCCATATGTCCACCGGACAACAGGTCATCGAATCCGGGCCCGTTTGCCCACCTGACAATAGGTCATCGTATCGGGGCTCATATGCGCACTGGACAACAGGTCATCGGATCCAGTCCCTTTTTCCCACCTGAAAACAGGTCATCGGATCGGGGCCCATCTGTCCACCGGACAACAGGTCATCGGAACCGGGCCCGTCTGCCCACCGAACAACAGGTCATCGGATCCGGGCCCATCTGCCCACCGGACAACAGGTCATCGGATCGGGGCCTGTCTGCCCACCGGACAATAGGCCATCGGATCCAGTCCCGTTTACCCACCGGAAAACAGGTCATCGGATCAGGGCCCATCTGTCAACGTGAGAAGAGGTCATCGGATCTGGGCCGTTTGCCCACCTGACAATAGGTCATCGGATCGGGGCGCATATGCCCACTGGACAACAGGTCATCAGATCCAGTCCCGTTTTCCCACCGGACAACAGGTCATCGGAGCGGGACCCATCTGCCCGCCAGACAATAGGCCATCGGATCCAGTCCCGTTTTCCCATCGGAAAACAGGTCATCGGATCGGGGCCCATCTATCCACGGGACAACAGGTCATCGGATCCGGGCCCGTTTGCCCACCTGACAATAGGTCATCGGATCCGGGTGCATATGCCCACTGGACAACAGGTCATCGGATCCAGTCTCGTTTTCCCACCGGAAAACAGCTCATCGGATCGGGGTCCATCTGTCCACCGTACAACAGGTTGTCGGATTGAAGCCCATCTGCCCACCGGACAATAGGTCATCGGATACAGTCCCGTTTTCCAACCGGACAACAGGTCATCGGATCGGGGCCCATCTGTCCACCGGACAACTGGTTATCGGATCCGGCCCGTCTGCCCACCGGACAACAGAACATCGGATCAGGGCCCATCTGCTCACCGGACAACAGGTCATCGGATCGGGGCCCGTCTGCCCACCGGACAATAGGTCATCGGATCCAGTCCCGTTTTCCCACCTGAAAACAGGTCATCGGATCGGGGCCCATCTGTCCACCGGACAACAGGTCATCGGATCGGGGCCCATCTGCCCACCAGACAATAGGTCATCGGATCCAGTCCCGTTTTCGAACCGGAAAGCAGTTCATCGGATCGGGGCCCATCTGCCCACCGGACAACAGGTCATCGGAACCGGGCCCGTCTGCTCACCGGACAACAGGTCATCGGATCCAGTCCCGTTTTCCCACCGGAAAACAGGTCATCAGATCGGGGCCCATCTGTCCACCGGACAACAGGTCATCGGATCCGGGCCCGTCTGCCCACCGGACAACAGGTTATCGGATCGGGGCCCATCTGCCCACCGGACAACAGGTCATCGGACCGGCGCCCGTCTGCCCACCGGACAATAGGCCATCGGATCCAGTCCCGTTTTCCCATAGGAAAACAGGTCATCGGATCGGGCCCCATCTGTCCACGGGACAACCGGTCATCGGATCCAGTCCCGTTTTCCCACCGGAAAACAGGTCATCGGATCGGGGCCCATCTCTCCACCGGACAACAGGTCATCGGATCCGGGCCCGTTTGCCCACCTGACAATAGGTCATCGGATCTGGGCGCATATGCCCGCCAGACAATAGGCCATCGGATCCAGTCCCATTTTCCCATCGGAAAACAGGTCATCGGATCGGGGCCCATCTGTCCACGGGACAACAGGTCATCAGATCCGGGCCCGTTTGCCCACCTGACAATAGGTCATCGGATCGGGGTGCATATGCCCACTGGACAACAGGTAATCGGATCCAGTCTCGTTTTCCCACCGGAAAACAGCTCATCGGATCGGGGCCCATCTGTCCACCGTACAACAGGTCATCGGATACAGTCCCGTTTTCCAACCGGACAACAGGTCATCGGATCGGAGCCCATCTGTCCACCAGACAACAGGTTATCGTATCCGGGCCCGTCTGCCCACCGGACAACAGGTCATCGGATCGGGGCCCATCTGCCCACCGGACAACAGGTCATCGGACCGGGGCCCATCTGCCCACCGGACAATAGGCCATCGTATCCAGTCCCGTTTTCCCACCAGAAAACAGGTCATCGGATCGGGGCCCATCTGTCCACCGGACAACAGGTTGCCCGATAGAAGCCCATCTGCCCACCGGACAATAGGTCATCGGATCCAGTCCCGTTTTCCAACCGGACAACAGGTCATCGGATCGGGGCCCATCTGTCCACCAGACAACAGGTTATCGGATCCCGGCCCGTCTGCCCACCGGACAACAGGTCATTGGATCAGGGCCCATCTGCTCACCGGACAACAGGTCATCGGATCGGGGCCTGTCTGCCCACCGGACAATAGGTCATCGAATCCAGTCCCTTTTTCCCATCTAAAAACAGGTCATCGGATAGGGGCCCATCTGTCCACCGGACAACAGTTCATCGGATCCGGGCCCGTCTGCCCACCGGACAACAGGTCATCGGATCGGGGCCCATCTGCCCACCGGACAACAGGTCATCGGACCGGGGCCCATCTGCCCACCGGACAATAGGCCATCGTATCCAGTCCCGTTTTCCCACCAGAAAACAGGTCATCGGATCGGGGCCCATCTGTCCACCGGACAACAGGTTGCCCGATAGAAGCCCATCTGCCCACCGGACAATAGGTAATCGGATCCAGTCCCGTTTTCCAACCGGACAACAGGTCATCGGATCGGGGCCCATCTGTCCACCAGACAACAGGTTATCGGATCCCGGCCCGTCTGCCCACCGGACAACAGGTCATTGGATCAGGGCCCATCTGCTCACCGGACAACAGGTCATCGGATCGGGGCCTGTCTGCCCACCGGACAATAGGTCATCGAATCCAGTCCCTTTTTCCCATCTAAAAACAGGTCATCGGATAGGGGCCCATCTGTCCACCGGACAACAGTTCATCGGATCCGGGCCCGTCTGCCCACTGGACAACAGGTCATCGGATCGGGACCCATCTGCCCACCGGACAACAGGTCATCAGATCGGGGCCCGTCTGCCCAACGGACTATAGGCCATCGGATCCAGTCCCGTTTTCCCACCGGAAAACAGGTCATCGGATCGGGGCCCATATGTCCGCCGGACAACAGGTCATCGGATTCGGGCCCGTTTGCCCACCTGACAATAGGTCATCGTATCGGGGCTCATATGCCCACTGAACAACAGGTCATCGTATCCAGTCCCTTTTCCCCACCTGAAAACAGGTCATCGGATTGGGGCCCATCTGCCCATCGGACAACCGTTATCGGATCGGGGCCCGTCTGCCCACCGGACAATAGGCCATCGGATCCAGTCCCGTTTTCCCACCGGAAAACAGGTCATCGGATAGGGGCCCATCTGTCCACCGGACAACAGGTCATCGGATCCGGGCCCGTTTGCCCACCTGAAAATAGGTAATCGGATTGGGGCGCATATGCCCACTGGACAACAGGTCATTGGATCCAGTCCCGTTTTCCAACCGGACAACAGGTTATCGGATCCGGGCAAGTCTGCCCACCGGACAACAGGTCATTGGATCGGGGCCCATCTGCTCACCGGACAACAGGTCATCGGATCAGGGCCCGTCTGTCCACCGGACAATAGGTCATCGGATCCAGTCCCGTTTTCCCATCTGAAAATAGGTCATCGGATCGGGGCCCATCTGTCCACCAGACAACAGGTCATCTGATCCGGGCCCGTCTGCCCACTGGACAACAGGTCATCGGATCGGGACCCATCTGCCCACCGGACAACAGGTCATCGGATCGGGGCCCGTCTGCCCAACGGACAATAGGCCATCGGATCCAGTCCCGTTTTCCCACCGGACAACAGGTCATCGGATCGGGGCCCATATGTCCACCGGACAACAGGTCATCGAATCCAGGCCCGTTTGCCCACCTGACAATAGGTCATCGTATCGGGGCTCATATGCGCACTGGACAACAGGTCATCGGATCCAGTCCCTTTTTCCCACCTGAAAACAGGTCATCGGATCGGGGCCCATCTGTCCACCGGACAACAGGTCATCGGAACCGGGCCCGTCTGCCCACCGAACAACAGGTCATCGGATCGGGGCCTGTCTGCCCACCGGACAACAGGTCATCGGATCGGGGCCTGTCTACCCACCGGACAATAGGCCATCGGATCCAGTCCCGTTTACCCACCGGAAAACAGGTCATCGGATCAGGGCCCATCTGTCCACGTGACAACAGGTCATCGGATCCGGGCCGTTTGCCCACCTGACAATAGGTCATCGGATCGGGGCGCATATGCCCACTGGACAACAGGTCATCAGATCTAGTCCCGTTTTCCCACCGGACAACAGGTCATCGGATCGGGACCCATCTGCCCACCGGACAACAGGTCATCGGATCGGGGCCCGTCTGCCCGCCAGACAATCGGCCATCGGAACCAGTCCCGTTTTCCCATCGGAAAACAGGTCATCGGAACGGGGCCCATTTGTCCACGGGACAACAGGTCATCGGAACCGGGCCCCTTTGCCCACCTGACAATAGGTCATCGGATCCGGGTGCATATGCCCACTGGACAAGAGGTCATCGGATCCAGTCTCGTTTTCCCACCGGAAAACAGCTCATCGGATCGGGGCCCATCTGTCCACTGTACAACAGGTTGTCGGATTGAAGCCCATCTGCCCACCGGACAATAGGTCATCGGATACAGTCCCGTTTTCCAACCGGACAACAGGTCATCGGATTGGGGCCCATCTGTCCACCGGACAACTGGTTATCGGATCCGGCCCGTCTGCCCACCGGACAACAGAACATCGGATCAGGACCCATCTGCTCACCGGACAACAGGTCATCGGATCGGGGCCCGTCTGCCCACCGGACAATAGGTCATCGGATCCAGTCCCGTTTTCGTACCGGAAAGCAGTTCATCGGATCGGGGCCCATCTGCCCACCGGACAACAGGTCATCGGGACCGGGCCCGTCTGCCTACCGGACAACAGGTCATCGGATCCAGTCCCGTTTTCCCATAGGAAAACAGGTCATCGGATCGGGGCCCATCTGTCCACCGGACAACAGGTCATCGGATCCGGGCCCGTTTGCCCACCTGACAATAGGTCATCGGATCGGGGCGCATATGCCCGCCAGACAATAGGCCATCGCATCCAGTCCCGTTTTCCCATCGGAAAACAGGTCATCGGATCGGGGCCCATCTGTCCACGGGACAACAGGTCATCAGATCCGGGCCCGTTTGCCCACCTGACAATAGGTCATCGGATCCGGGTGCATATGCCCACTGGACAACAGGTAATCGGATCCAGTCTCGTTTTCCCACCGGAAAACAGCTCATCGGATCGGGACCCATCTGTCCACCGTACAACAGGTTGTCGGATTGAAGCCCATCTGCCCACGGGACAATAGGTCATCGGATACAGTCCCGTTTTCCAACCGGACAACAGGTCATCGGATCGGGGCCCGTCTGCCCACCGGACAACAGAACATCGGATCAGGGACCATCTGCTCACCGGACAACAGGTCATCGGATCGGGGCCCGTCTGCCCACCGGACAATAGGTCATCGGATCCAGTCCCGTTTTCTCATCTGAAAACAGGTCATCGGATCGGGGCCCATCTGTCCACCGGACAAGAGGTCATCGGATCCGGGCCCGTCTGCCCACTGGACAACAGGTCATCGGATCGGAGCTCATCTGCCCACCGGACAACAGGTCATCGGATACGGGCCCGTCTGCCCACCGGACAACAGGTCATCGGATCGGGGCCCATCTGAACACCGGACAACAGGTCATCGGACCGGGGCCCGTCTGCCAACCGGACAATAGGCCATCGGATCCAGTCCCGTTTTCCCATAGGAAAACAGGTAATCGGATAGGGGCCCATCTGTCCACGGGACAACAGGTCATCGGATCCAGTCCCGTTTTCCCACCGGAAAACAGGTCATCGGATCGGGGCCCATCTGTCCACCAGACAACAGGTTATCAGATCAGGGCCCGTCTGCCCACCGGACAACAGTTCATCGGATCAGGGCCCATCTGCTCACCGGACAACAGGTCATCGGATTGGGGCCCGTCTGCCCACCGGACAATAGGTCATCGGATCCAGTCCCGTTTTCCCACCTGAAAACAGGTCATCGGATCTGGGCCCATCTGTCCACCGGACAACAGGTCATCGGATCCGGTACCGTCTGCCCACTGGACAACAGGTCATCGGATCGGGGCCCGTCTGCCCACCGGACAACAGGTCATCGGATCCAGTCCTGTTTTCGAACCGGAAAGCAGTTAATCGGATCGGGGCCCATCTGCCCCCCGGACAACAGGTTATCGGAACCGGGCCCGTCTGCCCACTGGACAACAGGTCATCGGATCCAGTCCCGTTTTCTCACCTCAAAACAGGTCATCAGATCGGGGCCCATCTGTCCACCGGACAACAGGTCATCGGATTCGGGCCCATCTGCCCACCGGACAACAGGTCATCGGATCGGGGCCCATCTGCCCACCGGACAACAGGTCATCGGACCGGGGCCCGTCTGCCCACCGGACAATAGGCCATCGGATCCTGTACCGTTTTCCCATAGGAAAACAGGTCATCGGATTGGGCCCCATCTGTCCACGGGACAACAGGTTTTCGGATTGAAGCCCATCTGCCCACTTTACAATAGGTCATCGGATCCAGTCCCGTTTTCCAACCGGACAACAGGTCATCGGATCGGGGCCCATCTGTCCACCAGACAATAGGTTATCGGATCCGGGCCCTTCTGCACACCGGACAACAGGTCATCGGATCAGGGCCCATCTGCTCACCGGACAACAGGTCATCGGATCGGGGCCCGTCTGCACACCGGACAATAGGTCATCGGATCCAGTCCCGTTTTCCCACGTGAAAACAGGTCATCGGATCGGGGCCCATCTGTCCACCGGACAACAGGTCATCGGATCCGGTCCCGTCTGCCCACTGGACAACAGGTCATCGGATCGGGGTGCATATGCCCTCTGGACAACAGGTCATCGGATGCAGTCCCGTTTTCCCACCTGAAAACAGGTCATCGGATCGGAGCCCATCGGTACACCGGACAACAGGTTGTCAGATTGAAGCCCATCTACCCACCGGACAATAGGTCATCGGATCCAGTCCCGTTTTCCAACAGGACAACAGGTCATTGGATCGGGGCCCATCTGTCCAACGGACAACAGGCTATCGGTTCCGGGCCCGTCTGCCCACCGGACAACAGGACATCGGATCAGGGCCCATCTGCTCACCGGACAACAGGTCATCGGATCGGGGCCCGTCTGCCCACCGGACAATAGGTCATCGGATCCAGTCCCGTTTTCCCACCTGAAAACAGATCATCGGATCGGGGCCCATCTGTCCACCGGACAACAGGTCATCGGATCCGGTCCCGTCTGCCCACTGGACAACAGGTCATCGGATCGGGGCCCATCTGTCCACCGGACAACAGGCCATCGGATCCGTCCCGTTTGCACACCTGACAATAGGTCATCGGATCGGGGTGCATATGCCCACTGGACAACAGGTCATCGGATCCAGTCCCGTTTTCCCACCTGAAAACAGGTGATCGGATCGGGGCCCATCTGTCCACCGGACAACAGGTCATCGGAACCGGGCCCGTCTGCCCATCGGACAACAGGTCATCAGATCGGGGCCCATCTGCCCACCGGACAAAAGGTCATCGGATCGGGGCCCTTCTGCCCACCGGACAATAGACCATCGGATCCAGTCCCATTTATCCACCGGAAAACAGGTCATCGGATCGGGGCCCATCTGTCCACGGGACAAGAGGTCATCGGATCGGGGCGCATATGCCCACTGCACAACAGCTCATCGGATCCAGTCCCGCATTCCCACCGGAAAACAGGTCATCGGATTGGGGCCCATCTGCCCACTGGACAACAGGTCATCAGATCGGGGCCCATCTGCCCACCGGACAATAGGCCATTGGATCCAGTCCCGTTTTCCCACCGGAAAACAGGTCATCGGATTGGGACCCATCTGCCCACTGGACAACAGGTCATCGGATAGGGACCCATCTGTCCACCGGACAACAGGTCATCGGATCCGGGCCCGTTTGCCCACCTGACAATAGGTCATCGGACCGGGGCACATATGCTCACTGGACAACAGGTCATCGGATCCAGTCCCGTTTTCCCACCTGAAAACAGGTCATCGGATCGGGGCCCATCTCTCCACCGGACAACAGGTCATCGGATCCAGTCCCGTTTTCCCACCTGAAAACAGGTCATCGGATCGGGACCCATCTGCCCACAGGACAACAGGTCATCGGATCGGGGCCCGTCTGCCCGCAAGACAACAGGTCATCGGATCGGGGCCCATCTGTCCACCGGACAACAGGTTGTCGGATTGAAGCCCATCTGCCCACCGGACAATAGGTCATCGGATCCAGTCCGGTTTTCCAACCGGACAACAGGTCATCGGATCGGGGCCCATCTGTCCACCGGACAACAGGTTATCGGATCAGGGCCCGTCTGCCCACCGGACATCAGGTCATTGGATCAGGGCCCATCTGCTTACCGGACAACAGGTCATCGGATCGGGGTCCGTCTCCCCATCGGACAATAGGTCATTGGATCCAGTCCCGTTTTCCATCTGAAAACAGGTCATCGGATCGGGGCCCATCTGTCCACCGGACAACAGGTCATCGGATCCGGGCCCGTCTGCCCACTTGACAACAGGTCATCGGATCGGGACCCATCTGTCCACTGGACAACAGGTCATCGGATCGGGGCCCGTCTGCCCACCGGACAATAGGCCATCGGATCCAGTCCCGTTTTCCCACCGGAAAACAGGTCATCGGATCGGGGCCCATATGTCCACCGGACAACAGGTCATCGGATCCGGGCCCGTTTGCCCACCTGACAATAGGTCATCGGATCGGGGCCCGTCTGCCCACCGGACAAGAGGTCATCGGATCCAGTCCCGTTTTCCAACAGGAAAACAGGTCATCGGATCGGGGCCCATCTGTCCACCGGACAACGGGTTATCGGATCAGGGCCCGTCTGCCCACCGGACAACAGGTCATCGGATCGGGGCCCATCTGCCCACCGGACAACAGGTTATCGGATCGGGGCCCGTCTGCCCACCGGACAATAGGCCATCGGATCCAGTCCCGTTTTCCCATCGGAAAACAGGTCATCGGATCAGGGCCCATCTGTCCACCGGACAACAGGTCATCGGATCCGGGACCCATCTGTCCACTGGACAACAGGTCATCGGATCGGGGCCCGTCTGCCCACCGGACAATAGGCCATCGGATCCAGTCCCGTTTTCCCACCGGAAAACAGGTCATCGGATCGGGGCCCATATGTCCACCGGACAACAGGTCATCGGATCCGGGCCCGTTTGCCCACCTGACAATAGGTCATCGGATCGGGACTCATATGCCCACTGGACAATAGGTCATCGGATCCAGTCCCGTTTTCCAACCGGACAACAGGTCATCGGATCGGGGCCCATCTGTCCACCGGACAACGGGTTATCGGATCAGGGCCCATCTGCCCACCGAACAACAGGTCATCGGATCGGAGCCCGTCTGCCCACCGGACAATAGGCCATCAGATCCAGTCCCGTTTTCCCATCGGAAAACAGGTCATCGGATCGGGGCCCATCTGTCCACCGGACAACAGGTCATCGGATCCGGGCCCGTATGCCCACTGGACAACAGGTCATCGGATCGGGACCCATCTGTCCACTGGACAACAGGTCATCGGATCGGGGCCCGTCTGCCCACCGGACAATAGGTCATCGGATCGGGGCTCATATGCCCACTGGACAAGAGGTCATCGGATCCAGTCCCGTTTTCCAACCGGACAACAGGTCATCGGATCGGGGCCCATCTGTCCACCGGACAACGGGTCATCGGATCAGGGCCCATCTGCCCACCGGACAACAGGTCATCGGATCGGGGCCCGTCTGCCCCCCGGACAATAGGCCATCGGATCCAGTCCCGTTTTCCCATCGGAAAACAGGTCATCGGATCGGGGCCCATCTGTCCACCGGACAACAGGTCATCGGATCCAGTCCCGTTTTCCCACCGGAAAACAGGTCATCGGATCGGGGCCCATATGTCCACCTGACAACAGGTCATCGGATCCGGGCCCGTTTGCCCACCTGACAATAGGTCATCGGATCGGGGTTCATATGCCCACTGGACAATAGGTCATCGGATCCAGTCCCGTTTTCCAACCGGACAACAGGTCATCGGATCGGGGCCCATCTGCCCACCGGACAACAGGTTATCGGATCGGGGCCCGTCTGCCCACCGGACAATAGGCCATCGGATCCAGTCCCGTTTTCCCATCGGAAAACAGTTCATCGGATCGGGGCCCATCTGTCCACCGGATAACAGGCCATCGGATCCGTCCCATTTGCCCACCTGACAATAGGTCATCGGATCGGGGTGCATATGCCCACTGGACAACAGGTCATAGGATCCAGTCCCGTTTTCCCACCTGAAAACAGGTCATCGGATCGGGGCCCATCTGTCCACCGGACAACAGGTCATTAGATCGGGGCCCATCTGCCCACCGGACAAAAGGTCATCGGATCGGGGCCCTTCTACCCACCGGACAATAGGCCATCGGATCCAGTCCCGTTTATCCACCGGAAAACAGGTCATCGGATCTGGGCCCATCTGTCCACGGGACAACAGGTCATCGGATCGGGGCGCATATGCCCACTGCACAACAGGTCATCGGATCCAGTCCCGCTTTCCCACCGGAAAACAGGTCATCGGATCGGGGCCCATCTGCCCGCAAGACAACAGGTCATCGGATCGGGGCCCATTTGTCCACCGGACAAAAGGTTGTCGGATTGAAGCCCATCTGCCCACGGGACAATAGGTCATCGGATCCAGTCCCGTTTTCCAACCGGACAACAGGTCATCGGATCGGGGCCCATCTGTCCACCGGACAACGGGTTATCGGATCAGGGCCCGTCTGCCCACCGGACAACAGGTCATCGGATCGGGGCCCATCTGCCCACCGGACAACAGGTTATCGGATCTGGGCCCGTCTGCCCACCGGACAATAGGCCATCGGATCCAGTCCCGTTTTCCCATCGGAAAACAGTTCATCGGATCGGGGCCCATCTGTCCACCGGATAACAGGCCATCGGATCCGTCCCATTTGCCCACCTGACAATAGGTCATCGGATCGGGGTGCATATGCCCACTGGACAACAGGTCATCGGATCCAGTCCCGTTTTCCCACCTGAAAACAGGTCATCGGATCGGGGCCCATCTGTCCACCGGACAACAGGTCATTAGATCGGGGCCCATCTGCCCACCGGACAACAGGTTATCGGATCGGGGCCCGTCTGCCCACCGGACAATAGGCCATCGGATCCAGTCCCGTTTACCCACCGGAAAACAGGTCAATGGATCGGGGCCCATCTGTCCACGTGACAACAGGTCATCGGATCCGGGCCCGTTTGCCCACCTGACAATAGGTCATCGGATCGGGGCGCATATGCCCACTGGACAACAGGTCATCGAATCCAGTCCCGTTTACCCACTGGACAATAGATCATCGGATTGTGGCCCATCTGTCCACCGGACAACAGGTCATTGGATCCGGGCGCGTCTGCCCACTGGACAACAGGTCATCGGATCGGGGCCCATCTGTCCACCGGACAACAGGTCATTGGATCCGGGCGCGTCTGCCCACTGGACAACAGGTCATCGGATCGGGGCCCATCTGCCCACCGGACAACAGGTCATCGGATCCGGGCCCGTTTGCCCACCTGACAATAGGTCATCAGATCGGGGTGCATATGCCCACTGGACAACAGCTGAACGGATCCAGTCCCACTTTCCCACCGGACAACAGGTCATCGGATCGGGGCCAATCTGTCCACCGGACAACAGGTCATCGCATCCGGGCCCGTCTGCCCACCGGACAACAGGTCATCGGATCCGGGCCCATCTGCCCACCGGACAATAGGTCATCGGATCGGGGCCCGTCTGCCCATTAGCAATAGGCCATCGGATCTAGTCCCGTTTTCCCACCGGAAAACAGGTCATCGGATCGGGGCCCATCTGTCCACCGGACAACAGGTCATCGGATCCGGACCCGTTTGCACACCTGACAATAGGTCATCGGATCGGGGCGCATATACCCACTGGACAACAGGTCATCAGATCTGGGCCCTTCTGCCCACCGGACAACAGGTCATCGGATCCAGTCCCGTTTTCCCACCGGAAAACAGGTCATCGGATCGGGGCACATCTGTCCACCGGACAACAGGTCATCGGATCGGGGCACATTTGCCCACCTGACAATAGGTCATTGGATCGGGGCGCATATGCCCACTGGACATCAGGTCATCGGATCCAGTCCCTTTTTCCCACCTGAAAACAGGTCATCGGGTCGGGGCCCATCTGTCCACCGGACAACAGTTTGTCGGATTGGAGTCCATCTGCCCACCGGACAATAGGTCATCGGATCTAGTCCCATTTTCCAACCGGAAAACAGGTCATCGGATCGGGGCCCTTCTGTCCACCGGACAAAAGGTCATCGGATCCGGGCCTATTTGCCCACCTGACAATAGGTCATTGGATCGGGGCGCATATGCCCACTGGACATCAGGTCATCGGATCCAGTCCCATTTTCCCACCTGAAAACAGGTCATCGGATCGGGGCCCATCTGTCCACCGGACAACAGGTTGTCAGATTGAAGCCCATCTGCCCACCGGACAATAGGTCATCGGATCCAGTCCCGTTTTCCAACCGGACAACAGGTCATCGGATCGGGGACCATCTGTCCACCGGACAACAGGTTATCGCATCCGGGCCCGTCTGCCCTCCGGACAACAGGTCATCGGAACAGGGCCCATCTGCTAACCGGACAACAGGTCATCGTAACGGGGCCCGTCTCCCCACCGGACAATAGGTCATCGGATCCAGTCCCATTTTCCCACCGGAAAACAGGTCATCGGATCGGGGCCCATCTATCCACCGGACAACAGGTCATCGGATCCGGGCGCGTCTGCCCACTGGACAACAGGTCATCGGATCGGGGCCCATCTGCCCACCGGACAACAGGTCATCGGATCCAGTCCCATTTTCCCACCGGAAAACAGGTCATCGGATCGGGGCCCATCTATCCACCGGACAACAGGTCATCGGATCCGGGCCCGTCTGCCCACCGGACAATAGGTCATCGGATCGGGGTGCATATGCCAATTGGACAACAGCTGAAAGGATCCAGTCCCGTTTTCCCACCTGAAAACAGGTCATCGGATCGGGGCCCATCTATCCACCGGACAATAGGTCATCGGATCCGGACACGTTTGCACACCTGACAATAGGTCATCGGATCGGGGCGCATATGCCCACCGGACAACAGGTCATCAGATCAGGGCCCATCTGCTCACCGGACAACAGGTCATCGGATCGGGGCTCGTCTGCCCACCGGACAACAGGTCATCGGATCGGGGCCCATCTGCCCACCGGACAACAGGTCATCGGATCGGGGCCCGTCTGGCCACCGGACAATAGGCCATTGGATCCAGTCCCGTTTTTCCCCCGGAAAACAGGTCATCGGATCGGGGCCCATCTGTCCACCGGACAACAGGTCATCGGATCGGGGCACATTTGCCCACCTGACAATAGGTCATTGGATCGGGGCGCATATGCCCACTGGACATCAGGTCATCGGATCCAGTCCCTTTTTCCCACCTGAAAACAGGTCATCGGGTCGGGGCCCATCTGCCCACCGGACAATAGGTCATCGGATCCAGTCCCATTTTCCAACCGGAAAACAGGGCATTGGATCGGGGCCCTTCTGTCCACCGGACAAAAGGTCATCGGATCCGGGCCCATTTGCCCACCTGACAATAGGTCATTGGATCGGGGCGCATATGCCCACTGGACATCAGGTCATCGGATCCAGTCCCATTTTCCCACCTGAAAACAGGTCATCGGATCGGGGCCCATCTGTCCACCGGACAACAGGTTGTCGGATTGAAGCCCATCTGCCCACCGGACAATAGGTCATCGGATCCAGTCCCGTTTTCCAACCGGACAACAGGTCATCGGATCGGGGACCATCTGTCCACCGGACAACAGGTTATCGCATCCGGGCCCGTCTGCCCACCGGACAACAGGTCATCGGAACAGGGCCCATCTGCTAACCGGACAACAGGTCATCGTAACGGGGCCCGTCTCCCCACCGGACAATAGGTCATCGGATCCAGTCCCGTTTACCCATCTGAAAACAGGTCATCGGATCGGGGCCCATCTGTCCACCGGACAACAGGTCATCGGATCCAGTCCCATTTTCCCACCGGAAAACAGGTCATCGGATCGGGGCCCATCTATCCACCGGACAACAGGTCATCGGATCCGGGCGCGTCTGCCCACTGGACAACAGGTCATCGGATCGGGGCCCATTTGCCCACCGGACAACAGGTCATCGGATCCAGTCCCATTTTCCCACCGGAAAACAGGTCATCGGATCGGGGCCCATCTATCCACCGGACAACAGGTCATCGGATCCGGGCCCGTCTGCCCACCGGACAATAGGTCATCGGATCGGGGTGCATATGCCAATTGGACAACAGCTGAAAGGATCCAGTCCCGTTTTCCCACCTGAAAACAGGTCATCGGATCGGGGCCCATCTATCCACCGGACAATAGGTCATCGGATCCGGACACGTTTGCACACCTGACAATAGGTCATCGGATCGGGGCGCATATGCCCACTGGACAACAGGTCATCGCATCCAGTCCCGTTTTCCCACAGGAAAACAGGTCATCGGATCGGGGCCCATCTGTCCAACGGACAACAGGTCATCGGATATAGGCCCGTTTGCCCACCTGACAATAGGTCATCGGATCGGGGCGCATATGCCCACTGGACAACAGGTCATCGGATCCAGTTCCGTTTTTTCACCTGAATACAGGTCATCGGATCGGGGCCCATCTGTCCACCGGACAACAGGTTGTCGGATTGGAGTCCATCTGCCCACCGGACAATAGGTCATCGGATCCAGTCCCGTTTTCCAATCGGACAACAGGTCATCGTATCGGGGCCCATCTGTCCACCGGACAACAGGTAATCGGATCCGGGCCCGTCTGCCCACCGGACAACAGGTCATCGGATCGGGGCCCGTCTGCCCACCGGACAATAGGCCATCGGATCCAGTCCCGTTTTTTCACCGTAAAACAGGTCATCAGATCGTGGCTCATATACCCACTGACCAACAGGTCATCGGATCCTGGCCTGTTTGCCCACTGGACAACAGGTCATCGGATCGGCGCCCATCTGCCCACTGGACAACAGGTCATCTGATTGGGGACCGTCTGCCCACCGGACAATAGGACATCGGATCCAGTCCCGTTTTCCCACCGGACAAAAGGTCATCGGATCCTGGCCGGTTGACCACCGGAAAACAGGTCATCGGATCGGGGCCCATCTGCCCACCGGACAACAGGCCATCGGATCCGGGCCCGTCTGCCCACTGGACAACAGGTCATCGGATCGGCGCCCATCTGTCCACTGGACAACAGGTCATCTGATGGGGGACCGTCTGCCCACCGGACAATAGGTCATCGGAACCAGTCCCGTTTTCCCACCGGAAAACGGGTCATCGGATCCGGGCCCGTTTGCCCACCTGACAATAGGTCATCGGATCGGGGCCCGTCTGGCCACCGGACAATAGGCCATTGGATCCAGTCCCGTTTTCCCCCCGGAAAACAGGTCATCGGATCGGGGCCCACCTGTCCACCGGACAACAGGTCATCAGATCCGGGCCCATTTGCCCACCTGACAATAGGTCATTGGATCGGGGTGCATATGCCCATTGGACAACAGGTCATCGGATCCTGGCCTATTTGCCCACCGGACAACAGGTCATTGGATCGGGGCCCATCTGTCCACCGGACAACAGTTTGTTGGATTGAAGCCCCTCTGCCCATCGGACAATAGGTCATCGGATCCAGTCCCGTTTTCCAACCGGACAACAGGTCATCGGATCGGGGCCCATCTGTCCACCGGACAACAGGTTATCGGATCCAGGCCCGTCTGCCCACCCGACTACAGGTCATCGGATCAGGGCCCATCTGCTCACCGGACAATAGGTCATCGGATCCAGTCAAGTTTTCCCACCTGAAAACAGGTCATCGGATCGGGGCCCATCTGTCCACCGGACAACAGGTCATCAGATCCGGGCCCGTTTGCCCACCTGACAATAGGTCATCGGATCGGGGCGCATATGCCCACTGGCCAACAGGTCATCGGATCCGGGCCCGTCTGCCCACCGGACAACAGGTCATCGGATCCAGTCCCGTTTTCCCACCGGAAAACAGGTCATCGTATCGGGAACCATCTGTCCACCGGACAACAGGTCATCGGATCCGGGCCCGTTGGCCTACCTAACAATAGGTCATCGGATCGGGGCTCATATACCCACTGACCAACAGGTCATCGGATCCTGGCCTGTTTGCCCACTGGACAACAGGTCATCGGATCGGCGCCCATCTGCCCACTGGACAACAGGTCATCTGATTGGGGACCGTCTGCCCACCGGACAATAGGACATCGGATCCAGTCCCGTTTTCCCACCGGACAAAAGGTCATCGGATCCTGGCCGGTTGACCACCGGAAAACAGGTCATCGGATCGAGGCCCATCTGCCCACCGGACAACAGGCCATCGGATCCGGGCCCGTCTGCCCACTGGACAACAGGTCATCGGATCGGCGCCCATCTGTCCACTGGACAACAGGTCATCTGATGGGGGACCGTCTGCCCACCGGACAATAGGTCATCGGAACCAGTCCCGTTTTCCCACCGGAAAACGGGTCATCGGATCCGGGCCCGTTTGCCCACCTGACAATAGGTCATCGGATCGGGGCCCGTCTGGCCACCGGACAATAGGCCATTGGATCCAGTCCCGTTTTCCCCCCGGAAAACAGGTCATCGGATCGGGGCCCACCTGTCCACCGGACAACAGGTCATCAGATCCGGGCCCATTTGCCCACCTGACAATAGGTCATTGGATCGGGGTGCATATGCCCACTGGACAACAGGTCATCGGATCCTGGCCTATTTGCCCACCGGACAACAGGTCATTGGATCGGGGCCCATCTGTCCACCGGACAACAGTTTGTTGGATTGAAGCCCCTCTGCCCATCGGACAATAGGTCATCGGATCCAGTCCCGTTTTCCAACCGGACAACAGGTCATCGGATCGGGGCCCATCTGTCCACCGGACAACAGGTTATCGGATCCAGGCCCGTCTGCCCACCCGACTACAGGTCATCGGATCAGGGCCCATCTGCTCACCGGACAATAGGTCATCGGATCCAGTCAAGTTTTCCCACCTGAAAACAGGTCATCGGATCGGGGCCCATCTGTCCACCGGACAACAGGTCATCAGATCCGGGCCCGTTTGCCCACCTGACAATAGGTCATCGGATCGGGGCGCATATGCCCACTGGCCAACAGGTCATCGGATCCGGGCCCGTCTGCCCACCGGACAACAGGTCATCGGATCCAGTCCCGTTTTCCCACCGGAAAACAGGTCATCGTATCGGGAACCATCTGTCCACCGGACAACAGGTCATCGGATCCGGGCCCGTTGGCCTACCTAACAATAGGTCATCGGATCGGGGCTCATATGCCCACTGGACAACAGGTCATCGGATCGGGGCCCATCTGCCCACCGGACAACAGGTTAACGGATCGGGGCCCGTCTGCCCACCGGACAATAGGCCATCGGATCCCGTCCCGTTTTCCCACCGGAAAACAGGTCATCGGATCGGGGCCCATCTGTCCACCGGACAACAGGTCATCGGATCCGGGCCCGCTTGCCCACCTGACAATAGGTCATCAGATCGGGGCGCATATGCCACTGGACAACAGGTCATCGTATCCAGTCTCGTTTTCCCACAGAAAAACAGGTCATCAGATCGGGGCCCATCTGTCCACCGGACAACAGGTCATCGGATCCGGGCCCTTCTGCCCGCCGGACAACAGGTCATCGGATCGGGGCCCGTCTGCCTATTGGACAATAGGTCATCAGATCCAATTCCTTTTTCCCACCGGACAACAGGTCATCGGATCCGCGCCCGTCTGCCCACCAGAACACAGGTCATGGGATCCGGGCCCATCTGCCCACCGGACAAGAGGTCATCGGATCGGGGCCCGTCTGCCCACCGGACAATAGGCCATCGGATCCAGTCCCGTTTTCCCACCGGAAAACAGGTCATTGGATCTGGGCCCATCTGTCCACCGGACAACAGGTCATCGGATCGGGGCCCGTCTGCCTACCGGACAATAAGTCATCGGATCCAGTTCCTTTTTCCCACCGGACAACAGGTCATCGGATCCGCGCCTGTCTGCCCACCAGACAACAGGTCATGGGATCGGGGCCTGTCTGCCCACCGAACAATAGGTGAACGGATCCAGTCCCTTTTTCCCACCGGACAACAGCTCATCGGATCGGGGCCCATCTGTCCACCGGACAACAGGCCATCAGATCCTGGCCTGTTTGCCGACCGGGCAACAGGTCATCGGATCGGGGCCCATCTGCCCACCGGACAACAGGTTGTCGGATTGGATCCCATCTGCCCACCGGACAATAGGTCATTGGATCCAGTCCCGTTTTCCATCCGGACAACAGGTCATCGGATCGGGGCCCATCTGTCCACCGGACAACAGGTCATTGGATCCGGGCCCGTTTGCCCACCTGACAATAGGTCATCGGATCGGGGCGCATATGCCCACTGGACAACAGGTCTTCGGATCCAGTCCCGTTTTCCCACCTGAAAACACTTTATCGGAGCGGGGCCCGTCAGCTCACAGGACAACAGGATCCGATGACCTGTTGTCAGGTGGGCAGGTGGCCTGATCTGGTGACCTTTTGTCCGATGGGCAAACGAGCCTGGATCTGATGACCTCTTGTCCAGTGGGCAGAAAGGCCCCGATCAGATCAGATGACCTGTTGTCCAGGGAGCAGACGGGCGCCGATCCGATGGCCTGTTGTCCGGTGGGCAGACGAGCCCCGATTCGATGACCTATTGTCCGGTGGGCAGATGGCCCCGATCCGATGACCTGTTGTCCTGTGAGGAGACGGGCCCGGATCCGATGACCTGTTGTCCGGTGGGCACATCGGCACCTGTTGTCCGGTGGGCATAGAGGCCCCGATCCGATGAGCTATTGTCCGGTGGGTATAAGGGCCTCGATCCGATGAGCTATTGTCAGGTGAGTAGATGGGCCCCGATCCATTGACCTGTTGTCTGGTGGGTATTCCGGCCCCGATCCGATGACCTGTTGTCCTGTGGGCATAAGGGCCCCGATCCGATGAGCTATTGTCCGGTGGCTATAAGGGCCTCGGTCCGATGAGCTGTTGTCTGGAGGGCAGATGGGCCCCAATCCGATGACCTATTGTCAGGTGGGCAAACGGGCCTGGATCCGATGATCTGTTGTCCGGTGGGCAGATAGGCCCCGATCCGATGACCTGTTGTCAAGTGGGCAAACAAGCCTGGATTCGATGATCTGTTGTCCAGTGGGCAGGCGGGCCCCGATCCCATGACCTTTTGTCCGGTGGGCAGACGGGCCCCGATCCCATGACCTGTTGTCCGGTGGGCAGACTGGATCCAATGACCCATTTCAACAAAAATGTCTGCGATGCCCCTATAAACCTATGGAAGGGGGAGCTGGAGGGAGAAAAAGCAGAGCACCGAAAAGGTAAATGCTGAGGCTTATAATGCAGAGAAAAAATGCAGGATACCCATCATATAATGTACACTCCCCATACATTCATGTACACTCAGGAGTGTATAATGAGTGGCAATTATTCCTTATATAGTACTCCTTATTCTAAAAAGTCATCTGAAAGTGCTGTTAAATCGTAAGGGAATCTGCCACCCGGTTTTAGATGCCCCATCTGAGAGCAGCATGATATAAGGGGTGACACCCTGATTACAGTGATATCTCACGCTTTTTGCTGCTTACTGCTAGTCTGTTGGGGCAGACGGGCCCCGATCCAATGACCTGTTGTCCGGTGGGCAGACGGGCTCAGATCCGATGACCTGTTGTCCGGTGGGCAGACCGGCCCCGATCCCATGACCTGTTGTCCGGTTGACAGACGGGCCCGGATCCGATGACCTGTTGTCAGGTGGGCATAAGGTCCTGGATCCGATGACCTGTTGTCCGGTGGGCAGATGGCCCGATCCGGTGACCTTTTGTCCGATGGGCAAACGAGCCTGGATCTGATGACCTCTTGTCCAGTGGGCAGAAAGGCCCCGATCAGATCAGATGACCTGTTGTCCAGGGAGCAGATGGGCCCCGATCCGATGACCTGTTGTCCGGTGGGCAGACGAGCCCCGATTCGATGACCTGTTGTCCGGTGGGCAGATGGGCCCCGATCCAATGACCTGTTGTCCGGTGAGCAGATGGGCCCCGATCCAATGACCTGTTGTCCGGTTAGCAGATGGCCCCGATCCGATGACCTGTCGTCCGGTGAGGAGACGGGCCCGGATTTGATGACCTGTTGTCCGGTGGGTGGCCCCGATCCGATGACCTGTTGTCCGGTGAGGAGACGGGCCCGGATCCGATGAGATATTGTCCGGTGGGTATAAGGGCCTCGATCCGATGAGCTATTGTCAGGTGGGCAGATGGGCCCCGATCCGATGACCTGTTGTCTGGTGGGTAGTCCGGCCCTGATCCGATGACCTGTTGTCCTGTGGGCATAAGGGCCCCGATCCGATGAGCTATTGTCCGGTGGCTATAAGGGCCTCGGTCCGATGAGCTGTTGTCCGGTGGGCAGATGGGCCCCGATCCGATGACCTATTGTCAGGTGGGCAAACGGGCCGGGATCCGATGACCTGTTGTCAAGTGGGCAAACAAGCCTGGATTCGATGATCTGTTGTCCAGTGGGCAGCCGGGCCCCGATCCCATGACCTTTTGTCCGGTGGGCAGACGGGCCCCGATCCCATGACCTGTTGTCCGGTGGGCAGACGGGCCCCGATCCGATGACCTGTTGTCCGGTGAGCAGACCGGCCACAATCCTATGACCTGTTGTCCTGTGGGCAAACGGGCCTCGATCCGATGACCTTTTGTCCGGTGGGCAGATCGGCCCCGATCCAATGACCTGTTGTTCGGTGGGCAAACAGACCTGGCCAGATCCGATGACTTGTTGTCCGGTGGACAAATGGGCCCCGATCCTATGATTTGTTGTCCGGTGGGCAAACGAGCCTGGATCCGATGACCTGTGTTCCGGTGGGCAGATGGGCCCCGATCCGATGACCTGTTGATCCAATGACGTGTTGTCCGGTGGGCAGAAAGGCCCCAATCCGATGGATGATCTGTTGTCCGGTGGGCAAACGAGCCTGGATCCGATGACCTGTTGTTCTGTGGGCAGATGGGCCCGGATCCGATGACCTGTTGTCCGGTGGGCAAACATGCCTGGATCCACCTGTTGTCCGGTGGGCAGATGGGCCCCGGATCCAATGACCTGTTATCCGGTGGGCAAACGGGCCTGGATCCCATTACCTGTTGTTCGGTGAAATGGGCCCCGATCCAAAGACCTGTTCTCCGGTGGGCAAACGTGCCTGGATTCGATGACCTGTGTCCGGTGGGCAGATGGGCCCCGATCCGATGACCTGTTTTCCGGTGGGCAAACGAGCCTGGATCCAATGACCAACTGTTGTCTGGTGGGCAGATGGGCCCCGGGATCCGATGACCTGTTGTCCGGTGGGCAAATGGGCCCGGATCACATCTTTTATCCGGTGGGCAAACGGGCCTGGATCCGATGACCTGTTATCCGGTGGGCAAATGGGCCCAGATCCAATGACCATGTTGTCCGGTGGGCAAAAATGCCTGGATCCGATGACCTGTTGTCCGGTGGGCAGATGGGCCCCGATCCGATGACCTGTTTGTTGTACGGTGGGCAAACGGGCCTGGATCCGATGAGCTGTTGTTCGTTCAGTGGGCAAATGGGCCCCGATCCAAAGACCTGTTCTCCAGTGGGCAAACGTGCCTGTATCCGACGGTGACCTGATGTCCGGTGGGCAGATGCGCCCTGATCCCATGACCTGTTTTCCGGTGGGTATAAGGGCCTCGATCCGATGAGCTATTGTCAGGTGGGCAGATGGGCCCCGATCCGATGACCTGTTGTCTTGTGGGCAGTCCGGCCCCGATCTGATGAACTGTTGTCCTGTGGGCATAAGGGCCCCGATCCGATGAGCTATTGTCCGGTGGCTATAAGGGCCTCGGTCCGATGAGCTGTTGTCCGGTGGGCAGATGGGCCCCGATCCAATGACCTGTTGTCCAGTGGGCAAACGAGCCTGGATCCGATGACCTGTTCTCCGGTGGGAAGATGGGCCCCGATCCAATGACCTGTTTTCCGGTGAGCAAACTGCCCTGTTCCGATGACCTGTTGTCCGGTGGGCAGACAATGACCTGTTGTCCGGTGGGCAAACGAGCCTGGATCCGATGACCTGTTGTCCGTTGGGCCGATGGGCCCCTATTCGATGACCTGTTGTCCAGTGGGCAAAAATCCCTGGATCCGATGACCTGTTGTTCGGTGGGCAAATGGGCCCCGATCCAAAGACCTGTTCTCCGGTGGGCAAACGTTCCTGGATCCGATGACCTGATGTCCAGTGGGCAGATGCGCCCTGATCCGATGACCTGTTTTCCGGTGTGCAAACGAGCCTGGATCCGATGACCTGTTGTCTGATGGGCCCCGATCCGATGACCTGTTGTCCAGTGGGCAAATGGGCCGGATCCGATGACCTGTTGTCCGGTGGACAGATGGGCCCCGATCCGATGACCTGTTGTCCGGTGGAAAAAGTGGACTGGATCCGATGACCTATAATATAGTCTGTTGGGGCAGACGGGCCCCGATCCGATGATCTGTTGTCCGGTGGGCAGACGGGCTCAGATCCGATGACCTGTTGTCCGGTGGGCAGACCGGCCCTGATCCCATGACCTGTTGTCCGGTGGACAGATGGGCCCCGATCCGATGACCTGTTGTCCGGTGGGCAGATGGGCCCCGATCCGATGACCTGTTGTCTGGTGGGCAGTCCGGCCCCGATCCGATGAACTGTTGTCCTGTGGGCATAAGGGCCCCGATCCGATGAGCTATTGTCCGGTGGCTATAAGGGCCTCGGTCCGATGAGCTGTTGTCCGGTGGGCAGATGGGCCCCGATCCAATGACCTGTTGTCCAGTGGGCAAACGAGCCTGGATCCGATGACCTGTTCTCCGGTGGGAAGATGGGCCCCGATCCAATGACCTGTTTTCCGGTGAGCAAACTGCCCTGTTCCGATGACCTGTTGTCCGGTGGGCAGACAATGACCTGTTGTCCGGTGGGCAAACGAGCCTGGATCCGATGACCTGTTGTCCGTTGGGCAGATGGGCCTCTATTCGATGACCTGTTGTCCAGTGGGCAAAAATGCCTGGATCCGATGACCTTTTGTCCGGTGGGCAGATGGGCCCCGATCCGATGACCTGTTTGTTGTCCAGTGGGCAAACAGGCCTGGATGCGATGACCTGTTGTTCGGTGGGCAAATGGGCCCCGATCCAAAGACCTGTTCTCCGGTGGGCAAACGTGCCTGGATCCGATGACCTGATGTCCGGTGGGCAGATGCGCCCTGATCCGATGACCTGTTTTCCGGTGTGCAAACGAGCCTGGATCCGATGACCTGTTGTCTGATGGGCTCCGATCCGATGACCTGTTGTCCAGTGGGCAAATGGGCCGGATCCGATGACCTGTTGTCCGGTGGACAGATGGGCCCCGATCCGATGACCTGTTGTCCGGTGGAAAAAGTGGACTGGATCCGATGACCTATAATATAGTCTGTTGGGGCAGACGGGCCCCGATCCGATGATCTGTTGTCCGGTGGGCAGACGGGCTCAGATCCGATGACCTGTTGTCCGGTGGGCAGACCGGCCCTGATCCCATGACCTGTTGTCCGGTGGACAGATGGGCCCCGATCCGATGACCTGTTGTCCGGTGGGCAGATGGCCCCGATCCGATGACCTGTTGTCCAGTGAGGAGACGGGCCCGGATCCGATGACCTGTTGTCCGATGGGCAGATCGGCACCTGTTGTCCGGTGGGCATAGGGGCCCCGATCCAATGAGCTATTTATTGTCCGGTGGGTATAAGGGCCTCGATCCGATGAGCTAAGTCAGGTGGGCAGATGGGCCCCGATCCGATGTGTTGTCTGGTGGGCAGTCCGGCCCCGATCCGATGACCTGTTGTCCTGTGGGCATAAGGGCCCCGATCCGATGAGCTATTGTCCGGTGGCTATAAGGGCCTCGGTCCGATGAGCTGTTGTCCGGTGGGCAGATGGGCCGGATCCGATTACCTATTGTCAGGTGGGCAAATGGGCCTGGATCCGATGATCTGTTGTCCGTCCGGTGGGCAGATAGGCCCCGATCCCATGACCTTTTGTCCGGTGGGCAGACGGGCCCCGATCCCATGACCTGTTGTCCGGTGGGCAGAAGGGCCCCGATCCCATGACCTTTTGTCCGGTGAGCAGACCGGCCACAATCCTATGACCTGTTGTCCTGTGGGCAAACGGGCCTCGATCCGATGACCTTTTGTCCGGTGGGCAGATAGATGGGCCCTGATCCGATGACCTGTTGTTCGGTGGGCAAACAGACCTGGCCAGATCCGATGACTTGTTGTCCGGTGGACAGTTGGGCCCCGATCCTATGATCTGTTGTTCGGTGGGCAAACGAGCCTGGATCCGATGACCTGTGTCGGAGTGGGCAGATGGGCCCCGATCTGATGACCTGTTGATCCAATGACCTGTTGTCCGGTGGGCAGACAGGCCCCAATCCGATGGATGACCTGTTGTCCGGTGGGCAAACGAGCCTGGATCCGAGATCAGTGATGTTCAGCTCCTCCACACTGTTTACATCTGACCTCTGCCGAAGCTGCAAACAGCTGATTAGTGGAGGTGCCGTGTGCTGGACCCCCACAAATCTGATATTAATGACCTAACCAAGGGATAGGCCATCAATATGTTTGTCCAGGAAAATCCCTTTAAGGCCCACCTGCCCATACTCTATGTATATAATATATATATATGGCAGATGGGCCCCGATTCGATGACCTGTTGTCCGGTGGGCAAATCGGCCCGGATCCGATGACCTGTTGTCCGGTGGGCAAACATGCCTCGATCCAGCTGTTGTCCGGTGGGCAGATGGGCCCCGGATCCAATGACCTGTTATCCGGTGGGCAAACGGGCCTGGATCCGATGACCTGTTGTTCGGTGAAATGGGCCCCGATCCAAAGACCTGTTCTCCGGTGGGCAAACGTGCCTGGATTCGATGGTGGGCAGATGGGCCCCGATCCGATGACCTGTTTTCCGGTGGGCAAACGAGCCTGGATCCAATGACCTGTTGTCTGGTGGGCAGATGGGCCCGGGGATCTGATGACCTGTTGTCCGGTGGGCAAATGGGCCCGGATCCGATGACCTGTTATCCGGTGGGCAAATGGGCCCAGATGTCCAATGACCTGTTGTCCGGTGGGCAAACGAGCCTGGATCTGATGATGACCTGTTGTCCGGTGGGCAGATGGGCCCCGATCCAATGACCTGTTTTCCGGTGGGCAAACGGGCCTGGATCCGATGACCAACATGTTGTCCGGTGGGCAGACGGGCCTGGAACTGATGACCTGTTGTCCGGTGGGCAGATGGGCCCCGATTCAATGATCTGTTTTCCGGTGGGCAAATGGGCCCGGATCCGATGACCTGGTGGGCAAACATGCCTGGATCCAATGACCTGTTGTCCGGTGGGCAGATGGGCCCCGATCCGATGACCTGTTGTCCGGTGTGCAAACGGGCCTGGATCCGATGACCTGTTTGTTGTTCGGTGGGCAAATGGGCCCTGATCCAAAGACCTGTTCTCAGGTGGGCAAACGTGCTTGGATGCGATGACCTGATGTCCGGTGGGCAGATGGGCCCCGATCCGATGACCTGTTTTCCGGTGGGCAAACGAGCCTGGATCCCATGACCTGTGTGACATGACTGTGCTCATTCCTCCTGTACTGACATTGCTGTGTTCATTACTCCTGTACTGTGACATCACTGTACAGACGTGCTCATTACTCCTGTACTGACATCATTGTGCTCAATACTCCTCCTGTACAACATGTGACATCACTGTGCTCATTACTCCTGTACTGTGACATCACTGTGCTCATTCCTCCTGTACTGACATCATTGTGCTCATTACTCCTGTACTGTGACATGACTGTGCTCATCTGTGACATCACTGTGCTCATTATGTTGTCTGGTAGGCATGGGCCCCGGGATCTGATGACCTGCTTTCCGGTGGGCAAACGGGTCTGGATCTGATGACCTATTGTCCGGTGGGCAGAAGACGGGTTTTAATCCGATGGCCTGTTGTAAGGTGGGTAGACAGGCCCAGATCCGATGACCTTTTGTCCGGACGGTGGGCAAACGGGTCTGGATCAGATGACCTGTTGTCCGGTGGGCAGATGGTCCCCGATCCAATGACTTGTTGTCCGGTGGGCAAACGTGCCTGGATCCGATGACCTGTCCTCCAGAGAGAGACTCTTTTTATAACTCCCCATTGATGATGGGACCTGAATGGGGAGACCCCTCTATTAACTCAGAATTGCCAAAGAGGGTATTTGAAAACATTTTTTCCAAACCAGACAAGAAATTGTACTAGAGGAACTTGGGGTAAAAATCTGTCACTTTGGTATTTGTAGATCATGTATGAGACCAAATGATTTATTTTCACTGGAAAATATAATCTTCAGGGTCATGTTCTAAAGATGACCTCCTAATTGTACTTTTGTACTTTTTTTCATATGTTGTTGTAGCTATCCATGTAATGAATGACATGAAAGTACTGCACTGGCTTTACGAGCCATTGTATAAAAGCCCCCTGCCCATGTTACAGCAGCCCCCTCATAAGTATTGACAGCCCCAGCTTTACAACCTGCACTAGGGATTGTCAGTGTGAAATTATCACTTTTACACAGTATGTGTGGGCCGTCTTTAGCTGTTTTGTGGTCAAGGGTGGGCAAACGGGTCTGGATCAGATGCACTCAAGAAAGAAGGAATTCTGCGGTGTTAGTGAAGCGCTAGAACAACTAGACAGTGGATTAGGTTATAACACACAAACCTTTTATTGTTTAGTACGCTCTCTAACGCCACGACGCGTTTCGATAGCAGACGCTATCTTCCTGGATCAGATGCACTGCTGTTGAGTGGGCTAACTAACGGGCCTATCCGATGACCAAATGTTGTCCGGTGGGCAGATGGGCCCGGATCTGATGAACTGGTGTCCGGTGGGCAGATGGGCCCGGATCCGATGACCTGTTGTCCGGTGGGCAGATGGGCCCCGATCCGATGACCTGTTGTCCGGTGGGCAGATGGGCCCCGATCCGATGACCTGTTGTCCGGTGGGCAAACATGCCTGGATCCGATGACCTGTTGTCTGGTGGGCAGTTGGGCCCCGATCCAAAGACCTGTTCTCAGGTGGGCAAACGGGCCTGGATCCGATGACCTGTTGTCCGGTGGGCAGATGGGCCCCGATCCAATGACCTGTTGTCCGGTGGGAAAAAGGGCCTAGATCCAGACAACAGGTCATCGGATCAGGGCCCATCTGCCCACCGGACAACAGGTCATCGGACCCGCCCGTCTGCCCACTGGACAACAGGTCATCGGATCAGGGCCCGTTTGCCCACTGGACAACAGGTCATCGGATCGGGGCCCGTCAGCCCACCGGACAACAGGTCATCGGATCGGGGCCCGTCAGCCCACCGGACAACAGGTCATCAGATCGGGGCCCATCTGCCCACCGGACTACAGGTCATCGGATCCAGGCCCGTTTGCCCACCGGATAACAGGTCATCGGATCGGGACCCATCTGCCCACCGGACAACAGGTCATCGGATCCAGGCCCCTTTGACCTGTTGTCCGGTGGGCAGATGGGCCCATTGTCCAGTGGGCAAACAGGCCTGCATCCGATGGTCTGTTGTCTGGTGGACAGATGGACCCCGATCCGATGACCTGTTGTCCAGTAGGAAAACTGGTTTGGATCCGATAACCTATTGTCTGTTGGGGCAGACAGGCCCCGATCGAATGATTTGTTGTCCGGTGGGCACACAGACCCCGATCCGATGACCTGCTGTCCAGTGGGCAGACGGGCCCCGATCCGATGACCTGTTGTCTGGTGGGCAGACCGGCCCCGATCCGACGACCTGCTGTCCGGTGGGCATAAGGGCCCCGATCCGATGACCTGTTGTCCAGTGGGCAAATGGGCCTGGATCCGAAGACCTGTTAGATAGGCCCTGGATGACTTGTCCAGTGGGCAAACAGGCCTGGATCGGATGACCTGTTGTCCGTGGGCTGACGGGCCCCGATCCTTTGACCTGTTGTCCGGTTGGCAAATGGGCGACCTGTTGCCGGGGGACAGACGGGCCCCGATCCGATGACCTGTTGTCCGGTGGGCAAATGGGCCTGGATCTAATGACCTGTTGTCTGGTGGGCAGAAGGGCCCTGATCCGATCGATGACCTGTTGTCCTTTGGGCAGATGGGCCCCGATCCGATGACCTGCTGTCCGGTGGGCATAAGGGCCCTGATCTGATGACCTGTTGTCCGGTGGGCATAAGGGCCCCGATCCGATGAGCTATTGTCCGGTGGGTATAAGGGACTCGATCCGATAACCTGTTGTCCAGTGGGCAAAAGGGCCTGGATCCGATGGCCTTTTGCCCCGGTGGACAGATGGGCCCTGATCCGATGACCTGTTGTCCGGTGAGCAAAAGGACCTGGATCCGATGACATTGGGTCTGGTGGGCAGATGGGCCCCGATACGATGACCTGTTGTCTAAGGGGCAGATGGGCCCCGATCCAAAGACCTGTTCTCCGGTGGGCAAACGGGCCTGGATCCGATGACCTATTGTCCAGTAGGCAGATGGGGCCCCATCCGATGACCTGTTGTCCGGTTTGCAAACAGGCCTGGATCCGATGACCTGTTGTCCAGTGGGTGGGAAGATGGGCCCCGATCCAATGACCTGTTCTCTGGTGGGTAAACGGGCCTGGTTCCGATGGCCAACATGTTGTCCAGTGGGCAGATGGGCCCAATCAGATGACCTGTTGTCCGGTGGGCAAACGGGCCTGGATCAGATAACCTGCTGTCGAGTGGGCTAACTAACGGGCCTCGATCCGATGACCTGTTGTCTTGTGGGCAGACAGGCCTGGATCCGATGACCTGTTGTCCAGTGGGCAGATGGGCCCCGATCCGATGACCTGTTGTCCGGGGGGCAGATGGGCCCCGATACGATGACCTGTTGTCCGGAGGGCAGACAGGCCCGGATCCGATTGTTTGTTGTCTGTCCGGTGCACAGATGGGCCCCGGGATCCGATGACCTGTTGTTTGGTGGGCAGACAGGCCCCGATCCGATGACCTGTTGTTTGGTGGGCAGACGGGCCCCGATCCGCAGACCTGTTGTCCGGTGGGCAGACGGGCCCCGATCCGATGACCTGTTGTCCGGTGGGTAGACGGGCCCCGATCCGATGACGTGTTTTCCGGTGGACAGACCGGCCTCACTGTATGTAGTGCTCATCAGTCACTGTATATAGTGCTCATCAGTCACTGTATATAGTGCTCTGCACTCACTGTATATAGTGCTCATCTGGTATATAGTGCTCTGCACTCACTGTATATAGTTAGTGCTCATCTGTCACTGTATATAGTGCTCAGCAGTCACTAGCTCATCAGTCACTATGTACAGCACGATCCGATGACCGACTAGTCGTCCGGTGGACAGACCGGCCATGATCCGAACAACAGCATCGGATCGGGGCCCATCTGCCCACCGGACAACAGGTCATCGGATCGGGGGCCATCTGCCCACCGGACAACAGGTCATCGGATCCGGGCCCATCTGCCCACCGGACAACAGTTCATCGGATCCAGGCCCATCTGCCCACCGGACAACAGGTCATCGGATCCAGAACCGTTTGCCCACCGGACAACATTTGGTCATCGGATCCAGGCCCGTTAGTTAGCCCACTCAACAGCAGTGCATCTGATCCAGGCCCGTTTGCCCACCCTTGACCACAAAACAGCTAAGGACGGCCCACACATACTGTGTAAAAGTGATAATTTCACACTGACAATCCCTAGTGCAGGTTGTAAAGCTGGGGCTGTCAATACTTATGAGGGGGCTGCTGTAACATGGGCAGGGGGCTTTTATACAATGGCTCGTAAAGCCAGTGCAGTGCTTTCATGTCATTTATTACATGGATAGCTACAACAACATATGAAAAAAAGTACAAAAGTACAATTAGGAGGTCATCTTTAGAACATGACCCTGAAGATTATATTTTCCAGTGAAAATAAATCATTTGGTCTCATACATGATCTACAAATACCAAAGTGACAGATTTTTACCCCAAGTTCCTCTAGCACAATTTCTTGTCTGGTTTGGAAAAAATGTTTTCAAATACCCTCTTGGGCAATTCTGAGTTAATAGAGGGGTCTCCCCATTCAGGTCCCATCATCTATTGGCTGGCAGGGGAGCTATAAAAAGAGTCTCTCTCTGGAGGACAGGTCATCGGATCCAGACCCGTTTGCCCACTGTCCGGACAAAAGGTCATCGGATCAGGGCCCGTCTGCCCACCTTACAACAGGCCATCGGATTAAAGCCCGTCTGACGCCCACCGGACAATAGGTCATCGGATCCAGGCCCGTTTGCCCACCGGAAAACAGGTCATCAGATCCCGGGGCCCATCTGCCTACCAGACAACATAATGAGCACAGTAATGTCACAGAGTAATGAGCACAGTCATGTCACAGTACAGGAGTAATGAGCACAATGATGTGAGTACAGGAGGAATGAGCACAGTGATGTCACAGTACAGGAGTAATGAGCACAGTGATGTCACAGTACAGGAGTAATGAGCACAGTGATGTCACAGTACAGGAGTAATGAAAACAGCGTTGTCGGTACAGGAGGAATGAGCACAGTGATGTCACACAGGTCATGGGATCCAGGCTCGTTTGCTCACCAGACAACAGGTCATCGGATCCAGTCCCGTTTTCCCACCGGACAACAGGTCATCGGATCGGGGCCCATCTGCCCACCGGACAACATGTTGGTCATTGGATCGGGGCCCATCTGTACACCGGACAACTGGTCATCGGATCCAGGTCCGTTTGCCCACCGGAAAACAGGTCATCAGATGGGGGCCCATCTGCCGACCGGACAAAAGGTCATCGGATTCAGGCCAGTTTGCCCACCGGACAACAGTTGGTCATTGGATCGGGGCCCATCTGTACACCGGACAACTGGTCATCGGATCCAGGTCCGTTTGCCCACCGGAAAACAGGTCATCGGGTGGGGGCCCATCTGCCGACCGGACAAAAGGTCATCGGATTCAGGCCCGTTTGCCAACCGAACAGCAGGTCATAGGATCGAGGCCCTTATACCCACCGGACAATAGCTCATCGGATCGGGGTCCTCATGCCCACTGGACAACAAACAGGTCATCGGATCAGGGCCTGTCTGACCTCCGGACAACAGGTCATCGGATCGGGGCCCGTCTGCTCACCGGACAACAGGTCATCGGATCCGGGCCCGCCTGACCTCCGGACAACAGGTCATGGGATCGGGGCCCTTCTGCCCACCAGACAACAGGTCATTGGATTGGGGCCCATCTGCCCACCAGACAACAGGTCATTGGATTGGGGCCCATTTGCCCACCGGACAACAGGTCATCGCGATGATCGGCGCCTGTCTGCCCACCGGACAACAGATCATCGGATCCAGGCCCGTTAGCCCACTCGACAGCAGGTCATCTGATCCAGGCCCGTTTCCCCACTGGACAACAGGTCATCGGATCGGGGCCCATCTGCCCACTGGACAACAGGTCATCGGATCCAGGCCCGTCTGCCCAACAGACAACAGGTCATTGGATCAGGGCCCATCTGTCCACCGGGCAAAAGGTCATCGGATCCAGGCCCGTTTGACCACCGGACAACAGGTCAAAGGATCGGGGTCCATCAGCCCACGGACAACATGTTGGTCATCCAATCCAGGCCTATTTGCCCACTGGACAAGTCATCGGATCAGGGCCCATTTGCCCACCAGACAACAGGTCATCAGATCCAGGCCCATTTGCCCACCGGAGAAGAGGTCATCAGATTCAGGCCCATTTGCACACCGGACAACATGCTCATCGTATCAAGGCCCTTATATCCACCGGACAATAGCTCATCGGATTGGGGCCCTTATGCCCACTAGACAACAGGTCATCGGATCTGGGCCCTTATGCCCTCCAGACAACAGCTCATCGGATCGGGGCCCATCTGCCCACCGGACAACAGCTCAACGGATCGGGGCCCTTATGCCCACCAGACAACAGGTCGTCGGATCGGGGCCGGTCTGCCCACCAGACAACAGGTCATCGTATCGGGGCCCGTCTGCCCACCAGACAACAGGTCATCGGATCGGGGCCCGTCTGCCCACCGGACAGCAGGTCATCGGATCGGGGTCTGTCTGCCTACCGGACAACAGATCATCCGATCGGGGCCCGTCTGCCCCAACAGACAATAGGTCATCGGATCCAAACCAGTTTTCCTACTGGACAACAGGTCATCGAATCGGGGTCCATCTGACCACCGGACAACAGTCCATCGGATGCAGGCCTGTTTGCCCACTGGACCACAGGTCAACGGATCGGGGCCCATCTGCCCACCGGACAACAGGTCAAAGGGGCCTGGATCCGATGATCTGTTATCCGGTGGGCAATCGGACCTGGATTCGATGACCTGTTGTCCGAGTGGACAGAAGAGCCCCGATACGATGACCTGTTGTCCGGTGGACAAATGGGCTTGGATCCGATGACCTGTTATCTGGTGGGCAGATGGGCCCCGATCCAAAGACCAGTTCTCCGGTGGGCAAACGGGCCTGGGTCCGATGACCTGTTGTCCGGTGGGCAGATGAGCCGGATCTGATGACCTGTTGTCCGGTGGGCAGATGGGCCCCGATCCGATGACCTGTTGTCCAGTAGGCAAACGGGCCCCGATCCGATGACCTGTTGTCCAGTGGGCAGACGGGCGGGTCCGATGACCTGTTGTCCGGTGGGCAGACGGGCCCTGATCCCATGACCTGTTGTCCGGTGGACAGACCGACCACGAACCGATGGCCTGTTTTCCGGTGGGCAGACGGTCCCTGATCCTTTGAGCTATTGTCCGGTGGGCATAAGGGCCCCGATCCGATGAGCTATTGTCCGGTGTGTATAGAGGCCTCGATCCGATGATATGTTGTCCTGTGGACAGACGGGCCTGGATCCGATGACCTGTTGTCCAGTGGGAAAATGGGCCTGGATCCGATGACCTGTTGTCCGGTGGGCAAACGGGCCTGGATCCGATGACCTGTTGTCCGGATCTAGGCCCGTTTTCCCACCGGACAACAGGTCATTGGATCGGGGCCCATCTAGATGCCCACCGGACAACAGGTCATCGGATCCAGGCCCGTTTGCGCACCTGAGAACAGGTCTTTGGATCGGGGCCCACCTGCCCACCAGACAACAGGTCATCAGATCCAGGCCTGTTTGCCCACTGGACAACAGGTCATCAGATCGGGGCCCGTCTACCCACCGGACAACAGGTCATCGGATCCAGGAATGTTTGCCCACCGGACAACAGGTCATCGGATCGGGGCCCATCTGCCCACCGGACAACAGGTCATCTGATCCAGGCCCATCTGCCCACCGGACAACAGGTCATCTGATCCAGGCCCGTTTGCCCACCGGACAACAGGTCATCGGATCGGGGCCCATCTGCCCACTGGACAACATGTTGGTCATCGGATCCAGGCCCAATTACCCACCGGAGAACGGGTCTTTGGATCGGATCCCATCTGCCCCTTAGACAACACATCAGATCCAGGCCCGTTTGCCCACCGGACAACAGGTCATTGGATCGGGGCCCATCTTCCCACCGGACAACTGGTCATCGGATCCAGGCCCGTTTGCCCACCGGAGAACAGATCTTTGGATCGGGGCCAATATGCCCCATAGACAACAGGTCATCGAATCCAGGCCTGTTTGCCCACCGGACAAGTTGTCATTGGATCAGGGTCCATCTGCCCACCGGACAACAGGTCATCGGATCCAGGCCCATTTGCCCACCAGACAACAGGTCATCGGATCCAGGCCCATTTGCCCAACGGACAACAGCTCATTAGATCAAGGCCATTATACCCACCGGACAATAGCTCATCGGATCGGGGCCCTTATGCCCTCCGGACAACAGGTCATTGGATCGGGGCCCGTCTGCCAACCGGATAACAGGTCATTGGATCGGGGCCCGTCTGCCCACCGGACAACAGGTCATTGGATCGTTGCTCGTCTGCCCACCGGACAACAGGTCATCGGATCGGGGCCTATCTGCCCACCGGACAAGAGGTCATCGGATCCGGGCCCATCTGCCCACCGGACAAGAGGTCATCTGATCCAGATCCCATCTGCCCACCGGACAACAGGTCATTGGATCGATGCCCATTTGCGCACCAGACAACAGGTCATCGGATCGGAGCCCGTCTGCCCACCGGACAACAGGTCATCGGATCCAGGCCCATCTGCCCACCGGACAACAGCTCATCGGATCTGGGCCCGTCTGCTCACCGGGCAACAGGTCATCGGATCCAGGCCCATCTGCCCACCGGACAACAGGTCATCGGATCCAGGCCTATTTGCCCACCGGGCAATAGCTCATCGGATCGGGGCCCTTATGCCCACCGGACAACAGGTCATCAGATCCGGGCCCTTATGCCCACCGGACAACACGTCATCGGATCGGGGCCCTTATGCCCACCGGACAACAGGTCATCGGATCCGGGTCTTTATGCCCACTGGACAACACGTCATCGGATCGGGGCCCGTCTGCCCACCGGACAACGGGTCATCGGATCGAGGCCCATCTGCCCACCAGACAACAGGTCATCGGATCAGGGCCCATCTGCCCACCGGACAACAGGTCATCGGATCGAGGCCCTTATACCCACCGGACAAAAACCTAACTGTTTGTCAATGACATACATGTGGATAAGGACTGAGAGACTGAACCACTAATAGACACAGAAACATGGGAAGCAAGATGAAATAGACTTTCCAGCTCAGGCAAAAGGTGGCCACCCACCGGACAACAGGTTATCGGATTGGGGCCCGTCTGTCCACAGGACAACAGATCATAGGATTGAGGCCCGTCTGCCCACCGGACAACAGGTCATCTGATCGGGGCGCATCTGCCCACCGGACAACAGGTCATCGGATCCAGGTCCTTTTGCCCACCGGACAACAGATCATCGGATCGGGGCCCATCTGCCCACAGGACAACAGGTCATCGGATCCAGGACCGTTTGCCCACCGGACAACAGGTTATCAGATCGAGGCCCTTCTACCCACCGGACAAAAACCTTACTGTTTGTCAAGTGATATACTGTGGATAAGGGCTGAGAGACTGAACCACTAATAGACACAGAAACATGGGAAGCAAGATGAAATAGACTTTCCAGCTCAGGCAAAAGGTGGCCACACCCTTATATGCACTTGTGCACATTAGACTGAAAAAAGCTGAAGGACTGAACTGGAATGTAAATTGGTGTACATGCTAAAAGTAAGAGCATGTTCACACATGGTCACTAAACGGAAAAAAAACAAATATAGAAACACAATACACAAATACCCTGCCTGGTCGGACGACTGCTTTCTGGTAGCGTATATGGCTTCAGGGGAGGGAACGATTACAGAGCAAAAGAAACAGGACTATTACATTTTATATTTAATCCAAAAGAGGCCGTGCTTATGAAAAATATACAAAAGGTTTTATAAAATGGGACATTTACAGTACAGAATATACAGCGTCACTGGTGTTATATATGAGGGGATGTATGTGTCACTTAGGTTGCTAGCCTGTGTGAACGGAAACCTACATACTTTCCGCCAGCATATTATATGCTGGGGGCTAACTCACTAAAGGGTGTGTTTTTTTGTGAATGGCAAAGAGGGTGGGACACCATTCACACTACCTCGCCTCAGGGTGTGGCTGAGCAAGCTTAAATACACAGTCACTGTTTTTTTTTCTGTTGTGTTTGGAGAGGCAAGGTCTCCAGACTGAGAAGCCATAGCTCAGGAAGGAGCTGAAGGCTGTGCTACAACCTGTGTGGGCAAACCACACACTCCTATGGACTGTGCTGTCGTTTATCTTTTGCTTTGTCATTTTGCCAGTAAGGTCGTGTTTATTTTTAATGGAGCTGCGGGGCTTTATGCCATATAAAAAAGCCTGCAGAGAAAACCCGGTTCCTGAGTCTACTTCCGAAAGTGGACAAGTGAGTCGTCTTACCACAACAGTTACACAAAATAAACAGGATTACAGAAGACTTACTATAAAGATCGCTGAGATGATTCGGTATAGGTGGAGGGGAGGTGCCTCAATTATTGATTTGACCGTTCTCGAACAGGATCCGTTGCTTATAGAACCTATACCCCCCGGCAATGAATACTGACCCCCCTTTGACTGTGTCCTTTATGCCGAAGGTGGAGACCTGCCCACACACCCCACGTGATGACCTCACGTATGCTGGGCTCCAGCCTTCATATTTTTATTAGAATCTCTAATTTCTGGCATAACTTATCGCTGGTTGATCGCAGAAGCCCCAAAGTGATACCATATTTTCCATTATGAATTTAACTCTCTTTAGAGACCACAGATGACTTAGTTGCGGTCTGTTATTTTGTTACTTTTCCATCACAGCTTCCCGGAGGGGCTTACAGCTATGGAAAAATATCCATATTACTCCTTAGCTGACCCTGCAACTAAAAATATGGGTCCCATTATTATCAGAAGTATAGCACTTCAGTTATTCCATATTTTGTGTCGGTGACAAAAATCCTGCAGTTTGCAGCTGGGAATTGTCCTGGTTATTGTGAGTGTGTTTGAAATGGGAGAAAGATACCCCGAACCGTTCAGGGTGATCGGAAGGCTGTATCCCCAGTCGGTCAGGGTGGTGGGCGAGCTGGGTCCATATCTCGTCAGACCACTAGGAAAAGGTGGTTATCCCCCAGGGAAAGGGCAGGAATAACCAACCGCAGATATGTCATGTCTACTCTCTAAAGAAAGTTAAATTGATAATAAAAAATATGGTATCACTTGCGAACTTATGCGATCACATGGCCCCACTCACGCCTCAAAAGTCACATGTGTACCATCGTAAATGCCATCTGTATCGCTCCTGGTTTCAGTTACAGCTGCGAGACGTGCAGTCCTGCCTCATCTGCGCACAGCACAACCCAGGTTAGACAGTAAAAGTCCCTTAGAAAGCGACACCAAGGCCTCTCTACCCACTTCAGAGACTGCAGAGAAAAACAAACACACTCTAATACATCACTAGTATTTTGTTGCACCACCTCTGTCTTTAATAACAGCTTGCAGTCTCTGAGGCATGGACTTAATGAGTGACAAACAGTACTCTTCATCAATCTGGCTCCAACTTTCTCTGATTGCTGTTGCCAGATCAGCTTTGCAGGTTGGAGCCTTGTCATGGACCATTTTCCTCAACTTCCACCAAAGATTTTCAGTTGGATTGAGATCCGGACTATTTGCAGGCCATGACATTGACCTTATGTGTCTTCTTTCAAGGAATGTTTTCACAGTTTTTGCTCTATGGCAGGATGCATTACCATCTTGAAAAATGATGTCATCATCCCCAAACATCCATTCAATTGATGGGATAAGAAAACTGTCCAAAATATTAATGTAAACTTGGGCATTTATTGAAGATTTAATGACAGCCATCTCCCCAGTGCCTTTACCTGACATGCAGCCCCATATCATCAATGACTGTGGAAATTTGCATGTTCTCTTCATGCAGTCATCTTTATAAATCTCATTGGAACGGCACCAAACAAAAGTTCCAGCATCATCACCTTGCCCAGTGCAGATTTGCGATTCATCACTGAATATTACTTTCATCCAGACATCCACAGTCCACGATTGATTTCCTTAGCCCATTGTAACCTTGTTTTTTTTTCTGTTTAGGTGTTAATGATGGCTTATGTTTAGCTTTTCTGTATGTAAATCCCATTTCCTTTAGGCGGTTTCTTACAGCTCGGTCACAGGCATTAACTCCAGCTTCCTCCCATTCATTCCTCATTTGTTTTGTTGTGCATTTCCTGTTTTGGAGACATATTGCTTTAAGTTTCCGGTCTTGACGCTTTGATGTCTTCATTGGTCTACCAATATGTTTGCCTTTAACAACCTTCCTGTTATGCTCGCGCCCGGACTGACTAGCGTGAGCGTGATTAGTGATCCAACTGTACCATGAACCGAGGAGTGCCTGGAGGGGCGTAACTAAGTATCAACCCGATCCAACCAAGGTCGCATGGCGGCTAGTCGACTCCGTGGACCAAGGAGGAACCGAGCAGAGGGACCAGGTGCGACTCCAGGTCAGACCCCGGTCACAGTTGTTGACCCACACCGGGGAATGCAGGAACAGGCAGGTTAGATTGGCATACAGGCAGGTGGGTATTGGCAAGTACGGCTGGTATGCAGACAGGTGGGTACTGGCAAGTACGGCTGGTATGCAGACAGGTGGGCACTGGCAAGCACGGCTGGTATGCAGACAGGTGGGTATTGGCAAGTACGGCTGGTATGCAGACAGGTGGGTACGGGCAAGCACGGCTGGTATGCAGACAGGTGGGCACTGGCAAGCACGGCTGGTATGCAGACAGGTGGTCACTGGCAAGCACGGCTGGTATGCAGATAGGGAGATACTGGCAAGCACGGCTGGAGTGCAGACCGGGAGGTACTAGCAGGTTGGAGCGCAGGCTGGATAGGGTCCAGTACAGACTGGGAGACAGCTACAGAGCCGCAGATGCGGTAGAAAAGCAGAGTAAAGCGAAACCGCCAGAGCGGAGGACAAGGCAGAGCAGAGAGGAACTGCTGGTGCGGTGAGCAAGGCAGAGCAAAGAGAAGCCGCCGGAGCGGTGAGCAAGGCAGAGCAGAGAGAAGCCGCCGGAGCGGTGGGCAAGTCAGAGCAGAGAGAAACCGCCGGAACGGTGGGTAAGGCAGAGCAGAGGGAAAACGCCGGAGCGGTGGGCAAGTCAGAGCAGAGAGAAACCACCGGAGCGGTGGGTAAGTAAGAGCAAAGAGAAACCGCTGGTGCGGTGGGCAAGGCAGAGCAGAGAGAACCCGCCGTAGCGGTGGGCAAGTCAGAGCAGAGAGAAGCCGCCGGAGCGGTGGGTAAGGCAGAGCAGAGGGAAGCCGCCGGAGCGGTGGGCAAGTCAGAGCAGAGAGAAACCGCCGGAGCGGTGGGTAAGGCAGAACAGAGGGAAACTGCCGGAGCGGTGGGCAAGTCAGAGCAGAGAGAAACCGCCGGAGCGGTGGGCAAGACAGAGTAGAGCGAAACCGCAGGTGCGGTGGACAAGGCAGAGAGGACAGGGCTCTGTTCACATGGAACAGACTGGAAAATACAGGAAGATACGGAGGAAGGGAAAAGGGACAAGCAGAACCAGATACACACAAGGTACTTCCTATGACAGATAACAGGTCTGGGTATGCAACCAGCCCCCAGAGATGGCGGGAACAGACAAGAAGCAGAACTGGACCTGGCAACTTCAGAGTCAAGGAGTACACTGAATGTTAGTGCTGCTCAGGCACCTCCTACTGTGTGGAGGGGGTTTAAATATCCAGTGACTCACAGCAATAGGCTGGAGACGCATTAGGGGTGCGCCCACAGCAGCTATAAGAATCAGGAAGTAACCGGGCCGCCGCCCTAAGCAGTCAGTCAAGAGACATGCACACAGCATGAACTGGAGCAAGATTTGCAGGCTGGACTGACTGGTAAGATTGCGGTCTTGCATAGTGGGAAGTGGTTCACTATGCAAGCACGCCGCCAGGGATGTTACACTTCCCATGTTGTTTGTATTTGGTCCAGAGTTTAGACACAGCTGGCTGTGAACAACCAACATATTTTGCAAAATTGCGTGATGATTTACCTTCTGTTAAGAGTTTGATAATCCTCTCCTTTGTTTCAATTGACATCTCTCGTGTTGGAGCCATGATTCATGTCAGTCCACTTGGTGCAACAGCTCTCCAAGGTGTGATCACTCCTTTTTAGATGCAGACTAATGAGCAGATCTAATTTGATGCAGGTGTTAGTTTTGGAAATGAAAATTTACAGGGTGATTCCATATTTTTTTCCTCAGAATTGAGTGATTCCATAATTTTTTCCCTCTGCTTGGTCTGAAAAAAATTATCCTTACTGAGTACCATATTTTTTATCTTGATTTCTTTTAGTGTTTCTTAAAGCCCTAAAGTTGCCATTTGAAATGACTTTAGTTTTGTGCCATGTCTGTGATCTGCTTTTTTTCAACAACATTAAACAACTGAATGAACATCCTCCGAGCCCGGTGATTCCATAATTTTTGCCAGGGGTTGTATGGACTAGGACAACAAATTTATTCAACATCATGCTTTTCTTATAAAAGATATGGAAGGAGAAAAGCCGAAGGACTGTTGGATTTGAACACACAGCCCAGTATCTGCAAAGACTATGCCGTACTTAGCCTTACCTCTGGAGCCAGGGGAGGTATTAACACCACACTGCAAACACAATGAGAAAAACCTACAAGATGCAAAATGAACATAAACCCTGCTGTAAATAAATAAAAAGCAAGTGCATTTAAATAAAATAGGGTTCTTAGTAACACTGTTTTTGATCAAAAATAGTATAAAAGATTTCCCACTGCGACAAGGTGAACCCGTTCAGGAAAGTCATACACTGTCTAATATAAATTGACTTTCCAGAACAGCAGGGTTTATGTGGGTGAAACGCACGTAGGGGCGCGAGGACACACAGCTCATATTCACCCTTCACTATAAGTATATGTAACTACCTATTAGGATGATATCTTATACATGAATATATTAAGTCAGTGGTGAGGTGCGCAATTTTTGCTTACATTTATCTCTAGGGTCATCCTATTTAGGATTCAGACATATCTATTGGTATGTAGGACCATATACATTCCCCATTTAGCCCTTTTAGGTGTATTACTATTAGGACTAATTAAATCATTTTGATCCAGTTTTGCACAAAGCACATGTCACTTTATAAAGGTATTGGGGATATTTAATTGTGGTTTGATAAAAACTTTTTTACTTGATTTGTAACTGTAAAAAATATTCAAGATGATCCCTTGTCAATCATTGTGCCCTGTTGGCGGGCTTATAGAGCTCTTCTAATGTACAGTGTAATCCAACACTTCTGCAAGGGAGGGGGCCGAGAGGCAGGGAGTGACAAATGTCTCATAGCAGCTCTCAGCCCAGAAGCTGCCATAGAAAGACCTCCTGTGGACCCCAGCCATGTGGTCTTTTATGTCTGACCATTATATTTCAACACCAAATAGATTTTTGGAAACACACAAATTGGATGAATCTCACCCTTCCTTTCAGCACAGTCCAGCGTGTAGGGAAAGTGAGATACACGACACAGCCTTGCGAGAGCCCCTAGGGCCCCGGTGCTTGGTTTCCACGCATAGCAGAAGCCCGGCCGGATCCGATGACACCAGAACCGGCTCCCTAGGTCCGTCCATTAAGGAAGTATAGCTGTTTTAGTTTTAGAGTTTTTAGCTGAGAGAGGCCAGGGGTGGAGATTCAGGTCCAGCCAGGGGGCAGAAGGGGGAGTGACCAAGAGGGGTTAAGAGCTCCAGCAGCCCTAGATCCATTGTCTTTTTCCCTGGGAGGTCGTGATGACACATCATGTGTGGGAGAAGTCCTGCAACAAAGGGGACCACAAGCCTCCCATGTGGCAGCCCCTCCCTCACAAGCCAGCTCTTCCAATTGACTGGTGACTGATTCTTAATAACTGCTTTATATCTTTTGTACTCCTACTATTGTGTTTGTTTCTCTGATCATTATGTAAATGTAACCCTTATGTATATAGTGTAATGTCTAGTGTGCCCTTACGGCGATTAAATATATGATTTAACCTTGGGCTGCTCTGTTATCTTGATCCATGAACTCATATGTCCGTTGTTTGGCTTAATCCTCATGCTACCGGGGCAGGTTTCTGGCCCCATATAATTCCCGTTAACGGACCGGGGATTTATATCTAATAGAAACTGGTGGCAGCTCTACCAGGCCAACAAGGTTCTGCTTCACTGGGGCTAGTGAATGGGCCTCTCAGCCTGTCAGGGGTGTGAGCGAGTGTGATGCCATGTCAGTGACTGAGTGGGCCACCTCTTCTCACTCCCGGTGCCTTCTTGTACCCGTGTGAACAGGAGGTGTCTGTGTAGAACTGTACCAATCTGAACTTATGCATCCTCGAGGGGGTTCAGAACGTAACGTTGGTGCAAGGGGCAGATCCTTATCACGTGATCTGTCGGACGTAATTGTGACGTCAGGTGGGTTACGAGGTGTGGATCTATCACAAGTGGTGGCAGTGGTGGGATTCTGCGGGGTCCCTCTGGTGCCATTTCTTCACATTGGTGGCAGCGGTGGGATTCTGCGCGGTCATTTAGTGCCATTCATCACAAGTGGTGGCAGCGGTAGGATTCTGCAGTGTCCCTCTGCTGCTGTTTCTTCACAGTACCCTATTAGCACCTTATAAGGACAAAAGGAGTTATGAAATGATCTGTGTCTCCTCTGTGTAGCACTGTGTTATTTTAAATTTGTTAGATGTGTTTAATAAAGATATTTTTTGGTTTAAAAAGAACTCTGGTCATCTGGGCTTTCTTTTTTAGGCCCACTCTTCATGTTAATTATGTGTTGTTTTGGAGTTTAAAAAACATGACATTGTTACCTTATGAGTATAATGTTGAAGATGCATACAAGCAGCACACAAGCTGCACATCGAAAACATACAAGCTGCATACAAGCCACATACAAACTCCATAAAAGCAGCATACAAGCTGTATACAAGATGCATTCAAGCTGCACACAATCTGTATCCAAGATGCATAAAAGCCGCATACAAGTTGAATTTAAGCTGCATACAAGCAGCAAACAAAGCCGCATACAAGATGTACACAAGCTGCATACAAGCAGCATACAAGATGCACACAAGGCACATACAATCTGCACACAAGCAGCATACAGGATGCATACAAGCTGCACACAAGGCACATACAATCTGCACATAAGCAGCATACAGGATGCATACAAGCAGCATATAAATTGCATACAGGTAGCACACAAGTTGCATACAAGCTCCATACAAGACACATACAATCTGCATACAAGCATCATTCAATCTGCATTCAAGGCACATACAATCCGCATACAAGCTGCAAACAAGGCACATACAATCTGCATACAAGCCGCATACCATCTGCACACAAGCAACATACATGATGCATATAAGCTGCACACAAGCAGCATACAAGGCACATACAATCTGCATAGAAGCAGCATACAATCTGCATACAAGCAGCATACAATGGTACATACAAGATGCATTCAAGCCACATATAAGATGTATACAGGATACATAAAAGTTGCATACAAGGCACCTACAAACTGTATACAGGATACATACAACCTGCATAAAAACCGCACATATAGACACATACAAGCAGCTGTATAAAGGATACATCCATGTTGCATGCAGGATACATAAAAGGCACATACAAGCTGCATACAAGCCGCATATACGTTGCATACAGGATACAAACACGGCACATACAAGCTGTATACAGGATACATACATGGCACATACAAGCTGTATACAGCGTAGGGATTTGTACTCACTGAGCCGCGTTGTAGGTAGGCACAGGTTCACATAGTGATGCAGTCCGCGGGTTCAAACAAACTGGTGGTTTATTTAGTGCCCATACACCAGTGAGGAAACAAAAGTAACAGCCTTTTCCTGGCACAAAAAAGGAATAACAGAACAAAGCTCAAAATAACAAGTCCATACAGCACGGCCTCAGCCGTTTAAACAAAGTGCCTTCCTCTGCCTCCTGCAGAGTCTAAGCAGCACATGCAAGGTCTGCTCACCTTATCCAACACAGATGTGACACCCCAGGGGTCTGGTTGCCACAGTGATAGAGATATTACGTCTGAGAGCAGGTGGGAGGTCTCTTGGTCAGGAATCCTATGCATGCCACACCTCCTGCACAGTCCTGGGAGGGGAAGAACTTCCCCTATATAAAACTGTGGCTGAGGCAGGGTTAGTGAGTAGAGAAGAAGTAGAGACAGAGAAAAGCAGCAGATATAGGAGAAGAACATCAGGAGCTCTGTGGGAGCAGTGCTATAAGGAGTCAGGGGCTGGCAGCTGCAGAGCTCGCCCTGACTGAGAAGCTATCACCGGACCCGGAGTCCGAGGCTGTGGGGACTAATCTTTACCCAGCAGCAGAAACCGCCCGGCAGGGGATTTCAGGTCCTCTGGCCAAGAAACCCGAAGGCACGGTCACACGCGTGGGACCAGCACCGCCGTCGTGGAGCGGACGCCACTAGAAGGCCCCGAGTCACCGGCCATACGGGTGAGCACCACACGGTACACTCAGGGACGTGGGCTACTTATACCCGCCTCTAGCAAGGTAGCCAGAAGAGTACAGTCAGTTTGGGAGGCCTACAACTCCGCCTGGCCAGGGGAGATCCCATCTGCTCAAGGACTGACCAGGCCCTGATCGCTAGCCAGTACTCCGGGAGGGTCTATCTTTATCACCAGCAAAGACCCTGAACTACACCGCATCGTCTCTGAGTGATTCCTGCTACCCCCATCATCCACGTCGGCTGCCCTGAGGCCATACCCCTCCCGTTGGGGGTGATACTACCACACTGCACAATCCTACCACCGGCCTCAGCGGTCTGCCCTGCAGCGGCAGCTCCTTCGCTGCATTCAACGGGTGGCGTAGTCGTCCAACATCTACCGCTAATACAATGCCACTTAGTCTGACTCCCTGGGCACGGACCGGGTCACCGCCACGAGACTACAACCCTCAACAGATCCGGCTCCGGGTAAGCTCCTGCATGCGCAACGCTGTGCGACACAGGCCCAGGGGTGCGTCACAGACAGACTGTGAGACAGGCGCAGCTGTCTTAAATCAGCCTTCCAAGACCTGGACTGGATGTACTGTAAGTGAGCAGCTGTTCCCCCCTCAGCTCTTTCAGCTGCTCGTAAAACCCGGCTCTGTAATCTGGGCCCATTAAACTCCTCTCAGCACTATGTGTGCTGGAGCCTGCTTCTCCGGGTCCTACATCACCGAAGCTTGGCACTTCAGGGACACATACCTCCCGTCCACGACCTGTCCAGCAGCCACCTTATATACCCCCCCCCTCTGCCCAAAGCCGGGGGGCTTGGCACCTTCTGTCACCATACAATAAACCCTTGACAAGGCATCAGCATACCCATGTTGTTTCCCAGGCCTATGTTCTACCCGGAAACAAAAATCTTGTAGAGCCAGGAAACACCTAGTCACTCTGGCATTGTTCCCCTTCTTTTCACGCATCCACCTCAGTGGGGCATGGTCTGACACTAGCCTGAACCTTCTACCTAACAGGTAATACCTCAGACTGTCTAACACCCACTTAATGGCCAAACATTCTTTTTCTACAATGGAGTAGTTCTTCTCACAAGTGGAGAGCTTCTGACTGAGGTATATTACAGGGTGTTCTTCTCCGTTAATCTCCTGGGACAAGACTGCTCCCAGCCCAACATCCGATGCATCCGTCTGGACCACAAACTCCTTGGAGAAGTTGGGCGCCACCAAGACTGGCTGTTTACAGAGGACCAGTTTCAATTCCTGGAAGGCCGCTTCTGCTTCCGGGGACCACTTGGCCATAGCCGACTTCGTCCCTTTCAGAAGATCCGTCAGCGGGGCTGCTATCAGGGCAAAGTTAGGGACAAATCTTCGATAGTAGCCCACAATGCCTAGAAACGCCCTGACCTACTTCTTCGAGAGGGGCTGTGGCCAGTTCAAGATCGCCTCGACCTTATTTATTTGTGATTTTATTTCCCCTCTACCAACCACGTACCCTAGGTACTTGGCTTCCTCCATCTCCATGGCACATTTCTTTGGGTTGATAGTAAAGCCCGCCTTCCTTAGGGCATCAAGTATGGCTTGAACTTTGTCCAGATGACTTTCCCAGTCCTGGGTGAATATGACGATGTCATCTAGGTAGGCCGCTGCATACTTTTTGTGGGGTGCTAAGATCCGGTCCATGGCTCCCTGGAAGGTGGCCAGAGCTCCCTGCAACCCAAACGGCATCCTGACGTATTGATAACATCCGTCTGGCATCGAGAAGGCTCTCTTCTCCTTGGCCTCTTTGGACAGGGTAATTTGCCAATATCCTTTGGTGAGGTCCAGAGTGGTGATGTACCTAGCAAGTCCTAGCCTTTCGATAAGCTCATCTACTCTAGGCATTGGGTATTTGTCGAACTTCGAGATCTTGTTCAGCTTCCTATAGTCATTGCAAAACCACCATTCCCCATCTGCTTTTGGCACTAAGACTATAGGACTGGATCATCCACTTTTGGACTCTTCAATGACTCCCAGGTTAAGCATCCTCCTCACTTCTTTTGAGATCACCTCTCTGCGGGCCTCGGGGATCTGGTATGGTTTTAGATTGACGCGAACATGAGGCTCTGTGAGAACCTCATGCTCTATGACCTGAGTGAGTCCTGGCAACTCCGAAAACAGATCTTTATTTCGCTGTAGCAACTCTTTGCACTGTTACTTTTGGGCACGTGACAGTGACTCTGCCACCTTGACCTCTTTCACATCGGCCTCAGCCACTAAACAAGGAGCTTCCATTGGCTCTCTATCTTGCCATGGCTTAATCAAGTTAACATGGTAAATTTGGTAGGGCTTCCTCTTCCCCGGTTGGTGGATTTTATAGTTGACTTCCCCCACTTTCTTTACCACCTCATAGGGGCCCTGCCACTTGGCCATGAACTTGCTCTCCACTGTCGGCACTAGCACAAGCACTCGATCTCCTGGGTTGAACGATCTCACCCTGGCTGACCTATTGTACACCCTGGACTGTGTCTCTTATGCCTTGAGGAGGTGCTCCCTCACGATGGGCATCACGTGGGCAATCCTCTCTTGCATCTGGGCAACGTGCTCCACCACGCTTATATAGGGCGTGGTTTCAGCTCTCCAGGACTCTTTCGTCACATCCAGGAATCCTCGAGGGTGTCGTCCATAGAGTAGTTCAAACGGGGAGAAACCTGTAGAAGCTTGGGGAACTTCCCTGATGGTGAACAACAGATAGGGAAGCAGACAGTCCCAGTCTCGGCCATCCTTTTCCACTGCTTTCCTCAACATTGCTTTCAAGGTTTTGTTAAACCTCTCGACCAGTCCGTCCGTCTGGGGATGGTACACGGAGGTTCTCAGTTGTGCTATCTGCAATGTCTTGCACAATTCCCTCATGACCTTCGACATAAATGGAGTTCCTTGGTCTGTTAGGATCTCCTTAGGCAACCCCATTCTTGAAAACATGAGGACTAACTCCCGGGCGGTACACCTGGCGGAGGAGTTTCGTAGTGGTACAGCCTCCGGATACCGTGTAGCATAATCTAATACCATCAGGATATACTGATGCCCTCAGGCGGACTTGACCAGAGGCCCCACTAGATCCATTGCTATGCATTCGAATGGAACCTCGATGATGGGTAGGGGCACTAGGGGACTGCGGAAGTGGGCCACTGGGGAGGTTATCTGGCATGTGGGGCAGGAACGACAATAACTCTTTATTTCTCCATAGCAACCTGGCCAGTAGAATCTCTGGAGGATCCGTTCCTGAGACTTTTCTGCACCCAGGTGACCACTCAACACATGAGAATGAGCCATGTCTAACACCCTGAGTCTATAGGGCTCTGGCACCAGCAACTGTTCTATTACCTCACCCCTGGGCTTGGTTACTCTGTACAGCAAATCCACATTCACAGCAAACTGAGGAAACCGAGTGTCAGCCCCCGGTTCCTGAGGCACCCCATTTAACACAGTAACATTTTCAAAGGCCTCTTTCAGAGTTAAATCCCTGAGTTGGGCAGTTCCAAAGTTTCCCTCGGACACCTCCAGCTCAGGGATATTGGCCTCAGGGGATGTTGCGTCATCCTCATCGCCCACAAACACACACATGGGAAACTCATCTACCATGTTCTGCGGGTAAATTTCCTTAGGGGCGATCTGGCTGTTGACCGAGCAACCAGGTGTCCCCGCTTTCCCCCACATTTCCCAGAATAATGTAAAGTCACGTTCAATTATTATGGGATGCAATAGGTCCTTAACGACCGCCACTTCATGAGATGTGCCACAGTCTGTGTTTACATCCACCTGGGCCACAGGATAGTTTTAGCATCCCCATGGATACACCAGACACCCACCACCTTCCCAGGAACCAGTCGATGAGGGAGTGTGGCCCTTATCAGGGTCACCAAACTTCCTGAGTCCAATAGTCCAGAGACTTGTACCCCGTTTACTGACACTGAACATGCCTGAGGGCCCTCGCCATGTTGAGGAACCGTGCTGCAGGCGGGGTAAGCAAAATAGGAGCAACGCCGGCCCATGTTGCAGTCCATTGGCTCAGAGTTTATGGGACACCGGGCGGCAATATGGCCAGGGGTATGACATCTCCAACACACTATATTATGGGGTGTGACCTTGGGCAGCAACTCAGACCCCTCCTGAACTCTAGGACGCCCCTCAGGTGTGGCGCTAGCTCCATTCTTTTGGGTGTCCGCCTCCTTTTGGGAACCTTTTGGGAACCCCAGTATTGAGAGGCTATGACCCCTTGTTTTCCCAACGAACTCTCAACCGCCTGGTATCTTTCCACCAACCCCACCAAGTCATCAGCATTATGGGGATCTCACCGACTTCGGGAGAGAGTGTATAAACCTGTGTATAATGACCTTCTCCACCATCTGTGCTGGGGAGGAAGATTCAGGTTGCAACCACTTTTGGACCAGGTGTAGGAGGTCGAACATCTGGGACCGGGCATGTTTGTCACTGCACTAGGCCCAGTGGTGCACCCCTTGCGCCCTGACAGTAAGATTCACTCCCAAGCATGCCAAAATCTCAGTTTTCAACGTAGCGTACTCTTTCGCGTCCTGAAAGGCCAAGTCATAATAGGCCTTCTGTGGATCGCCTATCAAATATGGCGCCAGCACCTCCATCCACTGCTCTGGAGGCAATTTCTCCCTCTCTGCCACCCTCTCAAAGATCGTCAAGAACGCCTCAACGTCATCACCCAGGGTCATCTTTAGTTATGCTCTTCTTACCGTCTTCCTGACGTGTGAGTCATCACCTGGATCTGATGATGTGGCGATCGTCCTGCCACGGATCTGCTCTGCCAAGATTTCCATTTGTCTTTGCTAATGTTGGATCTGCTGCATCAGAAGTTTATCTGCTTCCTGCTGCTGCTCCCGTTGCTGCTGCCTGCTCTGCAGGTACTACTGCTGGAACTGCGCCTGCTGTTGCTGAATTTGCTGCTGGTGCTGCACTTGTTGCGCCTGCTGTGCCTGTAACAGATGTTTAAGCAGTTCCTCCATTTTGTCCGGCGACACTTGCTGGCTTATTGCCGACTTCACCCGAAGTGCCCGAGCTTCTACCGCTACTGGTTTATTTAGTGTCCATACACCAATGAGGAAACAAAAGTAACAGCCTTTTCCTGGCACAAAAAAGGAATAACAGAACAAAGCTCAAAATAACAAGTCCATGCAGCACGGCCTCAGCCGTTTAAACAAAGTGCCTTCCTCTGCCTCCTGCAGAGTCTAAGCAGCACATGCAAGGTCTGCTCACCTTGCCCAACACACACAGACAGACTGAGACAGGCGCAGCTGTCTTAAATCAGCCTTCCAAGACCTGGACTGGAGGTAAGTGAGCTGCTGTCCCCCCCCCAGCTCTTTCAGCTGCTCGTAAAACCAGGCCCTGTAATCCGGGCCCATTAAACTCCTCTCAGCACTATGTGTGCTGGAGCCTGCTTCTCCGGGTCCTACATCACCGAAGCTTGGCACTTCGGGGACACATACCTCCCGTCCACGACCTGTCCGGCAGCCACCTTACAGCAGGATACATGCAAGGCACATACAAGCTGTATACAGGATACATACACGCTGTATACATGATACATACAAGGCACATACAAGCTGTATACAGGATACATACACGCTGTATGCAGGATACATACAAGTTGTATACACGATATATACAAGCTGTATACAGGATACATACAAGCTGTATACAGGATATACACAAGCTGTATACAGGATACACACAAGCTGTATACAGGATATACACAAGCTGTAAGTAGGACACACACAAGCTGTATACAGGATACATACAAGTTGTATACAGGATACATACACACTGTATGCAGGATACATACAATGCACATACAAGCTGTATACAGGATACATACACGCTGTATGCAGGATACATACAAGTTGTATACACGATATATACAAGCGGTATACAGGATACACACAAGCTGTATACAGGATACATACAAGCTGTATACAGGATACATACAAGCTGTATACAGGATACACACAAGCTGTATACAGGATACTTACAAGCTGTATACAGGATACACACAAGTTGTATACAGGATACACACAAGCTGTATATGTAATAGTGGGGAAGGATGTAGCCTTCCCTAGGCACTGAAGTAGTTAAGGAAAATGGTCCCTTAGTTAATCCTCTCTGAACTGTGGTAGGCCAAGCTAAGGGGTTAGCTTCAGTGGTCCAGTCAGTAGAGTAGAGTCGGAACTTAGTGCCCGGATCAAGCCTTGAGTGATATAGAGCTTGTTCCTGGCATAATTCATTGTGGGCTGCAGTACCTGTAAACAGCCACAAGATGCCACTGTCCTGGGTGCAGATGTCAGGTTGAGTCTGCTAGCAGTGTTACAGACAAGGATGAGTTAATGCTGTGTGATGACAGCTCACTGAGGGTGGGCACATTAGGAAAATCTCTGTTTAGTTTCCAGAATCAGGAAGTGATTCTTCAGTAAGAGATTGGACAGCAAATCGTTCAGGCAGCCTGACTATAGTGGCTGCTAGGGTAGACGGGAGCTCCATACCTTCAGACAGTGGGATCACCATTGTGCAAGTCTCCCCACACAAGAGCACGAGTCCTGTCAGCCGGCCGGGGAAACTCATCAAAGGTAGTGAGGACCCAGGGCACTTCTAGTCTGCAGGAAGCAGAGGAAGATAAATAGGACTCCAGGCTAAGATGTGGGGGAGAGATATCGGATCCAGGTCACTGTCAGTATTACAGAAGAGTCTCTTGGGCCAGAGATTAGAGTCACAGAGATGCTTCACTTAAAGAGGGAACCAGGGCAGAAGGAGTTACCAGCGCCTGTGAGAGAGATGATAACCTGTCGGGCCTTATCCATTATATCTGCCTGTAAATATTGTATATATTCCTCTTACCCAAGTAAAGTCCAAGTTCTGGTTAAGAACCTCGTGTCCTCTGAATTTATTGCTGCCCTGGTCCCAGAAGAGAAATGCCTGGAGACAGCCGCGATGGGATGGCTTGAAGTAAGTGAAGAGCACTACATACACAGCAACACTTCAGAGGGAGGACACGTATTGTCTGTAGGGTGCCATAGCGAGAGGGGGCTACAGCTCGCCCACGACTACCTCGCTGGGGCACCTTACATATACACGATATATACAAGCTGTATACAGGATACACACAAGCTGTATACAGGATACACACAAGCTGTATACAGGATGCATACAAGACATAACAAGCTGTATACAGGTTACATACAAGCTGTATACAAGACACATACAAGCTGTATACAGGATACACACAAGCAGTATACAGGATACACACAAGCTGTATACAGGATATATACAAGCTGTATATAGGATACACACAAGCTGTATACAGGATACATACAAGACACATACAAGCTAACATACCATTGGTCAGAATTCCACGAGGACAGCAGATCAGAGAAGAAGGGGATGGTCAGAATAAGGTCCAAGGTCAGGCAGCAGAAGATCAATAAACAGAACAAGGCACAGAGAACAAACCACACACTAGCTGAATGTACAGTACAGACCAAAAGTTTGGACACACCTTTTCATTGAAAGATTTTTCTGTATTTTCATGACTATGAAAATTGTACATTCACACTGAAGGCATCAAAACTATGAATTAACACATGTGGAATTAAATACTTAACAAAAAAGTGTGAAACAACTGAAAATATGTCTTATATTTTAGGTTCTTCAAAGTAGCCATCTTTTGCTTGGATGACTGCTTTGCACACTCTTGGAATTCTCTTGATGAGCTTCAAGAAGTAGTCACCGGAAATGGTTTTCACTTCACAGAGCGAGGGAGGCTGCGTGCACCAGCAGCAGCTGCAGGGAGGCCAGAAGACGGCGGAGCAGGACCGCGGCGGTAAGGGGGACGGCGTCTCTGCCGGGTAGGAGGCAGAGACGCCGATGCTACAGTACCCCCCCTTTACGCCCCCTCTTTTTCAGGCCAGCAAGAAATTTTTTAAGGAGAAGCGGGGCGTGGATGTTCTCACTGGGTTCCCAAGTTCTCTCCTCTGGACCAAACCCCTTCCAATCCACCAGAAAAAAGGTTTTTCCTCTTGCCCTCTTGGTGGCCAGAATGTTCTCTACCTCATAGACGTCCTCAGTGGAGACCGAAGCTGGGGAGGTACCAGGATTGTCGGAAAAAGAATTAAGCACAACTGGTTTGAGGAGAGATACGTGGAAGGAGTTGGGAATCTGTAAGGTGGCCGGGAGTTTTAACTTGTAGGCTACTGGGTTGATTTGCTTGAGGACTTCAAACGGACCGATGAACCGTGGACCCAACTTATAGGAGGGTATTTTGAGACGAACATGTTTGGAGGAGACCCGGACGGAATTGAGGTGGATCCAGACATCTCTTATCAGCATGCTTCTTCATCCGCTCGGAGGATTGAAGAAGTGTGGATCTAGTGTCCTCCCAAATAGTGGAAAATTCGCTGACCAGAGACTCCGCGGCCGGGTTGTCCACTGAAGCGGAGATGGGAAACGGAATCCGGGGATGTTGACCGTAGACCACAAAGAACGGGGACTTGGAAGAAGATTCGCTCTCATGGTTTTTGTAGGAGAACTCGGCCCATGGTAGGAGCTCCACCCAATCGGTATGGTGAGCATTGACAAAGTGCAGGAGGTAGCTGGTAAGGATCTGGTTGATATGCTCCACTTGGCCAATGGACTGTGGATGATAAGCGGAGGAGAAATCCAGGGTGACATCCAGCAGCTTACACGTAGCTCTCCAGAAGCGCGAAGTGAACTGGACCCCTCGATCAGACACAATGTGGAGGGGTAGGCCGTGGAGACGAAAGATGTGATGGATGAAGTCCTTAGCCAGCACAGATGCAGATGGGAGACCAGGCAGAGGGATGAAGTGGGCCATTTTAGAAAAGCGGTCAGCGACCACCCAAATGTCTTTACAACCGGCAGAAACAGGGAGATCCGTAATAAAGTCCATAGCAATGTGTTGCCACGGGGCAGCAGGTATGGGAAGAGGCAGGAGACGGCCGGCAGGGAGATGTCTGGGAACCTTGTTGCGGGCACAGGACGAACAGGCCGTGACAAAGTCTACCACATCCTGGCGCAGGGTAAGCCACCAGTAATGCCGGGTAATAAGCAGGAAGGTCTTCTTCTGGCCAGCATGGCCGGCTAATTTGGATGAATGACCCCAGTGAAGAACCTTCTTACGATCCGGGACCGCTACAAACGTCTTACCGGGTGGGAGACGAGACAGATCCAAGGGGGCCACATTCATCACTTTGGAGGATCGATGATATGCATAGGCTCCTCCTCTTGATCAGAAGACAGACAGGATCGGGACAAGGCATCTGCTTTAACCTTCTTGTCCGCCGGGCGGTAATGTAGGGTAAAGTTAAAGCGGGCGAAGAACAAAGACCACTGGGCCTGACGAGAATTGAGTCTTTGGGCATTCTGAAGATAAGCCAAGTTTTTGTGGTCAGTATAGATGACCACCGGGTGCAGAGTCCCCTCGAGCAGGTAACGCCACTCCTCCAGCGCCAATTTGATGGCTAGCAGTTCTCGGTCTCCTATGGAGTAGTTGCGCTCAGACGAGGAGAAGAGCTTGGAGAAGAAGCCGCAGGTTACCATTCTCCCGGATGGAGATTTCTGGGTGAGCACCGCTCTGACTCCGGAAGAGGAAGCATCAACCTCCAGAAAGAACTGTTTGTTGCTATCCGGAGTTGCTATCCGGACGGTGCAGCACAGGGGCAGAAGAGAAGGCTTGTTTTAAGAAGAGGAAGGCCTCCTCCGCTTCGGACGGCCATTCCTTAGGATTTGCTCCCTTTCGGGTGAGCGCAGAGATGGGAGCAGTCAGGGAAGAGAAATGTGGGATGAAGTGATGGTAGTAGTTGGCGAAGCCTAGGAATCGCTGAATCGCCTTCAACCCCTCCGGACGGGGCCACTTTAAGATGGCAGAGACCTCCTGGGGGTCCATCCGTAGACCTGTCTTAGAGATAATATAGCCCAGGAACGGAAGAGAGGACTGCTCGAAGAGGCACTTCTCAAATTTTGCATATAGGTGATTCTGCCTGAGCCTAAGCAGGACCTGACGATGTGAGGGAAGATCCGGAGAGAAGACCAAGATATCGTCCAGGTACACCACCACGCAAGAATATAAGAGGTCACGGAAGATGTCATTAACTAATTCTTGGAAGATGGCGGGAGCATTACAGAGACCGAAGGGCATCACACCGTATTCATAGTGACCGTCCCGGGTATAGACTTCCGTCTTCCACTCGTCTCCTTGATGGATCCGGACCAGGTTATACGCCCCATGAAGATCGAGCTTGGTGAAGATCTTCGCGCCTTTAAGGCGGTCGAACAGCTCAGAGATGAGCGGCAGGGGGTATTTGTTTTTGACAGTGATTTGGTTGAGTCCTCTATAATCGATAAATGGACGTAGTGAACCGTCTTTCTTTTTAACGAAGAAGAATCCGGCTCCAGCCGGGGAGGAAGATTTCCGGATGAAACCCCTAGCCAGATTTTCTTCGATGAACTCCGACATGGCCCGAGTTTCGGCCAACGACAACAGGTAGATACACCCATGGGGTGGAGTGGCACCGGGTATCAGGTCGATAGAGCAATCATATGGCCTATGGGGTGGCAGAGTCTCTACCTCCTTCTTGTCGAAGACATCAGCATAGGACCAGTAGGGTGCCGGAAGACCGGGTAAATTAGTCTGAGTCAACTGGGGTCGAGCTGGGCAAACCGGAATCAGACAGATCTCATGGCAATCCTGCCCCCATTGGAGCACCTCACCGGATTGCCAATTCAGAACGGGTTCATGTTTCTGTAGCCAGGGTAGACCTAGCAAAAGGGGGTGAGAGAGTCCGGAAAGCACATGGAAGGAAATCCTCTCTGAGTGCAGCATTCCCACCTGCAGGGTTACAGGCTCAGTGATGAGCAAGATGGTCACCGGAAGGAGTCTTCCATCCACGGAAGTGACTGCCAATGGTTCGGCCAGAGGTTTGGTAGGAATCTGATACTTCTCTACAAGGGACAGGGATACGAGATTCCCAGCGGCTCCGGAATCCAGATGTGCGGTTTCGAAGAAGTGGTTCTCTCCACAGGAGATAGAGACGGATAAAGTCAAGAACGGAGAGGATTTACTTTTGCCTAGGACGACCTCTTCGAGTGGTCCTAGACACTGGAGTTTCCCGGCTTCACCGGGCAGGAACGGATCAGGTGCTCCTTACTACCACAGTAGAAACAGCTCCCCCCGGCTCGGCGTGTCTCTTGGCGAGATTTGACCACCTTGGTCTGGTCGATCTGCATAGGTTTGGGCGAGCGTGCCCGGGGAGCTGTTGATTGAGAGACCGGTTTCTGGAAAGCAGGAGCAAGACGAGGAAATCTTCTCTCCCGGGTAGTCTCCTTAGCATGTTCTGGGAAACGGCGATCAATTCGGGTTTCTAGCGACACCAGGTCATCCAGGGTGGTAGGAACGTCCCGGCCGGCTAACTCGTCCTTAATCCGACCGGAACAGCCCTCCCAGAAGGTGGACACCAGGGCCTCGTTGTCCCAGGCAAGCTCAGAAGCGAGGGTATGGAACCGTATGGCATACTGTGCCACGGTGAGACTCCCTTGGCGGAGAGGTAGCAATGAGGAGGCAGTAGAGATCCTTTGTCCGGGTTCATCGAAGACCTTCCGGAAGGTAGTGAGGAAGGCCGGAAGATCGGACACCAGGGAATCCCCTCTCTCCCATAGAGGGTTTAGCCATGCCAATGCTTCCCTGGTGAGGTGAGACATGATGAACGCCACCTTGGCCCGGTCGGAGGGAAACTGATGTGGCAGAAGTTCAAAGTGCAGTGTGCACTGGTTCAGAAAGCCCCGACATAGGACGGGGTCACCTCCAAAATGAGGAGGCGCAGAAAGCCGGGGTCCTAAGCTGGATGCCGTGGTATTGGTAGGTTGCGGCGCTGCCAGAGTGGGTGACGCTCGACTTGAGGCGGACACAGGTGGGACAGGCAGCGTGTGCAGGCGAGTGTTGACAGACCGCAGGTAGGTCAGGATGGTTTCCTGTTGGGATCTCTGACGAGAAACCTCCTGGTACAGATCAGCAAGTGAAGGGGCCTGGGGGCCACCGGGTTCCATGGCCCGTGCAAACTGTTACGGATCCGGGTGGTGGAACCTGTGTGCTGCAGTGCAAGGAGGGACCAGAGGGGTGTAACTAGGTATCAACTCGGACCGACCAAGGCCGTACGGCGGCTCAATTGACTCCGTGACCAGGGAAGGACCGAGCAGAGGGACCAGGTGCTACTCTGGGGACCGACCTTGAATGAGAGCAGGTGACTCTCACGGGTCAGAAGGCAGGGACTGATCGGTACAGCAGATGAGCACGGCTGGCAGGCTTACGGGTGACCCGGGCAGACGGACTGGCAGGCACGGCAGGTAACAAGCAGGAGCCTCCAGGTAGGCGGGCCGGTAGGCTCGGCTGGTAACAGGTAGGTGCTTCTAGGTAAGCGGGCTGGTAGGCACGGCAGGTAACAGGCAGGTGCTTCTAGGTAAGCGAGCTGGCAGGCACAGCAGGTAACAGGCAGGAGCCTCCAGGTAGGCTGGCTGGTAGGCAAGGCAGGTAAAAGGCAGGTGCTTCTAGGTAAGCGAGCTGGCAGGCACGGCAGGTAACAGGCAGGAGCCTCCAGGTAGGCTGGCTGGTAGGCACGGCAGGTAACGGGCAGGTGCTTCCAGGTAAGCAGGCGGACAGAGCCCATAGACAGACTGGCGGACTGGACTGTAGACAGACTGTCGGGCTGGAGAGTAGACAAGCAGACGGACTGGACTTAAAGTCAGGTTGGCGGACTGGACTTGTAGTCAGGCTGGCGGGCTGGACTTGTAGTCAGGCTGGCGGGCTGGACTTGTAGTCTGGCTGGCGGGCTGAACTTGTAGTCAGGCTAGCAGCGGGACCTGAGGGCTGAAGCAGAGTATCAAACACAAAGCTACAACCTTGCACGGGCACCTCCAAATTGGAGGAGGTGCCTTATATAGGGGAAGTCCTCCGGCCATTGGCCGGGGACTTTTTAGGAAGGCGCGCGCGGCCCCTTTAAGAGGGAGGGAGCGCGCACGCACGCCCTAAGCACAGAGCCAGGGAGGCTGCGTGCACCAGCAGCAGCTGCAGGGAGGCCAGAAGACACCGGAGCAGGACCGCGGCGGCAAAGGTGACGGCGTCTCTGCCGGGCAGGAGGCAGAGACGCCGATGCTACACTACCGCCCAGATAGCAGTTTTCCCATCAGACAGAGGCAAATCTGTGATGAAAACCATGGACAAATGAGTCCATGGTCTTTCTGGAATTGGCAATTGAGCCAATTCCCCGGCCGGCTTTGACTGACTTTAGAGCGTGCGCAGACCTCACAAGCAGATACAAAACTTTGATATCATTATGCATGGACAGCCACCAAAAAGTCTGGCAATGGCTTTCCGTGTAGCAGTAACCCCAGGATGACCACTGAAAACGGAATCATAAAATTCCTGTAACACATGTGTGGCACCCCAGGGGTCTGGTTTCCACAGTGACAGCGATGTTATGTCTGAGAGCAGGTGGGAGGTCTCTTGGTCAGGAATCCTATGCATGCCATACCTCCTGCCCAGTCCTGGGAGGGGAAGAACTTCCCCTATATAAAACTGGGGCTGAGGCAGGGTTAGGGTGTTCAGAGGGAGAGTTCAGCCAGGAGGGCTGACAGGGAGCTGTGGCTCCGGCTGGGCCCAGCTCCTGGGCCATGCTCGAAGTAGAGACAGAGAAGAGAAGCAGCTATGGGAAGAAACATCAGGAGCTCTGTGGGAGCAGTGTTACAAGGAGTCAGGGGCTGGCAGCTGCAGAGCTCGCCCTGACTGAGAAGCTATCACCGGACCCGGAGTCCGAGGCTGTGGGGATTAACCTTGACCCAGCAGCAGAAACTGCCCGGCAGGGGATTTCAGGTCCTCTGGCCAAGAAACCCGAAGGCACGGTCACACGCGTGGGACCAGCACCGCCGTCGTGGAGCGGACGCCACTAGAAGGCCCCGAGTCACCGGCCATACGGGTGAGCACCACACGGTACACTCAGGGACGTGGGCTACTTATACCCGCCTCTAGCAAGGTAGCCAGAAGAGTACAGTCAGTTTGGGAGGCCTACAACTCCGCCTGGCCAGGGGAGATCCCATCTGCTCAAGGACTGACCAGGCCCCGATCGCTAGCCAGTACTCCGGGAGGGTCTATCTTTATCACCAGTAAAGACCCTGAACTACACCGCATCGTCTCTGAGTGATTCCTGCTACCCCCATCATCCACGTCGGCTGCCCTGAGGCCATACCCCTCCCGTTGGGGGTTATACTATCACGCTGCACAATCCTACCACCGGCCTCAGCGGTCTGCCCTGCAGCAGCAGCTCCTTAGCTGTACTCAACGGGTGGCGTAGTCGTCCAACATCTACCGCTGATACATCGCCGCTCAGTTTGACTCCCTGGGCACGGACCGGGTCACCGCCACGAGACTACGACCCTCAACAGATCCGGCTCCGGGTAAGCTCCCGTGCGCGCGACGCCGCGCGACGAAGGCCCAGGGGTGCGTCAGCTTTTGGCGTAGTCGGCAGGATCTCGTGCCCGCAACCACCGGGTACTGCGTGCCTGAAAAAGACTGTTCAAACTTACCAGTGGTGAAGATTCCCGCCATCCGGCGCCATCTTCTACCTTCTTCCCGCCATCCGCGAAGTTTTCCCGCCATCCGGCGCCATCTTCTGCCTTCTTCCCGCCATCCGTGGAGTTTTCCCGCCGTTGGACGCCATCTTGAAGACGCCGCGCGGGAAGAAGAGGGGCGTGGACTCCGAAAGCGCGCGAGAACTGAAGCCCCGCCTCACGTCCGGACGTTGCGTAAGGTCCTGGAAGGAGCCCAGCAGACGCCGACGTCACAGGAGCGCGACGGAAGGTCCTCAACCCTGACGATCCACTGCGGAGCCGCGGCCTACGGAAGAGGATCATCGCAAGGTAGGCCACGGTCCACTAGGGGGGAGGAAGATGTCGGATACGGAGGAGAGCTTCACTGCCTCAACCCCCGCCAGCGCCACCGCTGCTGCAGTCATGCCTTTCACCATGCCCTATATCCCGGGAGCGGCCTGGCTACCCCAGTACTCAGGGGAGTCACATACCCTGCATGACTTTAGAGAAAAGCTGGATAGCCTCTTCCAGGTGTACCCCCTCACAGAAGAGCAAAAAGTGAGCATCCTGGTGGCCCAATTAACCGGGGCAGCCCAAAGGGAGGTAAAGTCCTGGCCACCTGGGAGGAGGACTGTCGCAGAGATACTAACCCAGCTAACCGAGGAGGAGCTGCAGTACTACCAATACGAGGAAAGCCAAGAGGACCCGGACGGGTCTGAGGACTACCCTCAGGAGAGAGCACAAACAGGACATAGCTACTGAAGGGAAGTAGCGTGAATAAAGAGCTGTAAATAGTTACCCGTAAGGGTACAAGGACTGCTGCTAATTAAAATATGGTCCCCGTTGGGATTAGTGAATTGTTCCCCATGTGCCCCTATCTTAAAACAGGCTGAGGACTGTGAGCAGCCATCCCTTATTCCCACTGACCGAGGACTGAGAGCGGTCGTTCTTTCCCTCTACCTGGCCGAGGACTGAGACCGGCCATATCCTGTAAATAATTATGTGTTTCTAGTAATTTATGGGAGTCTTTGGTGGATTTACCGGGAATCCTTTGTACATAGTTGGAGCGTAACCCAGGACGGACTAAAGACTGTTAAGGACTCGGGGCAGGACAGACCCCTACCTGGTTACGTCTCCCTGTTTTGGTGAAATGGACACCTTGCTTTTCTTCAAAGACTGCACCCGGTTACGGACATGTCGTGACCACCTTTATGTGTTTTTCTTATTGTATCATTATTGTTATACCTTGTTATGTTTTTCTAAAAATATGTTTAGTCCCGGAGTACTAAATTTCACTAGGGGGGAATGTGGCACCCCAGGGGTCTGGTTTCCACAGTGACAGCGATGTTATGTCTGAGAGCAGGTGGGAGGTCTCTTGGTCAGGAATCCTATGCATGCCACACCTCCTGCCCAGTCCTGGGAGGGGAAGAACTTCCCCTATATAAAACTGGGGCTGAGGCAGGGTTAGGGTGTTCAGAGGGAGAGTTCAGCCAGGAGGGCTGACAGGGAGCTGTGGCTCCGGCTGGGCCCAGCTCCTGGGCCATGCCCGAAGTAGAGACAGAGAAGAGAAGCAGCTATGGGAAGAAACATCAGGAGCTCTGTGGGAGCAGTGTTACAAGGAGTCAGGGGCTGGCAGCTGCAGAGCTCGCCCTGACTGAGAAGCTATCACTGGACCCGGAGTCCGAGGCTGTGGGGATTAACCTTGACCCAGCAGCAGAAACCACCCGGCAGGGGATTTCAGGTCCTCTGGCCAAGAAACCCGAAGGCACGGTCACACGCGTGGGACCAGCACCGCCGTCGTGGAGCGGACGCCACTAGAAGGCCCCGAATCACCGGCCATACGGGTGAGCACCACACGGTACACTCAGGGACGTGGGCTACTTATACCCGCCTCTAGCAAGGTAGCCAGAAGAGTACAGTCAGTTTGGGAGGCCTACAACTCCGCCTGGCCAGGGGAGATCCCATCTGCTCAAGGACTGACCAGGCCCCGATCGCTAGCCAGTACTCTGGAAGGGTCTATCTTTATCACCAGTAAAGACCCTGAACTACACCGCATCGTCTCTGAGTGATTCCTGCTACCCCCATCATCCACGTCGGCTGCCCTGAGGCCATACCCCTCCCGTTGGGGGTTATACTATCACGCTGCACAATCCTACCACCGGCCTCAGCGGTCTGCCCTGCAGCAGCAGCTCCTTAGCTGTACTCAACGGGTGGCGTAGTCGTCCAACATCTACCGCTGATACATCGCCGCTCAGTTTGACTCCCTGGGCACGGACCGGGTCACCGCCACGAGACTACGACCCTCAACAGATCCGGCTCCGGGTAAGCTCCCGTGCGCGCGACGCCGAGCGACGAAGGCCCAGGGGTGCGTCACATGTAATTTTAGATACAAAGGCACAAATAATTTAGACCCTGGAGTAGCAGGAGGAGCTAATGACTGGGCATTACGGATCTCCTCCTCCAATTTTGAGGTTACCATAGAAACCACAATACCCTGAGGAATAATTAATGGAGGATGGAGGTTCTGGAGGAGAAACTGGATCGAAGCTACGAGACAATATGTCAGCTTTCACATTCTTAGACCCCGGTCTGAATGTAATCGAAAAATTAAACCTTGAGGAAAACAAGGACCATCTGGCCTGTCTGGGAGTTAACCTTTTAGCTGACTCAATATAGGCTAGATTCTTGTGATCAGTGACCACAGTAACTGGATGAACCGCTACCTCAAAAAAATGCCTCCATTCCTCAAAGGCTAATTTTATAGCAAGTAACTCACGATTCCCAACATCATAATTTCTTTCCGCCGGCGAAAATTTCTTAGACAAAAAAGCACATGGACGCAAGTTAGTCAGAGTTTTAGGCCCCTGCGACAAAACCACCAGTACTCCGACCTCCGAAGCATCCACCTCTACAATGAATGGTTCTTGGAGATCTGGTTGGATCAGAATGGGGGCAGACATGAAACACTCTTGTAAATTTTCAAAACCCCTGATAGCACTCAGTGAGCATACCTTGAGATTAGTCCCCTTACATGTCAGGTCAGTAAGAGGTTTAGCAATCTGAGAGAAACCCTTGATACATTTCCTATAATAGTTGGCGAATCCCAGAACTCGTTGTAAAGCCTTAAGATCACGAGGCTGAACCCAGTCAATTATGGCCTGTACCTCCCCAGGGTCCATCTTAAACCTTTCTGTTGACAAGATGAACCCCAAGAATGAAATTTCCTGAACAGAAAAAACATATTTCTCTGATTTAGCAAACAAGGAGTTGTCCCTTAACCTTTGTAACACAACCCGGACATGTTCCTGATGAGAATCCAAGTCTGGACAGAAAATTAGAATATCATCCAGGTAAATCATAACATATCTTCCAATGCAAACAGAGAAAATATCATTCATAAGATTTTGAAACATAGCAGATGCATTGGACAACCCAAATGGTATGACAAGGTTTTCAAACAGACCCTACGACGTTAGAAACGCTGTCGTAGCACCGGCGTATCTGCCTCCTGCCGGGCAGAGACGCCGTTCCCCTCGCCGTCGCGGTCCCAGTGTCTTCCTGTTCTCCCACTGCTAAGGCGCGCACTGCACGCAGCTTCCCAGGCCGTGTGCTTAGGGTGCGCATGCGCGCTCCCTTTTAAAGGGGCCGTGCGGCATTCTAAAGAGTCCCTGGCCAATGGCCCGAGGACTGCCCCTATATTAAGCACCTCCTCCAAAATGGAGGTGCCTGTGCAAGGTTGTTGATTGTGTGCTAACACTCTCCTCGGCCCTCAGGTTCCCTGCCCGCCAGCCTGTCTAACAGTCCTGCCAGCCAGTTTGTCTAACAGTCCTGCCCGCCAGTCTGTCTACAGTCCTGCCCGCCAGTCTGTCTATCAGCCGTGCCCGCTAGTCTGCCAGTTACCTGCCATGCCCGCCAGCCTGCCTACCTGGAGCACCTGCCAGATTACCTGCCATGCCCGCCTGCCTACCCGGAGCACCTGCCAAGTTACCTGCTGTACCCGCCTGCTCATTAACCCGGAGTACCTGTCTGGCTATCTGCCTTACCCACCTGCTCATTTGCCCAGAGTACCTGTCTGGCTACCTGCCGTACCCGCCTGCTACCTGCCGTGCTCATCCGCTGTACCGGTCAGCTCCTGTCATCTGACCCGTGGGAGTCACCTGCTCTCACACAAGGTCGGTCCCAGAGTGTCATCTGGTTCACCTGCCCAGTCTCTCCTTGGTTCAGGGAGTTGACTAAGCCGCCGTGTGACCTGGGTCGGTTCGAGTAGGCACTTAGTTACGCCCCTCTGGTCCCTCCTTGCATCAAAGCACAGAGGTTCCACCACCCGGATCCGTAACAGCCGTTTTCCACTCATCACCCTCCCGGACGCGTATCGAATTGTAAGCCCCTCTAAGATCAAGTTTAGAAATCACCCTGGCCCCTAGAAGATGATTATATAGGTCAAGAATGAGTGTAAGTGGGTAAGTATTTTTAACCGTGATTTTCTTTAGTTCTCAGAAATCGAGACAAGGACGGAGACCCCACCTTTCTTTTTTACGAAGAAAAATCCGGCAGCTACCAGAGAGGAGGAAGGACAGATATGACCCTTCCGTAATCTTTCAATATAATATTCTTTCATGGCGGTCCGTTCAGGCCCAGACAAATTGTAAAGGCGAGGTTTAGGCAATTTGGCACTAGGAATAAGATCAATAGCACAATCATAAGGACGATGGGGAGGTAGTATCTCCGCCTCTTTCTCCGAGAACACATCTCCGAAGTACTTCAGGTACCCCTGCAGACCCTTCAGACTGGCGGAACATATTTGTACAGTTTTTAGACATTTCTTGCAACAATTGGAGCTCCATTTAACAATCTCCCTCTGACACCAATCAATCACAGGATTGTGAATCTGCAGCCATGGAAGCCCCAGTACCAACCCAGCAGGCAAATTATCCAATACAAAACATGAGATGCATTCAGAGTGGAGAGCGCCTACTTGAAGCGTGAAATCCACCGTTGCCTTCTTGACCAAATTCCGGGATAATGGTGTCTTGTCAAGGGCGAAGATTTGCATGGGTCTTTCTAAACTAACTGTCCCTAACCCTAACTTCCGAACCAGTCCCGAATCAATAAAGTTAGCAGCAGACCCATAGTCAATGAACGCCAATGTTGATAACACCTGGTTCTCGAAGGATAACACAGTATTTATCAGTACTTTAGTAGAGAAAGAAAAAGGTACCTGGGAGTCTGGGTGACCTCCTTTTCCATCACCCAGACTCAAACGTTCTCCTGCTGGTTTGCCAGCCTGAGGAGGAGTAGGGCAATTCTTGACAAAATGTCCAGAGAGACCACAGTACAGAGTACAGCGTCCAAGATGTTGTCCATGTTTTTTCTCTACCACACGAAGAGTGGCGACTCTAATCTCTGATGGCTCCACCTCCGGTAAATGGACCTGCTCCGGGGAAGAATAATGGGCAGCCTGCTCTTCATCCCGCCTCTCACGGATTCTATGGTCCATTAGTATGGCCTGGGTCATGGCCTCCGCCAGAGAACAATGGGCATCATGCAGGACCAGGCCGTCCTTAAGGGTTTCGGAAAGGCCTTTGTGGAACAGGCACCTGAGAGCTGCATCATTCCACAGAACTGCAGTGGACCACTGCCGTAACTCAGTACAGTAGTCCTCAGCTGTGCGACCCCCTTGTGCCAGGTTCGTGATCTTAGCCTCAGCGACCTGGATCCTGTCGGGTTCGTCATATATTAGTCCTAAAATGTCAAAGAAGGCGTCAACAGAAAACCGTTCTGGGCTTGTGGGGACAAGGAAAATGCCCAGGTCTGAGGGCCCCCTCACAGTACGGACATGATTAATCCCAACCGCTGGAACTCCTCCCCTGATGATCGGGGGAGCAGGGTAAAAAATAACCTACAGCTCTCTCTAAAAAGTCTAAACTGGCCTTTCTCTCCAGAAAATTTATCAGGGAGGGCTATTACAGGTTCGGGAGAGACCAACTGTACATCAGAGGATACTGACGTCACAGCCACTGCCGGCAGTGGAGGGCTATGGGAGGTCTTCATTAAATTAGTTATCTGACCCTGCAACTGACATTGTGATAACTCCAGACTCTGGCATTCCTTAGCCAGATCCTGAGTCATCTGCTTCAGATTCGCCACCTGATCACAGAAAGTGTGGACAGTCTCCATACTGGCGAAAAAGAAAAACGTATGGGCCAGACATAATGTGACGCTGAGTCACTTTTCACGGCCAGGCCGTGAGACGCGATAGTCAAGGAGACCGGAGTCAAAGCCAGGACAGTACGTCATAAACAGAGGGAAGAGGCAAAGGCTTAGTCAGGTAACATACCATTGGTCAGAATTCCACGAGGACAGCACATCAGAGCAGAAGGGGTTAAACAGACGGATGGTCAGAACAAGGTCCAAGGTCAGGCAGTAGAAGATCAATAAACAGAACAAGGCACAGAGAACAAACCACACACTAGCTGAATGTACGTCTGGCAGAGATCTGTGACACACAGCTCAGTTAAGTAGCTAGACATTAACCTGGGATAATGAACACCTGAAGATAGCCAGGAGGAAGATACACCATTGTGGTGTCCGTTGACCACCATAAAAGCGAGAGAACAAGATCACCCCTTGTCTATTCAACAACTACCAAAAGGGAAAATCCGTAGAGCACAACGGGAAGATCAGATAATTGGTAGAATACTACTTTATGTGGATCAAAATCGATTTGCAAGTAAACAGGAAAGCGACAATGAGTCACCAGCAGTATCTGTTTTAATTACAGAATGGACGAAGCTCTACCTCAGTGAAGATGGTATCCTGTATCGTAAAGGAGGACAAAACCGGCAGTTGGTACTACCCAGAGTATTCCGTAGGTTGGTCTTCAAAGAGCTCCATGAAAACATGGGACACCTGGGAGTGGAAAGGACAACAAATTTGATCCGTGAACATTTCTTCTGGCCGTACATGCAGAGAGATATTGAGACGTACGTGACCAGGGAGTGTTGGTGTCTGAAAGATAAACGTCCCAACACATCAACCCGGGCACCTATGGGCAACATCCAAACTACATACCTGTTTGAGATGGTCTCAATAGACTTTCTACATCTCGAGATGTGCAAGGGTGGTTACGAATACATCTTGGTGGTGATGGAACATTTCACTCGATTTGCTCAAGCATATGCCACCACCAATAAATCGGGTCGAACAGCGGCAGAGAAGATCTTCAATGATTTTGTCTTGAGGTTTGGGTTCCTTACGAGGTTATACCACGACCAAGGAAGAGAATTTGAGAACCAGCTCTTTGACAAGCTAGGAAAGTACTGTAGAATTCAGAGATCCCACACAACGCCCTATCACCCAGAGGGTAATGGACAAGTGGAATGTTTTAACCGGACATTATTGTCGATGTTGCGCACTTTAGCAGCTGATGAGAAGAAAAACTGGAAGAGTTCTCTGTCAAAAGTGTTACATGCCTATAACTGTACAAAGAGCGATGCAACGGGTTACTCACCCTTTTTCATATTGTATGGACGATCGCCAAGACTGCCAATCGACATCATGTTCGAAACTCCGGTGTAAGAGACTTACAGAACATATCCGGAGTACGTTCGGAAATGGAAGGAACGGATGGCAGAGGCATACAACATAGCGTCCAAAGTGGTTACGCAAGGACAGAGCAGGAGTAAGGAGTACTATGATCAAAAATGTTATGGAGCAGAATTGGCACCGGGAAGCCGGGTGCTAGTCAAGAGCGTACGTGAGAAAGGTGGTCCAGAAAAACTTCGTTCGTACTGGGAAGACAAGGTGTATGTGGTCGTAAGGAGGAAAGCTGATGACAGCTCAGTGTGTGAAATCCGATTGGAAACGGGAGAAAAGAAAAATAGAATAGTCCACTGGAATTTACTATTACCCTGTGATTATCTCCCACCACAACAAGACTTCCCAGAAGTAGACTGACATGGTCCGCGATCAACTAAGGGACCACCACAGACTGAAGCTCCGGAGGTGGATAGTGACCTTGAAAGTTTCGATGGAGAAGAACACACCGTTGTATTTCTCGGACCGGCAAGGAGAGGGATGTACCATCCTCAGGAAAGTGAATTAAGTCCTGAGGTTCCAGAGTTCGTTCCAAGGAGTACAGATGAAGTCCAATTCAGATCTGATGATCGAACATCGGCCCCTGAAGAGAACGATCGACACTCATGAGGAGTGGAATTACCAGATCGTGCGGAAACAAGCGATTTAGGAGAAGTACAGGAACTTACATAGGCAGGTCCAAGAGCATCTGAGGAAGCATGGGAAAGGAGTGCGGAGGAAGAAATTCCTGTGACCTAAGAACCCCGGGTGTCTGAGGAACAACTCACAAGGAGGATGTCGACTCGAGAAGTGAGGAGGCCCGTGATGCTGACGTATGAGACACTTGGTGAACCAAGTCAAGTGCCAAGGACTGTCAACTAGAAACAAGTATCTATGGCTGCGGACCAGGTAAGCCCACTTGAGTGGTATTCACCACCGAGAAGCAGTATGGAAGATACTGTAGTAGTGGAAAGACTTGTTTTCATGCTTTGATTTTCCTTAGGCTGTGTGCCCACGTAGCATTTTTCAAGCGTATATGCTGCGGAATTTCCGCAGCGTAAACGCTTGAAAAACGCATGTATATCCGCACCCCATGGTCCCCAATGGGATTCCGCAAGTTCTATGCACATGCTGCGGATTTTTCCGCAGCGTTTATGCCGCGTTCAAAAATCCGCAGCATGTCATTTAATTTTGCGTTTCCGCAAGCGGAATTGCCTTTGTCCAATGCATAAAAAACGCAAGGCAATTCCGCATGTGGAAAACGCGTGATAAACGCGCGAAAAATGCGCGATAAACGCGTGCGGAATTCCGCATGCGTTTTTCCGGGAGAGGACTTGCATTTATGCAACAGAAATTTTCTGCTTCATAAATGCAACGTGGGCACATAGCCTTAAAAGACTTTGTAGAAACAAAGAACTGTTAAAGCCTAGTTAGAGAGAGCTGGTTGAAGACGTTTGAAAAGCTCCAGCTGAAGAGATGCTGATTGTTTTAATTGTATTAATTGTTTATTTCTTACAGGCATCCTACAAGAAAAAGGTCATAAGAATAGGTTGTTATCAATGTTTATGAATGTTATACCAATTGGACAATGCCAATTTGTATATAAAGTTATTCAACTTTCATCACTGTCTCAGAATTAGTCAGATTGACCAATTAAGACTAATGTCGAGGACGACATTCAAAAAGGAGGGAAGAGTGTGATATGCAGAAGTAGTGCTGTTGCTTTAAAAGCATCCAGCAACTATTAGAAGTAACACAAGCACAGGAGACAGTAAGTGTTGTGCTCCAGAAGCATTCAGCAACTACAGGGGTTAACAGAGTCACAAGAGACAGGGAGTGTTTAGCAGTGCCCCAGGGGGATTGTGGGGAAGTTGTTTACTTTCTGGCTGGAGTGGAAGAGAAAGGTGGTGTGTAATCTGTATCTCACGGAAGGCAAGTAAATAGAATTCAGGTCAGGAGGGAAGCTAAACACAGGTCAGATAGACGCCATGAAGTAACAGTGCAGAGTATTATCGGGCAGAAAGATAAGACTGAAAGGAATCATGTCACAAGGATAATGTCCCTCATCAAACCCTCCCTCCCTCCATCTCCATGCAGGATAAAGGATGCTGTGTACTTTTGAGTCCTTGTGAAGGAAAAGACTGTGGTTATGTATGCACAGAAGTGTGCTGCTAAGAGATCTAATCTGTGCTGAATTATGCTACTGAAGAGACTGATGATACTGTGCCTGCTTTATTAAATTGTACTGTAATGAAGATTGTTGTTGTAATATTCCTGAATTGTACTGGCCGTGCTTCAGATTAAATTCCACTGTTAAACTGTTGAAAAAGACTCTTGTCAGATGTGTCTGGTCAGCAACTGAATCTATCGTGTGTCTGAGAGAAGCTGCAGCCTCTGGTCGCCCAAAGTAACGATCTCCCCAGGATTCCAACAAATTCACGAAACCAGTCTCGCCCTATCTGAACCTAACGGCGTGTGTGTAACACAGAGACATAGGGCTTTGAAACCCGTCTCGCCCTATCTGAACCTAACGGCGTGTGTGTAACACAGAGACATAGGGCTTGTTAGTATCCCTCACTAACCCCTCTGCTGAGTATTTTGTAGATGGTTCCAGAGCTCGGGACAGTGAACAAGGACGGTTCATCACCGGGCATGCAGTAGTCCACAATGGTAAGGCAGTAATGCATGAACCACTCTTCTCCAGCTGCTCTGCGCCAGAGGCTGAGCTGAAGGCGCTCGCTGCAACGTGTAATCTGGGAAAAGGTAAAGAGATTTATGTATTTTCAGACTTCAGATATGTTTTAAAGGGTCGCACATGATTTTGGCGCCATTTGGCGGAGTCGTAATTTTCTGACCTCTGCTAGCAATCCCATGAGGCAGTAGAGCAGCTACTCACAGCACTCACCATTACCCGAAGGGCAGCTACCGGCGCACACACGGGAACAAACGCCCCTTGCTGTAGGGAATGCCTTGGCCGACCAGGCGGCTAAGGAAGCAGCACAACTACCTCTGACTGAAATACTGGCCATAGCAGACACGGCCCCGCTAGGGGACGCAGTGACCGAGAGTGCGGTAAGCTACCTTTTCACAGAGGAGACTGTCACCGCACCGGCCTCAGTGGCCGTTGATCGTGAACTGCTGCAGGTCTTCCAGACCCAGGCTCCCCAACACGAACAGAACGCATGGGCCAAAGCGGGTGCTGTACGGTCAGAGTCAGTGGTATGGCAAGTAAACACCAGGATTTGCCTCCCACGCTGCGTGTTCCCCATGATGGCTGCCCTAGCACATTCCTCCGATGCACAACTCAAATGGTGTTATGTGTGCAGTGGTGCTACAAAACCGGTGCGCCCCAGGGTTTCCGAATGCGGCTACAAAGTGTGTCTCGTTTGTGCAAAATATAACCCCGGTAGATCTATTCAAAGGTCCCACAAAATGAACGCCAAAACCAGATTACCCATTTCAGAGACTACAGGAGGACTACATACAGCTACCTAAGGTGGGTACTTATGAATAAGTCCTGGTATGCACCAATCTCTTCCCTTGGTTGGCTGAAGCTTGGGCCGTGACCAAAGTTAACACAAAAAAGAAAAAAGGAAAATTGATAAATGAGGTGGTTTGCAGATATGGGGTGGCCAAACTATAGAGAGTGACAGAGACACACTTCACTAGAGAACTGATGGAACAGATCATGGCCACTCTGGGGATCGAACAGGTTTTCCATGTTCCCTATCACTCACAAAGTAGTGGGAATGTGGAACACCTTAATAGTGCCCTGAAGATAAAAATCCAGAATTGCATGCAGGAAACACACTTGTCCTGGGTAGATTGCTTGCCCATTGCATTATATTCAGTGAGGACCGCCCCAAGGTATAGACAGAAGCTGTCTCCGATGAAATACTGTTTGGTGGCGTCCCTAAGACGGTTGTATTTCCCGCAGCAACTGCAGCCTCCTATGGTTCCCTCACTGAATATGTCTTGGAGTTGCACAAATATCTGACTGTTACTTTTAACCGTGTTCTTTCCTCCAGACCCCAACTGTATAAGCGGCACACACACATTGGTACCAGGAGACTGGGTCGTGGTCAAGAGACATATGAAGAGACCAGTGGACCCAGATACAGTGAGTCGTTTTAAGTACTGACCACTGCTATTTCTGTCAAGCTCCAAGGCAAAGATCAACGCCAGCAACTGGAAAAGGTCCTGATTCCCGGCCGCAGAGCTGACCCTGCCCCTTTCGACCATTCTGATGGCAATTGCATCCCTAACCCTAACTCTCAATGACGTACTAGGAGAGGACTGGGACAACAAACTGATAAGTATCACCAAGTCCTGCTGCGAGACATAGTTTCTAAAGACTGTCCTAAGAACTGCTGGATATGCACCCACAGCCCAATATCCTCTGATACTATGCCATATCTCGCAGTGCCCCTAACCCCATATGAGGCTTTCAACTATAGCTGTTTCTACAAAGAGACATTTGATACTGCCCGTTACGACGGAGGAAACCTCTGATGCAAGGACTTTTGACTTATATACGTTGTCTTGGGAGACTCACTGACATCATACCCTGCATATTGCCAAGGATTTATATCTAGTATGTGGTCACCAAGCCTCTAAATGGCTTCTCCCAGGTGCAGAAGGAACCTGCACCTTAGCACGCCTTACGCCTGCAATCTTCAGACTTCTGCATGGTGACCTAGGTATAAATGCTGTCCACAAACATTCCCTATATACAAGAGTTGCAGACAATTCAACCGAATGGTAGACCTCATATAGTGGAAATGGGGATAGGGAATAAAAGTATATTCATTTACCCTTTCTTTACATGAATGTTGGTATTACTAGTGTATGTAATTGCTAGAACTGGTGTATTTGTTATGATGAGATTTGCGGACAAGGTATCTGTCAGTGAATGGGATTTGTCCCCTCCATGCTCCCATAGCATGGGGAAGTAGCTGACGGATAAATTGTCTGTAAATCATAAAAAGGGAGGAATTGTGGTAAATATTTATACTTTGCGTTGATTATTATTTTAGACAATTAAATCTACCTATATATCTAAATAACTTAATATTCTTAATATTAGCTTTATAAGTTTTACTCATAAAAGTGATAACACAGGGTGTAGATGTTAGAACCCTCCTGTTTGTTTTTTCCATCTTGTGTTTTGCAGTCACGTGACCATCTGCCTTTATATTCCAGCTTCGCCCTTTTTGCTGTGCTGGACTTCAGTGTTTGACTGTTTCTCTAGCCAGGTACTTCGGTGCCTTTCTCTGTCAGTTCGCTTGGTCCTTCTGGGACCTTTAGTACCTTTTAGTCAGTTTGTCTTTTGTGTTCTGCAACAACTTCTCTGTTTAGGAGATGTCCCATTTTTGTCCCAGTACTTAGTTCTTTTAGGGACCCCTCCCCTAATGCTATAGGTCTTCGATCAGACTAGCCGAGGACTAAGGCGGGTCTGTTCGCTAAGAACAGGCAGCCCGCTACATCGTAGGCATTCAGCTTAGTCTTACTGTAGGGACAGCTTTCCCCTATCTTTCCTTAGTTCATGTTGCAGATCATAACAGTAAGTCCAGCCCAAAAAACTAAAAAGAAAGAAATTTGGGGATCAGTATGGTTTCTGTCCAGGATTTGGCTCAACGCTTGCAGGGATTGTCTCTGGAGGTGACCGAGCTACAGCAACACGTGAGTAGCTGTCCTGGAGCGCATTTTGTGGAACCAAAGGTAGGCCTGCCTGATGTTTTTTTATGGTAAACAGCAAGATTTTTTTTTTCCTTTAAAAATGCTTGTTATCTTTTTGTTTGAGACCAAGGTCCTTTGGGAATGAATCACAGCGCATTGGTTTTATTATGTCACTTGGGGGGGTGGGCCTTTTCTCTCCAACCTAATGATCCATGTTTAAGGTCTGTTGAAAATGTTTTTTCTGCTATGGGTCTTTTATATGACGATCCTGATAGAATCTCATCTGCTGAAGCAGAACTCAGGCGTTTGAATCAGGGGTCAGGTGATGTTGAAAATTATTGCACACACTTCAGGAGATGGGCTTTAGAAGTCAGATGGAATGATCCTGCGCTGAAATGTTTATTTCTTGCTGGTCTGAGTGAAAGGGTTAAGGATCTGCTAATTGCATTCCCTGCACCTGAGACTCTGCAGGATGCCATGCAATTAGCTGTTCGTGTGGACAGGAGACTGAGGTCCAGGGTTAATGAGGTAAAAACTCCTGTAACGTCAGGTCCTAGTCCCCAGAAAATCTGCTCTGACGGCAGAGAACCGATGGAGGTTGGGACGATGTCACTCCGCTCTCAGGAAAGAGACCGGAGGTTCGCGGAGGGATTGTGTCTTTATTGTGATAAAGCTGACCATTTGATTAAGGATTATAAGCTTTGTTTAAGTAAAGAAAAAAAAAAGGTCAGTTACACCCGTATTGCTTGTTTACGCTCCGCAGGAGTATTTCTTTCAGGGAGTACTACTTTGCAGGAAAATTTGATTGAATTTCAGGTATTTGTGGATTGTGGTTCAACACTTAATGTGATTGATAAAGGGTTTTTGGAAAACCTTAAATTGGAATCCAAACCTTTGTCATCACCTATTTCTGTGATTGCAATTGATAACACTCCCTTGAAATGTATTACTCACAAGGTTGCTGCATTTCCCCTCACTATCAATGGAGTTCACCAAGAAAATTTGGACTTGGTTGTATTAGATAATTTACCCTCTCCGGTCGTTTTAGCTTTGCCTTGCTTAAAACTACACAATCCTTTACTGGACTGGTCTACTAATGTTATTAAGTCTTGGGAGTCCGAAGTACTATGATAGATGTTGTAATGGTCGCATTGCGGCTGTGGAAAAAGGGGAATTACCTGTACCTATTCAGGATTTTTGGAGGGTGTTTTCAGAGGAGGAGTCGCAAGTTTTACCTCCCCATAGGGATTATGATTGTGACGCACCCCTGGGTCTGTGTCGCGCAGCGTTGCGCACGCGGGAGCTTACCCGGAGCCGGATCTCTTGAGGGTAGTAGTATCGTGGCGGTGACCCGGTCCGTGCCCAGGGGGTCAGACTAAGTGGCGCTGTTTTAGCGGTGATGTTGGACGACTACGCCACCCGTTGAGTGCAGCCAGGGAGCTGCTGCTGCAGGGCAGACCGCTGAGGCCGGTGGTAGGATTGTGCAGCGTGATAGTATAACCCCCAACGGGAGGGGTATGGCCTCAGGGCAGCCGACGTGGATGATGGGGGTAGCAGGAACCACTCGGAGACGGTACTGTGTAGTTCAGGGTCTTTACTGGTGACAAAGATAGACCCTCCCGGAGTACTGGCTAGCGATCAGGGCCTGGTCAGTCCTTGAGCAGATGGGATCTCCCCTGGCCAGGCGGAGTTGTAGGCCTCCCAAACTGACTGTACTCTTCTGGCTACCTTGCTAGAGGCGGGTATAAGTAGCCCACGTCCCTGAGTGTACCGTGTGGTGCTCACCCGTATGGCCGGTGACTCGGGGCCTTCTAGTAGCTTCCGCTCCACGACGGCGGTGCTGGTCCCACGCGTGTGACCGTGCCTTCGGGTTTCTTGGCCAGAGGACCTGGAATCCCCTGCCTGACGGATTCTGCTGCTGGGTAGGAGTTAGTCCCCACAGCCTCGGACTCCGGGTCCGGTAAGAAATCTTCTCAGTCAGGGCGAGCTCTGCAGCTGCCAGCCCCTGACTCCTTGCAACACAGCTCCTGATGTTCTGTTCCTATATTTGCTTCTTTTCTCTGTCTCTACTTCTTCTCTACTCACTAACCCTGCCTCAGCCCTAGGTTTATATAGGGGAAGTTCTTCCCCTCCCAGGACTGGGCAGGAGGTGTGGCATGCATAGGATCCCTGACCAAGAGACCTCCCACCTGCTCTCAGACGTAATATCTCTATCACTGTGGCAACCAGACCCCTGGGGTGTCACATTCCCCCCTAGTGAAATTTAGTACTCCGGGACTAAACATATTTTTGGAAAAACATAACAAGGTATAACAATAACAATACAATAAAGAAACACATAAAGGTGGTCACGGCATGTCCGTAACCGGGTGCAGTCTTTGAAGAAAGCAAGGTGTCCATTTCACCAAAACAGGGAGACGTAACCAGGTAGGGGTCTGTCCTGCCCCGAGTCCTTAACAGTCTTTAGTCCGTCCTGGGTTACGCTCCAACTATGTACACAAGATTCCCGGTAAATCCACCAAAGACTTCTATAAACAACTAGAAACACATAATTATACACAAGCAACAAGAAAAACAGGTAACCACAAATAAAACAATTTATACATTTCAAATCCTCCAACGTGCGGGTAACTGGCCTCTAGTGGCCCTAGTGGACCTACGGAGCTGACTGTCTAGCCCTGAACTACAGGGTGTAGGAGCTGTCAAGGGTAAACTGGGCAGCTGTCTACCGGCTCTTTGGCTCACTAGGGGTACGGCAGGCTCACTATAAGCAGAGGGTTGATCCTCCTGTTCTGCTTGTGTGGAGTCTTCTGCCTCCTGGACCGGCTGCTCTTCCAGCTCTACCTGTCGCTCCGTAGGTGCTTGGGATGCTGGTTGGAGGAAGGTGAGTACGGGTACCACAACTGCGCCATTGACTTGAGTCCAAGACCGAGGGAAGTCTCCGAGCACAGTACTAACCATGTCTTCCCTTTCCTCTACGGGTCGAGGGTCTTCTTGTTCCTCTTCAGGGTTCCGTAGCTGTTCGGGACACTTCTTCAGGTGATCCCGGGATACAATGGTTGTGGTTTCCCCTCCGTCTTTACTGATAGTACAGACCTTTGGGTTGTCGTGGCTTGAGGGCAGTACGGTGTACGGGTCCTTCTCCCACTGGTCGTCCAACTTGTGGAGCCGTCTTTTTCTCTTCAAGACCTGCTCTCCGGGTACCAGGGGAACAGCGGGAGCATACTGGTTGTAAGTTTTCTCTTGTCTTTCCCTAGCCTGACAGAGACTTCGCTCCACGCTCTCCTGTACTCTCCGGTACTGCTGCTGCCTCTCTGTGTCCCAGTCTGCTTCTGGTGAAGTGTCCTCGGGTGTCAGGACTCCCATTTCCAGGTCAACAGGTAACTTACCAGGTCTCGCCCTCATTAGGTAAGCCGGGGTACAGTTGGTGGAACCTACCGGGATGTGGTTGTATAGGTCCACCAGATCGGGCAGCTTCTCAGGCCACAGACCGCGTTCTTCCAGGGGCAACGTTTTCAGAAGATCCATTACCACCTGGTTCATTTTCTCACAAAGTCCATTAGTTTGCGGATGATAGGGTGTCGTCCTTATCTTCCGGCAGCCATACAGAGTGCAGAATTCTTGGAAGACCTCCGCTTCAAAGGCAGGTCCCTGGTCTGTCAACACTTGGTCCGGGTACCCGTGTGGATGGCAGAAATGCTGCTGGAAGGCTCTAGCTGCTGTTCGAGCTGTTAAGTCCTTGACGGGGACGACAACCAAGAACCGGGAGTAGTGATCCACGATGGTTAGTGCGTAGACGTAGCCACTTCTGCTTGGGGTCAGTTTTACATGATCCAAGGCTACCAGTTCCAACGGCTGCCGGGTGACGATGGACTGCAGGGGAGTCTTCTGGCTGGCACGGTCCTTCCTTCTTAGGTTGCACGGGCCACAGTCTCTGCACCACCTCTCGATGGTTCCCCTCATGCCTACCCAGTGGAACCGCTCGCGCAGCAGGAACTCCAGCTTCTTCCATCCGAAGTGTCCAGCCCCGTCGTGGTATGCCTCCATCACCATGGCTGCGTCTCTTCGTGGCACCACTACTTGCCAGATTAGTTCATGCGTCCGGGAGTTAACCATTCTGCGGCACAACTTCCCCTTGTAAAGGAACAGTCTACTCTTTTCTGCCCACAGTTGCTTGGCTTCCTCCGGGGCGTCTGGGTCAAGGCGAGCCTCTGGCCGAGTCAGCATCTCCTTCACCAGCCGGACGGCAGGGTCACTGTCCTGCGTTTCCGCCCAGTTGTAGTGAGGTAAGGGGTTAAGCGTAGCACCTTGCTTACTCCTTACCCGATGGGAATACTGGATAGTCCCATGACGGTGAAACGCGGGGAGTTCGACTTCTTCCAGTCCCTCTGGATCTTCTCCTACGTCCGGTAGGTTTGGCATCCTGGACAGGGCGTCCGCGTTGGTATTGGAGCGTCCTGCCCGGTATTTGATGGTGAACTCGTAGTTGGACAGGCGGGCCATCCATCTCTGCTCTAGGGCACCGAGTCTTGCCGTGTCCAGGTGTGTCAACGGGTTGTTATCCGTGTACACGACGAACCGGGAAGAAGCGAGGTAGTGCTTAAAGCGTTCGGTGACTGCCCACACCACTGCCAGGAACTCTAGCTTAAATGAGCTGTAATTCTCAGGGTTTCTTTCGGTGGGTCGCAGTTTTCGGCTGGCGTAAGCGATTACTCGCTCTTTCCCCTGCTGGATCTGGGACAGCACGGCTCCTAGCCCGATGTTACTTGCGTCGGTGTAGAGGATAAAGGGCTGGCTGTAATCCGGGTACGCCAGGATTTCATCCCCCGTGAGGGCCATCTTCAGCTGGCGGAAGGACTCTTCTTCCAACTTCTCCCATCTGAAGGGTGGCTTCTGGTTCTTGGCCTTCCGGGACTGGCCTATCAGGAGGTCTTGCATAGGAGCTGCCTTTTTGGTGAAACCGGGGATGAACCTGCGGTAGTAGCCTACCAACCCGAGGAACTGCCGCACTTCCTTTACACTGGAGGGACTTGGCCATTCCTTAATTGCGGTGATCTTATCAGGGTCGGGAGCCACTCCGTCAGCGCTCACCACGTGTCCCAGGTACTGCACCTTTGGTTTCAGGAGGTGACACTTGGAGGGTTTCACCTTTAGGCCGTAGCTTGCCAGAGCTTCGAACACTTCCGCCAGGTGTTTCAGGTGGTCCTCATAAGTCTTAGAATATACGATGACATCGTCCAGGTACAACAGGACCGTCTCGAAGTTTCTGTGGCCCAGACAGCACTCCATTAATCGTTGGAAGGTTCCTGGTGCGTTGCAGAGTCCGAACGGCATACAGGTAAATTCGCTAAGTCCCATCGGGGTGGTGAATGCGGTCTTCTCCCGGTCCGCCTCTGCTACAGGAACCTGCCAGTACCCACTAGTGAGATCCAAGGTAGAGAAGAAGTTAGCAGATCTTAAAGCAGCCAAAGACTCCTCTATCCTTGGTAAGGGGTACGCATCCTTGTGTGTGATACAGTTGGTTTTCCGGTAATCTACACACATCCTCATGGTGTTGTCTTTCTTTTTGACTAAGACTAGTGGAGCTGCCCAGGGGCTACAGCTATCCCTGATCACCCCAGCCTCCTTCATGTCTCTAAGCATCCCCTTGGCGTGTTGGTAGTGTGCAGGGGGTACGGGTCAATACCTCTCTTTTATGGGAGGATGGTCTCCCGTGGGGATGTGGTGTTCTACCCCCTTGACTCGCCCGAAGTCTAACGGGTGTTTACTAAACACTCTCTCGTACTCTTGAACCACCCGATAGACTCCCTGTTTCTGGTGTGAGGGAGTGGAGTCAGTACCCAAATGTAGTTGCTGACACCAGTCCTCCATTGTTTTCTTAGAGCCGTTACCTTCCTCCGGGTGAGATGGAGGCAAGGGTTCCACAGATTGTATAGCATTTTGGTTAATGGTATATAATTTGGCTAGCGTGGCATACCGGGGCAGGTACACTTCCCTCTTCCCGATATTGATTATGCGAACGGGCACCCTCCCATGGCGTACATTAACCACCCCCCGTGCTGTCAAGATGGTGGGCCTACTGTCTGAGTAAACTGGTTCTACCATTGCCTGGTAATCTCTACCTCTCAGACCAATAGCTGCCCGGCACCAAATCATCATTTCACTTTTTGGGGGCATGGCAATAGGGAAAGGGTCACACATTCTCACGCTACCAATCTCACCGCCGGAGAGTTCCACCTGTTGCCGTCGCATCAGTGCCCGGATCTCTTTTTGGAGCACTCGCTGCTCGCCGGAGCTGGCGTTCTTGGCAACCTGCTGTAAAAGGAAAATCACCTCTGCAAGACAATTTTCAATTACATTAGTTCCTAGAGTTATCTTTGGGTGACTCTCGTGTTTGTCAATGTCTACAATGATCAGTCCCTGTGCTGCCAGTTCAACTCTACCAATTTTAATGGTCACCTCTTTAAATCCGATCTGTGGCACGGGCTGACCATTGCTGGCGATGATACTCAAGTCGTCGTCAGGGTAGCGGGTAATATCCGAGTCATTCCAGTACTGCTTGAAGAGCACGTACGGGATGGTGGTGACCTGTGACCCGATGTCCAGTAGGGCACTCATAGGAATGCCATCCAGTACCACTGGTAAGACTGGACGTCCTCCCACATATTTGTCGCGCCAGTTCGATGGGCCTGATGATCTTTTTCCTAGGGGTTGGCCCTCTACCCTAGGTTGTGCCAGTTTAAAGGACAGTACCTTGCCATATGTCTGGGTTGATTACAGCGGCGGCAGATGGGTCGTCTGTCCTCGTTGTATCGGTCGCTGGGTCTTCCTCTGGCCGGTGGGGTCCTCCTTGGTCGACGCCACGGGATGTCCTCCGGTCCGGATGCCAGCTGGATCTTCCCTGGAGTAGAAACCTGTAAAGACTGCACAGTTCGGGTTAGCGCAGCAACGCTTTTAGCTAGCTCTTGGACCTGATGGTGCAGGTCTGGAGCCGGGTCATTGCTCAAAGCCTGCGCACCAGCTCCCACAGGCCCTGCCGACAAGGGCGCCGCCTCCTGGTGGTAAGTGGTAGTGGGGCGTCTGTGGGTCACAACGCCACCTGGTGCCGGTTCTCGGAGCACCCGGATGGCTCTGTCCTTGAACTGTGCAAATCCCAGATGAGGGTCCTGTAAGGCCATTGCCCGCAACTGGGTTCGGTGGGCATTGCAATATAAACCCTCTATAAATTGTTCAGTTAACAGCCTGTCCTCGTCTCCCACGCCGTCAGGGTCGGTCTGCTTAATGGCTCTCAGGGCCTCTTGTAGGTTCAGGGCATAGTCCCTTATACTCTCATGTGCCCGCTGTTTGCACCCGTAGAATCTAAGCTTGATCTCGGCTGAGGTGCGGGTATCAAAGGTGTCCCTCAGCCGGGTTAGTATCCCTGCGACAGTCCTCCCCCCAGGTGGCCAGGACTTTACCTCCCTTTGGGCTGCCCCGGTTAATTGGGCCACCAGGATGCTTACTTTTTGCTCTTCTGTGAGGGGGTACACCTGGAAGAGGCTATCCAGTTTTTCTCTAAAGTCCTGCAGGGTATGTGACTCCCCTGAGTACTGGGGTAGCCAGGCTGCCCCCGGGATATAGGGCATGGTGAAAGGCATGACCGCAACAGCGGTGGCGCTGGCGGGGGTTGGAGCGGTGAAGCTCTCCTCCGTATCCGACATCCTTCTCCCCCCTAGTGGACCGTGGCCTACCTTGCGATGATCCTCTTCGGTAGGCCGCGGCTCCGCAGTGGATCGTCAGGGTTGAGGACCTTCCGTCGCGCTCCTGTGACGTCGGCGTCTGCTGGGCTCCTTCCAGGACCTTACGCAACGTCCGGACGTGAGGCGGGGCTTCGGTTCTCGCGCGCTTTCGGAGTCCACGCCCCTCTTCTTCCCGCGCGGCGTCCTCAAGATGGCGTCCAACGGCGGGAAAACTCCACGGATGGCGGGAAGAAGGCCGAAGATGGCGCCGGATGGCGGGAAAACTCCACCGACGGCGGGAACAAAGCGGAAGATGGCGCCGGATGACGGGAATCTTCACCACGGGTAAGTTTTCACAGTCTTTTTCAGGCACGCAGTACCCGGTGGTTGCGGGCACGAAATCCTGCCGACTACGCCAAAAGTTGACGCACCCCTGGGTCTGTGTCGCGCAGCGTTGCGCACGCGGGAGCTTACCCGGAGCCGGATCTCTTGAGGGTAGTAGTATCGTGGCGGTGACCCGGTCCGTGCCCAGGGGGTCAGACTAAGTGGCGCTGTTTTAGCGGTGATGTTGGACGACTACGCCACCCGTTGAGTGCAGCCAGGGAGCTGCTGCTGCAGGGCAGACCGCTGAGGCCGGTGGTAGGATTGTGCAGCGTGATAGTATAACCCCCAACGGGAGGGGTATGGCCTCAGGGCAGCCGACGTGGATGATGGGGGTAGCAGGAACCACTCGGAGACGGTACTGTGTAGTTCAGGGTCTTTACTGGTGACAAAGATAGACCCTCCCGGAGTACTGGCTAGCGATTGGGGCCTGGTCAGTCCTTGAGCAGATGGGATCTCCCCTGGCCAGGCGGAGTTGTAGGCCTCCCAAACTAACGATACTCTTCTGGCTACCTTGCTAGAGGCGGGTATAAGTAGCCCACGTCCCTGAGTGTACCGTGTGGTGCTCACCCGTATGGCCGGTGACTCGGGGCCTTCTAGTAGCTTCCGCTCCACGACGGCGGTGCTGGTCCCACGCGTGTGACCGTGCCTTCGGGTTTCTTGGCCAGAGGACCTGGAATCCCCTGCCTGACGGATTCTGCTGCTGGGTAGGAGTTAGTCCCCACAGCCTCGGACTCCGGGTCCGGTAAGAAATCTTCTCAGTCAGGGCGAGCTCTGCAGCTGCCAGCCCCTGACTCCTTGCAACACTGCTCCCACAGAGCTCCTGATGTTCTGTTCCTATATTTGCTTCTTTTCTCTGTCTCTACTTCTTCTCTACTCACTAACCCTGCCTCAGCCCTAGGTTTATATAGGGGAAGTTCTTCCCCTCCCAGGACTGGGCAGGAGGTGTGGCATGCATAGGATCCCTGACTAAGAGACCTCCCACCTGCTCTCAGACGTAATATCTCTATCACTGTGGCAACCAGACCCCTGGGGTGTCACAATTGCGCCATTGAGTTTGTTCCTGGAGCTACTCTTCCCAAGAGTCGCTTATTTAATCTGACTATTCCTGAAAGAAAGGCCTTGGAGGAGTACATAGACTAGCCTGGCTGCTGGTCACATTAGACCTTCTAAGTCACCTCTGGCAGTTGGATTTTTCTTTGTTAAAAAAAAGGACGGGAGTTTACGTCCATGTCTGGATTTTCGTGAAATTAATAAGATTACCGTACGCAATTCCTACCCATTGTCGTTAATTCCTGACTTGTTTAACCAGTTGGTGGGGGCCAAGTGGTTCTCTAAAATTGATCTCCGGGGGGCATACAATTTGTTACGAGTGAAGGAGGGTGATGAATGGAAAACTGCTTTTAACACTCCGGTAGGTCATTTTGAGAATCTGGTAATGCCTTTTGATCTTACCAATGCACCTTCATTTTTTCAGAACCTTATTAATGACATCCTGAGACCTTTGATTGGTAAGAATGTGGTTGTGTATTTGGATGACATTTTGATTTATTCACCAAATCTAGAGTCCCATTGGCAGAGTGTACGTGAAGTTTTGCAGTTGTTGAGTGATAATTCACTCTTTGCTAAGCTGGAGAAATGTGAGTTCGCTATGCAGAGAATTAGTTTTTTGGGCTACATTGTCTCCAGCGAGGGCTTTGAGATGGACCCGGTGAAGGTTCAGGCTGTGCAGGAATGGCCTAGGCCTATTGGTATGAAATCTATACAGAGATTTTCGGGTTTTGCCAATTATTACAGGAAATTCATTAAGAATTTTTCTATAATTGTTAAGCCTCTGACCGATCTCACCAGGAAAGGTGCGAATACGGTCCAGTGGACTACTGAGGCCATTGAAGCGTTTGAGTATCTCAAAGAGAGGTTCAGTTCTGCCCCTATCCTTATGCATCCTGATGAGACCAAGCCTTTTTTGGTCGAGGTCGATGCTTCATCGGTGGGGGTCGGAGCAATTTTGTCTCAGGAGAACAAGGATGGAGTACATCCATGTGCCTTCTTTTCGAAAATTTTTTCGGAAACTGAACTGAATTATGAGTTGCTGGCTATTAAACTCGCGTTTGAACATTGGCGTCATTTTTTGGAAGGCGCTATTCAGGTTTTCACAGTTCATAAGAATTTGATCTATCTGGATGCTGCCAAGCGCTTGAATGCCCGTCAAGCTAGGTGGGCTTTTTTTTTTTCTCTGTTTCATTTTTCTGGTTCCTATATCCCTGGTACTAAGAATGTTAAAGCCGATGCTTTATCTCGCAGTTTTTCTCCTATGGTTGGTGCCGAGGAGCAGGAGAGCATTTTACAGAAAGGAGTTGTGGTGGCGGCATTGGACTCCGTTTTGGAGAATGGGATTCTGAAAGCTCAAGATGATGCTCCATCTAACACTCCCCATGGGAGATTGTTCGTGCCTAAAGCCTTTAGGAGAGATTTGTTTGTGGAGTGTCATGAGTCTCGGTTGGCAGGTCATCCAGGAATTTCGGAGACTAAGAGACTTATCAGTCACAGTTTTTGGTGGCCTGGATGGCAGAAGGAAGTCATCAAGTGGGTGCGTCAATGAACTGTGTGTACTAGGTCAAAGGCTTCACATACCCCTGCTGCGGGGTTGCTTTGCCCTCTGGAGGTTCCTAGTGCGCCTTGGACGCATCTCACAATCGATTTCATTACTGATCTTCCTGTGTCTGAGGGTTTTACTGTCATCTGGGTGGTCGTGGACCATTTTAGTAAGATGTGTCATTTGGTTCCATTCATTAAGTTGCCCTGCGCCAAGACACTCGCTAAGGCGTTTGTTAAGGAGATTGTCAAGCTCCATGGCGTTCCCACGGATATTGTTTCTGATAGAGGGCCTCAGTTTGTGGCTCGCTTTTGGCGTGCTTTTTGTGACAGGTTGGGAGTCCATTTGTCATTTTCATCTGGGTATCATCCTGAGTCTAATGGACAGACTGAAAGAAAGAACCAGAATGTTGAACAGTTTTTGCGTTGTTTTGTGGCGGACAATCAATAGGCGTGGTCTGAGTTTCTGCCTCTCGCAGAATTTGCTCTTAACAATCATACATCCTCCTCTGCTGGGTGTTCTCCTTTTTTTTGTTGTACTGGGAGACATCCGTCTTTTGGTTCGTTCTCCAAATTGGGGTCGGCGGTGCCGGAGGGGGAGAATTTTTCTGGTGATTTGGAGAGAGTTTGGACTAATGTACATTGCAACCTTCAAGAGGCTAACAAGAAGTCCAAGAAGTATTTTGACAGGAAACGTAAGGAGGTTTTGTTTACTGTGGGTGACATGGTTTGGTTGTCCTCAAAGAACCTGCGGTTGAGGATTCCCTCTAAAAAATTGGGTCCTAAGTTTGAGGGGCCATTTAAAGTGCTTCAGGTTGCTAACCCGTCTGCTGTTAGGTTGGATATCCCTACTTCCTGGAAGATTAATCCTGTGTTTCATGTTTCCTTGTTGAAAAAGGCTGATGTATCAGATAGGGATGCCACTGTCACAGTTCCGGAAACCTGTGGTGGAAGACGGTGAATATGAAATTTCTCATATCTTGAATTCTAGATGGCATAGAGGGAGATTGCAGTATCTTGTCTCATGGAAAGGTTTCGGTCCCGAGGATAACTTCTGGGTAAGGGCGGATGATGTCTCTGCCCCTAGGCTAGTCAGAGCTTTCCACAAGAGGTTTCCGGATAGGCCTGGACCTGGAGGATCCGGAGGATTCTCATAAAATAGGGGGTACTGTTAGAACCCTCCTGTTTGTTTTTTCCATCTTGTGTTTTGCAGTGACATGACCATCTGCCTTTATATTTGTAGCGCCGGCGTCCCTGCCCTCTGCTAGGCAGGGACGCTGTTCCCCTCACCTCCCTGCTCCGTGCCCGGCGTCCTCCTCCCGCTCTGCTGGCAGCGCGCGCTCCTTCCCGGCCACTGTGCTTAGGGCGCGCGCGCTCTCCCTCCCTCTTAAAGGGGCCGCGCGCGCCGTCCTAAGGAGTCCCCGGCCAATGGCCGGAGGACTTCACCATATATAAGGCACCTCCTCCAAAATGGAGGTGCCCGAGCAATGTTGTTGCACTGTTCACTACTCTGCTTCAGCCCTCAGGTCCCGTTGCCAGTTACCTGCCAGTTACCTGCCTGATTCCTGCCAGAGTCCTGCCAGTTTGCTGTCTGTTTCCTGCCAGTTATTCCTGCTACCTGCTTGCTAGCCTGAGGTCCGACGGTCTGCCTTACAACTCCTGTCAGTCTGTCTAAGGACCAGCTTGCCCGCTCACCTGGGAGCGCACATCAGCTACCTGCCTGCTTGCTAGCCTGAGGTCCGACAGTCTGCCTTTCTACTCCTGTCAGTCTGTCTATGGACCAGCTTGCCCGCTCACCTGGGAGCGCTTCTCCGCTACCTGCCTGCTTGCCTGCCCGGAGGCTCCGCCGTCACGTGCTGTGACCACCAGCTATTCCAGAGACTCTTGCCCGCTCACCTGGGAGCGCTTCTCCGCTACCTGCCTGCTTGCCTGCCCGGAGGCTCCGCCGTCACGTGCTGTGACCACCAGCTATTCCAGAGACTCTTGCCCGCTCACCTGGGAGCGCTTCTCCGCTACCTGCCTGCTTGCCTACCTGGAGGCTTCGCCGTCACGTGCTGTGACCACCTGCTATTCCAGAGACTCTCGCTTGCTCACCTGGGAGCACACATCCTCCATCTGCCTTGCTAGCCTACCTGGAGGTTCAGCCATCACAGGTCGTACCTACCCTATACCTAGAGACTGCCCCGGTCACTTGCCGTGACCTCCAGCCCGTTCACCCAGAGACTGCCCCGGTCACTTGCCGTGATCTCCAGCCCGTTCACCCAGAGACTGCCCCGGTCACTTGCCGTGACCTCCAGCCCGTTCTTCCAGAGACTGTCCCGGTCACTTGCCGTGACCTCCTGCCCGTACACCCAGAGACTGTCCCGGTCACCTGCTGTGACTGCCTGCCTGGTCGCCACCCGCTCCCTTACAAGGACCGCCCCCTTGTATAGTAGCTCAGAGGTTCCGCCTCCCAGACCCGTTACAGTTTGCTCGGGCCATGGAACCCGGTGGCACCCAAGCTCCCTCGCTCTCGGACCTCTGTCATGAACTGTCCCGTCAGAGGTCCCAACAGGAGTCCATCCTGGGTCACCTGCGGAATGTCAATTCTCGCCTGGATACTCTGACTGCTCCACCAGCAACCACCGCCAGTGCCATGACTCGCAACCCGGCAGCTCCGCTGCCCACCAATACCATGGTATCCTACCCCGGACCCCGGCTTTCTGCACCTCCTCGCTTCGGGGCTTCATAAATCAGTGCACCCTGCACTTTGAACTATTGTCCCACCAGTTTAACTCCGACCGGGCCAAAATTGCCTTCATCATGTCTCATCTCACCGGGGAGGCCCTGGCCTGGCTAAATCCTCTATGGGAGAGAGGAGACCCCTGGTGTCCGACTTGCCTGCCTTCCTCACGGCTTTCCGGAAAGTCTTCGACGAACCCGGACGGAAGACCTCATCCGCATCATCTCTGCTACGCCTCCGCCAGGGAAGTCTCACCGTGGGCCAATATGCCATACGGTTCCGTACCCTTGCCTCGGAGCTGGCCTGGGATAACGACGCTCTGGTATCCGTCTTCTGGGAGGGTCTGTCCGGCCGTATTAAAGATGAACTTGCCGGTCGGGACATTCCTACCACTCTCGATGACCTAATAACTCTTGCCACCCGGATTGACCTACGGTTCCAGGAGCGTGCCAAAGAGGTCACCCGTGAGAGGAGGTTTCCACGTCTAGCTCCTACCTTTCAGAAACCCGTCACTCCCTCCATCTCTCCCCAGGTACACTCTCCTGAGTCTATGCAGGTCGACCAGACCAAGATGGTCAAAACCCGTCAGGACTTACGGCGTGCCGAGGGGAGCTGCTTCTACTGTGGCAGTAAGGAGCACCGGATCCGTGCCTGCCCAGAGAGGTCGGGAAACGCCTGTGTCTAGGTTCGCTCAGAGAGGTCGACCTAGACAAGAATAAATCCTCTCCATCTCTGCTGCTGTCAGTTTCAATCGTCTGCGGGGAGAACCGTTATTTCGAACTAGCCCAACTGGACTCTGGAGCAGCCGGGAATCTTATTTCACAGTCCCTGGTAGAGAAATACCGCATCCCCACCAAACCTCTGGCTGTACCCTTGTCTGTTGCTGCCGTGGATGGGGGTCTCTTACCACGCCCCATCCAACTCATCACCGAATCCATTACTCTACAGGTGGGAATGCTGCATTCTGAGAGTATCTCCTTTCATGTTCTGCCTGGACTCTCTCACGCCCTCTTGCTAGGTCTACCTTGGCTCCAGAGACATGCACCCGTGCTTGACTGGCAGACCGGAGAAGTCCTTCGCTGGGGACAGGACTGCCATAAGACCTGTCTGGTTCCCGTCCATCCCGTCCGTCCTTCTCCTACCCCAGCTAATCTACCTGGACTTTCGATTCCTTATTGGTCTTATGCTGATGTCTTTAATAAAAAGGAAGCAGAGACACTACCCCCTCATAGACCATACGACTGCCCTATCGACCTGTTACCCGGTACTACTCCTCCCCGTGGGCGTATTTATCCATTATCCGCTGCTGAGACCCGGTCGATGTCCGAATATATTGAGGAGAATCTGGCCAGGGGATTCATTCGGAAATCTACCTCCCCGGCGGGAGCAGGCTTCTTCTTCGTAAAAAAGAAGGACGGCTCTCTCCGTCCCTGTATAGACTATAGAGGCCTTAACCAAATCACGGTGAAGAATAAGTACCCCCTTCCGCTCATTCCGGAGTTATTTGATCGTCTGAGAGGGGCTAGAATCTTCACCAAACTGGACCTCCGTGGGGCGTACAACCTGGTTCATATCCATCAGGGGGATGAATGGAAGACGGCATTCAACACCCGGGACGGCCACTATGAATATCTGGTAATGCCCTTTGGTCTCTGTAACGCTCCTGCCGTCTTTCAAGAGTTGGTCAATGACATCTTCCGGGACCTTCTCTACTCCTGCGTAGTGGTGTACCTGGACGACATCTTGGTCTTCTCTCCGGATCTCCAGACTCACCGGAGGGACGTTCGTCAGGTCCTGCTCAGGCTCAGGCAGAATCACCTCTTCGCTAAATACGAGAAGTGCCTCTTTGAGCAGACCTCGCTTCCGTTTTTGGGCTACATTATTTCTCAGACCGGCCTACGAATGGATCCAGAGAAACTGTCTGCCATCGAGAAATGGCCTCGACCGGAGGGGTTGAAGGCCATTCAGCGGTTCCTGGGCTTCGCCAACTACTACCGCCTCTTCATACCACACTTCTCTTCCCGGACTGCCCCAATTTCCGCGCTCACCCGTAAGGGTACTAATCCCAAAGAGTGGCCGCCCGAAGCAGAGGAGGCCTTTCTTTCCTTAAAACAGGCCTTCTCTTCCGCCCCGGTGCTGCATCGCCCGGACGGCGACAAGCAGTTCTTCCTGGAAGTTGACGCCTCCTCCTCTGGAGCTGGAGCGGTACTTACTCAAAAATCATCTTCCGGGAGGATGGTAACTTGCGGCTTCTTCTCTAAACTCTTCTCCTCCTCAGAGCGCAATTATTCCATAGGAGACCGAGAGTTATTGGCCATCAAACTGGCATTGGAGGAGTGGCGTTACCTGCTCGAGGGGGCTCTTCACCCGGTAATAATTTACACGGACCACAAGAACTTGGCTTACCTCCAGCATGCCCAGAGACTTAACCCGCGCCAAGCCCGGTGGTCCTTGTTTTTTGCTCGCTTTGATTTTGTTCTTCATTTTCGCCCGGCTGACAAAAACGTCAAGGCGGACGCCTTGTCTCGATCCTTTCTGGTGTCTGATCTCGAGGAAGATCCGAAACACATCATCGATCCCGCCAGAGTAATGCAGGTGGCTCCCGTGAGTCTAAATCGTCTCCCTCCCGGAAAGACGTTCGTATCAGTACCTGATTGGGAGAAGATCCTTCACTGGGGTCACTCGTCTAAACTGGCTGGCCATGCCGGTCAAAAAAAGACCCTCCAGCTTATTACCCGGCACTACTGGTGGCCTACCCTGCACAAGGACGTAATAGACTTTGTTTCTGCCTGTGTGTCCTGCGCCCGCAACAAGGTTCCGAGACATCTGCCAGCCGGTCGCCTCCTTCCGCTCCCAGTACCTGCTGCCCCCTGGCAGCATATAGCAATGGACTTTATAACAGACCTCCCAGTCTCTGCCGGTTGTACGGTCATTTGGGTGGTCGCTGACCGCTTCTCCAAGATGGCTCATTTCGTTCCCCTGCCAGGCCTCCCGTCTGCACCCGAGCTAGCTAAAGACTTTATTCGTCACATCTTCCGTCTTCATGGCCTGCCCCTCCACATCGTGTCGGATCGTGGGGTACAGTTCACCTCACGCTTCTGGAGAGCCACTTGTAAACTGCTAGACGTCACCCTGGACTTCTCTTCCGCTTACCACCCACAGTCCAATGGTCAAGTGGAGCGGATCAATCAGAACCTGACCAGTTACCTCCGGCACTTCGTTAATGCCCATCATTCAGACTGGGTGGATCTCCTACCATGGGCCGAGTTCTCTTATAACAATCACGAGAGTGAATCCTCCTCCAAATCCCCGTTTTTTGTAGTCTTCGGTCAGCATCCTCGGATTCCTTTTCCTGTCTCCACCTCTGTGGACAACCCGGCTGCGGAATCTCTCGTTGGCAAATTTTCCTCCATTTGGGAGAGTACCCGATCCGCACTCCTTCTGTCGTCCGAACGGATGAAAAGACGCTGACAAAAAACGCCTGGATCCTCCACAATTTCGTCCCGGAGATAAAGTCTGGCTCTCATCTAAATATGTCCGACTCAAGATACCTTCTTACAAGTTAGGGCCTCGGTTCTTCGGCCCCCTGGAGGTCATCAGTCAGATCAACCCGGTGGCCTATAAATTGAAACTCCCGGCCAACTTACGGATCCCTAACTCCTTCCATGTATCTCTCCTCAAACCTGTGGTACTTAACTCTTTTTCCAAGTCTACAGGTACGCCTCCTGCTCCGGTTTCTGCTGAGGACGAGTTTGAGGTAGAGAACATTCTTGCCACCAAAAGGGTAAGAGGAAAGACCTTTTTTCTAGTAGATTGGAAGGGGTTTGGTCCTGAGGAGAGAACGTGGGAGCCCCGGGAGAACATCCATGCCCCTCTTATCCTTGCTAAATTTCTGTCTGGCCTAAAAAAGGGGGGGCCTAAAGGGGGGGGTACTGTAGCGCCGGCGTCCCTGCCCTCTGCTAGGCAGGGACGCTGTTCCCCTCACCTCCCTGCTCCGTGCCCGGCGTCCTCCTCCCGCTCTGCTGGCAGCGCACGCTCCTTCCCGGCCACTGTGCTTAGGGCGCGCGCGCTCTCCCTCCCTCTTAAAGGGGCCGCGCGCGCCGTCCTAAGGAGTCCCCGGCCAATGGCCGGAGGACTTCACCATATATAAGGCACCTCCTCCAAAATGGAGGTGCCCGAGCAATGTTGTTGCACTGTTCACTACTCTGCTTCAGCCCTCAGGTCCCGTTGCCAGTTACCTGCCAGTTACCTGCCTGATTCCTGCCAGAGTCCTGCCAGTTTGCTGTCTGTTTCCTGCCAGTTATTCCTGCTACCTGCTTGCTAGCCTGAGGTCCGACGGTCTGCCTTACAACTCCTGTCAGTCTATCTAAGGACCAGCTTGCCCGCTCACCTGGGAGCGCACATCAGCTACCTGCCTGCTTGCTAGCCTGAGGTCCGACGGTCTGCCTTTCTACTCCTGTCAGTCTGTCTATGGACCAGCTTGCCCGCTCACCTGGGAGCGCTTCTCCGCTACCTGCCTGCTTGCCTGCCCGGAGGCTCCGCCGTCACGTGCTGTGACCACCAGCTATTCCAGAGACTCTTGCCCGCTCACCTGGGAGCGCTTCTCCGCTACCTGCCTGCTTGCCTGCCCGGAGGCTCCGCCGTCACGTGCTGTGACCACCAGCTATTCCAGAGACTCTTGCCCGCTCACCTGGGAGCGCTTCTCCGCTACCTGCCTGCTTGCCTGCCCGGAGGCTCCGCCGTCACGTGCTGTGACCACCAGCTATTCCAGAGACTCTTGCCCGCTCACCTGGGAGCGCTTCTCCGCTACCTGCCTGCTTGCCTACCTGGAGGCTTCGCCGTCACGTGCTGTGACCACCTGCTATTCCGGAGACTCTCGCTTGCTCACCTGGGAGCACACATCCTCCATCTGCCTTGCTAGCCTACCTGGAGGTTCAGCCATCACAGGTCGTACCTACCCTATACCTAAAGACTGCCCCGGTCACTTGCCGTGACCTCCAGCCCGTTCACCCAGAGACTGCCCCGGTCACTTGCCGTGATCTCCAGCCCGTTCACCCAGAGACTGCCCCGGTCACTTGCCGTGACCTCCAGCCCGTTCTTCCAGAGACTGTCCCGGTCACTTGCCGTGACCTCCTGCCCGTACACCCAGAGACTGTCCCGGTCACCTGCTGTGACTGCCTGCCTGGTCGCCACCCGCTCCCTTACAAGGACCGCCCCCTTGTATAGTAGCTCAGAGGTTCCGCCTCCCAGACCCGTTACAATATTCCAGCTCCGCCCTTTTGGCTGTGCTGGACTTCAGTGTTTGACTGTTTCTCTAGCCAGGTACTTCGGTGCCTTTCTCTGTCAGTTCGCTTGGTCCTTCTGGGACTTTTAGTACCTTTTTGTCAGTTTGTCTTTTGTGTTCTGCAACAACTTCTCTGTTTAGGAGGTGTCCAATTTTTGTCCCAGTACTTAGTTCTTTTAGGGACCCCTCCCCTAATGCTATAGGTCTTCGATCAGACTAGCCGAGGACTAAGGCGGGTCTGTTCGCTAGGAACAGGCAGCCCGCTACATCGTAGGGATTCAGCTTAGTCTTACTCTAGGGACAGCTTTCCCCAGCTCATGTTGCAGATCATAACAGTAGAGCTGTGTTTCTGTTACACTTTCCTCTGTTTTTTTTAAGTATAGTTAATTGGATAGAGCTAATTTTAGTTTCAAGGACAACTGCATATGTTTCCATAATTTACGATTTTGTTATTTCCAATTAAAATGCTTTCTTTCCCCAATTAAAATATCTGCAGCATTAGGTGATGTAAAGCCTGTAAAGACATTCCCCTTTTCATATCTCTGTTGTTGTAATAAATATATGTGACTGGGCTTCTGAGACTCAGACAAGAATTGTGCACTCAGACACTGGCTGTGAGTTATTCTCTTATCTCCGATGCTTCGTATTGATTCTATTTCTCTAATTTGAACCAAAAATGGCAGACAGATTTAGAGAGAATTTGTTATCTCAATCCAAATTAGCTCTTCTTGGAAGGGCTCCCACGACATTACATACAAGCAGCATACAAGATGCACACAAGATACATATAAGAGGCACAGAATCTGCCTACAATTCACATATAAGCTGCATACAAGCTGTATACAGGATACACACAAGCTGTATACAGGATACATACAAGCTGTATACAGGATACACACAAGCTGTATACAGGATACACACAAGCTGTATACAGGATACATACAAGCTATATATAGGATACACACAAGCTATATACAGGACACACACAAGCTATATACAGGATACACACAAGCTGTATACAGGATATATACAAGCTGTATACAGGATACACACAAGCTGTATACAGGATATATACAAGCTGTATACAGTATAAACACAAGCTGTATACAGGATACACACAAGTTGTATACAGGATACACACAAGCTGTATACAGGATACATACAAGACACATACAAGCTGTATACAGGATAAACACAAGCTGTATACAGGATACATACAAGCTGTATACAGGATACACACAAGCTGCATACAGGATACATACAAGCTGTATACAGGATACACACAAGCTGTATACAGGATACATACAAGACACATACAAGCTGTATGCAGGATACATACAAGCTATATACAGGATACACACAAGCTGCATACAGGATACATACAAGCTGTATACAGGATACACACAAGCTGTATACAGGATACAAACAAGCTGTATACAGGATACACACAAGCTGTATACAGGATACAAACAAGCTGTATACAGGATATACACAAGCTGTATACAGGATACACACAAGCTGTATACAGGATACATACAAGCTGTATACAGGATACACACAAGCTGTATACAGGATACACACAAGCTGTATACAGGATACATACAAGCTGTATACAGGATACACACAAGCTGTATACAGGATACATACAAGCTGTATACAGGATACACACAAGCTATATACAGGATACACACAAGCTGTATACAGGATATATACAAGCTGTATACAGGATACACACAAGCTGTATACAGGATATATACAAGCTGTATACAGTATAAACACAAGCTGTATACAGGATACACACAAGCTGTATATAGGATACACACAAGCTGTATACAGGATACATACAAGACACATACAAGCTGTATACAGGATACACACAAGCTGTATACAGGATACATACATGCTGTATACAGGATATACACAAGCTGTATACAGGATACATACAAGCTGTATACAGGATATATATAAGCTGTATACAAGCAGAGCTGAAGTGCAGGTTTATGTGGATTTTGCTGCAGTGAGTTTAGCTGGAAGAGCCCAGTATAATCCTCAGTGTCTCCGGCCTCAGGTCTATGTTCACACCACGTTCCTTAGACTCTCTGACATGTTACCTGAATCTTCTTTTGGGTGTTTTTCTGTCGTCTCCTGAGCATTTTCCCTTTAGTGTTTATCCAGGACTTTTTTTTATAGTTTTTGGCTATGTGCCCACGATGCAGAAATGCTCCAGATTTTTTCCTGAGCGTTTCTGCATCTCCTTGGCAGAAAAGCCGCATGCGGATTGTACATGCGGATTGTACATGCAGATTGTACACGCGGATTGTACATGCGGATTGTACATGCGGATTGTACATGTGGATTGTACATGCGGATTGTACATGCGGATTGTACATGCATTTTCCTGCCAGGGAGATGCGGATGTGAAACGTTCTTCACATGCATTTCCGCATGCGGGTTGACAAGCGCTTTCCAAGCGATTTTAGCATCACTTAGAAAGTGCTTGACAACTTGGTCACACTATATAAATCCATGCAACCGGCATGGATTTATATAGTGTGACCCTAAAGAATGGTAAAAAATAAATATTATACTTACCTTCTGATGGCCCCCGGTGTCCTAGTCCTGGCTTGCCGGCAGCTCGCGGTGGACTAAAAGGACCTGCCATGACGTCATTTACTCATGTGACGGGTCACGCGACCGCCGACGTCAGAGGTTGAGTGACCCGTCACATGACTAAATGATGTCACCGCAGGTCCTTTTAGTCCACCACAAGCTGCCGGCAAGCCAGGACAAGGACACCGGGGGGCCATCAGAAGGTAAGTATAATGTATATTTTTGATTTTATTCTTTTTTTTACAGGTGCTATGGTACCCAATTCCGGAGGAGAGTCTCCTCTTCTCCAAACCCTGGTACCATCCGCGCATTGAACCGCATGATATCCGCATGTGCAGATGCAGTGATGCAGATTCCATGCAAGTCAATGGCGGCGAAAACGCCTCGATTCCGCAAAATAATTGGTTGTGCTGCGGATTTTTCCGCAATGATAATCCACAGCGAAAATTTCCACAACATGTGCACAGCACATGCGGATCATCATTGGGGAACATGGCAGACCTTCTACCAAGCGTTTTTTTTAAGCGTTTCTGCAGCGGAATTGCCGCTGTGGAAATGCTTAAAAAACGCATAGTGGTCACACAGCCTTTCTCACGGTTTTTGTGGCGTTTTCTTTATTGTGGTTTTTCGGTCTCGTTCCACTAAATAATGAAGAGACACTTGTGGTTTATTAACAAATGGAAAAGCCCAGACCCCCCCAACATCTTCTGCTCCTTCTCCTGCCTTGTCCCGTATAGACCGGAGCGGAGGACAGAGGAGCGGAGGACAGAGCGGAGGACGAGCAGAGGACGGAGCAGAGGACGGAGGAGCGGAGGACGGAGCGGAGGACGGAGGAGCGGAGGACAGAGCGGAGGACGGAGGAGCGGAGGACAGAGGAGCGGAGGACAGAGCGGAGGACGGAGGAGCGGAGGACAGAGCGGAGGACGAGCAGAGGACGAGCAGAGGACGGAGCAGAGGACGGAGCGGAGGACAGAGGAGCGGAGGACGGAGCGGAGGACGGAGCGGAGGACGGAGCGGAGGACGGAGCGGAGGACAGAACGGAGGATGGAGGAGCGGAGGACAGAGCGGAGGACGAGCAGAGGACGGAGCAGAGGACGGAGCGGAGGACAGAGGAGCAGAGGACGGAGCGGAGGACAGAGGAGCAGAGGACGGAGCGGAGGACAGAGGAGCGGAGGACAGAGGAGCAGAGGACAGAGAGGAGGACGGAGGAGAGGAGGACAGAGAGGAGGATGGAGGAGAGGAGGACAGAGCGGAGGACGAGCAGAGGACGGAGCAGAGGACGGAGCGGAGGACAGAGGAGCGGAGGACAGAGAGGAGGACGGAGGAGCGGAGGACGAGCAGAGGACGGAGGTGTGGAGGACAGAGGAGTGGAGGACAGAGCGGAGGACGGAGCAGAGGACAGAGGAGCGGAGGACAGAGGAGCGGAGGACAGAGGAGCGGAGGACAGAGCAGAGGACAGAGGAGCGGAGGACAGAGCGGAGGACGGAGGAGCGGAGGACAGAGCGGAGGACGAGCAGAGGACGGAGCAGAGGACGGAGCAGAGGACAGAGCGGAGGACAGAGGAGCAGAGGACGGAGCCGCGGACGGAGCAGAGGACAGAGCGGAGGACAGAAGAGCGGAGGACAGATCGGAGGACGGAGCAGAGGACAGAGCGGAGGACGAGCAGAGAACGGAGCAGAGGACGGAGGGGAGGCTGGAGCGGAGGACAGAGGAAAGGAGGACGGAGGGGAGGACGGAGCGGAGGATAGAGGAGCTGAGGACGGAGAGGAGGGGAGGACGAAACGGAGGACGGAGCTGAAGACGGAGCGGAGGACAGAGGAGCGGAGGACAGAGGAGCGGAGGACAGAGCGGAGGACAGAGGAGCGGAGCACAGAGCGGAGGACGAGCGGAGGACGGAGCGGAGCTGAGGAAGAGCAGAGGACTGAGCGGAGGACGGAGCGGAGGATGGAGCAGAGCTAAGGACGAGCAGAGGACGGAGCGGAGGATGGAGGGGAGGGCGGAGCGGAGGACAGAGGAGCGGAGGACGGAGCGGAGGACGGAGCAGAGGATAGAGGAGCTGAGGAGGGAGCGGAGGACGAAACGGAGGACGGAGCTGAGGACGGAGCGGAGGGGAGGACGAAACAGAGGACGGAGCTGAGGACGGAGAGGAGGGGAGGACGGAGCGGAGGATAGAGGAGCTGAGGACGGAGCGGAGGAGAGGACGAAACGGAGGACGGAGCTGAGGACGGAGCGGAGGGGAGGACGAAACAGAGGACGGAGCTGAGGACGGAGAGGAGGGGAGGACGGAGCGGAGGACGGAGCGGACACTTCTCTGCGGTTTGATAAGAGACGCCATGGGCCCCGCGAGGGAGTACAGAGATGCCGTCTATTCCTGGCAGTGGCCTCCGGCTTCCTCAGGGGCTTTCTGTGGCGGAATAAGCCTGTGAGAGGCGCAGTGTGAACACAGCCTTACTGGCAGACACTGCGAGACTCTGTGCTGGACCCCACAATGTAACACGGGTATCCCCAGCTGAGAATAACCACAAGAGCCCAGCAGGGACACAGGAAACCCCGTGCTTTTATGTATCTTGGAGCCTACAGATTTACGTTACATAAGATAAAACAGATGAGACCCACCGGGGATGAAATCCTATAACCCCCCGAACCCCTATAAAGCGCAGCCAAGCTCCTCCCCTGTACAGTGATAACAGGACTATTATAGCGCTATTACAGGCGAGTAGGTAACGTGTCTCCAGCCAATAAGAGCGGCCCGTCCATTATCCAATCAGATTACAGAGGTGCCGGGGCAGCGACCAATCAGGACGCGCTGATGACAGCCGCGTTCTGTATCGGCGGTTCCGGCTTCCCGGCCATGCTCTTTATCGGTGCCCGGTCCGCTCTCAGGAGCGGCTGTCAGGCTGTGTCTAGTAACCGTCTGTGAATACGTTCCCGGCTTCCCTGCCTGTTACGCTGCTGGTGGAGGGCGGTTTGTGGTATGGCGTCTTATTACCTCCGTTACATGACAAGCGCTGCCGTGAAACTACAACTCCCAGCATGCCCGCCTATGTCCTGATGGTGCTGTCGTGCTGGGAGCTGTAATGTCGCCATGTTGGCGCTCCTGTGGCTTACTCTAGTCTTGCGCTGCTGCTAGACACCAGTAGGGGGAGCCCTGTGCATAGGATTTCATATATGGGCTCTATAACCCAAGTCTGTTCCCTAGGCTCCCCCTGGTGGTGGATGCAGGTATAGCATGGGGCTGAATGATGAGCCGCTCTTCGCCCGGCTTCTGTAGTTAGAGGGGAAACCTCCCTACTAATTCTCTGGGGTTTCCTCTTCTCCTTGTCTCTACAGTCTGTGGTAGTGCAGATGAATCATGTACTGCTAAATACATGGACCTGATGCATGAAGACTAGTGATGAGCGAGCATGCTCGGTGGTGCTCGCTGAGTATTTCCGGGGTTGCTCGGCGGGAGCTCGAGTCCCCTCCCTGCATGTTTGTTGCTCTTTACCGAGCTAATGAACATGCAGGGATTGCCTGCCACTCATTGTAATGCCGCAGCCATGTTGGTTGTGGCATTACAGTGATTGGCTGGCCGCACAGAGTCATCAGGTCTATATCAGACCTGGGGCCGCTGCGCTCGTCAGTCACTCCGGAATCAGACAGTGTAGGGAGAGGTGCTGCTGAGCTAGGGAGAGATTTGCTTGTTTATTAGGTAGTGTAGGGAGAACAGAAGTATGTTACACATATCCATCTCAACAAACAGTCCTTCTGAGGACTAATCCATCTGCAGAGATATCAGTCAGGCAGGGTATATAGCAGACTGCAGTGCAAATAGCACAAGAGGCTCCATTCCAGTTCTGCCTGTTGCAGTTCCCTACAGGAAGTGGTGGAGGTGGAGCCTGCAGTGAGCTGTGTGCCGTGTGCTGTCTGGACTGTGTGCTGCTGTGGAGAGAGCTCCTGGGAAGGGAGGTTTTTTTTTTTCCATCTGGGACTTTTTGTCTGCCCCCTTCCCAGGAAGGAAAGCTTGTGGTGGGACTGGCCTCCGGGGCTGGGCCCCCGGCTCCCACCTCCCGGTCCAAGCTGGCGGGGGGTGGGAGGAACACCAAGCCGGCTAAGGCTACAAGATCTGGCCAAGACGGCAGGGGTTCCAGCATGAGGACCCGGAGGACCCCCGAGGCTGCGACCGCGGCGGCTCCTCCCTCCGGAGGTGGGTCGAGTATGAGCGGAGGTGCTGCAGCGGTGCCCCCTGATTGGGGTACCAAGGCGTCGAGGGAGGCAACCGTCACCTATGCCTCCCGTATACATGCACACCTCTGCGAGTATGAGGACGCCACAAAGAAGCTAAGTTCCCTCTGGGGGGAGTTGAGGGTGGCTCAGGAGAGGTCCGTGAGGGCCTCTGGCAGTAAGAAGCCTGAGCTATCCGCCGCGGTCCGGAAGATCAAGCGGGCCATACAGGACCTGGAGGACCGCAGGAACACCATCATGGCGGGCAGCGGACCATTTAAGGAAAAGCTGCAGAATGATAGCCGGTTCAGAGCCATGACCGGTGGGGCTCTGGAGGGGTCGCAGGGCCCCGGCCAGGCGGTGGAGGAGGAGGAAGAAGAGGTATGCGTGGAGGAGGTCGCACCCTACCCACCGCCTGGTGGCCTGGTAAGTGATCTCCAGGCATCGCATAGCGGGATAGCCCCTGAGCAGATGGCTCTCCCGTCTGATTCTAGCCCTTCAGAGGGCAGCGGGAGCGAGGGGGAGGATGAGGAGGATGGGAGCAGTAGCAGTGAGGGGGGCTGCCTTATCATGCAGCAGATCCAGCAGATCGAGTCCCCGATACGTTTTGGTCAGCTTACGTTCGGGGATGAGATCTGCGAGGATGAGGCACCCGTGAGGGGGATGAAGAGAAAAGCAAAAAAAAAGAGAAAAACAACTGTTGCACACAAATTTGTGTATGTCCCCCTCTCTGGGGCCCCCCTGTCCCGTTGTGCGGCACCCGCTACCCACCCCGGCTTGGACTCTGTTGTGGGTCCACAGCGAGGGAGCGGGGAGAACATAGGCCATGGCACGCAGAGCGCTGCCTCTGTTTGTGGTAATGGAGGCAGTGGGTCCAAGGTGTCTGATATGGAGCATGGCGCGGAGGGCGGCCCGATGGTGGGAGTCATCAGTGGAGGTGCTCAGGCTGGATCCCCTGTAAAAGGGGGGTCTGGCCTGGCACCTGGTGCGCCTGCTGGCGTGCGGGGGGCGGCGTGTACATCCGCCGCTGCCTCCTGCGCTGCCGGCGGTGCACCGACAGCCGGGGCCGCATCTCCGGCGGCGTGTGCTGGGGTGTCTGGGTCCCTCACGCACGGATCCACTAAATCTGGATCACTTTCAGGGACCCAGAGACCTGGTAAGGTGAAGGGCGCGGGGCCTGCGGCTCCGGCAGAGCCGGCTCATAAACGAAAGGTGGGGCTTGCTCCCCTGGCAAAATCCGTGGCGAGGTCGGGGCCCCCTGCGCAGGGGCCCAGTAATGGGTCAGCGCGGGGGGCTCCACCGCCGCTGGGTGCCGAGGGGGAGTGGCCTAGCCTGGGGCCGGCCACCGGAGCTGGGGTGGCCAGGCTTTTTGTGGCAACGGGTGTGACGGTAGGGGGTGCTATGCCCCTGAGAGCTGGTGCCGCTGGTCCAGGGGCCCCTGTGAGTAGACCCGGCTCCGGGTCAGCTTCGGGGGTCCCTGCGCGGCCGGCTTCGGGGTGTGTGGCCTCCCAGCCGTCCACAGCGCCAGTGGGAGTGGCCTCTGGGGCCCCCACCGTGCTGCCTGGTGCGGGGGGCGTGGCCTCCCTGTCACCAAAGGCACCGGTGGGAGTGGCCTCTGGGGCCCCCGCCGTGCTGCCTGGTGTGGGGGGCGTGGCCTCCCTGTCATCCACGGCACCGGTGGGAGTGGCCTCTGGGGCCCCCACTGTGCTGCCTGGTGCGGGGGGCGTGGCCTCCCTGTCACCCACTGCACCGGTGGGAGTGGCCTCCGGGGCCCCCACCGTGCTGCCTGGTGTGGGGGGCGTGGCCTCCCTGTCATCCACGGCACCGGTGGGAGTGGCCTCTGGGGCCCCCACTGTGCTGCCTGGTGCGGGGGGCGTGGCCTCGCGGGTAAATCCCGCACAAGTGGGCGTGGCTTCACCCGAAAAGGGGCGGGGCTTAGCGCCGGCAGCTGCTGGGAGCAGTGGTGCCACAGTTGTGGCTAAAAATGGAGGTGGTGCCTGCCTGCCGGTGTCCTCTGTGCCCACGGGCTTATCTGGGGCAGGGGCGCCGGCAAAAATAGCTGCAGCACCAGGCTCCCAAAACCCCCCGGCAGGGAAGGTGCTGCCAGCAGGTGGCAGCAGTAGTAATGCTGGTGGAAAACCTGCTGGCAGAAAGTGTGTGGAGAAAAGAAATAACTGTGACCCCAGTGTGCATGTGAGTGGGAGTGGGGCAAGTGGGGTCACTGTCGGTATGGATGTGTCTGTGGTGGAGGAAGCGAGTGCTGGTGTGTCTGTTGCTAGTGGGGGGAGTGGGGGTGGGGCTGGTCCATCTGCCCCCCCGGCTGCTGGTCCCCGGAGTTTTGCGGGGGTAGTAGCCGGGGCCTCGGGGTCTTCTCGGGGGGCTTCCTCACCTCTGGACCTCAGGGATGGTGACTTGCGACGCCGTTTCCTGGAGGCCCTCAAGAAGGGAGAACGGACGATCCAGGTAGAGGGAAGAGAGGTGGACCTGGCCTTTTGGCTAGATAGGCATGGCCTGGCCGCCTTCCAAGATAAAAAGGAGGGGGAGACAGCGTGGTCCCTCCCGACAGCCGGGCAGGGGGTGGCCAGGAGGAATGTAGTTCGTCTTCGGTGGAGGGGCAGTGAAGCGTGCCCGCCAAGAGCAAGGGTCGTGGAGCTCCTCCTGAAGATGAACTTCAGGGCGACTGACATCTTTGCCCTGATCCATCCTTTTGGTACCCCCATCTTCGACATCAGTTTTGTTCGGCCGGAGGGCCTAGAGCTTTTTTGGTCGAATTTTGAACTGGTGAAGGGGGAGCCCGGCTGGCGAGACTTTGCCGTGCAGGCGGTGTCTCGCCAAAATGGAGTAAAGAGAGTGACCGTTCTAACTAATAACGAGTCACTCTCTGGGGTCGATATTATGACGTGGCTTTCCCGCTATGGGGAGGTCACGGACGTCCCAAAAAAGAACAGGGACGAGTTTGGCATCTGGTCAGGGGGCTGGACCTTCATGATGAGGTTGAAGGTCTCAGGCGGTACTGTCACCCACATCCCCTCCTCAGCATTCCTGGGGAGGGACAGGATCCTGATCTTCTACCAGGGGCAACCAAAGGTCTGCCACAGGTGCGGTGATCCCCGCCACTTCAGCGCGGGCTGCAAGGTGCAGAAATGTGCCTTGTGTGGCGGGGTAGGTCATCTTGCCGCGGCCTGTGGTGACATTAGGTGTCACCTGTGTGGTGACCTAGGTCACCCGTACAGCCGCTGCCCCCGCTCCTTTTCTAACACCATCTCTGGTCAGGCGGGGGAGAGCCATGGGGGGGTCCCCAGCGGTGCATCCTCTGCTGGAGGTGGGGGCGGGAGAGGAGCTGAGGGGTCGGTGAAGGAAGGCGTGGCCAGTACATCTGCCCACCAGTGGCATCAGGTGAGGCGCCGTGGGGGTAGGGGGCAGGATAAGCCCCAGGCGACTGGGGTGATGTCTGTACCCTCCTTGGAAGCGGCAGCCGGTGCCCCTGAGGCCCTGGGGGAGGAGGCGGTGAGCGAGGAGATCAGGAGGATGGAGAGGGAGGAGGTGGCTGCTTCTGATGACTCCTCCCAGTATGAAAGTCTGGACGAGGAGGTGGTGGAGCAGCCTAAAACGAAAGGTGACAATAAGACCAGTAAGAGTCGGAGGAGGAAACGAAAAGGGGCAAAAACATCTAAGGCCCCCCCCCTGGCCACTAAGGTGCCTACGGAAGGGCTCACCGGCTCCCCTCTGATCCCCCTCTCCAACCGGTTCCATGCCCTCGATGACTCTGCTGTGTCGGAGGTCGGGGGTGAGGGACCGGCAGTAACATCTGAGGTGCCTTCAGGGAGCGGCGGGGTCCGTCCTCCGGAGGGCTCACTTTCCTCTGGGGGGGGGACTGCCCTGGGGTCCAGGGGTGAGGAACCCGGTACTGGGAAGGTGGTGACGGGTGCTATGGACACCTCGGTGTCACTAAAGAGGAGGGGAGAGTCTGGCTCCTCCTCTGAGGGTGAAAAAGGTAAATTGAGGGGTGCGGTTAAAAAGAAGGCCGTCTAACTCAATCACCCATGATGGCGGAACCTACCCCGTTGACTCTGGCGTCGATTAATGTCGCCAGTATAAAGTCAGATGCGGCCAGATTTATGGCCTTTGATTTTTTCAACCGAGTTGAGGCTGACATTTTATTTTTGCAGGAGACCAGACTAACAGACATGGGGGCCATTTACAAAGCAAGGAGGGAGTGGAGGTGCGGGCCCTCATACTGGTCTCTTGCGGCCGAGCCGTATAGCGGGGTAGCGGTCCTTTTTAAGGCTGCTTCGGTGGAATGCAGACGGGTGATCGAGGTAGAAATGGGGAGGTGCTTGGTCCTTGACGTCTTCATGGGGGGACAGGAGCTCCGGCTCATTAACATCTATGGTCCACAGTCAGAGTGGGACCGTAAATGTCTCTTCCTGAAGATCAAGCCCTATCTTTTTACCAGCCGGCAGGTGGTCTTCGGTGGGGACTTTAATACTATAACTAGACCCCGTGATAGGGGAGGCCCCGGAGACCGAAGGCTGGCTTTTGATAGTAATACCCTCAACAGCATAGCAAGCGAAGCTCGCCTGGTGGATGTCCACATCCGGCACACCCCAGGTCACGGGGGTTTCACCTTTCATAGGGGTAGTTGTAGGTCTAGGATAGATAGGTTTTTTTTAAAGGAGGAAGCCGTCTCTTCTGCAGTGTCCGCTGTTGAGGTGGAATTCTCCGATCACTGTTTCATTTCCTTTTCTTTGAATGTTGCAGAGACTCCCCGGATAGGGAGAGGCCTATGGAAGCTGAATTCGTCCCTGTTGGAAGAAGCGGATGTGAGACAATCCTTTGAGGAATTTCTTCAGAGCCAGGTACCTCTCTTGTCTCTCTGTAGCAGTAAGTCTGAGTGGTGGGAGATCTTCAAAACAAGGGTTGCGGGGTTCTTCCGTCGGCTTTCGAGCCTCAGAGGCCTGAACAGGTACCGCCTGTATCGGGAGCTGGGGAGGAAACTCGAGCAGCTCGTCTCGACTGGAGGGGACCGTGAGGAAATCTCCAGGGTGAAGGCCTTGCTCAAGGGGTGCCAGTATGATAGGCACACATCCTTAGTTTTTGAGAGGGATTTCGGGAGGTACCGCTCGCCCGACCCCTACAGGAACTGCAGGATGTCAGTGAGTTGCAAGATGGTAACAGGACTGATCGACAGTACGGGTTCCCTGAACAGATCCAAATCAGGGATCCTGGGGGTGGTCAGATCCTTCTACTCGCATCTCTTGGGAAGGAGGGATCCAGATCGGGATGAGATGTCGGCTTTCCTGGCTGAAACCATCCCTGAACCAGGGGATGACCCCTCTCTTCATGGTTTGGCAGAAGCAATCAGGGAAGAGGAAGTGAGACGGGCCATTGATGGGCTCCGGCCCAAAAAATCGCCCGGTCCGGATGGCTTAACATCCGAGTTTTACAGGACTTTTAGGGACTCTTTGGTCCCCCTCATGACTGAGGTTTTTAATGAATGTCTTTCCTCGGACATTCTTCCCGGTTCAATGAGGAAGTCCGCCCTGATTATCCTGTCAAAGGGTAAAGACTCGTCCCGTATTGAGAATTGGCGTCCCATAGCGCTTCTCAATACGGACCGAAAGGTTCTGGCAAAGGTGCTTTTCAATCGGTTGGTGAAGTTTGCACCCCGGCTCCTTTCGGGGGCCCAGCACTGCTCTGTTCCAGGCCGCAGTACTTTTAGTGCTGTGCTCGGTGTCCGGGAGGCAGTGGAGCAGGGCAGGGCAGGTCTCTGGAAGGGGTACTTGCTGTCCTTAGACCAAGCGAAGGCCTTTGACCGGGTTAACCATGAGTACCTCTGGTCCGTCCTTCTGAGGTACGGTCTGCCCGGGAGGTTTGTTGATTGGTTGAGAGTATTATACAATGGGGCAGAGACTTTTCCGCTTGTGAACGGTTGGGTCGGACCCCCTTTTGAGGTGAGGTCTGGTGTCCGCCAGGGCTGTCCTCTGAGCCCACTGTTATACGTGTTCGCGATCGACCCCTTTTTAAGGAGAGTGGAACGCGGACCGTTGGTGGGAGTCGGGATGGACCGGGCGGAGCCAGAGGCCACCTTGAGGGTAGTGGCGTACGCCGACGACGTTTCCCTCTTTGTATCCTCGAGAGAGGAGGCGGACTGGGTCATGTCTGAAGTTGAGCGCTACTCGGTGGCTTCTGGGTCCATGATCAACCGGGATAAGTGTGAGAGTCTCTGGCTGGGAGGGGGAGATCCAAGTTTCGATCTCCCGGACACCCTTCCAGGGCCTCAGGCCACAGCAAAAATTTTAGGCATCAGTTTCGGCCCGGGGGACTATCCCCAGCAAAACTGGGAGGGCAGACTTAAGATTGCCGCCCAGAAGGTGGATCAGTGGAAGGGTTGGTCCTTGACCCTGAGGGAAAGGGTTAACCTGGCCAAGGGGTATTTGCTCCCTTTATTAATATACCTGGGCAGCGTCTGCATCTTGCCAGAACCTCTTTGGACACGGGTCTACAGCCTGTTCTTCCAACTATTATGGGGGAATAGGCTGAACCTGATCAAGAGGGAGGTCACGTACCGCACGAGGAGACTAGGAGGGTTGGGTATGGTCAACCCGGTGGTGTTTCTAGTAAACACCTTTCTTAAGGCAAACATCGCCAACCTCTGGTTAGAGAGGGCTCCTCCGTGGGTATTCTCCTGTAGGGGGTGGTTTCGGCCTTTCTTCCAGGAATGGGAGACAGGAGGGCGGGTGAAGGACCTTCGCACGCCTCATGGGCATCTTCCGGCTTATGCTACCCTGGTTGTGAAGGCGATCCGCCGGTGGGGTCTGGGAGTGTGGGAGATCAGGACCTTGTCAAGGAGGTTACTTGACAATAGGGTTCTGTTGACCCACTTCCAGAAGCCCCTGGCCCTCAAGGATTGCCCAAGCCGGGATCTGGAGGTGGGGCTCGGGTTATTAAACTCTAAGCGGATCCCCTTGAAGTTTTGGGACTTGACTTGGCGCTGCTTCCATGGGAGACTGTATGTGAGGGGCAACCTGAAGTACAGGAACTCTGATGACCGGGATTGTCCCCGCGAGGAGTGTGGCGGCATGCTTGAAAGCATGGAGCACTTCCTGCTTCAATGTCCCTTTAATACAGAGGTCTACAGTAGGGTGGGTGCTTCCATTGGCTGGCCTAGGCTGGCAGGCCTTTCCTATGCGGAGTGGGCCTATGGGGCATTCAGATCCCTTGGTGGCCGAGATCGGGGCACTGTCTTCTTAGTTAGTTTAGTGACTAGGTTTTACACGTGGAACGCACGGTGTTTAGTGTCCACCCAGCATAAAGTCCTCCCCCGGGAAGAGGTGATTAGGAACATCCTGGGTGACCTGGCAAAAGTGCGCTCGCTGGAGTATGAGAGGCTGGGTGCAGGGAGGGCTTCCCTTCTATGGAGGGGGTTCTCATTTAATGTGCCCTAGGGAGAGTTAGGGTATGTGTGTCTGTGATAGGGTTAGTTTAGTCCTTTCTATATTTTATATTTATTTGTAGGGTCAGATGGATGTGTAGGGTCAGGGAGGGACAGGTAGGGACAGTCTTTAGGGATAGGTAGTTAGCATTAGGTTGGTAGTGAGGGTCAGAGAGGGACAGGTAGGGAAAGATTGGTAGGGCGGTAGGGACAGGTTTTTCTTTTTCTTTAATAGGGAGGGACAGGCTGTTTGTGTGTTAGAGCAGGGTGAGAGCCTCTGTAGTCTCCAGTTTCCTGGTGGTGGGCTGCTCCCCTCACATTTGTAGTTTTTTGTTTTACGGTTCAGAATCTGAATATAGGGCTTGCAAGCACTGAACTTGGGTCTGATCCTTTGGTTCATGTTTAGTAGTCTTACGGTTAAGTTGTTATGTCATGATGATTTGGTTAGTTGTTGTTACATCGTTATGTTGTGTTGTATATAAATAATGTATGTGTATTGTGTGTGTGGGGGGGTTAGTTTAGGTTGGGTGGGGGGCTTTAGGGGGGAGGGGGGAGGGGTTTGCGGTGGTTTTGTGAAAAATGTGGACGTCCTGCGGGATGCCGGAAGAGGCAAAGGGACCTTTTTGTGTGTGAAATGGCCACAAACTTTAGTGGGGCTTGTTGTGATAAGGCCACAGACTCTCGTGGGACCTTGGGTGTTAAAAAATGGTGGTGGGGGAAAAAAAAAAAAAAAAAAAATATAAAAAACTACAAAAAAAAGGTTTGCTGTGCATTAAGTTTTGTTTCGGCCAGGTGGCCTATTTCTTTGTTTTTGGCAGTGGGCCAGTTATTTAGTTTTCCTTTTTTGTTAGGGGGTTAGGTATGAATGTGCAGGTATGGATGTTGTGTATGCTGGGGGTCGGGTGCGTTTTAGGGCGCACCCTGGAGTTATGGTAGGGTCTTCCCTTGCTGGGGGGTCTCCTACAGAGTCTGCTGGAGGACTTGAACTTTGTGTCGTCTTATATTTCTTTGTTGGACTCTATATAATTTCAGATTTTAGGTTATGTCTTGCTGGGGTTTTGTTGGTTGTTAGTTGTTTGTTTGTTGTATAATTGTATCTGTGGTTTGGTTTTTGTGTTTTGTATATGTGTTTTTGTACTTTTATAATAAAAGAGCTCCAGTTCTGTCTGCTGTTGCTGCTGTTAGACAATTCTAGACATAGTCTCAGGTCTCAGGGGCCAGGAATAATTTTTTTTTGGATCTTAATCCTCATTATTTGCTTAAAAAGCAAGTCAGAGAACACCATTTATCTGCGCCATTTGCTTGTTGGCACTGCAGAATACAGCCAGGTCCTTTTCATATTACAGCGCTAAAAGTCCAGCTATTTAAAACTGTTTGTCCGTCACACGGATCACATATAATTGCTCTGAAAATATTGCCATTTCTGGCCTCCATTAAAATTTTGTTGCAATTGACACCAGTTTGCTAAAATGGGCAAGAGAAGGGGCAACTGGATGTGATGGTGATGGTGCATGCAGAGGCCAAGGCCGTGGGCAAGCTGAAATTGTGCCGCAACAAACACCCACATCTTCTCGCTCCACCTTCCTCTCCCAATTAATAGGGGACTGCAGAACACCACTATTGAACGCAGAGCAGTGTGAAAAGGTCATTGGTTGGATAGCAGATAATGCTTCCAGTCACTTAGCCACCACCACCCTGTCTTCCAAACGGTCAAGTCTCAGTGGCAAGTGAGTCTGGACCGCATATTCCTCACCCTGAACCTCCTTCCTCCCACCATGCCGCGTGCCCGGAGACAACTGATCCCACACTTGGACACTCTGAAGAGTTGTTCACTTTTCAATTTATAGATTCGGGCCTCTCGCCCGGTCCACTTGAAGTGGAGCAAGAGGAGATCGCATGTAGCGATGCCCAAATATTTGAGCAGCCACGGTCACACGAAGGCGACGGTGGGAAACTGTCACAAGGGGTGGACGATAATGAGACACAATTGCCAGATAGTCAGGAAAACCAGGGTGCAGAAGTGGAAGACGAGGTGGTGGATGATATAGTACCTGACCCAACCTGGCAGGAGGAGATGCAGAGAGAAGAGAGCAGCACACGGGGAGGGAGGCAGAACACCCCAAGAGGCAAGAAAAAGCAGTGTGGTGGCCGCAGACAGAAGGCAGGCAACAGTTCCCCGTAACACCAACACAAAGGAAGTTGCCAGTGCAACTGTTAGGTCTTCCCGAGTCTGGTTGTTTTTTAAAGACTCTGCTGATAACCCCAAAAAGGCCATTTGCACCACCTGCCAGGCCAGCATCAGCAGTGGTGACAAAACTAGCAGCCTGACCACCACCAGCATGATCAGGCACTTGGCAGCAAAGCACCCGACTTTGTGGGCCAAACCCCAGGGTCCAGGAACAGTGTCTGCAGGTGGCACCACTGCTTCTTCCGCTGTTGTGCATGCAAGCCAATCCCCTGTCCATAATGCATGCGAAGATGCCTCCTTCCCTGCACCAGTCGTTGCACACTCTATCAACTAGCAGCATCAGGAAGCACGTCCTTGTCCCAGCGCAGCGTCCAGTTGTCCATACCCCAGACCTTGGAACGCAAGCGCAAATACGCAGCCAACGCCCCACAGGCCACACTACTAAATTCCCACATTTCACGACTGCTTACACTTGAAATGTTGCCTTTTAGGCTCATGGAGGTGGAAGCATTCCACAACCTGATGGCGGCGGCCGCCGTCTCTCGGTACTCGGTCCCCTGCACCCACTATTTCTCCCCGTGTGCCGCATTACACAAGCACGTGTCCCAAAACATTAGCCGTGCCTTCAACAACGCAGTTACTGGGAAAGTCCACCTAACCACGGACACGTGGACAAGTGCTTGTGGGCAGGGACGGTACATCTCAATCACGGCACACTGGGTTAAGGATTGCGGACCCTAGGTCAATCAGGGTTGCCCCCACAGTCTACAGCTCCTGCACCTCAGCCTCCTCCATCTCCGAAATGACCACATCAGTCACAAGCTGGAAGCACTGCCTCGGCCAAGCGGCAACAGGCTGTGCTGAAGCTAATATGCTTATGTGACAAAGCGCACAATGCTGAAGAGTTGTGAACAGCTCTGAAAGAGCAGGCAGATCTGTGGCTCACACCGCCGAACCTAAAGCCAGGCATGGTCGTGTGTGACAATGGCCGGAACATGGTGGCGGCTCTGAGGCGAGGCGAGCTCACATATGTACCATTCCTGGCCCCTGTGCTTAACCTCGTGGTTCAGCGGTTTCTCAAATCCTACCCGGAGCTGCCGGATCTGCTTGTTAAAGTACGCCGCCTGTGTGCCCATTTTAGAAAATCGCCTACAGCTTCCGCCACCCTTGTGTTTCAGCAGCATTTGCAGCTTCCGGCTCAGACTGGTATGTGATGTCCCCATGTGTTGGAACTCTACACTGCAGATGTTGGGAAGGATTTGTGAGCAGAAGAGAGCAGTTGTTGACTACCAGCATCAACAAAACCGTCGGTATTCAGTTCAGACTCCACACCTAAGACCTCAGGAGTGGACATGGATGTCAGACATATCCTCCAAAACTTTGAGGACTCAACCAAGATGGTGAGTGGCGATGATGCCATAATTAGCGTCACCATCCCGCTTCTCTGTCTTCTGAAACGCTCTCTGCTCACAATAAAACAGGGTGCATTGCAAGCGGAGCACGATGAGATGGAGCAAGGAACCATACAGGGTGATTACACACAGCCCAGCCTCATCTCATACCAACTTGGATTGGGTGACAATGAGGAGGAGGAATGACAGGAGCTAGGTTCATGCGCTATAGATGGTACTACCTGCACTACTGTCATACCGTCTGTTCAGCGTGGATGACCTGAGGACAGAGAGGAGAAGGAGGAGAGCATGGTCATTCCTCTTGGTGAGGACACGGAAGTCTTGCCTGTTAGCAGTCTGGCACGCATGGCTGAGTTTGTTACGTTGCCTTTCCCATGACCCTCGCGTTCTCAAAATTTCTGGTTCTGGGAGAATTTTCTCAGCCTCTCCCATCGCACAGGTCCTGAGGCTCGGGGTAATCTCCAAAGGACTGCAAAGTTTGGGAAGATGCTGAGGGAGTACCTTGCCGACCGTACCAACATCCTCTGTAATTCCTGTGTGCCTTATAATTATTGGGTATCCAAGCTGGATACGTGGAGTGAACTGGCTCTCTACGCCTCGGAGGTCCTGACCTGCCCTGCTGCTAGCATTTTGTCAGAGCGGGTTTTTAGTTTCGCTGGTGGAATTATAACTGATAAGCGCATCCGCCTGTCAACTGAAAATGCTGACAGGCTGACTCTTCTAAAAATGAACAAGGACTGGATTGGGCCAGACTTCTCAACACCACCGAATAATAGCAGTGTAACATAAACTCAAAGCCAGTGTCTTTTCTTGGGAGGTGTATTCCCATGCACCTTTTCACACCCACACATGGGTATATGCTTCCTAATTTTGGCTATTTGCTCTTGTCCTCCTCCTTCTCCTCATCCTCCACCACGATATCACCAGCGTGACCGTGCTCCGTGATGCAACACCCACATACTTTTTTTAAAGGGTGTTTATGATGGCGTTAATTTTTTTTTTTTTTTATGCTGTATGTTCATGTATACCCCCCCAGGGGTAAATGTTTGTCAGCCTATACACTTAGTGCATGGGCATTACAAGTATAGGAGACCCGCTCCTTTCTAATGGGAACCTTTTTTTTTTTAATGAGGCCCTCCTCCACGTCTCTTCCAAGGGGCATTGGAGTGCCTCCCAATTTTTGGCAGCCCAGCCACTCACTGCATACGCAATAACAGTATAGGAGACCCACTCTTTAGTAATGGGAACAACAAAGCCTAGCCGGCTGATGGCTCTCTAAGAATAGTAAAGGCCGCATGATGGCCCTAAAAATAGGTTTGCGGCTTTCAGAGTCCCTCCATCATAAATAAAACAAGATGTGTCTGATGTGTCCTACACCACATGGCCAGATAAGGTTGTAAAATGTTAAAATGACATTTCCCGGTGAATGCATTTGTCACGGGTGAAAGCAATGCAAAAACGCTAAGTTTGAACATAGCCCAAGGTGTGGAGGAGTATTTTTGTTTTTGGTTATTTATTTTGCCTTATATACAAGTCATTACCCTGGAAAGGATGTTCCTTAACATATTTTCCAGGAAAATCCATTATGGTTTCGTTTTTGTATGTTTTATTGTGAGTCCGTAAAAGTGGCGTAATACCTCTGACCACATTGTTGACAGCAGTGACCTGGGAGTCAGAGATGCTTCCAGGGGTCTTCCCCATGTTGTTCCCATGTCATTTGAGCACATTTCCCATTGATTTGGGCAATTTTTAGGCCCTCTGCAGACCGCCGGGGGGAGCCGCCTGAAAAATCCTCGAGTTTCCCACTTACATTGGGCTCGTTGCTTGGGTCGAGCACCCGAGTATTCCAATGTGCTCGACCCGAGCATTTTAGTGCTCACCCATCACTAATGAAGACCAGTGTTGTTGGTGCTGGTCTTGATGAGCGGCTGTCCTGGAGTCCTAGCTCGTCAGGCAAACCACTTCATGAATCAGGAGTGTCGGATGATGTTGTACACCTGTGCCCATAATCCTAATCCACCCCATGTTGGCGTAATACTTGTAGTGAACGTCTCTGCTTGTCCTGTATGATAACCAGCGGCCGCCATGCCCCTGCGCCACCTCTGCCCATTTTGTTGACCCTGGGAGAAACTGACATGATGGCTCAACTGAGTTGGGCTTAAACTTTGCAGCTTTTGTCAGATTTCTGGTGAAAGCTTTGCTGCATCAGCCCGTACCATTTACATCTGTGGGATTCCAGCTGTTAAAGGGAACCTGTCACCAGTGTGAGTCTATGAACAAATGCCACCACCTTTACTGCTCCTGTGCTGCATCTCACAAACATGTCAGCTCCTGACTCCCCCTATATACCTCAAATAATACCACTTGATCAGCTCTGTATGTAAATGAGGGTGGTCCGGTCTGATGGGTGTCCTCGCTGCGGTGTCTGTCCCTCTCTCCGCTCCTAAAAGCATCCTCCTCCTATGAAAGATGTGACGTGTCATCCACATAGTGAACCGAGAGCTCGCGCCTGCGCAGTAGCTTCACGGCACCGCACTGGCGCACTCTGCTCTGCCATACTGTGAGCAGCGCATACAACAGCACCGCGCATAGCTTTGTTTCATGTGAGCAGCGAGCTGATATCGCTGGCCTGTGCAGTAGCTTATTCCGATGCTGCTAGGCGTACTGCTGATTAGGAGCAGAGAGGGACAGAGGCCGCAGCGAGGACGATCATAAGACTGGACCACCCTCATTTACATAGTGTGGGAGCAGATCAAATGGTATTATTTGGGGTACACAGGGGGAGTCAGGAGCTGATGTCAGGTCCCTGTAATGGGTAATTGCTGCAGTGTAGACATGGCTGCTGATCAGTGCTGCTCATAGCACTATGGATCTGTCAGGACCCTGTAATGGGTAATTGCTGCAGTGTAGACATGGCGGCTGATCAGTGCTGCTCATAGCACTATGGATGTCAGGACCCTGTATTGGGTAATTGCTGCAGTGTAGACATGGCTGCTGATCACTGCTGCTCATAGCACTATGGATCTGTCAGGACCCTTTATTGGGTAATTGCTACAGTGTAGACATGGCTGCTGGTCAATGCTGCTCATAGCACTATGGATCTGTCAGGACCCTGTAATGGGTAATTGCTGCAGTGTAGACATGGCTACTGATCAGTGCTGCTCATAGCACTATGGATGTCAGGACCCTGAAATGGGTAATTGCTGCAGTGTAGACATGGCTGCTGATCAGTGCTGCTCATAGCACTATGTATCTGTCAGGTCCCTGTAATGGGTAATTGCTGCAGTGTAGACATGGCTGCTGATCAGTGCTGCTCATTGCTCTATGGATCTGTCAGGACCCTGTAATGGGTAATTGCTGCAGTGTAGACATGGCGGCTGAACAGTACTGCTCATAGCACTATGGATCTGTCAGGTCCCTGTAATGGGTAATTGCTGCAGTGTAGACATGGCTGCTGATCAGTGCTGCTCATAGCACTATGGATCTCTCAGGTCCCTGTAATGGGTAATTGCTGCAGTGTAGATATGGCTGCTGATCAGTGTTGCTCATAGCACTATGGATCTGTCAGGATCCTGTAATGGGTAATTACTGCAGTGTAGACATGGCTGCTGATCAGTGCTGCTCATAGCACTATGGATCTGTCAGGACCCTGAAATGGGTAATTGCTGCAGTGTAGACATGGCTGCTGATCAGTGCTGCTCATAGCACTATGGATCTGTCAGGACCCTGTAATGGGTAATTGCTGCAGTGTAGACATGGCTGATCAGTGCTGCTCATAGCACTATGGATCTGTCAAGACCCTGTAATGGGTATTTGCTGCAGTGTAGACATAGCTGCTGATCAGTGCTGCTCATAGCACTATGGATCTGTCAGGTACCTGTAATGAGTAATTGCTACAGTGTAGACATGGCTGCTGATCAATGCTGCTCATAGCACTATGGATCTGTCAGGACCCTGTAATGGGTAATTGCTGCAGTGTAGACCTGTCTGCTGATCAGTGCTGCTCATAGCACTATGGATCTTTCAGGTCCCTGTAATGGGTAATTGCTGCAGTGTAGATATGGCTGCTGATCAGTGCTGCTCATAGCACTATGGATGTCAGGATCCTGTAATGGGTAATTGCTGCAGTGCAGACATGGCTGCTGATCAGTGCTGCTCATAGCACTATGTATCTGTCAGGACCCTGTAATAGGTAATTGCTGCAGTGTAGACATGGCTGCTGATCAGTGCTGCTCATAGCACTATGGATCTGTCAGGACCCTGTAATGGGTAATTGCTGCAGTGTAGACATGGCTGCTGATCAGTGCTGCTCATAGCACTATGGATCTTTCAGGACCCTGTAATGGGTAACTGCTGCAGTGTAGACATGGCTGCTGATCAGTGCTGCTCATAGCACTATGGATCTGTCAGGACCCTGTAATGGGTAATTGCTGCAGTGTAGACATGGCGGCTGATCAGTGCTGCTCATAGCACTATGGATCTGTCAGGACCCTGTAATGGGTAATTGCTGCAGTGTAGACATGGCTGCTGATCAGTGCTGCTCATAGCACTATCGATCTGTCAGGACCCTGTAATGGGTAATTGCTGCAGTGTAGACATGGCGGCTGATCAGTGCTGCTCATAGCACTATGGATCTGTCAGGTCCCTGTAATGGGTAATTGCTGCATTGTGGACATGGCTGCTCATCAGTGCTGCTCATAGCACTATGGATCTGTCAGGACCCTGTAATGGGTAATTGCTGCAGTGTAGACATGGCTGCTGATCAGTGCTGCTCATAGCACTATGGATCTGTCAGGACCCTGTAATGGGTAATTGCTGCACTGTAGACATGGCGGCTGATCAGTGCTGCTCATAGCACTATGGATCTGTCAGGTCCCTGTAATGGGTAATTGCTGCACTGTGGACATGGCTGCTCATCAGTGCTGCTCATAGCACTATGGATCTGTCAGGACCCTGCAATGGGTAATTGCTGCAGTGTAGACATGGCGGCTGATCAGTGCTGCTCATAGCACTATGGATCTGTCAGGTCCCTGTAATGGGTAATTGCTACATTGTGGACATGGCTGCTGATCAATGCTGCTCATAGCACTATGGATCTGTCAGGACCCTGTAATGGGTAATTGCTGCAGTGTAGACATGGCTGCTGATCAGTGCTGCTCATAGCACTATGGATCTGTCAGGACCCTGTAATGGGTAATTGCTGCAGTGTAGACATGGCTGCTGATCAGTGCTGCTCATAGCACTATGGATCTGTCAGGACCCTGTAATGGGTAATTGCTGCAGTGTAGACATGGCTGCTGATCAGTGCTGCTCATAGCACTATGGATCTGTCAGGACCCTGTAATGGGTAATTGCTGCAGTGTAGACATGGCGGCTGATCAGTGCTGCTCATAGCACTATGGATCTGTCAGGACCCTGTAATGGGTAATTGCTGCAGTGTAGACATGGCGGCTGATCAGTGCTGCTCATAGCACTATGGATCTGTCAGGACCCTGTAATGGGTAATTGCTGCAGTGTAGACATGGCGGCTGATCAATGCTGCTCATAGCACTATGGATCTGTCAGGTCCCTGTAATGGGTAATTGCTGCAGTGTAGACATGGCTGCTGATCAGTGCTGCTCATAGCACTATGGATCTGTCAGGACCCTGTAATGGGTAATTGCTGCAGTGTAGACATGGCGGCTGATCAGTGCTGCTCATAGCACTATGGATCTGTCAGGTCCCTGTAATGGGTAATTGCTGCAATGTAGACATGGCTGCTGATCAGTGCTGCTCATAGGGATCTGTCAGGACCCTGTAATGGGTAATTGCTGCATTGTGAACATGGCTGCTGATCAGTGCTGCTCATAGCACTATGGATCGGTCAGGACCCTGTAATGGGTAATTGCTGCAGTGTAGACATGGCGGCTGATCAGTGCTGCTCATAGCACTATGGATCTGTCCGGTCCCTGTAATGGGTTGTTGCTGTAGTTGGAGGTACAGGCCTCTATTCTCTGGTCCTGGCATCTGTAGGTGGATAATCGCTATAATTCTGGGCACCTGCTTACCAGGAATGGCTTCCTCTCCTGAGCTTACGCTATATTCCTCCTGACAAGGCCCAGCATAATGAAGGGCTCCTCTAATATTCCTGAGTTGTGGTGTGAGGAGATTGTCCAGGGGTTGGTGAGGAGGACACTACTTGTTGGTGTGTTGTACAATGAAACGTGGCTCATTCTTATATTTTGCCTGCAGAATCTGACTATAATGGCGACCGTGATCTACACTGACCAGGAGAACGGTGATGTTAATGCTGCGCTGTTGTCCAGAGGTCGTGCACAGCTATCAGGTGCCGGTAAGTAGTTTCTAAAGGTAACGGCCGATCTGGCCCCAATTCATCAAGGGGTTTAATAGATTTCTAGCAGAACTCTGACAAGTCAAAACTTTTATGCAACTTAATGATTAAAAATTGTGACCTTTTTTAGCACTTTCATGCCAGGTCAGCCAGCTCTGTCAAGTGGGTGGAGCATGGACAGGGCATGGTGGAGCCGCCTGATACTCATGGAAAGTTGGGACTTACAGCACCACTCCAGCTTTTTTTGTTTGGTTTTCAGCGCTGGGATGGCTCTTTTAAATGTAGGGCCTCTGGTCATATACTCGCCCTCCGGCGTCTTCACTGTTTTTCGGCATTGTTATGTTCCTATGGCACTATCTTGTGAGCGCAGCTGACTGGCCATAAGTCAGAAGCTACGACACAAGATCTCAATGCAATTCTATGGAAGCCAGAACAAGGCTCTCCTAGACTTGTATGGGAAAGTGACCTCCGCAGCTCCATGAAACACTGGAGCAGCCAACAGGTCACTCTTCACCGGACAACGATGGGAGCAACTCTGGAAAACAAAGGCGGCAGCAAGTGAGTATGAGACCGGGCAATTGTATATAAAGCGCCACTCCAGCAATGCAGTAAAAAAAGCACCACTCCAGTGTTTTGGTTTTTTACAAATTAATTGCGCCTCCCCACAAGTGTTAATTTGGGGTCCACCTCATAATGAACTTGGTTTCTTCTGCCCACCCATCTTTAAAGAAGCAATCATCAAAGTTTTTATTCTCAATATATTGCGATCATCATATTGTATAGCACTTAAAATTTTAGAAGGCAGAAGGTGAAATGTACGTCTGGGTTGGGTTTTTTTTTCCTGGGTTTGGCAATGCAATCCTACATAGGTATTATGTCTCACTGTTGTACTTCAATACATCTACATCTATGAATGATTATGTCATTCTTAGAAGGACCCTGAGTCAGGTAACCTAATGACTAGTAGATTCACAGCCATCTGGATCAAAAATCCTGTTATGTGAGGTTGTGCTGCCGCCTAGTGGCTTCCCATTCTTTTACATAACCCTCTACACCAGGGGTCCTCAAACTTTTTAAACAGGGGGCCAGTTCACGGTCCCTCAGACCATTGGAGGGCCGGAATATAGTTTTTAAAAAAAACTATGAACAAATTACTATGCACACTGCACATATCTTATTTTGTAGTTAAAAATAACAATACAGTAACAAATACAATATTTAAAATGAAGAACAAGTAAAGTTAAATCAACCGGTATTTCAATAGGTAGGTAACTGTACCCAATAGGCAGCATAGGTCCCCAATAGGCAGGTAAATGTCCCCAATAGGCAGCATAGGTCCTCAATGGGCAGGTAAATGTTCCCAATAGGCAGGCTGTTTCCCCCTTATAATGCCATATGCAGGCTGTTCCATCCCTTATAATGCCCCATGCAGGCTGTTCCCCCATATAATGCCCCATGCAGCATGTCACCCCCCCCCCATATAATGCCCCATGCAGCCTGTCACCCCCCCATATAATGCCCCATGCAGCCTGTCACCCCCCCCATATAATGCCCCATGCAGCATGTCACCTCCCCCATATAATGCCCCATGCAGCATGTCACCTCCCCCATATAATGCCCCATGCAGCATGTCACCCCCCCATATTATGCCCCATGCAGCATGTCAACCCCCCCCCCATATTATGCCCCATGCAGGATGTCCCTTTACCCCCATATAATGCCCCATGCAGCATGTCAACCCCCCCCCCATATTATGCCCCATGCAGGATGTCCCCCCCCCCCCATATAATGCCCCATGCAGGATGTCACCCCCCATATAATGCCCCATGCAGCATGTCACCCCCCATATAATGCCCCATGCAGCATGTCACCCCCCCCATATAATGCCCCATGCAGCATGTCACCCCCCCATATAATGCCACATGCAGCATGTCACCCCCCCATATAATGCCACATGCAGCATGTCACCCCCCCATATAATGCCACATGCAGCATGTCACCCCCCCATATAATGCCACTTGCAGCATGTCACCCCCCCATATAATGCCACATGCAGCATGTCACCCCCCCATATAATGCCACATGCAGCATGTCACCCCCCCATATAATGCCACATGCAGCATGTCACCCCCCCATATAATGCCCCATGCAGGATGTCACCCCCCCATATCATTCCCCATGCAGGATGTCACCCCCCCATATAATGACCTATGCCTCGATACATTAAAAAAAAAAAATCCAATACTCACCTCACTCCTCCTCACCTGCTGCCGCTGCTCTGGTCTGGTCTGGACTCCAGCGTCGCGGCGGCGGCGTCCCGCTCTGCGCTCCCTGTGACAGCACTCGGGAGGGTGCGGTGTAAAGACGTCACCGCGCCCTCTGACCTGAGACGTCACAGGAAGCGCACAGCAGGAAGACAGCGGATCTGTGGAGGCACGGGAAGAGGTAAGTATCCGCCTGCCGGGGCCCTGAGCAAGCGGGCGGAAGGGCGGGCAATGGCACCGCTCTCCTCTCCTCCGCCCATAGCCCGGCGGGCCGGATAAAAGTCCTCCGCGGGCCGCATGTGGCCCGCGGGCCGTAGTTTGAGGACCCCTGCTCTACACTGTCCATGTGTCCATAGCCACACACCCATTTTTGGATGTCGTTATATTTACAATGTGATTGGACATTTTTGATAATATTTATAAGCTGTATGTAGAAACAGGAGGTCAGTTTTCCTTGTATGGGTCATAAGTCACTGCAAAAGTCCCTGGCAGGGGGATGAGAGCAGCTGGGTCAGGAGGGGAATGATTTTTGCAGGGAAGAGTCTTCCTAATTCTACATAGAGCAGAGAAAAGAGAATAATTAGCCCAGTAGAAAGGTATAATGAGCAGCTGTAAGTACAGTGCTGTATAATCTGATTACAATATACTAAGAGGATAAGCTCTGATGGGAGAGGGTCTTTAAGCCTGTCATGTATTGGGTAATGAGTTGGGGTGTCAGTCTCCATCAGTGCTGGCTGAACACTGACTATCCTGCTCAGATTACTACACATGGCGCTGCTCCTCCTCCCTGTAGTATGGGCTACGCAGGACGGTGCCGAGGCTCCAGATTCTACCTGCACAGCAACAAGGTCCCAACACTTCTACCTCTATAACTTGCCTAATGCAGACGCAAACCTGCAGCCTTTCCACTGAGATCTTGTCGGCCTTCTACACTGCCATGGCTTTGTCTGCACAATGTAGCTTAAAGGGAATGTCCACTTCTTAAGCATCCTAGAAGTCTACAAGACCACCCCTGATCTCTACAATATAAGGTCGGTGTTCCTCTAACCCCCTGCCTTATTTGGCAAATGGGTTCAATTTTCTATAGAAGTGGCAGAATTTAACCCCTTCCTGACCATGTTATTTCCCGTCTCTGCATTTTTCTTACTCTTCTAAGAGCAGTATCTTTATTTTTCTGTCAGTACAGCCATATGAGGGTTTTTGTTTTTATGCCGTTCACTGATCAGGTAAATTATTTTTATATTTTGATTGGACTTTTACAGAAGTAACGCCCATATGTTTTATTTTAAAATGGGTCATAGAGGGGCAGGGGTGATTTGAATGTTCAGATTATACTTTTTCCTTTTTGTCCCCTTAGGGGACTTGAACATGCAATCATCTGATTTCTTGTGTTATGTACAGCAATACTGCAGTATATAGCCAGCATTCACAGATCTGTCATGACAGGCATGGGTCTTTTCAGCAGACTCCTTCCTGGCAGTGATGGCATCCCATGATCGTGTTACAGGGGCACAGATGGGCACATGGCATGACTCCCTTCTCAGTTCGCTGGTAATGCTGCTGTCCATCTCTAACAGGTGGAGCTCTGGCCTACATGTGGCTATTAAAGGCAGATGATGGCTAAATATCACAGCCATCATCTTCCAGGCGAGAAGTCACATCTGGCATATGATGTAACTGCAAATCATGTTGGTAAGGGGTTAAAGTGCCACTCCAGTGGGGTTTTGTCATGTGAAATCCTTTTAGTGCAGAAATGACGTAGTCCTTTTGGGCATGAGGGCTGGGTGCTGGGATTACTAGTACACCTGACATCCAGGTGGGCATAATTCTGTTCCTTGTGTATTGGAAGACTTTTGCCTCTGCAGCTTAGGTGTTGGCAATCTTTCACTTTCATGCCCATTGATGGTCCACATGGTTGGCTCAGGAACCGTCCTCACATGATCTAGATTTCCCTAAAGGAAAGTCGCTGTGTGGGGGAAAAATGGGGGAGTCTGTGATGCACCTTATGCCACGGCGCCTCGTGTGCTAAGGCGTGTTAGGTTGCATGAGGCTAAATATCCGGCTCTTCATGTTACGGCTGTTGGTATTCATTTAATTAAGGGGGGAGGGGATGTTAAATGAGGGAGTGATGGCGGTAAAAGAACAAAATCTACTTTGATTAATACAGACTGTGTATTAGTACAATGTTATAATGTTGATGGTCAGACGCAGGAGTGGGTACAGAGGGGGGCATGTGACAGTTCATTTTCAATCGTTAAAATATGGTTAAGCAGGTTAATGTAGTATCCTGGAATATTAGAGGTATGGGAGATCACAACTAAAGATTTACAGGAGACGGATTGCGATACGGGGGCCGCTGCGGCACTGAGCAAGCTTTGGAGGGGGCCGGCCTATCATTCTACACATAGTACTTATTCTAGGGGGGTTAATAGATTGATTCATCCGAATTTACCCTTTGAATGTGAAGGAAGTATTTGTGACAGGGAGGGAAGGTATGTATGTCTAGTGTGCAGAGTGGCTGGGCTTAGAACTTGTCTAATTGCTCTGTATGTTCCTCCACCTTTCTCTATACAGACTGTGCGCCAGCTATTCCCGTGGATAACGGAATTTGCTACCATACCCCTGTTAGTCATCGGTGATTTTAATATGTACCTACACGCTGAGCTTGATAAGTATAGGGGTAATGTTGGGGGAGGGGCTGCTCAAGAGACGTCGTTGGCAAGTGTCTTGCAGGAAATTAGCTTGGTAGATGTGTGGCGGGCTCGATTCCCAAATGTTAAGCAGTATTCGTGTTACTCGCCATCCTATTCCTCTGTCCAGAATTGACCTGGCTCTGGGAAATAGTCATCTAGTCCCTCTAGTTACTAAAGTAGAATACTGCACGAGATTGTTATCTGATCATTCACCATTATTGGTTGTTTTGGGGGTCGATCCTGGCACCATAAACAGAAGGGCACTGTGGAGGTTTAACCCCTACTGGCTGGATGTATTTGGGGAACAGATGGACTTAGCAGGTAAATTGGATCGTTTCTTTAAAGACAACATAGGCTCTGCCCCTTTAAATACGGTATGGGAAGCCATGAAGGCATTTTTACCGGGGATCCTGATTAAAGAAATTTCCATGATCAAATCCAAAAACAGGGCCCGTCTTCAGGAGCTGCGGAGGGAAGTAGACATATTGGAACAGAGGTATGTTGGGTCCCCAAGCATAGAGAATAGGGAACACTGGACACGGGCACAGGCTACACTAAATGATCATATATTGAAACAAGCGGAGCATAAACGGTTCTTTCTTAAACAGCAATTTTATGTGGAGGGAGAGAGTACAGGGCACTTACTGGCCACCATAGCCAAGGCCCAGACTGGGGCTCCTATGATTGCACCTATCAGGGATACTAAGGGTGTGGTAACTACTGATTCAATGGAAGTTTTACAGACAATTATACTCCTCCAAACTGACTAAGGCGCAAAGGGACATAGATCTCTATCTTCATGATATGCAAATACCATGTCTGACAGATGGCCAGAGAGAGCAACTAGATGCACCAATTACACTGGAGGAGATGCAGGAAGCTTTAAAAGATTTTCAAAATAACAAGGCCCCTGGTACTGATGGGATCCTCGCGGAAATTTATAAGGAAGCTGGGGGGGTTTTGCTTCCCAGGTTACTGGAAGGGCTTAAGGGGGCGAGGGAGGGGGGGGCTTTGCCGACTTCAATGAGGGAGGCTAGCATAGTTCTTTTGACAAAACCTGGAAAGGATGCATTAAACCCTGAATCATATAGGCCAATATCCTTACTCTCGGTAGATGTCAAAATTTTAGCTAAGGTCTTGGCTACCAGACTGGTGGCGGTTATCACACATTTGGTTGCAGAAGACCAGACTGGGTTTATACTGGCCAAGTCGACGGCAATTAATTCTTAATCTGCAAATGCAGTCCCAAAATGCGGGTGGTAGGGCAGTGCTATCACTTGACGCCGCTAAGGCTTTTGATCGTGTCGAATGGGAGTATTTATGGGCTGTTTTGAGAAAGATGGGGTTTGGTACTGGATTTCGGGCCTGGCCGCGGCTTCTGTATAACAATCCAGTAGCTCAGATTCAAATTAATGGCAATCTTTCTGGTAGCATTGAAATGGGCAGAGGCACGCGTCAGGGCTGCCCGTTGTCTCCCTTACTGTTCGACCTGGCTATGGAGCCGTTGGCTGTTAAGCTTCGTTCCAGCAGCGAAATACAGGGGTTCCGCTATAGAACACTGGAGGAGCGGGTAGCCCTATATGCCGACGACCTTCTGTTGTTTTTGGGCGACACGGAGCAATCTCTGACGACGGCTATGAATTTAATAAGGGAGTTTGGAGATCATTCTGGCCTACAGATTAATTGGGATAAATCAGTTCTTATGCCGGTGGATGGTTTGTCTCTGAATACTAGGGCAGGGAATACTTGATTGAAGATTGTGCGAGAATTTAAATATCTCGGAGTTAGAGTGACCACATCTATCGGAGATTACATTCCTTTAAACTTACTTGAACTGCTTACCAGATTTCAACAAAAGGCCAATACTTGGAGCAAACTCCCCCTATCAGTAGTAGGTCGAACTAACTTCATTAAAATGGTGTTAATGCCCCAATTATTATATATCCTTCATAATTCACCTGTCTGGGTCCCCATGAGAAAATTTTATAAATTTCAAGCACTATTTCGGGAATTGATCTGGAAAAAAGGGGTTGGATACACTTCAAAGGCCCAAAGATCAGGGGGGACTAGCCGCACCTAATCCATGGATATATTTTCTAGCCTCTCAGACTCAACAACTCTGGTTAATTCAGGGGAACCTAGATAAACTGATACGTCTACTCAAACACAATTTGCCAATTACCTCCTTTCTAGAAACGGGAATCTCGGGGTGGGATGCTAGGCGGCATCTTCCGACCCTAGCACTTATGGGGAAAACGTGGCAGAAAATCAAACTGTTGTTGGGAATAGAGGGTTTTACCCCGTTGTGGCATAATGCGGGCCTTCCAGAGATCCAGAAATTGAAAGGATTCGGAATATGGGAAAAATTGGGAATAACTAATGTGGCACAAATATTAGAGGGGGAAATATTTAAATCGTTCCATCAGCTGAAAGAAGAATACTGTATTCCACAAACTAGTTTCTACTTTTATCTCCAAATAAGACATGCATGGTTTGTACAGCCGCGACATATGCAGAGTAAAATCCAACATCATCTACTGTTTAACACATTATTATGCCATAGAGGTGGGAAGGGATTGATTTCCAGAATCTACAGGATACTTATGCAGCAATTTCAGTGGGACAGACCCTTAAATGTTAAGGAGAGGTGGGAGCGTGACATTGGTACTATAACCTCGGAAGAATGGGAAGATGTGGTGGGGAGCGTTCCGATACTATCTACATGTGCGGCACATAGACTCTCACAGTTGTACTTATTGCATAGGGTATATAGAACTCCCAAATTTCTACAGCGCATTGGAGCAAGAAATGACAGTGTGTGTCCAAAATGTGGAGAGGAAGGAGCAGATCTTATGCATATGATGTGGACGTGTAGGAGGGTCGCGGTATTCTGGAATGTGTGTGTAGTACATTAATAATGTGTTTGAGTGTAATCTACCCTTATATCCTAAAGTGTGTGTTGGGCCATGTAGAAATAATAGGATGTGACGAGGATGAAATAATAGCCGTTAAGAGGACTCTATATCAGATCAGAAAGCTTATAGCTGCACATTGGTTGGATCCCTCTCAGGTTCCAGGAATTCTTGGATAGATTGCGTCTTTTATTAAGATTAGAAGAGGGAGTGTACAAAAAGCGGAAGGCTATATGGAAATTTGATCAAATCTGGGGTAGATGGAGCACGGTTCATGGTTATCATATTATGTCCATTTTAAATATCAGTTGAGTCTGAAATGTTGTGGTCTCTCAGGTTCTACTTAACTAATCACTGACTATTAGATATTATGCTCTGTATCCATGGATCAAATTATCAATGCTTTAACAGTTAGATAAGCTATATGATAATATGCCGTCTGTAATTAAATTTGTCTTTGCCATATGGTTTTTGGGGGTGTAATGGGCGGGGGGAGGGTGAACGGGTGGGTTTTGAAGGGCATTGCCAGTTGGGTGATTTTCTCAATGTTTATGTGCAATGTTAAAAAAGTATTTTAATAAAAGGTATCTGATTTTTTTTAAAAAAAAGGAAAGTCGCTTGTGAAAACCCACCAGGACAAAGTGCACGGTTCTGTATCATGTGGGAAAACATCAAGAAAAGCTCTAGGAAATATCAACAAGCAAGTAATGACCCAGAAGAACGGGCAGCCTCTGAAAGGAGACCGGAAAGTGCCAAAGCCTGCGCCAGCTGTTATACAGGTATAATGTACTACCGCAGCTCTGATCATACACCGCTCTTGTGTTCTGCCCTGTACTGATGTACAGACTTGTATCTACATAATCCTAAAATGCCACAGGAACATCTGCAAGAAGATCACATGGCATTTTCTACTATTACAAGTCCCATTATTATCTGTTGGATTAAAGTGGGCTAATATCTGGCTAATCTAGCTGTGTAACGTGTATGGGGGTCTCCTGGCTGCCCTAACAAATGTTCAGTTCAAATACCCGCTCCTTGTTCTCTAGGCACACATTGCTTAGAGGCAGCAGATTACCCTCCTCCCCACAGAACACATGAGAGCTCATCTGTATGTTGGGAGAGATGGCTGCTAGCCAAACAGTGTATGGCCAGACCACAGCTAGGCCACAAGGGCTTGGCTGACTCCTTTTCAGATCATATATGGAGAACCTAATGGTAAATACTGGATAAATGAAGCTTGTGACCTGGTTCCCGTTCCCCACTAGGTTTCTGACACTTCTGATAAGACAGACGAGCAGCAGTACCCCGACATTGAGAAGTTTGTTCCCTACAATCCTGCAGGTAACTCTTCCACACCTTGCTGTACCTATTGCCTGCCATTAGCCACTTGCCTTTACATTTAATTTTGAGCATCAGAATCAATTATAATATTTGCACCTGAAGCTGGATGGGGTTAGTGAATTTGTCACCAGGATTTTGCTGCCCCATCTGAGAGCAGCATGATTTAGGGGCTGAGACCCTGATTACAGTGATGGATCACTTGGTGCAGTTCAGAGTAACTGTGTCTGCTGCAGATCTACAAATGCTCTGAATGCTGGGCTCTGTATAACCCCACCCACACCACTGATTGGTAGCTTTCTGCCTATGCACAGTGTATAGAGCTATCCATCAGTTGGGACAGGGTTGGACTACATGGCAACAGCTTTACTAGTCCTCTGGTGGCAGTCTCCTGCTGGTGGAGGATCACTTATCAAAACTACAGCAGTCAGCCCAGAAAGCAACACGTCTCTGGAATTGGGGATCTTTGTCCCCACGTTGTGCTGCTCTCAGATCAGGTGGCAATAAACCTGGTGACAGATTCCCTTTAAATGCAGTTTAGGGCCATCTCTGTTACACTCTTACTCTCTATTAGCTGCAATGTCCCATCTGCCTAATGCAGCCACAGATCTCATGGCTGCAGTATCCGGATCTTCAGAAACTCGCTGACATCGTGTCAGTTAATCCAATGAGTGTTTGCAGTGACAGCAATGTCTGTGAGCTGGGCTTCTGCTGCTGCTCAGTTGTGGAGGAGAGCAGACAGATGTCAGTGTGGTGTTCGGAGGCTCCTGGGGCCCCTGCACGTGACATCAGGAGTGCCAGAGATCCAGAGTGTGGTCTTGGGCTCCACTATACAGGTGGGACTCTGCAGCTATTTGGGGGTGGGGAGAGGAGGGCACAACACTGACGTGTGCAGTGAAGGTGGTTCAAGTTCATTGATGCTAGATGACCCATTTTGGTGCATTGAGCCCAAAGGTAAACTAGGAATGCCAAAGAACCAATCAAAAACAACTGAACAAAATAGTCAAATTCTGCATAAATAGGAAATCTACTTAACCGTGTATTCATTAAAGGTTTTTTAGAGTGACACCATAGAGACAGGCGCTCACACCAGTGTACATACAATAGTTAAAATACAAAAATATAGACTAGATCTCACAGACACAGGGCAAAGTGTGTGGTATGGAATCCAATATATAATGTATCAGAGCAAAGATTATAGCTCTAACCATGCAATAGCTCTGTCCAAGAGTAATTGAATAAATCTACTATATGACAAGATAAGAGTGCTTGTGCATAATCCAAATAGGGATTCCCAACACAGGAAGTATGTAAAGGTGCTTAGTGCATATCAAGGTCGGTAGTGAATAAAGCATTAGTACCTGTGTGGTCCAGAGACTTGTGTGGCGCCCACCCAAGTGTTGGGAATCCCTATTTGGATTATGCACAAGCACTCTTATCTCGTCATATAGTAGATTTATTCAATTACTCTTGGACAGAGCTATTGCATGGTTAGATCTATAATCTTTGCTCAGATACATTATATATTGGATTCCATACCACACACTTTGCCCTGTGTCTGTGAGATCTATTCTATATTTTTGTATTTTAACTATTGTATGTACATTGGTGTGAGCGCCGGTCTCTAGTGTCACTCTCTTACCTAACCGTGTATTCATTAAAGGTTTTTTCCTATTTATGCATACATTTTCTATATTCGGTTCTTGATTGGTTCTTTGTAATTTCTTCCAAACTGTCCTGTCCACATGTCTGGTGAATGTGTGAATTTCTAACTAGCACACATGTTGGTGTAGTATTTACAGAGATTTTAGTGCCGTATCTTACTACAATCTAGGAATGCCTCCTAATTTAAGCACCACATTAAAGCCCTTTTAAACCATAAGATATGAGTGGACTTGCAGCAAGATTGCTGGGTATCTTTGAGCAGCCAGTTGCTTATTCCTTTTCCAAAGATCAACCTATGCTAAAACTATATTATATATTTTTTGCCTTGTAGATTTTGAGACCTTTGATGTCCCAGAAGAACATAAACTGAGTCACCTCTCCCTGGCTGGTGTCGGTCTTATAGCTAATGTGAATGATGCTAAAAGGTTTGCGTCTCTACTAAGCCTAGAGCCGGCCCTCATGGACATCCCTGCACTTAGTTGGGTGTCAGGTAGGTGATTATAATTGAAATGGCAGATAAGATGGTGAAAGCCAGCCTTACTCTGCAGAGATCACTACACATCATGGTACTGTCATCAATACGGGTGACTGCAGTTCTGACACCTTCATACCAAGCACTGTAAAAGCCTAAAACCATTTGGTGAAAACAGTGACTGCCAGCAGTTAGATATGACGCCAGAATTATGGTGCAAATACTTTAATAACACCAGTCTGGATGAATCAGAGCCCCGTTGTTTTGCCATGCAGGGTTTACAGCTCGCTCCCTTTCCCCTGCACTGTCACTGCTGCAGCCTATAACTAGCAGCAGGGGAAGGAGTACAGCTGATGGGGTTAAAATTGTCACCAGGTGATTGCCCCTACATTGTGCTGCACTCAGATGGGGTAGCAGAGACCCTGATTCCTGTGGTCATAAAAATGACAGTAAGCGACATCACTTTTCTCTGTCTAGCAGTTCTCTGAATGCTGAGCTCTGTGTAACCCCACCATTAATTGTACCCATGGTCAAAGCTGCTAATCAGTGATGAGGATGAGCTCTGTAGGACTACATGGCAGCAGGTTTACTAGTCCTCTAGTGGTGGTCTCCTACTGATAATTATTGATATTTATCAACGCTACACTAAGCAGTCCGATAAGTGTCACACCGCTGGAATCGGTCGCTCAGATTATGTCCCAAAATCCTGATGGCAGATTCCATTTAAGTAGTAATCTCGGCCATGTTGGTAACAGGCTACAATCCTCATCCATGTCTAGACTGGTGGGCTGGGTTTTGAGTGACTTGACCATTAGCTTCCTTGTTCTCCTCACTCTCCCCATATAACTGTTATCCAGTGTCACTAGCCTCATTCCCTACAGCAGGGGTCCGCATTCTGGGGCTCAGACCCCCCGTGTGCCTTACAGCTGGGTGCATTTACATCAGGTCTAGCGAACAGCCATAAAGAGCAGGTCTCCAGATGGTGACTTGTGAAGAACCCTGCAAAGAACAGCAGATCTGGATGTGTAGATGGGTGGGAAGCTTGAGAGAAAATGATACTGCCGGTTAGAGGGCGCTTGAAGCTAGAGGTGATGGGAGAATACCTGATGGGGTCACATCCAGGGGTACTCATTAAGTATACCTCCTAGAACGGTGGGGGCACCGGATCTTTAACTGCCGTTATATGCTTAATGTGGGTCATTGGACACCACTGAATTGCTATATAGCAGGTCAAATAGGTTTTCTACACTAGTCAAAATAACTTTGTATTCCAGATGCTGCTGACAGTCTTCCATCTTTCCTTGCCATGCTGGAAGAGATCGCTGTGGAGATGCCCCTGACTGACTGAACAGATTAAACAGTGAAACGTCACTTATTTATTTGTCCTCCATTTTGTTAGTGCGCTTGTTCTTAAATAATAAAAAAAAAATGTTTTAATGAATGTATTGCTTGTTACATATATTGAAGGATGGCATTACAGTTGGGAATTTCTACTCTACTTCTGCTAAAGTGTAAATTCACCATGTGTTGGAGGAATGTAGCTTTTCCGGAGCCGTGTATACAGTGCTGGCCAAAAGTATTGGCACCCCTGCAATTCTGTCAGATAATACTCAGTTTCTTCCTGAAAATGATTGCAATCACAAATTCTTTGGTATTATTCTCTTCATTTAATTTGTCTTCAATGAAAAAAACACAAAAAGAATTGTCCTAAAGCCAAATTGGATATAATTCCACACCAAACCTAAAAAAGGGGGTGGACAAAAGTATTGGCACCCTTTGAAAAATCATGTGATGCTTCTCTAATTTGTGTAATTAACAGCACCTGTAACTTACCTGTGGCACCTAACAGGTGTTGGCAATAACTAAATCACACTTGCAGCCAGTTAACATGGATTAAAGTTGACTCAACCTCTGTCCTGTGTCCTTGTGTGTACCACATTGAGCATGGAGAAAAGAAAGAAGACCAAAGAACTGTCTGAGGACTTGAGAAACCAAATTGTGAGGAAGCATGAGCAATCTCAAGGCTACAAGTCCATCTCCAAAGACCTGAATGTTCCTGTGTCTTCCGTGCGCAGTGTCATCAAGAAGTTTAAAGCCCATGGCACTGTGGCTAACCTCCCTAGATGTGGACGGAAAAGAAAAATTGACGAGAGATTTCAACGCAAGATTGTGCGGATGATGGATAAAGAACCTCGACTAACATCCAAACAAGTTCAAGCTGCCCTGCAGTCCGAGGGTACAACAGTGTCAACCCGTACTATCCATCGACGTCTGAATGAAAAGGACTGTATGGTAGGATACCCAGGAAGACCCCACTTCTTACCTCGAGACATAAAAAAGCCAGGCTGGAGTTTGCCAAAACTTACCTGAGAAAGCCTAAAACGTTTTGGAAGAATGTTCTCTGGTCAGATGAGACAAAAGTAGAGCTTTTGGGAAAAAGCATCAACATAGAGTGTACAGGAAAAAAAAGAGGCATTCAAAGAAAAGAACACGGTCCCTGCAGTCAAACATGGCAGAGGTTCCCTGATGTTTTGGGGTTGCTTTGCTGCCTCTGGCACTGGACTGCTTGACCGTGTGCATGGCGTTATGAAGTCTGAAGACTACCAACAAATTTTGCAGCATAATGTAGGGCCCAGTGTGAGAAAGCTGGGTCTCCCTCAGAGGTCATGGGTCTTCCAGCAGGACAATGACCCAAAACACACTTCCAAAAGCACTATAAAATGGTTTGAGAGAAAGCACTGGAGACTTCTAAGGTGGCCAGCAATGAGTCCAGACCTAAATCCCATAGAACACCTGTGGAGAGATCTCAAAATGGCAGTTTGGAGAAGGCACCCTTCAAATATCAGGGACCTGGAGCAGTTTGCCAAAGAAGAATGGTCTACAATTCCAGCAGAGCATTGTAAGAAACTCATTGATGGTTACCGGAAGCGGTTGTTCACCGTTATTTTGGCTAAAGGTTGTGCAACCAAGTATTAGGCTGAGGGTGCCAATACTTTTGTCCGGCCCATTGTTGGAGTTTTGTGTGAAATGATCAATGATTTGATTTTTGCTTCATTCTCTTTTGTGTTTTTTCCTTGCAAGCAAATTAAATGAAGATAATAAGAACAAAGAATTTGTGATTGCAATCATTTTCAGGAAGAAACTGAGTATTATCTGACAGAATTGCAGGGGTGCCAATACTTTTGGCCAGCACTGTATATCTCTAATTTAGAACGATGACTGCACTTCACTACAAGCTAATTGTGCTTGAGCATCGTTAAAGGTGATCTCTGAGAAATGTAGATGAATACACATTTAACACCTTCCTCTCTTGCAGTATATTTTAATCACAGGTAAAGTTCCCTGCCTTTAACCCCTTTCTGACATGGTAATACATTCCTGTGCCCTTGGCTTTATTGACCAGGGAGGTATTACGACATGGCGATCGCACACAGGTTGTGCGGGTGTGATAGCCGCCAGGTGTCAGCTGATTCTGACAGCTGGCACTCTGTGCCAGGAGCAGTGCCTGCACCGCTCTCCGCACTTTAACCCCCTAAATGCTGTGAAGACCTTGAGTCTTCCATGGGCATAACACTATTCAGACAACGCAGGGTGAGGGTAAAACAGTGTGGCAATACTTTATTGAACCACCAAACATATAGAACAGTCCCAGCAAACACCCAAGATGCCACAACATTGCACAGTCTCACCCGGCCGCTGGCCCGCCCAGAATAGATCAGCTGCAACTTCGGGACTTCCAGGGCCAGCTACCTCACTAGTGGCTCCCCACTTTTGGCGGGCTGCCACAGAGAGGAGGTAGCAGCAAGCTTAGGAAGCTGACAGTCCACCGAGGTACAGGGCAGGAGACCCGATGGTCCCACCTGGGCTTCTCCAAGAGCTTCAATAGGGTCAGATGACCGGCTGGTCCCAATCTGGCTTCTCCGAACGTCTCCATGGGTTCCAGGTGACCAGAGGGTCCCACCTGGCAACTCCAAACAACATATCCATGGGACTAGATGACTTCATCGTCCCAACCTGGTTCCCCTAAATGTATCCATGGGTTCTCTGATGGTCAATGGAGCAGATCTATATCCTTCCAGTCATGGTCGTATACCCTTAGGCCGGAATCATATAGAATGCAAATCTGGATTGAGCCATGCTATCCATCTGCTGTCCTGAAGAATGTCTATCTGATTCTCCATGATTCCCTTTTCAGCAGGATAGAAAACCCCTTTTTATATTTATATATGTGGCTAAGGTCATCAGTCACGTGGGGAGGGGGGGTACAGTGCTCAGGTCTCATTGGTTGAGCTAAATCCCCTCCTCTTGTAAATAAACTAGCTGACTTTAGTACAATTGATAATCAGCATATTAACAAACATTGTTTCCAAACCAAGAGTAGTCAATATTGTCAACACAACGATAATAGTGTATTTCTCTTGGCTTAACAAATTTAGAAGTCTGGCTAATTAAGATTAGAAGCTGTGTGGTCACAAAAGCGATAAAAAGTCATGTGCCAAATAATGGTACCAATAAAAATGTCAACTTGTCCAGCAAAAAAACAAGTCCTTACATGACTGTCAGCCAAAATATGGAAAAAAGTTATAGCTCTCAAAATATGGCGATGCAAAAACTAGTCTCTGCAGAAAAAAAAAAGCCTCCCAAAGATCGCAGTATAGCTGGGCTCACATTTATCCTGCTCTGAACGCTTATGCCGGGGTATCAGTGTAAATCTCTGAAATACGTGCTTCAGATGGAACCCTCGGCGGAAGATTCCCTGTAAGGAGGCAAATGGAGACGCCCTCTGGCCTGTGATCCCACGGTGTCCGTCTTTTCATTAGGCACGCATAAAAGTGCCTTCGGCCACAGTTTTGTGAACCTCCTTTATTTAAAAAAAAAGAATAAAAAAAAAAATGCTCGCTACTTCAGTTTGCATCGGGTGCTTGGGTATGCACTGAGTATCAGGGGTGCTCGAGTCTCCGCCTCGCAAGTTTTGCGTCTGTTATACAGCCAAAAAAAACAAAACACGGGGGATTGCCTGCCATACACGAGCAATCCCCCACACGTTTATTTTTGGGGGGTGTCTAACAGTGAAAATGCGTGGATTCGAGCATCTCACTCGAGCACCCGCGATACTTGGTGCATATCCGAGTACCCGATGCAAACTCAAGTAACGAGCACTTGCGCGCAAAACTAATGACAACTTATTCAACATGATGACCTAATGTTATTGTCAGGAAAATATTAGTATCAGGAAAATGTTCTTCCATATCTGCCTGACATAGATGTTCACCCCCCTCCCTTATTCCCCTTCTGCTCAGCAAAACTTAGCACACGCCTGAGAAATAGCTAATGCAAACGATGCCAGGCAAGGAGTGTTATAACTTTGTTAGGAAGCAAGCATCTTGTCTCTGAAAGACGCAGGAGGTAATTAAAACACAGACCTGAGATAGATTGACACCTTCTCCCAGGCCAGAGTTTGGAGGAAAGAGGAAATGGTTTGTTAAGTTCAAAGGCACTCACAAACAATTCCCGGCCACCAGCCATAGCCAGATCGACTCCGATATGAAATATTATGAGTTCCATACGTCCGACAGTAACGAGACCCATATGTGTAGTGACCAAATCAGCCCAGGAATGTATAGGTAGTTTTCCAGGGCTGTAACCAAAATCAGGGAGCTGTAGCGCAAAAACACCAGAATAGCAGACTGCAGCTATGTGATGTGTGATATCTAAATAAAGATAAAATCATAAGGGAAAAAATGGCGTAGTTTGCAAGCTTCTGTGATCAACGAGCGATCAGTTATCACAGAAGTTAGCGTTTTTAATAAAAATGTACAGGCTGGAGACCGGCCCACATGATGTCACCACAAGGAGCGTGTGGGCAGATCTCCCCTTAGGTATAAGAAAATCCACAGAGAAGACAGGAGCACTCATTGCCAGGGGGGGAATAAGAATTATAAGCAACGGGTCCTTTTCAATAATAGCATAATCTAACTGGAGAGCCCCTCCTCCACCTATATTGAATCGTCTCAGCGATCGTATAGTGTAAGTTTTCTTCTTTCCTCCTGTTTATTTTATGTAACTGCATATGTATTTTAATGTCCCCTTTGTAACATCCTTGTATATATTTTTCTTAAACACTGCCTCCCTTTTGGATTAAATATAAAATTTAATAGTCCTGTTCCTTTTGTTCTGTAATAGTTCCCTTCCCCGAAGGCATATACGCTACCAAAATGCAGGCGTCCGGCCTGTATGATATTTCAAACTCGGCCGGTGGTGGCAGAGAGAATTAATAATTGGGCTATCTTGAAGCTGACAATGACCGTACGGAGGACGTTAAACACGAATTCAAGGCTGTGGAACCCAGGGTGTTGTGCCATACACTCACTGGTTGCTTACCGATACCAACGTAAAGAGTAGTCTGGATCGCGTGCTCACGACTCCGAACAAAATACGGACAGCATGACCGCACGGTGAGATATTGCGTGATCTCCCCGGTGTCGTCCCTCTGTGTGTGTTGGAATTCCTGACAGTTATCAAATTCTGTGTCGTACCTCTGGGTTCAAAATGTTCACTGTACCCCTTGATAAAATCCTTGAGGGGTGTAGTTTCCAAAATGGTGTCACTGGTGGGCGGTTTCCACTGTTTGGGAAGCCTCTGATGCACCTAAATGCGACACAGCGTCCACTAATTATTCAACCAAATTTTACATTCAAAAAGTCAAATAGCGCTCCTTCCCTTCTGTGCCCAAACAGTGGTTTTCCCCTACATATGGGGTATCGGCGTGCTCAGGAGAAATTGCACAACAAATTTTGGGGTCTATTTTTTTTCCTGTTATCCTTGCGAAAAAAAAAAAAAATTAAAAATGTGTACAATTTTTGTGAAAAAAAGTTAAATGTTAATTGTTCCATATTCCAAAAATTCCTATGAAGCACCTGAAGGGTTAATAAACTTCTTGAATGTGGTGTTAAGCACCTTGAGGGGTGCATTTTTTAGAATGGTGTCACTTTTGGGCATTTTCTGTCATAAAGGCCCCTTAAAGTCACTTCAAATGTGATGTGGTCTTGAAAAAAAAAAAAAATGGTTTTGTAAGTTTTGTTGGAAAAATGAGAAATCGCTGGTCACCTTTTAACCCTTATAACTTCCTAACCAGCACAATTTCGGAACCAAAATATTTTTGATGTAAAGTAGACATGTGAGAAATGTTATTTATTAACTACTTTTGTGTGACATATCTCTCTGAGTTAAGGGCATGAAAATTCAAAGTTTGAAAATTGCAAAATTTTCGCCAAATTTCTGATTTTTTTTTCTCTTTTTTTCACAAAAAAAGCCAGTCATATCAAATTTTACCAGTATCATGAAGTACGAGATGTCACGAAAAAACAATTTCAATCAGTGGGATCCGTTGAAGCGTTCTAGAGGTATTACCTTAAAGTGGCCTGGTCATTAATGTGCAAACAACCTTGGGGGTAAAGGTGTTAATGTGGACTTGCACACTGAGCCCACACCTTTCCTTGCACATGATGGCTGATCTAATCAGTCATCATGTGCCTTAACAGCCATGAGTGGAGCAGTTTATCCACTTGCAGCTATTAACTGGTTAAATGTCTGTCAATCACTGATGGCAGGATTTAACACGTGCTGGCAGAAATTGCATCATTGGTCTCCCTGTCACGTGATTATGGGGTGCTGATGGTTTGTTATGACAACTGAGGGTCTGCAAACCCGCCCCCCCCCCCCCCCTCCATGCCAGTCATTACAATCCTCCTGTGAACACCAGCCCGTAGCCGGCGTACAGTATATAGCAGATCGTGACTTCTGCTATACATGGCACAGGCGATCAGACGATCCCAGCTTCAAGTCCCCTAAGGCAGGGTTCCCCAACTCCAGTCCTCAAGGCCCACCAACAGGTCATGTTTTCAGGATTTCCTTAGTATTGCACAGGTGATGGAATTATTGCCTGTGCAGGTGATGCAATTATCACCTGTGTAATACTAAGGAAATCCTGAAAACATGACCTGTTGGTGGGCCTTGAGGACTGGAGTTGGGGAACCCTGCCCTAAGGGGACTATTAAGTCGATGTGTTCTATTTTTCATACTTTTAAAACCTACGTTTAAACCCTCTTCCTTTTGCTCCATTAAAAACCATTTGAAAAAGTGCACATTTGGTATCAGCGTTCAGAAATGTCCTATTTATCTAAATATAAAAACAAGTAATCTGAGGGAAAAACTAACAAACCCTATACATGTTTGGTATCTGTGTACTCATACTGACCTGGAGAATAATATAACAAGGTCACTTTTACCATATAGTGAACATGGGGTAAAAAAAAGCCCTCATATGACTATGGGGACAGAAAAATTAAAGGGTTATGGCTCTTGTAATAAGGGGAGGGAAAAACAAAAGCAGAAAATCACAAGGTCATGAAGGGGTTACATAGTAAACACTTCTAAATACCTTTTTGCTTGGTCTACTGCACTCAGGATTCCAAGATGGCGGCTACCATCAATTACAACCTGTCCTAGATCTGAGGACACGCGCTCTGAGTAGGAAAGGCTGTCAGGCACAAGACCAAGGGCAGAGCAGCGGCATTATGATCGCACATGCCCCCGTTCAGTCAGCCTGACCGTTTTACTGTGTCGGTCCTACTTCGTGTCCTGGCAGTTGCCATGTTTAAAATCCTGAGTGTGCAGTAGATAAAGCAAACCTCTGCTAAATGAAGGTATTCAGAAATAGGAATAGTTTGTAAATGTTTTATTACATTTCTTGGAGAACCCTTTTAAGCTTTTCACACACAATCTTGCAGACTAATCCTGCAAACAGGCTGCCAAGCAAGGAGCAAAACGCTCAATGGGGTGAAATGATCTGAGCAGCACAAAAGTCATTTTCAGCAGTGCGTCATCCTGTGTGATCAGTAAGTATCCCAACACAAATGATGCCGTCCACTATAATACGCCCTTCCGAATAGATATACCCGAAAGAAAGAAAGGGGAGCAGAGAGATGCGTCTAAGGATTAATCCAAATAAAATCAGATTCTTTATTGAAACATTAGCAATATAAAATTGATATAAAGGAGAAGTGACAGAGTGCCACACCACCACAGGTATACAGGTTCCCACAAGCCGCAAACAATAATTATAGGACAGCGATCCAATGGTAGAACAGCCCCAAATTCATGCACTCCTCACTCAGTAATCAGGGCATAAACCGCTCCAACAAATAGAGAAAATACAGAGGTATAAAAGGCAGGCCAATCAGTATCAGACGGTATGAACTATGCTTCAAGTTAGAAAAAGGTAATTTTTATATATAGACCATCAGATATACGATTAGACCTATCACCTAAATGTAAACATATATAACCTGATGAAACGGCTATAGTATCAAGAGGGACAAAAGGAATGATTTCATAAATCCAGTAAAGATGACAAGTAATTCTCAGGGGAAACAAAATACATACATAGTGTGTAATCATATACAACCTGGTGGCGGGATGTAGGTACCCCCTGAGGAAGCCGACGCAAAACGCGCGTTGGGGTAACGTACATCCCACCACCAGGTTGCACAATAATTCTGCTATGTTTAACTGTTCAAGCAAAGTGGATGTGATTTCATGAGACGTGCGCCCGCTATTAGAATTCAACAAATAGTATTTTATGTTATTTATAAGTTAGTATTTATCTATATTCCTGTCTCTTCACCTGTTTTTGCAAGTGTTCTTCCTTTCCCTTTTCTTTCTTTGCTTTTCCCATACCTTTTCTTCCCCTCCTACCTTTTTAAATGTTTTATATATAAGGTATCTTATATGTATATCGTAACTCCTTTCTCTTGCTTATCTTGTTCATACCAATCTTTTCCATTTTCCCTCTATCCCTTTAATTTTTTCTTTTTCCTTAATTTTCTTTAATAAACTATATTTTTCCTTCCCCCTTCTCATCCTTAACCCTTTATTTTGCCTATATCTTTCATCCCTTTAAATTTTGCTTTTATTTTGTTCTTGTTTGCTTCTATATAACTGTGTATTTATAATATGTATCCCCTCCTTTTTCTTTACCCCATTTATGTAAAAAATCCTTAATAAAAACTACTTTACCAAAAAAGGCGCTCACTGTGCGCCCAAGGACGCTGCTGCGGTTTTGGTGCTTTTTTTTCTCTAGATGCTTCTATGTGTGTAATGCACACGCCCGGGCTGAGCGGCGTGTGCGTGTGATTGTAGTGATTCCACTGGACCGTGCCGGAGAGTGAATGCCTGGAGGGGCGTAACTAGGTATTCACCCGATCCGACCAGGGTCGCACGACGGCATACGACGCCAGTGCACCAAGGAGGAACCGAGCAGAGGGACCAGGTGCTACTCCAGGCCAGACCCCGGACACGGCTGTTGACCCACACAGGGGAATACAGGAACAGACTGGTAGGCTGGCACACAGACTGGTGGGTATAGGCAGGCACGACTGGTATGCAGGCAGGCGGGTATGCAGGCAGGGGGGTACAGGCAAGCACAGCTAGAGTGCAGACAGGGAGGCACTAGCAGGTAGGAACACAGGCGGGATAGGACCCAGTACACACTGGGACTCAGGAACAATACAGGCAGAGGGGTACAGACAAGCACAGCTAGAGTGCAGACAGGGAGGCACTAGCAGGTAGGGACACTGGCGGGATAGGACCCAGTACACACTGGGACTCAGGAACAGAACCACAGATGTGGCGGACAAACACAGCAGAGTGAGGCCGCCCAGAGAGGTGAGCGAGAACAGGGCAGGACAAGGCCGCCTGGAGCGGTGAGCAAGAGTAGAGCAGGACAAGGCCGCCAGGAGCGGTGAACAAAGGGTCAGAGCTGAGCGAGACTGCCGGAGCAGTGAGCAAGAGTAAAGCAGGACGAGGCCGCCTGGAGCGGTGAGCAAGAGTGGAGCAAGACTGCCGGAGCAGTGAGCAAAAGGATAAGAGCGGAGCGAGACTGCCGGAGCAGCGAGCAAAAGGATAAAAGCGGAGCAAGGCTGCTGGAGCAGCGAGCAAAGGAGTCAGAGCAGGCTAGAACCGCCGGAGCGGTGAGCAAAGGAGTCAGAGCAGGCTAGAACCGCCGGAGCGGTGAGCAAAGGAGTCAGAGCAGGCTAGAACCGCCGGAGCGGTGAGCAAAGGAGTCAGAGCAGGCTAGAACCGCCAGAGCGGTGAGCAAAGGAGTCAGAGCAGGCTAGAACCGCCGGAGCGGTGAGCAAGGCAGAGCAGGGGGACAGGACTCTGTTCACACGGAACAGACAGGAAGAGAAAGGCAGAGCCAGATACCCACAGGATACTTGCAGTGAAGTAGCGAGTGGACCACAAACGGGAGTACAGAGACAACAAGCAGGAGTTAGGTACGAGTTCAGACTGCAGAAAAAGGAAGGGAACGGACATAGAGGCAAAACAGGTAAAGGATAGGAAAGAGTTCAGACTGGAACTGAGTGTACAGAGGAGACTGACACTGCAGCGGGATACAGGAGCGGGTCTGGGAATACGGCCCCCAGAGAGGCGGGACGAACAGGCAAGGAGCGTGTTCAGACAGGACAGACAAGATACAGGAACAGGTCTAGGTAATCGGCCCCTAGAAGGCGGGAGGAACAGGCTAGGAGCGAGTTCAGACAGGCCTGGAAATACAGCCTCCAGGATAGGCAGACAAGAGAACACAGAAAGGACTCAGTTCAGACACGGGAACTGATACCGCAAGGCAGGAGACAAAGAACGGGACCCGGGACCTTCAGAGTGAAAGCACACACTGAATGAAACACTATGCTCAGGCAGGGATAGATGGGAGCAGCTGAGCTATATACCAGGTGACAGACAGCAATAGGCTGAGGACGCACAAGGGGTGTGACCCACAGCAGGTACAAAAAAGCAGGAAGTGATCGAGCGCCGCCCTTAAGCAGCAGAAACAGACACAAACAGACAGCATGGAGGGAAGCCAGAGAGACATTCTGGACTGGAGATCAAGTGCGCGCTCTTGCACAGTGGGAGATGGACCACCATGCAAGAACGCCGCCAGGTATGTTACAATGTGAAGCCTAAAAAAAAAGGCAGATACTATATTAAGTGCAGAATCAGTTTTTCTATACTATTAAAAGCACATTAAAAAAAGCGGCTTCACACCTGCACCAAAAATGCATCAAATAAGGGGGAGAAGATTGTTATTGCGTAGTTTGGTGCGGACATCTGCTGAAAACAAAAAACACAGTATTTCTGCAACGTGTGAACTCGCCCTTACAGAAACAAAAAAAGTCATATGTCATGTAGTGAAGCTACATAAAGATGAGAAAGTTCTGGCGGCTCCGACTGTGAATGAAGGAACAAAAAATAATTCACAGGTCCCAACTAGAGAGGAGCAGGACGCACAGATGACGTTGCGCTGCCCCGGGTGATCAAAAGCCGCCGGGGACACCGGAAGATAAGAGACTCGCGGCCTCCTGGCCAGCCGCCCAGTACCACTCATCTGGACGCTGGACCAGAGACCCGTGAATTGATCCGCTCATCTCTAGTCCCAACCATCCCGGACACAGCAGCCAGTCCCAGATTTGGGTCTTCGCCCTGCAGTCTCAAGCGTCTGCCGAGTCCCTCACTGCCAGAGCCCCTCTGACAACTCTTCCTGCCGGGGGATAAAGATAATGGTAAATGGCTGTGGATTGGGGTGTGGCCAGGGGCCAAAAATTACCGTGGCGTGCCACATGAGGTGTCCCTCTTTCGGTTATTCAAAAGTTGGGAGGTATGGTAACGTCATCTCTTAACCATCTAACATAATGTAAGTGTTGTATCTAATCTACGGTGGTGTACCGACTATTATAACAATGTAGCAAACCCTATTCCTAGTGTCAGAAAACCTGGATAACGTGTTACTTATTCAGTGTAACAGGCTCTAAGTGAAGATGGTCTTTAATGTGCCTTTTTGGCTTGCACCACCCATGGTATCACCGCTGTGTGTGTAATGTATACTTCGCAGATACAGAGGATTATAATGTAAAAGTCAGTTTATTTGAGATAAACTTGAGTCAAACTGGCGTTCAGCAGATTAATCTGAATAATCTGTAATTGTTTTTGCTATGTATACCCCTTTCACATCATGGAATAAATGGCGCTATAATAAATAAGAATAATTAATGTGCTGTAATATATTTCTGGGATCGTTTCACAGAAACCAGCCTGAGGGGTCTGGTGGCTTTTGGGCAGCTGATCTGCTCTCAGGATGTCCCCAGGGCAGGCTGTGGAGTCTACGGAAGCTGCAGCAACAAGCGGCTGACCAGAGGTTCCTTTTGAAATAACATGAAGGGGCTGATTAATGGAAATCAATGAGTCTACAGTCATATTCTGTTCCTCTAAGATCTAGATATTAACATGTAGTTTAATAATAGGTGGCATTGTGGAGAAATCCAGGTCTTTGTACCGCTGCCTGCAGGTAGTAATGGTTTAAGGGGCTGGAGCCATTGCCAGTTGATGAGAGAATCCTAGGAAATTCTGTAGTCACCGTGCCTTCATGGCACTGCACCAGAGCACAGCTTGGCATACTAAGTGGTGACGAGCCGCCTGAGGCCTGTGCCTAGTTTCCTTTGGTGGCCCCTGTAATATCAGCACTTAGTATCTGATTCATCAGGACTTAAGCCTGGTTTAGAAGTTATTCCAAAATGTTGCAACACTTGGAATTTCCTTGCTAATTCTGGCCAGATATGCCAAAGTGAGCAGAGGAAGGGCGGGACGGGGCATGTGGAAGCCCACGCGACAGATTCTTTAAAAATTCACTTTTGTGGCATAACCTTACACCAGAAATGTCCTCCAGCCCCGCACACCAGTAAGATGTTCCATCATTATGTGGCATGCATCTCTTAACGAATTAGGTGCATTTACTCCTGCTCACCCATCATTAAGACTTGTGAACACAACGCCAGGCTTAATGAATGGGGCCCTTAATGTACTGGGGGTGGGGGGTTAATGGGAAGAATACTGTTAGAGTAGAATGGAGCAGCACTGGAACAAGAAAAATGTGCATTATTATCTTGTAAAATGTTTCCTTTTATTGGACATCATAGGATCGATGGCTGGTATAATGGGGCATTATGACTTAAGGCAATGTGGCTGCAATGAAACAATATGGCTGTGGGCACTATAAGCGTTATTTTGAGGCACTATTAGGTCTATTCTTCAAACAGTTTCTAGAGTAAAAATACTTGAACTGTCATAAGATTTTTGTGCACTTTTGATGTTATTGTGCCAGTCCAGCCCAGCCCAGCTTCGCCAACTTATTGATATGTATGGGAAATAACGACCGTGACATACAGTTGCACCAAATTCATTCACCCCTGAGCCTGTTTTCACCTTGCTGACCAGTGTCACTTTATGTTTTAATAATTCTGGAACTCTTCAACCAATCCCAGTTATTCTGAGATTGTTTCTCCGTGACACATTATAATTTATGTTAGTCATAAATTTAGGTCCAAAGTTTTTTTTGCATTTATTAGTGAAAATATCGGAATTTTGACGAAAATTTAGAAAATTTTGCAATTTTCACACTTTCAATTTTTATATCCTTAAAGCAGTTAGTCATGCTGTACAAAATAATTTCAAAATAACATTTCCCATGTATCTACTTTACATCTGCATCATGTTTTATTTTTTTTTTTTAAGAAGTTAGAAGGGTTAAAAGTTTATCAGCAATTTCTAATTTTTCCAACAAAATTTACAAAACTTTTTTTTAGGGACCACATCAGGTTTGATGTGACCTTAAAGGGCCTCTAACACAGAAAATGCCCAAAAGTGACATCTTTTTAAAAAATGCATCACTCAAAGCGCTCAAAACCACATTCAAGAAGTTTATTAACCCTTCAGATGCTTCAGAGGAATTGAAGAAACGTGGAAGTAAAAAATGAACATTTTAATTTTTCCCACAAAAAATGTTTATTTATCCCCAAATTTTACATTTTTACAAGGGTAATAGGAGAAAATAAACCGTTCATTTTTTCTGTAATTTCTCATGAGTACGCCGACAACCCATATGTGGTGGACAACTACTGTTTGGGTGCATTGCAGTGCTCGGAAAAGAAGGCGCTCCATTTGACTTTTGTACTGCAAAATTGGCTGGAATAGATAGTTCACACCATGTCGCGAGTGCAGAGCCCCTGATGTGTCTAAACAGTCGAACCCCCCCCACAAGTGACCCTATTTTGGAAACTACACCCCTCAAAGAATTTATCTAGAGGTGTGGTGAGCAGCTTGAACCCACAGGTACTTCCAGGTACTTCACAGAATTTTATAATGATCCGTGTAAATGAAAAATTACATTTTTCCAACAAACATGTTCCTTTTGCCCCAAATTTTTCATTTTCACAAGATTAACAAGAGAAAATGGACCATACAATTTGTTGTGCAATTTTTCCTGAGTACCCCATGTGTGGTGGAAAAATACTGTTTGCGTGCATGGCAGAGCTTGGAAGGGAAGGAGCGCCAATTTTGGCTGGAACAGATTGCGGATGCCATGTCACATTTAAAAGCCACTGACATGCCAAAACAGCAGAAACCCCATTTTGGAAACTATACCTCTTGAGGAATTCATCTAGTGGTCTCGTGTGCATTTTTAACCCTCGAGCCTCAGAATTGTATAACTTTGGGCTGAGTCAATGGAAAATTACCATTTTTTCCTCTAAAATGTTACTTTGGCCTCAAGTTTTCAATTTTCAAAAGGCATAATAGGAGAAAATGGACCATCAGGGTATCCATCTAAATCTCCAAATGACGATTCAGATGAAACCCCGAGTGATCCATTCACTATAATGAGGCAGCAGAGATATTCTGGACTCCATCTGGTCTCTGTTCAGTGTTGTTCTTCTTTTCAGAAGTGCACAAAACTGTTGTCAATCGCACTTTTATGCACGCCTAAAAAGACGGACACCGCCGGATCATAGGCCAGACAGAGTCCACAGTGCCACCATCTGCCTCATTATAGGGAATCTTCCCCCCAGGGGTTCTGTCTGAATCGTGTATTTCAGAGATTTACACGTAAACCCCATTGTAAGCGCTCAGTGCAGAATAAATGTGCGCCGAGCATTTCTGCGATTTTTGGGAGGCTAAATGAACAAATCAACAGCAGGTGAAGAATTTGTTTTATTTATTTTTTACGCCGTTCCTCATGTGGTATAAGTGATTAGACAACTTTACTCTCTGGGTCGGTGCGATTGCAGCGATTACAGCGATCGCTTCATGTTTGGCAGCTGTCACACACTAAAAGATGCTTTTTTTTTTTTGAGAACTATAATTTTTCTACATTTCTGCCAACAGTCATGTGAGGGCTTATTTTTTGCGGGATGAGTTGGCGTTTTCATTGGTACCATTTTCGGACACATGACATTTTTTGATTGCTTTCTTTTCCAATTTTTGGGAGGTAGAATGAACAAAAACAGAAATTGTTAACTATTGTGACAGAATAGATGGGGTTGTTCCAGACGCGGCAATATGTTAACTTTTTTGTTTATTTTTGTTTTTACATAAAAATATGTATTTATGGGTATAATTTTTTTTATTCCTTTTTCATTATTTTGTGATTTTTAAATAAAATATTTTTACTATTTTTTTATTCTTTTTTTTTTGTTAGTTCCTCTATGGGACTTTAACTTTTAGCAGTCTGATCACTGGTATAATGCATTGCAATGCACTACCATTGCAATGCTTTATACCTGTTTGAGAAAAACATGCGTATGTGTCTTTTTATATAATGTATGTAAACATCTGGTTTCAACTGTATGTCCGTAGGAGAGGAAAGTGAAGCCAGTGCTGACTGTCACGCCAAAGATGGCTGCCCTCCTATTATATAAATCTCACTTTAACTCCACCACCAGCCTATCACATTCCTAGTTCCACATCCAACCTCCATATCAAACCCTGTAATAAATCCTTGTCATGACCTCAATAAACCCAGCCTTTTTGAGGCCTAGTTCTGTACGGCCATTAATAATGCACTGGTGTAAATAATATGTGTGAGGTAAATTGTGTGGAAAACCGGATTGTAATCAAGCTATGATTTCTTCAATTGGACTGCAATGTCCTGGACCATACGACTTGTACCAGTCATGTGACTTATGCTGCCCCAGGACTACAGCCATATTGGCCAAAGCTGTGATATCACAGAGGCACATACCAGCATGTGGAAGCATGGCGACATAGCGATGACATCACAATGGCAGGTGCCAGAATGTGGAATCTATGACAGCGATGACATCACAATAGATGCCAGCTTGTGGAATCTTCATGACATAGTGATGACATCACAATGGCAGGTGGCTACATAAACAGGAGCGCAGCTCAGGTGCTTTGCACTCGCTCACTGCAGGTGAGAGGAGACACACGGGAGCTCACAAACCACAAGGAAGGCAAGAAGAATCAATTGGAGAATAGGGACAGGAGAAGCCAAGAAGAACAGAATAACCCGCTTCTTAGGCTTCACTGAGCCATGACAAGACTGACAGGATGGAAGCGGAGGAGGAGACCCAGGACCCAGTCACATCCACCTGACTGATGAGAAAGGTGAGAAATTATGTAGATTATGTAGCAGCATTACAACTATTCTCGTTACCCATAGCAACCAGTCAGAGCTCAGCTTTATTAAAGGGGTATTCCCATCTCCAAAATCCTCTCCCAATATGGAGTAGGTGTAATAATATTAGCAAATACATCCGATTAGAAATGTAGAATAGTTTTTCTGATTCGCTATGTCTCTTCCCTCATGTGCAGGCATTGCAGGACTTTAGCTATCCATGGTTACGACCAATGATATAGCGATAGTTAATTAGCTAGTTGCTAGTGGTCGTAACCATGGATACCTAAGGTCCTGCAATGCCTGCACACGAGGAAAGAGACATAGTGAATCAGAAAAACTATTCTACATTTCTAATTGGAGGCATTTGCTAATATTATTATTATTACTACACCTACTACATATTGGGATAGGATCTTGGAGATGGGAATACCCTTTGAATCTCTGATTGCTATGGGTAACTAGGAGAGTTTTTTGTTGCTCAGCTTTGATAAGGGGTGACAGTTTTTACTAGACTAAGTGGATATCATTGGTGCAACCAGTGCAGCTGCACAGGGGGCTGATAGGTTAGGGGGCCACTCACCTTCATTTTGTTAATTCTGTGTATTGCTGTAGCAGTGCTGTCCACGTATATATTGATGCCGTGAGGCAGGGGAGTACGTAGAAATCATGATGCCCCATAGCAGAAGTTATAGTTGGGGCCTCCCCCTTCAAAGAAAAAAAAATGATATATGTCGGGGTCACAGAAGAGCATATCTCAATTTTCTAGCCTTTACATAGTAATTTTCCTCCTGCTGAAGTCCTCAATTCCTCTCTCATTGCCACCATAAAGTATGATGCCAACAGACGTGCCCCCCAAATACAGTATGATACCCCCATGGTGAATTCCTCCACCTTAGCCTCCACATGTACAGTAGGGTCATCAAACTGTGCGCCCCCCCTCAACTCCCAAGGAAAAGTAATGTGACCACAACACAGTGTGATCCCCCAACTGTGCCCCCCACACAGCCCTCTATGCAGTGTAATGGGCCTACATACAGTATAATGGCCCCACACTGTATAATAGTCCGCACTAGCCCTCCAAACAGTATAATGGACCCCACATAGGTCAAAGAGTAATATTCAGCTCACCCTTGAAGGATTCCCAGCGGGTTCCATATAACGAAGCACAGGATCCAGTCTCTGGCAGATGTAGAAGCAAGGTGAACGAATTGAAGTGAAGATCCAAATCCAGTATAAAAAAAAGTCTTTATTAGAACGATTGAAACAATGACATTGTTGTGACACACCATTAAGGTGTAGTTGATTGAAAATATTGTTTCCCCGTCATTTTCTGTGGCCAAATATTTTCTTATTGATAAAGCTATATGATGAATTATTTTGTGTGAGTTAAACTTATGTTTTTATTGACAACAATTTGGAGAACACAAAAGATTTTGATTGTTTTTTAACTCATTGTTTAGGAGGAGGTATGGCAACTAAAATACGATCATTAAAGGGGTAAATGCTTCTTGTGGCGCTTATATTATGGGTTCAATAATTTAACATTTTTATATAGAGAATTGTTTAAATGCTACTTCTGCGTCTTAAATTTTTATACCATTAAAAACTGAAAGGTCATCGGATCCGGGCCCGTTTGCCCACCTGACAATAGGTCATCGGATCGGGGCGCATATGCCCACTGGTCAACAGGTCATCGGATCCAGTCCCGTTTTCCATCCGGAAAACAGGTCATCAGATCGGGGCCCATCTGTCCACCGGACAACAGGTCATCGAATCCGGGCCCGTCTGCCCACCGGACAACAGGTCATCGGATCGGGGCCCATCTGCCCACCGGACAACAGGTCATCGGACCGGGGCCCTTCTACCCACCGGACAATAGGCCATCGGATCCAGTCCCGTTTTCCCATAGGAAAACAGGTCATCGGATCGGGGCCCATCTGCCCACCGGACAACAGGTCATCAGACCGGGGCCCTTATGCCCACCGGACAATAGGCCATCGGATCCAGTCCCGTTTTCACATAGGAAAACAGGTCATCGGATCGGGGCCCATCTGTCCACGGGACAACAGGTCATCGGATCCGGGCCCGTTTGCCCACCTGACAATAGGTCATCGGATCGGGGCGCATATGCCCACTGGACAACAGGTCATCAGATCCAGTCCCTTTTTCCCACCGGAAAACAGGTCATCGGATCGGGGCCCATCTGTCCACCGGACAACAGGTTGTCGGATTGAAGCCCATCTGCCCACCGGACAATAGGTCATCGGATCCAGTCCCGTTTTCCAACCGGACAACAGGTCATCGGATCGGGGCCCATCTATCCACCGGACAACAGGTTATCGGATCCGGGCCCGTCTGCCCACCGGACAACAGGTCATCGGATCAGGGTCCATCTGCTCACCGGACAACAGGTCATCGGATCGGGGCCCGTCTGCCCACCGGACAATAGGTCATCGGATCCAGTCCCGTTTTCCCACCTGAAAACAGGTCATCGGATCGGGGCCCATCTGTCCACCGGACAACAGGTCATCAGATCCGGTCCCGTCTGCCCACTGAACAACAGGTCATCGGATCGGGGCCCGTCTGCCCACCGGACAATAGGCCATCGGATCCAGTCCCGTTTTCCCACCGGACAAAAGGTCATCGGATTGGGGTGCATATGCCCACTGGACAACAGGTCATCGGATCCAGTCCCGTTTTCCCACCGGAAAACAGTTCATCGGATTGGGGCCCATCTGTCCACCGGACAACAGGTCATCGGATCCGGGCCCATCTGCCCACCGGACAACAGGTCATCGGATCGGGGCCCGTCTGCCCACCGGACAATAGGCCATCGGATCCAGTCCCGTTTACCCACCGGAAAACAGGTCATCGGATCGGGGCCCATCTGTCCAACGGTCAACAGGTTGTCGGATCGGGGGCCCATCTGCCCACCGGACAACAGGTCATCGGATCGGTGCCCATCTGTCCACCGGACAACAGGTTGCCTGATCGGGACCCATCTGCCCACCGGACAACAGGTCATCGGATCGGGGCCTATCTGTCCACTGGACAACAGGTCATCGGATCCAGTCCCGTTTTCCCACTTGAAAACAGGTCATCGGATCGGGGCCCATCTGTCCACCGGACAACAGGTCATCGGATCCGGTCCCGTCTGCCCACTGAACAACAGGTCATCGGATCGGGGCCCGTCTGCCAACCGGACAATAGGCCATCGGATCCAGTCCCGTTTTCCCACCGGAGAATAGGTCATCGGATTGGGGTGCATATGCCCACTGGACAACAGGTCATCGGATCCAGTCCCGTTTTCCCACCGGAAAACAGTTCATGGGATTGGGGCCCATCTGTCCACCGGACAACAGGTCATCGGATCCGGGCCCATCTGCCCACCGGACAACAGGTCATCGGATCGGGGCCCGTCTGCCCACCGGACAATAGGCCATCGGATCCAGTCCCGTTTACCCACCGGAAAACAGGTCATCGGATGGGGGCCCATCTGCCCACTGGACAACAGGTCATCGGATCGGTGCCCATCTGTCCACCGGACAACAGGTTGCCTGATCGGGACCCATCGGCCCACGGGACAACAGGTCATCGGATCGGGGCCTATCTGTCCACTGGACAACAGGTCATCGGATCCAGTCCCGTTTTCCCACTTGAAAACAGGTCATCGGATCGGGGCCCATCTGTCCACTGGACAACAGGTCATCGGATCGGGGGCCCATCTGCCCACCGGACAACAGGTCATCGGATCGGGGGCCCATCTGCCCACCGGACAACAGGTCATCGGACCGGGGCCCTTCTGCCCACCGGACAATAGGCCATCGGATCCAGTCCCGTTTTCCCATAGGAAAACAGGTCATCGGATCGGGGCCCATCTGTCGACGGGACAACAGGTGATCGGATCCGGGCCCGTTTGCCCTCCTGACAATAGGTCATCGGATCGGGGCGCATATGCCCACTGGACAACAGGTCATCGGATCCAGTCCCGCTTTCCCACCGGAAAACAGGTTATCGGATTGGGGCCTATCTGCCCACCGGACAACAGGTCATCGGAGCGGGGCCCGTCTGCCCACCGGACAATAGGCCATCGGATCCAGTCCCGTTTTCCCATCAGAAAACAGGTCATCGGATTGGGGCCCATCTGTCCACGGGACAACAGGTCATCGGATCCGTTTGACCACCTGACAATAGGTCATCGGATCGGGGCGCATATGCCCACTGGACAACAGGTCATCGGATCCAGTCCCGTTTTCCCACCGGAAAGCAGGTCATCGGATCGGGGCCCATCTGTCCACCGGACAACAGGTTGTCGGATCGGGGCCCATCTGCCCACCGGACAACAGGTCATCGGATCGGTGCCCGTCTGTCCACCGGACAACAGGTTGTCGGATCGGGACCCATCTGCCCACCGGACAACAGGTCATAGGCCCCGATCCGATCTGTCCACTGGACAACAGGTTGTCGGATTGGGACCCATCTGCCCACCGGAAAACAGGTCATCGGATTGGGGCCCATCTGCCCACCGGACAACAGGTCATCGGATCCGGGCCCTTCTGCCCACCGGACAACAGGTCATCGGATCGGGACCCATCTGCCCACCGGACAACAGGTCATCGGATCGGGGCCCGTCTGCCCACCGGACAATAGGCCATTGGATCCAGTCCCGTTTTCCCATGGGAAAACAGATCATAGAATTAGAGCCCATCTGTCCACGGGACAACAGGTCATCGGATCCGGGCCCGTTTGCCCACCTGACAATAGGTCATCGGATCGGGGCGCATATGCCCACTGGACCACAGGTCATCGGATCCAGTCCCGTTTTCCAACCGGACAACAGGTCATCGGATCCGGGCCCGTCTGCCCACCGGACAACAGGTCATTGGATCAGGGCCCATCTGCTCACCGGACAACAGGTCATCGGATCGGGGCCCGTCTGCCCACCGGACAATAGGCCATCGGTTCCAGTCCCGTTTACCCACCGGAAAACAGGTCATCGGATCGGGGCCCATCTGTCCACAGGACAACATGTTGTCGGATCGGGACCCATCTGCCCACCGGACAACAGGTCATCGGATCGGTGCCCAACTGTCCACCGGACAACAGGTTGCCTGATCGGGACCCATCTGCCCACCGGACAACAGGTCATCGGATCGGGGCCTATCTGTTCACTGGACAATAGGTCATCGGATCCAGTCCCGTTTTCCCACTTGAAAACAGGTCATTGGATCGGGGCCCATCTGTCCACCGGACAACAGGTCATCGGAACCGGGCCCGTCTGCCCACCGGACAACAGGTCATCGGATCGGGGCCAATCTGCCCACCGGACAACAGGTCATCGGATCGGGGCCCGTCTGCCCATCGGACAACAGGTCATCGGATCGGGGCCCATCTGCCCACCGGACAACAGGTCATCGGACCGGGGCCCTTCTGCCCACCGGACAATAGGCCATCGGATCCAGTCCCGTTTTCCCATAGGAAAACAGGTCATCGGATCGGGGCCCTTCTGTCCACGGGACAACAGGTCATCGGATCCGGGCCCGTTTGCCCACCTGACAATAGGTCATCGGATCGGGGCCCATCTGTCCACCAGACAACAGGTTGTCGGAGTGAAGCCCATCTGCCCACCGGACAATAGGTCATCGGATCCAGTCCCGTTTTCCAACCGGACAACAGGTCATCGGATCGGGGCCCATCTGTCCACCGGACAACAGGTTATCGGGACGGGCCCGTCTGCACACCGGACAACAGGTCATCGGATCGGGGCCCATCTGCTCACCGGACAACAGGTCATCGGATCGGGGCCCGTCTGCCCACCGGACAATAGGTCATCGGATCCAGTCCCGTTTTCCCACCTGAAAACAGGTCATCGGATCGGGGCCCATCTGTCAACTGGACAACAGGTCATCAGATCCGGGCCCGTCTGCCCACTGGACAACAGGTCATCGGATCAGGGCCCATCTGCCCACCGGACAACAGGTCATCGGATCGGGGCCCGTCTGTCCACCGGACAATAGGCCATCAAATCCAGTCCCGTTATCCCACCGGAAAACAGTTCATCGGATCGGGGCCCATCTGTCCACCGGACAACAGGTCATCGGATCCAGGCCCGTTTGCCCACCTGACAATAGGTCATCAGATCGGGGTGCATATGCCGACTGGACAACAGGTCATCGGATCCAGTCCCGTTTTCCCACTGGAAAACCGGTCATCAGATCGGGGCCCATCTGTCCACCGGACAACAGGTCATCGGATCCGGGCCCGTCTGCCCACCGGACAACAGGTTATCGGACCGGGGCCCGTCTGCTCACCGGACAATAGGCCATCGGATCCAGTCCCGTTTTCCCATAGGAAAACAGGTCATCGGATCGGGGCCCATCTGTCCACGGGACAACAGGTCATCGGATCCGGGCCCGTTTGCCCACCTGACAATAGGTCATCGGATCGGGGCGCATATGCCCACTGGACAACAGGTCATCGGATCCAGTCCCGTTTTCCCAGCGGAAAACAGGTTATCGGATCGGAGCCCATCTGTCCACTGGACAACAGGTTGTCGGATTGAAGCCCATGCGCCCACCAGACAATAGGTCATCGGATCCAGTCCCGTTTTCCAACCGGACAACAGGTCATCAGATCGGGGCCCATCTGTCCACCAGACAACAGGTTATCGGATCCGGGCACGTCTGCCCACCAGACAACAGGTCATCGGATCAGGGCCCGTCTGCTCACCGGACAACAGGTCATCGGATCGGGGCCCGTCTGCCCACCGGACAATAGGTCATCGGATCCAGCCCCGTTTTCCCACCTGAAAACAGGTCATCGGATCGGGGCCCATCTGTCCACCGGACAACAGGTCATCGGATCCGGTCCCGTCTGCCCACTGGACAACAGGGCATCGGATCGGGGCCCGTCTGCCCACCGGACAATAGGCCATCGGATCCAGTCCCGTTTTCCCACCGGAAAACAGTTCATCGGATCGGGGCCCATCTGTCCACCGGACAACAGGTCATCGGATCCGGGCCCGTTTGCCCACCGGACAATAGGTCATCGCATCGGGGTGCATATGCCCACTGGACAACAGGTCATCGGATCCAGTCCCGTTTTCCCACCGGAAAACAGTTCATCGGATCGGGGCCCATCTGTCCACCGGACAACAGGTCATCGGATCCGGGCCCATCTGCCCACCGGACAACAGGTCATCGGATCGGGGCCCGTCTGCCCACCGGACAATAGGCCACCGGATCCAGTCCCGTTTACCCAGCGGAAAACAGGCCATCGGATCGGGGCCCATCTGTCCACGGGACAACAGTTCATCGGATCTGGGCCCGTTTGCCCGCCTGACAATAGGTCAACGGATCGGGGCGCATATGCCCACTGAACAACAGGTCATCGGATCCAGTCCCTTTCTCCCACCGGAAAACAGGTCATCGGATCGGGGCCCATCTGTCCACCGGACAACAGGTTGTCGGATCGGGGCCCATCTGCCCACCGGACAACAGGTCATCGGATCGGTGCCCGTCTGTCCACCGGACAACAGGTTGTCGGATCGGGACCCATCTGCCCACCGGACAACAGGTCATCGGATCGGGGCCTATCTGTCCACTGGACAACAGGTTGTCGGATTGGGACCCATCTGCCCACCGGAAAACAGGTCATCGGATTGGGGCCCATCTGCCCACCGGACAACAGGTCATCGGATCCGGGCCCTTCTGCCCACCGGACAACAGGTCATCGGATCGGGACCCATCTGCCCACCGGACAACAGGTCATCGGATCGGGGCCCGTCTGCCCACCGGACAATAGGCCATCGGATCCAGTCCCGTTTTCCCATGGGAAAACAGGTCATCGAATTGGAACCCATCTGTCCACGGGACAACAGGTCATCGGATCCGGGCCCGTTTGCCCACCTGACAATAGGTCATCGGATCGGGGCGCATATGCCCACTGGACCACAGGTCATCGGATCCAGTCCCGTTTTCCAACCGGACAACAGGTCATCGGATCGGGGCCCATCTGTCCACCGGACTACAGGTTATCGGATCCGGGCCCCTCTGCCCACCGGACAACAGGTCATTGGATCAGGGCCCATCTGCTCACCGGACAACAGGTCATCAGATATGGGCCCGTCTGCCCACCGGACAATAGGTCATCGGATCCAGTCACGTTTTCCCATCTGAAAACAGGTCATCGGATCGGGGCCAATCTGTCCACCGGACAACAGGTCGTCGGATCCGGGCCCGTCTGCCCACTGGACAACAGGTCATCGGATCGGGACCCATCTACCCACTGGACAACAGGTCATCGGATCGGGGCCCGTCTGCCCACCGGACAATAGGCCATCGGATCCAGTCCCGTTTTCCCACCGGAAAACAGGTCATCGGATCGGGGCACATATGTCCACCGGACAAAAGGTCATCGGATCCGGGCCCGTTTGCCCACCTGACAATAGGTCATCGGATCCGGGCTCTTATGCCCACTGGACAACAGGTCATCGGCTCCAGTCCCGTTTTCCCACCTGAAAACAGGTCATCGGATCGGGGCCCATCTGTCCACCGGACAACAGGTCATCCGAACCGGGCCCGTCTGCCCACCGAACAACAGGTCATCGGATCCAGTCCCGTTTTCCCACCGGAAAACAAGTCATCAGATCGGGGCCCATCTGTCCACCGGACAACAGATTGTCGGATTGAAGCCCATCTGCCCACCGGACAATAGGTCATCGGATCCAGTCCCGTTTTCCAACCGGACAACAAGTCATCGGATCGGGGCCCATATGTCCACCGGACAACAGGTCATCGAATCCAGGCCCGTTAGCCCAACTAACAATAGGTCATCGGATCGGGGCTCATACGCCCACTGGACAACAGGTCATCTGATCCAGTCCCGTTTTCCCACCTGAAAACAGCTCATCGGATCGGGGCCCATCTGCCCACCAGACAACAGGTCATCGGATCGGGGTCCATCTGCCCATGGGACAACAGGTCATCGGATCGGGGCCCGTCTGCCCACCGGACAATAGGCCATCGGATCCAGTCCCGTTTTCCCACCGGAAAACAGGTCATCGGATAGGGGCCCATCTGTCCACCGGACAACAGGTCATCGGATCCGGGCCCGTTTGCCCACCTGACATTAGGTCATCGGATCGGGGCGCTTATGCCCACTGGACAACAGGTCATCGGATCCAGTCCCGTTTTCCCACCTGAAAATAGGTCATCGGATCGGGGCCTATCTCTCCATCGGACAACAGGTCATCGGATTCAGTCCCGTTTTCCCGCCGGACAACAGGTCATCGGATCGGGAACCATCTGCCCACCGGACAACAGGTCATCAGATCGGGGCCCGTCTGCCCGCAAGACAATAGGCCATCGGATCCAGTCCCTTTTTCCCATCGGAAAACAGGTCATCGGATTGGGGCCCATCTGTCCCCGGGACAACAGGTCATCGGATCCGGGCCCGTTTGCTCACTTGACATTAGGTCATCGGATCGGGGCGCATATGCCCACTGGAGAACAGTTCATCGGATCCAGTCCCGTTTTCCCAATGGAAAACAGGTCATCGGATCGGGGCCCATCTGTCCACCGGACAACAGGTTATCGGATCAGGACCCGTCTGCCCACCGGACAACAGGTCATCGGATCGGGGCCCGTCTGCCCACCGAACAAAATAGGTCATCGGATCCAGTCCCGTTTTCCCATCTGCAAACAGGTCATCGGATCGGGGCTCATCTGTCCACCGGACAACAGGTCATCGGATCCGGGCCCGTTTGCCCACCTGACAATAGGTCATCGGATGGCGGCTCATATGCCCACTGAACAACAGGTCTTCGGATCCAGTCCCGTTTTCCTACCTGAAAACAGGTCATCGGATCAGGGCCCATCTGTCCACCGGACAACAGGTCATCGGAACCGGGCCCTTCTGACCACCGGACAACAGGTCATTGGATTGGGGCCCATCTGCCCACCGGACAACAGGTTATCGGATCGGGGCCCGTCTGCCCACCGGACAATAGGCCATCGGATCCAGTCCCGTTTACTCACCGGAAAACAGGTCATCGGATCGAGGCCCATCTGTCCACGTGACAACAGGTCATCGGATCCGGGCCCGTTTGCCCACCTGACAATAGGTCATCGGATCGGGGAGCATATGCCCACTGTACAACAGGTCATCGGATCCAGTCCCGTTTTCCCACCGGACAACAGGTCATCGAATCGGGACCCATCTGCCCACCGGACAACAGGTCATCGGATCGGGGCCCGTCTACCCGCCAGACAATAGGCCATCGGATCCAGACCCGTTTTCCCATCGGAAAACAGGTCATCGGATCGGGGCCCATCTGTCCATGGGACAATAGGTCATCGGATCCGGGCCCGTCTGCCCTCCGGACAACAGGTCATCGGATCGGGGCCCATCTGTCCACCGGACAACAGTTAATCGGATCCGGTCCCGTCTACCCACTGGAGAACAGGTCATCGGATCGGGGCCCGTCTGCCCACCGGACAAAAGGCCATCGGATCCAGTCCCGTTTTACCACCGGAAAACAGTTCATCGGATCGGGGCCCATCTGCCCACCGGACAACTGGTCATCGGAACCGGGCCCGTCTGCCCACCGGACAGCAGGTCATCGGATCCAGTCCCGTTTTCCCACCGAAGAACAGGTCATCAGATCGGGCCCATCTGTCCACCAGACAACAGGTCATCGGATCCGATGACCTATCTGCCCACCGGACAGCAGGTCATCGGATCCAGTCCCGTTTTCCCACCGAAAAACAGGTCATCAGATCGGGCCCATCTGCCCACCGGACAACAGGTCATCGGACCGGGGCCCGTCTGCCCACCGGACAATAGGCCATCGGATCCAGTCCCGTGTTCCCATAGGAAAACAGGTCATCGGATCGGGGCCCATCTGTCCACGGGACAACAGGTCATCGGATCCAGTCCCGTTTTCCCACCGGAAAAGAGGTCATCGTCCCGTTTTCCCACCGGAAAACAGGTCATCAGATCGGGCCCATCTGTCCACCGGACAACAGGTCATCGGACCGGGGCCCATCTGTCCACCGGACAACAGGTCATCGGATCCAGTCCCGTTTTCCCACCGGAAAACAGGTCATCGGATCGGGAACCATCTGTCCACCGGACAACAGGTTGTCGGATTGAAGCCCATCTGCCCACTGGACAATAGGTAATCGGATCCAGTCCCGTTTTCCAACCGGACAACAAGTCATCGGATCGGGGCCCTTCTGTCCACCAGACAACAGGTTATCGGATCCGGGCCCGTCTGCCCACCGGACAACAGGTCATCGGATCAGGGCCCATGTGCTCACCGGACAACAGGTCATCGGATCGGGGCCCGTCTGCCCACCGGACAATAGGTCATCGGATCCAGTCCCGTTTTCCCACCGGAAAACAGGTCATCGGATCGGGGCCCATCTGTCCACCGGACAACAGGTCATCGGATCCGGTCCCGTCTACTCACTGGACAACAGGTCATCGGATCCGGTCCCGTCTGCCCACTGGACAACAGGGCATCGGATCGGGGCCAGTCTGCCCACCGGACAATAGGCCATCGGATCCAGTCCCGTTTTCCCACCGGAAAACAGTTCATCGGATCGGGGCCCATCTGTCCACCGGACAACAGGTCATCGGATCCGGGCCCGTTTGCCCACCTGACAATAGGTCATCGGATCGTGGTGCATATGCCCACTGGACAACAGGTCTTCGGATCCAGTCCCGTTTTCCCACCAGAAAACAGGTCATCGGATCGGGGCCCATCTGTCCACGGGACAACAGGTCATCGGATCCAGTCCCGTTTTTCCACCGGAAAACAGGTCATCGTCCCGTTTTCCCACCGAAAAACAGGTCATTAGATCGGGCCCATCTGTCCACCGCACAACAGGTAATCGGACCGGGGCCCATCTGTCCACCGGACAACAGGTCATCGGATCCAGTCCCGTTTTCCCACAGGAAAACAGGTCATCGGATCGGGGCCCATCTGTCCACCGGACAACAGGTCATCGGATCGGGGCCCGTCTGCCCACCGGACAATAGGTCATCGGATCCAGTCCCGTTTTCCCACCGGAAAACAGTTCATCGGATCGGGGCCCATCTGTCCACCAGACAACAGGTCATCGGATTGGGGCCCATCTGCCCACCGGACAACAGGTCATCGGATCGGGGCCCGTCTGCCCACCGGACAATAGGCCATCGGATCCAGTCCCGTTTTCCCACCGGACAACAGGTCATTGGATCGGGACCCATCTGCCCACCGGACAACAGGTCATCGGATCGGGGCCCGTCTGCCCGCGAGACAATAGGCCATCGGTTCCAGTTCCGCTTTCCCATCGGAAAACAGGTCATCGGATTGGGGCCCATCTGTCCACGGGATAACAGGTCATCGGATCCGGGCCCGTTTGCCCACCTGACAATAGGTCATCGGATCGGGGTGCATATGCCCACTGGACAACAGTTCATCGGATCCAGTAACGTTTTCCCACCGGAAAATAGCTCATCGGATCTGGGCCCATCTGTCCACCGGAAAACAGGTTGTCGGATTGAAGCCCATCTGCCCACCGGACAATAGGTCATCGGATCCAGTCCCGTATTGCAACCGGGCAACAGGTCATCGGATCGGGGCACATCTGTCCACCGGACAACAGGTTAGCGGATCAGGGCCCGTCTGCCCACCGGACAACAGGTCATTGGATATTTGATCAGGGCCCATCTGCTCACCGGACAACAGGTCATTGGATCGGGGCCCGTCTGCCCACCGGACAATAGGTCATCGGATCCAGTCCCGTTTTCCCATCTGAAAACAGGTCATCTGATCGGGGCCCATATGTCCACCAGACAACAGGTCATCGGATCCGGGCCCGTCTGCCCACTGGACAACAGGCCATCGAGTCGGGACCCATCTGCCCACTGGACAACAGGTCATCGGATCGGGGCCCGTCTGCCCACCGGACAATAGGCCATCAGATCCAGTCTCGTTTTCCCATCGGAAAACAGGTCATCGGATCGGGGCCCATATGTCCACTGGACAACAGGTTGTCGGACTGAAGCCCATCTGCCCACCGGACAAGAGGTCATCGGATCCAGTCCCGTTTTCCAACCGGACAACAGGTCATCGGATAGGGGCCCATCTGTCCACCGGACAACAGGTTATCGGATCAGGGCCCGTCTGCCCACCGGACAACAGGTCATTGGATCAGGGCCCATCTGCTCACCGGACAACAGGTCATCGGATTGGGGCCCATCTGTCCACGGGATAACAGGTCATCGGATCCGGGCCCGTTTGCCCACCTGACAATAGGTCATCGGATCGGGGTGCATATGCCCACTGGACAACAGTTCATCGGATCCAGTAACGTTTTCCCACTGGAAAATAGCTCATCGGATCTGGGCCCATCTGTCCACCGGACAACAGGTTGTCGGATTGAAGCCCATCTGCCCACCGGACAATAGGTCATCGGATCCAGTCCCGTTTTACAACCGGGCAACAGGTCATTGGATCGGGGCACATCTGTCCACCGGACAACAGGTTAGCGGATCAGGGCCCGTCTGCCCACCGGACAACAGGTCATTGGATATTTGATCAGGGCCCATCTGCTCACCGGACAACAGGTCATTGGATCGGGGCCCGTCTGCCCACCGAACAATAGGTCATCGGATCCAGTCCCGTTTTCCCATCTGAAAACAGGTCATCGGATCGGGGCCCATATGTCCACCAGACAACAGGTCATCGGATCCGGGCCCGTCTGCCCACTGGACAACAGGCCATCGAGTCGGGACCCATCTGCCCACTGGACAACAGGTCATCGGATCGGGGCCCGTCTGCCCACCGGACAATAGGCCATCAGATCCAGTCCCGTTTTCCCATCGGAAAACAGGTCATCGGATCGGGGCCCATATGTCCACTGGACAACAGGTTGTCGGACTGAAGCCCATCTGCCCACCGGACAAGAGGTCATCGGATCCAGTCCCGTTTTCCAACCTGACAACAGGTCATCGGATAGGGGCCCATCTGTCCACCGGACAACAGGTTATCGGATCAGGGCCCGTCTGCCCACCGGACAACAGGTCATTGGATCAGGGCCCATCTGCTCACCGGACAACAGGTCATTGGATCGGGGCCCGTCTGCCCACCGGACAATAGGTCATCGGATCCAGTCCCGTTTTCCCATCTGAAAACAGGTCATCGGATCGGGGCCCATCTGTCCACTGGACAACAGGTCATCGGGTCGGGACCCAGCGGCCCACTGGACAACAGGTCATCGGGTCGGGACCCAGCGGCCCACTGGACAACAGGTCATCGGATCGGGGCCCGTCTGCCCACCGGACAATAGGCCATCAGATCCAGTCCCGTTTTCCCATCGGAAAACAGGTCATCGGATCGGGACCCATCTGCCCACTGGACAACATGTCATCGGATCGGGGCCCGTCTGCCCGCCAGACAATGGGCCATCGGATCCAGTCCCGTTTTCCCATCAGAAAACAGGTCATCGGATCGGGGTCCATCTGTCCACGGGCCAACAGGTCATCGGAACCGGGCCCGTTTGCCCACCTGACAATAGGTCATCGGATCGGGGCGCATATGCCCACTGGACAACAGGTCATCGGATCCAGTCCCGTTTTCACACCTGAAAACAGGTCGTCGGATCGGAGCCCATCTCTCCACCGGACAACAGGTCATCGGATCCGGGCCCGTCTTCCCACCGGACAACAGGTCATCGGATCGGGACCCATCTGCCCACCGGACAACAGGTCATCGGATCGGGGCCCGTCTGCCCACCGGACAATAGCCCATCGGAAAACAGGTCATCGGATTGGGTCCCATCTGTCCACGGGACAACAGGTCATCGGATCCGGGCTCGTTTGCCCACCTAAAAATAGGTCATCGGATCGGGGCGCATATGCCCACTGGACAACAGGAACAGGTCATCGGATCCAGTCCCGTTTTCCCACCGGAAAACAGGTCATCGGATCGGGGACCATCTGTCCACCGGACAACAAGTCATCGGATCTGGGCCCATCTGCCCACTGGACAACAGGTCATCGGGTCGGGACCCATCGGCCCACTGGACAACAGGTCATCGGATCGGGGCCCGTCTGCCCACCAGACAACAGGTCATTGGATCAGGGCCCATCTGCTCACCGGACAACAGGTCATCGGATCGGGGCCCGTCTGCCCACCGGACAATAGGTCATCGGATCCAGTCCCGTTTTCCCATCTGAAAACAGGTCATCGGATCGGGGCCCATCTGTCCACCGGACAACAGGTCATCGGATCTGGGCCCATCTGCCCACTGGACAACAGGTCATCGGGTCGGGACCCATCGGCCCACTGGACAATAGGTCATCGGATCGGGGCCCGTCTGCCCACCGAACAATAGGCCATCAGATCCAGTCCCGTTTTCCCATCGGAAAACAGGTCATCGGATCGGGGCGCATATGCCCACTGGACAACAGGTCATCGGATCCAGTCCCGTTTTCCCACCTGAAAACAGGTCATCGGATCGGAGCCCATCTCTCCACCGGACAACAGGTCATCGGATCCGGGCCCGTCTTCCCACCGGACAACAGGTCATCGGATCGGGACCCATCTGCCCACCGGACAACAGGTCATCGGATCGCGGCCCGTCTGCCCACCGGACAATAGCCCATCGGAAAACAGGTCATCGGATTGGGTCCCATCTGTCCACGGGACAACAGGTCATCGGATCCGGGCTCGTTTGCCCACCTGAAAATAGGTCATCGGATCGGGGCGCATATGCCCACTGGACAACAGGAACAGGTCATCGGATCCAGTCCCGTTTTCCCACCGGAAAACAGGTCATCGGATCTGGGCCCATCTGTCCACCGGACAACAGGTCATCGGATCTGGGCCCATCTGCCCACTGGACAACAGGTCATCGGGTCGGGACCCATCGGCCCACTGGACAACAGGTCATCTGATCGGGGCCCGTCTGCCCACCAGAGAACAGGTCATTGGATCAGGGCCCATCTGCTCACCGGACAACAGGTCATCGGATCGGGGCCCGTCTGCCCACCGGACAATAGGTCATCGGATCCAGTCCCGTTTTCCCATCTGAAAACAGGTCATCGGATCGGGGACAATCTGTCCACCGGACAACAGGTCATCGGATCTGGGCCCATCTGCCCACTGGACAACAGGTCATCGGGTCGGGACCCATCGGTCCACTGGACAATAGGTCATCGGATCGGGGCCCGTCTGCCCACCGGACAATAGGCCATCAGATCCAGTCCCGTTTTCCCATCGGAAAACAGGTCATCGGATCGGGGCCCATATGTCCACCGGACAACAGGTCATCGGATTTGGGCCCGTTTGCCCACCTGACAATAGGTCATCGGATCGGGGCTCATATGCCCACCGGACAACAGAACATCGGATCGGGGGCCCGTCTGCCCGCCAGACAATGGGCCATCGGATCCAGTCCCGTTTTCCCATCAGAAAACAGGTCATCGGATCGGGACCCATCTGCCAATGGACAACATGTCATCGGATCGGGGCCCGTCTGCCCGCCAGACAATGGGCCATCGGATCCAGTCCCGTTTTCCCATCAGAAAACAGGTCATCGGATCGGGGTCCATCTGTCCACGGGCCAACAGGTCATCGGATCCGGGCCCGTTTGCCCACCTGACAATAGGTCATCGGATCCAGTCCCGTTTTCCAACCGGACAACAGGTCATCGGATCGGGGCCCATCTGTCCACCGGACAACAGGATATCGGATCCGGGCCCGTCTGCCCACCGGACAACAGGTCATTGGATCAGGGCCCATCTGCTCACCTGACAATAGGTCATCGGATCGGGGCCAATCTGCCCACCGGACAACAGGTCATCGGATCGGGGCCCGTCTGCCCATCGGACAACAGGTCATCGGATCGGGGCCCATCTGCCCACCGGACAACAGGTCATCGGACCGGGGCCCTTCTGCCCACCGGACAATAGGCCATCGGATCCAGTCCCGTTTTCCCATAGGAAAACAGGTCATCGGATCGGGGCCCTTCTGTCCACGGGACAACAGGTCATCGGATCCGGGCCCGTTTGCCCACATGACAATAGGTCATCGGATCGGGGCGCATATGCCCACTGGACAACAGGTCATCGGATCCAGTCCCTTTTTCCCACCGGAAAACAGGTCATCGGATCGGGGCCCATCTGTCCACCGGACAACAGGTTGTCGGAGTGAAGCCCATCTGCCCACCGGACAATAGGTCATCGGATCTAGTCCCGTTTTCCAACCGGACAACAGGTCATCGGATCGGGGCCCATCTGTCCACCGGACAACAGGTTATCGGATCCGGGCCCGTCTGCACACCAGACAACAGGTCATCGGATCGGGGCCCATCTGCTCACCGGACAACAGGTCATCGGATCGGGGCCCGTCTGCCCACCGGACAATAGGTCATCGGATCCAGTCCCGTTTTCCCACCTGAAAACAGGTCATCGGATCGGGGCCCATCTGTCAACTGGACAACAGGTCATCAGATCCGGGCCCGTCTGCCCACTGGACAACAGGTCATCGGATCAGGGCCCATCTGCCCACCGGACAACAGGTCATCGGATCGGGGCCCGTCTGTCCACCGGACAATAGGCCATCAAATCCAGTCCCGTTTTCCCACCGGAAAACAGTTCATCGGATCGGGGCCCATCTGTCCACCGGACAACAGGTCATTGGATCAGGGCCCATCTGCTCACCGGACAACAGGTCATCGGATCGGGGCCCGTCTGCCCACCGGACAATAGGTCATCGGATCCAGTCCCGTTTTCCCATCTGAAAACAGGTCATCGGATCGGGGCCCATCTGTCCACCGGACAACAGGTCATCGGATCTGGGCCCATCTGCCCACTGGACAACAGGTCATCGGGTCGGGACCCATCGGCCCACTGGACAATAGGTCATCGGATCGGGGCCCGTCTGCCCACCGAACAATAGGCCATCAGATCCAGTCCCGTTTTCCCATCGGAAAACAGGTCATCGGATCGGGGCTCATATGCCCACCGGACAACAGATCATCGGATCGGGGGCCCGTCTGCCCGCCAGACTATGGGCCATCGGATCCAGTCCCGTTTTCCCATCAGAAAACAGGTCATCGGATCGGGGTCCATCTGTCCACGGGCCAACAGGTCATCGGATCCGGGCCCGTTTGCCCACCTGACAATAGGTCATCGGATCCAGTCCTGTTTTCCAACCGGACAACAGGTCATCGGATCGGGGCCCATCTGTCCACCGGACAACAGGATATCGGATCCGGGCCCGTCTGCCCACCGGACAACAGGTCATTGGATCAGGGCCCATCTTTTCACCTGACAATAGGTCATCGGATCAGGGCCAATCTGCCCACCGGACAACAGGTCATCGGGTCGGGACCCAGCGGCCCACTGGACAACAGGTCATCGGATCGGGGCCCGTCTGCCCACCGGACAATAGGCCATCAGATCCAGTCCCGTTTTCCCATCGGAAAACAGTTCATCGGATCGGGACCCATCTGCCCACTGGACAACATGTCATCGGATCGGGGCCCGTCTGCCCGCCAGACAATGGGCCATCGGATCCAGTCCCGTTTTCCCATCAGAAAACAGGTCATCGGATCGGGGTCCATCTGTCCACGGGCCAACAGGTCATCGGATCCGGGCCCGTTTGCCCACCTGACAATAGGTCATCGGATCGGGGCGCATATGCCCACTGGACAACAGGTCATCGGATCCAGTCCCGTTTTCCCACCTGAAAACAGGTCATCGGATCGGAGCCCATCTCTCCACCGGACAACAGGTCATCGGATCCGGGCCCGTCTTCCCACCGGACAACAGGTCATCGGATCGGGACCCATCTGCCCACCGGACAACAGGTCATCGGATCGCGGCCCGTCTGCCCACCGGACAATAGCCCATCGGAAAACAGGTCATCGGATTGGGTCCCATCTGTCCACGGGACAACAGGTCATCGGATCCGGGCTCGTTTGCCCACCTGAAAATAGGTCATCGGATCGGGGCGCATATGCCCACTGGACAACAGGAACAGGTCATCGGATCCAGTCCCGTTTTCCCACCGGAAAACAGGTCATCGGATCTGGGCCCATCTGTCCACCGGACAACAGGTCATCGGATCTGGGCCCATCTGCCCACTGGACAACAGGTCATCGGGTCGGGACCCATCGGCCCACTGGACAACAGGTCATCTGATCGGGGCCCGTCTGCCCACCAGAGAACAGGTCATTGGATCAGGGCCCATCTGCTCACCGGACAACAGGTCATCGGATCGGGGCCCGTCTGCCCACCGGACAATAGGTCATCGGATCCAGTCCCGTTTTCCCATCTGAAAACAGGTCATCGGATCGGGGACAATCTGTCCACCGGACAACAGGTCATCGGATCTGGGCCCATCTGCCCACTGGACAACAGGTCATCGGGTCGGGACCCATCGGTCCACTGGACAATAGGTCATCGGATCGGGGCCCGTCTGCCCACCGGACAATAGGCCATCAGATCCAGTCCCGTTTTCCCATCGGAAAACAGGTCATCGGATCGGGGCCCATATGTCCACCGGACAACAGGTCATCGGATTTGGGCCCGTTTGCCCACCTGACAATAGGTCATCGGATCGGGGCTCATATGCCCACCGGACAACAGAACATCGGATCGGGGGCCCGTCTGCCCGCCAGACAATGGGCCATCGGATCCAGTCCCGTTTTCCCATCAGAAAACAGGTCATCGGATCGGGACCCATCTGCCAATGGACAACATGTCATCGGATCGGGGCCCGTCTGCCCGCCAGACAATGGGCCATCGGATCCAGTCCCGTTTTCCCATCAGAAAACAGGTCATCGGATCGGGGTCCATCTGTCCACGGGCCAACAGGTCATCGGATCCGGGCCCGTTTGCCCACCTGACAATAGGTCATCGGATCCAGTCCCGTTTTCCAACCGGACAACAGGTCATCGGATCGGGGCCCATCTGTCCACCGGACAACAGGATATCGGATCCGGGCCCGTCTGCCCACCGGACAACAGGTCATTGGATCAGGGCCCATCTGCTCACCTGACAATAGGTCATCGGATCGGGGCCAATCTGCCCACCGGACAACAGGTCATCGGATCGGGGCCCGTCTGCCCATCGGACAACAGGTCATCGGATCGGGGCCCATCTGCCCACCGGACAACAGGTCATCGGACCGGGGCCCTTCTGCCCACCGGACAATAGGCCATCGGATCCAGTCCCGTTTTCCCATAGGAAAACAGGTCATCGGATCGGGGCCCTTCTGTCCACGGGACAACAGGTCATCGGATCCGGGCCCGTTTGCCCACATGACAATAGGTCATCGGATCGGGGCGCATATGCCCACTGGACAACAGGTCATCGGATCCAGTCCCTTTTTCCCACCGGAAAACAGGTCATCGGATCGGGGCCCATCTGTCCACCGGACAACAGGTTGTCGGAGTGAAGCCCATCTGCCCACCGGACAATAGGTCATCGGATCTAGTCCCGTTTTCCAACCGGACAACAGGTCATCGGATCGGGGCCCATCTGTCCACCGGACAACAGGTTATCGGATCCGGGCCCGTCTGCACACCAGACAACAGGTCATCGGATCGGGGCCCATCTGCTCACCGGACAACAGGTCATCGGATCGGGGCCCGTCTGCCCACCGGACAATAGGTCATCGGATCCAGTCCCGTTTTCCCACCTGAAAACAGGTCATCGGATCGGGGCCCATCTGTCAACTGGACAACAGGTCATCAGATCCGGGCCCGTCTGCCCACTGGACAACAGGTCATCGGATCAGGGCCCATCTGCCCACCGGACAACAGGTCATCGGATCGGGGCCCGTCTGTCCACCGGACAATAGGCCATCAAATCCAGTCCCGTTTTCCCACCGGAAAACAGTTCATCGGATCGGGGCCCATCTGTCCACCGGACAACAGGTCATCGGATCCAGGCCCGTTTGCCCACCTGACAATAGGTCATCAGATCGGGGTGCATATGCCCACTGGACAACAGGTCATCGGATCCAGTCCCGTTTTCCCACTGGAAAACCGGTCATCAGATCGGGGCCCATCTGTCCACCGGACAACAGGTCATCGGATCCGGGCCCGTCTGCCCACCGGACAACAGGTCATCGGACTGGGGCCCGTCTGCTCACCGGACAATAGGCCATCGGATCCAGTCCCGTTTACCCACTGGAAAACAGGTCATCGGATCGGGGCCCATCTGTCCACGGTCCAACAGGTCATCGGATCTGGGCCCGTTTGTCCGCCTGACAATAGGTCATCAGATCGGGGCACATATGCCTACTGAACAACAGGTCATCGGATCCAGTCCCGCTTTTCCACCGGAAAACAGGTCATCGGATTGGGGCCCATCTGCCCACCGGACAACAGGTCATCGGATCGGGGCCCGTCTGCCCACCGGACAATAGGCCATCGGATCCAGTCCCGTTTTCCCACCGGACAACAGGTCATCGGATCGGGACCCATCTGCCCACCGGACAACAGGTCATCGGATCGGGGCCCGTCTGCCCGCGAGACAATAGGCCATCGGTTCCAGTTCCGCTTTCCCATCGGAAAACAGGTCATCGGATTGGGGCCCATCTGTCCACAGGATAACAGGTCATCGGATCCGGGCCCGTTTGCCCACCTGACAATAGGTCATAGGATCGGGGTCCATATGCCCACTGGACAACAGTTCATCGGATCCAGTAACGTTTTCCCACCGGAAAATAGCTCATCGGATCTGGGCCCATCTGTCCACCGGACAACAGGTTGTCGGATTGAAGCCCATCTGCCCACCGGACAATAGGTCATCGGATCCAGTCCCGTTTTACAACCGGGCAACAGGTCATCGGATCGGGGCACATCTGTCCACCGGACAACAGGTTAGCGGATCAGGGCCCGTCTGCCCAACGGACAACAGGTCATTGGATATTTGATCAGGGCCCATCTGCTCACCGGACAACAGGTCATTGGATCGGGGCCCGTCTGCCCACCGGACAATAGGTCATCGGATCCAGTCCCGTTTTCCCATCTGAAAACAGGTCATCGGATCGGGGCCCATATGTCCACCAGACAACAGGTCATCGGATCCGGGCCCGTCTGCCCACTGGACAACAGGCCATCGAGTCGGGACCCATCTGCCCACTGGACAACAGGTCATCGGATTGGGGCCCGTCTGCCCACCGGACAATAGGCCATCAGATCCAGTCCCGTTTTCCCATCGGAAAACAAGGTCATCGGATCGGGGCCCATATGTCCACTGGACAACAGGTTGTCGGACTGAAGCCCATCTGCCCACCGGACAAGAGGTCATCGGATCCAGTCCCGTTTTCCAACCGGACAACAGGTCATCGGATAGGGGCCCATCTGTCCACCGGACAACAGGTTATCGGATCAGGGCCCGTCTGCCCACCGGACAACAGGTCATTGGATCAGGGCCCATCTGCTCACCGGACAACAGGTCATCGGATCGGGGCCCGTCTGCCCACCGGACAATAGGTCATCGGATCCAGTCCCGTTTTCCCATCTGAAAACAGGTCATCGGATCGGGGCCCAGCGGCCCACTGGACAACAGGTCATCGGATCGGGGCCCGTCTGCCCACCGGACAATAGGCCATCAGATCCAGTCCCGTTTTCCCATCGGAAAACAGGTCATCGGATCGGGACCCATCTGCCCACTGGACAACATGTCATCGGATCGGGGCCCGTCTGCCCGCCAGACAATGGGCCATCGGATCCAGTCCCATTTTCCCATCAGAAAACAGGTCATCGGATCGGGGTCCATCTGTCCACGGGCCAACAGGTCATCGGATCCGGGCCCGTTTGCCCACCTGACAATAGGTCATCGGATCGGGGCGCATATGCCCACTGGACAACAGGTCTTCGGATCCAGTCCCGTTTTCCCACCTGAAAACAGGTCATCGGATCGGAGCCCATCTCTCCACCGGACAACAGGTCATCGGATCCGGGCCCGTCTTCCCACCGGACAACAGGTCATCGGATCGGGACCCATCTGCCCACCGGACAACAGGTCATCGGATCGGGGCCCGTCTGCCCACCGGACAATAGCCCATCGGATCCAGTCCCGTTTTCCCATCGGAAAACAGGTCATCGGATTGGGTCCCATCTGTCCACGGGACAACAGGTCATCGGATCTGGGCTCGTTTGCCCACCTGAAAATAGGTCATCGGATCGGGGCGCATATGCCCACTGGACAACAGGAACAGGTCATCGGATCCAGTCCCGTTTTCCCACCGGAAAACAGGTCATCGGATTGGGGACCATCTGTCCACCGGACAACAGGTCATCGGATCTGGGCCCATCTGCCCACTGGACAACAGGTCATCGGGTCGGGACCCATCGGCCCACTAGACAACAGGTCATCGGATCGGGGCCCGTCTGCCCACCAGACAACAGGTCATTGGATCAGGGCCCATCTGCTCACCGGACAACAGGTCATCGGATCGGGGCCCGTCTGCCCACCGGACAATAGGTCATCGGATCCAGTCCCGTTTTCCCATCTGAAAACAGGTCATCGGATCGGGGCCCATCTGTCCACCGGACAACAGGTCATCGGATCTGGGCCCATCTGCCCACTGGACAACAGGTCATCGGGTTGGGACCCATCGGCCCACTGGACAATAGGTCATCGGATCGGGGCCCGTCTGCCCACCGGACAATAGGCCATCAGATCCAGTCCCGTTTTCCCATCGGAAAACAGGTCATCGGATCGGGGCCCATATGTCCACCGGACAACAGGTCATCGGATTTGGGCCCGTTTGCCCACCTGACAATAGGTCATCGGATCGGGGCTCATATGCCCACCGGACAACAGATCATCGGATCGGGGGCCCGTCTGCCCGCCAGACAATGGGCCATCGGATCCAGTCCCGTTTTCCCATCGGAAAACAGGTCATCGGATCGGGACCCATCTGCCCACTGGACAACATGTCATCGGATCGGGGCCCGTCTGCCCGCCAGACAATGGGCCATCGGATCCAGTCCCGTTTTCCCATCAGAAAACAGGTCATCGGATCGGGGTCCATCTGTCCACGGGCCAACAGGTCATCGGATCCGGGCCCGTTTGCCCACCTGACAATAGGTCATCGGATCCAGTCCCGTTTTCCAACCGGACAACAGGTCATCGGATCGGGGCCCATCTGTCCACCGGACAACAGGATATCGGATCCGGGCCCGTCTGCCCACCGGACAACAGGTCATTGGATCAGGGCCCATATGCTCACCTGACAATAGGTCATCGGATCGGGGCGCATATGCCCACTGGACAACAGTTCATCGGATCCAGTACCGTTTTCCCACCTGAAAACAGGTCATCGGATCGGGGCCCATCTCTCCACCGGACAACAGGTCATCGGATCCGGGCCCGTCTTCCCACCGGACAACAGGTCATCGGATCGGGACCCATCTGCCCACCGGACAACAGGTCATCGGATCCAGTCCCGTTTACTCACCGGAAAACAGGTCATCGGATCGGGGCCCATCTGTCCACGTGACAACAGGTCATCGGATCCGGGCCCGTTTGCCCACCTGACGATAGGTCATCGGATCGGGGAGCATATGCCCACTGTACAACAGGTCATCGGATCCAGTCCCGTTTTCCCACCGGACAACAGGTCATCGAATCGGGACCCATCTGCCCACCGGACAACAGGTCATCGGATCGGGGCCCGTCTACCCGCCAGACAATAGGCCATCGGATCCAGACCCGTTTTCCCATCGGAAAACAGGTCATCGGATCGGGGCCCATCTGTCCATGGGACAATAGGTCATCGGATCCGGGCCCGTTTGCCCACCTGACAATAGGTCACCGGATCGGGGTGCATATGCCCACTGGACAACAGGTCATCGGATCCAGTCCCGTTTTCCCACCTAAAAACAGGTAAATGGATCGGGGCCCATCTCTCCACCGGACAACAGGTCATCGGATCCGGGCCCGTCTGCCCACCGGACAACAGGTCTTCGGATCGGGACCCATCTGCCCACCGGACAACAGGTCATTGGATCCAGTCCCGTTTTCCCACCGGAAAACAGGTCATCAGATCGGGGCCCATCTGTCCACCGGACAGCAGGTCATCGGATCCGGGCCCGTCTGCCCACCGGACAACAGGTCATCGGATCGGGGCCCATCTGCCCACCGGACAACAGGTCATCGGACCGGGGCCTGTCTGCCCACCGGACAATAGGCCATCGGATCCAGTCCCGTTTTCCCATAGGAAAACAGGTCATCGAATCGGGGCCCATCTGTCCACGGGACAACAGGTCATCGGATCCAGTCCCGTTTTCCCACAGGAAAACAGGTCATCGGATCGGGGCCCATCTGTCCACGGGATAACTGGTTGTCGGATTGAAGCCCATCTGACCACCGGACAATAGGTCATCGGATCCAGTCCCGTTTTCCAACCGGACAACAGCTCATCGGATCGGGGCCCATCTGTCCACCAGACAACAGGTTATCGGATCCGGGCCCGTCTGCCCAACGGACAACAGGTCATCGGATCATGGCCCATCTGCTCAACGGACAACAGGTCATCGAATCGGGGCCCATCTGTCCACGGGACAACAGGTCATCGGATCCAGTCCCGTTTTCCCACCGGAAAACAGGTCATCGGATCGGGGCCCATCTGTCCACCGGACAACTGGTTGTCGGATTGAAGCCCATCTGCCCACCGGACAATAGGTCATCGGATCCAGTCCCGTTTTCCAACCGGACAACAGGTCATCGGATCGGGGCCCATCTGTCCACCAGACAACAGGTTATCGGATCCGGGCCCATCTGCCCTCCGGACAACAGGTCATCGGATTGGGGCCCATCTGTCCACCGGACAACAGGTCATTGGATCCAGTCCCGTTTTCCCACCGGAAAACAGGTCATCGGATCGGGGCCCATCTGTCCACGGGACAACAGGTCATCGGATCCAGTCCCGTTTTCCCACAGGAAAACAGGTCATCGAATCGGGGCCCATCTGTCCACGGGATAACTGGTTGTCGGATTGAAGCCCATCTGCCCACCGGACAATAGGTCATCGGATCCAGTCCCGTTTTCCAACCGGACAACAGGTCATCGGATCGGGGCCCATCTGTCCACCAGACAACAGGTTATCGGATCCGGGCCCGTCTGCCCAACGGACAACAGGTCATCGGATCAGGGCCCATCTGCTCAGCGGACAACAGGTCATCGAATCGGGGCCCATCTGTCCACGGGACAAGAGGTCATCGGATCCAGTCCCGTTTTCCCACCGGAAAACAGGTCATCGGATCGGGGCCCATCTGTCCACCGGACAACTGGTTGTCGGATTGAAGCCCATCTGCTCACCGGACAATAGGTCATCGGATCCAGTCCCGTTTTCCAACCGGACAACAGGTCATCGGATCGGGGCCCATCTGTCCACCAGACAACAGGTTATCGGATCCGGGCCCGTCTGCCCTCCGGACAACAGGTCATCGGATCGGGGCCCATCTGTCCACCGGACAACAGTTAATCGGATCCGGTCCCGTCTACCCACTGGAGAACAGGTCATCGGATCGGGGCCCGTCTGCCCACCGGACAAAAGGCCATCGGATCCAGTCCCGTTTTACCACCGGAAAACAGTTCATCGGATCGGGGCCCATCTGCCCACCGGACAACCGGTCATCGGAACCGGGCCCGTCTGCTCACCGGACAGCAGGTCATCGGATCCAGTCCCGTTTTCCCACCGGAAAACAGGTCATCAGATCGGGCCCATCTGTCCACCGGACAACAGGTCATCGGATCCGATGACCTATCTGCCCACTGGACAACAGGTCATCGACCGGGGCCCGTCTGCCCACCGGACAATAGGCCATCGGATCCAGTCCCGTGTTCCCATAGGAAAACAGGTCATCGGATCGGGGCCCATCTGTCCACGGGACAACAGGTCATCGGATCCAGTCCCGTTTTCCCACCGGAAAACAGGTCATCGTCCCGTTTTCCCACCGGAAAACAGGTCATCAGATCGGGCCCATCTGTCCACCGGACAACAGATCATCGGACCGGGGCCCATCTGTCCACGGGACAACAGGTCATCGGATCCAGTCCCGTTTTCCCACCGGAAAACAGGTCATCGGATCGGGGCCCATCTGTCCACCGGACAACAGGTTGTCGGATTGAAGCCCATCTGCCCACTGGACAATAGGTAATCGGATCCAGTCCCGTTTTCCAACCGGACAACAAGTCATCGGATCGGGGCCCATCTGTCCACCAGACAACAGGTTATCGGATCCGGGCCCGTCTGCCCACCGGAAAACAGGTCATCGAATCAGGGCCCATGTGCTCACCGGACAACAGGTCATCGGATCGGGGCCCGTCTGCCCACCGGACAATAGGTCATCGGATCCAGTCCCGTTTTCCCACCGGAAAACAGGTCATCGGATCGGGGCCCATCTGTCCACCGGACAACAGGTCATCGGATCCGGTCCCGTCTGCCCACTGGACAACAGGGCATCGGATCGGGGCCAGTCTGCCCACCGGACAATAGGCCATCGGATCCAGTCCTGTTTTCCCACGGGAAAACAGTTCATCGGATCGGGGCCCATCTGTCCACCGGACAACAGGTCATCGGATCCGGGCCCGTTTGCCCACCTGACAATAGGTCATCGGATCGGGGTGCATATGCCCACTGGACAACAGGTCTTCGGATCCAGTCCCGTTTTCCCACCAGAAAACAGGTCATCGGATCGGGGCCCATCTGTCCACCGGACAACAGGTCATCAGAACCGGGCCTGTCTGTCCACCGGACAACAGGTCATCGGATCGGGGCCCATCTGCCCACCGGACAATAGGCCATCGGATCCAGTCCCGTTTACCCACTGGAAAACAGGTCATCGGATTGGGGCCCATCTGTCCACGGTCCAACAGGTCATCGGATCTGGGCCCGTTTGTCCGCCTGACAATAGGTCATCAGATCAGGGCACATATGCCTACTGAACAACAGGTCATCGGATCCAGTCCCGCTTTTCCACCGGAAAACAGGTCATCGGATTGGGGCCCATCTGCCCACCGGACAACAGGTCATCGGATCGGGGCCCGTCTGCCCACCGGACAATAGGCCATCGGATCCAGTCCCGTTTTCCCACCGGACAACAGGTCATCGGATCGGGACCCATTTGCCCACCGGACAACAGGTCATCGGATCGGGGCCCGTCTGCCCGCGAGACAATAGGCCATCGGTTCCAGTTCCGCTTTCCCATGGGAAAACAGGTCATCGGATTGGGGCCCATCTGTCCACGGGATAACAGGTCATCGGATCCGGGCCCGTTTGCCCACCTGACAATAGGTCATCGGATCGGGGTGCATATGCCCACTGGACAACAGTTCATCGGATCCAGTAACGTTTTCCCACCGGAAAATAGCTCATCGGATCTGGGCCCATCTGTCCACCGGACAACAGGTTGTCGGATTGAAGCCCATCTGCCCACCGGACAATAGGTCATCGGATCCAGTCCCGTTTTACAACCGGGCAACAGGTCATCGGATCGGGGCACATCTGTCCACCGGACAACAGGTTAGCGGATCAGGGCCCGTCTGCCCACCGGACAACAGGTCATTGGATATTTGATCAGGGCCCATCTGCTCACCGGACAACAGGTCATTGGATCGGGGCCCGTCTGCCCACCGGACAATAGGTCATCGGATCCAGTCCTGTTTTCCCATCTGAAAACAGGTCATCGGATCGGGGCCCATATGTCCACCAGACAACAGGTCATCGGATCCGGGCCCGTCTGCCCACTGGATAACAGGTCATCGAGTCAGGACCCATCTGCCCACTGGACAACAGGTCATCGGATCGGGGCCCGTCTGCCCACCGGACAATAGGCCATCAGATCCAGTCCCGTTTTCCCATCGGAAAACAGGTCATCGGATCGGGGCCCATATGTCCACTGGACAACAGGTTGTCGGACTGAAGCCCATCTGCCCACCGGACAAGAGGTCATCGGATCCAGTCCCGTTTTCCCATCTGAAAACAGGTCATCGGATCGGGGCCCATATGTCCACCAGACAACAGGTCATCGGATCAGGGCCCGTCTGCCCACCGGACAACAGGTCATTGGATCAGGGCCCATCTGCTCACCGGACAACAGGTCATCAGATCGGGGCCCGTCTGCCCACCGGACAATAGGTCATCGGATCCAGTCCCGTTTTCCCATCTGAAAACAGGTCATCGAATCGGGGCCCATCTGTCCACGGGACAACAGGTCATCGGATCCAGTCCCGTTTTCCCACCGGAAAACAGGTCATCGGATCGGGGCCCATCTGTCCACCGGACAACTGGTTGTCGGATTGAAGCCCATCTGCCCACCGGACAATAGGTCATCGGATCCAGTCCCGTTTTCCAACCGGACAACAGGTCATCGGATCGGGGCCCATCTGTCCACCAGACAACAGGTTATCGGATCCGGGCCCGTCTGCCCTCCGGACAACAGGTCATCGGATCGGGGCCCATCTGTCCACCGGACAACAGGTCATTGGATCCAGTCCCGTTTTCCCACCGGAAAACAGGTCATCGGATCGGGGCCCATCTGTCCACGGGACAACAGGTCATCGGATCCAGTCCCGTTTTCCCACAGGAAAACAGGTCATCGGATCGGGGCCCATCTGTCCACGGGATAACTGGTTGTCGGATTGAAGCCCATCTGCCCACCGGACAATAGGTCATCGGATCCAGTCCCGTTTTCCAACCGGACAACAGGTCATCGGATCGGGGCCCATCTGTCCACCAGACAACAGGTTATCGGATCCGGGCCCATCTGCCCAACGGACAACAGGTCATCGGATCAGGGCCCATCTGCTCAGCGGACAACAGGTCATCGAATCGGGGCCCATCTGTCCACGGGACAACAGGTCATCGGATCCAGTCCCGTTTTCCCACCGGAAAACAGGTCATCGGATCGGGGCCCATCTGTCCACCGGACAACTGGTTGTCGGATTAAAGCCCATCTGCCCACCGGACAATAGGTCATCGGATCCAGTCCCGTTTTCCAACCGGACAACAGGTCATCGGATCGGGGCCCATCTGTCCACCAGACAACAGGTTATCGGATCCGGGCCCGTCTGCCCTCCGGACAACAGGTCATCGGATCGGGGCCCGTCTGCCCACTGGACAAAAGGCCATCGGATCCAGTCCCGTTTTACCACCGGAAAACAGTTCATCGGATCGGGGCCCATCTGCCCACCGGACAACCGGTCATCGGAACCGGGCCCGTCTGCTCACCGGACAGCAGGTCATCGGATCCAGTCCCGTTTTCCCACCGGAAAACAGGTCATCAGATCGGGCCCATCTGTCCACCGGACAACAGGTCATCGGATCCAATGACCTATCTGCCCACCGGACAACAAGTCATCGACCGGGGCCCGTCTGCCCACCGGACAATAGGCCATCGGATCCAGTCCCGTGTTCCCATAGGAAAACAGGTCATCGGATCGGGGCCCATCTGTCCACGGGACAACAGGTCATCGGATCCAGTCCCGTTTTCCCACCGGAAAACAGGTCATCGTCCCGTTTTCCCACCGGAAAACAGGTCATCAGATCGGGCCCATCTGTCCACCGGACACCAGATCATCGGACCGGGGCCCATCTGTCCACGGGACAACAGGTCATCGGATCCAGTCCCGTTTACCCACCGGAAAACAGGTCATCGGATCGGGACCCATCTGCCCACCGGACAACAGGTCATCGGATCGGGGCCCGTCTGCCCACCGGACAATAGGCCATCAGATCCAGTCCCGTTTTCCCATCGGAAAACAGGTCATCGGATCGGGACCCATCTGCCCACTGGACAACATGTCATCGGATCGGGGCCCGTCTGCCCGCCAGACAATGGGCCATCGGATCCAGTCCCGTTTTCCCATCAGAAAACAGGTCATCGGATCGGGGTCCATCTGTCCACGGGCCAACAGGTCATCGGATCCGGGCCCGTTTGCCCACCTGACAATAGGTCATCGGATCGGGGCGCATATGCCCACTGGACAACAGGTCATCGGATCCAGTCCCGTTTTCCCACCTGAAAACAGGTCATCGGATCGGAGCCCATCTCTCCACCGGACAACAGGTCATCGGATCCGGGCCCGTCTTCCCACCGGACAACAGGTCATCGGATCGGGACCCATCTGCCCACCGGACAACAGGTCATCGGATCGGGGCCCGTCTGCCCACCGGACAATAGCCCATCGGATCCAGTCCCGTTTTCCCATCGGAAAACAGGTCATCGGATTGGGTCCCATCTGTCCACGGGACAACAGGTCATCGGATCCGGGCTCGTTTGCCCACCTGAAAATAGGTCATCGGATCGGGGCGCATATGCCCACTGGACAACAGGAACAGGTCATCGGATCCAGTCCCGTTTTCCCACCGGAAAACAGGTCATCGGATCGGGGAAAATCTGTCCACCGGACAACAGGTCATCGGATCTGGGCCCATCTGCCCACTGGACAACAGGTCATCGGGTCGGGACCCATCGGCCCACTGGACAACAGGTCATCGGATCGGGGCCCATCTGCCCTCCGGACAACAGGTCATTGGATCAGGGCCCATCTGCTCACCGGACAACAGGTCATCGGATCGGGGCTCGTCTGCCCACCGGACAATAGGTCATCGGATCCAGTCCCGTTATCCCATCTGAAAACAGGTCATCGGATCGGGGCCCATCTGTCCACCGGACAACAGGTCATCGGATCTGGGCCCATCTGTCCACTGGACAACAGGTCATCGGGTCGGGACCCATCGGCCCACTGGACAATAGGTCATCGGATCGGGGCCCGTCTGCCCACCGGACAATAGGCCATCAGATCCAGTCCCGTTTTCCCATCGGAAAACAGGTCATCGGATCGGGGCCCATATGTCCACCGGACAACAGGTCATCGGATTTGGGCCCGTTTGCCCACCTGACAATAGGTCATCGGATCGGGGCTCATATGCCCACCGGACAACAGATCATCGGATCGGGGGCCCGTCTGCCCGCCAGACAATGGGCCATCGGATCCAGTCCCGTTTTCCCATCGGAAAACAGGTCATCAGATCGGGACCCATCTGCCCACTGGACAACATGTCATCGGATCGGGGCCCATCTGCCCGCCAGACAATGGGCCATCGGATCCAGTCCCGTTTTCCCATCAGAAAACAGGTCATCGGATCGGGGTCCATCTGTCCACGGGCCAACAGGTCATCGGATCCGGGCCCGTTTGCCCACCTGACAATAGGTCATCGGATCCAGTCCCGTTTTCCAACCGGATAACAGGTCATCGGATCGGGGCCCATCTGTCCACCGGACAACAGGATATCGGATCCGGGCCCGTCTGCCCACCGGACAACAGGTCATTGGATCAGGGCCCATCTGCTCATCTGACAATAGGTCATCGGATCGGGGCGCATATGCCCACTGGACAACAGGTCATCGGATCCAGTCCCGTTTTCCCACTGGACAACAGATCATCGGATCGGGACCCATCTGCCCACCGGACAACAGGTCATCGGATCGGGGCCCGTTTACCCACCTGACAATAGGTCATCGGATCGGGGCGCATATGCCCACTGGACAACAGGTCATCGAATCCAGTCCCGTTTTCCCACCGGAAATCAGGTCATCGGATCGGGGCCCATCTGCCCACTGGACAACATGTCATCGGATCGGGGCCCGTCTGCCCGCCAGACAATGGGCCATCGGATCCAGTCCCGTTTTCCCATCAGAAAACAGGTCATCGGATCGGGGTCCATCTGTCCACGGGCCAACAGGTCATCGGATCCGGGCCCGTTTGCCCACCTGACAATAGGTCATCGGATCGGGGCCCGTTTACCCACCTGACAATAGGTCATTGGATCAGGGCCCATCTGCTCACCTGACAATAGGTCATCGGATCGGGGCGCATATGCCCACAAGACAACAGGTCATCGGATCCAGTCCCGTTTTCCCACCGGAAATCAGGTCATCGGATCGGGGCCCATCTGTCCACCGGACAACAGGTTGTCGGATTGAAGCCCATCTGCCCACCGGACAATAGGTCATCGGATCCAGTCCCGTTTTCCAACCGGACAACAGGTCATCGGATCGGGACCCATCTGCCCACCGGACAACAGGTCATCGGATCGGGGCCCGTCTGCCCGCCAGACAATAGGCCATCGGATCCAGTCCCGTTTTCCCATCGGAAAATAGGTCATCGGATCGGGGCCCATCTGTCCACGGGACAACAGGTCATCGGATCTGGGCCCGTTTACCCACCTGACAATAGGTCATCGGATCGGGGCGCATATGCCCACTGGACAACAGGTCATCGGATCCAGTCCCGTTTTCCCACCGGAAAACAGCTCATCGGATCGGGGCCCATCTGTCCACCGGACAACAGGTTGTCGGATTGAAGCCCATCTGCCCACCGGACAATAGGTCATCGGATCCAGTCCCGTTTTCCAACCGGACAACAGGTCATCAGATCCAGTCCAGTCTGCCCACCGGACAAAAGAACATCGGATCAGGGCCCATCTGCTCACCGGACAACAGGTCATCGGATCGGGGCCCGTCTGCCCACCGGACAATAGGTCATCGGATCCAGTCCCGTTTTCTCATCTGAAAACAGGTCATCGGATCGGGGCCCATCTGTCCACCGGACAAGAGGTCATCGGATCCGGGCCCATCTGCTCACTGGACAACAGGTCATCGGATCGGGGCCCATCTGCCCACCGGACAACAGGTCATCGGATCCAGTCCCGTTTTCCCACCGGAAAACAGGTCATCAGATCGGGGCCCATCTGTCCACCGGACAACAGGTCATCGAATCTGGGCCCGTCTGCCCACCGGACAACAGGTCATCGGATCGGGCCCATCTGCCCACCGGACAACAGGTCATCGGACCGGGGCCCGTCTGCCCACCGGACAATAGGCCATCGGATCCAGTCCCGTTTTCCCATAGGAAAACAGGTCATCGGATCGGGGCCCATCTGTCCACGGGACAACAGGTCATCGGATCCAGTCCCGTTTTCCAATCGGGAAAACAGGTCATCGGATTGGGGCCCATCTGTCCACCGGATAACAGGTTGTCGGATTGAAGCCCATCTGCCCACCGGACAATAGGTAATCGGATCCAGTACCGTTTTCCAACCGGACAACAGGTCATCGGATCGGGGCCCATCTGTCCACCAGACAACAGGTTATCGGATCCGGGCCCGTCTGCCCACCGGACAACAGGTCATCGGATCATGGCCCATCTGCTCACCGGACAAAAGGTCATCGGATCGGGGCCCGTCTACGGTCATCGGATCCAGTCCCGTTTTCCCACCTGAAAACAGGTCATCGCATCGGGGCCCATCTGCCCACCGGACAATAGGCCATCGGATCCAGTCCCTTTTTCCAACCGGAAAACAGTTCATCGGATCGGCGCCCATCTGCCCACCGGACAACAGGTCATCGGAACCGGGCCCGTCTGCCCACCGGACAACAGGTCATCGGATCCAGTCCCGTTTTCCCACCGGAAAACAGGTCATCAGATCGGGGCCCATCTGTCCACCGGACAACAGGTCATCGGATCCGGGCCCGTCTGCCCATCGGACAACAGGTCATTGGATCGGGGCCCATCTGCCGACCGGACAGCAGGTCATCGGACCGGGGCCCATCTGCCCACCGGACAACAGGTCATCGGATCCAGTCCCGTTTTCCCACCGGAAAACAGGTCATCAGATCGGGGCCCATCTGTCCACCGGACAACAGGTCATCGAATCTGGGCCCGTCTGCCCACCGGACAACAGGTCATCGGATCGGGCCCATCTGCCCACCGGACAACAGGTCATCGGACCGGGGCCCGTCTGCCCACCGGACAATAGGCCATCGGATCCAGTCCCGTTTTCCCATAGGAAAACAGGTCATCGGATCGGGGCCCATCTGTCCACGGGACAACAGGTCATCGGATCCAGTCCCGTTTTCCAATCGGGAAAACAGGTCATCGGATTGGGGCCCATCTGTCCACCGGATAACAGGTTGTCGGATTGAAGCCCATCTGCCCACCGGACAATAGGTAATCGGATCCAGTACCGTTTTCCAACCGGACAACAGGTCATCGGATCGGGGCCCATCTGTCCACCAGACAACAGGTTATCGGATCCGGGCCCGTCTGCCCACCGGACAACAGGTCATCGGATCATGGCCCATCTGCTCACCGGACAAAAGGTCATCGGATCGGGGCCCGTCTACGGTCATCGGATCCAGTCCCGTTTTCCCACCTGAAAACAGGTCATCGCATCGGGGCCCGTCTGCCCACCGGACAATAGGCCATCGGATCCAGTCCCTTTTTCCAACCGGAAAACAGTTCATCGGATCGGCGCCCATCTGCCCACCGGACAACAGGTCATCGGAACCGGGCCCGTCTGCCCACCGGACAACAGGTCATCGGATCCAGTCCCGTTTTCCCACCGGAAAACAGGTCATCAGATCGGGGCCCATCTGTCCACCGGACAACAGGTCATCGGATCCGGGCCCGTCTGCCCATCGGACAACAGGTCATTGGATCGGGGCTCATCTGCCCACCGGACAGCAGGTCATCGGACCGGGGCCCATCTGCCCACCGGACAATAGTCCATCAGATCCAGTCCCGTTTTCCCATAGGAAAACAGGTCATTGGATCGGGGCCCATTTGTCCATGGGACAACAGGTCATCGGATCCAGTCCCTTTTTCCCACCGGAAAACAGGTCATCGGATCGGGGCCCATCTGTCCACCGGACAACAGGTTGTCGGATTGAAGCCCATCTGCCCACCGGACAATAGGTCATCGGATCCAGTCCCGTTTTCCAACCGGACAACAGGTCATCGGATCGGGGCCCATCTGTCCACCAGACAACAAGTTATCGGATACGGGCCCGTCTGCCCATCGGACAACAGGTCATCGGATCAGGGCCCATCTGCTCACCGGACAACAGGTCATCGGATCGGGGCCCATCTGTCCACCGGACAACAGGTCATCGGATCCGGTCCCGTCTGCCCACTGGACAACAGGTCATCGGATGGGGGCCCGTCTGCCCACCGGTCAATAGGCCATCGGATCCAGTCCCGTTTTCCCACCTGACAATAGGTCATCGGATCGGGGCGCATATGCCCACTGTACAACAGGTCATCGGATCCAGTCCCGTTTTCCCACCGGACAACAGGTCATCGAATCGGGACCCATCTGCCCACCGGACAACAGGTCATCGGATCGGGGGCCCATCTGCCCACCGGACAACAGGTCATCGGACCGGGGCCCGTCTGCCCACCGGACAATAGGCCATCGGATCCAGTCCCGTTTTCCCACAGGAAAACATGTCATCGGATCGGGGCCCATCTGTCCACGGGATAACTGGTTGTCGGATTGAAGCCCATCTGCCCACCGGACAATAGGTCATCGGATCCAGTCCCGTTTTCCAACCGGACAACAGGTCATCGGATCGGGGCCCATCTGTCCACCAGACAACAGGTTATCGGATCCGGGCCCGTCTGCCCAACGGACAACAGGTCATCGGATCAGGGCCCATCTGCTCAGCGGACAACAGGTCATCGAATCGGGGCCCATCTGTCCACGGGACAACAGGTCATCGGATCCAGTCCCGTTTTCCCACCGGAAAACAGGTCATCGGATCGGGGCCCATCTGTCCACCGGACAACTGGTTGTCGGATTGAAGCCCATCTGCCCACCAGACAATAGGTCATCGGATCCAGTCCCGTTTTCCAACCGGACAACGGGTCATCGGATCGGGGCCCATCTGTCCACCAGACAACAGGTTATCGGATCCGGGCCCGTCTGCCCTCCGGACAACAGGTCATCGGATCAGGGCCCATCTGTCCACCGGACAACAGTTCATCGGATCCGGTCCCGTCTGCCCACTGGAGAATAGGTCATCGGATCGGGGCCCGTCTGCCCACTGGACAAAAGGCCATCGGATCCAGTCCCGTTTTCCCACCGGAAAACAGTTCATCGGATCGGGGCCCATCTGCCCACCGGACAACCGGTCATCGGAAACGGGCCCGTCTGCCCACCGGACAGCAGGTCATCGGATCCAGTCCCGTTTTCCCACCGGAAAACAGGTCATCAGATCGGGCCCATCTGTCCACCGGACAACAGGTTATCGGACCGGGGCCCGTCTGCCCACCGCACAATAGGCCATCGGATCCAGTCCTGTGTTCCCATAGGAAAACAGGTCATCGGATCGGGGCCCATCTGTCCCCGGGACAACAGGTCATCGGATCCAGTCCCGTTTTCCCACCGGACAACAGGTCATCGGATCGGGGCCCATCTGCCCACCGGACAACAGGTCATCGGATCGGGGCCCTTCTGCCCACCGGACAATAGGCCATCGGATCCAGTCCCGTTTTCCCATCGGAAAACAGGTCATCGGATCGGGGCCCATCTGTCCACCGGACAACAGGTCATCGGATCAGGGCCCATGTGCTCACCGGACAACAGGTCATCGGATCGGGGCCCGTCTGCCCCCCGGACAATAGGTCATCGGATCCAGTCCCGTTTTCCCATCGGAAAACAGGTCATCGGATCGGGGCCCATCTGTCCACCGGACAACAGGTCATCGGATCCGGTCCCGTCTACCCACTGGACAACAGGTCATCGCATCCGGTCCCGTCTGCCCACTGGACAACAGGGCATCGGATCGGGGCCAGTCTGCCCACCGGACAAAAGGCCATCGGATCCAGTCCCGTTTTCCCACCGGAAAACAGTTCATCGGATCGGGGCCCATCTGTCCACCGGACAACAGGTCATCGGATCCGGGCCCGTTTGCCCACCTGACAATAGGTCATCGGATCGGGGTGCATATGCCCACTGGACAACAGTTCTTCGGATCCAGTCCTGTTTTCCCACCAGAAAACAGATCATCGGATCGGGGCCCATCTGTCCACCGGACAACAGGTCATCAGAACCGGGCCTGTCTGTCCACCGGACAACAGGTCATCGGATCAGGGCCCATCTGCCCACCGGACAACAGGTCATCGGATCGGGGCCCTTCTGCCCACCGGACAATAGGCCATCGGATCCAGTCCCGTTTACCCACTGGAAAACAGGTCATCGGATCGGGGCCCATCTGTCCACGGTCCAACAGGTCATCGGACCGGGGCCCGTTTGCCCGCCTGACAATAGGTCATCAGATCGGGGCACATGTGCCTACTGAACAACAGGTCATCGGATCCAGTCCCGCTTTTCCACCGGAAAACAGGTCATCGGATTGGGGACCATCTGCCCACCGGACAACAGGTCATCGGATCGGGGCCCGTTTGCCCACCTGACAATAGGTCATCGGATCGGAGTGCATATGCCCACTGGACAACAGTACATCGGATCCAGTAACGTTTTCCCACCAGAAAACAGCTCATCGGATCTGGGCCCATCTGTCCACCGGACAACAGGTTGTCGGATTGAAGCCCATCTGCCCACCGGACAATAGGTCATCGGATCCAGTCCCGTTTTACAACCGGGCAACAGGTCATTGGATCGGGGCACATCTGTCCACCGGACAACAGGTTAGCGGATCAGGGCCCGTCTGCCCAACGGACAACAGGTCATTGGATATTTGATCAGGGCCCATCTGCTCACCGGACAACAGGTCATTGGATCGGGGCCCGTCTGCCCACCGGACAATAGGTCATCGGATCCAGTCCCGTTTTCCCATCTGAAAACAGGTCATCGGATCGGGGCCCATATGTCCACCGGACAACAGGTCATCGGATCCGGGCCGGTCTGCCCACTGGACAACAGGTCATCGAGTCAGGACCCATCTGCCCACTGGACAACAGGTCATCGGATCGGGGCCCGTCTGCCCACCGGACAATAGGCCATCAGATCCAGTCCCGTTTTCCCGTCGGAAAACAGGTCATCGGATCGGGGCCCATATGTCCACTGGACAACAGGTTGTCGGATTGAAGCCCATCTGCCCACCGGACAATAGGTCATCGGATCCAGTCCCGTTTTCCAACCGGACAACAGGTCATCGGATAGGGGCCCATCTGTCCACCGGACAACAGGTTATCGGATAAGGGCCCGTCTGCCCACCGGACAACAGGTCATTGGATCAGGGCCCATCTGCTCACCGGACAACAGGTCATCGGATCGGGGCCCGTCTGCCCACCGGACAATAGGTCATCGGATCCAGTCCCGTTTTCCCATCTGAAAACAGGTCATCGGATCGGGACCCATTTGTCCACCGGACAACAGGTCATCGGATCTGGGCCCATCTGCCCACTGGACAACAGGTCATCGGGTCGGGACCCATCGGCCCACTGGACAACAGGTCATCGGATCGGGGCCCGTCTGCCCACCGGACAATAGGCCATCAGATCCAGTCCCGTTTTCCCATCGGAAAACAGGTCATCGGATCGGGGCCCATATGTCCACCGGACAACAGGTCATCGGATTTGGGCCCGTTTGCCCACCTGACAATAGGTCATCGGATCGGGGCTCATATGCCCACCGGACAACAGGTCATCGGATCGGGGGCCCGTCTGCCCGCCAGACCATGGGCCATCGGATCCAGTCCCGTTTTCCCATCGGAAAACAGGTCATCGGATCGGGACCCATCTGCCCACTGGACAACATGTCATCGGATCGGGGCCCGTCTGCCCGCCAGACAATGGGCCATCGGATCCAGTCCCGTTTTCCCATCAGAAAACAGGTCATCGGATCGGGGTCCATCTGTCCACGGGCCAACAGGTCATCGGATCCGGGCCCGTTTGCCCACCTGACAATAGGTCATCGGATCGGGGCGCATATGCCCACTGGACAACAGGTCATCGGATCCAGTCCCGTTTTCCCACCTGAAAACAGGTCATCGGATCGGAGCCCATCTCTCCACCGGACAACAGGTCATCGGATCCGGGCCCGTCTTCCCACCGGACAACAGGTCATCGGATCGGGACTCATCTGCTCACCGGACAACAGGTCATCGGATCGGGGCCCGTCTGCCCACCGGACAATAGCCCATCGGATCTAGTCCCGTTTTACCATCGGAAAACAGGTCATCGGATTGGGTCCCATCTGTCCACGGGACAACAGGTCATCGGATCCGGGCCCGTTTGCCCACCTGAAAATAGGTCATTGGATTGGGGCGCATATGCCCACTGGACAACAGGTTGTCGGATTGAAGCCCATCTGCCCACCGGACAATAGGTCATCGGATCCAGTCCCGTTTTCCAACCGGACAACAGGTCATCGGATCGGGGCCCATCTGTCCACCGGACAACAGGATATCGGATCCGGGACCGTCTGCCCACCTGACAACAGGTCATTGGATCAGGGCCCATCTGCTCATCTGACAATAGGTCATCGGATCGGGGCGCATATGCCCACTGGACAACAGGTCATCGGATCCAGTCCCGTTTTCCCACCTGAAAACAGGTCATCGGATCGGAGCCCATCTCTCCACCGGACAACAGGTCATCGGATCCGGGCCCGTCTTCACACCGGACAACAGGTCATCGGATCGGGACCCATCTGCCCACCGGACAACAGGTCATCCGATCGGGGCCCGTCTGCCCACCGGACAATAGGCCATCAGATCCAGTCCTGTTTTCCCATCGGAAAACAGGTCATCAGATTGGGTCTCATCTGTCCACGGGACAAAAGGTCATCGGATCCGGGCCCGTTTGCCCACCTGAAAATAGGTCATCGGATCGGGGTGCATATGCCCACTGGACAACAGGTCATCGGATCCAGTCCCGTTTTCCCACCGGGAAACAGGTCATCGGATCGGGGCCCATCTGTCCACCGGACAACAGGTTGTCGGATTGAAGCCCATCTGCCCACCGGACAATAGGTCATCGGATCCAGTCCCGTTTTCCAACTGGACAACAGGTCATCGGATCGGGGGCCCATCTGTCCACCGGACAACAGGATATCGGATCCGGGCCCGTCTGCCCACCGGACAACAGGTCATTGGATCAGGGCCCATCTGCTCACCGGACAACAGGTCATCGGATCGGGGCTCGTCTGCCCACCGGACAATAGGCCATCGGATCCAGTCCCGTTTTCCCACTGGAAAACAGGTCATCGGATCGGGGCCCATATGTCCACCGGACAACAGGTCATCGGATCCGGGCCCGTTTGCCCACCTGACAATAGGTGATCGGATCGGGGCTCATATGCCCACTGGACAACAGGTCATCGGATCCAGTCTCGTTTTCCCACCTGAAAGCAGGTCATCGGATCGGGGCCCATCTGTCCACGTGACAACAGGTCATCGGATGCGGGACCGTTTGCCCACCTGACAATAGGTCATCGGATCGGGGAGCATATGCCCACTGGACAACAGGTCATCGGATCCAGTCCCGTTTTCCCACTGGACAACAGGTCATCGGATCGGGACCCATCTGCCCACCGGACAACAGGTCATCGGATCGGGGCCCGTCTGCCCGCCAGACAATAGGCCATCGGATCCAGTCCCGTTTTCCCATCGGAAAACAGGTCATTGGATCGGGGCCCATCTGTCCACGGGACAACAGGTCATCGGATCCGGGCTCGTTTACCCACCGGACAACAGGTCATCGGATCGGGGCGCATATGCCCACTGGACAACAGGTCATCGGATCCAGTCCCGTTTTCCCACCGGAAAACAGCTCATCGGATCGGGGCCCATCTGTCCACCGGACAACAGGTTGTCGGATTGAAGCCCATCTGCCCACCGGACAATAGGTCATCGGATCCAGTCCCGTTTTCCAACCGGACAACAGGTCATCGGATCGGGGCCCATCTGTCCACCAGACAACAGGTTATGGGATCCGGGCCCGTCTGCCCACCGGACAACAGGTCATCGGATCAGGGCCCATCTGCTCACCAGACAAAAGGTCATCAGATCGGGGCCCGTCTACGGTCATCGGATCCAGTCCCGTTTTCCCACCTGAAAACAGGTCATCGCATCGGGGCCCGTCTGCCCACCGGACAATAGGCCATCGGATCCAGTCCCTTTTTCCAACCGGAAAACAGTTCATCGGATCGGCGCCCATCTGCCCACCGGACAACAGGTCATCGGAACCGGGCCCGTCTGCCCACCGGACAACAGGTCATCGGATCCAGTCCCGTTTTCCCACCGGAAAACAGGTCATCAGATCGGGGCCCATCTGTCCACCAGACAACAGGTCATCGGATCCGGGCCCGTCTGCCCACCGGACAACAGGTCATCGGATCGGGGCCCATCTGCTCACCGGACAGCAGGTCATCGGACAGGGGCCCATCTGCCCACCGGACAATAGGCCATCGGATCCAGTCCCGTTTTCCCATAGGAAAACAGGTCATCGGATCGGGGCCCATTTGTCCACGGGACAACAGGTCATCGGATCCAGTCCCTTTTTCCCACCGGAAAACAGGTCATCGGATCGGGTCCCATCTGTCCACCGGACAACAGGTTGTCGGATTGAAGCCCATCTGCCCACCGGACAATAGGTTATGGGATTGAAGCCCCTATGCCCAACGGACAATAGGTCATCGGATCCAGTCCCTTTTTCCAACCTGAAAACAGGTCATCGGATCGGGGCCCATCAGTCCACCGGACAACAGGTCATCGGATCCGGGCCTGTGTGCCCACTGGACAACAGGTCATTGGATCGGGGCCCATCTGCCCACCGGACAACAGGTCATCGGATCGGGGCCCGTCTGCTCACCGGACAATAGGCCATCAGATCCAGTCCCGTTTTCCCACCGGAAAACAGGTCATCGGATCGGGGCCCATCTGTCCACCGGACAACAGGTCATCGGATCCGGGCCCGTTTGTCCACTGGACAAAAGGTCATCGGATGGGGGCCCGTCTGCCCACCGGACAATAGGCCATCGGATTCAGTCCCGTTTTCCCACCTGAAAACAGGTCATCGGATTGGGGTCCATCTGTCCACCGGACGAGCCCCGATTCGATGACCTGTTGTCCGATGGGCAGATGGCCCCGATCCGATGACCTGTTGTCCGGTGAGGAGACTGGCCCCGATCCGATGACCTGTTGTCCGGTGGGCACATCAGCACCTGTTGTCCGGTGGGCATAGGGGCCCCGATCCGATGAGCTATTGTCCGGTGGGTATAAGGGCCTCGATCCGATGAGCTATTGTCCGGTGGGCAAACGGGCCTGGATCCGATGATCTGTTGTCCGGTGGGCAGATGGGCCCCGATCCGATGACCTGTTGTCTGTTGGGTAGTCCGGCCCCGATCCGATGACCTGTTGTCCTGTGGGCATAAGGGCCCCGATCCGATGAGCGATTGTCCGGTGGGTATAAGGGCCTCGGTCCGATGAGCTGTTGTCCGGTGGGCAAACGGGCCTGGATCCGATGATCTGTTGTCCGGTGGGCAGATAGGCCCCGATTCAATGATCTGTTGTCCAGTGGGCAGGCGGGCCCCGATCCCATGACCTTTTGTCCGGTGGGCAGACGGGCCCCGATCCCATGACCTGTTGTCCGGTGGGCAGACGGGCCCCGATCCGATGACCTGTTGTCCGGTGAGCAGACCGGCCAGAATCCTATGACCTGTTGTCCTGTGAGCAAACGGGCCTCAATCCGATGACCTTTTGTCCGGTGGGCAGATGGGCCCCGATCCGATGACCTGTTGTTCGGTGGGCAAACAGACCTGGCCAGATCTGATGACTTGTTGTCCGGTGGGCAAACGAGCCTGGATCCGATGACCTGTTGTTCGGTAGGCAAATGGGCCCCGATCCACAGACCTGTTCTCTGGTGGGCAAACGTGCCTGGATACGATGACCTGATGTCCGGTGGCAGATGCGCCCTGATCCGATGACCTGTTTTCCGGTGTGCAAACGAGCCTGGATCCGATGACCTGTTGTCTGATGGGCAGATGGGCCCCGATCCGATGACCTGTTGACCGGTGGGCAAATGGGCCCGGATCCGATGACCTTTTGTCCGGTGGTCAAACGGGCCTGGATCCGATGACCTGTTGTCCGGTGGACAGATGGGCCCCGATCCGATGACCTGTTGTCCGGTGGACAAACGAGCCTGGATCTGATGACCTGTGTTCCGGTGGGCAGATGGGCCCCGATCCAATGACCTGTTGATCCGATGACCTGTTGTCCGGTGGGCAAACGAGCATGGATCCGATGACCTGTTGTTCTGTGGGCAGATGGGCCCGGATCCGATGACCTGTTGTCCGGTGGGCAAACATGCCTGGATCCACCTGTTGTCCGGTGTGCAGATGGGCCCCGGATCCAATGACCTGTTATCCGGTGGGCAAACGGGCCTGGATCCGATGACCTGTTGTTAGGTGAAATGGGCCCCGATCCAAAGACCTGTTCTCCGGTGGGCAAACGTGCCTGGATTCGATGACCTGTGTCCGGTGGGCAGATGGGCCCCAATCCGATGACCTGTTTTCCGGTGGGCAAATGAGCCTGGATCCAATGACCAACTGTTGTCTGGTGGGCAGATGGGCCCCGGGATCCGATGACCTGTTGTCCGGTGGGCAAATGGGCCCGGATCACATCTTTTATCCGGTGGGCAAACGGGCCTGGATCCGATGACCTGATATCCGGTGGGCAATTGGGCCCAGATCCAATGACCTGTTTGTTGTCCGGTGGGCCAAAATACCTGGATCCGATGACCTGTTGTCCGGTGGGCAGATGGGCCCCGATCCGATGACCTGTTTGTTGTCCGGTGGGCAAACGGGCCTGGATCCGATGACCTGTTGTTCGTTCGGTGGGCAAATGGGCCCCGTTCCACAGACCTGTTCTCCAGTGGGCAAACGTGCCTGGATCCGATGACCTGATGTCCGGTGGGCAGATGCGCCCTGATCCCATGACCTGTTTTTCGGTGTGCAAACGAGCCTGGTTCCGATGACCTGTTTGTTGTCTGATGGGCAGATGGGCCCCGATCCGATGACCTTTTGTCTGATGGTCAAACGGGCCTGGATCCGATGACCTTTTGTCCGGTGGTCAAACGGGCCTGGATCTGATGACCTGTTGTCCGGTCGACAGATGGGCCCCGATTCGATGACCTGTTGTCCGGTGGGCAGACGGGCTCAGATCCGATGACCTTTTGTCCGGTGGGCAGACCGGCCCCGATCCCATGACCTGTTGTTCGGTTGACAGACGGGCCCGGATCCGATGACTTGTTGTCAGGTGGGCATAAGGTCCTGGATCCGATGACCTGTTGTCCGGTGGGCAGATGGCCCGATCCGGTGACCTTTTGTCCGATGGGCAAACGAGCCTGGATCTGATGACCTCTTGTCCGGTGGGCAGAAAGGCCCCGATCAGATCAGATGACCTGTTTCCAGGGAGCAGACGGGCCCCGGACGGTGGGCAGACGAGCCCCGATTCGATGGCCTGTTGTCCGGTGGGCAGACGGGCCCCGATCCAATGACCTGTTGTCCGGTGAGCAGACGGGCCCCGATCCAATGACCTGTTGTCCGGTGAGCAGACGGGCCCCGATCCAATGACCTGTTATCCGGTGGGCAAACGGGCCTGGATCCGATGACCTGTTGTTAGGTGAAATGGGCCCCGATCCAAAGACCTGTTCTCCGGTGGGCAAACGTGCCTGGATTCGATGACCTGTGTCCGGTGGGCAGATTGGCCCCAATCCGATGACCTGTTTTCCGGTGGGCAAATGAGCCTGGATCCAATGACCAACTGTTGTCTGGTGGGCAGATGGGCCCCGGGATCCGATGACCTGTTGTCCGGTGGGCAAATGGGCCCGGATCACATCTTTTATCCGGTGGGCAAACGGGCCTGGATCCGATGACCTGATATCCGGTGGGCAATTGGGCCCAGATCCAATGACCTGTTTGTTGTCCGGTGGGCCAAAATACCTGGATCCGATGACCTGTTGTCCGGTGGGCAGATGGGCCCCGATCCGATGACCTGTTTGTTGTCCGGTGGGCAAACGGGCCTGGATCCGATGACCTGTTGTTCGTTCGGTGGGCAAATGGGCCCCGTTCCACAGACCTGTTCTCCAGTGGGCAAACGTGCCTGGATCCGATGACCTGATGTCCGGTGGGCAGATGCGCCCTGATCCCATGACCTGTTTTTCGGTGTGCAAACGAGCCTGGTTCCGATGACCTGTTTGTTGTCTGATGGGCAGATGGGCCCCGATCCGATGACCTTTTGTCTGATGGTCAAACGGGCCTGGATCCGATGACCTTTTGTCCGGTGGTCAAACGGGCCTGGATCTGATGACCTGTTGTCCGGTGGACAAATGGGCCCCGATTCGATGACCTGTTGTCCGGTGGGCAGACGGGCTCAGATCCGATGACCTTTTGTCCGGTGGGCAGACCGGCCCCGATCCCATGACCTGTTGTTCGGTTGACAGACGGGCCCGGATCCGATGACTTGTTGTCAGGTGGGCATAAGGTCCTGGATCCGATGACCTGTTGTCCGGTGGGCAGATGGCCCGATCCGGTGACCTTTTGTCCGATGGGCAAACGAGCCTGGATCTGATGACCTCTTGTCCGGTGGGCAGAAAGGCCCCGATCAGATCAGATGACCTGTTTCCAGGGAGCAGACGGGCCTCGGACGGTGGGCAGACGAGCCCCGATTCGATGGCCTGTTGTCCGGTGGGCAGACGGGCCCCGATCCAATGACCTGTTGTCCGGTGAGCAGACGGGCCCCGATCCAATGACCTGTTGTCCGGTGAGCAGACGGGCCCCGATCCAATGACCTGTTGTCCGGTGGGCAGATGGCCCCGATCCAATGACCTGTTTTCCGGTGAGTAGACGGGCCCGGATTCGATGACCTGTTGTCCGGTGGGCAGACGGGCCCCGATCCAATGACCTGTTGTCCGGTGGGCAGATGGCCCCGATCCGATGACCTGTTTTCCGGTGAGCAGATGGCCCCGATCCAATGACCTGTTGTCCGGTGAGGAGACGGGCCCGGATTCGATGACCTTTTGTCCGGTGGGCAGACGGGCCCCGATCCAATGACCTGTTGTCCGGTGAGCAGACGGGCCCCGATCCAATGACCTGTTGTCCGGTGGGCAGATGGCCCCGATCCGATGACCTGTTGTCCGGTGAGCAGACGGCCCCGATCCGATGACCTGTTGTCCGGTGAGGAGACGGGCCCGGATCCGATGACCTGTTGTCCGGTGGGCACATCGGCACCTGTTGTCTGGTGGGCATAGGGGCCCCGATCCGATGAGCTATCGTCCGGTGGGTATAAGGGCCTCGATCCGATGAGCTATTGTCAGGTGGGCAGATGGGCCCCGATCCGATGACCTGTTGTCTGGTGGGCAGTCCGGCCCCGATCCGATGACCTGTTGTCCTGTGGGCATAAGGGCCCCGATCCGATGAGCTGTTGTCCGGTGGGCAGATGGGCCCCGATCCGATTGTCAGGTGGGCAAACAAGCCTGGATTCGATGATCTGTTGTCCGGTGGGCAAATGGGCACAGATCAAATGACCTGTTGTCCTGTGGGCAAACAAGCCTGGATCCGATGACCTGTTGTTCGGTAGGCAAATGGGCCCCGATCCACAGACCTGTTCTCTGGTGGGCAAACGTGCCTGGATACGATGACCTGATGTCCGGTGGCAGATGCGCCCTGATCCGATGACCTGTTTTCCGGTGTGCAAACGAGCCTGGATCCGATGACCTGTTGTCTGATGGGCAGATGGGCCCCGATCCGATGACCTGTTGACCGGTGGGCAAATGGGCCCGGATCCGATGACCTTTTGTCCGGTGGTCAAACGGGCCTGGATCCGATGACCTGTTGTCCGGTGGACAGATGGGCCCCGATCCGATGACCTGTTGTCCGGTGGACAAACGAGCCTGGATCTGATGACCTGTGTTCCGGTGGGCAGATGGGCCCCGATCCAATGACCTGTTGATCCGATGACCTGTTGTCCGGTGGGCAAACGAGCATGGATCCGATGACCTGTTGTTCTGTGGGCAGATGGGCCCGGATCCGATGACCTGTTGTCCGGTGGGCAAACATGCCTGGATCCACCTGTTGTCCGGTGTGCAGATGGGCCCCGGATCCAATGACCTGTTATCCGGTGGGCAAACGGGCCTGGATCCGATGACCTGTTGTTAGGTGAAATGGGCCCCGATCCAAAGACCTGTTCTCCGGTGGGCAAACGTGCCTGGATTCGATGACCTGTGTCCGGTGGGCAGATGGGCCCCAATCCGATGACCTGTTTTCCGGTGGGCAAATGAGCCTGGATCCAATGACCAACTGTTGTCTGGTGGGCAGATGGGCCCCGGGATCCGATGACCTGTTGTCCGGTGGGCAAATGGGCCCGGATCACATCTTTTATCCGGTGGGCAAACGGGCCTGGATCCGATGACCTGATATCCGGTGGGCAATTGGGCCCAGATCCAATGACCTGTTTGTTGTCCGGTGGGCCAAAATACCTGGATCCGATGACCTGTTGTCCGGTGGGCAGATGGGCCCCGATCCGATGACCTGTTTGTTGTCCGGTGGGCAAACGGGCCTGGATCCGATGACCTGTTGTTCGTTCGGTGGGCAAATGGGCCCCGTTCCACAGACCTGTTCTCCAGTGGGCAAACGTGCCTGGATCCGATGACCTGATGTCCGGTGGGCAGATGCGCCCTGATCCCATGACCTGTTTTTCGGTGTGCAAACGAGCCTGGTTCCGATGACCTGTTTGTTGTCTGATGGGCAGATGGGCCCCGATCCGATGACCTTTTGTCTGATGGTCAAACGGGCCTGGATCCGATGACCTTTTGTCCGGTGGTCAAACGGGCCTGGATCTGATGACCTGTTGTCCGGTGGACAGATGGGCCCCGATTCGATGACCTGTTGTCCGGTGGGCAGACGGGCTCAGATCCGATGACCTTTTGTCCGGTGGGCAGACCGGCCCCGATCCCATGACCTGTTGTTCGGTTGACAGACGGGCCCGGATCCGATGACTTGTTGTCAGGTGGGCATAAGGTCCTGGATCCGATGACCTGTTGTCCGGTGGGCAGATGGCCCGATCCGGTGACCTTTTGTCCGATGGGCAAACGAGCCTGGATCTGATGACCTCTTGTCCGGTGGGCAGAAAGGCCCCGATCAGATCAGATGACCTGTTTCCAGGGAGCAGACGGGCCCCGGACGGTGGGCAGACGAGCCCCGATTCGATGGCCTGTTGTCCGGTGGGCAGACGGGCCCCGATCCAATGACCTGTTGTCCGGTGAGCAGACGGGCCCCGATCCAATGACCTGTTGTCCGGTGAGCAGACGGGCCCCGATCCAATGACCTGTTATCCGGTGGGCAAACGGGCCTGGATCCGATGACCTGTTGTTAGGTGAAATGGGCCCCGATCCAAAGACCTGTTCTCCGGTGGGCAAACGTGCCTGGATTCGATGACCTGTGTCCGGTGGGCAGATTGGCCCCAATCCGATGACCTGTTTTCCGGTGGGCAAATGAGCCTGGATCCAATGACCAACTGTTGTCTGGTGGGCAGATGGGCCCCGGGATCCGATGACCTGTTGTCCGGTGGGCAAATGGGCCCGGATCACATCTTTTATCCGGTGGGCAAACGGGCCTGGATCCGATGACCTGATATCCGGTGGGCAATTGGGCCCAGATCCAATGACCTGTTTGTTGTCCGGTGGGCCAAAATACCTGGATCCGATGACCTGTTGTCCGGTGGGCAGATGGGCCCCGATCCGATGACCTGTTTGTTGTCCGGTGGGCAAACGGGCCTGGATCCGATGACCTGTTGTTCGTTCGGTGGGCAAATGGGCCCCGTTCCACAGACCTGTTCTCCAGTGGGCAAACGTGCCTGCATCCGATGACCTGATGTCCGGTGGGCAGATGCGCCCTGATCCCATGACCTGTTTTTCGGTGTGCAAACGAGCCTGGTTCCGATGACCTGTTTGTTGTCTGATGGGCAGATGGGCCCCGATCCGATGACCTTTTGTCTGATGGTCAAACGGGCCTGGATCCGATGACCTTTTGTCCGGTGGTCAAACGGGCCTGGATCTGATGACCTGTTGTCCGGTGGACAGATGGGCCCCGATTCGATGACCTGTTGTCCGGTGGGCAGACGGGCTCAGATCCGATGACCTTTTGTCCGGTGGGCAGACCGGCCCCGATCCCATGACCTGTTGTTCGGTTGACAGACGGGCCCGGATCCGATGACTTGTTGTCAGGTGGGCATAAGGTCCTGGATCCGATGACCTGTTGTCCGGTGGGCAGATGGCCCGATCCGGTGACCTTTTGTCCGATGGGCAAACGAGCCTGGATCTGATGACCTCTTGTCCGGTGGGCAGAAAGGCCCCGATCAGATCAGATGACCTGTTTCCAGGGAGCAGACGGGCCCCGGACGGTGGGCAGACGAGCCCCGATTCGATGGCCTGTTGTCCGGTGGGCAGACGGGCCCCGATCCAATGACCTGTTGTCCGGTGAGCAGACGGGCCCCGATCCAATGACCTGTTGTCCGGTGAGCAGACGGGCCCCGATCCAATGACCTGTTGTCCGGTGGGCAGATGGCCCCGATCCAATGACCTGTTTTCCGGTGAGTAGACAGGCCCGGATTCGATGACCTGTTGTCCGGTGGGCAGATGGCCCCGATCCGATGACCTGTTTTCCGGTGAGCAGATGGCCCCGATCCAATGACCTGTTGTCCGGTGAGGAGACGGGCCCGGATTCGATGACCTTTTGTCCGGTGGGCAGACGGGCCCCGATCCAATGACCTGTTGTCCGGTGAGCAGACGGGCCCCGATCCAATGACCTGTTGTCCGGTGGGCAGATGGCCCCGATCCGATGACCTGTTTTCCGGTGAGCAGATGGCCCCGATCCAATGACCTGTTGTCCGGTGAGGAGACGGGCCCGGATTCGATGACCTTTTGTCCGGTGGGCAGACGGGCCCCGATCCAATGACCTGTTGTCCGGTGAGCAGACGGGCCCCGATCCAATGACCTGTTGTCCGGTGGGCAGATGGCCCCGATCCGATGACCTGTTGTCCGGTGAGCAGACGGCCCCGATCCGATGACCTGTTGTCCGGTGAGGAGACGGGCCCGGATCCGATGACCTGTTGTCCGGTGGGCACATCGGCACCTGTTGTCTGGTGGGCATAGGGGCCCCGATCCGATGAGCTATCGTCCGGTGGGTATAAGGGCCTCGATCCGATGAGCTATTGTCAGGTGGGCAGATGGGCCCCGATCCGATGACCTGTTGTCTGGTGGGCAGTCCGGCCCCGATCCGATGACCTGTTGTCCTGTGGGCATAAGGGCCCCGATCCGATGAGCTGTTGTCCGGTGGGCAGATGGGCCCCGATCCGATTGTCAGGTGGGCAAACAAGCCTGGATTCGATGATCTGTTGTCCGGTGGGCAAATGGGCACAGATCAAATGACCTGTTGTCCTGTGGGCAAACAAGCCTGGATTCGATGACCTGTTCTCCGGTGGGCAGATGGGCCCTGTCCAATGACCTGTTTTCCGGTGAGCAAACTGCCCCGTTCCGATGACCTGTTGTCCGGTGGTCAGACAATGACCTGTTGTCCGGTGGGCAAATGAGCCTGGATCCGATGACCTGTTGTCCTTTGGGCAGATGGGCCCCTATTCGATGACCTGTTGTCCGGTGGGCAAAAATGCCTGGATCTGATGACCTGTCCCGATCCTATGATCTGTTGTCCGGTGGGAAAACGAGCCTGGATCCGATGACCTGTGTCGGAGTGGGCAGATGGGCCCCGATCTGATGACCTGTTGATCCAATGACCTGTTGTCCGGTGGGCAGACAGGCCCCAATCCGATGGATGACCTGTTGTCCGGTGGGCAAACGAGCCTGGATCCGAGATCAGTGATGTTCAGCTCCTCCACACTGTTTACATCTGACCTCTGCCGAAGCTGCAAACAGCTGATTAGTGGAGGTGCCGTGTGCTGGACCCCCACAAATCTGATATTAATGACCTAACCAGGGGATAGGCCATCAATATGTTTGTCCTGGAAAATCCCTTTAAGGCCCACCTGCCCGTATATAATATATTATGATGGGCCCCGATTCGATGACCTGTTGTCCGGTGGGCAAATGGGCCCGGATCCGATGACCTGTTGTCCGGTGGGCAAACATGCCTGGATCCAGCTGATGTCCGGTGGGCAGATGGGCCCCGGATCCAATGACCTGTTTGTTATCCGGTGGGCAAAAGGGCCTGGATCCGATGACCTGTTGTTCGGTGAAATGGGCCCCGATCCAAAGACCTGTTCTCCGGTGGGCAAACGTGCCTGGATTCGATGACCTGTGTCCAGTGGGCAGATGGGCCCCGATCCGTTGACCTGTTTTCCGGTGGGCAAACGAGCCTGGATCCAATGACCTGTTGTCTGGTGGGCAGATGGGCCCTGGGATTGGATGACCTGTTGTCCGGTGGGCAAATGGGCCCGGCCGGATCACATCTTTTATCCGGTGGGCAAACGGGCCTGGATCCGATGACCTGTTATCCGGTGGGCAAATGGGCCCAGATTCAATGACCTGTTGTCCGGTGGGCAAACGAGCCTGGATCCGATGACCTGTTGTCCGGTGGGCAGATGGGCCCAGATCCAATGACCTGTTTTCCGGTGGGCAAACGGGCCTGGATCCGATGACCAACGTATTGTCCGGTGGGAAGACGGGCCCCGATCCGATGACCTGTTGTCCGGTGGGCAAATGAGCCTGGATCTGATGACCTGTTGTCCGGTGGGCAGATGGGCCCCGATTCAATGACCTGTTTTCCGGTGGGCAAATGGGCCCGGATCCGATGACCTGGTGGGCAAACATGCCTGGAGATCCGATGACCTGTTGTCCGGTGGGCAGATGGGCCCCGATCCGATGACCTGTTGTCCGGTGTGCAAAAGGTCCTGGATCCGATGACCTGTTTGTTGTTCGGTGGGCAAATGGGCCCTGATCCAAAGAACTGTTCTCAGGTGGGCAAACGTGCCTGGATCCGATGACCTGATGTCCGGTGGGCAGATGGGCCCCGATCCGATGACCTGTTTTCCGGTGGGCAAACGAGCATGGATCCGATGATCTGTTGTCTGGTGGGCAGATGGGCCCCGATCCGATGACCTTGTTGTCCGGTGGGCAAATGGGCCCGGATCCGATGACCGTTTGTCCGGTGGGCAGACGGGCTTGAATCCGATGGCCTGTTGTCCGGTGGGCAGATGGGCCCCGATCCAATGACCTGTTGTCCGGTAGGCAAACGAGCCTGGATCCCATGACCTGTGTGACATCACTGTGCTCATTCCTCCTGTACTGACATCGCTGTGTTCATTACTCCTGTACTGTGACATCACTGTGCTCATTACTCCTGTACTGTGACATCACTGTGCGTGCTCATTACTCCTGTACTGACATCATTGTGCTCATTACTCCTCCTGTACCACATGTGACATCACTGTGCTCATTACTCCTGTACTGTGACATCACTGTGCTCATTCCTCCTGTACTGACATCATTGTGCTCATTACTCCTGTACTGTGACATCACTGTGCTCATCTGTGACATCACGGTGCTCATTATGTTGTCTGGTAGGCAGATGGGCCCCGGGATCTGATGACCTGTTTTCCAGTGGGCAAACGGGCCTGCATCCGATGACCTATTGTCCGGTGGGCAGAAGACGGGTTTTAATCAGATGGCCTGTTGTAAGGTGGGCTGACGGGCCCAGATCCGATGACCTTTTGTCCGGACGGTGGGCAAACGGGTCTGGATCGGATGACCTGTCCTCCAGAGAGAGACTCTTTTTATAGCTCCCCATTGATGATGGGACCTGAATGGGGAGACCCCTCTATTAACTCAGAATTGCCAAAGAGGGTATTTGAAAACATTTTTTCCAAACCAGACAAGAAATTGTACTAGAGGAACTTGGGGTAAAAATCTGTCACTTTGGTATTTGTAGATCATGTATGAGACCAAATGATTTATTTTCACTGGAAAATATAATCTTCAGGGTCATGTTCTAAAGATGACCTCCTAATTGTACTTTTGTACTTTTTTTCATATGTTGTTGTAGCTATCCATGTAATGAATGACATGAAAGGACTGCACTGGCTTTACGAGCCATTGTATAAAAGCAGGTCATTGGATCGGGGCCCATCTGCCCACCGGACAACAGGTCATCGGATCGGGGCCCGTCTGCTCACCGGACAATAGGCCATCAGATCCAGTCCCGTTTTCCCACCTGAAAACAGGTCATCGGATTGGGGTCTATCTGTCCACCGGACGAGCCCCGATTCGATGACCTGTTGTCCGGTGGGCAGATGGCCCCGATCCGATGACCTGTTGTCCGGTGAGGAGACTGGCCCCGATCCAATGACCTGTTGTCCGGTGGGCACATCAGCACCTGTTGTCCGGTGGGCATAGGGGCCCCGATCCGATGAGCTATTGTCCGGTGGGTATAAGGGCCTCGATCCGATGAGCTATTGTCCGGTGGGCAAACGGGCCTGGATCCGATGATCTGTTGTCCGGTGGGCAGATGGGCCCCGATCCGATGACCTGTTGTCTGGTGGGTAGTCCGGCCCCGATCCGATGACCTGTTGTCCTGTGGGCATAAGGGCCCCGATCCGATGAGCTATTGTCCGGTGGGTATAAGGGCCTCGGTCCGATGAGCTGTTGTCCGGTGGGCAAACGGGCCTGGATCCGATGATCTGTTGTCCGGTGGGCAGATAGGCCCCGATTCGATGATCTGTTGTCCAGTGGGCAGGCGGGCCCCGATCCCATGACCTTCTGTCCGGTGGGCAGACGGGCCCCGATCCCATGACCTGTTGTCCGGTGGGCAGATGGGCCCCGATCCGATGACCTGTTGTCCGGTGAGCAGACCGGCCAGAATCCTATGACCTGTTGTCCTGTGAGCAAATGGGCCTCAATCCGAAGACCTTTTGTCCGGTGGGCAGATGGGCCCCGATCTGATGACCTGTTGTTCGGTGGGCAAACAGACCTGGCCAGATCTGATGACTTGTTGTCCGGTGGGCAAACGAGCCTGGATCCGATGACCTGTTGTTCGGTAGGCAAATGGGCCCCGATCCACAGACCTGTTCTCTGGTGGGCAAACGTGCCTGGATCCGATGACCTGATGTCCGGTGGCAGATGCGCCCTGATCCGATGACCTGTTTTCCGGTGTGCAAACGAGCCTGGATCCGATGACCTGTTGTCTGATGGGCAGATGGGCCCCGATCCGATGACCTGTTGACCGGTGGACAAATGGGCCCGGATCCGATGACCTTTTGTCCGGTGGTCAAACGGGCCTGGATCCGATGACCTGTTGTCCGGTGGACAGATGGGCCCCGATCCGATGACCTGTTGTCCGGTGGACAAACGAGCCTGGATCTGATGACCTGTGTTCCGGTGGGCAGATGGGCCCCGATCCAATGACCTGTTGATCCGATGACCTGTTGTCCGGTGGGCAAACGAGCATGGATCCGATGACCTGTTGTTCTGTGGGCAGATGGGCCCGGATCCGATGACCTGTTGTCCGGTGGGCAAACATGCCTGGATCCACCTGTTGTCCGGTGTGCAGATGGGCCCCGGATCCAATGACCTGTTATCCGGTGGGCAAACGGGCCTGGATCCGATGACCTGTTGTTAGGTGAAATGGGCCCCGATCCAAAGACCTGTTCTCCGGTGGGCAAACGTGCCTGGATTCGATGACCTGTGTCCGGTGGGCAGATGGGCCCCAATCCGATGACCTGTTTTCCGGTGGGCAAATGAGCCTGGATCCAATGACCAACTGTTGTCTGGTGGGCAGATGGGCCCCGGGATCCGATGACCTGATGTCCGGTGGGCAAATGGGCCCGGATCATATCTTTTATCCGGTGGGCAAACGGGCCTGGATCCAATGACCTGATATCCGGTGGGCAATTGGGCCCAGATCCAATGACCTGTTTGTTGTCCGGTGGGCCAAAATACCTGGATCCGATGACCTGTTGTCCGGTGGGCAGATGGGCCCCGATCCGATGACCTGTTTGTTGTCCGGTGGGCAAACGGGCCTGGATCCGATGACCTGTTGTTCGTTCGGTGGGCAAATGGGCCCCGTTCCACAGACCTGTTCTCCAGTGGGCAAACGTGCCTGGATCCGATGACCTGATGTCCGGTGGGCAGATGCGCCCTGATCCCATGACCTGTTTTTCGGTGTGCAAACGAGCCTGGTTCCGATGACCTGTTTGTTGTCTGATGGGCAGATGGGCCCCGATCCCATGACCTTTTGTCCGGTGGTCAAACGGGCTTGGATCTGATGACCTGTTGTCCGGTGGACAGATGGGCCCCGATTCGATGACCTGTTGTCCGGTGGAAACACTGGACTGGATCTGATGACCTATTGTCTGTTGGGGCAGACGGGCCCCGATCCGATGACCTGTTGTCCGGTGGGCAGACGGGCTTAGATCCGATGACCTTTTGTCCGGTGGGCAGACCGGCCCCGATCCCATGACCTGTTGTTCGGTTGACAGACGGGCCCGGATCCGATGACTTGTTGTCAGGTGGGCATAAGGTCCTGGATCCGTTGACCTGTTGTCCGGTGGGCAGATGGCCCGATCCGGTGACCTTTTGTCCGATGGGCAAACGAGCCTGGATCTGATGACCTCTTGTCCGGTGGGCAGAAAGGCCCCGATCAGATCAGAAGACCTGTTTCCAGGGAGCAGACGGGCCCCGGACGGTGGGCAGACGAGCCCCGATCCAATGACCTGTTGTCCGGTGAGCAGACGGGCCCCGATCCAATGACCTGTTGTCCGGTGGGCAGATGGCCCCTATCCAATGACCTGTTTTCCGGTGGGCAGACGGGCCCCGATCCGATGACCTGTTGTCCGGTGGGCAGATGGCCCCGATCCGATGACCTGTTTTCCGGTGAGCAGATGGCCCCGATCCAATGACCTGTTGTCCGGTGAGGAGACGGGCCCGGATTCGATGACCTGTTGTCCGGTGGGCAGACGGGCCCCGATCCAATGACCTGTTGTCCGGTGAGCAGACGGGCCCCGATCCAATGACCTGTTGTCCGGTGGGCAGATGGCCCCGATCCGATGACCTGTTTGTTGTCCGGTGAGCAGACGGCCCCGATCCGATGACCTGTTGTCCGGTGAGGAGACGGGCCCGGATCCGATGACTTGTTGTCCGGTGGGCACATCGGCACCTGTTGTCTGGTGGGCATAGGGGCCCCGATCCGATGAGCTATCGTTCGGTGGGTATAAGGGCCTCGATCCGATGAGCTATTGTCAGGTGGGCAGATGGGCCCCGATCCGATGACCTGTTGTCCGGTGAGCAGACGGCCCCGATCCGATGACTTGTTGTCCGGTGAGGAGACGGGCCCGGATCCGATGACTTGTTGTCCGGTGGGCACATCGGCACCTGTTGTCTGGTGGGCATAGGGGCCCCGATCCGATGAGCTATCGTCCGGTGGGTATAAGGGCCTCGATCCGATGAGCTATTGTCAGGTGGGCAGATGGGCCCCGATCCGATGACCTGTTGTCTGGTGGGCAGTCTGGCCCCGATCCGATGACCTGTTGTCCTGTGGGCATAAGGGCCCCGATCTGATGAGCTGTTGTCCGGTGGGCAGATGGGCCCCGATCCGATTGTCAGGTGGGCAAACAAGCCTGGATTCGATGATCTGTTGTCCGGTGGGCAAATGGGCGCAGATCAAATGACCTGTTGTCCTGTGGGCAAACAAGCCTGGATTCGATGACCTGTTCTCCGGTGGGCAGATGGGCCCTGTCCAATGACCTGTTTTCCGGTGAGCAAACTGCCCCGTTCCGATGACCTGTTGTCCGGTGGTCAGACAATGAATGACCTGTTGTCCGGTGGGCAAATGAGCCTGGATCCGATGACCTGTTGTCCTTTGGGCAGATGGGCCCCTATTCGATGACCTGTTGTCCGGTGGGCAAAAATGCCTGGATCTGATGACCTGTTGTCCGGTGGGCAGATGGGCCCCGATCCTATGATCTGTTGTCCGGTGGGAAAACGAGCCTGGATCCGATGACCTGTGTCGGAGTGGGCAGATGGGCCCCGATCTGATGACCTGTTGATCCAATGACCTGTTGTCCGGTGGGCAGACAGGCCCCAATCCGATGGATGACCTGTTGTCCGGTGGGCAAACGAGCCTGGATCCGAGATCAGTGATGTTCAGCTCCTCCACACTGTTTACATCTGACCTCTGCCGAAGCTGCAAACAGCTGATTAGTGGAGGTGCCGTGTGCTGGACCCCCACAAATCTGATATTAATGACCTAACCAGGGGATAGGCCATCAATATGTTTGTCCTGGAAAATCCCTTTAAGGCCCACCTGCCCATACTATGTATATAATATATTATGATGGGCCCCGATTCGATGACCTGTTGTCCGGTGGGCAAATGGGCCCGAATCCGATGACCTGTTGTCCGGTGGGCAAACATGCCTGGATCCAGCTGATGTCCGGTGGGCAGATGGGCCCCGGATCCAATGACCTGTTTGTTATCCGGTGGGCAAAAGGGCCTGGATCCGATGACCTGTTGTTCGGTGAAATGGGCCCCGATCCAAAGACCTGTTCTCCGGTGGGCAAACGTGCCTGGATTCGATGACCTGTGTCCAGTGGGCAGATGGGCCCCGATCCGTTGACCTGTTTTCCGGTGGGCAAATGAGCCTGGATCCAATGACCTGTTGTCTGGTGGGCAGATGGGCCCTGGGATTGGATGACCTGTTGTCCGGTGGGCAAATGGGCCCGGCCGGATCACATCTTTTATCCGGTGGGCAAACGGGCCTGGATCCGATGACCTGTTATCCGGTGGGCAAATGGGCCCAGATTCAATGACCTGTTGTCCGGTGGGCAAACGAGCCTGGATCCGATGACCTGTTGTCCGGTGGGCAGATGGGCCCGGATCCAATGACCTGTTTTCCGGTGGGCAAACGGGCCTGGATCCGATGACCAACATGTTGTCCGGTGGGCAGACGGGCCCCGATCCGATGACCAGTTGTCCGGTGGGCAAATGAGCCTGGACTGATGACCTGTTGTCCGGTGGGCAAATGGGCCCCGATTCAATGACCTGTTTTCCGGTGGGCAAATGGGCCCGGATCCGATGACCTGGTGGGCGAACATGCCTGGAGATCCGATGACCTGTTGTCCGGTGGGCAGATGGGCCCCGATCCGATGACCTGTTGTCCGGTGTGCAAAAGGGCCTGGATCCGATGACCTGTTTGTTGTTCGGTGGGCAAATGGGCCCTGATCCAAAGAACTGTTCTCAGGTGGGCAAACGTGCCTGGATCCGATGACCTGATGTCCGGTGGGCAGATTGGCCCCGATCCGATGACCTGTTTTCCGGTGGGCAAACGAGCATGGATCCGATGATCTGTTGTCTGGTGGGCAGATGGGCCCCGATTCGATGACCTTGTTGTCCGGTGGGCAAATGGGCCCGGATCCGATGACCGTTTGTCCGGTGGGCAGACGGGCTTGAATCCGATGGCCTGTTGTCCGGTGGGCAGATGGGCCCCGATCCAATGACCTGTTGTCCGGTAGGCAAACGAGCCTGGATCCCATGACCTGTGTGACATCACTGTGCTCATTCCTCCTGTACTGACATCGCTGTGTTCATTACTCCTGTACTGTGACATCACTGTGCTCATTACTCCTGTACTGTGACATCACTGTGCGTGCTCATTACTCCTGTACTGACATCATTGTGCTCATTACTCCTCCTGTACCACATGTGACATCACTGTGCTCATTACTCCTGTACTGTGACATCACTGTGCTCATTCCTCCTGTACTGACATCATTGTGCTCATTACTCCTGTACTGTGACATCACTGTGCTCATCTGTGACATCACGGTGCTCATTATGTTGTCTGGTAGGCAGATGGGCCCCGGGATCTGATGACCTGTTTTCCAGTGGGCAAACGGGCCTGGATCCGATGACCTATTGTCCGGTGGGCAGAAGACGGGTTTTAATCAGATGGCCTGTTGTAAGGTGGGCTGACGGGCCCAGATCCGATGACCTTTTGTCCGGACGGTGGGCAAACGGGTCTGGATCGGATGACCTGTCCTCCAGAGAGAGACTCTTTTTATAGCTCCCCATTGATGATGGGACCTGAATGGGGAGACCCCTCTATTAACTCAGAATTGCCAAAGAGGGTATTTGAAAACATTTTTTCCAAACCAGACAAGAAATTGTACTAGAGGAACTTGGGGTAAAAATCTGTCACTTTGGTATTTGTAGATCATGTATGAGACCAAATGATTTATTTTCACTGGAAAATATAATCTTCAGGGTCATGTTCTAAAGATGACCTCCTAATTGTACTTTTGTACTTTTTTCATATGTTGTTGTAGCTATCCATGTAATGAATGCATGAAAGGACTGCACTGGCTTTACGAGCCATTGTATAAAAGCCCCCTGCCCATGTTACAGCAGCCCCCTCATAAGTATTGACAGCCCCAGCTTTACAACCTGCACTAGGGATTGTCAGTGTGAAATTATCACTTTTACACAGTATGTGTGGGCCGTCTTTAGCTGTTTTGTGGTCAAGGGTGGGCAAACGGGCCTGGATCAGATGCACTGCTGTTGAGTGGGCTAACGAACGGGCCTATCCGATGACCAAATGTTGTCCGGTGGGCAAACGGGTCTGGATCCGATGACCAACTGTTGTCCGGTGGGCAGATGGGCCCGGATCTGATGAACTGTTGTCCGGTGGGCAGATGGGCCTGGATCTGATGACCTGTTGTCTGGTGGGCAGATGGGCCCCGATCCGATGACCTGTTGTCCGGTGGGCAGATGGGCCCCGATCCGATGACCTGTTGTCCGGTGGGCAAACATGCCTGGATCCAATGACCTGTTGTCCGGTGGGTAGACGGGCCCCGATCTCATGACGTGTTGTCCAGTGGGCAAACGGGTCTGGATCCGATGACCTGTTGTCTGGTGGGCAGGTGGTCCCCGATCCAAAGACCTGTTCTCAGGTGGGCAAATGGGCCTGAATCCAATGACCTGTTGTCCGGTGGGCAGATGGGCCCCGATCCAATGACCTGTTGTCCGGTGGGAAAACGGGCCTAGATCCGGACAACAGGTCATCGGATCCAGGCATGTTTGCCAACCGGACAACAGGTCATCAGATCCAGGCCCGTTTGCCCACCGGACAACACGCCATCGGATCCAGGCCCATTTTCCCACTAGACAACAGATCATCGGATCCAGGCCCGTCTGTCCACCGGACAACAGATCATCGGATCGAGGCCTCTATACACACCGGACAATAGCTCATCGGATCGGGGCCCTTATGCCCACCGGACAATAACTGCTCATCGGATCAGGGACCATCTGCCCACCGGACAACAGGCCATCGGATCGTGGTCGGTCTGTCCACCGGACAACAGGTCATCGCATCAGGGCCCGTCTGCCCACCGGACAACAGGTCATCGGACCCGCCCGTCTTCCCACTGGACAATAGGTCATCGGATCAGGGCCCGTTTGCCCACTGGACAACAGGTCATCGGATCAGGGCCCGTCAGCCCACCGGACAACAGGTCATCAGATCGGGGCCCATCTGCCCACCGGACTACAGGTCATCGGATCCAGGCCCGTTTGCCCACCGGATAACAGGTCATCGGATCGGGACCCATCTGCCCACCGGACAACAGGTCATCGGATCCAGGCCCCTTTGACCTGTTGTCCGGTGGGCAGATGGGCCCATTGTCCAGTGGGCAAACAGGCCTGCATCCGATGGCCTGTTGTCTGGTGGACAGATGGACCCCAATCCGATGACCTGTTGTCCGGTAGGAAAACTGGTTTGGATCCGATAACCTATTGTCTGTTGGGGCAGACAGGCCCCGATCGGATGATCTGTTGTCCGGTGGGCAGACAGACCCCGATCCGATGACCTGCTGTCCGGTGGGCAGACGGGCCCCGATCCGATGACCTGTTGTCCTGTGGGCAGACGGGCCCCGATCCAATGACCTGTTGTCTGGTGGGCAGACCGGCCCCGATCCGACGACCTGTTGTCCGGTGGGCATAAGGGCCCCGATCCGATGAGCTGTTGTCCGGTGGCCAGATGGGCCCCGAATCCGATCAGCTGTTGTCTGGAGGGCATAAGGGCCCGGATCCGATGACCTGTTGTCTGGTGGGCGGCATAAGGGCCCCAATCCGATGAGCTATTGTCCGGTGGGAATCAGCATGACTATTCCGGTGATTTACATGCTGGAGCACATGTTAAACAGAATTCGGAGTCAGGTGGTGGCACAAGAGGAGGTGGAGGAAGTAGAGGAGGAGGAGTTGTATGCGGAAGGGTTAACATCTGCAAGGTCCAGACGATCGGCAGCACCAAGGCGGCAGGCATGTGAGGGTGGGGGAGATGGTTTTACCAGGGCGCATGGTAGCAGCCAAACTGTTGAGGAAGGTGCAGGAGCCCAGGAAGAAGTGGATACAAGGGCCTTGATCCGATGAGCATGTTGTCCGGTGGGCAAATGGGCCTGGATCTGATTACCTCTTATCCGGTGGGCAAATGGGCCTGGATCCAAAGACCTGTTCTCCGGGGGACAGACGGGCCCCGATCCGATGACCTGTTGTCCGTGGGCTGGCGGGCCCCGATCCTTTGACCTGTTGTCCGGTTGGCAAATGGGCCTGTATCCGAAGACCTGTTGTCCGGGGGACAGACGGGCCCCGATCCGATGACATGTTGTCCGGTGGGCAAATGGGCCTGGATCTAATGACCTGTTGTTTGGTGGGCAGACGGGCCCTGATCCGATCGATGACCTGTTGTCCTTTGGGCAGATGGGCCCCGATCCGATGACCTGCTGTCCGGTGGGCATAAGGGCCCTGATCTGATGACCTGTTGTCCGGTGGGCATAAGGGCCCCGATCCGATGAGCTATTGTCTGGTAGGTATAAGGGACTCGATCCGATAACCTGTTGTCCAGTGGGCAAACGGGCCTGGATCCGATGGCCTTTTGCCCCGATGGACAGATGGGCCCTGATCCGATGACCTGTTGTCCGGTGAGCAAAAGGACCTGGATCCGATGACCTATTGGGTCTGGTGGGCAGATGGGCCCCGATACGATGACCAACTGTTGTCCGGTGGGCAAACGGGCCTGGATCCGATGACCTGTTGTCTAAGGGGCAGATGGGCCCCGATCCAAAGACCTGTTCTCCGGTGGGCAAACGGGCCTGGATCCGATGACCTATTGTCCAGTAGGCAGGCAGATGGGGCCCCATCCGATGACCTGTTGTCCGGTTTGCAAACAGGCCTGGATCCGATGACCTGTTGTCCGGTGGGAAGATGGGCCCCGATCCAATGACCTGTTCTCTGGTGGGTAAACAGACCTGGTTCCGATGGCCAACATGTTGTCCAGTGGGCAGATGGGACCCGATCAGATGACCTGTTGTCCGGTGGGCAAACGGGCCTGGATCAGATGACCTGCTGTCGAGTGGGCTAACTAACGGGCCTCGATCCGATGACCTGTTGTCCGGTGGGAAGACGGACCCCGATCCGATGACCTGTTGTCTTGTGGGCAGACGGGCCTGGATCCGATGACCTGTTGTCCAGTGGGCAGATGGGCCCCGATCCGATGACCTGTTGTCCGGTGGGCAAACGGGCCTGGATCAGATGACCTGCTGTCGAGTGGGGTAACGGGCCTGGATCCGATGACCTGTTGTCCGGTGGGAAGACGGACCCTGATCCGATGACCTGTTGTCTGGTGGGCAGACGGGCCTGGATCCGATGACCTGTTGTCCGGTGGGCAGACGGGCCCGGATTTAATGATCTGTTGTTCGGTGGGCAGACAGGCGCCGATCATCGCGATGACCTGTTGTCCGGTGGCCAAATGGGCCCCAATCCCACCTGTTGTCTGGTGGGCAGACGGGCCCCGATCCGATGACCTGTTGTCTGTTGTCTGTTGGGCAGACGGACCCTGATCCGATGACCTGTTGTCCGGAGGGCAGACGGGCCCAGATTCGATGACCTGTTGTCCGGAGGGCAGACGGGCCCCGATCCGATGACCTGTTGTCCGGAGGGCAGACGGGCCCCGATCCGATGACCTGTTGTCCGGTGAGCAGACCGGCCACGATCCGATGACCTGTTGTCCGGTGGGCAGACAAGCCCCGATCCGATGACCTGTTTGTTGTCCATTGGGCGGGCATAAGGACCCCGATCCGATGAGCTATTGTCCGGTGGGTATAAGGGCCTCGATCCGATGACCGGCTGTTCGGTTGGCAAACGGGCCTGAATCCGATGACCTTTTGTCCGGTGGGCAGATGGGCCCCGATCCGATGACCTGTTGTCCGGTGGGCAAACGGACCTGGATCCGATGACCTGTTGTCCGGTGTACAGATGGGCCCCGATCCAATGACCAACTGTGGTCCGGTGGGCAAACTGGCCTGGATCCGATGACCTGTTGTCCGGTGGGCAGATGGGCCCCGATCCCTTAAAGACCTGTTCTCCGGTGGACAATCGGGCTTGGATCCGATGACCAACATATTGTCCGGTGGGCAGATGGGCCCCGATCCGATGACCTTTTGTCACATGTGTGGGCTTGTCCTTAGCTGTTTTGTGAACTGATACAATCCATGGTGATTAACCCAATCTGGGGCTCCCAAGCTAATGTTGTAAAACTGCCAGTGACAATGTGACCAGACCAACAGTCACTGAGTAGATAGATAATCTGCACTATGAATTCAGCATTATCCTGTACTGTGACATCACTGTGTGTATTATCCCTGTGGTAGTGTGACATCACTGTGGGCCTGGCCCGTGTCCATACTGTGGGTGCCGCCCTCCTCGGCCCTGGCACCGTATCCGGACTGTGGGGGCCTGGCCCCTTGTCCGGACTGAGGGGGCCGCCCGACTTAGGCCTGGCCCCGTGTCCGGACTGTGGAGGCCGCCAACCTCGTGCCTGGCCCCTTGTCCGGACTGTAGGGGCCGCCATCCTCGGGCTTGGCTCCAGGTGTCTGAACTCTTGGGGCCGCCCGCCTCTATTGTCAGGTAGGCAGATGGGCCCCGATCTGATGACCTGTTTTCCAGTGGGCAAACGGGCCTGGATCCGATGACTGTTTGTCCGGTGGGCAGACGGGCTTGAATCCGATGGCCTGTTGTCCGGTGGACAGATGGGCCCCGATCCGATGACCTGTTGTCCGGTGGGAAAACGGGACTGGATCCGATTATTGTCCAGTGGGCAGATGGGCCCCGATCCAATGACCTGTTGTCCGGTGAGCAAACGGACCTGGATCTGATGACCTGTTGTCCGGTGGGCAGACGGGCCCCGATCCGATGACCTGTTGTCCGGTGGGCAAACGGGCCTAGATCCGATGACCTGTTGTCCGGCGGGCAGGCAAGCCCTGCCTGATCTGATGACCAACTGTTGTCCAGTGGGCGGGCATAAGGGCCCCGATCCGATGAGCTATTGTCCGGAGGGATCCAATGACATCTGCACCTGCCCACTGAAAGCAGGGAGACTAGAGATTGTATTTATTGTCAGGTGGGCAAACGGGCCTGGATCCGAGATGACCTGTTGTCCGGTTGGCAAACTGGCCTGGATCCGATGGCCTGTTGTCCGGTGGACAGATGGGCCCCGATCCGATGACCTGTTGTCCGATGGGAAAACGGGACTGGATCCGATGACCTATTGTCCGGTGAGCAGACGGGCCCCGATCCGATGACCTGTTGTCCGATGGGAAAACGGGACTGGATCCGATCTATTGTCCGGTGAGCAGACGGGCCCCGATCCGATGACCTGTTGTCCGGTGGGCAGATGGGCCACGATGCGATGACTTGTTGTCCGGTGGGCAGAGGGGACCGGATCTGATGACATGCTGTCTGGTGGATAGATGGGCCGATCTGATGACCTGTTGTCCGGTGGGTAAACGGGACTGGATCCGATGACCTTTTGTTTGGTGGGTAGATGGGCCCCGATCCGATGACCTGTTGTCTGGTGGGCAGATGGCCCCGATCCGATGACCTGTTGTCGGGTGGGCAAACGGGCCTGGATCCGATATCCTCCTGTTGTCCAGTGGACAAATGGGCCCCGATCCGATGGCCTGTTGTCCGGGGGGCAGATGGGCCCCGATACGATGACCTGTGTTGTCCGGAGGGAGGGCAGACAGGCCCGGATCCGATTGTTTGTTGTCTGTCCGGTGCACAGATGGGCCCCGGCATCCGATGACCTGTTGTTTGGTGGGCAGACAGGCCCCGATCCGATGACCTGTTGTTTGGTGGGCAGACGGGCCCCAATCCGCAGACCTGTTGTCCGGTGGGCAGACGGGCCCCGATCCGATGACCTGTTATCCGGTGGGTAGACGGGCCCCGATCCGATGACGTGTTTTCCGGTGGACAGACCGGCCTCACTGTATGTAGTGCTCATCAGTCACTGTTGCTCATCTGGTATATAGTGCTCTGCACTCACTGTATATAGTTAGTGCTCATCCACTGTATATAGTGCTCAGCAGTCACTAGCTCATCAGTCACTATGTACAGCACGATCCGATGACCGACTAGTCGTCCGGTGGACAGACCGGCCATGATCCGAACAACAGGTCATCGGATCGGGGCCCATCTGCCCACCGGACAACAGGTCATCGGATCCAGGCCAGTTTGCCCACCGGACAACAGTTGGTCATTGGATCGGGGCCCATCTGTACACCGGCCAACTGGTCATCGGATCCAGGTCCGTTTGCACACCGGAAAACAGGTCATCGGATGGGGGCCCATCTGCCGACCGGACAAAAGGTCATCGGATTCAGGCCCGTTTGCCAACCGAACGGCAGGTCATCGGATCGAGGTCCTTATACCCACCGGACAATAGCTCATCGGATCGGGGTCCTCATGCCCACTGGACAACAAACAGGTCATCGGATCAGGGCCTGTCTGACCTCCGGACAACAGGTCATCGGATCGGGGCCCGTCTGTTCACCGGACAACAGGTCATCGGATCCGGGCCCGTCTGACCTCCGGACAACAGGTCATGGGATCGGGGCCCATCTGCCCACCAGACAACAGGTCATTGGATTGGGGCCCATCTGCCCACCAGACAATAGGTCATTGGATTGGGGCCCATTTGCCCACCGGACAACAGGTCATCGCGATGATCGGCGCCTGTCTGCCCACCGGACAACAGATCATCCGATCCGGGCCCGTCTGCCCACCGGACAACAGGTCATCGGATCGGGGTCCGTCTTCCCACCGGACAACAGGTCATCGGATCCAGGCCCGTTAGCCCACTCGACAGCAGGTCATCTGATCCAGGCCCGTTTGCCCACCGGACAATAGGTCATCGGATCGTGGCCCATCTGCCCTCTGGACAACAGGTCATCGGATCCAGGCCCGTCTGCCCAACAGACAACATGTTGGTCATCGGATCAGGGCCCATCTGTCCACCGGGCAAAAGGTCATCGGATCCAGGCCCGTTTGACCACCGGACAACAGGTCAAAGGATCGGGGCCCATCAGCCCACGGACAACAGGTCATCCAATCCAGGCCTATTTGCCCACTTGACAAGTCATCGGATCAGGGCCTATCTGCCCACCGGACAACAGGTCATTGGATCCAGGCCTATTTGCCCACCGGAGAAGAGGTCATCAGATCCAGGCCCATTTGCCCACCGGACAACATGCTCATCGTATCAAGGCCCTTATATCCACCGGACAATAGCTCATCGGATTGGGGCCCTTATGCACACCAGACAACAGGTCATCGGATCTGAGCCCTTATGCCCTCCGGACAACAGCTCATCGGATCGGGGCCCATATGGCCACCGGACAACAGCTCATTGGATCGGGGCCCTTATGCCCACCAGACAACAGGTCGTCGGGTGAGACAACAGGTCATCGGATCGGGGCCCGTCTGCCCACCGGACAACAGGTCATCGGATCGGGGCCCGTCGGCCCACCAGACAGCAGGTCATCGGATCGGGGTCTGTCTGCCCACCGGACAACAGATCATCCGATCGGGGCCCGTCTGCCCCAACAGACAATAGGTCATCGGATCCAAACCAGTTTTCCTACCGGACAACAGGTCATCGGATCGGGGTCCATCTGTCCACCGGACAACAGTCCATCGGATGCAGGCCTGTTTGCCCACTGGACAACAGGTCAACGGATCGGGGCCCATCTGCCCACCGGACAACAGGTCAAAGGGGCCTGGATCCGATGACCTGTTATCCGGTGGGCAATCGGACTTGGATTCGATGACCTGTTGTTCAGTGGACAGATGAGCCCCGATCCGATGACCTGTTGTCCGGTGGACAAATGGGCTTGGATCCGATGACCTGTTATGCGGTGGGCAGATGGGCCCCGATCCAAAGACCTGTTCTCCGGTCGGCAAACGGGCCTGGATCCGATGACCTGTTGTCCGGTGGGCAGATGGGCCGGATCTGATGACCTGTTGTCCGGTGGGCAGATGGGCCCCGATCCGATGACCTGTTGTCCAGTGTGCAGACGGGCGGGTACCGATGACCTGTTGTCCGGTGGGCAGACGGGCCCTTATCCGATGACCTGTTGGCCGGTGGACAGACCGACCACGATCCGATGGCCTGTCGTCCGGTGGGCAGACGGTCCCTGATCCGATGAGCTATTGTCCGGTGGGCATAAGGGCCCCGATCCGATGAGCTATTGTCCGGTGTGTATAGAGGCCTCGATCCGATGATCTGTTGTCCGGTGGACAGACGGGCCTGGATTCGATGACCTGTTCTCCAGTGGGAAAATGAGCCTGGATCCAATGACATGTTGTCCGGTTGACAAACATGCCTGGATCCGATGACCTGTTGTCCGGATCTAAGCCCGTTTTCCCACCAGACAACAGGTCATTGGATCGGGGCCCATCTGCCCACCGGACAACAGGTCATCGGATCCAGGCCCGTTTGCCCACCTGAGAACAGGTCTTTGGATCGGGGCCCACCTGCCCACCAGACAACAGGTCATTGGATCCAGGCCTATTTGCCCACTGGATAACAGGTCATCGGATCGGGGCCCATCTGCCCACCGAACAGCAGGTCATCGGATCGGGGCCCATCTGCCCACCGGACAGCAGGTCATCGGATCGGGGCCCCTCTGTCCACCGGACAACAGGTCATCGGATCCGGGCCCATCTGCCCACCGGACAACAGGCCATCGGATCCAGGCCCATCTGCCCACCGGACAACAGGTCATAGGATCCAGACCCGTTTGCCCACCGGACAACAGGTCATCGGATCCAGGCCCGTTAGTTAGCCCACTCAATAGCAGCTCATCTGATCCAGGCCCGTTTGCCCACCGGACAACAGGTCATCGGATCGGGGCCCATCTGCCAACTGGACAACATGTTGGTCATCAGATCCAGGCCCGTTTTCCCACCGGAGAACGGGTCATCAGATCGGGGCCCGTCTGCCCACCGGACAACAGGTCATCGGATCGGGGCCCATCTGCCCACTGGACAACAGGTCATCGGATCGGGGCCCGTTTGCCCTCCAAACAGGTCATCAGATCGGGGCCCATTTGCCCACCGGACAACAGGTCATTAGAACCAGGCCCGTTTGCCCACCTGACAACAGGTCATCGGATCGAGGCCCTTATACCCACCGGACAAAAACCTAACTGTTTGTCAAGTGATATATTGTGGATAAGGGTTGAGAGACTGAACCACTAATAGACACAGAAACATGGGAAGCAAGATGAAATAGACTTTCCAGCTCAGGCAGAAGGTGGCCACCCACCGGACAACAGGTCATCGGATTGGGGCCCGTCTGTCCACAGGACAACAGGTCATAGGATTGAGGCCCGTCTGCCCACCGGACAACAGGTCATCTGATCGGGGCGCATCTGCCCACCGGACAACAGGTCATCAGATCCAGGTCCTTTTGCCCACCGGACAACAGGTCATCGGATCGGGCCCATCTGCCCACAGGACAACAGGTCATAGGATCCAGGACCGTTTGCCCACCGGACAACAGGTTATCAGATCGAGGCCCTTCTACCCACCGGACAAAAACCTTACTGTTTGTCAAGTGATGTACTGTGGATAAGGGCTGAGAGACTGAACCACTAATAGACACAGAAACATGGGAAGCAAGATGAAATAGACTTTCCAGCTCAGGCAAAAGGTGGCCACACCCTTATATGCACTTGTGCACATTAGACTGAAAAAAGCTGAAGGACTGAACTGGAATGTAAATTGGTGTGCATGCTACAAGTAAGAGCATGTTCACACATGGTCACTAAACGGAAAAAAAACAAATATAGAAACACAATACACAAATACCCTGCCTGGTCGGACGACTGCTTTCTGGTAGCGTATATGGCTTCAGGGGAGGGAACGATTACAGAGCAAAAGAAACAGGACTATTACATTTTATATTTAATCCAAAAGAGAGGCAGTGCTTATGAAAAATATACAAAAGGTTTTATAAAAGGGGACATTTACAGTACGGAATATACTGTGTCACTGGTGTTATATATGAGGGGACGTATGTGTCACTTAGGTTGCTAGCCTGTGTGAACGGAAACCTACATACTTTCTGCCAGCATGCTGGGGGCTAACTCACTAAAGGGTGTGTTTTTTTGTGAATGGCAAAGAGGGTGGGACGCCATTCACACTACCTCGCCTCAGGGTGTGGCTGAGCAAGCTTAAATACACAGTCACTGTTTTTTTTCTGTTGTTGTGTTTGGAGAGGCAAGGTCTCCAGACTGAGAAGCCATAGCTCAGGAAGGAGCTGAAGGCTGTGCTACAACCTGTGTGGACAAACCACACACTCCTATGGACTGTGCTGTCGTTTATCTTTTGCTTTGTCATTTTGCCAGTAAGGTCGTGTTTATTTTTAATGGAGCTGCGGGGCTTTATGCCATATAATAAAGCCTGCAGAGAAAACCCGGTTCCTGAGTCTACTTCCGAAAGCGGACAAGTGAGTCGTCTTACCACAACAGTTACACAAAATAAACAGGATTACAGAAGACTTACTATAAAGATCGCTGAGATGATTCGGTATAGGTGGAGGGGAGGTGCCCCAATTATTGATTTGACCGTTCTCGAACAGGATCCATTGCTTATAGAACCTATACCCCCCGGCAATGAATACTGACCCCCCTTTGACTGTGTCTTTTATGCCGAAGGTGGAGACCTGCCCACACACCCCACGTGATGACCTCACGTATGCTGGGCTCCAGCCTTCATATTTCTATTAGAATCTCTAATTTCTGGCATAACTTATCGCTGGTTGATCGCAGAAGCCCCAAAGTGATACCATATTTTCCATTATGAATTTAACTCTCTTTAGAGACCACAGATGACTTAGTTGCAGTCTGTTATTTTGTTACTTTTCCATCACAGCTTCCCAGAGGGGCTTACAGCTATGGAAAAATATCCATATTACTCCTTAGCTGACCCTGCAACTAAAAATATGGGTCCCATTATTATCAGAAGTATAGCACTTCAGTTATTCCATATTTTGTGTCGGTGACAAAAATCCTGCAGTTTGCAGCTGGGAATTGTCCTGGTTATTGTGAGTGTGTTTGAAATGGGAGAAAGATACCCCGAACCAACCGTTCAGGGTGATCGGAAGGCTGTATCCCCAGTCGGTCAGGGTGGTGGGCTAGCTGGGTCCATATCTCGTCAGACCACTAGGAAAAGGTGGTTATCCCCCAGGGAAAGGGCAGGAATAACCAACCGCAGATATGTCATGTCTACTCTCTAAAGAAAGTTAAATTGATAATAAAAAATATGGTATCACTTGCGAACTTATGCGATCACATGGCCCCACTCACGCCTCAAAAGTCACATGTGTACCATCGTAAATGCCATCTGTATCGCTCCTGGTTTCAGTTACAGCTGCGAGACGTGCAGTCCTGCCTCATCTGCGCACAGCACAACCCAGGTAAGACAGTAAAAGTCCCTTAGAAAGCGACACCAAGGCCTCTCTACCCACTTCAGAGACTGCAGAGAAAAACAAACACACTCTAATACATCACTATTATTTTGTTGCACCACCTCTGTCTTTAATAACAGCTTGCAGTCTCTGAGGCATGGACTTAATGAGTGACAAACAGTACTCTTCATCAATCTGGCTCCAACTTTCTCTGATTGCTGTTGCCAGATCAGCTTTGCAGGTTGGAGCCTTGTCATGGACCATTTTCTTCAACTTCCACCAAAGATTTTCAGTTGGATTGAGATACGGACTATTTGCAGGCCATGACATTGACCTTATGTGTCTTCTTTCAAGGAATGTTTTCACAGTTTTTGCTCTATGACAGGATGCATTACCATCTTGAAAAATGATGTCATCATCCCCAAACATCCATTCAATTGATGGGATAAGAAAACTGTCCAAAATATCAATGTAAACTTGGGCATTTATTGAAGATTTAATGACAGCCAACTCCCCAGTGCCTTTACCTGACATGCAGCCCCATATCATCAATGACTGTAGAAATTTGCATGTTCTCTTCATGCAGTCATCTTTATAAATCTCATTGGAACGGCACCAAACAAAAGTTCCAGCATCATCACCTTGCCCAGTGCAGATTTGCGATTCATCACTGAATATGACTTTCATCCAGACATCCACAGTCCACGATTGATTTCCTTAGCCCATGGTAACCTTTTTTTTTTCTGTTTAGGTGTTAATGATGGCTTATGTTTAGCTTTTCTGTATGTAAATCCCATTTCCTTTAGGCGGTTTCTTACAGCTCGGTCACAGGCATTGACTCCAGCTTCCTCCCATTCATTCCTCATTTGTTTAGTTGTGCATTTCCTGTTTTGGAGACATTTTGCTTTAAGTTTCCGGTCTTGACGCTTTGATGTCTTCATTGGTCTACCAATATGTTTGCCTTTAACAACCTTCCTGTTACGCTCGCGCCCGGACTGACTAGCGTGAGCGTGATTAGTGATCCCACTGTACCATGAACCGAGGAGTGCCTGGAGGGGCGTAACTAAGTATCAACCCGATCCAACCAAGATTGCATGGCGGCTAGTCGACTCCGTGGACCAAGGAGGAACCGAGCAGAGGGACCAGGTGCGACTCCAGGTCAGACCCCGGTCACAGTTGTTGACCCACACCGGGGAATGCAGGAACAGGCAGGTTAGATTGGCATACAGACAGGTGGGTATTGGCAAGTACGGCTGGTATGCAGACAGTTGGGTACTGGCAAGTACGGCTGGTATGCAGACAGGTGGGCACTGGCAAGCACGGCTGGTATGCAGACAGGTGGGTATTGGCAAGTACGGCTGGTATGCAGACAGGTGGGTACGGGCAAGCACAGCCTGGTATGCAGACAGGTGGGCACTGGCAAGCACGGCTGGTATGCAGACAGGTGGGCACTGGCAAGCACGGCTGGTATGCAGATAGGGAGATACTGGCAAGCACGGCTGGAGTGCAGACCGGGAGGTACTAGCAGGTTGGAGCGCAGGCTGGATAGGGTCCAGTACAGACTGGGAGACAGACAGCTACAGAGCCGCAGATGCGGTAGAAAAGCAGAGTAAAGCGAAACCGCCAGAGCGGAGGACAAGGCAGAGCAGAGAGGAACTGCTGGTGCGGTGAGCAAGGCAGAGCAGAGAGAAGCCGCCGGAGCGGTGAGCAAGGCAGAGCAGAGAGAAGCCGCCGGAGCGGTGGCCAAGTCAGAGCAGAGAGAAACCGCCGGAACGGTGGGTAAGGCAGAGCAGAGGGAAAATGCCGGAGCGGTGGGCAAGTCAGAGCAGAGAGAAACCACCGGAGCGGTGGGTAAGTAAGAACAAAGAGAAACCGCTGGTGCGGTGGGCAAGGCAGAGCAGAGAGAACCCGCCGGAGCGGTGGGCAAGTCAGAGCAGAGAGAAGCCGCTGGAGCGGTGGGTAAGGCAGAGCAGAGGGAAGCCGCCGGAGTGGTGGGCAAGTCAGAGCAGAGAGAAACCGCCGGAGCGGTGGGTAAGGCAGAGCAGAGGGAAACTGCCGGAGCGGTGGGCAAGTCAGAGCAGAGAGAAACCGCCGGAGCGGTGGGCAAGACAGAGCAGAGCGAAACCGCAGGTGCGGTGGACAAGGCAGAGAGGACAGGGCTCTGTTCACATGGAACAGACTGGAAAATACAGGAAGATACGGAGGAAGGGAAAAGGGACAAGCAGAACCAGATACACACAAGGTACTTCCTATGACAGATAACAGGTCTGGGTATGCAACCAGCCCCCAGAGATGGCGGGAACAGACAAGAAGCAGAACTGGATCTGGCAACTTCAGATTCAAGGAGCACACTGAATGTTAGTGTTGCTCAGGCACCTCTTACTGGGTGGAGGGGGTTTAAATATCCAGTGACTCACAGCAATAGGCTGGAGACGCATTAGGCGTGCGCCCACAGCAGCTATAAGAATCAGGAAGTAACCGGGCCGCCGCCCTAAGCAGTCAGTCAAGAGACATGCACACAGCATGAACTGGAGCAAGATTTGCAGGCTGGACTGACTGGTAAGATTGCGGTCTTGCATAGTGGGAGGTGGTTCACTATGCAAGCACTCCGCCAGGGATGTTACACTTCCCATGTTGTTTGTATTTGGTCCAGATTTTAGACACAGCTGACTGTGAACAACCAACATATTTTGCAAAATTGCGTGATGATTTACCTTCTGTTAAGAGTTTGATAATCCTCTCCTTTGTTTCAATTGACATCTCTCGTGTTGGAGCCATGATTCATGTCAGTCCACTTGGTGCAACAGCTCTCCAAGGTGTGATCACTCCTTTTTAGATGCAGACTAATGAGCAGATCTAATTTGATGCAGGTGTTAGTTTTGGAAATGAAAATTTACAGGGTGATTCCATATTTTTTTCCTCAGAATTGAGTGATTCCATAATTTTTTCCCTCTGCTTGGTCTGAAAAAAATTATCCTTACTGAGTACCATATTTTTTATCTTGATTTCTTTTAGTGTTTCTTAAAGCCCTAAAGTTGCCATTTGAAATGACTTTAGTTTTGTGCCATGTCTGTGATCTGCTTTTTTTCAACAACATTAAACAACTGAATGAACATCCTCCAAGCCCGGTGATTCCATAATTTTTGCCAGGGGTTGTATGGACTAGGACAACAAATTTATTCAACATCATGGTTTTCTTATAAAAGATATGGAAGGAGAAAAGCCGAAGGACTGTTGGATTTGCACACACAGCCCAGTATCTGCAAAGACTATGCCGTACTTAGCCTTACCTCTGGAGCCAGGGGAGGTATTAACACCACACTGCAAACACAATGAGAAAAACCTACAAGATGCAAAATGAACATAAACCCTGCTGTAAATAAATAAAAAGCAAGTGCATTTAAATAAAATAGGGTTCTTCGTAACACTGTTTTTGATCAAAAATAGTATAAAAGATTTCCCACTGCGACAAGGTGAACCCGTTCGGGAAAGTCATACACTGTCTAATATAAATTGACTTTCCAGAACAGCAGGGTTTATGTGGGTGAAAGGCATGTAGGGGCGCAAGGACACACAGCTCATATTCACCCTTCACTATAAGTATATGTCACTACCTATTAGGATGATATCTTATACATGAATATATTAAGTCAGTGGTGAGGTGCGCAATTTTTGCTTACATTTATCTCTAGGGTCATCCTATTTAGGATTCAGGCATATCTATTGGTATGTATGACCATATACATTCCCCATTTAGCCCTTTTAGGTGTATTACTATTAGGACTAATTAAATCATTTTGATCCAGTTTTGCACAAAGCACATGTCACTTTATAAAGGTATTGGGGATATTTAATTGTGGTTTGATAAAAACTTATTTACTTGATTTGTAACTGTAAAAAATATTCAAGATGATCCCTTGTCATTCATTGTGCCCTGTTGGCGGGCTTATAGAGCTCTTCTAATGTACAGTGTAATCCAACACTTCTGCAAGGGAGGGGGCCGAGAGGCAGGGAGTAACAAATGTCTAACAGCAGCTCTCAGCCCAGAAGCTGCCATAGAAAGACCTCCTGTGGACCCCAGCCATGCGGTCTTTTATGTCTGACTATTATAATTCAACACCGAGTTATGGGAATACAATACATCCCAGTGATACACCAAATAGATTTTTGGAAACACACAAATTGGATGAATCTCACCCTTCCTTTCAGCACAGTCCAGCGTGTAGGGAAAGGGAGATACACGACACAGCCTTGCGAGAGCCCCTAGGGCCCCGGTGCTTGGTTTCCACGCATAGCAGGAGCCCGGCCGGATCCGATGACACCAGAACCGGCTCCCTAGGTCCGTCCATTAAGGAAGTATAGCTGTTTTAGTTTTAGAGTTTTTAGCTGAGAGAGGCCAGGGGTGGAGATTCAGGTCCAGCCAGGGGGCAGAAGGGGGAGTGACCAAGAGGGGTTAAGAGCTCCAGCAGCCCTAGATCCATTGTCTTTTTCCCTGGGAGGTCGTGATGACACATCATGTGTGGGAGAAGTCCTGCAACAAAGGGGACCACAAGCCTCCCATGTGGCAGCCCCTCCCTCACAAGCCAGCTCTTCCAATTGACTGGTGACTGATTCTTAATAACTGCTTTATATCTTTTGTACTCCTACTATTGTGTTTGTTTCTCTGATCATTATGTAAATGTAACCCTTATGTATATAATGTAATGTCTAGTGTGCCCTTACGGCGATTAAATATATGATTTAACCTTGGGCTGCTCTGTTATCTTGAGCCATGAACTCATATGTCCGTTGTTTGGCTTAATCCTCATGCTACCGAGGCAGGTTTCTGGCCCCATATAATTCCCGTTAACGGACCGGCGATTTATATCTAATAGAAACCGGTGGCAGCTCTACCAGGCCAACAAGGTTCTGCTTCACTGGGGCTAGTGAATGGGCCTCTCAGCCTGTCAGGGGTGGGAGCGAGTGTGATGCCATGTCAGTGACTGAGTGGGCCACCTCTTCTAACTCCCGGTGCCTTCTTGTACCCGTGTGGACAGGGGGTGTCTGTGTAGAACTATACCAATCTGAACTTACACATCCTCGAGGGGGTTCAGAACGTAACGTTGGTGCAAGGGGCAGATCCTTATCACGTGATCTGTCGGACGTAATTGTGACGTCAGGTGGGTGACGAGGTGTGGATCTATCACAAGTGGCGGCAGTGGTGGGATTCTGCGGGGTTCCTCTGGTGCCATTTCTTCACATTGGTGGCAGCGGTGGGATTCTGCGCGGTCATTTAGTGCCATTCATCACAAGTGGTGGCAGCGGTGGGATTCTGCAGTGTCCCTCTGCTGCTGTTTCTTCACAGTACCCTATTAGCACCTTATAAGGACAAAAGGAGTTATGAAATGATCTGTGTCTCCTCTGTGTAGCACTGTGTTATTTTAAATTTGTTAGATGTGTTTAATAAAGATATTTTTTGGTTTAAAAAGAACTCTGGTCATCTGGGCTTTCTTTTTTAGGCCCACTCTTCATGTTAATTATGTGTTGTTTTGGAGTTTAAAAAACATGACATTGTTACCTTATGAGTATAATGTTGAAGATGCATACAAGCAGCACACAAGCTGCACATCGAAAACATACAAGCTGCATACGAGCCACATACAAACTCCATAAAAGCAGCATACAAGCTGTATACAAGATGCATTCAAGCTGCACACAATCTGTATCCAAGATGCATAAAAGCCGCATACAAGTTGAATATAAGCTGCATACAAGCAGCAAACAAAGCCGCATACAAGATGTACACAAGCTGCATACAAGCAGCATACAAGATGCACACAAGGCACATACAATCTGCACACAAGCAGCATACAGGATGCATACAAGCTGCACACAAGGCACATACAATCTGCACATAAGCAGCATACAGGATGCATACAAGCAGCATATAAATTGCATACAGGTAGCACACAAGTTGCATACAAGCTCCATAAAAGACACATACAATCTGCATACAAGCATCATTCAAGCTGCATTCAAGGCACATACAATCCGCATACAAGCTGCACACAAGGCACATACAATCTGCATACAAGCCGCATACCATCTGCACACAAGCAACATACATGATGCATATAAGCTGCACACAAGCAGCATACAAGGCACATACAATCTGCATAGAAGCAGCATACAATCTGCATACAAGCACCATACAATGGTACATACAAGATGCATTCAAGCCACATATAAGATGTATACAGGATACATAAAAGTTGCATACAAGGCACCTACAAACTGTATACAGGATACATACAACCTGCATAAAAACCGCACATATAAGACACATACAAGCAGCTGTATAAAGGATACATCCATGTTGCATGCAGGATACATAAAAGGCACATACAAGCTGCATACAAGCCGCATATACGTTGCATACAGGATACAAACACGGCACATACAAGCTGTATACAGGATACATACATGGCACATACAAGCTGTATACAGCGTAGGGATTTGTACTCACTGAGCCGCGTTGTAGGTAGGCACAGGTTCACATAGTGATGCAGTCCGCGGGTTCAAACAAACTGGTGGTTTATTTAGTGCCCATACACTAGTGAGGAAACAAAAGTAACAGCCTTTTCCTGGCACAAAAAAGGAATAACAGAACAAAGCTCAAAATAACAAGTCCATACAGCACGGCCTCAGCCGTTTAAACAAAGTGCCTTCCACTGCCTCCTGCAGAGTCTAAGCAGCACATGCAAGGTCTGCTCACCTTATCCAACACAGACAGACTGTGAGACAGGCGCAGCTGTCTTAAATCAGCCTTCCAAGACCTGGACTGGAGGTACTGTAAGTGAGCAGCTGTTCCCCCCTCAGCTCTTTCAGCTGCTCGTAAAACCCGGCTCTGTAATCTGGGCCCATTAAACTCCACTCAGCACTATGTGTGCTGGAGCCTGCTTCTCCGGGTCCTACATCACCGAAGATTGGCACTTCAGGGACACATACCTCCCGTCCACGACCTGTCCAGCAGCCACCTTATATACCCCCGCCTCTGCCCAAAGCCGGGGGGCTTGGCACCTTCTGTCACCATACAATAAACCCTTGACAAGGCATCAGCATACCCATGTTGTTTCCCAGGCCTATGTTCTACCTGGAAACAAAAATCTTGTAGAGCCAGGAACCACCTAGTCACTCTGGCATTGTTCCCCTTCTTTTCACGCATCCACCTCAGTGGGACATGGGCTGACACTAGCCTGAACCTTCTACCTAACAGGTAATACCTCAGACTGTCTAACGCCCACTTAATGGCCAAACATTCTTTTTCTACAATGGAGTAGTTCTTCTCACAAGTGGAGAGCTTCTGACTGAGGTATATTACAGGGTGTTCTTCTCCGTTAATCTCCTGGGACAAGACTGCTCCCAGCCCAACATCCGATGCATCCGTCTGGACCACAAACTCCTTGGAGAAGTTGGGCGCCACCAAGACTTGCTGTTTACAGAGGACCAGTTTCAATTCCTGGAAGGCCGCTTCTGCTTCCGGGGACCACTTGGCCATAGCCGACTTCGTCCCTTTCAGAAGATCCGTCAGCGGGGCTGCTATCAGGGCAAAGTTAGGGACAAATCTTCGATAGTAGCCCACAATGCCTAGAAACGCCCTGACCTACTTCTTCGAGAGGGGCTGTGGCAAGTTCAAGATCGCCTCGACCTTATTTATTTGTGATTTTATTTCCCCTCTACCAACCACGTACCCTAGGTACTTGGCTTCCTCCATCTCCATGGCACATTTCTTTGGGTTGATAGTAAAGCCCGCCTTCCTTAGGGCATCAAGTATGGCTTGAACTTTGTCCAGATGACTTTCCCAGTCCTGGGTGAATATGACAATGTCATCTAGGTAGGCCGCTGCATACTTTTTGTGGGGTGCTAAGATCCGGTCCATGGCTCCCTGGAAGGTGGCCGGAGCTCCCTGCAACCCAAACGGCATCCTGACGTATTGATAACATCCGTCTGGCATCGAGAAGGCTCTCTTCTCCTTGGCCTCTTTGGACAGGGTAATTTGCCAATATCCTTTGGTGAGGTCCAGAGTGGTGATGTACCTAGCAAGTCCTAGTCTTTCGATTATCTCATCTACTCTAGGCATTGGGTATTTGTCGAACTTCGAGATCTTATTCAGCTTCCTATAGTCATTGCAAAAACACCATTCCCCATTTGCTTTCGGCACTAAGACTATAGGACTGAATCATCCACTTTTGGACTCTTCAATGACTCCCAGGTTAAGCATCCGCCTCACTTCTTTTGAGATCACCTCTCTGCGGGCCTCGGGGATCTGGTATGGTTTTAGATTGACGCGAACATGAGGCTCTGTGAGAACCTCATGCTCTATGACCTGAGTGAGTCCTGGCAACTCCGAAAACAGGTCTTTATTTCGCTGTAGCAACTCTTTGCACTGTTACTTTTGGGCACGTGACAGTGACTCTGCCACCTTGACCTCTTTCACATCGGCCTCAGCCACTAAACAGGGAGCTTCCATTGGCTCTCTATCTTGCCATGGCTTAATCAAGTTAACATGGTAAATTTGGTAGGGCTTCCTCTTCCCCGGTTGGTGGATTTTATAGTTGACTTCCCCCACTTTCTCTACCACCTCATAGGGGCCCTGCCACTTGGCCATGAACTTGCTCTCCACTGTCGGCACTAGCACAAGCACTCGATCTCCTGGGTTGAACGATCTCACCCTGGCTGACCTATTGTACACCCTGGACTGTGTCTCTTATGCCTTGAGGAGGTGCTCCCTTACGATGGGCATCACGTGGGCAATCCTCTCTTGCATCTGGGCAACGTGCTCCACCATGCTCCTATAGGGCATGGTTTCAGCTCCCCAGGACTCTTTCGCCACATCCAGGAGTCCTCGAGGGTGTCGTCCATAGAGTAGTTCAAACGGGGAGAAACCTGTAGAAGCTTGGGGAACTTCCCTGATGGCGAACAACAGATAGGGAAGCAGACAGTCCCAGTCTCGGCCATCCTTTTCCACTGCTTTCCTCAACATTGCTTTCAAGGTTTTGTTAAACCTCTCGACCAGTCCGTCCATCTGGGGATGGTACACGGAGGTTCTCAGTTGTGCTATCTGCAATGTCTTGCACAATTCCCTCATGACCTTCGACATAAATGAAGTTCCTTGGTCTGTTAGGATCTCCTTAGGCAACCCCATTCTTGAAAACATGAGGACTAACTCCCGGGCGATACACCTGGCGGAGGAGTTTCGTAGTGGTATGGCCTCCGGATACCGTGTAGCATAATCTAATACCATCAGGATATACTGATGCCCTCAGGCGGACTTGACCAGAGGCCCCACTAGATCCATTGTTATGCATTCGAATGGAACCTCGATGATGGGTAGGGGCACTAGGGGACTGCGGAAGTGGGCCACTGGTGAGGTTATCTGGCATGTGGGGCAGGAACGACAATAACTCTTTATTTCTCTATAGCAACCTGGCCAGTAGAATTTCTGGAGGATCCGTTCCTGAGTCTTGTCTGCACCAAGGTGACCACTCAACACATGAGAATGAGCCATGTCTAACACCCTGAGTCTATAGGGCTCTGGCACCAGCAACTGTTCTATTACCTCACCCCTGGGCTTGGTTACTCTGTACAGCAAATCCGCATTCACAGCAAAATGAGGGAACCGAGTGTCAGCCCCCGGTTCCTGAGGCACCCCATTTAACACAGTAACATTTTCAAAGGCCTCTTTCAGAGTTAAATCCCTGAGTTGGGCAGTTCCAAAGTTTCCCTCGGACACCTCCAGCTCAGGGATATTGGCCTCAGGGGATGTTGCCTCATCCTCATCGCCGACAAACACACACATGGGAAACTCATCTACCATGTTCTGCGGGTAAATTTCCTTAGGGGCGATCTGGCTGTTGACCGAGCAACCAGGTGTCCCCGCTTTCCCCCACATTTCCCAGAATAATATAAAGTCACGTCCAATTATTATGGGATGCAATAGGTCCTTAACGACCGCCACTCCATGAGATGTGCCACAGTCTGTGTTTACATCCACCTGGGCCACAGGATAGTTTTAGCATCCCCATGGATACACCAGACACCCACCACCTTCCCAGGAACCAGTCGATGAGGGAGTGTGGCCCTTATCAGGGTCACCAAACTTCCTGAGTCCAATAGTCCAGAGACTTGTACCCCGTTTACTGACACTGAGCATGCCTGAGGGCCCTCGCCATGTTGAGGAACCGTGCTGCAGGCGGGGTAAGCAAAATAGGAGCAACGCCGGCCCATGTTGCAGTCCATTGGCTCAGAGTTTATGGGACACCGGGCGGCAATATGGCCAGAGGTATGACATCTCCAACACACTATATTATGGGGTGTGACCTTGGGCAGCAACTCAGACCCCTCCTGAACTCTAGGACGCCCCTCAGGTGTGGCGCTAGCTCCATTCTTTTGGGTGTCCGCCTCCTTTTGGGAACCTTTTGGAAACCCCAGTATTGAGAGGCTATGACCCCTTGTTTTCCCAATGAACTCTCAACCGCCTGGTATCTTTCCACCAACCCCACCAAGTCATCAGCATTATGGGGATCTCCCTGGGCAACCCAGGATTTCACCGACTTCGGGAGAGAGTGTATAAACCTGTGTATAATGACCTTCTCCACCATCTGTGCTGGGGAGGAAGATTCAGGTTGCAACCACTTTTGGACCAGGTGTAGGAGGTCGAACATCTGGGACCGGGCATGTTTGTCACTGCAATAGGCCCAGTGGTGCACCCGTTGCGCCCTGACAGTAAGATTCACTCCCAAGCATGCCAAAATCTCAGTTTTCAACTTAGCATACTCTTTTGCGTCCTGAAAGGCCAAGTCATAATAGGCCTTCTGCGGATCGCCTATCAAATATGGCGCCAGCACCTCCATCCACTGCTCTGGAGGCAATTTCTCCCGCTCTGCCACCCTCTCAAAGATCGTCAAGAACGCCTCAACGTCATCACCCAGGGTCATCTTTAGTTATGCTCTTCTTACCGTCTTCCTGACGTATGAGTCATCACCTGGATCTGATGATGTGGCGGTCGTCCTGCCACGGATCTGCTCTGCCAAGATTTCCATTTGTCTTTGCTAATGTTGGATCTGCTGCATCAGAAGTTTATTTGTTTCCTGCTGCTGCTCCCGTTGCTGCTGCCTGCTCTGCAGGTACTGCTGCTGGAACTGCGCCTACTGTTGCTGAATTTGCTGCTGGTGCTGCACTTGTTGCGCCTGCTGTGCCTGTAACAGATGTTTAAGCAGTTCCTCCATTTTGTCCGGCGACACTTGCTGGCTAATTGCCGACTTCACCCAGGACATATACGTCTCCTTGTAGCAGTCACACTGCCACTTGGGATCTGTGCCCGTGCTTCTACCGCTACTGGTTTATTTAGTGTCCATACACCAATGAGGAAACAAAAGTAACAGCCTTTTCCTGGCACAAAAAAGGAATAACAGAACAAAGCTCAAAATAACAAGTCCATGCAGCACGGCCTCAGCCGTTTAAACAAAGTGCCTTCCTCTGCCTCCTGCAGAGTCTAAGCAGCACATGCAAGGTCTGCTCACCTTGCCCAACACAAAGACAGACTGAGACAGGCGCAGCTGTCTTAAATCAGCCTTCCAAGACCTGGACTGGAGGTAAGTGAGCTGCTGTTCCCCCCCGCCCAGCTCTTTCAGCTGCTCGTAAAACCCGGCCCTGTAATCCGGGCCCATTAAACTCCTCTCAGCACTATGTGTGCTGGAGCCTGCTTCTCCGTGTCCTACATCACCGAAGCTTGGCACTTCGGGGACACATACCTCCAGTCCACGACCTGTCCGGCAGCCACCTTACAGCAGGATACATGCAAGGCACATACAAGCTGTATACAGGATACATACACGCTGTATACATGATACATACAAGGCACATACAAGCTGTATACAGGATACATACACGCTGTATGCAGGATACATACAAGTTGTATACACGATATATACAAGCTGTATACAGGATACATACAAGCTGTATACAGGATATACACAAGCTGTATACAGGATACACACAAGCTGTATACAGGATACACACAAGCTGTATATAGGACACACACAAGCTGTATACAGGATACATACAAGTTGTATACAGGATAGATACAGACTGTATACAGGATACATACAAGGCACATACAAGCTGTATACAGGATACATACACGCTGTATGCAGGATACATACAAGTTGTATACACGATATATACAAGCTGTATACAGGATACACACAAGCTGTATACAGGATACATACAAGCTGTATACAGGATACACACAAGCTGTATACAGGATACATACAAGCTGTATACAGGATGCACACAAGCTGTATACAGGATACACAGAAGCTGTATACAGGATACACACAAGCTGTATATGTAATAGTGGGGAAGGATGTAGCCTTCCCTAGGCACTGAAGCAGTTAAGGAAAATGGTCCCTTAGATAATTCTCTCTGAACTGTGGTACGCCAAGCTAAGGGGTTAGCTTCAGTGGTCCAGTCAGTAGAGTAGAGGGGGAACTTAGTGCCCGGATCAAGCCTTGAGTGATATAGAGCTTGTTTCTGGCATAATTCATTGTGGGCTGCAGTACCTGTAAACAGCCACAAGATGCCACTGTCCTGGGTGCAGATGTCAGGTTGAGTCTGCTAGCAGTGTTACAGACAAGGATGAGTTAATGCTGTGTGATGACAGCTCACTGAGGGTGGGCACATTAGGAAAATCTCTGTTTAGTTTCCAGAATCAGGAAGTGATTCTTCAGTAAGAGATTGGACAGAAAATCGTTCAGGCAGCCTGACTATAGTGGCTGCTAGGGTAGACGGGAGCTCCATACCCTCAGACAGTGGGATCACCATTGTGCAAGTCTCCCCACACAAGAGCACGAGTCCTGTCAGCCGGCCGGGGAAACTCATCAAAGGTAGTGAGGACCCGGGGCACTTCTAGTCTGCAGGAAGCAGAGGAAGATAAATAGGACTCCAGGCTAAGACGTGGGGGAGAGATATCGGATCCAGGTCACTGTCAGTATTACAGAAGAGTCTCTTGGGCCAGAGATTAGAGTCACAGAGATGCTTCACTTAAAGAGGGAACCAGGACTGAAGGAGTTACCAGCGCCTGTGAGAGAGATGATAACCTGTCGGGCCTTATCCATTATATCTGCCTGTAAATATTGTATATATTCCTCTTCCCCAAGTAAAGTCCAAGTTCTGGTTAGGAACCTTGTGTCCTCTGAATTTATTGCTGCCCTGGTCCCAGAAGAGAAATGCCTGGAGACAGCCGCGATCGGATGGCTTGAAGTAAGTGAAGAGCACTACATACACAGCCACACTTCAGAGGGAGGACACGTATTGTCTGTAGGGTGCCATAGCGAGAGGGGGCTACAGCTCGCCCACGACTTCCTCGCTGGGGCACCTTACATTTGGCGTAGTCGGCAGGATGCGAGCTCCTCGCATGAAGAAAGCGGGGAAGAGCCGACGCAGAACACTGAGAAGAAAGTGTTGGAAGGCATGCGGCCCAAGATGGTGGCCCGAAGCATGGATTCCAAGATGGTGACAATGGCGGTAAAGTCTGGGAGAAGAACCGCCTATCGTGGGAGTGGACGGCGCCGGAGAGCGCGAAAAGATGTCCAGCCCCTACGAGTTCCGGCCCAAAGAAGGATGGGTCCAGCAGTGAAGATGCGTCCCAGGATGGGACGTCCAGTGAGGAAGAGGGCGCGGCGTAAAGTGAAGTCCAAATAGATTTTTGGAAACACACAAATTGGATGAATCTCACCCTTCCTGTCAGCACAGTCCAGCGTGTAGGGAAAGGGAGATACACGACACAGCCTTGCGAGAGCCCCTAGGGCCCCGGTGCTTGGTTTCCACGCATAGCAGGAGCCCGGCCGGATCCGATGACACCAGAACCGGCTCCCTAGGTCCGTCCATTAAGGAAGTATAGCTGTTTTAGTTTTAGAGTTTTTAGCTGAGAGAGGCCAGGGGTGGAGATTCAGGTCCAGCCAGGGGGCAGAAGGGGGAGTGACCAAGAGGGGTTAAGAGCTCCAGCAGCCCTAGATCCATTGTCTTTTTCCCTGGGAGGTCGTGATGACACATCATGTGTGGGAGAAGTCCTGCAACAAAGGGGACCACAAGCCTCCCATGTGGCAGCCCCTCCCTCACAAGCCAGCTCTTCCAATTGACTGGTGACTGATTCTTAATAACTGCTTTATATCTTTTGTACTCCTACTATTGTGTTTGTTTCTCTGATCATTATGTAAATGTAACCCTTATGTATATAGTGTAATGTCTAGTGTGCCCTTACGGCGATTAAATATATGATTTAACCTTGGGCTGCTCTGTTATCTTGAGCCATGAACTCATATGTCCGTTGTTTGGCTTAATCCTCATGCTACCGAGGCAGGTTTCTGGCCCCATATAATTCCCGTTAACGGACCGGCGATTTATATCTAATAGAAACCGGTGGCAGCTCTACCAGGCCAACAAGGTTCTGCTTCACTGGGGCTAGTGAATGGGCCTCTCAGCCTGTCAGGGGTGGGAGCGAGTGTGATGCCATGTCAGTGACTGAGTGGGCCACCTCTTCTCACTCCCGGTGCCTTCTTGTACCCGTGTGGACAGGGGGTGTCTGTGTAGAACTATACCAATCTGAACTTACGCATCCTCGAGGGGGTTCAGAACGTAACGTTGGTGCAAGGGGCAGATCCTTATCACGTGATCTGTCGGACGTAATTGTGACGTCAGGTGGGTGACGAGGTGTGGATCTATCACAAGTGGCGGCAGTGGTGGGATTCTGCGGGGTCCCTCTGGTGCCATTTCTTCACATTGGTGGCAGCGGTGGGATTCTGCGCGGTCATTTAGTGCCATTCATCACAAGTGGTGGCAGCGGTGGGATTCTGCAGTGTCCCTCTGCTGCTGTTTCTTCACAGTACCCTATTAGCACCTTCTAAGGACAAAAGGAGTTATGAAATGATCTGTGTCTCCTCTGTGTAGCACTGTGTTATTTTAAATTTGTTAGATGTGTTTAATAAAGATATTTTTTGGTTTAAAAAGAACTCTGGTCATCTGGGCTTTCTTTTTTAGGCCCACTCTTCATGTTAATTATGTGTTGTTTTGGAGTTTAAAAAACATGACATTGTTACCTTATGAGTATAATGTTGAAGATGCATACAAGCAGCACACAAGCTGCACATCGAAAACATACAAGCTGCATACGAGCCACATACAAACTCCATAAAAGCAGCATACAAGCTGTATACAAGATGCATTCAAGCTGCACACAATCTGTATCCAAGATGCATAAAAGCCGCATACAAGTTGAATATAAGCTGCATACAAGCAGCAAACAAAGTCGCATACAAGATGTACACAAGCTGCATACAAGCAGCATACAAGATGCACACAAGGCACATACAATCTGCACACAAGCAGCATACAGGATGCATACAAGCTGCACACAAGGCACATACAATCTGCACATAAGCAGCATACAGGATGCATACAAGCAGCATATAAATTGCATACAGGTAGCACACAAGTTGCATACAAGCTCCATAAAAGACACATACAATCTGCATACAAGCATCATTCAAGCTGCATTCAAGGCACATACAATCCGCATACAAGCTGCACACAAGGCACATACAATCTGCATACAAGCAGCATACCATCTGCACACAAGCAACATACATGATGCATATAAGCTGCACACAAGCAGCATACAAGGCACATACAATCTGCATAGAAGCAGCATACAATCTGCATACAAGCAGCATACAATGGTACATACAAGATGCATTCAAGCCACATATAAGATGTATACAGGATACATAAAAGTTGCATACAAGGCACCTACAAACTGTATACAGGATACATACAACCTGCATAAAAACCGCACATATAAGACACATACAAGCAGCTGTATAAAGGATACATCCATGTTGCATGCAGGATACATAAAAGGCACATACAAGCTGCATACAAGCCGCATATACGTTGCATACAGGATACAAACACGGCACATACAAGCTGTATACAGGATACATACATGGCACATACAAGCTGTATACAGCGTAGGGATTTGTACTCACTGAGCCGCGTTGTAGGTAGGCACAGGTTCACATAGTGATGCAGTCCGCGGGTTCAAACAAACTGGTGGTTTATTTAGTGCCCATACACCAGTGAGGAAACAAAAGTAACAGCCTTTTCCTGGCACAAAAAAGGAATAACAGAACAAAGCTCAAAATAACAAGTCCATGCAGCACGGCCTCAGCCGTTTAAACAAAGTGCCTTCCTCTGCCTCCTGCAGAGTCTAAGCAGCACATGCAAGGTCTGCTCACCTTATCCAACACAGACAGACTGTGAGACAGGCGCAGCTGTCTTAAATCAGCCTTCCAAGACCTGGACTGGAGGTACTGTAAGTGAGCAGCTGTTCCCCCCTCAGCTCTTTCAGCTGCTCGTAAAACCCGGCTCTGTAATCTGGGCCCATTAAACTCCTCTCAGCACTATGTGTGCTGGAGCCTGCTTCTCCGGGTCCTACATCACCGAAGCTTGGCACTTCAGGGACACATACCTCCCGTCCACGACCTGTCCAGCAGCCACCTTATATACCCCCGCCTCTGCCCAAAGCCGGGGGGCTTGGCACCTTCTGTCACCATACAATAAACCCTTGACAAGGCATCAGCATACCCATGTTGTTTCCCAGGCCTATGTTCTACCCGGAAACAAAAATCTTGTAGAGCCAGGAACCACCTAGTCACTCTGGCATTGTTCCCCTTCTTTTCACGCATCCACCTCAGTGGGACATGGGCTGACACTAGCCTGAACCTTCTACCTAACAGGTAATACCTCAGACTGTCTAACGCCCACTTAATGGCCAAACATTCTTTTTCTACAATGGAGTAGTTCTTCTCACAAGTGGAGAGCTTCTGACTGAGGTATATTACAGGGTGTTCTTCTCCGTTAATCTCCTGGGACAAGACTGCTCCCAGCCCAACATCCGATGCATCCGTCTGGACCACAAACTCCTTGGAGAAGTTGGGCGCCACCAAGACTGGCTGTTTACAGAGGACCAGTTTCAGTTCCTGGAAGGCCGCTTCTGCTTCCGGGGACCACTTGGCCATAGCCGACTTCGTCCCTTTCAGAAGATCCGTCAGTGGGGCTGCTATCAGGGCAAAGTTAGGGACAAATCTTCGATTGGAAGGTGGCCGGAGCTCCCTGCAACCCAAACGGCATCCTGACGTATTGATAACATCCGTCTGGCATCGAGAAGGCTCTCTTCTCCTTGGCCTCTTTGGACAGGGTAATTTGCCAATATCCTTTGGTGAGGTTCAGAGTGGTGATGTACCTAGCAAGTCCTAGCCTTTCGATTATCTCATCTACTCTAGGCATTGGGTATTTGTCGAACTTCGAGATCTTATTCAGCTTCCTATAGTCATTGCAAAAACACCATTCCCCATCTGCTTTCGGCACTAAGACTATAGGACTGGATCATCCACTTTTGGACTCTTCAATGACTCCCAGGTTAAGCATCCGCCTCACTTCTTTTGAGATCACCTCTGTGCGGGCCTCGGGGATCTGGTATGGTTTTAGATTGACGCGAACATGAGGCTCTGTGAGAACCTCATGCTCTATGACCTGAGTGAGTCCTGGCAACTCCGAAAACAGGTCTTTATTTCGCTGTAGCAACTCTTTGCACTGTTACTTTTGGGCACGTGACAGTGACTCTGCCACCTTGACCTCTTTCACATCGGCCTCAGCCACTAAACAGGGAGCTTCCATTGGCTCTCTATCTTGCCATGGCTTAATCAAGTTAACATGGTAAATTTGGTAGGGCTTCCTCTTCCCCGGTTGGTGGATTTTATAGTTGACTTCCCCCACTTTCTCTACCACCTCATAGGGGCCCTGCCACTTGGCCATGAACTTGCTCTCCACTGTCGGCACTAGCACAAGCACTCGATCTCCTGGGTTGAACGATCTCACCCTGGCTGACCTATTGTACACCCTGGACTGTGTCTCTTATGCCTTGAGGAGGTGCTCCCTCACGATGGGCATCACGTGGGCAATCCTCTCTTGCATCTGGGCAACGTGCTCCACCATGCTCCTATAGGGCATGGTTTCAGCTCCCCAGGACTCTTTCGCCACATCCAGGAGTCCTCGAGGGTGTCGTCCATAGAGTAGTTCAAACGGGGAGAAACCTGTAGAAGCTTGGGGAACTTCCCTGATGGCGAACAACAGATAGGGAAGCAGACAGTCCCAGTCTCGGCCATCCTTTTCCACTGCTTTCCTCAACATTGCTTTCAAGGTTTTGTTAAACCTCTCGACCAGTCCGTCCGTCTGGGGATGGTACACGGAGGTTCTCAGTTGTGCTATCTGCAATGTCTTGCACAATTCCCTCATGACCTTCGACATAAATGGAGTTCCTTGGTCTGTTAGGATCTCCTTAGGCAACCCCATTCTTGAAAACATGAGGACTAACTCCCGGGCGATACACCTGGCGGAGGAGTTTCGTAGTGGTATGGCCTCCGGATACCGTGTAGCATAATCTAATACCATCAGGATATACTGATGCCCTCAGGCGGACTTGACCAGAGGCCCCACTAGATCCATTGCTATGCATTCGAATGGAACCTCGATGATGGGTAGGGGCACTAGGGGACTGCGGAAGTGGGCCACTGGGGAGGTTATCTGGCATGTGGGGCAGGAACGACAATAACTCTTTATTTCTCTATAGCAACCTGGCCAGTAGAATTTCTGGAGGATCCGTTCCTGAGTCTTGTCTGCACTCAGGTGACCACTCAACACATGAGAATGAGCCATGTCTAACAACCCTGAGTCTATAGGGCTCTGGCACCAGCAACTGTTCTATTACCTCACCCCTGGGCTTGGTTACTCTGTACAGCAAATCCGCATTCACAGCAAAATGAGGGAACCGAGTGTCAGCCCCCGGTTCCTGAGGCACCCCGTTTAACACAGTAACATTTTCAAAGGCCTCTTTCAGAGTTAAATCCCTGAGTTGGGCAGTTCCAAAGTTTCCCTCGGACACCTCCAGCTCAGGGATATTGGCCTCAGGGGATGTTGCCTCATCCTCATCGCCGACAAACACACACATGGGAAACTCATCTACCATGTTCTGCGGGTAAATTTCCTTAGGGGCGATCTGGCTGTTGACCGAGCAACCAGGTGTCCCCGCTTTCCCCCACATTTCCCAGAATAATATAAAGTCACGTCCAATTATTATGGGATGCAATAGGTCCTTAACGACCACCACTTCATGAGATGTGCCTCAGTCTGTGTTTACATCCACCTGGGCCACAGGATAGTTTTAGCATCCCCATGGATACACCAGACACCCACCACCTTCCCAGGAACCAGTCGATGAGGGAGTGTGGCCCTTATCAGGGTCACCAAACTTCCTGAGTCCAATAGTCCAGAGACTTGTACCCCGTTTACTGACACTGAGCATGCCTGAGGGCCCTCGCCATGTTGAGGAACCGTGCTGCAGGCGGGGTAAGCAAAATAGAAGCAACGCCGACCCATGTTGCAGTCCATTGGCTCAGAGTTTATGGGACACCGGGCGGCAATATGGCCAGAGGTATGACATCTCCAACACACTATATTATGGGGTGTGACCTTGGGCAGCAACTCAGACCCCTCCTGAACTCTAGGACGCCCCTCAGGTGTGGCGCTAGCTCCATTCTTTTGGGTGTCCGCCTCCTTTTGGGAACCTTTTGGAAACCCCAGTATTGAGAGGCTATGACCCCTTGTTTTCCCAATGAACTCTCAACCGCCTGGTATCTTTCCACCAACCCCACCAAGTCATCAGCATTATGGGGATCTCCCTGGGCAACCCAGGATTTCACCGACTTCGGGAGAGAGTGTATAAACCTGTGTATAATGACCTTCTCCACCATCTGTGCTGGGGAGGAAGATTCAGGTTGCAACCACTTTTGGACCAGGTGTAGGAGGTCGAACATCTGGGACCGGGCATGTTTGTCACTGCAATAGGCCCAGTGGTGCACCCGTTGTGCCCTGACAGTAAGATTCACTCCCAAGCATGCCAAAATCTCAGTTTTCAACTTAGCATACTCTTTCGCGTCCTGAAAGGCCAAGTCATAATAGGCCTTCTGCGGATCGCCTATCAAATATGGCGCCAGCACCTCCATCCACTGCTCTGGAGGCAATTTCTCCCGCTCTGCCACCCTCTCAAAGATCGTCAAGAACGCCTCAACGTCATCACCCAGGGTCATCTTTAGTTATGCTCTTCTTACCGTCTTCCTGACGTATGAGTCATCACCTGGATCTGATGATGTGGCGGTCGTCCTGCCACGGATCTGCTCTGCCAAGATTTCCATTTGTCTTTGCTAATGTTGGATCTGCTGCATCAGAAGTTTATTTGTTTCCTGCTGCTGCTCCCGTTGCTGCTGCCTGCTCTGCAGGTACTGCTGCTGGAACTGCGCCTACTGTTGCTGAATTTGCTGCTGGTGCTGCACTTGTTGCGCCTGCTGTGCCTGTAACAGATGTTTAAGCAGTTCCTCCATTTTGTCCGGCGACACTTGCTGGCTAATTGCCGACTTCACCCAGGACATATACGTCTGCTTGTAGCAGTCACACTGCCACTTGGGATCTGTGCCCGTGCTTCTACCGCTAGTGGTTTATTTAGTGTCCATACACCAATGAGGAAACAAAAGTAACAGCCTTTTCCTGGCACAAAAAAGGAATAACAGAACAAAGCTCAAAATAACAAGTCCATGCAGCACGGCCTCAGCCGTTTAAACAAAGTGCCTTCCTCTGCCTCCTGCAGAGTCTAAGCAGCACATGCAAGGTCTGCTCACCTTGCCCAACACAAAGACAGACTGAGACAGGCGCAGCTGTCTTAAATCAGCCTTCCAAGACCTGGACTGGAGGTAAGTGAGCTGCTGTCCCCCCCCCCCCCAGCTCTTTCAGCTGCTCGTAAAACCCGGCCCTGTAATCCGGGCCCATTAAACTCCTCTCAGCACTATGTGTGCTGGAGCCTGCTTCTCCGTGTCCTACATCACCGAAGCTTGGCACTTCGGGGACACATACCTCCAGTCCACGACCTGTCCGGCAGCCACCTTACAGCAGGATACATGCAGGGCACATACAAGCTGTATACAGGATACATACACGCTGTATACATGATACATACAAGGCACATACAAGCTGTATACAGGATACATACACGCTGTATGCAGGATACATACAAGTTGTATACACGATATATACAAGCTGTATACAGGATACATACAAGCTGTATACAGGATACATACAAGCTGTATACAGGATATACACAAGATGTATACAGGATACACACAAGCTGTATACAGGATATACACAAGCTGTATATAGGACACACACAAGCTGTATACAGGATACATACAAGTTGTATACAGGATAGATACACACTGTATACAGGATACATACAAGGCACATACAAGCTGTATACAGGATACATACACGCTGTATGCAGGATACATACAAGTTGTATACATGATATATACAAGCTGTATACAGGATACACACAAGCTGTATACAGGATACATACAAGCTGTATACAGGATACACACAAGCTGTATACAGGATACATACAAGCTGTATACAGGATACATACAAGCTGTATACAGGATGCACACAAGCTGTATACAGGATACACAGAAGCTGTATACAGGATACACACAAGCTGTATATGTAATAGTGGGGAAGGATGTAGCCTTCTCTAGGCACTGAAGTAGTTAAGGAAAATGGTCCCTTAGTTAATCCTCTCTGAACTGTGGTAGGCCAAGCTAAGGGGTTAGCTTCAGTGGTCCAGTCAGTAGAGTAGAGGGGGAACTTAGTGCCCGGATCAAGCCTTGAGTGATATAGAGCTTGTTCCTGGCATAATTCATTGTGGGCTGCAGTACCTGTAAACAGCCACAAGATGCCACTGTCCTGGGTGCAGATGTCAGGTTGAGTCTGCTAGCAGTGTTACAGACAAGGATGAGTTAATGCTGTGTGATGACAGCTCACTGAGGGTGGGCACATTAGGAAAATCTCTGTTTAGTTTCCAGAATCAGGAAGTGATTCTTCAGTAAGAGATTGGACAGAAAATCGTTCAGGCAGCCTGACTATAGTGGCTGCTAGGGTAGACGGGAGCTCCATACCCTCAGACAGTGGGATCACCATTGTGCAAGTCTCCCCACACAAGAGCACGAGTCCTGTCAGCCGGCCGGGGAAACTCATCAAAGGTAGTGAGGACCCGGGGCACTTCTAGTCTGCAGGAAGCAGAGGAAGATAAATAGGACTCCAGGCTAAGACGTGGGGGAGAGATATCGGATCCAGGTCACTGTCAGTATTACAGAAGAGTCTCTTGGGCCAGAGATTAGAGTCACAGAGATGCTTCACTTAAAGAGGGAACCAGGACTGAAGGAGTTACCAGCGCCTGTGAGAGAGATGATAACCTGTCGGGCCTTATCCATTATATCTGCCTGTAAATATTGTATATATTCCTCTTCCCCAAGTAAAGTCCAAGTTCTGGTTAGGAACCTTGTGTCCTCTGAATTTATTGCTGCCCTGGTCCCAGAAGAGAAATGCCTGGAGACAGCCGCGATCGGATGGCTTGAAGTAAGTGAAGAGCACTACATACACAGCCACACTTCAGAGGGAGGACACGTATTGTCTGTAGGGTGCCATAGCGAGAGGGGGCTACAGCTCGCCCACGACTACCTCGCTGGGGCACCTTACATTTGGCGTAGTCGGCAGGATGCGAGCTCCTCGCATGAAGAAAGCGGGGAAGAGCCGACGCAGAACACTGAGAAGAAAGTGTTGGAAGGCATGCGGCCCAAGATGTTGGCCCGAAGCATGGATTCCAAGATGGTGACAATGGCGGTAAAGTCTGGGAGAAGAACCGCCTATCGTGGGAGTGGACGGCGCCGGAGAGCGCGAAAAGATGTCCAGCCCCTACGAGTTCCGGCCCAAAGAAGGATGGGTCCAGCAGTGAAGATGCGTCCCAGGATGGGACGTCCAGTGAGGAAGAGGGCGCGGCGTAAAGTGAAGTCCGGCCCCGTGAGTATCCGCGCGCACAGAGAAGGGGCGCGGCTGAAGGCGGAGCTGCCGAGAGTGACGAGTGACGCGGCGGTCGCATCAGAAAGCCGGCCCAGGAAGAGGAGGAGTTGGACGCGCAGGACTCGTGTCACTGGTAAGCGACCAGCGCCATTTTCTGTCCAGCACATGAGAGGAAGGAGGTGCTGCGGTGGATGCTCTGCTAAGATGGCAACCGGAGGATTGAATGACATGTCCGGAATGTGCGCCGAGGAAGAGATGCTAGAGCCGAGTACCCCAGGGGCTGCAAGCGAGAGTTGCTTGCTCGCGGATGCCGCCCGTGAGTCTTTACCCCCAGTGGCTGTCCAGTGGTCTACTAGGCCCGATCCTGAGCTGGGCCTGCTTATCCATGAGTTCCGCATGTGGTGCTGGAGCCAGATGCCGGAAGACCCGTCCCCCTTGGCCGAGGGTGGAGAACATTCTGGTGGGGCCGGAGCAACAGCTGCAGTGGAGCCTGACGGAGGTGAGCAGCCTATACCCCAGCGGCCGGTTTCGCCTGCGGCGCCTGCCGCGACAGCTTCCACGGCGACATGGGCCCCTAGGCCTGAAGGGGGTGGTGCGGAGGCGGAGGCGAGGCCTCCCAGGAAGAAGGCCCCGCAAGAGAGTTTTTGGCAGCTGGCGGTGGAGGCCATCAACACCCCTTCGGCGAAGCGTTACGCCGAGCTCGGGAGTCTGAAGTGGACCACCAGCAACCCCCCAATGACGCCACGAGAGCAGCGGCGATGGACCGACACCCTCCTCAGAGGCTGGCTGGAAGGGTCCAACGCGGCACGGAGAAAGTCGGTGGAGGCCTCCCAGACTCGGGGACGAGTCCTTGAGTTCCACATCCGTGAGGGGTACGGATTCCTGGAGGAAGAGACCGGGCACGAGGTGTTCGTTACTCGCGAGGTAATTAAGCGAGATTATCTGCCTGATCGCCTTCACAATCTGCGTGTGGGGGACATAGTGCACTTCGTTAAGTGCGAGTGTTCCGGAGGGTGGTACGCGGCTGCGCTCACCCGACCGTATAAATGGAAAGATGTCCTGGAAAAGGACGAAGAGGTCTTCAGAAGGAGGGCCAAGAGGGAGGCTAAGCAGCGCTGGGCTAAGGAAGCCCCTAAAGGCTTTCTGCCCTCACCTAAGGCCAGGGCTCCACCAGCAGAGGAGCCTAGGAGGCGGCAGTGGGGGAAGATTGTGAGCGAGGAAGAAGAAGATCTCGCAAGTGGCAAGGAAGCTGATTTCCCTAGTGAGGTGCCAGAGGAGGAGTCGGCGCCACAATACCCAGGAGGGACTGAGAGAGCTGTCGGGGAAATTCAAGCTGTCACCAGTAATGTCGTCCACAGCTTTACAGTGACCAGCTACGACCCTACCCAGGTCGGCTGTGGCAGTGCTACATCCTCGGACGAGGACCCTGGGCCTACTAAGTACCCCGATCAGCCGTGGAGGTGGAAGAAGCCACCTTCCTCTGCAGCATGGGCCGCCTTCATGAAGGAACGGAAGGAGGCCCGGAAGAAGTGAGCTGGCTAAAAGGTCCGTTGACCTTTCACCTTTTCTTCTACTAGGACCCACCAGCTGTGGTCCTGATTCTGGGACTGTTTCCCAATGGGGGCGGAGTGCCCCATGTTGAATTAGGTTGGAGAGAAAAATGGAGGACTGTTCCCCTACCTCCCAGGCCAGGAAGGCCTTAAGCAGCACCAAAGTTGTGTGCCCAGGAGAGCTGCTCTTTTTGTTTTTACTTTCTATTTTTCTTTTGTTGTGCTTGTTGCGCCTTTTTCTGCTGGAATTTAAAATGTTGAGGCACACCTTGAGGATGGATATCCTCCAAATCTAAGAGACTTGCGGCCTAGCGGGAAGAACCGGTGACCCCCACTAGGGCCAAGAAGAAAGAGACTCATGGGTGTTACCTGTGACTGTGTGCCTCAGAATGCAGCCCTTGAAGGAGAATGGGGGCTATTGAGGTCTTGACCTGTCTTAAAAATATGGACATGGACACTGTGTTTCCAGGGTCCTTACCAAGATGGACCGGTACTTCTGAGAAGTTTTGAAAAGTTGATAATGGACTGTCCTGAATTGCTGTTCCGGGGCCCTTAACCGAGAAGGGCCGGTCTCCATTCTAAGAAGACGACTTCAGGACCAGTCGTATACTAAAGTGTTTTAGTAACTATAGTAATGTGATATGATGTCATAGCTGCTGATTTTTGTTGATTGTTTAGTGTGGTCGGGGACGACCAACATTAAAGTGTTGGGGAATGTAATAGTGGGGAAGGATCTAGCCTTCCCTAGGCACTGAAGTAGTTAAGGAAAATGGTCCCTTAGTTAATCCTCTCTGAACTGTGGTAGGCCAAGCTAAGGGGTTAGCTTCAGTGGTCCAGTCAGTAGAGTAGAGGGGGAACTTAGTGCCCGGATCAAGCCTTGAGTGATATAGAGCTTGTTCCTGGCATAATTCATTGTGGGCTGCAGTACCTGTAAACAGCCACAAGATGCCACTGTCCTGGGTGCAGATGTCAGGTTGAGTCTGCTAGCAGTGTTACAGACAAGAATGAGTTAATGCTGTGTGATGACAGCTCACTGAGGGTGGGCACATTAGGAAAATCTCTGTTTAGTTTCCAGAATCAGGAAGTGATTCTTCAGTCAGAGATTGGACAGCAAATCGTTCAGGCAGCCTGACTATAGTGGCTGCTAGGGTAGACCGGAGCTCCATACCCTCAGACAGTGGGATCACCATTGTGCAAGTCTCCCCACACAAGAGCACGAGTCCTGTCAGCCGGCCGGGGAAACTCATCAAAGGTAGTGAGGACCCGGGGCACTTCTAGTCTGCAGGAAGCAGAGGAAGATAAATAGGACTCCAGGCTAAGATGTGGGGGAGAGATATCGGATCCAGGTCACTGTCAATATTACAGAAGAGTTTCTTGGGCCAGAGATTAGAGTCACAGAGATGCTTCACTTAAAGAGGGAACCAGGGCTGAAGGAGTTACCAGCGCCTGTGAGAGAGATGATAACCTGTCGGGCCTTATCCATTATATCTGCCTGTAAATATTGTATATATTCCTCTTACCCAAGTAAAGTCCAAGTTCTGGTTAAGAACCTCATGTCCTCTGAATTTATTGCTGCCCTGGTCCCAGAAGAGAAATGCCTGGAGACAGCCGCGATCGGATGGCTTGAAGTAAGTGAAGAGCACTACATACACAGCCACACTTCAGAGGGAGGACACGTATTGTCTGTAGGGTGCCATAGCGAGAGGGGGCTACAGCTCGCCCACGACTACCTCGCTGCGGCACCTTACAGATACACACAAGCTGTATACAGGATACACACAAGCTGTATACAGGATACACACAAGCTGTATACAGGATGCATACAAGACATAACAAGCTGTATACAGGTTACATACAAGCTGTATACAAGACACATACAAGCTGTATACAGGATACACACAAGCTGTATACAGGATACACACAAGCTGTATACAGGATATATACAAGCTGTATATAGGATACACACAAGCTGTATACAGGATACATACAAGACACATACAAGCTAACATACCATTGGTCAGAATTCCACGAGGACAGCAGATCAGAGAAGAAGGGGATGGTCAGAATAAGGTCCAAGGTCAGGCAGCAGAAGATCAATAAACAGAACAAGGCACAGAGAAGAAACCACACACTACCTGAATGTACAGTACAGACCAAAAATTTGGACACACCTTCTCATTTAAAGATTTTTCTGTATTTTCATGACTATGAAAATTGTACATTCACACTGAAGGCATCAAAACTATGAATTAACACATGTGGAATTAAATACTTAACAAAAAAGTGTGAAACAACTGAAAATATGTCTTATATTTTAGGTTCTTCAAAGTAGCCACCTTTTGCTTTGATGACTGCTTTGCACACTCTTGGCATTCTCTTGATGAGCTTCAAGAAGTAGTCACCGGAAATGGTTTTCACTTCACAGAGCCAGGGAGGCTGCGTGCACCAGCAGCAGCTGCAGGGAGGCCAGAAGACGGCGGAGCAGGACCGCGGCGGTAAGGGGGACGGCGTCTCTGCCGGGTAGGAGGCAGAGACGCCGATGCTACAGTACCCCCCCTTTACGCCCCCTCTTTTTCAGGCCAGCAAGAAATTTTTTAAGGAGAAGCGGGGCGTGGATGTTCTCACTGGGTTCCCAAGTTCTCTCCTCTGGGCCAAACCCCTTCCAATCCACCAGAAAAAAGGTTTTTCCTCTTACCCTCTTGGTGGCCAGAATGTTCTCTACCTCATAGACGTCCTCAGCGGAGACCGAAGCTGGGGAGGTACCAGGATTGTCGGAAAAAGAATTAAGCACAACTGGTTTGAGGAGAGATACGTGGAAGGAGTTGGGAATCCGTAAGGTGGCCGGGAGTTTTAACTTGTAGGCTACTGGGTTGATTTGCTTGAGGACTTCAAACGGACCGATGAACCGTGGACCCCACTTATAGGAGGGTATTTTGAGACGAACATGTTTGGAGGAGACCCGGACGGAATTGAGGTGGATCCAGACGTCTCTTATCAGCATGCTTCTTCATCCGCTCGGAGGATTGAAGAAGTGTGGATCTAGTGTCGTCCCAAATAGTGGAAAATTCGCTGACCAGAGACTCCGCGGCCGGGTTGTCCACTGAAGCGGAGACGGGAAACGGAATCCGGGGATGTTGACCGTAGACCACAAAGAACGGGGACTTGGAAGAAGATTCGCTCTCATGGTTGTTGTAGGAGAACTCGGCCCATGGTAGGAGCTCCACCCAATCGGTATGGTGAGCGTTGACAAAGTGCCGGAGGTAGCTGGTAAGGATCTGGTTGATATGCTCCACTTGGCCAATGGACTGTGGATGATAAGCGGAGGAGAAATCCAGGGTGACATCCAGCAGCTTACACGTAGCTCTCCAGAAGCGCGAAGTGAACTGGACCCCTCGATCAGACACAATGTGGAGGGGTAGGCCGTGGAGACGAAAGATGTGATGGATGAAGTCCTTAGCCAGCACAGATGCAGACGGGAGACCAGGCAGAGGGATGAAGTGGGCCATTTTAGAAAAGCGGTCAGCGACCACCCAAACGTCTTTACAACCGGCAGAAACAGGGAGATCCGTAATAAAGTCCATAGCAATGTGTTGCCATGGGGCAGCAGGTATGGGAAGAGGCAGGAAACGGCCGGCAGGAAGATGTCTGGGAACCTTGTTGCGGGCACAGGACGAACAGGCCGTGACAAAGTCTACCACATCCTGGCGCAGGGTAAGCTACCAGTAATGCCGGGTAATAAGCAGGAAGGTCTTCTTCTGGCCAGCATGGCCGGCTAATTTGGATGAATGACCCCAGTGAAGAACCTTCTTACGATCCGGGACCGCTACAAACGTCTTACCGGGTGGGAGACGAGACAGATCCAAGGGGGCCACATTCATCACTTTGGAGGGATCGATGATATGCATAGGCTCCTCCTCTTGATCAGAAGACAGACAGGATCGGGACAAGGCATCTGCTTTAACGTTCTTGTCCGCCGGGCGGTAATGTAGGGTAAAGTTAAAGCGGGCGAAGAACAAAGACCACTGGGCCTGACGAGGATTGAGTCTTTGGGCATTCTGAAGATAAGCCAAGTTTTTGTGGTCAGTATAGATGACCACCGGGTGCAGAGTCCCCTCGAGCAGGTAACGCCACTCCTCCAGCGCCAATTTGATGGCTAGCAGTTCTCGGTCTCCTATGGAGTAGTTGCGCTCAGATGAGGAGAAGAGCTTGGAGAAGAAGCCGCAGGTTACCATTCTCCCGGATGGAGACTTCTGGGTGAGCACCGCTCTGACTCCGGAAGAGGAAGCATCAACCTCCAGAAAGAACTGTTTGTTGCTATCCAGAGTTGCTATCCGGACGGTGCAGCACAGGGGCAGAAGAGAAGGCTTGTTTTAAGGAGAGGAAGGCCTCCTCCGCTTCGGACGGCCATTCCTTAGGATTTGCTCCCTTTCGGGTGAGCGCAGAGATGGGAGCAGTCAGGGAAGAGAAATGTGGGATGAAGTGATGGTAGTAGTTGGCGAAGCCCAGGAATCGCTGAATCGCCTTCAACCCCTCCGGACGGGGCCACTTTAAGATGGCAGAGACCTCCTCGGGGTCCATCCATAGACCTGTCTTAGAGATAATATAGCCCAGGAACGGAAGAGAGGACTGCTCGAAGAGGCACTTCTCAAATTTTGCATATAGGTGATTCTGCCTGAGCCTAAGCAGGACCTGACGATGTGAGGGAAGATCCGGAGAGAAGACCAAGATGTCGTCCAGGTACACCACCACGCAAGAATATAAGAGGTCACGGAAGATGTCATTAACTAATTCTTGGAAGACGGCGGGAGCATTACAGAGACCGAAGGGCATCACACCGTATTCATAGTGACCGTCCCGGGTATTGACTTCCGTCTTCCACTCGTCTCCTTGGTGGATCCGGACCAGATTATACGCCCCATGAAGACCGAGCTTCGTGAAGATCTTCACGCCTTTAAGGCGGTCGAACAGCTCAGAGATGAGCGGCAGGGGGTATTTGTTTTTGACAGTGATTTGGTTGAGTCCTCTATAATCGATACATGGACGTAGTGAACCGTCTTTCTTTTTAACGAAGAAGAATCCGGCTCCAGCCGGGGAGGAAGATTTCCGGATGAAACCCCTAACCAGATTTTCTTCGATGTACTCCGACATGGCCCGAGTTTCGGCCAACGACAACAGGTAGATACGCCCACGGGGTGGAGTGGCACCGGGTATCAGGTCGATAGGGCAATCATATGGCCTATGGGGTGACAGAGTCTCTACCTCCTTCTTGTCGAAGACATCAGCATAGGACCAGTAGGGTGCCGGAAGACCGGGTAAATTAGTCGGAGTCAATTGGGGTCGAGCCGGGCAAACCGGAATCAGACAGATCTCATGGCAATCCTGCCCCCATTGGAGCACCTCACCGGATTGCCAATTCAGAACGGGTTCATGTTTCTGTAGCCAGGGTAGACCTAGCAAAAGGGGGTGAGAGAGTCCGGAAAGCACATGGAAGGAAATCCTCTCTGAGTGCAGCATTCCCACCTGCAGGGTTACGGGCTCAGTGATGAGCAAGATGGTCACCGGAAGGAGTCTTCCATCCACGGAAGTGACTGCCAATGGTTCGGCCAGAGGTTTGGTAGGAATCTGATACTTCTCTACAAGGGACTGGGATACGAGATTCCCAGCGGCTCCGGAATCCAGATGTGCGGTTTCGAAGAAGTGGTTCTCTCCACAGGAGATAGAGACGAATAAAGTCAAGAACGGAGAGGATTTACTTTTGCCTAGGACGACCTCTTCGAGTGGTCCTAGACACTGGAGTTTCCTGGCTTCACCGGGCAGGAACGGATCAGGTGCTCCTTACGACCACAGTAGAAACAGCTCCCCTCGGCTCGGCGTGTCACTTGGCGAGATTTGACCACCTTGGTCTGGTCGATCTGCATAGGTTTGGGCGAGCGTGCCCGGGGAGCTGTTGATTGAGAGACCGGTTTCTGGAAAGCAGGAGCAAGACGAGGAAATCTTCTCTCCCGGGTAGTCTCCTTAGCATGTTCTAGGAAACGGCGATCAATTCGGGTTTCTAGCGACACCAGGTCATCCAGGGTGGTAGGAACGTCCCGACCAGCTAACTCGTCCTTAATCCGACCAGAAAAGCCCTCCCAGAAGGTGGACACCAGGGCCTCGTTGTCCCAGGCAAGCTCAGAAGCGAGGGTATAGAACCGTATGGCATAATGGGCCACGGTGAGACTCCCTTGGCGGAGAGGTAGCAATGAGGAGGCAGTAGAGATCCTTCGTCCGGGTTCATCGAAGACCTTCCGGAAGGCAGTGAGGAAGGCCGGAAGATCGGACACCAGGGAATCCCCTCTCTCCCATAGAGGGTTTAGCCATGCCAATGCTTCCCTGGTGAGGTGAGACATGATGAACGCCACCTTGGCCCGGTCGGAGGGAAACTGATGTGGTAGAAGTTCAAAGTGCAGTGTGCACTGGTTCAGAAAGCCCCGACATAGGACGGGGTCACCTCCAAAATGAGGAGGCGCAGTAAGCCGGGGTCCTAAGCTGGATGCCGTGGTATTGGTAGGTTGAGGCGCTGCCAGAGTGGGTGACGCTCGACTTGAGGCGGACACAAGTGGGACAGGCAGCGTGTCCAGGCGAGTGTTGACAGACTGCAGGTAGGTCAGGATGGTTTCCTGTTGGGATCTCTGACGAGAAACCTCCTCGTACAGGTCAGCAAGCGAAGGGGCCTGGGGGCCACCGGGTTCCATGGCCCGTGCAAACTGTTACGGATCCGGGTGGTGGAACCTCTGTGCTGCAGTGCAAGGAGGGAACAGAGGGGCGTAACTAGGTATCAACTCGGACCGACCAAGGCTGTACGGCGGCTCAATTGACTCCGTGACCAGGGAAGGACCGAGCAGAGGGACCAGGTGCTACTCTGGGGACCGACCTTGAATGAGAGCAGGTGACTCTCACGGGTCAGAAGGCAGGGACTGATTGGTACAGCAGATGAGCACGGCAGACAGGCTTACGGGTGACCCGGGCAGACGGACTGGCAGGCACGGCAGATAACAAGCAGGAGCCTCCAGATAGGCGGGCCGGTAGGCTCGGCTGGTAACAGGTAGGTGCTTCTAGGTAAGCGGGCTGGTAGGCACGGCAGGTAACAGGCAGGTGCTTCTAGGTAAGCGAGCTGGCAGGCACGGCAGGTAACAGGCAGGAGCCTCCAGGTAGGCTGGCTGGTAGGCAAGGCAGGTAAAAGGCAGGTGCTTCTAGGTAAGCGAGCTGGCAGGCACGGCAGGTAACAGGCAGGAGCCTCCAGGTAGGCTGGCTGGTAGGCACGGCAGGTAACGGGCAGGTGCTTCCAGGTAAGCAGGCGGACAGAACCCATAGACAGACTGGCGGACTGGACTGTAGACAGACTGTCGGGCTGGAGAATAGGCAAGCAGACGGACTGGACTTAAAGTCAGGCTGGCGGACTGGACTTGTAGTCAGGCTGGCGGGCTGGACTTGTAGTCAGGCTGGCGGGCTGGACTTGTAGTCTGGCTGGCGGGCTGAACTTGTAGTCAGGCTAGCAGCGGGACCTGAGGGCTGAAGCAGAGTATCAAACACAAAGCTACAGTAACCTTGCACAGGCACCTCCAAATTGGAGGAGGTGCCTTATACAGGGGAAGTCCTCCGGCCATTGGCCGGGGACTTTTTAGGAAGGCGAACGCGGCCCCTTTAAGAGGGAGGGAGCGCGCACGCACGCCCTAAGCACAGAGCCAGGGAGGCTGCGTGCACCAGCAGCAGCTGCAGGGAGGCCAGAAGACACCGGAGCAGGACCGCGGCGGCAAAGGTGACGGCGTCCCTGCCGGGCAGGAGGCAGAGACGCCGATGCTACACTACCGCCCAGATAGCAGTTTTCCCATCAGACAGAGGCAAATCTGTGATGAAATCCATGGACAAATGAGTCCATGGTCTTTCTGGAATTGGCAATGGAGCCAATTCCCCGGCCGGCTTTGACTGACTTTAGAGCGTGCGCAGACCTCACAAGCAGATACAAAACTTTGATATCATTATGCATGGACAGCCACCAAAAAGTCTGGCAATGGCTTTCCGTGTAGCAGTAACCCCAGGATGACCACTCAAAACGGAATCATAAAATTCCTGTAACACATGTAATTTTAGATACAAAGGCACAAATAATTTAGACCCTGGAGTAGCAGGAGGAGCTAATGAGTGGGCATTACGGATCTCCTCCTCCAATTTTGAGGTTACCATAGAAACCACAATACCCTGAGGAATAATTAATGGAGGATGGAGGTTCTGGAGGAGAAACTGGATCGAAACTACGAGACAATATGTCAGCTTTCACATTCTTAGACCCCGGTCTGAATGTAATCGAAAAATTAAACCTTGAGGAAAACAAGGACCATCTGGCCTGTCTGGGAGTTAACCTTTTAGCTGACTCAATATAGGCTAGATTCTTGTGATCAGTGACCACAGTAACTGGATGAACCGCTACCTCAAAAAAATGCCTCCATTCCTCAAAGGCTAATTTTACAGCAAGTAACTCACGATTCCCAACATCATAATTTCTTTCCGCCAGCGAAAATTTCTTAGACAAAAAAGCACATGGACGCAAGTTAGTCAGAGTTTTAGGCCCCTGCGACAAAACCACCAGTACTCCGACCTCCGAAGCATCCACCTCTACAATGAATGGTTCTTGGAGATCTGGTTGGATCAGAATGGGGGCAGCCATGAAACACTCTTGTAAATTTTCAAAACCCCTGATAGCACTCAGTGAGCATACCTTGAGATTAGTCCCCTTACATGTCAGGTCAGTAAGAGGTTTAGCAATCTGAGAGAAACCCTTGATAAATTTCCTATAATAGTTGGAGAATCCCAGAACTCGTTGCAAAGCCTTAAGATCACGAGGCTGAACCCAGTCAATTATGGCCTGTACCTCCCCAGGGTCCATCTTAAACCTTTCTGTTGACAAGATGAACCCCAAGAATGAAATTTCCTGAACAGAAAAAACATATTTCTCTGATTTAGCAAACAAGGAGTTGTCCCTTAACCTTTGTAACACAACCCGGACATGTTCCTGATGAGAATCCAAGTCTGGACAGAAAATTAGAATATCATCCAGGTAAATCATAACATATCTTCCAATGCAAACAGAGAAAATATCATTCATAAGATTTTGAAACATAGCAGATGCATTGGACAACCCAAATGGTATGACAAGGTTTTCAAACAGACCTTACGACGTTAGAAACGCTGTCGTAGCACCGGCGTCTCTGCCTCCTGTCGGGCAGAGACGCCGTTCCCCTCGCTGTCGCGATCCCAGTGTCTTCCTGTTCTCCCACTGCTAAGGCGCGCACTGCATGCAGCTTCCCAGGCCGTGTGCTTAGGGTGCGCACGCGCGCTCCCTTTTAAAGGGGCCGTGCGGCATCCTAAAGAGTCCCTGGCCAATGGCCGGAGGACTGCCCCTATATTAAGCACCTCCTCCAAAATGGAGGTGCCTGTGCAAGGTTGTTGATTGTGTGCTAACACTCTCCTCGGCCCTCAGGTTCCCTGCCCGCCAGCCTGTCTAACAGTCCTGCCCGCCAGTCTGTCTACAGTCCTGCCCACCAGTCTGTCTATCAGCCGTGCCCGCTAGTCTGCCAGTTACCTGCCATGCCCGCCAGCCTGCCTACCCGGAGCACCTGCCAGATTACCTGCCATGCCCGCCTGCCTACCCGGAGCACCTGCCAAGTTACCTGCTGTACCCGCCTGCTCGTTTACCCGGAGTACCTGTCTGGCTATCTGCCTTACCCACCTGCTCATTTACCCAGAGTACCTGTCTGGCTATCCGCCGTACCCGCCTGCTACCTGCCGTGCTCATCCGCTGTACCGGTCAGCTCCTGTCATATGACCCGTGGGAGTCACCTGCTCTCACACAAGGTCGGTCCCAGAGTGTCACCTGGTTCACCTGCCCAGTCTCTCCTTGGTTCACGGAGTTGACTAAGCCGCCGTGTGACCTGGGTCGGTTCGAGTAGGCACTTAGTTACGCCCCTCTGGTCCCTCCTTGCATCAAAGCACAGAGGTTCCACCACCCGGATCCGTAACAGCCGTTTTCCACTCATCACCCTCCCGGACGCGTATCGAATTGTAAGCCCCTCTAAGATCAAGTTTAGAAAACACCCTGGCCCCTAGAAGATGATTATATAGGTCGAGAATGAGTGTAAGTGGGTAAGTATTTTTAACCGTGATTTTCTTTAGTTCTTGGAAATCGAGGCAAGGACGGAGACCCCACCTTTCTTTTTTACGAAGAAAAATCCGGCAGCTACCAGAGAGGAGGAAGGACAGATATGACCCTTCCGTAATCTTTCAATATAATATTCTTTCATGGCGGTCCGTTCAGGCCCAGACAAATTGTAAAGGCGAGCTTTAGGCAATTTGGCACTAGGAATAAGATCAATAGCACAATCATAAGGACGATGGGGAGGTAGTATCTCCGCCTCTTTCTCCGAGAACACATCTCCGAAGTCCTTCAGGTACCCCGGCAGACCCTTCAGACTGGCGGAACATATTTGTACAGTTTTTAGACATTTCTTGCAACAATTGGAGCTCCATTTAACAATCTCCCTCTGACACCAATCAATCACAGGATTGTGAATCTGCAGCCATGGAAGCCCCAGTACCAACCCAGCAGGCAAATTATCCAATACAAAACATGAGATGCATTCAGAGTGGAGAGCGCCTACTTGAAGCGTGAAATCCACCGTTGCCTTCTTGACCAAATTCCGGGATAATGGTGTCTTGTCAAGGGCGAAGATTTGCATGGGTCTTTCTAAACTAACTGTCCCTAACCCTAACTTCCGAACCAGTCCAGAATCAATAAAGTTAGCAGCAGACCCATAGTCAATGAACGCCAATGTTGATAACACCTGGTTCTCGAAGGATAACACAGTATTTATCAGTACTTTAGTAGAGAAAGAAAAAGGTACCTGGGAGTCTGGGTGACCTCCTTTTCCATCACCCAGACTCAAACGTTCTCCTGCTGGTTTGCCAGCCTGAGGAGGAGTAGGGCAATTCGTGACAAAATGTCCAGAGAGACCACAGTACAGAGTACAGCGTCCAAGATCTTGTCCATGTTTTTTCTCTACCACACGAAGAGTGGCGACTCTAATCTCTGATGGCTCCACCTCCGGTAAATGGACCTGCTCCGGGGAAGAATAATGGGCAGCCTGCTCTTCATCCCGTCTCTCACGGATTCTATGGTCCATTAGTATGGCCTGGGTCATGGCCTCCGCCAGAGAACAAGGGGCATCATGCAGGACCAGGCCGTTCTTAAGGGTTTCAGAAAGGCCTTTGTGGAACAGGCACCTGAGAGCTGCATCATTCCACAGAACTGCAGTGGACCACTGCCGGAACTCAGTACAGTAGTCCTCAGCTGTGCGACCCCCTTGTGCCAGGTTCGTGATCTTAGCCTCAGCGACCTGGATCCTGTCGGGTTCGTCATATATTAGTCCTAAAATGTCAAAGAAGGCGTCCACAGAAAACCGTTCTGGGCTTGTGGGGACAAGGAAAATGCCCAGGTCTGAGGGCCCCCTCACAGTACGGACATGATTATTCTCAACCGCTGGAACTCCTCCTCTGATGATCGGGGGAGCAGGGTAAAAAATAACCTACAGCTCTCTCTAAAAAGTCTAAACTGGCCTTTCTCTCCAGAAAATTTATCAGGGAGGGCTATTACAGGTTCGGGAGAGACCAACTGTACATCAGAGGATACTGACGTCACAGCCACTGCCTGCAGTGGAGGGCTATGGGAGGTCTTCATTAAATTAGTTATCTGACCCTGCAACTGACATTGTGATGACTCCAGACTCTGGCATTCCTTACCCAGATCCTGAGTCATCTGCTTCAGATTCGCCACCTGATCACAGAAAGTGTGGACAGTCTCCATACTGGCGAAAAAGAAAAACGTATGGGCCAGACATAATGTGACGCTGAGTCACTTTTCACGGCCAGGCCGTGAGACGGGATAGTCAAGGAGACCGGAGTCAAAGCCAGGACAGTACGTCATAAACAGAAGGAAGAGGCAAAGGCTTAGTCAGGTAACATACCATTGGTCAGAATTCCACGAGGACAGCAGATCAGAGCAGAAGGGGTTAAACAGACGGATGGTCAGAACAAGGTCCAAGGTCAGGCAGTAGAAGATCAATAAACAGAACAAGGCACAGAGAACAAACCACACACTAGCTGAGTGTACGTCTGGCAGAGATCTGTGACAAACAGCTCAGTTAAGTAGCTAGACATTAACCTGGGATAATGAACACCTGAAGATAGCCAGTGCTTCCCAGTCTAAGATTGGACAGCCAAGCTGTCAATCACCACACTGAGCTATTGCATGTCCCTGTACCACATTTGACGGTCGAGCTGTCAATCACAGTACTGACAGCTCCAGCACGCCCCTGTACAAGATTGGACGGCTGAGCTGTGAGCAGCTGCGTCCCACACACAGTGAGGAGTGGAACCATGACAGAAGCAATTCAGAGCACTACTATACAAGCTTATCAGGAGGAAGATACACCATTGTGGTGTCCGTTGACCACCATAAAAGCGAGAGAACAAGATCACCCCTTGTCTATTCAAAAACTACCAAAAGGGAAAATCCGTAGAGCACAACGGGAAGATCAGATAATTGGTAGAATACTACTTTATGTGGATCAAAATCGATTTGCAAGTAAACAGGAAAGCGACAATGAGTCACCAGCAGTATCTGTTTTAATTACAGAATGGACGAAGCTCTACCTCAGTGAAGATGGTATCCTGTATCGTAAAGGAGGACAAAACCGGCAGTTGGTACTACCCAGAGTATTCCGTAGGTTGGTCTTCAAAGAGCTCCATGAAAACATGGGACACCTGGGAGTGGAAAGGACAACAAATTTGATCCATGAACATTTCTTCTGGCCGTACATGCAGAGAGATATTGAGACGTACATGACCAGGGAGTGTTGGTGTCTGAAAGATAAACGCCCCAACACATCAACCCGGGCACCTATGGGAACATCCAAACTACATACCTGTTTGAGATGGTCTCAATAGACTTTCTACATCTCGAGATGTGCAAGGGTGGTTACGAATACATCTTGGTGGTGATGGACCATTTCACTCGATTTGCTCAAGCATATGCCACCACCAATAAATCGGGTCGAACAGCGGCAGAGAAGATCTTCAATGATTTTGTTTTGAGGTTTGGGTTCCTTACGAGGTTATACCACGACCAAGGAAGAGAATTTGAGAACCAGCTCTTTGACAAGCTAGGAAAGTACTGTAGAATTCAGAGATCCCACACAACGCCCTATCACCCAGAGGGTAATGGACAAGTGGAATGTTTTAACCGGACATTATTGTCGATGTTGCGCACTTTAGCAGCTGATGAGAAGAAAAACTGGAAGAGTTCTCTGTCAAAAGTGGTACATGCCTATAACTGTACAAAGAGCGATGCAACGGGTTACTCACCCTTTTTCATATTGTATGGACAATCGCCAAGACTGCCAATCGACATCATGTTCGAAACTCCGGTGTAAGAGACTTACAGAACATATCCGGAGTACGTTCGAAAATGGAAGGAACGGATGGCAGAGGCATACAACATAGCGTCCAAAGTGGTTATGCAAGGACAGAGCAGGAGTAAGGAGTACTATGATCAAAAATGTTATGGAGCAGAATTGGCACCGGGAAGCCGGGTGCTAGTCAAGAACGTACGTGAGAAAGGTGGTACAGAAAAACTTCGTTCGTACTGGGAAGACAAGGTGTATGTGGTCGTAAGGAGGAAAGCTGATGACAGCTCAGTGTATGAAATCCGATTGGAAACGGGAGAAAAGAAAAACAGAATAGTCCACTGGAATTTACTATTACCCTGTGATTATCTCCCACCACAACAAGACATTTCTCAGAAGTAGACTGACATGGTCCGCGATCAACTAAGGGACCACCACAGACTGAAGCTCCGGAGGTGGATAGTGACCTTGAAAGTTTCGATGGAGAAGAACACACCGTTGTATTTCTCGGACCGGCAAGGAGAGGGATGTACCATCCTCAGGAAAGTGAATTAAGTCCTGAGGTTCCAGAGTTCGTTCCAAGGAGTACAGATGAAGTCCAATTCAGATCTGATGATCGAACACCGGCCCCTGAAGAGAACGATCGACACTCATGAGGAGTGGAATTACCAGATCGTGCGGAAACAAGCGATTTAGGAGAAGTACAGGAACTTACATAGGCAGGTCCAAGAGCATCTGAGGAAGCATGGGAAAGGAGTGCGGAGGAAGAAATTCCTGTGACCTAAGAACCCCGGGTGTCTGAGGAATAACTCACAAGGAGGATGTCGACTCGAGAAGTGAGGAGGCCCGTGATGCTGACGTATGAGACACTTGGTGAACCAAGTCAAGTGCCAAGGACTGTCAACTAGAGACAAGTATCTCTGGCTGCGGACCAGGTAAGCCCACTTGAGTGGTATTCACCACCGAGAAGCAGTATGGAAGATACTGTAGTAGTGGAAAGACTTGTTTTCATGCTTTGATTTTCCTTAAAAGACTTTGTAGAAACAAAGAACTGTTAAAGCCTAGTTAGAGAGAGCTGGTTGAAGACGTTTGAAAAGCTCCAGCTGAAGAGATGCTGATTGTTTTAATTGTATTAATTGTTTATTTCTTACAGGCATCCTACAAGAAAAAGGTCGTAAGAATAGGTTGTTATCAATGTTTATGAATGTTATACCAATTGGACAATGCCAATTTGTATATAAAGTTATTCAACTTTCACCACTGTCTCAGAATTGGTCAGATTGACCAATTAAGACTAATGTTGAGGACGACATTCAAAAAGGAGGGAAGAGTGTGACATGCAGAAGTAGTGCTGTTGCTTCAAAAGCATCCAGCAACTATTAGAAGTAACACAACACAAGCACAGGAGACAGTAAGTGTTGTGCTCCAGAAGCATTCAGCAACTACAGGGGTTAACAGAGTCACAAGAGACAGGGAGTGTTTAGCAGTGCCCCAGGGGGATTGTGGGGAAGTTGTTTACTTTCTGGCTGGAGTGGAAGAGAAAGGTGGTGTGTAATCTGTATCTCACAGAAGGCAAGTAAATAGAATTCAGGTCATGAGGGAAGCTAAACACAGGTCAGATAGACGCCATGAACTAACAGTGCAGAGTATTATCGGGCAGAAAGATAAGACTGAAAGGAATCATGTCACAAGGATAGTGTCCCTCATCAAACCCTCCCCCCCTCCATCTCCATGCAGGATAAAGGATGCTGTGTACTTTTGAGTCCTTGTGAAGGAAAAGACTGTGGTTATGTATGCACAGAAGTGTGCTGCTAAGAGATCTAATCTGTGCTGAATTATGCTACTGAAGAGACTGATGATACTGTGCCTGCTTTATTAAATTGTACTGTAATGAAGATTGTTGTTGTAATATTCCTGAATTGTACTGGCCGTGCTTCAGATTAAATTCCACTGTTAAACTGTTGAAAAAGACTCTTGTCAGATGTGTCTGGTCAGCAACTGAATCTATCGTGTGTCTGAGAGAAGCTGCAGCCTCTGGTCGCCCAAAGTAACGATCTCCCCAGGATTCCAATAAATTCACGAAACCAGTCTCGCCCTATCTGAACCTAACGGCGTGTGTGTAACACAGAGACATAGGGCTTTGAAACCCGTCTCGCCCTATCTGAACCTAACGGCGTGTGTGTAACACAGAGACATAGGGCTTGTTAGTATCCCTCACTATCCCCTCTGCTGAGTATTTTGTAGATGGTTCCAGAGCTTGGGACAGTGAACAAGGACGGTTCATCACCGGGCATGCAGTAGTCCACAATGGTAAGGCAGTAATGCATGAACCACTCTTCTCCAGCTGCTCTGCGCCAGAGGCTGAGCTGAAGGCGCTCGCTGCAAAGTGTAATCTGGGAAAAGGTAAAGAGATTTATGTATTTTCAGACTTCAGATATGTTTTAAAGGGTCGCACATGATTTTGGCGCCATTTGGCGGAGTCGTAATTTTCTGATCTCTGCTAGCAATCCTATGAGGCAGTAGAGCAGCTACTCACAGCACTCACCCTTACCCGAAGGGCAGCTATTGGCGCACACACGGGAACAAACGCCCCTTGCTGTAGGGAATGCCTTGGCCGACCAGGCGGCTAAGGAAGCAGCACAACTACCTCTGACTGAAATACTGGCCATAGCAGACACGGCCCCGCTAGGGGACTCAGTGACCGAGAGTGCGGGAAGCTACCTTTTCACAGAGGAGACTGTCACTGCACCGGCCTCAGTGGCCGTTGATCGTGAACTGCTGCAGGTCTTCCAGACCTAGGCTCCCCGACACGAACAGAACGCATGGGCCAAAGCGGGTGCTGTACGGTCAGAGTCAGTGGTATGGCAGGTAAACACCAGGATTTGCCTCCCACGCTGCATGTTCCCCATGATGGCTGCCCTAGCACATTCCTCCGGTGCACAACTCAAATGGTGTTATGTGTGCAGTGGTGCTACAAAACCGGTGCGCCCCAGGGTTTCCGAATGCGGCTACAAAGTGTGTCTTGCTTGTGCAAAATATAACCCCGGTAGATCTATTCGAAGGTCCCACAAAATGCACGCCAAAACCAGATTACCCGTTTCAGAGACTACAGGAGGACTACATACAGCTACCTAAGGTGGGTACTTATGAATAAGTCCTGGTATGCACCAATCTCTTCCCTTGGTTGCCTGAAGCTTGGGCCGTGACCAAAGTTAACACAAAAAAGAAAAAAGGAAAATTGATAAATGAGGTGGTTTGCAGATATGGGGTGGCCAAACTATAGAGAGTGACAGAGACACACTTCACTAGAGAACTGATGGAACAGATCATGGCCACTCTGGGGATCGAACAGGTTTTCCATGTTCCCTATCACTCACAAAGTAGTGGGAATGTGGAACACCTTAATAGTGCCCTGAAGATAAAAATCCAGAATTGCATGCAGGAAACACACTTGTCCTGGGTAGATTGCTTGCCCATTGCATTATATTCAGTGAGGACCGCCCCAAGGTATAGACAGAAGCTGTCTCCGATGAAATACTGTTTGGTGGCGTCCCTAAGACGGTTGTATTTCCCGCAGCAACTGCAGCCTCCTATGGTTTCCTCACTGAATATGTCTTGGTGTTGCACAAATATCTGACTGTTACTTTTAACCGTGTTCTTTCCTCCAGACCCCAACTGTATAAGCGGCACACACACATTGGTACCAGGAGACTGGGTCGTGGTCAAGAGACATATGAAGAGACCAGTGGACCCAGATACAGTGAGTCGTTTTAAGTACTGACCACTGCTATTTCTGTAAAGCTCCAAGGCAAAGATCAACACCAGCAACTGGAAAAGGTCCTGATTCCCGGCCGCAGAGCTGACCCTGCCCCTTTCGACCATTCTGATGGCAATTGCATCCCTAACCCTAACTCTCAATGATGTACTAGGAGAGGACTGGGACAACAAACTGATAAGTATCACCAAGTCCTGCTGCGAGACATAGTTTCTAAAGACTGTCCTAAGAACTGCTGGATATGCACCCACAGCCCAATATCCTCTGATACTATGCCATATCTCGCAGTGCCCCTAACCCCATATGAGGCTTTCAACTATAGCTGTTTCTACAAAGAGACATTTGATACTGCCCGTTACAACGGAGGAAACCTCTGATGCAAGGACTTTTGACTTATATACGTTGTCTTGGGAGACTCACTGACATCATACCCTGCATATTGCCAAGGATTTATATCTAGTATGTGGTCACCAAGCCTCTAAATGGCTTCTCCCAGGTGCAGAAGGAACCTGCACCTTAGCACGCCTTACGCCTGCAATCTTCAGACTTCTGCATGGTGACCTAGGTATAAATGCTGTCCACAAACATTCCCTATATACATGAGTTGCAGACAATTCAACCGAATGGTAGACCTCATATAGTGGAAATGGGGATAGGGAATAAAAGTATATTCATTTACCCTTTCTTTACATGAATGTTGGTATTACTAGTGTATGTAATTGCTAGAACTGGTGTATTTGTTATGATGAGATTTGCGGACAAGGTATCTGTCAGTGAATGGGATTTGTCCCCTCCATGCTCCCATAGCATGGGGAAATAGCTGAGGGATAAATTGTCTGCAAATCATAAAAAGGGAGGAATTGTGGTAAATATTTATACTTTGCGTTGATTATTATTTTAGACAATTAAATCTACCTATATATCTAAATAACTTAATATTCTTAATATTAGCTTTATAAGTTTTACTCATAAAAGCGATAACACAGGGTGTAGATGTTAGAACCCTCCTGTTTGTTTTTTCCATCTTGTGTTTTGCAGTCACGTGACCATCTGCCTTTATATTCCAGCTCCGCCCTTTTTGCTGTGCTGGACTTCAGTGTTTGACTGTTTCTCTAGCCAGGTACTTCGGTGCCTTTCTCTGTCAGTTCGCTTGGTCCTTCTGGGACCTTTAGTACCTTTTTGTCAGTTTGTCTTTTGTGTTCTGCAACAACTTCTCTGTTTAGGAGGTGTCCCATTTTTGTCCCAGTACTTAGTTCTTTTAGGGACCCCTCCCCTAATGCTATAGGTCTTCGATCAGACTAGCCGAGGACTAAGGCGGGTCTGTTCGCTAAGAACAGGCAGCCCGCTACATCGTAGGCATTCAGCTTAGTCTTACTGTAGGGACAGCTTTCCCCTATCTTTCCTTAGTTCATGTTGCAGATCATAACAGTAAGTCCAGCCCAAAAAACTAAAAGGAAAGAAATTTGGGGATCAGTATGGTTTCCGTCCAGGATTTGGCTCAACGCTTGCAGGGATTGTCTCTGGAGGTGACCGAGCTACAGCAACACGTGAGTAGCTGTCCTGGAGCGCATTTTGTGGAACCGAAGGTAGGCCTGCCTGATGTTTTTTTATGGTAAACAGCAAGATTTTTTTTTTCCTTTAAAAATGCTTGTTATCTTTTTGTTTGAGACCAAGGTCCTCTGGGAATGAATCCCAGTGCATTGGTTTTATTATGTCACTTGGGGGGGGGGGGGGCCTTTTCTCTCCAACCTAATGATCCATGTTTAAGGTCTGTTGAAAATGTTTTTTCTGCTATGGGTCTTTTATATGTCGATCCTGATAGAATCTCATCTGCTGAAGCAGAACTCAAGCGTTTGAATCAGGGGTCAGGTGATGTTGAAAATTATTGCACACACTTCAGGAGATGGGCTTTAGAAGTCAGATGGAATGATCCTGCGCTGAAATGTTTATTTCTTGCTGGTCTGAGTGAAAGGGTTAAGGATCTGCTAATTGCATTCCCTGCACCTGAGACTCTGCAGGATGCCATGCAATTAGCTGTTCGTGTGGACAGGAGACTGAGGTCCAGGGTTAATGAGGTAAAAACTCCTGTAACGTCAGGTCCTAGTCCCCAGAAAATCTGCTCTGACGGCGGAGAACCGATGGAGGTTGGGGCGATGTCACTCTGCTCTCAGGAAAGAGACCGGAGGTTCGCGGAGGGATTGTGTCTTTATTGTGATAAAGCTGACCATTTGATTAAGGATTATAAGCTTTGTTTAAGTAAAGAAAAAAAATGGTCAGTTACACCCGTATTGCTTGTTTACGCTCCGCAGGAGTATTTCTTTCAGGGAGTACTACTTTGCAGGAAAATTTGATTGAATTTCAGGTATTTGTGGATTGTGGTTCAACACTTAATGTGATTGATAAAGGGTTTTTGGAAAACCTTAAATTGGAATCCAAACCTTTGTCATCACCTATTTCTGTGATTGCAATTGATAACCCTCCCTTGAAATGTATTACTCACAAGGTTGCTGCATTTCCCCTCACTATCAATGGAGTTCACCAAGAAAATTTGGACTTGGTTGTATTAGATAATTTACCCTCTCCGGTCGTTTTAGCTTTGCCTTGGTTAAAACTACACAATCCTTTACTGGACTGGTCTGCTAATGTTATTAAGTCTTGGGAGTCCGAAGTACTATGATAGATGTTGTAATGGGCGCATTGCGGCTGTGGAAAAAGGGGAATTACCTGTACCTATTCAGGATTTTTGGAGGGTGTTTTCAGAGGAGGAGTCGCAAGTTTTACCTCCCCATAGGGATTATGATTGCGCCATTGAGTTTGTTCCTGGAGCTACTCTTCCCAAGAGTCGCTTATTTAATCTGACTATTCCTGAAAGAAAGGCCTTGGAGGAGTACATAGACTAGCCTGGCTGCTGGTCACATTAGACCTTCTAAGTCGCCTCTGGCAGTTGGATTTTTCTTTGTTAAAAAAAAGGACGGGAGTTTACGTCCATGTCTGGATTTTCGTGAAATTAATAAGATTACCGTACGCAATTCCTACCCATTGTCGTTAATTCCTGACTTGTTTAACCAGTTGGTGGGGGCCAAGTGGTTCTCTAAAATTGATCTCCGGGGGGCATACAATTTGTTACGAGTGAAGGAGGGTGATGAATGGAAAACTGCTTTTAACACTCCGGTAGGTCATTTTGAGAATCTGGTGATGCCTTTTGATCTTACCAATGCACCTTCATTTTTTCAGAACCTTATTAATGACATCCTGAGACCTTTGATTGGTAAGAATGTGGTTGTGTATTTGGATGACATTTTGATTTATTCACCAGATCTAGAGTCCCACTGGCAGAGTGTACGTGAAGTTTTGCAGTTGTTGAGTGATAATTCACTCTTTGCTAAGCTGGAGAAATGTGAGTTCGCTGTGCAGAGAATTAGTTTTTTGGGCTACATTGTCTCCAGCGAGGGCTTTGAGATGGACCCGGTGAAGGTTCAGGCTGTGCAGGAATGGCCTAGGCCTATTGGTTTGAAATCTATACAGAGATTTTTGGGTTTTGCCAATTATTACAGGAAATTCATTAAGAATTTTTCTATAATTGTTAAACCTCTGACCGATCTCACCAGGAAAGGTGCGAATACGGTCCAGTGGACTACTGAGGCCATTGAAGCGTTTGAGTATCTCAAAGAGAGGTTCAGTTCTGCCCCTATCCTTATGCAGCCTGATGAGACCAAGCCTTTTTTGGTCGAGGTCGATGCTTCATCGGTGGGGGTCGGAGCAGTTTTGTCTCAGGAAAACAAGGATGGAGTACATCCATGTGCCTTCTTTTCGAAAAAATTTTCGGAAACTGAACTGAGTTATGAGTTGCTGGCTATTAAACTCGCGTTTGAACATTGGCGTCATTTTTTGGAAGGCGCTATTCAGGTTTTCACAGTTCATAAGAATTTGATCTATCTGGATGCTGCCAAGCGCTTGAATGCCCGTCAAGCTAGGTGGGCTTTTTTTTTTCTCTGTTTCATTTTTCTGGTTCCTATATCCCTGGTACTAAGAATGTTAAAGCCAATGCTTTATCTCGCAGTTTTTCTCCTATGGTTGGTGCCGAGGAGCAGGAGAGCATTTTACAGAAAGTAGTTGTGGTGGCGGCATTGAACTCCGTTTTGGAGAATGGGATTCTGAAAGCTCAAGATGATGCTCCATCTAACACTCCCCATGGGAGATTGTTCGTGCCTAAAGCCTTTAGGAGAGATTTGTTTGTGGAGTGTCATGAGTCTCGGTTGGCAGGTCATCCAGGAATTTCGGAGACTAAGAGACTTATCAGTCACAGTTTTTGGTGGCCTGGATGGCAGAAGGAAGTCATCAAGTGGGTGCGTAAATGAACTGTGTGTGCTAGGTCAAAGGCTTCACATACCCCTGCTGCGGGGTTGCTTTGCCCTCTGGAGGTTCCTAGTGCGCCTTGGACGCATCTCACAATCGATTTCATTACTGATCTTCCTGTGTCTGAGGGTTTTACTGTCATCTGGGTGGTCGTGGACCATTTTAGTAAGATGTGTTATTTGGTTCCATTCATTAAGTTGCCCTGCGCCAAGACACTCGCTAAGGCGTTTGTTAAGGAGATTGTCAAGCTCCATGGCGTTCCCACGGATATTGTTTCTGATAGAGGGCCTCAGTTTGTGGCTCGCTTTTGGCGTGCTTTTTGTGACAGGTTGGGAGTCCATTTGTCATTTTCATCTGGGTATCATCCTGAGTCTAATGGACAGACTGAAAGAAAGAACCAGAATGTTGAACAGTTTTTGCGTTGTTTTGTGGCGGACAATCAATAGGCGTGGTCTGAGTTTCTGCCTCTCGCAGAATTTGCTCTTAACAATCATACATCCTCCTCTGCTGAGTGTTCTCCTTTTTTTTGTTGTACTGGGAGACATCCGTCTTTTGGTTCACTCTCCAAATTGGGGTCGGCGGTGCCGGAGGAGGAGAATTTTTCTGGTGATTTGGAGAGAGTTTGGACTAATGTACGTTGCAACCTTCAAGAGGCTAACAAGAAGTCCAAGAAGTATTTTGACAGGAAACGTAAGGAGGTTTTGTTTACTGTGGGTGACATGGTTTGGTTGTCCTCAAAGAACCTGCGGTTGAGGATTCCCTCTAAAAAATTGGGTCCTAAGCTTGAGGGGCCAATTAAAGTGCTTCAGGTTGTTAACCCGTCTGCTGTTAGGTTGGATATCCCTACTTCCTGGAAGATTAATCCTGTGTTTCATGTTTCCTTGTTGAAAAAGGCTGATGTATCAGATAGGGATGCCACTGTCACAGTTCCACCTGTGGTGGAAGACGGAGAATATGAAATTTCTCATATCTTGAATTCTAGATGGCATAGAGGGAGATTGCAGTATCTTGTCTCATGGAAAGGTTTCGGTCCCGAGGATAACTTCTGGGTAAGGGCAGATGATGTCTCTGCCCCTAGGCTAGTCAGAGCTTTCCACAGGAGGTTTCCGGATAGGCCTGGACCTGGAGGATCCGGAGGATTCTCATAAAATAGGGGGTACTGTTAGAACCCTCCTGTTTGTTTTTTCCATCTTGTATTTTGCGGTGACATGACCATCTGCCTTTATATTCCAGCTCCGCCCCTTTGGCTGTGCTGGACTTCAGTGTTTGACTGTTTCTCTAGCCAGGTACTTCGGTGCCTTTCTCTGTCAGTTCGCTTGGTCCTTCTGGGACCTTTAGTACCTTTTTGTCAGTTTGTCTTTTGTGTTCTGCAACAACTTCTCTGTTTAGGAGGTGTCCAATTTTTGTCCCAGTACTTAGTTCTTTTAGGGACCCCTCCCCTAATGCTATAGGTCTTCGATCAGACTAGCCGAGGACTAAGGCGGGTCTGTTCGCTAGGAACAGGCAGCCCGCTACATCGTAGGCATTCAGCTTAGTCTTACTGTAGGGACAGCTTTCCCCAGCTCATGTTGCAGATCATAACAGTAGAGCTGTGTTTCTGTTACACTTTCCTCTGTTTTTTTTTAAGTATAGTTAATTGGATAGAGCTAATTTTAGCTTCAAGGACAACTGCATATGTTTCCATAATTTACGATTTTGTTATTTCCAATTAAAATGCTTTCTTTCCCCAATTAAAATATCTGCAGCATTAGGTGATGTAAAGCCTGTAAAGACATTCCCCTTTTCATATCTCTGTTGTTGTAATAAATATATGTGACTGGGCTTCTGAGACTCAGACAAGAATTGTGCACTCAGACACTGGCTGTGAGTTATTCTCTTATCTCCGATGCTTCGTATTGATTCTATTTCTCTAATTTGAACCAAAAATGGCAGACCGATTTAGAGAGAATTTGTTATCTCAATCCAAATTAGCTCTTCTTGGAAGGGCTCCCACGACATTACATACAAGCAGCATACAAGATGCACACAAGATACATATAAGAGGCACAGAATCTGCCTACAATTCACATATAAGCTGCATACAAGCTGTATACAGGATACACAAGAGCTGTATACAGGATACATACAAGACACATACAACCTGTATACAGGATACACATAAGCTGTATACAGGATACATACAAGCTGTATACAGGATACATACAAGCTGTATACAGGATACACACAAGCTGTATACAGGATACATACAAGCTGTATACAGGATACACACAAGCTGTATACAGGATACATACAAGCTGTATACAGAATACATACAAGCTGTATACAGGATACATACAAGCTATATATAGGATACACACAAGCTATATACAGGACACACACAAGCTGTATACAGGATACACACAAGCTGTATACAGGATACATACAAGCTGTATACAGGATACATACAAGCTGTATACAGAATACATACAAGCTGTATACAGGATACACACAAGCTGTATACAGGATACATACAAGCTGTATACAGAATACATACAAGCTGTATACAGGATACACACAATCTGTATACAGGATATACACAAGCTGTATACAGGATACATACAAGACACATACAAGCTGTATACAGGATACACACAAGCTGTATACAGGATACACACAAGCTGTATACAGGATATATACAAGCTGTATACAGGATAAACACAAGCTGTATACAGGATACACACAAGCTGTATACAGGATACACACAAGGTGTATACAGGATACATACAAGACACATACAAGCTGTATACAGGATACACACAAACTGCATACAGGATACATACAAGCTGTATACAGGATACATACAAGCTGTATACAGGATACACACAAGCTGTATACAGGATACACACAAGCTGTATACAGGATACATACAAGACACATACAAGCTGTATACAGGATACACACAAGCTGCATACAGGATACATACAAGACACATACAAGCTGTATACAGGATACATACAAGACACATACAAGCTGTATACAGGATACACACAAGCTGTATACAGGATACATATAAGACACATACAAGCTGTATACAGGATACACACAAGCTGTATACAGGATACATACAAGACACATACAAGCTGTATACAGGATACACACCCGCTGCATACAGGATACATACATGCTGTGTACAGGATACATACAAGACACATACAAGCTGTATACAGGATACACACAAGCTGTATACAGGATACATACAAGCTGTACACAGGATGCATACAAGCTGTATACAGGATACACACAAGCTGTATACAAGATACATACAAGCTGTATACAGGATACATACAAGCTGTATACAGGATACACACAAGCTGTATACAGGATACACAGAATCTGTATACATGATACACACAAGCTGTATACAGGATACATACAAGCTGTATACAGGATACATAAAAGACACATACAAGCTGTATACAGGATACATACAAGCTGTATACAGGATACATATAAGCTGTATACAGGATACATACAAGCTGTATACAGGATATACACAAGCTGTATACAGGATACACACGAGCTGTATACAGGATACATACAAGCTGTATACAGGATACACACAAGCTGTATACAGGATACATACAAGCTGTATACAGGATACATACAAGCTGTATACAGAATACATACAAGCTGTATACAGGATACACACAAGCTGTATACAGGATACATACAAGCTGTATACAGAATACATACAAGCTGTATACAGGATACACACAAGCTGTATACAGGATACATACAAGCTGTATACAGGATACACACAAGCTGTATACAGGATATATACAAGCTGTATACAGGATACACACAAGCTGTATACAGGATACACACAAGCTGTATACAGGTGTAATGCAGTAGGTTGCTAGCATTACTGTAAATGGTCCAGGATGTGCTTACCGGACCATGTACCTTCCCCTTTATCTGACTGGTCACATGACTGTGACATCACCCAGGTCCTGCATGCACAGTAAAGCTCTGTATACATGACTGGGACAGCACACAGGACCTATACACACAGCTGACTGATCACATGACTGTGACATCAGCAAGGTCCTGTCAGTATGTGGCTGTCTGTGCACAGCATATATAAACCTGCTTAATTTGAGACAGGTGTGTTTGGTGTGAGGCGTGAGGCCTGTTCCCCATGTGTGTGGGATACCGTGATACCGTGAAGCCTGGCAGCCTGAAGGCAAAGACTAGATCCTGTGCGGATGCTAGTGGCCTTGGAAGGCAGCGGCTTTGAAGTGAAGCCTGGTACCTGAAAGGTCGAGCCTGGATCCTGTGCGGATGTCAGTGGCCTTTGAGGGAGAGCCGGCTTGAGTAAGAGTCCTGGAAGGCAGAGCCTGGATCCTGTGTGGATGTCAGTAGCCTTAGACGGAACGACGGCTGGAGACCCCTACCTGGGAAGCCGCAGAGCCACAGTGGTGGCAGAGTAACGGACTGAGACAGCTATACCCGGCAAAGGTAATACCCGGTGCTATATGGACATTGTGATATGAACATTGCTACTTTATTACCTTGCCGTAAGCTGTACCCTGGAGCAAGTGGGCCGGTGTGCCACTTGGCTCATGAATTGTTTATGTGTGTAAACCTGCCGGTGGCGGACTAAGATGAACTGTGTGTGAACAGCGGTTTATGAAGTGCCATAATAAACTGCAACACTGTGTGAAAAAACGTAAAGACATTGCACGTGTGCATTGATTGACGCAGCGAAGCGAGTTACCCCCAGTATGATGACGAGCGCTGCCTTACACAGGATACACACAAGGTTTATACAGGATACATACAAGACACATACAAGCTGCATACAGGATACACACAAGCTGCATACAGGATACATACAAGCTGTATACAGGATACATACAAGCTGTATACAGGATACACACAAGCTGTATACAGGATACATACAAGACACATACAAGCTGTATACAGGATACACACAAACTGCATACAGGATACATACAAGCTGTATACAGGATACACACAAGCTGTATACAGGATACACACAAGCTGTATACAGGATACATACAAGACACATACAAGCTGTATACAGGATACACACAAGCTGCATACAGGATACATACAAGACACATACAAGCTGTATACAGGATACACACACGCTGCATACAGGATACATACAAGACACATACAAGCTGTATACAGGATACACACAAGCTGTATACAGGATACATACAAGACACATACAAGCTGTATACAGGATACACACACGCTGCATACAGGATACATACAAGCTGTATACAGGATACATACAAGCTGTATACAGGATACATACAAGCTGTATACAGGATACACACAAGCTGTATACAGGATACACACAAGCTGTATACAAGATACATACAAGCTGTATACAGGATACACACAAGCTGTATACAGGATACACAGAATCTGTATACATGATACACACAAGCTGTATACAGGATACATACAAGCTCTATACAGGATACATAAAAGACACATACAAGCTGTATACAGGATACATACAAGCTGTATACAGGATACACACGAGCTGTATACAGGATACATACAAGCTGTATACAGGATACACACAAGCTGTATACAGGATACATACAAGCTGTATACAGGATACACACAAGCTGTATACAGGATACATACAAGACACATACAAGCTGCATACAGGATACACACAAGCTGCATACAGGATACACACAAGCTGTATACAGGATACACACAAGCTGTATACAGGATACATACAAGACACATACAAGCTGTATACAGGATACACATACAAGCTGTATACAGGATACACACAAGCTGCATACAGGATACATACAAGACACATACAAGCTGTATACAGGATACACACAAGCAGCATACAGGATACATACAAGCTGTATACAGGATACATACAAGACACATACAAGCTGTATACAAGATACACACAAGCTGCATACAGGATACATACAAGACACATACAAGCTGTATACAGGATACACACAAGCTGCATACAGGATACATACAAGCTGTATACAGGATACATACAAGACACATACAAGCTGTATACAGGATACACACAAGCTGCATACAGGATACATACAAGACACATACAAGCTGTATACAGGATACACACAAGCTGCATACAGGATACATACAAGCTGTATACAGGATACATACAAGCTGTATACAGGATACATACAAGCTGTATACAGGATACATACAAGCTGTATACAGGATACATACAAGCTGTATACAGGATACACACAAGCTGTATACAGGATACATACAAGCTGTATACAGGATACATACAAGCTGTATACAGGATACATACAAGCTGTATACAGGATACACACAAGCTGTACACAGGATACATACAAGCTGTATACAGGATACACACAAGCTGTATACAGGATACATACAAGCTGTATACAGGATACATACAAGCTGTATACAGGATATATGCAAGCTGTATACAGGATACATAAAAGACACACACAAGCTGTATACAGGATACATAAAAGACACATACAAGCTGTATACAGGATACATACAAGCTGTATACAGGATACATATAAGCTGTATACAGGATACATACAAGCTGTATACAGGATATACACAAGCTGTATACAGGATACACACAAGCTGTATACAGGATACATACAAGACACATACAAGCTGTATACAGGATACACACAAGCTATATACAGGATACATACAAGCTGTATACAGGATACACACAAGCTGTATACAGGATACACACAAGCTGTATACAGGATACACACAAGCTGTATATAGGATACACACAAGCTATATACAGGATACACACAAGCTGTATACAGGATACATACAAGCTGTATACAGGATACATACAAGCTGTATACAGGATACACACAAGCTGTATACAGGATACACACAAGCTGTATATAGGATACATACATGCTGTATACAGGATATACACAAGCTGTATACAGGATACATACAAGCTGTATACAGGATACATGCAAGCTGTATACAGGATATATACAAGCTGTATACAGGATACATACAAGCTGTATACAGGATACATACATGCTGTATACAGGATATACACAAGCTGTATACAGGATACATACAAGCTGTATACAGGATATATATAAGCTGTATACAAGCAGAGCTGAAGTGCAGGTTTATGTGGATTTTGCTGCAGTGAGTTTAGCTGGAAGAGCCCAGTATAATCCTCAGTGTCTCCGGCCTCAGGTCTATGTTCACACCACGTTCCTTAGACTCTCTGACATGTTACCTGAATCTTCTTTTGGGTGTTTTTCTGTCGTCTCCTGAGCATTTTCCCTTTAGTGTTTTTCCAGCACTTTTTTTTATAGTTTTTGGCTATGTGCCCACGATGCAGAAATGCTCCGGATTTTTTCCTGAGCGTTTCTGCATCTCCTTGGCAGAAAAACCGCATGCGGATTGTACATGCGGATTGTACATGCGGATTGTACATGCATTTTCCTGCCAGGGAGATGCGGATGTGAAACGTTCTTCACATGCATTTCCGCATGCGGGTTGACAAGCGCTTTCCAAGCGATTTTAGCATCACTTAGAAAGTGCTTGACAACTTGGTCACACTATATAAATCCATGCAACCGGCATGGATTTATATAGTGTGACCCTAAAGAATGGTAAAAAATAAATATTATACTTACCTTCTGATGGTCCCCGGTGTCCTTGTCCTGGCTTGCCGGCAGCTCGCGGTGGACTAAAAGGACCTGCCATGACGTCATTTACTCATGTGACGGGTCACGCGACCGCCGACGTCAGAGGTTGAGTGACCCGTCACATGACTAAATGATGTCACCGCAGGTCCTTTTAGTCCACCACAAGCTGCCGGCAAGCCAGGACAAGGACACCGGGGGGCCATCAGAAGGTAAGTATAATGTATATTTTTGATTTTATTCTTTTTTTTACAGATACTATGGTACCCGATTCCGGAGGAGAGTCTCCTCTTCTCCAAACCCTGGTACCATCCGCGCATTGAACCGCATGATATACGCATGTGCAGATGCAGTGATGCGGATTCCATGCAAGTCAATGGCGGCGAAAACGCCTCGATTCCGCAAAATAATTGGTTGTGCTGCGGATTTTTCCGCAATGATAATCCACAGCGGAAATTTCCACAACATGTGCACCGCACATGCGGATCATCATTGGGGAACATGGCAGACCTTCTACCAAGCGTTTTTTTTAAGCGTTTCTGCAGCGGAATTGCCGCTGTGGAAATGCTTAAAAAACGCATAGTGGTCACACAGCCTTTCTCACGGTTTTTGCGGCGTTTTCTTTATTGTGGTTTTTCGGTCTCGTTCCACTAAATAATGAAGAGACACTTGTGGTTTATTAACAATGGGAAAAGCCCAGACCCCCCCAACATCTTCTGCTCCTTCTCCTGCCTTGTCCCGTATAGGCCGGAGCGGAGGACAGAGGAGCGGAGGGCAGAGCAGAGGACAGAGCGGAGGACGAAGCAGAGGACGGAGCGGAGGACAGAGGAGCGGAGGACGGAGCAGAGGACGGAGCAGAGGACAGAGCGGAGGACATAGGAGCGGAGGACATAGGAGCGGAGGACAGAGGAGCGGAGGACAGAGGAGCGGAGGACAGAGGGGAGGGGAGGACGGAGCGGAGGACAGAGGAGCGGAGGACGGAGAGGAGGACGGAGCAGAAGACAGAGGAGCGGAGGACAGAGGAGCGGAGGACAGAGCCGAGGACGGAGCAGAGGACGGAGCAGAGGACAGAGCGGAGGACAGAGGAGCGGACAGAGCGGAGGATGGAGCAGAGGACGGAGCAGAGGACGGAGGGGAGGCTGGAGCAGAGGACAGAGGAAAGGAGGACGGAGCGGAGGGGAGTACGGAGCGGAGGATAGAGGAGCTGAGGACAGAGCGGAGGGGAGGACGAAATGGAGGACGGAGCGGAGGACAGAGGAGCGGAGCACAGAGCGGAGGACGAGCGGAGGACGGAGCGGAGCTGAGGACGAGCAGAGGACGGAGCGGAGGACGGAGGGGAGGACGGAGCGGAGCTGAGGAAGAGCAGAGGACGGAGCGGAGGACGGAGCGGAGGACAGAGGAGCGGAGGACGGAGCGGAGGGGAGGACGGAGCGGAGGATAGAGGAGCTGAGGACGGAGCTGAGGACGGAGCGGAGGGGAGGACGAAACAGAGGACGGAGCTGAGGACGGGGCGGAGGACGGAACGGAGGGGAGGACGGAGCGGAGGACGGAGCGGACACTTCTCTGCGGTTTGATAAGAGACGTGTCTGAGCCGCCATGGGCCCCGCGAGGGAGTACAGAGATGCCGTCTATTCCTGGCAGCGGCCTCCGGCTTCCTCAGGGGCTTTCTGTGGCGGAATCCGCCTGTGAGAGGCGCAGTGTGAACACAGCCTTACTGGCAGACACTGCGAGACTCTGTGCTGGACCCCACAATGTAACATGGGTATCCCCAGCTGAGAATAACCACAAGAGCCCAGCAGGGACACAGGAAACCCCGTGCTTTTATGTATCTTGGAGCCTACAGATTTACGTTACATAAGATAAAATAGATGAGACCCACCAGGGATGAAATCCTATGACCCCCCCTATAAAGCGCAGCCAAGCTCCTCCCCTGTACAGTGATAACAGGACTATTATAGCGCTATTACAGGCGAGTAGGTAACGTGTCTCCAGCCAATAAGAGCGGCCCGTCCATTATCCAATCAGATTACAGAGGTGCCGGGGCAGCGACCAATCAGGACGCGCTGATGACAGCCGCGTTCTGTATCGGCGGTTCCGGCTTCCCGGCCATGCTCTTTATCGGTGCCCGGTCCGCTCTCAGGAGCGGCTGTCAGGCTGTGTCTAGTAACCGTCTGTGAATACGTTCCCGGCTTCCCTGCCTGTTACGCTGCTGGTGGAGGGCGGTTTGTGGTATGGCGTCTTATTACCTCCGTTACATGACAAGCGCTGGCTTGTCGGCTGCCGTGAAACTACAACTCCCAGCATGCCCGCCTATGTCCTGATGGTGCTGTCGTGCTGGGAGCTGTAATGTCGCGATGTTGGCGCTCCTGTGGCTTACTCTAGTCTTGCGCTGCTGCTAGACACCAGTAGGGGGAGCCCTGTGCATAGGATTTCATATATGGGCTCTATAACCCAAGTCTGTTCCCTAGGCTCCCTCTGGTGGTGGATGCAGGTATAGCATGGGGCTGAATGATGAGCTGCTCTTCGCCCGGCTTCTGTAGTTAGAGGGGAAACCTCCCTCCTAATTCTCTGGGGTTTCCTCTTCTCCTTGTCTCTACAGTCTGTGGTAGTGCAGATGAATCATGTACTGCTAAATACATGGACCTGATGCATGAAGACTAGTGATGAGCGAGCATGCTCGGTGGTGCTCGCTGAGTATTTCCGGGGTTGCTCGGCGGGAGCTCGAGTCCCCTCCCTGCATGTTTGTTGCTCTTTACCGAGCTAATGAACATGCAGGGATTGCCTGCCACTCATTGTAATGCCGCAGCCATGTTGGTTGTGGCATTACAGTGATTGGCTGGCCGCACAGAGTCATCAGGTCTATATCAGACCTGGGGCCGCTGCGCTCGTCAGTCACTCCGGAATCAGACAGTGTAGGGAGAGGTGCTGCTGAGCTAGGGAGAGATTTGCTTGTTTATTAGGTAGTGTAGGGAGAACAGAAGTATGTTACACATATCCATCTCAACAAACAGTCCTTCTGAAGACTAATCCATCTGCAAAGATATCAGTCAGGCAGGGTATATAGCAGACTGCAGTGCAAATAGCATAAGAGGCTCCATTCCAGTTCTGTCTGCTGCTGTTGGACAATTCTAGACATAGCCCCAGGTCTCAGGGGCCAGGAATAATTTTTTTTGGTATCTTAATCCTCATTATTTGCTTAAAAAGCAAGTCTGAGAACACCATTTATCTGCGCCATTTGCTTGTTGGCACTGCAGAATACAGCCAGGTCCTTTTCATATTACAGCGCTAAAAATCCAGCTATTTAAAACTGTTTGTCCGTCACACGGATCACATATAATTGCTCTGAAAATATTGCCATTTCTGGCCTCCATTAAAATTTTGTTGCAATTGACACCAGTTTGCTAAAATGAGCAAGGGAAGGGGCAACTGGATGTGATGGTGATGGTGCATGCAGAGGCCAAGGCCGTGGGCAAGCTGAAATTGTGCCGCAACAAACACCCACATCTTCTCGCTCCACCTTCCTCTCCCAATTAATAGGGGACTGCAGAACACCACTATTGAACGCAGAGCAGTGTGAAAAGGTCATTGGTTGGATAGCAGATAATGCTTCCAGTCACTTAGCCACCACCACCCTGTCTTCCAAACGGTCAAGTCTCAGTGGCCAGTGAGTCTGGACCGCATATTCCTCACCCTGAACCTCCTTCCTCCCACCATGCCTTCGTGCCCGGAGACAACTGATCCCACACTTGGACACTCTGAAGAGTTGTTCACTTTTCAATTTATAGATTCGGGCCTCTCGCCCGGTCCACTTGAAGCGGGGCAAGAGGAGAACGCATGTAGCGATGCCCAAATATTTGAGCAGCCACGGTCACACGAAGGCGACGGTGGGAAACTGTCACAAGAGGTGGACGATGATGAGACACAATTGCCAGAAAGTCAGGAGGACCAGGGTGCAGAAGTGGAAGACGAGGTGGTGGATGATATAGTACCTGACCCAACCTGGCAGGAGGAGATGCAGAGAGAAGAGAGCAGCACACGGGGAGGGAGGCAGAACACCCCAACAGGCAAGAAAAAGCAGTGTGGTGGCCGCAGACAGAAGGCAGGCAACCGTTCCCCGTAACACAAACACAAAGGAAGTTGCCAGTGCAACTGTTAGGTCTTCCCGAGTCTGGTTGTTTTTTAAAGACTCTGCTGATAACCCCAAAAAGGCCATTTGCACCACCTGCCAGGCCAGCATCAGCAGTGGTGACAAAACTAGCAGCCTGACCACCACCAGCATGATCAGGCACTTGGCAGCAAAGCACCCGACTTTGTGGGCCAAACCCCAGGGTCCAGGAACAGTGTCTGCAGGTGGCACCACTGCTTCTTCCGCTGTTGTGCATGCAAGCCAATCCCCTGTCCATAATGCATGCGAAGATGCCTCCTTCCCTGCACCAGTCGTTGCACACTCTATCAAGTAGCAGCATCAGGAAGCACGTCCTTGTCCCAGCGCAGCGTCCAGTTGTCCATACCCCAGACCTTGGAACGCAAGCGCAAATACGCAGCCAACGCCCCACAGGCCACACTACTAAATTCCCACATTTCACGACTGCTTACACTTGAAATGTTGCCTTTTAGGCTCATGGAGGTGGAAGCATTCCGCAACCTGATGGCGGCGGCCGCCGTCCCTCGGTACTCGGTCCCCTGCACCCACTATTTCTCCCCGTGTGCCGCATTACACAAGCACGTGTCCCAAAACATTAGCCGTGCCTTCAACAACGCAGTTACTGGGAAAGTCCACCTAACCACGGACACGTGGACAAGTGCTTGTGGGCAGGGACGGTACATCTCAATCACGGCACACTGGGTTAAGGATTGCGGACCCTAGGTCAATCAGGGTTGCCCCCACAGTCTACAGCTCCTGCACCTCAGCCTCCTCCATCTCCGAAATGACCACATCAGTCACAAGCTGGAAGCACTGCCTCGGCCAAGTGGCAACTGGCTGTGCTGAAGCTAATATGCTTATGTGACAAAGCGCACAATGCTGAAGAGTTGTGAACAGCTCTGAAAGAGCAGGCAGATGTGTGGCTCACACCGCCGAACCTAAAGCCAGGCATGGTCGTGTGTGACAATGGCCGGAACATGGTGGCGGCTCTGAGGCGAGGCGAGCTCACATATGTACCATTCCTGGCCCCTGTGCTTAACCTCGTGGTTCAGCGGTTTCTCAAATCCTACCCGGAGCTGCCGGATCTGCTTGTTAAAGTACGCCGCCTGTGTGCCCATTTTAGAAAATCGCCTACAGCTTCCGCCACCCTTGTGTTTCAGCAGCATTTGCAGCTTCCGGCTCAGACTGGTATGTGATGTCCCCATGTGTTGGAACTCTACACTGCAGATGTTGGGAAGGATTTGTGAGCAGAAGAGAGCAGTTGTTGACTACCAGCATCAACAAAGCCGTCGGTATTCAGTTCAGACTCCACACATAAGACCTCAGGAGTGGACATGGATGTCAGACATATCCTCCAAAACTTTGAGGACTCAACCAAGATGGTGAGTGGCGATGATGCCATAATTAGCGTCACCATCCCGCTTCTCTGTCTTCTGAAACGCTCTCTGCTCACAATAAAAGAGGGTGCATTGCAGGCGGAGCACGATGAGATGGAGCAAGGAACCATACAGGGTGATTACACACAGCCCAGCCTCATCTCATCCCAACTTGGATTGGGTGACAATGAGGAGGAGGAATGACAGGAGCTAGTTTCATGCGCTATAGATGGTACTACCTGCACTACTGTCATACCGTCTGTTCAGCGTGGATGACCTGAGGACAGAGAGGAGAAGGAGGAGAGCATGGTCAGTCGTCCTCTTGGTGAGGACACGGAAGTCTTGCCTGTTAGCAGTCTGGCACGCATGGCTGAGTTTGTTACGCTGCCTTTCCCATGACCCTCGCGTTCTCAAAATTTCTGGTTCTGGGAGAATTTTCTCAGCCCCTCCCATCGCACAGGTCCTGAGGCTCGGGGTAATCTCAAAAGGACTGCAAAGTTTGGGAAGATGCTGAGGGAGTACCTTGCCGACCGTACCAACATCCTCTGTAATTCCTCTGTGCCTTATAATTATTGGGTATCAAAGCTGGATACGTGGAGTGAACTGGCTCTCTACGCCTCGGAGGTCCTGACCTGCCCTGCCGCTAGCATTTTGTCAGATCGGGTTTTTAGTGTCGCTGGTGGAATTATAACTGATAAGCGCATCCGCCTGTCAACTGAAAATGCTGACAGGCTGACCGTTATAAAAATGAACAAGGACTGGATTGGGCCAGACTTCTCAACACCACCGAATGATAGCAGTGTAACATAAACTGAAAGCCAGTGTCTTTTCTTGGGAGGTGTATTCCCATGCACCTTTTCACACCCACACATGGGTATATGCTTCCTGATTTTGGCTATTTGCTCTTGTCCTCCTCCTTCTCCTCATCCTCCACCACCATATCACCAGTGTGACCGTGCTCCGTGATGCAACACCCACATAATTTTTTTAAAGGGTGTTTATGATGCCGTTAAAATTTTTTTTTTTATGCCGTATGTTCATGTATACCCCCCAGGGGTAAATGTTTGTCAGCCTATACACTTAGTGCATGGGCATTACAAGTATAGGAGACCCGCTCCTTTCTAATGGGAACCTTTTTTTTTTTTAATGAGGCCCTCCTCCACGTCTCTTCCAAGGGGCATTGGAGTGCCTCCCAATTTTTGGCAGCCCAGCCACTCACTGCATACGCAATAACAGTATAGGAGACCCACTCTTTAGTAATGGGAACAACAAAGCCTAGCCAGCTGATGGCTCTCTAAGAATAGTAAAGGACGCATGATGGCCCTAAAAATAGGTTTGCGGCTTTCAGAGTCCCTCCATCATAAATAAAACAGGATGTGTCTGATGTGTCCTACACCACATGGCCAGATAAGGTTGTAAAATGTTAAAATGACATTTCCCGGTGAATGCATTTGTCACGGGTGAAAGCAATGCAAAAACGCTAAGTTTGAACATAGCCCAAGGTGTGGAGGAGTATTTTTGTTTTTGGTTATTTATTTTGCCTTATATACAAGTCATTACCCTGGAAAGGATGTTCCTTAACATATTTCCCAGGAAAATCCATTATTGTTTCGTTTTTGTATGTTTTATTGTGAGTCCGTAAAAGTGGCGTAATACCTCTGACAACATTGTTGACAGCAGTGACCTGGGAGTCAGAGATGCTTCCAAGGGTCTTCCCCATGTTGTTCCCATGTCATTTGAGCACATTTAGCATTGATTTGGGCAATTGTTAGGCCCTCTGCAGACCGCCAGGGGGAGCCGCCTGAAAAATCCTCGAGTTTCCCATAGACTTACTTTGAGCTCGTTGCTCGGGTCGAGCACCCGAGTATTCCAATGTGCTCGACCCGAGCATTTTAGTGCTCGCCCATCACTAATGAAGACCAGTGTTGTTGGTGCTGGTCTTGATGAGCGGCTGTCCTGGAGTCCTAGCTCGTCAGGCAAACCTCTTCATGAGTCAGGAGTGTCGGATGATGTTGTACACCTGTGCCCATAATCCTAATCCACCCCATGTTGGCGTAAGACTTATAGTGAACGTCTCTGCTTGTCTGTACGATGAGCAGCGGCCACCATGCCCCTGTGCCACCTCTGCCCATTTTGTTGACCCTGGGAGAAACTGACATGATGGCTCAACTGAGTTGGGCTTAAACTTTGCAGCTTTTGTCAGATTTCTGGTGAAAGCTTTGCTGCATCAGCCCGTACCATTTACATCTGTGGGATTCCAGCTATTAAAGGGAACCTGTCACCAGTGTGAGTCTATGAACAAATGCCACCACCTTTACTGCTCCTGTGCTGCATCTCACAAACATGTCAGCTCCTGACTCCCCTTATATACCCCAAATAATACCATTTAATCTGCTCTGTATGTAAATGAGGGTGGTCCGGTCTGATGGGTGTCCTCGCTGCGGTGTCTGTCCCTCTCTCCGCTCCTAAACGCATCCTCCTCCTAGGATAGATGTGACGTGTCATCCACATAGTGAACCGAGAGCTCGCGCCTGTGCAATAGCTTCACGGCACCGCACTGGCGCACTCTGCTCTGCCCTACTGTGAGCAGCGCATACAACAGCACCGCGCATAGCTTTGTTTCATGTGAGCAGCGAGCTGATATCGCTGGCCTGTGCAGTAGCTTATTCCGATGCTGCTAGGCGCACTGCTGATTAGGAGCAGAGAGGGACAGAGGCCGCAGCGAGGACGATCATAAGACTGGACCACCCTCATTTACATAGTGTGGGAGCAGATCAAATGCTATTATTTGGGGTACACAGGGGGAGTCAGGAGCTGATAGACACGTTTGTGGGATGCAGTAAAAGTGGTGGCATTTGTTCATGGGCTCAGTCTGGTGACAGGTTCTCTTTAAAGCCCTCCTTGATAACTGCACCCTTAAAGGGAATCTCACCAGGTTTTTGCTACCCCATCGGAGAGTGACATAATGTAGGTGCAGAGACCCTGATTCCAGTGATGTCACTTGCTGCGATTTTGATTAAAAAATTCTACCTGCGGCATTTCTTTGACTGCTGAGCTCTGTATAACACCGCTGGTTGGCAGATTTCAGAGTATGCAGTGTACACAGAAATCTTATAATCGGTGGTGGGGTTGGACTACCTGGTGCAGATTTATATATCTAGATAATCTCCTGCTGATAAAACTGACTTTATAACTACAGCAAGCAGCCCAGTAAGTGACACATTGCTGGAATCCTGGTCTGTTTGTACATTATGCTGCTCTTAGATTAGGTGGTAAAAGCCTGGTGACAGATTCCTTTACTTCATTGCAGTAATGAATGTGGGGCCATTGAGGAGTCTGGTGACTGAAGACTCTTGTATCCGGTACAGTGGTCTGGTGATGTGTTTGGCAGGACGTCCCCTAGACAGTGACTTGGATTGGGAGTATCCACACAGCAATCATTTGGGCTGATAAGACTGGAGTTGTGCATGAGCCGATCTTACTGGAGGATGATCATTAAGAGGCGCACGTCGCTGAATGAAGCTTCTTCTGTGTCTTGCTGCCGTCACACTGTGCAAATTTGCATTATGTAAAAAAGACTTCTTGTCGTATTCCTGTCTTATGCCTCTTCTGGAGTAAAAGCTCTGATCTGTCGCTCTTGTGCTGTGATGGTGTTTGCTGCTGTATCCTAAACCCATTCCCTGTGCTGCGCAGACACCAGGACTCTGCAGTCTCTGTGCTCCTCACCTGTGCTGGTTGTTGCCTTCCTAGGGCAATAACTTCTTACACTGCTGCGGCACCTCCTATCCTGAGCTGTGATGCAGCCCTGTGCTGCCTGGCGGAGGAGCTGAGGCCACGCACTGCTCCTGGTCTATGGGCCGCTGATCCGGGGATCACTTATTGTGGCATTTCTGGCCGCACCGTGTTCATGAACTGTTCCACTTTGTGCTTTAGTTTTCTGTGCACACAGCCATGTAAGGCCTTGTTCTCATGAGTTGGGTAGTAATTTTGAATGACACCATTCATTTTACCCCATAAATCGGGAATCTCCAGGTGCAGTGAAAAGGCAAGAAACACCCTCCCCCATGCACACAATTTAATCCAGGTTTTTGTTTTTTTGTTTGTTTTTTTCTTTCTATTTTTGGCACTGATTGGCATCACTAAAGCTGACGTGAACAATCAGAGCTGGTTTCTACTTTCTACCCAGAAGGGTCACATTTTAATTGGTCTTTTATGGCTGTGCCAGAGCCTGTGATGGTTCCCACATGCCTACCCGTTAGTACCCTACATTGCATTTCAGGGGGAACCGATGGGTGCTCTAAACTGTTGCCATCCGGATCATGATAAAGCTGCTGTCAAACAATGTCTACGGCATTTAGAGGGAACCTGTCACTAGGTTCATGTTGCCCAAACCACAGACAGCATGAGTTTTATCCTGACACTTCAGAGAAAATGTAGTTTATGGACTATAGAAAGAGACCTGACTGGTCCCATGACAGATGTGGCCGGTCTCTCCTGATCTACAGACCAATCACATGGTGACTAGAAGTAGGCCCCGGTGTCAGACCAGTCACATCCACCACCTTGCTCCTTGTCAAATGGTTTTGAGCTGCTGCAGTGTAGACATGGCTGCTGATCAGTGCTGCTCATAGCACTATGGATCTGTCAGGTCCCTGTAATGGGTAATTGCTGCAGTGTAGACATGGCGGCTGATCAGTGCTGCTCATAGCACTATGGATCTGTCAGGTCCCTGTAATGGGTAATTGCTGCAGTGTAGACTTGGCTGCTGATCAGTGCTGCTCATAGCACTATGGATCTGTCAGGTTCCTGTAATGAGTAATTGCTACAGTGTAGACATGGCTGCTGATCAATGCTGCTCATAGCACTATGGATCTGTCAGGACCCTGTAATGGGTAATTGCTGCAGTGTAGACCTGTCTGCTGATCAGTGCTGCTCATAGCACTATGGATCTGTCAGGTCCATGTAATGGGTAATTGCTGCAGTGTAGACCTGTCTGCTGATCAGTGCTGCTCATAGCACTATGGATCTGTCAGGACCCTGTAATGGGTAATTGCTGCAGTGTAGACATGGCGGCTGATCAGTGCTACTCATAGCACTATGGATCTGTCAGGACCCTGTAATGGGTAATTGCTGCAGTGTAGACATGGCTGCTGATCAGTGCTGCTCATAGCACTATGGATCTGTCAGGACCCTGTAATGGGTAATTGCTGCAGTGTAGACCTGTCTGCTGATCAGTGCTGCTCATAGCACTATGGACCTGTCAGGACCCTGTAATGGGTAATTGCTGCAGTGTAGACATGGCTGCTGATCAGTGCTGCTCATAGCACTATGGATCTGTCAGGACCCTGTATTGGGTAATTGCTACAGTGTAGACATGGCGGCTGATCAGTGCTGCTCATAGCACTATGGATCTGTCAGGACCCTGTAATGGGTAATTGGTGCTGTGTAGACATGGCTGCTGATCAGTGCTGCTCATAGCACTATGGATCTGTCAGGACCCTGTATTGGGTAATTGCTGCAGTGTAGACATGGCGGCTGATCAGTGCTGCTCATAGCACTATGTATCTGTCAGGACCCTGTAATGGGTAATTGCTGCAGTGTAGACATGGCGGCTGATCAGTGCTGCTCATAGCACTATGGATGTCAGGACTCTGTAATGGGTAATTGCTGCAGTGTAGACATGGCTGCTGATCAGTGCTGCTCATAGCACTATGGATCTGTCAGGACCCTGTAATGGGTAATTGCTGCAGTGTAGACATGGCTGCTTATCAGTGCTGCTCATAGCTCTATGCATCTGTCAGGACCTTGTAATGGGTAATTGCTGCAGTGTAGACATGGCGGCTGATCTGTGCTGCTCATACCACTATGGATCTGTCAGGACCCTGTAATGGGTAATTGGTGCTGTGTAGACATGGCGGCTGATCAGTGCTGCTCATAGCACTATGGATCGGTCAGGACCCTGTAATGGGTAATTGCTGCAGTGTAGACATGGCGGCTGATCAGTGCTACTCATAACACTATGGATCTGTCAGGACCCTGTAATGGGTAATTGCTACAGTGTAGACATGGCTGCTGATCAGTGCTGCTCATAGAACTATGGATCTGTCGGGTCCCTGTAATGGGTAATTGCTGCAGTATAGACATGGCTGCTGATCAGTGCTGCTCATAGCACTATGGATGTCAGGACCCTGTAATGGGTAATTGCTGCAGTGTAGACATGGCGTCTGATCAGTGCTGCTCATAGCACTATGGATCTGTCAGGACCCTGTAATGTGTAATTGCTGCAGTGTATACATGGCTGCTGATCAGTGCTGCTCATAGCACTATGGATCTGTCAGGTTCCTGTAATGAGTAATTGCTACAGTGTAGACAAGGCTGCTGATCAATGCTGCTCATAGCACTATGGATCTGTCAGGACCCTGTAATGGGTAATTGCTGCAGTGTAGACCTGTCTACTGATCAGTGCTGCTCATAGCACTTTGGATCTGTCAGGTCCCTGTAATGGGTAATTGCTGCAGTGTAGACATGGCTGCTGATCAGTGCTGCTCATAGCACTATGGATCTGTCAGGTCCCTGTAATGGGTAATTGCTGCAGTGTAGACATGGCTGCTGATCAGTGCTGCTCATAGCACTATGGATCTGTCAGGTCCATGTAATGGGTAATTGCTGCAGTGTAGACCTGTCTGCTGATCAGTGCTGCTCATAGCACTATGTATCTGTCAGGACCCTGTAATGGGTAATTGCTGCAGTGTAGACATGGCGGCTGATCAGTGCTGCTCATAGCACTATGGATGTCAGGACCCTGTAATGGGTAATTGCTGCAGTGTAGACCTGTCTGCTGATCAGTGCTGCTCATAGCACTATGGACCTGTCAGGACCCTGTAATGGGTAATTGCTGCAGTGTAGACATGGCTGCTGATCAGTGCTGCTCATAGCACTATGGATCTGTCAGGACCCTGTATTGGGTAATTGCTACAGTGTAGACATGGCGGCTGATCAGTGCTGCTCATAGCACTATGGATCTGTCAGGACCCTGTAATGGGTAATTGGTGCTGTGTAGACATGGCTGCTGATCAGTGCTGCTCATAGCACTATGGATCTGTCAGGACCCTGTATTGGGTAATTGCTGCAGTGTAGACATGGCGGCTGATCAGTGCTGCTCATAGCACTATGTATCTGTCAGGACCCTGTAATGGGTAATTGCTGCAGTGTAGACATGGCGGCTGATCAGTGCTGCTCATAGCACTATGGATGTCAGGACTCTGTAATGGGTAATTGCTGCAGTGTAGACATGGCTGCTGATCAGTGCTGCTCATAGCACTATGGATCTGTCAGGACCCTGTAATGGGTAATTGCTGCAGTGTAGACATGGCTGCTTATCAGTGCTGCTCATAGCTCTATGCATCTGTCAGGACCTTGTAATGGGTAATTGCTGCAGTGTAGAAATGGCGGCTGATCTGTGCTGCTCATACCACTATGGATCTGTCAGGACCCTGTAATGGGTAATTGGTGCTGTGTAGACATGGCGGCTGATCAGTGCTGCTCATAGCACTATGGATCGGTCAGGACCCTGTAATGGGTAATTGCTGCAGTGTAGACATGGCGGCTGATCAGTGCTACTCATAACACTATGGATCTGTCAGGACCCTGTAATGGGTAATTGCTACAGTGTAGACATGGCTGCTGATCAGTGCTGCTCATAGAACTATGGATCTGTCGGGTCCCTGTAATGGGTAATTGCTGCAGTATAGACATGGCTGCTGATCAGTGCTGCTCATAGCACTATGGATGTCAGGACCCTGTAATGGGTAATTGCTGCAGTGTAGACATGGCGTCTGATCAGTGCTGCTCATAGCACTATGGATCTGTCAGGACCCTGTAATGTGTAATTGCTGCAGTGTATACATGGCTGCTGATCAGTGCTGCTCATAGCACTATGGATCTGTCAGGTTCCTGTAATGAGTAATTGCTACAGTGTAGACAAGGCTGCTGATCAATGCTGCTCATAGCACTATGGATCTGTCAGGACCCTGTAATGGGTAATTGCTGCAGTGTAGACCTGTCTACTGATCAGTGCTGCTCATAGCACTTTGGATCTGTCAGGTCCCTGTAATGGGTAATTGCTGCAGTGTAGACATGGCTGCTGATCAGTGCTGCTCATAGCACTATGGATCTGTCAGGTCCCTGTAATGGGTAATTGCTGCAGTGTAGACATGGCTGCTGATCAGTGCTGCTCATAGCACTATGGATCTGTCAGGTCCATGTAATGGGTAATTGCTGCAGTGTAGACCTGTCTGCTGATCAGTGCTGCTCATAGCACTATGTATCTGTCAGGACCCTGTAATGGGTAATTGCTGCAGTGTAGACATGGCGGCTGATCAGTGCTGCTCATAGCACTATGGATGTCAGGACCCTGTAATGGGTAATTGCTGCAGTGTAGACATGGCTGCTGATCAGTGCTGCTCATAGCACTATGGATCTGTCAGGACCCTGTAATGGGTAATTGCTGCAGTGTAGACATGGCGGCTGATCAGTGCTACTCATAGCACTATGGATCTGTCAGGACCCTGTAATGGGTAATTGCTGCAGTGTAGACATGGCTGCTGATCAGTGCTGCTCATAGCACTATGGATGTCAGGACCCTGTAATGGGTAATTGCTGCAGTGTAGACATGGCTGCTGATCAGTGCTGCTCATAGCACTATGGATGTCAGGACCCTGTAATGGGTAATTGCTGCAGTGTTGACATGGCTGCTGATTAGTGCTGCTCATAACACTATGGATCAGTCAGGACCCTGTAATGGGTAATTGCTGCAGTGTAGACATGCTGGCTGATCAGTGCTGCTCATAGCACTATGGATCTGTCAGGACCCTGTAATGAGTAATTGCTGCAGTGTAGACATGGCTGCTGATCAGTGCTGCTCATAGCACTATGGATGTCAGGACCCTGTAATGGGTAATTGCTGCAGTGTAGACATGGCTGCTGATTAGTGCTGCTCATAACACTATGGATCAGTCAGGACCCTGTAATGGGTAATTGCTGCAGTGTAGACATGCTGGCTGATCAGTGCTGCTCATAGCACTATGGATCTGTCAGGACCCTGTAATGGGTAATTGCTGCAGTGTAGACATGGCGGCTGATCAGTGCTGCTCATAGCTCTATGGATGTCAGGACCCTGTAATGGGTAATTGCTGCAGTGTAGACATGGCTCCTGATCAGTGCTGCTCATAGCACTATGGATCTGTCAGGACCCTGTAATGGGTAATTGCTGCAGTGTAGACATGGCGGCTGATCAGTGCTGCTCACAGCACTATGGATGTCAGGACCCTGTAATGGGTAATTGCTGCAGTGTAGACATGGCGGCTGATCAGTGCTGCTCATAGCACTATGGATCTGTCAGGAACCTGTAATGGGTAATTGCTGCAGTGTACACATGCTGGCTGATCAGTGCTGCTCATAGCACTATGGATCTGTCAGGACCCTGTAATGAGTAATTGCTGCAGTGTAGACATGGCTGCTGATCAGTGCTGCTCATAGCACTATGGATCTGTCAGGACCCTGTATTGGGTAATTGCTGCAGTGTAGACATGGCTGCTGATCATTGCTTCTCATAGCACTATGGATCTGTCAGGACCCTGTAATGGGTAATTGCTGCAGTATAGACATGGCTGCTGATCAGTGCTGCTCATAGCACTATGGATGTCAGGACCCTGTAATGGGTAATTGCTGCAGTGTAGACATGGCTGCTGATTAGTGCTGCTCATAACACTATGGATCAGTCAGGACCCTGTAATGGGTAATTGCTGCAGTGTAGACATGGTTGCTGATCAGTGCTGCTCATAGCACTATGGATCTGTCAGGTCCGTGTAATGGGTAATTGCTGCAGTGTAGACATGGCGGCTGATCAGTGCTGCTCATAGCTCTTTGGATGTCAGGACCCTGTAATGGGTAATTGCTGCAGTGTAGACATGGCGGCTGATCAGTGCTGCTCACAGCACTATGGATGTCAGGACCCTGTAATGGGTAATTGCTGCAGTGTAGACATGGCGGCTGATCAGTGCTGCTCATAGCACTATGGATCTGTCAGGACCCTGTAATGGGTAATTGCTGCAGTGTAAACATGCTGGCTGATCAGTGCTGCTCATAGCACTATGGATCTGTCAGGACCCTGTAATGAGTAATTGCTGCAGTGTAGACATGGCTGCTGATCAGTGCTGCTCATAGCACTATGGATCTGTCAGGACCCTATTTTGGGTAATTGCTGCAGTGTAGACATGGCTGCTGATCAGTGCTGCTTATAGCACTATGGATCTGTCAGGACCCTGTAATGGGTAATTGCTGCAGTGTAGACCTGTCTACTGATCAGTGCTGCTCATAGCACTTTGGATCTGTCAGGTCCCTGTAATGGGTAATTGCTGCAGTGTAGACATGGCTGCTGATCAGTGCTGCTCATAGCACTATGGATCTGTCAGGTCCCTGTAATGGGTAATTGCTGCAGTGTAGACATGGCTACTGATCAGTGCTGCTCATAGCACTATGGATCTGTCAGGTCCATGTAATGGGTAATTGCTGCAGTGTAGACCTGTCTGCTGATCAGTGCTGCTCATAGCACTATGTATCTGTCAGGACCCTGTAATGGGTAATTGCTGCAGTGTAGACATGGCGGCTGATCAGTGCTGCTCATAGCACTATGGATGTCAGGACCCTGTAATGGGTAATTGCTGCAGTGTAGACATGGCTGCTGATCAGTGCTGCTCATAGCACTATGGATCTGTCAGGACCCTGTAATGGGTAATTGCTGCAGTGTAGACATGGCGGCTGATCAGTGCTACTCATAGCACTATGGATCTGTCAGGACCCTGTAATGGGTAATTGCTGCAGTGTACACATGGCTGCTGATCAGTGCTGCTCATAGCACTATGGATGTCAGGACCCTGTAATGGGTAATTGCTGCAGTGTAGACATGGCTGCTGATCAGTGCTGCTCATAGCACTATGGATGTCAGGACCCTGTAATGGGTAATTGCTGCAGTGTTGACATGGCTGCTGATTAGTGCTGCTCATAACACTATGGATCAGTCAGGACCCTGTAATGGGTAATTGCTGCAGTGTAGACATGCTGGCTGATCAGTGCTGCTCATAGCACTATGGATCTGTCAGGACCCTGTAATGAGTAATTGCTGCAGTGTAGACATGGCTGCTGATCAGTGCTGCTCATAGCACTATGGATGTCAGGACCCTGTAATGGGTAATTGCTGCAGTGTAGACATGGCTGCTGATTAGTGCTGCTCATAACACTATGGATCAGTCAGGACCCTGTAATGGGTAATTGCTGCAGTGTAGACATGCTGGCTGATCAGTGCTGCTCATAGCACTATGGATCTGTCAGGACCCTGTAATGGGTAATTGCTGCAGTGTAGACATGGCGGCTGATCAGTGCTGCTCATAGCTCTATGGATGTCAGGACCCTGTAATGGGTAATTGCTGCAGTGTAGACATGGCTCCTGATCAGTGCTGCTCATAGCACTATGGATCTGTCAGGACCCTGTAATGGGTAATTGCTGCAGTGTAGACATGGCGGCTGATCAGTGCTGCTCACAGCACTATGGATGTCAGGACCCCGTAATGGGTAATTGCTGCAGTGTAGACATGGCGGCTGATCAGTGCTGCTCATAGCACTATGGATCTGTCATGAACCTGTAATGGGTAATTGCTGCAGTGTACACATGCTGGCTGATCAGTGCTGCTCATAGCACTATGGATCTGTCAGGACCCTGTAATGAGTAATTGCTGCAGTGTAGACATGGCTGCTGATCAGTGCTGCTCATAGCACTATGGATCTGTCAGGACCCTGTATTGGGTAATTGCTGCAGTGTAGACATGGCTGCTGATCATTGCTGCTCATAGCACTATGGATCTGTCAGGACCCTGTAATGGGTAATTGCAGTATAGACATGGCTGCTGATCAGTGCTGCTCATAACACTATGGATCAGTCAGGACCCTGTAATGGGTAATTGCTGCAGTGTAGACATGGCTGCTGATCAGTGCTGCTCATAGCACTATGGATCTGTCAGGTCCGTGTAATGGGTAATTGCTGCAGTGTAGACATGGCGGCTGATCAGTGCTGCTCATAGCTCTTTGGATGTCAGGACCCTGTAATGGGTAATTGCTGCAGTGTAGACATGGCGGCTGATCAGTGCTGCTCACAGCACTATGGATGTCAGGACCCTGTAATGGGTAATTGCAGTGTAGACATGGCGGCTGATCAGTGCTGCTCATAGCACTATGGATCTGTCAGGACCCTGTAATGGGTAATTGCTGCAGTGTACACATGCTGGCTGATCAGTGCTGCTCATAGCACTATGGATCTGTCAGGACCCTGTAATGGGTATTTGCTGCAGTGTAGACATGGCTGCTGATCAGTGCTGCTCATAGCACTATGGATCTGTCAGGACCCTATTTTGGGTAATTGCTGCAGTGTAGACATGGCTGCTGATCAGTGCTGCTTATAGCACTATGGATCTGTCAGGACCCTGTATTGGGTAATTGCTGCAGTGTAGACATGGCTGCTGATCAGTGCTGCTCATAGCACTATGGATCTGTCAGGACCCTGTATTGGGTAATTGCTGCAGTGTAGACATGGCAGCTGATCAGTGCTGCTCATAGCACTATGTATCTGTCAGGACCCTGTAATGGGTATTTGCTGCAGTGTAGACATAGCTGCTGATCAGTGCTGCTCATAGCACTATGGATCTGTCAGGACCCTGTAATGTGTTGTTTCTGCAGTGTAGACATGGCTGCTGATCAGTGCTGCTCATGGCACTATGGATCTGTCAGGTTCCTGTAATGAGTAATTGCTACAGTGTAGACATGGCTGCTGATCAATACTGCTCTTAGCACTTTCGATCTGTCAGGTTCCTGTAATGGGTAATTGCTGCAGTGTAGACATGGCTGCTGATCAGTGCTGCTCATAGGACTATGTATCTGTCAGGTCCCTGTAATGTTTAATTGCTGCAGTGTAGACATGGCGGCTGATCAGTGCTGCTCATAGCACTATGGATCTGTCAGGGCCCTGTAATGGGTAATTGCTGCAGTGTAGACATGGCTGCTGATCAGTGCTGCTCATAGCACTATGGATCTGTCAGGTCCCTGTAATGGGTAATTGCTGCAGTGTAGACATGGCTGCTGATCAGTGCTGCTCATAGCATTATGGATCTGTCAGGACCCTGTAATGGGTAATTGCTACATTGTATACATGGGTGCTGATCAGTGCTGTTCATAGCACTATGGATCTGTCAGGACCCTGTAATGGGTAATTGCTGCAGTGTAGACATGGCTGCTGATCAGTGCTGCTCATTGCTATATGGATCTGTCAGGACCCTGTAATGGGTAATTGCTGCAGTGTAGACATGGCGGCTGATCAGTGCTACTCATAGCACTATGGATCTGTCAGGACCCTGTAATGGGTAATTGCTACAGTGTAGACATGGCTGCTGATCAGTGCTGCTCATAGCACTATGGATGTCAGGACCCTGTAATGGGTAATTGCTGCAGTGCAGACATGGCGGCTGATCAGTGCTGCTCATAGCACTATGGATGTCAGGACTCTGTAATGGGTAATTGCTGCAGTGTAGACATGGCTGCTGATCACTGCTGCTCATAGCACTATGGATCTGTCAGGACCCTGTAATGGGTAATTGCTGCAGTGTAGACATGGCTGCTGATCACTGCTGCTCATAGCACTATGGATCAGTCAGGACCCTGTAGTGGGTAATTGCTGCAGTGTAGACATGGCTGCTGATCAGTGCTGCTCATAGCACTATGGATCTGTCAGGTCCGTGTAATGGGTAATTGCTGCAGTGTAGACATGGCGGCTGATCAGTGCTGCTCATAGCTCTATGGATGTCAGGACCCTGTAATGGGTAATTGCTGCAGTGTAGACATGGCGGCTGATCAGTGCTGCTCACAGCACTATGGATGTCAGGACCCTGTAATGGGTAATTGCTGCAGTGTAGACATGGCGGCTGATCAGTGCTGCTCATAGCACTATGGATCTGTCAGGACCCTGTAATGGGTAATTGCTGCAGTGTACACATGCTGGCTGATCAGTGCTGCTCATAGCACTATGGATCTGTCAGGACCCTGTAATGAGTAATTGCTGCAGTGTAGACATGGCTGCTGATCAGTGCTGCTCATAGCACTATGTATCTGTCAGGACCCTGTAATGGGTATTTGCTGCAGTGTAGACATAGCTGCTGATCAGTGCTGCTCATAGCACTATGGATCTGTCAGGTCCCTGTAATGTGTAGTTGCTGCAGTGTAGACATGGCTGCTGATCAGTGCTGCTCATGGCACTATGGATCTGTCAGGTTCCTGTAATGAGTAATTGCTACAGTGTAGACATGGCTGCTGATCAATACTGCTCATAGCACTTTCGATCTGTCAGGTTCCTGTAATGGGTAATTGCTGCAGTGTAGACATGGCTGCTGATCAGTGCTGCTCATAGGACTATGTATCTGTCAGGTCCCTGTAATGTTTAATTGCTGCAGTGTAGACATGGCGGCTGATCAGTGCTGCTCATAGCACTATGGATCTGTCAGGGCCCTGTAATGGGTAATTGCTGCAGTGTAGACATGGCTGCTGATCAGTGCTGCTCATAGCACTATGGATCTGTCAGGTCCCTGTAATGTTTTATTGCTGCAGTGTAGACATGGCTGCTGATCAGTGCTGCTCATAGCATTATGGATCTGTCAGGACCCTGTAATGGGTAATTGCTACATTGTATACATGGGTGCTGATCAGTACTGCTCATAGCACTATGGATCTGTCAGGACCCTGTAATGGGTAATTGCTGCAGTGTAGACATGGCTGCTGATCAGTGCTGCTCATAGCACTATGGATCTGTCAGGTCCCTGTAATGGGCAATTGCTGCAGTGTATACATGGCGGCTGATCAGTGCTGTTCATAGCACTATGGATCTGTCAGGACCCTGTAATGGGTAATTGCTGCAGTGTAGACATGGCTGCTGATCAGTGCTGCTCATTGCTATATGGATCTGTCAGGACCCTGTAATGGGTAATTGCTGCAGTGTAGACATGGCGGCTGATCAGTGCTACTCATAGCACTATGGATCTGTCAGGACCCTGTAATGGGTAATTGCTACAGTGTAGACATGGCTGCTGATCAGTGCTGCTCATAGCACTATGGATGTCAGGACCCTGTAATGGGTAATTGCTGCAGTGTAGACATGGCGGCTGATCAGTGCTGCTCATAGCACTATGGATGTCAGGACTCTGTAATGGGTAATTGCTGCAGTGTAGACATGGCTGCTGATCACTGCTGCTCATAGCACTATGGATCTGTCAGGACCCTGTAATGGGTAATTGCTGCAGTATAGACATGGCTGCTGATCAGTGCTGCTCATAGCACTATGGATGTCAGGACCCTGTAATGGGTAATTGCTGCAGTGTAGACATGGCTGCTGATTAGTGCTGCTCATCACACTATGGATCTGTCAGGTTCCTGTAATGAGTAATTGCTACAGTGTAGACATGGCTGCTGATCAATACTGCTCATAGCACTTTCGATCTGTCAGGTTCCTGTAATGGGTAATTGCTGCAGTGTAGACATGGCTGCTGATCAGTGCTGCTCATTGCTATATGGATCTGTCAGGACCCTGTAATGGGTAATTGCTGCAGTGTAGACATGGCGGCTGATCAGTGCTACTCATAGCACTATGGATCTGTCAGGACCCTGTAATGGGTAATTGCTACAGTGTAGACATGGCTGCTGATCAGTGCTGCTCATAGCACTATGGATGTCAGGACCCTGTAATGGGTAATTGCTGCAGTGTAGACATGGCGGCTGATCAGTGCTGCTCATAGCACTATGGATGTCAGGACTCTGTAATGGGTAATTGCTGCAGTGTAGACATGGCTGCTGATCACTGCTGCTCATAGCACTATGGATCTGTCAGGACCCTGTAATGGGTAATTGCTGCAGTGTAGACATGGCTGCTGATCAGTGCTGCTCATAGCACTATGGATGTCAGGACCCTGTAATGGGTAATTGCTGCAGTGTAGACATGGCTGCTGATTAGTGCTGCTCATCACACTATGGATCAGTCAGGACCCTGTAATGGGTAATTGCTGCAGTGTAGACATGGCTGCTGATCAGTGCTGCTCATAGCACTATGGATCTGTCAGGTCCGTGTAATGGGTAATTGCTGCAGTGTAGACATGGCGGCTGATCAGTGCTGCTCATTGCTATATGGATCTGTCAGGACCCTGTAATGGGTAATTGCTGCAGTGTAGACATGGCGGCTGATCAGTGCTACTCATAGCACTATGGATCTGTCAGGACCCTGTAATGGGTAATTGCTACAGTGTAGACATGGCTGCTGATCAGTGCTGCTCATAGCACTATGGATGTCAGGACCCTGTAATGGGTAATTGCTGCAGTGTAGACATGGCGGCTGATCAGTGCTGCTCATAGCACTATGGATGTCAGGACTCTGTAATGGGTAATTGCTGCAGTGTAGACATGGCTGCTGATCACTGCTGCTCATAGCACTATGGATCTGTCAGGACCCTGTAATGGGTAATTGCTGCAGTGTAGACATGGCTGCTGATCAGTGCTGCTCATAGCACTATGGATGTCAGGACCCTGTAATGGGTAATTGCTGCAGTGTAGACATGGCTGCTGATTAGTGCTGCTCATCACACTATGGATCAGTCAGGACCCTGTAATGGGTAATTGCTGCAGTGTAGACATGGCTGCTGATCAGTGCTGCTCATAGCACTATGGATCTGTCAGGTCCGTGTAATGGGTAATTGCTGCAGTGTAGACATGGCGGCTGATCAGTGCTGCTCATAGCTCTATGGATGTCAGGACCCTGTAATGGGTAATTGCTGCAGTGTAGACATGGCGGCTGATCAGTGCTGCTCACAGCACTATGGATGTCAGGACCCTGTAATGGGTAATTGCTGCAGTGTAGACATGGCGGCTGATCAGTGCTGCTCATAGCACTATGGATCTGTCAGGACCCTGTAATGGGTAATTGCTGCAGTGTACACATACTGGCTGATCAGTGCTGCTCATAGCACTATGGATCTGTCAGGACCCTGTAATGAGTAATTGCTGCAGTGTAGACATGGCTGCTGATCAGTGCTGCTCATAGCACTATGGATCTGTCAGGACCCTATTTTGGGTAATTGCTGCAGTGTAGACATGGCTGCTGATCAGTGCTGCTTATAGCACTATGGATCTGTCAGGACCCTGTATTGGGTAATTGCTGCAGTGTAGACATGGCTGCTGATCAGTGCTGCTCATAGCACTATGGATCTGTCAGGACCCTGTATTGGGTAATTGCTGCAGTGTAGACATGGCTGCTGATCAGTGCTGCTCATAGCACTATGGATCTGTCAGGACCCTGTATTGGGTAATTGCTACAGTGTAGACATGGCGGCTGATCAGTGCTGCTCATAGCACTATGGAACTGTCAGGACCCTGTATTGGGTAATTGCTACAGTGTAGACATGGCAGCTGATCAGTGCTGCTCATAGCACTATGGATCTGTCAGGACCCTGTAATGGGTATTTGCTGCAGTGTAGACATGGCTGCTGATCAGTGCTGCTCATAGCACTATGGAACTGTCAGGACCCTGTATTGGGTAATTGCTGCAGTGTAGACATGGCTGCTGATCAGTGCTGCTCATAGCACTATGGATCTGTCAGGACCCTGTATTGGGTAATTGCTGCAGTGTAGACATGGCTGCTGATCAGTGCTGCTCATAGCACTATGGATCTGTCTGGACCCTGTATTGGGTAATTGCTACAGTGTAGACATGGCGGCTGATCAGTGCTGCTCATAGCACTATGGAACTGTCAGGACCCTGTATTGGGTAATTGCTACAGTGTAGACATGGAAGCTGATCAGTGCTGCTCATAGCACTATGTATCTGTCAGGACCCTGTAATGGGTATTTGCTGCAGTGTAGACATAGCTGCTGATCAGTGCTGCTCATAGCACTATGGATCTGTCAGGACCCTGTAATGTGTAGTTGCTGCAGTGTAGACATGGCTGCTGATCAATACTACTCATAGCACTTTCGATCTGTCAGGTTCCTGTAATGGGTAATTGCTGCAGTGTAGACATGGCTGCTGATCAGTGCTGCTCATAGGACTATGTATCTGTCAGGTCCCTGTAATGTTTAATTGCTGCAGTGTTGACATGGCGGCTGATCAGTGCTGCTCATAGCACTATGGATCTGTCAGGGCCCTGTAATGAGTAATTGCTGCAGTGTAGACATGGCTGCTGATCAGTGCTGCTCATAGCACTATGGATCTGTCAGGTCCCTGTAATGGGCAATTGCTGCAGTGTATACATGGCGGCTGATCAGTGCTGTTCATAGCACTATGGATCTGTCAGGACCCTGTAATGGGTAATTGCTGCAGTGTAGACATGGCTGCTGATCAGTGCTGCTCATTGCTATATGGATCTGTCAGGACCCTGTAATGGGTAATTGCTGCAGTGTAGACATGGCGGCTGATCAGTGCTACTCATAGCACTATGGATCTGTCAGGACCCTGTAATGGGTAATTGCTACAGTGTAGACATGGCTGCTGATCAGTGCTGCTCATAGCACTATGGATGTCAGGACCCTGTAATGGGTAATTGCTGCAGTGTAGACATGGCGGCTGATCAGTGCTGCTCATAGCACTATGGATGTCAGGACTCTGTAATGGGTAATTGCTGCAGTGTAGACATGGCTGCTGATCATAGCACTATGGATCTGTCAGGACCCTGTAATGGGTAATTGCTGCAGTGTAGACATGGCTGCTAATCAGTGCTGCTCATAGCACTATGGATGTCAGGACCCTGTAATGGGTAATTGCTGCAGTGTAGACATGGCTGCTGATTAGTGCTGCTCATCACACTATGGATCAGTCAGGACCCTGTAATGGGTAATTGCTGCAGTGTAGACATGGCTGCTGATCAGTGCTGCTCATAGCACTATGGATCTGTCAGGTCCGTGTAATGGGTAATTGCTGCAGTGTAGACATGGCGGCTGATCAGTGCTGCTCATAGCTCTATGGATGTCAGGACCCTGTAATGGGTAATTGCTGCAGTGTAGACATGGCGGCTGATCAGTGCTGCTCACAGCACTATGGATGTCAGGACCCTGTAATGGGTAATTGCTGCAGTGTAGACATGGCGGCTGATCAGTGCTGCTCATAGCACTTTGGATCTGTCAGGACCCTGTAATGGGTAATTGCTGCAGTGTACACATGCTGGCTGATCAGTGCTGCTCATAGCACTATGGATCTGTCAGGACCCTGTAATGAGTAATTGCTGCAGTGTAGACATGGCTGCTGATCAGTGCTGCTCATAGCACTATGTATCTGTCAGGACCCTGTAATGGGTATTTGCTGCAGTGTAGACATAGCTGCTGATCAGTGCTGCTCATAGCACTATGGATCTGTCAGGACCCTGTAATGTGTAGTTGCTGCAGTGTAGACATGGCTGCTGATCAGTGCTGCTCATGGCACTATGGATCTGTCAGGTTCCTGTAATGAGTAATTGCTACAGTGTAGACATGGCTGCTGATCAATACTGCTCATAGCACTTTCGATCTGTCAGGTTCCTGTAATGGGTAATTGCTGCAGTGTAGACATGGCTGCTGATCAGTGCTGCTCATAGGACTATGTATCTGTCAGGTCCCTGTAATGTTAAATTGCTGCAGTGTAGACATGGCGGCTGATCAGTGCTGCTCATAGCACTATGGATCTGTCAGGGCCCTGTAATGGGTAATTGCTGCAGTGTAGACATGGCTGCTGATCAGTGCTGCTCATAGCACTATGGATCTGTCAGGTCCCTGTAATGTTTTATTGCTGCAGTGTAGGCATGGCTGCTGATCAGTGCTGCTCATAGCATTATGGATCTGTCAGGACCCTGTAATGGGTAATTGCTACATTGTATACATGGGTGCTGATCAGTGCTGCTCATAGCACTATAGATCTGTCAGGACCCTGTAATGGGTAATTGCTGCAGTGTAGACATGGCTGCTGATCAGTGCTGCTCATAGCACTATGGATCTGTCAGGTCCCTGTAATGGGCAATTGCTGCAGTGTATACATGGCGGCTGATCAGTGCTGTTCATAGCACTATGGATCTGTCAGGACCCTGTAATGGGTAATTGCTGCAGTGTAGACATGGCTGCTGATCAGTGCTGCTCATTGCTATATGGATCTGTCAGGACCCTGTAATGGGTAATTGCTGCAGTGTAGACATGGCGGCTGATCAGTGCTACTCATAGCACTATGGATCTGTCAGGACCCTGTAATGGGTAATTGCTACAGTGTAGACATGGCTGCTGATCAGTGCTGCTCATAGCACTATGGATGTCAGGACCCTGTAATGGGTAATTGCTGCAGTGTAGACATGGCGGCTGATCAGTGCTGCTCATAGCACTATGGATGTCAGGACTCTGTAATGGGTAATTGCTGCAGTGTAGACATGGCTGCTGATCACTGCTGCTCATAGCACTATGGATCTGTCAGGACCCTGTAATGGGTAATTGCTGCAGTGTAGTCATGGCTGCTGATCAGTGCTGCTCATAGCACTATGGATGTCAGGACCCTGTAATGGGTAATTGCTGCAGTGTAGACATGGCTGCTGATTAGTGCTGCTCATCACACTATGGATCAGTCAGGACCCTGTAATGGGTAATTGCTACAGTGTAGACATGGCACCTGATCAGTGCTGCTCATAGCACTATGGATCTGTCAGGACCCTGTAATGGGTATTTGCTGCAGTGTAGACATGGCTGCTGATCAGTGCTGCTCATAGCACTATGGATGTCAGGACCCTGTAATGGGTAATTGCTGCAGTGTAGACATGGCTGCTGATTAGTGCTGCTCATAGCACTATGGATCAGTCAGGACCCTGTAATGGGTAATTGCTACAGTGTAGACATGGAACCTGATCAGTGCTGCTCATAGCACTATGGATCTGTCAGGACCCTGTAATGGGTATTTGCTGCAGTGTAGACATGGCTGCTGATCAGTGCTGCTCATAGCACTATGGAACTGTCAGGACCCTGTAATGGGTATTTGCTGCAGTGTAGACATAGCTGCTGATCAGTGCTGCTCATAGCACTATGGATCTGTCAGGACCCTGTAATGTGTAGTTGCTGCAGTGTAGACATGGCTGCTGATCAGTGCTGCTCATGGCACTATGGATCTGTCAGGTTCCTGTAATGAGTAATTGCTACAGTGTAGACATGGCTGCTGATCAATACTGCTCATAGCACTTTCGATCTGTCAGGTTCCTGTAATGGGTAATTGCTGCAGTGTAGACATGGCTGCTGATCAGTGCTGCTCATAGGACTATGTATCTGTCAGGTCCCTGTAATGTTTAAATGCTGCAGTGTAGACATGGCGGCTGATCAGTGCTGCTCATAGCACTATGGATCTGTCAGGGCCCTGTAATGGGTAATTGCTGCAGTGTAGACATGGCTGCTGATCAGTGCTGCTCATAGCACTATGGATCTGTCAGGTCCCTGTAATGTTTTATTGCTGCAGTGTAGACATGGCTGCTGATCAGTGCTGCTCATAGCATTATGGATCTGTCAGGACCCTGTAATGGGTAATTGCTACATTGTATACATGGGTGCTGATCAGTGCTGCTCATAGCACTATGGATATGTCAGGACCCTGTAATGGGTAATTGCTGCAGTGTAGACATGGCTGCTGATCAGTGCTGCTCATAGCACTATGGATCTGTCAGGTCCCTGTAATGGGTAATTGCTGCAGTGTATACATGGCGGCTGATCAGTGCTGTTCATAGCACTATGGATCTGTCAGGACCCTGTAATGGGTAATTGCTGCAGTGTAGAAATGGCTGCTGATCAGTGCTGCTCATTGCTATATGGATCTGTCAGGACCCTGTAATGGGTAATTGCTGCAGTGTAGATATGGCGGCTGATCAGTGCTACTCATAGCACTATGGATCTGTCAGTTCCCTGTAATGGGCAATTGCTGCAGTGTATACATGGCGGCTGATCAGTGCTGTTCATAGCACTATGGATCTGTCAGGACCCTGTAATGGGTAATTGCTGCAGTGTAGACATGGCTGCTGATCAGTGCTGCTCATTGCTATATGGATCTGTCAGGACCCTGTAATGGGTAATTGCTGCAGTGTAGACATGGCGGCTGATCAGTGCTACTCATAGCACTATGGATCTGTCAGGACCCTGTAATGGGTAATTGCTACAGTGTAGACATGGCTGCTGATCAGTGCTGCTCATAGCACTATGGATGTCAGGACCCTGTAATGGGTAATTGCTGCAGTGTAGACATGGCGGCTGATCAGTGCTGCTCATAGCACTATGGATGTCAGGACTCTGTAATGGGTAATTGCTGCAGTGTAGACATGGCTGCTGATCATAGCACTATGGATCTGTCAGGACCCTGTAATGGGTAATTGCTGCAGTGTAGACATGGCTGCTGATCAGTGCTGCTCATAGCACTATGGATGTCAGGACCCTGTAATGGGTAATTGCTGCAGTGTAGACATGGCTGCTGATTAGTGCTGCTCATCACACTATGGATCAGTCAGGACCCTGTAATGGGTAATTGCTGCAGTGTAGACATGGCTGCTGATCAGTGCTGCTCATAGCACTATGGATCTGTCAGGTCCGTGTAATGGGTAATTGCTGCAGTGTAGACATGGCGGCTGATCAGTGCTGCTCATAGCTCTATGGATGTCAGGACCCTGTAATGGGTAATTGCTGCAGTGTATACATGGCGGCTGATCAGTGCTGCTCACAGCACTATGGATGTCAGGACCCTGTAATGGGTAATTGCTGCAGTGTAGACATGGCGGCTGATCAGTGCTGCTCATAGCACTATGGATCTGTCAGGACCCTGTAATGGGTAATTGCTGCAGTGTACACATGCTGGCTGATCAGTGCTGCTCATAGCATTATGGATCTGTCAGGACCCTGTAATGAGTAATTGCTGCAGTGTAGACATGGCTGCTGATCAGTGCTGCTCATAGCACTATGTATCTGTCAGGACCCTGTAATGTGTAGTTGCTGCAGTGTAGACATGGCTGCTGATCAGTGCTGCTCATGTCACTATGGATCTGTCAGGTTCCTGTAATGAGTAATTGCTACAGTGTAGACATGGCTGCTGATCAATACTGCTCATAGCACTTTCGATCTGTCAGGTTCCTGTAATGGGTAATTGCTGCAGTGTAGACATGGCTGCTGATCAGTGCTGCTCATAGGACTATGTATCTGTCAGGTCCCTGTAATGTTTAATTGCTGCAGTGTAGACATGGCGGCTGATCAGTGCTGGTCATAGCACTATGGATCTGTCAGGGCCCTGTAATGGGTAATTGCTGCAGTGTAAACATGGCTGCTGATCAGTGCTGCTCATAGCACTATGGATCTGTCAGGTCCCTGTAATGGGCAATTGCTGCAGTGTATACATGGCGGCTGATCAGTGCTGTTCATAGCACTATGGATCTGTCAGGACCCTGTAATGGGTAATTGCTGCAGTGTAGACATGGTTGCTGATCAGTGCTGCTCATTGCTATATGGATCTGTCAGGACCCTGTAATGGGTAATTGCTGCAGTGTAGACATGGTGGCTGATCAGTGCTACTCATAGCACTATGGATCTGTCAGGACCCTGTAATGGGTAATTGCTACAGTGTAGACATGGCTGCTGATCAGTGCTGCTCATAGCACTATGGATGTCAGGACCCTGTAATGGGTAATTGCTGCAGTGTAGACATGGCGGCTGATCAGTGCTGCTCATAGCACTATGGATGTCAGGACTCTGTAATGGGTAATTGCTGCAGTGTAGACATGGCTGCTGATCACTGCTGCTCATAGCACTATGGATCTGTCAGGACCCTGTAATGGGTAATTGCTGCAGTGTAGATATGGCTGCTGATCAGTGCTGCTCATAGCACTATGGATGTCAGGACCCTGTAATGGGTAATTGCTGCAGTGTAGACATGGCTGCTGATTAGTGCTGCTCATCACACTATGGATCAGTCAGGACCCTGTAATGGGTAATTGCTGCAGTGTAGACATGGTTGCTGATCAGTGCTGCTCATAGCACTATGGATCTGTCAGGTCCCTGTAATGGGTAATTGCTGCAGTGTAGACATGGCGGCTGATCAGTGCTGCTCATAGCTCTAATGATGTCAGGACCCTGTAATGGGTAATTGCTGCAGTGTAGACATGGCAGCTGATCAGTGCTGCTCATAGCTCTATGGATCTGTCAGGACCCTGTAATGGGTAATTGCTGCAGTGTACACTTGCTGGCTGATCAGTGCTGTTCATAGCACTATGGATCTGTCAGGACCCTGTAATGGGTAATTGTTGCAGTGTAGACATGGCTGCTGATCAGTGCTGTTCATTGCTCTATGGATCTGTCAGGACCCTGTAATGGGTAATTGCTGCAGTGTAGACATGGCGGCTGATCAGTGCTACTCATAGCACTATGGATCTGTCAGGACCCTGTAATGGGTAATTGCTACAGTGTAGACATGGCTGCTGATCAGTGCTGCTCATAGAACTATGGATCTGTCGGGTCCCTGTAATGGGTAATTGCTGCAGTGTAGACATGGCGGATGATCAGTGCTGCTCATAGCTCTATGAATGTCAGGACCCTGTAATGGGTAATTGCTGCAGTGTAGACATGGCTCCTGATCAGTGCTGCTCATAGCACTATGGATCTGTCAGGACCCTGTAATGGGTAATTGCTGCAGTGTAGACATGGCGGCTGATCAGTGCTGCTCACATCACTATGGATGTCAGGACCCTGTAATGGGTAATTGCTGCAGTGTAGACATGGCGGCTGATCAGTGCTGCTCATAGCACTATGGATCTGTCAGGAACCTGTAATGGGTAATTGCTGCAGTGTACACATGCTGGCTGATCAGTGCTGCTCATAGCACTATGGATCTGTCAGGACCCTATAATGAGTAATTGCTGCAGTGTAGACATGGCTGCTGATCAGTGCTGCTCATAGCATTATGGATCTGTCAGGACCCTGTATTGGGTAATTGCTGCAGTGTAGACATGGCTGCTGATCATTGCTGCTCATAGCACTATGGATCTGTCAGGACCCTGTAATGGGTAATTGCTGCAGTGTAGACATGGCTGCTGATTAGTGCTGCTCATAACACTATGGATCAGTCAGGACCCTGTAATGGGTAATTGCTGCAGTGTAGACATGGCTGCTGATCAGTGCTGCTCATAGCACTATGGATCTGTCAGGTCCCTGTAATGTTTTATTGCTGCAGTGTAGACATGGCTGCTGATCAGTGCTGCTCATAACATTATGGATCTGTCAGGACCCTGTAATGGGTAATTGCTACATTGTAGACATGGGTGCTGATCAGTGCTGCTCATAGCACTATGGATCTGTCAGGACCCTGTAATGGGTATTTGCTGCAGTGTAGACATGGCTGCTGATCAGTGCTGCTCATAGCACTATGGAACTGTCAGGACCCTGTATTGGGTAATTGCTGCAGTGTAGACATGGCTGCTGATCAATACTGCTCATAGCACTATGTATCTGTCAGGACCCTGTAATGGGTATTTGCTGCAGTGTAGACATAGCTGCTGATCAGTGCTGCTCATAGGACTATGTATCTGTCAGGTCCCTGTAATGTTTAATTGCTGTAGTGTAGACATGGCGGCTGATCAGTGCTGCTCATAGCACTATGGATCTGTCAGGGCCCTGTAATGGGTGATTGCTGCAGTGTAGACATGGCTGCTGATCAGTGCTGCTCATAGCACTATGGATCTGTCAGGTCCCTGTAATGTTTTATTGCTGCAGTGTAGACATGGCTGCTGATCAGTGCTGCTCATAGCATTATGGATCTGTCAGGACCCTGTAATGGGTAATTGCTACATTGTATACATGGGTGCCGATCAGTGCTGCTCATAGCACTATGGATCTGTCAGGACCCTGTAATGGGTAATTGCTGCAGTGTAGACATGGCTGCTGATCAGTGCTGCTCATAGCACTATGGATCTGTCAGGTCCCTGTAATGGGTAATTGCTGCAGTGTATACATGGCGGCTGATCAGTGCTGTTCATAGCACTATGGATCTGTCAGGACCCTGTAATGGGTAATTGCTGCAGTGTAGACATGGCTGCTGATCAGTGCTGCTCATTGCTTTATGGATCTGTCAGGACCCTGTAATGTGTAATTGCTGCAGTGTAGACATGGCGGCTGATCAGTGCTACTCATAGCACTATGGATCTGTCAGGACCCTGTAATGGGTAATTGCTACAGTGTAGACATGGCTGCTGATCAGTGCTGCTCATAGCACTATGGATGTCAGGACCCTGTAATGGGTAATTGCTACAGTGTAGACATGGCTGCTGATCAGTGCTGCTCATAGCACTATGGATGTCAGGACTCTCTAATGGGTAATTGATGCAGTGTAGACATGGCTGCTGATCACTGCTGCTCATAGCACTATGGATCTGTCAGGACCCTGTAATGGGTAATTGCTGCAGTGTAGACATGGCTGCTGATCAGTGCTGCTCATAGCACTATGGATGTCAGGACCCTGTAATGGGTAATTGCTGCAGTGTAGACATGGCTGCTGATCAGTGCTGCTCATAACACTATGGATCAGTCAGGACCCTGTAATGGGTAATTGCTGCAGTGTAGACATGGCTGCTGATCAGTGCTGCTCACAGCACTATGGATCTGTCAGGTCCGTGTAATGGGTAATTGCTGCAGTGTAGACATGGCGGCTGATCAGTGCTGCTCATAGCTCTAAGGATGTCAGGACCCTGTAATGGGTAATTGCTGCAGTGCAGACATGGCGGCTGATCAGTGCTGCTCACAGCACTATGGATGTCAGGACCCTGTAATGGGTAATTGCTGCAGTGTAGACATGGCGGCTGATCAGTGCTGCTCATAGCACTATGGATCTGTCAGGACCCTGTAATGGGTAATTTCTGCAGTGTACACATGCTCGCTGATCAGTGCTGCTCATAGCACTATGGATCTGTCAGGACCCTGTAATGAGTAATTGCTGCAGTGTAGACATGGCTGCTGATCAGTGCTGCTCATAGCACTATGGATCTGTCAGGAACCTATGTTGGGTAATTGCTGCAGTGTAGACATGGCTGCTGATCAGTGCTTCTTATAGCACTATGGATCTGTCAGGACCCTGTATTGGGTAATTGCTGCAGTGTAGACATGGCTGCTGATCAGTGCTGCTCATAGCACTATGGATCTGTCAGGACCCTGTATTGGGTAATTGCTGCAGTGTAGACATTGCTGCTGATCAGTGCTGCTCATAGCACTATGGATCTGTCAGGACCCTGTATTGGGTAATTGCTACAGTGTAGACATGGCGGCTGATCAGTGCTGCTCATAGCACTATGGAACTGTCAGGACCCTGTATTGGGTAATTGCTACAGTGTAGACATGGCAGCTGATCAGTGCTGCTCATAGCACTATGTATCTGTCAGGACCCTGTAATGGGTATTTGCTGCAGTGTAGACATAGCTGCTGATCAGTGCTGCTCATAGCACTATGGATCTGTCAGGACCCTGTAATGTGTAGTTGCTGCAGTGTAGACATGGCTGCTGATCAATACTGCTCATAGCACTTTCGATCTGTCAGGTTCCTGTAATGGGTAATTGCTGCAGTGTATACATGGCTGCTGATCAGTGCTGCTCATAGGACTATGTATCTGTCAGGTCCCTGGAATGTTTAATTGCTGCAGTGTAGACATGGCGGCTGATCAGTGCTGCTCATAGCACTATGGATCTGTCAGGGCCCTGTAATGAGTAATTGCTGCAGTGTAGACATGGCTCCTGATCAGTGCTGCTCATAGCACTATGGATCTGTCAGGTCCCTGTAATGTTTTATTGCTGCAGTGTAGACATGGCTGCTGATCAGTGCTGCTCATAACATTATGGATCTGTCAGGACCCTGTAATGGGTAATTGCTACATTGTAGACATGGGTGCTGATCAGTGCTGCTCATAGCACTATGGATCTGTCAGGACCCTGTAATGGGTAATTGCTGCAGTGTAGACATGGCGGCTGATCAGTGCTGCTCATAGCACTATGGATCTGTCAGGACCCTGTAATGTGTAATTGCTACAGTGTAGACATGGCTGCTGATCAGTGCTGCTCATAGAACTATGGATCTGTCGGGTCCCTGCAATGGGTAATTGCTGCAGTGTAGACATGGCTGCTGATCAGTGCTGCTCATAGCACTATGGATGTTAGGACCCTGTAATGGGTAATTGCTGCAGTGTAGACATGGCGGCTGATCAGTGCTGCTCATAGCACTATGGATGTCAGGACTCTGTAATGGGTAATTGCTGCAGTGTAGACATGGCTGCTGATCACTGCTGCTCATAGCACTATGGATCTGTCAGGACCCTGTAATGGGTAATTGCTGCAGTGTAGACATGGCTGCTGATCAGTGCTGCTCATAGCACTATGGATGTCAGGACCCTGTAATGGGTAATTGCTGCAGTGTAGACATGGTTGCTGATCAGTGCTGCTCATAGCACTATGGATCTGTCAGATCCCTGTAATGGGTAATTGCTGCAGTGTAGACATGGCGGCTGATCAGTGCTGCTCATAGCTCTAATGATGTCAGGACCCTGTAATGGGTAATTGCTGCAGTGTAGACATGGCAGCTGATCAGTGCTGCTCATAGCTCTATGGATCTGTCAGGGCCCTGTAATGGGTAATTGCTGCAGTGTACACTTGCTGGCTGATCAGTGCTGTTCATAGCACTATGGATCTGTCAGGACCCTGTAATGGGTAATTGTTGCAGTGTAGACATGGCTGCTGATCAGTGCTGCTCATTGCTCTATGGATCTGTCAGGACCCTGTAATGGGTAATTGCTGCAGTGTAGACATGGCGGCTGATCAGTGCTACTCATAGCACTATGGATCTGTCAGGACCCTGTAATGGGTAATTGCTACAGTGTAGACATGGCTGCTGATCAGTGCTGCTCATAGAACTATGGATCTGTCGGGTCCCTGTAATGGGTAATTGCTGCAGTGTAGACATGGCGGATGATCAGTGCTGCTCATAGCTCTATGGATGTCAGGACCCTGTAATGGGTAATTGCTGCAGTGTAGACATGGCTCCTGATCAGTGCTGCTCATAGCACTATGGATCTGTCGGGTCCCTGTAATGGGTAATTGCTGCAGTGTAGACATGGCGGATGATCAGTGCTGCTCATAGCTCTATGGATGTCAGGACCCTGTAATGGGTAATTGCTGCAGTGTAGACATGGCGGCTGATCAGTGCTGCTCACATCACTATGGATGTCAGGACCCTGTAATGGGTAATTGCTGCAGTGTAGACATGGCGGCTGATCAGTGCTGCTCATAGCACTATGGATCTGTCAGGAACCTGTAATGGGTAATTGCTGCAGTGTACACATGCTGGCTGATCAGTGCTGCTCATAGCACTATGGATCTGTCAGGACCCTGTAATGAGTAATTGCTGCAGTGTAGACATGGCTGCTGATCAGTGCTGCTCATAGCATTATGGATCTGTCAGGACCCTGTATTGGGTAATTGCTGCAGTGTAGACATGGCTGCTGATCAGTGCTGCTCATAACATTATGGATCTGTCAGGACCCTGTAATGGGTAATTGCTACATTGTAGACATGGGTGCTGATCAGTGCTGCTCATAGCACTATGGATGTTAGGACCCTGTAATGGGTAATTGCTGCAGTGTAGACATGGCGCCTGATCAGTGCTGCTCATAGCTCTAATGATGTCAGGACCCTGTAATGGGTAATTGCAGTGTAGACATGGCTGCTGATCATTGCTGCTCATAGGACTATGGATCTGTCAGGACCCTGTAATGGGTAATTGCTGCAGTGTAGACATGGCTGTTGATTAGTGCTGCTCATAACACTATGGATCAGTCAGGACCCTGTAATGGGTAATTGCTGCAGTGTAGACATGGCTGCTGATCAGTGCTGCTCATAGCACTATGGATCTGTCAGGTCCGTGTAATGGGTAATTGCTGCAGTGTAGACATGGCGGCTGATCAGTGCTGCTCATAGCTCTAAGGATGTCAGGACCCTGTAATGGGTAATTGCTGCAGTGTAGACATGGCAGCTGATCAGTGCTGCTCATAGCTCTATGGATCTGTCAGGACCCTGTAATGGGTAATTGCTGCAGTGTACACTTGCTGGCTGATCAGTGCTGCTCATAGCACTATGGATCTGTCAGGACCCTGTAATGAGTAATTGCTGCAGTGTAGACATGGCTGCTGATCAGTGCTGCTCATAGCACTATGGATCTGTCAGGTCCCTGTAATGGGTAATTGCTGCAGTGTAGACATGGCGGCTGATCAGTGCTGCTCATAGCTCTATGGGTGTCAGGACCCTGTAATGGATAATTGCTGCAGTGTAGACATGGCTCCTGATCAGTGCTGCTCATAGCACTATGGATCTGTCAGGACCCTGTAATGGGTAATTGCTGCAGTGTAGACATGTCGGCTGATCAGTGCTGCTCAGAGCACTATGGATGTCAGGACCCTGTAATGGGTAATTGCTGCAGTGTAGACATGGCGGCTGATCAGTGCTGCTCATAGCACTATGGATCTGTCAGGAACCTGTAATGGGTAATTGCTGCAGTGTACACATGCTGGCTGATCAGTGCTGTTCATAGCACTATGGATCTGTCAGGACCCTGTAATGGGTAATTGCTGCAGTGTAGACATGGCTGCTGATCAGTGCTGCTCATTGCTCTATGGATCTGTCAGGACCCTGTAATGGGTAATTGCTGCACTGTAGACATGGCGGCTGATCAGTGCTACTCATAGCACTATGGATCTGTCAGGACCCTGTAATGGGTAATTGCTACAGTGTAGACATGGCTGCTGATCAGTGCTGCTCATAGAACTATGGATCTGTCGGGTCCCTGTAATGGGTAATTGCTGCAGTGTAGACATGGCGGCTGATCAGTGCTGCTCATAGCACTATGGATGTCAGGACTCTGTAATGGGTAATTGCTGCAGTGTAGACATGGCTGCTGATCACTGCTGCTCATAGCACTATGGATCTGTCAGGACCCTGTAATGGGTAATTGCTGCAGTGTAGACATGGCTGCTGATCAGTGCTGCTCATAGCACTGTGGATGTCAGGACCCTGTAATGGGTAATTGCTGCAGTGTAGACATGCTGGCTGATCAGTGCTGCTCATAGCACTATGGATCTGTCAGGACCCTGTAATGAGTAATTGCTGCAGTGTAGACATGGCTGCTGATCAGTGCTGCTCATAGCACTATGGATCTGTCAGGTCCCTGTAATGGGTAATTGCTGCAGTGTAGACATGGCGGCTGATCAGTGCTGCTCATAGCTCTATGGGTGTCAGGACCCTGTAATGGATAATTGCTGCAGTGTAGACATGGCTCCTGATCAGTGCTGCTCATAGCACTATGGATCTGTCAGGACCCTGTAATGGGTAATTGCTGCAGTGTAGACATGTCGGCTGATCAGTGCTGCTCACAGCACTATGGATGTCAGGACCCTGTAATGGGTAATTGCTGCAGTGTAGACATGGCGGCTGATCAGTGCTGCTCATAGCACTATGGATCTGTCAGGAACCTGTAATGGGTAATTGCTGCAGTGTACACATGCTGGCTGAACAGTGCTGCTCATAGCACTATGGATCTGTCAGGACCCTGTATTGGGTAATTGCTGCAGTGTAGACATGGCTGCTGATCATTGCTGCTCATAACATTATGGATCTGTCAGGACCCTGTATTGGGTAATTGCTGCAGTGTAGACATGGCTGCTGATCATTGCTGCTCATAGCACTATGGATCTGTCAGGACCCTGTAATGGGTAATTGCTGCAGTATAGACATGGCTGCTGATCAGTGCTGCTCATAGCACTATGGATGTCAGGACCCTGTAATGGGTAATTGCTGCAGTGTAGACATGGCTGCTGATTAGTGCTGCTCATAACACTATGGATCAGTCAGGACCCTGTTATGGGTAATTGCAGTGTAGACATGGCTGTTGATCAGTGCTGATCATAGCACTATTGATCTGTCAGGTCCGTGTAATGGGTAATTGCTGCAGTGTAGACATGGCGGCTGATCAGTGCTGTTCATAGCACTATGGATCTGTCAGGTCCGTGTAATGGGTAATTGCTGCAGTGTAGACATGGCGGGTGATCAGTGCTGCTCATAGCACTATGGATCTGTCAGGACCCTGTAATGGGTAATTGCTGCAGTGTACACATGCTGGCTGATCATTGCTGCTCATAGCACTATGGATCTGTCAGTACCCTGTAATGAGTAATTGCTGCAGTGTAGACATGGCTGCTGATCAGTGCTGCTCATAGCACTATGGATCTGTCAGGACCCTGTATTGGGTAATTGCTGCAGTGTAGACATGGCTGCTGATCAGTGCTGCTTATAGCACTATGGATCTGTCAGGACCCTGTATTGGGTAATTGCTGCAGGGTAGACATGGCTGCTGATCAGTGCTGCTCATAGCACTATGCATCTGTCAGGACCCTGTATTGGGTAATTACTGCAGTGTAGACATGGCTGCTGATTAGTGCTGCTCATAGCACTATGGATCTGTCAGGACCCTGTATTGGGTAATTGCTACAGTGTAGACATGGTGGCTGATCAGTGCTGCTCATAGCACTATGGAACTGTCAGGACCCTGTATTGGGTAATTGCTACAGTGTAGACATGGCAGCTGATCAGTGCTGCTCATAGCACTATGTATCAGTCAGGACCCTGTAATGGGTATTTGCTGCAGTGTAGACATGGCTGCTGATCAGTGCTGCTCATGGCACTATGGATCTGTCAGGTTCCTGTAATGAGTAATTGCTACAGTGTAGACATGGCTGCTGATCAATACTGCTCATAGCACTATGGATCTGTCAGGACCCTGTAATGTGTAGTTGCTGCAGTGTAGACATGGCTGCTGATCAGTGCTGCTCATGGCACTATGGATCTGTCAGGTTCCTGTAATGAGTAATTGCTACAGTGTAGACATGGCTGCTGATCAATACTGCTCATAGCACTTTCGATCTGTCAGGTTCCTGTAATGGGTAATTGCTGCAGTGTAGACATGGCTGCTGATCAGTGCTTCTCATAGCACTATGTATCTGTCAGGTCCCTGTAATGTGTAATTGCTGCAGTGTAGACATGGCTGCTGATCAGTGCTGCTCATAGCACTATGGATCTGTCAGGTCCCTGTAATGTTTTATTGCTGCAGTGTAGACATGGCTGCTGATCTGTGCTGCTCATAGCATTATGGATCTGTCAGGACCCTGTAATGGGTAATTGCTACATTGTAGACATGGCTGCTGATCAGTGCTGCTCATAGCACTATGGATCTGTCAGGACCCTGTAATGGGTAATTGCTGCTGTGTATACATGGCGGCTGATCAGTGCTGTTCATAGCACTATGGATCTGTCAGGACCCTGTAATGGGTAATTGCTGCAGTGTAGACATGGCTGCTGATCAGTGCTGCTCATTGCTCTATGGATCTGTCAGGACCCTGTAATGGGTAATTGCTGCACTGTAGACATGGCGGCTGATCAGTGCTACTCATAGCACTATGGATCTGTCAGGACCCTGTAATGGGTAATTGCTACAGTGTAGACATGGCTGCTGATCAGTGCTGCTCATAGAACTATGGATCTGTCGGGTCCCTGTAATGGGTAATTGCTGCAGTGTAGACATGGCGGCTGATCAGTGCTGCTCATAGCACTATGGATGTCAGGACTCTGTAATGGGTAATTGCTGCAGTGTAGACATGGCTGCTGATCACTGCTGCTCATAGCACTATGGATCTGTCAGGACCCTGTAATGGGTAATTGCTGCAGTGTAGACATGGCTGCTGATCAGTGCTGCTCATAGCACTATGGATGTCAGGACCCTGTAATGGGTAATTGCTGCAGTGTAGACATGCTGGCTGATCAGTGCTGCTCATAGCACTATGGATCTGTCAGGACCCTGTAATGAGTAATTGCTGCAGTGTAGACATGGCTGCTGATCAGTGCTGCTCATAGCACTATGGATCTGTCAGGTCCCTGTAATGGGTAATTGCTGCAGTGTAGACATGGCGGCTGATCAGTGCTGCTCATAGCTCTATGGGTGTCAGGACCCTGTAATGGATAATTGCTGCAGTGTAGACATGGCTCCTGATCAGTGCTGCTCACAGCACTATGGATCTGTCAGGACCCTGTAATGGGTAATTGCTGCAGTGTAGACATGGCGGCTGATCAGTGCTGCTCATAGCACTATGGATCTGTCAGGAACCTGTAATGGGTAATTGCTGCAGTGTACACATGCTGGCTGAACAGTGCTGCTCATAGCACTATGGATCTGTCAGGACCCTGTATTGGGTAATTGCTGCAGTGTAGACATGGCTGCTGATCATTGCTGCTCATAACATTATGGATCTGTCAGGACCCTGTATTGGGTAATTGCTGCAGTGTAGACATGGCTGCTGATCATTGCTGCTCATAGCACTATGGATCTGTCAGGACCCTGTAATGGGTAATTGCTGCAGTATAGACATGGCTGCTGATCAGTGCTGCTCATAGCACTATGGATGTCAGGACCCTGTAATGGGTAATTGCTGCAGTGTAGACATGGCTGCTGATTAGTGCTGCTCATAACACTATGGATCAGTCAGGACCCTGTAATGGGTAATTGCAGTGTAGACATGGCTGTTGATCAGTGCTGATCATAGCACTATTGATCTGTCAGGTCCGTGTAATGGGTAATTGCTGCAGTGTAGACATGGCGGCTGATCAGTGCTGTTCATAGCACTATGGATCTGTCAGGTCTGTGTAATGGGTAATTGCTGCAGTGTAGACATGGCGGCTGATCAGTGCTGCTCATAGCACTATGGATCTGTCAGGACCCTGTAATGGGTAATTGCTGCAGTGTACACATGCTGGCTGATCAGTGCTGCTCATAGCACTATGGATCTGTCAGTACCCTGTAATGAGTAATTGCTGCAGTGTAGACATGGCTGCTGATCAGTGCTGCTCATAGCACTATGGATCTGTCGGGACCCTGTATTGGGTAATTGCTGCAGTGTAGACATGGCTGCTGATCAGTGCTGCTTATAGCACTATGGATCTGTCAGGACCCTGTATTGGGTAATTGCTGCAGGGTAGACATGGCTGCTGATCAGTGCTGCTCATAGCACTATGGATCTGTCAGGACCCTGTATTGGGTAATTGCTGCAGTGTAGACATGGCTGCTGATTAGTGCTGCTCATAGCACTATGGATCTGTCAGGACCCTGTATTGGGTAATTGCTACAGTGTAGACATGGCGGCTGATCAGTGCTGCTCATAGCACTATGGAACTGTCAGGACCCTGTATTGGGTAATTGCTACAGTGTAGACATGGCAGCTGATCAGTGCTGCTCATAGCACTATGTGTCAGTCAGGACCCTGTAATGGGTATTTGCTGCAGTGTAGACATGGCTGCTGATCAGTGCTGCTCATGGCACTATGGATCTGTCAGGTTCCTGTAATGAGTAATTGCTACAGTGTAGACATGGCTGCTGATCAATACTGCTCATAGCACTATGGATCTGTCAGGACCCTGTAATGTGTAGTTGCTGCAGTGTAGACATGGCTGCTGATCAGTGCAGCTCATGGCACTATGGATCTGTCAGGTTCCTGTAATGAGTAATTGCTACAGTGTAGACATGGCTGCTGATCAATACTGCTCATAGCACTTTCGATCTGTCAGGTTCCTGTAATGGGTAATTGCTGCAGTGTAGACATGGCTGCTGATCAGTGCTTCTCATAGCACTATGTATCTGTCAGGTCCCTGTAATGTGTAATTGCTGCAGTGTAGACATGGCTGCTGATCAGTGCTGCTCATAGCACTATGGATCTGTCAGGTCCCTGTAATGTTTTATTGCTGCACTGTAGACATGGCTGCTGATCTGTGCTGCTCATAGCATTATGGATCTGTCAGGACCCTGTAATGGGTAATTGCTACATTGTAGACATGGCTGCTGATCAGTGCTGCTCATAGCACTATGGATCTGTCAGGACCCTGTAATGGGTAATTGCTGCTGTGTATACATGGCGGCTGATCAGTGCTGTTCATAGCACTATGGATCTGTCAGGACCCTGTAATGGGTAATTGCTGCAGTGTAGACATGGCTGCTGATCAGTGCTGCTCATTGCTCTATGGATCTGTCAGGACCCTGTAATGGGTAATTGCTGCAGTGTAGACATGGCTGCTGAACAGTGCTGCTCATAGCACTATGGATCTGTCAGGTCCCTGTAATGGGTAATTGCTGCAGTGTAGACATGGCTGCTGATCAGTGCTGCTCATAGCACTATGGATCTGTCAGGACCCTGTAATAGGTAGTTGCTGCAGTGTAGACATGGCTGCTGATCAGTGCTGCTCATAGCACTATGGATCTGTCAGGTCCCTGTAATGGGTAATTGCTGCAGTGTAGACATGGCTGCTGATCAGTGCTGCTCATTGCTCTATGGATCTGTCAGGACCCTGTAATGGGTAATTGCTGCAGTGTAGACATGGCTCCTGATCAGTGCTGCTCATAGCACTATGGATCTGTCAGGACCCTGTAATGGGTAATTGCTGCAGTGTAGACATGGCGGCTGATCAGTGTTGCTCACAGCACTATGGATGTCAGGACCCTTCAATGGGTAATTGCTGCAGTGTAGACATGGCGGCTGATCAGTGCTGCTCATAGCACTATGGATCTGTCAGGAACCTGTAATGGGTAATTGCTGCAGTGTACACATGCTGGCTGATCAGTGCTGCTCATAGCACTATGGATCTGTCAGGACCCTGTAATGAGTAATTGCTGCAGTGTAGACATGGCTGCTGATCAGTGCTGCTCATAGCATTATGGATCTGTCAGGACCCTGTATTGGGTAATTGCTGCAGTGTAGACATGGCTGCTGATCATTGCTGCTCATAGCACTATGGATCAGTCAGGACCCTGTAATGGGTAATTGCTGCAGTGTAGACATGGCTGCTGATCAGTGCTGCTCATAGCACTATGGATCTGTCAGGTCCGTGTAATGGGTAATTGCTGCAGTGTAGACATGGCGGCTGATCAGTGCTGCTCATAGCTCTAATGATGTCAGGACCCTGTAATGGGTAATTGCTGCAGTGTAGACATGGCAGCTGATCAGTGCTGCTCATAGCTCTATGGATCTGTCAGGACCCTGTAATGGGTAATTGCTGCAGTGTACACTTGCTGGCTGATCAGTGCTGTTCATAGCACTATGGATCTGTCAGGACCCTGTAATGGGTAATTGTTGCAGTGTAGACATGGCTGCTGATCAGTGCTGCTCATTGCTCTATGGATCTGTCAGGACCCTGTAATGGGTAATTGCTGCAGTGTAGACATGGCGGCTGATCAGTGCTACTCATAGCACTATGGATCTGTCAGGACCCTGTAATGGGTAATTGCTACAGTGTAGACATGGCTGCTGATCAGTGCTGCTCATAGAACTATGGATCTGTCGGGTCCCTGTAATGGGTAATTGCTGCAGTGTAGACATGGCGGCTGATCAGTGCTGCTCATAGCACTATGGATGTCAGGACTCTGTAATGGGTAATTGCTGCAGTGTAGACATGGCTGCTGATCACTGCTGCTCATAGCACTATGTATCTGTCAGGACCCTGTAATGGGTAATTGCTGCAGTGTAGACATGGCTGCTGATCAGTGCTGCTCATAGCACTATGGATGTCAGGACCCTGTAATGGGTAATTGCTGCAGTGTAGACATGCTGGCTGATCAGTGCTGCTCATAGCACTATGGATCTGTCAGGACCCTGTAATGAGTAATTGCTGCAGTGTAGACATGGCTGCTGATCAGTGCTGCTCATAGCACTATGGATCTGTCAGGTCCCTGTAATGGGTAATTGCTGCAGTGTAGACATGGCGGCTGATCAGTGCTGCTCATAGCTCTATGGGTGTCAGGACCCTGTAATGGATAATTGCTGCAGTGTAGACATGGCTCCTGATTAGTGCTGCTCATAGCAATATGGATCTGTCAGGACCCTGTAATGGGTAATTGCTGCAGTGTAGACATGTCGGCTGATCAGTGCTGCTCACAGCACTATGGATGTCAGGACCCTGTAATGGGTAATTGCTGCAGTGTAGACATGGTGGCTGATCAGTGCTGCTCATAGCACTATGGATCTGTCAGGAACCTGTAATGGGTAATTGCTGCAGTGTACACATGCTGGCTGAACAGTGCTGCTCATAGCACTATGGATCTGTCAGGACCCTGTATTGGGTAATTGCTGCAGTGTAGACATGGCTGCTGATCATTGCTGCTCATAACATTATGGATCTGTCAGGACCCTGTATTGGGTAATTGCTGCAGTGTAGACATGGCTGCTGATCATTGCTGCTCATAGCACTATGGATCTGTCAGGACCCTGTAATGGGTAATTGCTGCAGTATAGACATGGCTGCTGATCAGTGCTGCTCATAGCACTATGGATGTCAGGACCCTGTAATGGGTAATTGCTGCAGTGTAGACATGGCTGCTGATTAGTGCTGCTCATAACACTATGGATCAGTCAGGACCCTGTAATGGGTAATTGCAGTGTAGACATGGCTGTTGATTAGTGCTGATCATAGCACTATTGATCTGTCAGGTCCGTGTAATGGGTAATTGCTGCAGTGTAGACATGGCGGCTGATCAGTGCTGTTCATAGCACTATGGATCTGTCAGGTCCGTGTAATGGGTAATTGCTGCAGTGTAGACATGGCGGCTGATCAGTGCTGCTCATAGCACTATGGATCTGTCAGGACCCTGTAATGGGTAATTGCTGCAGTGTACACATGCTGGCTGATCAGTGCTGCTCATAGCACTATGGATCTGTCAGGACCCTGTATTGGGTAATTGCTGCAGTGTAGACATGGCTGCTGATCAGTGCTGCTTATAGCACTATGGATCTGTCAGGACCCTGTATTGGGTAATTGCTGCAGGGTAGACATGGCTGCTGATCAGTGCTGCTCATAGCACTATGGATCTGTCAGGACCCTGTATTGGGTAATTGCTGCAGTGTAGACATGGCTGCTGATTAGTGATGCTCATAGCACTATGGATCTGTCAGGACCCTGTATTGGGTAATTGCTACAGTGTAGACATGGCGGCTGATCAGTGCTGCTCATAGCACTATGGAACTGTCAGGACCCTGTATTGGGTAATTGCTACAGTGTAGACATGGCAGCTGATCAGTGCTGCTCATAGCACTATGTATCAGTCAGGACCCTGTAATGGGTATTTGCTGCAGTGTAGACATGGCTGCTGATCAATGCTGCTCATGGCACTATGGATCTGTCAGGTTCCTGTAATGAGTAATTGCTACAGTGTAGACATGGCTGCTGATCAATACTGCTCATAGCACTATGGATCTGTCAGGACCCTGTAATGTGTAGTTGCTGCAGTGTAGACATGGCTGCTGATCAGTGCTGCTCATGGCACTATGGATCTGTCAGGTTCCTGTAATGAGTAATTGCTACAGTGTAGACATGGCTGCTGATCAATACTGCTCATAGCACTTTCGATCTGTCAGGTTCCTGTAATGGGTAATTGCTGCAGTGTAGACATGGCTGCTGATCAGTGCTTCTCATAGCACTATGTATCTGTCAGGTCCCTGTAATGTTTAATTGCTGCAGTGCAGACATGGCTGCTGATCAGTGCTGCTCATAGCACTATGGATCTGTCAGGTCTCTGTAATGTTTTATTGCTGCAGTGTAGACATGGCTGCTGATCTGTGCTGCTCATAGCATTATGGATCTGTCAGGACCCTGTAATGGGTAATTGCTACATTGTAGACATGGCTGCTGATCAGTGCTGCTCATAGCACTATGGATCTGTCAGGACCCTGTAATGGGTAATTGCTGCAGTGTATACATGGCGGCTGATCAGTGCTGTTCATAGCACTATGGATCTGTCAGGACCCTGTAATGGGTAATTGCTGCAGTGTAGACATGGCTGCTGATCAGTGCTGCTCATTGCTCTATGGATCTGTCAGGACCCTGTAATGGGTAATTGCTGCAGTGTAGACATGGCTGCTGAACAGTGCTGCTCATAGCACTATGGATCTGTCAGGTCCCTGTAATGGGTAATTGCTACAGTGTAGACATGGCTGCTGATCAGTGCTGCTCATAGCACTATGGATCTGTCAGGACCCTGTAATAGGTAGTTGCTGCAGTGTAGACATGGCTGCTGATCAGTGCTGCTCATAGCACTATGGATCTGTCAGGTCCCTGTAATGGGTAATTGCTGCAGTGTAGACATGGCTGCTGATCAGTGCTGCTCATTGCTCTATGGATCTGTCAGGACCCTGTAATGGGTAATTGCTGCAGTGTAGACATGGCTGCTGATCAGTGCTGCTCATTGCTCTATGGATCTGTCAGGACCCTGTAATGGGTAATTGCTGCAGTGTAGACATGGCTGCTGATCAGTGCTGCTCATAGCACTATGGATGTCAGGACCCTGTAATGGGTAATTGCTGCAGTGTAGACATGGCAGCTGATCAGTGCTGCTCATAGCACTATGGATCTGTCAGGTTCCTGTAATGGGTAATTGCTGCAGTGTAGACATGGCTGCTGATCAGTGCTGCTCATAGCACTATGGATCTGTCAGGTTCCTGTAATGGGTAATTGGTGCAGTGTAGACATGGCTGCTGATCAGTGCTGCTCATAGCACTATGGATCTCTCAGGACCCTGTAATGGGTAATTGCTGCAGTGTAGACATGGCTGCTGATCAGTGCTGCTCATAGCACTATGGATGTCAGGACCCTGTAATGGGTAATTGCTGCAGTGTAGACATGGCTGCTGATCAGTGCTGCTCATAGCACTATGGATCTGTCAGGACCCTGTAATGGGTAATTGCTGCAGTGTAGACATGGCTGCTGATCAGTGTTGCTCATAGCACTATGGATCTGTCAGGACCCTGTAATAGGTAATTGCTGCAGTGTAGACATGGCTGCTGATCAGTGCTGCTCATAGCACTATGGATGTCAGGACCCTGTAATGGGTAATTGATGCAGTATAGACATGGCTGCTGATCAGTGCTGCTCATAGCACTTTGTATCTGTCAGGACCCTGTAATGGGTAATTGCTGCAGTGTAGACATGGCTGCTGATCAGTGCTGCTCATAGCACTATGGATCTGTCAGGACCCTGCAATGGGTAATTGCTGCAGTGTAGACATGGCTGCTGATCAGTGCTGCTCATAGCACTATGGATGTCAGGACCCTGTAATGGGTAATTGCTGCAGTGTAGACATGGCTGCTGTTCAGTGCTGCTCATAGCACTATGCATCTGTCAGGACCTTGTAATGGGTAATTGCTGCAGTGTAGACATGGCTGCTCATCAGTGCTTCTCATAGCACTATGGATCTGTCAGGACCCTGTAATGGGTAATTGCTGCAGTGTAGACATGGCTGCTGATCAGTGCTGCTCATAGCACTATGGATCTGTCAGGACCCTGTAATGGGTAATTGCTGCAGTGTAAACATGGCTGCTGATCAGTGCTGCTCATAGCACTATGAATCTGTCAGGTCCCTGTAATGGGTAATTGCTGCAGTGTAGACATGGCTGCTGATCAGTGCTGCTCATAGCACTATGGATCTGTCAGGACCCTGTGATGGGTAATTGCTGCAGTGTAGACATGGCGGCTGATCAGTGCTGCTCATAGCACTATGGATCTGTCAGGACCCTGTATTGGGTAATTGCTGCAGTGTAGACATGGCTGCTGATCAGTGCTGCTCATAGCACTATGGATCTATCAGGACCCTGTAATGGGTAATTGCTGCAGTGTGGACATGGCTGCTGATCAGTGCTGCTCATAGCACTATGGATCTGTCAGGTCCCTGTAATGGGTAATTGCTGCAGTGTAGACATGGCTGCTGATCAGTGCTGCTCATAGCACTATGGATCTGTCAGGTCCCTGTAATGGTTAATTGCTGCAGTGTGGACATGGCTGCTGATCAGTGCTGCACATAGCACTATGGATCTGTCAGGGCCCTGTAATGGGTAATTGCTGCAGTGTAGACATGGCGGCTGATCAGTGCTGCACATAGCACTATGGATCTGTCAGGTCCCTGTAATGGGTAATTGCTGCAGTGTAGACATGGCTACTGATCAGTGCTGCTCATAGCACTATGGATCTGTCAGGACCCTGTAAAGGGTAATTGCTTCAGTGTAGACTTGGCTGCTGATCAGTGCTGCTCATAGCACTATGGATCTGTCAGGACCCTGTAATGGGTAATTGCTGCAGTGTAGACATGGCGGCTGGTCAGTGCTGCTCATAGCACTATGGATCTGTCAGGACCCTGTAATGGGTAATTGCTGCAGTGTAGATATGGCTGCTGATCAGTGCTGCACATAGCACTAAGGATCTGTCCGGTCCCTGTAATGGGTTGTTGCTGTGGTTGGAGGTACAGGCCTCTATTCTCTGGTCCTGGCATCTGTAGGAGGATCATCGCTATAACACTGGGCACCTGCTTACCAGGAATGGCTTCCTCTTCTGAGCTTACGCTATATTCCTCCTGACAAGGACCATCATAATGAAGGGCTCCTCTAATATTCCTGAGTTGTGGTGTGAGGAGATTGTCCAGGGGTTGGTGAGGAGGACACTACTTGTTTGTGTGTTCTGCAATGAAATGTGGCTCATTCTTATATTTTGCCTGCAGAATCTGACTATAATGGCGACCGTGATCTACACTGACCAGGAGAACGGTGATGTTAATGCTGCGCTGTTGTCCAGAGATCGTGCACAACTATCATGTGCCGGTAAGTGGTTTCTAAAGGTAACGGCCGATCTGGCCCCAATTCATCAAGGGGTTTAATAGATTTCTAGCAGAACTCTGACAAGTCAAAACTTTTATGCAACTTAATGATTAAAAATTGTGACCTTTTTAGCACTTTCATGCCAGGTCAGCCAGCTCTGCCAAGTGGGTGGAGCATGGACAGGGCATGGTGGAGCCGCCTGATACTCATGGAAAGTTGGGACTTACAGCACCACTCCAGCTTTTTTTGTTTGGTTTTCAGCGCTGGGATGGCTCTTTTAAATGTAGGGCCTCTGGTCATATACTCGCCCTCCGGCGTCTTCACTGTTTTTCGGCACTGTTCTGTTCCTATGGCACTATCTTGTGAGCGCAGCTGACTGGCCATAAGTCAGAAGCTACGACACAAGATCTCAATGCAACTCTATGGAAGCCAGAACAAGGCTCTCATAGACTTGTATGGGAAAGTGACCTCCGCAGCTCCATGAAACACTGGAGCAGCCAACAGGTCACTCTTCACCGGACAACGATGGGAGCAACTCTGGAAAACAAAGGCGGCAGCAAGTGAGTATGAGACCGGGCAATTGTATATAAAGCGCCACTCCAGCAATGCAGTAAAAAAAGCACCCCTCCAGTGTTTTGTTTTTTTACAAATTAATTGCGCCTCCCCACAAGTGTTAATTGGGGGTCCACCTCATAATGAACTTGGTTTCTTCTGCCCACCCATCTTTACAGAAGCAATAATCAAAGTTTTTATTCTCAATATATTGCAATCATCATATTGTATAGCACTTAAAATTTTAGAAGGCAGAAGGCGAAATGTACGTCTGAGTTGGGTTTTTTTATCCTGGGTTTGGCAATGCAATCCTACACAGGTATTATGTCTCACTGTTGTACTTCAATACATCTACATTTGGCTGTTGGGATCTATGAATGATTATTTCATTCTTAGAAGGACCCTGAGTCAGGTAACCTAATGACTAGTACATTCACAGCCATCTGGATCAAAAATCCTGTTATGTGAGGTTGTGCTGCCGCCTAGTGGCTTCCCATTCTTTTACATAACCCTCTACACCAGGGGTCCTCAAACTTTTTAAACAGATGGGCCAGTTCACGGTCCCTCAGACCATTGGAGGGCCGGAATATAGTTTTTAAAAAAAACTATGAACAAATTACTATGCACACTGCACATATCTTATTTTGTAGTTTAAAAAAACAATACAGTAACAAATACAATATTTAAAATGAAGAACAAGTAAAGTTAAATCAACCGGTATTTCAATAGGTAGGTAACTGTACCCAATAGGCAGCATAGGTCCTCAATAGGCAGATAAATGTCCCCAATAGGCAGGTAAATGTCCCCAGTAGGCAGGTAAATATCCCCAATAGGCAGCATAGGTCCTCAATGGGCAGGTAAATGTTCCCAATAGGCAGGCTGTTTCCCCCTTATAATGCCATATGCAGGCTGTTCCACCCCTTATAATGCCCCATGCAGCATGTCACCCCCCCATATAATGCCCTATGCAGCATGTCACCCCCACCATATATTGCCCCATGCAGCATGTCAACCCCCCCCCCATATTATGCCCCATGCAGGATGTCCCTTCCCTCCCCATATAATGCCCCATGCAGGATGTCACCCCCCATATAATGCCCCATGAAGAATGTCCCTCCCCCCCCATATAATGCCCCATGCAGGATGTCACCCCCCATATAATGCCCCATGCAGCATGTCACCCCCCATATAATGCCCCATGCAGCATGTCACTCCCCATATAATGCCCCATGCAGCATGTCACTCCCCATATAATGCCCCATGCAGCATGTCACCCCCCATATAATGCCACATGCAGCATGTCACCCCCCCATATAATGCCCTATGCAGCATGTCACCACCCATATAATGCCCCATGCAGCATGTCACCCCCCCCATATAATGCCCCATGCAGCATGTCACCCCCCCATATAATGCCACATGCAGCATGTCACCCCCCCATATAATGCCCCATGCAGGATGTCACCCCCCATATCATTCCCCATGCAGGATGTCACCCCCCCATATAATGACCTATGCCTCCATACATTAAAAAAAAAAAAATCCAATACTCACCTCACTCCTCCTCACCTGCTGCCGCTGCTCTGGTCTGGTCTGGACTCCAGCGTCGCGGCGGCGTCGTCCCGCTCTGCTCTCCCTGTGACAGCACTCGGGAGAGTGCGGTGTAAAGACGTCACCGCGCCCTCTGACCTGAGACGTCACAGGAAGCGCACAGCAGGAAGACAGCGGATCTGTGGAGGCACGGGAAGAGGTAAGTATCCGCCTGCCGGGGCCCTGAGCAAGCGGGCGGAAGGGCGGGCAATGGCACCGCTCTCCTCTCCTCCGCCCATAGCCCGGCGGGCCGGATAAAAGTCCTCCGCGGGCCGCATGTGGCCCGCGGGCCGTAGTTTGAGGACCCCTGCTCTACACTGTCCATGTGTCCATTGCCACACACCCATTTTTGGATGTCGTTATATTTACAATGTGATTGGACATTTTTGATAATATTTATAAGCTGTATGTAGAAACAGGAGGTCAGTTTTCCTTGTATGAGTCATAAGTCACTGCAAAAGTCCCTGGCAGGGGGATGAGAGCAGCTTGGTCAGGAGGGGAATGATTTTTGCAGGGAAGAGTCTTCCTAATTCTACATAGAGCAGAGAAAAGAGAATAATTAGCCCAGTAGAAAGGTATAATGAGCAGCTGTAAGTACAGTGCTGTATAATCTGATTACAATATACTAAGAGGATAAGCTCTGATGGGAGAGGGTCTTTAAGCCTGTCATGTATTGGGTAATGAGTTGGGGTGTCAGTCTCCATCAGTGCTGGCTGAACACTGACTATCCTGCTCAGATTACTACACATGGCGCTGCTCCTCCTCCCTGTAGTATGGACTACGCAGGACGGTGCCGAGGCTCCAGATTCTACCTGCACAGCAACAAGGTCCCAACACTTCTACCTCTATAACTTGCCTAATGCAGACGCAAACCTGCAGCCTTTCCACTGAGATCTTGTCGGCCTTCTACACTGCCATGGCTTTGTCTGCACAATGTAGCTTAAAGGGAATGTCCACTTCTTAAGCATCCTAGAAGTCTACAAGACCACCCCTGATCTCTACAATATAAGGTCGGTGTTCCTCTAACCCCCTGCCTTATTTGGCAAATGGGTTCAGTTTTCTATAGAAGTGGCAGAATTTAACCTCTTCCTGACCATGTTATTTCCCATCTCTGCATTTTTCTTACTCTTCTAAGAGCAGTAACTTTATTTTTCTGTCAGTACAGCCATATGAGGGTTTTTGTTTTTATGCCGTTCACTGATCAGGTAAATTATTTTTATATTTTGATTGGACTTTTACAGAAGTAATGCCCATATGTTTTATTTTAAAATGGGTCATAGAGGGGCAGGGGTGATTTGAATGTTCAGATTCTACTTTTTCCTTTTTGTCCCCTTAGGGGACTTGAACATGCAATTATCTGATTTCTTGTGTTATGTACAGCAATACTGCAGTATATAGCCAGCATTCACAGATCTGTCATGACAGGCATGGGTCTTTTCAGCAGACTCCTTCCTGACAGTGATGGCATCCCACGATCGTGTTACAGGGGCACAGATGGGCACATGGCATGACTCCCTTCTCAGTTCGCTGGTAATGCCACTGTCCATCTCTAACAGGTGGAGCTCTGGCCTACATGTGGCTATTAAAGGCAGATGATGGCTAAATATCACAGCCATCATCTTCCAGGCGTGAAGTCACATCTGGCATATGATGTAACGGCAAATCATGTTGGTAAGAGGTTAAAGTGCCACTCCAGTGGGGTTTTGTCACGTGAAATCCTTTTAGTGTAGATATGACGTAGTCCTTTTGGGCATGAGGGCTGGGTGCTGGGATTACTAGTACACCTGACATCCAGGTGGGCATAATTCTGTTCCTTGTGTATTGGAAGACTTTTGCCTCTGCAGCTTTGGTGTTGGCAATCTTTCACTTTCATGCCCATTGATGGTCCACATGGTTGGCTCAGGAACCGTCCTCACATGATCTAGATTTCCCTAAAGGAAAGTCGCTGTGTGGGGGAAAAATGGGGGAGTCTGTGATGCACCTTATGCCACGGCGCCTCGTGTGCTAAGGCGTGTTAGGTTGCATGAGGCTAAATATCCGGCTCTTCATGTTACGGCTGTTGGTATCCATTTAATTAAGGGGGGAGGGGATGTTAAATGAGGGAGTGATGGCGGTAAAAGAACAAAATCTACTTTGATTAATACAGACTGTGTATTAGTACAATGTTATAATGTTGATGGTCAGACGCAGGAGTGGGTACAGAGGGGGGCATGTGACAGTTCATTTTCAATCGTTAAAATATGGTTAAGCAGGTTAATGTAGTATCCTGGAATATTAGAGGTATGGGAGATCACAACTAAAGATTTACAGGAGACGGATTGCGATACGGGGGCCGCTGTGGCACTGAGCAAGCTTTGGAGGGGGCCGGCCTATCATTCTACACATAGTACTTATTCTAGGGGGGTTAGTAGATTGATTCATCCGAATTTACCCTTTGAATGTGAAGGAAGTATTTGTGACAGGGAGGGAAGGTATGTATGTCTAGTGTGCAGAGTGGCTGGGCTTAGAACTTGTCTAATTGCTCTGTATGTTCCTCCACCTTTCTCTATACAGACTGTGCGCCAGCTATTCCCGTGGATAACGGAATTTGCTACCATACCCCTGTTAGTCATCGGTGATTTTAATATGTACCTACACGCTGAGCTTGATAAGTATAGGGGTAATGTTGGGGGAGGGGCTGCTCAAGAGACGTCGTTGGCAAGTGTCTTGCAGGAAATTAGCTTGGTAGATGTGTGGCGGGCTCGATTCCCAAATGTTAAGCAGTATTCGTGTTACTCGCCATCCTATTCCTCTGTCCAGAATTGACCTGGCTCTGGGAAATAGTCATCTAGTCCCTCTAGTTACTAAAGTAGAATACTGCACGAGATTGTTATCTGATCATTCACCATTATTGGTTGTTTTGGGGGTCGATCCTGGCACCATAAACAGAAGGGCACTGTGGAGGTTTAACCCCTACTGGCTGGATGTATTTGGGGAACAGATGGACTTAGCAGGTAAATTGGATCGTTTCTTTAAAGACAACATAGGCTCTGCCCCTTTAAATACGGTATGGGAAGCCATGAAGGCATTTTTACCGGGGATCCTGATTAAGGAAATTTCCATGATCAAATCCAAAAACAGGGCCCGTCTTCAGGAGCTGCGGAGGGAAGTAGACATATTGGAACAGAGGTATGTTGGGTCCCCAAGCATAGAGAATAGGGAACACTGGACACGGGCACAGGCTACACTAAATGATCATATATTGAAACAAGCGGAGCATAAACGGTTCTTTCTTAAACAGCAATTTTATGTGGAGGGAGAGAGTACAGGGCACTTGCTGGCCACCATAGCCAAGGCCCAGACTGGGGCTCCTATGATTGCACCTATCAGGGATACTAAGGGTGCGGTAACTACTGATTCAATGGAAGTTTTACAGACAATTATACTCCTCCAAACTGACTAAGGCGCAAAGGGACATAGATCTCTATCTTCATGATATGCAAATACCATGTCTGACAGATGGCCAGAGAGAGCAACTAGATGCACCAATTACACTGGAGGAGATGCAGGAAGCTTTAAAAGATTTTCAAAATAACAAGGCCCCTGGTACTGATGGGATCCTCGCGGAAATTTATAAGGAAGCTGGGGGGGTTTTGCTTCCCAGGTTACTGGAAGGGCTTAAGGGGGCGAGGGAGGGGGGGGCTTTGCCGACTTCAATGAGGGAGGCTAGCATAGTTCTTTTGACAAAACCTGGAAAGGATGCATTAAACCCTGAATCATATAGGCCAATATCCTTACTCTCGGTAGATGTAAAAATTTTAGCTAAGGTCTTGGCTACCAGACTGGTGGCGGTTATCACACATTTGGTTGCAGAAGACCAGACTGGGTTTATACCGGCCAAGTCGACGGCAATTAATTCTTAATCTGCAAATGCAGTCACAAAATGCGGGTGGTAGGGCAGTGCTATCACTTGATGCCGCTAAGGCTTTTGATAGTGTCGAATGGGAGTATTTATGGGCTGTTTTGAGAAAGATGGGGTTTGGTACTGGATTTCGGGCCTGGCCGCGGCTTCTGTATAACAATCCGGTAGCTCAGATTCAAATTAATGGCAATCTTTCTGGTAGCATTGAAATGGGCAGAGGCACGCGTCAGGGCTGCCCATTGTCTCCCTTACTGTTCGCCCTGGCTATGGAGCCGTTGGCTGTTAAGCTTCGCTCCAGCAGCGAAATACAGGGGTTCCGCTATAAAACACTGGAGGAGCGGGTAGCCCTATATGCCGACGACCTTCTGTTGTTTTTGGGCGACACGGAGCAATCTCTGACGACGGCTATGAATTTAATAAGGGAGTTTGGAGATCATTCTGGCCTACAGATTGATTGGGATAAATCAGTTCTTATGCCGGTGGATGGTTTGTCTCTGAATACTCTGAATACTAGGGCAGGGAATACTTGATTGAAGATTGTGCGAGAATTTAAATATCTCGGAGTTAGAGTGACCACATCTATCGGAGATTACATTCCTTTAAACTTACTTGAACTGCTTACCAGATTTCAACAAAAGGCCAATACTTGGAGCAAACTCCCCCTATCAGTAGTAGGTCGAACTAACTTCATTAAAATGGTGTTAATGCCCCAATTATTATATATCCTTCATAATTCACCTGTCTGGGTCCCCATGAGAAAATTTTATAAATTTCAAGCACTATTTCGGGAATTGATCTGGAAAAAAGGGGTTGGATACACTTCAAAGGCCCAAAGATCAGGGGGGACTAGCCGCACCTAATCCATGGATATATTTTCTAGCCTCTCAGACTCAACAACTCTGGTTAATTCAGGGGAACCTAGATAAACTGATACTTCTACTCAAACACAATTTGCCAATTACCTCCTTTCTAGAAACGGGAATCTCGGGGTGGGATGCTAGGCGGCATCTTCCGACCCTAGCACTTATGGGGAAAACGTGGCAGAAAATCAAACTGTTGTTGGGAATAGAGGGTTTTACCCCGTTGTGGCATAATGCGGGCCTTCCAGAGATCCAGAAATTGAAAGGATTCGGAATATGGGAAAAATTGTGAATAACTAATGTGGCACAAATATTAGAGGGGGAAATATTTAAATCGTTCCATCAGCTGAAAGAAGAATACTGTATTCCACAAACTAGTTTCTACTTTTATCTCCAAATAAGACATGCATGGTTTGTACAGCCGCGACATATGCAGAGTAAAATCCAACATCATCTACTGTTTAACACATTATTATGCCATAGAGGTGGGAAGGGATTGATTTCCAGAATCTACAGGATACTTATGCAGCAATTTCAGTGGGACAGACCCTTAAATGTTAAGGAGAGGTGGGAGCGTGACATTGGTACTATAACCTCGGAAGAATGGGAAGATGTGGTGGGGAGCGTTCCGATACTATCTACATGTGCGGCACATAGACTCTCACAGTTGTACTTATTGCATAGGGTATATAGAACTCCCAAATTTCTACAGCGCATTGGAGCAAGGAATGACAGTGTGTGTCCAAAATGTGGAGAGGAAGGAGCAGATCTTATGCATATGATGTGGACGTGTAGGAGGGTCGCGGTATTCTGGAATGTGTGTGTAGTACATTAATAATATGTTTGAGTGTAATCTACCCTTATATCCTAAAGTGTGTGTTGGGCCATGTAGAAATAATAGGATGTGACGAGGATGAAATAATAGCCGTTAAGAGGACTCTATATCAGATCAGAAAGCTTATAGCTGCACATTGGTTGGATCCCTCTCAGGTTCCAGGAATTCTTGGATAGATTGCGTCTTTTATTAAGATTAGAAGAGGGAGTGTACAAAAAGCGGAAGGCTATACGGAAATTTGATCAAATCTGGGGTAGATGGAGCACGTTTCATGGTTATCATATTATGTCCATTTTAAATATCAGTTGAGTCTGAAATGTTGTGGTCTCTCAGGTTCTACTTAACTAATCACTGACTATTAGATATTATGCTCTGTATCCATGGATCAAATTATCAATGCTTTAACAGTTAGATAAGCTATATGATAATATGCCGTCTGTAATTAAATTTGTCTTTGCCATATGGTTTTTGGGGGTGTAATGGGCGGGGGGAGGGGGAACGGGTGGGTTTTGAAGGGCATTGCCAGTTGGGTGATGCCTCAATGTTTATGTGCAATGTTAAAAATGTCTTTTAATAAAAGGTATCTGATTTTTTTTTTAAAAAGGAAAGTCGCTTGTGAAAACCCACCTGGACAAAGTGCACGGTTCTGTATCATGTGGGAAAACATCAAGAAAAGCTCTAGGAAATATCAACAAGCAAGTAATGACCCAGAAGAACGGGCAGCCTCTGAAAGGAGACCGGAAAGTGCCAAAGCCTGCGCCAGCTGTTATACAGGTATAATGTATTACCGCAGCTCTGATCATACACCGCTCTTGTGTTCTGCCCTGTACTGATGTACAGACTTGTATCTACATAATCCTAAAATGCCACAGGAACATCTGCAAGAAGACCACATGGCATTTTCTACTATTACAAGTCCCATTATTATCTGTTGGATTAAAGTGGGCTAATATCTGGCTAATCTAGCTGTGTAATGTGTATGGGGGTCTCCTGGCTGCCCTAACAAATGTTCAGTTCAAATACCCGCTCCTTGTTCTCTAGGCACACATTGCTTAGAGGCAGCAGATTACCCTCCTCCCCACAGAACACATGAGAGCTCATCTGTATGTTGGGAGAGATGACTGCTAGCCAAACAGTGTATGGCCAGACCACAGCTAGGCCACAAGGGCTTGGCTGACTCCTTTTCAGATCATATATGGAGAACCTAATGGTAAATACTGGATAAATGAAGCTTGTGACCTGGTTCCCGTTCCCCACTAGGTTTCTGACACTTCTCATAAGACAGACGAACAGCAGTACCCCGACATTGAGAAGTTTGTTCCCTACAATCCTGCAGGTAACTCTTCCACACCTTGCTGTACCTATTGCCTGCCATTAGCCACTTGCCTTTACATTTAATTTTGAGCATCAGAATCAATTCTAATATTTGCACCTGAAGCTGGATGGGGTTAGTGAATTTGTCACCAGGATTTTGCTGCCCCATCTGAGAGCAGCATGATTTAGGGGCTGAGACCCTGATTACAGTGATGGATCGCTTGGTGCAGTTCAGAGTAACTGTGTCTGCTGCAGATCTACAAATGCTCTGAATGCTGGGCTCTGTATAACCCCACCCACACCACTGATTGGTAGCTTTCTGCCTATGCACGGTGTATAGAGCTATCCATCAGTTGTGGGGACAGGGTTGGACTACATGGCAGCAGCTTTACTAGTCCTCTGGTGGCAGTCTCCTGCTGGTGGAGGATCACTTATCAAAACTACAGCAGTCAGCCCAGAAAGCAACACGTCTCTGGAATTGGGGATCTTTGTCCCCACGTTGTGCTGCTCTCAGATCAGGTGGCAATAAACCTGGTGACAGATTCCCTTTAAATGCAGTTTAGGGCCATCTCTGTTACACTCTTACTCTCTATTAGCTGCAATGTCCCATCTGCCTAATGCAGCCACAGATCTCATGGCTGCAGTATCCGGATCTTCAGAAACTCGCTGACATCGTGTCAGTTAATCCAATGAGTGTTTGCAGTGACAGCAATGTCTGTTAGCTGGGCTTCTGCTGCTGCTCAGTTGTGGAGGAGAGCAGACAGATGTCAGTGTGGTGTTCGGAGGCTCCTGGGGCCCCTGCACGTGACATCAGGAGTGCCAGAGATCCAGAGTGTGGTCTTGGGCTCCACTATACAGGTGGGACTCTGCAGCTATTTGGGGGTGGGGAGAGGAGGGCACAACACTGACGTGTGCAGTGAAGGTGGTTCAAGTTCATTGATGCTAGATGACCCATTTTGGTGCATTGAGCCCAAAGGTAAACTAGGAATGCCAAAGAACCAATCAAGAACAACCGAACAAAATAGTCAAATTCTGCATAAATAGGAAATCTACTTAACCGTGTATTCATTAAAGGTTTTTTAGAGTGACACCATAGAGACAGGCGCTCACACCAGTGTACATACAATAGTTAAAATACAAAAATATAGACTAGATCTCACAGACACAGGGCAAAGTGTGTGGTATGGAATCCAATATATAATGTATCAGAGCAAAGATTATAGATCTAACCATGCAATAGCTCTGTCCAAGAGTAATTGAATAAATCTAAAGGTGCTTAGTGCATATCAAGGTCGGTAGTAAATAAAGCATTAGTACCTGTGTGGTCCAGAGACTTGTGTGGAGCCCACCCAAGTGTTGGGAATCCCTATTTAGATTATGCACAAGCACTCTTATCTCGTCATATAGTAGATTTATTCAATTACTCTTGGACAGAGCTATTGCATGGTTAGATCTATAATCTTTGCTCAGATACATTATATATTGGATTCCATACCACACACTTTGCCCTGTGTCTGTGAGATCTATTCTATATTTTTGTATTTTAACTATTGTATGTACATTGGTGTGAGCGCCGGTCTCTAGTGTCACTCTCTTACCTAACCGTGTATTCATTAAAGGTTTTTTCCTATTTATGCATACATTTTCTATATTCGGTTCTTGATTGGTTCTTTGTAATTTCTTCCAAACTGTCCTGTCCACATGTCTGGTGAATGTGTGAATTTCTAACTAGCACACATGTTGGTGTAGTATTTACAGAGATTTTAGTGCCGTATCTTACTACAATCTAGGAATGCCTCCTAATCTTAAGCACCACATTAAAGCCCTTTTAAACCATAAGATATGAGTGGACTTGCAGCAAGATTGCTGGGTATCTTTGAGCAGCCAGTTGCTTATTCCTTTACCAAAGATCAACCTATGCTAAAACTATATTATATATTTTTTTGCCTTGTAGATTTTGAGACCTTTGATGTCCCAGAAGAACATAAACTGAGTCACCTCTCCCTGGCTGGTGTCGGTCTTATAGCTAATGTGAATGATGCTAAAAGGTTTGTGTCTCTACTAAGCCTAGAGCCGGCCCTCATGGACATCCCTGCACTTAGTTGGGTGTCAGGTAGGTGATTATAATTGAAATGGCAGATAAGATGGTGAAAGCCAGCCTTACTCTGCAGAGATCACTACACATCATGGTACTGTCATCAATACGGGTGACTGCAGTTCTGACACCTTCATACCAAGCACTGTAAAAGCCTAAAACCATTTGGTGAAAACAGTGACTGCCAGCAGTTAGATATGACGCCAGAATTATGGTGCAAATACTTTAATAACACCAGTCTGGATGAATCAGAGCCCCGCTGTCTTGCCATGCAGGGTTTACAGCTCGCTCCCTTTCCCCTGCACTGTCACTGCTGCAGCCTATAACTAGCAGCAGGGGAAGGAGTACAGCTGATGGGGTTAAAATTGTCACCAGGTGATTGCCCCTACATTGTGCTGCACTCAGATGGGGTAGCAGAGACCCTGATTCCTGTGGTCATAAAAATGACAGTAAGCGACATCACTTTTCTCTGTCTAGCAGTTCTCTGAATGCTGAGCTCTGTGTAACCCCACCATTAATTGTACCCATGGTCAAAGCTGCTAATCAGTGATGAGGATGAGCTCTGTAGGACTACATGGCAGCAGGTTTACTAGTCCTCTAGTGGTGGTCTCCTACTGATAATTATTGATATTTATCAGCACTACACTAAGCAGTCCGATAAGTGTCACATCGCTGGAATCGGTCGCTCAGATTAGGTCCCAAAATCCTGATGGCAGATTCCATTTAAGTAGTGATCTCGGCCATGTTGGTAACAGGCTACAATCCTCATCCATGTCTAGACTGGTGGGCTGGGTTTTGAGTGACTTGACCATTAGCTTCCTTGTTCTCCTCACTCTCCCCATATAACTGTTATCCAGTGTCACTAGCCTCATTCCCTACAGCAGGGGTCCGCATTCTGGGGCTCAGACCCCCCGTGTGCCTTACAGCTGGGTGCATTTACATCAGGTCTAGCGAACAGCCATAAAGAGCAGGTCTCCAGATGGTGACTTGTGAAGAACCCTGCAAAGAACAGCAGATCTGGATGTGTAGATGGGTGGGAAGCTTGAGAGAAAATGATACTGCCGGTTAGAGGGCGCTTGAAGCTAGAGGTGATGGGAGAATACCTGATGGGGTCACATCCAGGGGTACTCATTAAGTATACCTCCTATAACGGTGGGGGCACCGGATCTTTAACTGCCGTTATATGCTTAATGTGGGTCATTGGACACCACTGAATTGCTATATAGCAGGTCAAATAGGTTTTCTACACTAGTCAAAATAACTTTGTATTCCAGATGCTGCTGACAGTCTTCCATCTTTCCTTGCCATGCTGGAAGAGATCGCTGTGGAGATGCCCCTGACTGACTGAACAGATTAAACAGTGAAACGTCACTTATTTATTTGTCCTCCATTTTGTTAGTGCGCTTGTTCTTAAATAATAAAAAAAAATGTTTTAATGAATGTATTGCTTGTTACATATATTGAAGGATGGCATTACAGTTGGGAATTTCTACTCTACTTCTGCTAAAGTGTAAATTCACCATGTGTTGGAGGAATGTAGCTTTTCCGGAGCCGTGTATACAGTGCTGGCCAAAAGTATTGGCACCCCTGCAATTCTGTCAGATAATACTCAGTTTCTTCCTGAAAATGATTGCAATCACAAATTCTTTGGTCTTATTATCTTCATTTAATTTGTCTTCAATGAAAAAAACACAAAAAGAATTGTCCTAAAGCCAAATTGGATATAATTCCACACCAAACCTAAAAAAGGGGATGGACAAAAGTATTGGCACCCTTTGAAAAATCATGTGATGCTTCTCTAATTTGTGTAATTAACAGCACCTGTAACTTACCTGTGGCACCTAACAGGTGTTGTCAATAACTAAATCACACTTGCAGCCAGTTAACATGGATTAAAGTTGACTCAACCTCTGTCCTGTGTCCTTGTGTGTACCACATTGAGCATGGAGAAAAGAAAGAAGACCAAAGAACTGTCTGAGGACTTGAGAAACCAAATTGTGAGGAAGCATGAGCAATCTCAAGGCTACAAGTCCATCTCCAAAGACCTGAATGTTCCTGTGTCTACCGTGCGCAGTGTCATCAAGAAGTTTAAAGCCCATGGTACTGTGGCTAACCTCCCTAGATGTGGACGGAAAAGAAAAATTGACGAGAGATTTCAACGCAAGATTGTGCGGATGGTGGATAAAGAACCTTGACTAACATCCAAACAAGTTCAAGCTGCCCTGCAGTCTGAGGGTACAACAGTGTCAACCCGTACTATCCATCGACGTCTGAATGAAAAGGACTGTATGGTAGGATAACCAGGAAGACCCCACTTCTTACCTCGAGACATAAAAAAGCCAGGCTGGAGTTTGCCAAAACTTACCTGAGAAAGCCTAAAACGTTTTGGAAGAATGTTCTCTGGTCAGATGAGACAAAAGTAGAGCTTTTGGGAAAAAGCATCAACATAGAGTGTACAGGAAAAAAAGAGGCATTCAAAGAAAAGAACACGGTCCCTGCAGTCAAACATGGCGGAGGTTCCCTGATGTTTTGGGGTTGCTTTGCTGCCTCTGGCACTGGACTGCTTGACCGTGTGCATGGCATTATGAAGTCTGAAGACTACCAACAAATTTTGCAGCATTATGTAGGGCCCAGTGTGAGAAAGCTGGGTCTCCCTCAGAGGTCATGGGTCTTCCAGCAGGACAATGACCCAAAACACACTTCCAAAAGCACTATAAAATGGTTTGAGAGAAAGCACTGGAGACTTCTAAGGTGGCCAGCAATGAGTCCAGACCTAAATCCTATAGAACACCTGTGGAGAGATCTCAAAATGGCAGTTTGGAGAAGGCACCCTTCAAATATCAGGGACCTGGAGCAGTTTGCCAAAGAAGAATGGTCTACAATTCCAGCAGAGCATTGTAAGAAACTCATTGATGGTTACCGGAAGCGGTTGTTCACAGTTATTTTGGCTAAAGGTTGTGCAACCAAGTATTAGGCTGAGGGTGCCAATACTTTTGTCCGGCCCATTGTTGGAGTTTTGTGTGAAATGATCAATGATTTGATTTTTGCTTCATTCTCTTTTGCGTTTTTTCCTTGCAAGCAAATTAAATGAAGATAATAAGACCAAAGAATTTGTGATTGCAATCATTTTCAGGAAGAAACTGAGTATTATCTGACAGAATTGCAGGGGTGCCAATACTTTTGGCCAGCACTGTATATCTCTAATTTAGAACGATGACTGCACTTCACTACAAGCTAATTGTGCTTGAGCATTGTTGAAGGTGATCTCTGAGAAATGTAGATGAATACACATTTAACACCTTCCTCTCTTGCAGTATATTTTAATCACAGGTAAAGTTCCCTGCCTTTAACCCCTTTCTGACATGGTAATACATTCCTGTGCCCTTGGCTTTATTGACCAGGGAGGTATTACGACATGGCGATCGCACACAGGTTGTGCGGGTGTGATAGCCGCCAGGTGTCAGCTGATTCTGACAGCTGGCACTCTGTGCCAGGAGCAGTGCCTGCACCGCTCTCCGCACTTTAACCCCCTAAATGCTGTGAAGACCTTGAGTCTTCCATGGGCATAACACTATTCAGACAACGCAGGGTGAGGGTAAAACAGTGTGGCAATACTTTATTGAACCACCAAACATATAGAACAGTCCCAGCAAACACCCAAGATGCCACAACATTGCACAGTCTCACCCGGCCGCTGGCCCGCCCAGAATAGATCAGCTGCAACTTCGGGACTTCCAGGGCCAGCTACCTCACTAGTGGCTCCCCACTTTTGGCGGGCTGCCACAGAGAGGAGGTAGCAGCAAGCTTAGGAAGCTGACAGTCCACCGAGGTACAGGGCAGGAGACCCGATGGTCCCACCTGGGCTTCTCCAAGAGCTTCAATGGGGTCAGATGACCGGCTGGTTCCAATCTGGCTTCTCCGAACGTCTCCATGGGTTCCAGGTGACCAGAGGGTCCCACCTGGCAACTCCAAACAACATATCCATGGGGCTAGATGACTTCATCGTCCCAACCTGGTTCCCCCAAATCTATCCATGGGTTCTCTGATGGTCAATGGAGCAGATCTATATCCTTCCAGTCATGGTCGTATACCCTTAGGCCGGAATCATGTAGAATGCAAATCTGGATTGAGCCATGCTATCCATCTGCTGTCCTGAAGAATGTCTATCTGATTCTCCATGATTCCCTTTTCAGCAGGATAGAAAACCCCTTTTTATATTTATATATGTGGCTAAGGTCATCAGTCACGTGGGGAGGGGGGGTACAGTGCTCAGGTCTCATTGGTTGAGCTAAATCCCCTGCTCTTGTAAATAAACTAGCTGACTTTAGTACAATTGATAATCAGCATATTAACAAACATTGTTTCCAAACCAAGAGTAGTCAATATTGTCAACACAAAGATAATAGTGTATTTCTCTTGGCTTAACAAATTTAGAAGTCTGGCTAATTAAGATTAGAAGCTGTGTGGTCACAAAAGCGATAAAAAGTCATGTGCCCAATAATGGTACCAATAAAAATGTCAACTTGTCCAGCAAAAAAACAAGTCCTTACATGACTGTCAGCCAAAATATGGAAAAAAGTTATAGCTCTCAAAATATGGCGATGCAAAAACTAGTCTCTGCAGAAAAAAAAAGCCTCCCAAAGATCGCAGTATAGCTGGGCTCACATTTATCCTGCTCTGAACGCTTATGCCGGGGTATCCGTGTAAATCTCTGAAATACGTGCTTCAGATGGAACCCTCGGCGGAAGATTCCCTGTAAGGAGGCAAATGGAGACGCCCTCTGGCCTGTGATCCCACGGTGTCCGTCTTTTCATTAGGCATGCATAAAAGTGCCTTCGGCCACAGTTTTGTGAACCTCCTTTATTTAAAAAAAAGAAAAAAGGACACCACTAAACAGAGGCCAGACGGAGTCCAGACTAACCCTGCTGCCTCATTAGAGTGAATGGATCCCTGGAGTTAGGGTTGTATTAGGACTTTAAAAAAAAAAGTCTCCGCCCCGCATGTTTTGCGTCTGTTATACAGCCAAAAAAAAAAAAAAACACGGGGGATTGCCTGCCATACACGAGCAATCCCCCACACTTTTCTTTTTGGGGGGTGTCTAACAGTGAAAATGCGTGGATTCGAGCATCTCACTCGAGCACCCGCTATACTTGGTGCATATCCAAGTACCCGATGCAAACTCAAGTAACGAGCACTTGCGCGCAAAACTAATGACAACTTATTCAACATGATGACCTAATGTTATTGTCAGGAAAGTATTAGTATCAGGAAAATGTTCTTCCATATCTGCCTGACATAGATGTTCACCCCCCTCCCTTATTCCCCTTCTGCTCAGCACAAAAGCCCCAATTAGCACACGCCTGAGAAATAGCTAATGCAAACGATGCCAGGCAAGGAGTGTTATAACTTTGTTAGGAAGCAAGCATCTTGTCTATGAAAGATGCAGGAGGTAATTAAAACACAGACCTGAGATAGATTGACACCTTCTCCCAGGCCAGAGTTTGGAGGAAAGAGGAAATGGTTCGTTAAGTTCAAAGGCACTCACAAACAATTCCCGGCCACCAGCCATAGCCAGATAGACTCCGATATGAAATATTATGAGTTCCATACGTCCGACAGTAACGAGACCCATATGTGTAGTGACCAAATCAGCCCAGGAATGTATAGGTAGTTTTCCAGGGCTGTAACCAAAATCAGGGAGCTGTAGCGCAAAAACACCAGAATAGCAGACTGCAGCTATGTGATGTGTGATATCTAAATAAAGATAAAATCATAAGGGAAAAAATGGCGTAGTTTGCAAGCTTCTGCGATCAACGAGCGATGAGTTATCACAGAAGTTAGCGTTTTTAATAAAAATGTACAGGCTGGAGACCGGCCCACATGATGTCACCACAAGGAGCGTGTGGGCAGATCTCCCCTTAGGTATAAGACAATCCATGGAGAAGACAGTAGCACTCATTGCCAGGGGCGGAATAAGAATTATTTTCAATAACAGCATAATCTAACTGGAGAGCCCCTCCTCCACCTATATTGAATCGTCTCAGCGATCGTATAGTGTAAGTTTTCTTCTTTCCTCCTGTTTATTTTATGTAACTGCATATGTATTTTAATGTCCCCTTTGTAACATCCTTGTATATATTTTTCCTAAACACTGCCTCCCTTTTGGATTAAATATAAAATTTAATAGTCCTGTTCCTTTTGTTCTGTAATAGTTCCCTTCCCCGAAGCCATATACGCTACCAAAATGTAGGCGTCCGGACTGTATGATATTTCAAACTCGGCCGGTGGTGGCAGAGAGAATTAATAATTGGGCTATCTTGAAGCTGACAATGACCGTACGGAGGGCGTTAAACACGAATTCAAGGCTGTGGAACCCAGGGTGTTGCGTCATACACTCACTGGTTGCTTACCGATACCAACGTAAAGAGTAGTCTGGATCGCGTGCTCACGACTCCGAACAAAATACGCACAGCATGACGGCACGGTGAGATATTGCATGATCTCCCCGGTGTCGTCCCTCTGTGTGTGTTGGAATTCCTGACAGTTATCAAATTCTGTGTCGTACCTCTGGGTTCAAAATGTTCACTGTACCCCTTGATAAAATCCTTGAGGGGTGTAGTTTCCAAAATGGTGTCACTGGTGGGCGGTTTCCACTGTTTGGGAAGCCTCTGATGCACCTAAATGCGACACAGCGTCCACTAATTATTCAACCAAATTTTACATTCAAAAAGTCAAATAGCGCTCCTTCCCTTCTGTGCCCAAGCAGTGGTTTTCCCCCACATATGGGGTATCGGCGTGCTCAGGAGAAATTGCACAACAAATTTTGGGGTCTAATTTTTTTCCTGTTATCCTTGCGAAAAAAAAAAAAAAAATTAAAAATGTGTACAATTTTTGTGAAAAAAAAGTTAAATGTTAATTGTTCCATATTCCAAAAATTCCTATGAAGCACCTGAAGGGTTAATAAACTTCTTGAATGTGGTGTTAAGCACCTTGAGGGGTGCATTTTTTAGAATGGTGTCACTTTTGGGCATTTTCTGTCATAAAGGCCTCTTAAAGTCACTTCAAATGTGATGTGGTCTCGAAAAAAAAAAAAAAATGGTTTTGTAAATTTTGTTGGAAAAATGAGAAATCGCTGGTCACCTTTTAACCCTTATAACTTCCTAACCAGCACAATTTCGGAACCAAAATATTTTTGATGTAAAGTAGACATGTGAGAAATGTTATTTATTAACTACTTTTGTGTGACATATCTCTCTGATTTAAGAACATGAAAATTCAAAGTTTGAAAATTGCAAAATTTTCGCCAAATTTCTGATTTTTTTTTCTCTTTTTTTCACAAAAAAAGCCAGTCATATCAAATTTTACCAGTATCATGAAGTACGAGATGTCACGAAAAAACAATTTCAATCAGTGGGATCCGTTGAAGCGTTCCAGAGGTATTACCTTAAAGTGGCCTGGTCATTAATGTGCAAACAACCTTGGGGGTAAAGGTGTTAATGTGGACTTGCACACCGAGCCCACACCTTTCCTTGCACATGATGGCTGATCTAATCAGTCATCATGTGCCTTAACAGCCATGAGTGGAGCAGTTTATCCACTTGCAGCTATTAACTGGTTAAATGTCTGTCAATCACTGATGGCAGGATTTAACACGTGCTGGCAGAAATTGCATCATTGGTCTCCCTGTCACGTGATTATGGGGTGCTGATGGTTTGTTATGACAACTGAGGGTCTGCAAACCACCCCCCCCCCTCCATGCCAGTCATTACAATCCTCCTATGAACACCAGCCCGTAGCCGGCGTACAGTATACAGCAGATCGTGACTTCTGCTATACATGGCACAGGCGATCAGACGATCCCAGCTTCAAGTCCCCTAAGGGGACTATTAAGTCGATGTGTTCTATTTTTCATACTTTTAAAACCTACGTTTAAACCCTCTTCCTTTTGCTCCATTAAAAACCATTTGAAAAAGTGCACATTTGGTATCAGCGTTCAGAAATGTCCTATTTATCTAAATATAAAAACAAGTAATCTGAGGGAAAAACTAACAAACCCTATACATGTTTGGTATCTGTGTACTCATACTGACCTGGAGAATAATATAACAAGGTCAGTTTTACCATATAGTGAACATGGGGTAAAAAAAAGCCCTCATATGACTATGGGGACAGAAAAATTAAAGGGTTATGGCTCTTGTAATAAGGGGAGGGAAAAACAAAAGCAGAAAATCACAAGGTCATGAAGGGGTTACATAGTAAACACTTTTCTAAATACCTTTTTGCTTGGTCTACTGCACTCAGGATTCCAAGATGGCGGCTACCATCAATTACAACCTGTCCTAGATCTGAGGACACGCGCTCTGAGTAGGAAAGGCTGTCAGGCACAAGACCAAGGGCAGAGCAGCGGCATTATGATCGCACATGCCCCCGTTCAGTCAGCCTGACCGTTTTACTGGGTCAGTCCTACTTCGTGTCCTGGCAGTTGCCATGTTTAAAATCCTGAGTGTGCAGTAGATAAAGCAAACCTCTGCTAAATGAAGGTATTCAGAAATAGGAATAGTTTGTAAATGTTTTATTACATTTCTTGGAGAACCCTTTTAAGCTTTTCACACACAATCTTGCAGACTAATCCTGCAAACAGGCTGCCAAGCAAGGAGCAAAACGCTCAATGGGGTGAAATGATCTGAGCAGCACAAAAGTCATTTTCAGCAGTGCGCCATCCTGTGTAATCAGTAAGTATCCCAACACAAATGATGCCGTCCACTATAATACGCCCTTCCGAATAGATCTACCCGAAAGAAAGAAAGGGGAGCAGAGAGATGCGTCTAAGGATTAATCCAAATAAAATCAGATTCTTTATTGAAACATTAGCAATATAAAATTGATATAAAGGAGAAGTGACAGAGTGCCACACCACCACAGGTATACAGGTTCCCACAAGCCGCAAACAATAATTATAGGACAGCGATCCAATGGTAGAACAGCCCCAAATTCATGCACCCCTCACTCAGTAATCAGGGCATAAACCTCTCCAACAAATAGAGAAAATACAGAGGTATAAAAGGCAGGCCAATCAGTATCAGACGGTATGAACTATGCTTCAAGTTAGAAAAAGGTAATTTTTATATATAGACCATCAGATATACGATTAGACCTATCACCTAAATGTAAACATATATAACCTGATGAAACGGCTATAGTATCAAGAGGGACAAAAGGAATGATTTCATAAATCCAGTAAAGATGACAAGTAATTCTTAGGGGAAACAAAATACATACATAGTGTGTAATCATATACAACCTGGTGGCGGGATGTAGGTACCCCCTGAGGAAGCCGACGCAAAACGCGCGTTGGGGTAACGTACATCCCACCACCAGGTTGCACAATAATTCTGCTATGTTTAACTGTTCAAGCAAAGTGGATGTGATTTCATGAGACGTGCGCCTGCTATTAGAATTCAACAAATAGTATTTTATGTTATTTATAAGTTAGTATTTATCTATATTCCTGTCTCTTCACCTGTTTTTGCAAGTGTTCTTCCTTTCCCTTTTCTTTCTTTGCTTTTCCCATACCTTTTCTTCCCCTCCTACCTTTTTAAATGTTTTATATATAAGGTATCTTATATGTATATCGTAACTCCTTTCTCTTGCTTATCTTGTCCATACCAATCTTTTCCATTTTCCCTCTATCCCTTTTTAATTTTTTCTTTTTCCTTACTTTTCTTTAATAAACTATATTTTTCCTTCCCCCTTCTCATCCTTAACCCTTTATTTTGCCTATATCTTTCATCCCTTTAAATTTTGCTTTTATTTTGTTCTTGTTTGCTTCTATAAAACTGTGTATTTATAATATGTATCCCCTCCTTTTTCTTTACCCCATTTATGTAAAAAATCCTTAATAAAAACTACTTTACCAAAAAAGGCGCTCACTGTGCACCCAAGGACGCTGCTGCGGTTTTGGTGCTTTTTTTTCTCTAGGTGCTTCTATGTGAAGCCTAAAAAAAAAGGCAGATACTATATTAAGTGCAGAATCAGTTTTTCTATACTATTAAAAGCACATTAAAAAAAGCGGCTTCACACCTGCACCAAAAATGCATCAAATAAGGGGGAGAAGATTGTTATTGCGTAGTTTGGTGCCGACATCTGCTGAAAACAAAAAACACAGTATTTCTGCAACGTGTGAACTCGCCCTTACAGAAACAAAAAAAGTCATATGTCATGTAGTGAAGCTACATAAAGATGAGAAAGTTCTGGCGGCTCCGACTGTGAATGAAGGAACAAAAAATAATTCACAGGTCCCAACTAGAGAGGAGCAGGACGCACAGATGACGTTGCGCTGCCCCGGGTGATCAAAAGCCGCCGGGGACACCGGAAGATAAGAGACTCGCGGCCTCCTGTCCAGCCGCCCAGTACCACTCATCTGGACGCTGGACCAGAGACCCGTGAATTGATCCGCTCATCTCTAGTCCCAACCATCCCGGACACAGCAGCCAGTCCCAGATTTGGGTCTTCGCCCTGCAGTCTCAAGCGTCTGCTGAGTCCCTCACTGCCAGAGCCCCTCTGACAACTCTTCCTGCCGGGGGATAAAGATAATGGTAAATGGCTGTGGATTGGGGTGTGGCCAGTGGCCAAAAATTGCCGTGGCGTGCCACATGAGGTGTCCCTCTTTCGGTTATTCAAAAGTTGGGAGGTATGGTAACGTCATCTCTTAACCATCTAACATAATGTAAGTGTTGTATCTAATCTACGGTGGTGTACCGACTATTATAACAATGTAGCAAACCCTATTCCTAGTGTCAGAAAACCTGGATAACGTGTTACTTATTCAGTGTAACAGGCTCTAAGTGAAGATGGTCTTTAATGTGCCTTTTTGGCTTGCACCACCCATGGTATCACCACTGTGTGTGTAATGTATACTTCGCAGATACAGAGGATTATAATGTAAAAGTCAGTTTATTTGAGATAAACTTGAGTCAAACTGGCGTTCAGCAGATTAATCTGAATAATCTGTAATTGTTTTTGCTATGTATACCCCTTTCACATCATGGAATAAATGGCGCTATAATAAATAAGAATAATTAATGTGCTGTAATATATTTCTGGGATAGTTTCACAGAAACCAGCCTGAGGGGTCTGGTGGCTTTTGGGCAGCTGATCTGCTCTCAGGATGTCCCCAGGGCAGGCTGTGGAGTCTACGGAAGCTGCAGCAACAAGCGGCTGACCAGAGGTTCCTTTTGAAATAACATGAAGGGGATGATTAATGGAAATCAATGAGTCTACAGTCATATTCTGTTCCTCTAAGATCTAGATATTAACATGTAGTTTAATAGTAGGTGGCATTGTGGAGAAATCCAGGTCTTTGTACCGCTGCCTGCAGGTAGTAATGGTTTAAGGGGCTGGAGCCATTGCCAGTTGATGAGAGAATCCTAGGAAATTCTGTAGTCACCGTGCCTTCATGGCACTGCACCAGAGCACAGCTTGGCATACTAAGTGGTGACGAGCCGCCTGAGGCCTGTGCCTAGTTTCCTTTGGTGGCCCCTGTAATATCAGCACTTAGTATCTGATTCATCAGGACTTAAGCCTGGTTTAGAAGTTATTCCAAAATGTTGCAACACTTGGAATTTCCTTGCTAATTCTGGCCAGATATGCCAAAGTGAGCAGAGGAAGGGCGGGACGGGGCATGTGGAAGCCCACGCGACAGATTCTTTAAAAATTCACTTTTGTGGCATAACCTTACACCAGAAATGTCCTCCAGCCCCGCACACCAATAAGATGTTCCATCATTATGTGGCATGCATCTCTTAACGAATTAGGTGCATTTACTCCTGCTCACCCATCATTAAGACTTGTGAACACAATGCCAGGCTTAATGAATGGGGCCCTTAATGTACTGGGGGTGGGGGGTTAATGGGAAGAATACTGTTAGAGTAGAATGGAGCAGCACTGGAACAAGAAAAATGTGCATTATTATCTTGTAAAATGTTTCCTTTTATTGGACATCATAGGATCGATGGCTGGTATAATGGGGCATTATGACTTAAGGCAATGTGGCTGCAATGAAACAATATGCCTGTGGGCACTATAAGCGTTATTTTGAGGCACTATTAGGTCTATTCTTCAAACAGTTTCTAGAGTAAAAATACTTGAACTGTCATAAGATTTTTGTGCACTTTTGATGTTATTGTGCCAGTCCAGCCCAGCCCAGCTTCGCCAACTTATTGATATGTATGGGAAATAACGACCGTGACATACAGTTGCACCAAATTCATTCACCCCTGAGCCTGTTTTCACCTTGCTGACCAGTGTCACTTTATGTTTTAATAATTCTGGAACTCTTCAACCAATCCCAGTTATTGTGAGATTGTTTCTCCGAGACACATTATAATTTATGTTAGTCATAAATTTAGGTCCAAAGTTTTTTTTGCATTTATTAGTGAAAATATCGGAATTTTGTCGAAAATTTAGAAAATTTTGCAATTTTCACACTTTCAATTTTTATATCCTTAAAGCAGTTAGTCATGCTGTACAAAATAATTTCTAAATAACATTTCCCATGTATCTACTTTACATCTGCATCATGTTTTATTTTTTTTTTTTAAGAAGTTAGAAGGGTTAAAAGTTTATCAGCAATTTCTAATTTTTCCAACAAAATTTACAAAACTTTTTTTTAGGGACCACATCAGGTTTGATGTGACCTTAAAGGGCCTCTAACACAGAAAATGCCCAAAAGTGACATCTTTTTAAAAAATGCATCACTCAAAGCGCTCAAAACCACATTCAAGAAGTTTATTAACCCTTCAGATGCTTCAGAGGAATTGAAGAAACGTGGAAGTAAAAAATGAACATTTTAATTTTTCCCACAAAAAATGTTCATTTATCCCCAAATTTTACATTTTTACAAGGGTAATAGGAGAAAATAAACCGTTCATTTTTTCTGTAATTTCTCATGAGTACGCCGACAACCCATATGTGGTGGACAACTACTGTTTGGGTGCATTGCAGTGCTCGGAAAAGAAGGCGCGCCATTTGACTTTTGTAGTGCAAAATTGGCTGGAATAGATAGTTCACACCATGTCGCGAGTGCAGAGCCCCTGATGTGTCTAAACAGTCGAAACCCCCCCCACAAGTGACCCTATTTTGGAAACTACACCCCTCAAAGAATTTATCTAGAGGTGTGGTGAGCAGCTTGAACCCACAGGTACTTCCAGGTACTTCACAGAATTTTATAATGATCCGTGTAAATGAAAAATTACATTTTTCCAACAAACATGTTCCTTTTGCCCCAAATTTTTCATTTTCACAAGATTAACAAGAGAAAATGGACCATACAATTTGTTGTGCAATTTTTCCTGAGTACCCCATGTGTGGTGGAAAAATACTGTTTGCGTGCATGGCAGAGCTTGGAAGGGAAGGAGTGCCAATTCAATTTTGGCTGGAACAGATTGCGGATGCCATGTCACATTTAAAAGCCACTGACATGCCAAAACAGCAGAAACCCCATTTTGGAAACTATACCTTTTGAGGAATTCATCTAGTGGTCTCGTGTGCATTTTTAACCCTCGAGCCTCAGAATTGTATAACTTTGGGCTGAGTCAATGGAAAATTACCATTTTTTCCTCTAAAATGTTACTTTGGCCTCAAGTTTTCAATTTTCAAAAGGCATAATAGGAGAAAATGGACCATCAGGGTATCCATCTAAATCTCCAAATGACGATTCAGATGAAACCCCGAGTGATCCATTCACTATAATGAGGCAGCAGAGATATTCTGGACTCCATCTGGTCTCTGTTCAGTGTTGTTCTTCTTTTCAGAAGTGCACAAAACTGTTGTCAATCGCACTTTTATGCACGCCTAAAAAGACGGACACCGCCGGATCATAGGCCAGACAGAGTCCACAGTGCCTCCATCTGCCTCATTGTAGGGAATCTTCCCCCCAGGGGTTCTGTCTGAATCGTGTATTTCAGAGATTTACACGTAAACCCCATTGTAAGCGCTCAGTGCAGAATAAATGTGCGCCGAGCATTTCTGCGATTTTTGGGAGGCTAAATGAACAAATCAACAGCAGGTGAAGAATTTGTTTTATTTATTTTTTACGCCGTTCCTCATGTGGTATAAGTGATTAGACAACTTTACTCTCTGGGTCGGTGCGATTGCAGCGATTACAGCGATCGCTTCATGTTTGGCAGCTGTCACACACTAAAAGATGCTTTTTTTTTTTTGAGAACTATAATTTTTCTACATTTCTGCCAACAGTCATGTGAGGGCTTATTTTTTGCGGGATGAGTTGGCGTTTTCATTGGTACCATTTTCAGACACATGACATTTTTTGATTGCTTTCTTTTCCAATTTTTGGGAGGTAGAATGAACAAAAACAGAAATTGTTAACTATTGTGACAGAATAGATGTGGTTGTTCCAGACGCGGCAATATGTTAACTTTTTTGTTTATTTTTGTTTTTACATAAAAATATGTATTTATGGGTATAATTTTTTTTATTCCTTTTTCATTATTTTGTGATTTTTAAATAAAATATTTTTACTATTTTTTTATTCTTTTTTTTTTCTTAGTTCCTCTATGGGACTTTAACTTTTAGCAGTCTGATCACTGGTATAATGCATTGCAATGCACTACCATTGCAATGCTTTATACCTGTTTGAGAAAAACATGCGTATGTGTCTTTTTATATAATGTATGTAAACTTCTGGTTTCAACTGTATGTCCGTAGGAGAGGAAAGTGAAGCCAGTGCTGATTGTCACGCCAAAGATGGCTGCCCTCCTATTATATAAATCTCACTTTAACTCCACCACCAGCCTATCACATTCCTAGTTCCACATCCAACCTCCATATCAAACCCAGTAATAAATCCTTGTCAGGACCTCAATAAACCCAGCCTTTTTGAGGCCTAGTTCTGTACGGCCATTAATAATGCACTGGTGTAAATAATATGTGTGAGGTAAATTGTGTGGAAAACCGGATTGTAATCAAGCTATGATTTCTTCAATTGGACTGCAATGTCCTGGACCATACGACTTGTACCAGTCATGTGACTTATGCTGCCCCAGGACTACAGCCATATTGGCCAAAGCTGTGATATCACAGAGGCACATACCAGCATGTGGAAGCATGGCGACATAGCGATGACATCACAATGGCAGGTGCCGGAATGTGGAATCCTTGACAGCGATGACATCACAATAGATGGCAGCTTGTGGAATCTTCATGACATAGTGATGACATCACAATGGCAGGTGGCTACATAAACAGGAGCGCAGCTCAGGTGCTTTGCACTCGCTCACTGCAGGTGAGAGGAGACACACGGGAGCTCACAAACCACAAGGAAGGCAAGAAGAATCAATTGGAGAATAGGGACAGGAGAAGCCAAGAAGAACAGAATAACCCGCTTCTTAGGCTTCACTGAGCCATGACACGACTGACAGGATGGAAGCGGAGGAGGAGACCCAGGACCCAGTCACATCCACCTGACTGATGAGAAAGGTGAGAAATTATGTAGATTATGTAGCAGCATTACAACTATTCTCGTTACCCATAGCAACCAGTCAGAGCTCAGCTTTATTAAAGGGGTATTCCCATCTCCAAAATCCTCTCCCAATATGGAGTAGGTGTAATAATATTAGCAAATACATCCGATTAGAAATGTAGAATAGTTTTTCTGATTCGCTATGTCTCTTCCCTCATGTGCAGGCATTGCAGGACTTTAGCTATCCATGGTTACGACCAATGATATAGCGATAGTTAATTAGCTAGTTGCTAGTGGTCGTAACCATGGATACCTAAGGTCCTGCAATGCCTGCACACGAGGAAAGAGACATAGTGAATCAGAAAAACTATTCTACATTTCTAATTGGAGGCATTTGCTAATATTATTATTATTACTACACCTACTACATATTGGGATAGGATCTTGGAGATGGGAATACCCTTTTAATCTCTGATTGCTATGGGTAACTAGGAGAGTTTTTTGTTGCTCAGCTTTGATAAGGGGTGACAGTTTTTACTAGACTAAGTGGATATCATTGGTGCAACCAGTGCAGCTGCACAGGGGGCTAATAGGTTAGGGGGCCACTCACCTTCATTTTGTTAATTCTGTGTATTGCTGTAGCAGTGCTGTCCACGTATATATTGATGCCGTGAGGCAGGGGAGTACGTAGAAATCATGATGCCCCATAGCAGAAGTTATAGTTGGGGCCTCCCCCTTCAAAGAAAAAAAAATGATATATGTCGGGGTCACAGAAGAGCATATCTCAATTTTCTAGCCTTTACATAGTAATTTTCCTCCTGCTGAAGTCCTCAATTCCTCTCTCATTGCCACCATAAAGTATGATGCCAACAGAAGTGCCCCCCAAATACAGTATGATACCCCCATGGTGAATTCCTCCACCTTAGCCTCCACATGTACAGTAGGGTCATCAAACTGTGCCCCCCCCCCTCAACTCCCAAGGAAAAGTAATGTGACCACAACACAGTGTGATCCCCCAACTGTGCCCCCCCACACAGCCCTCTATGCAGTGTAATGGGCCTACATACAGTATAATGGCCCCACACTGTATAATAGTCCGCACTAGCCCTCCAAACAGTATAATGGACCCCACATAGGTCAAAGAGTAATATTCAGCTCACCCTTGAAGGATTCCCAGCGGGTTCCATATAACGAAGCACAGGATCCAGTCTCTGGCAGATGTAGAAGCAAGGTGAACGAATTGAAGTGAAGATCCAAATCCAGTATAAAAAAAAGTCTTTATTAGAACGATTGAAACAATGACATTGTTGTGACACACCATTAAGGTGTAGTTGATTGAAAATATTGTTTCCCCGTCATTTTCTGTGGCCAAATATTTTCCTATTGATAAAGCTATATGATGAATTATTTTGTGTGAGTTAAACTTATGTTTTTATTGACAACAATTTGGAGAACACAAAAGATTTTGATTGTTTTTTAACTCATTGTTTAGGAGGAGGTATGGCAACTAAAATACGATCATTAAAGGGGTAAATGCTTCTTGTGGCGCTTATATTATGGGTTCAATAATTTAACATTTTTATATAGAGAATTGTTTAAATGCTACTTCTGCGTCTTAAATTTTTATACCATTAAAAACTGACAGGTCATCGGATCCGGGCCCGTTTGCCCACCTGACAATAGGTCATCGGATCGGGGCGCATATGCCCACTGGTCAACAGGTCATCGGATCCAGTCCCGTTTTCCATCCGGAAAACAGGTCATCAGATCGGGGCCCATCTGTCCACCGGACAACAGGTCATCGAATCCGGGCCCGTCTGCCCACCGGACAACAGGTCATCGGACCGGGGCCCTTCTGCCCACCGGACAATAGGCCATCGGATCCAGTCCCGTTTTCCCATAGGAAAACAGGTCATCGGATCGGGGCCCATCTGTCCACGGGACAACAGGTCATCGGATCCGGGCCCGTTTGCCCACCTGACAATAGGTCATCGGATCGGGGCACATATGCCCACTGGACAACAGGTCATCGGATCCAGTCCCTTTTTCCCACCGGAAAACAGGTCATCGGATCGGGGCCCATCTGTCCACCGGACAACAGGTTGTCGGATTGAAGCCCATCTGCCCACCGGACAATAGGTCATCGGATCCAGTCCCGTTTTCCAACCGGACAACAGGTCATCGGATCGGGGCCCATCTGCCCACCGGACAACAGGTCATCGGACCGGGGCCCTTCTGCCCACCGGACAATAGGCCATCGGATCCAGTCCCGTTTTCCCATAGGAAAACAGGTCATCGGATCGGGGCCCATCTGTCCACGGGACAACAGGTCATCGGATCCGGGCCCGTTTGCCCACCTGACAATAGGTCATCGGATCGGGGCACATATGCCCACTGGACAACAGGTCATCGGATCCAGTCCCTTTTTCCCACCGGAAAACAGGTCATCGGATCGGGGCCCATCTGTCCACCGGACAACAGGTTGTCGGATTGAAGCCCATCTGCCCACCGGACAATAGGTCATCGGATCCAGTCCCGTTTTCCAACCGGACAACAGGTCATCGGATCGGGGCCCATCTGTCCACCGGACAACAGGTCATCGGATCCGGGCCCGTCTGCCCACCGGACAACAGGTCATCGGATCAGGGTCCATCTGCTCACCGGACAACAGGTCATCGGATCGGGGCCCGTCTGCCCACCGGACAATAGGTCATCGGATCCAGTCCCGTTTTCCCACCTGAAAACAGGTCATCGGATCGGGGCCCATCTGTCCACCGGACAACAGGTCATCGGATCCGGTCCCGTCTGCCCACTGAACAACAGGTCATCAGATCGGGGCCCGTCTGCCCACCGGACAATAGGCCATCGGATCCAGTCCCGTTTTTCCACCGGAAAACAGTTCATCGGATCGGGGCCCATCTGTCCACCGGACAACAGGTCATCGGATCCGGGCCCGTTTGCCCACCGGACAATAGGTCATCGGATTGGGGTGCATATGCCCACTGGACAACAGGTCATCGGATCCAGTCCCGTTTTCCCACCGGAAAACAGTTCATCGGATTGGGGCCCATCTGTCCACCGGACAACAGGTCATCGGATCCGGGCCCATCTGCCCACCGGACAAGAGGTCATCGGATCGGGGCCCGTCTACCCACCGGACAATAGGCCATCGGATCCAGTCCCGTTTACCCACCGGAAAACAGGTCATCGGATCGGGGCCCATCTGTCCACCGGACAACAGGTTGTCGGATCGGGGCCCATCTGCCCACCGGACAACAGGTCATCGGATCGGTGCCCATCTGTCCACCGGACAACAGGTTGCCTGATCGGGACCCATCTGCCCACCGGACAACAGGTCATCGGATCGGGGCCTATCTGTCCACTGGACAACAGGTCATCGGATCCAGTCCCGTTTTCCCACTTGAAAACAGGTCATCGGATCGGGGCCCATCTGTCCACCGGACAACAGGTCATCGGAACCAGACCCGTCTGCCCACCGGACAACAGGTCATCCGATCGGGGCCAATCTGCCCACTGGACAACAGGTCATCGGATCGGGGGCCCATCTGCCCACCGGACAACAGGTCATCGGATCGGGGCCTATCTGTCCACTGGACAACAGGTCATCGGATCCAGTCCCGTTTTCCCACTTGAAAACAGGTCATCGGATCGGGGCCCATCTGTCCACCGGACAACAGGTCATCGGAACCGGACCCGTCTGCCCACCGGACAACAGGTCATCCGATCGGGGCCAATCTGCCCACCGGACAACAGGTCATCGGATCGGGGCCCATCTGTCCACCGGACAACAGGTCATCGGAACCGGACCCGTCTGCCCACCGGACAACAGGTCATCCGATCGGGGCCAATCTGCCCACCGGACAACAGGTCATCGGATCGGGGCCCATCTGTCCACGGGACAACAGGTCATCGGATCCGGGCCCGTTTGCCCACCTGATAATAGGTCATCGGATCGGGGCGCATATGCCCACTGGACAACAAGTCATCGGATCCAGTCCCGTTTTCCCACCGGAAAACAGGTCATCGGATCGGGGCCCATCTGTCCACCGGACAACAGGTTGTCGGATCGGGGCCCATCTGCCCACCGGACAACAGGTCATCGGATCGGTGCCCGTCTGTCCACCGGACAATAGGTTGTCGGATCGGGACCCATCTGCCCACCGGACAACAGGTCATAGGCCCCGATCCGATCTGTCCACTGGACAACAGGTTGTCGGATTGGGACCCATCTGCCCACCGGAAAACAGGTCATCGGATTGGGGCCCATCTGCCCACCGGACAACAGGTCATCGGATCCGGGCCCTTCTGCCCACCGGACAACAGGTCATCGGATCGGGGCCCGTCTGCCCACCGGACAATAGGCCATCGGATCCAGTCCCGTTTTCCCATGGGAAAACAGACCATAGAATTGGAGCCCATCTGTCCACGGGACAACAGGTCATCGGATCCGGGCCCGTTTGCCCACCTGACAATAGGTCATCGGATCGGGGCGCATATGCCCACTGGACCACAGGTCATCGGATCCTGTCCCGTTTTCCCACCGGAAAAGAGGTCATCGGATCGGGGCCCATCTGTCCACCGGACAACAGGTTGTCGGATTGAAGCCCATCTGCCCACCGGACAATAGGTCATCGGATCCAGTCCCGTTTTCCAACCGGACAACAGGTCATCGGATCGGGGCCCATCTGTCCACCGGACTACAGGTTATCGGATCCGGGCCCGTCTGCCCACCGGACAACAGGTCATTGGATCAGGGACCATCTGCTCACCGGACAACAGGTCATCGGATCGGGGCCCGTCTGCCCACCGGACAATAGGCCATCGGTTCCAGTCCCGTTTACCCACCAGAAAACAGGTCATCGGATCGGGGCCCATCTGTCCACCGGACAACAGGTTGTCGGATCGGGGCCCATCTGCCCACCGGACAACAGGTCATCAGATCGGTGCCCAACTGTCCACCGGACAACAGGTTGCCTGATCGGGACCCATCTGCCCACCAGACAACAGGTCATCGGATCGGGGCCTATCTGTCCACTGGACAATAGGTCATCGGATCCAGTCCCGTTTTCCCACTTGAAAACAGGTCATTGGATCGGGGCCCATCTGTCCACCGGACAACAGGTCATCGGAACCGGGCCCGTCTGCCCACCGGACAACAGGTCATCGGATCGGGGCCCGTCTGCCCACCGGACAACAGGTCATCGGATCGGGGCCCGTCTGCCCATCGGACAACAGGTCATCGGATCGGGGCCCATCTGCCCACCGGACAACAGGTCATCGGACCGGGGCCCTTCTGCCCACCGGACAATTGGCCATCGGATCCAGTCCCGTTTTCCCATAGGAAAACAGGTCATCGGATCGGGGCCCTTCTGTCCACGGGACAACAGGTCATCGGATCCGGGCCCATTTGCCCACCTGACAATAGGTCATCGGATCGGGGCGCATTTGCCCACTGGACAACAGGTCATCGGATCCAGTCCCTTTTTCCCACCGGAAAACAGGTCATCGGATCGGGGCCCATCTGTCCACCGGACAACAGGTTGTCGGAGTGAAGCCCATCTGCCCACCGGAAAACAGGTCATCGGATCGGGGCCCATCTGTCCACCGGACAACAGGTTGTCGGATCGGGGCCCATCTGCCCACCGGACAACAGGTCATCAGATCGGTGCCCAACTGTCCACCGGACAACAGGTTGCCTGATCGGGACCCATCTGCCCACCGGACAACAGGTCATCGGATCTGGGCCTATCTGTCCACTGGACAATAGATCATCGGATCCAGTCCCGTTTTCCCACTTGAAAACAGGTCATTGGATCGGGGCCCATCTGTCCACCGGACAACAGGTCATCGGAACCGGGCCCGTCTGCCCACCGGACAACAGGTCATCGGATCGGGGCCCGTCTGCCCACCGGACAACAGGTTATCGGATCGGGGCCCGTCTGCCCATCGGACAACAGGTCATCGGATCGGGGCCCATCTGCCCACCGGACAACAGGTCATCGGACCGGGGCCCTTCTGTCCACGGGACAACAGGTCATCGGATCCGGGCCCATTTGCCCACCTGACAATAGGTCATCGGATCGGGGCGCATTTGCCCACTGGACAACAGGTCATCGGATCCAGTCCCTTTTTCCCACCGGAAAACAGGTCATCGGATCGGGGCCCATCTGTCCACCGGACAACAGGTTGTCGGAGTGAAGCCCATCTGCCCACCGGACAATAGGTCATCGGATCCAGTCCCGTTTTCCAATCGGACAACAGGTCATCGGATCGGGGCCCATCTGTCCACCGGACAACAGGTTATCGGATCCGGGCCCGTCTGCACACCGGACAACAGGTCATCGGATCGGGGCCCATCTGCACACCGGACAACAGGTCATCGGATCGGGGCCCATCTGCTCACCGGACAACAGGTCATCGGATCGGGGCCCGTCTGCCCACCGGACAATAGGTCATCGGATCCAGTCCCGTTTTCCCACCTGAAAACAGGTCATCGGATCGGGGCCCATCTGTCAACTGGACAACAGGTCATCAGATCCGGGCCCGTCTGCCCACTGGACAACAGGTCATCGGATCAGGGCCCATCTGCCCACCGGACAACAGGTCATCGGATCGGGGCCCGTCTGTCCACCGGACAATAGGCCATCAAATCCAGTCCCGTTTTCCCACCGGAAAACACTTCATCGGATCGGGGCCCATCTGTCCACCGGACAACAGGTCATCGGATCCAGGCCCGTTTGCCCACCTGACAATAGGTCATCAGATCGGGGTGCATATGCCCACTGGACAACAGGTCATCGGATCCCGTCCCGTTTTCCCACTGGAAAACCGGTCATCAGATCGGGGCCCATCTGTCCACCGGACAACAGGTCATCGGATCCGGGCCCGTCTGCCCACCGGACAACAGGTCATCGGATCGGGGCCCATCTGTCCACCGGACAACAGGTCATCGGACCGGGGCCCGTGTGCTCACCGGACAATAAGCCATCGGATCCAGTCCCGTTTTCCCATAGGAAAACAGGTCATCGGATCGGGGCCCATCTGTCCACGGGACAACAGGTCATCGGATCCGGGCCCGTTTGCCCACCTGACAATAGGTCATCGGATCGGGGCGCATATGCCCACTGGACAACAGGTCATCGGATCCAGTCCCGTTTTCCCAGCGGAAAACAGGTTATCGGATCGGAGCCCATCTGTCCACCGGACAACAGGTCATCGGATCCGGTCCCGTCTGCCCACTGGACAACAGGGCATCGGATCGGGGCCCGTCTGCCCACCGGACAATAGGCCATCGGATCCAGTCCCGTTTTCCCACCGGAAAACAGTTCATCGGATCGGGGCCCATCTGTCCACCGGACAACAGGTCATCGGATCCGGGCCCGTTTGCCCACCGGACAATAGGTCATCGCATCGGGGTGCATATGCCCACTGGACAACAGGTCATCGGATTGGGGCCCATCTGCCCACCGGACAACAGGTCATCGGATCCGGGCCCTTCTGCCCACCGGACAACAGGTCATCGGATCGGGACCCATCTGCCCACCGGACAACAGGTCATCGGATCGGGGCCCGTCTGCCCACCGGACAATAGGCCATCGGATCCAGTCCCGTTTTCCCATGGGAAAACAGGTCATCGAATTGGAACCCATCTGTCCACGGGACAACAGGTCATCGGATCCGGGCCCGTTTGCCCACCTGACAATAGGTCATCGGATCGGGGCGCATATGCCCACTGGACCACAGGTCATCGGATCCAGTCCCGTTTTCCAACCGGACAACAGGTCATCGGATCGGGGCCCATCTGTCCACCGGACTACAGGTTATCGGATCCGGGCCCCTCTGCCCACCGGACAACAGGTCATTGGATCAGGGCCCATCTGCTCACCGGACAACAGGTCATCGGATATGGGCCCGTCTGCCCACCGGACAATAGGTCATCGGATCCAGTCACGTTTTCCCATCTGAAAACAGGTCATCGGATCGGGGCCGATCTGTCCACCGGACAACAGGTCGTCAGATCCGGGCCCGTCTGCCCACTGGACAACAGGTCATCGGATCGGGACCCATCTGCCCACTGGACAACAGGTCATCGGATCCGGGTCCGTTTGCCCACCTGACAATAGGTCATCGGATCGGGGCTCTTATGCCCACTGGACAACAGATCATCGGCTCCAGTCCCGTTTTCCCACCTGAAAACAGGTCATCGGATCGGGGCCCATCTGTCCACCGGACAACAGGTCATCGGAACCGGGCCCGTCTGCCCACCGAACAACAGGTCATCGGATCCAGTCCCGTTTTCCCACCGGAAAACAGGTCATCGGATCGGGGCCCATCCGTCCACCGGACAACAGGTTGTCGGATTGAAGCCCATCTGCCCACCGGACAATAGGTCATCGGATCCAGTCCCGTTTTCCAACCGGACAACAAGTCATCGGATCGGGGCCCATATGTCCACCGGACAACAGGTCATCGAATCCAGGCCCGTTAGCCCAACTAACAATAGGTCATCTGATCGGGGCTAATAAGCCCACTGGACAACAGGTCATCTGATCCAGTCCCGTTTTCCCACCGGACAACAGGTCATCGGATCGGGGCCCATCTGCCCATCGGATCGGGGCCCGTCTGCCCACCGGACAATAGGCCATCGGATCCAGTCCCGTTTTCCCACCGGAAAACAGGTCATCGGATAGGGGCCCATCTGTCCATCGGACAACAGGTCATCGGATCCGGGCCCGTTTGCCCACCTGACATTAGGTCATCGGATCGGGGCGCATATGCCCACTGGACAACAGGTCATCGGATCCAGTCCCGTTTTCCCACCTGAAAATAGGTCATCGGATCGAGGCCTATCTCTCCATCGGACAACAGGTCATCGGATTCAGTCCCGTTTTCCCACCGGACAACAGGTCATCGGATCGGGAACCATCTGCCCACCGGACAACAGGTCATCAGATCGGGGCCCGTCTGCCCGCGAGACAATAGTCCATCGGATCCAGTCCCTTTTTCCCATCGGAAAACAGGTCATCGGATTGGGGCCCATCTGTCCCCGGGACAACAGGTCATCGGATCCGGGCCCGTTTGCTCACTTGACATTAGGTCATCGGATCGGGGCGCATATGCCCACTGGACAACAATTCATCGGATCCAGTCCCATTTTCCCATCTGAAAACAGGTCATCGGATCGGGGCTCACCTGTCCACCGGACAACAGGTCATCGGATCCGGGCCCGTTTGCCCACCTGACAATAGGTCATCGGATGGCGGCTCATATGCCCACTGGACAACAGGTCTTCGGATCCAGTCCCGTTTTCCTACCTGAAAACAGGTCATCAGATCGGGGCCCATCTGTCCACCGGACAGCAGGTCATCGGATCCGGGCCCGTCTGCCCACCGGACAACAGGTCATCGGATCGGGGCCCATCTACCCACCGGACAACAGGTCATCGGATCGGGGCCCGTCTGCCCACCGGACAATAGGTCATCGGATCCAGTCCCGTTTTCCCATCTGAAAACAGGTCATCGGGTCGGGACCCATCTGCCCACTGGACAACATGTCATCGGATCGGGGCCCGTCTGCCCGCCAGACAATGGGCCATCGGATCCAGTCCCGTTTTCCCATCAGAAAACAGGTCATCGGATCGGGGTCCATCTGTCCACGGGCCAACAGGTCATCGGATCCGGGCCCATTTGCCCACCTGACAATAGGTCATCGGATCGGGGCGCATATGCCCACTGGACAACAGGTCATCGGATCCAGTCCCGTTTTCCCACCTGAAAGCAGGTCATCGGATCGGAGCCCATCTCTCCACCGGACAACAGGTCATCGGAACCGGGCCCTTCTGACTACCGGACAACAGGTCATTGGATTGGGGCCCATCTGCCCACCGGACAACAGGTTATCGGATCGGGGCCCGTCTGCCCACCGGACAATAGGCCATCGGATCCAGTCCCGTTTACTCACCGGAAAACAGGTCATCGGATCGAGGCCCATCTGTCCACGTGACAACAGGTCATCGGATCCGGGCCCATTTGCCCACCTGACAATAGGTCATCGGATCGGGGAGCATATGCCCACTGTACAACAGGTCATCGGATCCAGTCCCGTTTTCCCACCTAAAAACAGGTAATCGGATCGGGGCCCATCTCTCCACCGGACAACAGGTCTTCGGATCGGGACCCATCTGCCGACCGGACAACAGGTCATTGGATCCAGTCCCGTTTTCCCACCGGAAAACAGGTCATCAGATCGGGGCCCATCTGTCCACCGGACAGCAGGTCATCGGATCCGGGCCCGTCTGCCCAAGGGACAACAGGTCATCGGATCGGGGCCCATCTACCCACCGGACAACAGGTCATCGGACCGGGGCCCGTCTGCCCACCGGACAATAGGCCATCGGATCCAGTCCCGTTTTCCCATAGGAAAACAGGTCATCGAATCGGGGCCCATCTGTCCACGGGACAACAGGTCAACGGATCCAGTCCCGTTTTCCCACAGGAAAACAGGTCATCGGATCGGGGCCCATCTGTCCACGGGATAACTGGTTGTCGGATTGAAGCCCATCTGCCCACCGGACAATAGGTCATCGGATCCAGTCCCGTTTTCCAACCGGACAACAGGTCATCGGATCGGGGCCCATCTGTCCACCAGACAACAGGTTATCGGATCCGGGCCCGTCTGCCCTCCGGACAACAGGTCATCGGATCGGGGCCCATCTGTCCACCGGACAACAGTTAATCGGATCCGGTCCCGTCTACCCACTGGAGAACAGGTCATCGGATCGGGGCCCGTCTGCCCACCGGACAAAAGGCCATCGGATCCAGTCCCGTTTTACCACCGGAAAACAGTTCATCGGATCGGGGCCCATCTGCCCACCGGACAACCGGTCATCGGAACCGGGCCCGTCTGCCCACCGGACAGCAGGTCATCGGAACCAGTCCCGTTTTCCCACCGAAAAACAGGTCATCAGATCGGGCCCATCTGTCCACCGGACAACAGGTCATCGGACCGGGGCCCGTCTGCCCACCGGACAATAGGCCATCGGATCCAGTCCCGTGTTCCCATAGGAAAACAGGTCATCGGATCAGGGCCCATCTGTCCACGGGACAACAGGTCATCGGATCCAGTCCCGTTTTCCCACCGGAAAACAGGTCATCGTCCCGTTTTCCCACCGGAAAACAGGTCATCAGATCGGGCCCATCTGTCCACCGGACAACAGGTCATCGGAACGGGGCCCATCTGTCCACCGGACAACAGGTCATCGGATCCAGTCCCGTTTTGACACCGGAAAACAGGTCATCGGATCGGGGCCCATCTGTCCACCGGACAACAGGTTGTCGGACTGAAGCCCAGCTGCCCACTGGACAATAGGTAATCGGATCCAGTCCCGTTTTCCAACCGGACAACAAGTCATCGGATCGGGGCCCATCTGTCCACCAGACAACAGGTTATCGGATCCGGGCCCGTCTGCCCACCGGACAACAGGTCATCGGATCAGGGCCCATGTGCTCACCGGACAACAGGTCATCGGATCGGGGCCCGTCTGCCTACCGGACAATAGGTCATCGGATCCAGTCCCGTTTTCCCACCGGAAAACAGGTCATCGGATCGGGGCCCATCTGTCCACCGGACAACAGGTCATCGGATCCGGTCCCGTCTACCCACTGGACAACAGGTCATCGGATCTGGTCCCGTCTGCCCACTGGACAACAGGGCATCGGATCGGGGCCAGTCTGCCGACCGGACAATAGGCCATCGGATCCAGTCCCGTTTTCCCACCGGAAAACAGTTCATCGGATCGGGGCCCATCTGTCCACCGGACAACAGGTCATCGGATCCGGGCCCGTTTGCCCACCTGACAATAGGTCATCGGATCATGGTGCATATGCCCACTGGACAACAGGTCTTCGGATCCAGTCCCGTTTTCCCACCAGAAAACAGGTCATCGGATCGGGGCCCATCTGTCCACCGGACAAAAGGTCATCAGAACCGGGCCTGTCTGTCCACCGGACAACAGGTCATCGGATCGGGGCCCATCTGCCCACCGGACAATAGGCCATCGGATCCAGTCCCGTTTACCCACTGGAAAACAGTTCATCGGATCGGGGCCCATCTGTCCACGGTCCAACAGGTCATCGGATCTGGGCCCGTTTGTCCGCCTGACAATAGGTCATCAGATCGGGGCACATATGCCTACTGAACAACAGGTCATCGGATCCAGTCCCGCTTTTCCACCGGAAAACAGGTCATCGGATTGGGGCCCATCTGCCCACCGGACAACAGGTCATTGGATCGGGGCCCGTCTGCCCACCGGACAATAGGCCATCGGATCCAGTCCCGTTTTCCCACCGGACAACAGGTCATCGGATCGGGACCCATCTGCCCACCGGACAACAGGTCATCGGATCGGGGCCCGTCTGCCCGCGAGACAATAGGCCATCGGTTCCAGTTCCGCTTTCCCATCGGAAAACAGGTCATCGGATTGGGGCCCATCTGTCCACGGGATAACAGGTCATCGGATCCGGGCCCGTTTGCCCACCTGACAATAGGTCATCGGATCGGGGTGCATATGCCCACTGGACAACAGTTCATCGGATCCAGTAACGTTTTCCCACCGGAAAATAGCTCATCGGATCTGGGCCCATCTGTCCACCGGACAACAGGTTGTCGGATTGAAGCCCATCTGCCCACCGGACAATAGGTCATCGGATCCAGTCCCGTTTTCCCATCTGAAAACAGGTCATCGAGTCGGGACCCATCTGCCCACTGGACAACAGGTCATCGGATCGGGGCCCGTCTGCCCACCGGACAATAAGCCATCAGATCCAGTCCCGTTTTCCCATCGGAAAACAGGTCATCGGATCGGGGCCCATATGTCCACTGGACAACAGGTTGTCGGACTGAAGCCCATCTGCCCACCGGACAAGAGGTCATCGGATCCAGTCCCGTTTTCCAACCGGACAACAGGTCATCGGATAGGGGCCCATCTGTCCACCGGACAACAGGTTATCGGATCAGGGCCCGTCTGCCCACCGGACAACAGGTCATTGGATCAGGGCCCATCTGCTCACCGGACAACAGGTCATCGGATCGGGGCCCGTCTGCCCACCGGACAATAGGTCATCGGATCCAGTCCCGTTTTCCCATCTGAAAACAGGTCATCGGATCGGGACCCATCTGCCCACTGGACAACATGTCATCGGGTCGGGGCCCGTCTGCCCGCCAGACAATGGGCCATCGGATCCAGTCCCGTTTTCCCATCAGAAAACAGGTCATCGGATCGGGGTCCATCTGTCTACGGGCCAACAGGTCATCGGATCCGGGCCCGTTTGCCCACCTGACAATAGGTCATCGGATCGGGGCGCATATGCCCACTGGACAACAGGTCATCGGATCCAGTCCCGTTTTCCCACCTGAAAACAGGTCATCGGATCGGAGCCCATCTCTCCACCGGACAACAGGTCATCGGATCCGGGCCCGTCTTCCCACCGGACAACAGGTCATCGGATCGGGACCCATCTGCCCACCGGACAACAGGTCATCGGATCGGGGCCTGTCTGCCCACCGGACAATAGCCCATCGGATCCAGTCCCGTTTTCCCATCGGAAAACAGGTCATCGGATTGGGTCCCATCTGTCCACGGGACAACAGGTCATCGGATCCGGGCTCGTTTGCCCACCTGAAAATAGGTCATCGGATCGGGTCGCATATGCCCACTGGACAACAGGAACAGGTCATCGGATCCAGTCCCGTTTTCCCACCGGAAAACAGGTCATCGGATCGGGGACCATCTGTCCACCGGACAACAGGTCATCGGATCTGGGCCCATCTGCCCACTGGACAACAGGTCATCGGGTCGGGACCCATCGGCCCACTGGACAACAGGTCATCGGATCGGGGCCCGTCTGCCCACCAGACAACAGGTCATTGGATCAGGGCCCATCTGCTCACCGGACAACAGGTCATCGGATCGGGGCCCGTCTGCCCACCGGACAATAGGTCATCGGATCCAGTCCCGTTTTCCCATCTGAAAACAGGTCATCGGATCGGGGCCCATCTGTCCACCGGACAACAGGTCATCGGATCTGGGCCCATCTGCCCACTGGACAACAGGTCATCGGGTCGGGACCCATCGGCCCACTGGACAACAGGTCATCGGATCGGGGCCCGTCTGCCCACCGGACAATAGGCCATCAGATCCAGTCCCGTTTTCCCATCGGAAAACAGGTCATCGGATCGGGGCTCATATGCCCACCGGACAACAGATCATTGGATCGGGGGCCCGTCTGCCCGCCAGACAATGGGCCATCGGATCCAGTCCCGTTTTCCCATCGGAAAACAGGTCATCGGATCGGGACCCATCTGCCCACTGGACAACATGTCATCGGATCGGGGCCCGTCTGCCCGCCAGGCAATGGGCCATCGGATCCAGTCCCGTTTTCCCATCAGAAAACAGGTCATCGGATCGGGGTCCATCTGTCCACGGGCCAACAGGTCATCGGATCCGGGCCCGTTTGCCCACCTGACAATAGGTCTTCGGATCCAGTCCCGTTTTCCAACCGGAGAACAGGTCATCGGATCGGGGCCCGTTTGCCCACCGGACAACAGGTCATTGGATCAGGGCCCATCTGCTCACCGGACAACAGGTCATCGGATCGGGGCCCATCTCTCCACCGGACAACAGGTCATCGGATCCGGGCCCGTCTTCCCACCGGACAACAGGTCATCGGATCGGGACCCATCTGCCCACCGGACAACAGGTCATCCGATCGGGGCCCGTCTGCCCACCGGACAATAGGCCATCGGATCCAGTCCTGTTTTCCCATCGGAAAACAGGTCATCGGATCGGGGCCCATCTGTCCACCGGACAACAGTTTGTCGGATTGAAGACCATCTGCCCACCGGACAATAGGTCATCGGATCCAGTCCCGTTTTCCAACTGGACAACAGGTCATCGGATCGGGGCCCATCTGTCCACCGGACAACAGGTCATCGTTCCGGGCCCGTTTGCCCACCTGACAATAGGTCATCGGATGGCGGCTCATATGCACACTGGACAACAGGTCTTCGGATCCAGTCCCGTTTTCCTACCTGAAAACAGGTCATCGGATCAGGGCCCATCTGTCCACCGGACAACAGGTCATCGGAACCGGGCCCTTCTGACCACCGGACAACAGGTCATCGGATCGGGGCCCATCTGCCCACCGGACAACAGGTTATCGGATCGGGGCCCGTCTGCCCACCGGACAATAGGCCATCGGATCCAGTCCCGTTTACTCACCGGAAAACAGGTCATCGGATCGGGGCCCATCTGTCCACGTGACAACAGGTCATCGGATCCGGGCCCGTTTGCCCACCTGACAATAGGTCATCGGATCGGGGAGCATATGCCCACTGTACAACAGGTCATCGGATCCAGTCCCGTTTTCCCACCGGACAACAGGTCATCGAATCGGGACCCATCTGCCCACCGGACAACAGGTCATCGGATCGGGGCCCGTCTACCCGCCAGACAATAGGCCATCGGATCCAGACCCGTTTTCCCATCGGAAAACAGGTCATCGGATCGGGGCCCATCTGTCCATGGGACAATAGGTCATCGGATCCGGGCCCGTTTGCCCACCTGACAATAGGTCACCGGATCGGGGTGCATATGCCCACTGGACAACAGGTCATCGGATCCAGTCCCGTTTTCCCACCTAAAAACAGGTAATTGGATCGGGGCCCATCTCTCCACCGGACAACAGGTCATCGGATCCGGGCCCGTCTGCCCACCGGACAACAGGTCTTCGGATCGGGACCCATCTGCCCACCGGACAACAGGTCATTGGATCCAGTCCCATTTTCCCACCGGAAAACAGGTCATCAGATCGGGGCCCATCTGTCCACCGGACAGCAGGTCATCGGATCCGGGCCCGTCTGCCCACCGGACAACAGGTCATCGGATCGGGGCCCATCTGCCCACCGGACAACAGGTCATCGGACCGGGGCCCGTCTGCCCACCGGACAATAGGCCATCGGATCCAGTCCCGTTTTCCCATAGGAAAACAGTTCATCGAATCGGGGCCCATCTGTCCACGGGATAACTGGTTGTCGGATTGAAGCCCATCTGCCCACCGGACAATAGGTCATCAGATCCAGTCCCGTTTTCCAACCGGACAACAGGTCATCGGATCGGGGCCCATCTGCTCAGCGGACAACAGGTCATCGAATCGGGGCCCATCTGTCCACGGGACAACAGGTCATCGGATCCAGTCCCGTTTTCCCACCGGAAAACAGGTCATCGGATCGGGGCCCATCTGTCCACCGGACAACTGGTTGTCGGATTGAAGCCCATCTGCTCACCGGACAATAGGTCATCGGATCCAGTCCCGTTTTCCAACCGGACAACAGGTCATCGGATCGGGGCCCATCTGTCCACCAGACAACAGGTCATCGGATCCGGTCCCGTCTGCCCTCCGGACAACAGGTCATCGGATCGGGGCCCATCTGTCCACCGGACAACAGTTAATCGGATCCGGTCCCGTCTACCCACTGCAGAACAGGCCATCGGATCGGGGCCCGTCTGCCCACCGGACAAAAGGCCATCGGATCCAGTCCCGTTTTACCACCGGAAAACAGTTCATCGGATCGGGGCCCATCTGCCCACCGGACAACCGGTCATCAGATCGGGCCCATCTGTCCACCGGACAACAGGTCATCGGATCCGATGACCTATCTGCCCACCGGATAACAGGTCATCGACCAGGGCCCGTCTGCCCACCGGACAATAATAGGCCATCGGATCCAGTCCCGTGTTCCCATAGGAAAACAGGTCATCGGATCGGGGCCCATCTGTCCACGGGACAACAGGTCATCGGATCCATTCCCGTTTTCCCACCGGAAAACAGGTCATCGTCCCGTTTTCCCACCGGAAAACAGGTCATTAGATCGGGCCCATCTGTCCACCGGACAACAGGTCATCGGACCGGGGCCCATCTGTCCACGGGACAACAGGTCATCGGATCCAGTCCCGTTTTCCCACCGGAAAACAGGTCATCGGATCGGGGCCCATCTGTCCACCGGACAACAGGTTGTCGGATTGAAGCCCATCAGCCCACTGGACAATAGGTAATCGGATCCAGTCCCGTTTTCCAACCGGACAACAAGTCATTGGATCGGGGCCCATCTGTCCACCAGACAACAGGTTATCGGATCCGGGCCCGTCTGCCCACCGGACAACAGGTCATCGGATCAGGGCCCATGTGCTCACCGGACAACAGGTCATCGGATCGGGGCCCGTCTGCCCACCGGACAATAGGTCATCGGATCCAGTCCCGTTTTCCCACCGGAAAACAGGTCATCGGATCGGGGCCCATCTGTCCACCGGACAACAGGTCATCGGATCCGGTCCCGTCTACCCACTGGACAACAGGTCATCGGATCCGGTCCCGTCTGCCCACTGGACAACAGGGCATCGGATCGGGGCCAGTCTGCCCACCGGACAATAGGCCATCGGATCCAGTCCCGTTTTCCCACCGGACAACAGGTCATCGGATCCGGGCCCGTTTGCCCACCTGACAATAGGTCATCGGATCGGGGTGCATATGCCCACTGGACAACAGGTCTTCGGATCCAGTCCCGTTTTCCCACCAGAAAACAGGTCATCGGATCGGGGCCCATCTGTCCACCGGACAACAGGTCATCAGAACCGGGCCTGTCTGTCCACCGGACAACAGGTCATCGGATCGGGGCCCATCTGCCCACCGGACAATAGGCCATCGGATCCAGTCCCGTTTACCCACTGGAAAACAGGTCATCGGATTGGGGCCCAACTGTCCACGGTCCAACAGGTCATCGGATCTGGGCCCGTTTGTCCGCCTGACAATAGGTCATCAGATCAGGGCACATATGCCTACTGAACAACAGGTCATCGGATCCAGTCCCGCTTTTCCACCGGAAAACAGGTCATCGGATTGGGGCCCATCTGCCCACCGGACAACAGGTCATCGGATCGGGGCCCGTCTGCCCACCGGACAATAGGCCATCGGATCCAGTCCCGTTTTCCCACCGGACAACAGGTCATCGGATCGGGACCCATCTGCCCGCGAGACAATAGGCCATCGGTTCCAGTTCCGCTTTCCCATCGGAAAACAGGTCATCGGATTGGGGCCCATCTGTCCACGGGATAACAGGTCATCGGATCCGGGCCCGTTTGCCCACCTGACAATAGGTCATCGGATCGGGGTGCATATGCCCACTGGACGACAGTTCATCGGATCCAGTAACGTTTTCACACCGGAAAATAGCTCATCGGATCTGGGCCCATCTGTCCACCGGACAACAGGTTGTCGGATTGAAGCCCATCTGCCCACCGGACAATAGGTAATCGGATCCAGTCCCGTTTTACAACCGGGCAACAGGTCATCGGATCGGGGCACATCTGTCCACCGGACAACAGGTTAGCGGATCAGGGCCCGTCTGCCCACCGGACAACAGGTCATTGGATATTTGATCAGGGCCCATCTGCTCACCGGACAACAGGTCATTGGATAGGGGCCCATCTGCCCACCGGACAATAGGTCATCGGATCCAGTCCCGTTTTCCCATCTGAAAACAGGTCATCGGATCGGGGCCCATATGTCCACCAGACAACAGGTCATCGGATCCGGGCCCGTCTGCCCACTGGACAACAGGTCATCGAGTCGGGACCCATCTGCCCACTGGACAACAGGTTATCGGATCGGGGCCCGTCTGCCCACCGGACAATAGGCCATCAGATCCAGTCCCGTTTTCCCATCGGAAAACAGGTCATCGGATCGGGGCCCATATGTCCACTGGACAACAGGTTGTCGGACTGAAGCCCATCTGCCCACCGGACAAGAGGTCATCGGATCCAGTCCCGTTTTCCAACCGGACAACAGGTCATCGGATAGGGGCCCATCTGTCCACTGGACAACAGGTCATCGGATCTGGGCCCATCTGCCCACTGGACAACAGGTCATTGGATCAGGGCCCATCTGCTCACCGGACAACAGGTCATAGGATCCAGTCCCGTTTTCCCATCTGAAAACAGGTCATCGGATCGGGGCCCATCTGTCCACTGGACAACAGGTCATCGGATCGGGGCCCGTCTGCCCACCGGACAATAGGCCATCAGATCCAGTCCCGTTTTCCCATCGGAAAACAGGTCATCGGATCGGGACCCATCTGCCCACTGGACAACAGGTCATCGGATCGGGGCCCGTCTGCCCACCGGACAATAGGCCATCAGATCCAGTCCCGTTTTCCCATCGGAAAACAGGTCATCGGATCGGGACCCATCTGCCCACTGGACATGTCATCGGATCGGGGCCCGTCTGCCCGCCAGACAATGGGCCATCGGATCCAGTCCCGTTTTCCCATCAGAAAACAGGTCATCGGATCGGGGTCCATCTGTCCACGGGCCAACAGGTCATCGGATCCGGGCCCGTTTGCCCACCTGACAATAGGTCATCGGATCGGGGCACATATGCCCACTGGACAACAGGTCATCGGATCCAGTCCCGTTTTCCCACCTGAAAACAGGTCATCGGATCGTAGCCCATCTCTCCACCGGACAACAGGTCATCGGATCCGGGCCCGTCTTCCCACCGGACAACAGGTCATTGGATCGGGACCCATCTGCCCACCGGACAACAGGTCATCGGATCGGGGCCCGTCTGCCCACCGGACAATAGCCCATCGGATCCAGTCCCGTTTTCCCATCGGAAAACAGGTCATCGGATTGGGTCCCATATGTCCACGGGACAACAGGTCATCGGATCCGGGCTCGTTTGCCCACCTGGAAATAGGTCATCGGATCGGGGCGCATATGCCCACTGGACAACAGGAACAGGTAATCGGATCCAGTCCCGTTTTCCCACCGGAAAACAGGTCATTGGATAGGGGAAAATCTGTCCACCGGACAACAGGTCATCGGATCTGGGCCCATCTGCCCACTGGACAACAGGTCATCGGGTCGGGACCCATCGGCCCACTGGACAACAGGTCATCGGATCGGGGCCCATCTGCCCACCGGACAACAGGTCATTGGATCAGGGCCCATCTGCTCACCGGACAACAGGTCATCGGATCGGGGCTCGTCTGCCCACCGGACAATAGATCATCGGATCCAGTCCAGTTTTCCCATCTGAAAACAGGTCATCGGATCGGGGCCGATCTGTCCACCGGACAACAGGTCATCGGATCTGGGCCCATCTGCCCACTGGAAAACAGGTCATCGGGTCGGGACCCATCGGCCTACTGGACAATAGGTCATCGGATCGGGGCCCGTCTGCCCACCGGACAATAGGCCATCAGATCCAGTCCCGTTTTCCCATCGGAAAACAGGTCATCGGATCGGGGCCCATATGTCCACCGGACAACAGGTCATCGGATTTGGGCCCGTTTGCCCACCTGACAATAGGTCATCGGATCGGGGCTCATATGCCCACCGGACAACAGATCATCGGATCGGGGCCCGTCTGCCCGCCAGACAATGGGCCATCGAATCCAGTCCCGTTTTCCCATCGGAAAACAGGTCATCGGATCGGGACCCATCTGCCCACTGGACAACATGTCATCGGATCGGGGCCCGTCTGCCCGCCAGACAATGGGCCATCGGATCCAGTCCCGTTTTCCCATCAGAAAACAGGTCATCGGATCGGGGTCCATCTGTCCACGGGCCAACAGGTCATCGGATCCGGGCCCGTTTGCCCACCTGACAATAGGTCATCGGATCCAGTCCCGTTTTCCAACCGGACAACAGGTCATCGGATCGGGGCCCATCTGTCCACCGGACAACAGGATATCGGATCCGGGCCCGTCTGCCCACCGGACAACAGGTCATTGGATCAGGGCCCATCTGCTCACCTGACAATAGGTCATCGGATCGGGGCGCATATGCCCACTGGACAACAGGTCATCGGATCCAGTCCCGTTTTCCCACCTGAAAACAGGTCATCGGATCGGGGCCCATCTCTCCACTGGACAACTGGTCATCGGATCGGGACCCATCTGCCCACCGGACAACAGGTCATCCGATCGGGGCCCGTCTGCCCACCGGACAATAGGCCATCGGATCCAGTCCTGTTTTCCCATCGGAAAACATGTCATCGGATTGGGTCCCATCTGTCCACGGGACAACAGGTCATCGGATCCGAGCCCGTTTGCCCACCTGAAAATAGGTCATCGGATCGGGGTGCATATGCCCACTGGACAACAGGTCATCGGATCCAGTCCCGTTTTCCCACCGGAAAACAGGTCATTGGATCGGCGCCCATCTGTCCACCGGACAACAGGTTGTCTGATTGAAGCCCATCTGCCCACCGGACAATAGGTCATCGGATCCAGTCCCGTTTTCCAACTGGACAACAGGTCATCGGATCGGGGCCCATCTGTCCACCGGACAACAGGATATCGGATCCGGGCCCGTCTGCCCACCGGACAACAGGTCATTGGATCAGGGCCCATCTGCTCACCGGACAACAGGTCATCGGATCGGGGCTCGTCTGCCCACCGGACAATAGGCCATCGGATCCAGTCCCGTTTTCCCACTGGAAAACAGGTCATCGATTCGGGGCCCATATGTCCACCGGACAACAGGTCATCGGATCCGGGACCGTTTGCCCACCTGACAATAGGTGATCGGATCGGGGCTCATATGCCCACTGGACAACAGGTCATCGGATCCAGTCCCGTTTTCCCACCTGAAAGCAGGTCATCGGATCGGGGCCCATCTGTCCACCAGACAACAGGTCATCGGAACCGGGCCCGTCTGCCCACCGGACTACAGGTCATCGGATCGGGGCCCATCTGCCCCCCGGACAACAGGTCATCGGATCGGGGCTCGTCTGCCCACCGGACAATAGGCCAATGGATCCAGTCCCGTTTACCCACTGGACAACAGGTCATCGGATCGGGACCCATCTGCCCACCGGACAACAGGTCATCGGATCGGGGCCCGTTTACCCACCTGACAATAGGTCATCGGATCGGGGCGCATATGCCCACTGGACAACAGGTCATCGGATCCAGTCCCGTTTTCCCACTGGAAATCAGGTCATCGGATCGGGGCCCATCTCTCCACCGGACAACAGGTTGTCGGATTAAAGCCCATCTGCCCACCGGACAATAGGTCATCGGATCCAGTCCCGTTTTCCAACCGGACAACAGGTGATCGGATCGGGACCCATCTGCCCACCGGACAACAGGTCATCGGATCGGGGCCCGTCTGCCCGCCAGACAATAGGCCATCGGATCCAGTCCCGTTTTCCCATCGGAAAATAGGTCATCGGATCGGGGCCCATCTGTCCACGGGACAACAGGTCATCGGATCTGGGCCCGTTTACCCACCTGACAATAGGTCATCGGATCGGGGCGCATATGCCCACTGGACAACAGGTCATCGGATCCAGTCCCGTTTTCCCACCGGAAAACAGCTCATCGGATCGGGGCCCATCTGTCCACCGGACAACAGGTTGTCGGATTGAAGCCCATCTGCCCACCGGACAATAGGTCATCGGATCCAGTCCCGTTTTCCAACCGGACAAAATAACATTGGATCAGGGCCCGTCTGCTCACCGGACAACAGGTCATCGGATCGGGGCCCGTCTGCCCACCGGACAATAGGTCATCGGATCCAGTCCCATTTTCCCACCGGAAAACAGGTCATCGGATCGGGGCCCATCTGTCCACCGGACAACAGGTCATCGAATCTGGGCCCGTCTGCCCACCGGACAACAGGTCATCGGATCGGGCCCATCTGCCCACCGGACAACAGGTCATCGGACCGGGGCCCGTCTGCCCACCGAACAATAGGCCATCGGATCCAGTCCCGTTTTCCCATAGCAAAACAGATCATCGGATCGGGGCCCATCTGTCCACGGGACAACAGGTCATCGGATCCAGTCCCGTTTTCCAATCGGGAAAACAGGTCATCGGATTGGGGCCCATCTGTCCACCGGATAACTGGTTGTCGGATTGAAGCCCATCTGCCCACCGGACAATAGGTAATCGGATCCAGTACCGTTTTCCAACCGGACAACAGGTTATCGGATCCGGGCCCGTCTGCCCACCGGACAACAGGTCATCGGATCCGGGCCCGTCTGCCCACCGGACAACAGGTCATCGGATCATGGCCCATCTGCTCACCGGACAAAAAGTCATCGGATCGGGGCCCGTCTACGGTCATCGGATCGGGGCCCGTCTACGGTCATCGGATCCAGTCCCGTTTTCCCACCTGAAAACAGGTCATCGCATCGGGGCCCGTCTGCCCACCGGACAATAGGCCATCGGATCCAGTCCCGTTTTTCCACCGGAAAACAGGTCATCAGATCGGGGCCCATCTGTCCACCGGACAACAGGTCATCGGATCCGGGCCCGTCTGCCCATCGGACAGCAGGTCATCGGACCGGGGCCCATCTGCCCACCGGACAATAGTCCATCGGATCCAGTCCCGTTTTCCCATAGGAAAACAGGTCATTGGATCAGGGCCCATTTGTCCACGGGACAACAGGTCATCGGATCCAGTCCCTTTTTCCCACCGGAAAACAGGTCATCGGATCGGGGCCCATCTGTCCACCGGACAACAGGTTGTCGGATTGAAGCCCATCTGCCCACCGGACAATAGGTCATCGGATCCAGTCCCGTTTTCCAACCGGACAACAGGTCATCGGATCGGGGCCCATCTGTCCACCAGACAACAAGTTATCGGATACGGGCCCGTCTGCCCACCGGACAACAGGTCATCGGATCAGGGCCCATCTGCTCACCGGACAACAGGTCATCGGATCGGGGCCCATCTGTCCACCGGACAACAGGTCATCGGATCCGGTCCCGTCTGCCCACTGGACAACAGGTCATCGGATGGGGGCCCGTCTGCCCACCGGACAATAGGCCATCGGATCCAGTCCCGTTTTCCCACCTGACATTAGGTCATCGGATCGGGGCGCATATGCCCACTGTACAACAGGTCATCGGATCCAGTCCCGTTTTCCCACCGGACAACAGGTCATCGAATCGGGACCCATCTGCCCACCGGACAACAGGTCATCGGATCGGGGCCCATCTGCCCACCGGACAACAGGTCATCGGACCGGGGCCCATCTGCCCACCGGACAATAGGCCATCGGATCCAGTCCCGTTATCCCACAGGAAAACAGGTCATCGAATCGGGGCCCATCTGTCCACGGGACAACAGGTCATCGGATCCAGTCCCGTTTTCCCACAGGAAAACATGTCATCGGATCGGGGCCCATCTGTCCACGGGATAACTGGTTGTCGGATTGAAGCCCATCTGCCCACCGGACAATAGGTCATCGGATCCAGTCCCGTTTTTCAACCGGACAACAGGTCATCGGATCGGGGCCCATCTGTCTACCAGACAACAGGTTATCGGATCCGGGTCCGTCTGCCCAACGGACAACAGGTCATCGGATCAGGGCCCATCTGCTCAGCGGACAACAGGTCATCGAATCGGGGCCCATCTGTCCACGGGACAACAGGTCATCGGATCCAGTCCCGTTTTCCCACCGGAAAACAGGTCATCGGATCGGGGCCCATCTGTCCACCGGACAACTGGTTGTCGGATTGAAGCCCATCTGCCCAACAGACAATAGGTCATCGGATCCAGTCCCGTTTTCCAACCGGACAACAGGTCATCGGATCCGGGCCCGTCTGCCCTCCGGACAACAGGTCATCGGATCAGGGCCCATCTGCTCACCGGACAACAGGTCATCGGATCGGGGCCCATCTGTCCACCGGACAACAGTTCATCGGATCCGGTCCCGTCTGCCCACTGGAGAATAGGTCATCGGATCGGGGCCCGTCTGCCCACTGGACAAAAGGCCATCGGATCCAGTCCCGTTTTCCCACCGGAAAACAGTTCATCGGATCGGGGCCCATCTGCCCACTGGACAACCGGTCATCGGAACCGGGCCCGTCTGCCCACCGGACAGCAGGTCATCGGATCCAGTCCCGTTTTCCCACCGGAAAACAGGTCATCAGATCGGGCCCATCTGTCCACCGGACAACAGGTCATTGGATCGGGGCCCATCTGCCCACCGGACAGCAGGTCATCGGACCGGGGCCCATCTGCCCACCGGACAATAGTCCATCGGATCCAGTCCCGTTTTCCCATAGGAAAACAGGTCATTGGATCAGGGCCCATTTGTCCACGGGACAACAGGTCATCGGATCCAGTCCCTTTTTCCCACCGGAAAACAGGTCATCGGATCGGGGCCCATCTGTCCACCGGACAACAGGTTGTCGGATTGAAGCCCATCTGCCCACCGGACAATAGGTCATCGGATCCAGTCCCGTTTTTCAACCGGACAACAGGTCATCGGATCGGGGCCCATCTGTCTACCAGACAACAGGTTATCGGATCCGGGTCCGTCTGCCCAACGGACAACAGGTCATCGGATCAGGGCCCATCTGCTCAGCGGACAACAGGTCATCGAATCGGGGCCCATCTGTCCACGGGACAACAGGTCATCGGATCCAGTCCCGTTTTCCCACCGGAAAACAGGTCATCGGATCGGGGCCCATCTGTCCACCGGACAACTGGTTGTCAGATTGAAGCCCATCTGCCCAACAGACAATAGGTCATCGGATCCAGTCCCGTTTTCCAACCGGACAACAGGTCATCGGATCGGGACCCATCTGTCCACCAGACAACAGGTTATCGGATCCGGGCCAGTCTGCCCTCCGGACAACAGGTCATCGGATCAGGGCCCATCTGCTCACCGGACAACAGGTCATCGGATCGGGGCCCATCTGTCCACCGGACAACAGGTCATCGGATCCGGTCCCGTCTGCCCACTGGAGAATAGGTCATCGGATCGGGGCCCGTCTGCCCACTGGACAAAAGGCCATCGGATCCAGTCCCGTTTTCCCACCGGAAAACAGTTCATCGGATCGGGGCCCATCTGCCCACTGGACAACCGGTCATCGGAACCGGGCCCGTCTGCCCACCGGACAGCAGGTCATCTGATCCAGTCCCGTTTTCCCACCGGAAAACAGGTCATCAGATCGGGCCCATCTGTCCACCGGACAACAGGTCATCGGACCGGGGACCGTCTGCCCTCCGGACAATAGGCCATCGGATCCAGTCCCGTTTTCCCAACGGAAAACAGTTCATCGGATCGGGGCCCATCTGTCCACCGGACAACAGGTCATCGGATCCGGGCCCGTTTGCCCACCTGACAATAGGTCATCGGATCGGGGTGCATATGCCCACTGGACAACAGGTCTTCGGATCCAGTCCCGTTTTCCCACCAGAAAACAGATCATCGGTTCAGGGCCCATCTGTCCACCGGACAACAGGTCATCAGAACCGGGCCTGTCTGTCCACCGGACAATAGGCCATCGGATCCAGTCCCGTTTACCCACTGGAAAACAGGTCATCGGATCGGGGCCCATCTGTCCACGGTTCAACAGGTCATCGGAACGGGGCCCGTTTGCCCGACTGACAATAGGTCATCAGATCGGGGCACATATGCCTAATGAACAACAGGTCATCGGATCCAGTCCCGCTTTTCCACCGGAAAACAGGTCATCGGATTGGGGACCATCTGCCCACCGGACAACAGGTTATCGGATCGGGGCCCGTTTGCCCACCTGACAATAGGTCATCGGATCGGGGTGCATATGCCCACTGGACAACAGTTCATCGGATCCAGTAACGTTTTCCCACCGGAAAACAGCTCATCGGATCTGGGCCCATCTGTCCACCGGACAACAGGTTGTCGGATTGAAGCCCATCTGCCCACCGGACAATAGGTCATCGGATCCAGTCCCGTTTTACAACCAGGCAACAGGTCATTGGATCGGGGCACATCTGTCCACCGGACAACAGGTTAGCGGATCAGGGCCCGTCTGCCCAACGGACAACAGGTCATTGGATATTTGATCAGGGCCCATCTGCTCACCGGACAACAGGTCATTGGATCGGGGCCCGTCTGCCCACCGGACAACAGGTCATCGGATCCGGGCCCGTCTGCCCACTGGACAACAGGTCATCGAGTCGGGACCCATCTGCCCACTGGACAACAGGTCATCGGATCGGGGCCCGTCTGCCCACCGGACAATAGGCCATCAGATCCAGTCCCGTTTTCCCGTCGGAAAACAGGTCATCGGATCGGGGCCCATATGTCCACTGGACAACAGGTTGTCGGATTGAAGCCCATCTGCCCACCGGACAATAGGTCATCGGATCCAGTCCCGTTTTCCAACCGGACAACAGGTCATCGGATAGGGGCCCATCTGTCCACCGGACAACAGGTTATCGGATAAGGGCCCGTCTGCCCACCGGACAACAGGTCATTGGATCAGGGCCCATCTGCTCACCGGACAACAGGTCATCGGATCGGGGCCCGTCTGCCCACCGGACAATAGGTCATCGGATCCAGTCCCGTTTTCCCATCTGAAAACAGGTCATCGGATCGGGGCCCATCTGTCCACCGGACAACAGGTCATCGTATCTGGGCCCATCTGCCCACTGGACAACAGGTCATCGGGTCGGGACCCATCGGCCCACTGGACAACAGGTCATCGGATCGGGGCCCGTCTGCCCACCGGACAATAGGCCATCAGATCCAGTCCCGTTTTCCCATCGGAAAACAGGTCATCGGATCGGGGCCCATATGTCCACCGGACAACAGGTCATCGGATTTGGGCCCGTTTGCCCACCTGACAATAGGTCATCGGATCGGGGCTCATATGCCCACCGGACAACAGGTCATCGGATCGGGGGCCCGTCTGCCCGCCAGACCATGGGCCATCAGATCCAGTCCCGTTTTCCCATCGGAAAACAGGTCATCGGATCGGGACCCATCTGCCCACTGGACAACATGTCATCGGATCGGGGCCCGTCTGCCCGCCAGACAATGGGCCATCGGATCCAGTCCCGTTTTCCCATCAGAAAACAGGTCATCGGATCGGGGTCCATCTGTCCACGGGCCAACAGGTCATCGGATCCGGGCCCGTTTGCCCACCTGACAATAGGTCATCGGATCGGGGCGCATATGCCCACTGGACAACAGGTCATCGGATCCAGTCCCGTTTTCCCACCTGAAAACAGGTCATCGGATCGGAGCCCATCTCTCCACCGGACAACAGGTCATCGGATCCGGGCCCGTCTTCCCACCGGACAACAGGTCATCGGATCGGGACCCATCTGCTCACCGGACAACAGGTCATCGGATCGGGACCCATCTGCTCACCGGACAACAGGTCATCGGATCGGGACCCATCTGCTCACCGGACAACAGGTCATCGGATTGGGTCCCATCTGTCCACGGGACAACAGGTCATCGGATCCGGGCCCGTTTGCCCACCTGAAAATAGGTCATCGGATTGGGACGCATATGCCCACTGGACAACAGGAACAGCTCATCGGATCCAGTCCAGTTTTCCCACCGGAAAACAGGTCATCGGATCGGGGACCATCTGTCCACCGGACAACAGGTTGTCGGATTGAAGCCCATCTGCCCACCGGACAATAAGTCATCGGATCCAGTCCCGTTTTCCAACCGGACAACAGGTCATCGGATCGGGGCCCATCTGTCCACCGGACAACAGGATATCGGATCCGGGCCCGTCTGCCCACCGGACAACAGGTCATTGGATCAGGGCCCATCTGCTCACCTGACAATAGGTCATCGGATCGGGGCGCATATGCCCACTGGACAACAGGTCATCGGATCCAGTCCCGTTTTCCCACCTGAAAACAGGTCATCGGATCGTGGCCCATCTCTCCACCGGACAACAGGTCATCGGATCCGGGCCCGTCTTCCCACTGGACAACAGGTCATCGGATCGGGACCCATCTGCCCACCGGACAACAGGTCATCCGATCGGGTCCCGTCTGCCCACCGGACAATAGGCCATCGGATCCAGTCCTGTTTTCCCATCGGAAAACAGGTCATCGGATTGGGTCTCATCTGTCCACGGGACAACAGGTCATCGGATCCGGGCCCGTTTGCCCACCTGAAAATAGGTCATCGGATCGGGGTGCATATGCCCACTGGACAACAGGTCATCGGATCCAGTCCCGTTTTCCCACCGGAAAACAGGTCATCGGATCGGGGCCCATCTGTCCACCGGACAACAGGCTGTCGGATTGAAGCCCATCTGCCCACCGGACAATAGGTCATCGGATCCAGTCCCGTTTTCCAACTGGACAACAGGTCATCGGATCGGGGCCCATCTGTCCACCGGACAACAGGATATCGGATCCGGGCCCGTCTGCCCACCGGACAACAGGTCATTGGATCAGGGCCCATCTACTCACCGGACAACAGGTCATCGGATCGGGGCTCGTCTGCCCACCGGACAATAGGCCATCGGATCCAGTCCCGTTTTCCCACTGGAAAACAGGTCATCGGATCGGGGCCCATATGTCCACCGGACAACAGGTCATCGGATCCGGGCCCGTTTGCCCACCTGACAATAGGTGATCGGATCGGGGCTCATATGCCCACTGGACAACAGGTCATCGGATCCAGTCCCGTTTTCCCACCTGAAAGCAGGTCATCGGATCGGGGCCCATCTGTCCACGTGACAACAGGTCATCGGATGCGGGACCGTTTGCCCACCTGACAATAGGTCATCGGATCGGGGCGCATATGCCCACTGGACAACAGGTCATCGGATCCAGTCCCGTTTTCCCACTGGACAACAGGTCATCGGATCGGGACCCATCTGCCCAACAGACAACAGGTCATCGGATCGGGGCCCGTCTGCCCGCCAGCAATAGGCCATCGGATCCAGTCCCGTTTTCCCATCGGAAAACAGGTCATCGGATCGGGGCCCATCTGTCCACCGGACAACAGGATATCGGATCCGGGCCCGTCTGCCCACCGGACAACAGGTCATTGGATCAGGGCCCATCTGCTCACCTGACAATAGGTCATCGGATTGGGGCGCATATGCCCACTGGACAACAGGTCATCGGATCCAGTCCCGTTTTCCCACCTGAAAACAGGTCATCGGATCGTGGCCCATCTCTCCACCGGACAACAGGTCATCGGATCCGGGCCCGTCTTCCCACCGGACAACAGGTCATCGGATCGAGACCCATCTGCCCACCGGACAACAGGTCATCCGATCGGGGCCCGTCTGCCCACCGGACAATAGGCCATCAGATCCAGTCCTGTTTTCCCATCGGAAAACAGGTCATCGGATTGGGTCTCATCTGTCCATGGGACAACAGGTCATCGGATCCGGGCCCGTTTGCCCACCTGAAAATAGGTCATCGGATCGGGGTGCATATGCCCACTGGACAACAGGTCATCGGATCCAGTTCCGTTTTCCCACCGGAAAACAGGTCATCGGATCGGGGCCCATCTGTCCACCGGACAACAGGTTGTCGGATTGAAGCCCATCTGCCCACCGGACAATAGGTCATCGGATCCAGTCCCGTTTTCCAACTGGACAACAGGTCATCGGATCGGGGCCCATCTGTCCACCGGACAACAGGATATCGGATCCGGGCCCGTCTGCCCACCGGACAACAGGTCATTGGATCAGGGCCCATCTACTCACCGGACAACAGGTCATCGGATCGGGGCTCGTCTGCCCACCGGACAATAGGCCATCGGATCCAGTCCCGTTTTCCCACTGGAAAACAGGTCATCGGATCGGGGCCCATATGTCCACCGGACAACAGGTCATCGGATCCGGGCCCGTTTGCCCACCTGACAATAGGTGATCGGATAGGGGCTCATATGCCCACTGGACAACAGGTCATCGGATCCAGTCCCGTTTTCCCACCTGAAAGCAGGTCATCGGATCGGGGCCCATCTGTCCACGTGACAACAGGTCATCGGATGCGGGACCGTTTGCCCACCTGACAATAGGTCATCGGATCGGGGCGCATATGCCCACTGGACAACAGGTCATCGGATCCAGTCCCGTTTTCCCACTGGACAACAGGTCATCGGATCGGGACCCATCTGCCCACCGGACAACAGGTCATCGGATCGGGGCCCGTCTGTCCACCAGACAATAGGCCATCGGATCCAGTCCCGTTTTCCCATCGGAAAACAGGTCATTGGATCGGGGCCCATCTGTCCACGGGACAACAGGTCATCGGATCCGGGCCCGTTTACCCACCTGACAATAGGTCATCAGATCGGGGCGCATATGCCCACTGGACAACAGGTCATCGGATCCAGTCCCGTTTTCCCACCGGAAAACAGCTCATCGGATCGGGGCCCATCTGTCCACCGGACAACAGGTTGTCGGATTGAAGCCCATCTGCCCACCGGACAATAGGTCATCGGATCCAGTCCCGTTTTCCCACCTGAAAACAGGTCATCGGATCGGGGCCCATCTGTCCACCGGACAACAGGTCATCGGATCCGGTCCCGTCTGCCCACTGGACAACAGGGCATCGGATCGGGGCCCGTCTGCCCACCGGACAATAGGCCATCGGATCCAGTCCCGTTTTCCCACCGGAAAACAGTTCATCGGATCGGGGCCCATCTGTCCACCGGACAACAGGTCATCGGATCCGGGCCCGTTTGCCCACCGGACAATAGGTCATCGCATCGGGGTGCATATGCCCACTGGACAACAGGTCATCGGATCCAGTCCCGTTTTCCAACCGGAAAACAGGTCATCGGATCGGGGCCCATCTGTCCACCAGACAACAGGTTATCGGATCCGGGCCCGTCTGCCCACCGGACAACAGGTCATCGGATCAGGGCCCATCTGCTCACCAGACAAAAGGTCATCGGATCGGGGCCCGTCTACGGTCATCGGATCCAGTCCCGTTTTCCCACCTGAAAACAGGTCATCGCATCGGGGCCCGTCTGCCCACCGGACAATAGGCCATCGGATCCAGTCCCTTTTTCCAACCGGAAAACAGGTCATCAGATCGGGGCCCATCTGCCCACCGGACAATAGGCCATCGGATCCAGTCCCGTTTTCCAACCGGACAACAGGTCATCGGATCGGCGCCCATCTGCCCACCGGACAACAGGTCATCGGAACCGGGCCCGTCTGCCCACCGGACAACAGGTCATCGGATCCAGTCCCGTTTTCCCACCGGAAAACAGGTCATCAGATCGGGGCCCATCTGTCCACCAGACAACAGGTCATCGGATCCGGGCCCGTCTGCCCACCGGACAACAGGTCATCGGATCGGGGCCCATCTGCCCACCGGACAGCAGGTCATCGGACAGGGGCCCATCTGCCCACCGGACAATAGGCCATCGGATCCAGTCCCGTTTTCCCATAGGAAAACAGGTCATCGGATCGGGGCCCATTTGTCCACGGGACAACAGGTCATCGGATCCAGTCCCTTTTTCCCACCGGAAAACAGGTCATCGGATCGGGGCCCATCTGTCCACCGGACAACAGGTTGTCGGATTGAAGCCCATCTGCCCACCGGACAATAGGTTGTGGGATTGAAGCCCCTATGCCCACCCGACAATAGGTCATCGGATCCAGTCCCTTTTTCCAACCTGAAAACAGGTCATCGGATCCAGTCCTGTTTTCCCACCGGAAAACAGGTCATCGGATCGGGGCCCATCAGTCCACCGGACAACAGGTCATCGGAACCGGGCCCGTCTGCCCACCGGACAACAGGTCATCGGATCCAGTCCCGTTTTCCCACCGGAAAACAGGTCATCGGATCGGGGCCCATCAGTCCACCGGACAACAGGTCATCGGATCCGGGCCTGTGTGCCCACTGGACAACAGGTCATTGGATCGGGGCCCATCTGCCCACCGGACAACAGGTCATCGGATCGGGGCCCGTCTGCTCACCGGACAATAGGCCATCAGATCCAGTCCCGTTTTCCCACCGGAAAACATGTCATCGGATCGGGGCCCATCTGTCCACCGGACGAGCCCCGATTCGATGACCTGTTGTCCGGTGGGCAGATGGCCCCGATCCGATGACCTGTTGTCCGGTGAGGAGACTGGCCCCGATCCGATGACCTGTTGTCCGGTGGGCACATCAGCACCTGTTGTCCGGTGGGCATAGGGGCCCCGATCCGATGAGCTATTGTCCGGTGGGTATAAGGGCCTGGATCCGATGAGCTATTGTCCGGTGGGCAAACGGGCCTGGATCCGATGATCTGTTGTCCGGTGGGCAGATGGGCCCCGATCCGATGACCTGTTGTCTGGTGGGTAGTCCGGCCCCGATCCGATGACCTGTTGTCCTGTGGGCATAAGGGCCCCGATCCGATGAGCTATTGTCCGGTGGGTATAAGGGCCTCGGTCCGATGAGCTGTTGTCCGGTGGGCAAACGGGCCTGGATCCGATGATCTGTTGTCCGGTGGGCAGATAGGCCCCGATCCCATGACCTTTTGTCCGGTGGGCAGACGGGCCCCGATCCCATGACCTGTTGTCCGGTGGGCAGACGGGCCCCGATCCGATGACCTGTTGTCCGGTGAGCAGACCGGCCAGAATCCTATGACCTGTTGTCCTGTGAGCAAACGGGCCTCAATCCGATGACCTTTTGTCCGGTGGGCAGATGGGCCCCGATCCGATGACCTGTTGTTCGGTGGGCAAACAGACCTGGCCAGATCTGATGACTTGTTGTCCGGTGGGCAAACGAGCCTGGATCCGATGACCTGTTGTTCGGTAGGCAAATGGGCCCCGATCCACAGACCTGATCTCTGGTGGGCAAACGTGCCTGGATCCGATGACCTGATGTCCGGTGGCAGATGCGCCCTGATCCGATGACCTGTTTTCCGGTGTGCAAACGAGCCTGGATCCGATGACCTGTTGTCTGATGGGCAGATGGGCCCCGATCCGATGACCTGTTGACCGGTGGGCAAATGGGCCCGGATCCGATAACCTTTTGTCCGGTGGTCAAACGGGCCTGGATCCGATGACCTGTTGTCCGGTGGACAAACGAGCCTGGATCTGATGACCTGTGTTCCGGTGGGCAGATGGGCCCCGATCCAATGACCTGTTGATCCGATGACCTGTTGTCCGGTGGGCAAACGAGCATGGATCCGATGACCTGTTGTTCTGTGGGCAGATGGGCCCGGATCCAATGACCTGTTGTCCGGTGGGCAAACATGCCTGGATCCACCTGTTGTCCGGTGTGCAGATGGGCCCCGGATCCAAAGACCTGTTCTCCGGTGGGCAAACGTGCCTGGATTCGATGACCTGTGTCCGGTGGGCAGATGGGCCCCAATCCGATGACCTGTTTTCCGGTGGGCAAATGAGCCTGGATCCAATGACCAACTGTTGTCTGGTGGGCAGATGGGCCCCGGGATCCGATGACCTTTTGTCCGGTGGGCAGATGGCCCCGATCCGATGACCTGTTGTCCGGTGAGGAGACTGGCCCCGATCCGATGACCTGTTGTCCGTTGGGCACATCAGCACCTGTTGTCCGGTGGGCATAGGGGCCCCGATCCGATGAGCTATTGTCCGGTGGGTATAAGGGCCTCGATCCGATGAGCTATTGTCCGGTGGGTATAAGGGCCTCGATCCGATGAGCTATTGTCCGGTGGGTATAAGGGCCTCGGTCCGATGATCTGTTGTCCGGTGGGCAAACGGGCCTGGATCCGATGATCTGTTGTCCGGTGGGCAGATAGGCCCCGATTCGATGAGCTGTTGTCCAGTGGGCAGGCGGGCCCCGATCCCATGACCTTTTGTCCGGTGGGCAGACGGGCCCCGATCCCATGACCTGTTGTCCGGTGGGCAGACGGGCCCCGATCCGATGACCTGTTGTCCGGTGAGCAGACCGGCCAGAATCCTATGACCTGTTGTCCTGTGAGCAAACGGGCCTCAATCCGATGGCCTTTTGTCCGGTGGGCAGATGGGCCCCGATCCGATGACCTGTTGTTCGGTGGGCAAACAGACCTGGCCAGATCTGATGACTTGTTGTCCGGTGGGCAAACGAGCCTGGATCCGATGACCTGTTGTTCGGTAGGCAAATGGGCCCCGATCCACAGACCTGTTCTCTGGTGGGCAAACGTGCCTGGATCCGATGACCTGATGTCCGGTGGCAGATGCGCCCTGATCCAATGACCTGTTATCCGGTGGGCAAACGGGCCTGCATCCGATGACCTGTTGTTAGGTGAAATGGGCCCCGATCCAAAGACCTGTTCTCCGGTGGGCAAACGTGCCTGGATTCGATGACCTGTGTCCGGTGGGCAGATGGGCCCCAATCCGATGACCTGTTTTCCGGTGGGCAAATGAGCCTGGATCCAATGACCAACTGTTGTCTGGTGGGCAGATGGGCCCCGGGATCCGATGACCTGTTGTCCGGTGGGCAAATGGGCCCGGATCACATCTTTTATCCGGTGGGCAAACGGGCCTGGATCCGATGACCTGATATCTGGTGGGCAATTGGGCCCAGATCCAATGACCTGTTTGTTGTCCGGTGGGCCAAAATACCTGGATCCGATGACCTGTTGTCCGGTGGGCAGATGGGCCCCGATCCGATGACCTGTTTGTTGTCCGGTGGGCAAACGGGCCTGGATCCGATGACCTGTTGTTCGTTCGGTGGGCAAATGGGCCCCGTTCCACAGACCTGTTCTCCAGTGGGCAAACGTGCCTGGATCCGATGACCTGATGTCCGGTGAGCAGATGCACCCTGATCCCATGACCTGTTTTTCGGTGTGCAAACGAGCCTGGTTCCGATGACCTGTTTGTTGTCTGATGGGCAGATGGGCCCCGATCCGATGACCTTTTGTCTGATGGTCAAACGGGCCTGGATCCGATGACCTTTTGTCCGGTGGTCAAACGGGCCTGGATCTGATGACCTGTTGTCCGGTGGACAGATGGGCCCCGATTCGATGACCTGTTGTCCGGTGGAAACACTGGACTGGATCTGATGACCTATTGTCTGTTGGGGCAGACGGGCCCCGATCCGATGACCTGTTGTCCGGTGGGCAGATGGGCTCAGATCCGATGACCTTTTGTCCGGTGGGCAGACCGGCCCCGATCCCATGACCTGTTGTTCGGTTGACAGACGGGCCCGGATCCGATGACTTGTTGTCAGGTGGGCATAAGGTCCTGGATCCGATGACCTGTTGTCCGGTGGGCAGATGGCCCGATCCGGTGACCTTTTGTCCGATGGGCAAACGAGCCTGGATCTGATGACCTCTTGTCCGGTGGGCAGAAAGGCCCCGATCAGATCAGATGACCTGTTTCCAGGGAGCAGACGGGCCCCGGACGGTGGGCAGACGAGCCCCGATTCGATGGCCTGTTGTCCGGTGGGCAGACGGGCCCCGATCCAATGACCTGTTGTCCGGTGAGCAGACGGGCCCCGATCCAATGACCTGTTGTCCGGTGGGCAGATGGCCCCGATCCAATGACCTGTTTTCCGGTGAGTAGACGGGCCCGGATTCGATGACCTGTTGTCCGGTGGGCAGACGGGCCCCGATCCAATGACCTGTTGTCCGGTGGGCAGATGGCCCCGATCCGATGACCTGTTTTCCGGTGAGCAGATGGCCCCGATCCAATGACCTGTTGTCCGGTGAGGAGACGGGCCCGGATTCGATGACCTGTTGTCCGGTGGGCAGATGGGCCCCGATCCAATGACCTGTTGTCCGGTGAGCAGACAGGCCCCGATCCAATGACCTGTTGTCCGGTGGGCAGATGGCCCCGATCCGATGACCTGTTGTCCGGTGAGCAGACGGCCCCGATCCGATGACCTGTTGTCCGGTGAGGAGACGGGCCCGGATCCGATGACCTGTTGTCCGGTGGGCACATCGGCACCTGTTGTCTGGTGGGCATAGGGGCCCCGATCCGATGAGCTATCGTCCGGTGGGTATAAGGGCCTCGATCCGATGAGCTATTGTCAGGTGGGCAGATGGGCCCCGATCCGATGACCTGTTGTCTGGTGGGCAGTCCGGCCCCGATCCGATGACCTGTTGTCCTGTGGGCATAAGGGCCCCGATCCGATGAGCTGTTGTCCGGTGGGCAGATGGGCCCCGATCCGATTGTCAGGTGGGCAAACAAGCCTGGATTCGATGATCTGTTGTCCGGTGGGCAAATGGGCACAGATCAAATGACCTGTTGTCCTGTGGGCAAACAAGCCTGGATTCGATGACCTGTTCTCCGGTGGGCAGATGGGCCCTGTCCAATGACCTGTTTTCCGGTGAGCAAACTGCCCCGTTCCGATGACCTGTTGTCCGGTGGTCAGACAATGACCTGTTGTCCGGTGGGCAAATGAGCCTGGATCCGATGACCTGTTGTCCTTTGGGCAGATGGGCCCCTATTCGATGACCTGTTGTCCGGTGGGCAAAAATGCCTGGATCTGATGACCTGTTGTCCGGTGGGCAGATGGGCCCCGATCCTATGATCTGTTGTCCGGTGGGAAAACGAGCCTGGATCCGATGACCTGTGTCGGAGTGGGCAGATGGGCCCCGATCTGATGACCTGTTGATCCAATGACCTGTTGTCCGGTGGGCAGACAGGCCCCAATCCGATGGATGACCTGTTGTCCGGTGGGCAAACGAGCCTGGATCCGAGATCAGTGATGTTCAGCTCCTCCACACTGTTTACATCTGACCTCTGCCGAAGCTGCAAACAGCTGATTAGTGGAGGTGCCGTGTGCTGGACCCCCACAAATCTGATATTAATGACCTAACCAGGGGATAGGCCATCAATATGTTTGTCCTGGAAAATCCCTTTAAGGCCCACCTGCCCATACTATGTATATAATATATTATGATGGGCCCCGATTCGATGACCTGTTGTCTGGTGGGCAAATGGGCCCGGATCCGATGACCTGTTGTCCGGTGGGCAAACATGCCTGGATCCAGCTGATGTCCGGTGGGCAGATGGGCCCCGGATCCAATGACCTGTTTGTTATACGGTGGGCAAAAGGGCCTGGATCCGATGACCTGTTGTTCGGTGAAATGGGCCCAAAGACCTGTTCTCCGGTGGGCAAACGTGCCTGGATTCGATGACCTGTGTCCAGTGGGCAGATGGGCCCCGATCCGTTGACCTGTTTTCCGGTGGGCAAACGAGCCTGGATCCAATGACCTGTTGTCTGGTGGGCAGATGGGCCCTGGGATTCGATGACCTGTTGTCCGGTGGGCAAATGGGCCCGGCCGGATCACATCTTTTATCTGGTGGGCAAACGGGCCTGGATCCGATGACCTGTTATCCGGTGGGCAAATGGGCCCAGATTCAATGACCTGTTGTACGGTGGGCAAACGAGCCTGGATCCGATGACCTGTTGTCCGGTGGGCAGATGGGCCCGGATCCAATGACCTGTTTTCCGGTGGGCAAACGGGCCTGGATCCGATGACCAACATGTTGTCCGGTGGGCAGACGGGCCCCGATCCGATGACCTGTTGTCCGGTGGGCAAATGAGCCTGGATCTGATGACCTGTTGTCCGGTGGGCAGATGGGCCCCGATTCAATGACCTGTTTTCCGGTGGGCAAATGGGCCCGGATCCGATGACCTGGTGGGCAAACATGCCTGGAGATCCGATGACCTGTTGTCCGGTGGGCAGATGGGCCCCGATCCGATGACCTGTTGTCCGGTGTGCAAAAGGGCCTGGATCCGATGACCTGTTTGTTGTTCGGTGGGCAAATGGGCCCTGATCCAAAGAACTGTTCTCAGGTGGGCAAACGTGCCTGGATCCGATGACCTGATGTCCGGTGGGCAGATGGGCCCCGATCCGATGACCTGTTTTCCGGTGGGCAAACGATCATGGATCCGATGATCTGTTGTCTGGTGGGCAGATGGGCCCCGATCCGATGACCTGGTTGTCCGGTGGGCAAATGGGCCCGGATCCGATGACCGTTTGTCCGGTGGGCAGACGGGCTTGAATCCGATGGCCTGTTGTCCGGTGGGCAGATGGGCCCCAATCCAATGACCTGTTGTCCGGTAGGCAAACGAGCCTGGATCCCATGACCTGTGTGACATCACTGTGCTCATTCCTCCTGTACTGACATCGCTGTGTTCATTACTCCTGTACTGTGACATCACTGTGCTCATTACTCCTGTACTGTGACATCACTGTGCGTGCTCATTACTCCTGTACTGACATCATTGTGCTCATTACTCCTCCTGTACCACATGTGACATCACTGTGCTCATTACTCCTGTACTGTGACATCACTGTGCTCATTCCTCCTGTACTGACATCATTGTGCTCATTACTCACATCACTGTGCTCATCTGTGACATCACGGTGCTCATTATGTTGTCTGGTAGGCAGATGGGCCCCGGGATCTGATGACCTGTTTTCCAGTGGGCAAATGGGCCTGGATCCGATGACCTATTGTCCGGTGGGCAGAAGACGGGTTTTAATCAGATGGCCTGTTGTAAGGTGGGCTGACGGGCCCAGATCCGATGACCTTTTGTCCGGACGGTGGGCAAACGGGTCTGGATCGGATGACCTGTCCTCCAGAGAGAGACTCTTTTTATAGCTCCCCATTGATGATGGGACCTGAATGAGGAGACCCCTCTATTAACTCAGAATTGCCAAAGAGGGTATTTGAAAACATTTTTTCCAAACCAAACAAGAAATTGTACTAGAGGAACTTGGGGTAAAAATCTGTCACTTTGGTATTTGTAGATCATGTATGAGACCAAATGATTTATTTTCACTGGAAAATATAATCTTCAGGGTCATGTTCTAAAGATGACCTCCTAATTGTACTTTTGTACTTTTTTTCATATGTTGTTGTAGCTATCCATGTAATGAATGACATGAAAGGACTGCACTGGCTTTACGAGCCATTGTATAAAAGCCCCCTGCCCATGTTACAGCAGCCCCCTCATAAGTATTGACAGCCCCAGCTTTACAACCTGCACTAGGGATTGTCAGTGTGAAATTATCACTTTTACACATTATGTGTGGGCCGTCTTTAGCTGTTTTGTGGTCAAGGGTGGGCAAACGGGCCTGGATCAGATGCACTGCTGTTGAGTGGGCTAACGAACGGGCCTATCCGATGACCAAATGTCCGGTGGGCAAACGGGTCTGGATCCGATGACCTGTTGTCCGGTGGGCAGATGGGCCCGGATCCGATGAACTGTTGTCCGGTGGGCAGATGGGCCCCGATCCGATGACCTGTTGTCCGGTGGGCAGATGGGCCCCGATCCGATGACCTGTTGTCCGGTGGGCAAACATGCCTGGATCCAATGACCTGTTGTCCGGTGGGTAGACGGGCCCCGATCTCATGACGTGTTGTCCAGTGGGCAAACGGGCCTGGATCCAATGACCTGTTGTCCGGTGGGCAGATGGGCCCCGATCTAATGACCTGTTGTCCGGTGGGAAAACGGGCCTAGATCCGGACAACAGGTCATCGGATCCAGGCATGTTTGCCAACCGGACAACAGGTCATCAGATCCAGGCCCGTTTGCCCACCGGACAACACGCCATCGGATCCAGGCCCATTTTCCCACTAGACAACAGATCATCGGATCCAGGCCCGTCTGTCCACCGGACAACAGATCATCGGATCGAGGCCTCTATACACACCGGACAATAGCTTATCGGATCGGGGCCCTTATGCCCACCGGACAATAATTGCTCATCGGATCAGGGACCATCTGCCCACCGGACAACAGGCCATCGGATCGTGGTCGGTCTGTCCACCGGACAACAGGTCATCGGATCAGGGCCCGTCTGCCCACCGGACAACAGGTCATCGGACCCGCCCGTCTTCCCACTTGACAACAGGTCATCGGATCAGGGCCCGTTTGCCCACTGGACAACAGGTCATCGGATCGGGGCCCGTCAGCCCACCGGACAACAGGTCATCAGATCGGGGCCCATCTGCCCACCGGACTACAGGTCATCGGATCCAGGCCCGTTTGCCCACCGGATAACAGGTCATCGGATCGGGACCCATCTGCCCACCGGACAACAGGTCATCGGATCCAGGCCCCTTTGACCTGTTGTCCGGTGGGCAGATGGGCCCATTGTCCAGTGGGCAAACAGGCCTGCATCCGATGGCCTGTTGTCTGGTGGACAGATGGACCCCAATCCGATGACCTGTTGTCCGGTAGGAAAACTGGTTTGGATCCGATAACCTATTGTCTGTTGGGGCAGACAGGCCCCGATCGGATGATCTGTTGTCCGGTGGGCAGACAGACCCCGATCCGATGACCTGCTGTCCGGTGGGCAGACGGGCCCCGATCCGATGACCTGTTGTCCTGTGGGCAGACGGGCCCCGATCCAATGACCTGTTGTCTGGTGGGCAGACCGGCCCCGATCCGACGACCTGTTGTCCGGTGGGCATAAGGGCCCCGATCCGATGAGCTGTTGTCCGGTGGCCAGATGGGCCCCGAATCCGATCAGCTGTTGTCCGGAGGGCATAAGGGCCCGGATCCGATGACCTGTTGTCTGGTGGGCGGCATAAGGGCCCCAATCCGATGAGCTATTGTCCGGTGGGAATCAGCATGACTATTCCGGTGATTTACATGCTGGAGCACATGTTAAACAGAATTCGGAGTCAGGTGGTGGCACAAGAGGAGGTGGAGGAAGTAGAGGAGGAGGAGTTGTATGCGGAAGGGTTAACATCTGCAAGGTCCAGACGATCGGCAGCACCAAGGCGGCAGGCATGTGAGGGTGGGGGAGATGGTTTTACCAGGGCGCATGGTAGCAGCCAAACTGTTGAGGAAGGTGCAGGAGCCCAGGAAGAAGTGGATACAAGGGCCTTGATCCGATGAGCATGTTGTCCGGTGGGCAAATGGGCCTGGATCTGATTACCTCTTATCCGGTGGGCAAATGGGCCTGGATCCAAAGACCTGTTCTCCGGGGGACAGACGGGCCCCGATCTGATGACCTGTTGTCCGTGGGCTGGCGGGCCCCGATCCTTTGACCTGTTGTCCGGTTGGCAAATGGGCCTGTATCCGAAGACCTGTTGTCCGGGGGACAGACGGGCCCCGATCCGATGACATGTTGTCCGGTGGGCAAATGGGCCTGGATCTAATGACCTGTTGTCTGGTGGGCAGACGGGCCCTGATCCGATCGATGACCTGTTGTCCTTTGGGCAGATGGGCCCCGATCCGATGACCTGCTGTCCGGTGGGCATAAGGGCCCTGATCTGATGACCTGTTGTCCGGTGGGCATAAGGGCCCCGATCCGATGAGCTATTGTCTGGTAGGTATAAGGGACTCGATCCGATAACCTGTTGTCCAGTGGGCAAACGGGCCTGGATCCGATGGCCTTTTGCCCCGATGGACAGATGGGCCCTGATCCGATGACCTGTTGTCCGGTGAGCAAAAGGACCTGGATCCGATGACCTATTGGGTCTGGTGGGCAGATGGGCCCCGATACGATGACCAACTGTTGTCCGGTGGGCAAACGGGCCTGGATCCGATGACCTGTTGTCTAAGGGGCAGATGGGCCCCGATCCAAAGACCTGTTCTCCGGTGGGCAAACGGGCCTGGATCCGATGACCTATTGTCTAGTAGGCAGATGGGGCCCCATCCGATGACCTGTTGTCCGGTTTGCAAACAGGCCTGGATCCGATGACCTGTTGTCCGGTGGGAAGATGGGCCCCGATCCAATGACCTGTTCTCTGGTGGGTAAACAGACCTGGTTCCGATTGCCAACGTGTTGTCCAGTGGGCAGATGGGACCCGATCAGATGACCTGTTGTCCGGTGGGCAAACGGGCCTGGATCAGATGACCTGCTGTCGAGTGGGCTAACTAACGGGCCTCGATCCGATGACCTGTTGTCCGGTGGGAAGACGGACCCCGATCCGATGACCTGTTGTCTAGTGGGTAGACGGGCCTGGATCCGATGACCTGTTGTCCAGTGGGCAGATGGGCCCCGATCCGATGACCTGTTGTCCGGTGGGCAAACGGGCCTGGATCAGATGACCTGCTGTCGAGTGGGGTAACGGGCCTGGATCCGATGACCTGTTGTCCGGTGGGAAGACGGACCCTGATCCGATGACCTGTTGTCTGGTGGGCAGACGGGCCTGGATCCGATGACCTGTTGTCCGGTGGGCAGACGGGCCCGGATTTAATGATCTGTTGTTCGGTGGGCAGACAGGCGCCGATCATCGCGATGACCTGTTGTCCGGTGGCCAAATGGGCCCCAATCCCACCTGTTGTCTGGTGGGCAGACGGGCCCCGATCCGATGACCTGTTGTCTGTTGGGCAGACGGGCCCCGATCCGATGACCTGTTGTCTGTTGTCTGTTGGGCAGACGGACCCTGATCCGATGACCTGTTGTCCGGAGGGCAGACGGGCCCAGATTCGATGACCTGTTGTCCGGAGGGCAGACGGGCCCCGATCCGATGACCTGTTGTCCGGAGGGCAGACGGGCCCCGATCCGATGACCTGTTGTCCGGTGAGCAGACCGGCCACGATCCGATGACCTGTTGTCCGGTGGGCAGACAGGCCCCGATCCGATGACCTGTTTGTTGTCCATTGGGCGGGCATAAGGACCCCGATCCGATGAGCTATTGTCCGGTGGGTATAAGGGCCTCGATCCGATGACCGGCTGTTCGGTTGGCAAACGGGCCTGAATCCGATGACCTTTTGTCCGGTGGGCAGATGGGCCCCGATCCGATGACCTGTTGTCCGGTGGGCAAACGGACCTGGATCCGATGACCTGTTGTCCGGTGTACAGATGGGCCCCGATCCAATGACCAACTGTGGTCCGGTGGGCAAACTGGCCTGGATCCGATGACCTGTTGTCCGGTGGGCAGATGGGCCCCGAGGTCCCTTAAAGACCTGTTCTCCGGTGGACAATCGGGCCTGGATCCGATGACCAACATATTGTCCGGTGGGCAGATGGGCCCCGATCCAATGACCTTTTGGAATGTGTGGGCTTGTCCTTAGCTGTTTTGTGGACTGATACAATCCATGGTGATTAACCCAATCTGGGGCTCCCAAGCTAATGTTGTAAAACTGCCAGTGACAATGTGACCAGACCAACAGTCACTGAGTAGATAGATAATCTGCACTATGAATTCAGCATTATCCTGTACTGTGACATCACTGTGTGTATTATCCCTGTGGTAGTGTGACATCAGTGTGGGCCTGGCCCGTGTCCATACTGTGGGTGCCGCCCTCCTCGGCCCTGGCACCGTATCCGGACTGTGGGGGCCTGGCCCCTTGTCCGGACTGAGGGGGCCGCCCGACTTAGGCCTGGCCCCGTGTCCGGACTGTGGAGGCCGCCAACCTCGTGCCTGGCCCCTTGTCCGGACTGTAGGGGCCGCCATCCTCGGGCTTGGCTCCAGGTGTCTGAACTCTTGGGGTCGCCCGCCTCTATTGTCAGGTAGGCAGATGGGCCCCGATCTGAAGACCTGTTTTCCAGTGGGCAAACGGGCCTGGATCCGATGACCGTTTGTCCGGTGGGCAGACTGGCTTGAATCCGATGGCCTGTTGTCCGGTGGACAGATGGGCCCCGATCCGATGACCTGTTGTCCGGTGGGAAAACGGGACTGGATCCGATGACCTATTGTCCAGTGGGCAGATGGGCCCCGATCCAATGACCTGTTGTCCAGTGAGCAAACGGACCTGGATCCGATGACCTGTTGTCCGGTGGGCAGACGGGCCCCGATCCGATGACCTGTTGTCCGGTGGGCAAACGGGCCTAGATCCGATGACCTGTTGTCCGGCGGGCAGGCAAGCCCTGCCTGATCTGATGACCAACTGTTGTCCAGTGGGCGGGCATAAGGGCCCCGATCCGATGAGCTATTGTCCGGAGGGATCCAATGACCTATTTATTGTCAGGTGGGCAAACGGGCCTGGATCCGAGATGACCTGTTGTCGGGTGGGCAAACGGGCCTGGATCCGATGTCCTCCTGTTGTCCAGTGGACAGATGGGCCCCGATCCGATGGCCTGTTGTCCGGGGGGCAGATGGGCCCCGATACGATGACCTGTTGTCCGGAGGGAGGGCAGACAGGCCCGGATCCGATTGTTTGTTGTCTGTCCGGTGCACAGATGGGCCCCGGGATCCGATGACCTGTTGTTTGGTGGGCAGACGGGCCCCAATCCGCAGACCTGTTGTCCGGTGGGCAGACGGGCCCCGATCCGATGACCTGTTGTCCGGTGGGTAGACGGGCCCCGATCCGATGACGTGTTTTCCGGTGGACAGACCGGCCGGCCTCACTGTATGTAGTGCTCATCAGTCACTGTATATAGTGCTCATCTGGTATATAGTGCTCTGCACTCACTGTATATAGTTAGTGCTCATCCACTGTATATAGTGCTCAGCAGTCACTAGCTCATCAGTCACTACTGGATCCGATGACCGACTAGTCGTCCGGTGGACAGACCGGCCATGATCCGAACAACAGGTCATCGGATCGGGGCCCATCTGCCCACCGGACAACAGGTCATCGGATCCAGGACAGTTTGCCCACCGGACAACAGTTGGTCATTGGATCGGGGCCCATCTGTACACCGGCCAACTGGTCATCGGATCCAGGTCCGTTTGCCCACCGGAAAACAGGTCATCGGATGGGGGCCCATCTGCCGACCGGACAAAAGGTCATCGGATTCAGGCCCGTTTGCCAACCGAACGGCAGGTCATCGGATCGAGGTCCTTATACCCACCGGACAATAGCTCATCGGATCGGGGTCCTCATGCCCACTGGACAACAAACAGGTCATCGAATCAGGGCCTGTCTGACCTCCGGACAACAGGTCATCGGATCGGGGCCCGTCTGCTCACCGGACAACAGGTCATCGGATCCGGGCCCGTCTGACCTCCGGACAACAGGTCATGGGATCGGGGCCCATCTGCCCACCAGACAACAGGTCATTGGATTGGGGCCCATCTGCCCACCAGACAATAGGTCATTGGATTGGGGCCCATTTGCCCACCGGACAACAGGTCATCGCGATGATCGGCGCCTGTCTGCCCACCGGACAACAGATCATCCGATCCGGGCCCGTTTGCCCACCGGACAACAGGTCATCGGATCGGGGTCCGTCTTCCCACCGGACAACAGGTCATCTGATCCAGGCCCGTTTGCCCACCGGACAATAGGTCATCGGATCGGGACCCATCTGCCCTCTGGACAACAGGTCATCGGATCCAGGCCCGTCTGCCCAACAGACAACAGGTCATCGGATCAGGGCCCATCTGTCCACCGGGCAAAAGGTCATCGGATCCAGGCCCGTTTGACCACCGGACAACAGGTCAAAGGATCGGGGCCCATCAGCCCACGGACAACAGGTCATCCAATCCAGGCCTATTTGCCCACTTGACAAGTCATCGGATCAGGGCCTATCTGCCCACCGGACAACAGGTCATTGGATCCAGGCCCATTTGCCCACCGGAGAAGATGTCATCAGATCCAGGCCCATTTGCCCACCGGACAACATGCTCATCGTATCAAGGCCCTTATATCCACCGGACAATAGCTCATCGGATTGGGGCCCTTATGCACACCAGACAACAGGTCATCGGATCTGAGCCCTTATGCCCTCCGGACAACAGCTCATCGGATCGGGGCCCATATGGCCACCCGACAACAGCTCATCGGATCGGGGCCCTTATGCCCACCAGACAACAGGTCGTCGGATCGGGGCCGGTCTGCCCACCAGACAACAGGTCATCGGATCGGGGCCCGTCTGCTCACCGGACAACAGGTCATCGGATCGGGGCCCGTCGGCCCACCAGACAGCAGGTCATCGGATCGGGGTCTGTCTGCCCACCGGACAACAGATCATCCGATCGGGGCCCGTCTGCCCCAACAGACAATAGGTCATCGGATCCAAACCAGTTTTCCTACCGGACAACAGGTCATCGGATCGGGGTCCATCTGTCCACCGGACAACAGTCCATCGGATGCAGGCCTGTTTGCCCACTGGACAACAGGTCAACGGATCGGTGCCCATCTGCCCACCGGACAACAGGTCAAAGGGGCCTGGATCCGATGACCTGTTATCCGGTGGGCAATCGGACTTGGATTTGATGACCTGTTGTTCAGTGGACAGATGAGCCCCGATCCGATGACCTGTTGTCCGGTGGACAAATGGGCTTGGATCCGATGACCTGTTATCCGGTGGGCAGATGGGCCCCGATCCAAAGACCTGTTCTCCGGTGGGCAAACGGGCCTGGATCCGATGACCTGTTGTCCGGTGGGCAGATGGGCCGGATCTGATGACCTGTTGTCCGGTGGGCAGATGGGCCCCGATCCGATGACCTGTTGTCCAGTGTGCAGACGGGCGGGTACCGATGACCTGTTGTCCGGTGGGCAGACGGGCCCTTATCCGATGACCTGTTGGCCGGTGAACAGACTGACCACGATCCGATGGCCTGTCGTCCGGTGGGCAGACGGTCCCTGATCCGATGAGCTATTGTCCGGTGGGCATAAGGGCCCCGATCCGATGAGCTATTGTCCGGTGTGTATAGAGGCCTCGATCCGATGATCTGTTGTCCGGTGGACAGACGGGCCTGGATTCGATGACCTGTTCTCCAGTGGGAAAATGAGCCTGGATCCGATGACCTGTTGTCCGGATCTAAGCCCGTTTTCCCACCGGACAACAGGTCATTGGATCGGGGCCCATCTGCCCACCGGACAACAGGTCATCGGATCCAGGCCCGTTTGCCCACCTGAGAACAGGTCTTTGGATCGGGGCCCACCTGCCCACCAGACAACAGGTCATTGGATCCAGGCCTATTTGCCCACCGAACAGCAGGTCATCGGATCGGGGCCCATCTGCCCACCGGACAGCAGGTCATCGGATCGGGGCCCCTCTGTCCACCGGACAACAGGTCATCGGATCCAGGCCTATTTGCCCACTGGATAACAGGTCATCGGATCGGGGCCCATCTGCCCACCGAACAGCAGGTCATCGGATCGGGGCCCATCTGCCCACCGGACAGCAGGTCATCGGATCGGGGCCCCTCTGTCCACCGGACAACAGGTCATCGGATCCGGGCCCATCTGCCCACCGGACAACAGGCCATCGGATCCAGGCCCATCTGCCCACCGGACAACAGGTCATAGGATCCAGACCCGTTTGCCCACCGGACAACAGGTCATCGGATCCAGGCCCGTTAGTTAGCCCACTCAATAGCAGCTCATCTGATCCAGGCCCGTTTGCCCACCGGACAACAGGTCATCGGATCGGGGCCCATCTGCCCACTGGACAACATGTTGGTCATCAGATCCAGGCCCGTTTTCCCACCGGAGAACGGGTCATCAGATCGGGGCCCGTCTGCCCACCGGACAACAGGTCATCGGATCGGGGCCCGTCTGCACACCGGACAACAGGTCATCGGATCGGGGCCCGTTTGCCCTCCAAACAGGTCATCAGATCGGGGCCCATTTGCCCACCGGACAACAGGTCATTAGAACCAGGCCCGTTTGCCCACCTGACAACAGGTCATCGGATCGAGGCCCTTATACCCACCGGACAAAAACCTAACTGTTTGTCAAGTGATATACTGTGGATAAGGGTTGAGAGACTGAACCACTAATAGACAGACACAGAAACATGGGAAGCAAGATGAAATAGACTTTCCAGCTCAGGCAGAAGGTGGCCACCCACCGGACAACAGGTTATCGGATTGGGGCCCGTCTGTCCACAGGACAACAGGTCATAGGATTGAGGCCCGTCTGCCCACCGGACAACAGGTCATCTGATCGGGGCGCATCTGCCCACCGGACAACAGGTCATCAGATCCAGGTCCTTTTGCCCACCGGACAACAGGTCATCGGATCGGGCCCATCTGCCCACAGGACAACAGGTCATAGGATCCAGGACTGTTTGCCCACCGGACAACAGGTTATCAGATCGAGGCCCTTCTACCTACCGGACAAAAACCTTACTGTTTGTCAAGTGATGTACTGTGGATAAGGGCTGAGAGACTGAACCACTAATAGACACAGAAACATGGGAAGCAAGATGAAATAGACTTTCCAGCTCAGGCAAAAGGTGGCCACACCCTTATATGCACTTGTGCACATTAGACTGAAAAAAGCTGAAGGACTGAACTGGAATGTAAATTGGTGTGCATGCTACAAGTAAGAGCATGTTCACACATGGTCACTAAACAGAAAAAAAACAAATATAGAAACACAATACACAAATACCCTGCCTGGTCGGACGACTGCTTTCTGGTAGCGTATATGGCTTCAGGGGAGGGAACGATTACAGAGCAAAAGAAACAGGACTATTACATTTTATATTTAATCCAAAAGAGAGGCAGTGCTTATGAAAAATATACAAAAGGTCTTATAAAAGGGGACATTTACAGTACAGAATATACAGCGTCACTGGTGTTATATATGAGGGGACGTATGTGTCACTTAGGTTGCTAGCCTGTGTGAACGGAAACCTACATACTTTCTGCCAGCATGCTGGGGGCTAACTCACTATAGGGTGTGTTTTTTTGTGAATGGCAAAGAGGGTGGGACGCCATTCACACTACCTCGCCTCAGGGTGTGGCTGAGCAAGCTTAAATACACAGTCACTGTTTTTTTTTCTGTTGTTGTGTTTGGAGAGGCAAGGTCTCCAGACTGAGAAGCCATAGCTCAGGAAGGAGCTGAAGGCTGTGCTACAACCTGTGTGGACAAACCACACACTCCTATGGACTGTGCTGTCGTTTATCTTTTGCTTTGTCATTTTGCCAGTAAGGTCGTGTTTATTTTTAATGGAGCTGCGGGGCTTTATGCCATATAATAAAGCCTGCAGAGAAAACCCGGTTCCTGAGTCTACTTCCGAAAGCGGACAAGTGAGTCGTCTTACCACAACAGTTACACAAAATAAACAGGATTACAGAAGACTTACTATAAAGATCGCTGAGATGATTCGGTATAGGTGGAGGGGAGGTGCCCCAATTATTGATTTGACCGTTCTCGAACAGGATCCATTGCTTATAGAACCTATACCCCCCGGCAATGAATACTGACCCCCCTTTGACTGTGTCTTTTATGCCGAAGGTGGAGACCTGCCCACACACCCCACGTGATGACCTCACGTATGCTGGGCTCCAGCCTTCATATTTTTATTAGAATCTCTAATTTCTGGCATAACTTATCGCTGGTTGATCGCAGAAGCCCCAAAGTGATACCATATTTTCCATTATGAATTTAACTCTCTTTAGAGACCACAGATGACTTAGTTGCGGTCTGTTATTTTGTTACTTTTCCATCACAGCTTCCCGGAGGGGCTTACAGCTATGGAAAAATATCCATATTACTCCTTAGCTGACCCTGCAACTAAAAATATGGGTCCCATTATTATCAGAAGTATAGCACTTCAGTTATTCCATATTTTGTGTTGGTGACGAAAATCCTGCAGTTTGCAGCTGGGAATTGTCCTGGTTATTGTGAGTGTGTTTGAAATGGGAGAAAGATACCCCAAACCAACCGTTCAGGGTGATCGGAAGGCTGTATCCCCAGTCGGTCAGGGTGGTGGGCGAGCTGGGTCCATATCTCGTCAGACCACTAGGAAAAGGTGGTTATCCCCCAGGGAAAGGGCAGGAATAACCAACCGCAGATATGTCATGTCTACTCTCTAAAGAAAGTTAAATTGATAATAAAAAATATGGTATCACTTGCGAACTTATGCGATCACATGGCCCCACTCACGCCTCAAAAGTCACATGTGTACCATCGTAAATGCCATCTGTATCGCTCCTGGTTTCAGTTACAGCTGCGAGACGTGCAGTCCTGCCTCATCTGCGCACAGCACAACCCAGGTAAGACAGTAAAAGTCCCTTAGAAAGCGACACCAAGGCCTCTCTACCCACTTCAGAGAAAAACAAACACACTCTAATACATCACTATTATTTTGTTGCACCACCTCTGTCTTTAATAACAGCTTGCAGTCTCTGAGGCATGGACTTAATGAGTGACAAACAGTACTCTTCATCAATCTGGCTCCAACTTTCTCTGATTGCTGTTGCCAGATCAGCTTTGCAGGTTGGAGCCTTGTCATGGACCATTTTCTTCAACTTCCACCAAAGATTTTCAGTTGGATTGAGATACGGACTATTTGCAGGCCATGACATTGACCTTATGTGTCTTCTTTCAAGGAATGTTTTCACAGTTTTTGCTCTATGGCAGGATGCATTACCATCTTGAAAAATGATGTCATCATCCCCAAACATCCATTCAATTGATGGGATAAGAAAACTGTCCAAAATATCAATGTAAACTTGGGCATTTATTGAAGATTTAATGACAGCCATCTCCCCAGTGCCTTTACCTGACATGCAGCCCCATATCATCAATGACTGTAGAAATTTGCATGTTCTCTTCATGCAGTCATCTTTATAAATCTCATTGGAACGGCACCAAACAAAAGTTCCAGCATCATCACCTTGCCCAGTGCAGATTTGCGATTCATCACTGAATATGACTTTCATCCAGACATCCACAGTCCACGATTGATTTCCTTAGCCCATGGTAACCTTTTTTTTTTCTGTTTAGGTGTTAATGATGGCTTATGTTTAGCTTTTCTGTATGTAAATCCCATTTCCTTTAGGCGGTTTCTTACAGCTCGGTCACAGGCATTGACTCCAGCTTCCTCCCATTCATTCCTCATTTGTTTTGTTGTGCATTTCCTGTTTTGGAGACATTTTGCTTTAAGTTTCCGGTCTTGACGCTTTGATGTCTTCATTGGTCTACCAATATGTTTGCCTTTAACAACTTTCCTGTTACGCTCGCGCCCGGACTGACTAGCGTGAGCGTGATTAGTGATCCCACTGTACCATGAACCGAGGAGTGCCTGGAGGGGCGTAACTAAGTATCAACCCGATCCAACCAAGGTTGCATGGCGGCTAGTCGACTCCGTGGACCAAGGAGGAACCGAGCAGAGGGACCAGGTGCGACTCCAGGTCAGACCCCGGTCACAGTTGTTGACCCACACCGGGGAATGCAGGAACAGGCAGGTTAGATTGGCATACAGACAGGTGGGTATTGGCAAGTACGGCTGGTATGCAGACAGTTGGGTACTGGCAAGTACGGCTGGTATGCAGACAGGTGGGCACTGGCAAGCACGGCTGGTATGCAGACAGGTGGGTATTGGCAAGTACGGCTGGTATGCAGACAGGTGGGTACGGGGAAGCACGGCTGGTATGCAGACAGGTGGGCACTGGCAAGCACGGCTGGTATGCAGACAGGTGGGCACTGGCAAGCACGGCTGGTATGCAGATAGGGAGATACTGGCAAGCACGGCTGGAGTGCAGACCGGGAGGTACTAGCAGGTTGGAGCGCAGGCTGGATAGGGTCCAGTACAGACTGGGAGACAGACAGCTACAGAGCCGCAGATGCGGTAGAAAAGCAGAGTAAAGCGAAACCGCCAGAGCGGAGGACAAGGCAGAGCAGAGAGGAACTGCTGGTGCGGTGAGCAAGGCAGAGCAGAGAGAAGCCGCCGGAGCGGTGAGCAAGGCAGAGCAGAGAGAAGCCGCCGGAGCGGTGGCCAAGTCAGAGCAGAGAGAAACCGCCGGAACGGTGGGTAAGGCAGAGCAGAGGGAAAACGCCGGAGCGGTGGGCAAGTCAGAGCAGAGAGAAACCACCGGAGCGGTGGGTAAGTAAGAACAAAGAGAAACCGCTGGTGCGGTGGGCAAGGCAGAGCAGAGAGAACCCGCCGGAGCGGTGGGCAAGTCAGAGCAGAGAGAAGCCGCTGGAGCGGTGGGTAAGGCAGAGCAGAGGGAAGCCGCCGGAGTGGTGGGAAAGTCAGAGCAGAGAGAAACCGCCGGAGCGGTGGGTAAGGCAGAGCAGAGGGAAACTGCCGGAGCGGTGGGCAAGTCAGAGCAGAGAGAAACCGCCGGAGCGGTGGGCAAGACAGAGCAGAGCGAAACCGCAGGTGCGGTGGACAAGGCAGAGAGGACAGGGCTCTGTTCACATGGAACAGACTGGAAAATACAGGAAGATACGGAGGAAGGGAAAAGGGACAAGCAGAACCAGATACACACAAGGTACTTCCTATGACAGATAACAGGTCTGGGTATGCAACCAGCCCCCAGAGATGGCGGGAACAGACAAGAAGCAGAACTGGACCTGGCAACTTCAGAGTCAAGGAGCACACTGAATGTTAGTGTTGCTCAGGCACCTCTTACTGGGTGGAGGGGGTTTAAATATCCAGTGACTCACAGCAATAGGCTGGAGACGCATTAGGCATGCGCCCACAGCAGCTATAAGAATCAGGAAGTAACCGGGCCGCCGCCCTAAGCAGTCAGTCAAGAGACATGCACACAGCATGAACTGGAGCAAGATTTGCAGGCTGGACAGACTGGTAAGATTGCGGTCTTGCATAGTGGGAGGTGGTTCACTATGCAAGCACGCCGCCAGGGATGTTACACTTCCCATGTTGTTTGTATTTGGTCCAGAGTTTAGACACAGCTGACTTTGAACAACCAACATATTTTGCAAAATTGCGTGATGATTTACCTTCTGTTAAGAGTTTGATAATCCTCTCCTTTGTTTCAATTGACATCTCTCGTGTTGGAGCCATGATTCATGTCAGTCCACTTGGTGCAACAGCTCTCCAAGGTGTGATCACTCCTTTTTAGATGCAGACTAATGAGCAGATCTAATTTGATGCAGGTGTTAGTTTTGGAAATGAAAATTTACAGGGTGATTCCATATTTTTTTCCTCAGAATTGAGTGATTCCATAATTTTTTCCCTCTGCTTGGTCTGAAAAAAATTATCCTTACTGAGTACCATATTTTTTATCTTGATTTCTTTTAGTGTTTCTTAAAGCCCTAAAGTTGCCATTTGAAATGACTTTAGTTTTGTGCCATGTCTGTGATCTGCTTTTTTTCAACAACATTAAACAACTGAATGAACATCCTCCAAGCCCGGTGATTCCATAATTTTTGCCAGGGGTTGTATGGACTAGGACAACAAATTTATTCAACATCATGGTTTTCTTATAAAAGATATGGAAGGAGAAAAGCCGAAGGACTGTTGGATTTGCACACACAGCCCAGTATCTGCAAAGACTATGCCGTACTTAGCCTTACCTCTGGAGCCAGGGGAGGTATTAACACCACACTGCAAACACAATGAGAAAAACCTACAAGATGCAAAATGAACATAAACCCTGCTGTAAATAAATAAAAAGCAAGTGCATTTAAATAAAATAGGGTTCTTAGTAACACTGTTTTTGATCAAAAATAGTATAAAAGATTTCCCACTGCGACAAGGTGAACCCGTTCGGGAAAGTCATACACTGTCTAATATAAATTGACTTTCCAGAACAGCAGGGTTTATGTGGGTGAAAGGCACGTAGGGGTGCAAGGACACACAGCTCATATTCACCCTTCACTATAAGTATATGTCACTACCTATTAGGATGATATCTTATACATGAATATATTAAGTCAGTGGTGAGGTGCGCAATTTTTGCTTACATTTATCTCTAGGGTCATCCTATTTAGGATTCAGGCATATCTATTGGTATGTATGACCATATACATTCCCCATTTAGCCCTTTTAGGTGTATTACTATTAGGACTAATTAAATCATTTTGATCCAGTTTTGCACAAAGCACATGTCACTTTATAAAGGTATTGGGGATATTTAATTGTGGTTTGATAAAAACTTTTTTACTTGATTTGTAACTGTAAAAAATATTCAAGATGATCCCTTGTCAATCATTGTGCCCTGTTGGCGGGCTTATAGAGCTCTTCTAATGTACAGTGTAATCCAACACTTCTGCAAGGGAGGGGGCCGAGAGGCAGGGAGTAACAGCAGCTCTCAGCCCAGAAGCTGCCATAGAAAGACCTCCTGTGGACCCCAGCCATGCGGTCTTTTATGTCTGACTATTATAATTCAACACCGAGTTATGGGAATACAATACATCCCAGTGATACACCAAATAGATTTTTGGAAACACACAAATTGGATGAATCTCACCCTTCCTTTCAGCACAGTCCAGCGTGTAGGGAAAGGGAGATACACGACACAGCCTTGCGAGAGCCCCTAGGGCCCCGGTGCTTGGTTTCCACGCATAGCAGGAGCCCGGCCGGATCCGATGACACCAGAACCGGCTCCCTAGGTCCGTCCATTAAGGAAGTATAGCTGTTTTAGTTTTAGAGTTTTTAGCTGAGAGAGGCCAGGGGTGGAGATTCAGGTCCAGCCAGGAGGCAGAAGGGGGAGTGACCAAGAGGGGTTAAGAGCTCCAGCAGCCCTAGATCCATTGTCTTTTTCCCTGGGAGGTCGTGATGACACATCATGTGTGGGAGAAGTCCTGCAACAAAGGGGACCACAAGCCTCCCATGTGGCAGCCCCTACCTCACAAGCCAGCTCTTCAAATTGACTGGTGACTGATTCATATCTTTTGTACTCCTACTATTGTGTTTGTTTCTCTGATCATTATGTAAATGTAACCCTTATGTATATAGTGTAATGTCTAGTGTGCCCTTACGGCGATTAAATATATGATTTAACCTTGGGCTGCTCTGTTATCTTTAGCCATGAACTCATATGTCCGTTGTTTGGCTTAATCCTCATGCTACCGAGGCAGGTTTCTGGCCCCATATAATTCCCGTTAACGGACCGGCGATTTATATCTAATAGAAACCGGTGGCAGCTCTACCAGGCCAACAAGATTCTGCTTCACTGGGGCTAGTGAATGGGCCTCTCAGCCTGTCAGGGGTGGAAGCGAGTGTGATGCCATGTCAGTGACTGAGTGGGCCACCTCTTCTCACTCCCGGTGCCTTCTTGTACCCGTGTGGACAGGGGGTGTCTGTGTAGAACTATACCAATCTGAACTTACACATCCTCGAGGGGGTTCAGAACGCAACGTTGGTGCAAGGGGCAGATCCTTATCACGTGATCTGTCGAACGTAATTGTGACGTCAGGTGGGTGACGAGGTGTGGATCTATCACAAGTGGCGGCAGTGGTGGGATTCTGCGGGGTCCCTCTGGTGCCATTTCTTCACATTGGTGGCAGCGGTGGGATTCTGCGCGGTCATTTAGTGCCATTCATCACAAGTGGTGGCAGCGGTGGGATTCTGCAGTGTCCCTCTGCTGCTGTTTCTTCACAGTACCCTATTAGCACCTTCTAAGGACAAAAGGAGTTATGAAATGATCTGTGTCTCCTCTGTGTAGCACTGTGTTATTTTAAATTTGTTAGATGTGTTTAATAAAGATATTTTTTGGTTTAAAAAGAACTCTGGTCATCTGGGCTTTCTTTTTTAGGCCCACTCTTCATGTTAATTATGTGTTGTTTTGGAGTTTAAAAAACATGACATTGTTACCTTATGAGTATAATGTTGAAGATGCATACAAGCAGCACACAAGCTGCACATCGAAAACATACAAGCTGCATACAAGCCACATACAAACTCCATAAAAGCAGCATACAAGCTGTATACAAGATGCATTCAAGCTGCACACAATCTGTATCCAAGATGCATAAAAGCCGCATACAAGTTGAATATAAGCTGCATACAAGCAGCAAACAAAGCCGCATACAAGATGTACACAAGCTGCATACAAGCAGCATACAAGATGCACACAAGGCACATACAATCTGCACACAAGCAGCATACAGGATGCATACAAGCTGCACACAAGGCACATACAATCTGCACATAAGCAGCATACAGGATGCATACAAGCAGCATATAAATTGCATACAGGTAGCACACAAGTTGCATACAAGCTCCATAAAAGACACATACAATCTGCATACAAGCATCATTCAAGCTGCATTCAAGGCACATACAATCCGCATACAAGCTGCACACAAGGCACATACAATCTGTATACAAGCCGCATACCATCTGCACACAAGCAACATACATGATGCATATAAGCTGCACACAAGCAGCATACAAGGCACATACAATCTGCATAGAAGCAGCATACAATCTGCATACAAGCACCATACAATGGTACATACAAGATGCATTCAAGCCACATATAAGATGTATACAGGATACATAAAAGTTGCATACAAGGCACCTACAAACTGTATACAGGATACATACAACCTGCATAAAAACCGCACATATAAGACACATACAAGCAGCTGTATAAAGGATACATCCATGTTGCATGCAGGATACATAAAAGGCACATACAAGCTGCATACAAGCCGCATATACGTTGCATACAGGATACAAACACGGCACATACAAGCTGTATACAGGATACATACATGGCACATACAAGCTGTATACAGCGTAGGGATTTGTACTCACTGAGCCGCGTTGTAGGTAGGCACAGGTTCACATAGTGATGCAGTCCGCGGGTTCAAACAAACTGGTGGTTTATTTAGTGCCCATACACCAGTGAGGAAACAAAAGTAACAGCCTTTTCCTGGCACAAAAAAGGAATAACAGAACAAAGCTCAAAATAACAAGTCCATGCAGCACGGCCTCAGCCGTTTAAACAAAGTGCCTTCCTCTGCCTCCTGCAGAGTCTAAGCAGCACATGCAAGGTCTGCTCACCTTATCCAACACAGACAGACTGTGAGACAGGCGCAGCTGTCTTAAATCAGCCTTCCAAGACCTGGACTGGAGGTACTGTAAGTGAGCAGCTGTTCCCCCCTCAGCTCTTTCAGCTGCTCGTAAAACCCGGCTCTGTAATCTGGGCCCATTAAACTCCTCTCAGCACTATGTGTGCTGGAGCCTGCTTCTCCGGGTCCTACATCACCGAAGCTTGGCACTTCAGGGACACATACCTCCCGTCCACGACCTGTCCAGCAGCCACCTTATATACCCCCGCCTCTGCCCAAAGCCGGGGGGCTTGGCACCTTCTGTCACCATACAATAAACCCTTGACAAGGCATCAGCATACCCATGTTGTTTCCCAGGCCTATGTTCTACCTGGAAACAAAAATCTTGTAGAGCCAGGAACCACCTAGTCACTCTGGCATTGTTCCCCTTCTTTTCACGCATCCACCTCAGTGGGACATGGGCTGACACTAGCCTGAACCTTCTACCTAACAGGTAATACCTCAGACTGTCTAACGCCCACTTAATGGCCAAACATTCTTTTTCTACAATGGAGTAGTTCTTCTCACAAGTGGAGAGCTTCTGACTGAGGTATATTACAGGGTGTTCTTCTCCGTTAATCTCCTGGGACAAGACTGCTCCCAGCCCAACATCCGATGCATCCGTCTGGACCACAAACTCCTTGGAGAAGTTGGGCGCCACCAAGACTGGCTGTTTACAGAGGACCAGTTTCAATTCCTGGAAGGCCGCTTCTGCTTCCGGGGACCACTTGGCCATAGCCGACTTCATCCCTTTCAGAAGATCCGTCAGCGGGGCTGCTATCAGGGCAAAGTTAGGGACAAATCTTCGATAGTAGCCCACAATGCCTAGAAACGCCCTGACCTACTTCTTCGAGAGGGGCTGTGGCAAGTTCAAGATCGCCTCGACCTTATTTATTTGTGATTTTATTTCCCCTCTACCAACCACGTACCCTAGGTACTTGGCTTCCTCCATCTCCATGGCACATTTCTTTGGGTTGATAGTAAAGCCCGCCTTCCTTAGGGCATCAAGTATGGCTTGAACTTTGTCCAGATGACTTTCCCAGTCCTGGGTGAATATGACGATGTCATCTAGGTAGGCCGCTGCATACTTTTTGTGGGGTGCTAAGATCCGGTCCATGGCTCCCTGGAAGGTGGCCGGAGCTCCCTGCAACCCAAACGGCATCCTGACGTATTGATAACATCCGTCTGGCATCGAGAAGGCTCTCTTCTCCTTGGCCTCTTTGGACAGGGTAATTTGCCAATATCCTTTGGTGAGGTCCAGAGTGGTGATGTACCTAGCAAGTCCTAGCCTTTCGATTATCTCATCTACTCTAGGCATTGGGTATTTGTCGAACTTCGAGATCTTATTCAGCTTCCTATAGTCATTGCAAAAACACCATTCCCCATCTGCTTTCGGCACTAAGACTATAGGACTGGATCATCCACTTTTGGACTCTTCAATGACTCCCAGGTTAAGCATCCGCCTCACTTCTTTTGAGATCACCTCTCTGCGGGCCTCGGGGATCTGGTATGGTTTTAGATTGACGCGAACATGAGGCTCTGTGAGAACCTCATGCTCTATGACCTGAGTGAGTCCTGGCAACTCCGAAAACAGGTCTTTATTTCGCTGTAGCAACTCTTTGCACTGTTACTTTTGGGCACGTGACAGTGACTCTGCCACCTTGACCTCTTTCACATCGGCCTCAGCCACTAAACAGGGAGCTTCCATTGGCTCTCTATCTTGCCATGGCTTAATCAAGTTAACATGGTAAATTTGGTAGGGCTTCCTCTTCCCCGGTTGGTGGATTTTATAGTTGACTTCCCCCACTTTCTCTACCACCTCATAGGGGCCCTGCCACTTGGCCATGAACTTGCTCTCCACTGTCGGCACTAGCACAAGCACTCGATCTCCTGGGTTGAACGATCTCACCCTGGCTGACCTATTGTACACCCTGGACTGTGTCTCTTATGCCTTGAGGAGGTGCTCCCTCACGATGGGCATCACGTGGGCAATCCTCTCTTGCATCTGGGCAACGTGCTCCACCATGCTCCTATAGGGCATGGTTTCAGCTCCCCAGGACTCTTTCGCCACATCCAGGAGTCCTCGAGGGTGTCGTCCATAGAGTAGTTCAAACGGGGAGAAACCTGTAGAAGCTTGGGGAACTTCCCTGATGGCGAACAACAGATAGGGAAGCAGACAGTCCCAGTCTCGGCCATCCTTTTCCACTGCTTTCCTCAACATTGCTTTCAAGGTTTTGTTAAACCTCTCGACCAGTCCGTCCGTCTGGGGATGGTACACGGAGGTTCTCAGTTGTGCTATCTGCAATGTCTTGCACAATTCCCTCATGACCTTCGACATAAATGGAGTTCCTTGGTCTGTTAGAATCTCCTTAGACAACCCCATTCTTGAAAACATGAGGACTAACTCCCGGGCGATACACCTGGCGGAGGAGTTTCGTAGTGGTACGGCCTCCGGATACCGTGTAGCATAATCTAATACCATCAGGATATACTGATGCCCTCAGGCGGACTTGACCAGAGGCCCCACTAGATCCATTGCTATGCATTCGAATGGAACCTCGATGATGGGTAGGGGCACTAGGGGACTGCGGAAGTGGGCCACTGGGGAGGTTATCTGGCATGTGGGGCAGGAACGACAATAACTCTTTATTTCTCTATAGCAACCTGGCCAGTAGAATTTCTGGAGGATCCGTTCCTGAGTCTTGTCTGCACCCAGGTGACCACTCAACACATGAGAATGAGCCATGTCTAACACCCTGAGTCTATAGGGCTCTGGCACCAGCAACTGTTCTATTACCTCACCCCTGGGCTTGGTTACTCTGTACAGCAAATCCGCATTCACAGCAAAATGAGGGAACCGAGTGTCAGCCCCCGGTTCCTGAGGCACCCCATTTAACACAGTAACATTTTCAAAGGCCTCTTTCAGAGTTAAATCCCTGAGTTGGGCAGTTCCAAAGTTTCCCTCGGACACCTCCAGCTCAGGGATATTGGCCTCAGGGGATGTTGCTTCATCCTCATCTCCCACAAACACACACATGGGAAACTCATCTACCATGTTCTGCGGGTAAATTTCCTTAGGGGCGATCTGGCTGTTGACCGAGCAACCAGGTGTCCCCGCTTTCCCCCACATTTCCCAGAATAATATAAAGTCATGTCCAATTATTATGGGATGCAATAGGTCCTTAACGACCGCCACTTCATGAGATGTGCCACAGTCTGTGTTTACATTCACCTGGGCCACAGGATAGTTTTAGCATCCCCATGGATACACCAGACACCCACCACCTTCCCAGGAACCAGTCGATCAGGGAGTGTGGCCCTTATCAGGGTCACCAAACTTCCTGAGTCCAATAGTCCAGAGACTTGTACCCCGTTTACTGACACTGAGCATGCCTGAGGGCCCTCGCCATGTTGAGGAACCGTGCTGCAGGCGGGGTAAGCAAAATAGGAGCAACGCCGGCCCATGTTGCAGTCCATTGGCTCAGAGTTTATGGGACACCGGGCGGCAATATGGCCAGAGGTATAACATCTCCAACACACTATATTATGGGGTGTGACCTTGGGCAGCAACTCAGACCCCTCCTGAACTCTAGGACGCCCCTCAGGTGTGGCGCTAACTCCATTCTTTTGGGTGTCCGCCTCCTTTTGGGAACCTTTTGGAAACCCCAGTATTGAGAGGCTATGACCCCTTGTTTTCCCAATGAACTCTCAACCGCCTGGTATCTTTCCACCAACCCCACCAAGTCATCAGCATTATGGGGATCTCCCTGGGCAACCCAGGATTTCACCGACTTCGGGAGAGAGTGTATAAACCTGTGTATAATGACCTTCTCCACCATCTGTGCTGGGGAGGAAGATTCAGGTTGCAACCACTTTTGGACCAGGTGTAGGAGGTCGAACATCTGGGACCGGGCATGTTTGTCACTGCAATAGGCCCAGTGGTGCACCCGTTGCGCCCTGACAGTAAGATTCACTCCCAAGCATGCCAAAATCTCAGTTTTCAACTTAGCATACTCTTTCGCGTCCTGAAAGGCCAAGTCATAATAGGCCTTCTGCGGATCGCCTATCAAATATGGCGCCAGCACCTCCATCCACTGCTCTGGAGGCAATTTCTCCCGCTCTGCCACCCTCTCAAAGATCGTCAAGAACGCCTCAACGTCATCACCCAGGGTCATCTTTAGTTATGCTCTTCTTACCGTCTTCCTGACGTATGAGTCATCACCTGGATCTGATGATGTGGCGGTCGTCCTGCCACGGATCTGCTCTGCCAAGATTTCCATTTGTCTTTGCTAATGTTGGATCTGCTGCATCAGAAGTTTATTTGTTTCCTGCTGATGCTCCCGTTGCTGCTGCCTGCTCTGCAGGTACTGCTGCTGGAACTGCGCCTACTGTTGCTGAATTTGCTGCTGGTGCTGCACTTGTTGCGCCTGCTGTGCCTGTAACAGATGTTTAAGCAGTTCCTCCATTTTGTCCGGCGACACTTGCTGGCTAATTGCCGACTTCACCCAGGACATATACGTCTGCTTGTAGCAGTCACACTGCCACTTGGGATCTGTGCCCGTGCTTCTACCGCTACTGGTTTATTTAGTGTCCATACACCAATGAGGAAACAAAAGTAACAGCCTTTTCCTGGCACAAAAAAGGAATAACAGAACAAAGCTCAAAATAACAAGTCCATGCAGCATGGCCTCAGCCGTTTAAACAAAGTGCCTTCCTCTGCCTCCTGCAGAGTCTAAGCAGCACATGCAAGGTCTGCTCACCTTGCCCAACACAAAGACAGACTGAGACAGGCGCAGCTGTCTTAAATCAGCCTTCCAAGACCTGGACTGGAGGTAAGTGAGCTGCTGTCCCCCCCCCCCCCCCCCAGCTCTTTCAGCTGCTCGTAAAACCCGGCCCTGTAATCCGGGCCCATTAAATTCCTCTCAGCACTATGTGTGCTGGAGCCTGCTTCTCCGTGTCCTACATCACCGAAGCTTGGCACTTCGGGGACACATACCTCCAGTCCACGACCTGTCCGGCAGCCACCTTACAGCAGGATACATGCAAGGCACATACAAGCTGTATACAGGATACATACACGCTGTATACATGATACATACAAGGCACATACAAGCTGTATACAGGATACATACACGCTGTATGCAGGATACATACAAGTTGTATACACGATATATACAAGCTGTATACAGGATACATACAAGCTGTATACAGGATACATACAAGCTGTATACAGGATATACACAAGATGTATACAGGATACACACAAGCTGTATACAGGATATACACAAGCTGTATATAGGACACACACAAGCTGTATACAGGATACATACAAGTTGTATACAGGATAGATACACACTGTATACAGGATACATACAAGGCACATACAAGCTGTATACAGGATACATACACGCTGTATGCAGGATACATACAAGTTGTATACACGATATATACAAGCTGTATACAGGATACAAACAAGCTGTATACAGGATACATACAAGCTGTATACAGGATACATACAAGCTGTATACAGGATGCACACAAGCTGTATACAGGATACACAGAAGCTGTATACAGGATACACACAAGCTGTATATGTAATAGTGGGGAAGGATGTAGCCTTCCCTAGGCACTGAAGTAGTTAAGGAAAATGGTCCCTTAGTTAATCCTCTCTGAACTGTGGTAGGCCAAGCTAAGGGGTTAGCTTCAGTGGTCCAGTCAGTAGAGTAGAGGGGGAACTTAGTGCCCGGATCAAGCCTTGAGTGATATAGAGCTTGTTCCTGGCATAATTCATTGTGGGCTGCAGTACCTGTAAACAGCCACAAGATGCCACTGTCCTGGGTGCAGATGTCAGGTTGGGTCTGCTAGCAGTGTTACAGACAAGGATGAGTTAATGCTGTGTGATGACAGCTCACTGAGGGTGGGCACATTAGGAAAATCTCTGTTTAGTTTCCAGAATCAGGAAGTGATTCTTCAGTAAGAGATTGGACAGAAAATTGTTCAGGCAGCCTGACTATAGTGGCTGCTAGGGTAGACGGGAGCTCCATACCCTCAGACAGTGGGATCACCATTGTGCAAGTCTCCCCACACAAGAGCACGAGTCCTGTCAGCCGGCCGGGGAAACTCATCAAAGGTAGTGTGGACCCGGGGCACTTCTAGTCTGCAGGAAGCAGAGGAAGATAAATAGGACTCCAGGCTAAGACGTGGGGGAGAGATATCGGATCCAGGTCACTGTCAGTATTACAGAAGAGTCTCTTGGGCCAGAGATTAGAGTCACAGAGATGCTTCACTTAAAAAGGGAACCAGGACTGAAGGAGTTACCAGCGCCTGTGAGAGAGATGATAACCTGTCGGGCCTTATCCATTATATCTGCCTGTAAATATTGTATATATTCCTCTTCCCCAAGTAAAGTCCAAGTTCTGGTTAGGAACCTTGTGTCCTCTGAATTTATTGCTGCCCTGGTCCCAGAAGAGAAATGCCTGGAGACAGCCGCGATCGGATGGCTTGAAGTAAGTGAAGAGCACTACATACACAGCCACACTTCAGAGGGAGGACACGTATTGTCTGTAGGGTGCCATAGCGAGAGGGGGCTACAGCTCGCCCACGACTTCCTCGCTGGGGCACCTTACATTTGGCGTAGTCGGCAGGATGCGAGCTCCTCGCATGAAGAAAGCGGGGAAGAGCCGACGCAGAACACTGAGAAGAAAGTGTTGGAAGGCATGCGGCCCAAGATGGTGGCCCGAAGCATGGATTCCAAGATGGTGACAATGGCGGTAAAGTCTGGGAGAAGAACCGCCTATCGTGGGAGTGGACGGCGCCGGAGAGCGCGAAAAGATGTCCAGCCCCTACGAGTTCCGGCCCAAAGAAGGATGGGTCCAGCAGTGAAGATGCGTCCCAGGATGGGACGTCCAGTGAGGAAGAGGGCGCGGCGTAAAGTGAAGTCCAAATAGATTTTTGGAAACACACAAATTGGATGAATCTCACCCTTCCTTTCAGCACAGTCCAGCGTGTAGGGAAAGGGAGATACACGACACAGCCTTGCGAGAGCCCCTAGGGCCCCGGTGCTTGGTTTCCACGCATAGCAGGAGCCCGGCCGGATCCGATGACACCAGAACCGGCTCCCTAGGTCCGTCCATTAAGGAAGTATAGCTGTTTTAGTTTTAGAGTTTTTAGCTGAGAGAGGCCAGGGGTGGAGATTCAGGTCCAGCCAGGGGGCAGAAGGGGGTGTGACCAAGAGGGGTTAAGAGCTCCAGCAGCCCTAGATCCATTGTCTTTTTCCCTGGGAGGTCGTGATGACACATCATGTGTGGGAGAAGTCCTGCAACAAAGGGGACCACAAGCCTCCCATGTGGCAGCCCCTCCCTCACAAGCCAGCTCTTCCAATTGACTGGTGACTGATTCTTAATAACTGCTTTATATCTTTTGTACTCCTACTATTGTGTTTGTTTCTCTGATCATTATGTAAATGTAACCCTTATGTATATAGTGTAATGTCTAGTGTGCCCTTACGGCGATTAAATATATGATTTAACCTTGGGCTGCTCTGTTATCTTTAGCCATGAACTCATATGTCCGTTGTTTGGCTTAATCCTCATGCTACCGAGGCAGGTTTCTGGCCCCATATAATTCCCGTTAACGGACCGGCGATTTATATCTAATAGAAACCGGTGGCAGCTCTACCAGGCCAACAAGGTTCTGCTTCACTGGGGCTAGTGAATGGGCCTCTCAGCCTGTCAGGGGTGGGAGCGAGTGTGATGCCATGTCAGTGACTGAGTGGGCCACCTCTTCTCACTCCCGGTGCCTTCTTGTACCCGTGTGGACAGGGGGTGTCTGTGTAGAACTATACCAATCTGAACTTACGCATCCTCGAGGGGGTTCAGAACGTAACGTTGGTGCAAGGGGCAGATCCTTATCACGTGATCTGTCGGACGTAATTGTGACGTCAGGTGGGTGACGAGGTGTGGATCTATCACAAGTGGCGGCAGTGGTGGGATTCTGCGGGGTCCCTCTGGTGCCATTTCTTCACATTGGTGGCAGCGGTGGGATTCTGCGCGGTCATTTAGTGCCATTCATCACAAGTGGTGGCAACGGTGGGATTCTGCAGTGTCCCTCTGCTGCTGTTTCTTCACAGTACCCTATTAGCACCTTATAAGGACAAAAGGAGTTATGAAATGATCTGTGTCTCCTCTGTGTAGCACTGTGTTATTTTAAATTTGTTAGATGTGTTTAATAAAGATATTTTTTGGTTTAAAAAGAACTCTGGTCATCTGGGCTTTCTTTTTTAGGCCCACTCTTCATGTTAATTATGTGTTGTTTTGGAGTTTAAAAAACATGACATTGTTACCTTATGAGTATAATGTTGAAGATGCATACAAGCAGCACACAAGCTGCACATCGAAAACATACAAGCTGCATACGAGCCACATACAAACTCCATAAAAGCAGCATACAAGCTGTATACAAGATGCATTCAAGCTGCACACAATCTGTATCCAAGATGCATAAAAGCCGCATACAAGTTGAATATAAGCTGCATACAAGCAGCAAACAAAGCCGCATACAAGATGTACACAAGCTGCATACAAGCAGCATACAAGATGCACACAAGGCACATACAATCTGCACACAAGCAGCATACAGGATGCATACAAGCTGCACACAAGGCACATACAATCTGCACATAAGCAGCATACAGGATGCATACAAGCAGCATATAAATTGCATACAGGTAGCACACAAGTTGCATACAAGCTCCATAAAAGACACATACAATCTGCATACAAGCATCATTCAAGCTGCATTCAAGGCACATACAATCCGCATACAAGCTGCACACAAGGCACATACAATCTGCATACAAGCCGCATACCATCTGCACACAAGCAACATACATGATGCATATAAGCTGCACACAAGCAGCATACAAGGCACATACAATCTGCATAGAAGCAGCATACAATCTGCATACAAGCAGCATACAATGGTACATACAAGATGCATTCAAGCCACATATAAGATGTATACAGGATACATAAAAGTTGCATACAAGGCACCTACAAACTGTATACAGGATACATACAACCTGCATAAAAACCGCACATATAAGACACATACAAGCAGCTGTATAAAGGATACATCCATGTTGCATGCAGGATACATAAAAGGCACATACAAGCTGCATACAAGCCGCATATACGTTGCATACAGGATACAAACACGGCACATACAAGCTGTATACAGGATACATACATGGCACATACAAGCTGTATACAGCGTAGGGATTTGTACTCACTGAGCCGCGTTGTAGGTAGGCACAGGTTCACATAGTGATGCAGTCCGCGGGTTCAAACAAACTGGTGGTTTATTTAGTGCCCATACACCAGTGAGGAAACAAAAGTAACAGCCTTTTCCTGGCACAAAAAAGGAATAACAGAACAAAGCTCAAAATAACAAGTCCATGCAGCACGGCCTCAGCCGTTTAAACAAAGTGCCTTCCTCTGCCTCCTGCAGAGTCTAAGCAGCACATGCAAGGTCTGCTCACCTTATCCAACACAGACAGACTGTGAGACAGGCGCAGCTGTCTTAAATCAGCCTTCCAAGACCTGGACTGGAGGTACTGTAAGTGAGCAGCTGTTCCCCCCTCAGCTCTTTCAGCTGCTCGTAAAACCCGGCTCTGTAATCTGGGCCCATTAAACTCCTCTCAGCACTATGTGTGCTGGAGCCTGCTTCTCCGGGTCCTACATCACCGAAGCTTGGCACTTCAGGGACACATACCTCCCGTCCACGACCTGTCCAGCAGCCACCTTATATACCCCCGCCTCTGCCCAAAGCCGGGGGGCTTGGCACCTTCTGTCACCATACAATAAACCCTTGACAAGGCATCAGCATACCCATGTTGTTTCCCAGGCCTATGTTCTACCTGGAAACAAAAATCTTGTAGAGCCAGGAACCACCTAGTCACTCTGGCATTGTTCCCCTTCTTTTCACGCATCCACCTCAGTGGGACATGGGCTGACACTAGCCTGAACCTTCTACCTAACAGGTAATACCTCAGACTGTCTAACGCCCACTTAATGGCCAAACATTCTTTTTCTACAATGGAGTAGTTCTTCTCACAAGTGGAGAGCTTCTGACTGAGGTATATTACAGGGTGTTCTTCTCCGTTAATCTCCTGGGACAAGACTGCTCCCAGCCCAACATCCGATGCATCCGTCTGGACCACAAACTCCTTGGAGAAGTTGGGCGCCACCAAGACTGGCTGTTTACAGAGGACCAGTTTCAATTCCTGGAAGGCCGCTTCTGCTTCCGGGGACCACTTGGCCATAGCCGACTTCGTCCCTTTCAGAAGATCCGTCAGCGGGGCTGCTATCAGGGCAAAGTTAGGGACAAATCTTCGATAGTAGCCCACAATGCCTAGAAACGCCCTGACCTACTTCTTCGAGAGGGGCTGTGGCAAGTTCAAGATCGCCTCGACCTTATTTATTTGTGATTTTATTTCCCCTCTACCAACCACGTACCCTAGGTACTTGGCTTCCTCAATCTCCATGGCACATTTCTTTGGGTTGATAGTAAAGCCCGCCTTCCTTAGGGCATCAAGTATGGCTTGAACTTTGTCCAGATGACTTTCCCAGTCCTGGGTGAATATGACGATGTCATCTAGGTCGGCCGCTGCATACTTTTTGTGGGGTGCTAAGATCCGGTCCATGGTTCCCTGGAAGGTGGCCGGAGCTCCCTGCAACCCAAACGGCATCCTGACGTATTGATAACATCCGTCTGGCATCGAGAAGGCTCTCTTCTCCTTGGCCTCTTTGGACAGGGTAATTTGCCAATATCCTTTGGTGAGGTCCAGAGTGGTGATGTACCTAGCAAGTCCTAGCCTTTCGATTATCTCATCTACTCTAGGCATTGGGTATTTGTCGAACTTCGAGATCTTATTCAGCTTCCTATAGTCATTGCAAAAACACCATTCCCCATCTGCTTTCGGCACTAAGACTATAGGACTGGATCATCCACTTTTGGACTCTTCAATGACTCCCAGGTTAAGCATCCGCCTCACTTCTTTTGAGATCACCTCTCTGCGGGCCTCGGGGATCTGGTATGGTTTTAGATTGACGCGAACATGAGGCTCTGTGAGAACCTCATGCTCTATGACCTGAGTGAGTCCTGGCAACTCCGAAAACAGGTCTTTATTTCGCTGTAGCAACTCTTTGCACTGTTACTTTTGGGCACGTGACAGTGACTCTGCCACCTTGACCTCTTTCACATCGGCCTCAGCCACTAAACAGGGAGCTTCCATTGGCTCTCTATCTTGCCATGGCTTAATCAAGTTAACATGGTAAATTTGGTAGGGCTTCCTCTTCCCCGGTTGGTGGATTTTATAGTTGACTTCCCCCACTTTCTCTACCACCTCATAGGGGCCCTGCCACTTGGCCATGAACTTGCTCTCCACTATCGGCACTAGCACAAGCACTCGATCTCCTGGGTTGAACGATCTCACCCTGGCTGACATATTGTACACCCTGGACTGTGTCTCTTATGCCTTGAGGAGGTGCTCCCTCACGATGGGCATCACGTGGGCAATCCTCTCTTGCATCTGGGCAACGTGCTCCACCATGCTCCTATAGGGCATGGTTTCAGCTCCCCAGGACTCTTTCGCCACATCCAGGAGTGCTCGAGGGTGTCGTCCATAGAGTAGTTCAAACGGGGAGAAACCTGTAGAAGCTTGGGGAACTTCCCTGATGGCGAACAACAGATAGGGAAGCAGACAGTCCCAGTCTCGGCCATCCTTTTCCACTGCTTTCCTCAACATTGCTTTCAAGGTTTTGTTAAACCTCTCGACCAGTCCGTCCGTCTGGGGATGGTACACGGAGGTTCTCAGTTGTGCTATCTGCAATGTCTTGCACAATTCCCTCATGACCTTCGACATAAATGGAGTTCCTTGGTCTGTTAGGATCTCCTTAGGCAACCCCATTCTTGAAAACATGAGGACTAACTCCCGGGCGATACACCTGGCGGAGGAGTTTCGTAGTGGTACGGCCTCCGGATACCGTGTAGCATAATCTAATACCATCAGGATATACTGATGCCCTCAGGCGGACTTGACCAGAGGCCCCACTAGATCCATTGCTATGCATTCGAATGGAACCTCGATGATGGGTAGGGGCACTAGGGGACTGCGGAAGTGGGCCACTGGGGAGGTTATCTGGCATGTGGGGCAGGAACGACAATAACTTTATTTCTCTATAGCAACCTGGCCAGTAGAATTTCTGGAGGATCCGTTCCTGAGTCTTGTCTGCACCCAGGTGACCACTCAACACATGAGAATGAGCCATGTCTAACACCCTGAGTCTATAGGGCTCTGGCACCAGCAACTGTTCTATTACCTCACCCCTGGGCTTGGTTACTCTGTACAGCAAATCCGCATTCACAGCAAAATGAGGGAACCGAGTGTCAGCCCCCGGTTCCTGAGGCACCCCATTTAACACAGTAACATTTTCAAAGGCCTCTTTCAGAGTTAAATCCCTGAGTTGGGCAGTTCCAAAGTTTCCCTCGGACACCTCCAGCTCAGGGATATTGGCCTCAGGGGATGTTGCCTCATCCTCATCGCCCACAAACACACACATGGGAAACTCATCTACCATGTTCTGCGGGTAAATTTCCATAGGGGCGATCTGGCTGTTGACCGAGCAACCAGGTGTCCCCGCTTTCCCCCACATTTCCCAGAATAATATAAAGTCACGTCCAATTATTATGGGATGCAATAGGTCCTTAACGACCGCCACTTCATGAGATGTGCCACAGTCTGTGTTTACATCCACCTGGGCCACAGGATAGTTTTAGCATCCCCATGGATACACCAGACACCCACCACCTTCCCAGGAACCAGTCGATCAGGGAGTGTGGCCCTTATCAGGGTCACCAAACTTCCTGAGTCCAATAGTCCAGAGACTTGTACCCCGTTTACTGACACTGAGCATGCCTGAGGGCCCTCGCCATGTTGAGGAACCGTGCTGCAGGCGGGGTAAGCAAAATAGGAGCAACGCCGGCCCATGTTGCAGTCCATTGGCTCAGAGTTTATGGGACACCGGGCGGCAATATGGCCAGAGGTATGACATCTCCAACACACTATATTATGGGGTGTGACCTTGGGCAGCAACTCAGACCCCTCCTGAACTCTAGGACGCCCCTCAGGTGTGGCGCTAGCTCCATTCTTTTGGGTGTCCGCCTCCTTTTGGGAACCTTTTGGAAACCCCAGTATTGAGAGGCTATGACCCCTTGTTTTCCCAATGAACTCTCAACCGCCTGGTATCTTTCCACCAACCCCACCAAGTCATCAGCATTATGGGGATCTCCCTGGGCAACCCAGGATTTCACCGACTTCGGGAGAGAGTGTATAAACCTGTGTATAATGACCTTCTCCACCATCTGTGCTGGGGAGGAAGATTCAGGTTGCAACCACTTTTGGACCAGGTGTAGGAGGTCGAACATCTGGGACCGGGCATGTTTGTCACTGCAATAGGCCCAGTGGTGCACCCGTTGCGCCCTGACAGTAAGATTCACTCCCAAGCATGCCAAAATCTCAGTTTTCAACTTAGCATACTCTTTCGCGTCCTGAAAGGCCAAGTCATAATAGGCCTTCTGCGGATCGCCTATCAAATATGGCGCCAGCACCTCCATCCACTGCTCTGGAGGCAATTTCTCCCGCTCTGCCACCCTCTCAAAGATCGTCAAGAACGCCTCAACGTCATCACCCAGGGTCATCTTTAGTTATGCTCTTCTTACCGTCTTCCTGACGTATGAGTCATCACCTGGATCTGATGATGTGGCGGTCGTCCTGCCACGGATCTGCTCTGCCAAGATTTCCATTTGTCTTTGCTAATGTTGGATCTGCTGCATCAGAAGTTTATTTGTTTCCTGCTGCTGCCTGCTCTGCAGGTACTGCTGCTGCAACTGCGCCTACTGTTGCTGAATTTGCTGCTGGTGCTGCACTTGTTGCGCCTGCTGTGCCTGTAACAGACGTTTAAGCAGTTCCTCCATTTTGTCCGGCGACACTTGCTGGCTAATTGCCGACTTCACCCAGGACATATACGTCTGCTTGTAGCAGTCACACTGCCACTTGGGATCTGTGCCCGTGCTTCTACCGCTACTGGTTTATTTAGTGTCCATACACCAATGAGGAAACAAAAGTAACAGCCTTTTCCTGGCACAAAAAAGGAATAACAGAACAAAGCTCAAAATAACAAGTCCATGCAGCACGGCCTCAGCCGTTTAAACAAAGTGCCTTCCTCTGCCTCCTGCAGAGTCTAAGCAGCACATGCAAGGTCTGCTCACCTTGCCCAACACAAAGACAGACTGAGACAGGCGCAGCTGTCTTAAATCAGCCTTCCAAGACCTGGACTGGAGGTAAGTGAGCTGCTGTCCCCCCCCCCCCCCAGCTCTTTCAGCTGCTCGTAAAACCCGGCCCTGTAATCCGGGCCCATTAAACTCCTCTCAGCACTATGTGTGCTGGAGCCTGCTTCTCCGTGTCCTACATCACCGAAGCTTGGCACTTCGGGGACACATACCTCCAGTCCATGACCTGTCCGGCAGCCACCTTACAGCAGGATACATGCAAGGCACATACAAGCTGTATACAGGATACATACACGCTGTATACATGATACATACAAGGCACATACAAGCTGTATACAGGATACATACACGCTGTATGCAGGATACATACAAGTTGTATACACGATATATACAAGCTGTATACAGGATACATACAAGCTGTATACAGGATATACACAAGATGTATACAGGATACACACAAGCTGTATACAGGATATACACAAGCTGTATACAGGACACACACAAGCTGTATACAGGATACATACAAGTTGTATACAGGATAGATACACACTGTATACAGGATACATACAAGGCACATACAAGCTGTATACAGGATACATACACGCTGTATGCAGGATACATACAAGTTGTATACATGATATATACAAGCTGTATACAGGATACACACAAGCTGTATACAGGATACATACAAGCTGTATACAGGATACACACAAGCTGTATACAGGATACATACAAGCTGTATACAGGATACATACAAGCTGTATACAGGATGCACACAAGCTGTATACAGGATACACAGAAGCTGTATACAGGATACACACAAGCTGTATATGTAATAGTGGGGAAGGATGTAGCCTTCCCTAGGCACTGAAGTAGTTAAGGAAAATGGTCCCTTAGTTAATCCTCTCTGAACTGTGGTAGGCCAAGCTAAGGGGTTAGCTTCAGTGGTCCAGTCAGTAGAGTAGAGGGGGAACTTAGTGCCCGGATCAAGCCTTGAGTGATATAGAGCTTGTTCCTGGCATAATTCATTGTGGGCTGCAGTACCTGTAAACAGTCACAAGATGCCACTGTCCTGGGTGCAGATGTCAGGTTGAGTCTGCTAGCAGTGTTACAGACAAGGATGAGTTAATGCTGTGTGATGACAGCTCACTGAGGGTGGGCACATTAGGAAAATCTCTGTTTAGTTTCCAGAATCAGGAAGTGATTTTTCAGTAAGAGATTGGACAGAAAATCTTTCAGGCAGCCTGACTATAGTGGCTGCTAGGGTAGACGGGAGCTCCATACCCTCAGACAGTGGGATCACCATTGTGCAAGTCTCCCCACACAAGAGCACGAGTCCTGTCAGCCGGCCGGGGAAACTCATCAAAGGTAGTGAGGACCCAGGGCACTTCTAGTCTGCAGGAAGCAGAGGAAGATAAATAGGACTCCAGGCTAAGACGTGGGGGAGAGATATCGGATCCAGGTCACTGTCAGTATTACAGAAGAGTCTCTTGGGCCAGAGATTAGAGTCACAGAGATGCTTCACTTAAAGAGGGAACCAGGACTGAAGGAGTTACCAGCGCCTGTGAGAGAGATGATAACCTGTCGGGCCTTATCCATTATATCTGCCTGTAAATATTGTATATATTCCTCTTCCCCAAGTAAAGTCCAAGTTCTGGTTAGAAACCTTGTGTCCTCTGAATTTATTGCTGCCCTGGTCCCAGAAGAGAAATGCCTGGAGACAGCCGCGATCGGATGGCTTGAAGTAAGTGAAGAGCACTACATACACAGCCACACTTCAGAGGGAGGACACGTATTGTCTGTAGGGTGCCATAGCGAGAGGGGGCTACAGCTCGCCCACGACTACCTCGCTGGGGCACCTTACATTTGGCGTAGTCGGCAGGATGCGAGCTCCTCGCATGAAGAAAGCGGGGAAGAGCCGACGCAGAACACTGAGAAGAAAGTGATGGAAGGCATGCGGCCCAAGATATTGGCCCGAAGCATGGATTCCAAGATGGTGACAATGGCGGTAAAGTCTGGGAGAAGAACCGCCTATCGTGGGAGTGGACGGCGCCGGAGAGCGCGAAAAGATGTCCAGCCCCTACGAGTTCCGGCCCAAAGAAGGATGGGTCCAGCAGTGAAGATGCGTCCCAGGATGGGACGTCCAGTGAGGAAGAGGGCGCGGCGTAAAGTGAAGTCCGGCCCCGTGAGTATCCGCGCGCACAGAGAAGGGGCGCGGCTGAAGGCGGAGCTGCCGAGAGTGACGAGTGACGCGGCGGTCGCATCAGAAAGCCGGCCCAGGAAGAGGAGGAGTTGGACGCGCAGGACTCGTGTCACTGGTAAGCGACCAGCGCCATTTTCTGTCCAGCACATGAGAGGAAGGAGGTGCTGCGGTGGATGCTCTGCTAAGATGGCAACCGGAGGATTGAATGACATGTCCGGAATGTGCGCCGAGGAAGAGATGCTAGAGCCGAGTACCCCAGGGGCTGCAAGCGAGAGTTGCTTGCTCGCGGATGCCGCCCGTGAGTCTTTACCCCCAGTGGCTGTCCAGTGGTCTACTAGGCCCGATCCTGAGCTGGGCCTGCTTATCCGTGAGTTCCGCATGTGGTGCTGGAGCCAGATGCCGGAAGACCCGTCCCCCTTGGCCGAGGGTGGAGAACATTCTGGTGTGGCCGGAGCAACAGCTGCAGTGGAGCCTGACGGAGGTGAGCAGCCTATACCCCAGCGGCCGGTTTCGCCTGCGGCGCCTGCCGTGACAGCTTCCACGGCGACAGGGGCCCCTAGGCCTGAAGGGGGTGGTGCGGAGGCGGAGGCGAGGCCTCTCAGGAAGAAGGCCCCGCAAGAGAGTTTTTGGCAGCTGGCGGTGGAGGCCATCAACACCCCTTCGGCGAAGCGTTACGCCGAGCTCGGGAGTCTGAAGTGGACCACCAGCAACCCCCCAATGACGCCACGAGAGCAGCGGCGATGGACCGACACCCTCCTCAGAGGCTGGCTGGAAGGGTCCAACGCGGCACGGAGAAAGTCGGTGGAGGCCTCCCAGACTCGGGGACGAGTCCTTGAGTTCCACATCCGTGAGGGGTACGGATTCCTGGAGGAAGAGACCGGGCACGAGGTGTTCGTTACTCGCGAGGTAATTAAGCGAGATTATCTGCCTGATCGCCTTCACAATCTGCGTGTGGGGGACATAGTGCACTTCGTTAAGTGCGAGTGTTCCGGAGGGTGGTACGCGGCTGCGCTCACCCGACCGTATAAATGGAAAGATGTCCTGGAAAAGGACGAAGAGGTCTTCAGAAGGAGGGCCAAGAGGGAGGCTAAGCAGCGCTGGGCTAAGGAAGCCCCTAAAGGCTTTCTGCCCTCACCTAAGGCCAGGGCTCCACCAGCAGAGGAGCCTAGGAGGCGGCAGTGGGGGAAGATTGTGAGCGAGGAAGAAGAAGATCTCGCAAGTGGCAAGGAAGCTGATTTCCCTAGTGAGGTGCCAGAGGAGGAGTCGGCGCCACAATACCCAGGAGGGACTGAGAGAGCTGTCGGGGAAATTCAAGCTGTCACCAGTAATGTCGTCCACAGCTTTACAGTGACCAGCTACGACCCTACCCAGGTCGGCTGTGGCAGTGCTACATCCTCGGACGAGGACCCTGGGCCTACTAAGTACCCCGATCAGCCTTGGAGGTGGAAGAAGCCACCTTCCTCTGCAGCATGGGCCGCCTTCATGAAGGAACGGAAGGAGGCCCGGAAGAAGTGAGCTGGCTAAAAGGTCCGTTGACCTTTCACCTTTTCTTCTACTAGGACCCACCAGCTGTGGTCCTGATTCTGGGACTGTTTCCCAATGGGGGCGGAGTGCCCCATGTTGAATTAGGTTGGAGAGAAAAATGGAGGACTGTTCCCCTACCTCCCAGGCCAGGAAGGCCTTAAGCAGCACCAAAGTTGTGTGCCCAGGAGAGCTGCTCTTTTTGTTTTTACTTTCTATTTTTCTTTTGTTGTGCTTGTTGCGCCTTTTTCTGCTGGAATTTAAAATGTTGAGGCACACCTTGAGGATGGATATCCTCCAAATCTAAGAGACTTGCGGCCTAGCGGGAAGAACCGGTGACCCCCACTAGGGCCAAGAAGAAAGAGACTCATGGGTGTTACCTGTGACTGTGTGCCTCAGAATGCAGCCCTTGAAGGAGAATGGGGGCTATTGAGGTCTTGACCTGTCTTAAAAATATGGACATGGACACTGTGTTTCCAGGGTCCTTACCAAGATGGACCGGTACTTCTGAGAAGTTTTGAAAAGTTGATAATGGACTGTCCTGAATTGCTGTTCCGGGGCCCTTAACCGAGAAGGGCCGGTCTCCATTCTAAGAAGACGACTTCAGGACCAGTCGTATACTAAAGTGTTTTAGTAACTATAGTAATGTGATATGATGTCATAGCTGCTGATTTTTGTTGATTGTTTAGTGTGGTCGGGGACGACCAACATTAAAGTGTTGGGGAATGTAATAGTGGGGAAGGATCTAGCCTTCCCTAGGCACTGAAGTAGTTAAGGAAAATGGTCCCTTAGTTAATCCTCTCTGAACTGTGGTAGGCCAAGCTAAGGGGTTAGCTTCAGTGGTCCAGTCAGTAGAGTAGAGGGGGAACTTAGTGCCCGGATCAAGCCTTGAGTGATATAGAGCTTGTTCCTGGCATAATTCATTGTGGGCTGCAGTACCTGTAAACAGCCACAAGATGCCACTGTCCTGGGTGCAGATGTCAGGTTGAGTCTGCTAGCAGTGTTACAGACAAGGATGAGTTAATGCTGTGTGATGACAGCTCACTGAGGGTGGGCACATTAGGAAAATCTCTGTTTAGTTTCCAGAATCAGGAAGTGATTCTTCAGTCAGAGATTGGACAGCAAATCGTTCAGGCAGCCTGACTATAGTGGCTGCTAGGGTAGACCGGAGCTCCATACCCTCAGACAGTGGGATCACCATTGTGCAAGTCTCCCCACACAAGAGCACGAGTCCTGTCAGCCGGCCGGGGAAACTCATCAAAGGTAGTGAGGACCCGGGGCACTTCTAGTCTGCAGGAAGCAGAGGAAGATAAATAGGACTCCAGGCTAAGACGTGGGGGAGAGATATCGGATCCAGGTCACTGTCAATATTACAGAAGAGTCTCTTGGGCCAGAGATTAGAGTCACAGAGATGCTTCACTTAAAGAGGGAACCAGGGCTGAAGGAGTTACCAGCGCCTGTGAGAGAGATGATAACCTGTCGGGCCTTATCCATTATATCTGCCTGTAAATATTGTATATATTCCTCTTACCCAAGTAAAGTCCAAGTTCTGGTTAAGAACCTCATGTCCTCTGAATTTATTGCTGCCCTGGTCCCAGAAGAGAAATGCCTGGAGACAGCCGCGATCGGATGGCTTGAAGTAAGTGAAGAGCACTACATACACAGCCACACTTCAGAGGGAGGACACGTATTGTCTGTAGGGTGCCATAGCGAGAGGGGGCTACAGCTCGCCCACGACTACCTCGCTGGGGCACCTTACAGATACACACAAGCTGTATACAGGATACACACAAGCTGTATACAGGATACACACAAGCTGTATACAGGATGCATACAAGACATAACAAGCTGTATACAGGTTACATACAAGCTGTATACAAGACACATACAAGCTGTATACAGGATACACACAAGCTGTATACAGGATACACACAAGCTGTATACAGGATATATACAAGCTGTATATAGGATACACACAAGCTGTATACAGGATACATACAAGACACATACAAGCTAACATACCATTGGTCAGAATTCCACGAGGACAGCAGATCAGAGAAGAAGGGGATGGTCAGAATAAGGTCCAAGGTCAGGCAGCAGAAGATCAATAAACAGAACAAGGCACAGAGAACAAACCACACACTAGCTGAATGTACAGTACAGACCAAAAGTTTGGACACACCTTCTCATTTAAAGATTTTTCTGTATTTTCATGACTATGAAAATTGTACATTCACACTGAAGGCATCAAAACTATGAATTAACACATGTGGAATTAAATACTTAACAAAAAAGTGTGAAACAACTGAAAATATGTCTTATATTTTAGGTTCTTCAAAGTAGCCACCTTTTGCTTTGATGACTGCTTTGCACACTCTTGGCATTCTCTTGATGAGCTTCAAGAAGTAGTCACCGGAAATGGTTTTCACTTCACAGAGCCAGGGAGGCTGCGTGCACCAGCAGCAGCTGCAGGGAGGCCAGAAGACGGCGGAGCAGGACCGCGGCGGTAAGGGGGACGGCGTCTCTGCCGGGTAGGAGGCAGAGATGCCGATGCTACAGTACCCCCCCTTTACGCCCCCTCTTTTTCAGGCCAGCAAGAAATTTTTTAAGGAGAAGCGGGGCGTGGATGTTCTCACTGGGTTCCCAAGTTCTCTCCTCTGGGCCAAACCCCTTCCAATCCACCAGAAAAAAGGTTTTTCCTCTTACCCTCTTGGTGGCCAGAATGTTCTCTACCTCATAGACGTCCTCAGCGGAGACCGAAGCTGGGGAGGTACCAGGATTGTCGGAAAAAGAATTAAGCACAACTGGTTTGAGGAGAGATACGTGGAAGGAGTTGGGAATCCGTAAGGTGGCCGGGAGTTTTAACTTGTAGGCTACTGGGTTGATTTGCTTGAGGACTTCAAACGGGCCGATGAACCGTGGACCCAACTTATAGGAGGGTATTTTGAGACGAACATGTTTGGAGGAGACCCGGACGGAATTGAGGTGGATCCAGACGTCTCTTATCAGCATGCTTCTTCATCCGCTCGGAGGATTGAAGAAGTGTGGATCTAGTGTCGTCCCAAATAGTGGAAAATTCGCTGACCAGAGACTCCGCGGCCGGGTTGTCCACTGAAGCGGAGACGGGAAACGGAATCCGGGGATGTTGACCGTAGACCACAAAGAACGGGGACTTGGAAGAAGATTCGCTCTCATGGTTGTTGTAGGAGAACTCGGCCCATGGTAGGAGCTCCACCCAATCGGTATGGTGAGCGTTGACAAAGTGCCGGAGGTAGCTGGTAAGGATCTGGTTGATATGCTCCACTTGGCCAATGGACTGTGGATGATAAGCGGAGGAGAAATCCAGGGTGACATCCAGCAGCTTACACGTAGCTCTCCAGAAGCGCGAAGTGAACTGGACCCCTCGATCAGACACAATGTGGAGGGGTAGGCCGTGGAGACGAAAGATGTGATGGATGAAGTCCTTAGCCAGCACAGATGCAGACGGGAGACCAGGCAGAGGGATGAAGTGGGCCATTTTAGAAAAGCGGTCAGCGACCACCCAAATGTCTTTACAACCGGCAGAAACAGGGAGATCCGTAATAAAGTCCATAGCAATGTGTTGCCACGGGGCAGCAGGTATGGGAAGAGGCAGGAAACAGCCGGCAGGAAGATGTCTGGGAACCTTGTTGCGGGCACAGGACGAACAGGCCGTGACAAAGTTTACCACATCCTGGCGCAGGGTAAGCTACCAGTAATGCCGGGTAATAAGCAGGAAGGTCTTCTTCTGGCCAGCATTGCCGGCTAATTTGGATGAATGACCCCAGTGAAGAACCTTCTTACAATCCGGGACCGCTACAAACGTCTTACCGGGTGGGAGACGAGACAGATCCAAGGGGGCCACATTCATCACTTTGGAGGGATCAATGATATGCATAGGCTCCTCCTCTTGATCAGAAGACAGACAGGATCGGGACAAGGCATCTGCTTTAACGTTCTTGTCCGCCGGGCGGTAATGTAGGGTAAAGTTAAAGCGGGCGAAGAACAAAGACCACTGGGCCTGACGAGGATTGAGTCTTTGGGCATTCTGAAGATAAGCCAAGTTTTTGTGGTCAGTATAGATGACCACCGGGTGCAGAGTCCCCTCGAGCAGGTAACGCCACTCCTCCAGCGCCAATTTGATGGCTAGCAGTTCTCGGTCTCCTATGGAGTACTTGCACTCAGATGAGGAGAAGAGCTTGGAGAAGAAGCCGCAGGTTACCATTCTCCCGGATGGAGACTTCTGGGTGAGCACCGCTCTGACTCCGGAAGAGGAAGCATCAACCTCCAGAAAGAACTGTTTGTTGCTATCCGGAGTTGCTATCCGGACGGTGCAGCACAGGGGCAGAAGAGAAGGCTTGTTTTAAGGAGAGGAAGGCCTCCTCCGCTTCGGACGGCCATTCCTTAGGATTTGCTCCCTTTCGGGTGAGCGCAGAGATGGGAGCAGTCAGGGAAGAGAAATGTGGGATGAAGTGATGGTAGTAGTTGGCGAAGCCCAGGAATCGCTGAATCGCCTTCAACCCCTCCGGACGGGGCCACTTTAAGATGGCAGAGACCTCCTCGGGGTCCATCCGTAGACCTGTCTTAGAGATAATATAGCCCAGGAACGGAAGAGAGGACTGCTCGAAGAGGCACTTCTCAAATTTTGCATATAGGTGATTCTGCCTGAGCCTAAGCAGGACCTGACGATGTGAGGGAAGATCCGGAGAGAAGACCAAGATGTCGTCCAGGTACACCACCACGCAAGAATATAAGAGGTCACGGAAGATGTCATTAACTAATTCTTGGAAGACGGCGGGAGCATTACAGAGACCGAAGGGCATCACACCGTATTCATAGTGACCGTCCCGGGTATTGACTTCCGTCTTCCACTCGTCTCCTTGGTGGATCCGGACCAGGTTATACGCCCCATGAAGACCGAGCTTCGTGAAGATCTTCACGCCTTTAAGGCGGTCGAACAGCTCAGAGATGAGCGGCAGGGGGTATTTGTTTTTGACAGTGATTTGGTTGAGTCCTCTATAATCGATACATGGACGTAGTGAACCGTCTTTCTTTTTAACGAAGAAGAATCCGGCTCCAGCCAGGGAGGAAGATTTCCGGATGAAACCCCTAACCAGATTTTCTTCGATGTACTCCGACATGGCCCGAGTTTCGGCCAACGACAACAGGTAGATACGCCCACGGGGTGGAGTGGCACCGGGTATCAGGTCGATAGGGCAATCATATGGCCTATGGGGTGACAGAGTCTCTACCTCCTTCTTGTCGAAGACATCAGCATAGGACCAGTAGGGTGCCGGAAGACTGGGTAAATTAGTCGGAGTCAATTGGGGTCGAGCCGGGCAAACCGGAATCAGACAGATCTCATGGCAATCCTGCCCCCACTGGAGCACCTCACCGGATTGCCAATTCAGAACGGGTTCATGTTTCTGTAGCCAGGGTAGACCTAGCAAAAGGGGGTGAGAGAGTCCGGAAAGCACATGGAAGGAAATCCTCTCTGAGTGCAGCATTCCCACCTGCAGGGTTACGGGCTCAGTGATGAGCAAGATGGTCACCGGAAGGAGTCTTCCATCCACGGAAGTGACTGCCAATGGTTCGGCCAGAGGTTTGGTAGGAATCTGATACTTCTCTACAAGGGACTGGGATACGAGATTCCCAGCAGCTCCGGAATCCAGATGTGCGGTTTCGAAGAAGTGGTTCTCTCCACAGGAGATAGAGACGAATAAAGTCAAGAACGGAGAGGATTTACTTTTGCCCAGGACGACCTCTTCGAGTGGTCCTAGACACTGGAGTGTCCTGGCTTCACCAGGCAGGAACGGATCAGGTGCTCCTTACGACCACAGTAGAAACAGCTCCCCTCGGCTCGGCGTGTCTCTTGGCGAGATTTGACCACCTTGGTCTGGTCGATCTGCATAGGTTTGGGCGAGCGTGCCCGGGGAGCTGTTGATTGAGAGACCGGTTTCTGGAAAGCAGGAGCAAGACGAGGAAATCTTCTCTACCGGGTAGTCTCCTTAGCATGTTCTAGGAAACGGCGATCAATTCGGGTTTCTAGCGACACCAGGTCATCCAGGGTGGTAGGAACGTCCCGGCCGGCTAACTCGTCCTTAATCCGACCAGAAAAGCCCTCCCAGAAGGTGGACACCAGGGCCTCGTTGTCCCAGGCAAGCTCAGAAGCGAGGGTATGGAACCGTATGGCATAATGGGTGTAGCGCCGACGTCCCTGCCCTCTGCTAGGCAGGGATGCTGTTCCCCTCACCTCCCTGCTCCGTGCCCGGCGTCCTCCTCCCGCTCTGCTGGCAGCGCGCGCTCCTTCCCGGCCACTGTGCTTAGGGCGCGCACGCGCGCTCTCCCTTCCTCTTAAAGGGGCCGCGCGCGCCGTCCTAAGGAGTCCCCGGCCAATGGCCGGAGGACTTCACCATATATAAGGCACCTCCTCCAAAATGGAGGTGCCCGAGCAATGTTGTTGCACTGTTCTACTCTGCTTCAGCCCTCAGGTCCCGTTGCCAGTTACCTGCCAGTTACCTGCCTGATTCCTGCCAGAGTCCTGCCAGTTTGCTGTCTGTTCCCTGCCTGTTATTCCTGCTACCTGCTTGCTAGCCTGAGGTCCGACGGTCTGCCTTACAACTCCTGTCAGTCTGTCTAAGGACCAGCTTGCCCGCTCACCTGGGAGCGCACATCAGCTACCTGCCTGCTTGCTAGCCTGAGGTCCGACGGTCTGCCTTACAACTCCTGTCAGTCTGTCTATGGACCAGCTTGCCCGCTCACCTGGGAGCGCTCCTCCGTTACCTGCCTGCTTGCCTGCCCGGAGGCTCCACCGTCACGTGCTGTGACCACCAGCTATTCCAGAGACTCTTGCCCGCTCACCTGGGAGCGCTTCTCCGCTACCTGCCTGCTTGCCTGCCCGGAGGCTCCGCCGTCACGTGCTGTGACCACCAGCTATTCCAGAGACTCTTGCCCGCTCACCTGGGAGCGCTTCTCCGCTACCTGCCTGCTTGCCTACCTGGAGGCTTCGCCGTCACGTGCTGTGACCACCTGCTATTCCAGAGACTCTCGCTTGCTCACCTGGGAGCACACATCCTCCATCTGCCTTGCTAGCCTACCTGGAGGTTCAGCCATCACAGGTCGTACCTACCCTTTACCTAGAGACTGCCCCGGTCACTTGCCGTGACCTCCAGCCCGTTCACCCAGAGACTGCCCCGGTCACTTGCCGTGACCTCCAGCCCGTTCATCCAGAGACTGTCCCGGTCACTTGCCGTGACCTCCTGCCCGTACACCCAGAGACTGGCCCGGTCACCTGCTGTGACTGCCTGCCTGGTCGCCACCCGCTCCCTTACAAGGACCGCCCCCTTGTATAGTAGCTCAGAGGTTCCGCCTCCCAGACCCGTTACAGTTTGCTCGGGCCATGGAACCCGGTGGCACCCAAGCTCCCTCGCTCTCGGACCTCTGTCATGAACTGTCCCATCAGAGGTCCCAACAGGAGTCCATCCTGGGTCACCTGCGGAATGTCAATTCTCGCCTGGACACTCTGACTGCTCCACCAGCAACCACCGCCAGTGCCATGACTCGCAACCCGGCAGCTCCGCTGCCCACCAATACCATGGTATCCTACCCCGGACCCCGGCTTTCTGCACCTCCTCGCTTCGGAGGCGACTCCGTCCAGGCTCGGGGCTTCATTAATCAGTGCACCCTGCACTTTGAACTATTGTCCCACCAGTTTAACTCTGACCGGGCCAAAATTGCCTTCATCATGTCCCATCTCACCGGGGAGGCCCTGGCCTGGCTAAATCCTCTATGGGAGGGAGGAGATCCCCTGGTGTCCGACTTGCCTGCCTTCCTCACGGCTTTCTGGAAAGTCTTCGACGAACCCGGACGGAAGACCTCATCCGCATCGTCTCTGCTACGCCTCCGTCAGGGAAGTCTCACCGTGGGCCAATATGCCATACGGTTCCGTACCCTTGCCTCGGAGCTGGCCTGGGATAACGACGCTCTGGTATCCGTCTTCTGGGAGGGTCTGTCCGGCCGTATTAAAGATGAACTTGCCGGTCGGGACGTTCCTACCACTCTCGATGACCTAATAACTCTTGCCACCCGGATTGACCTACGGTTCCAGGAGCGTGCCAAAGAGGTCACCCGTGAGAGGAGGTTTCCACGTCTAGCTCCTACTTTTCAGAAACCCGTCACTCCCTCCGTCTCTCCCCAGGTACACTCTCCTGAGCCTATGCAGGTCGACCAGACCAAGATGGTCAAAACTCGTCAGGACTTACGCCGTGCCGAGGGGAGCTGCTTCTACTGTGGCAGTAAGGAGCACCGGATCCGTGCCTGCCCAGAGAAGTCGGGAAACGCCTGTGTCTAGGTTCGCTCAGAGAGGTCAACCTAGACAAGAATAAATCCTCTCCATCTCTGCTGCTGTCAGTTTCAATCGTCTGCGGGGAGAACCGTTTTTTCGAACTAGCCCAACTGGACTCTGGAGCAGCCGGGAATCTTATTTCACAGTCCCTGGTAGAGAAGTACCGCATCCCCACCAAACCTCTGGCTGTACCCTTGTCTGTTGCTGCCGTGGATGGGGGTCTCTTACCACGCCCCATCCAACTCATCACCGAATCCATTACTCTGCAGGTGGGAATGCTGCATTCTGAGAGTATCTCCTTTCATGTTCTGCCTGGACTCTCTCACGCCCTCCTGCTAGGTCTACCTTGGCTCCAGAGACATGCACCCGTGCTTGACTGGCAGACCGGAGAAATCCTTCGCTGGGGACAGGACTGCCATAAGACCTGTTTGGTTCCCGTCCATCCCGTCCGTCCTTCTCCTACCCCAGCTAATCTACCTGGACTTCCGATTCCTTATTGGTCTTATGCTGATGTCTTTAATAAAAAGGAAGCAGAGACACTACCCCCTCATAGACCATACGACTGCCCTATCGACTTGTTACCCGGTACTACTCCTCCCCGTGGGCGTATCTATCCATTATCCGCTGCTGAGACCCGGTCGATGTCCGAATATATTGAGGAGAATCTGGCCAGGGGATTCATCCGGAAGTCTACCTCCCCGGCGGGACCAGGCTTCTTCTTCGTAAAAAAGAAGGACGGCTCTCTCCGTCCCTGTATAGACTATAGAGGCCTTAACCAGATCACGGTGAAAAATAAGTACCCCCTTCCGCTCATTCCGGAGTTATTTGATCGTCTGAGAGGGGCTAGAATCTTCACCAAACTGGACCTCCGTGGGGCTTACAACCTGGTTCGTATCCGTCAGGGGGATGAATGGAAGACGGCATTCAACACCCGGGACGGCCACTATGAATATCTGGTAATGCCCTTTGGTCTCTGTAACGCTCCTGCCGTCTTTCAAGAGTTGGTCAATGACATCTTCCGGGACCTTCTCTACTCCTGCGTAGTGGTGTACCTGGACGACATCTTGGTCTTCTCTCCGGATCTCCAGACTCACCGGAGGGACGTTCGTCAGGTCCTGCTCAGGCTCAGGCAGAATCACCTCTTCGCTAAATACGAGAAGTGCCTCTTTGAGCAGACCTCGCTTCCGTTTTTGGGCTACATTATTTCTCAGACCGGCCTACGAATGGATCCAGAGAAACTGTCTGCCATCGAGAAATGGCCCCGACCGGAGGGGTTGAAGGCCATTCAGCGGTTCCTGGGCTTTGCCAACTACTACCGCCTCTTCATACCACACTTCTCTTCCCGGACTGCCCCAATTTCCGCGCTCACCCGTAAGGGTACTAATCCCAAAGAGTGGCCGCCCGAAGCAGAGGAGGCCTTTCTTTCCTTAAAACAGGCCTTCTCTTCCGCCCCGGTGCTGCATCGCCCGGACGGCAACAAGCAGTTCTTCCTGGAAGTTGACGCCTCCTCCTCTGGAGCCGGAGCGGTACTTACTCAAAAATCATCTTCCGGGAGGATGGTAACTTGCGGCTTCTTCTCTAAACTCTTCTCCTCCTCTGAGCGCAATTATTCCATAGGAGACCGAGAGTTATTGGCCATCAAGCTGGCATTGGAGGAGTGGCGTTACCTGCTCGAGGGGGCTCTTCACCCGGTAATAATTTACACTGACCACAAGAACTTGGCTTACCTCCAGCATGCCCAGAGACTTAACCCGCGCCAAGCCCGGTGGTCCTTGTTTTTTGCTCGCTTTGATTTTGTTCTTCATTTTCGCCCGGCTGACAAAAACGTCAAGGCGGACGCCTTGTCTCGATCCTTTCTGGTGTCTGATCTCGAGGAAGATCCGAAACACATCATCGATCCCGCCAGAATAATGCAGGTGGCTCCCGTGAGTCTAAATCGTCTCCCTCCCGGAAAGACGTTCGTATCAGTACCTGATCGGGAGAAGATCCTTCACTGGGGTCACTCGTCTAAACTAGCTGGCCATGCCGGTCAGAAAAAGACCCTCCAGCTTATTACCCGGCACTACTGGTGGCCTACCCTGCACAAGGACGTAATAGACTTTGTTTCTGCCTGTGTGTCCTGCGCCCGCAACAAGGTTCCGAGACATCTGCCAGCCGGTCGCCTCCTTCCGCTCCCAGTACCTGCTGCCCCCTGGCAGCATATAGCAATGGACTTTATAACAGACCTCCCAGTTTCTGCCGGTTGTACGGTCATTTGGGTGGTCGCTGACCGCTTCTCCAAGATGGCTCATTTCGTTCCCCTGCCAGGCCTCCCGTCTGCACCCGAGCTAGCTAAAGACTTTATTCATCACATCTTTCGTCTTCATGGCCTGCCCCTCCACATCGTGTCGGATCGTGGGGTACAGTTCACCTCACGCTTCTGGAGAGCCACTTGTAAACTACTAGATGTCACCCTGGACTTCTCTTCCGCTTACCACCCACAGTCCAATGGTCAAGTGGAGCGGATCAATCAGAACCTGACCAGTTACCTCCGGCACTTCGTTAATGCCCATCATTCAGAATGGGTGGATCTCCTACCATGGGCCGAGTTCTCTTATAATAATCACGAGAGCGAATCCTCCTCCAAATCCCCGTTTTTTGTAGTCTTCGGTCAGCATCCTCGGATTCCTTTTCCTGTCTCCACCTCTGTGGACAACCCGGCTGCGGAATCTCTCGTTAGCAAATTTTCCTCCATTTGGGAGAGTACCCGATCCGCATTCCTTCAGTCGTCCGAACGGATGAAAAGACACGCTGACAAAAAACGCCTGGATCCTCCACAATTTCGTCCCGGAGATAAAGTCTGGCTCTCATCTAAATATGTCCGGCTCAAGATACCTTCTTACAAGTTAGGGCCTCGGTTCATCGGCCCCCTGGAGGTCATCAGTCAGATCAACCCGGTGGCCTATAAATTGAAACTCCCGGCCAACTTACGGATCCCTAACTCCTTCCATGTATCTGACGCGCCCCTGGGCCTGTGTCGCGCTGCGTTGCGCATGCGGGAGCTTACCCGGAGCCGGATCAGTGGAGGGTTGTAGTCTCGTGGCGGTGACCCGGTCCGTGCCCAGGGAGTCAAACTAGACGGCAGTCTATTAGTAGTAAATAGTTGATGACTACGCCACCCGTTGAGTGCAGCCAGGGAGCTGCTGCTGCAGGGCAGACCGCTGAGGCCGGTGGTAGGATTGTGCAGCGTGATAGTATAACCCCCAACGGGAGGGGTATGGCCTCAGGGCAGCCGACGTGGATGATGGGGGTAGCAGGAACCACTCAGAGACGGTACGGTGTAGTTCAGGGTCTTTACTGGTAACAACGATAGACCCTCCCGGAGTACTTGCTAGCAAACGGGGCCTGGTCAGTCTTTGAGCAGATGGGATCTCCCCTGGCCAGGCGTAGTTGTAGGCCTCACAAACTGACTGTACTCTTCTGGCTACCTTGCTAGAAGCTGATGTAAGTAGCCCACGTCCCTGAGTGTACCGTGTGGTGCTCACCCGTATGGCCGGTGACTCGGGGCCTTCTAATGGCTTCCGCTCCACGATGGCGGTGCTGGTCCCACGCGTGTGACCGTGCCTTCGGGCTTCTGGGCCAGAGGACCTGAAATCCCCTGCCTGACGGATTCTGCTGCTGGGTAGAAGTTAGTCCCCACAGCCTCGGACTCCGGGTCCGGTAAAGAATCTTCTTAGTCAGGGCGAGCGCTGCAGCTGCCAGCCCCTGACTCCTTGGAACTCTCCTGTTTCCTATGCTGCTTCTTGTCTCCACTCTCCTTGTCTGACTCACCCTGCCTCAGCCCCGGGTTTATACAGGGGAAGTTCTTCCCCTCCCAAGACTGGGCAGGAGGTGTGGCATGCACAGGATCCCTGACCAAAGGACCTCCCACCTGCTCTCAGACATAACATTACATTACTGTGGAAAACCAGACCCCTGGGGTGCCACATTCCCCCCTAGTGAAATTTAGTACTCTGGGACTAAACACATTTAGAAAAACATAACAAAGTATAACAATAACAACACAATAAGAAAAACACATAAGATGGTTGCGGCGTGTCCGCAACCGGGTGTAGTCTTTGAAGAAAAGCAAAGGTGTCCATTTCACCAACACAGGGAGACGTAACCAGGTAGGGGTCTGTCCTACCCCGAGTCCTTAACAGTCTCTAGTCCATCCTGGGTTACGCTCCAACTATATACAAGGATTCCCAGTAAATCCACCAAGGTTTCCTAAAAACAACTGGAAACACAAAATTATTCACAAGCAACAATACACAGAAAAACATAAATAAAACAATTTATACACTTTAAATTCTCCAGCGTGCGGGTAACTGGCCTCTAGTGGCCCGAGTGGACCTACGGAGCTGACTGTCTGGCCCTGAACTACAGGGTGTAGGAGCTGTCAAGGGTAAACTGGGCAGCTGTCTACCGGCTCTTTGTCTCACTAGGGGTACGGCAGGCTCACTATAAGCAGAGGGTTGATTCTCCTGTTCTGCTTGTGTGGAGTCTTCTGCCTCCTGGACCGGCTGTTCTTCCAGCTCTACCCGTTGCTCCGTAGGTTCTTGGGATGATGGTTGGAGGAAGGTGAGTACGGGTACCACAACTGCACCATTGACTTGAGTCCAAGACTGAGGGAAGTCCCCGAGCACGGTACTAACCATATCTTCCCTTTCTTCCACGGGTCGATGGTCTTCTTGTTCCTCTTCAGGGTTCCTCAGTTGTTCGGGACACTTCTTCAGGTGGTCCCGGGCTACAATGGCTGTGGTTTCCCCTCCGTCTTTACTGATGGTACAGACCTTCGGGTTCTCGTGGCTTGAGGGCAGTACGGTGTACGGGTCCTCCTCCCACTGGTCATCCAACTTGTGGAGCCGTCTTTTCCTCTTCAAGACCTGCTCTCCGGGTACCAGGGGAACAGCGGGAGCATACTGGTTGTAAGTCTTCTCTTGTCTTTCCCTAGCCTGACAGAGACTTCGCTCCACGCTCTCTTGTACTCTCCGGTACTGCTGCTGCCTCTCTGTGTCCCAGTCTGTTTCTGGTGAAGTGTCCCCAGGTGTCAGGACTCCCATTTCCAGGTCAACAGGTAACTTACCAGGTCTCGCTCTCATTAGGTAAGCCGGGGTACAGTTGGTGGAACCTACCGGGATGTGGTTGTATAGGTCCACCAGATCGGGCAACTTCTCAGGCCACAGACTGCGTTCTTCCAGTCGCAATGTTTTTAGCAGATCCATTACCACCTGGTTCATTTTTTCACAAAGTCCATTAGTTTGCGGATGGTAGGGTGTCGTCCTTATCTTCCGGCAGCCATACAGATTGCAGAATTCCTGGAAGACCTCCGCTTCAAAGGCAGGTCCCTGGTCCGTCAGCACTTGGTCCGGGTACCCGTGTGGACGGCAGAAGTGCTGCTGGAAGGCTCTAGCTGCTGTTTGAGCCGTTAAGTCCTTGACGGGGACGACAACCAAGAACCGGGAGTAATGATCCACGATGGTTAACGCGTAGACGTAGCCACTTCTGCTTGGGGTCAGTTTTACATGATCCAAGGCTACCAGTTCCAACGGTTGCCGGGTGACGATGGACTGCAGGGGAGTCTTCTGGCTGGCCCGGTCCTTCCTTCTCAGATTGCACGGGCCACAGTCTCTGCACCACTTCTCGATGGTTCCCCTCATGCCCACCCAGTGGAACCGCTCGCGCAGCAGGAACTCCAGCTTTTTCCACCCGAAGTGTCCAGCTCCGTCGTGGTATGCCTCCATCACCATGGCTGCGTCTCTTCGTGGCACCACTACTTGCCAGAGTAGTTCATGCGTCCGGGAGTTGACCATTCTGCGGCACAACTTCCCCTTGTAAAGGAATAGTCGACTCTTCTCCGCCCATAGTTGTTTGGCTTCCTCCGGAGCGTCTGGTTCAAGTCGAGCCTCCGGCCGAGTCAGCATCTCCTTCACCAGTCGGACGGCAGGGTCGCTGTCTTGCGTTTCCGCCCAGTTGTAGTGGGGTAAGGGGTTCAACGTAGCAGCCTGTTTACCCCTTACCCGGTGGGAATACTGGATAGTCACATGACGGTGGAACGCAGGGAGTTCAACTTCTTCCAGTCCCTCCGGATCTTCTCCTTCGTCCGGCAGGTTGGGCATCCTGGACAGGGCATCCGCGTTAGTATTGGAGCGTCCTGCCCGGTATTTGATTGTGAACTCGTAGTTGGACAGACGGGCCATCCACCTCTGCTCCAGGGCACCGAGTCTTGCCGTGTCCAGGTGTATCAACGGGTTGTTATCCGTGTATACGGTGAACCAGGAAGAAGCGAGGTAATGCCTAAAGCGCTCGGTGACTGCCCATACCACGGCCAGGAACTCTAGCTTAAATGAGCTGTAATTCTCGGGGTTCCTTTCGGTGGGTCGCAGTTTTCGGCTGGCATAGGAGATCACTCGTTCTCTCCCCTGCTGAATCTGGGATAGTACGGCTCCTAGCCCGATGTTACTGGCGTCGGTGTAGAGGATGAAGGGCTGGCTATAGTCTGGGTACGCCAAGATTTCATCCCCCGTGAGGGCCATCTTCAGCTGGCGGAAGGACTCTTCTTCTAGCTCTTCCCATTTGAAGGGCGGCTTCTGGTTCTTGGCCTTCCGGGACTGGCCTATCAGGAGGTCCTGCATAGGCGCTGCCTTTTTGGTGAAACCGGGAATAAACCTTCGGTAGTAGCCTACCAACCCTAGGAACTGCCGCACTTCTTTTACGCTGGAGGGGCTTGGCCATCCCTTAATTGCGGTGATCTTATCGGGGTCGGGAGCCACTCCGTCAGCGCTCACCACGTGTCCCAGGTATTGCACCTTTGGTTTCAGGAGGTGACACTTGGAGGGTTTCACCTTTAGGCCGTAACTCGCCAGAGCTTCGAACACCTCCGCCAGGTGTTTCAGGTGGTCCTCATAAGTTTTGGAGTATACGATGACATCGTCCAGGTACAACAGGACCGTCTCGAAGTTTCTGTGGCCCAGACAGCACTCCATTAATCGTTGGAAGGTTCCTGGGGCGTTGCAGAGTCCGAACGGCATGCAGGTGAACTCACTAAGTCCCATCGGGGTGGTGAATGCGGTCTTCTCCCGGTCCGCCTCTGCTACAGGAACCTGCCAGTACCCGCTAGTGAGATCCAAGGTAGAGAAGAAGTTAGCAGATCTTAAAGCAGCCAATGACTCCTCTATCCTTGGTAAGGGGTACGCATCCTTGTGTGTGATACGGTTGATTTTCCGGTAATCTACACACATCCTCATGGTGTTGTCTTTCTTTTTGACTAAAACTAGTGGGGCTGCCCAGGGGCTACAGCTATCCCGGATTACCCCAGCCTCCTTCATGTCTCTAAGCATCCCCTTGGCGTGTTGGTAATGTGCAGGGGGTACGGGTCGATACCTCTCTTTTATGGGAGGATGATCTCCCGTGGGGATGCGGTGTTCTACCCCCTTGACTCGCCCGAAGTCTAACGGGTGTTTACTAAACACTCTCTCATACTCTTGAACCACCCGATAGACTCCTTGTTTCTGATGTGAGGGAGTGGAATCAGTACCCAAATGTAGTTGCTGACACCAGTCCTCCATGTCTTTCTTAGAGCCGTTACCTTCCTCCGGGTGAGATGGAGGCAAGGGTTCCACAGATTGTATAGAATTTTGATTAGTGGTATATAATTTGGCTAGCGTGGCATACCGGGGCAGGTACACTTCCCTCTCCCCGATATTTATTATGCGAATGGGCACCCTCACATGGCGTACATTGACCACCCCCCGTGCTGTCAAAATGGTGGGCCTACTGTCTGAGTAAACTGGTTCTACCATTGCCTGGTAATCTCTTCCTCTCAGACCAATAGCTGCCCGGCACCAAATCATCATTTCACTTTTTGGGGGCATGGCAATAGGAAAAGGGTCACACATTCTTACGCTACCAATCTCACCGCCGGAGAGTTCCACTTGTTGCCGTTGCATCAGTGCCCGGATCTCTTTCTGGAGCACCCGCTGCTCGCCGGAGCTGGCGTTCTTGGCAACCTGCTGTAAAAGGAAAATCACCTCTGCAAGACAATTTTCAATTACGTTAGTTCCTAGAGTTATTTTTGGGTGACTCTCATGTTTATCAATATCTACAATGATCAGTCCCTGTGCGGCCAGTTCGACTCTACCGATTTTGAGGGCCACCTCCTTAAATCCGATCTGTGGCACGGGCTGGCCATTGCTGGCGATGATACTCAAGTCGTCGTCAGGGTAGTGGGTAATATCCGAGTCATTCCAGTACTGCTTGAAGAGCACGTACGGGATGGTGGTGACCTGTGATCCGGTATCCAGTAGGGCACTCATGGGAATGCCATCCAGTACCACAGGCAAGACTGGACGTCCTCCCACATATCTGTCGCGCCAGTTCGATGGGCCTGGTGATCTTTTTCCTGGGGGTTGGCCCTCTACCCCAGGTTGTGCCCGTTTAAAGAACAGTACCTTTCCATATGTCCGGGTTGATTGCAGCGGCGGCAGATGGGTCGTCCGTCCTCGCTGTATCGGTCACTGGGTCTTCCTCTGGCCGGTGGGGTCCTCCTTGGTCGACGCCACGGGATGTCCTCCGGTCCGGATGCCAGCTGGATCTTCCCTGGGGTGGAAACCTGTAAAGACTGCACAGTTCGGGTTAGCGCAGCAACGCTCTTAGCTAGCTCTTGGACCTGATGGTGTAGGTCTGGAGCCGGGTCATTGTCCAAAGCCTGCGCATCAGCTCCCACAGGCCCTGCTGACAAGGGCGCCGCCTCCTGGTAGTAAGTGGTAGTGGGGCGTCTGTGGGTCACAACGCCACCTGGTGCCGGTTCTCGGAGCACCCGGATGGCTCTGTCCTTGAACTGTGCAAAGTCCAGATGGGGATCCTGTAAGGCCATTGCCCGCAACTGGGTTCGGTGGGCATTGCAATATAAACCCTCTATAAATTGTTCAGTCAACAGCCTGTCCTCGTTTCCCACCCCATCAGGGTCGGTCTGCTTTATGGCCCTCAGGGCCTCTTGTAGGTTTAGTGCATAGTCCCTTATACTCTCATGCGCTCGCTGCTTGCACCCGTAGAATCTAAGCTTAATCTCGGCTGAGGTGCGGGTATCAAAGGTGTCCTTCAGCCGGGTTAGTATCCCTGCGACAGTCTTCCTCCCAGGTGGCCAGGATTTTACTTCCCTTTTGGCTGCCCCGGTTAGTTGGGCCACCAGGATGCTCACTTTTTGCTCTTCTGTGAGGGGGTACACCTGGAAGAGGCTATCCAGCTTTTCTCTAAAGTCATGCAGGGTATGTGACTCCCCTGAGTACTGGGGTAGCCAAGCTGCTCCCGGGATATAGGGCATGGTGAAGGGCATAACTGCAGCAGCGGTAGCGCTGGCGGGGGTTGGGGCAGTGAAGCTCTCCTCCGTATCCGACATCTTCCTCCCCCCTAGTGGACCGTGGCCTACCTTGCGATGATCCTCTTCCGTAGGCCGCGGCTCCGCAGTGGATCGTCAGGGTTGAGGACCTTCCGTCGCGCTCCTGTGACGTCGGCGTCTGCTGGGCTCCTTCCAGGACCTTACGCAACGTCCGGACGTGAGGCGGGGCTTCAGTTCTCGCGCGCTTTCGGAGTCCACGCCCCTCTTCTTCCCGCGCGGCGTCCCCAAGATGGCGTCCAACGGCGGGAAAACTCCACGGATGGCGGGAAGAAGGCCGAAGATGGCGCCGGATGGCGGGAAACCTCACCGATGGCGGGAAGAAGGCAGAAGATGGCGCCGGATGGCGGGAAACCTCCACGGATAGCGGGAATCCTCACCACTGGTAAGTTTGAACAGTCTTTGCTTTTCAGGCACGCAGTACCCGGTGGTTGCGGGCACGAAATCCTGCCGACTACGCCAAAGTTGACGCGCCCCTGGGCCTGTGTCGCGCTGCGTTGCGCATGCGGGAGCTTACCCGGAGCCGGATCAGTGGAGGGTTGTAGTCTCGTGGCGGTGACCCGGTCCGTGCCCAGGGAGTCAAACTAGACGGCAGTCTATTAGTAGTAAATAGTTGATGACTACGCCACCCGTTGAGTGCAGCCAGGGAGCTGCTGCTGCAGGGCAGACCGCTGAGGCCGGTGGTAGGATTGTGCAGCGTGATAGTATAACCCCCAACGGGAGGGGTATGGCCTCAGGGCAGCCGACGTGGATGATGGGGGTAGCAGGAACCACTCAGAGACGGTACGGTGTAGTTCAGGGTCTTTACTGGTAACAACGATAGACCCTCCCGGAGTACTTGCTAGCAAACGGGGCCTGGTCAGTCTTTGAGCAGATGGGATCTCCCCTGGCCAGGCGTAGTTGTAGGCCTCACAAACTGACTGTACTCTTCTGGCTACCTTGCTAGAAGCTGATGTAAGTAGCCCACGTCCCTGAGTGTACCGTGTGGTGCTCACCCGTATGGCCGGTGACTCGGGGCCTTCTAATGGCTTCCGCTCCACGATGGCGGTGCTGGTCCCATGCGTGTGACCGTGCCTTCGGGCTTCTGGGCCAGAGGACCTGAAATCCCCTGCCTGACGGATTCTGCTGCTGGGTAGAAGTTAGTCCCCACAGCCTCGGACTCCGGGTCCGGTAAAGAATCTTCTTAGTCAGGGCGAGCGCTGCAGCTGCCAGCCCCTGACTCCTTGGAACTCTCCTGTTTCCTATGCTGCTTCTTGTCTCCACTCTCCTTGTCTGACTCACCCTGCCTCAGCCCCGGGTTTATACAGGGGAAGTTCTTCCCCTCCCAAGACTGGGCAGGAGGTGTGGCATGCACAGGATCCCTGACCAAAGGACCTCCCACCTGCTCTCAGACATAACATTACATTACTGTGGAAAACCAGACCCCTGGGGTGCCACATATCTCTCCTCAAACCTGTGGTACTTAACTCTTTTTCCAAGTCTACAGGTACGCCTCCTGCTCCGGTTTCTGCTGAGGACGAGTTTGAGGTAGAGAACATTCTTGCCACCAAAAGGGTAAGAGGAAAGACCTTTTTTCTAGTAGATTGGAAGGGGTTTGGTCCTGAGGAGAGAACGTGGGAGCCCCGGGAGAACATCCATGCCCCTCTTATCCTTGCTAAATTTCTTTCTGGCCTAAAAAAGGGGGGGCCTAAAGGGGGGGGTACTGTAGCGCCGGCGTCCCTGCCCTCTGCTAGGCAGGGACGCTGTTCCCCTCACCTCCCTGCTCCGTGCCCGGCGTCCTCCTCCCGCTCTGCTGGCAGCGCGCGCTCCTTCCCGGCCACTGTGCTTAGGGCGCGCGCGCGCTCCCTTCCTCTTAAAGGGGCCGCGCGCGCCGTCCTAAGGAGTCCCCGGCCAATGACCGGAGGACTTCACCATATATAAGGCACCTCCTCCAAAATGGAGGTGCCCGAGCAATGTTGTTGCACTGTTCTACTCTGCTTCAGCCCTCAGGTCCCGTTGCCAGTTACCTGCCAGTTACCTGCCTGATTCCTGCCAGAGTCCTGCCAGTTTGCTGTCTGTTCCCTGCCTGTTATTCCTGCTACCTGCTTGCTAGCCTGAGGTCCGACGGTCTGCCTTACAACTCCTGTCAGTCTGTCTAAGGACCAGCTTGCCCGCTCACCTGGGAGCGCACATCAGCTACCTGCCTGCTTGCTAGCCTGAGGTCCGACGGTCTGCCTTACAACTCCTGTCAGTCTGTCTATGGACCAGCTTGCCCGCTCACCTGGGAGCGCTCCTCCGTTACCTGCCTGCTTGCCTGCCCGGAGGCTCCACCGTCACGTGCTGTGACCACCAGCTATTCCAGAGACTCTTGCCCGCTCACCTGGGAGCGCTTCTCCGCTACCTGCCTGCTTGCCTGCCCGGAGGCTCCGCCGTCACGTGCTGTGACCACCAGCTATTCCAGAGACTCTTGCCCGCTCACCTGGGAGCGCTTCTCCGCTACCTGCCTGCTTGCCTACCTGGAGGCTTCGCCGTCACGTGCTGTGACCACCTGCTATTCCAGAGACTCTCGCTTGCTCACCTGGGAGCACACATCCTCCATCTGCCTTGCTAGCCTACCTGGAGGTTCAGCCATCACAGGTCGTACCTACCCTTTACCTAGAGACTGCCCCGGTCACTTGCCGTGACCTCCAGCCCGTTCACCCAGAGACTGCCCCGGTCACTTGCCGTGACCTCCAGCCCGTTCATCCAGAGACTGTCCCGGTCACTTGCCGTGACCTCCTGCCCGTACACCCAGAGACTGTCCCGGTCACCTGCTGTGACTGCCTGCCTGGTCGCCACCCGCTCCCTTACAAGGACCGCCCCCTTGTATAGTAGCTCAGAGGTTCCGCCTCCCAGACCCGTTACAATGGGCCACGGTGAGACTCCCTTGGCGGAGAGGTAGCAATGAGGAGGCAGTAGAGATCCTTCGTCCGGGTTCATCGAAGACCTTCTGGAAGGCAGTGAGGAAGGCCGGAAGATCGGACACCAGGGAATCCCCTCTCTCCCATAGAGGGTTTAGCCATGCCAATGCTTCCCTGGTGAGGTGAGACATGATGAACGCCACCTTGGCCCGGTCGGAGGGAAACTGATGTGGTAGAAGTTCAAAGTGCAGTGTGCACTGGTTCAGAAAGCCCCGACATAGGACGGGGTCACCTCCAAAATGAGGAGGCGCAGAAAGCCGGGGTCCTAAGCTGGATGCCGTGGTATTGGTAGGTTGAGGCGCTGCCAGAGTGGGTGACGCTCGACTTGAGGCGGACACAAGTGGGACAGGCAGCGTGTCCAGGCGAGTGTTGACAGACTGCAGGTAGGTCAGGATGGTTTCCTGTTGGGATCTCTGATGAGAAACCTCCTCGTACAGGTCAGCAAGCGAAGGGGCCTGGGGGCCACCGGGTTCCATGGCCCGTGCAAACTGTTACGGATCCGGGTGGTGGAACCTCTGTGCTGCAGTGCAAGGAGGGAACAGAGGGGCGTAACTAGGTATCAACTCGGACCGACCAAGGCTGTACGGCGGCTCAATTGACTCCGTGACCAGGGAAGGACCGAGCAGAGGGACCAGGTGCTACTCTGGGGACCGACCTTGAATGAGAGCAGGTGACTCTCACGGGTCAGAAGGCAGGGACTGATCGGTACAGCAGATGAGCACGGCAGGCAGGCTTACGGGTGACCCGGGCAGACGGACTGGCAGGCACGGCAGATAACAAGCAGGAGCCTCCAGGTAGGCGGGCTGGTAGGCTCGGCTGGTAACAGGTAGGTGCTTCTAGGTAAGCGGGCTGGTAGGCACGGCAGGTAACAGGCAGGTGCTTCTAGGTAAGCGAGCTGGCAGGCACGGCAGGTAACAGGCAGGAGCCTCCAGGTAGGCTGGCTGGTAGGCAAGGCAGGTAAAAGGCAGGTGCTTCTAGGTAAGCGAGCTGGCAGGCACGGCAGGTAACAGGCAGGAGCCTCCAGGTAGGCTGGCTGGTAGGCACGGCAGGTAACGGGCAGGTGCTTCCAGGTAAGCAGGCGGACAGAACCCATAGACAGACTGGCGGACTGGACTGTAGACAGACTGTCGGTCTGGAGAGTAGACAAGCAGACGGACTGGACTTAAAGTCAGGTTGGCGGACTGGACTTGTAGTCAGGCTGGCGGGCTGGACTTGTAGTCAGGCTGGCGGGCTGGACTTGTAGTCTGGCTGGCGGGCTGAACTTGTAGTCAGGCTAGCAGCGGGACCTGAGGGCTGAAGCAGAGTATCAAACACAAAGCTACAGTAACCTTGCACGGGCACCTCCAAATTGGAGGAGGTGCCTTATACAGGGGAAGTCCTCCGGCCATTGGCCGGGGACTTTTTAGGAAGGCGAACGCGGCCCCTTTAAGAGGGAGGGAGTGCGCACGCACGCCCTAAGCACAGAGCCAGGGAGGCTGCGTGCACCAGCAGCAGCTGCAGGGAGGCCAGAAGACACCGGAGCAGGACCGCGGCGGCAAAGGTGACGGCGTCCCTGCCGGGCAGGAGGCAGAGACGCCGATGCTACACTACCGCCCAGATAGCAGTTTTCCCATCAGACAGAGGCAAATCTGTGATGAAATCCATGGACAAATGAGTCCATGGTCTTTCTGGAATTGGCAATGGAGCCAATTCCCCGGCCGGCTTTGACTGACTTTAGAGCGTGCGCAGACCTCACAAGCAGATACAAAACTTTGATATCATTATGCATGGACAGCCACCAAAAAGTCTGGCAATGGCTTTCCGTGTAGCAGTAACCCCAGGATGACCACTCAAAACGGAATCATAAAATTCCTGTAACACATGTAATTTTAGATACAAAGGCACAAATAATTTAGACCCTGGAGTAGCAGGAGGAGCTAATGAGTGGGCATTATGGATCTCCTCCTCCAATTTTGAGGTTACCATAGAAACCACAATACCCTGAGGAATAATTAATGGAGGATGGAGGTTCTGGAGGAGAAATTGGATCGAAACTACGAGACAATATGTCAGCTTTCACATTCTTAGACCCCGGTCTGAATGTAATCGAAAAATTAAACCTTGAGGAAAACAAGGACCATCTGGCCTGTCTGGGAGTTAACCTTTTAGCTGACTCAATATAGGCTAGATTCTTGTGATCAGTGACCACAGTAACTGGATGAACCGCTACCTCAAAAAAATGCCTCCATTCCTCAAAGGCTAATTTTACAGCAAGTAACTCACGATTCCCAACATCATAATTTCTTTCCGCCAGCGAAAATTTCTTAGACAAAAAAGCACATGGACGCAAGTTAGTCAGAGTTTTAGGCCCCTGCGACAAAACCACCAGTACTCCGACCTCCGAAGCATCCACCTCTACAATGAATGGTTCTTGGAGATCTGGTTGGATCAGAATGGGGGCAGACATGAAACACTCTTGTAAATTTTCAAAACCCCTGATAGCACTCAGTGAGCATACCTTGAGATTAGTCCCCTTACATGTCAGGTCAGTAAGAGGTTTAGCAATCTGAGAGAAACCCTTGATAAATTTCCTATAATAGTTGGAGAATCCCAGAACTCGTTGCAAAGCCTTAAGATCACGAGGCTGAACCCAGTCAATTATGGCCTGTACCTCCCCAGGGTCCATCTTAAACCTTTCTGTTGACAAGATGAACCCCAAGAATGAAATTTCCTGAACAGAAAAAACATATTTCTCTGATTTAGCAAACAAGGAGTTGTCCCTTAACCTTTGTAACACAACCCGGACATGTTCCTGATGAGAATCCAAGTCTGGACAGAAAATTAGAATATCATCCAGGTAAATCATAACATATCTTCCAATGCAAACAGAGAAAATATCATTCATAAGATTTTGAAACATAGCAGATGCATTGGACAACCCAAATGGTATGACAAGGTTTTCAAACAGACCCTACGACGTTAGAAACGCTGTCGTAGCACCGGCGTCTCTGCCTCCTGTCGGGCAGAGACGCCGTTCCCCTCGCTGTCGCGATCCCAGTGTCTTCCTGTTCTCCCACTGCTAAGGCGCGCACTGCATGCAGCTTCCCAGGCCGTGTGCTTAGGGTGCGCACGCGCGCTCCCTTTTAAAGGGGCCGTGCGGCATCCTAAAGAGTCCCTGGCCAATGGCCGGAGGACTGCCCCTATATTAAGCACCTCCTCCAAAATGGAGGTGCCTGTGCAAGGTTGTTGATTGTGTGCTTACACTCTCCTCGGCCCTCAGGTTCCCTGCCCGCCAGCCTGTCTAACAGTCCTGCCAGCCAGTCTGTCTAACAGTCCTGCCCGCCAGTCTGTCTACAGTCCTGCCCGCCAGCCTGCCTACCCGGAGCACCTGCCAGATTACCTGCCATGCCCGCCTGCCTACCCGGAGCACCTGCCAAGTTACCTGTTGTACCCGCCTGCTCGTTTACCCGGAGTACCTGTCTGGCTATCTGCCTTACCCACCTGCTCATTTACCCAGAGTACCTGTCTGGCTATCCGCCGTACCCGCCTGCTACCTGCCGTGCTCATCCGCTGTACCGGTCAGCTCCTGTCATATGACCCGTGGGAGTCACCTGCTCTCACACAAGGTCGATCCCAGAGTGTCACCTGGTTCACCTGCCCAGTCTCTCCTTGGTTCACGGAGTTGACTAAGCCGCCGTGTGACCTGGGTCGGTTCGAGTAGGCACTTAGTTACGCCCCTCTGGTCCCTCCTTGCATCAAAGCACAGAGGTTCCACCACCCGGATCCGTAACAGCCGTTTTCCACTCATCACCCTCCCGGACGCGTATCGAATTGTAAGCCCCTCTAAGATCAAGTTTAGAAAACACCCTGGCCCCTAGAAGATGATTATATAGGTCGAGAATGAGTGTAAGTGGGTAAGTATTTTTAACCGTGATTTTCTTTAGTTCTTGGAAATCGAGGCAAGGACGGAGACCCCACCTTTCTTTTTTACGAAGAAAAATCCGGCAGCTACCAGAGAGGAGGAAGGACAGATATGACCCTTCCGTAATCTTTCAATATAATATTCTTTCATGGCGGTCCGTTCAGGCCCAGACAAATTGTAAAGGCGAGCTTTAGGCAATTTGGCACTAGGAATAAGATCAATAGCACAATCATAAGGACGATGGGGAGGTAGTATCTCCGCCTCTTTCTCCGAGAACACATCTCCGAAGTCCTTCAGGTACCCCGGCAGACCCTTCAGACTGGCGGAACATATTTGTACAGTTTTTAGACATTTCTTGCAACAATTGGAGCTCCATTTAACAATCTCCCTCTGACACCAATCAATCACAGGATTGTGAATCTGCAGCCATGGAAGCCCCAGTACCAACCCAGCAGGCAAATTATCCAATACAAAACATGAGATGCATTCAGAGTGGAGAGCGCCTACTTGAAGCGTGAAATCCACCGTTGCCTTCTTGACCAAATTCCGGGATAATGGTGTCTTGTCAAGGGCGAAGATTTGCATGGGTCTTTCTAAACTAACTGTCCCTAACCCTAACTTCCGAACCAGTCCCGAATCAATAAAGTTAGCAGCAGACCCATAGTCAATGAACGCCAATGTTGATAACACCTGGTTCTCGAAGGATAACACAGTATTTATCAGTACTTTAGTAGAGAAAGAAAAAGGTACCTGGGAGTCTGGGTGACCTCCTTTTCCATCACCCAGACTCAAACGTTCTCCTGCTGGTTTGCCAGCCTGAGGAGGAGTAGGGCAATTCGTGACAAAATGTCCAGAGAGACCACAGTACAGAGTACAGCGTCCAAGATCTTGTCCATGTTTTTTCTCTACCACACGAAGAGTGGCGACTCTAATCTCTGATGGCTCCACCTCCGGTAAATGGACCTGCTCCGGGGAAGAATAATGGGCAGCCTGCTCTTCATCCCGTCTCTCACGGATTCTATGGTCCATTAGTATGGCCTGGGTCATGGCCTCCGCCAGAGAACAAGGGGCATCATGCAGGACCAGGCCGTTCTTAAGGGTTTCAGAAAGGCCTTTGTGGAACAGGCACCTGAGAGCTGCATCATTCCACAGAACTGCAGTGGACCACTGCCGGAACTCAGTACAGTAGTCCTCAGCTGTGCGACCCCCTTGTGCCAGGTTCGTGATCTTAGCCTCAGCGACCTGGATCCTGTCGGGTTCGTCATATATTAGTCCTAAAATGTCAAAGAAGGCGTCCACAGAAAACCGTTCTGGGCTTGTGGGGACAAGGAAAATGCCCAGGTCTGAGGGCCCCCTCACAGTACGGACATGATTATTCTCAACCGCTGGAACTCCTCCCCTGATGATCGGGGGAGCAGGGTAAAAAATAACCTACAGCTCTCTCTAAAAAGTCTAAACTGGCCTTTCTCTCCAGAAAATTTATCAGGGAGGGCTATTACAGGTTCGGGAGAGACCAACTGTACATCAGAGGATACTGACGTCACAGCCACTGCCGGCAGTGGAGGGCTATGGGAGGTCTTCATTAAATTAGTTATCTGACCCTGCAACTGACATTGTGATGACTCCAGACTCTGGCATTCCTTACCCAGATCCTGAGTCATCTGCTTCAGATTCGCCACCTGATCACAGAAAGTGTGGACAGTCTCCATACTGGCGAAAAAGAAAAACGTATGGGCCAGACATAATGTGACGCTGAGTCACTTTTCACGGCCAGGCCGTGAGACGGGATAGTCAAGGAGACCGGAGTCAAAGCCAGGACAGTACGTCATAAACAGAAGGAAGAGGCAAAGGCTTAGTCAGGTAACATACCATTGGTCAGAATTCCACGAGGACAGCAGATCAGAGCAGAAGGGGTTAAACAGACGGATGGTCAGAACAAGGTCCAAGGTCAGGCAGTAGAAGATCAATAAACAGAACAAGGCACAGAGAACAAACCACACACTAGCTGAATGTACGTCTGGCAGAGATCTGTGACAAACAGCTCAGTTAAGTAGCTAGACATTAACCTGGGATAATGAACACCTGAAGATAGCCAGTGCTTCCCAGTCTAAGATTGGACAGCCAAGCTGTCAATCACCACACTGAGCTATTGCATGTCCCTGTACCACATTTGACGGTCGAGCTGTCAATCACAGTACTGACAGCTCCAGCACGCCCCTGTACAAGATTGGACGGCTGAGCTGTGAGCAGCTGCGTCCCACACACAGTGAGGAGTGGAACCATGACAGAAGCAATTCAGAGCACTACTATACAAGCTTATCAGGAGGAAGATACACCATTGTGGTGTCCGTTGACCACCATAAAAGCGAGAGAACAAGATCACCCCTTGTCTATTCAAAAACTACCAAAAGGGAAAATCCGTAGAGCACAATGGGAAGATCAGATAATTGGTAGAATACTACTTTATGTGGATCAAAATCGATTTGCAAGTAAACAGGAAAGCGACAATGAGTCACCAGCAGTATCTGTTTTAATTACAGAATGGACGAAGCTCTACCTCAGTGAAGATGGTATCCTGTATCGTAAAGGAGGACAAAACCGGCAGTTGGTACTACCCAGAGTATTCCGTAGGTTGGTCTTCAAAGAGCTGCATGAAAACATGGGACACCTGGGAGTGGAAAGGACAACAAATTTGATCCATGAACATTTCTTCTGGCCGTACATGCAGAGAGATATTGAGACGTACGTGACCAGGGAGTGTTGGTGTCTGAAAGATAAACGCCCCAACACATCAACCCGGGCACCTATGGGAACATCCAAACTACATACCTGTTTGAGATGGTCTCAATAGACTTTCTACATCTCGAGATGTGCAAGGGTGGTTACGAATACATCTTGGTGGTGATGGACCATTTCACTCGATTTGCTCAAGCATATGCCACCACCAATAAATCGGGTCGAACAGCGGCAGAGAAGATCTTCAATGATTTTGTTTTGAGGTTTGGGTTCCTTACGAGGTTATACCACGACCAAGGAAGAGAATTTGAGAACCAGCTATTTGACAAGCTAGGAAAGTACTGTAGAATTCAGAGATCCCACACAACGCCCTATCACCCAGAGGGTAATGGACAAGTGGAATGTTTTAACCGGACATTATTGTCGATGTTGCGCACTTTAGCAGCTGATGAGAAGAAAAACTGGAAGAGTTCTCTGTCAAAAGTGGTACATGCCTATAACTGTACAAAGAGCGATGCAACGGGTTACTCACCCTTTTTCATATTGTGTGGACGATCGCCAAGACTGCCAATCAACATCATGTTCGAAACTCCGGTGTAAGAGACTTACAGAACATATCCGGAGTACGTTCGAAAATGGAAGGAACGGATGGCAGAGGCATACAACATAGCGTCCAAAGTGGTTATGCAAGGACAGAGCAGGAGTAAGGAGTACTATGCTCAAAAATGTTATGGAGCAGAATTGGCACCGGGAAGCCGGGTGCTAGTCAAGAACGTACGTGAGAAAGGTGGTCCAGAAAAACTTCGTTCGTACTGGGAAGACAAGGTGTATGTGGTCGTAAGGAGGAAAGCTGATGACAGCTCAGTGTATGAAATCCGATTGGAAACGGGAGAAAAGAAAAACAGAATAGTCCACTGGAATTTACTATTACCCTGTGATTATCTCCCACCACAACAAGACATTTCTCAGAAGTAGACTGACATGGTCCGCGATCAACTAAGGGACCACCACAGACTGAAGCTCCGGAGGTGGATAGTGACCTTGAAAGTTTCGATGGAGAAGAACACACCGTTGTATTTCTCGGACCGGCAAGGAGAGGGATGTACCGTCCTCAGGAAAGTGAATTAAGTCCTGAGGTTCCAGAGTTCGTTCCAAGGAGTACAGATGAAGTCCAATTCAGATCTGATGATCGAACACCGGCCCCTGAAGAGAACGATCGACACTCATGAGGAGTGGAATTACCAGATCGTGCGGAAACAAGCGATTTAGGAGAAGTACAGGAACTTACATAGGCAGGTCCAAGAGCATCTGAGGAAGCATGGGAAAGGAGTGCGGAGGAAGAAATTCCTGTAACCTAAGAACCCCGGGTGTCTGAGGAACAACTCACAAGGAGGATGTCGACTCGAGAAGTGAGGAGGCCCGTGATGCTGACGTATGAGACACTTGGTGAACCAAGTCAAGTGCCAAGGACTGTCAACTAGAAACAAGTATCTCTGGCTGCGGACCAGGTAAGCCCACTTGAGTGGTATTCACCACCGAGAAGCAGTATGGAAGATACTGTAGTAGTGGAAAGACTTGTTTTCATGCTTTGATTTTCCTTAAAAGACTTTGTAGAAACAAAGAACTGTTAAAGCCTAGTTAGAGAGAGCTGGTTGAAGACGTTTGAAAAGCTCCAGCTGAAGAGATGCTGATTGTTTTAATTGTATTAATTGTTTATTTCTTACAGGCATCCTACAAGAAAAAGGTCGTAAGAATAGGTTGTTATCAATGTTTATGAATGTTATACCAATTGGACAATGCCAATTTGTATATAAAGTTATTCAACTTTCACCACTGTCTCAGAATTGGTCAGATTGACCAATTAAGACTAATGTCGAGGACGACATTCAAAAAGGAGGGAAGAGTGTGACATGCAGAAGTAGTGCTGTTGCTTCAAAAGCATCCAGCAACTATTAGAAGTAACACAAGCACAGGAGACAGTAAGTGTTGTGCTCCAGAAGCATTCAGCAACTACAGGGGTTAACAGAGTCACAAGAGACAGGGAGTGTTTAGCTGTGCCCCAGGGGGATTGTGGGGAAGTTGTTTACTTTCTGGCTGGAGTGGAAGAGAAAGGTGGTGTGTAATCTGTATCTCACAGAAGGCAAGTAAATAGAATTCAGGTCATGAGGGAAGCTAAACACAGGTCAGATAGACGCCATGAACTAACAGTGCAGAGTATTATCGGGCAGAAAGATAAGACTGAAAGGAATCATGTCACAAGGATAGTGTCCCTCATCAAACCCTCCCCCCCTCCATCTCCATGCAGGATAAAGGATGCTGTGTACTTTTGAGTCCTTGTGAAGGAAAAGACTGTGGTTATGTATGCACAGAAGTGTGCTGCTAAGAGATCTAATCTGTGCTGAATTATGCTACTGAAGAGACTGATGATACTGTGCCTGCTTTATTAAATTGTACTGTAATGAAGATTGTTGTTGTAATATTCCTGAATTGTACTGGCCGTGCTTCAGATTAAATTCCACTGTTAAACTGTTGAAAAAGACTCTTGTCAGATGTGTCTGGTCAGCAACTGAATCTATCGTGTGTCTGAGAGAAGCTGCAGCCTCTGGTCGCCCAAAGTAACGATCTCCCCAGGATTCCAACAAATTCACGAAACCAGTCTCGCCCTATCTGAACCTAACGGCGTGTGTGTAACACAGAGACATAGAGCTTTGAAACCCGTCTCGCCCTATCTGAACCTAACGGCGTGTGTGTAACACAGAGACATAGGGCTTGTTAGTATCCCTCACTAACCCCTCTGCTGAGTATTTTGTAGATGGTTCCAGAGCTTGGGACAGTGAACAAGGATGGTTCATCACCGGGCATGCAGTAGTCCACAATGGTAAGGCAGTAAGGCATGAACCACTCTTCTCCAGCTGCTCTGCGCCAGAGGCTGAGCTGAAGGCGCTCGCTGCAAAGTGTAATCTGGGAAAAGGTAAAGAGATTTATGTATTTTCAGACTTCAGATATGTTTTAAAGGGTCGCACATGATTTTGGCGCCATTTGGCGGAGTCGTAATTTTCTGACCTCTGCTAGCAATCCTATGAGGCAGTAGAGCAGCTACTCACAGCACTCACCCTTACCCGAAGGGCAACTATTGGAGCACACACGGGAACAAATGCCCCTTGCTGTAGGGAATGCCTTGGCCGACCAGGCGGCTAAGGAAGCAGCACAACTACCTCTGACTGAAATACTGGCCATAGCAGACACGGCCCCGCTAGGGGACTCAGTGACCGAGAGTGCGGGAAGCTACCTTTTCACAGAGGAGACTGTCACTGCACCGGCCTCAGTGGCCGTTGATCGTGAACTGCTGCAGGTCTTCCAGACCCAGGCTCCCCCACACGAACAGAACGCATGGGCCAAAGCGGGTGCTGTACGGTCAGAGTCAGTGGTATGGCAGGTAAACACCAGGATTTGCCTCCCACGCTGCATGTTCCCCATGATGGTTGCCCTAGCACATTCCTCCGGTGCACAACTCAAATGGTGTTATGTGTGCAGTGGTGCTACAAAACCGGTGCGCCCCAGGGTTTCCGAATGCGGCTACAAAGTGTGTCTTGCTTGTGCAAAATATAACCCCGGTAGATCTATTCGAAGGTCCCACAAAATGCACGCCAAAACCAGATTACCCGTTTCAGAGACTACAGGAGGACTACATACAGCTACCTAAGGTGGGTACTTATGAATAAGTCCTGGTATGCACCAATCTCTTCCCTTGGTTGCCTGAAGCTTGGGCCGTGACCAAAGTTAACACAAAAAAGAAAAAAGGAAAATTGATAAATGAGGTGGTTTGCAGATATGGGGTGGCCAAACTATAGAGAGTGACAGAGACACACTTCACTAGAGAACTGATGGAACAGATCATGGCCACTCTGGGGATCGAACAGGTTTTCCATGTTCCCTATCACTCACAAAGTAGTGGGAATGTGGAGCACCTTAATAGTGCCCTGAAGATAAAAATCCAGAATTGCATGCAGGAAACACACTTGTCCTGGGTAGATTGCTTGCCCATTGCATTATATTCAGTGAGGACCGCCCCAAGGTATAGACAGAAGCTGTCTCCGATGAAATACTGTTTGGTGGCGTCCCTAAGACGGTTGTATTTCCCGCAGCAACTGCAGCCTCCTATGGTTTCCTCACTGAATATGTCTTGGAGTTGCACAAATATCTGACTGTTACTTTTAACCGTGTTCTTTCCTCCAGACCCCAACTGTATAAGCGGCACACACACATTGGTACCAGGAGACTGGGTCGTGGTCAAGAGACATATGAAGAGACCAGTGGACCCAGATACAGTGAGTCGTTTTAAGTACTGACCACTGCTATTTCTGTCAAGCTCCAAGGCAAAGATCAACACCAGCAACTGGAAAAGGTCCTGATTCCCGGCCGCAGAGCTGACCCTGCCCCTTTCGACCATTCTGATGGCAATTGCATCCCTAACCCTAACTCTCAATGATGTACTAGGAGAGGACTGGGACAACAAACTGATAAGTATCACCAAGTCCTGCTGCGAGACATAGTTTCTAAAGACTGTCCTAAGAACTGCTGGATATGCACCCACAGCCCAATATCCTCTGATACTATGCCATATCTCGCAGTGCCCCTAACCCCATATGAGGCTTTCAACTATAGCTGTTTCTACAAAGAGACATTTGATACTGACCGTTACAACGGAGGAAACCTCTGATGCAAGGACTTTTGACTTATATACGTTGTCTTGGGAGACTCACTGACATCATACCCTGCATATTGCCAAGGATTTATATCTAGTATGTGGTCACCAAGCCTCTAAATGGCTTCTCCCAGGTGCAGAAGGAACCTGCACCTTAGCACGCCTTACGCCTGCAATCTTCAGACTTCTGCATGGTGACCTAGGTATAAATGCTGTCCACAAACATTCCCTATATACATGAGTTGCAGACAATTCAACCGAATGGTAGACCTCATATAGTGGAAATGGGGATAGGGAATAAAAGTATATTCATTTACCCTTTCTTTACATGAATGTTGGTATTACTAGTGTATGTAACTGCTAGAACTGGTGTATTTGTTATGATGAGATTTGCGGACAAGGTATCTGTCAGTGAATGGGATTTGTCCCCTCCATGCTCCCATAGCATGGGGAAGTAGCTGACGGATAAATTGTCTGCAAATCATAAAAAGGGAGGAATTGTTGTGGTAAATATTTATACTTTGCGTTGATTATTATTTTAGACAATTAAATCTACCTATATATCTAAATAACTTAATATTCTTAATATTAGCTTTATAAGTTTTACTCATAAAAGCGATAACACAAGGAGTAGATGTTAGAACCCTCCTGTTTGTTTTTTCCATCTTGTGTTTTGCAGTCACGTGACCATCTGCCTTTATATTCCAGCTCCGCCCTTTTTGCTGTGCTGGACTTCAGTGTTTGACTGTTTCTCTAGCCAGGTACTTCGGTGCCTTTCTCTGTCAGTTCGCTTGGTCCTTCTGGGACCTTTAGTACCTTTTTGTCAGTTTGTCTTTTGTGTTCTGCAACAACTTCTCTGTTTAGGAGGTGTCCCATTTTTGTCCCAGTACTTAGTTCTTTTAGGGACCCCTCCCCTAATGCTATAGGTCTTCGATCAGACTAGCCGAGGACTAAGGCAGGTCTGTTCGCTAAGAACAGGCAGCCCGCTACATCGTAGGCATTCAGCTTAGTCTTACTGTAGGGACAGCTTTCCCCTATCTTTCCTTAGTTCATGTTGCAGATCATAACAGTAAGTCCAGCCCAAAAAACTAAAAGGAAAGAAATTTGGGGATCAGTATGGTTTCCGTCCAGGATTTGGCTCAACGCTTGCAGGGATTGTCTCTGGAGGTGACCGAGCTACAGCAACACGTGAGTAGCTGTCCTGGAGCGCATTTTGTGGAACCGAAGGTAGGCCTGCCTGATGTTTTTTTATGGTAAACAGCAAGATTTTTTTTTTCCTTTAAAAATGCTTGTTATCTTTTTGTTTGAGACCAAGGTCCTCTGGGAATGAATCCCAGTGCATTGGTTTTATTATGTCACTTGGGGGGGGGGGTGGGCCTTTTCTCTCCAACCTAATGATCCATGTTTAAGGTCTGTTGAAAATGTTTTTTCTGCTATGGGTCTTTTATATGACGATCCTGATAGAATCTCATCTGCTGAAGCAGAACTCAAGCGTTTGAATCAGGGGTCAGGTGATGTTGAAAATTATTGCACACACTTCAGGAGATGGGCTTTAGAAGTCAGATGGAATGATCCTGCGCTGAAATGTTTATTTCTTGCTGGTCTGAGTGAAAGGGTTAAGGATCTGCTAATTGCATTCCCTGCACCTGAGACTCTGCAGGATGCCATGCAATTAGCTGTTCGTGTGGACAGGAGACTGAGGTCCAGGGTTAATGAGGTAAAAACTCCTGTAACGTCAGGTCCTAGTCCCCAGAAAATCTGCTCTGACGGCGGAGAACCGATGGAGGTTGGGGCGATGTCACTCTGCTCTCAGGAAAGAGACCGGAGGTTCGCGGAGGGATTGTGTCTTTATTGTGATAAAGCTGACCATTTGATTAAGGATTATAAGCTTTGTTTAAGTAAAGAAAAAAAATGGTCAGTTACACCCGTACTGCTTGTTTACGCTCCGCAGGAGTATTTCTTTCAGGGAGTACTACTTTGCAGGAAAATTTGATTGAATTTCAGGTATTTGTGGATTGTGGTTCAACACTTAATGTGATTGATAAAGGGTTTTTGGAAAACCTTAAATTGGAATCCAAACCTTTGTCATCACCTATTTCTGTGATTGCAATTGATAACCCTCCCTTGAAATGTATTACTCACAAGGTTGCTGCATTTCCCCTCACTATCAATGGAGTTCACCAAGAAAATTTGGACTTGGTTGTATTAGATAATTTACCCTCTCCGGTCGTTTTAGCTTTGCCTTGGTTAAAACTACACAATCCTTTACTGGACTGGTCTGCTAATGTTATTAAGTCTTGGGAGTCCGAAGTACTATGATAGATGTTGTAATGGGCGCATTGCGGCTGTGGAAAAAGGGGAATTACCTGTACCTATTCAGGATTTTTGGAGGGTGTTTTCAGAGGAGGAGTCGCAAGTTTTACCTCCCCATAGGGATTATGATTGCGCCATTGAGTTTGTTCCTGGAGCTACTCTTCCCAAGAGTCGCTTATTTAATCTGACTATTCCTGAAAGAAAGGCCTTGGAGGAGTACATAGACTAGCCTGGCTGCTGGTCACATTAGACCTTCTAAGTCGCCTCTGGCAGTTGGATTTTTCTTTGTTAAAAAAAAGGACGGGAGTTTACGTCCATGTCTGGATTTTCGTGAAATTAATAAGATTACCGTACGCAATTCCTACCCATTGTCGTTAATTCCTGACTTGTTTAACCAGTTGGTGGGGGCCAAGTGGTTCTCTAAAATTGATCTCCGGGGGGCATACAATTTGTTACGAGTGAAGGAGGGTGATGAATGGAAAACTGCTTTTAACACTCCGGTAGGTCATTTTGAGAATCTGGTGATGGCTTTTGATCTTACCAATGCACCTTCATTTTTTCAGAACCTTATTAATGACATCTTGAGACCTTTGATTGGTAAGAATGTGGTTGTGTATTTGGATGACATTTTGATTTATTCACCAGATCTAGAGTCCCACTGGCAGAGTGTACGTGAAGTTTTGCAGTTGATGAGTGATAATTCACTCTTTGCTAAGCTGGAGAAATGTGAGTTCGCTGTGCAGAGAATTAGTTTTTTGGGCTACATTGTCTCCAGCGAGGGCTTTGAGATGGACCCGGTGAAGGTTCAGGCTGTGCAGGAATGGCCTAGGCCTATTGGTTTGAAATCTATACAGAGATTTTTGGGTTTTGCCAATTATTACAGGAAATTCATTAAGAATTTTTCTATAATTGTTAAGCCTCTGACCGATCTCACCAGGAAAGGTGCGAATACGGTCCAGTGGACTACTGAGGCCATTGAAGCGTTTGAGTATCTCAAAGAGAGGTTCAGTTCTGCCCCTATCCTTATGCAGCCTGATGAGACCAAGCCTTTTTTGGTCGAGGTCGATGCTTCATCGGTGGGGGTCGGAGCAGTTTTGTCTCAGGAAAACAAGGATGGAGTACATCCATGTGCCTTCTTTTCGAAAAATTTTTCGGAAACTGAACTGAGTTATGAGTTGCTGGCTATTAAACTCGCGTTTGAACATTGGCGTCATTTTTTGGAAGGCGCTATTCAGGTTTTCACAGTTCATAAGAATTTGATCTATCTGGATGCTGCCAAGCGCTTGAATGCCCGTCAAGCTAGGTGGGCTTTTTTTTTTCTCTGTTTCATTTTTCTGTTTCCTATATCCCTGGTACTAAGAATGTTAAAGCCAATGCTTTATCTCGCAGTTTTTCTCCTATGGTTGGTGCCGAGGAGCAGGAGAGCATTTTACAGAAAGGAGTTGTGGTGGCGGCATTGAACTCCGTTTTGGAGAATGGGATTCTGAAAGCTCAAGATGATGCTCCATCTAACACTCCCCATGGGAGATTGTTCATGCCTAAAGCCTTTAGGAGAGATTTGTTTGTGGAGTGTCATGAGTCTCGGTTGGCAGGTCATCCAGGAATTTCGGAGACTAAGAGACTTATCAGTCACAGTTTTTGGTGGCCTGGATGGCAGAAGGAAGTCATCAAGTGGGTGCGTAAATGAACTGTGTGTGCTAGGTCAAAGGCTTCACATACCCCTGCTGCGGGGTTGCTTTGCCCTCTGGAGGTTCCTAGTGCACCTTGGACGCATCTCACAATCGATTTCATTACTGATCTTCCTGTGTCTGAGGGTTTTACTGTCATCTGGGTGGTCGTGGACCATTTTAGTAAGATGTGTTATTTGGTTCCATTCATTAAGTTGCCCTGCGCCAAGACACTCGCTAAGGCGTTTGTTAAGGAGATTGTCAAGCTCCATGGCGTTCCCACGGATATTGTTTCTGATAGAGGGCCTCAGTTTGTGGCTCGCTTTTGGCGTACTTTTTGTGACAGGTTGGGAGTCCATTTGTCATTTTCATCTGGGTATCATCCTGAGTCTAATGGACAGACTGAAAGAAAGAACCAGAATGTTGAACAGTTTTTGCGTTGTTTTGTGGCGGACAATCAATAGGCGTGGTCTGAGTTTCTGCCTCTCGCAGAATTTGCTCTTAGCAATCATACATCCTCCTCTGCTGAGTGTTCTCCTTTTTTTTGTTGTACTTCGAGACATCCGTCTTTTGGTTCACTCTCCAAATTGGGGTCGGCGGTGCCGGAGGAGGAGAATTTTTCTGGTGATTTGGAGAGAGTTTGGACTAATGTACGTTGCAACCTTCAAGAGGCTAACAAGAAGTCCAAGAAGTATTTTGACAGGAAACGTAAGGAGGTTTTGTTTACTGTGGGTGACATGGTGTAACGGGTCTGGTAGGCGGAACCTCTGAGCTACTATACAAGGGGGCGGTCCTTGTAAGGGAGCGGGTGGCGACCAGGGAAGACGGGCAGGCAGTCACAGCAGGTGACCGGGACAGTCTCTGGGTGAACGGGCAGGAGGTCACGGCAAGTGACCGGGACAGTCTCTGGGTAAACGGGCAGGAGGTCACAGCAAGTGACTGGGGCAGTCTCTGGGTGAACGGGCAGGAGGTCACAGCAAGTGACCGGGGCAGTCTCTGGGTGAACGGGCAGGAGGTCACAGCAAGTGACCGGGACAGTCTCTGGATGAACGGGCAGGAGGTCACAGCAAGTGACCGGGGCAGTCTCTGGATGAACGGGCAGGAGGTCACAGCAAGTGACCGGGACAGTCTCTGGGTATAGGGTAGGTACGACCTGTGATGGCTGAGCCTCCTGGTAGGCTAGCAGGCAGATGACAGATGAGTGCTCCCAGGTGAGCAGGCGAGAGTCTCTGGAAAAGCAGGTGGTCACAGCACGTGACGGCAGAGCATCCAGGTAGGCAAGCAGGCAGGTAGCGGAGGAGCGCTCCCAGGTGAGCGGGCAAGAGTCTCTGAAATAGCAGGTGGTCACAGCACGTGACGGCGGAGCCTCCAGGTAGGCAAGCAGGCAGGTAGCGGAGGAGCGCTCCCAGGTGAGCGGGCAAGAGTCTCTGGAATAGCAGGTGGTCACAGCACGTGACGGCGGAGCCTCCAGGTAGGCTAGCAGGCAGGTAGCAGAGGAGCGCTCCCAGGTGAGCGGGCAAGCTGGTCCATAGACAGACTGACAGGAGTAGGAAGGCAGACCGTCGGACCTCAGGCTAGCAAGCAGGTAGCAGGAATATCAGGCAGGAAACAGACAGCAAACTGGCAGGACTCTGGCAGGAATCAGGCAGGTAACTGGCAGGTAACTGGCAACGGGACCTGAGGGCTGAAGCAGAGTAGTGAACAGTGCAACAACATTGCTCGGGCACCTCCATTTTGGAGGAGGTGCCTTATATATGGTGAAGTCCTCCGGCCATTGGCCGGGGACTCCTTAGGACGGCGCGCGCGGCCCCTTTAAGAGGGAGGGAGCGCGCGCGCGCGCGCCCTAAGCACAGTGGCCGGGAAGGAGCGCGCGCTGCCAGCAGAGCGGGAGGAGGACGCCGGGCTCGGAGCAGAGAGGTGAGGGGAACAGCGTCCCTGCCTAGCAGAGGGCAGGGACGCCGACGCTACAGTACCCCCCCCTTTAGGCCCCCCCTTTTTTTGGCCAGACACAAATTTAGCAAGGATGAGAGGGGCATGGATGTTCTCCCGGGGCTCCCACGTTCTCTCTTCAGGACCAAACCCCTTCCAATCTACTAGAAAAAAGGTCTTCCCTCTTACCCTTTTGGTGGCCAGAATGTTCTCTACCTCAAATTCGTTTTCAGCGGAAACCGGAGCAGGAGGCGTACCTGTAGACTTGGAAAAAGAGTTAAGTACCACGGGTTTGAGGAGAGATACATGGAAGGAGTTAGGGATCCGCAAGTTGGCCGGGAGTTTCAATTTATAGGCCACCGGGTTGATCTGACTGATGACCTCCAGAGGACCGATGAACCGAGGCCCTAACTTATAGGAAGGAATCTTGAGCCGGACATACTTGGACGAGAGCCAGACCTTATCCCCTGGACGGAATTGAGGAGGATCCAGACGTTTTTTGTCAGCATGTCTTTTCATGCGCTCGGATGACAGAAGGAGTGCGGACCGGGTACTCTCCCATATGGAGGAAAATTTGTTAACAAGAGATTCCGCAGCCGGATTGTCCACCGAGGTGGAGACGGGAAACGGGATCCGAGGATGCTGACCGAAGACTACAAAAAACGGGGATTTGGAGGAAGATTCGCTCTCGTGATTGTTGTACGAGAATTCGGCCCATGGCAGGAGATCCACCCAGTCAGAATGGTGGGCATTAACGAAGTGCCGGAGGTAACTGGTCAAATTCTGATTGATCCGCTCCACTTGACCATTAGACTGTGGGTGGTAAGCGGAGGAGAAGTCCAGGGTGACGTCTAGCAATTTACAAGTGGCTCTCCAGAAACGAGAAGTGAACTGTACCCCACGATCCGACACGATGTGACGGGGCAGGCCATGAAGACGGAAGATGTGGCGGATAAAGTCTTTAGCCAGCTCGGGTGCAGACGGGAGGCCTGGCAGGGGAATGAAGTGAGCCATCTTGGAAAAGCGGTCAGCGACCACCCAAATGACCGTACAACCGGCAGAGACGGGAAGATCAGTTATGAAGTCCATCGCTATATGCTGCCAGGGGGCAGCAGGTACTGGCAGAGGAAGGAGGCGACCGGCTGGCAGGTGTCTCGGAACTTTGTTGCGGGCGCAGGACACACAGGCAGAAACAAAGTCTATTACATCCTTGTGCAGGTTAGGCCACCAGTAGTGCCGGGTAATAAGCTGGAGGGTCTTTTTCTGACCGGCGTGGCCAGCTAGTTTAGACGAATGACCCCAGTGTAGGATCTTCTCCCGATCAGGTACCGATACGAACGTCTTACCGGGAGGGAGACGATTTAGACTCACGGGAGCCACCTGCATTACTCTGGCGGGATCGATGATATGTTTAGGTTCTTCCTCGAGGTCAGATACCAGAAAGGATCGGGACAAGGCGTCCGCTTTGATGTTCTTGTCAGCCGGGCGAAAATGTAGAACAAAATCAAAGCGAGCAAAAAACAAGGACCACCGGGCTTGGCGCGGGTTAAGTCTCTGGGCATGCTGGAGATAAGCCAAGTTCTTGTGGTCAGTGTAAATTATTACCGGATGAAGAGCCCCCTCGAGCAGGTAACGCCACTCCTCCAATGCCAGTTTGATGGCCAATAACTCTCGGTCTCCTATGGAATAATTGCGCTCAGAAGAGGAGAAGAGTTTGGAGAAGAAGCCGCAAGTTACCATCCTCCCGGAAGATGATTTTTGAGTAAGTACAGCTCCGGCTCCAGAGGAGGAGGCGTCAACCTCCAGGAAGAACTGCTTGTTGCCATCCAGACGATGCAGCACCAGCGCGGAAGAGAAGGCCTGTTTTAAGGAAAGAAAGGCCTCCTCTGCTTCGGACGGCCACTCCTTGGGATTAGTACCCTTACGGGTGAGCGCGGAAATTGGGGCAGTCCGGGAAGAGAAGTGTGGTATGAAGAGGCGGTAGTAGTTGGCGAAGCCCAGGAACCGCTGAATGGCCTTCAACCCCTCCGGTCGGGGCCATTTCTCGATGGCAGACAGTTTCTCTGGATCCATTCGTAGGCCGGTCTGAGAAATATTGTAGCCCAAAAACGGAAGCGAGGTCTGCTCAAAGAGGCACTTCTCATATTTAGCGAAGAGGTGATTCTGCCTGAGCCTGAGCAGGACCTGACGAACGTCCCTCCGGTGAGTCTGGAGATCCGGAGAGAAGACCAAGATGTCGTCCAGGTACACCACAACGCAGGAGTAGAGAAGGTCCCGGAAGATGTCATTGACCAACTCTTGAAAGACGGCAGGAGCGTTACAGAGACCAAAGGGCATTACCAGATATTCATAGTGGCCATCCCGGGTGTTGAATGCAGTCTTCCATTCATCCCCTTGACGGATACGGACCAGGTTGTACGCCCCACGGAGGTCCAGTTTGGTGAAGACTCTAGCCCCCCTCAGGCGATCAAATAATTCTGGAATGAGCGGAAGGGGGTACTTATTCTTCACCGTGATCTGGTTAAGGCCTCTATAGTCTATACAGGGACGGAGAGAGCCGTCCTTCTTTTTTACGAAGAAGAAGCCTGCTCCCGCCGGGGAGGTAGATTTCCGGATGAATCCCCTGGCCAAATTCTCCTCAATATATTCGGACATCGACCGTGTCTCTGCAGCGGACAATGGGTAAATACGCCCACGGGGAGGAGTAGTACCGGGTAACAGGTCGATAGGACAGTCGTATGGTCTATGAGGGGGTAATGTCTCTGCCTCCTTTTTATTAAAGACATCAGCAAATGACCAATAGGGAATCGGAAGTCCAGGTAGATTAGTTGGGGTAGGAGAAGGACGGACGGGATGAACAGGAACCAAACAAGTCTTATGACAGTCCTGTCCCCAGCGAAGGACTTCTCCGGTCTGCAAGTCAAGCACGGGTGCATGTCTCTGGAGCCAAGGTAGACCTAGTAAGAGGGCGTGTGAGAGTCCAGGCAGTACATGAAAAGAGATGCTCTCAGAATGCAGCATTCCCACCTGCAGAGTTATGGATTCGGTGATGAGTTGGATGGGACGTGGTAAGAGGCCCCCATCCACAGCAGCGACAGATAATGGTATAGCCAGAGGTTTGGTGGGAATGCGGTATTTTTCTACCAGGGACTGTGAAATAAGATTCCCGGCCGCTCCAGAGTCAAGTTGGGCTAGTTCAAAATAACGATTCTCCCCGCAGATAATAGAGACTGACAGTAGCAGAGATGGAGAGGATTTATTCTTGTCTAGGTCGACCTCTCTGAGCGAACCTAGACACAGGCGTTTCCCGACCTCTCCGGGCAGGTACGGATCCGGTGCTCCTTACTGCCACAGTAGAAGCAGCTCCCTTCGGCACGGCGTAAGTCCTGACGGGTTTTGACCATCTTGGTCTGGTCGACCTGCATAGGCTCAGGAGAGTGTACCTGGGGAGAAACGGAGGGAGTGACGGGTTTCTGAAAAGTAGGAGCTAGACGTGGAAACCTCCTCTCACGGGTGACCTCTTTGGCACGCTCCTGGAACCGTAGGTCAATCCAGGTGGCAAGAGTTATTAAATCATCGAGAGTGGTAGGAATGTCCCGACCGGCGAGTTCATCTTTAATACGGCCGGACAGACCCTCCCAGAAGACAGATACCAGAGCGTCGTTATCCCAAGCCAGCTCCGAGGCAAGGGTACGGAACCGTATGGCATATTGGCCCACGGTGAGATTTCCCTGGTGGAGGCGTAGCAGAGATGATGCGGATGAGGTCTTCCGTCCGGGTTCGTCGAAGACTTTCCGGAAAGCCGTGAGAAAGGCAGGCAAGTCGGACACCAGGGGGTCTCCTCTCTCCCATAGAGGATTTAGCCAGGCCAGGGCCTCCCCGGTGAGATGGGACATGATGAAGGCAATTTTGGCCCGGTCGGAGTTAAACTGGTGGGACAGGAGTTCAAAGTGCAGGGTGCACTCATTTATGAAGCCCCGAGCCTGAGCGGAGTCGCCTCCGAAGCGAGGAGGTGCAGAAAGCCGGGGTCCGGGGTAGGATACCATGGTATTGGTGGGCAGCGGAGCTGCCGGGTTGCGAGTCATGGCACTGGCGGTGGTTGCTGGTGGAGCAGTCATAGTGTCCAGGCGAGAATTGACATTCCGCAGGTGACCCAGGATGGACTCCTGTTGGGACCTCTGACGGGACAGTTCATGACAGAGGTCCGAAAGCGAGGGAGCTTGGGTGCCACCGGGTTCCATGGCCCGAGCAAACTGTAACGGGTCTGGTAGGCGGAACCTCTGAACTACTATACAAGGGGGCGGTCCTTGTAAGGGAGCGGGAGGCGACCAGGGAAGACGGGCAGGCAGTCACAGCAGGTGACCGGGACAGTCTCTGGGTGAACGGGCAGGAGGTCACGGCAAGTGACCGGGACAGTCTCTGGGTAAACGGGCAGGAGGTCACAGCAAGTGACTGGGGCAGTCTCTGGGTGAACGGGCAGGAGGTCACAGCAAGTGACCGGGGCAGTCTCTGGGTGAACGGGCAGGAGGTCACAGCAAGTGACCGGGACAGTCTCTGGGTGAACGGGCAGGAGGTCACAGCAAGTGACCGGGGCAGTCTCTGGGTGAACGGGCAGGAGGTCACAGCAAGTGACCGGGACAGTCTCTGGGTATAGGGTAGGTACGACCTGTGACGGCTGAGCCTCCTGGTAGGCTAGCAGGCGGATGACAGATGAGTGCTCCCAGGTGAGCAGGCGAGAGTCTCTGGAAAAGCAGGTGGTCACAGCACGTGACGGCAGAGCCTCCAGGTAGGCAAGCAGGCAGGTAGCGGAGGAGCGCTCCCAGGTGAGCGGGCAAGAGTCTCTGAAATAGCAGGTGGTCACAGCACGTGACGGCGGAGCCTCCAGGTAGGCAAGCAGGCAGGTAGCGGAGGAGCGCTCCCAGGTGAGCGGGCAAGAGTCTCTGGAATAGCAGGTGGTCACAGCACGTGACGGCGGAGCCTCCAGGTAGGCTAGCAGGCAGGTAGCAGAGGAGCGCTCCCAGGTGAGCGGGCAAGCTGGTCCATAGACAGACTGACAGGAGTAGGAAGGCAGACCGTTGGACCTCAGGCTAGCAAGCAGGTAGCAGGAATATCAGGCAGGAAACAGACAGCAAACTGGCAGGACTCTGGCAGGAATCAGGCAGGTAACTGGCAGGTAACTGGCAACGGGACCTGAGGGCTGAAGCAGAGTAGTGAACAGTGCAACAACATTGCTCGGGCACCTCCATTTTGGAGGAGGTGCCTTATATATGGTGAAGTCCTCCGGCCATTGGCCGGGGACTCCTTAGGACGGCGCGCGCGGCCCCTTTAAGAGCGGGAGGAGGACGCCGGGCTCGGAGCAGAGAAGTGAGGGGAACAGCGTCCCTGCCACGCTACACATGGTTTGGTTGTCCTCAAAGAACCTGCGGTTGAGGATTCCCTCTAAAAAATTGGGTCCTAAGTTTGAGGGGCCAATTAAAGTGCTTCAGGTTGTTAACCCGTCTGCTGTTAGGTTGGATATCCCTACTTCCTGAAAGATTAATCCTGTGTTTCATGTTTCCTTGTTGAAAAAGGCTGATGTATCAGATAGGGATGCCACTGTCACAGTTCCACCTGTGGTGGAAGACGGAGAATATGAAATTTCTCATATCTTGAATTCTAGATGGCATAGAGGGAGATTGCAGTATCTTGTCTCATGGAAAGGTTTCGGTCCCGAGGATAACTTCTGGGTAAGGGCAGATGATGTCTCTGCCCCTAGGCTAGTCAGAGCTTTCCACAGGAGTTTTCCGGATAGGCCTGGACCTGGAGGATCCGGAGGATTCTCATAAAATAGGGGGTACTGTTAGAACCCTCCTGTTTGTTTTTTCCATCTTGTGTTTTGCGGTGACATGACCATCTGCCTTTATATTCCAGCTCCGCCCCTTTGGCTGTGCTGGACTTCAGTGTTTGACTGTTTCTCTAGCCAGGTACTTCGGTGCCTTTCTCTGTCAGTTCGCTTGGTCCTTCTGGGACCTTTAGTACCTTTTTGTCAGTTTGTCTTTTGTGTTCTGCAACAACTTCTCTGTTTAGGAGGTGTCCAATTTTTGTCCCAGTACTTAGTTCTTTTAGGGACCCCTCCCCTAATGCTATAGGTCTTCGATCAGACTAGCCGAGGACTAAGGCGGGTCTGTTCGCTAGGAACAGGCAGCCCGATACATCGTAGGCATTCAGCTTAGTCTTACTGTAGGGACAGCTTTCCCCAGCTCATGTTGCAGATCATAACAGTAGAGCTGTGTTTCTGTTACACTTTCCTCTGTTTTTTTTAAGTATAGTTAATTGGATAGAGCTAATTTTAGTTTGAAGGACAACTGCAGATGTTTCCATAATTTACGATTTTGTTATTTCCAATTAAAATGCTTTCTTTCCCCAATTAAAATATCTGCAGCATTAGGTGATGTAAAGCCTGTAAAGACATTCCCCTTTTCATATCTCTGTTGTTGTAATAAATATATGTGACTGGGCTTCTGAGACTCAGACAAGAATTGTGCTCTCAGACACTGGCTGTGAGTTATTCTCTTATCTCCGATGCTTCGTATTGATTCTATTTCTCTAATTTGAACCAAAAATGGCAGACCGATTTAGAGAGAATTTGTTATCTCAATCCAAATTAGCTCTTCTTGGAAGGGCTCCCACGACATTACATACAAGCAGCATACAAGATGCACACAAGATACATATAAGAGGCACAGAATCTGCCTACAATTCACATATAAGCTGCATACAAGCTGTATACAGGATACACACAAGACACATACAAGCTGTATACAGGATACACACAAGCTGTATACAGGATACACACAAGCTGTATACAGGATACACATAAGCTGTATACAGGATACACACAAGCTGTATACAGGATACACACAAGCTGTATACAGGATACATACAAGCTGTATACAGGATACATACAAGCTGTATACAGAATACATACAAGCTGTATACAGGATACACACAAGCTGTATATAGGATACATACAAGCTGTATACAGGATACACACAAGCTGTATACAGGATATATACAAGCTGTATACAGGATAAACACAAGCTGTATACAGGATACACACAAGCTGTATACAGGATACACACAAGGTGTATACAGGATACATACAAGACACATACAAGCTGTATACAGGATACACACAAACTGCATACAGGATACATACAAGCTGTATACAGGATACATACAAGCTGTATACAGGATACACACAAGCTGTATACAGGATACATACAAGACACATACAAGCTGTATACAGGATACACACAAGCTGCATACAGGATACATACAAGACACATACAAGCTGTATACAGGATACACACAAGCTGTATACAGGATACATACAAGACACATACAAGCTGTATACAGGATACACACACGCTGCATACAGGATACATACAAGCTGTATACAGGATACATACAAGACACATACAAGCTGCATACAGGATACACACAAGCTGTATACAGGATACATACAAGACACATACAAGCTGTATACAGGATACATACAAGACACATACAAGCTGTATAGAGGATACACACAAGCTGTATACAGGATACATACAAGACACATACAAGCTGTATACAGGATACACACACGCTGCATACAGGATACATACAAGCTGTATACAGGATACATACAAGACACACACAAGCTGTATACAGGATACACACAAGCTGTATACAAGATACATACAAGACACATACAAGCTGTATACAGGATACACACACGCTGCATACAGGATACATACAAGACACATACAAGCTGTATACAGGATACACACAAGCTGTATACAGGATACATACAAGACACATACAAGCTGTATACAGGATACACACACGCTGCATACAGGATACATACAAGCTGTATACAGGATACATACAAGCTGTATACAGGATACACACAAGCTATATACAGGATACATACAAGCTGTACACAGGATGCATACAAGCTGTATACAGGATACACACAAGCTGTATACAAGATACATACAAGCTGTATACAGGATACATACAAGCTGTATACAGGATACACACAAGCTGTATACAGGATACACAGAATCTGTATACATGATACACACAAGCTGTATACAGGATACATACAAGCTGTATACAGGATACATAAAAGACACATACAAGCTGTATACAGGATACATACAAGCTGTATACAGGATACATATAAGCTGTATACAGGATACATACAAGCTGTATACAGGATATACACAAGCTGTATACAGGATACACACGAGCTGTATACAGGATACATACAAGCTGTATACAGGATACACACAAGCTGTATACAGGATACATACAAGCTGTATACAGGATACACACAAGCTGTATACAGGATACATACAAGACACATACAAGCTGTATACAGGATACATACAAGCTGTATACAGGATACACACAAGCTGTATACAGGATATATACAAGCTGTATATAGGATAAACACAAGCTGTATACAGGATACACAGAAGCTGTATACAGGATACATACAAGACACATACAAGCTGTATACAGGATACACACAAGCTGCATACAGGATACATACAAGCTGTATACAGGATACACACAATCTGTATACAGGATACATACAAGACACATACAAGCTGTATACAGGATACACACAAGCTGTATACAGGATACATACAAGACACATACAAGCTGTATACAGGATACACACAAGCTGCATACAGGATACATACAAGCTGTATGCAGGATACATACAAGACACATACAAGCTGTATACAGGATACACACAAGCTGCATACAGGATACATATAAGCTGTATACAGGATACATACAAGACACATACAAGCTGTATACAGGATACACACAAGCTGCATACAGGATACATACAAGACACATACAAGCTGTATACAGGATACACACAAGCTGCATACAGGATACATACAAGCTGTATACAGGATACATACAAGCTGTATACAGGATACACACAAGCTGTATACAGGATACACACAAGCTGCATACAGGATACATACAAGCTGTATACAGGATACATACATGCTGTATACAGGATATACACAAGCTGTATACAGGATACACACGAGCTGTATACAGGATACATACAAGCTGTATACAGGATACACACAAGCTGTATACAGGATACATACATGCTGTATACAGGATATACACAAGCTGTATACAGGATACACACGAGCTGTATACAGGATACATACAAGCTGTATACAGGATACACACAAGCTGTATACAGGATACATACAAGCTGTATACAGGACACACACAAGCTATATACAGGATACACACAAGCTGTATATAGGATACATACAAGCTGTATACAGGACACACACAAGCTATATACAGGATACACACAAGCTGTATACAGGATACACACAAGCTGTATACAGGATACATACAAGCTGTATACAGGACACACACAAGCTATATACAAGATACATACAAGCTGTATACAGGATACATACAAGCTGTATACAGGATACACACAAGCTGTATACAGGATACACAGAATCTGTATACATGATACACACAAGCTGTATACAGGATACATACAAGCTGTATACAGGATATACACAAGCTGTATACAGGATACACACAAGCTGTATACAGGATACATACAAGCTGTATACAGGATACATACAAGCTGTATACAGGATACATACAAGACACATACAAGCTGTATACAGGATACACACAAGCTGTATACAGGATACACAGAATCTGTATACATGATACACACAAGCTGTATACAGGATACATACAAGCTGTATACAGGATACATACAAGCTGTATACAGGATATATGCAAGCTGTATACAGGATACATAAAAGACACATACAAACTGTATACAGGATACATAAAAGACACATACAAGCTGTATACAGGATACATACAAGCTGTATACAGGATACATATAAGCTGTATACAGGATACATACAAGCTGTATACAGGATATACACAAGCTGTATACAGGATACACACGAGCTGTATACAGGATACATACAAGCTGTATACAGGATACACACAAGCTGTATACAGGATACATACATGCTGTATACAGGATATACACAAGCTGTATACAGGATACATACAAGCTGTATACAGGATATACACAAGCTGTATACAGGATACATACAAGCTGTATACAGGATACATACATGCTGTATACAGGATATACACAAGCTGTATACAGGATACATACAAGCTGTATACAGGATATATATAAGCTGTATACAGGATACATACAAGCTGTATACAGGATATATATAAGCTGTATACAAGCAGAGCTGAAGTGCAGGTTTATGTGGATTTTGCTGCAGTGAGTTTAGCTGGAAGAGCCCAGTATAATCCTCAGTGTCTCCGGCCTCAGGTCTATGTTCACACCACGTTCCTTAGACTCTCTGACATGTTACCTGAATCTTCTTTTGGGTGTTTTTCGGTCGTCTCCTGAGCATTTTCCCTTTAGTGTTTTTCCAGGACTTTTTTTTATAGTTTTTGGCTATGTGCCCACGATGCAGAAATGCTCCGGATTTTTTCCTGAGCGTTTCTGCATCTCCTTGGCAGAAAAACCGCATGCGGATTGTACATGCGGATTGTACATGCGGATTGTACATGCGGATTGTACATGCGGATTGTACATGCATTTTCCTGCCAGGGAGATGCGGATGTGAAACGTTCTTCACATGCATTTCCGCATGCGGGTTGACAAGCGCTTTCCAAGCGATTTTAGCATCACTTAGAAAGTGCTTGACAACTTGGTCACACTATATAAATCCATGCAACCGGCATGGATTTATATAGTGTGACCCTAAAGAATGGTAAAAAATAAATATTATACTTACCTTCTGATGGCCCCCGGTGTCCTTGTCCTGGCTTGCCGGCAGCTCGCGGTGGACTAAAAGGACCTGCCATGACGTCATTTACTCATGTGACGGGTCACGCGACCGCCGACGTCAGAGGTTGAGTGACCCGTCACATGACTAAATGATGTCACCGCAGGTCCTTTTAGTCCACCACAAGCTGCCGGCAAGCCAGGACAAGGACACCGGGGGGCCATCAGAAGGTAAGTATAATGTATATTTTTGATTTTATTCTTTTTTTTACAGATACTATGGTACCCGATTCCGGAGGAGAGTCTCCTCTTCTCCAAACCCTGGTACCATCCGCGCATTGAACCGCATGATATACGCATGTGCAGATGCAGTGATGCGGATTCCATGCAAGTCAATGGCGGCGAAAACGCCTCGATTCCGCAAAATAATTGGTTGTGCTGCGGATTTTTTCGCAATGATAATCCACAGCGAAAATTTCCACAACATGTGCACAGCACATGCGGATCATCATTGGGGAACATGGCAGACCTTCTACCAAGCGTTTTTTTTAAGCGTTTCTGCAGCGGAATTGCCGCTGTGGAAATGCTTAAAAAACGCATAGTGGTCACACAGCCTTTCTCACGGTTTTTGCGGCGTTTTCTTTATTGTGGTTTTTCGGTCTCGTTCCACTAAATAATGAAGAGACACTTGTGGTTTATTAACAAATGGAAAAGCCCAGACCCCCCCGACATCTTCTGCTCCTTCTCCTGCCTTGTCCCGTATAGGCCGGAGCGGAGGACAGAGGAGCGGAGGACAGAGCGGAGGACGGAGGAGCGGAGGACGGAGGGGATGACGGAGGAGCAGAGGACAGAGCGGAGGACGGAGGAGCGGAGGACAGAGCGGAGGACGGAGCAGAGGACAGAGGAGCAGAGGACAGAGGAGCGGAGGACAGAGCGGAGGAGCGGAGGACAGAGCGGAGGACGAGCAGAGGACGGAGCAGAGGATGGAGTGGAGGACAGAGGAGCAGAAGACGGAGCAGAGGACAGAGGAGCAGAGGACGGAGCGGAGGACGGAGGAGCGGAGGACAGAGCGGAGGACAGAGGAGCGGAGGACAGAGGAGCAGAGGACAGAGGAGCAGAGGACAGAGCGGAGGACAGAGGAGCGGAGGACAGAGCGGAGGACGGAGGAGCGGAGGACGAGCAGAGGACGGAGCAGAGGACGGAGCGGAGGACAGAGGAGCAGAGGACGGAGCAGAGGACAGAGCGGAGGACAGAGGAGCGGAGGACAGAGCGGAGGACGGAGGAGCGGAGGACAGAGCGGAGGACGAGCAGAGGACGGAGCAGAGGACGGAGCGGAGGACAGAGCGGAGGACGGAGGAGCGGAGGACAGAGCGGAGGACGAGCAGAGGACGGAGCAGAGGACGGAGCGGAGGACAGAGGAGCAGAGGACGGAGCGGAGGACAGAGGAGCAGAGGACGGAGCGGAGGACAGAGGAGCGGAGGACAGAGGAGCAGAGGACAGAGAGGAGGACGGAGGAGAGGAGGACAGAGAGGAGGACGGAGGAGAGGAGGACAGAGCGGAGGACGAGCAGAGGACGGAGCAGAGGACGGAGCGGAGGACAGAGGAGCGGAGGACGGAGGAGAGGAGGACAGAGAGGAGGACGGAGGAGAGGAGGACAGAGCGGAGGACGAGCAGAGGACGGAGCGGAGGACAGAGGAGCAGAGGACGGAGCGGAGGACAGAGCGGAGGACGGAGCAGAGGACAGAGCGGAGGACAGAGGACAGAGGAGCGGAGGACAGAGCGGAGGACGGAGCAGAGGACAGAGCGGAGGACGGAGCAGAGGACAGAGCGGAGGACAGAGGAGCGGAGGACAGAGGAGCGGAGGACAGAGGGGAGGGGAGGACGGAGCGGAGGACAGAGGAGTGGAGGACGGAGAGGAGGACGGAGCAGAGGACAGAGGAGCGGAGGACAGAGGAGCGGAGGACAGAGCCGAGGACGGAGCAGAGGACAGAGCGGAGGACAGAGGAGCGGACGACAGAGCGGAGGATGGAGCAGAGGACAGAGCGGAAGACGAGCAGAGGACGGAGCAGAGGACGGAGGGGAGGCTGGAGCGGAGGACAGAGGAAAGGAGGACGGAGCGGAGGGGAGGACGGAGCGGAGGATAGAGGAGCTGAGGACGGAGCGGAGGGGAGGACGAAATGGAGGACGGAGCTGAGGACGGAGCGGAGGACAGAGGAGCGGAGCACAGAGCGGAGGACGAGCGGAGGACGGAGCGGAGGACGGAGCGGAGCTGAGGACGAGCAGAGGACGGAGCGGAGGACGGAGCGGAGGACGGAGCGGAGGACAGAGGAGCGGAGGACGGAGCGGAGGGGAGGACGGAGCGGAGGATAGAGGAGCTGAGGACGGAGCGGAGGGGAGGACGAAACGGAGGACGGAGCTGAGGACGGAGCGGAGGGGAGGACGAAACAGAGGACGGAGCTGAGGACGGGGCGGAGGACGGAACGGAGAGGAGGACGGAGCGGAGGATGGAGCGGACACTTCTCTGCGGTTTGATAAGAGACGTGTCTGAGCCGCCATGGGCCCCGCGAGGGAGTACAGAGACGCCGTCTATTCCTGGCAGTGGCCTCCGGCTTCCTCAGGGGCTTTCTGTGGCGGAATCCGCCTGTGAGAGGCGCAGTGTGAACACAGCCTTACTGGCAGACACTGCGAGACTCTGTGCTGGACCCCACAATGTAACACGGGTATCCCCAGCTGAGAATAACCACAAGAGCCCAGCAGGGACACAGGAAACCCCGTGCTTTTATGTATCTTGGAGCCTACAGATTTACGTTACATAAGATAAAACAGATGAGACCCACCAGGGATGAAATCCTATAACCCCCCGACCCCCTATAAAGCGCAGCCAAGCTCCTCCCCTGTACAGTGATAACAGGACTATTATAGCGCTATTACAGGCGAGTAGGTAACGTGTCTCCAGCCAATAAGAGCGGCCCGTCCATTATCCAATCAGATTACAGAGGTGCCGGGGCAGCGACCAATCAGGACGCGCTGATGACAGCCGCGTTCTGTATCGGCGGTTCCGGCTTCCCGGCCATGCTCTTTATCGGTGCCCGGTCCGCTCTCAGGAGCGGCTGTCAGGCTGTGTCTAGTAACCGTCTGTGAATACGTTCCCGGCTTCCCTGCCTGTTACGCTGCTGGTGGAGGGCGGTTTGTGGTATGGCGTCTTATTACCTCCGTTACATGACAAGCGCTGCCGTGAAACTACAACTCCCAGCATGCCCGCCTATGTCCTGATGGTGCTGTCGTGCTGGGAGCTGTAATGTCGCGATGTTGGCGCTCCTGTGGCTTACTCTAGTCTTGCGCTGCTGCTAGACACCAGTAGGGGGAGCCCTGTGCATAGGATTTCATATATGGGCTCTATAACCCAAGTCTGTTCCCTAGGCTCCCCCTGGTGGTGGATGCAGGTATAGCATGGGGCTGAATGATGAGCTGTTCTTCGCCCGGCTTCTGTAGTTAGAGGGGAAACCTCCCTCCTAATTCTCTGGGGTTTCCTCTTCTCCTTGTCTCTACAGTCTGTGGTAGTGCAGATGAATCATGTGCTGCTAAATACATGGACCTGATGCATGAAGACTAGTGATGAGCGAGCATGCTCGGTGGTGCTCGCTGAGTATTTCCGGGGTTACTCGGCGGGAGCTCGAGTCCCCTCCCTGCATGTTTGTTGCTCTTTACCGAGCTAATGAACATGCAGGGATTGCCTGCCACTCATTGTAATGCCGCAGCCATGTTGGTTGTGGCATTACAGTGATTGGCTGGCCGCACAGAGTCATCAGGTCTATATCAGACCTGGGGCCGCTGCGCTCGTCAGTCACTCCGGAATCAGACAGTGTAGGGAGAGGTGCTGCTGAGCTAGGGAGAGATTTGCTTGTTTATTAGGTAGTGTAGGGAGAACAGAAGTATGTTACACATATCCATCTCAACAAACAGTCCTTCTGAGGACTAATCCATCTGCAAAGATATCAGTCAGGCAGGGTATATAGCAGACTGCAGTGCAAATAGCATAAGAGGCTCCATTCCAGTTCTGTCTGCTGCTGTTAGACAATTCTAGACATAGCCCCAGGTCTCAGGGGCCAGGAATAATTTTTTTTGGTATCTTAATCCTCATTATTTGCTTAAAAAGCAAGTCTGAGAACACCATTTATCTGCGCCATTTGCTTGTTGGCACTGCAGAATACAGCCAGGTCCTTTTCATATTACAGCGCTAAAAATCCAGCTATTTAAAACTGTTTGTCCGTCACACGGATCACATATAATTGCTCTGAAAATATTGCCATTTCTGGCCTCCATTAAAATTTTGTTGCAATTGACACCAGTTTGCTAAAATGAGCAAGGGAAGGGGCAACTGGATGTGATGGTGATGGTGCATGCAGAGGCCAAGGCCGTGGGCAAGCTGAAATTGTGCCGCAACAAACACCCACATCTTCTCGCTCAACCTTCCTCTCCCAATTAATAGGGGACTGCAGAACACCACTATTGAACGCAGAGCAGTGTGAAAAGGTCATTGGTTGGATAGCAGATAATGCTTCCAGTCACTTAGCCACCACCACCCTGTCTTCCAAACGGTCAAGTCTCAGTGGCCAGTGAGTCTGGACCGCATATTCCTCACCCTGAACCTCCTTCCTCCCACCATGCCTTCGTGCCCGGAGACAACTGATCCCACACTTGGACACTCTGAAGAGTTGTTCACTTTTCAATTTATAGATTCGGGCCTCTCGCCCGGTCCACTTGAAGCGGGGCAAGAGGAGAACGCATGTAGCGATGCCCAAATATTTGAGCAGCCACGGTCACACGAAGGCGACGGTGGGAAACTGTCACAAGAGGTGGACGATGATGAGACACAATTGCCAGAAAGTCAGGAGGACCAGGGTGCAGAAGTGGAAGACGAGGTGGTGGATGATATAGTACCTGACCCAACCTGGCAGGAGGAGATGCAGAGAGAAGAGAGCAGCACACGGGGAGGGAGGCAGAACACCCCAACAGGCAAGAAAAAGCAGTGTGGTGGCCGCAGACAGAAGGCAGGCAACCGTTCCCCGTAACACAAACACAAAGGAAGTTGCCAGTGCAACTGTTAGGTCTTCCCGAGTCTGGTTGTTTTTTAAAGACTCTGCTGATAACCCCAAAAAGGCCATTTGCACCACCTGCCAGGCCAGCATCAGCAGTGGTGACAAAACTAGCAGCCTGACCACCACCAGCATGATCAGGCACTTGGCAGCAAAGCACCCGACTTTGTGGGCCAAACCCCAGGGTCCAGGAACAGTGTCTGCAGGTGGCACCACTGCTTCTTCCGCTGTTGTGCATGCAAGCCAATCCCCTGTCCATAATGCATGCGAAGATGCCTCCTTCCCTGCACCAGTCGTTGCACACTCTATCAACTAGCAGCATCAGGAAGCACGTCCTTGTCCCAGCGCAGCGTCCAGTTGTCCATACCCCAGACCTTGGAACGCAAGCGCAAATACGCAGCCAACGCCCCACAGGCCACACTACTAAATTCCCACATTTCACGACTGCTTACACTTGAAATGTTGCCTTTTAGGCACATGGAGGTGGAAGCATTCCGCAACCTGATGGCGGCGGCCGCCGTCCCTAGGTACTCGGTCCCCTGCACCCACTATTTCTCCCCGTGTGCCGCATTACACAAGCACGTGTCCCAAAACATTAGCCGTGCCTTCAACAACGCAGTTACTGGGAAAGTCCACCTAACCACGGACACGTGGACAAGTGCTTGTGGGCAGGGACGGTACATCTCAATCACGGCACACTGGGTTAAGGATTGCGGACCCTAGGTCAATCAGGGTTGCCCCCACAGTCTACAGCTCCTGCACCTCAGCCTCCTCCATCTCCGAAATGACCACATCAGTCACAAGCTGGAAGCACTGCCTCGGCCAAGCGGCAACTGGCTGTGTTGAAGCTAATATGCTTATATGACAAAGCGCACAATGCTGAAGAGTTGTGAACAGCTCTGAAAGAGCAGGCAGATGTGTGGCTCACACCGCCGAACCTAAAGCCAGGCATGGTCGTGTGTGACAATGGCCGGAACATGGTGGCGGCTCTGAGGCGAGGCGAGCTCACATATGTACCATTCCTGGCCCCTGTGCTTAACCTCGTGGTTCAGCGGTTTCTCAAATCCTACCCGGAGCTGCCGGATCTGCTTGTTAAAGTACGCCGCCTGTGTGCCCATTTTAGAAAATCGCCTACAGCTTCCGCCACCCTTGTGTTTCAGCAGCATTTGCAGCTTCCGGCTCAGACTGGTATGTGATGTCCCCATGTGTTGGAACTCTACACTGCAGATGTTGGGAAGGATTTGTGAGCAGAAGAGAGCAGTTGTTGACTACCAGCATCAACAAAGCCGTCGGTATTCAGTTCAGACTCCACACATAAGACCTCAAGAGTGGACATGGATGTCAGACATATCCTCCAAAACTTTGAGGACTCAACCAAGATGGTGAGTGGCGATGATGCCATAATTAGCGTCACCATCCCGCTTCTCTGTCTTCTGAAACGCTCTCTGCTCACAATAAAAGAGGGTGCATTGCAGGCGGAGCACGATGAGATGGAGCAAGGAACCATACAGGGTGATTACACACAGCCCAGCCTCATCTCATCCCAACTTGGATTGGGTGACAATGAGGAGGAGGAATGACAGGAGCTAGTTTCATGCGCTATAGATGGTACTACCTGCACTACTGTCATATCGTCTGTTCAGCGTGGATGACCTGAGGACAGAGAGGAGAAGGAGGAGAGCATGGTCAGTCGTCCTCTTGGTGAGGACACGGAAGTCTTGCCTGTTAGCAGACTGGCACGCATGGCTGAGTTTGTTACGCTGCCTTTCCCATGACCCTCGCGTTCTCAAAATTTCTGGTTCTGGGAGAATTTTCTCAGCCCCTCCCATCGCACAGGTCCTGAGGCTCGGGGTAATCTCAAAAGGACTGCAAAGTTTGGGAAGATGCTGAGGGAGTACCTTGCCGACCGTACCAACATCCTCTGTAATTCCTCTGTGCCTTATAATTATTGGGTATCAAAGCTGGATACGTGGAGTGAACTGGCTCTCTATGCCTCGGAGGTCCTGACCTGCCCTGCCGCTAGCATTTTGTCAGAGCGGGTTTTTAGTGTCGCTGGTGGAATTATAACTGATAAGGGCATCCGCCTGTCAACTGAAAATGCTGACAGGCTGACTGTTATAAAAATGAACAAGGAATGGATTGGGCCAGACTTCTCAACACCACCGAATGATAGCAGTGTAACATAAACTGAAAGCCAGTGTCTTTTCTTGGGAGGTGTATTCCCATGCACCTTTTCACACCCACACATGGGTATATGCTTCCTGATTTTGGCTATTTGCTCTTGTCCTCCTCCTTCTCCTCATCCTCCACCACCATATCACCAGTGTGACCGTGCTCCGTGATGCAACACCCACATAATTTTTTTAAAGGGTGTTTATGATGCCGTTAAAATTTTTTTTTTTTTATGCCGTATGTTCATGTATACCCCCCAGGGGTAAATGTTTGTCAGCCTATACACTTAGTGCATGGGCATTACAAGTATAGGAGACCCGCTCCTTTCTAATGGGAACCTTTTTTTTTTTATGAGGCCCTCCTCCACGTCTCTTCCAAGGGGCATTGGAGTGCCTCCCAATTTTTGGCAGCCCAGCCACTCACTGCATATGCAATAACAGTATAGGAGACCCACTCTTTAGTAATGGGAACAACAAAGCCTAGCCAGCTGATGGCTCTCTAAGAATAGTAAAGGCCGCATGATGGCCCTAAAAATAGGTTTGCGGCTTTCAGAGTCCCTCCATCATAAATAAAACAGGATGTGTCTGATGTGTCCTACACCACATGGCCAGATAAGGTTGTAAAATGATAAAATGACATTTCCCGGTGAATGCATTTGTCACGGGTGAAAGCAATGCAAAAACGCTAAGTTTGAACATAGCCCAAGGTGTGGAGGAGTATTTTTGTTTTTGGTTATTTATTTTGCCTTATATACAAGTCATTACCCTGGAAAGGATGTTCCTTAACATATTTCCCAGGAAAATCCATTATGGTTTCGTTTTTGTATGTTTTATTGTGAGTCCGTAAAAGTGGCGTAATACCTCTGACAACATTGTTGACAGCAGTGACCTGGGAGTCAGAGATGCTTCCAAGGGTCTTCCCCATGTTGTTCCCATGTCATTTGAGCACATTTCCCATTGATTTGGGCAATTTTTAGGCCCTCTGCAGACCTCCAGGGGGAGCCGCCTGAAAAATCCTCGAGTTTCCCATAGACTTACTTTGAGCTCGTTGCTCGGGTCGAGCACCCGAGTATTCCAATGTGCTCGACCCGAGCATTTTAGTGCTCGCCCATCACTAATGAAGACCAGTGTTGTTGGCGCTGGTCTTGATGAGCGGCTGTCCTGGAGTCCTAGCTCGTCAGGCAAACCTCTTCATGAGTCAGGAGTGTCGGATGATGTTGTACACCTGTGCCCATAATCCTAATCCACCCCATGTTGGCGTAAGACTTATAGTGAACGTCTCTGCTTGTCTGTACGATGAGCAGCGGCCACCATGCCCCTGTGCCACCTCTGCCCATTTTGTTGACCCTGGGAGAAACTGACATGATGGCTCAACTGAGTTGGGCTTAAACTTTGCAGCTTTTGTCAGATTTCTGGTGAAAGCTTTGCTGCATCAGCCCGTACCATTTACATCTGTGGGATTCCAGCTATTAAAGGGAACCTGTCACCAGTGTGAGTCTATGAACAAATGCCACCACCTTTACTGCTCCTGTGCTGCATCTCACAAACATGTCAGCTCCTGACTCCCCTTATATACCCCAAATAATACCATTTGATCTGCTCTGTATGTAAATGAGGGTGGTCCGGTCTGATGGGTGTCCTCGCTGCGGTGTCTGTCCCTCTCTCCGCTCCTAAACGCATCCTCCTCCTAGGATAGATGTGACATGTCATCCACATAGTGAACCGATAGCTCGCGCCTGTGCAATAGCTTCACGGCACCGCACTGGCGCACTCTGCTCTGCCCTACTGTGAGCAGCGCATACAACAGCACCGCGCATAGCTTTGTTTCATGTGAGCAGCGAGCTGATATCGCTGGCCTGTGCAGTAGCTTATTCCGATGCTGCTAGGCGCACTGCTGATTAGGAGCAGAGAGGGACAGAGGCCGCAGCGAGGACGATCATAAGACTGGACCACCCTCATTTACATAGTGTGGGAGCAGATCAAATGCTATTATTTGGGGTACACAGGAAGAGTCAGGAGCTGATAGACACGTTTGTGGGATGCAGTAAAAGTGGTGGCATTTGTTCATGGGCTCAATCTGGTGACAGGTTCTCTTTAAAGCCCTCCTTGATAACTGCACCCTTAAAGGGAATCTCACCAGGTTTTTGCTACCCCATCGGAGAGTGACATAATGTAGGTGCAGAGACCCTGATTCCAGTGATGTCACTTGCTGCGATTTTGATTAAAAAATTCTACCTGCGGCATTTCTATGACTGCTGAGCTCTGTATAACACCGCTGGTTGGCAGATTTCAGAGTATGCAGTGTACACAGAAATCTTATAATCGGTGGTGGGGTTGGACTACCTGGTGCAGATTTATATATCTAGATAATCTCCTGCTGATAAAACTGACTTTATAACTACAGCAAGCAGCCCAGTAAGTGACACATTGCTGGAATCCTGGTCTGTTTGTACATTATGCTGCTCTTAGATTAGGTGGTAAAAGCCTGGTGACAGATTCCTTTACTTCATTGCAGTAATGAATGTGGGGCCATTGAGGAGTCTGGTGACTGAAGACTCTTGTATCCGGTACAGTGGTCTGGTGATGTGTTTGGCAGGATGTCCCCTAGACAGTGACTTGGATTGGGAGTATCCACACAGCAATCATTTGGGCTGATAAGACTGGAGTTGTGCATGAGCCGATCTTACTGGAGGATGATCATTAAGAGGCGCACGTCGCTGAATGAAGCTTCTTCTGTGTCTTGCTGCCGTCACACTGTGCAAATTTGCATTATGTAAAAAAGACTTCTTGTCGTATTCCTGTCTTATGCCTCTTCTGGAGTAAAAGCTCTGATCTGTCGCTCTTGTGCTGTGATGGTGTTTGCTGCTGTATCCTAAACCCATTCCCTGTGCTGCGCAGACACCAGGACTCTGCAGTCTCTGTGCTCCTCACCTGTGCTGGTTGTTGCCTTCCTAGGGCAATAACTTCTTACACTGCTGCGGCACCTCCTATCCTGAGCTGTGATGCAGCCCTGTGCTGCCTGGCGGAGGAGCTGAGGCCACGCACTGCTCCTGGTCTATGGGCCGCTGATCCGGGGATCACTTATTGTGGCATTTCTGGCCGCACCGTGTTCATGAACTGTTCCACTTTGTGCTTTAGTTTTCTGTGCACACAGCCATGTAAGGCCTTGTTCTCATGAGTTGGGTAGTAATTTTGAATGACACCATTCATTTTACCCCATAAATCGGGAATCTCCAGGTGCAGTGAAAAGGCAAGAAACACCCTCCCCCATGCACACAATTTAATCCAGGTTTTTGTTTTTTTGTTTGTTTTTTTCTTTCTATTTTTGGCACTGATTGGCATCACTAAAGCTGACCTGAACAATCAGAGCTGGTTTCTACTTTCTACCCAGAAGGGTCACATTTTAATTGGTCTTTTATGGCTGTGCCAGAGCCTGTGATGGTTCCCACATGCCTACCCGTTAGTACCCTACATTGCATTTCAGGGGGAACCGATGGGTGCTCTAAACTGTTGCCATCCGGATCATGATAAAGCTGCTGTCAAACAATGTCTACGGCATTTAGAGGGAACCTGTCACTAGGTTCATGTTGCCCAAACCACAGACAGCATGAAATGGAGCCAGATGTGTTTTATCCTGACACTTCAGAGAAAATGTAGTTTATGGACTATAGAAAGAGACCTGACTGGTCCCATGACAGATGTGGCCGGTCTCTCCTGATCTACAGACCAATCACATGGTGACTAGAAGTAGGCCGGTGTCAGACCAGTCACATCCACCACCTTGCTCCTTGTCAAATGGTTTTGAGCTGCTGCAGTGTAGACATGGCGGCTGATCAGTGCTGCTCATAGCACTATGGATCTGTCAGGTCCCTGTAATGGGTAATTGCTGCAGTGTAGACATGGCGGCTGATCAGTGCTGCTCATAGCACTATGGATCTGTCAGGACCCTGTAATGAGTAATTGCTGCAGTGTAGACATGGCTGCTGATCAGTGCTGCTCATAGCACTATGGATCTGTCATGTCCCTGTAATGGGTAATTGCTGCAGTGTAGACATGGCGGCTGATCTGTGCTGCTCATAGCTCTATGGATGTCAGGACCCTGTAATGGGTAATTGCTGCAGTATAGACATGGCTCCTGATCAGTGCTGCTCATAGCACTATGGATCTGTCAGGACCCTGTAATGGGTAATTGCTGCAGTGTAGACATGGCGGCTGATCAGTGCTGCTCACAGCACTATGGATGTCAGGACCCTGTAATGGGTAATTGCTGCAGTGTAGACATGGCGGCCGATCAGTGCTGCTCATAGCACTATGGATCTGTCAGGAACCTGTAATGAGTAATTGCTGCAGTGTACACATGCTGGCTGATCAGTGCTGCTCATAGCACTATGGATCTGTCAGGACCCTGTAATGAGTAATTGCTGCAGTGTAGACATGGCTGCTGATCAGTGCTGCTCATAGCACTATGGATCTGTCAGGACCCTGTATTGGGTAATTGCTGCAGTGTAGACATGGCTGCTGATCATTGCTGCTCTTAGCACTATGGATCTGTCAGGACCCTGTAATGGGTAATTGCTGCAGTATAGACATGGCTGCTGATCAGTGCTGCTCATAGCACTATGGATGTCAGGACCCTGTAATGGGTAATTGCTGCAGTGTAGACATGGCTGCTGATTAGTGCTGCTCATAACACTATGGATCAGTCAGGACCCTGTAATGGGTAATTGCTGCAGTGTAGACATGGCTGCTGATCAGTGCTGCTCATAGCACTATGGATCTGTCAGGTCCATGTAATGGGTAATTGCTGCAGTGTAGACATGGCGGCTGATCAGTGCTGCTCATAGCTCTATGGATGTCAGGACCCTGTAATGGGTAATTGCTGCAGTGTAGACATGGCGGCTGATCAGTGCTGCTCACAGCACTATGGATGTCAAGACCCTGTAATGGGTAATTGCTGCAGTGTAGACATGGCGGCTGATCAGTGCTGCTCACAGCACTATGGATGTCAGGACCCTGTAATGGGTAATTGCTGCAGTGTACACATGCTGGCTGATCAGTGCTGCTCATAGCACTATGGATCTGTCAGGACCCTGTAATGAGTAATTGCTGCAGTGTAGACATGGCTGCTGATCAGTGCTGCTCATAGCACTATGGATCTGTCAGGACCCTATATTGGGTAATTGCTGCAGTGTAGACATGGCTGCTCATCAGTGCTGCTTATAGCACTATGGATCTGTCAGGACCCTGTATTGGGTAATTGCTGCAGTGTAGACATGGCTGCTGATCATTGCTGCTCATAGCACTATGGATCTGTCAGGACCCTGTATTGGGTAATTGCTACAGTGTAGACATGGCGGCTGATCAGTGCTGCTCATAGCACTATGGAACTGTCAGGACCCTGTATTGGGTAATTGCTACAGTGTAGACATGGCAGCTGATCAGTGCTGCTCATAGCACTATGTATCTGTCAGGACCCTGTAATGGGTATTTGCTGCAGTGTAGACATAGCTGCTGATCAGTGCTGCTCATAGCACTATGGATCTGTCAGGACCCTGTAATGTGTAGTTGCTGCAGTGTAGACATGGCTGCTGATCAGTGCTGCTCATGGCACTATGGATCTGTCAGGTTCCTGTAATGAGTAATTGCTACAGTGTAGACATGGCTGCTGATCAATACTGCTCATAGCACTTTCGATCTGTCAGGTTCCTGTAATGGGTAATTGCTGCAGTGTAGACATGGCTGCTGATCAGTGCTGCTCATAGGACTATGTATCTGTCAGGTCCCTGTAATGTTTAATTGCTGCAGTGTAGACATGGCGGCTGATCAGTGCTGCTCATAGCACTATGGATCTGTCAGGGCCCTGTAATGGGTAATTGCTGCAGTGTAGACATGGCTGCTGATCAGTGCTGCTCATAGCACTATGGATCTGTCAGGTCCGTGTAATGTTTTATTGCTGCAGTGTAGACATGGCTGCTGATCAGTGCTGCTCATAGCATTATGGATCTGTCAGGACCCTGTAATGGGTAATTGCTACATTGTATACATGGGTGCTGATCAGTGCTGCTCATAGCACTATGGATCTGTCAGGACCCTGTAATGGGTAATTGCTGCAGTGTAGACATGGCTGCTGATCAGTGCTGCTCATAGCACTATGGATCTGTCAGGTCCCTGTAATGGGTAATTGCTGCAGTGTATACATGGCGGCTGATCAGTGCTGTTCATAGCACTATGGATCTGTCAGGACCCTGTAATGGGTAATTGCTGCAGTGTAGACATGGCTGCTGATCAGTGCTGCTCATTGCTCTATGGATCTGTCAGGACCCTGTAATGGGTAATTGCTGCAGTGTAGACATGGCGGCTGATCAGTGCTACTCATAGCACTATGGATCTGTCAGAACCCTGTAATGGGTAATTGCTACAGTGTAGACATGGCTGCTGATCAGTGCTGCTCATAGAACTATGGATCTGTCGGGTCAATGTAATGGGTAATTGCTGCAGTGTAGACATGGCTGCTGATCAGTGCTGCTCATAGTGACGCGCCCCTGGGCCTGTGTCGCGCTGCGTTGCGCACGCGGGAGCCTACCCGGAGCCGGATCAGTGGAGGGTTGTAGTCTCGTGGCGGTGACCCGGTCCGTGCCCAGGGAGTCAAACTAGACGGCAGTCTATTAGTAGTAAATAGTTGATGACTACGCCACCCGTTGAGTGCAGCCAGGAAGCTGCTGCTGCAGGGCAGACCGCTGAGGCCGGTGGTAGGATTGTGCAGCGTGATAGTATAACCCCCAACGGGAGGGGTATGGCCTCAGGGCAGCCGACGTGGATGATGGGGGTAGCAGGAACCACTCAGAGACGGTACGGTGTAGTTCAGGGTCTTTACTGGTAACAACGACAGACCCTCCCGGAGTACTTGCTAGCAAACGGGGCCTGGTCAGTCTTTGAGCAGATGGGATCTCCCCTGGCCAGGCGTAGTTGTAGGCCTCCCAAACTGACTGTACTCTTCTGGCTACCTTGCTAGAAGCTGATGTAAGTAGCCCACGTCCCTGAGTGTACCGTGTGGTGCTCACCCGTATGGCCGGTGACTCGGGGCCTTCTAATGGCTTCCGCTCCACGATGGCGGTGCTGGTCCCACGCGTGTGACCGTGCCTTCGGGCTTCTGGGCCAGAGGACCTGAAATCCCCTGCCTGACGGATTCTGCTGCTGGGTAGGAGTTAGTCCCCACAGCCTCGGACTCCGGGTCCGGTAAAGAATCTTCTTAGTCAGGGCGAGCTCTGCAGCTGCCAGCCCCTGACTCCTTGTAACTCTGCTGTTTCCTATGCTGCTTCTTGTCTCCACTCTCCTTGTCTGACTCACCCTGCCTCAGCCCTGGGTTTATACAGGGGAAGTTCTTCCCCTCCCAAGACTGGGCAGGAGGTGTGGCATGCACAGGATCCCTGACCAAAGGACCTCCCACCTGCTCTCAGACATAACATTACATTACTGTGGAAAACCAGACCCCTGGGGTGCCACAATAGCACTATGGATGTCAGGACCCTGTAATGGGTAATTGCTGCAGTGTAGACATGGCGGCTGATCAGTGCTGCTCATAGCACTATGGATGTCAGGACTCTGTAATGGGTAATTGCTGCAGTGTAGACATGGCTGCTGATCACTGCTGCTCATAGCACTATGGATCTGTCAGGACCCTGTAATGGGTAATTGCTGCAGTGTAGACATGGCTGCTGATCAGTGCTGCTCATAGCACTATGGATGTCAGGACCCTGTAATGGGTAATTGCTGCAGTGTAGACATGGCTGCTGATTAGTGCTGCTCATAACACTATGGATCAGTCAGGACCCTGTAATGGGTAATTTGCTGCAGTGTAGACATGGCTGCTGATCAGTGCTGCTCACAGCACTATGAATCTGTCAGGTCCGTGTAATGGGTAATTGCTGCAGTGTAGACATGGCGGCTGATCAGTGCTGCTCATAGCTCTATGGATGTAAGGACCCTGTAATGGGTAATTGCTGCAGTGTAGACATGGCGGCTGATCAGTGCTGCTCACAGCACTATGGATGTCAGGACCCTGTAATGGGTAATTGCTGCAGTGTAGACATGGCGGCTGATCAGTGCTGCTCATAGCACTATGGATCTGTCAGGACCCTGTAATGGGTAATTGCTGCAGTGTACACATGCTGGCTGATCAGTGCTGCTCATAGCACTATGGATCTGTCAGAACCCTGTAATGGGTAATTGCTACAGTGTAGACATGGCTGCTGATCAGTGCTGCTCATAGAACTATGGATCTGTCGGGTCCCTGTAATGGGTAATTGCTGCAGTGTAGACATGGCTGCTGATCAGTGCTGCTCATAGCACTATGGATCTGTCAGGACCCTATGTTGGGTAATTGCTGCAGTGTAGACATGGCTGCTGATCAGTGCTGCTTATAGCACTATGGATCTGTCAGGACCCTGTATTGGGTAATTGCTGCAGTGTAGACATGGCTGCTGATCAGTGCTGCTCATAGCACTATGGATCTGTCAGGACCCTGTATTGGGTAATTGCTGCAGTGTAGACATGGCTGCTGATCAGTGCTGCTCATAGCACTATGGATCTGTCAGGACCCTGTATTGGGTAATTGCTACAGTGTAGACATGGCGGCTGATCAGTGCTGCTCATAGCACTATGGAACTGTCAGTACCCTGTATTGGGTAATTGCTACAGTGTAGACATGGCAGCTGATCAGTGCTGCTCATAGCACTATGTATCTGTCAGGACCCTGTAATGGGTATTTGCTGCAGTGTAGACATAGCTGCTGATCAGTGCTGCTCATAGCACTATGGATCTGTCAGGACCCTGTAATGTGTAGTTGCTGCAGTGTAGACATGGCTGCTGATCAATACTGCTCATAGCACTTTCGATCTGTCAGGTTCCTGTAATGAGTAATTGCTGCAGTGTAGACATGGCTGCTGATCAATGCTGCTCATAGGACTATGTATCTGTCAGGTCCCTGTAATGTTTAATTGCTGCAGTGTAGACATGGCGGCTGAGCAGTGCTGCTCATAGCACTATGGATCTGTCAGGGCCCTGTAATGGGTAATTGCTGCAGTGTAGACATGGCTGCTGATCAGTGCTGCTCATAGCACAATGGATCTGTCAGGTCCCTGTAATGTTTTATTGCTGCAGTGTAGACATGGCTGCTGATCAGTGCTGCTCATAACATTATGGATCTGTCAGGACCCTGTAATGGGTAATTGCTACATTGTAGACATGGGTGCTGATCAGTGCTGCTCATAGCACTATGGATCTGTCAGGACACTGTAATGGGTAATTGCTGCAGTGTATACATGGCGGCTGATCAGTGCTGTTCATAGCACTATGGATCTGTCAGGACCCTGTAATGGGTAATTGCTGCAGTGTAGACATGGCTGCTGATCAGTGCTGCTCATTGCTCTATGGATCTGTCAGGACCCTGTAATGGGTAATTGCTGCAGTGTAGACATGGCGGCTGATCAGTGCTACTCATAGCACTATGGATCTGTCGGGTCCCTGCAATGGGTAATTGCTGCAGTGTAGACAAGGCTGCTGATCAGTGCTGCTCATAGCACTATGGATGTCAGGACCCTGTAATGGGTAATTGCTGCAGTGTAGACATGGCGGCTGATCAGTGCTGCTCATAGCACTATGGATGTCAGGACTCTGTAATGGGTAATTGCTGCAGTGTAGACATGGCTGCTGATCACTGCTGCTCATAGCACTATGGATCTGTCAGGACCCTGTAATGGGTAATTGCTGCAGTGTAGACATGGCTGCTGATCAGTGCTGCTCATAGCACTATGGATGTCAGGACCCTGTAATGGGTAATTGCTGCAGTGTAGACATGGCTGCTGATCAGTGCTGCTCATAGCACTATGGATCTGTCAGGTCCCTGTAATGGGTAATTGCTGCAGTGTAGACATGGCGGCTGATCAGTGCTGCTCATAGCTCTATGGATGTCAGGACCCTGTAATGGGTAATTGCTGCAGTTTAGACATGGCTCCTGATCAGTGCTGCTCATAGCACTATGGATCTGTCAGGACCCTGTAATGGGTAATTGCTGCAGTGTAGACATGGCGGCTGATCAGTGCTGCTCACAACACTATGGATGTCAGGACCCTGTAATGGGTAATTGCTGCAGTGTAGACATGGCGGCTGATCAGTGCTGCTCATAGCACTATGGATCTGTCAGGAACCTGTAATGGGTAATTGCTGCAGTGTACACATGCTGGCTGATCAGTGCTGCTCATAGCACTATGGATCTGTCAGGACCCTGTAATGAGTAATTGCTGCAGTGTAGACATGGCTGCTGATCAGTGCTGCTCATAGCATTATGGATCTGTCAGGACCCTGTATTGGGTAATTGCTGCAGTGTAGACATGGCTGCTGATCATTGCTGCTCATAGCACTATGGATCTGTCAGGATCCTGTAATGGGTAATTGCTGCAGTGTAGACATGGCTGCTGATTAGTGCTGCTCATAACACTATGGATCAGTCAGGACCCTGTAATGGGTAATTGCTGCAGTGTAGACATGGCTGCTGATCCGTGCTGCTCATAGCACTATGGATCTGTCAGGTCCGTGTAATGGGTAATTGCTGCAGTGTAGACATGGCGGCTGATCAGTGCTGCTCATAGCACTATGGATGTCAGGACCCTGTAATGGGTAATTGCTGCAGTGTAGACATGGCAGCTGATCAGTGCTGCTCATAGCTCTATGGATCTGTCAGGACCCTGTAATGGGTAATTGCTGCAGTGTACACTTGCTGGCTGATCAGTGCTGTTCATAGCACTATGGATCTGTCAGGACCCTGTAATGGGTAATTGCTGCATTGTAGTCATGGCTGCTGATCAGTGCTGCTCATTGCTCTATGGATCTGTCAGGACCCTGTAATGGGTAATTGCTGCAGTGTAGACATGGCGGATGATCAGTGCTACTCATAGCACTATGGATCTGTCAGGACCCTGTAATGGGTAATTGCTACAGTGTAGACATGGCTGCTGATCAGTGCTGCTCATAGAACTATGGATCTGTCGGGTCCCTGTAATGGGTAATTGCTGCAGTGTAGACATGGCGGCTGATCAGTGCTGCTCATAGCACTATGGATGTCAGGACTCTGTAATGGGTAATTGCTGCAGTGTAGACATGGCTGCTGTTCACTGCTGCTCATAGCACTATGGATCTGTCAGGACCCTGTAATGGGTAATTGCTGCAGTGTAGACATGGCTGCTGATCAGTGCTGCTCATAGCACTATGGATGTCAGGACCCTGTAATGGGTAATTGCTGCAGTGTAGACATGCTGGCTGATCAGTGCTGCTCATAGCACTATGGATCTGTCAGGACCCTGTAATGAGTAATTGCTGCAGTGTAGACATGGCTGCTGATCAGTGCTGCTCATAGCACTATGGATCTGTCAGGTCCCTGTAATGGGTAATTGCTGCAGTGTAGACATGGCGGCTGATCACTGCTGCTCATAGCTCTATGGGTGTCAGGACCCTGTAATGGGTAATTGCTGCAGTGTAGACATTGCTCCTGATCAGTGCTGCTCATAGCACTATGGATCTGTCAGGACCCTGTAATGGGTATTTGCTGCAGTGTAGACATAGCTGCTGATCAGTGCTGCTCATAGCACTATGGATCTGTCAGGACCCTGTAATGTGTAGTTGCTGCAGTGTAGACATGGCTGCTGATCAATACTGCTCATAGCACTTTCGATCTGTCAGGTTCCTGTAATGGGTAATTGCTGCAGTGTAGACATGGCTGCTGATCAATGCTGCTCATAGGACTATGTATCTGTCAGGTCCCTGTAATGTTTAATTGCTGCAGTGTAGACATGGCGGCTGAGCAGTGCTGCTCATAGCACTATGGATCTGTCAGGGCCCTGTAATGGGTAATTGCTGCAGTGTAGACATGGCTGCTGATCAGTGCTGCTCATAGCACTATGGATCTGTCAGGTCCCTGTAATGTTTTATTGCTGCAGTGTAGACATGGCTGCTGATCAGTGCTGCTCATAACATTATGGATCTGTCAGGACCCTGTAATGGGTAATTGCTACATTGTAGACATGGGTGCTGATCAGTGCTGCTCATAGCACTATGGATCTGTCAGGACACTGTAATGGGTAATTGCTGCAGTGTATACATGGCGGCTGATCAGTGCTGTTCATAGCACTATGGATCTGTCAGGACCCTGTAATGGGTAATTGCTGCAGTGTAGACATGGCTGCTGATCAGTGCTGCTCATTGCTCTATGGATCTGTCAGGACCCTGTAATGGGTAATTGCTGCAGTGTAGACATGGCGGCTGATCAGTGCTACTCATAGCACTATGGATCTGTCGGGTCCCTGCAATGGGTAATTGCTGCAGTGTAGACAAGGCTGCTGATCAGTGCTGCTCATAGCACTATGGATGTCAGGACCCTGTAATGGGTAATTGCTGCAGTGTAGACATGGCGGCTGATCAGTGCTGCTCATAGCACTATGGATGTCAGGACTCTGTAATGGGTAATTGCTGCAGTGTAGACATGGCTGCTGATCACTGCTGCTCATAGCACTATGGATCTGTCAGGACCCTGTAATGGGTAATTGCTGCAGTGTAGACATGGCTGCTGATCAGTGCTGCTCATAGCACTATGGATGTCAGGACCCTGTAATGGGTAATTGCTGCAGTGTAGACATGGCTGCTGATCAGTGCTGCTCATAGCACTATGGATCTGTCAGGTCCCTGTAATGGGTAATTGCTGCAGTGTAGACATGGCGGCTGATCAGTGCTGCTCATAGCTCTATGGATGTCAGGACCCTGTAATGGGTAATTGCTGCAGTTTAGACATGGCTCCTGATCAGTGCTGCTCATAGCACTATGGATCTGTCAGGACCCTGTAATGGGTAATTGCTGCAGTGTAGACATGGCGGCTGATCAGTGCTGCTCACAACACTATGGATGTCAGGACCCTGTAATGGGTAATTGCTGCAGTGTAGACATGGCGGCTGATCAGTGCTGCTCATAGCACTATGGATCTGTCAGGAACCTGTAATGGGTAATTGCTGCAGTGTACACATGCTGGCTGATCAGTGCTGCTCATAGCACTATGGATCTGTCAGGACCCTGTAATGAGTAATTGCTGCAGTGTAGACATGGCTGCTGATCAGTGCTGCTCATAGCATTATGGATCTGTCAGGACCCTGTATTGGGTAATTGCTGCAGTGTAGACATGGCTGCTGATCATTGCTGCTCATAGCACTATGGATCTGTCAGGATCCTGTAATGGGTAATTGCTGCAGTGTAGACATGGCTGCTGATTAGTGCTGCTCATAACACTATGGATCAGTCAGGACCCTGTAATGGGTAATTGCTGCAGTGTAGACATGGCTGCTGATCAGTGCTGCTCATAGCACTATGGATCTGTCAGGTCCGTGTAATGGGTAATTGCTGCAGTGTAGACATGGCGGCTGATCAGTGCTGCTCATAGCACTATGGATGTCAGGACCCTGTAATGGGTAATTGCTGCAGTGTAGACATGGCAGCTGATCAGTGCTGCTCATAGCTCTATGGATCTGTCAGGACCCTGTAATGGGTAATTGCTGCAGTGTACACTTGCTGGCTGATCAGTGCTGTTCATAGCACTATGGATCTGTCAGGACCCTGTAATGGGTAATTGCTGCAGTGTAGTCATGGCTGCTGATCAGTGCTGCTCATTGCTCTATGGATCTGTCAGGACCCTGTAATGGGTAATTGCTGCAGTGTAGACATGGCGGATGATCAGTGCTACTCATAGCACTATGGATCTGTCAGGACCCTGTAATGGGTAATTGCTACAGTGTAGACATGGCTGCTGATCAGTGCTGCTCATAGAACTATGGATCTGTCGGGTCCCTGTAATGGGTAATTGCTGCAGTGTAGACATGGCGGCTGATCAGTGCTGCTCATAGCACTATGGATGTCAGGACTCTGTAATGGGTAATTGCTGCAGTGTAGACATGGCTGCTGTTCACTGCTGCTCATAGCACTATGGATCTGTCAGGACCCTGTAATGGGTAATTGCTGCAGTGTAGACATGGCTGCTGATCAGTGCTGCTCATAGCACTATGGATGTCAGGACCCTGTAATGGGTAATTGCTGCAGTGTAGACATGCTGGCTGATCAGTGCTGCTCATAGCACTATGGATCTGTCAGGACCCTGTAATGAGTAATTGCTGCAGTGTAGACATGGCTGCTGATCAGTGCTGCTCATAGCACTATGGATCTGTCAGGTCCCTGTAATGGGTAATTGCTGCAGTGTAGACATGGCGGCTGATCACTGCTGCTCATAGCTCTATGGGTGTCAGGACCCTGTAATGGGTAATTGCTGCAGTGTAGACATTGCTCCTGATCAGTGCTGCTCATAGCACTATGGATCTGTCAGGACCCTGTAATGGGTAATTGCTGCAGTGTAGACATGTCGGCTGATCAGTGCTGCTCACAGCACTATGGATGTCAGGACCCTGTAATGGGTAATTGCTGCAGTGTAGACATGGCGGCTGATCAGTGCTGCTCATAGCACTATGGATCTGTCAGGAACCTGTAATGGGTAATTGCTGCAGTGTACACATGCTGGCTGAACAGTGCTGCTCATAGCACTATGGATCTGTCAGGACCCTGTATTGGGTAATTGCTGCAGTGTAGACCTGGCTGCTGATCATTGCTGCTCATAACATTATGGATCTGTTAGGACCCTGTATTGGGTAATTGCTGCAGTGTAGACATGGCTGCTGATCATTGCTGCTCATAGCACTATGGATCTGTCAGGACCCTGTAATGGGTAATTGCTGCAGTATAGACATGGCTGCTGATCAGTGCTGCTCATAGCACTATGGATGTCAGGACCCTGTAATGTGTAATTGCTGCAGTGTAGACATGGCTGCTGATTAGTGCTGCTCATAACACTATGGATCAGTCAGGACCCTGTAATGGGTAATTGCAGTGTAGACATAGCTGTTGATCAGTGCTGCTCATAGCACTATGGATCTGTCAGGTCCGTGTAATGGGTAATTGCTGCAGTGTAGACATGGCGGCTGATCAGTGCTGCTCATAGCACTATGGATCTGTCAGGTCCGTGTAACGGGTAATTGCTGCAGTGTAGACATGGCGGCTGATCAGTGCTGCTCATAGCACTATGGATCTGTCAGGACCCTGTAATGGGTAATTGCTGCAGTGTACACATGCTGGCTGATCAGTGCTGCTCATAGCACTATGGATCTGTCAGTACCCTGTAATGAGTAATTGCTGCAGTGTAGACATGGCTGCTGATCAGTGCTGCTCATAGCACTATGGATCTGTCAGGACCCTGTATTGGGTAATTGCTGCAGTGTAGACATGGCTGCTGATCAGTGCTGCTTATAGCACTATGGATCTGTCAGGACCCTGTATTGGGTAATTGCTGCAGGGTAAACATGGCTGCTGATCAGTGCTGCTCATAGCACTATGGATCTGTCAGGACCCTGTATTGGGTAATTGCTGCAGTGTAGACATGGCTGCTGATTAGTGCTGCTCATAACACTATGGATCTGTCAGGTCCCTGTAATGGGTAATTGCTGCAGTGTAGACATGGCTGCTGATCAGTGCTGCTCATAGCACTATGGATCTGTCAGGACCCTATGTTGGGTAATTGCTGCAGTGTAGACATGGCTGCTGATCAGTGCTGCTTATAGCACTATTGATCTGTCAGGACCCTGTATTGGGTAATTGCTGCAGTGTAGACATGGCTGCTGATCAGTGCTGCTCATAGCACTATGGATCTTTCAGGACCCTGTATTGGGTAATTGCTGCAGTGTAGACATGGCTGCTGATCAGTGCTGCTCATAGCACTATGGATCTGTCAGGACCCTATGTTGGGTAATTGCTGCAGTGTAGACATGGCTGCTGATCAGTGCTGCTTATAGCACTATGGATCTGTCAGGACCCTGTATTGGGTAATTGCTGCAGTGTAGACATGGCTGCTGATCAGTGCTGCTCATAGCACTATGGATCTGTCAGGACCCTATGTTGGGTAATTGCTGCAGTGTAGACATGGCTGCTGATCAGTGCTGCTTATAGCACTATGGATCTGTCAGGACCCTGTATTGGGTAATTGCTGCAGTGTAGACATGGCTGCTGATTAGTGCTGCTCATAGCACTATGGATCTGTCAGGTCCCTGTAATGGGTAATTGCTGCAGTGTAGACATGGCTGCTGATCAGTGCTGCTCATAGCACTATGGATCTGTCAGGACCCTATGTTGGGTAATTGCTGCAGTGTAGACATGGCTGCTGATCAGTGCTGCTTATAGCACTATGGATCTGTCAGGACCCTGTATTGGGTAATTGCTGCAGTGTAGACATGGCTGCTGATCAGTGCTGCTCATAGCACTATGGATCTGTCAGGACCCTGTATTGGGTAATTGCTGCAGTATAGACATGGCTGCTGATCAGTGCTGCTCATAGCACTATGGATCTGTCAGGTCCCTGTAATGTGTAATTGCTGCAGTGTAGACATGGCTGCTGATCAGTGCTGCTCATAGCACTATGGATCTGTCAGGTTCCTGTAATGAGTAATTGCTACAGTGTAGACATGGCTGCTGACCAATGCTACTCATAGCACTATGGATCTGTCAGGACCCTGTAATGGGTAATTGCTGCAGTGTAGACCTGTCTACTGATCAGTGCTGCTCATAGCACTATGGATCTGTCAGGTCCCTGTAATGGGTAATTGCTGCAGTGTAGACATGGCTGCTGATCAGTGCTGCTCATAGCACTATGGATCTGTCAGGTCCCTGTAATGGGTAATTGCTGCAGTGTAGACATGGCTGCTGATCAGTGCTGCTCATAGCACTATGGATCTGTCAGGTCCCTGTAATGGGTAATTGCTGCAGTGTAGACATGGCTGCTGATCAGTGCTGCTCATAGCACTATGGATCTGTCAGGTCCCTGTAATGGGTAATTGCTGCAGTGTAGACCTGTCTGCTGATCAGTGCTGCTCATAGCACTATGGATCTGTCAGGACCCTGTAATGGGTAATTGCTGCAGTGTAGACATGGCGGCTGATCAGTGCTGCTCATAGCACTATGGATGTCAGGACCCTGTAATGGGTAATTGCTGCAATGTAGACATGGCTGCTGATCTGTGCTGCTCATAGCACTATGGATCTGTCAGGACTCTGTATTGGGTAATTGCTACAGTGTAGACATGGCGGCTGATCAGTGCTGCTCATAGCACTATGGATGTCAGGACCCTGTAATGGGTAATTGCTGCAGTGTAGACATGGCTGCTGATCAGTGCTGCTCATAGCACTATGGATCTGTCAGGACCCTGTATTGGGTAATTGCTGCAGTGTAGACATGTCTGATGATCATTGCTGCTCATAGCACTATGGGTCTGTCAGGACCCTGTAATGGGTAATTGCTGCAGTATAGACATGGCTGCTGATCAGTGCTGCTCATAGCACTATGGATGTCAGGACCCTGTAATGGGTAATTGCTGCAGTGTAGACATGGCTGCTGATTAGTGCTGCTCATAACACTATGGATCAGTCAGGACCCTGTAATGGGTAATTGCTGCAGTGTAGACATGCTGGCTGATCAGTGCTGCTCATAGCACTATGGATCTGTCAGGACCCTGTAATGAGTAATTGCTGCAGTGTAGACATGGCTGCTGATCAGTGCTGCTCATAGCACTATGGATCTGTCATGTCCCTGTAATGGGTAATTGCTGCAGTGTAAACATGGCGGCTGATCAGTGCTGCTCATCGCTCTATGGATGTCAGGACCCTGTAATGGGTAATTGCTGCAGTGTAGACATGGCTCCTGATCAGTGCTGCTCATAGCACTATGGATCTGTCAGGACCCAGTAATGGGTAATTGCTGCAGTGTAGACATGGCGGCTGATCAGTGCTGCTCACAGCACTATTGATGTCAGGACCCTGTAATGGGTAATTGCTGCAGTGTAGACATGGCGGCTGATCAGTGCTGCTCATGGCACTATGGATCTGTCAGGAACCTGTAATGGGTAATTGCTGCAGTGTACACATGCTGGCTGATCAGTGCTGCTCATAGCACTATGGATCTGTCAGGACCCTGTAATGAGTAATTGCTGCAGTGTAGACATGGCTGCTGATCAGTGCTGCTCATAGCACTATGGATCTGTCAGGACCCTGTATTGGGTAATTGTTGCAGTGTAGACATGGCTGCTGATTATTGCTGCTCATAGCACTATGGATCTGTCAGGACCCTGTAATGGGTAATTGCTGCAGTATAGACATGGCTGCTGATCAGTGCTGCTCATAGCACTATGGATGTCAGGACCCTGTAATGGGTAATTGTTGCAGTGTAGACATGGCTGCTGATTAGTGCTGCTCATAACACTATGGATCAGTCAGGACCCTGTAATGGGTAATTGCTGCAGTGTAGACATGGCTGCTGATCAGTGCTGCTCATAGCACTATGGATCTGTCAGTTCTGTGTAATGGGTAATTGCTGCAGTGTAGACATGGCGGCTGATCAGTGCTGCTCATAGCTCTATGGATGTCAGGACCCTGTAATGGGTAATTGTTGCAGTGTAGACATGGCTGCTGATTAGTGCTGCTCATAACACTATGGATCAGTCAGGACCCTGTAATGGGTAATTGCAGTGTAGACATAGCTGTTGATCAGTGCTGCTCATAGCACTATGGATCTGTCAGGTCTGTGTAATGGGTAATTGCTGCAGTGTAGACATGGCGGCTGATCAGTGCTGCTCATAGCACTATGGATCTGTCAGGTCCGTGTAATGGGTAATTGCTGTAGTGTAGACATGGCGGCTGATCAGTGCTGCTCATGGCACTATGGATCTGTCAGGAACCTGTAATGGGTAATTGCTGCAGTGTACACATGCTGGCTGATCAGTGCTGCTCATAGCACTATGGATCTGTCAGGACCCTGTAATGAGTAATTGCTGCAGTGTAGACATGGCTGCTGATCAGTGCTGCTCATAGCACTATGGATCTGTCAGGACCCTGTATTGGGTAATTGCTGGAGTGTAGACATGTCTGCTGATCATTGCTGCTCATAGCACTATGGATCTGTCAGGACCCTGTAATGGGTAATTGCTGCAGTATAGACATGGCTGCTGATCAGTGCTGCTCATAGCACTATGGATGTCAGGACCCTGTAATGGGTAATTGTTGCAGTGTAGACATGGCTGCCGATTAGTGCTGCTCATAACACTATGGATCAGTCAGGACCCTGTAATGGGTAATTGCTGCAGTGTAGACATGGCTGCTGATCAGTGCTGCTCATAGCACTATGGATCTGTCAGTTCTGTGTAATGGGTAATTGCTGCAGTGTAGACATGGCGGCTGATCAGTGCTGCTCATAGCTCTATGGATGTCAGGACCCTGTAATGGGTAATTGCTGCAGTGTAGACATGGCGGCTGATCAGTGCTGCTCACAGCACTATGGATGTCAGGACCCTGTAATGGGTAATTGCTGCAGTGTAGACATGGCGGCTGATCAGTGCTGCTCATAGCACTATGGATCTGTCAGGACCCTGTAATGGGTAATTGCTGCAGTGTACACATGCTGGCTGATGAGTGCTGCTCATAGCACTATGGATCTGTCAGGACCCTGTAATGAGTAATTGCTGCAGTGTAGACATGGCTGCTGATCAGTGCTGCTCATAGCACTATGGATCTGTCAGGACCCTATATTGGGTAATTGCTGCAGTGTAGACATGGCTGCTGATCAGTGCTGCTTATAGCACTATGGATCTGTCAGGACCCTGTATTGGGTAATTGCTGCAGTGTAGACATGGCTGCTGATCAGTGCTGCTTATAGCACTATGGATGTCAGGACCCTGCAATGGGTAATTGCTGCAGTGTAGACATGGCTGCTGATCAGTGCTGCTCATAACACTATGGATCAGTCAGGACCCTGTAATGGGTAATTGCTGCAGTGTAGACATGGCTGCTGATCAGTGCTGCTCATAGCACTATGGATCTGTCAGGTCCGTGTAATGGGTAATTGCTGCAGTGTAGACATGGCGGCTGATCAGTGCTGCTCATAGCACTATGTATCTGTCAGGTCCGTGTAATGGGTAATTGCTGCAGTGTAGACATGGCGGCTGATCAGTGCTGCTCATAGCACTATGGATCTGTCAGGACCCTGTAATGGGTAATTGCTGCAGTGTACATAACGCGCCCCTGGGCCTGCTGTGTCGCGCAGCGTCTCGATGAGGGTTGTAGTCTCCGAGTGGCGGGGACCCGGTCCGTGCCCAGGGGGTCAGACTCAGTGTGTGGCAGTCTTGATAGATGTTATTTGAGTGTCGACTACGCCACCCGTTGATTTGCAGCTATGGAGCTGCCGCTGCAGGTCAGACCGCTGAGGCCGGTGTAGAATTGTGCAGCGTGATAGTATAACCCCCAACGGGAGGGGTATGGCCTCAGGGCAGCCGACATGGAAGATGGGGGTAGCAGGAACCACTCAGAGACGGTGCGGTGTAATTCAGGGTCTTTACTGGTAACAACGATAGACCCTCCCGGAGTACTTGCTAGCGAACGGGGCCTGGTCAGTCCTTGAGCAGATGGGATCTCCCCTGGCCAGGCGGAGTTGTAGGCCTCCCAAACTGACTGTACTCTTCTGGCTACCTTGCTAGAAGCGGATATAAGTAGCCCACGTCCCTGAGTGTACCGTGTGGTGCTCACCCGTATGGCCGGTGACTCGGGGCCTTCTATTGGCTTCCGCTCCACGATGGCGGTGCTGGTCCCACACGTGTGACCGTGCCTTCGGGTTTCTGGGCCTGAGGACCTGAAATCCCCTGCCGGTCGGCTTCTGCTGCTGGGTAAGAGTTAGTCCCCACAGCCTCGGACGCCGGGTCCGGTAAGAAAACTTCTCAGTCAGGGCGAGCTCTGCAGCTGCCAGCCCCTGACTCGTAGTAGTATTGCTCCCACTGAGCTCCAGCTGTTTCTTCCTCTGACTGTCTCTTGTCTCTACTCTCCTTGACTCCTAACCCTGCTTCAGCCCCGGGTTTATATAGGGGAAGTTCTTCCCCTCCCAAGACTGGGCAGGAGGTGTGGCATGCACAGGATCCCTGACCAAAGGACCTCCCACCTGCTCTCAGACATAACATCTCTATCACTGTGGCAACCAGACCCCTGGGGTGTCACATTCCCCCCTAGTGAAATTTAGTACTCCGGGACTAAACATATTTTAGAAAAACATAACAAGATAAAAACAATAATAATACAATGAGAAAAACATATAAAGATGGTTACGGCATGTCCGTAACCGGGTGCAGTCTTTGAAGAAAAGCAAGGTGTCCATTTCACCAAAACAGGGAGACGTAACCAGGTAGGGGTTTGTCCTACCCCGAGTCCTTAACAGTCTTTAGTCCGTCCTGGGTTACGCTCCAACTATGTACAAGGATTCCCGGTAAATCCACCAAGGACTCCTACAAATAACTAGAAACACAAAATTATACACAAGCAACAATACACAGGTAAACATAAATAAAACAATTTATACACTTCAAATCCTCCACCGTGCGGGTAACTGGCCTCTAGTGGCCCTAGTGGACCTACGGAGCTGACTGCCTAGCCCTGAACTACAGGGTGTAGGAGCTGTCAAGGGTAAACTGGGCAGCTGTCTACCGGCTCTTTGGCTCACTAGGGATATGGCAGGCTCACCGCAAGCAGAGGGTTGATCCTCCTGGTCTGCGGGTGTGGGGTCTTCTGCCTCCTGGACCGGCTGTTCTTCCAGCTCTACCTGTTGCTCCGTAGGTGCTTGGGATGCTGGTTGGAGGAAGGTGAGTACGGGTACCACAACCGCACCATTGACTTGAGTCCAAGACCGAGGGAAGTCCCCGAGCACAGTACTAACCATATCTTCCCTTTCCTCTACGGGTCGATGGTCTTCTTGTTCCTCTTCAGGGTTCCTCAGTTGTTCGGGACACTTCTTCAGGTGGTCCCGGGATACAATAGCTGTGGTTTCCCCTCCGTCTTTACTGATGGTACAAACCTTCGGGTTCTCGTGGCTTGAGGGCAGTACGGTGTACGGGTCCTTTTCCCACTGGTCGTCCAACTTGTGGAGCCGTCTCTTTCTCTTCAAGACCTGCTCTCCGGGTACCAGGGGAACAGCGGGAGCATACTGGTTGTAAGTTTTCTCTTGTCTTTCCCTAGCCTGACAGAGACTTCGCTCCACGCTCTCCTGTACTCTCCGGTACTGCTGCTGCCTCTCCGTGTCCAAGTCTGTTTCTGGTGAAGTGTCCTCGGGTGTCAGGACTCCCATTTCCAGGTCAACAGGTAACTTACCAGGTCTTGCCCTCATTAGGTAAGCCGGGGTACAGTTGGTGGAACCTACCGGGATGTGGTTGTATAGGTCCACCAGATCGGGCAACTTCTCAGGCCACAGACTGCGTTCTTCCAGGGGCAACGTTTTTAAAAGATCCATTACCACCTGGTTCATTTTCTCACAAAGTCCATTAGTTTGCGGATGGTAGGGTGTCGTCCTTATCTTCCGGCAGCCATACAGATTGCAGAATTCCTGGAAGACCTCCGCTTCAAAGGCAGGTCCCTGGTCCGTCAGCACTTGGTCCGGGTACCCGTGTGGACGGCAAAAGTGCTGCTGGAAGGCTCTAGCTGCTGTTTGAGCCGTTAAGTCCTTGACGGGGACGACAACCAAGAACCGGGAGTAATGATCCACGATGGTTAACGCGTAGACGTAGCCACTTCTGCTTGGGGTCAGTTTTACATGATCCAAGGCTACCAGTTCCAACGGTTGCCGGGTGACGATGGACTGCAGGGGAGTCTTCTGGCTGGCACGGTCCTTCCTTCTCAGGTTGCACGGGCCACAGTCTCTGCACCACTTCTCAATGGTTCCCCTCATGCCTACCCAGTGGAATCGCTCGCGCAGCAGGAACTCCAGCTTCTTCCACCCGAAGTGTCCAGCTCCGTCATGGTATGCCTCCATCACCATGGCTGCGTCTCTTCGTGGCACCACTACTTGCCAGAGTAGTTCATGCGTCCGGGAGTTAACCATTCTGCGGCACAACTTCCCCTTGTAAAGGAACAGTCGACTCTTCTCTGCCCATAGTTGTTTGGCTTCCTCCGGAGCGTCTAGTTCAAGGCAAGCCTCCGGGCGAGTCAGCATCTCCTTCACCAGTCGGACGGCAGGGTCGCTGTCTTGCGTTTCCGCCCAGTTGTAGTGAGGTAAGGGGTTCAACGTAGCAGCCTGCTTACTCCTTACCCGGTGGGAATACTGGATAGTCCCATGACGGTGGAACGCAGGGAGTTCAACTTCTTCCAGTCCCTCCGGATCTTCTCCTTCGTCCGGCAGGTTGGGCATCCTGGACAGGGCATCCGCGTTGGTATTGGAGCGTCCGGCCCGGTATTTGATTGTGAACTCGTAGTTGGACAGACGGGCCATCCACCTCTGCTCCAGGGCACCGAGTCTTGCCGTGTCCAGGTGTGTCAACGGGTTGTTATCCGTGTACACGGTGAACCGGGAAGAAGCGAGGTAATGCTTAAAGCGCTCGGTGACTGCCCATACTACGGCCAGGAACTCTAGCTTAAATGAGCTGTAATTCTCGGGGTTCCTTTCGGTGGGTCGCAGTTTTCGGCTGGCGTAGGCGATTACTCGTTCCTTCCCCTGCTGGATCTGGGACAGTACGGCTCCTAGCCCGATGTTACTGGCGTCGGTGTAGAGGATAAAGGGCTGGCTATAATCCGGGTACGCCAGGATTTCGTCCCCCGTGAGGGCCATCTTCAGCTGGCGGAAGGACTCTTCTTCCAACTCCTCCCATTTGAAGGGCGGCTTCTGGTTCTTGGCCTTCCGGGACTGGCCTATCAGGAGGTCCTGCATAGGTGCTGCCTTTTTGGTGAAACCGGGAATAAACCTTCGGTAGTAGCCTACCAACCCGAGGAACTGCCGCACTTCTTTTACGCTGGAGGGGCTTGGCCATTCCTTAATTGCGGTGATCTTATCAGGGTCGGGAGCCACTCCGTCAGCGCTCACCACGTGTCCCAGGTACTGCACCTTTGGTTTCAGGAGCTGACACTTGGAGGGTTTCACCTTTAGGCCGTAACTCGCCAGAGCTTCGAACACTTCCGCCAGGTGTTTCAGGTGGTCCTCATACGTCTTGGAATATACGATGACATCGTACAGGTACAACAAGACCGTCTCGAAGTTTCTGTGGCCCAGACAACACTCCATTAGTCGTTGGAAGGTTCCTGGTGCGTTGCAGAGTCCGAACGGCATGCAGGTGAACTCGCTAAGTCCCATCGGGGTGGTGAATGCGGTCTTCTCCCGGTCCGCCTCTGCTACAGGAACCTGCCAGTACCCGCTAGTGAGATCCAAGGTAGAGAAGAAGTTAGCAGATCTTAAAGCAGCCAATGACTCCTCTATCCTTGGTAAGGGGTACGCATCCTTGTGTGTGATACGGTTGATTTTCCGGTAATCTACACACATCCTCATGGTGTTGTCTTTTTTTCTGACTAAGACTAGTGGAGCTGCCCAGGGGCTACAGCTATCCCTGATCACCCCAGCCTCCTTCATGTCTCTAAGCATCCCCTTGGCGTGTTGGTAGTGGGCAGGGGGTACGGGTCGATACCTCTCTTTTATAGGAGGATGGTCTCCCGTGGGGATGTGGTGTTCTACCCCCTTGACTCGCCCGAAGTCTAACGGGTGTTTACTGAACACTCTCTCGTACTCCTGAACCACCCGATAGACTCCTTGTTTCTGGTGTGAGGGAGTGGAGTCAGTACCCAGATGTAGTTGCTGACACCAGTCCTCCATGTTTTTCTTAGAGCCGTTACCTTCCTCCGGGTGAGATGGAGGCAAGGGTTCCACAGATTGTATAGAATTTTGGTTAATGGTATATAATTTGGCTAGCGTGGCATACCGGGGCAGGTACACTTCCCTCTCCCCGATATTTATTATGCGAACGGGCACCCTCCCATGGCGTACATCAACCACCCCCCGTGCTGTCAAAATGGTGGGCCTACTGTCTGAGTAAACTGGTTCTACCATTGCCTGGTAATCCCTACCTCTCAGACCAATAGCTGCCCGGCACCAAATCATCATTTCACTTTTTGGGGGCATGGCAATAGGAAAAGGGTAACACATTCTTCTTACGCTACCAATCTCACCGCCGGAGAGTTCCACCTGTTGCCGTCGCATCAGTGCCCGGATCTCTTTCTGGAGCACCCGCTGCTCGCCGGAGCTGGCGTTCTTGGCAACCTGCTGTAAAAGGAAAATCACCTCTGCAAGACAATTTTCAATTACATTAGTTCCTAGAGTTATTTTTGGGTGACTCTCATGTTTGTCAATATCTACAATGATCAGTCCCTGTGCTGCCAGTTCGACTCTACCGATTTTGATGGTCACCTCTTTAAATCCGATCTGTGGCACGGGCTGGCCATTGCTGGCGATGATACTCAAGTCGTCGTCAGGGTAGCGGGTAATATCCGAGTCATTCCAGTACTGCTTAAAGAGCACGTACGGGATGGTGGTGACCTGCGACCCGGTGTCCAGTAGGGCACTCATGGGAATGCCATCCAGTACCACCGGCAAGACTGGACGTCCTCCCACATATCTGTCGCGCCAGTTCGATGGGCCTGGTGATCTTTTTCCTGGGGGTTGGCCCTCTACCCCAGGTTGTGCCCGTTTAAAGAACAGTACCTTGCCATATGTCCGGGTTGATTGCAGCGGCGGCAGATGGGTCGTCCGTCCTCGCTGTATCGGTCACTGGGTCTTCCTCTGGCCGGTGGGGTCCTCCTTGGTCGACGCCACGGGATGTCCTCCGGTCCGGATGCCAGCTGGATCTTCCCTGGGGTGGAAACCTGTAAAGACTGCACAGTTCGGGTTAGCGCAGCAACGCTCTTAGCTAGCTCTTGGACCTGATGGTGTAGGTCTGGAGCCGGGTCATTGTCCAAAGCCTGCGCATCAACTCCCACAGGCCCTGCCGACAAGGGCGCCGCCTCCTGGTGGTAAGTAATAGCTGGGCGCCTGTGGGTCATAACGCCACCCGGTGCCGGTTCTCGGAGCACCCGGATGGCTCTGTCCTTGAACTGTGCAAAGCCCAGATGGGGATCCTGTAAGGCCATCGCCCGCAACTGGGTTCGGTGGGCATTACAATACAGTCCCTCTATAAATTGTTCAGTCAACAGCCTGTCCTCGTTTCCCACTCCATCAGGGTCGGTCTGCTTAATGGCCCTCAGGGCCTCTTGTAGGTTTAGTGCATAGTCCCTTATACTCTCATGCGCTCGCTGCTTGCACCCGTAGACTCTAAGCTTAATCTCGGCTGAGGTGCGGGTATCAAAGGTATCCTTCAGCCGGGTTAGTATCCCTGCGACAGTCTTCCTCCCAGGTGGCCAGGATTTTACTTCCCTTTTAGCTGCCCCGGTTAGTTGGGCCACCAGGATGCTCACTTTTTGCTCTTCTGTGAGGGGGTACACCTGGAAGAGGCTATCCAGCTTTTCTCTAAAGTCATGCAGGGTATGTGACTCCCCTGAGTACTGGGGTAGCCAAGCTGCTCCCGGGATATAGGGCATGGTGAAGGGCATAACTGCAGCAGCGGTGGCGCTGGCGGGGGTTGAGGCAGTGAAGCTCTCCTCCGTATCCGACATCTTCCTCCCCCCTAGTGGACCGTGGCCTACCTTGCGATGATCCTGTTCCGTAGGCCGCGGTTCCGCAGTAGATCGTCAGGGTTGAGGACCTTCCGTCGCGCTCCGGTGACGTCGGCGTCTGCTGGGCTCCTTCCAGGACCTTACGCAACGTCCGGACGTGAGGCGGGGCTTCAGTTCTCGCGCGCTTTCGAAGTCCACGCCCCTCTTCTTCCCGCGCGACGTCCTCAAGATGGCGTCCAACGGCGGGAAAACTCCACGGATGGCGGGAAGAAGGCCGAAGATGGCGCCGGATGGCGGGAAAACTTCGCGGATGGCGGGAAGAAGGCAGAAGATGGCGCCGGATGGCGGGAAACCTCACCACTGGTAAGTTTGAACAGTCTTTGCTTTTCAGGCACGCAGTACCCGGTGGTTGCGGGCACGAAATCCTGCCGACTACGCCAAAGTTGACGCGCCCCTGGGCCTGCTGTGTCGCGCAGCGTCTCGCGCACGGGGGCTTACCCGGAACCGGATCAGATGAGGATTGTAGTCTCCGAGTGGCGGGGACCCGGTCCGTGCCCAGGGGGTCAGACTCAGTGTGTGGCAGTCTTGATAGATGTTATTTGAGTGTCGACTACGCCACCCGTTGATTTGCAGCTATGGAGCTGCCGCTGCAGGGCAGACCGCTGAGGCCGGTGTAGAATTGTGCAGCGTGATAGTATAACCCCAACGGGAGGGGTATGGCCTCAGGGCAGCCGACGTGGAAGATGGGGGTAGCAGGAACCACTCAGAGACGGTGCGGTGTAATTCAGGGTCTTTACTGGTAACAACGATAGACCCTCCCGGAGTACTTGCTAGCGAACGGGGCCTGGTCAGTCCTTGAGCAGATGGGATCTCCCCTGGCCAGGCGGAGTTGTAGGCCTCCCAAACTGACTGTACTCTTCTGGCTACCTTGCTAGAAGCGGATATAAGTAGCCCACGTCCCTGAGTGTACCGTGTGGTGCTCACCCGTATGGCCGGTGACTCGGGGCCTTCTATTGGCTTCCGCTCCACGATGGCGGTGCTGGTCCCACACGTGTGACCGTGCCTTTGGGTTTCTGGGCCTGAGGACCTGAAATCCCCTGCCGGTCGGCTTCTGCTGCTGGGTAAGAGTTAGTCCCCACAGCCTCGGACGCCGGGTCCGGTAAGAAAGCTTCTCAGTCAGGGCGAGCTCTGCAGCTGCCAGCCCCTGACTCGTAGTAGTATTGCTCCCACTGAGCTCCAGCTGTTTCTTCCTATGACTGTCTCTTGTCTCTACTCTCCTTGACTCCTAACCCTGCTTCAGCCCCGGGTTTATATAGGGAAAGTTCTTCCCCTCCCAAGACTGGGCAGGAGGTGTGGCATGCACAGGATCCCTGACCAAAGGACCTCCCACCTGCTCTCAGACATAACATCTCTATCACTGTGGCAACCAGACCCCTGGGGTGTCACATACACATGCAGGCTGATCAGTGCTGCTCATAGCACTATGGATCTGTCAGGACCCTGTATTGGGTAATTGCTGCAGTGTAGACATGGCTGCTGATCAGTGCTGCTCATAGCACTATGGATCTGTCAGGTCCCTGTAATGGGTAATTGCTGCAGTGTAGACATGGCTGCTGATCAGTGCTGCTCATAGCACTATGGATCTGTCAGGTCCCTGTAATGGGTAATTGCTGCAGTGTAGACATGGCTGCTGATCAGTGCTGCTCATAGCACTATGGATCTGTCAGGTCCCTGTAATGGGTAATTGCTGCAGTGTATACATGGCGGCTGATCAGTGCTGTTCATAGCACTATGGATCTCTCAGGACCCTGTAATGGGTAATTGCTGCAGTGTAGACATGGCTGCTGATCAGTGCTGCTCATTGCTCTATGGATCTGTCAGGACCCTGTAATGGGTAATTGCTGCAGTGTAGAAATGGCGGCTGAACAGTGCTGCTCATAGCACTATGGATCTGTCAGGTCCCTGTAATGGGTAATTGCTGCAGTGTAGACATGGCTGCTGATCAGTGCTGCTCATAGCACTATGGATCTGTCAGGTCCCTGTAATGGGTAATTGCTGCAGTGTAGACATGGCTGCTGATCAGTGCTGCTCATAGCACTATGGATCTGTCAGGACCCTGTAATAGGTAATTGCTGCAGTGTAGACATGGCTGCTGACCATTGCTGCTGATAGCACTATGGATCTGTCAGGGCCCTGTAATGGGTAATTGCTGCAGTGTAGACATGGCAGCTGATCAGTGCTGCTCATAGCACTATGGATCTGTCAGGTTCCTGTAATGGGTAATTGCTGCAGTGTAGACATGGCTGCTGATCAGTGCTGCTCATAGCACTATGGATCTGTCAGGACCCTGTAATGGGTAATTGCAGTGTAGACATGGCTGCTGATCAGTGCTGCTCATAGCTCTATGGATCTGTCAGGTCCCTGTAATGGGTAATTGCTGCAGTGTAGACATGGCTGCTGATCAGTGCTGCTCATAGCACTATGGATCTGTCAGGACCTTGTAATGGGTAATTGCTGCAGTGTAGACATGGCGGCTGATCAGTGCTGCTCATAGCACTATGGATCTGTCAGGACCCTGTAATGGGTAATTGCTGCAGTGTAAACATGGCTGCTGATCAGTGCTGCTCATAGCACTATGGATCTGTCAGGTCCCTGTAATGGGTAATTGCTGCAGTGTAGACATGGCTGCTGATCAGTGCTGCTCATAGCACTATGGATCTGTCAGGACCCTGTAATGGGTAATTGCTGCAGTGTAGACATGGCTGCTGATCAGTGTTGCTCATAGCACTATGGATCTGTCAGGACCCTGTAATAGGTAATTGCTGCAGTGTAGACATGGCTGCTGATCAGTGCTGCTCATAGCACTATGGATGTCAGGACCCTGTAATGGGTAATTGATGCAGTGTAGACATGGCTGCTGATCAGTGCTGCTCATAGCACTATGGATGTCAGGACCCTGTAATGGGTAATTGATGCAGTGTAGACATGGCTGCTGATCAGTGCTGCTCATAGCACTATGGATCTGTCAAGACCCTGCAATGGGTAATTGCAGTGTAGACATGGCTGCTGATCAGTGCTGCTCATAGCACTATGGATCTGTCAGGTCTCTGTAATGGGTAATTGCTGCAGTGTAGACATGGCTGCTGATCAGTGCTGCTCATAGCACTATGGATCTGTCAGGACCCTGTAATGGGTAATTGCTGCAGTGTAGACATGGCTGCTGATCAGTGCTGCTCATAGCACTATGGATCTGTCAGGACCCTGTAATGGGTAATTGCTGCAGTGTAAACATGGCTGCTGATCAGTGCTGCTCATAGCACTATGGATCTGTCAGGTCCCTGTAATGGGTAATTGCTGCAGTGTAGACATGGCGGCTGATCAGTGCTGCTCATAGCACTATGGATCTGTCAGGTCTCTGTAATGTGTAATTGCTGCAGTGTAGACATGGCTGCTGATCAGTGCTGCTCATAGCACTATGGATCTGTCAGGACCCTGTAATGGGTAATTGCTGCAGTGTAGACATGGCTGCTGATCAGTGCTGCTCATAGCACTATGGATCTGTCAGGACCCTGTAATGGGTAATTGCTGCAGTGTAGACATGGCTGCTGATCAGTGTTGCTCATAGCACTATGGATCTGTCAAGACCCTGTAATAGGTAATTGCTGCAGTGTAGACATGGCTGCTGAACAGTGCTGCTCATAGCACTATGGATGTCTGGACCCTGTAATGGGTAATTGATGCAGTGTAGACATGGCTGCTGATCAGTGCTGCTCATAGCACTATGGATGTCAGGACCCTGTAATTGGTAATTGCTGCAGTGTAGACATGGCTGCTGATCAGTGCTGCTCATAGCACTATGGATCTGTCAGGACCCTGCAATGGGTAATTGCTGCAGTGTAGACATGGCTGCTGATCAGTGCTGCTCATAGCACTATGGATGTCAGGACCCTGTAATGGGTAATTGCTGCAGTGTAGACATGGCTGCTGATCAGTGCTGCTCATAGCACTATGGATCTGTCAGGTCCCTGTAATGGGTAATTGCTGCAGTGTAGACATGGCTGCTGATCAGTGCTGCTCATAGCACTATGGATCTGTCAGGACCCTGTAATGGGTAATTGCTGCAGTGTAGACATGGCTGCTGATCAGTGCTGCTCATAGCACTATGGATCTGTCAGGACCCTGTAATGGGTAATTGCTGCAGTGTAAACATGGCTGCTGATCAGTGCTGCTCATAGCACTATGGATCTGTCAGGTCCCTGTAATGGGTAATTGCTGCAGTGTAGACATGGCGGCTGATCAGTGCTGCTCATAGCACTATGGATCTGTCAGGGCCCTGTAATGTGTAATTGCTGCAGTGTAGACATGGCTGCTGATCAGTGCTGCTCATAGCACTATGGATCTGTCAGGACCCTGTAATGGGTAATTGCTGCAGTGTAGACATGGCGGCTGATCAGTGCTGCTCATAGCACTATGGATCTGTCAGGACCCTGTAATGGGTAATTGCTGCAGTGTAGACATGGCTGCTGATCAGTGCTGCTCATAGCACTATGGATCTGTCAGGACCCTGTAATGGGTAATTGCTGCAGTGTAGACATGGCTGCTGATCAGTGCTGCTCATAGCACTATGGATGTCAGGACCCTGTAATGGGTAATTGCTGCAGTGTAGACATGGCTGCTGATCAGTGCTGCTCATAGCACTATGGATCTGTCAGGACCCTGTAATGGGTAATTGCTGCAGTGTAGACATGGCTGCTGATCAGTGCTGCTCATAGCACTATGGATCTGTCAGGACCCTGTAATAGGTAATTGCTGCAGTGTAGACATGGCTGCTGATCAGTGCTGCTTATAGCACTATGGATCTGTCAGGACCCTGTAATGGGTAATTGCTGCAGTGTAGACATGGCTGCTGATCAGTGCTGCTCATAGCACTATGGATCTGTCAGGGCCCTGTAATGGGTAATTGCTGCAGTGTAGACATGGCTGCTGATCAGTGCTGCTCATAGCACTATGGAACTGTCAGGTCCCTGTAATGCGTAATTGCTTCAGTGTAGACATGGCTGCTGATCAGTGCTGCTCATAGCTCTATGGATCTGTCAGTTCCCTGTAATGGGTAATTGCTGCAGTGTAGACATGGCTGCTGATCAGTGCTGCTTATAGCACTATGGATCTGTCAGGTCCCTGTAATGGGTAATTGCTGCAATGTAGACATGGGTGCTGATCAGTGCTGCTCAGAGGATCTGTCAGGACCCTGTAATGTGTAATTGCTGCAGTGTAGACATGGCTGCTGATCAGTGCTGCTCATAGCACTATGGATCTGTCAGGACCCTGTAATGGGTAATTGCTGCAGTGTAGACATGGCTGCTGATCAGTGCTGCTCATAGCACTATTAATCTGTCAGGTCCCTGTAATGGGTAATTGCTGCAGTGTAGACATGGCTGCTGATCAATGCTGCTCATAGCACTATGGATCTGTCAGGACCCTGTGATGGGTAATTGCTGCAGTGTAGACATGGCGGCTGATCAGTGCTGCTCATAGCACTATGGATCTGTCAGGACCCTGTATTGGGTAATTGCTGCAGTGTAGACATGGCTGCTGATCAGTGCTGCTCATAGCACTATGGATCTGTCAGGACCCTGTAATGGGTAATTGCTGCAGTGTGGACATGGCTGCTGATCAGTGCTGCTCATAGCACTATGGATCTGTCAGGTCCCTGTAATGGGTAATTGCTGCAGTGTAGACATGGCTGCTGATCAGTGCTGCTCATAGCACTATGGATCTGTCAGGGCCCTGTAATGGGTATTTGCTGCAGTGTAGACATGGCGGCTGATCAGTGCTGCACATAGCACTATGGATCTGTCAGGTCCCTGTAATGGGTAATTGCTGCAGTGTAGACATGGCTACTGATCAGTGCTGCTCATAGCACTATGGATCTCTCAGGACCCTGTAATGGGTAATTGCTGCAGTGTAGACTTGGCTGCTGATCAGTGCTGCTCATAGCACTATGGATCTGTCAGGACCCTGTAATGGGTAATTGCTGCAGTGTAGACATGGCGGCTGATCAGTGCTGCTCATAGCACTATGGATCTGTCAGGACCCTGTGATGGGTAATTGCTGCAGTGTAGATATGGCTGCTGATCAGTGCTGCACATAGCACTATGGATCTGTCAGGTCCCTGTAATGGGTAATTGCTGCAGTGTAGACATGGCTACTGATCAGTGCTGCTCGTAACACTATGGATCTGTCAGGACCCTGTAATGGGTAATTGCTGCAGTGTAGACATGGCTGCTGATCTGTGCTGCTCATAGGGATCTGTCAGGTCCCTGTAATGGGTAATTGCTGCAGTGTAGACATGGCGGCTGATCAGTGCTGCTCATAGCACTATGGATCTGTCAGGTCCCTGTAATGGGTAATTGCTGCAATGTAGACATGGCTGCTGATCAGTGCTGCTCATAGCACTATGGATCTTTCAGGACCCTGTAATGGATACCTGCTGCAGTGTAGACATGGCTGCTGATCAGTGCTGCTCATAGCACTATGGATCTGTCAGGTCTCTGTAATCGGTAATTGCTGCAGTGTAGACATGGCGGCTGATCAGTGCTGCTCATAGCACTATGGATCTGTCAGGACCCTGTAATGGGTAATTGCTGCAGTGTAGACATGGCTGCTGATCAGTGCTGCTCATAGAACTATGGATCTCTCAGGACCCTGTAATGGGTAATTGCTGCAGTGTAGACATGGCGGCTGATCAGTGCTGCTCATAGCACTAAGGATCTGTCCGGTCCCTGTAATGGGTTGCTGCTGTGGTTGGAGGTACAGGCCTCTATTCTCTGGTCCTGGCATCTGTAGGAGGATCATCGCTATAACACTGGGCACCTGCTTACCAGGATTGGCCTCCTTTTCTGAGCTTATGCTATATTCCTCCTGACAAGGACCAGCATAATGAAGGGCTCCTCTAATATTCCTGAGTTGTGGTGTGAGGAGATTGTCCAGGGGTTGGTGAGGAGGACACTACTTGTTTGTGTGTTGTACAATGAAACGTGGCTCATTCTTATATTTTGCCTGCAGAATCTGACTATAATGGCGACCGTGATCTACACTGACCAGGAGAACGGTGATGTTAATGCTGCGCTGTTGTCCAGAGATCGTGCACAACTATCAGGTGTCGGTAAATGGTTTCTAAAGGTAACGGCCGATCTGGCCCCAATTCATCAAGGGGTTTAATAGATTTCTAGCAGAACTCTGACAAGTCAAAACTTTTATGCAACTTAATGATTAAAAATTGTGACCTTTTTAGCACTTTCATGCCAGGTCAGCCAGCTCTGTCAAGTGGGTGGAGCATGGACAGGGCATGGTGGAGCCGCCTGATACTCATGGAAAGTTGGGACTTACAGCACCACTCCAGCTTTTTTTGTTTGGTTGTCAGCGCTGGGATGGCTCTTTTAAATGTAGGGCCTCTGGTCATATACTCGCCCTCCGGCGTCTTCACTGTTTTTCGGCATTGTTATGTTCCTATGGCACTATCTTGTGAGCGCAGCTGACTGGCCATAAGTCAGAAGCTACGACACAAGATTTCAATGCAACTCTATGGAAGCCAGAACAAGGCTCTCATAGACTTGTATGGGAAAGTGACCTCCGCAGCTCCATGAAACACTGGAGCAGCCAACAGGTCACTCTTCACCGGACAACGATGGGAGCAACTCTGGAAAACAAAGGCGGCAGCAAGTGACTATGAGACCGGCAATTGTATATGAAGCGCCACTCCAGCAATGCAGTAAAAAAACACCCCTCCAGTGTTTTGGTTTTTTACAAATTAATTGCGCCTCCCCACAAGTGTTAATTGGGGGTCCACCTCATAATGAACTTGGTTTCTTCTGCCCACCCATCTTTACAGAAGCAATAATCAAAGTTTTTATTCTCAATATATTGCAATCATCATATTGTATAGCACTTAAAATTTTAGAAGGCAGAAGGCGAAATGTACGTCTGAGTTGGGTTTTTTTTTCCTGGGTTTGGCAATGCAATCCTACACAGGTATTATGTCTCACTGTTGTACTTCAATACATCTACATTTGGCTGTTGGGATCTATGAATGATTATTTCATTCTTAGAAGGACCCTGAGTCAGGTAACCTAATGACTAGTAGATTCACAGCCATCTGGATCAAAAATCCTGTTATGTGAGGTTGTGCTGCCGCCTAGTGGCTTCCCATTCTTTTACATAACCCTCTACACCAGGGGTCCTCAAACTTTTTAAACAGGGGGCCAGTTCACGGTCCCTCAGACCATTGGAGGGCCGGAATATAGTTTTAAAAAAAACTATGAACAAATTACTATGCACACTGCACATATCTTATTTTGTAGTTAAAAAAAACAATACAGTAACAAATACAATATTTAAAATGAAGAACAAGTAAAGTTAAATCAACCAGTATTTCAATAGGTAGGTAACTGTACCCAATAGGCAGCATAGGTCCTCAATAGGCAGGTAAATGTCCCCAATAGGCAGGTAAATATCCCCAATAGGCAGCATAGGTCCTCAATGGGCAGGTAAATGTTCCCAATAGGCAGGCTGTTTCCCCCTTATAATGCCATATGCAGGCTGTTCCACCCCTTATAATGCCCCATGCAGCATGTCACCCCCCCCCCATATAATGCCCCATGCAGCATGTCACCCCCACCATATAATGCCCCATGCAGCATGTCAACCCCCCCCCCCATATTATGCCCCATGCAGGATGTCCCTTCCCCCCCCATATAATGCCCCATGCAGGATGTCACCCCCCATATAATGCCCCATGCAGGATGTCCCTTCCCCCCCATATAATGCCCCATGCAGGATGTCACCCCCCATATAATGCCCCATGCAGCATGTCACTCCCCATATAATGCCCCATGCAGCATGTCACCCCCCATATAATGCCACATGCAGCATGTCACCCCCCCATATAATGCCCTATGCAGCATGTCACCACCCATATAATGCCCCATGCAGCATGTCACCCCCCCATATAATGCCCCATGCAGCATGTCACCCCCCCATATAATGCCACATGCAGCATGTCACCCCCCCATACAATGCCCCATGCAGGATGTCACCCCCCATATCATTCCCCATGCAGGATGTCACCCCCCCATATAATGACCTATGCCTCCATACATTAAAAAAAAATAAATCCAATACTCACCTCACTCCTCCTCACCTGCTGCCGCTGCTCTGGTCTGGTCTGGACTCCAGCGTCGCGGCGGCGTCGTCCCTCTCTGTTCTCCCTGTGACAGCACTCGGGAGAGTGCGGTGTAAAGACGTCACCGCGCCCTCTGACCTGAGACGTCACAGGAAGCGCACAGCAGGAAGACAGCGGATCTGCGGAGGCACGGGAAGAGGTAAGTATCCGCCTGCCGGGGCCCTGAGCAAGCGGGCGGAAGGGCGGGCAATGGCACCGCTCTCCTCTCCTCCGCCCATAGCCCGGCGGGCCGGATAAAAATCCTCCGCGGGCCGCAGTTTGAGGACCCCTGCTCTACACTGTCCATGTGTCCATTGCGACACACCCATTTTTGGATGTCGTTATATTTACAATGTGATTGGACATTTTTGATAATATTTATAAGCTGTATGTAGAAACAGGAGGTCAGTTTTCCTTGTATGAGTCATAAGTCACTGCAAAAGTCCCTGGCAGGGGGATGAGAGCAGCTGGGTCAGGAGGGGAATGATTTTTGCAGGGAAGAGTCTTCCTAATTCTACATAGAGCAGAGAAAAGAGAATAATTAGCCCAGTAGAAAGGTATAATGAGCAGCTGTAAGTACAGTGCTGTATAATCTGATTACAATATACTAAGAGGATAAGCTCTGATGGGAGAGGGTCTTTAAGCCTGTCATGTATTGGGTAATGAGTTGGGGTGTCAGTCTCCATCAGTGCTGGCTGAACACTGACTATCCTGCTCAGATTACTACACATGGCGCTGCTCCTCCTCCCTGTAGTATGGGCTACGCAGGACGGTGCCGAGGCTCCAGATTCTACCTGCACAGCAACAAGGTCCCAACACTTCTACCTCTATAACTTGCCTAATGCAGACGCAAACCTGCAGCCTTTCCACTGAGATCTTGTCGGCCTTCTACACTGCCATGGCTTTGTCTGCACAATGTAGCTTAAAGGGAATGTCCACTTCTTAAGCTTCCTAGAAGTCTACAAGACCACCCCTGATCTCTACAATATAAGGTCGGTGTTCCTCTAACCCCCTGCCTTATTTGGCAAATGGGTTCAATTTTCTATAGAAGTGGCCGAATTTAACCCCTTCCTGACCATGTTATTTCCCGTCTCTGCATTTTTCTTACTCTTCTAAGAGCAGTAACTTTATTTTTCTGTCAGTACAGCCATATGAGGGTTTTTGTTTTTATGCCGTTCACTGATCAGGTAAATTATTTTTATATTTTGATTGGACTTTTACAGAAGTAACGCCCATATGTTTATTTTAAAATGGGTCATAGAGGGGCAGGGGTGATTTGAATGTTCAGATTATACTTTTTCCTTTTTGTCCCCTTAGGGGACTTGAACATGCAATCATCTGATTTCTTGTGTTATGTACAGCAATACTGCAGTATATAGCCAGCATTCACAGATCTGTCATGACAGGCATGGGTCTTTTCAGCAGACTCCTTCCTGGCAGTGATGGCATCCCATGATCGTGTTACAGGGGCACAGATGGGCACATGGCATGACTCCCTTCTCAGTTCGCTGGTAATGCTGCTGTCCATCTCTAACAGGTGGAGCTCTGGCCTACATGTGGCTATTAAAGGCAGATGATGGCTAAATATCACAGCCATCATCTTCCAGGCGAGAAGTCACATCTGGCATATGATGTAACTGCAAATCATGTTGGTAAGGGGTTAAAGTGCCACTCCAGTGGGGTTTTGTCACGTGAAATCCTTTTAGTGCAGAAATGACGTAGTCCTTTTGGGCATGAGGGCTGGGTGCTGGGATTACTAGTACACCTGACATCCAGGTGGGCATAATTCTGTTCCTTGTATATTGGAAGACTTTTGCCTCTGCAGCTTTGGTGTTGGCAATCTTTCACTTTCATGCCCATTGATGGTCCACATGGTTGGCTCAGGAACCGTCCTCACATGATCTAGATTTCCCTAAAGGAAAGTCGCTGTGTGGGGGAAAAATGGGGGAGTCTGTGATGCACCTTATGCCACGGCGCCTCGTGTGCTAAGGCGTGTTAGGTTGCATGAGGCTAAATATCCGGCTCTTCATGTTACGGCTGTTGGTATTCATTTAATTAAGGGGGGAGGGGATGTTAAATGAGGGAGTGATGGCGGTAAAAGAACAAAATCTACTTTGATTAATACAGACTGTGTATTAGTACAATGTTATAATGTTGATGGTCAGACGCAGGAGTGGGTACAGAGGGGGGCATGTGACAGTTCATTTTCAATCGTTAAAATATGGTTAAGCAGGTTAATGTAGTATCCTGGAATATTAGAGGTATGGGAGATCACAACTAAAGATTTACAGGAGACGGATTGCGATACGGGGGCCGCTGCGGCACTGAGCAAGCTTTGGAGGGGGCCGGCCTATCATTCTACACATAGTACTTATTCTAGGGGGGTTAGTAGATTGATTCATCCGAATTTACCCTTTGAATGTGAAGGAAGTATTTGTGACAGGGAGGGAAGGTATGTATGTCTAGTGTGCAGAGTGGCTGGGCTTAGAACTTGTCTAATTGCTCTGTATGTTCCTCCACCTTTCTCTATACAGACTGTGCGCCAGCTATTCCCGTGGATAACGGAATTTGCTACCATACACCCGTTAGTCATCGGTGATTTTAATATGTACCTACACGCTGAGCTTGATAAGTATAGGGGTAATGTTGGGGGAGGGGCTGCTCAAGAGACGTCGTTGGCAAGGGTCTTGCAGGAAATTAGCTTGGTAGATGTGTGGCGGGCTCGATTCCCAAATGTTAAGCAGTATTCGTGTTACTCGCCATCCTATTCCTCTGTCCAGAATTGACCTGGCTCTGGGAAATAGTCATCTAGTCCCTCTAGTTACTAAAGTAGAATACTGCACGAGATTGTTATCTGATCATTCACCATTATTGGTTGTTTTGGGGGTCGATCCTGGCACCATAAACAGAAGGGCACTGTGGAGGTTTAACCCCTACTGGCTGGATGTATTTGGGGAACAGATGGACTTAGCAGATAAATTGGATCGTTTCTTTAAAGACAACATAGGCTCTGCCCCTTTAAATACGGTATGGGAAGCCATGAAGGCATTTTTACGGGGGATCCTGATTAAGGAAATTTCCATGATCAAATCCAAAAACAGGGCCCGTCTTCAGGAGCTGCGGAGGGAAGTAGACATATTGGAACAGAGGTATGTTGGGTCCCCAAGCATAGAGAATAGGGAACACTGGACACGGGCACAGGCTACACTAAATGATCATATATTGAAACAAGCGGAGCATAAACGGTTCTTTCTTAAACAGCAATTTTATGTGGAGGGAGAGAGTACAGGGCACTTACTGGCCACCATAGCCAAGGCCCAGACTGGGGCTCCTATGATTGCAACTATCAGGGATACTAAGGGTGTGGTAATTACTGATTCAATGGAAGTTTTACAGACAATTATACTCCTCCAAACTGACTAAGGCGCAAAGGGACATAGATCTCTATCTTCATGATATGCAAATACCATGTCTGACAGATGACCAGAGAGAGCAACTAGATGCACCAATTACACTGGAGGAGATGCAGGAAGCTTTAAAAGATTTTCAAAATAACAAGGCCCCTGGTACTGATGGGATCCTCGCGGAAATTTATAAGGAAGCTGGGGGGGTTTTGCTTCCCAGGTTACTGGAAGGGCTTAAGGGGGCGAGGGAGGGGGGGGGGGCTTTGCCGACTTCAATGAGGGAGGCTAGCATAGTTCTTTTGACAAAACCTGGAAAGGATGCATTAAACCCTGAATCATATAGGCCAATATCCTTACTCTCGGTAGATGTAAAAATTTTAGCTAAGGTCTTGGCTACCAGACTGGTGGCGGTTATCACACATTTGGTTGCAGAAGACCAGACTGGGTTTAAACCGGCCAAGTCGACGGCAATTAATTCTTAATCTGCAAATGCAGTCCCAAAATGCGGGTGGTAGGGCAGTGCTATCACTTGACGCCGCTAAGGCTTTTGATAGTGTCGAATGGGAGTATTTATGGGCTGTTTTGAGAAAGATGGGGTTTGGTACTGGATTTCGGGCCTGGCCGCGGCTTCTGTATAACAATCCAGTAGCTCAGATTCGAATTAATGGCAATCTTTCTGGTAGCATTGAAATGGGCAGAGGCACGCGTCAGGGCTGCCCGTTGTCTCCCTTACTGTTCGACCTGGCTATGGAGCAGTTGGCTGTTAAGCTTCGCTCCAGCAGCGAAATACAGGGGTTCCGCTATAAAACACTGGAGGAGCGGGTAGCCCTATATGCCGACGACCTTCTGTTGTTTTTGGGCGACACGGAGCAATCTCTGACGACGGCTATGAATTTAATAAGGGAGTTTGGAGATCATTCTGGCCTACAGATTGATTGGGATAAATCAGTTCTTATGCCGGTGGATGGTTTGTCTCTGAATACTAGGGCAGGGAATACTTGATTGAAGATTGTGCGAGAATTTAAATATCTCGGAGTTAGAGTGACCACATCTATCGGAGATTACATTCCTTTAAACTTACTTGAACTGCTTACCAGATTTCAACAAAAGGCCAATACTTGGAGCAAACTCCCCCTATCAGTAGTAGGTCGAACTAACTTCATTAAAATGGTGTTAATGCCCCAATTATTATATATCCTTCATAATTCACCTGTCTGGGTCCCCATGAGAAAATTTTATAAATTTCAAGCACTATTTCGGGAATTGATCTGGAAAAAAGGGGTTGGATACACTTCAAAGGCCCAAAGATCAGGGGGGACTAGCCGCACCTAATCCATGGATATATTTTCTAGCCTCTCAGACTCAACAACTCTGGTTAATTCAGGGGAACCTAGATAAACTGATACGTCTACTCAAACACAATTTGCCAATTACCTCCTTTCTAGAAACGGGAATCTCGGGGTGGGATGCTAGGCGGCATCTTCCGACCCTAGCACTTATGGGGAAAACGTGGCAGAAAATCAAACTGTTGTTGGGAATAGAGGGTTTTACCCCGTTGTGGCATAATGCGGGCCTTCCAGAGATCCAGAAATTGAAAGGATTCGGAATATGGGAAAAATTGGGAATAACTAATGTGGCACAAATATTAGAGGGGGAAATATTTAAATCGTTCCATCAGCTGAAAGAAGAATACTGTATTCCACAAACTAGTTTCTACTTTTATCTCCAAATAAGGCATGCATGGTTTGTACAGCCGCGACATATGCAGAGTAAAATCCAACATCATCTACTGTTTAACACATTATTATGCCATAGAGGTGGGAAGGGATTGATTTCCAGAATCTACAGGATACTTATGCAGCAATTTCAGTGGGACTGACCCTTAAATGTTAAGGAGAGGTGGGAGCATGACATTGGTACTATAACCTCGGAAGAATGGGAAGATGTGGTGGGGAGCGTTCCGATACTATCTACATGTGCGGCACATAGACTCTCACAGTTGTACTTATTGCATAGGGTATATAGAACTCCAAAATTTCTACAGCGCATTGGAGCAAGGAATGACAGTGTGTGTCCAAAATGTGGAGAGGAAGGAGCAGATCTTATGCATATGATGTGGACGTGTAGGAGGGTCGCGGTATTCTGGAATGTGTGTGTAGTACATTAATAATGTGTTTGAGTGTAATCTACCCTTATATCCTAAAGTGTGTGTTGGGCCATGTAGAAATAATAGGATGTGACGAGGATGAAATAATAGCCGTTAAGAGGACTCTATATCAGATCAGAAAGCTTATAGCTGCACATTGGTTGGATCCCTCTCAGGTTCCAGGAATTCTTGGATAGATTGCGTCTTTTATTAAGATTAGAAGAGGGAGTGTACAAAAAGCGGAAGGCTATACGGAAATTTGATCAAATCTGGGGTAGATGGAGCACGTTTCATGGTTATCATATTATGTCCATTTTAAATATCAATTGAGTCTGAAATGTTGTGGTCTCTCAGGTTCTACTTAACTAATCACTGACTATTAGATATTATGCTCTGTATCCATGGATCAAATTATCAATCCTTTAACAGTTAGATAAGCTATATGATAATATGCCGTCTGTAATTAAATTTGTCTTTGCCATATGGTTTTTGGGGGTGTAATGGGCGGGGGGAGGGTGAACGGGTGGGTTTTGAAGGGCATTGCCAGTTGAGTGATTTCTCAATGTTTATGTGCAATGTTAAAAAAGTATTTTAATAAAAGGTATCTGATTTTTTTTAAAAAAAAAGGAAAGTCGCTTGTGAAAACCCACCAGGGCAAAGTGCACGGTTCTGTATCATGTGGGAAAACATCAAGAAAAGCTCTAGGAAATATCAACAAGCAAGTAATGACCCAGAAGAACGGGCAGCCTCTGAAAGGAGACCGGAAAGTGCCAAAGCCTGCGCCAGCTGTTATACAGGTATAATATATTACCGCAGCTCTGATCATACACCGCTCTTGTGTTCTGCCCTGTACTGATGTACAGACTTGTATCTACATAATCCTAAAATGCCACAGGAACATCTGCAAGAAGATCACATGGCATTTTCTACTATTACAAGTCCCATTATTATCTGTTGGATTAAAGTGGGCTAATATCTGGCTAATCTAGCTGTGTAACGTGTATGGGGGTCTCCTGGCTGCCCTAACAAATGTTCAGTTCAAATACCCGCTCCTTGTTCTCTAGGCACACATTGCTTAGAGGCAGCAGATTACCCTCCTCCCCACAGAACACATGAGAGCTCATCTGTATGTTGGGAGAGATGGCTGCTAGCCAAACAGTGTATGGCCAGACCACAGCTATGCCACAAGGGCTTGGCTGACTCCTTTTCAGATCATATATGGAGAACCTAATGGTAAATACTGGATAAATGAAGCTTGTGACCTGGTTCCCGTTCCCCACTAGGTTTCTGACACTTCTGATAAGACAGACGAGCAGCAGTACCCCGACATTGAGAAGTTTGTTCCCTACAATCCTGCAGGTAACTCTTCCACACCTTGCTGTACCTATTGCCTGCCATTAGCCACTTGCCTTTACATTTAATTTTGAGCATCAGAATCAATTCTAATATTTGCACCTGAAGCTGGATGGGGTTAGTGAATTTGTCACCAGGATTTTGCTGCCCCATCTGAAAGCAGCATGATTTAGGGGCTGAGACCCTGATTACAGTGATGGATCACTTGGTGCAGTTCAGAGTAACTGTGTCTGCTGCAGATCTACAAATGCTCTGAATGCTGGGCTCTGTATAACCCCACCCACACCACTGATTGGTAGCTTTCTGCCTATGCACAGTGTATAGAGCTATCCATCAGTTGTGGGGACAGGGTTGGACTACATGGCAGCAGCTTTACTAGTCCTCTGGTGGCAGTCTCCTGCTGGTGGAGGATCACTTATCAAAACTACAGCAGTCAGCCCAGAAAGCAACACGTCTCTGGAATTGGGGATCTTTGTCCCCACGTTGTGCTACTCTCACATCAGGTGGCAATAAACCTGGTGACAGATTCCCTTTAAATGCAGTTTAGGGCCATCTCTGTTACACTCTTACTCTCTATTAGCTGCAATGTCCCATCTGCCTAATGCAGCCACAGATCTCATGGCTGCAGTATCCGGATCTTCAGAAACTCGCTGACATCGTGTCAGTTAATCCAATGAGTGTTTGCAGTGACAGCAATGTCTGTTAGCTGGGCTTCTGCTGCTGCTCAGTTGTGGAGGAGAGCAGACAGATGTCAGTGTGGTGTTCGGAGGCTCCTGGGGCCCCTGCATGTGACATCAGGAGTGCCAGAGATCCAGAGTGTGGTCTTGGGCTCCACTATATAGGTGGGACTCTGCAGCTATTTGGGGGTGGGGAGAGGAGGGCACAACACTGACGTGTGCAGTGAAGGTGGTTCAAGTTCATTGATGCTAGATGACCCATTTTGGTGCATTGAGCCCAAAGGTAAACTAGGAATGCCAAAGAACCAATCAAGAACAACCGAACAAAATAGTCAAATTCTGCATAAATAGGAAATCTACTTAACCGTGTATTCATTAAAGGTTTTTTAGAGTGACACCATAGAGACAGGCGCTCACACCAGTGTACATACAATAGTTAAAATACAAAAATATAGACTAGATCTCACAGACACAGGGCAAAGTGTGTGGTATGGAATCCAATATATAATGTATCAGAGCAAAGATTATAGATCTAACCATGCAATAGCTCTGTCCAAGAGTAATTGAATAAATCTACTATATGACAAGATAAGAGTGCTTGTGCATAATCCAAATAGGGATTCCCAACACAGGAAGTATGTAAAGGTGCTTAGTGCATATCAAGGTCGGTAGTGAATAAAGCATTAGTACCTGTGTGGTCCAGAGACTTGTGTGGAGCCCACCCAAGTGTTGGGAATCCCTATTTAGATTATGCACAAGCACTCTTATCTTGTCATATAGTAGATTTATTCAATTACTCTTGGACAGAGCTATTGCATGGTTAGATCTATAATCTTTGCTCTGATACATTATATATTGGATTCCATACCACACACTTTGCCCTGTGTCTGTGAGATCTATTCTATATTTTTGTATTTTAACTATTGTATGTACATTGGTGTGAGCGCCGGTCTCTAGTGTCACTCTCTTACCTAACCGTGTATTCATTAAAGGTTTTTTCCTATTTATGCATACATTTTCTATATTCGGTTCTTGATTGGTTCTTTGTAATTTCTTCCAAACTGTCCTGTCCACATGTCTGGTGAATGTGTGAATTTCTAACTAGCACACATGTTGGTGTAGTATTTACAGAGATTTTAGTGCCGTATCTTACTACAATCTAGGAATGCCTCCTAATCTTAAGCACCACATTAAAGCCCTTTTAAACCATAAGATATGAGTGGACTTGCAGCAAGATTGCTGGGTATCTTTGAGCAGCCAGTTGCTTATTCCTTTACCAAAGATCAACCTATGCTAAAACTATATTATATATTTTTTGCCTTGTAGATTTTGAGACCTTTGATGTCCCAGAAGAACATAAACTGAGTCACCTCTCCCTGGCTGGTGTCGGTCTTATAGCTAATGTGAATGATGCTAAAAGGTTTGCGTCTCTACTAAGCCTAGAGCCGGCCCTCATGGACATCCCTGCACTTAGTTGGGTGTCAGGTAGGTGATTATAATTGAAATGGCAGATAAGATGGTGAAAGCCAGCCTTACTCTGCAGAGATCACTACACATCATGGTACTGTCATCAATACGGGTGACTGCAGTTCTGACACCTTCATACCAAGCACTGTAAAAGCCTAAAACCATTTGGTGAAAACAGTGACTGCCAGCAGTTAGATATGACGCCAGAATTATGGTGCAAATACTTTAATAACACCAGTCTGGATGAATCAGAGCCCCGTTGTTTTGCCATGCAGGGTTTACCGCTCGCTCCCTTTCCCCTGCACTGTCACTGCTGCAGCCTATAACTAGCAGCAGGGGAAGGAGTACAGCTGATGGGGTTAAAATTGTCACCAGGTGATTGCCCCTACATTGTGCTGCACTCAGATGGGATAGCAGAGACCCTGATTCCTGTGGTCATAAAAATGACAGCAAGCGACATCACTTTTCTCTGTCTAGCAGTTCTCTGAATGCTGAGCTCTGTGTAACCCCACCATTAATTGTACCCATGGTCAAAGCTGCTAATCAGTGATGAGGATGAGCTCTGTAGGACTACATGGCAGCAGGTTTACTAGTCCTCTAGTGGTGGTCTCCTACTGATAATTATTGATATTTATCAACGCTACACTAAGCAGTCCGATAAGTGTCACACCGCTGGAATCGGTCGCTCAGATTAGGTCCCAAAATCCTGATGGCAGATTCCATTTAAGTAGTAATCTCGGCCATGTTGGTAACAGGCTACAATCCTCATCCATGTCTAGACTGGTGGGCTGGGTTTTGAGTGACTTGACCATTAGCTTCCTTGTTCTCCTCACTCTCCCCATATAACTGTTATCCAGTGTCACTAGCCTCATTCCCTACAGCAGGGGTCCGCATTCTGGGGCTCAGACCCCCCGTGTGCCTTACAGCTGGGTGCATTTACATCAGGTCTAGCGAACAGCCATAAAGAGCAGGTCTCCAGATGGTGACTTGTGAAGAACCCTGCAAAGAACAGCAGATCTGGATGTGTAGATGGGTGGGAAGCTTGAGAGAAAATGATACTGCCGGTTAGAGGGCGCTTGAAGCTAGAGGTGATGGGAGAATACCTGATGGGGTCACATCCAGGGGTACTCATTAAGTATACCTCCTATAACGGTGGGGGCACCGGATCTTTAACTGCCGTTATATGCTTAATGTGGGTCATTGGACACCACTGAATTGCTATATAGCAGGTCAAATAGGTTTTCTACACTAGTCAAAATAACTTTGTATTCCAGATGCTGCTGACAGTCTTCCATCTTTCCTTGCCATGCTGGAAGAGATCGCTGTGGAGATGCCCCTGACTGACTGAACAGTTTAAACAGTGAAACGTCACTTATTTATTTGTCCTCCATTTTGTTAGTGCGCTTGTTCTTAAATAATAAAAAAAAATGTTTTAATGAATGTATTGCTTGTTACATATATTGAAGGATGGCATTACAGTTGGGAATTTCTACTCTACTTCTGCTAAAGTGTAAATTCACCATGTGTTGGAGGAATGTAGCTTTTCCGGAGCCGTGTATACAGTGCTGGCCAAAAGTATTGGCACCCCTGCAATTCTGTCAGATAATACTCAGTTTCTTCCTGAAAATGATTGCAATCACAAATTCTTTGGTATTATTCTCTTCATTTAATTTGTCTTCAATAAAAAAAACACAAAAAGAATTGTCCTAAAGCCAAATTGGATATAATTCCACACCAAACCTAAAAAAAGGGGGTGGACAAAAGTATTGGCACCCTTTGAAAAATCATGTGATGCTTCTCTAATTCGTGTAATTAACAGCACCTGTAACTTACCTGTGGCACCTAACAGGTGTTGGCAATAACTAAATCACACTTGCAGCCAGTTAACATGGATTAAAGTTGACTCAACCTCTGTCCTGTGTCCTTGTGTGTACCACATTGAGCATGGCGAAAAGAAAGAAGACCAAAGAACTGTCTGAGGACTTGAGAAACCAAATTGTGAGGAAGCATGAGCAATCTCAAGGCTACAAGTCCATCTCCAAAGACCTGAATGTTCCTGTGTCTTCCGTGCGCAGTGTCATCAAGAAGTTTAAAGCCCATGGCACTGTGGCTAACCTCCCTAGATGTGGACGGAAAAGAAAAATTGACGAGAGATTTCAACGCAAGATTGTGCGGATGATGGATAAAGAACCTCGACTAACATCCAAACAAGTTCAAGCTGCCCTGCAGTCCAAGGATACAACAGTGTCAACCCGTACTATCCATCGACGTCTGAATGAAAAGGACTGTATGGTAGGATACTCAGGAAGACCCCACTTCTTACCTCGAGACATAAAAAAGCCAGGCTGGAGTTTGCCAAAACTTACCTGAGAAAGCCTAAAACGTTTTGGAAGAATGTTCTCTGGTCAGATGAGACAAAAGTAGAGCTTTTGGGAAAAAGCATCAACATAGAGTGTACAGGAAAAAAAAGAGGCATTCAAAGAAAAGAACACGGTCCCTGCAGTCAAACATGGCGGAGGTTCCCTGATGTTTTGGGGTTGCTTTGCTGCCTCTGGCACTGGACTGCTTGACCGTGTGCATGGCGTTATGAAGTCTGAAGACTACCAACAAATTTTGCAGCATAATGTAGGGCCCAGTGTGAGAAAGCTGGGTCTCCCTCAGAGGTCATGGGTCTTCCAGCAGGACAATGACCCAAAACACACTTCCAAAAGCACTATAAAATGGTTTGAGAGAAAGCACTGGAGACTTCTAAGGTGGCCAGCAATGAGTCCAGACCTAAATCCCATAGAACACCTGTGGAGAGATCTCAAATGGCAGTTTGGAGAAGGCACCCTTCAAATATCAGGGACCTGGAGCAGTTTGCCAAAGAAGAATGGTCTACAATTCCAGCAGAGCATTGTAAGAAACTCATTGATGGTTACCGGAAGCGGTTGTTCACCGTTATTTTGGCTAAAGGTTGTGCAACCAAGTATTAGGCTGAGGGTGCCAATACTTTTGTCCGGCCCATTGTTGGAGTTTTGTGTGAAATGATCAATGATTTGATTTTTGCTTCATTCTCTTTTGTGTTTTTTCCTTGCAAGCAAATTAAATGAAGATAATAAGACCAAAGAATTTGTGATTGCAATCATTTTCAGGAAGAAACTGAGTATTATCTGACAGAATTGCAGGGGTGCCAATACTTTTGGCCAGCACTGTATATCTCTAATTTAGAACGATGACTGCACTTCACTACAAGCTAATTGTGCTTGAGCATTGTTAAAGGTGATCTCTGAGAAATGTAGATGAATACACATTTAACACCTTCCTCTCTTGCAGTATATTTTAATCACAGGTAAAGTTCCCTGCCTTTAACCCCTTTCTGACATGGTAATACATTCCTGTGCCCTTGGCTTTATTGACCAGGGAGGTATTACGACATGGCGATCGCACACAGGTTGTGCGGGTGTGATAGCCGCCAGGTGTCAGCTGATTCTGACAGCTGGCACTCTGTGCCAGGAGCAGTGCCTGCACCGCTCTCCGCACTTTAACCCCCTAAATGCTGTGAAGACCTTGAGTCTTCCATGGGCATAACACTATTCAGACAACGCAGGGTGAGGGTAAAACAGTGTGGCAATACTTTATTGAACCACCAAACATATAGAACAGTCCCAGCAAACACCCAAGATGCCACAACATTGCACAGTCTCACCCGGCCGCTGGCCCGCCCAGAATAGATCAGCTGCAACTTCGGGACTTCCAGGGCCAGCTACCTCACTAGTGGCTCCCCACTTTTGGCGGGCTGCCACAGAGAGGAGGTAGCAGCAAGCTTAGGAAGCTGACAGTCCACCGAGGTACAGGGCAGGAGACCCGATGGTCCCACCTGGGCTTCTCCAAGAGCTTCAATGGGGTCAGATGACCGGCTGGTCCCAATCTGGCTTCTCCGAACGTCTCCATGGGTTCCAGGTGACCAGAGGGTCCCACCTGGCAACTCCAAACAACATATCCATGGGACTAGATGACTTCATCGTCCCAACCTGGTTCCCCCAAATGTATCCATGGGTTCTCTGATGGTCAATGGAGCAGATCTATATCCTTCCAGTCATGGTCGTATACCCTTAGGCCGGAATCATGTAGAATGCAAATCTGGATTGAGCAATGCTATCCATCTGCTGTCCTGAAGAATGTCTATCTGATTCTCCATGATTCCCTTTTCAGCAGGATAGAAAACCCCTTTTTATATTTATATATGTGGCTAAGGTCATCAGTCACGTGGGGAGGGGGGGTACAGTGCTCAGGTCTCATTGTTTGAGCTAAATCCCCTCCTCTTGTAAATAAACTAGCTGACTTTAGTACAATTGATAATCAGCATATTAACAAACATTGTTTCCAAACCAAGAGTAGTCAATATTGTCAACACAACGATAATAGTGTATTTCTCTTGGCTTAACAAATTTAGAAGTCTGGCTAATTAAGATTAGAAGCTGTGTGGTCACAAAAGCGATAAAAAGTCATGTGCCCAATAATGGTACCAATAAAAATGTCAACTTGTCCAGCAAAAAAACAAGTCCTTACATGACTGTCAGCCAAAATATGGAAAAAAGTTATAGCTCTCAAAATATGGCGATGCAAAAACTAGTCTCTGCAGGAAAAAAAAAAGCCTCCCAAAGATCGCAGTATAGCTGGGCTCACATTTATCCTGCTCTGAACGCTTATGCCGGGGTATCAGTGTAAATCTCTGAAATACGTGCTTCAGATGGAACCCTCGGCGGAAGATTCCCTGTAAGGAGGCAAATGGAGACGCCCTCTGGCCTGTGATCCCACGGTGTCCGTCTTTTCATTAGGCATGCATAAAAGTGCCTTCGGCCACAGTTTTGTGAACCTCCTTTATTTAAAAAAAAAGAATAAAAAAAAAAATGCTCGCTACTTCAGTTTGCATCGGGTGCTTGGGTATGCACTGAGTATCATGTTTAAAATCCTGAGTGTGCAGTAGATAAAGCAAACCTCTGCTAAATGAAGGTATTCAGAAATAGGAATAGTTTGTAAATGTTTTATTACATTTCTTGGAGAACCCTTTTAAGCTTTTCACACACAATCTTGCAGACTAATCCTGCAAACAGGCTGCCAAGCAAGGAGCAAAACGCTCAATGGGGTGAAATGATCTGAGCAGCACAAAAGTCATTTTCAGCAGTGCGTCATCCTGTGTAATCAGTAAGTATCCCAACACAAATGATGCCGTCCACTATAATACGCCCTTCCGAATAGATCTACCCGAAAGAAAGAAAGGGGAGCAGAGAGATGCGTCTAAGGATTAATCCAAATAAAATCTGATTCTTTATTGAAACATTAGCAATATAAAATTGATATAAAGGAGAAGTGACAGAGTGCCACACCACCACAGGTATACAGGTTCCCACAAGCAGCAAACAATAATTATAGGACAGCGATCCAATGGTAGAACAGCCCCAAATTCATGCACTCCTCACTCAGTAATCAGGGCATAAACCGCTCCAACAAATAGAGAAAATACAGAGGTATAAAAGGCAGGCCAATCAGTATCAGACGGTATGAACTATGCTTCAAGTTAGAAAAAGGTAATTTTTATATATAGACCATCAGATATACGATTAGACCTATCACCTAAATGTAAACATATATAACCTGATGAAACAGCTATAGTATCAAGAGGGACAAAAGGAATGATTTCATAAATCCAGTAAAGATGACAAGTAATTCTCAGGGGAAACAAAATACATACATAGTGTGTAATCATATACAACCTGGTGGCGGGATGTAGGTACCCCCTGAGGAAGCCGACGCAAAACGCACGTTGGGGTAACGTACATCCCACCACCAGGTTGCACAATAATTCTGCTATGTTTAACTGTTCAAGCAAAGTGGATGTGATTTCATGAGACGTGCGCCCGCTATTAGAATTCAACAAATAGTATTTTATGTTATTTATAAGTTAGTATTTATCTATATTCCTGTCTCTTCACCTGTTTTTGCAAGTGTTCTTCCTTTCCCATTTCTTTCTTTGCTTTTCCCATACCTTTTCTTCCCCTCCTACCTTTTTAAATGTTTTATATATAAGGTATCTTATATGTATATCGTAACTCCTTTCTCTTGCTTATCTTGTCCATACCAATCTTTTCCATTTTCCCTCTATCCCTTTAATTTTTTCTTTTTCCTTAATTTTCTTTAATAAACTATATTTTTCCTTCCCCCTTCTCATCCTTAACCCTTTATTTTGCCTATATCTTTCATCCCTTTAAATTTTGCTTTTATTTTGTTCTTGTTTGCTTCTATATAACTGTGTATTTATAATATTTATCCCCTCCTTTTTCTTTACCCCATTTATGTAAAAAATCCTTAATAAAAACTACTTTACCAAAAAAGGCGCTCACTGTGCACCCAAGGACGCTGCTGCGGTTTTGGTGCTTTTTTTTCTCTAGATGCTTCTATGTGGAGCCTAAAAAAAAAGGCAGATACTATATTAAGTGCAGAATCAGTTTTTCTATACTATTAAAAGCACATTAAAAAAAGCGGCTTCACACCTGCACCAAAAATGCATCAAATAAGGGGGAGAAGATTGTTATTGCGTAGTTTGGTGTGGACATCTGCTGAAAACAAAAAACACAGTATTTCTGCAACGTGTGAACTCGCCCTTACAGAAACAAAAAAAGTCATATGTCATGTAGTGAAGCTACATAAAGATGAGAAAGTTCTGGCGGCTCCGACTGTGAATGAAGGAACAAAAAATAATTCACAGGTCCCAACTAGAGAGGAGCAGGACGCACAGATGACGTTGCGCTGCCCCGGGTTTTCAAAAGCCGCCGGAGACACCGGAAGATAAGAGACTCGCGGCCTCCTGTCCAGCCGCCCAGTACCACTCATCTGGACGCTGGACCAGAGACCCGTGAATTGATCCGCTCATCTCTAGTCCCAACCATCCCGGACACAGCAGCCAGTCCCAGATTTGGGTCTTCGCCCTGCAGTCTCAAGCGTCTGCTGAGTCCCTCACTGCCAGAGCCCCTCTGACAACTCTTCCTGCCGGGGGATAAAGATAATGGTAAATGGCTGTGGATTGGGGTGTGGCCAGGGGCCAAAAATTGCCGTGCCGTGCCACATGATGTGTCCCTCTTTCGGTTATTCAAAAGTTGGGAGGTATGGTAACGTCATCTCTTAACCATCTAACATAATGTAAGTGTTGTATCTAATCTACGGTGGTGTACCGACTATTATAACAATGTAGCAAACCCTATTCCTAGTGTCAGAAAACCTGGATAACGTGTTACTTATTCACTGTAACAGGCTCTAAGTGAAGATGGTCTTTAATGTGCCTTTTTGGCTTGCACCACCCATGGTATCACCACTGTGTGTGTAATGTATACTTCGCAGATACAGAGGATTATAATGTAAAAGTCAGTTTATTTGAGATAAACTTGAGTCAAACTGGCGTTCAGCAGATTAATCTGAATAATCTGTAATTGTTTTTGCTATGTATACCCCTTTCACATCATGGAATAAATGGCGCTATAATAAATAAGAATAATTAATGTGCTGTAATATATTTCTGGGATCGTTTCACAGAAACCAGCCTGAGGGGTCTGGTGGCTTTTGGGCAGCTGATCTGCTCTCAGGATGTCCCCAGGGCAGGCTGTGGAGTCTACGGAAGCTGCAGCAACAAGCGGCTGACCAGAGGTTCCTTTTGAAATAACATGAAGGGGATGATTAATGGAAATCAATGAGTCTACAGTCATATTCTGTTCCTCTAAGATCTAGATATTAACATGTAGTTTAATGATAGGTGGCATTGTGGAGAAATCCAGGTCTTTGTACCGCTGCCTGCAGGTAGTAACGGTTTAAGGGGCTGGAGCGATTGCCAGTTGATGAGAGAATCCTAGGAAATTCTGTAGTCACCGTGCCTTCATGGCACTGCACCAGAGCACAGCTTGGCATACTAAGTGGTGACGAGCCGCCTGAGGCCTGTGCCTAGTTTCCTTTGGTGGCCCCTGTAATATCAGCACTTAGTATCTGATTCATCAGGACTTAAGCCTGGTTTAGAAGTTATTCCAAAATGTTGCAACACTTGGAATTTCCTTGCTAATTCTGGCCAGATATGCCAAAGTGAGCAGAGGAAGGGCGGGACGGGGCATGTGGAAGCCCACGCGACAGATTCTTTAAAAATTCACTTTTGTGGCATAACCTTACACCAGAAATGTCCTCCAGCCCCGCACACCAGTAAGATGTTCATTATGTGGCATGCATCTCTTAACGAATTAGGTGCATTTACTCCTGCTCACCCATCATTAAGACTTGTGAACACAACGCCAGGCTTAATGAATGGGGCCCTTAATGTACTGGGGGTGGGGGGTTAATGGGAAGAATACTGTTAGAGTAGAATGGAGCAGCACTGGAACAAGAAAAATGTGCATTATTATCTTGTAAAATGTTTCCTTTTATTGGACATCATAGGATCGATGGCTGGTATAATGGGGCATTATGACTTAGGGCAATGTGGCTGCAATGAAACAATATGGCTGTGGGCACTATAAGCGTTATTTTGAGGCACTATTAGGTCTATTCTTCAAACAGTTTCTAGAGTAAAAATACTTGAACTGTCATAAGATTTTTGTGCACTTTTGATGTTATTGCGCCAGTCCAGCCCAGCCCAGCTTCGCCAACTTATTGATATGTATGGGAAATAACGACCGTGACATACAGTTGCACCAAATTCATTCACCCCTGAGCCTGTTTTCACCTTGCTGACCAGTGTCACTTTATGTTTTAATAATTCTGGAACTCTTCAACCAATCCCAGTTATTCTGAGATTGTTTCTCCGTGACACATTGTAATTTATGTTAGTCATAAATTTAGGTCCAAAGTTTTTTTTGCATTTGTTAGTGAAAATATCGGAATTTTCTCGAAAATGTAGAAAATTTTGCAATTTTCACACTTTCAATTTTTATATCCTTAAAGCAGTTAGTCATGCTGTACAAAGTAATTTCTAAATAACATTTCCCATGTATCTACTTTACATCTGCATCATGTTTTATTTATTTTTTTTTAAGAAGTTAGAAGGGTTAAAAGTTTATCAGCAATTTCTAATTTTTCCAACAAAATTTACAAAACTTTTTTTTAGGGACCACATCAGGTTTGATGTGACCTTAAAGGGCCTCTAACACAGAAAATGCTCAAAAGCGACATCTTTTTAAAAAATGCATCACTCAAAGCGCTCAAAACCACATTCAAAAAGTTTATTAACCCTTCAGATGCTTCAGAGGAATTAAAGAAACGTGGAAGTAAAAAACGAACATTTTAATTTTTCCCACAAAAAAATGTTCATTTATCCCCAAATTTTACATTTTTACAAGGGTAATAGGAGAAAATAAACCGTTAATTTTTTCTGTAATTTCTCATGAGTACGCCGACAACCCATATGTGGTGGACAACTACTGTTTGGGTGCATGGCAGTGCTCGGAAAAGAAGGCGCGCCATTTGACTTTTGTAGTGCAAAATTGGCTGGAATAGATAATTCACACCATGTCGCGAGTGCAGAGCCCCTGATGTGTCTAAACAGTCGAAACCCCCCCACAAGTGACCCTATTTTGGAAACTACACCCCTCAAAGAATTTATCTAGAGGTGTGGTGAGCAGCTTGAACCCACAGGTATTTCCAGGTACTTCACAGAATTTTATAACGATCCGTGTAAATGAAAAATTACATTTTTCCAACAAACATGTTCCTTTTGCCCCAAATTTTTCATTTTCACAAGATTAACAAGAGAAAATGGACCATACAATTTGTTGTGCAATTTTTCCTGAGTACCCCATGTGTGGTGGAAAAATACTGTTTGCGTGCATGGCAGAGCTTGGAAGGGAAGGAGCGCCAATTGAATTTTGTCTGGAACAGATTGTGGATGCCATGTCACATTTAAAAGCCACTGACATGCCAAAACAGCAGAAACCCCATTTTGGAAACTATACCTCTTGAGGAATTCATCTAGTGGTCTCGTGTGCATTTTTAACCCTCGAGCCTCAGAATTGTATAACTTTGGGCTGAGTCAATGGAAAATTACCATTTTTTCCTCTAAAATGTTACTTTGGCCTCAAGTTTTCAATTTTCAAAAGGCATAATAGGAGAAAATGGATCATCAGGGTTTCCATCTAAATCTCCAAATGATGATTCAGATGAAACCACGAGTGATCCATTCACTATAATGAGGCAGCAGAGATATTCTGGACTCCATCTGGTCTCTGTTCAGTGTTGTTCTTCCTTTCAGAAGTGCACAAAACTGTTGTCAACCGCCTAAAAAGACGGACACCGCCGGATCATAGGCCAGACAGAGTCCACAGTGCCACCATCTGCCTCATTATAGGGAATCTTCCCCCCAGGGGTTCTGTCTGAATCGTGTATTTCAGAGATTTACACGTAAACCCCATTGTAAGCGCTCAGTGCAGAATAAATGTGCGCCGAGCATTTCTGCGATTTTTGGGAGGCTAAATGAACAAATCAACAGCAGGTGAAGAATTTGTTTTATTTATTTTTTACGCCGTTCCTCGTGTGGTATAAGTGATTAGACAACTTTACTCTCTGGGTCGGTGCAATTGCAGCGATTACAGCAATCGCTTCATGTTTGGCAGCTGTCACACACTAAAAGATGCTTTTTTTTTTTGAGAACTATAATTTTTCTACATTTCTGCCAACAGTCATGTGAGGGCTTATTTTTTGCGGGATGAGTTGGCGTTTTCATTGGTACCATTTTCGGACACATGATATTTTTTGATTGCTTTCTTTTCCAATTTTTGGGAGGTAGAATGAACAAAAACAGAAATTGTTAACTATTGTGACAGAATAGATGAGGTTGTTCCAGACGCGGCAATATGTTAACTTTTTTGTTTATTTTTGTTTTTACATAAAAATATGTATTTATGGGTATAATTTTTTTTATTCCTTTTTCATTATTTTGTGATTTTTAAATAAAATATTTTTAATATTTTTTTATTCTTTTTTTTTTTCTTAGTTCCTCTATGGGACTTTAACTTTTAGCAGTCTGATCACTGGTATAATGCATTGCAATGCACTACCATTGCAATGCTTTATACCTGTTTGAGAAAAACATGCGTATGTGTCTTTTTATATAATGTATGTAAACATCTGGTTTCAACTGTATGTCCGTAGGAGAGGAAAGTGAAGCCAGCGCTGAATGTCACGTCAAAGATGGCTGCCCTCCTATTATATAAATCTCACTTTAACTCCACCACCAGCCTATCACATTCCTAGTTCCACATCCAACCTCCATATCAAACCCAGTAATAAATCCTTGTCATGACCTCAATAAACCCAGCCTTTTTGAGGCCTAGTTCTGTACGGCCATTAATAATGCACTGGTGTAAATAATATGTGTGAGGTAAATTGTGTGGAAAACCGGATTGTAATCAAGCTATGATTTCTTCAATTGGACTGCAATGTCCTGGACCATACGACTTGTACCAGTCATGTGACTTATGCTGCCCCAGGACTACAGCCATATTGGCCAAAGCTGTGATATCACAGAGGCACATACCAGCATGTGGAAGCATGGCGACATAGCGATGACATCACAATGGCAGGTGCCGGAATGTGCAATCTATGACAGCGATGACATCACAATAGATGCCAGCTTGTGGAATCTTCATGACATAGTGATGACATCACAATGGCAGGTGGCTACATAAACAGGAGCGCAGCTCAGGTGCTTTGCACTCGCTCACTGCAGGTGAGAGGAGACACACGGGAGCTCACAAACCACAAGGAAGGCAAGAAGAATCGACTGGAGAATAGGGACAGGAGAAGCCAAGAAGAACAGAATAACCCGCTTCTTAGGCTTCACTGAGCCATGACAAGACTGACAGGATGGAAGCGGAGGAGGAGACCCAGGACCCAGTCACATCCACCTGACTGATGAGAAAGGTGAGAAATTATGTAGATTATGTAGCAGCATTACAACTATTCTCGTTACCCATAGCAACCAGTCAGAGCTCAGCTTTTATTAAAGGGGTATTCCCATCTCCAAAATCCTCTCCCAATATGGAGTAGGTGTAATAATATTAGCAAATACATCCGATTAGAAATGTAGAATAGTTTTTCTGATTCGCTATGTCACTTCCCTCATGTGCAGGTGTGTCGCGCTGCGTTGTGCACGCGGGAGCTTACCCGGAACCGGATCTGTGGAGGGTTGTAGTCTTGTGGCGGTGACCCGGTCCGTGCCCAGGGAGTCAAACTAGACGGCAGTCTATTAGTAGTAAATAGTTGATGACTACGCCACCCGTTGAGTGCAGCCAGGGAGCTGCTGCTGCAGGGCAGACCGCTGAGGCCGGTGGTAGGATTGTGCAGCGTGATAGTATAACCCCCAACGGGAGGGGTATGGCCTCAGGGCAGCCGACGTGGATGATGGGGGTAGCAGGAACCACTCAGAGACGGTACGGTGTAGTTCAGGGTCTTTACTGGTAACAACGATAGACCCTCCCGGAGTACTTGCTAGCAAACGGGGCCTGGTCAGTCTTTGAGCAGATGGGATCTCCCCTGGCCAGGCGTAGTTGTAGGCCTCCCAAACTGACTGTACTCTTCTGGCTACCTTGCTAGAAGCTGATGTAAGTAGCCCACGTCCCTGAGTGTACCGTGTGGTGCTCACCCGTATGGCCGGTGACTCGGGGCCTTCTAATGGCTTCCGCTCCACGATGGCGGTGCTGGTCCCACGCGTGTGACCGTGCCTTCGGGCTTCTGGGCCAGAGGATCTGAAATCCCCTGCCTGACGGATTCTGCTGCTGGGTAGGAGTTAGTCCCCACAGCCTCGGACTCCGGGTCCGGTAAAGAATCTTCTTAGTCAGGGCGAGCTCTGCAGCTGCCAGCCCCTGACTCCTTGTAACTCTGCTGTTTCCTATGCTGCTTCTTGTCTCCACTCTCCTTGTCTGACTAACCCTGCCTCAGCCCAGGGTTTATACAGGGGAAGTTCTTCCCCTCCCAAGACTGGGCAGGAGGTGTGGCATGCACAGGATCCCTGACCAAAGGACCTCCCACCTGCTCTCAGACGTAATATCTCTATCACTGTGGCAACCAGACCCCTGGGGTGTCACATTCCCCCCTAGTGAAATTTAGTACTCCGGGACAAAACACTTTTTAGAAAAATATACCAAGGTATAACAATAACAATAAAATACAATAAGGAAACACAATAAGATGGTCACGGCATATCCGCAACCGGGTGTAGTCTTTGAAGAAAAGCAAAGGTGTCCATTTCACCAACACAGGGAGACGTAACCAGGTAGGGGTCTGTCCTACCCCGAGTCCTTAACAGTCTCTAGTCCATCCTGGGTTACGCTCCAACTATATACAAGGATTCCCGGTAAATCCACCAAGGTTTCCTAAAAACAACTGGAAACACAAAATTATACACAAGCAACAATACACAGATAAACATAAATAAAACTATTTTTACACTTCAAATTCTCCAGCGTGCGGGTAACTGGCCTCTAGTGGCCCTAGTGGACCTGCGGAGCTGACTGTCTGGCCCTGAACTACAGGGTGTAGGAGCTGTCAAGGGTAAACTGGGCAGCTGTCTACTGGCTCTTTGTCTCACTAGGGGTACGGCAGGCTCACTATAAGCAGAGGGTTGATTCTCCTGTTCTACTTGTGTGGAGTCTTCTGCCTCCTGGACCGGCTGTTCTTCCAGCTCTACCCGTTGCTCCGTAGGTTCTTGGGATGATGGTTGGAGGAAGGTGAGTACGGGTACCACAACTGCACCATTGACTTGAGTCCAAGACCGAGGGAAGTCCCCGAGCACGGTACTAACCATATCTTCCCTTTCTCCCACGGGTCGATGGTCTTCTTGTTCCTCTTCAGGGTTCCTCAGTTGTTCGGGACACTTCTTCAGGTGGTCCCGGGATACAATGGCTGTGGTTTCCCCTCCGTCTTTACTGATGGTACAGACCTTCGGGTTCTCGTGGCTTGAGGGCAGTACGGTGTACGGGTCCTTCTCCCACTGGTCATCCAACTTGTGGAGCCGTCTTTTCCTCTTCAAGACCTGCTCTCCGGGTACCAGGGGAACAGCGGGAGCATACTGGTTGTAAGTCTTCTCTTGTCTTTCCCTAGCCTGACAGAGACTTCGCTCCACGCTCTCCTGTACTCTCCGGTACTGCTGCTGCCTCTCTGTGTCCCAGTCTGTTTCTGGTGAAGTGTCCTCAGGTGTCAGGACTCCCATTTCCAGGTCAACAGGTAACTTACCAGGTCTCGCTCTCATTAGGTAAGCCGGGGTACAGTTGGTGGAACCTACCGGGATGTGGTTGTATAGGTCCACCAGATCGGGCAACTTCTCAGGCCACAGACTGCGTTCTTCCAGGGGCAATGTTTTTAGAAGATCCATTACCACCTGGTTCATTTTTTCACAAAGTCCATTAGTTTGCGGATGGTAGGGTGTCGTCCTTATCTTCCGGCAGCCATACAGATTGCAGAATTCCTGGAAGACCTCCGCTTCAAAGGCAGGTCCCTGGTCCGTCAGCACTTGGTCCGGGTACCCGTGTGGACGGCAGAAGTGCTGCTGGAAGGCCCTAGCTGCTGTTTGAGCCGTTAAGTCCTTGACGGGGACGACAACCAAGAACCGGGAGTAATGATCCACGATGGTTAACGCGTAGACGTAGCCACTTCTGCTTGGGGTCAGTTTTACATGATCCAAGGCTACCAGTTCCAACGGTTGCCGGGTGACGATGGACTGCAGGGGAGTCTTCTGGCTGGCCCGGTCCTTCCTTCTCAGATTGCACGGGCCACAGTCTCTGCACCACTTCTCGATGGTTCCCCTCATGCCTACCCAGTGGAACCGCTCGCGCAGCAGGAACTCCAGCTTTTTCCACCCGAAGTGTCCAGCTCCGTCGTGGTATGCCTCCATCACCATGGCTGCGTCTCTTCGTGGCACCACTACTTGCCAGAGTAGTTCATGCGTCCGGGAGTTGACCATTCTGCGGCACAACTTCCCCTTGTAAAGGAATAGTCGACTCTTCTCCGCCCATAGTTGTTTGGCTTCCTCCGGAGCGTCTGGTTCAAGTCGAGCCTCCGGCCGAGTCAGCATCTCCTTCACCAGTCGGACGGCAGGGTCGCTGTCTTGCGTTTCCGCCCAGTTGTAGTGGGGTAAGGGGTTCAACGTAGCAGCCTGTTTACCCCTTACCCGGTGGGAATACTGGATAGTCCCATGACGGTGGAACGCAGGGAGTTCAACTTCTTCCAGTCCCTCCGGATCTTCTCCTTCGTCCGGCAGGTTGGGCATCCTGGACAGGGCGTCCGCGTTAGTATTGGAGCGTCCTGCCCGGTATTTGATTGAGAACTCGTAGTTGGACAGACGGGCCATCCACCTCTGCTCCAGGGCACCGAGTCTTGCCGTGTCCAGGTGTGTCAACGGGTTGTTATCCGTGTATACGGTGAACCGGGAAGAAGCGAGGTAATGCCTAAAGCGCTCGGTGACTGCCCATACCACGGCCAGGAACTCTAGCTTAAATGAGCTGTAATTCTCGGGGTTCCTTTCGGTGGGTCGCAGTTTTCGGCTGGCATAGGAGATTACTCGTTCTCTCCCCTGCTGAATCTGGGACAGTACGGCTCCTAGCCCGATGTTACTGGCGTCGGTGTAGAGGATGAAGGGCTGGCTATAGTCCGGGTACGCCAAGATTTCATCCCCCGTGAGGGCCATCTTCAGCTGGCGGAAGGACTCTTCTTCTAGCTCTTCCCATTTGAAGGGCGGCTTCTGGTTCTTGGCCTTCCGGGACTGGCCTATCAGGAGGTCCTGCATAGGCGCTGCCTTTTTGGTGAAACCGGGAATAAACCTTCGGTAGTAGCCTACCAACCCTAGGAACTGCCGCACTTCTTTTACGCTGGAGGGGCTTGGCCATCCCTTAATTGCGGTGATCTTATCGGGGTCGGGAGCCACTCCGTCAGCGCTCACCACGTGTCCCAGGTATTGCACCTTTGGTTTCAGGAGGTGACACTTGGAGGGTTTCACCTTTAGGCCGTAACTCGCCAGAGCTTCGAACACCTCCGCCAGGTGTTTCAGGTGGTCCTCATAAGTTTTGGAGTATACGATGACATCGTCCAGGTACAACAGGACCGTCTCGAAGTTTCTGTGGCCCAGACAGCACTCCATTAATCGTTGGAAGGTTCCTGGGGCGTTGCAGAGTCCGAATGGCATGCAGGTGAACTCGCTAAGTCCCATCGGGGTGGTGAATGCGGTCTTCTCCCGGTCCGCCTCTGCTACAGGAACCTGCCAGTACCCGCTAGTGAGATCCAAGGTAGAGAAGAAGTTAGCAGATCTTAAAGCAGCCAATGACTCCTCTATCCTTGGTAAGGGGTACGCATCCTTGTGTGTGATACGGTTGATTTTCCGGTAATCTACACACATCCTCATGGTGTTGTCTTTCTTTTTGACTAAAACTAGTGGGGCTGCCCAGGGGCTACAGCTATCCCGGATTACCCCAGCCTCCTTCATGTCTCTAAGCATCCCCTTGGCGTGTTGGTAATGTGCAGGGGGTACGGGTCGATACCTCTCTTTTATGGGAGGATGATCTCCCGTGGGGATGCGGTGTTCTACCCCCTTGACTCGCCCGAAGTCTAACGGGTGTTTACTAAACACTCTCTCATACTCTTGAACCACCCGATAGACTCCTTGTTTCTGATGTGAGGGAGTGGAGTCAGTACCCAGATGTAGTTGCTGACACCAGTCCTCCATGTCTTTCTTAGAGCCGTTACCTTCCTCCGGGTGAGATGGAGGCAAGGGTTCCACAGATTGTATAGAATTTTGATTAGTGGTATATAATTTGGCTACCGTGGCATACCGGGGCAGGTACACTTCCCTCTCCCCGATATTTATTATGCGAACGGGCACCCTCCCATGGCGTACATTGACCACCCCCCGTGCTGTCAAAATGGTGGGCCTACTGTCTGAGTAAACTGGTTCTACCATTGCCTGGTAATCTCTACCTCTCAGACCAATAGCTGCCCGGCACCAAATCATCATTTCACTTTTTGGGGGCATGGCAATAGGAAAAGGGTCACACATTCTTACGCTACCAATCTCACCGCCGGAGAGTTCCACTTGTTGCCGTTGCATCAGTGCCCGGATCTCTTTCTGGAGCACCCGCTGCTCGCCGGAGCTGGCGTTCTTGGCAACCTGCTGTAAAAGGAAAATCACCTCTGCAAGACAATTTTCAATTACGTTAGTTCCTAGAGTTATTTTTGGGTGACTCTCATGTTTATCAATATCTACAATGATCAGTCCCTGTGCGGCCAGTTCGACTCTACCGATTTTGAGGGTCACCTCTTTAAATCCGATCTGTGGCACGGGCTGGCCATTGCTGGCGATGATACTCAAGTTGTCGTCAGGGTAGCGGGTAATATCTGAGTCATTCCAGTACTGCTTGAAGAGCACGTACGGGATGGTGGTGACCTGTGACCCGGTATCCAGTAGGGCACTCATGGGAATGCCATCCAGTACCACAGGCAAGACTGGACGTCCTCCCACATATCTGTCGCGCCAGTTCGATGGGCCTGGTGATCTTTTTCCTGGGGGTTGGCCCTCTACCCCAGGTTGTGCCCGTTTAAAGAACAGTACCTTTCCATATGTCCGGGTTGATTGCAGCGGCGGCAGATGGGTCGTCCGTCCTCGCTGTATCGGTCACTGGGTCTTCCTCTGGCCGGTGGGGTCCTCCTTGGTCGACGCCACGGGATGTCCTCCGGTCCGGATGCCAGCTGGATCTTCCCTGGGGTGGAAACCTGTAAAGACTGCACAGTTCGGGTTAGCGCAGCAACGCTCTTAGCTAGCTCTTGGACCTGATGGTGTAGGTCTGGAGCCGGGTCATTGTCCAAAGCCTGCGCATCAGCTCCCACAGGCCCTGCCGACAAGGGCGCCGCCTCCTGGTGGTAAGTGATAGCTGGGCGCCTGTGGGTCACAACGCCACCCGGTGCTGGTTCTCGGAGCACCCGGATAGCTCTATCCTTGAACTGTGCAAAGTCCAGATGGGGATCCTGTAAGGCCATTGCCCGCAACTGGGTTCGGTGGGCATTGCAATATAAACCCTCTATAAATTGTTCAGTCAACAGCCTGTCCTCGTTTCCCACCCCATCAGGGTCGGTCTGCTTTATGGCCCTCAGGGCCTCTTGTAGGTTTAGTGCATAGTCCCTTATACTCTCATGCGCTCGCTGCTTGCACCCGTAGAATCTAAGCTTAATCTCGGCTGAGGTGCGGGTATCAAAGGTGTCCTTCAGCCGGGTTAGTATCCCTGCGACAGTCTTCCTCCCAGGTGGCCAGGATTTTACTTCCCTTTTGGCTGCCCCGGTTAGTTGGGCCACCAGGATGCTCACTTTTTGCTCTTCTGTGAGGGGGTACACCTGGAAGAGGCTATCCAGCTTTTCTCTAAAGTCATGCAGGGTATGTGACTCCCCTGAGTACTGGGGTAGCCAAGCTGCTCCCGGGATATAGGGCATGGTGAAGGGCATAACTGCAGCAGCGGTAGCGCTGGCGGGGGTTGAGGCAGTGAAGCTCTCCTCCGTATCCGACATCTTCCTCCCCCCTAGTGGACCGTGGCCTACCTTGCGATGATCCTCTTCCGTAGGCCGCGGCTCCGCAGTGGATCGTCAGGGTTGAGGACCTTCCGTCGCGCTCCTGTGACGTCGGCGTCTGCTGGGCTCCTTCCAGGACCTTACGCAACGTCCGGACGTGAGGCGGGGCTTCAGTTCTCGCGTGCTTTCGGAGTCCACGCCCCTCTTCTTCCCGCGCGGCGTCCTCAAGATGGCGTCCAATGGCGGGAAAACTCCACGGATGGCGGGAAGAAGGTCGAAGATGGCGCCGGATGGCGGGAAAACTTCGCGGATGGCGGGAAGAAGGTAGAAGATGGCGCCGGATGGCGGGAAACCTTCACCACTGGTAAGTTTGAACAGTCTTTGCTTTTCAGGCACGCAGTACCCGGTGCTTGCGGGCACGAAATCCTGCCGACTACGCCAAAGTTGACGCGCCCCTGGGCCTGTGTCGCTCTGCGTTGTGCACGCGGGAGCTTACCCGGAACCGGATCTGTGGAGGGTTGTAGTCTCGTGGCGGTGACCCGGTCCGTGCCCAGGGAGTCAAACTAGACGGCAGTCTATTAGTAGTAAATAGTTGATGACTACGCCACCCGTTGAGTGCAGCCAGGGAGCTGCTGCTGCAGGGCAGACCGCTGAGGCCGGTGGTAGGATTGTGCAGCGTGATAGTATAACCCCCAACGGGAGGGGTATGGCCTCAGGGCAGCCGACGTGGATGATGGGGGTAGCAGGAACCACTCAGAGACGGTACGGTGTAGTTCAGGGTCTTTACTGGTAACAACGATAGACCCTCCCGGAGTACTTGCTAGCAAACGGGGCCTGGTCAGTCTTTGAGCAGATGGGATCTCCCCTGGCCAGGCGTAGTTGTAGGCCTCCCAAACTGACTGTACTCTTCTGGCCACCTTGCTAGAAGCTGATGTAAGTAGCCCACGTCCCTGAGTGTACCGTGTGGTGCTCACCCGTATGGCCGGTGACTCGGGGCCTTCTAATGGCTTCCGCTCCACGATGGCGGTGCTGGTCCCACGCGTGTGACCGTGCCTTCGGGCTTCTGGGCCAGAGGATCTGAAATCCCCTGCCTGACGGATTCTGCTGCTGGGTAGGAGTTAGTCCCCACAGCCTCGGACTCCGGGTCCGGTAAAGAATCTTCTTAGTCAGGGCGAGCTCTGCAGCTGCCAGCCCCTGACTCCTTGTAACTCTGCTGTTTCCTATGCTGCTTCTTGTCTCCACTCTCCTTGTCTGACTAACCCTGCCTCAGCCCAGGGTTTATACAGGGGAAGTTCTTCCCCTCCCAAGACTGGGCAGGAGGTGTGGCATGCACAGGATCCCTGACCAAAGGACCTCCCACCTGCTCTCAGACGTAATATCTCTATCACTGTGGCAACCAGACCCCTGGGGTGTCAAACAGGCATTGCAGGACTTTAGCTATCCATGGTTACGACCAATGATCTAGCAATAGTTAATTAGCTAGTTGCTAGTGGTCGTAACCATGGATACCTAAGGTCCTGCAATGCCTGCACACGAGGAAAGAGACATAGTGAATCAGAAAAACTATTCTACATTTCTAATTGGAGGCATTTGCTAATATTATTATTATTACTACACCTACTACATATTGGGATAGGATCTTGGAGATGGGAATACCCTTTTAATCTCTGATTGCTATGGGTAACTAGGAGAGTTTTTTGTTGCTCAGCTTTGATAAGGGGTGACAGTTTTTACTAGACTAAGTGGATATCATTGGTGCAACCAGTGCAGCTGCACAGGGGGCTAATAGGTTAGGGGGCCACTCACCTTCATTTTGTTAATTCTGTGTATTGCTGTAGCAGTGCTGTCCACGTATATATTGATGCCGTGAGGCAGGGGAGTACGTAGAAATCATGATGCCCCATAGCAGAAGTTATAGTTGGGGCCTCCACCTTCAAAGAAAAAAAAATGATATATGTCGGGGTCACAGAAGAGCATATCTCAATTTTCTAGCCTTTACATAGTAATTTTCCTCCTGCTGAAGTCCTCGATTCCTCTCTCATTGCCACCATAAAGTATGATGCCAACAGAAGTGCCCCCCCAAATACAGTATGATACCCCCATGGTGAATTCCTCCACCTTAGCCTCCACATGTACAGTAGGGTCATCAAACTGTGCCCCCCCCCCCCTCAACTCCCAAGGCAAAGTAATGTGACCACAACACAGTGTGATCCCCCAACTGTGCCGCCCACACAGCCCTCTATGCAGTGTAATGGGCCTACATACAGTATAATGACCCCACACTGTATAATAGTCCGCACTAGCCCTCCAAACAGTATAATGGACCCCACATAGGTCAAAGAGTAATACTCAGCTCACCCTTGAAGGATTCCCAGCGTGTTCCATATAACGAAGCACAGGATCCAGTCTCTGGCAGATGTAGAAGCAAGGTGAACGAATTGAAGTGAAGATCCAAATCCAGTATAAAAAAAAGTCTTTATTAGAACGATTGAAACAATGACATTGTTGTGACACACCATTTAGGTGTAGTTGATTGAAAATATTGTTTCCCCGTCATTTTCTGTGGCCAAATATTTTCTTATTGATAAAGCTATATGATGAATTATTTTGTGTGAGTTAAACTTATGTTTTTATTGACAACAATTTGGAGAACACAAAAGATTTTGATTGTTTTTTAACTCATTGTTTAGGAGGAGGTATGGCAACTAAAATACGATCATTAAAGAGGTAAATGCTTCTTGTGGCGCTTATATTATGGGTTCAATAATTTAACATTTTTATATAGAGAATTGTTTATATGCTACTTCTGCGTCTTAAATTTTTATACCTTTAAAAACTGACAGGTCATCGGATCCGGGCCCGTTTGCCCACCTGACAATAGGTCATCGGATCGGGGCGCATATGCCCACTGGTCAACAGGTCATCGGATCCAGTCCCGTTTTCCCATCTGAAAACAGATCATCGGATCGGGGCCGATCTGTCCACCGGACAACAGGTCGTCGGATCCGGGCCCGTCTGCCCACTGGACAACAGGTCATCAGATCGGGACCCATCTGCCCACTGGACAACAGGTCATTGGATCGGGACCCATCTGCCCACCGGACAATAGGTCATCGAATCCGGGCCCGTTAGCCCACCTGACAATAGGTCATCGGATCGAGGCTCATACGCCCACTGGACAACAGTCATCGGATCCAGTCCCGTTTTCCCACCTGAAAACTGGTCATGGATCGGGGCCCATCTGTCCACCGGACAACAGGTCATCGGAACCGGGCCCGTCTGCACACCGGACAACAGGTCACCGGATCGGGGCCCGTCTCCCCACCGGACAATAGGCCATCGGTTCCAGTCCCGTTTAACCACTGGAAAACAGGTCATCGGATCGGGGCCCATCTGTCCACGTGACAACAGGTCATCGGATCCGGGCCCGTTTGCCCACCTGACAATAGGTCATCGGATCGGGGCGCATATGCCCACTGGACAACTGGTCATCGGATCCAGTCCCGTTTTCCCACCGGACAACAGGTCATCGGATCCGAGCCCGTCTGCCCACCGGACAACAGGTCATCGGATCGGGACCCATCAGCCCACCGGACAACAGGTCATCGGATCCGAGCCCGTCTGCCCACCAGACAACAGGTCATCGGATCGGGACCCATCTGCCCACCGGACAACAGGTCATCGGAACCGGGCCCGTCTGCCCACCGGACAACAGCTCATAGGATCGGGACCCATCTGCCCACTGGACAACAGGTCATTCGAACCGGGCCCGTCTGCCCACCGGACAACAGGTCATCGGATCCAGTCCCATTTTCCCACCGGAAAACAGGTCATCGGATCAGGGCCCGTCTGCCCACCGGACAACAGGTCATCGGATCCAGTCCCGTTTTCCCATCTGAAAACAGGTCATCGGATCGGGGCCCATCTGTCCACAGGACAACAGGTCATCGGATCCGGGCCCGTCTGCCCACTGGACAACAGGTCATGGGATCGGGACCCATCTGCCCACTGGACAACAGGTCATCGGATCGGGGCCCATCTGTCCACCGGACAACAGTTTGTCGGATTGAAGCCCATCTGCCCACCGGACAATAGGTCATCGGATCCAGTCCCGTTTTCCAACCGGACAACAAGTCATCGGATCGGGGCCCATCTGTTCACCGGACTACAGGTTATCGGATCCGGGCCCGTCTGCCCACTGGACAACAGGTCATTGGATCAGGGCCCATCTGCTCACCGGACAACAGGTCATCGGATCGGGGCCCGTCTGCCCACCGGACAATAGGTCATCGGATCCAGTCCCGTTTCCCATCTGAAAACAGGTCATCGGATCCGGGCCCATCAGCCCACTGGACAACAGGTCATCGGATCGGGACAAATCTGCCCACTGGACAACAAGCCATGGGATCGGGACCCATCTGCCCACTGGACAACAGGTCATCGGATCCAGTCCCGTTTTCCCCCTGGACAACAGGTCATCGGATTGGGGCCCATCTGTCCACGGGACAACAGGTCATCGGATCCGGGCCCTTTCGCCCACCTGACAATAGGTCATCGGATCGGGGCGCATATGCCCACTGGACAACAGTTCATCGGATCCAGTCCCGTTTCCCACCGGAAAACAGCTCATCGGATCGGGGCACAACTGTCCACCGGACAACAGGTTATCGGATCAGGGCCCGTCTGCCAACCGAACAACAGAACATCGGATCAGGGCCCATCTGCTCACTGGAAAACAGGTCATCGGATCGGTGCCCGTCAGCCCACCGGACAATAGGTCATCGGATCCAGTCCCGTTTTCTCATCTGAAAACAGGTCATCGGATCAGGGCCCATCTGTCCACCGGACAAGAGGTCATCGGATCCGGGCCCGTCTGCCCACTGGACAACAGGTCATCGGATCGGGGCCCATCTGCCCACCGGACAACAGGTTATCGGATCCAGTCCCGTTTTCCCACCGGAAAATAGGTCATCAGATCGGGGCCCATCTGTCCACCGGACAACAGGTCATCGGATCCGGGCCCGTCTGCCCACCGGACAACAGGTCATCGGATTGGGGCCCATCTGCCCACCGGACAACAGGTCATCGGACCGGGGCCCGTCTGCCCACCGGACAATAGGCCATCGGATCCAGTCCCGTTTTCCCATAGGAAAACTGGTCATCGGATCGGGGCTCATCTGTCCACGGGACAACAGGTCATCAGATCCAGTCCCGTTTTCCCACCGGAAAACAGGTCATCGGATCGGGGCCCATCTGTCCACCGGACAACAGGTTGTCGGATTGAAGCCCATCTGCCCACCGGACAATAGGTCATCGGATCCAGTCTCGTTTTCCCACCTGAAAACAGGTCATCGGATCGGGGCCCATCTGTCCACCGGACAACAGGTCATCGGATCCGGTCCCGTCTGCCCACTGGACAACAGGTCATCGGATCCGGTCCCGTCTGCCCACTGGACAACAGTTCATCGGATCGGGGCCCATCTGTCCACCGGACAACAGGTCATCGGATCCGGTCCCGTCTGCCCACTGGACAACAGGTCATCGGATCCGGTCCCGTCTGCCCACTGGACAACAGTTCATCGGATCGGGGCCCATCTGTCCACCGGACAACAGGTCATCGGATCCGGGCCCGTTTGCCCACCTGACAATAGGTCATCGGATCGGGGTGCATATGCCCACTGGACAACAGGTCATCGGATCCAGTCCCGTTTTCCCACCTGAATACAGGTCATCGGATCGGGGCCCATCTATCCAGCGAACAACAGGTCATCAGAACCGGGCCCGTCTGCCCACCGGACAACAGGTCATCGGATCGGGGCCCATCTGCCCACCGGACAACAGGTCATCGGATCGGGGCCCTTCTGCCCACCGGACAATAGGCCATCGGATCCCGTCCCGTTTACCCACCGGAAACCAGGTCATCGGATCGGGGCCCATCTGTCCACCGGACAACAAGTTATCGGATCAGGGCCCGTCTGCCCACCGGACAACAGAACATCGGATCAGGGCCCATCTGCTCACCTGAAAACAGGTCATCGGATCGGGGCCCGTCTGCCCACCGGACAATAGGTCATCGGATCGGGGCGCATATGCCCCCTGGACAACTGGTCATCGGATCCAGTCCCGTTTTCCCACCTGAAAACAGGTCATCGGATCGGGGCCCATCTCTCCACCGGACAACAGGTCATCGGATCCAGTCCCGTTTTCCCCCTGGACAACAGGTCATCGGATCGGGACCCATCTGCCCACCGGACAACAGGTCATCGGATCGGGGCCCGTCTGCCCACCGGACAACAGGTTGTCGGATTGAAGCCCATCTGCCCACCGGACAAGAGGTCATCGGATCCAGTCCCGTTTTCCAACCGGACAACAGGTCATCGGATCGGGGCCCATCTGTCCACCAGACAACAGGTTATCGGATCGGGGCTCGTCTGCCCACTGGACAACAGGTCATCGGATCAGGGCCCATCTGCTCACCGGACAACAGGTCATCGAATCGGGGCCCGTCTGCCCACCGGACAATAGGTCATCGGATCCAGTCTCGTTTTCCCACCTGAAAACAGGTCATCGGATCGGGGCCCATCTCTCCACCGGACAACAGGTCATCAGATCCGGTCCCGTCTGCCCACTGGACAACAGTTCATCGGATCGGGACCCATCTGTCCACCGGACAACAGGTCATCGGATCCGGGCCCGTTTGCCCACCTGACAATAGGTCATCGGATCGGGGTGCATATGCCCACTGGACAACAGGTCATCGGATCCAGTCCCGTTTTCCCACCTGAATACAGGTCATCGGATCGGGGCCCATCTGTCCAGTGGACAACAGGTCATCAGAACCGGGCCCGTCTGCCCACCGGACAACAGGTCATCGGATCGGGGCCCATCTGCCCACCGGACAACAGGTCATCGGATCGGGGCCCATCTGTCCATGGGACAACAGGTCATCGTATCCGGGCCCGTTTGCCCACCTGACAATAGGTCATCGGATCGGGGCGCATATGCCCACTGGACAACAGTTCATCGGATCCAGTCCCGTTTTCCCACCGGAAAACAGCTCATCGGATCGGGGCACAACTGTCCACCGGACAACAAGTTATCGGATCAGGGCCCGTCTGCTCACCGGAAAACAGGTCATCGGATCGGGGCCCATCTGCCCACCGGACAATAGGTCATCGGATCCAGTCCCGTTTTCTCACCTGAAAACAGGTCATCGGATCGGGGCCCATCTTCCCACCGGACAACAGGTCATCGGATCCAGTCCCGTTTTCCCACCGGAAAACAGGTCATCAGATCGGGGCCCATCTGCCCACCGGACAACAGGTCATCGGATCGGGGCCCCTCTGCCCGCGAGACAATAGGCCATCGGATCTAGTCCCGTTTTCCCATCGGAAAACAGGTCATCGGATTGGGGCGCATCTGTCCACGGGACAACAGGTCATCGGATCCGGGCCCGTTTGCCCACCTGACAATAGGTCATCGGATCGGGGCGCATATGCCCACTGGACAACAGTTCATCGGATCCAGTCCCGTTTTCCCACCGGAAAACAGCTCATCGGATCGGGGCACATCTGTCCACCGGACAACAGGTTATCGGATCAGGGCCCGTCTGTCCACCGGACAACAGCTCATCGGATCAGGGCCCATCTGCTCACCGGAAAACAGGTCATCGGATCGGGGCCCGTCTGCCCACCGGACAATAGGTCATCGGATAAAGTCCCGTTTTCTCATCTGAAAACAGGTCATCGGATCGGGGCTCATCTGCCCACCGGACAACAGGTCATCGGATCCAGTCCCGTTTTCCCTCCGGAAAACAGGTCATCAGATCGGGGCCCGTCTGCCCACCGGACAACAGCTCATAGGATCGGGACCCATCTGCCCACTGGACAACAGGTCATTCGAACCGGGCCCGTCTGCCCACCGGACAACAGGTCATCGGATCCAGTCCCATTTTCCCACCGGAAAACAGGTCATCGGATCAGGGCCCGTCTGCCCACCGGACAACAGGTCATCGGATCCAGTCCCGTTTTCCCATCTGAAAACAGGTCATCGGATCGGGGCCCATCTGTCCACAGGACAACAGGTCATCGGATCCGGGCCCGTCTGCCCACTGGACAACAGGTCATGGGATCGGGACCCATCTGCCCACTGGACAACAGGTCATCGGATCGGGGCCCATCTGTCCACCGGACAACAGTTTGTCGGATTGAAGCCCATCTGCCCACCGGACAATAGGTCATCGGATCCAGTCCCGTTTTCCAACCGGACAACAAGTCATCGGATCGGGGCCCATCTGTTCACCGGACTACAGGTTATCGGATCCGGGCCCGTCTGCCCACTGGACAACAGGTCATTGGATCAGGGCCCATCTGCTCACCGGACAACAGGTCATCGGATCGGGGCCCGTCTGCCCACCGGACAATAGGTCATCGGATCCAGTCCCGTTTCCCATCTGAAAACAGGTCATCGGATCCGGGCCCATCAGCCCACTGGACAACAGGTCATCGGATCGGGACAAATCTGCCCACTGGACAACAGGCCATGGGATCGGGACCCATCTGCCCACTGGACAACAGGTCATCGGATCCAGTCCCGTTTTCCCCCTGGACAACAGGTCATCGGATTGGGGCCCATCTGTCCACGGGACAACAGGTCATCGGATCCGGGCCCTTTCGCCCACCTGACAATAGGTCATCGGATCGGGGCGCATATGCCCACTGGACAACAGTTCATCGGATCCAGTCCCGTTTCCCACCGGAAAACAGCTCATCGGATCGGGGCACAACTGTCCACCGGACAACAGGTTATCGGATCAGGGCCCGTCTGCCAACCGAACAACAGAACATCGGATCAGGGCCCATCTGCTCACTGGAAAACAGGTCATCGGATCGGTGCCCGTCAGCCCACCGGACAATAGGTCATCGGATCCAGTCCCGTTTTCTCATCTGAAAACAGGTCATCGGATCAGGGCCCATCTGTCCACCGGACAAGAGGTCATCGGATCCGGGCCCGTCTGCCCACTGGACAACAGGTCATCGGATCGGGGCCCATCTGCCCACCGGACAACAGGTTATCGGATCCAGTCCCGTTTTCCCACCGGAAAATAGGTCATCAGATCGGGGCCCATCTGTCCACCGGACAACAGGTCATCGGATCCGGGCCCGTCTGCCCACCGGACAACAGGTCATCGGATTGGGGCCCATCTGCCCACCGGACAACAGGTCATCGGACCGGGGCCCGTCTGCCCACCGGACAATAGGCCATCGGATCCAGTCCCGTTTTCCCATAGGAAAACTGGTCATCGGATCGGGGCTCATCTGTCCACGGGACAACAGGTCATCAGATCCAGTCCCGTTTTCCCACCGGAAAACAGGTCATCGGATCGGGGCCCATCTGTCCACCGGACAACAGGTTGTCGGATTGAAGCCCATCTGCCCACCGGACAATAGGTCATCGGATCCAGTCTCGTTTTCCCACCTGAAAACAGGTCATCGGATCGGGGCCCATCTGTCCACCGGACAACAGGTCATCGGATCCGGTCCCGTCTGCCCACTGGACAACAGGTCATCGGATCCGGTCCCGTCTGCCCACTGGACAACAGTTCATCGGATCGGGGCCCATCTGTCCACCGGACAACAGGTCATCGGATCCGGGCCCGTTTGCCCACCTGACAATAGGTCATCGGATCGGGGTGCATATGCCCACTGGACAACAGGTCATCGGATCCAGTCCCGTTTTCCCACCTGAATACAGGTCATCGGATCGGGGCCCATCTATCCAGCGAACAACAGGTCATCAGAACCGGGCCCGTCTGCCCACCGGACAACAGGTCATCGGATCGGGGCCCATCTGCCCACCGGACAACAGGTCATCGGATCGGGGCCCTTCTGCCCACCGGACAATAGGCCATCGGATCCCGTCCCGTTTACCCACCGGAAACCAGGTCATCGGATCGGGGCCCATCTGTCCACCGGACAACAAGTTATCGGATCAGGGCCCGTCTGCCCACCGGACAACAGAACATCGGATCAGGGCCCATCTGCTCACCTGAAAACAGGTCATCGGATCGGGGCCCGTCTGCCCACCGGACAATAGGTCATCGGATCGGGGCGCATATGCCCCCTGGACAACTGGTCATCGGATCCAGTCCCGTTTTCCCACCTGAAAACAGGTCATCGGATCGGGGCCCATCTCTCCACCGGACAACAGGTCATCGGATCCAGTCCCGTTTTCCCCCTGGACAACAGGTCATCGGATCGGGACCCATCTGCCCACCGGACAACAGGTCATCGGATCGGGGCCCGTCTGCCCACCGGACAACAGGTTGTCGGATTGAAGCCCATCTGCCCACCGGACAAGAGGTCATCGGATCCAGTCCCGTTTTCCAACCGGACAACAGGTCATCGGATCGGGGCCCATCTGTCCACCAGACAACAGGTTATCGGATCGGGGCTCGTCTGCCCACTGGACAACAGGTCATCGGATCAGGGCCCATCTGCTCACCGGACAACAGGTCATCGAATCGGGGCCCGTCTGCCCACCGGACAATAGGTCATCGGATCCAGTCTCGTTTTCCCACCTGAAAACAGGTCATCGGATCGGAGCCCATCTCTCCACCGGACAACAGGTCATCAGATCCGGTCCCGTCTGCCCACTGGACAACAGTTCATCGGATCGGGACCCATCTGTCCACCGGACAACAGGTCATCGGATCCGGGCCCGTTTGCCCACCTGACAATAGGTCATCGGATCGGGGTGCATATGCCCACTGGACAACAGGTCATCGGATCCAGTCCCGTTTTCCCACCTGAATACAGGTCATCGGATCGGGGCCCATCTGTCCAGTGGACAACAGGTCATCAGAACCGGGCCCGTCTGCCCACCGGACAACAGGTCATCGGATCGGGGCCCATCTGCCCACCGGACAACAGGTCATCGGATCGGGGCCCATCTGTCCATGGGACAACAGGTCATCGTATCCGGGCCCGTTTGCCCACCTGACAATAGGTCATCGGATCGGGGCGCATATGCCCACTGGACAACAGTTCATCGGATCCAGTCCCGTTTTCCCACCGGAAAACAGCTCATCGGATCGGGGCACAACTGTCCACCGGACAACAAGTTATCGGATCAGGGCCCGTCTGCTCACCGGAAAACAGGTCATCGGATCGGGGCCCATCTGCCCACCGGACAATAGGTCATCGGATCCAGTCCCGTTTTCTCACCTGAAAACAGGTCATCGGATCGGGGCCCATCTTCCCACCGGACAACAGGTCATCGGATCCAGTCCCGTTTTCCCACCGGAAAACAGGTCATCAGATCGGGGCCCATCTGCCCACCGGACAACAGGTCATCGGATCGGGGCCCCTCTGCCCGCGAGACAATAGGCCATCGGATCTAGTCCCGTTTTCCCATCGGAAAACAGGTCATCGGATTGGGGCGCATCTGTCCACGGGACAACAGGTCATCGGATCCGGGCCCGTTTGCCCACCTGACAATAGGTCATCGGATCGGGGCGCATATGCCCACTGGACAACAGTTCATCGGATCCAGTCCCGTTTTCCCACCGGAAAACAGCTCATCGGATCGGGGCACATCTGTCCACCGGACAACAGGTTATCGGATCAGGGCCCGTCTGTCCACCGGACAACAGCTCATCGGATCAGGGCCCATCTGCTCACCGGAAAACAGGTCATCGGATCGGGGCCCGTCTGCCCACCGGACAATAGGTCATCGGATAAAGTCCCGTTTTCTCATCTGAAAACAGGTCATCGGATCGGGGCTCATCTGCCCACCGGACAACAGGTCATCGGATCCAGTCCCGTTTTCCCTCCGGAAAACAGGTCATCAGATCGGGGCCCGTCTGCCCACCGGACAACAGCTCATAGGATCGGGACCCATCTGCCCACTGGACAACAGGTCATTCGAACCGGGCCCGTCTGCCCACCGAACAACAGGTCATCGGATCCAGTCCCATTTTCCCACCGGAAAACAGGTCATCGGATCAGGGCCCGTCTGCCCACCGGACAACAGGTCATCGGATCCGAGCCCGTCTGCCCACCAGACAACAGGTCATCGGATCGGGACCCATCTGCCCACCGGACAACAGGTCATCGGAACCGGGCCCGTCTGCCCACCGGACAACAGCTCATAGGATCGGGACCCATCTGCCCACTGGACAACAGGTCATTCGAACCGGGCCCGTCTGCCCACCGGACAACAGGTCATCGGATCCAGTCCCATTTTCCCACCGGAAAACAGGTCATCGGATCAGGGCCCGTCTGCCCACCGGACAACAGGTCATCGGATCCAGTCCCGTTTTCCCATCTGAAAACAGGTCATCGGATCGGGGCCCATCTGTCCACAGGACAACAGGTCATCGGATCCGGGCCCGTCTGCCCACTGGACAACAGGTCATGGGATCGGGACCCATCTGCCCACTGGACAACAGGTCATCGGATCGGGGCCCATCTGTCCACCGGACAACAGTTTGTCGGATTGAAGCCCATCTGCCCACCGGACAATAGGTCATCGGATCCAGTCCCGTTTTCCAACCGGACAACAAGTCATCGGATCGGGGCCCATCTGTTCACCGGACTACAGGTTATCGGATCCGGGCCCGTCTGCCCACTGGACAACAGGTCATTGGATCAGGGCCCATCTGCTCACCGGACAACAGGTCATCGGATCGGGGCCCGTCTGCCCACCGGACAATAGGTCATCGGATCCAGTCCCGTTTCCCATCTGAAAACAGGTCATCGGATCCGGGCCCATCAGCCCACTGGACAACAGGTCATCGGATCGGGACAAATCTGCCCACTGGACAACAAGCCATGGGATCGGGACCCATCTGCCCACTGGACAACAGGTCATCGGATCCAGTCCCGTTTTCCCCCTGGACAACAGGTCATCGGATTGGGGCCCATCTGTCCACGGGACAACAGGTCATCGGATCCGGGCCCTTTCGCCCACCTGACAATAGGTCATCGGATCGGGGCGCATATGCCCACTGGACAACAGTTCATCGGATCCAGTCCCGTTTCCCACCGGAAAACAGCTCATCGGATCGGGGCACAACTGTCCACCGGACAACAGGTTATCGGATCAGGGCCCGTCTGCCAACCGAACAACAGAACATCGGATCAGGGCCCATCTGCTCACTGGAAAACAGGTCATCGGATCGGTGCCCGTCAGCCCACCGGACAATAGGTCATCGGATCCAGTCCCGTTTTCTCATCTGAAAACAGGTCATCGGATCAGGGCCCATCTGTCCACCGGACAAGAGGTCATCGGATCCGGGCCCGTCTGCCCACTGGACAACAGGTCATCGGATCGGGGCCCATCTGCCCACCGGACAACAGGTTATCGGATCCAGTCCCGTTTTCCCACCGGAAAATAGGTCATCAGATCGGGGCCCATCTGTCCACCGGACAACAGGTCATCGGATCCGGGCCCGTCTGCCCACCGGACAACAGGTCATCGGATTGGGGCCCATCTGCCCACCGGACAACAGGTCATCGGACCGGGGCCCGTCTGCCCACCGGACAATAGGCCATCGGATCCAGTCCCGTTTTCCCATAGGAAAACTGGTCATCGGATCGGGGCTCATCTGTCCACGGGACAACAGGTCATCAGATCCAGTCCCGTTTTCCCACCGGAAAACAGGTCATCGGATCGGGGCCCATCTGTCCACCGGACAACAGGTTGTCGGATTGAAGCCCATCTGCCCACCGGACAATAGGTCATCGGATCCAGTCTCGTTTTCCCACCTGAAAACAGGTCATCGGATCGGGGCCCATCTGTCCACCGGACAACAGGTCATCGGATCCGGTCCCGTCTGCCCACTGGACAACAGGTCATCGGATCCGGTCCCGTCTGCCCACTGGACAACAGTTCATCGGATCGGGGCCCATCTGTCCACCGGACAACAGGTCATCGGATCCGGTCCCGTCTGCCCACTGGACAACAGGTCATCGGATCCGGTCCCGTCTGCCCACTGGACAACAGTTCATCGGATCGGGGCCCATCTGTCCACCGGACAACAGGTCATCGGATCCGGGCCCGTTTGCCCACCTGACAATAGGTCATCGGATCGGGGTGCATATGCCCACTGGACAACAGGTCATCGGATCCAGTCCCGTTTTCCCACCTGAATACAGGTCATCGGATCGGGGCCCATCTATCCAGCGAACAACAGGTCATCAGAACCGGGCCCGTCTGCCCACCGGACAACAGGTCATCGGATCGGGGCCCATCTGCCCACCGGACAACAGGTCATCGGATCGGGGCCCTTCTGCCCACCGGACAATAGGCCATCGGATCCCGTCCCGTTTACCCACCGGAAACCAGGTCATCGGATCGGGGCCCATCTGTCCACCGGACAACAAGTTATCGGATCAGGGCCCGTCTGCCCACCGGACAACAGAACATCGGATCAGGGCCCATCTGCTCACCTGAAAACAGGTCATCGGATCGGGGCCCGTCTGCCCACCGGACAATAGGTCATCGGATCGGGGCGCATATGCCCCCTGGACAACTGGTCATCGGATCCAGTCCCGTTTTCCCACCTGAAAACAGGTCATCGGATCGGGGCCCATCTCTCCACCGGACAACAGGTCATCGGATCCAGTCCCGTTTTCCCCCTGGACAACAGGTCATCGGATCGGGACCCATCTGCCCACCGGACAACAGGTCATCGGATCGGGGCCCGTCTGCCCACCGGACAACAGGTTGTCGGATTGAAGCCCATCTGCCCACCGGACAAGAGGTCATCGGATCCAGTCCCGTTTTCCAACCGGACAACAGGTCATCGGATCGGGGCCCATCTGTCCACCAGACAACAGGTTATCGGATCGGGGCTCGTCTGCCCACTGGACAACAGGTCATCGGATCAGGGCCCATCTGCTCACCGGACAACAGGTCATCGAATCGGGGCCCGTCTGCCCACCGGACAATAGGTCATCGGATCCAGTCTCGTTTTCCCACCTGAAAACAGGTCATCGGATCGGGGCCCATCTCTCCACCGGACAACAGGTCATCAGATCCGGTCCCGTCTGCCCACTGGACAACAGTTCATCGGATCGGGACCCATCTGTCCACCGGACAACAGGTCATCGGATCCGGGCCCGTTTGCCCACCTGACAATAGGTCATCGGATCGGGGTGCATATGCCCACTGGACAACAGGTCATCGGATCCAGTCCCGTTTTCCCACCTGAATACAGGTCATCGGATCGGGGCCCATCTGTCCAGTGGACAACAGGTCATCAGAACCGGGCCCGTCTGCCCACCGGACAACAGGTCATCGGATCGGGGCCCATCTGCCCACCGGACAACAGGTCATCGGATCGGGGCCCATCTGTCCATGGGACAACAGGTCATCGTATCCGGGCCCGTTTGCCCACCTGACAATAGGTCATCGGATCGGGGCGCATATGCCCACTGGACAACAGTTCATCGGATCCAGTCCCGTTTTCCCACCGGAAAACAGCTCATCGGATCGGGGCACAACTGTCCACCGGACAACAAGTTATCGGATCAGGGCCCGTCTGCTCACCGGAAAACAGGTCATCGGATCGGGGCCCATCTGCCCACCGGACAATAGGTCATCGGATCCAGTCCCGTTTTCTCACCTGAAAACAGGTCATCGGATCGGGGCCCATCTTCCCACCGGACAACAGGTCATCGGATCCAGTCCCGTTTTCCCACCGGAAAACAGGTCATCAGATCGGGGCCCATCTGCCCACCGGACAACAGGTCATCGGATCGGGGCCCCTCTGCCCGCGAGACAATAGGCCATCGGATCTAGTCCCGTTTTCCCATCGGAAAACAGGTCATCGGATTGGGGCGCATCTGTCCACGGGACAACAGGTCATCGGATCCGGGCCCGTTTGCCCACCTGACAATAGGTCATCGGATCGGGGCGCATATGCCCACTGGACAACAGTTCATCGGATCCAGTCCCGTTTTCCCACCGGAAAACAGCTCATCGGATCGGGGCACATCTGTCCACCGGACAACAGGTTATCGGATCAGGGCCCGTCTGTCCACCGGACAACAGCTCATCGGATCAGGGCCCATCTGCTCACCGGAAAACAGGTCATCGGATCGGGGCCCGTCTGCCCACCGGACAATAGGTCATCGGATAAAGTCCCGTTTTCTCATCTGAAAACAGGTCATCGGATCGGGGCTCATCTGCCCACCGGACAACAGGTCATCGGATCCAGTCCCGTTTTCCCTCCGGAAAACAGGTCATCAGATCGGGGCCCGTCTGCCCACCGGACAACAGCTCATAGGATCGGGACCCATCTGCCCACTGGACAACAGGTCATTCGAACCGGGCCCGTCTGCCCACCGGACAACAGGTCATCGGATCCAGTCCCATTTTCCCACCGGAAAACAGGTCATCGGATCAGGGCCCGTCTGCCCACCGGACAACAGGTCATCGGATCCAGTCCCGTTTTCCCATCTGAAAACAGGTCATCGGATCGGGGCCCATCTGTCCACAGGACAACAGGTCATCGGATCCGGGCCCGTCTGCCCACTGGACAACAGGTCATGGGATCGGGACCCATCTGCCCACTGGACAACAGGTCATCGGATCGGGGCCCATCTGTCCACCGGACAACAGTTTGTCGGATTGAAGCCCATCTGCCCACCGGACAATAGGTCATCGGATCCAGTCCCGTTTTCCAACCGGACAACAAGTCATCGGATCGGGGCCCATCTGTTCACCGGACTACAGGTTATCGGATCCGGGCCCGTCTGCCCACTGGACAACAGGTCATTGGATCAGGGCCCATCTGCTCACCGGACAACAGGTCATCGGATCGGGGCCCGTCTGCCCACCGGACAATAGGTCATCGGATCCAGTCCCGTTTCCCATCTGAAAACAGGTCATCGGATCCGGGCCCATCAGCCCACTGGACAACAGGTCATCGGATCGGGACAAATCTGCCCACTGGACAACAGGCCATGGGATCGGGACCCATCTGCCCACTGGACAACAGGTCATCGGATCCAGTCCCGTTTTCCCCCTGGACAACAGGTCATCGGATTGGGGCCCATCTGTCCACGGGACAACAGGTCATCGGATCCGGGCCCTTTCGCCCACCTGACAATAGGTCATCGGATCGGGGCGCATATGCCCACTGGACAACAGTTCATCGGATCCAGTCCCGTTTCCCACCGGAAAACAGCTCATCGGATCGGGGCACAACTGTCCACCGGACAACAGGTTATCGGATCAGGGCCCGTCTGCCAACCGAACAACAGAACATCGGATCAGGGCCCATCTGCTCACTGGAAAACAGGTCATCGGATCGGTGCCCGTCAGCCCACCGGACAATAGGTCATCGGATCCAGTCCCGTTTTCTCATCTGAAAACAGGTCATCGGATCAGGGCCCATCTGTCCACCGGACAAGAGGTCATCGGATCCGGGCCCGTCTGCCCACTGGACAACAGGTCATCGGATCGGGGCCCATCTGCCCACCGGACAACAGGTTATCGGATCCAGTCCCGTTTTCCCACCGGAAAATAGGTCATCAGATCGGGGCCCATCTGTCCACCGGACAACAGGTCATCGGATCCGGGCCCGTCTGCCCACCGGACAACAGGTCATCGGATTGGGGCCCATCTGCCCACCGGACAACAGGTCATCGGACCGGGGCCCGTCTGCCCACCGGACAATAGGCCATCGGATCCAGTCCCGTTTTCCCATAGGAAAACTGGTCATCGGATCGGGGCTCATCTGTCCACGGGACAACAGGTCATCAGATCCAGTCCCGTTTTCCCACCGGAAAACAGGTCATCGGATCGGGGCCCATCTGTCCACCGGACAACAGGTTGTCGGATTGAAGCCCATCTGCCCACCGGACAATAGGTCATCGGATCCAGTCTCGTTTTCCCACCTGAAAACAGGTCATCGGATCGGGGCCCATCTGTCCACCGGACAACAGGTCATCGGATCCGGTCCCGTCTGCCCACTGGACAACAGGTCATCGGATCCGGTCCCGTCTGCCCACTGGACAACAGTTCATCGGATCGGGGCCCATCTGTCCACCGGACAACAGGTCATCGGATCCGGGCCCGTTTGCCCACCTGACAATAGGTCATCGGATCGGGGTGCATATGCCCACTGGACAACAGGTCATCGGATCCAGTCCCGTTTTCCCACCTGAATACAGGTCATCGGATCGGGGCCCATCTATCCAGCGAACAACAGGTCATCAGAACCGGGCCCGTCTGCCCACCGGACAACAGGTCATCGGATCGGGGCCCATCTGCCCACCGGACAACAGGTCATCGGATCGGGGCCCTTCTGCCCACCGGACAATAGGCCATCGGATCCCGTCCCGTTTACCCACCGGAAACCAGGTCATCGGATCGGGGCCCATCTGTCCACCGGACAACAAGTTATCGGATCAGGGCCCGTCTGCCCACCGGACAACAGAACATCGGATCAGGGCCCATCTGCTCACCTGAAAACAGGTCATCGGATCGGGGCCCGTCTGCCCACCGGACAATAGGTCATCGGATCGGGGCGCATATGCCCCCTGGACAACTGGTCATCGGATCCAGTCCCGTTTTCCCACCTGAAAACAGGTCATCGGATCGGGGCCCATCTCTCCACCGGACAACAGGTCATCGGATCCAGTCCCGTTTTCCCCCTGGACAACAGGTCATCGGATCGGGACCCATCTGCCCACCGGACAACAGGTCATCGGATCGGGGCCCGTCTGCCCACCGGACAACAGGTTGTCGGATTGAAGCCCATCTGCCCACCGGACAAGAGGTCATCGGATCCAGTCCCGTTTTCCAACCGGACAACAGGTCATCGGATCGGGGCCCATCTGTCCACCAGACAACAGGTTATCGGATCGGGGCTCGTCTGCCCACTGGACAACAGGTCATCGGATCAGGGCCCATCTGCTCACCGGACAACAGGTCATCGAATCGGGGCCCGTCTGCCCACCGGACAATAGGTCATCGGATCCAGTCTCGTTTTCCCACCTGAAAACAGGTCATCGGATCGGAGCCCATCTCTCCACCGGACAACAGGTCATCAGATCCGGTCCCGTCTGCCCACTGGACAACAGTTCATCGGATCGGGACCCATCTGTCCACCGGACAACAGGTCATCGGATCCGGGCCCGTTTGCCCACCTGACAATAGGTCATCGGATCGGGGTGCATATGCCCACTGGACAACAGGTCATCGGATCCAGTCCCGTTTTCCCACCTGAATACAGGTCATCGGATCGGGGCCCATCTGTCCAGTGGACAACAGGTCATCAGAACCGGGCCCGTCTGCCCACCGGACAACAGGTCATCGGATCGGGGCCCATCTGCCCACCGGACAACAGGTCATCGGATCGGGGCCCATCTGTCCATGGGACAACAGGTCATCGTATCCGGGCCCGTTTGCCCACCTGACAATAGGTCATCGGATCGGGGCGCATATGCCCACTGGACAACAGTTCATCGGATCCAGTCCCGTTTTCCCACCGGAAAACAGCTCATCGGATCGGGGCACAACTGTCCACCGGACAACAAGTTATCGGATCAGGGCCCGTCTGCTCACCGGAAAACAGGTCATCGGATCGGGGCCCATCTGCCCACCGGACAATAGGTCATCGGATCCAGTCCCGTTTTCTCACCTGAAAACAGGTCATCGGATCGGGGCCCATCTTCCCACCGGACAACAGGTCATCGGATCCAGTCCCGTTTTCCCACCGGAAAACAGGTCATCAGATCGGGGCCCATCTGCCCACCGGACAACAGGTCATCGGATCGGGGCCCCTCTGCCCGCGAGACAATAGGCCATCGGATCTAGTCCCGTTTTCCCATCGGAAAACAGGTCATCGGATTGGGGCGCATCTGTCCACGGGACAACAGGTCATCGGATCCGGGCCCGTTTGCCCACCTGACAATAGGTCATCGGATCGGGGCGCATATGCCCACTGGACAACAGTTCATCGGATCCAGTCCCGTTTTCCCACCGGAAAACAGCTCATAGGATCGGGGCACATCTGTCCACCGGACAACAGGTTATCGGATCAGGGCCCGTCTGTCCACCGGACAACAGCTCATCGGATCAGGGCCCATCTGCTCACCGGAAAACAGGTCATCGGATCGGGGCCCGTCTGCCCACCGGACAATAGGTCATCGGATAAAGTCCCGTTTTCTCATCTGAAAACAGGTCATCGGATCGGGGCTCATCTGCCCACCGGACAACAGGTCATCGGATCCAGTCCCGTTTTCCCTCCGGAAAACAGGTCATCAGATCGGGGCCCGTCTGCCCACCGGACAACAGCTCATAGGATCGGGACCCATCTGCCCACTGGACAACAGGTCATTCGAACCGGGCCCGTCTGCCCACCGGACAACAGGTCATCGGATCCAGTCCCATTTTCCCACCGGAAAACAGGTCATCGGATCAGGGCCCGTCTGCCCACCGGACAACAGGTCATCGGATCCAGTCCCGTTTTCCCATCTGAAAACAGGTCATCGGATCGGGGCCCATCTGTCCACAGGACAACAGGTCATCGGATCCGGGCCCGTCTGCCCACTGGACAACAGGTCATGGGATCGGGACCCATCTGCCCACTGGACAACAGGTCATCGGATCGGGGCCCATCTGTCCACCGGACAACAGTTTGTCGGATTGAAGCCCATCTGCCCACCGGACAATAGGTCATCGGATCCAGTCCCGTTTTCCAACCGGACAACAAGTCATCGGATCGGGGCCCATCTGTTCACCGGACTACAGGTTATCGGATCCGGGCCCGTCTGCCCACTGGACAACAGGTCATTGGATCAGGGCCCATCTGCTCACCGGACAACAGGTCATCGGATCGGGGCCCGTCTGCCCACCGGACAATAGGTCATCGGATCCAGTCCCGTTTCCCATCTGAAAACAGGTCATCGGATCCGGGCCCATCAGCCCACTGGACAACAGGTCATCGGATCGGGACAAATCTGCCCACTGGACAACAGGCCATGGGATCGGGACCCATCTGCCCACTGGACAACAGGTCATCGGATCCAGTCCCGTTTTCCCCCTGGACAACAGGTCATCGGATTGGGGCCCATCTGTCCACGGGACAACAGGTCATCGGATCCGGGCCCTTTCGCCCACCTGACAATAGGTCATCGGATCGGGGCGCATATGCCCACTGGACAACAGTTCATCGGATCCAGTCCCGTTTCCCACCGGAAAACAGCTCATCGGATCGGGGCACAACTGTCCACCGGACAACAGGTTATCGGATCAGGGCCCGTCTGCCAACCGAACAACAGAACATCGGATCAGGGCCCATCTGCTCACTGGAAAACAGGTCATCGGATCGGTGCCCGTCAGCCCACCGGACAATAGGTCATCGGATCCAGTCCCGTTTTCTCATCTGAAAACAGGTCATCGGATCAGGGCCCATCTGTCCACCGGACAAGAGGTCATCGGATCCGGGCCCGTCTGCCCACTGGACAACAGGTCATCGGATCGGGGCCCATCTGCCCACCGGACAACAGGTTATCGGATCCAGTCCCGTTTTCCCACCGGAAAATAGGTCATCAGATCGGGGCCCATCTGTCCACCGGACAACAGGTCATCGGATCCGGGCCCGTCTGCCCACCGGACAACAGGTCATCGGATTGGGGCCCATCTGCCCACCGGACAACAGGTCATCGGACCGGGGCCCGTCTGCCCACCGGACAATAGGCCATCGGATCCAGTCCCGTTTTCCCATAGGAAAACTGGTCATCGGATCGGGGCTCATCTGTCCACGGGACAACAGGTCATCAGATCCAGTCCCGTTTTCCCACCGGAAAACAGGTCATCGGATCGGGGCCCATCTGTCCACCGGACAACAGGTTGTCGGATTGAAGCCCATCTGCCCACCGGACAATAGGTCATCGGATCCAGTCTCGTTTTCCCACCTGAAAACAGGTCATCGGATCGGGGCCCATCTGTCCACCGGACAACAGGTCATCGGATCCGGTCCCGTCTGCCCACTGGACAACAGGTCATCGGATCCGGTCCCGTCTGCCCACTGGACAACAGTTCATCGGATCGGGGCCCATCTGTCCACCGGACAACAGGTCATCGGATCCGGGCCCGTTTGCCCACCTGACAATAGGTCATCGGATCGGGGTGCATATGCCCACTGGACAACAGGTCATCGGATCCAGTCCCGTTTTCCCACCTGAATACAGGTCATCGGATCGGGGCCCATCTATCCAGCGAACAACAGGTCATCAGAACCGGGCCCGTCTGCCCACCGGACAACAGGTCATCGGATCGGGGCCCATCTGCCCACCGGACAACAGGTCATCGGATCGGGGCCCTTCTGCCCACCGGACAATAGGCCATCGGATCCCGTCCCGTTTACCCACCGGAAACCAGGTCATCGGATCGGGGCCCATCTGTCCACCGGACAACAAGTTATCGGATCAGGGCCCGTCTGCCCACCGGACAACAGAACATCGGATCAGGGCCCATCTGCTCACCTGAAAACAGGTCATCGGATCGGGGCCCGTCTGCCCACCGGACAATAGGTCATCGGATCGGGGCGCATATGCCCCCTGGACAACTGGTCATCGGATCCAGTCCCGTTTTCCCACCTGAAAACAGGTCATCGGATCGGGGCCCATCTCTCCACCGGACAACAGGTCATCGGATCCAGTCCCGTTTTCCCCCTGGACAACAGGTCATCGGATCGGGACCCATCTGCCCACCGGACAACAGGTCATCGGATCGGGGCCCGTCTGCCCACCGGACAACAGGTTGTCGGATTGAAGCCCATCTGCCCACCGGACAAGAGGTCATCGGATCCAGTCCCGTTTTCCAACCGGACAACAGGTCATCGGATCGGGGCCCATCTGTCCACCAGACAACAGGTTATCGGATCGGGGCTCGTCTGCCCACTGGACAACAGGTCATCGGATCAGGGCCCATCTGCTCACCGGACAACAGGTCATCGAATCGGGGCCCGTCTGCCCACCGGACAATAGGTCATCGGATCCAGTCTCGTTTTCCCACCTGAAAACAGGTCATCGGATCGGGGCCCATCTCTCCACCGGACAACAGGTCATCAGATCCGGTCCCGTCTGCCCACTGGACAACAGTTCATCGGATCGGGACCCATCTGTCCACCGGACAACAGGTCATCGGATCCGGGCCCGTTTGCCCACCTGACAATAGGTCATCGGATCGGGGTGCATATGCCCACTGGACAACAGGTCATCGGATCCAGTCCCGTTTTCCCACCTGAATACAGGTCATCGGATCGGGGCCCATGTGTCCAGTGGACAACAGGTCATCAGAACCGGGCCCGTCTGCCCACCGGACAACAGGTCATCGGATCGGGGCCCATCTGCCCACCGGACAACAGGTCATCGGATCGGGGCCCATCTGTCCATGGGACAACAGGTCATCGTATCCGGGCCCGTTTGCCCACCTGACAATAGGTCATCGGATCGGGGCGCATATGCCCACTGGACAACAGTTCATCGGATCCAGTCCCGTTTTCCCACCGGAAAACAGCTCATCGGATCGGGGCACAACTGTCCACCGGACAACAAGTTATCGGATCAGGGCCCGTCTGCTCACCGGAAAACAGGTCATCGGATCGGGGCCCATCTTCCCACCGGACAACAGGTCATCGGATCCAGTCCCGTTTTCCCACCGGAAAACAGGTCATCAGATCGGGGCCCATCTGCCCACCGGACAACAGGTCATCGGATCGGGGCCCCTCTGCCCGCGAGACAATAGGCCATCGGATCTAGTCCCGTTTTCCCATCGGAAAACAGGTCATCGGATTGGGGCGCATCTGTCCACGGGACAACAGGTCATCGGATCCGGGCCCGTTTGCCCACCTGACAATAGGTCATCGGATCGGGGCGCATATGCCCACTGGACAACAGTTCATCGGATCCAGTCCCGTTTTCCCACCGGAAAACAGCTCATCGGATCGGGGCACATCTGTCCACCGGACAACAGGTTATCGGATCAGGGCCCGTCTGTCCACCGGACAACAGCTCATCGGATCAGGGCCCATCTGCTCACCGGAAAACAGGTCATCGGATCGGGGCCCGTCTGCCCACCGGACAATAGGTCATCGGATAAAGTCCCGTTTTCTCATCTGAAAACAGGTCATCGGATCGGGGCTCATCTGCCCACCGGACAACAGGTCATCGGATCCAGTCCCGTTTTCCCTCCGGAAAACAGGTCATCAGATCGGGGCCCATCTGCCCACCGGACAACAGGTCATCGGATCGGGGCCCATCTGCCCACCGGACAACAGGTCATCGGACCGGGGCCCGTCTGACCACCGGACGATAGGCCATCGGATCCAGTCCCGTTTTCCCATAGGAAAACTGGTCATCGGATCGGGGCCCATCTGTCCACGGGACAACAGGTCATCAGATCCAGTCCCGTTTTCCCACCGGAAAACAGGTCATCAGATCGGGGCCCATCTGTCCACCGGACAACTGGTTGTCGGATTGAAGCCCATCTGCCCACCGGACAATAGGTCATCGGTTCCCGTCCCGTTTTCCAACCGGACAACAGGTCATCGGATCGGGGCCCATCTGTCCACCAGACAACAGGTTATCGGATCCAGGCCCGTCTGCCCACCGGACAACAGGTCATCGGATCAGGGCCCATCTGCTCACCGGACAAAAGGTCATCGGATCGGGGCCCGTCTGCCCACCGGACAATAGGTCATCGGATCCAGTCCCTTTTTCCCACCTGAAAACAGGTCATCGGATCGGGGCCCATCTGTCCACCGGACAACAGGTCATCGGATCCGGGCCCGTCTGCCCACCGGACAACAGGTCATCGGATCGGGGCCCATCTGCCCACCGGACAACAGGTCATCGGACTGGGGCCCGTTTGCCCACCGGACAATAGGCCATCGGATCCGGTCCCATTTTCCCATAGGAAAACAGGTCATCGGATCGGGGCCCATCTGTCCACGGGACAACAGGTCATCGGATCCAGTCCCGTTTTCCCACCGGAAAACAGGACATCGGATCGGGGCCCATCTGTCCACCGGACAACAGGTTGTCGGATTGAAGCCCATCTGCCCAACGGACAAGAGTTCATCGGATCCAGTCCCGTTTTCCAACCGGACAACAGGTCATCGGATCGAGGCCCATCTGCCCACCGGACAACAGGTCATCAGATCAGGGCCCATCTGCTCACCGGACAACAGGTCATCGGATCGGGGCCCTTCTGCCCACCGGATAATAGGTCATCGGATCCAGTCTCGTTTTCCCAAATGAAAACAGGTCATCGGATCGGGGCCCATCTGTCCACCGGACAACAGGTCATCGGATCCGGTCCCGTCTGTCCACTGGACAACAGGTCATCGGATCGGGGCCCGTCTGCCCACCGGACAATAGACCATCGGATCCAGTCCCGTTTTCCCACCGGAAAACAGTTCATCGGACAGGGGCCCATCTGTCCACCGGACAACAGGTCATCAGAACCGGGCCCGTTTGCCCACCTGACAATAGGTCATCAGATTAGGGTGCATATGCCCACTGGACAATAGGTCATCGGATCCAGTCCCGTTTTCCCACCTGAATACAGGTCATCGGATCGGGGCCCATCTGTCCACCGGACAACAGGTCATCAGAAACGGGCCCGTCTGCCCACCGGACAACAGGTCATCGGATCGGGGCCCATCTGCCCACCGGACAACAAGTCATCGGATCGGGGCCCTTCTGCCCACCGGACAATAGGCCATCGGATCCAGTCCCGTTTACCCACCGGAAAACAGGTCATCGGATCGGGGCCCATCTGCCCACCGGACAACAGGTCATCGGATCGGGGCCCTTCTGCCCACCGGACAATAGGCCATCGGATCCAGTCCCGTTTACCCTCCTGACAATAGGTCATCGGATTGGGGCGCATATGCCCACTGGACAACAGGTCATCGGATCCAGTCTCGTTTTCCCACCGGAAAACAGCTCATCGGAACGGGGCCCATCTGTCTACAGGACAACAGGTTGTCGGATTGAAGCCCATCTGCCCACCGGACAATAGGCCATCGGTTCCAGTCCCGTTTAACCACTGGAAAACAGGTCATCGGATCGAGGCCCATCTGTCCACGTGACAACAGGTCATCGGATCCGGGCCCGTTTGCCCACCTGACAATAGGTCATCGGATCGGGGCGCATATGCCCACTGGACAACTGGTCATCGGATCCAGTCCCGTTTTCCCACCGGACAACAGGTCATCGGATCCGAGCCCGTCTGCCCACCGGACAACAGGTCATCGGATCGGGACCCATCAGCCCACCGGACAACAGGTCATCGGATCCGAGCCCGTCTGCCCACCAGACAACAGGTCATCGGATCGGGACCCATCTGCCCACCGGACAACAGGTCATCGGAACCGGGCCCGTCTGCCCACCGGACAACAGCTCATAGGATCGGGACCCATCTGCCCACTGGACAACAGGTCATTCGAACCGGGCCCGTCTGCCCACCGGACAACAGGTCATCGGATCCAGTCCCATTTTCCCACCGGAAAACAGGTCATCGGATCAGGGCCCGTCTGCCCACCGGACAACAGGTCATCGGATCCAGTCCCGTTTTCCCATCTGAAAACAGGTCATCGGATCGGGGCCCATCTGTCCACAGGACAACAGGTCATCGGATCCGGGCCCGTCTGCCCACTGGACAACAGGTCATGGGATCGGGACCCATCTGCCCACTGGACAACAGGTCATCGGATCGGGGCCCATCTGTCCACCGGACAACAGTTTGTCGGATTGAAGCCCATCTGCCCACCGGACAATAGGTCATCGGATCCAGTCCCGTTTTCCAACCGGACAACAAGTCATCGGATCGGGGCCCATCTGTTCACCGGACTACAGGTTATCGGATCCGGGCCCGTCTGCCCACTGGACAACAGGTCATTGGATCAGGGCCCATCTGCTCACCGGACAACAGGTCATCGGATCGGGGCCCGTCTGCCCACCGGACAATAGGTCATCGGATCCAGTCCCGTTTCCCATCTGAAAACAGGTCATCGGATCCGGGCCCATCAGCCCACTGGACAACAGGTCATCGGATCGGGACAAATCTGCCCACTGGACAACAGGCCATGGGATCGGGACCCATCTGCCCACTGGACAACAGGTCATCGGATCCAGTCCCGTTTTCCCCCTGGACAACAGGTCATCGGATTGGGGCCCATCTGTCCACGGGACAACAGGTCATCGGATCCGGGCCCTTTCGCCCACCTGACAATAGGTCATCGGATCGGGGCGCATATGCCCACTGGACAACAGTTCATCGGATCCAGTCCCGTTTCCCACCGGAAAACAGCTCATCGGATCGGGGCACAACTTTCCACCGGACAACAGGTTATCGGATCAGGGCCCGTCTGCCAACCGAACAACAGAACATCGGATCAGGGCCCATCTGCTCACTGGAAAACAGGTCATCGGATCGGTGCCCGTCAGCCCACCGGACAATAGGTCATCGGATCCAGTCCCGTTTTCTCATCTGAAAACAGGTCATCGGATCAGGGCCCATCTGTCCACCGGACAAGAGGTCATCGGATCCGGGCCCGTCTGCCCACTGGACAACAGGTCATCGGATCGGGGCCCATCTGCCCACCGGACAACAGGTTATCGGATCCAGTCCCGTTTTCCCACCGGAAAATAGGTCATCAGATCGGGGCCCATCTGTCCACCGGACAACAGGTCATCGGATCCGGGCCCGTCTGCCCACCGGACAACAGGTCATCGGATTGGGGCCCATCTGCCCACCGGACAACAGGTCATCGGACCGGGGCCCGTCTGCCCACCGGACAATAGGCCATCGGATCCAGTCCCGTTTTCCCATAGGAAAACTGGTCATCGGATCGGGGCTCATCTGTCCACGGGACAACAGGTCATCAGATCCAGTCCCGTTTTCCCACCGGAAAACAGGTCATCGGATCGGGGCCCATCTGTCCACCGGACAACAGGTTGTCGGATTGAAGCCCATCTGCCCACCGGACAATAGGTCATCGGATCCAGTCTCGTTTTCCCACCTGAAAACAGGTCATCGGATCGGGGCCCATCTGTCCACCGGACAACAGGTCATCGGATCCGGTCCCGTCTGCCCACTGGACAACAGGTCATCGGATCCGGTCCCGTCTGCCCACTGGACAACAGTTCATCGGATCGGGGCCCATCTGTCCACCGGACAACAGGTCATCGGATCCGGGCCCGTTTGCCCACCTGACAATAGGTCATCGGATCGGGGTGCATATGCCCACTGGACAACAGGTCATCGGATCCAGTCCCGTTTTCCCACCTGAATACAGGTCATCGGATCGGGGCCCATCTATCCAGCGAACAACAGGTCATCAGAACCGGGCCCGTCTGCCCACCGGACAACAGGTCATCGGATCGGGGCCCATCTGCCCACCGGACAACAGGTCATCGGATCGGGGCCCTTCTGCCCACCGGACAATAGGCCATCGGATCCCGTCCCGTTTACCCACCGGAAACCAGGTCATCGGATCGGGGCCCATCTGTCCACCGGACAACAAGTTATCGGATCAGGGCCCGTCTGCCCACCGGACAACAGAACATCGGATCAGGGCCCATCTGCTCACCTGAAAACAGGTCATCGGATCGGGGCCCGTCTGCCCACCGGACAATAGGTCATCGGATCGGGGCGCATATGCCCCCTGGACAACTGGTCATCGGATCCAGTCCCGTTTTCCCACCTGAAAACAGGTCATCGGATCGGGGCCCATCTCTCCACCGGACAACAGGTCATCGGATCCAGTCCCGTTTTCCCCCTGGACAACAGGTCATCGGATCGGGACCCATCTGCCCACCGGACAACAGGTCATCGGATCGGGGCCCGTCTGCCCACCGGACAACAGGTTGTCGGATTGAAGCCCATCTGCCCACCGGACAAGAGGTCATCGGATCCAGTCCCGTTTTCCAACCGGACAACAGGTCATCGGATCGGGGCCCATCTGTCCACCAGACAACAGGTTATCGGATCGGGGCTCGTCTGCCCACTGGACAACAGGTCATCGGATCAGGGCCCATCTGCTCACCGGACAACAGGTCATCGAATCGGGGCCCGTCTGCCCACCGGACAATAGGTCATCGGATCCAGTCTCGTTTTCCCACCTGAAAACAGGTCATCGGATCGGGGCCCATCTCTCCACCGGACAACAGGTCATCAGATCCGGTCCCGTCTGCCCACTGGACAACAGTTCATCGGATCGGGACCCATCTGTCCACCGGACAACAGGTCATCGGATCCGGGCCCGTTTGCCCACCTGACAATAGGTCATCGGATCGGGGTGCATATGCCCACTGGACAACAGGTCATCGGATCCAGTCCCGTTTTCCCACCTGAATACAGGTCATCGGATCGGGGCCCATCTGTCCAGTGGACAACAGGTCATCAGAACCGGGCCCGTCTGCCCACCGGACAACAGGTCATCGGATCGGGGCCCATCTGCCCACCGGACAACAGGTCATCGGATCGGGGCCCATCTGTCCATGGGACAACAGGTCATCGTATCCGGGCCCGTTTGCCCACCTGACAATAGGTCATCGGATCGGGGCGCATATGCCCACTGGACAACAGTTCATCGGATCCAGTCCCGTTTTCCCACCGGAAAACAGCTCATCGGATCGGGGCACAACTGTCCACCGGACAACAAGTTATCGGATCAGGGCCCGTCTGCTCACCGGAAAACAGGTCATCGGATCGGGGCCCATCTGCCCACCGGACAATAGGTCATCGGATCCAGTCCCGTTTTCTCACCTGAAAACAGGTCATCGGATCGGGGCCCATCTTCCCACCGGACAACAGGTCATCGGATCCAGTCCCGTTTTCCCACCGGAAAACAGGTCATCAGATCGGGGCCCATCTGCCCACCGGACAACAGGTCATCGGATCGGGGCCCCTCTGCCCGCGAGACAATAGGCCATCGGATCTAGTCCCGTTTTCCCATCGGAAAACAGGTCATCGGATTGGGGCGCATCTGTCCACGGGACAACAGGTCATCGGATCCGGGCCCGTTTGCCCACCTGACAATAGGTCATCGGATCGGGGCGCATATGCCCACTGGACAACAGTTCATCGGATCCAGTCCCGTTTTCCCACCGGAAAACAGCTCATCGGATCGGGGCACATCTGTCCACCGGACAACAGGTTATCGGATCAGGGCCCGTCTGTCCACCGGACAACAGCTCATCGGATCAGGGCCCATCTGCTCACCGGAAAACAGGTCATCGGATCGGGGCCCGTCTGCCCACCGGACAATAGGTCATCGGATAAAGTCCCGTTTTCTCATCTGAAAACAGGTCATCGGATCGGGGCTCATCTGCCCACCGGACAACAGGTCATCGGATCCAGTCCCGTTTTCCCTCCGGAAAACAGGTCATCAGATCGGGGCCCATCTGCCCACCGGACAACAGGTCATCGGATCGGGGCCCATCTGCCCACCGGACAACAGGTCATCGGACCGGGGCCCGTCTGGCCACCGGACGATAGGCCATCGGATCCAGTCCCGTTTTCCCATAGGAAAACTGGTCATCGGATCGGGGCCCATCTGTCCACGGGACAACAGGTCATCAGATCCAGTCCCGTTTTCCCACCGGAAAACAGGTCATCAGATCGGGGCCCATCTGTCCACCGGACAACTGGTTGTCGGATTGAAGCCCATCTGCCCACCGGACAATAGGTCATCGGTTCCCGTCCCGTTTTCCAACCGGACAACAGGTCATCGGATCGGGGCCCATCTGTCCACCAGACAACAGGTTATCGGATCCAGGCCCGTCTGCCCACCGGACAACAGGTCATCGGATCAGGGCCCATCTGCTCACCGGACAAAAGGTCATCGGATCGGGGCCCGTCTGCCCACCGGACAATAGGTCATCGGATCCAGTCCCTTTTTCCCACCTGAAAACAGGTCATCGGATCGGGGCCCATCTGTCCACCGGACAACAGGTCATCGGATCCGGGCCCGTCTGCCCACCGGACAACAGGTCATCGGATCGGGGCCCATCTGCCCACCGGACAACAGGTCATCGGACTGGGGCCCGTTTGCCCACCGGACAATAGGCCATCGGATCCGGTCCCATTTTCCCATAGGAAAACAGGTCATCGGATCGGGGCCCATCTGTCCACGGGACAACAGGTCATCGGATCCAGTCCCGTTTTCCCACCGGAAAACAGGACATCGGATCGGGGCCCATCTGTCCACCGGACAACAGGTTGTCGGATTGAAGCCCATCTGCCCAACGGACAAGAGTTCATCGGATCCAGTCCCGTTTTCCAACCGGACAACAGGTCATCGGATCGAGGCCCATCTGCCCACCGGACAACAGGTCATCAGATCAGGGCCCATCTGCTCACCGGACAACAGGTCATCGGATCGGGGCCCGTCTGCCCACCGGATAATAGGTCATCGGATCCAGTCTCGTTTTCCCAAATGAAAACAGGTCATCGGATCGGGGCCCATCTGTCCACCGGACAACAGGTCATCGGATCCGGTCCCGTCTGTCCACTGGACAACAGGTCATCGGATCGGGGCCCGTCTGCCCACCGGACAATAGACCATCGGATCCAGTCCCGTTTTCCCACCGGAAAACAGTTCATCGGACAGGGGCCCATCTGTCCACCGGACAACAGGTCATCAGAACCGGGCCCGTTTGCCCACCTGACAATAGGTCATCAGATTAGGGTGCATATGCCCACTGGACAATAGGTCATCGGATCCAGTCCCGTTTTCCCACCTGAATACAGGTCATCGGATCATGGCCCATCTGTCCACCGGACAACAGGTCATCAGAAACGGGCCCGTCTGCCCACCGGACAACAGGTCATCGGATCGGGGCCCATCTGCCCACCGGACAACAAGTCATCGGATCGGGGCCCTTCTGCCCACCGGACAATAGGCCATCGGATCCAGTCCCGTTTACCCACCGGAAAACAGGTCATCGGATCGGGGCCCTTCTGCCCACCGGACAACAGGTCATCGGATCGGGGCCCTTCTGCCCACCGGACAATAGGCCATCGGATCCAGTCCCGTTTACCCTCCTGACAATAGGTCATCGGATTGGGGCGCATATGCCCACTGGACAACAGGTCATCGGATCCAGTCTCGTTTTCCCACCGGAAAACAGCTCATCGGAACGGGGCCCATCTGTCTACAGGACAACAGGTTGTCGGATTGAAGCCCATCTGCCCACCGGACAATAGGTCATCGGATCCAGTCCCCTTTTCCAACCGGACAACAGGTCATCGGATCGGAGCCCATCTGTCCACCGGACAACAGGTTATCGGATCCGGGCCCGTCTGCCCACCGGACAAAAGAACATTGGATCAGGGCCCATCTGCTCACCGGACAACAGGTCATTGGATCGGGGCCCGTCTGCCCACCGGACAATAGGTCATCGGATCCAGTCCCGTTTTCTCATCTGAAAACAGGTCATCGGATCCGGGCCCATCTGCCCACTGGACAACAGGTCATTGGATCGGGGCCCATCTGCCCACCGGACAACAGGTCATCGGATCCAGTCCCGTCTTCCCACAGGAAAACAGGTCATCAGATCGGGGCCCATCTGTCCACCGGACAACAGGTCATCGGATCGGGGCCCATCTGCCCACCGTACAATAGGCCATCGGATCCAGTCCCGTTTTCCCATAGGAAAACAGGTCATCGGATCGGGGCCCATCTGTCCACGGGACAAAAGGTCATCGGATCCTGTCCCGTTTTCCAACCGGAAAACAGGTCATCGGATCGGGGCCCTTCTGCCCACCGGACAATAGGCCATCGGATCCAGTCCCGTTTACCCTCCTGACAATAGGTCATCGGATTGGGGCGCATATGCCCACTGGACAACAGGTCATCAGATCCAGTCTCGTTTTCCCACCGGAAAACAGCTCATCAGAACGGGGCCCATCTGTCTACAGGACAACAGGTTGTCGGATTGAAGCCCATCTGCCCACCGGACAATAGGTCATCGGATCCAGTCCCCTTTTCCAACCGGACAACAGGTCATCGGATCGGAGCCCATCTGTCCACCGGACAACAGGTTATCGGATCTGGGCCCGTCTGCCCACCGGACAAAAGAACATTGGATCAGGGCCCATCTGCTCACCGGACAACAGGTCATTGGATCGGGGCCCGTCTGCCCACCGGACAATAGGTCATCGGATCCAGTCCCGTTTTCTCATCTGAAAACAGGTCATCGGATCCGGGCCCATCTGCCCACTGGACAACAGGTCATTGGATCGGGGCCCATCTGCCCACCGGACAACAGGTCATCGGATCCAGTCCCGTCTTCCCACAGGAAAACAGGTCATCAGATCGGGGCCCATCTGTCCACCGGACAACAGGTCATCGGATCGGGGCCCATCTGCCCACCGTACAATAGGCCATCGGATCCAGTCCCGTTTTCCCATAGGAAAACAGGTCATCGGATCGGGGCCCATCTGTCCACGGGACAAAAGGTCATCGGATCCTGTCCCGTTTTCCAACCGGAAAACAGGTCATCGGATCGGGGCCCATCTGTCCAGCGGACAACAGATTGTCGGATTGAAGCCCATCTGCCCACCGGACAATAGGTAATCGGATCCAGTCCCGTTTTCCATCCGGACGACAGGTTATCAGATCCGGGCCCGTCTGCCCACCGGACATCAGGTTATCGGATCAGAGCCCATCTGCTCACCGGACAAAAGGTCATCGGATCGGGGCCCGTCTACCCACCGGACAATAGGCCATCGGATCCAGTCCCGTTTTCCAACCGGAAAACAGTTCATCGGATCGGGGCCCATCTGCCCACCGGACAACAGGTCATCGGAACCGGGCCCATCTGCCCACCGGACAACAGGTCATCGGATCCAGTCCCGTTTTCCCACCGGAAAACAGGTCATCAGATTGGGGCCCATCTATCCACCGGACAACAGGTCATCGGATCCGGGCCCGTCTGCCCACCGGACAACAGGTCATCGGATCGGGGCCCATCTGCCCACCGGACAACAGGTCATCGGATCGGGGCCCGTCTGCCCACCGGACAATAGGTCATCGGATCCAGTCTCGTTTTCCCACCTGAAAACAGGTCATCGGATCGGGGCCCATCTGTCCACCGGACAACAGGTCATCGGATCCGGTCCCGTCTGCCCACTGGACAACAGGTCATCGGATCCGGTCCCGTCTGCCCACTGGACAACAGTTCATCGGATCAGGGCCCATCTGCTCACCGGACAACAGGTCATCGGATCGGGGCCCGTCTGCCCACCGGACAATAGGTCATCGGATCCAGTCTCGTTTTCCCACCTGAAAACAGGTCATCGGATCGGGGCCCATCTGTCCACCGGACAACAGGTCATCGGATCCGGTCCCGTCTGCCCACTGGACAACAGGTCATCGGATCCGGTCCCGTCTGCCCACTGGACAACAGTTCATCGGATCAGGGCCCATCTGCTCACCGGACAACAGGTCAAGGATCGGGGCCCGTCTGCCCACCGGACAATAGGTCATCGGATCCAGTCTCGTTTTCCCACCTGAAAACAGGTCATCGGATCGGGGCCCATCTGTCCACCGGACAACAGGTCATCGGATCCGGTCCCGTCTGCCCACTGGACAACAGTTCATCGGATCGGGGCCCATCTCTCCACAGGACAACAGGTCACCGGATCCGGGCCCGTTTGCCCACCTGACAATAGGTCATCGGATCTGGGTGCATATGCCCACTGGACAACAGGTCATCGGATCCAGTCCCGTTTTCCCAGCTGAATACAGGTCATCGGATCGGTGCCCATCTGTCCAGCGGACAACAGGTCATCAGAACCGGGCCCGTCTGCCCACCGGACAACAGGTCATCGGATCGGGGCCCATCTGCCCACCAGACAACAGGTCATCGGATCGGGGCCCATCTGCCCACCGGACAATAGGCCATCGGATCCAGTCCCGTTTACCCACCAGAAAACAGGTCATCGGATCGGGGCCCATCTGTCCACGGGACAACAGGTCATCGGATCTGGGCCCTTTTGCCCGCCTGACAATAGGTCATCGGATCGGGGGGCATATGCCCACTGAACAACAGGTCATCGGATCCAGTCCCGCTTTCCAACTGCAAAAGAGGCCATCGGATTGGGGCCCATCTGCCCACCGGACAACAGGTTATCGGATCCAGTCCCGTTTTCCCACCGGACAACAGGTCATCTGATCGAGACCCATCTGCCCACCGGACAACAGGTCATCGGATCGGGGCCCGTCTGCCCGCGAGACAATAGGCCATCGGATCTAGTCCCGTTTTCCCATCGGAAAACAGGTCATCGGATTGGGGCCCATCTGTCCACGGGGCAACAGGTCATCGGATCCGGGCCCGTTTGCCCACCGGACAATAGGTCTTCGGATCGGGGCGCATATGCCCACTGGACAACATTTCATCGGATCCAGTCCCGTTTTCCCACCGGAAAACAGCTCATTGGATCGGGGCACATCTGTCCACCGGACAACAAGTTATCGGATCAGGGCCCGTCTGCCCACCGGACAACAGAACATCGGATCAGGGCCCATCTGCTCACCGGAAAACAGGTCATCGGATCGGGGCCCGTGTGCCCACCGGACAATAGGTCATCGGATCCAGTCCCGTTTTCTCATCTGAAAACAGGTCATCAGATCGGGGCCCATCTGCCCACCGGACAACAGGTCATCGGATCCGGGCCCGTCTGCCCACCGGACAACAGGTCATCGGATCGGGGCCCATCTGCCCACCGGACAACAGGTCATCGGACCGGGGACCGTCTGACCACCGGACGATAGGCCATCGGATTCAGTCCCGTTTTCCCATAGGAAAACTGGTCATCGGATCGGGGCCCATCTGTCCACGGGACAACAGGTCATCAGATCCAGTCCCGTTTTCCCACCGGAGAACAGGTCATCGGATCGGGGCCCATCTGTCCACCGGACAACAGGTCATCGGTTCCCGTCCCATTTTCCAACCTGACAACAGGTCATCGGATCGGGGCCCATCTGTCCACCAGAAAAGAGGTTATCGAATCCAGGCCCGTCTGCCCACCGGACAACAGGTCATCGGATCAGGGCCCATCTGCTCACCGGACAAAAGGTCATCGGATCGGGGCCCGTTTGCCCACCGAGCAATAGGTCATCGGATCCAGTCCCTTTTTCCCACCTGAAAACAGGTCATCGGATCGGGGCCCATCTGTCCACCGGACAACAGGTCATCGGATCCGGGCCCGTCTGCCCACCGGACAACAGGTCATCGGATCGGGGCCCATCTGCCCACCGGACAACAGGTCATCGGACTGGGGCCCGTCTGCCCACCGGACAATAGGCCATCGGATCCGGTCCCATTTTCCCATAGGAAAACAGGTCATCGGATCGGGGCCCATCTGTCCACGGGACAACAGGTCATCGGATCCAGTCCCGTTTTCCCACCGGAAAACAGGACATCGGATCGGGGCCCATCTGTCCACCGGACAACAGGTTGTCGGATTGAAGCCCATCTGCCCACCGGACAAGAGTTCATCGGATCCAGTCCCGTTTTCCAACCGGACAACAGGTCATCGGATCGGGGCCCATCTGTCCACCAGACAACAGGTCATCGGATCCGGGCTCGTCTGCCCACCGGACAACAGGTCATCGGATCAGGGCCCATCTGCTCACCGGACAACAGGTCATCGGATCGGGGCCCGTCTGCCCACCAGATAATAGGTCATCGGATCCAGTCTCGTTTTCCCACCTGAAAACAGGTCATCTAATCGGGGCCCATCTGTCCACCGGACAACAGGTCATCGGATCCGGTCCCGTCTGCCCACTGGACAACAGGTCATCGGATCGGGGCCCGTCTGCCCACCGGACAATAGACCATCGGATCCAGTTCCGTTTTCCCACCGGAAAACAGTTCATCGGATAGGGGCCCATCTGTCCACCGGACAACAGGTCATCAGAACCGGGCCCGTTTGCCCACCTGACAATAGGTCATCAGATCAGGGTACATATGCCCACTGGACAATAGGTCATCGGATCCAGTCCCGTTTTCCCACCTGAATACAGGTCATCGGATCGGGGCCCATCTGTCCACCGGACAACAGGTCATCAGAAACGGGCCCGTCTGCCCACCGGACAACAGGTCATCGGAACGGGGCCCATCTTCCCACCGGACAACAGGTCATCGGATCGGGGCCCTTCTGCCCACCGGACAATAGGCCATCGGATCCAGTCCCGTTTACCCACCGGAAAACAGGTCATCGGATCGGGGCCCATCTGCCCACCGGACAACAGGTCATCGGATCGGGGCCCTTCTGCCCACCGGACAATAGGCCATCGGATCCAGCCCTGTTTACCCACCTGACAATAGGTCATCGGATTGGGGCGCATATGCCCACTGGACAACAGGTCATCGGATCCAGTCCCGTTTTCCCACCGGAAAACAGCTCATCGGAACGGGGCCCATCTGTCCACCGGACAACAGGTTGTCGGATTGAAGCCCATCTGCCCACCGGACAACAGGTTATCGGATCCCGGCCCGTCTGCCCACCGGACAAAAGAACATCGGATCAGGGCCCGTCTGCCCACCGGACAATAGGTCATCGGATCCAGTCCCGTTCTCTCATCTGAAAACAGGTCATCGGATTGGGGCCCATCTGTCCACCGGACAAGAGGTCATCGGATCCGGGCCCATCTGCCCACTGGACAACAGGTCATTGGATCGGGGCCCATCTGCCCACCGGACAACAGGTCATCGGATCCAGTCCCGTCTTCCCACAGGAAAACAGGTCATCAGATCGGGGCCCATCTGTCCACCGGACAACAGGTCATCGGATCTGGGCCGTCTCCCCACCGGACAACAGGTCATCGGATCGGGGCCCATCTGCCCACCGGACAACAGGTCATCGGACCGGGGCCCGTCTGCCCACCGTACAATAGGCCATCGGATCCAGTCCCGTTTTCCCATAGGAAAACAGGTCATCGGATCGGGGCCCATCTGTCCACTGGACAACAGGTCATCGGATCCTGTCCCTTTTTCCAACCGGACAACAGGTCATCGGATCGGAGCCCATCTGTCCACCAGACAACAGGTTATCGGATCCGGGCCCGTCTGCCCACCGGACATCAGGTTATCGGATCAGGGCCCATCTGCTCACCGGACAAAAGGTAATCGGATCGGGGCCCGTCTACCCACCGGACAATAGGCCATCGGATCCAGTCCCGTTTTCCAACCGGAAAACAGGTCATCGGATCGGGGCCCATCTGTCCACCGGACAACAGGTTGTCCGATTGAATCCCATCTGCGCACCGGACAATAGGTCATTGGATCCAGTCCCGTTTTCCAACCGGACAAAAGGTCATCGGATCGGGGCCCATCTGTCCACCAGACAACAGGTTATCGGATCCCGGCCCGTCTGCCCACCGGACAACAGGTCATTGGATCAGGGCCCATCTGCTCACCGGACAACAGGTCATCGGATCCAGTCCCGTTTTCCCATCTAAAAACAGGTCATCGGATAGGGGCCCATCTGTTCACCGGACAACAGGTCATTGGATCAGGGCCCATCTGCCCACCGGACAATAGGTCATCGGATCCAGTCCCGTTTTCCCATCTAAAAACAGGTCATCGGATAGGGGCCCATCTGTCCACCGGACAACAGTTCATCGGATCCGGGCCCGTCTGCCCACTGGACAACAGGTCATCGGATCGGGACCCATCTGCCCACCGGACAACAGGTCATCGGATCGGGGCCCGTCTGCCCAACGGACTATAGGCCATCGGATCCAGTCCCGTTTTCCCACCGGAAAACAGGTCATCGGATCAGGGCCCATATGTCCGCCGGACAACAGGTCATCGGATCCGGGCCCGTTTGCCCACCTGACAATAGGTCATCGTATCGGGGCTCATATGCCCACTGGACAACACGTCATCGTATCCAGTCCCTTTTCCCCACCTGAAAACAGGTCATCGGATTGGGGCGCATCTGCCCATCGGAAAACAGGTCATCGGATTGGGGCCCGTCTGCCCACCGGACAATAGGCCATCGGATCCGGGCCCGTTTGCCCACCTGAAAATAGGTAATCGGATCGGGGCGCATATGCCCACTGGACAACAGGTCATTGGATCCAGTCCCGTTTTCCCACCGGAAAACAGGTCATCGGATCGGGGCCCATCTGTCCACCGGACAACAGTTTGTCGCATTGAAGCCCATCTGCCCACCGGACAATAGGTCATCGGATCCAGTCCCGTTTTCCCATCTAAAAACAGGTCATCGGATAGGGGCCCATCTGTCCACCGGACAACAGTTCATCGGATCCGGGCCCGTCTGCCCACTGGACAACAGGTCATCGGATCGGGACCCATCTGCCCACCGGACAACAGGTCATCGGATCGGGGCCCGTCTGCCCAACGGACTATAGGCCATCGGATCCGGTCCCGTTTTCCCACCGGAAAACAGGTCATCGGATCGGGGCCCATATGTCCGCCGGACAACAGGTCGTCGGATCCGTGCCCGTTTGCCTACCTGACAATAGGTCATCTTATCGGGGCTCATATGCCCACTGGACAACAGGTCATTGGATCCAGTCCCGTTCCCACCGGAAAACAGGTCATCGGATTGGGGCCCATCTGTCCACCGGACAACAGTTTGTCGCATTGAAGCCCATCTGCCCACCGGACAATAGGTCTTCGGATCCAGTCCCGTTTACCCACTGGACAACAGGTCATCGGATCAGGGCCCATCTGCCCACCGGACAACAGGTCATCGGATCGGGGCCCATCTGTCCACCGGACAACAGGTTATCGGATCCGGGCCCGTCTTGTCACGGGTGTGTCGCCACGAAGACCGTCACGATTACACAGCCTGACTTCTCGCAGCTGACTTTTTGGTGCTTTGTGTTTTCAGCAGTGAGGGAGTTAATTCTCTCTCTCTCTGTGCTAGACGAGGTCCAGCCTCGCCCAGCTGCAATCAATACTGCTGTAGTGAGTCTCCTTCAAATGCCTGCTGGTCTGTTTGGGAAGTGTCGGTGAAAGCATTTCATACAGACTTACAGAGCGGATCGTGGTATTTGGAGTTTCTGAGATAAGTGTATTTGGAGTGGTTTTTCCCTTCCTCGCTTTATCATTTACCTCCTTTCCCGTTGGTGTTCCCTCTGTTGTAGTTGTGTAGTTTTTGTATGCAAGGTGGTTTTGGTTTTTCCCTTGTACTGTCTCGTTCGTCTAAGTACTGTGTGTGGGCATATTATTACTTGTCCTCTTTTGTTGTGATCGGGGTCCTTCTCAGGACTAGATTACTTAGGTGCAGGGATCCTCAGGAGGTAGGGGTTACGCTGGCGGCCTGGACCTCTGTACCTTTAACAGTACCTCCAGGTTGAGGGATTAGTCAGGGCCCCAGCTTAGGGTCAGCTTAGGCCCCCTACCTCCAGTATACAGAGACAGCGTGACATTTTCACCGACCCACTTAGTTTTTCTCCAGCTACCATGGATCCAGTAGCCGGTCTAGCTCGGCAGTTGCAGAGTTTGTCCATGGAGCTGGCGGACGTTAGGTCCAAGGTTTTGCATCCTCTGGAGCAAGCCGGACCAGAACCTAAAGTAGCTCTCCCTGACAGGTTCACTGGGGGGCGGGACAAGTTTTTTGTTTTCCGGGAGGCATGCAAATTGTACTTTCGGCTGCGGCCTCGGTCATCGGGGAGTGAAGAACAAAGGGTGGGAATTGTCATCTCGCTCCTACAAGGGGACCCACAATCTTGGGCGTTCTCTCTTCCCCCGGGCTCCCCGGCTCTCCAGTCAGTGGATAGGTTTTTCGCTGCTCTGGGACTCGTATATGATGACCCAGATCGGATCTCCCTTGCTGAGTCTAAGTTACGTAGGATCCAGCAGGGAGATCGACCGGCGGAGGAATTCTGTTCGGAGTTCCGTAGGTGGGCCACGGACACCCAGTGGAATGACCCGGCTCTTAGGAGCCAGTTTTGTCAAGGTTTATCCGACAAATTACAGGATGTGTTGGCACAGTATGACTCTCCCGCGTCACTGGAAGCCGCTATGGCCCTGGCTATTCGCGTTGACAGACGGCTTCGGGAGAGGTGCGGGATAACTCGACCCCCTGTGATGACTCCACCTCCTACAAGGTCCCCTCATATGGTGGTTCCCCTGGTCAGTCCAGAGGAGCCTATGCAATTAGGAGGGACATCATTTCGGGGGAGGGGACCGGTGGTGCGCCATAAGGCAGGAAGGTGTTTCTTCTGCGGGAGAAAGGGACATTTTATTGGGGGGTGTCCATCCCGTCCCTTGCAGAGTGAAGAGTCGTCGGAAAACTGTTGATCCCAGGTTGTGTGGTGGACGGCAATCTGGGAGTAGGTATTTCGTCCCTAGGTTCGTCTCAGTTTCTCGTACCGGCGGAGGTGGTGGTGGGTACGAGAACTGAGAGGATATCTGTTCTTCTGGATAGTGGGGCCGGGGCTAATCTGGTTGATGCTCGGTTTGCCCGGGTTCAAGGTATGCGATTGAGTGAGTTGGCTAAACCCATCCCCATATTCTCGATCGATGCCAGGCCTCTCGGTCAGGGAAGTTTTTTGCAAGCTGTGCATGACGTAAAACTTCAAGTGGGGGCGATACATAAAGAACTGTTGTCTTGCTACGTGTTGGAGGGTCTTCCCACTCCTATAGTGTTGGGCCTTCCTTGGTTAACTAAGCATAACCCGGTTATTAATTGGCAAACCAGAGAGATATGCCAATGGAGTAAATTCTGTAATAAAAACTGCATGAACACGGTCATCGGTGCGGTTACTCCTTGGGTCTTACCTCCATTTCTGGCGGACTTTGAGGATGTATTCTCGGAGAAAGGGTGTCAGGAACTACCTCCTCATCGCGAGTATGACTGTTCTGTAAAACTGCTCCCTGAGGCCAAGTTACCTAAAGCTAGGTTGTATAACCTTTCTGGTCCTGAGAGGCAGGCCATGAAGGATTATATTTCAGAAAGTCTGGCTAAGGGGCATATTAGACCTTCATCTTCACCGGTGGCTGCGGGGTTCTTCTTTGTTAAGAAGAAAGATGGAGGCCTACGCCCTTGCCTGGATTTCCGTGAACTTAATCGGATTACGGTCCGAGATCCGTATCCACTCCCACTTATTCCCGATCTCTTTAATCAGATCGTGGGCGCCAAATGGTTCTCTAAGTTGGATCTCAGGGGGGCGTACAATCTGATTAGGATGAAGGAGGGGGATGAGTGGAAGACGGCGTTTAACACTCCGGAGGGGCATTATGAGAACCTTGTCATGCCATTCGGTCTGACTAATGCCCCGGCGGTGTTCCAACACTTTGTTAATGACATTTTTCGCCGCCTGGTGGGACAGTTTGTTGTCATATATCTGGATGATATCTTAATTTACTCGCCGGATCTGGTGTCTCATCAGGAGCACGTTAGGCAGGTGTTACAGATCTTGCGGGATAATAAACTGTATGCCAAATGGGAAAAGTGTGTGTTCGCCGTACAGGAACTCCAGTTTTTAGGCTTCCTGGTTTCAGCGTCCGGTTTTCGTATGGACCCTGGGAAAGTGCGGGCAGTTCTTGAGTGGGATCGGCCAGAGAATCTTAAGGCACTACAACGTTTCCTGGGGTTTGCTAATTATTACCGGAAGTTCATTCGTAATTTCTCGTCCATGGTTAAGCCTCTCACAGACATGACTAAAAAGGGGACGGATTTTTCTAGGTGGTCTGACAAGGCTTGTCAAGCATTCTCCTGCTTGAAAAAATGTTTTGCCTCGGCACCCATACTCATTCAACCTGATGCGTCACAGCCATTCATTGTAGAGGTAGACGCTTCTGAGGTAGGGGTGGGAGCAGTATTGTCACAAGGTTCGTCCCCTGGTAAGTGGCATCCGTGCGCCTTTTTCTCTAAAAAATTGTCGTCCGCTGAGAGGAATTACGATGTCGGCAATAGGGAACTCTTGGCCATTAAGTTAGCTTTTGAGGAGTGGCGCCATTTTTTGGAGGGGGCAGTCCATCCGGTCACCGTCATCACCGATCACAAGAACCTGCTATATCTGGAGTCCGCGAAACGTCTGAATCCCAGACAAGCTAGGTGGTCATTGTTTTTTACCAGGTTTAATTTTGTCGTTACATATCGTCCTGGGTCAAAAAATGTAAAGGCGGATGCCTTATCTCGCAGTTTCCCTGGGGCCGGGAATACGGACGACCCGATTCCTATCCTTCAGGAGGGGGTGGTGGTTTCGGCAGTATGCTCTGAGCTGGAGGAGGAGGTATTGGAGGCTCAGGGGGACGCCCCTGTTGGACCTCCGGGGAGACTGTTTGTTCCAGATCAGTTGCGACAAAAGGTGATTGAGGCACACCATAACTCAGTTTTGGCAGGACACCCGGGGAGTAAAGCAACTGTGGATCTCCTCTCGCGTCGGTTTTGGTGGCCTAACTTACATAAGGAGGTGGTAACTTTTGTCGCGTCCTGTGGGGTTTGTGCGCGCTCTAAGACCTCACATACCCGTCCGTCTGGGGCCCTCTTACCTTTGAAGATCCCGGAGCGTCCTTGGACTCATCTGTCTATGGACTTTATTACGGACCTCCCTCCGTCTTCGGGTAAAACGGTCATACTCGTTGTAGTGGACAGGTTCAGCAAGATGGCACATTTTATCGCTCTTCCGGCTCTCCCTAATGCTAAAACTCTTGCGCAGGTGTTCATTGGGGAGATTGTGAGGCTTCACGGGGTACCCTCCGATGTGGTGTCTGATCGGGGGTCTCAGTTTGTGTCCAAGTTCTGGAAGGCGTTTTGTGCACGGCGGGGGATGCATTTGTCATTCTCATCGGCTTTTCACCCTCAGACCAATGGTCAGACGGAACGTATGAACCAGAGCTTGGAGACATATCTCCGGTGTTTTGTGTCAGAGAACCAGGAGGACTGGGCTTCTTTCTTACCTCTGGCAGAGTTTGCTCTTAATAATAGGCGGAGCGAGTCCACTGGTAAGTCCCCGTTTTTTGGGGCATATGGTTTTCACCCCCAGTTTTGTACTTTCAGTAGGGGGGGCTCTTCGGGGGTTCCTGAGGAGGAACGATTTTCCTCATCACTCGCTTCAGTATGGAGAGGGGTGCTGAAGAATCTGAATACTATGGGGAACCGATACAAACGTATGGCTGATAGGAGGAGAGTGTCTGGTCCGGACCTAAGTGTGAACGATCGGGTATGGTTGTCTACCAGGAATATTAAACTTAAGGTTCCCTCCTGGAAACTGGGTCCCAGGTTCATCGGGCCGTACAGAATCAGTTCTATTATTAATCCGGTGGCATTCCGTCTTGACCTCCCCCCTACGTTTAAAATTCACAACGTGTTCCACAGATCGTTGCTTAAGAGGTATGTGGCGCCGGTGGTACCGTCACCTTTACCTCCCCCTCCAGTGGTGGTCAATGGTAACTTGGAGTTCCAGGTATCAAGGGTCATCGATTCACGTTTTAATCGCCGGTCCCTTCAGTACCTGGTTCATTGGAAAGGGTATGGTCCTGAGGAGAGGATGTGGGTTCCTGCGTCGGATATTAACGCAGACCGATTAGTTCGGGCCTTCCACACGACTCACCCGGATAAACCTGGCCCTGAGGGTCCGGAGGCCCCTCGTAGAAGGGGGGGTACTGTCACGGGTGTGTCGCCACGAAGACCGTCACGATTACACAGCCTGACTTCTCGCAGCTGACTTTTTGGTGCTTTGTGTTTTCAGCAGTGAGGGAGTTAATTCTCTCTCTCTCTGTGCTAGACGAGGTCCAGCCTCGCCCAGCTGCAATCAATACTGCTGTAGTGAGTCTCCTTCAAATGCCTGCTGGTCTGTTTGGGAAGTGTCGGTGAAAGCATTTCATACAGACTTACAGAGCGGATCGTGGTATTTGGAGTTTCTGAGATAAGTGTATTTGGAGTGGTTTTTCCCTTCCTCGCTTTATCATTTATCTCCTTTCCCGTTGGTGTTCCCTCTGTTGTAGTTGTGTAGTTTTTGTATGCAAGGTGGTTTTGGTTTTTCCCTTGTACTGTCTCGTTCGTCTAAGTACTGTGTGTGGGCATATTATTACTTGTCCTCTTTTGTTGTGATCGGGGTCCTTCTCAGGACTAGATTACTTAGGTGCAGGGATCCTCAGGAGGTAGGGGTTACGCTGGCGGCCTGGACCTCTGTACCTTTAACAGTACCTCCAGGTTGAGGGATTAGTCAGGGCCCCAGCTTAGGGTCAGCTTAGGCCCCCTACCTCCAGTATACAGAGACAGCGTGACACGTCTGCCCACCGGAGAACAGAACATCGGATCAGGGCCCATCTGCTCACCGGACAACAGGTCATCGGATCGGGGACCGTCTGCCCACCGGACAATAGGTCATCGGATCCAGTCCCGTTTTCTCATCTGAAAACAGGTCATCGGATCGGGGCCCATCTGTCCACCGGACAAGAGGTCATCGGATCCGGATCCGTCTGCCCACTGGACAACAGGTCATCGGATCGGGGCCCATCTGCTCACCGGACAACAGGTGATCGGATCCAGTCCCGTTTTCCCACCGGAAAACAGGTCATCAGATCGGGGCCCACCTGTCCACCGGAGAACAGGTCATCAGATCCGGGCCCGTCTGCCCACCGGACAACAGGTCATCGGATCGGGGCCCGTCTGCCCAACGGACAATAGGCCATCGGATCCAGTCCCGTTTTCCCACCGGAAAACAGGTCATCTGATCGGGACCCATCTATCCACCGGACAACAGGTTGTCGGATTGAAGCCCATCTGTCCACCGGACAACAGGTTATCGGATCCGGGCAAGTCTGCCCACTGGACAACAGGTCATTGGATCGGGGCCCATCTGCTCACCGGACAACAGGTCATCGGATCGGGGCCCGTCTGTCCACCGGACAATAGGTCATTGGATCGGGGCCCATCTGCTCACCGGACAACAGGTCATCGGATCGGGGCCCGTCTGTCCACCGGACAATAGGTCATCGGATCCAGTCCCGTTTTCCCATCTGAAAATAGGTCATCAGATCGGGGCCCATCTGTCCACCGGACAACAGGTCATCTGATCCGGGCCCGTCTGCCCACTGGACAACAGGTCATCGGATCGGGGCCCGTCTGCCCAACGGACAATAGGCCATCGGATCCAGTCCTGTTTTCCCACCGGACAACAGGTCATCGGATCGGGGCCCATATGTCCACCGGACAACAGGTCATCGAATCGGGGCCCGTTTGCCCACCTGACAATAGGTCATCGTATCGGGGCTCATATGCGCACTGGACAACAGGTCATCGGATCCAGTCCCTTTTTCCCACCTGAAAACAGGTCATCGGATCGGGGCCCATCTGTCCACCGGACAACAGGTCATCGGAACCGGGCCCGTCTGCCCACCGAACAACAGGTCATCGGATTCGGGCCCATCTGCCCACCGGACAACAGGTCATCGGATCGGGGCCTGTCTGCCCACCGGACAATAGGCCATCGGATCCAGTCCCGTTTACCCACCGGAAAACAGGTCATCGGATCAGGGCCCATCTGTCAACGTGACAAGAGGTCATCGGATCCGTGCCGTTTGCCCACCTGACAATAGGTCATTGGATCGGGGCGCATATGCCCACTGGACAACAGGTCATCAGATCCAGTCCTGTTTTCCCACCGGACAACAGGTCATCGGAGCGGGACCCATCTGCCCACCGGACAACAGGTCATCGGATCGGGGCCCGTCTGCCCGCCAGACAATAGGCCATCGGATCCAGTCCCGTTTTCCCATCGGAAAACAGGTCATCGGATCGGGGCCCATCTATCCACGGGACAACAGGTCATCGGATCCGGGCCCGTTGGCCCACCTGACAATAGGTCATCGGATCGGGGCGCATATGCCCACTGGACAACGGGTCATCAGATCCAGTCCCGTTTTCCCAACGGACAACAGGTCATCGGATCGGGACCCATCTGCCCACCGGACAACAGGTCATTGGATCGAGGCCCGTCTGCCCGCCAGACTATAGGCCATCGGATCCAGTCCCGTTTTCCCATCGGAAAACAGGTCATCGGATCGGGGCCCATTTGTCCACGGGACAACAGGTCATCGGATCCGGGCCCGTTTGCCCACCTGACAATAGGTCATCGGATCCGGGTGCATATGCCCACTGGACAACAGGTCATCGGATCCAGTCTCGTTTTCCCACCGGAAAACAGCTCATCGGATCGGGGTCCATCTGTCCACCGTACAACAGGTTGTCGGATTGAAGCCCATCTGCCCACCGGACAATAGGTCATCGGATACAGTCCCGTTTTCCAACCGGACAACAGGTCATCGGATCGGGGCCCATCTGTCCACCGGACAACTGGTTATCGGATCCGGCCCGTCTGCCCACCGGACAACAGAATATCAGATCAGGGCCCATCTGCTCACCGGACAACAGGTCATCGGATCGGGGCCCGTCTGCCCACCGGACAATAGGTCATCGGATCCAGTCCCGTTTTCCCACCTGAAAACAGGTCATCGGATCGGGGCCCATCTGTCCACCGGACAACAGGTCATCGGATCGGGGCCCATCTGCCCACCAGACAATAGGTCATCGGATCCAGTCCCGTTTTCGAACCGGAAAGCAGTTCATCGGATCGGGGCCCATCTGCCCACCGCACAACAGGTCATCGGAACCGGGCCCGTCTGCTCACCGGACAACAGGTCATCGGATGCAGTCCCGTTTTCCCACCGGAAAACAGGTCATCAGATCGGGGCCCATCTGTCCACCGGACAACAGGTCATCGGATCCGGGCCCGTCTGCCCACCGGACAACAGGTCATCGGATCGGGGCCCATCTGCCCACCGGACAACAGGTCATCGGACCGGCGCCCGTCTGCCCACCGGACAATAGGCCATCGGATCCAGTCCCGTTTTCCCATAGGAAAACAGGTCATCGGATCGGGCCCCATCTGTCCACGGGACAACCGGTCATCGGATCCAGTCCCGTTTTCCCACCGGAAAACAGGTCATCGGATCGGGGCCCATCTCTCCACCGGACAACAGGTCATCGGATCCGGGCCCGTTTGCCCACCTGACAATAGGTCATCGGATCGGGGCGCATATGCCCGCCAGACAATAGGCCATCGGATCCAGTCCCATTTTCCCATCGGAAAACAGGTCATCGGATCGGGGCCCATCTGTCCACGGGACAACAGGTCATCAGATCCGGGCCCGTTTGCCCACCTGACAATAGGTCATCGGATCGGGGTGCATATGCCCACTGGACAACAGGTAATCGGATCCAGTCTCGTTTTCCCACCGGAAAACAGCTCATCGGATAGGGGCCCATCTGTCCACCGTACAACAGGTCATCGGATACAGTCCAGTTTTCCAACCGGACAACAGGTCATCGGATCGGAGCCCATCTGTCCACCAGACAACAGGTTATCGTATCCGGGCCCGTCTGCCCACCGGACAACAGGTCATCGGATCGGGGCCCATCTGCCCACCGGACAACAGGTCATCGGACCGGGGCCCATTTGCCCACCGGACAATAGGCCATCGTATCCAGTCCCGTTTTCCCACCAGAAAACAGGTCATCGGATCGGGGCCCATCTGTCCACCGGACAACAGGTTGCCCGATAGAAGCCCATCTGCCCACCGGACAATAGGTCATCGGATCCAGTCCCGTTTTCCAACCGGACAACAGGTCATCGGATCGGGGCCCATCTGTCCACCAGACAACAGGTTATCGGATCCCGGCCCGTCTGCCCACCGGACAATAGGTCATTGGATCAGGGCCCATCTGCTCACCGGACAACAGGTCATCGGATCGGGGCCTGTCTGCCCACCGGACAATAGGTCATCGAATCCAGTCCCTTTTTCCCATCTAAAAACAGGTCATCGGATAGGGGCCCATCTGTCCACCGGACAACAGTTCATCGGATCCGGGTCCGTCTGCCCACTGGACAACAGGTCATCGGATCGGGACCCATCTGCCCACCGGACAACAGGTCATCAGATCGGGGCCCGTCTGCCCAACGGACTATAGGCCATCGGATCCAGTCCCGTTTTCCCACCGGAAAACAGGTCATCGGATCGGGGCCCATATGTCCGCCGGACAACAGGTCATCGGATTCGGGCCCGTTTGCCCACCTGACAATAGGTCATCGTATCGGGGCTCATATGCCCACTGGACAACAGGTCATCGTATCCAGTCCCTTTTCCCCACCTGAAAACAGGTCATCGGATTGGGGCCCATCTGCCCATCGGACAACCGTTATCGGATCGGGGCCCGTCTGCCCACCGGACAATAGGCCATCGGATCCAGTTCCGTTTTCCCACCGGAAAACAGGTCATCGGATAGGGGCCCATCTGTCCACCGGACAACAGGTCATCGGATCCGGGCCCGTTTGCCCACCTGAAAATAGGTAATCGGATCGGGGCGCATATGCCCACTGGACAACAGGTCATTGGATCCAGTCCCGTTTTCCAAACGGACAACAGGTCATCGGATCGGGGCCTATCTGTTCACCAGACAACAGGTTATCGGATCCGGGCAAGTCTGCCCACCGGACAACAGGTCATTGGATCGGGGCCCATCTGCTCACCGGACAACAGGTCATCGGATCAGGGCCCGTCTGTCCACCGGACAATAGGTCATCGGATCCAGTCCCGTTTTCCCATCTGAAAATAGGTCATCGGATCGGGGCCCATCTGTCCACCAGACAACAAGTCATCTGATCCGGGCCCGTCTGCCCACTGGACAACAGGTCATCGGATCGGGACCCATCTGCCCACCGGACAACAGGTCATCGGATCGGGGCCCGTCTGCCCAACGGACAATAGGCCATCGGATCCAGTCCCGTTTTCCCACCGGACAACAGGTCATCGGATCGGGGCCCATATGTCCACCGGACAACAGGTCATCGAATCCGGGCCCGTTTGCCCACCTGACAATAGGTCATCGTATCGGGGCTCATATGCGCACTGGACAACAGGTCATCGGATCCAGTCCCTTTTTCCCACCTGAAAACAGGTCATCGGATCGGGGCCCATCTGTCCACCGGACAACAGGTCATCGGAACCGGGCCCGTCTGCCCACCGAACAACAGGTCATCGGATCGGGGCCTGTCTGCCCACCGGACAACAGGTCATCGGATCGGGGCCTGTCTACCCACCGGACAATAGGCCATCGGATCCAGTCCCGTTTACCCACCGGAAAACAGGTCATCGGATCAGGGCCCATCTGTCCACGTGACAACAGGTCATCGGATCCGGGCCGTTTGCCCGCCAGACAATAGGCCATCGGATCCAGTCCCGTTTTCCCATCGGAAAACAGGTCATCGGATCGGGGCCCATCTGTCCACGGGACAACAGGTCATCGGATCCGGGCCCGTTGGCCCACCTGACAATAGGTCATCGGATCGGGGCGCATATGCCCACTGGACAACGGGTCATCAGATCCAGTCCCGTTTTCCCAACGGACAACAGGTCATCGGATCGGGACCCATCTGCCCACCGGACAACAGGTCATTGGATCGAGGCCCGTCTGCCCGCCAGACTATAGGCCATCGGATCCAGTCCCGTTTTCCCATCGGAAAACAGGTCATCGGATCGGGGCCCATTTGTCCACGGGACAACAGGTCATCGGAACCGGGCCCCTTTGCCCACCTGACAATAGGTCATCGGATCCGGGTGCATATGCCCACTGGACAACAGGTCATCGGATCCAGTCTCGTTTTCCCACCGGAAAACAGATCATCGGATCGGGGCCCATCTGTCCACCGTACAACAGGTTGTCGGATTGAAGCCCATCTGCCCACCGGACAATAGGTCATCGGATACAGTCCCGTTTTCCAACCGGACAACAGGTCATCGGATCGGGGCCCATCTGTCCACCGGACAACTGGTTATCGGATCCGGCCCGTCTGCCCACCGGACAACAGAACATCGGATCAGGACCCATCTGCTCACCGGACAACAGGTCATCGGATCGGGGCCCGTCTGCCCACCGGACAATAGGTCATCGGATCCAGTCCCGTTTTCGTACCGGAAAGCAGTTCATCGGATCGGGGCCCATCTGCCCACCGGACAACAGGTCATCGGGACCGGGCCCGTCTGCCTACCGGACAACAGGTCATCGGATCCAGTCCCGTTTTCCCATAGGAAAACAGGTCATCGGATCGGGCCCCATCTGTCCACGGGACAACCGGTCATCGGATCCAGTCCCGTTTTCCCACCGGAAAACAGGTCATCGGATCGGGGCCCATCTGTCCACCGGACAACAGGTCATCGGATCCGGGCCCGTTTGCCCACCTGACAATAGGTCATCGGATCGGGGCGCATATGCCCGCCAGACAATAGGCCATCGCATCCAGTCCCGTTTTCCCATCGGAAAACAGGTCATCGGATCGGGGCCCATCTGTCCACGGGACAACAGGTCATCAGATCCGGGCCCGTTTGCCCACCTGACAATAGGTCATCGGATCCGGGTGCATATGCCCACTGGACAACAGGTAATCGGATCCAGTCTCGTTTTCCCACCGGAAAACAGCTCATCGGATCGGGGCCCATCTGTCCACCGTACAACAGGTTGTCGGATTGAAGCCCATCTGCCCACGGGACAATAGGTCATCGGATACAGTCCCGTTTTCCAACCGGACAACAGGTCATCGGATCAGGGACCATCTGCTCACCGGACAACAGGTCATCGGATCGGGGCCCGTCTGCCCACCGGACAATAGGTCATCGGATCCAGTCCCGTTTTCTCATCTGAAAACAGGTCATCGGATCGGGGCCCATCTGTCCACCGGACAAGAGGTCATCGGATCCGGGCCCGTCTGCCCACTGGACAACAGGTCATCGGATCGGAGCTCATCTGCCCACCGGACAACAGGTCATCGGATACGGGCCCGTCTGCCCACCGGACAACAGGTCATCGGATCGGGGCCCATCTGAACACCGGACAACAGGTCATCGGACCGGGGCCTGTCTGCCAGCCGGACAATAGGCCATCGGATCCAGTCCCGTTTTCCCATAGGAAAACAGGTCATCGGATAGGGGCCCATCTGTCCACGGGACAACAGGTCATCGGATCCAGTCCCGTTTTCCCACCGGAAAACAGGTCATCGGATCGGGGCCCATCTGTCCACCAGACAACAGGTTATCAGATCAGGGCCCGTCTGCCCACCGGACAACAGTTCATCGGATCAGGGCCCATCTGCTCACCGGACAACAGGTCATCGGATTGGGGCCCGTCTGCACACCGGACAATAGGTCATCGGATCCAGTCCCGTTTTCCCACCTGAAAACAGGTCATCGGATCGGGGCCCATCTGTCCACCGGACAACAGGTCATCGGATCCGGTCCCGTCTGCCCACTGGACAACAGGTCATCGGATCGGGGCCCGTCTGCCCACCGGACAACAGGTCATCGGATCCAGTCCTGTTTTCGAACCGGAAAGCAGTTCATCGGATCGGGGCCCATCTGCCCCCCGGACAACAGGTTATCGGAACCGGGCCCGTCTGCCCACTGGACAACAGGTCATCGGATCCAGTCCCGTTTTCTCACCTCAAAACAGGTCATCAGATCGGGGCCCATCTGTCCACCGGACAACAGGTCATCGGATTCGGGCCCATCTGCCCACCGGACAACAGGTCATCGGATCGGGGCCCATCTGCCCACCGGACAACAGGTCATCGGACCGGGGCCCGTCTGCCCACCGGACAATAGGCCATCGGATCCTGTACCGTTTTCCCATAGGAAAACAGGTCATCGGATTGGGCCCCATCTGTCCACGGGACAACAGGTTTTCGGATTGAAGCCCATCTGCCCACCTTACAATAGGTCATCGGATCCAGTCCCGTTTTCCAACCGGACAACAGGTCATCGAATCGGGGCCCATCTGTCCACCAGACAATAGGTTATCGGATCCGGGCCCTTCTGCACACCGGACAACAGGTCATCGGATCAGGGCCCATCTGCTCACCGGACAACAGGTCATCGGATCGGGGCCCGTCTGCACACCGGACAATAGGTCATCGGATCCAGTCCCGTTTTCCCACGTGAAAACAGGTCATCGGATCGGGGCCCATCTGTCCACCGGACAACAGGTCATCGAAACCGGTCCCGTCTGCCCACTGGACAACAGGTCATCGGATCGGGGTGCATATGCCCTCTGGACAACAGGTCATCGGATCCAGTCCCGTTTTCCCACCTGAAAACAGGTCATCGGATCGGGGCCCATCGGTCCACCGGACAACAGGTTGTCAGATTGAAGCCCATCTGCCCACCGGACAATAGGTCATCGGATCCAGTCCCGTTTTCCAACAGGACAACAGGTCATTGGATCGGGGCCCATCTGTCCACCGGACAACAGGCTATCGGTTCCGGGCCCGTCTGCCCACCGGACAACAGGACATCGGATCAGGGCCCATCTGCTCACCGGACAACAGGTCATCGGATCGGGGCCCGTCTGCCCACCGGACAATAGGTCATCGGATCCAGTCCCGTTTTCCCACCTGAAAACAGATCATCGGATCGGGGCCCATCTGTCCACCGGACAACAGGTCATCGGATCGGGGCCCATCTGTCCACCGGATAACAGGCCATCGGATCCGTCCCGTTTGCACACCTGACAATAGGTCATCGGATCGGGGTGCATATGCCCACTGGACAACAGGTCATCGGATCCAGTCCCGTTTTCCCACCTGAAAACAGGTGATCGGATCGGGGCCCATCTGTCCACCGGACAACAGGTCATCGGAACCGGGCCCGTCTGCCCATCGGACAACAGGTCATCAGATCGGGGCCCATCTGCCCACCGGACAAAAGGTCATCGGATCGGGGCCCTTCTGCCCACCGGACAATAGACCATCGGATCCAGTCCCATTTATCCACTGGAAAACAGGTCATCGGATCGGGGCCCATCTGTCGACGGGACAAGAGGTCATCGGATCGGGGCGCATATGCCCACTGCACAACAGGCCATCGGATCCAGTCCCGCATTCCCACCGGAAAACAGGTCATCGGATTGGGGCCCATCTGCCCACTGGACAACATGTCATCAGATCGGGGCCCGTCTGCCCACCGGACAATAGGCCATTGGATCCAGTCCCGTTTTCCCACCGGAAAACAGGTCATCGGATTGGGGCCCATCTGCCCACTGGACAACAGGTCATCGGATAGGGACCCATCTGTCCACCGGACAACAGGTCATCGGATCCGGGCCCGTTTGCCCACCTGACAATAGGTCATCGGACCGGGGCACATATGCTCACTGGACAACAGGTCATCGGATCCAGTCCCGTTTTCCCACCTGAAAACAGGTCATCGGATCGGGGCCCATCTCTCCACCGGACAACAGGTCATCGGATCCAGTCCCGTTTTCCCACCTGAAAACAGGTCATCGGATCGGGACCCATCTGCCCACAGGACAACAGGTCATCGGATCGGGGCCCATCTGTCCACCGGACAACAGGTTGTCGGATTGAAGCCCATCTGCCCACCGGACAATAGGTCATCGGATCCAGTCCGGTTTTCCAACCGGACAACAGGTCATCGGATCGGGGCCCATCTGTCCACCGGACAACAGGTTATCGGATCAGGGCCCGTCTGCCCACCGGACATCAGGTCATTGGATCAGGGCCCATCTGCTTACCGGACAACAGGTCATCGGATCGGGGTCCGTCTCCCCATCGGACAATAGGTCATTGAATCCAGTCCCGTTTTCCCATCTGAAAACAGGTCATCGGATCGGGGCCCATCTGTCCACCGGACAACAGGTCATCGGATCCGGGCCCGTCTGCCCACTGGACAACAGGTCATCGGATCGGGACCCATCTGTCCACTGGACAACAGGTCATCGGATCGGGGCCCGTCTGCCCACCGGACAATAGGCCATCGGATCCAGTCCCGTTTTCCCACCGGAAAACAGGTCATCGGATCGGGGCCCATATGTCCACCGGACAACAGGTCATCGGATCCGGGCCCGTTTGCCCACCTGACAATAGGTCATCGGATCGGGGCTCATATGCCCACTGGACAAGAGGTCATCGGATCCAGTCCCGTTTTCCAACAGGAAAACAGGTCATCGGATCAGGGCCCATCTGTCCACCGGACAACGGGTTATCGGATCAGGGCCCGTCTGCCCACCGGACAACAGGTCATCGGATCGGGGCCCATCTGCCCACCGGACAACAGGTTATCGGATCGGGGCCCGTCTGCCCACCGGACAATAGGCCATCGGATCCAGTCCCGTTTTCCCATCGGAAAACAGGTCATCGGATCAGGGCCCATCTGTCCACCGGACAACAGGTCATCGGATCCGGGACCCATCTGTCCACTGGACAACAGGTCATCGGATCGGGGCCCGTCTGCCCACCGGACAATAGGCCATCGGATCCAGTCCCGTTTTCCCACCGGAAAACAGGTCATCGGATCGGGGCCCATATGTCCACCGGACAACAGGTCATCGGATCCGGGCCCGTTTGCCCACCTGACAATAGGTCATCGGATCGGGACTCATATGCCCACTGGACAATAGGTCATCGGATCCAGTCCCGTTTTCCAACCGGACAACAGGTCATCGGATCGGGGCCCATCTGTCCACCGGACAACGGGTTATCGGATCAGGGCCCATCTGCCCACCGAACAACAGGTCATCGGATCGGAGCCCGTCTGCCCACCGGACAATAGGCCATCAGATCCAGTCCCGTTTTCCCATCGGAAAACAGGTCATCGGATCGGGGCCCATCTGTCCACCGGACAACAGGTCATCGGATCCGGGTCCGTATGCCCACTGGACAACAGGTCATCGGATCGGGACCCATCTGTCCACTGGACAACAGGTCATCGGATCGGGGCCCGTCTGCCCACCGGACAATAGGTCATCGGATCGGGGCTCATATGCCCACTGGACAAGAGGTCATCGGATCCAGTCCCGTTTTCCAACCGGACAACAGGTCATCGGATCGGGGCCCATCTGTCCACCGGACAACGGGTCATCGGATCAGGGCCCATCTGCCCACCGGACAACAGGTCATCGGATCGGGGCCCGTCTGCCCCCCGGACAATAGGCCATCGGATCCAGTCCCGTTTTCCCATCGGAAAACAGGTCATCGGATCGGGGCCCATCTGTCCACCGGACAACAGGTCATCGGATCCAGTCCCGTTTTCCCACCGGAAAACAGGTCATCGGATCGGGGCCCATATGTCCACCTGACAACAGGTCATCGGATCCGGGCCCGTTTGCCCACCTGACAATAGGTCATCGGATCGGGGTTCATATGCCCACTGGACAATAGGTCATCGGATCCAGTCCCGTTTTCCCACCTGAAAACAGGTCATCGGATCGGGGCCCATCTGTCCACCGGACAACGGGTTATCGGATCAGGGCCCGTCTGCCCACCGGACAACAGGTCATCGGATCGGGGCCCATCTGCCCACCGGACAACAGGTTATCGGATCGGGGCCCGTCTGCCCACCGGACAATAGGCCATCGGATCCAGTCCCGTTTTCCCATCGGAAAACAGTTCATCGGATCGGGGCCCATCTGTCCACCGGATAACAGGCCATCGGATCCGTCCCATTTGCCCACCTGACAATAGGTAATCGGATCGGGGTGCATATGCCCACTGGACAACAGGTCATCGGATCCAGTCCCGTTTTCCCACCTGAAAACAGGTCATCGGATCGGGGCCCATCTGTCCACCGGACAACAGGTCATCAGATCGGGGCCCATCTGCCCACCGGACAAAAGGTCATCAGATCGGGGCCCTTCTGCCCACCGGACAATAGGCCATCGGATCCAGTCCGGTTTATCCACCGGAAAACAGGTCATCGGATCTGGGCCCATCTGTCCACGGGACAACAGGTCATCGGATCGGGGCGCATATGCCCACTGCACAACAGGTCATCGGATCCAGTCCAGCTTTCCCACCGGAAAACAGGTCATCGGATCGGGGCCCATCTGCCCGCAAGACAACAGGTCATCGGATCGGGGCCCATTTGTCCACCGGACAAAAGGTTGTCGGATTGAAGCCCATCTGCCCACGGGACAATAGGTCATCGGATCCAGTCCCGTTTTCCAACCGGACAACAGGTCATCGGATCGGGGCCCATCTGTCCACCGGACAACAGGTTATCGGATCAGGGCCCGTCTGCCCACCGGACAACAGGTCATCGGATCGGGGCCCATCTGCCCACCGGACAACAGGTTATCGGATCGGGGCCCGTCTGCCCACCGGACAATAGGCCATCGGATCCAGTCCCGTTTACCCACCGGAAAACAGGTCATTGGATCGGGGCCCATCTGTCCACGTGACAACAGGTCATCGGATCCGGGCCCGTTTGCCCACCTGACAATAGGTCATCGGATCGGGGCGCATATGCCCACTGGACAACAGGTCATCGAATCCAGTCCCGTTTACCCACTGGACAATAGATCATCGGATTGTGGCCCATCTGTCCACCGGACAACAGGTCATTGGATCCGGGCGCGTCTGCCCACTGGACAACAGGTCATCGGATCGGGGCCCATCTGTCCACCGGACAACAGGTCATTGGATCCGGGCGCGTCTGCCCACTGGACAACAGGTCATCGGATCGGGGCCCATCTGCCCACCGGACAACAGGTCATCGGATCCGGGCCCGTTTGCCCACCTGACAATAGGTCATCAGATCGGGGTGCATATGCCCACTGGACAACAGCTGAACGGATCCAGTCCCATCTTCCCACCGGACAACAGGTCATCGGATCGGGGCCAATCTGTCCACCGGACAACAGGTCATCGCATCCGGGCCCGTCTGCCCACCGGACAACAGGTCATCGGATCCGGGCCCATCTGCCCACCGGACAACAGGTCATCGGATCGGGGCCCGTCTGCCCATTAGCAATAGGCCATCGGATCCAGTCCCGTTTTCCCACCGGAAAACAGGTCATCGGATCGGGGCCCATCTGTCCACCGGACAACAGGTCATCGGATCCGGACCCGTTTGCACACCTGACAATAGGTCATCGGATCGGGGCGCATATACCCACTGGACAACAGGTCATCAGATCTGGGCCCGTCTGCCCACCGGACAACAGGTCATCGGATCCAGTCCCGTTTTCCCACCGGAAAACAGGTCATCGGATCGGGGCACATCTGTCCACCGGACAACATGTCATCGGATCGGGGCACATTTGCCCACCTGACAATAGGTCATTTGATCGGGGCGCATATGCCCACTGGACATCAGGTCATCGGATCCAGTCCCTTTTTCCCACCTGAAAACAGGTCATCGGGTCGGGGCCCATCTGTCCACCGGACAACAGTTTGTCGGATTGGAGTCCATCTGCCCACCGGACAATAGGTCATCGGATCCAGTCCCATTTTCCAACCGGAAAACAGGTCATCGGATCGGGGCCCTTCTGTCCACCGGACAAAAGGTCATCGGATCCGGGCCCATTTGCCCACCTGACAATAGGTCATTGGATCGGGGCGCATATGCCCACTGGACATCAGGTCATCGGATCCAGTCCCATTTTCCCACCTGAAAACAGGTCATCGGATCGGGGCCCATCTGTCCACCGGACAACAGGTTGTCGGATTGAAGCCCATCTGCCCACCGGACAATAGGTCATCGGATCCAGTCCCGTTTTCCAACCGGACAACAGGTCATCGGATCGGGGACCATCTGTCCACCGGACAATAGGCCATCGGATCCAGTCCCGTTTTCCCATCGGAAAACAGGTCATCGGATCAGGGCCCATCTGTCCACCGGACAACAGGTCATCGGATCCGGGACCCATCTGTCCACTGGACAACAGGTCATCGGATCGGGGCCCGTCTGCCCACCGGACAATAGGCCATCGGATCCAGTCCCGTTTTCCCACCGGAAAACAGGTCATCGGATCGGGGCCCATATGTCCACCGGACAACAGGTCATCGGATCCGGGCCCGTTTGCCCACCTGACAATAGGTCATCGGATCGGGACTCATATGCCCACTGGACAATAGGTCATCGGATCCAGTCCCGTTTTCCCACCTGAAAACAGGTCATCGGATCGGGACCCATCTGCCCACAGGACAACAGGTCATCGGATCGGGGCCCGTCTGCCCGCAAGACAACAGGTCATCGGATCGGGGCCCATCTGTCCACCGGACAACAGGTTGTCGGATTGAAGCCCATCTGCCCACCGGACAATAGGTCATCGGATCCAGTCCGGTTTTCCAACCGGACAACAGGTCATCGGATCGGGGCCCATCTGTCCACCGGACAACAGGTTATCGGATCAGGGCCCGTCTGCCCACCGGACATCAGGTCATTGGATCAGGGCCCATCTGCTTACCGGACAACAGGTCATCGGATCGGGGTCCGTCTCCCCATCGGACAATAGGTCATTGGATCCAGTCCCGTTTTCCCATCTGAAAACAGGTCATCGGATCGGGGCCCATCTGTCCACCGGACAACAGGTCATCGGATCCAGTCCCGTTTTCCCACCGGAAAACAGGTCATCGGATCGGGGCCCATATGTCCACCTGACAACAGGTCATCGGATCCGGGCCCGTTTGCCCACCTGACAATAGGTCATCGGATCGGGGTTCATATGCCCACTGGACAATAGGTCATCGGATCCAGTCCCGTTTTCCAACCGGACAACAGGTCATCGGATCGGGGCCCATCTGTCCACCGGACAACGGGTTATCGGATCAGGGCCCGTCTGCCCACCGGACAACAGGTCATCGGATCGGGGCCCATCTGCCCACCGGACAACAGGTTATCGGATCGGGGCCCGTCTGCCCACCGGACAATAGGCCATCGGATCCAGTCCCGTTTTCCCATCGGAAAACAGTTCATCGGATCGGGGCCCATCTGTCCACCGGATAACAGGCCATCGGATCCGTCCCATTTGCCCACCTGACAATAGGTCATCGGATCGGGGTGCATATGCCCACTGGACAACAGGTCATCGGATCCAGTCCCGTTTTCCCACCTGAAAACAGGTCATCGGATCGGGGCCCATCTGTCCACCGGACAACAGGTCATCAGATCGGGGCCCATCTGCCCACCGGACAAAAGGTCATCAGATCGGGGCCCTTCTGCCCACCGGACAATAGGCCATCGGATCCAGTCCCGTTTATCCACCGGAAAACAGGTCATCGGATCTGGGCCCATCTGTCCACGGGACAACAGGTCATCGGATCGGGGCGCATATGCCCACTGCACAACAGGTCATCGGATCCAGTCCCGCTTTCCCACCGGAAAACAGGTCATCGGATCGGGGCCCATCTGCCCGCAAGACAACAGGTCATCGGATCGGGGCCCATTTGTCCACCGGACAAAAGGTTGTCGGATTGAAGCCCATCTGCCCACGGGACAATAGGTCATCGGATCCAGTCCCGTTTTCCAACCGGACAACAGGTCATCGGATCGGGGCCCATCTGTCCACCGGACAACAGGTTATCGGATCAGGGCCCGTCTGCCCACCGGACAACAGGTCATCGGATCGGGGCCCATCTGCCCACCGGACAACAGGTTATCGGATCGGGGCCCGTCTGCCCACCGGACAATAGGCCATCGGATCCAGTCCCGTTTACCCACCGGAAAACAGGTCATTGGATCGGGGCCCATCTGTCCACGTGACAACAGGTCATCGGATCCGGGCCCGTTTGCCCACCTGACAATAGGTCATCGGATCGGGGCGCATATGCCCACTGGACAACAGGTCATCGAATCTAGTCCCGTTTACCCACTGGACAATAGATCATCGGATTGTGGCCCATCTGTCCACCGGACAACAGGTCATTGGATCCGGGCGCGTCTGCCCACTGGACAACAGGTCATCGGATCGGGGCCCATCTGTCCACCGGACAACAGGTCATTGGATCCGGGCGCGTCTGCCCACTGGACAACAGGTCATCGGATCGGGGCCCATCTGCCCACCAGACAACAGGTCATCGGATCCGGGCCCGTTTGCCCACCTGACAATAGGTCATCAGATCGGGGTGCATATGCCCACTGGACAACAGCTGAACGGATCCAGTCCCATCTTCCCACCGGACAACAGGTCATCGGATCGGGGCCAATCTGTCCACCGGACAACAGGTCATCGCATCCGGGCCCGTCTGCCCACCGGACAACAGGTCATCGGATCCGGGCCCATCTGCCCACCGGACAACAGGTCATCGGATCGGGGCCCGTCTGCCCATTAGCAATAGGCCATCGGATCCAGTCCCGTTTTCCCACCGGAAAACAGGTCATCGGATCGGGGCCCATCTGTCCACCGGACAACAGGTCATCGGATCCGGACCCGTTTGCACACCTGACAATAGGTCATCGGATCGGGGCGCATATACCCACTGGACAACAGGTCATCAGATCTGGGCCCGTCTGCCCACCGGACAACAGGTCATCGGATCCAGTCCCGTTTTCCCACCGGAAAACAGGTCATCGGATCGGGGCCCATATGTCCACCGGACAACAGGTCATCGGATCCGGGCCCGTTTGCCCACCTGACAATAGGTCATCGGATCGGGACTCATATGCCCACTGGACAATAGGTCATCGGATCCAGTCCCTTTTTCCAACCGGACAACAGGTCATCGGATCGGGGCCCATCTGTCCACCGGACAACGGGTTATCGGATCAGGGCCCATCTGCCCACCGAACATCAGGTCATCGGATCGGAGCCCGTCTGCCCACCGGACAATAGGCCATCAGATCCAGTCCCGTTTTCCCATCGGAAAACAGGTCATCGGATCGGGGCCCATCTGTCCACCGGACAACAGGTCATCGGATCCGGGCCCGTATGCCCACTGGACAACAGGTCATCGGATCGGGACCCATCTGTCCACTGGACAACAGGTCATCGGATCGGGGCCCGTCTGCCCACCGGACAATAGGTCATCGGATCGGGGCTCATATGCCCACTGGACAAGAGGTCATCGGATCCAGTCCCGTTTTCCAACCGGACAACAGGTCATCGGATCGGGGCCCATCTGTCCACCGGACAACGGGTCATCGGATCAGGGCCCGTCTGCCCCCCGGACAATAGGCCATCGGATCCAGTCCCGTTTTCCCATCGGAAAACAGGTAATCGGATCGGGGCCCATCTGTCCACCGGACAACAGGTCATCGGATCCAGTCCCGTTTTCCCACCGGAAAACAGGTCATCGGATCGGGGCCCATATGTCCACCTGACAACAGGTCATCGGATCCGGGCCCGTTTGCCCACCTGACAATAGGTCATCGGATCGGGGTTCATATGCCCACTGGACAATAGGTCATCGAATCCAGTCCCATTTTCCAAACCGACAACAGGTCATCGGATCGGGGCCCATCTGTCCACCGGACAACGGGTTATCGGATCAGGGCCCGTCTGCCCACCGGACAACAGGTCATCGGATCGGGGCCCATCTGCCCACCGGACAACAGGTTATCGGATCGGGGCCCGTCTGCCCACCGGACAATAGGCCATCGGATCCAGTCCCGTTTTCCCATCGGAAAACAGTTCATCGGATCGGGGCCCATCTGTCCACCGGATAACAGGCCATCGGATCCGTCCCATTTGCCCACCTGACAATAGGTCATCGGATCGGGGTGCATATGCCCACTGGACAACAGGTCATCGGATCCAGTCCCGTTTTCCCACCTGAAAACAGGTCATCGGATCGGGGCCCATCTGTCCACCGGACAACAGGTCATCAGATCGGGGCCCATCTGCCCACCGGACAAAAGGTCATCAGATCGGGGCCCTTCTGCCCACCGGACAATAGGCCATCGGATCCAGTCCTGTTTATCCACCGGAAAACAGGTCATCGGATCTGGGCCCATCTGTCCACGGGACAACAGGTCATCGGATCGGGGCGCATATGCCCACTGCACAACAGGTCATCGGATCCAGTCCCGCTTTCCCACCGGAAAACAGGTCATCGGATCGGGGCCCATCTGCCCGCAAGACAACAGGTCATCGGATCGGGGCCCATTTGTCCACCGGACAAAAGGTTGTCGGATTGAAGCCCATCTGCCCACGGGACAATAGGTCATCGGATCCAGTCCCGTTTTCCAACCGGACAACAGGTCATCGGATCGGGACCCATCTGTCCACCGGACAACAGGTTATCGGATCAGGGCCCGTCTGCCCACCGAACAACAGGTCATCGGAACGGGGCCCATCTGCCCACCGGACAACAGGTTATCGGATCGGGGCCCGTCTGCCCACCGGACAATAGGCCATCGGATCCAGTCCCGTTTACCCACCGGAAAACAGGTCATTGGATCGGGGCCCATCTGTCCACGTGACAACAGGTCATCGGATCCGGGCCCGTTTGCCCACCTGACAATAGGTCATCGGATCGGGGCGCATATGCCCACTGGACAACAGGTCATCGAATCCAGTCCCGTTTACCCACTGGACAATAGATCATCGGATTGTGGCCCATCTGTCCACCGGACAACAGGTCATTGGATCCGGGCGCGTCTGCCCACTGGACAACAGGACATCGGATCGGGGCCCATCTGTCCACCGGACAACAGGTCATTGGATCCGGGCGCGTCTGCCCACTGGACAACAGGTCATCGGATCGGGGCCCATCTGCCCACCGGACAACAGGTCATCGGATCCGGGCCCGTTTGCCCACCTGACAATAGGTCATCAGATCGGGGTGCATATGCCCACTGGACAACAGCTGAACGGATCCAGTCCCATTTTCCCACCGGACAACAGGTCATCGGATCGGGGCCAATCTGTCCACCGGACAACAAGTCATCGCATCCGGGCCCGTCTGCCCACCGGACAACAGGTCATCGGATCCGGGCCCATCTGCCCACCGGACAACAGGTCATCGGATCGGGGCCCGTCTGCCCATTAGCAATAGGCCATCGGATCCAGTCCCGTTTTCCCACCGGAAAACAGGTCATTGGATCGGGGCCCATCTGTCCACCGGACAACAGGTCATCGGATCCGGACCCGTTTGCACACCTGACAATAGGTCATCGGATCGGGGCGCATATACCCACTGGACAACAGGTCATCAGATCTGGGCCCGTCTGCCCACCGGACAACAGGTCATCGGATCCAGTCCCGTTTTCCCACCGGAAAACAGGTCATCGGATCGGGGCACATCTGTCCACCGGACAACAGGTCATCGGATCGGGGCACATTTGCCCACCTGACAATAGGTCATTGGATCGGGGCGCATATGCCCACTGGACATCAGGTCATCGGATCCAGTCCCTTTTTCCCACCTGAAAACAGGTCATCGGGTCGGGGCCCATCTGTCCACCGGACAACAGTTTGTCGGATTGGAGTCCATCTGCCCACCGGACAATAGGTCATCGGATCCAGTCCCATTTTCCAACCGGAAAACAGGTCATCGGATCGGGGCCCTTCTGTCCACCGGACAAAAGGTCATCGGATCCGGGCCCATTTGCCCACCTGACAATAGGTCATTGGATCGGGGCGCATATGCCCACTGGACATCAGGTCATCAGATCCAGTCCCATTTTCCCACCTGAAAACAGGTCATCGGATCGGGGCCCATCTGTCCACCGGACAACAGGTTGTCGGATTGAAGCCCATCTGCCCACCGGACAATAGGTCATCGGATCCAGTCCCGTTTTCCAACCGGACAACAGGTCATCGGATCGGGGACCATCTGTCCACCGGACAATAGGCCATCGGATCCAGTCCCGTTTTCCCATCGGAAAACAGGTCATCGGATCAGGGCCCATCTGTCCACCGGACAACAGGTCATCGGATCCGGGACCCATCTGTCCTCTGGACAACAGGTCATCGGATCGGGGCCCGTCTGCCCACCGGACAATAGGCCATCGGATCCAGTCCCGTTTTCCCACCGGAAAACAGGTCATCGGATCGGGGCCCATATGTCCACCGGACAACAGGTCATCGGATCCGGGCCCGTTTGCCCACCTGACAATAGGTCATCGGATCGGGACTCATATGCCCACTGGACAATAGGTCATCGGATCCAGTCCCGTTTTCCAACCGGACAACAGGTCATCGGATCGGGGCCCATCTGTCCACCGGACAACGGGTTATCGGATCAGGGCCCATCTGCCCACCGAACAACAGGTCAGCGGATCGGAGCCCGTCTGCCCACCGGACAATAGGCCATCAGATCCAGTCCCGTTTTCCCATCGGAAAACAGGTCATCGGATCGGGGCCCATCTGTCCACCGGACAACAGGTCATCGGATCCGGGCCCGTATGCCCACTGGACAACAGGTCATCGAATCGGGACCCATCTGTCCACTGGACAACAGGTCATCGGATCGGGGCCCGTCTGCCCACCGGACAATAGGTCATCGGATCGGGGCTCATATGCCCACTGGACAAGAGGTCATCGGATCCAGTCCCGTTTTCCAACCGGACAACAGGTCATCGGATCGGGGCCCATCTGTCCACTTGACAACGGGTCATCGGATCAGGGCCCATCTGCCCAACGGACAACAGGTCATCGGATCGGGGCCCGTCTGCCCCCCGGACAATAGGCCATCGGATCCAGTCCCGTTTTCCCATCGGAAAACAGGTCATCGGATCGGGGCCCATCTGTCCACCGGACAACAGGTCATCGGATCCAGTCCCGTTTTCCCACCGGAAAACAGGTCATCGGATCGGGGCCCATATGTCCACCTGACAACAGGTCATCGGATCCGGGCCCGTTTGCCCACCTGACAATAGGTCATCGGATCGGGGTTCATATGCCCACTGGACAATAGGTCATCGGATCCAGTCCCGTTTTCCAACCGGACAACAGGTCATCGGATCGGGGCCCATCTGTCCACCGGACAACGGGTTATCGGATCAGGGCCCGTCTGCCCACCGGACAACAGGTCATCGGATCGGGGCCCATCTGCCCACCGGACAACAGGTTATCGGATCGGGGCCCGTCTGCCCACCGGACAATAGGCCATCGGATCCAGTCCCGTTTTCCCATCGGAAAACAGTTCATCGGATCGGGGCCCATCTGTCCACCGGATAACAGGCCATCGGATCCGTCCCATTTGCCCACCTGACAATAGGTCATCGGATCGGGGTGCATATGCCCACTGGACAACAGGTCATCGGATCCAGTCCCGTTTTCCCACCTGAAAACAGGTCATCGGATCGGGGCCCATCTGTCCACCGGACAACAGGTCATCAGATCGGGGCCCATCTGCCCACCGGACAAAAGGTCATCAGATCGGGGCCCTTCTGCCCACCGGACAATAGGCCATCGGATCCAGTCCCGTTTATCCACCGGAAAACAGGTCATCGGATCTGGGCCCATCTGTCCACGGGACAACAGGTCATCGGATCGGGGCGCATATGCCCACTGCACAACAGGTCATCGGATCCAGTCCCGCTTTCCCACCGGAAAACAGGTCATCGGATCGGGGCCCATCTGCCCGCAAGACAACAGGTCATCGGATCGGGGCCCATTTGTCCACCGGACAAAAGGTTGTCGGATTGAAGCCCATCTGCCCACGGGACAATAGGTCATCGCATCCAGTCCCGTTTTCCAACCGGACAACAGGTCATCGGATCGGGGCCCATCTGTCCACCGGACAACAGGTTATCGGATCAGGGCCCGTCTGCCCACCGGACAACAGGTCATCGGATCGGGGCCCATCTGCCCACCGGACAACAGGTTATCGGATCGGGGCCCGTCTGCCCACCGGACAATAGGCCATCGGATCCAGTCCCGTTTACCCACCGGAAAACAGGTCATTGGATCGGGGCCCATCTGTCCACGTGACAACAGGTCATCGGATCCGGGCCCGTTTGCCCACCTGACAATAGGTCATCGGATCGGGGCGCATATGCCCACTGGACAACAGGTCATCGAATCCAGTCCCGTTTACCCACTGGACAATAGATCATCGGATTGTGGCCCATCTGTCCACCGGACAACAGGTCATTGGATCCGGGCGCGTCTGCCCACTGGACAACAGGACATCGGATCGGGGCCCATCTGTCCACCGGACAACAGGTCATTGGATCCGGGCGCGTCTGCCCACTGGACAACAGGTCATCGGATCGGGGCCCATCTGCCCACCGGACAACAGGTCATCGGATCCGGGCCCGTTTGCCCACCTGACAATAGGTCATCAGATCGGGGTGCATATGCCCACTGGACAACAGCTGAACGGATCCAGTCCCATTTTCCCACCGGACAACAGGTCATCGGATCGGGGCCAATCTGTCCACCGGACAACAGGTCATCGCATCCGGGCCCGTCTGCCCACCGGACAACAGGTCATCGGATCCGGGCCCATCTGCCCACCGGACAACAGGTCATCGGATCGGGGCCCGTCTGCCCATTAGCAATAGGCCATCGGATCCAGTCCCGTTTTCCCACCGGAAAACAGGTCATCGGATCGGGGCCCATCTGTCCACCGGACAACAGGTCATCGGATCCGGACCCGTTTGCACACCTGACAATAGGTCATCGGATCGGGGCGCATATACCCACTGGACAACAGGTCATCAGATCTGGGCCCGTCTGCCCACTGGACAACAGGTCATCGGATCGGCGCCCATCTGTCCACTGGACAACAGGTCATCTGATGGGGGACCGTCTGCCCACCGGACAATAGGCCATCGGATCCAGTCCCGTTTTCCCACCGGAAAACGGGTCATCGGATCCGGGCCCGTTTGCCCACCTGACAATAGGTCATCGGATCGGGGCGCATATGCCCACTGGACAACAGGTCATCGGATCCAGTCCCTTTTTCCCACCTGAAAACAGGTCATCGGATCGGGGCGCATCTGTCCACCGGACAACAGGTCATCGGATCCGGGCCCGTCTGCCCACCGGACAACAGGTCATCGGATCGGAGCCCATCTGCCCACCGGACAACAGGTCATTGGATCGGGGTCCGTCTGCCCACTGGACAATAGGCCATCGGATCCAGTCCCGTTTTCCAACCGGACAACAGGTCATTGGATCGGGGCCCATCTGTCCACCGTACAACAGGTCATCGGATCCGGGCCCGTCTGCCCACCGGACAACAGGTCATCAGATCAGGGCCCATCTGCTCACCGGACAACAGGTCATCGGATCGGGGCTCGTCTGCCCACCGGACAACAGGTCATCGGATCGGGGCCCATCTGCCCACCGGACAACAGGTCATCGGATCGGGGCCCGTCTGGCCACCGGACAATAGGCCATTGGATCCAGTCCCGTTTTTCCCCCGGAAAACAGGTCATTGGATCGGGGCACATATGTCCACCGGACAACAGGTCATCGGATCGGGGCACATTTGCCCACCTGACAATAGGTCATTGGATCGGGGCGCATATGCCCACTGGACATCAGGTCATCGGATCCAGTCCCTTTTTCCCACCTGAAAACAGGTCATCGGGTCGGGGCCCATCTGTCCACCGGACAACAGGTTGTCGGATTGGAGTCCATCTGCCCACCGGACAATAGGTCATCGGATCCAGTCCCATTTTCCAACCGGAAAACAGGTCATTGGATCGGGGCCCTTCTGTCCACCGGACAAAAGGTCATCGGATCCGGGCCCATTTGCCCACCTGACAATAGGTCATTGGATCGGGGCGCATATGCCCACTGGACATCAGGTCATCGGATCCAGTCCCATTTTCCCACCTGAAAACAGGTCATCGGATCGGGGCCCATCTGTCCACCGGACAACAGGTTGTCGGATTGAAGCCCATCTGCCCACCGGACAATAGGTCATCGGATCCAGTCCCGTTTTCCAACCGGACAACAGGTCATCGGAACGGGGACCATCTGTCCACCGGACAACAGGTTATCGCATCCGGGCCCGTCTGCCCACCGGACAACAGGTCATCGGAACAGGGCCCATCTGCTAACCGGACAACAGGTCATCGTAACGGGGCCCGTCTCCCCACCGGACAATAGGTCATCGGATCCAGTCCCGTTTACCCATCTGAAAACAGGTCATCGGATCGGGGCCCATCTGTCCACCGGACAACAGGTCATCGGATCCAGTCCCATTTTCCCACCGGAAAACAGGTCATCGGATCGGGGCCCATCTATCCACCGGACAACAGGTCATCGGATCCGGGCGCGTCTGCCCACTGGACAACAGGTCATCGGATCGGGGCCCATCTGCCCACCGGACAACAGGTCATCGGATCCAGTCCCATTTTCCCACCGGAAAACAGGTCATCGGATCGGGGCCCATCTATCCACCAGACAACAGGTCATCGGATCCGGGCCCGTCTGCCCACCGGACAATAGGTCATCGGATCGGGGTGCATATGCCAATTGGACAACAGCTGAAAGGATCCAGTCCCGTTTTCCCACCTGAAAACAGGTCATCGGATCGGGGCCCATCTATCCACCGGACAATAGGTCATTGGATCCGGACACGTTTGCACACCTGACAATAGGTCATCGGATCGGGGCGCATATGCCCACTGGACAACAGGTCATCGGATCCAGTCCCGTTTTCCCACAGGAAAACAGGTCATCGGATCGGGGCCCATCTGTCCAACGGACAACAGGTCATCGGATATAGGCCCGTTTGCCCACCTGACAATAGGTCATCGGATCGGGGCGCATATGCCCACTGGACAACAGGTCATCGGATCCAGTTCCGTTTTTTCACCTGAATACAGGTCATCGGATCGGGGCCCATCTGTCCACCGGACAACAGGTTGTCGGATTGGAGTCCATCTGCCCACCGGACAATAGGTCATCGGATCCAGTCCCGTTTTCCAATCGGACAACAGGTCATCGTATCGGGGCCCATCTGTCCACCGGACAACAGGTCATCGGATCCGGGCCCGTCTGCCCACCGGACAACAGGTCATCGGATCGGGGCCCGTCTGCCCACCGGACAATAGGCCATCGGATCCAGTCCCGTTTTCTCACCGTAAAACAGGTCATCAGATCGTGGCGCATATACCCACTGAACAACAGGTCATCGGATCCTGGCCTGTTTGCCCACCGGACAACAGGTCATCGGATCCGGGCCCGTCTGCCCACCGGACAATAGGTCATCGGATCGGGGTGCATATGCCAATTGGACAACAGCTGAAAGGATCCAGTCCCGTTTTCCCACCTGAAAACAGGTCATCGGATCGGGGCCCATCTATCCACCGGACAATAGGTCATCGGATCCGGACACGTTTGCACACCTGACAATAGGTCATCGGATCGGGGCGCATATGCCCACTGGACAACAGGTCATCGGATCCAGTTCCGTTTTCCCACAGGAAAACAGGTCATCGGATCGGGGCCCATCTGTCCAACGGACAACAGGTCATCGGATATAGGCCCGTTTGCCCACCTGACAATATGTCATCGGATCCGGGCGCATATGCCCACTGGACAACAGGTCATCGGATCCAGTTCCGGTTTTTCACCTGAATACAGGTCATCGGATCGGGGCCCATCTGTCCACCGGACAACAGGTTGTCGGATTGGAGTCCATCTGCCCACCGGACAATAGGTCATCGGATCCAGTCCCGTTTTCCAATCGGACAACAGGTGATCGTATCGGGGCCCATCTGTCCACCGGACAACAGGTCATCGGATCCGGGCCCGTCTGCCCACCGGACAACAGGTCATCGGATCGGGGCCCGTCTGCCCACCGGACAATAGGCCATCGGATCCAGTCCCGTTTTCTCACCGTAAAACAGGTCATCAGATCGTGGCGCATATACCCACTGAACAACAGGTCATCGGATCCTGGCCTGTTTGCCCACCGGACAACAGGTCATCGGATCCGGGCCCGTCTGCCCACCGGACAATAGGTCATCGGATCGGGGTGCATATGCCAATTGGACAACAGCTGAAAGGATCCAGTCCCGTTTTCCCACCTGAAAACAGGTCATCGGATCGGGGCCCATCTATCCACCGGACAATAGGTCATCGGATCCGGACACGTTTGCACACCTGACAATAGGTCATCGGATCGGGGCGCATATGCCCACTGGACAACAGGTCATCGGATCCAGTCCCGTTTTCCCACAGGAAAACAGGTCATCGGATCGGGGCCCATCTGTCCAACGGACAACAGGTCATCGGATATACGCCCGTTTGCCCACCTGACAATATGTCATCGGATCGGGGCGCATATGCCCACTGGACAACAGGTCATCGGATCCAGTTCCGGTTTTTCACCTGAATACAGGTCATCGGATCGGGGCCCATCTGTCCACCGGACAACAGGTTGTCGGATTGGAGTCCATCTGCCCACCGGACAATAGGTCATCGGATCCAGTCCCGTTTTCCAATCGGACAACAGGTCATCGTATCGGGGCCCATCTGTCCACCGGACAACAGGTCATCGGATCCGGGCCCGTCTGCCCACCGGACAACAGGTCATCGGATCGGGGCCCGTCTGCCCACCGGACAATAGGCCATCGGATCCAGTCCCGTTTTCTCACCGTAAAACAGGTCATCAGATCGTGGCGCATATACCCACTGAACAACAGGTCATCGGATCCTGGCCTGTTTGCCCACTGGACAACAGGTCATCGGATCGGCGCCCATCTGCCCACTGGACAACAGGTCATCTGATTGGGGACCGTCTGCCCACCGGACAATAGGACATCGGATCCAGTCCCGTTTTCCCACCGGACAAAAGGTCATCGGATCCTGGCCGGTTGACCACCGGAAAACAGGTCATCGGATCGGGGCCCATCTGCCCACCGGACAACAGGCCATCGGATCCGGGCCCGTCTGCCCACTGGACAACAGGTCATCGGATCGGCGCCCATCTGTCCACTGGACAACAGGTCATCTGATGGGGGACCGTCTGCCCACCGGACAATAGGCCATCGGATCCCGTCCCGTTTTCCCACCGGAAAACAGGTCATCGGATCGGGGCCCATCTGTCCACCGGACTACAGGTCATCGGATCCGGGCCCGTTTGCCCACCTGACAATAGGTCATCAGATCGGGGCGCATATGCCACTGGACAACAGGTCATCGTATCCAGTCTCGTTTTCCCACAGAAAAACAGGTCATCAGATCGGGGCCCATCTGTCCACCGGACAACAGGTCATCGGATCCGGGCCCTTCTGCCCGCCGGACAACAGGTCATCGGATCCAATTCCTTTTTCCCACCGGACAACAGGTCATCGGATCCGCGCCCGTCTGCCCACCAGAACACAGGTCATGGGATCCGGGCCCATCTGCCCACCGGACAAGAGGTCATCGGATCGGGGCCCGTCTGCCCACCGGACAATAGGCCATCGGATCCAGTCCCGTTTTCCCACCGGAAAACAGGTCATTGGATCTGGGCCCATCTGTCCACCGGACAACAGGTCATCGGATCGGGGCCCGTCTGCCTACCGGACAATAAGTCATCGGATCCAGTTCCTTTTTCCCACCGGACAACAGGTCATCGGATCCGCGCCTGTCTGCCCATCAGACAACAGGTCATGGGATCGGGGCCTGTCTGCCCACCGAACAATAGGTGAACGGATCCAGTCCCTTTTTCCCACCGGACAACAGCTCATCGGATCGGGGCCCATCTGTCCACCGGACAACAGGCCATCAGATCCTGGCCTGTTTGCCGACCGGGCAACAGGTCATCGGATCGAGGCCCATCTGCCCACCGGACAACAGGTTGTCGGATTGGATCCCATCTGCCCACCGGACAATAGGTCATTGGATCCAGTCCCGTTTTCCATCCGGACAACAGGTCATCGGATCGGGGCCCATCTGTCCACCGGACAACAGGTCATCGGATCCGGGCCCGTTTGCCCACCTGACAATAGGTCATCGGATCGGGGCGCATATGCCCACTGGACAACAGGTCTTCGGATCCAGTCCCGTTTTCCCACCTGAAAACACTTTATCGGAGCGGGGCCCGTCAGCTCATAGGACAACAGGATCCGATGACCTGTTGTCAGGTGGGCAGGTGGCCTGATCTGGTGACCTTTTGTCCGATGGGCAAACGAGCCTGGATCTGATGACCTCTTGTCCAGTGGGCAGAAAGGCCCCGATCAGATCAGATGACCTGTTGTCCAGGGAGCAGACGGGCGCCGATCCGATGGCCTGTTGTCCGGTGGGCAGACGAGCCCCGATTCGATGACCTATTGTCCGGTGGGCAGATGGCCCCGATCCGATGACCTGTTGTCCTGTGAGGAGACGGGCCCGGATCCGATGACCTGTTGTCCGGTGGGCACATCGGCACCTGTTGTCCGGTGGGCATAGAGGCCCCGATCCGATGAGCTATTGTCCGGTGGGTATAAGGGCCTCGATCCGATGAGCTATTGTCAGGTGAGTAGATGGGCCCCGATCCGTTGACCTGTTGTCTGGTGGGTATTCCGGCCCCGATCCGATGACCTGTTGTCCTGTGGGCATAAGGGCCCCGATCCGATGAGCTATTGTCCGGTGGCTATAAGGGCCTCGGTCCGATGAGCTGTTGTCTGGAGGGCAGATGGGCCCCAATCCGATGACCTATTGTCAGGTGGGCAAACGGGCCTGGATCCGATGATCTGTTGTCCGGTGGGCAGATAGGCCCCGATCCGATGACCTGTTGTCAAGTGGGCAAACAAGCCTGGATTCGATGATCTGTTGTCCAGTGGGCAGGCGGGCCCCGATCCCATGACCTTTTGTCCGGTGGGCAGACGGGCCCCGATCCCATGACCTGTTGTCCGGTGGGCAGACTGGATCCAATGACCCATTTCAACAAAAATGTCTGCGATGCCCCTATAAACCTATGGAAGGGGGAGCTGGAGGGAGAAAAAGCAGAGCACCGAAAAGGTAAATGCTGAGGCTTATAATGCAGAGAAAAAATGCAGGATACCCATCATATAATGTACACTCCCCATACATTCATGTACACTCAGGAGTGTATAATGAGTGGCAATTATTCCTTATATAGTACTCCTTATTCTAAAAAGTCATCTGAAAGTGCTGTTAAATCGTAAGGGAATCTGCCACCCGGTTTTAGATGCCCCATCTGAGAGCAGCATGATATAAGGGGTGACACCCTGATTACAGTGATATCTCACGCTTTTTGCTGCTTACTGCTAGTCTGTTGGGGCAGACGGGCCCCGATCCAATGACCTGTTGTCCGGTGGGCAGACGGGCTCAGATCCGATGACCTGTTGTCCGGTGGGCAGACCGGCCCCGATCCCATGACCTGTTGTCCGGTTGACAGACGGGCCCGGATCCGATGACCTGTTGTCAGGTGGGCATAAGGTCCTGGATCCGATGACCTGTTGTCCGGTGGGCAGATGGCCCGATCCGGTGACCTTTTGTCCGATGGGCAAACGAGCCTGGATCTGATGACCTCTTGTCCAGTGGGCAGAAAGGCCCCGATCAGATCAGATGACCTGTTGTCCAGGGAGCAGACGGGCCCCGATCCGATGACCTGTTGTCCGGTGGGCAGACGAGCCCCGATTCGATGACCTGTTGTCCGGTCGGCAGATGGGCCCCGATCCAATGACCTGTTGTCCGGTGAGCAGATGGGCCCCGATCCAATGACCTGTTGTCCGGTGAGCAGATGGCCCCGATCCGATGACCTGTCGTCCGGTGAGGAGACGGGCCCGGATTTGATGACCTGTTGTCCGGTGGGTGGCCCCGATCCGATGACCTGTTGTCCGGTGAGGAGACGGGCCCGGATCCGATGAGATATTGTCCGGTGGGTATAAGGGCCTCGATCCGATGAGCTATTGTCAGGTGGGCAGATGGGCCCCGATCCGAGGACCTGTTGTCTGGTGGGTAGTCCGGCCCTGATTCGATGACCTGTTGTCCTGTGGGCATAAGGGCCCCGATCCGATGAGCTATTGTCCGGTGGCTATAAGGGCCTCGGTCCGATGAGCTGTTGTCCGGTGGGCAGATGGGCCCCGATCCGATGACCTATTGTCAGATGGGCAAACGGGCCTGGATCCGATGACCTGTTGTCAAGTGGGCAAACAAGCCTGGATTCGATGATCTGTTGTCCAGTGGGCAGCCGGGCCCCGATCCCATTACCTTTTGTCCGGTGGGCAGACGGGCCCCGATCCCATGACCTGTTGTCCGGTGGGCAGACGGGCCCCGATCCGATGACCTGTTGTCCGGTGAGCAGACCGGCCACAATCCTATGACCTGTTGTCCTGTGGGCAAACGGGCCTCGATCTGATGACCTTTTGTCCGGTGGGCAGATCGGCCCCGATCCAATGACCTGTTGTTCGGTGGGCAAACAGACCTGGCCAGATCTGATGACTTGTTGTCCGGTGGACAAATGGGCCCCGATCCTATGATTTGTTGTCCGGTGGGCAAACGAGCCTGGATCCGATGACCTGTGTTCCGGTGGGCAGATGGGCCCCGATCCGAAGACCTGTTGATCCAATGACGTGTTGTCCGGTGGGCAGAAAGGCCCCAATCCGATGGATGATCTGTTGTCCGGTGGGCAAACGAGCCTGGATCCGATGACCTGTTGTTCTGTGGGCAGATGGGCCCGGATCCGATGACCTGTTGTCCGGTGGGCAAACATGCCTGGATCCACCTGTTGTCCGGTGGGCAGATGTGCCCCGGATCCAATGACCTGTTATCCGGTGGGCAAACGGGCCTGGATCCCATGACCTGTTGTTCGGTGAAATGGGCCCCGATCCAAAGACCTGTTCTCCGGTGGGCAAACGTGCCTGGATTCGATGACCTGTGTCCGGTGGGCAGATGGGCCCCGATCCGATGACCTGTTTTCCGGTGGGCAAACGAGCCTGGATCCAATGACCAACTGTTGTCTGGTGGGCAGATGGGCCCCGGGATCCGATGACCTGTTGTCCGGTGGGCAAATGGGCCCGGATCACATCTTTTATCCGGTGGGCAAACGGGCCTGGATCCGATGACCTGTTATCCGGTGGGCAAATGGGCCCAGATCCAATGACCATGTTGTCCGGTGGGCAAAAATGCCTGGATCCGATGACCTGTTGTCCGGTGGGCAGATGGGCCCCGATCCGATGACCTGTTTGTTGTACGGTGGGCAAACGGGCCTGGATCCGATGAGCTGTTGTTCGTTCGGTGGGCAAATGGGCCCCGATCCAAAGACCTGTTCTCCAGTGGGCAAACGTGCCTGTATCCGACGGTGACCTGATGTCCGGTGGGCAGATGCGCCCTGATCCCATGACCTGTTTTCCGGTGGGTATAAGGGCCTCGATCCGATGAGCTATTGTCAGGTGGGCAGATGGGCCCCGATCCGATGACCTGTTGTCTGGTGGGCAGTCCGGCCCCGATCTGATGAACTGTTGTCCTGTGGGCATAAGGGCCCCGATCCGATGAGCTATTGTCCGGTGGCTATAAGGGCCTCGGTCCGATGAGCTGTTGTCCGGTGGGCAGATGGGCCTGGATCCGATGACCTGTTCTCCGGTGGGAAGATGGGCCCCGATCCAATGACCTGTTTTCCGGTGAGCAAACTGCCCCGTTCCGATGACCTGTTTTCCGGTGGGCAGACAATGACCTGTTGTCCGGTGGGCAAACGAGCCTGGATCCGATGACCTGTTGTCCGTTGGGCAGATGGGCCCCTATTCGATGACCTGTTGTCCAGTGGGCAAAAATCCCTGGATCCGATGACCTGTTGTCCGGTGGGCAGATGGGCCCCGATCCGATGACCTGTTTGTTGTCCAGTGGGCAAACGGGCCTGGATGCGATGACCTGTTGTTCGGTGGGCAAATGGGCCCCGATCCAAAGACCTGTTCTCCGGTGGGCAAACGTGCCTGGATCCGATGACCTGATGTCCGGTGGGCAGATGCGCCCTGATCCGATGACCTGTTTTCCGGTGTGCAAACGAGCCTGGATCCGATGACCTGTTGTCTGATGGGCCCCGATCCGATGACCTGTTGTCCAGTGGGCAAATGGGCCGGATCCGATGACCTGTTGTCCGGTGGACAGATGGGCCCCGATCCGATGACCTGTTGTCCGGTGGAAAAAGTGGACTGGATCCGATGACCTATAATATAGTCTGTTGGGGCAGACGGGCCCCGATCCGATGATCTGTTGTCCGGTGGGCAGACGGGCTCAGATCCGATGACCTGTTGTCCGGTGGGCAGACCGGCCCTGATCCCATGACCTGTTGTCCGGTGGACAGATGGGCCCCGATCCGATGACCTGTTGTCCGGTGGGCAGATGGGCCCCGATCCGATGACCTGTTGTCTGGTGGGCAGTCCGGCCCCGATGCGATGAACTGTTGTCCTGTGGGCATAAGGGCCCCGATCCGATGAGCTATTGTCCGGTGGCTAGAAGGGCCTCGGTCCGATGAGCTGTTGTCCGGTGGGCAGATGGGCCCCGATCCAATGACCTGTTGTCCAGTGGGCAAACGAGCCTGGATCCGATGACCTGTTCTCCGGTGGGAAGATGGGCCCCGATCCAATGACCTGTTTTCCGGTGAGCAAACTGCCCTGTTCCGATGACCTGTTGTCCGGTGGGCAGACAATGACCTGTTGTCCGGTGGGCAAACGAGCCTGGATCCGATGACCTGTTGTCCGTTGGGAAGATGGGCCCCTATTCGATGACCTGTTGTCCAGTGGGCAAAAATGCCTGGATCCGATGACCTTTTGTCCGGTGGGCAGATGGGCCCCGATCCGATGACCTGTTTGTTGTCCAGTGGGCAAACGGGCCTGGATGCGATGACCTGTTGTTCGGTGGGCAAATGGGCCCCGATCCAAAGACCTGTTCTCCGGTGGGCAAACGTGCCTGGATCCGATGACCTGATGTCCGGTGGGCAGATGCGCCCTGATCCGATGACCTGTTTTCCGGTGTGCAAACGAGCCTGGATCCGATGACCTGTTGTCTGATGGGCCCCGATCCGATGACCTGTTGTCCAGTGGGCAAATGGGCCGGATCCGATGACCTGTTGTCCAGTGGACAGATGGGCCCCGATCCGATGACCTGTTGTCCGGTGGAAAAAGTGGACTGGATCCGATGACCTATAATATAGTCTGTTGGGGCAGACGGGCCCCGATCCGATGATCTGTTGTCCGGTGGGCAGACGGGTTCAGATCCGATGACCTGTTGTCCGGTGGGCAGACCGGCCCTGATCCCATGACCTGTTGTCCGGTGGACAGATGGGCCCCGATCCGATGACCTGTTGTCCGGTGGGCAGATGGCCCCGATCCGATGACCTGTTGTCCGGTGAGGAGACGGGCCCGGATCCGATGACCTGTTGTCCGATGGGCAGATCGGCACCTGTTGTCCGGTGGGCATAAGGGCCCCGATCCAATGAGCTATTTATTGTCCGGTGGGTATAAGGGCCTCGATCCGATGAGCTAAGTCAGGTGGGCAGATGGGCCCCGATCCGATGTGTTGTCTGGTGGGCAGTCCGGCCCCGATCCGATGACCTGTTGTCCTGTGGGCATAAGGGCCCCGATCCGATGAGCTATTGTCCGGTGGCTATAAGGGCCTCGGTCCGATGAGCTGTTGTCCGGTGGGCAGATGGGCCGGATCCGATTACCTATTGTCAGGTGGGCAAATGGGCCTGGATCCGATGATCTGTTGTCCGTCCGGTGGGCAGATAGGCCCCGATCCCATGACCTTTTGTCCGGTGGGCAGACGGGCCCCGATCCCATGACCTGTTGTCCGGTGGGCAGAAGGGCCCCGATCCCATGACCTTTTGTCCGGTGAGCAGACCGGCCACAATCCTATGACCTGTTGTCCTGTGGGCAAACGGGCCTCGATCCGATGACCTTTTGTCCGGTGGGCAGATAGATGGGCCCTGATCCGATGACCTGTTGTTCGGTGGGCAAACAGACCTGGCCAGATCCGATGACTTGTTGTCCAGTGGACAGTTGGGCCCCGATCCTATGATCTGTTGTTCGGTGGGCAAACGAGCCTGGATCCGATGACCTGTGTCGGAGTGGGCAGATGGGCCCCGATCTGATGACCTGTTGATCCAATGACCTGTTGTCCGGTGGGCAGACAGGCCCCAATCCGATGGATGACCTGTTGTCCGGTGGGCAAACGAGCCTGGATCCGAGATCAGTGATGTTCAGCTCCTCCACACTGTTTACATCTGACCTCTGTCGAAGCTGCAAACAGCTGATTAGTGGAGGTGCCGTGTGCTGGACCCCCACAAATCTGATATTAATGACCTAACCAAGGGATAGGCCATCAATATGTTTGTCCAGGAAAATCCCTTTAAGGCCCACCTGCCCATACTCTATGTATATAATATATATATATGGCAGATGGGCCCCGATTCGATGACCTGTTGTCCGGTGGGCAAATCGGCCCGGATCCGATGACCTGTTGTCCGGTGGGCAAACATGCCTTGATCCAGCTGTTGTCCGGTGGGCAGATGGGCCCCGGATCCAATGACCTGTTATCCGGTGGGCAAACGGGCCTGGATCCGATGACCTGTTGTTCGGTGAAATGGGCCCCGATCCAAAGACCTGTTCTCCGGTGGGCAAACGTGCCTGGATTCGATGGTGGGCAGATGGGCCCCGATCCGATGACCTGTTTTCCGGTGGGCAAACGAGCCTGGATCCAATGACCTGTTGTCTGGTGGGCAGATGGGCCCGGGGATCTGATGACCTGTTGTCCGGTAGGCAAATGGGCCCGGATCCGATGACCTGTTATCCGGTGGGCAAATGGGCCCAGATGTCCAATGACCTGTTGTCCGGTGGGCAAACGAGCCTGGATCCGATGATGACCTGTTGTCCGGTGGGCAGATGGGCCCCGATCCAATGACCTGTTTTCCGGTGGGCAAACGGGCCTGGATCCGATGACCAACATGTTGTCCGGTGGGCAGACGGGCCCCGATCCGATGACCTGTTGTCCGGTGGGCAAACGAGCCTGGATCTGATGACCTGTTGTCCGGTGGGCAGATGGGCCCCGATTCAATGACCTGTTTTCCGGTGGGCAAATGGGCCCGGATCCGATGACCTGGTGGGCAAACATGCCTGGATCCAATGACCTGTTGTCCGGTGGGCAGATGGGCCCCGATCCGATGACCTGTTGTCCGGTGTGCAAACGGGCCTGGATCCGATGACCTGTTTGTTGTTCAGTGGGCAAATGGGCCCTGATCCAAAGACCTGTTCTCAGGTGGGCAAACGTGCTTGGATCCGATGACCTGATGTCCGGTGGGCAGATGGGCCCCGATCCGATGACCTGTTTTCCGGTGGGCAAACGAGCCTGGATCCCATGACCTGTGTGACATGACTGTGCTCATTCCTCCTGTACTGACATTGCTGTGTTCATTACTCCTGTACTGTGACATCACTGTACAGACGTGCTCATTATTCCTGTACTGACATCATTGTGCTCAATACTCCTCCTGTACAACATGTGACATCACTGTGCTCATTACTCCTGTACTGTGACATCACTGTGCTCATTCCTCCTGTACTGACATCATTGTGCTCATTACTCCTGTACTGTGACATGACTGTGCTCATCTGTGACATCACTGTGCTCATTATGTTGTCTGGTAGGCATGGGCCCCGGGATCTGATGACCTGCTTTCCGGTGGGCAAACGGGCCTGGATCCGATGACCTATTGTCCGGTGGGCAGAAGACGGGTTTTAATCCGATGGCCTGTTGTAAGGTGGGTAGACGGGCCCAGATCCGATGACCTTTTGTCCGGACGGTGGGCAAACGGGTCTGGATCAGATGACCTGTTGTCCGGTGGGCAGATGGTCCCCGATCCAATGACTTGTTGTCCGGTGGGCAAACGTGCCTGGATCCGATGACCTGTCCTCCAGAGAGAGACTCTTTTTATAACTCCCCATTGATGATGGGACCTGAATGGGGAGACCCCTCTATTAACTCAGAATTGCCAAAGAGGGTATTTGAAAACATTTTTTCCAAACCAGACAAGAAATTGTACTAGAGGAACTTGGGGTAAAAATCTGTCACTTTGGTATTTGTAGATCATGTATGAGACCAAATGATTTATTTTCACTGGAAAATATAATCTTCAGGGTCATGTTCTAAAGATGACCTCCTAATTGTACTTTTGTACTTTTTTTCATATGTTGTTGTAGCTATCCATGTAATGAATGACATGAAAGTACTGCACTGGCTTTACGAGCCATTGTATAAAAGCCCCCTGCCCATGTTACAGCAGCCCCCTCATAAGTATTGACAGCCCCAGCTTTACAACCTGCACTAGGGATTGTCAGTGTGAAATTATCACTTTTACACAGTATGTGTGGGCCGTCTTTAGCTGTTTTGTGGTCAAGGGTGGGCAAACGGGTCTGGATCAGATGCACTCAAGAAAGAAGGAATTCTGCGGTGTTAGTGAAGCGCTAGAACAACTAGACAGTGGATTAGGTTATAACACACAAACCTTTTATTGTTTAGTACGCTCTCTAACGCCACGACGCGTTTCGATAGCAGACGCTATCTTCCTGGATCAGATGCACTGCTGTTGAGTGGGCTAACTAACGGGCCTATCCGATGACCAAATGTTGTCCGGTGGGCAAACGGGTCTGGATCCGATGACCTGTTGTCCGGTGGGCAGATGGGCCCGGATCTGATGAACTGGTGTCCGGTGGGCAGATGGGCCCGGATCCGATGACCTGTTGTCCGGTGGGCAGATGGGCCCCGATCCGATGACCTGTTGTCCGGTGGGCAGATGGGCCCCGATCCGATGACCTGTTGTCCGGTGGGCAAACATGCCTGGATCCGATGACCTGTTGTCTGGTGGGCAGTTGGGCCCCGATCCAAAGACCTGTTCTCAGGTGGGCAAACGGGCCTGGATCCGATGACCTGTTGTCCGGTGGGCAGATGGGCCCCGATCCAATGACCTGTTGTCCGGTGGGAAAAAGGGCCTAGATCCAGACAACAGGTCATCGGATCAGGGCCCATCTGCCCACCGGACAACAGGTCATCGGACCCGCCCGTCTGCCCACTGGACAACAGGTCATCGGATCAGGGCCCGTTTGCCCACTGGACAACAGGTCATCGGATCGGGGCCCGTCAGCCCACCGGACAACAGGTCATCGGATCGGGGCCCGTCAGCCCACCGGACAACAGGTCATCAGATCGGGGCCCATCTGCCCACCGGACTACAGGTCATCGGATCCAGGCCCGTTTGCCCACCGGATAACAGGTCATCGGATCGGGACCCATCTGCCCACCGGACAACAGGTCATCGGATCCAGGCCCCTTTGACCTGTTGTCCGGTGGGCAGATGGGCCCATTGTCCAGTGGGCAAACAGGCCTGCATCCGATGGTCTGTTGTCTGGTGGACAGATGGACCCCGATCCGATGACCTGTTGTCCAGTAGGAAAACTGGTTTGGATCCGATAACCTATTGTCTGTTGGGGCAGACAGGCCCCGATCGAATGATTTGTTGTCCGGTGGGCACACAGACCCCGATCCGATGACCTGCTGTCCGGTGGGCAGACGGGCCCCGATCCGATGACCTGTTGTCTGGTGGGCAGACCGGCCCCGATCCGACGACCTGTTGTCCGGTGGGCATAAGGGCCCCGATCCGATGACCTGTTGTCCAGTGGGCAAATGGGCCTGGATCCGAAGACCTGTTAGATAGGCCCTGATCCAATGACTTGTCCAGTGGGCAAACAGGCCTGGATCGGATGACCTGTTGTCCGTGGGCTGACGGGCCCCGATCCTTTGACCTGTTGTCCGGTTGGCAAATGGGCGACCTGTTGCCGGGGGACAGACAGGCCCCGATCCGATGACCTGTTGTCCGGTGGGCAAATGGGCCTGGATCTAATGACCTGTTGTCTGGTGGGCAGAAGGGCCCTGATCCGATCGATGACCTGTTGTCCTTTGGGCAGATGGGCCCCGATCCGATGACCTGCTGTCCGGTGGGCATAAGGGCCCTGATCTGATGACCTGTTGTCCGGTGGGCATAAGGGCCCCGATCCGATGAGCTATTGTCCGGTGGGTATAAGGGACTCGATCCGATAACATGTTGTCCAGTGGGCAAAAGGGCCTGGATCCGATGGCCTTTTGCCCCGGTGGACAGATGGGCCCTGATCCGATGACCTGTTGTCCGGTGAGCAAAAGGACCTGGATCCGATGACATTGGGTCTGGTGGGCAGATGGGCCCCGATACGATGACCTGTTGTCTAAGGGGCAGATGGGCCCCGATCCAAAGACCTGTTCTCCGGTGGGCAAACGGGCCTGGATCCGATGACCTATTGTCCAGTAGGCAGATGGGGCCCCATCCGATGACCTGTTGTCCGGTTTGCAAACAGGCCTGGATCCGATGACCTGTTGTCCGGTGGGTGGGAAGATGGGCCCCGATCCAATGACCTGTTCTCTGGTGGGTAAACGGGCCTGGTTCCGATGGCCAACATGTTGTCCAGTGGGCAGATGGGCCCGATCAGATGACCTGTTGTCCGGTGGGCAAACGGGCCTGGATCAGATAACCTGCTGTCGAGTGGGCTAACTAACGGGCCTCGATCCGATGACCTGTTGTCTTGTGGGCAGACAGGCCTGGATCCGATGACCTGTTGTCCAGTGGGCAGATGGGCCCCGATCCGATGACCTGTTGTCCGGGGGGCAGATGGGCCCCGATACGATGACCTGTTGTCCGGAGGGCAGACAGGCCCGGATCCGATTGTTTGTTGTCTGTCCGGTGCACAGATGGGCCCCGGGATCCGATGACCTGTTGTTTGGTGGGCAGACAGGCCCCGATCCGATGACCTGTTGTTTGGTGGGCAGACGGGCCCCGATCCGCAGACCTGTTGTCCGGTGGGCAGACGGGCCCCGATCCGATGACCTGTTGTCCGGTGGGTAGACGGGCCCCGATCCGATGACGTGTTTTCCGGTGGACAGACCGGCCTCACTGTATGTAGTGCTCATCAGTCACTGTATATAGTGCTCATCAGTCACTGTATATAGTGCTCTGCACTCACTGTATATAGTGTTCATCTGGTATATAGTGCTCTGCACTCACTGTATATAGTTAGTGCTCATCTGTCACTGTATATAGTGCTCAGCAGTCACTAGCTCATCAGTCACTATGTACAGCACGATCCGATGACCGACTAGTCGTCCGGTGGACAGACCGGCCATGATCCGAACAACAGCATCGGATCGGGGCCCATCTGCCCACCGGACAACAGGTCATCGGATCGGGGGCCATCTGCCCACCGGACAACAGGTCATCGGATCCGGGCCCATCTGCCCACCGGACAACAGTTCATCGGATCCATGCCCATCTGCCCACCGGACAACAGGTCATCGGATCCAGAACCGTTTGCCCACCGGACAACATTTGGTCATCGGATCCAGGTCCGTTAGTTAGCCCACTCAACAGCAGTGCATCTGATCCAGGCCCGTTTGCCCACCCTTGACCACAAAACAGCTAAGGACGGCCCACACATACTGTGTAAAAGTGATAATTTCACACTGACAATCCCTAGTGCAGGTTGTAAAGCTGGGGCTGTCAATACTTATGAGGGGGCTGCTGTAACATGGGCAGGGGGCTTTTATACAATGGCTCGTAAAGCCAGTGCAGTGCTTTCATGTCATTTATTACATGGATAGCTACAACAACATATGAAAAAAAGTACAAAAGTACAATTAGGAGGTCATCTTTAGAACATGACCCTGAAGATTATATTTTCCAGTGAAAATAAATCATTTGGTCTCATACATGATCTACAAATACCAAAGTGACAGATTTTTACCCCAAGTTCCTCTAGTACACTTTCTTGTCTGGTTTGGAAAAAATGTTTTCAAATACCCTCTTGGGCAATTCTGAGTTAATAGAGGGGTCTCCCCATTCAGGTCCCATCATCTATTGGCTGGCAGGGGAGCTATAAAAAGAGTCTCTCTCTGGAGGACAGGTCATCGGATCCAGACCCGTTTGCCCACTGTCCGGACAAAAGGTCATCGGATCAGGGCCCGTCTGCCCACCTTACAACAGGCCATCGGATTAAAGCCCGTCTGACGCCCACCGGACAATAGGTCATCGGATCCAGGCCCGTTTGCCCACCGGAAAACAGGTCATCAGATCCCGGGGCCCATCTGCCTACCAGACAACATGTTGGTCATTGGATCGGGGCCCATCTGTACACCGGACAACTGGTCATCGGATCCAGGTCCGTTTGCCCACCGGAAAACAGGTCATCGGATGGGGGCCCATCTGCCGACCGGACAAAAGGTCATCGGATTCAGGCCAGTTTGCCCACCGGACAACAGTTGGTCATTGGATCGGGGCCCATCTGTACACCGGACAACTGGTCATCGGATCCAGGTCCGTTTGCCCACCGGAAAACAGGTCATCGGATGGGGGCCCATCTGCCGACCGGTCAAAAGGTCATCGGATTCAGGCCCGTTTGCCAACCGAACAGCAGGTCATAGGATCGAGGCCCTTATACCCACCGGACAATAGCTCATCGGATCGGGGTCCTCATGCCCACTGGACAACAAACAGGTCATCGGATCAGGGCCTGTCTGACCTCCGGACAACAGGTCATCGGATCGGGGCCCGTCTGCTCACCGGACAACAGGTCATCGGATCCGGGCCCGCCTGACCTCCGGACAACAGGTCATGGGATCGGGGCCCATCTGCCCACCAGACAACAGGTCATTGGATTGGGGCCCATCTGCCCACCAGACAACAGGTCATTGGATTGGGGCCCATTTGCCCACCGGACAACAGGTCATCGCGATGATCGGCGCCTGTCTGCCCACCGGACAACAGATCATCGGATCCAGGCCCGTTAGCCCACTCGACAGCAGGTCATCTGATCCAGGCCCGTTTCCCCACTGGACAACAGGTCATCGGATCGGGGCCCATCTGCCCACTGGACAACAGGTCATCGGATCCAGGCCCGTCTGCCCAACAGACAACAGGTCATTGGATCAGGGCCCATCTGTCCACCGGGCAAAAGGTCATCGGATCCAGGCCCGTTTGACCACCGGACAACAGGTCAAAGGATCGGGGTCCATCAGCCCACGGACAACATGTTGGTCATCCAATCCAGGCCTATTTGCCCACTGGACAATCGGATCAGGGCCCATTTGCCCACCGGACAACAGGTCATCAGATCCAGGCCCATTTGCCCACCGGAGAAGAGGTCATCAGATTCAGGCCCATTTGCCCACCGGACAACATGCTCATCGTATCAAGGCCCTTATATCCACCGGACAATAGCTCATCGGATTGGGGCCCTTATGCCCACTAGACAACAGGTCATCGGATCTGGGCCCTTATGCCCTCCAGACAACAGCTCATCGGATCGGGGCCCATCTGCCCACCGGACAACAGCTCATCGGATCGGGGCCCATCTGCCCACCAGACAACAGGTCGTCGGATCGGGGCCGGTCTGCCCACCAGACAACAGGTCATCGGATCGGGGCCCGTCTGCCCACCAGGCAACAGGTCATCGGATCGGGGCCCGTCTGCCCACCGGACAGCAGGTCATCGGATCGGGGTCTGTCTGCCTACCGGACAACAGATCATCCGATCGGGGCCTGTCTGCCCCAACAGACAATAGGTCATCGGATCCAAACCAGTTTTCCTACTGGACAACAGGTCATCGAATCGGGGTCCATCTGACCACCGAACAACAGTCCATCGGATGCAGGCCTGTTTGCCCACTGGACAACAGGTCAACGGATCGGGGCCCATCTGCCCACCGGACAACAGGTCAAAGGGGCCTGGATCCGATGATCTGTTATCCGGTGGGCAATCGGACCTGGATTCGATGACCTGTTGTCCGAGTGGACAGAAGAGCCCCGATACGATGACCTGTTGTCCGGTGGACAAATGGGCTTGGATCCGATGACCTGTTATCTGGTGGGCAGATGGGCCCCGATCCAAAGACCAGTTCTCCGGTGGGCAAACGGGCCTGGATCCGATGACCTGTTGTCCGGTGGGCAGATGGGCCGGATCTGATGACCTGTTGTCCGGTGGGCAGATGGGCCCCGATCCGATGACCTGTTGTCCAGTGGGCAAACGGGCCCCGATCCGATGACCTGTTGTCCAGTGGGCAGACGGGCGGGTCCGATGACCTGTTGTCCGGTGGGCAGACGGGCCCTGATCCCATGACCTGTTGTCCGGTGGACAGACCGACCACGAACCGATGGCCTGTTTTCCGGTGGGCAGACGGTCCCTGATCCGTTGAACTATTGTCCGGTGGGCATAAGGGCCCCGATCCGATGAGCTATTGTCCGGTGTGTATAGAGGCCTCGATCCGATGATATGTTGTCCTGTGGACAGACGGGCCTGGATCCGATGACCTGTTGTCCAGTGGGAAAATGGGCCTGGATCCGATGACCTGTTGTCCGGTGGGCAAACGGGCCTGGATCCGATGACCTGTTGTCCGGATCTAGGCCCGTTTTCCCACCGGACAACAGGTCATTGGATCGGGGCCCATCTAGATGCTCACCGGACAACAGGTCATCGGATCCAGGCCCGTTTGCGCACCTGAGAACAGGTCTTTGGATCGGGGCCCACCTGTCCACCAGACAACAGGTCATCAGATCCAGGCCTGTTTGCCCACTGGACAACAGGTCATCAGATCGGGGCCCGTCTACCCACCGGACAACAGGTCATCGGATCCAGGAATGTTTGCCCACCGGACAACAGGTCATCGGATCGGGGCCCATCTGCCCACCGGACAACAGGTCATCGGATCGGGGCCCATCTGCCCACCGGACAACAGGTCATCTGATCCAGGCCCATCTGCCCACCGGACAACAGGTCATCTGATCCAGGCCCGTTTGCCCACCGGACAACAGGTCATCGGATCGGGGCCCATCTGCCCACTGGACAACATGTTGGTCATCGGATCCAGGCCCAATTACCCACCGGAGAACGGGTCTTTGGATCGGATCCCATCTGCCCCTTAGACAACACATCAGATCCAGGCCCGTTTGCCCACCGGACAACAGGTCATTGGATCGGGGCCCATCTTCCCACCGGACAACTGGTCATCGGATCCAGGCCCGTTTGCCCACCGGAGAACAGATCTTTGGATCGGGGCCAATATGCCCCATAGACAACAGGTCATCGAATCCAGACCTGTTTGCCCACCGGACAAGTTGTCATTGGATCAGGGTCCATCTGCCCACCGGACAACAGGTCATCGGATCCAGGCCCATTTGCCCACCAGACAACAGGTCATCGGATCCAGGCCCATTTGCCCAACGGACAACAGCTCATTAGATCAAGGCCATTATACCCACCGGACAATAGCTCATCGGATCGGGGCCCTTATGCCCTCCGGACAACAGGTCATTGGATCGGGGCCCGTCTGCCAACCGGATAACAGGTCATTGGATCGGGGCCCGTCTGCCCACCGGACAACAGGTCATTGGATCGTTGCTCGTCTGCCCACCGGACAACAGGTCATCGGATCGGGGCCCATCTGCCCACCGGACAAGAGGTCATCGGATCCGGGCCCATCTGCCCACCGGACAAGAGGTCATCTGATCCAGATCCCATCTGCCCACCGGACAACAGGTCATTGGATCGATGCCCATTTGCGCACCAGACAACAGGTCATCGGATCGGAGCCCGTCTGCCCACCGGACAACAGGTCATCGGATCCAGGCCCATCTGCCCACCGGACAACAGCTCATCGGATCTGGGCCCGTCTGCTCACCGGGCAACAGGTCATCGGATCCAGGCCCATCTGCCCACCGGACAACAGGTCATCGGATCCAGGCCTGTTTGCCCACCGGGCAATAGCTCATCGGATCGGGGCCCTAATGCCCACCGGACAACAGGTCATCAGATCCGGGCCCTTATGCCCACCGGACAACACGTCATCGGATCGGGGCCCTTATGCCCACCGGACAACAGGTCATCGGATCCGGGTCTTTATGCCCACTGGACAACACGTCATCGGATCGCTGCCCGTCTGCCCACCGGACAACGGGTCATCGGATCGAGGCCCGTCTGCCCACCAGACAACAGGTCATCGGATCAGGGCCCATCTGCCCACCGGACAACAGGTCATCGGATCGAGGCCCTTATACCCACCGGACAAAAACCTAACTGTTTGTCAATGACATACATGTGGATAAGGACTGAGAGACTGAACCACTAATAGACATAGAAACATGGGAAGCAAGATGAAATAGACTTTCCAGCTCAGGCAAAAGGTGGCCACCCACCGGACAACAGGTTATCGGATTGGGGCCCGTCTGTCCACAGGACAACAGATCATAGGATTGAGGCCCGTCTGCCCACCGGACAACAGGTCATCTGATCGGGGCGCATCTGCCCACCGGACAACAGGTCATCGGATCCAGGTCCTTTTGCCCACCGGACAACAGGTCATCGGATCGGGGCCCATCTGCCCACAGGACAACAGGTCATCGGATCCAGGACCGTTTGCCCACCGGACAACAGGTTATCAGATCGAGGCCCTTCTACCCACCAGACAAAAACCTTACTGTTTGTCAAGTGATATACTGTGGATAAGGGCTGAGAGACTGAACCACTAATAGACACAGAAACATGGGAAGCAAGATGAAATAGACTTTCCAGCTCAGGCAAAAGGTGGCCACACCCTTATATGCACTTGTGCACATTAGACTGAAAAAAGCTGAAGGACTGAACTGGAATGTAAATTGGTGTACATGCTACAAGTAAGAGCATGTTCACACATGGTCACTAAACGGAAAAAAAACAAATATAGAAACACAATACACAAATACCCTGCCTGGTCGGACGACTGCTTTCTGGTAGCGTATATGGCTTCAGGGGAGGGAACGATTACAGAGCAAAAGAAACAGGACTATTACATTTTATATTTAATCCAAAAGAGGCCGTGCTTATGAAAAATATACAAAAGGTTTTATAAAAGGGGACATTTACAGTACAGAATATACAGCGTCACTGGTGTTATATATGAGGGGATGTATGTGTCACTTAGGTTGCTAGCCTGTGTGAACGGAAACCTACATACTTTCCGCCAGCATATTATATGCTGGGAGCTAACTCACTAAAGGGTGTGTTTTTTTGTGAATGGCAAAGAGGGTGGGACACCATTCACACTACCTCGCCTCAGGGTGTGGCTGAGCAAGCTTAAATACACAGTCACTGTTTTTTTTTCTGTTGTGTTTGGAGAGGCAAGGTCTCCAGACTGAGAAGCCATATCTCAGGAAGGAGCTGAAGGCTGTGCTACAACCTGTGTGGGCAAACCACACACTCCTATGGACTGTGCTGTCGTTTATCTTTTGCTTTGTCATTTTGCCAGTAAGGTCGTGTTTATTTTTAATGGAGCTGCGGGACTTTATGCCATATAAAAAAGCCTGCAGAGAAAACCCGGTTCCTGAGTCTACTTCCGAAAGCGGACAAGTGAGTCGTCTTACCACAACAGTTACACAAAATAAACAGGATTACAGAAGACTTACTATAAAGATCGCTGAGATGATTCGGTATAGGTGGAGGGGAGGTGCCCCAATTATTGATTTGACCGTTCTCGAACAGGATCCGTTGCTTATAGAACCTATACCCCCCGGCAATGAATACTGACCCCCCTTTGACTGTGTCCTTTATGCCGAAGGTGGAGACCTGCCCACACACCCCACGTGATGACCTCACGTATGCTGGGCTCCAGCCTTCATATTTTTATTAGAATCTCTAATTTCTGGCATAACTTATCGCTGGTTGATCGCAGAAGCCCCAAAGTGATACCATATTTTCCATTATGAATTTAACTCTCTTTAGAGACCACAGATGACTTAGTTGCGGTCTGTTATTTTGTTACTTTTCCATCACAGCTTCCCGGAGGGGCTTACAGCTATGGAAAAATATCCATATTACTCCTTAGCTGACCCTGCAACTAAAAATATGGGTCCCATTATTATCAGAAGTATAGCACTTCAGTTATTCCATATTTTGTGTCGGTGACAAAAATCCTGCAGTTTGCAGCTGGGAATTGTCCTGGTTATTGTGAGTGTGTTTGAAATGGGAGAAAGATACCCCGAACCGTTCAGGGTGATCGGAAGGCTGTATCCCCAGTCGGTCAGGGTGGTGGGCGAGCTGGGTCCATATCTCGTCAGACCACTAGGAAAAGGTGGTTATCCCCCAGGGAAAGGGCAGGAATAACCAACCGCAGATATGTCATGTCTACTCTCTAAAGAAAGTTAAATTGATAATAAAAAATATGGTATCACTTGCGAACTTATGCGATCACATGGCCCCACTCACGCCTCAAAAGTCACATGTGTACCATCGTAAATGCCATCTGTATCGCTCCTGGTTTCAGTTACAGCTGCGAGACGTGCAGTCCTGCCTCATCTGCGCACAGCACAACCCAGGTAAGACAGTAAAAGTCCCTTAGAAAGCGACAACAAGGCCTCTCGACCCACTTCAGAGACTGCAGAGAAAAACAAACACACTCTAATACATCACTAGTATTTTGTTGCACCACCTCTGTCTTTAATAACAGCTTGCAGTCTCTGAGGCATGGACTTAATGAGTGACAAACAGTACTCTTCATCAATCTGGCTCCAACTTTCTCTGATTGCTGTTGCCAGATCAGCTTTGCAGGTTGGAGCCTTGTCATGGACCATTTTCCTCAACTTCCACCAAAGATTTTCAGTTGGATTGAGATCCGGACTATTTTCAGGCCATGACATTGACCTTATGTGTCTTCTTTCAAGGAATGTTTTCACAGTTTTTGCTCTATGGCAGGATGCATTACCATCTTGAAAAATGATGTCATCATCCCCAAACATCCATTCAATTGATGGGATAAGAAAACTGTCCAAAATATCAATGTAAACTTGGGCATTTATTGAAGATTTAATGACAGCCATCTCCCCAGTGCCTTTAACTGACATGCAGCCCCATATCATCAATGACTGTGGAAATTTGCATGTTCTCTTCATGCAGTCATCTTTATAAATCTCATTGGAACGGCACCAAACAAAAGTTCCAGCATCATCACCTTGCCCAGTGCAGATTTGCGATTCATCACTGAATATGACTTTCATCCAGACATCCACAGTCCACGATTGATTTCCTTAGCCCATTGTAACCTTGTTTTTTTTCTGTTTAGGTGTTAATGATGGCTTATGTTTAGCTTTTCTGTATGTAAATCCCATTTCCTTTAGGCGGTTTCTTACAGCTCGGTCACAGGCATTGACTCCAGCTTCCTCCCATTCATTCCTCATTTGTTTTGTTGTGCATTTCCTGTTTTGGAGACATATTGCTTTAAGTTTCCGGTCTTGACGCTTTGATGTCTTCATTGGTCTACCAATATGTTTGCCTTTAACAACCTTCCTGTTACGCTCGCGCCCGGACTGACTAGCGTGAGCGTGATTAGTGATCCCACTGTACCATGAACCGAGGAGTGCCTGGAGGGGCGTAACTAAGTATCAACCCGATCCAACCAAGGTCGCATGGCGGCTAGTCGACTCCGTGGACCAAGGAGGAACCGAACAGAGGGACCAGGTGCGACTCCAGGTCAGACCCCGGTCACAGTAGTTGACCCACACCGGGGAATGCAGGAACAGGCAGGTTAGATTGGCATACAGGCAGGTGGGTATTGGCAAGTACGGCTGGTATGCAGACAGGTGGGTACTGGCAAGTACGGCTGGTATGCAGACAGGTGGGCACTGGCAAGCACGGCTGGTATGCAGACAGGTGGGTATTGGCAAGTACGGCTGGTATGCAGACAGGTGGGTACGGGCAAGCACGGCTGGTATGCAGACAGGTGGGCACTGGCAAGCACGGCTGGTATGCAGACAGGTGGTCACTGGCAAGCACGGCTGGTATGCAGATAGGGAGATACTGGCAAGCACGGCTGGAGTGCAGACCGGGAGGTACTAGCAGGTTGGAGCGCAGGCTGGATAGGGTCCAGTACAGACTGGGAGACAGCTACAGAGCCGCAGATGCGGTAGAAAAGCAGAGTAAAGCGAAACCGCCAGAGCGGAGGACAAGGCAGAACAGAGAGGAACTGCTGGTGCAGTGAGCAAGGCAGAGCAGAGAGAAGCCGCCGGAGCGGTGAGCAAGGCAGAGCAGAGAGAAGCCGCCGGAGCGGTGGGCAAGTCAGAGCAGAGAGAAACCGCCGGAACGGTGGGTAAGGCAGAGCAGAGGGAAAACGCCGGAGCGGTGGGCAAGTCAGAGCAGAGAGAAACCACCGGAGCGGTGGGTAAGTAAGAGCAAAGAGAAACCGCTGGTGCGGTGGGCAAGGCAGAGCAGAGAGAACCCGCCGTAGCGGTGGGCAAGTCAGAGCAGAGAGAAGCCGCCGGAGCGGTGGGTAAGGCAGAGCAGAGGGAAGCCGCCGGAGCGGTGGGCAAGTCAGAGCAGAGAGAAACCGCCGGAGCAGTGGGTAAGGCAGAACAGAGGGAAACTGCCGGAGCGGTGGGCAAGTCAGAGCAGAGAGAAACCGCCGGAGCGGTGGGCAAGACAGAGTAGAGCGAAACCGCAGGTGCGGTGGACAAGGCAGAGAGGACAGGGCTCTGTTCACATGGAACAGACTGGAAAATACAGGAAGATACGGAGGAAGGGAAAAGGGACAAGCAGAACCAGATACACACAAGGTACTTCCTATGACAGATAACAGGTCTGGGTATGCAACCAGCCCCCAGAGATGGCGGGAACAGACAAGAAGCAGAACTGGACCTGGCAACTTCAGAGTCAAGGAGTACACTGAATGTTAGTGTTGCTCAGGCACCTCCTACTGTGTGGAGGGGGTTTAAATATCCAGTGACTCACAGCAATAGGCTGGAGACGCATTAGGGGTGCGCCCACAGCAGCTATAAGAATCAGGAAGTAACCGGGCCGCCGCCCTAAGCAGTCAGTCAAGAGACATGCACACAGCATGAACTGGAGCAAGATTTGCAGGCTGGACTGACTGGTAAGATTGCGGTCTTGCATAGTGGGAAGTGGTTCACTATGCAAGCACGCCGCCAGGGATGTTACACTTCCCATGTTGTTTGTATTTGGTCCAGAGTTTAGACACAGCTGGCTGTGAACAACCAACATATTTTGCAAAATTGCGTGATTTACCTTCTGTTAAGAGTTTGATAATCCTCTCCTTTGTTTCAATTGACATCTCTCGTGTTGGAGCCATGATTCATGTCAGTCCACTTGGTGCAACAGCTCTCCAAGGTGTGATCACTCCTTTTTAGATGCAGACTAATGAGCAGATCTAATTTGATGCAGGTGTTAGTTTTGGAAATTAAAATTTACAGGGTGATTCCATATTTTTTTCCTCAGAATTGAGTGATTCCATAATTTTTTCCCTCTGCTTGGTCTGAAAAAAATTATCCTTACTGAGTACCATATTTTTTATCTTGATTTCTTTTAGTGTTTCTTAAAGCCCTAAAGTTGCCATTTGAAATGACTTTAGTTTTGTGCCATGTCTGTGATCTGCTTTTTTTCAACAACATTAAACAACTGAATGAACATCCTCCGAGCCCGGTGATTCCATAATTTTTGCCAGGGGTTGTATGGACTAGGACAACAAATTTATTCAACATCATGCTTTTCTTATAAAAGATATGGAAGGAGAAAAGCCGAAGGACTGTTGGATTTGAACACACAGCCCAGTATCTGCAAAGACTATGCTGTACTTAGCCTTGCCTCTGGAGCCAGGGGAGGTATTAACACCACACTGCAAACACAATGAGAAAAACCTACAAGATGCAAAATGAACATAAACCCTGCTGTAAATAAATAAAAAGCAAGTGCATTTAAATAAAATAGGGTTCTTAGTAACACTGTTTTTGATCAAAAATAGTATAAAAGATTTCCCACTGAGACAAGGTGAACCCGTTCAGGAAAGTCATACACTGTCTAATATAAATTGACTTTCCAGAACAGCAGGGTTTATGTGGGTGAAACGCACGTAGGGGCGCGAGGACACACAGCTCATATTCACCCTTCACTATAAGTATATGTAACTACCTATTAGGATGATATCTTATACATGAATATATTAAGTCAGTGGTGAGGTGCGCAATTTTTGCTTACATTTATCTCTAGGGTCATCCTATTTAGGATTCAGACATATCTATTGGTATGTAGGACCATATACATTCCCCATTTAGCCCTTTTAGGTGTATTACTATTAGGACTAATTAAATCATTTTGATCCAGTTTTGCACAAAGCACATGTCACTTTATAAAGGTATTGGGGATATTTAATTGTGGTTTGATAAAAACTTTTTTACTTGATTTGTAACTGTAAAAAATATTCAAGATGATCCCTTGTCAATCATTGTGCCCTGTTGGCGGGCTTATAGAGCTCTTCTAATGTACAGTGTAATCCAACACTTCTGCAAGGGAGGGGGCCGAGAGGCAGGGAGTGACAAATGTCTCATAGCAGCTCTCAGCCCAGAAGCTGCCATAGAAAGACCTCCTGTGGACCCCAGCCATGTGGTCTTTTATGTCTGACCATTATATTTCAACACCAAATAGATTTTTGGAAACACACAAATTGGATGAATCTCACCCTTCCTTTCAGCACAGTCCAGCGTGTAGGGAAAGGGAGATACACGACACAGCCTTGCGAGAGCCCCTAGGGCCCCGGTGCTTGGTTTCCACGCATAGCAGGAGCCTGGCCTGATCCGATGACACCAGAACCGGCTCCCTAGGTCCGTCCATTAAGGAAGTATAGCTGTTTTAGTTTTAGAGTTTTTAGCTGAGAGAGGCCAGGGGTGGAGATTCAGGTCCAGCCAGGGGGCAGAAAGGGGAGTGACCAAGAGGGGTTAAGAGCTCCAGCAGCCCTAGATCCATTGTCTTTTTCCCTGGGAGGTCGTGATGACACATCATGTGTGGGAGAAGTCCTGCAACAAAGGGGACCACAAGCCTCCCATGTGGCAGCCCCTCCCTCACAAGCCAGCTCTTCCAATTGACTGGTGACTGATTCTTAATAACTGCTTTATATCTTTTGTACTCCTACTATTGTGTTTGTTTCTCTGACCATTATGTAAATGTAACCCTTATGTATATAGTGTAATGTCTAGTGTGCCCTTACGGCGATTAAATATATGATTTAACCTTGGGCTGCTCTGTTATCTTGATCCATGAACTCATATGTCCGTTGTTTGGCTTAATCCTCATGCTACCGGGGCAGGTTTCTGGCCCCATATAATTCCCGTTAACGGACCGGGGATTTATATCTAATAGAAACTGGTGGCAGCTCTACCAGGCCAACAAGGTTCTGCTTCACTGGGGCTAGTGAATGGGCCTCTCAGCCTGTCAGGGGTGTGAGCGAGTGTGATGCCATGTCAGTGACTGAGTGGGCCACCTCTTCTCACTCCCGGTGCCTTCTTGTACCCGTGTGGACAGGAGGTGTCTGTGTAGAACTGTACCAATCTGAACTTACGCATCCTCGAGGGGGTTCAGAACGTAACGTTAGTGCAAGGGGCAGATCCTTATCACGTGATCTGTCGGACGTAATTGTGACGTCAGGTGGGTTACGAGGTGTGGATCTATCACAAGTGGTGGCAGTGGTGGGATTCTGCGGGGTCCCTCTGGTGCCATTTCTTCACATTGGTGGCAGCGGTGGGATTCTGCGCGGTCATTTAGTGCCATTCATCACAAGTGGTGGCAGCGGTGGGATTCTGCAGTGTCCCTCTGCTGCTGTTTCTTCACAGTACCCTATTAGCACCTTATAAGGACAAAAGGAGTTATGAAATGATCTGTGTCTCCTCTGTGTAGCACTGTGTTATTTTAAATTTGTTAGATGTGTTTAATAAAGATATTTTTTGGTTTAAAAAGAACTCTGGTCATCTGGGCTTTCTTTTTTAGGCCCACTCTTCATGTTAATTATGTGTTGTTTTGGAGTTTAAAAAACATGACATTGTTACCTTATGAGTATAATGTTGAAGATGCATACAAGCAGCACACAAGCTGCACATCGAAAACATACAAGCTGCATACAAGCCACATACAAACTCCATAAAAGCAGCATACAAGCTGTATACAAGATGCATTCAAGCTGCACACAATCTGTATCCAAGATGCATAAAAGCCGCATACAAGTTGAATATAAGCTGCATACAAGCAGCAAACAAAGCCGCATACAAGATGTACACAAGCTGCATACAAGCAGCATACAAGATGCACACAAGGCACATACAATCTGCACACAAGCAGCATACAGGATGCATACAAGCTGCACACAAGGCACATACAATCTGCACATAAGCAGCATACAGGATGCATACAAGCAGCATATAAATTGCATACAGGTAGCACACAAGTTGCATACAAGCTCCATACAAGACACATACAATCTGCATACAAGCATCATTCAATCTGCATTCAAGGCACATACAATCCGCATACAAGCTGCAAACAAGGCACATACAATCTGCATACAAGCCGCATACCATCTGCACACAAGCAACATACATGATGCATATAAGCTGCACACAAGCAGCATACAAGGCACATACAATCTGCATAGAAGCAGCATACAATCTGCATACAAGCAGCATACAATGGTACATACAAGATGCATTCAAGCCACATATAAGATGTATACAGGATACATAAAAGTTGCATACAAGGCACCTACAAACTGTATACAGGATACATACAACCTGCATAAAAACCGCACATATAGACACATACAAGCAGCTGTATAAAGGATACATCCATGTTGCATGCAGGATACATAAAAGGCACATACAAGCTGCATACAAGCCGCATATACGTTGCATACAGGATACAAACACGGCACATACAAGCTGTATACAGGATACATACATGGCACATACAAGCTGTATACAGCGTAGGGATTTGTACTCACTGAGCCGCGTTGTAGGTAGGCACAGGTTCACATAGTGATGCAGTCCGCGGGTTCAAACAAACTGGTGGTTTATTTAGTGCCCATACACCAGTGAGGAAACAAAAGTAACAGCCTTTTCCTGGCACAAAAAAGGAATAACAGAACAAAGCTCAAAATAACAAGTCCATGCAGCACGGCCTCAGCCGTTTAAGCAAAGTGCCTTCCTCTGCCTCCTGCAGAGTCTAAGCAGCACATGCAAGGTCTGCTCACCTTATCCAACACAGATGTGACACCCCAGGGGTCTGGTTGCCACAGTGATAGAGATATTACGTCTGAGAGCAGGTGGGAGGTCTCTTGGTCAGGAATCCTATGCATGCCACACCTCCTGCACAGTCCTGGGAGGGGAAGAACTTCCCCTATATAAAACTGTGGCTGAGGCAGGGTTAGTGAGTAGAGAAGAAGTAGAGACAGAGAAAAGCAGCAGATATAGGAGAAGAACATCAGGAGCTCTGTGGGAGCAGTGCTATAAGGAGTCAGGGGCTGGCAGCTGCAGAGCTCGCCCTGACTGAGAAGCTATCACCGGACCCGGAGTCCGAGGCTGTGGGGACTAATCTTTACCCAGCAGCAGAAACCGCCCGGCAGGGGATTTCAGGTCCTCTGGCCAAGAAACCCGAAGGCACGGTCACACGCGTGGGACCAGCACCGCCGTCGTGGAGCGGACGCCACTAGAAGGCCCCGAGTCACCGGCCATACGGGTGAGCACCACACGGTACACTCAGGGACGTGGGCTACTTATACCCGCCTCTAGCAAGGTAGCCAGAAGAGTACAGTCAGTTTGGGAGGCCTACAACTCCGCCTGGCCAGGGAAGATCCCATCTGCTCAAGGACTGACCAGGCCCCGATCGCTAGCCAGTACTCCGGGAGGGTCTATCTTTATCACCAGTAAAGACCCTGAACTACACCGCATCGTCTCTGAGTGATTCCTGCTACCCCCATCATCGTCGGCTGCCCTGAGGCCATACCCCTCCCGTTGGGGGTGATACTACCACACTGCACAATCCTACCACCGGCCTCAGCGGTCTGCCCTGCAGCGGCAGCTCCTTCGCTGCATTCAACGGGTGGCGTAGTCGTCCAACATCTACCGCTAATACAATGCCACTTAGTCTGACTCCCTGGGCACGGACCGGGTCACCGCCACGAGACTACAACCCTCAACAGATCCGGCTCCGGGTAAGCTCCTGCATGCGCAACGCTGTGCGACACAGGCCCAGGGGTGCGTCACAGACAGACTGTGAGACAGGCGCAGCTGTCTTAAATCAGCCTTCCAAGACCTGGACTGGATGTATTGTAAGTGAGCAGCTGTTCCCCCCTCAGCTCTTTCAGCTGCTCGTAAAACCCGGCTCTGTAATCTGGGCCCATTAAACTCCTCTCAGCACTATGTGTGCTGGAGCCTGCTTCTCCGGGTCCTACATCACCGAAGCTTGGCACTTCAAGGACACATACCTCCCGTCCACGACCTGTCCAGCAGCCACCTTATATACCCCCCCCCCTCTGCCCAAAGCCGGGGGGCTTGGCACCTTCTGTCACCATACAATAAACCCTTGACAAGGCATCAGCATACCCATGTTGTTTCCCAGGCCTATGTTCTACCCGGAAACAAAAATCTTGTAGAGCCAGGAAACACCTAGTCACTCTGGCATTGTTCCCCTTCTTTTCACGCATCCACCTCAGTGGGGCATGGTCTGACACTAGCCTGAACCTTCTACCTAACAGGTAATACCTCAGACTGTCTAACACCCACTTAATGGCCAAACATTCTTTTTCTACAATGGAGTAGTTCTTCTCACAAGTGGAGAGCTTCTGACTGAGGTATATTACAGGGTGCTCTTCTCCGTTAATCTCCTGGGACAAGACTGCTCCCAGCCCAACATCCGATGCATCCGTCTGGACCACAAACTCCTTGGAGAAGTTGGGCGCCACCAAGACTGGCTGTTTACAGAGGACCAGTTTCAATTCCTGGAAGGCCGCTTCTGCTTCCGGGGACCACTTGGCCATAGCCGACTTCGTCCCTTTCAGAAGATCCGTCAGCGGGGCTGCTATCAGGGCAAAGTTAGGGACAAATCTTCAATAGTAGCCCACAATGCCTAGAAACGCCCTGACCTATTCTTCGAGAGGGGCTGTGGCCAGTTCAAGATCGCCTCGACCTTATTTATTTGTGATTTTATTTCCCCTCTACCAACCACGTACCCTAGGTACTTGGCTTCCTCCATCTCCATGGCACATTTCTTTGGGTTGATAGTAAAGCCCGCCTTCCTTAGGGCATCAAGTATGGCTTGAACTTTGTCCAGATGACTTTCCCAGTCCTGGGTGAATATGACGATGTCATCTAGGTAGGCCGCTGCATACTTTTTGTGGGGTGCTAAGATCCGGTCCATGGCTCCCTGGAAGGTGGCCAGAGCTCCCTGCAACCCAAACGGCATCCTGACGTATTGATAACATCCGTCTGGCATCGAGAAGGCTCTCTTCTCCTTGGCCTCTTTGGACAGGGTAATTTGCCAATATCCTTTGGTGAGGTCCAGAGTGGTGATGTACCTAGCAAGTCCTAGCCTTTCGATAAGCTCATCTACTCTAGGCATTGGGTATTTGTCGAACTTCGAGATCTTGTTCAGCTTCCTATAGTCATTGCAAAACCACCATTCCCCATCTGCTTTTGGCACTAAGACTATAGGACTGGATCATCCACTTTTGGACTCTTCAATGACTCCCAGGTTAAGCATCCTCCTCACTTCTTTTGAGATCACCTCTCTGCGGGCCTCGGGGATCTGGTATGGTTTTAGATTGACGCGAACATGAGGCTCTGTGAGAACCTCATGCTCTATGACCTGAGTGAGTCCTGGCAACTCCGAAAACAGATCTTTATTTCGCTGTAGCAACTCTTTGCACTGTTACTTTTGGGCACGTGACAGTGACTCTGCCACCTTGACCTCTTTCACATCGGCCTCAGCCACTAAACAAGGAGCTTCCATTGGCTCTCTATCTTGCCATGGCTTAATCAAGTTAACATGGTAAATTTGGTAGGGCTTCCTCTTCCCCGGTTGGTGGATTTTATAGTTGACTTCCCCCACTTTCTTTACCACCTCATAGGGGCCCTGCCACTTGGCCATGAACTTGCTCTCCACTGTCGGCACTAGCACAAGCACTCGATCTCCTGGGTTGAACGATCTCACCCTGGCTGACCTATTGTACACAACATTGCTTTCAAGGTTTTGTTAAACCTCTCGACCAGTCCGTCCGTCTGGGGATGGTACACGGAGGTTCTCAGTTGTGCTATCTGCAATGTCTTGCACAATTCCCTCATGACCTTCGACATAAATGGAGTTCCTTGGTCTGTTAGGATCTCCTTAGGCAACCCCATTCTTGAAAACATGAGGACTAACTCCCGGGCGGTACACCTGGCGGAGGAGTTTCGTAGTGGTACAGCCTCCGGATACCGTGTAGCATAATCTAATACCATCAGGATATACTGATGCCCTCAGGCGGACTTGACCAGAGGCCCCACTAGATCCATTGCTATGCATTCGAATGGAACCTCGATGATGGGTAGGGGCACTAGGGGACTGCGGAAGTGGGCCACTGGGGAGGTTATCTGGCATGTGGGGCAGGAACGACAATAACTCTTTATTTCTCCATAGCAACCTGGCCAGTAGAATCTCTGGAGGATCCGTTCCTGAGACTTGTCTGCACCCAGGTGACCACTCAACACATGAGAATGAGCCATGTCTAACACCCTGAGTCTATAGGGCTCTGGCACCAGCAACTGTTCTATTACCTCACCCCTGGGCTTGGTTACTCTGTACAGCAAATCCACATTCACAGCAAACTGAGGAAACCGAGTGTCAGCCCCCGGTTCCTGAGGCACCCCATTTAACACAGTAACATTTTCAAAGGCCTCTTTCAGAGTTAAATCCCTGAGTTGGGCAGTTCCAAAGTTTCCCTCGGACACCTCCAGCTCAGGGATATTGGCCTCAGGGGATGTTGCGTCATCCTCATCGCCCACAAACACACACATGGGAAACTCATCTACCATGTTCTGCGGGTAAATTTCCTTAGGGGCGATCTGGCTGTTGACCGAGCAACCAGGTGTCCCCGCTTTCCCCCACATTTCCCAGAATAATGTAAAGTCACGTCCAATTATTATGGGATGCAATAGGTCCTTAACGACCGCCACTTCATGAGATGTGCCACAGTCTGTGTTTACATCCACCTGGGCCACAGGATAGTTTTAGCATCCCCATGGATACACCAGACACCCACCATCTTCCCAGGAACCAGTCGATGAGGGAGTGTGGCCCTTATCAGGGTCACCAAACTTCCTGAGTCCAATAGTCCAAAGACTTGTACCCCGTTTACTGACACTGAACATGCCTGAGGGCCCTCGCCATGTTGAGGAACCGTGCTGCAGGCGGGGTAAGCAAAATAGGAGCAACGCCGGCCCATGTTGCAGTCCATTGGCTCAGAGTTTATGGGACACCGGGCGGCAATATGGCCAGGGGTATGACATCTCCAACACACTATATTATGGGGTGTGACCTTGGGCAGCAACTCAGACCCCTCCTGAACTCTAGGACGCCCCTCAGGTGTGGCGCTAGCTCCATTCTTTTGGGTGTCCGCCTCCTTTTGGGAACCTTTTGGGAACCCCAGTATTGAGAGGCTATGACCCCTTGTTTTCCCAACGAACTCTCAACCACCTGGTATCTTTCCACCAACCCCACCAAGTCATCGGCATTATGGGGATCTCACCGACTTCGGGAGAGAGTGTATAAACCTGTGTATAATGACCTTCTCCACCATCTGTGCTGGGGAGGAAGATTCAGGTTGCAACCACTTTTGGACCAGGTGTAGGAGGTCGAACATCTGGGACCGGGCATGTTTGTCACTGCACTAGGCCCAGTGGTGCACCCCTTGCGCCCTGACAGTAAGATTCACTCCCAAGCATGCCAAAATCTCAGTTTTCAACGTAGCGTACTCTTTCGCGTCCTGAAAGGCCAAGTCATAATAGGCCTTCTGTGGATCGCCTATCAAATATGGCGCCAGCACCTCCATCCACTGCTCTGGAGGCAATTTCTCCCTCTCTGCCACCCTCTCAAAGATCGTCAAGAACGCCTCAACGTCATCACCCAGGGTCATCTTTAGTTATGCTCTTCTTACCGTCTTCCTGACGTGTGAGTCATCACCTGGATCTGATGATGTGGCGATCGTCCTGCCACGGATCTGCTCTGCCAAGATTTCCATTTGTCTTTGCTAATGTTGGATCTGCTGCATCAGAAGTTTATCTGCTTCCTGCTGCTGCTCCCGTTGCTGCTGCCTGCTCTGCAGGTACTACTGCTGGAACTGCGCCTGCTGTTGCTGAATTTGCTGCTGGTGCTGCACTTGTTGCGCCTGCTGTGCCTGTAACAGATGTTTAAGCAGTTCCTCCATTTTGTCCGGCGACACTTGCTGGCTTATTGCCGACTTCACCCGAAGTGCCCGAGCTTCTACCGCTACTGGTTTATTTAGTGTCCATACACCAATGAGGAAACAAAAGTAACAGCCTTTTCCTGGCACAAAAAAGGAATAACAGAACAAAGCTCAAAATAACAAGTCCATGCAGCACGGCCTCAGCCGTTTAAACAAAGTGCCTTCCTCTGCCTCCTGCAGAGTCTAAGCAGCACATGCAAGGTCTGCTCACCTTGCCCAACACACACAGACAGACTGAGACAGGCGCAGCTGTCTTAAATCAGCCTTCCAAGACCTGGACTGGAGGTAAGTGAGCTGCTGTCCCCCCCCAGCTCTTTCAGCTGCTCGTAAAACCAGGCCCTGTAATCCGGGCCCATTAAACTCCTCTCAGCACTATGTGTGCTGGAGCCTGCTTCTCCGGGTCCTACATCACCGAAGCTTGGCACTTCGGGGACACATACCTCCCGTCCACGACCTGTCCGGCAGCCACCTTACAGCAGGATACATGCAAGGCACATACAAGCTGTATACAGGATACATACACGCTGTATACATGATACATACAAGGCACATACAAGCTGTATACAGGATACATACACGCTGTATGCAGGATACATACAAGTTGTATACACGATATATACAAGCTGTATACAGGATACATACAAGCTGTATACAGGATATACACAAGCTGTATACAGGATACACACAAGCTGTATACAGGATATACACAAGCTGTAAGTAGGACACACACAAGCTGTATACAGGATACATACAAGTTGTATACAGGATACATACACACTGTATGCAGGATACATACAAGGCACATACAAGCTGTATACAGGATACATACACGCTGTATGCAGGATACATACAAGTTGTATACACGATATATACAAGCGGTATACAGGATACACACAAGCTGTATACAGGATACATACAAGCTGTATACAGGATACATACAAGCTGTATACAGGATACACACAAGCTGTATACAGGATACTTACAAGCTGTATACAGGATACACACAAGTTGTATACAGGATACACACAAGCTGTATATGTAATAGTGGGGAAGGATGTAGCCTTCCCTAGTCACTGAAGTAGTTAAGGAAAATGGTCCCTTAGTTAATCCTCTCTGAACTGTGGTAGGCCAAGCTAAGGGGTTAGCTTCAGTGGTCCAGTCAGTAGAGTAGAGTCGGAACTTAGTGCCCGGATCAAGCCTTGAGTGATATAGAGCTTGTTCCTGGCATAATTCATTGTGGGCTGCAGTACCTGTAAACAGCCACAAGATGCCACTGTCCTGGGTGCAGATGTCAGGTTGAGTCTGCTAGCAGTGTTACAGACAAGGATGAGTTAATGCTGTGTGATGACAGCTCACTGAGGGTGGGCACATTAGGAAAATCTCTGTTTAGTTTCCAGAATCAGGAAGTGATTCTTCAGTAAGAGATTGGACAGCAAATCGTTCAGGCAGCCTGACTATAGTGGCTGCTAGGGTAGAAGGGAGCTCCATACCTTCAGACAGTGGGATCACCATTGTGCAAGTCTCCCCACACAAGAGCACGAGTCCTGTCAGCCGGCCGGGGAAACTCATCAAAGGTAGTGAGGACCCAGGGCACTTCTAGTCTGCAGGAAGCAGAGGAAGATAAATAGGACTCCAGGCTAAGACGTGGGGGAGAGATATCGGATCCAGGTCACTGTCAGTATTACAGAAGAGTCTCTTGGGCCAGAGATTAGAGTCACAGAGATGCTTCACTTAAAGAGGGAACCAGGGCAGAAGGAGTTACCAGCGCCTGTGAGAGAGATGATAACCTGTCGGGCCTTATCCATTATATCTGCCTGTAAATATTGTATATATTCCTCTTACCCAAGTAAAGTCCAAGTTCTGGTTAAGAACCTCGTGTCCTCTGAATTTATTGCTGCCCTGGTCCCAGAAGAGAAATGCCTGGAGACAGCCGCGATGGGATGGCTTGAAGTAAGTGAAGAGCACTACATACACAGCAACACTTCAGAGGGAGGACACGTATTGTCTGTAGGGTGCCATAGCGAGAGGGGGCTACAGCTCGCCCACGACTACCTCGCTGGGGCACCTTACATATACACGATATATACAAGCTGTATACAGGATACACACAAGCTGTATACAGGATACACACAAGCTGTATACAGGATGCATATAAGACATAACAAGCTGTATACAGGTTACATACAAGCTGTATACAAGACACATACAAGCTGTATACAGGATACACACAAGCAGTATACAGGATACACACAAGCTGTATACAGGATATATACAAGCTGTATATAGGATACACACAAGCTGTATACAGGATACATACAAGACACATACAAGCTAACATACCATTGGTCAGAATTCCACGAGGACAGCAGATCAGAGAAGAAGGGGATGGTCAGAATAAGGTCCAAGGTCAGGCAGCAGAAGATCAATAAACAGAACAAGGCACAGAGAACAAACCACACACTAGCTGAATGTACAGTACAGACCAAAAGTTTGGACACACCTTTTCATTGAAAGATTTTTCTGTATTTTCATGACTATGAAAATTGTACATTCACACTGAAGGCATCAAAACTATGAATTAACACATGTGGAATTAAATACTTAACAAAAAAGTGTGAAACAACTGAAAATATGTCTTATATTTTAGGTTCTTCAAAGTAGCCATCTTTTGCTTGGATGACTGCTTTGCACACTCTTGGAATTCTCTTGATGAGCTTCAAGAAGTAGTCACCGGAAAAGGTTTTCACTTCACAGAGCGAGGGAGGCTGCGTGCACCAGCAGCAGCTGCAGGGAGGCCAGAAGACGGCGGAGCAGGACCGCGGCCGTAAGGGGGACGGCGTCTCTGCCGGGTAGGAGGCAGAGACGCCGATGCTACAGTACCCCCCCTTTACGCCCCCTCTTTTTCAGGCCAGCAAGAAATTTTTTAAGGAGAAGCGGGGCGTGGATGTTCTCACTGGGTTCCCAAGTTCTCTCCTCTGGACCAAACCCCTTCCAATCCACCAGAAAAAAGGTTTTTCCTCTTGCCCTCTTGGTGGCCAGAATGTTCTCTACCTCATAGACGTCCTCAGTGGAGACCGAAGCTGGGGAGGTACCAGGATTGTCGGAAAAAGAATTAAGCACAACTGGTTTGAGGAGAGATACGTGGAAGGAGTTGGGAATCCGTAAGGTGGCCGGGAGTTTTAACTTGTAGGCTACTGGGTTGATTTGCTTGAGGACTTCAAACGGACCGATGAACCGTGGACCCAACTTATAGGAGGGTATTTTGAGACGAACATGTTTGGAGGAGACCCGGACGGAATTGAGGTGGATCCAGACATCTCTTATCAGCATGCTTCTTCATCCGCTCGGAGGATTGAAGAAGTGTGGATCTAGTGTCCTCCCAAATAGTGGAAAATTCGCTGACCAGAGACTCCGCGGCCGGGTTGTCCACTGAAGCGGAGACGGGAAACGGAATCCGGGGATGTTGACCGTAGACCACAAAGAACGGGGACTTGGAAGAAGATTCGCTCTCATGGTTTTTGTAGGAGAACTCGGCCCATGGTAGGAGCTCCACCCAATCGGTATGGTGAGCATTGACAAAGTGCCGGAGGTAGCTGGTAAGGATCTGGTTGATATGCTCCACTTGGCCAATGGACTGTGGATGATAAGCGGAGGAGAAATCCAGGGTGACATCCAGCAGCTTACACGTAGCTCTCCAGAAGCGCGAAGTGAACTGGACCCCTCGATCAGACACAATGTGGAGGGGTAGGCCGTGGAGACGAAAGATGTGATGGATGAAGTCCTTAGCCAGCACAGATGCAGATGGGAGACCAGGCAGAGGGATGAAGTGGGCCATTTTAGAAAAGCGGTCAGCGACCACCCAAATGTCTTTACAACCGGCAGAAACAGGGAGATCCGTAATAAAGTCCATAGCAATGTGTTGCCACGGGGCAGCAGGTATGGGAAGAGGCAGGAGACGGCCGGCAGGGAGATGTCTGGGAACCTTGTTGCGGGCACAGGACGAACAGGCCGTGACAAAGTCTACCACATCCTGGCGCAGGGTAGGCCACCAGTAATGCCGGGTAATAAGCAGGAAGGTCTTCTTCTGGCCAGCATGGCCGGCTAATTTGGATGAATGACCCCAGTGAAGAACCTTCTTACGATCCGGGACCGCTACAAACGTCTTACCGGGTGGGAGACGAGACAGATCCAAGGGGGCCACATTCATCACTTTGGAGGATCGATGATATGCATAGGCTCCTCCTCTTGATCAGAAGACAGACAGGATCGGGACAAGGCATCTGCTTTAACCTTCTTGTCCGCCGGGCGGTAATGTAGGGTAAAGTTAAAGCGGGCGAAGAACAAAGACCACTGGGCCTGACGAGAATTGAGTCTTTGGGCATTCTGAAGATAAGCCAAGTTTTTGTGGTCAGTATAGATGACCACCGGGTGCAGAGTCCCCTCGAGCAGGTAACGCCACTCCTCCAGCGCCAATTTGATGGCTAGCAGTTCTCGGTCTCCTATGGAGTAGTTGCGCTCAGACGAGGAGAAGAGCTTGGAGAAGAAGCCGCAGGTTACCATTCTCCCGGATGGAGATTTCTGGGTGAGCACCGCTCTGACTCCGGAAGAGGAAGCATCAACCTCCAGAAAGAACTGTTTGTTGCTATCCGGAGTTGCTATCCGGACGGTGCAGCACAGGGGCAGAAGAGAAGGCTTGTTTTAAGAAGAGGAAGGCCTCCTCCGCTTCGGACGGCCATTCCTTAGGATTTGCTCCCTTTCGGGTGAGCGCAGAGATGGGAGCAGTCAGGGAAGAGAAATGTGGGATGAAGTGATGGTAGTAGTTGGCGAAGCCTAGGAATCGCTGAATCGCCTTCAACCCCTCCGGACGGGGCCACTTTAAGATGGCAGAGACCTCCTGGGGGTCCATCCGTAGACCTGTCTTAGAGATAATATAGCCCAGGAACGGAAGAGAGGACTGCTCGAAGAGGCACTTCTCAAATTTTGCATATAGGTGATTCTGCCTGAGCCTAAGCAGGACCTGACGATGTGAGGGAAGATCCGGAGAGAAGACCAAGATATCGTCCAGGTACACCACCACACAAGAATATAAGAGGTCACGGAAGATGTCATTAACTAATTCTTGGAAGATGGCGGGAGCATTACAGAGACCGAAGGGCATCACACCGTATTCATAGTGACCGTCCCGGGTATAGACTTCCGTCTTCCACTCGTCTCCTTGGTGGATCCGGACCAGGTTATACGCCCCATGAAGATCGAGCTTGGTGAAGATCTTCGCGCCTTTAAGGCGGTCGAACAGCTCAGAGATGAGCGGCAGGGTGTATTTGTTTTTGACAGTGATTTGGTTGAGTCCTCTATAATCGATAAATGGACGTAGTGAACCGTCTTTCTTTTTAACGAAGAAGAATCCGGCTCCAGCCGGGGAGGAAGATTTCCGGATGAAACCCCTAGCCAGATTTTCTTCGATGTACTCCGACAAGGCCCGAGTTTCGGCCAACGACAACAGGTAGATACACCCATGGGGTGGAGTGGCACCGGGTATCAGGTCGATAGGGCAATCATATGGCCTATGGGGTGGCAGAGTCTCTACCTCCTTCTTGTCGAAGACATCAGCATAGGACCAGTAGGGTGCCGGAAGACCGGGTAAATTAGTCGGAGTCAACTGGGGTCGAGCCGGGCAAACCGGAATCAGACAGATCTCATGGCAATCCTGCCCCCATTGGAGCACCTCACCGGATTGCCAATTCAGAACGGGTTCATGTTTCTGTAGCCAGGGTAGACCTAGCAAAAGGGGGTGAGAGAGTCCGGAAAGCACATGGAAGGAAATCCTCTCTGAGTGCAGCATTCCCACCTGCAGGGTTACAGGCTCAGTGATGAGCAAGATGGTCACCGGAAGGAGTCTTCCATCCACGGAAGTGACTGCCAATGGTTCGGCCAGAGGTTTGGTAGGAATCTGATACTTCTCTACAAGGGACAGGGATACGAGATTCCCAGCGGCTCCGGAATCCAGATGTGCGGTTTCGAAGAAGTGGTTCTCTCCACAGGAGATAGAGACGGATAAAGTCAAGAACGGAGAGGATTTACTTTTGCCTAGGACGACCTCTTCGAGTGGTCCTAGACACTGGAGTTTCCCGGCTTCACCGGGCAGGAACGGATCAGGTGCTCCTTACTACCACAGTAGAAACAGCTCCCCCCGGCTCGGCGTGTCTCTTGGCGAGATTTGACCACCTTGGTCTGGTCGATCTGCATAGGTTTGGGCGAGCGTGCCCGGGGAGCTGTTGATTGAGAGACCGGTTTCTGGAAAGCAGGAGCAAGACGAGGAAATCTTCTCTCCCGGGTAGTCTCCTTAGCATGTTCTAGGAAACGGAGATCAATTCGGGTTTCTAGCGACACCAGGTCATCCAGGGTGGTAGGAACGTCCCGGCCGGCTAACTTGTCCTTAATCCGACCGGAACAGCCCTCCCAGAAGGTGGACACCAGGGCCTCGTTGTCCCAGGCAAGCTCAGAAGCGAGGGTATGGAACCGTATGGCATACTGTGCCACGGTGAGACTCCCTTGGCGGAGAGGTAGCAATGAGGAGGCAGTAGAGATCCTTTGTCCGGGTTCATCGAAGACCTTCCGGAAGGTAGTGAGGAAGGCCGGAAGATCGGACACCAGGGAATCCCCTCTCTCCCATAGAGGGTTTAGCCATGCCAATGCTTCCCTGGTGAGGTGAGACATGATGAACGCCACCTTGGCCCGGTCGGAGGGAAACTGATGTGGCAGAAGTTCAAAGTGCAGTGTGCACTGGTTCAGAAAGCCCCGACATAGGACGGGGTCACCTCCAAAATGAGGAGGCGCAGAAAGCCGGGGTCCTAAGCTGGATGCCGTGGTATTGGTAGGTTGCGGCGCTGCCAGAGTGGGTGACGCTCGACTTGAGGCGGACACAGGTGGGACAGGCAGCGTGTCCAGGCGAGTGTTGACAGACCGCAGGTAGGTCAGGATGGTTTCCTGTTGGGATCTCTGACGAGAAACCTCCTGGTACAGGTCAGCAAGTGAAGGGGCCTGGGGGCCACCGGGTTCCATGGCCCGTGCAAACTGTTACGGATCCGGGTGGTGGAACCTGTGTGCTGCAGTGCAAGGAGGGACCAGAGGGGTGTAACTAGGTATCAACTCGGACCGACCAAGGCCGTACGGCGGCTCAATTGACTCCGTGACCAGGGAAGGACCGAGCAGAGGGACCAGGTGCTACTCTGGGGACCGACCTTGAATGAGAGCAGGTGACTCTCATGGGTCAGAAGGCAGGGACTGATCGGTACAGCAGATGAGCACGGCTGGCAGGCTTACGGGTGACCCGGGCAGACGGACTGGCAGGCACGGCAGGTAACAAGCAGGAGCCTCCAGGTAACAGGTAGGTGCTTCTAGGTAAGCGGGCTGGTAGGCACGGCAGGTAACAGGCAGGTGCTTCTACGTAAGCGAGCTGGCAGGCACAGCAGGTAACAGGCAGGAGCCTCCAGGTAGGCTGGCTGGTAGGCAAGGCAGGTAAAAGGCAGGTGCTTCTAGGTAAGCGAGCTGGCAGGCACGGCAGGTAACAGGCAGGAGCCTCCAGGTAGGCTGGCTGGTAGGCACGGCAGGTAACGGGCAGGTGCTTCCAGGTAAGCAGGCGGACAGAGCCCATAGACAGACTGGCGGACTGGACTGTAGACAGACTGTCGGGCTGGAGAGTAGACAAGCAGACGGACTGGACTTAAAGTCAGGTTGGCGGACTGGACTTGTAGTCAGGCTGGCGGGCTGGACTTGTAGTCAGGTTGGCGGGCTGGACTTGTAGTCTGGCTGGCGGGCTGAACTTGTAGTCAGGCTAGCAGCGGCACCTGAGGGCTGAAGCAGAGTATCAAACACAAAGCTACAACCTTGCACGGGCACCTCCAAATTGGAGGAGGTGCCTTATATAGGGGAAGTCCTCCGGCCATTGGCCGGGGACTTTTTAGGAAGGCGCGCGCGGCCCCTTTAAGAGGGAGGGAGCGCGCACGCACGCCCTAAGCACAGAGCCAGGGAGGCTGCGTGCACCAGCAGCAGCTGCAGGGAGGCCAGAAGACACCGGAGCAGGACCGCGGCGGCAAAGGTGACGGCGTCTCTGCCGGGCAGGAGGCAGAGACGCCGATGCTACACTACCGCCCAGATAGCAGTTTTCCCATCAGACAGAGGCAAATCTGTGATGAAAACCATGGACAAATGAGTCCATGGTCTTTCTGGAATTGGCAATTGAGCCAATTCCCCGGCCGGCTTTGACTGACTTTAGAGCGTGCGCAGACCTCACAAGCAGATACAAAACTTTGATATCATTATGCATGGACAGCCACCAAAAAGTCTGGCAATGGCTTTCCGTGTAGCAGTAACCCCAGGATGACCACTGAAAACGGAATCATAAAATTCCTGTAACACATGTGTGGCACCCCAGGGGTCTGGTTTCCACAGTGACAGCGATGTTATGTCTGAGAGCAGGTGGGAGGTCTCTTGGTCAGGAATCCTATGCATGCCACACCTCCTGCCCAGTCCTGGGAGGGGAAGAACTTCCCCTATATAAAACTGGGGCTGAGGCAGGGTTAGGGTGTTCAGAGGGAGAGTTCAGCCAGGAGGGCTGACAGGGAGCTGTGGCTCCGGCTGGGCCCAGCTCCTGGGCCATGCTCGAAGTAGAGACAGAGAAGAGAAGCAGCTATGGGAAGAAACATCAGGAGCTCTGTGGGAGCAGTGTTACAAGGAGTCAGGGGCTGGCAGCTGCAGAGCTCGCCCTGACTGAGAAGCTATCACCGGACCCGGAGTCCGAGGCTGTGGGGATTAACCTTGACCCAGCAGCAGAAACCGCCCGGCAGGGGATTTCAGGTCCTCTGGCCAAGAAACCCGAAGGCACGGTCACACGCGTGGGACCAGCACCGCCGTCGTGGAGCGGACGCCACTAGAAGGCCCCGAGTCACCGGCCATACGGGTGAGCACCACACGGTACACTCAGGGACGTGGGCTACTTATACCCGCCTCTAGCAAGGTAGCCAGAAGAGTACAGTCAGTTTGGGAGGCCTACAACTCCGCCTGGCCAAGGGAGATCCCATCTGCTCAAGGACTGACCAGGCCCCGATCGCTAGCCAGTACTCCGGGAGGGTCTATCTTTATCACCAGTAAAGACCCTGAACTACACCGCATCGTCTCTGAGTGATTCCTGCTACCCCCATCATCCACGTCGGCTGCCCTGAGGCCATACCCCTCCCGTTGGGGGTTATACTATCACGCTGCACAATCCTACCACCGGCCTCAGCGGTCTGCCCTGCAGCAGCAGCTCCTTAGCTGTACTCAACGGGTGGCGTAGTCGTCCAACATCTACCGCTGATACATCGCCGCTCAGTTTGACTCCCTGGGCACGGACCGGGTCACCGCCACGAGACTACGACCCTCAACAGATCCGGCTCCGGGTAAGCTCCCGTGCGCGCGACGCCGCGCGACGAAGGCCCAGGGGTGCGTCAGCTTTTGGCGTAGTCGGCAGGATCTCGTGCCCGCAACCACCGGGTACTGCGTGCCTGAAAAAGACTGTTCAAACTTACCAGTGGTGAAGATTCCCGCCATCCGGCGCCATCTTCTACCTTCTTCCCGCCATCCGCGAAGTTTTCCCGCCATCCGGCGCCATCTTCTGCCTTCTTCCCGCCATCCGTGGAGTTTTCCCGCCGTTGGACGCCATCTTGAAGACGCCGCGCGGGAAGAAGAGGGGCGTGGACTCCGAAAGCGCGCGAGAACTGAAGCCCCGCCTCACGTCCGGACGTTGCGTAAGGTCCTGGAAGGGGCCCAGCAGACGCCGACGTCACAGGAGCGCGACGGAAGGTCCTCAACCCTGATGATCCACTGCGGAGCCGCGGCCTACGGAAGAGGATCATCGCAAGGTAGGCCACGGTCCACTAGGGGGGAGGAAGATGTCGGATACGGAGGAGAGCTTCACTGCCTCAACCCCCGCCAGCGCCACCGCTGCTGCAGTCATGCCTTTCACCATGCCCTATATCCCGGGAGCGGCCTGGCTACCCCAGTACTCAGGGGAGTCACATACCCTGCATGACTTTAGAAAAAAGCTGGATAGCCTCTTCCAGGTGTACCCCCTCACAGAAGAGCAAAAAGTGAGCATCCTGGTGGCCCAATTAACCGGGGCAGCCCAAAGGGAGGTAAAGTCCTGGCCACCTGGGAGGAGGACTGTCGCAGAGATACTAACCCAGCTAACCGAGGAGGAGCTGCAGTACTACCAATACGAGGAAAGCCAAGAGGACCCGGACGGGTCTGAGGACTACCCTCAGGAGAGAGCACAAAGAGGACATAGCTACTGAAGGGAAGTAGCGTGAATAAAGAGCTGTAAATAGTTACCCGTAAGGGTACAAGGACTGCTGCTAATTAAAATATGGTCCCCGTTGGGATTAGTGAATTGTTCCCCATGTGCCCCTATCTTAAAACAGGCTGAGGACTGTGAGCAGCCATCCCTTATTCCCACTGACCGAGGACTGAGAGCGGTCGTTCTTTCCCTCTACCTGGCCGAGGACTGAGAGCGGCCATATCCTGTAAATAATTATGTGTTTCTAGTAATTTATGGGAGTCTTTGGTGGATTTACCGGGAATCCTTTGTACATAGTTGGAGCGTAACCCAGGACGGACTAAAGACTGTTAAGGACTCGGGGCAGGACAGACCCCTACCTGGTTACGTCTCCCTGTTTTGGTGAAATGGACACCTTGCTTTTCTTCAAAGACTGCACCCGGTTACGGACATGTCGTGACCACCTTTATGTGTTTTTCTTATTGTATCATTATTGTTATACCTTGTTATGTTTTTCTAAAAATATGTTTAGTCCCGGAGTACTAAATTTCACTAGGGGGGAATGTGGCACCCCAGGGGTCTGGTTTCCACAGTGACAGCGATGTTATGTCTGAGAGCAGGTGGGAGGTCTCTTGGTCAGGAATCCTATGCATGCCACACCTCCTGCCCAGTCCTGGGAGGGGAAGAACTTCCCCTATATAAAACTGGGGCTGAGGCAGGGTTAGGGTGTTCAGAGGGAGAGTTCAGCCAGGAGGGCTGACAGGGAGCTGTGGCTCCGGCTGGGCCCAGCTCCTGGGCCATGCCCGAAGTAGAGACAGAGAAGAGAAGCAGCTATGGGAAGAAACATCAGGAGCTCTGTGGGAGCAGTGTTACAAGGAGTCAGGGGCTGGCAGCTGCAGAGCTCGCCCTGACTGAGAAGCTATCACCGGACCCGGAGTCCGAGGCTGTGGGGATTAACCTTGACCCAGCAGCAGAAACCACCCGGCAGGGGATTTCAGGTCCTCTGGCCAAGAAACCCGAAGGCACGGTCACACGCGTGGGACCAGCACCGCCGTCGTGGAGCGGACGCCACTAGAAGGCCCCGAATCACCGGCCATACGGGTGAGCACCACACGGTACACTCAGGGACGTGGGCTACTTATACCCGCCTCTAGCAAGGTAGCCAGAAGAGTACAGTCAGTTTGGGAGGCCTACAACTCCGCCTGGCCAGGGGAGATCCCATCTGCTCAAGGACTGACCAGGCCCCGATCGCTAGCCAGTACTCCGGAAGGGTCTATCTTTATCACCAGTAAAGACCCTGAACTACACCGCATCGTCTCTGAGTGATTCCTGCTACCCCCATCATCCACGTCGGCTGCCCTGAGGCCATACCCCTCCCGTTGGGGGTTATACTATCACGCTGCACAATCCTACCACCGGCCTCAGCGGTCTGCCCTGCAGCAGCAGCTCCTTAGCTGTACTCAACGGGTGGCGTAGTCGTCCAACATCTACCGCTGATACATCGCCGCTCAGTTTGACTCCCTGGGCACGGACCGGGTCACCGCCACGAGACTACGACCCTCAACAGATCCGGCTCCGGGTAAGCTCCCGTGCGCGCGACGCCGCGCGACGAAGGCCCAGGGGTGCGTCACATGTAATTTTAGATACAAAGGCACAAATAATTTAGACCCTGGAGTAGCAGGAGGAGCTAATGACTGGGCATTACGGATCTCCTCCTCCAATTTTGAGGTTACCATAGAAACCACAATACCCTGAGGAATAATTAATGGAGGATGGAGGTTCTGGAGGAGAAACTGGATCGAAGCTACGAGACAATATGTCAGCTTTCACATTCTTAGACCCCGGTCTGAATGTAATCGAAAAATTAAACCTTGAGGAAAACAAGGACCATCTGGCCTGTCTGGGAGTTAACCTTTTAGCTGACTCAATATAGGCTAGATTCTTGTGATCAGTGACCACAGTAACTGGATGAACCGCTACCTCAAAAAAATGCCTCCATTCCTCAAAGGCTAATTTTATAGCAAGTAACTCACGATTCCCAACATCATAATTTCTTTCCGCCGGCGAAAATTTCTTAGACAAAAAAGCACATGGACGCAAGTTAGTCAGAGTTTTAGGCCCCTGCGACAAAACCACCAGTACTCCGACCTCCGAAGCATCCACCTCTACAATGAATGGTTCTTGGAGATCTGGTTGGATCAGAATGGGGGCAGACATGAAACACTCTTGTAAATTTTCAAAACCCCTGATAGCACTCAGTGAGCATACCTTGAGATTAGTCCCCTTACATGTCAGGTCAGTAAGAGGTTTAGCAATCTGAGAGAAACCCTTGATACATTTCCTATAATAGTTGGCGAATCCCAGAACTCGTTGCAAAGCCTTAAGATCACGAGGCTGAACCCAGTCAATTATGGCCTGTACCTCCCCAGGGTCCATCTTAAACCTTTCTGTTGACAAGATGAACCCCAAGAATGAAATTTCCTGAACAGAAAAAACATATTTCTCTGATTTAGCAAACAAGGAGTTGTCCCTTAACCTTTGTAACACAACCCGGACATGTTCCTGATGAGAATCCAAGTCTGGACAGAAAATTAGAATATCATCCAGGTAAATCATAACATATCTTCCAATGCAAACAGAGAAAATATCATTCATAAGATTTTGAAACATAGCAGATGCATTGGACAACCCAAATGGTATGACAAGGTTTTCAAACAGACCCTACGACGTTAGAAACGCTGTCGTAGCACCGGCGTATCTGCCTCCTGCCGGGCAGAGACGCCGTTCCCCTCGCCGTCGCGGTCCCAGTGTCTTCCTGTTCTCCCACTGCTAAGGCGCGCACTGCACGCAGCTTCCCAGGCCGTGTGCTTAGGGTGCGCACGCGCGCTCCCTTTTAAAGGGGCCGTGCGGCATTCTAAAGAGTCCCTGGCCAATGGCCCGAGGACTGCCCCTATATTAAGCACCTCCTCCAAAATGGAGGTGCCTGTGCAAGGTTGTTGATTGTGTGCTAACACTCTCCTCGGCCCTCAGGTTCCCTGCCCGCCAGCCTGTCTAACAGTCCTGCCAGCCAGTTTGTCTAACAGTCCTGCCCGCCAGTCTGTCTACAGTCCTGCCCGCCAGTCTGTCTATCAGCCGTGCCCGCTAGTCTGCCAGTTACCTGCCATGCCCGCCAGCCTGCCTACCTGGAGCACCTGCCAGATTACCTGCCATGCCCGCCTGCCTACCCGGAGCACCTGCCAAGTTACCTGCTGTACCCGCCTGCTCATTAACCCGGAGTACCTGTCTGGCTATCTGCCTTACCCACCTGCTCATTTGCCAAGAGTACCTGTCTGGCTATCTGCCGTACCCGCCTGCTACCTGCCGTGCTCATCCGCTGTACCGGTCAGCTCCTGTCATCTGACCCGTGGGAGTCACCTGCTCTCACACCAGGTCGGTCCCAGAGTGTCATCTGGTTCACCTGCCCAGTCTCTCCTTGGTTCAGGGAGTTGACTAAGCCGCCGTGTGACCTGGGTCGGTTCGAGTAGGCACTTAGTTACGCCCCTCTGGTCCCTCCTTGCATCAAAGCACAGAGGTTCCACCACCCGGATCCGTAACAGCCGTTTTCCACTCATCACCCTCCCGGACGCGTATCGAATTGTAAGCCCCTCTAAGATCAAGTTTAGAAATCACCCTGGCCCCTAGAAGATGATTATATAGGTCAAGAATGAGTGTAAGTGGGTAAGTATTTTTAACCGTGATTTTCTTTAGTTCTCAGAAATCGAGGCAAGGACGGAGACCCCACCTTTCTTTTTTACGAAGGAAAATCCGGCAGCTACCAGAGAGGAGGAAGGACAGATATGACCCTTCCGTAATCTTTCAATATAATATTCTTTCATGGCGGTCCGTTCAGGCCCAGACAAATTGTAAAGGCGAGCTTTAGGCAATTTGGCACTAGGAATAAGATCAATAGCACAATCATAAGGACGATGGGGAGGTAGTATCTCCGCCTCTTTCTCCGAGAACACATCTCCGAAGTACTTCAGGTACCCCGGCAGACCCTTCAGACTGGCGGAACATATTTGTACAGTTTTTAGACATTACTTGCAACAATTGGAGCTCCATTTAACAATCTCCCTCTGACACCAATCAATCACAGGATTGTGAATCTGCAGCCATGGAAGCCCCAGTACCAACCCAGCAGGCAAATTATCCAATACAAAACATGAGATGCATTCAGAGTGGAGAGCGTCTACTTGAAGCGTGAAATCCACCGTTGCCTTCTTGACCAAATTCCGGGATAATGGTGTCTTGTCAAGGGCGAAGATTTGCATGGGTCTTTCTAAACTAACTGTCCCTAACCCTAACTTCCGAACCAGTCCCGAATCAATAAAGTTAGCAGCAGACCCATAGTCAATGAACGCCAATGTTGATAACACCTGGTTCTCGAAGGATAACACAGTATTTATCAGTACTTTAGTAGAGAAAGAAAAAGGTACCAGGGAGTCTGGGTGACCTCCTTTTCCATCACCCAGACTCAAACGTTCTCCTGCTGGTTTGCCAGCCTGAGGAGGAGTAGGGCAATTCTTGACAAAATGTCCAGAGAGACCACAGTACAGAGTACAGCGTCCAAGATGTTGTCCATGTTTTTTCTCTACCACACGAAGAGTGGCGACTCTAATCTCTGATGGCTCCACCTCCGGTAAATGGACCTGCTCCGGGGAAGAATAATGGGCAGCCTGCTCTTCATCCCGCCTCTCACGGATTCTATGGTCCATTAGTATGGCCTGGGTCATGGCCTCCGCCAGAGAACAATGGGCATCATGCAGGACCAGGCCGTCCTTAAGGGTTTCGGAAAGGCCTTTGTGGAACAGGCACCTGAGAGCTGCATCATTCCACAGAACTGCAGTGGACCACTGCCGTAACTCAGTACAGTAGTCCTCAGCTGTGCGACCCCCTTGTGCCAGGTTCGTGATCTTAGCCTCAGCGACCTGGATCCTGTCGGGTTCGTCATATATTAGTCCTAAAATGTCAAAGAAGGCGTCAACAGAAAACCGTTCTGGGCTTGTGGGGACAAGGAAAATGCCCAGGTCTGAGGGCCCCCTCACAGTACGGACATGATTATTCCCAACCGCTGGAACTCCTCCCCTGATGATCGGGGGAGCAGGGTAAAAAATAACCTACAGCTCTCTCTAAAAAGTCTAAACTGGCCTTTCTCTCCAGAAAATTTATCAGGGAGGGCTATTACAGGTTCGGGAGAGACCAACTGTACATCAGAGGATACTGACGTCACAGCCACTGCCGGCAGTGGAGGGCTATGGGAGGTCTTCATTAAATTAGTTATCTGACCCTGCAACTGACATTGTGATAACTCCAGACTCTGGCATTCCTTAGCCAGATCCTGAGTCATCTGCTTCAGATTCGCCACCTGATCACAGAAAGTGTGGACAGTCTCCATACTGGCGAAAAAGAAAAACGTATGGGCCAGACATAATGTGACGCTGAGTCACTTTTCACGGCCAGGCCGTGAGACGCGATAGTCAAGGAGACCGGAGTCAAAGCCAGGACAGTACGTCATAAACAGAGGGAAGAGGCAAAGGCTTAGTCAGGTAACATACCATTGGTCAGAATTCCACGAGGACAGCAGATCAGAGCAGAAGGGGTTAAACAGACGGATGGTCAGAACAAGGTCCAAGGTCAGGCAGTAGAAGATCAATAAACAGAACAAGGCACAGAGAACAAACCACACACTAGCTGAATGTACGTCTGGCAGAGATCTGTGACAAACAGCTCAGTTAAGTAGCTAGACATTAACCTGGGATAATGAACACCTGAAGATAGCCAGGAGGAAGATACACCATTGTGGTGTCCGTTGACCACCATAAAAGCGAGAGAACAAGATCACCCCTTGTCTATTCAACAACTACCAAAAGGGAAAATCCGTAGAGCACAACGGGAAGATCAGATAATTGGTAGAATACTACTTTATGTGGATCAAAATCGATTTGCAAGTAAACAGGAAAGCGACAATGAGTCACCAGCAGTATCTGTTTTAATTACAGAATGGACGAAGCTCTACCTCAGTGAAGATGGTATCCTGTATCGTAAAGGAGGACAAAACCGGCAGTTGGTACTACCCAGAGTATTCCGTAGGTTGGTCTTCAAAGAGCTCCATGAAAACATGGGACACCTGGGAGTGGAAAGGACAACAAATTTGATCCGTGAACATTTCTTCTGGCCGTACATGCAGAGAGATATTGAGACGTACGTGACCAGGGAGTGTTGGTGTCTGAAAGATAAACGTCCCAACACATCAACCCGGGCACCTATGGGCAACATCCAAACTACATACCTGTTTGAGATGGTCTCAATAGACTTTCTACATCTCGAGATGTGCAAGGGTGGTTACGAATACATCTTGGTGGTGATGGAACATTTCACTCGATTTGCTCAAGCATATGCCACCACCAATAAATCGGGTCGAACAGCGGCAGAGAAGATCTTCAATGATTTTGTCTTGAGGTTTGGGTTCCTTACGAGGTTATACCACGACCAAGGAAGAGAATTTGAGAACCAGCTCTTTGACAAGCTAGGAAAGTACTGTAGAATTCAGAGATCCCACACAACGCCCTATCACCCAGAGGGTAATGGACAAGTGGAATGTTTTAACCGGACATTATTGTCGATGTTGCGCACTTTAGCAGCTGATGAGAAGAAAAACTGGAAGAGTTCTCTGTCAAAAGTGGTACATGCCTATAACTGTACAAAGAGCGATGCAACGGGTTACTCACCCTTTTTCATATTGTATGGACGATCGCCAAGACTGCCAATCGACATCATGTTCGAAACTCCGGTGTAAGAGACTTACAGAACATATCCGGAGTACGTTCGGAAATGGAAGGAACGGATGGCAGAGGCATACAACATAGCGTCCAAAGTGGTTACGCAAGGACAGAGCAGGAGTAAGGAGTACTATGATCAAAAATGTTATGGAGCAGAATTGGCACCGGGAAGCCGGGTGCTAGTCAAGAGCGTACGTGAGAAAGGTGGTCCAGAAAAACTTCGTTCGTACTGGGAAGACAAGGTGTATGTGGTCGTAAGGAGGAAAGCTGATGACAGCTCAGTGTATGAAATCCGATTGGAAACGGGAGAAAAGAAAAATAGAATAGTCCACTGGAATTTACTATTACCCTGTGATTATCTCCCACCACAACAAGACTTCCCAGAAGTAGACTGACATGGTCCGCGATCAACTAAGGGACCACCACAGACTGAAGCTCCGGAGGTGGATAGTGACCTTGAAAGTTTCGATGGAGAAGAACACACCGTTGTATTTCTCGGACCGGCAAGGAGAGGGATGTACCATCCTCAGGAAAGTGAATTAAGTCCTGAGGTTCCAGAGTTCGTTCCAAGGAGTACAGATGAAGTCCAATTCAGATCTGATGATCGAACATCGGCCCCTGAAGAGAACGATCGACACTCATGAGGAGTGGAATTACCAGATCGTGCGGAAACAAGCGATTTAGGAGAAGTACAGGAACTTACATAGGCAGGTCCAAGAGCATCTGAGGAAGCATGGGAAAGGAGTGCGGAGGAAGAAATTCCTGTGACCTAAGAACCCCGGGTGTCTGAGGAACAACTCACAAGGAGGATGTCGACTCGAGAAGTGAGGAGGCCCGTGATGCTGACGTATGAGACACTTGGTGAACCAAGTCAAGTGCCAAGGACTGTCAACTAGAAACAAGTATCTATGGCTGCGGACCAGGTAAGCCCACTTGAGTGGTATTCACCACCGAGAAGCAGTATGGAAGATACTGTAGTAGTGGAAAGACTTGTTTTCATGCTTTGATTTTCCTTAGGCTGTGTGCCCACGTAGCATTTTTCAAGCGTATATGCTGCGGAATTTCCGCAGCGTAAACGCTTGAAAAACGCATGTATATCCGCACCCCATGGTCCCCAATGGGATTCCGCAAGTTCTATGCACATGCTGCGGATTTTTCCGCAGCGTTTATGCCGCGTTCAAAAATCCGCAGCATGTCATTTAATTTTGCATTTCCGCAAGCGGAATTGCCTTTGTCCAATGCATAAAAAACGCAAGGCAATTCCGCATGTGGAAAACGCATGATAAACGCGCGAAAAATGCGCGATAAACGCGTGCGGAATTCCGCATGCGTTTTTCCGGGAGAGGACTTGCATTTATGCAGCAGAAATTTTCTGCTTCATAAATGCAACGTGGGCACATAGCCTTAAAAGACTTTGTAGAAACAAAGAACTGTTAAAGCCTAGTTAGAGAGAGCTGGTTGAAGACGTTTGAAAAGCTCCAGCTGAAGAGATGCTGATTGTTTTAATTGTATTAATTGTTTATTTCTTACAGGCATCCTACAAGAAAAAGGTCATAAGAATAGGTTGTTATCAATGTTTATGAATGTTATACCAATTGGACAATGCCAATTTGTATATAAAGTTATTCAACTTTCATCACTGTCTCAGAATTAGTCAGATTGACCAATTAAGACTAATGTCGAGGACGACATTCAAAAAGGAGGGAAGAGTGTGATATGCAGAAGTAGTGCTGTTGCTTTAAAAGCATCCAGCAACTATTAGAAGTAACACAAGCACAGGAGACAGTAAGTGTTGTGCTCCAGAAGCATTCAGCAACTACAGGGGTTAACAGAGTCACAAGAGACAGGGAGTGTTTAGCAGTGCCCCAGGGGGATTGTGGGGAAGTTGTTTACTTTCTGGCTGGAGTGGAAGAGAAAGGTGGTGTGTAATCTGTATCTCACGGAAGGCAAGTAAATAGAATTCAGGTCAGGAGGGAAGCTAAACACAGGTCAGATAGACGCCATGAACTAACAGTGCAGAGTATTATCGGGCAGAAAGATAAGACTGAAAGGAATCATGTCACAAGGATAATGTCCCTCATCAAACCCTCCCTCCCTCCATCTCCATGCAGGATAAAGGATGCTGTGTACTTTTGAGTCCTTGTGAAGGAAAAGACTGTGGTTATGTATGCACAGAAGTGTGCTGCTAAGAGATCTAATCTGTGCTGAATTATGCTACTGAAGAGACTGATGATACTGTGCCTGCTTTATTAAATTGTACTGTAATGAAGATTGTTGTTGTAATATTCCTGAATTGTACTGGCCGTGCTTCAGATTAAATTCCACTGTTAAACTGTTGAAAAAGACTCTTGTCAGATGTGTCTGGTCAGCAACTGAATCTATCGTGTGTCTGAGAGAAGCTGCAGCCTCTGGTCGCCCAAAGTAACGATCTCCCCAGGATTCCAACAAATTCACGAAACCAGTCTCGCCCTATCTGAACCTAACGGCGTGTGTGTAACACAGAGACATAGGGCTTTGAAACCCGTCTCGCCCTATCTGAACCTAACGGCGTGTGTGTAACACAGAGACATAGGGCTTGTTAGTATCCCTCACTAACCCCTCTGCTGAGTATTTTGTAGATGGTTCCAGAGCTCGGGACAGTGAAAAAGGACGGTTCATCACCGGGCATGCAGTAGTCCACAATGGTAAGGCAGTAATGCATGAACCACTCTTCTCCAGCTGCTCTGCGCCAGAGGCTGAGCTGAAGGCGCTCGCTGCAACGTGTAATCTGGGAAAAGGTAAAGAGATTTATGTATTTTCAGACTTCAGATATGTTTTAAAGGGTCGCACATGATTTTGGCGCCATTTGGCGGAGTCGTAATTTTCTGACCTCTGCTAGCAATCCCATGAGGCAGTAGAGCAGCTACTCACAGCACTCACCATTACCCGAAGGGCAGCTACCGGCGCACACACGGGAACAAACGCCCCTTGCTGTAGGGAATGCCTTGGCCGACCAGGCGGCTAAGGAAGCAGCACAACTACCTCTGACTGAAATACTGGCCATAGCAGACACGGCCCCGCTAGGGGACGCAGTGACCGAGAGTGCGGTAAGCTACCTTTTCACAGAGGAGACTGTCACCGCACCGGCCTCAGTGGCCGTTGATCGTGAACTGCTGCAGGTCTTCCAGACCCAGGCTCCCCAACACGAACAGAACGCATGGGCCAAAGCGGGTGCTGTACGGTCAGAGTCAGTGGTATGGCAGGTAAACACCAGGATTTGCCTCCCACGCTGCGTGTTCCCCATGATGGCTGCCCTAGCACATTCCTCCGGTGCACAACTCAAATGGTGTTATGTGTGCAGTGGTGCTACAAAACCGGTGCGCCCCAGGGTTTCCGAATGCGGCTACAAAGTGTGTCTCGTTTGTGCAAAATATAACCCCGGTAGATCTATTCAAAGGTCCCACAAAATGAACGCCAAAACCAGATTACCCATTTCAGAGACTACAGGAGGACTACATACAGCTACCTAAGGTGGGTACTTATGAATAAGTCCTGGTATGCACCAATCTCTTCCCTTGGTTGGCTGAAGCTTGGGCCGTGACCAAAGTTAACACAAAAAAGAAAAAAGGAAAATTGATAAATGAGGTGGTTTGCAGATATGGGGTGGCCAAACTATAGAGAGTGACAGAGACACACTTCACTAGAGAACTGATGGAACAGATCATGGTCACTCTGGGGATCGAACAGGTTTTCCATGTTCCCTATCACTCACAAAGTAGTGGGAATGTGGAACACCTTAATAGTGCCCTGAAGATAAAAATCCAGAATTGCATGCAGGAAACACACTTGTCCTGGGTAGATTGCTTGCCCATTGCATTATATTCAGTGAGGACCGCCACAAGGTATAGACAGAAGCTGTCTCCGATGAAATACTGTTTGGTGGCGTCCCTAAGACGGTTGTATTTCCCGCAGCAACTGCAGCCTCCTATGGTTCCCTCACTGAATATGTCTTGGAGTTGCACAAATATCTGACTGTTACTTTTAACCGTGTTCTTTCCTCCAGACCCCAACTGTATAAGCGGCTCACACACATTGGTACCAGGAGACTGGGTCGTGGTCAAGAGACATACGAAGAGACCAGTGGACCCAGATACAGTGAGTCGTTTTAAGTACTGACCACTGCTATTTCTGTCAAGCTCCAAGGCAAAGATCAACGCCAGCAACTGGAAAAGGTCCTGATTCCCGGCCGCAGAGCTGACCCTGCCCCTTTCGACCATTCTGATGGCAATTGCATCCCTAACCCTAACTCTCAATGACGTACTAGGAGAGGACTGGGACAACAAACTGATAAGTATCACCAAGTCCTGCTGCGAGACATAGTTTCTAAAGACTGTCCTAAGAACTGCTGGATATGCACCCACAGCCCAATATCCTCTGATACTATGCCATATCTCGCAGTGCCCCTAACCCCATATGAGGCTTTCAACTATAGCTGTTTCTACAAAGAGACATTTGATACTGCCCGTTACGACGGAGGAAACCTCTGATGCAAGGACTTTTGACTTATATACGTTGTCTTGGGAGACTCACTGACATCATACCCTGCATATTGCCAAGGATTTATATCTAGTATGTGGTCACCAAGCCTCTAAATGGCTTCTCCCAGGTGCAGAAGGAACCTGCACCTTAGCACGCCTTACGCCTGCAATCTTCAGACTTCTGCATGGTGACCTAGGTATAAATGCTGTCCACAAACATTCCCTATATACAAGAGTTGCAGACAATTCAACCGAATGGTAGACCTCATATAGTGGAAATGGGGATAGGGAATAAAAGTATATTCATTTACCCTTTCTTTACATGAATGTTGGTATTACTAGTGTATGTAACTGCTAGAACTGGTGTATTTGTTATGATGAGATTTGCGGACAAGGTATCTGTCAGTGAATGGGATTTGTCCCCTCCATGCTCCCATAGCATGGGGAAGTAGCTGACGGATAAATTGTCTGTAAATCATAAAAAGGGAGGAATTGTGGTAAATATTTATACTTTGCGTTGATTATTATTTTAGACAATTAAATCTACCTATATATCTAAATAACTTAATATTCTTAATATTAGCTTTATAAGTTTTACTCATAAAAGTGATAACACAGGGTGTAGATGTTAGAACCCTCCTGTTTGTTTTTTCCATCTTGTGTTTTGCAGTCACGTGACCATCTGCCTTTATATTCCAGCTTCGCCCTTTTTGCTGTGCTGGACTTCAGTGTTTGACTGTTTCTCTAGCCAGGTACTTCGGTGCCTTTCTCTGTCAGTTCGCTTGGTCCTTCTGGGACCTTTAGTACCTTTTAGTCAGTTTGTCTTTTGTGTTCTGCAACAACTTCTCTGTTTAGGAGGTGTCCCATTTTTGTCCCAGTACTTAGTTCTTTTAGGGACCCCTCCCCTAATGCTATAGGTCTTCGATCAGACTAGCCGAGGACTAAGGCGGGTCTGTTCGCTAAGAACAGGCAGCCCGCTACATCGTAGGCATTCAGCTTAGTCTTACTGTAGGGACAGCTTTCCCCTATCTTTCCTTAGTTCATGTTGCAGATCATAACAGTAAGTCCAGCCCAAAAAACTAAAAAGAAAGAAATTTGGGGATCAGTATGGTTTCTGTCCAGGATTTGGCTCAACGCTTGCAGGGATTGTCTCTGGAGGTGACCGAGCTACAGCAACACGTGAGTAGCTGTCCTGGAGCGCATTTTGTGGAACCAAAGGTAGGCCTGCCTGATGTTTTTTTATGGTAAACAGCAAGATTTTTTTTTTCCTTTAAAAATGCTTGTTATCTTTTTGTTTGAGACCAAGGTCCTTTGGGAATGAATCACAGCGCATTGGTTTTATTATGTCACTTGGGGGGGTGGGCCTTTTCTCTCCAACCTAATGATCCATGTTTAAGGTCTGTTGAAAATGTTTTTTCTGCTATGGGTCTTTTATATGACGATCCTGATAGAATCTCATCTGCTGAAGCAGAACTCAGGCGTTTGAATCAGGGGTCAGGTGATGTTGAAAATTATTGCACACACTTCAGGAGATGGGCTTTAGAAGTCAGATGGAATGATCCTGCGCTGAAATGTTTATTTCTTGCTGGTCTGAGTGAAAGGGTTAAGGATCTGCTAATTGCATTCCCTGCACCTGAGACTCTGCAGGATGCCATGCAATTAGCTGTTCGTGTGGACAGGAGACTGAGGTCCAGGGTTAATGAGGTAAAAACTCCTGTAACGTCAGGTCCTAGTCCCCAGAAAATCTGCTCTGACGGCGGAGAACCGATGGAGGTTGGGACGATGTCACTCCGCTCTCAGGAAAGAGACCGGAGGTTCGCGGAGGGATTGTGTCTTTATTGTGATAAAGCTGACCATTTGATTAAGGATTATAAGGTTTGTTTAAGTAAAGAAAAAAAAAAGGTCAGTTACACCCGTATTGCTTGTTTACGCTCCGCAGGAGTATTTCTTTCAGGGAGTACTACTTTGCAGGAAAATTTGATTGAATTTCAGGTATTTGTGGATTGTGGTTCAACACTTAATGTGATTGATAAAGGGTTTTTGGAAAACCTTAAATTGGAATCCAAACCTTTGTCATCACCTATTTCTGTGATTGCAATTGATAACACTCCCTTGAAATGTATTACTCACAAGGTTGCTGCATTTCCCCTCACTATCAATGGAGTTCACCAAGAAAATTTGGACTTGGTTGTATTAGATAATTTACCCTCTCCGGTCGTTTTAGCTTTGCCTTGGTTAAAACTACACAATCCTTTACTGGACTGGTCTACTAATGTTATTAAGTCTTGGGAGTCCGAAGTACTATGATAGATGTTGTAATGGTCGCATTGCGGCTGTGGAAAAAGGGGAATTACCTGTACCTATTCAGGATTTTTGGAGGGTGTTTTCAGAGGAGGAGTCGCAAGTTTTACCTCCCCATAGGGATTATGATTGTGACGCACCCCTGGGTCTGTGTCGCGCAGCGTTGCGCACGCGGGAGCTTACCCGGAGCCGGATCTCTTGAGGGTAGTAGTATCGTGGCGGTGACCCGGTCCGTGCCCAGGGGGTCAGACTAAGTGGCGCTGTTTTAGCGGTGATGTTGGACGACTACGCCACCCGTTGAGTGCAGCCAGGGAGCTGCTGCTGCAGGGCAGACCGCTGAGGCCGGTGGTAGGATTGTGCAGCGTGATAGTATAACCCCCAACGGGAGGGGTATGGCCTCAGGGCAGCCGACGTGGATGATGGGGGTAGCAGGAACCACTCGGAGACGGTACTGTGTAGTTCAGGGTCTTTACTGGTGACAAAGATAGACCCTCCCGGAGTACTGGCTAGCGATTGGGGCCTGGTCAGTCCTTGAGCAGATGGGATCTCCCCTGGCCAGGCGGAGTTGTAGGCCTCCCAAACTAACGATACTCTTCTGGCTACCTTGCTAGAGGCGGGTATAAGTAGCCCACGTCCCTGAGTGTACCGTGTGGTGCTCACCCGTATGGCCGGTGACTCGGGGCCTTCTAGTAGCTTCCGCTCCACGACGGCGGTGCTGGTCCCACGCGTGTGACCGTGCCTTCGGGTTTCTTGGCCAAAGGACCTGGAATCCCCTGCCTGACGGATTCTGCTGCTGGGTAGGAGTTAGTCCCCACAGCCTCGGACTCCGGGTCCGGTAAGAAATCTTCTCAGTCAGGGCGAGCTCTGCAGCTGCCAGCCCCTGACTCCTTGCAACACAGCTCCTGATGTTCTGTTCCTATATTTGCTTCTTTTCTCTGTCTCTACTTCTTCTCTACTCACTAACTCTGCCTCAGCCCTAGGTTTATATAGGGGAAGTTCTTCCCCTCCCAGGACTGGGCAGGAGGTGTGGCATGCATAGGATCCCTGACCAAGAGACCTCCCACCTGCTCTCAGACGTAATATCTCTATCACTGTGGCAACCAGACCCCTGGGGTGTCACATTCCCCTCTAGTGAAATTTAGTACTCCGGGACTAAACATATTTTTGGAAAAACATAACAAGGTATAACAATAACAATACAATAAAGAAACACATAAAGGTGGTCACGGCATGTCCGTAACCGGGTGCAGTCTTTGAAGAAAGCAAGGTGTCCATTTCACCAAAACAGGGAGACGTAACCAGGTAGGGGTCTGTCCTGCCCCGAGTCCTTAACAGTCTTTAGTCCGTCCTGGGTTACGCTCCAACTATGTACACAGGATTCCCGGTAAATCCACCAAAGACTTCTATAAACAACTAGAAACACATAATTATACACAAGCAACAAGAAAAACAGGTAACCACAAATAAAACAATTTATACATTTCAAATCCTCCAACGTGCGGGTAACTGGCCTCTAGTGGCCCTAGTGGACCTACGGAGCTGACTGTCTAGCCCTGAACTACAGGGTGTAGGAGCTGTCAAGGGTAAACTGGGCAGCTGTCTACCGGCTCTTTGGCTCACTAGGGGTACGGCAGGCTCACTATAAGCAGAGGGTTGATCCTCCTGTTCTGCTTGTGTGGAGTCTTCTGCCTCCTGGACTGGCTGCTCTTCCAGCTCTACCTGTCGCTCCGTAGGTGCTTGGGATGCTGGTTGGAGGAAGGTGAGTACGGGTACCACAACTGCGCCATTGACTTGAGTCCAAGACCGAGGGAAGTCTCCGAGCACAGTACTAACCATGTCTTCCCTTTCCTCTACGTGTCGAGGGTCTTCTTGTTCCTCTTCAGGGTTCCGTAGCTGTTCGGGACACTTCTTCAGGTGATCCCGGGATACAATGGTTGTGGTTTCCCCTCCGTCTTTACTGATAGTACAGACCTTTGGGTTGTCGTGGCTTGAGGGCAGTACGGTGTACGGGTCCTTCTCCCACTGGTCGTCCAACTTGTGGAGCCATCTTTTTCTCTTCAAGACCTGCTCTCCGGGTACCAGGGGAACAGCGGGAGCATACTGGTTGTAAGTTTTCTCTTGTCTTTCCCTAGCCTGACAGAGACTTCGCTCCACGCTCTCCTGTACTCTCCGGTACTGCTGCTGCCTCTCTGTGTCCCAGTCTGCTTCTGGTGAAGTGTCCTCGGGTGTCAGGACTCCCATTTCCAGGTCAACAGGTAACTTACCAGGTCTCGCCCTCATTAGGTAAGCCGGGGTACAGTTGGTGGAACCTACCGGGATGTGGTTGTATAGGTCCACCAGATCGGGCAGCTTCTCAGGCCACAGACCGCGTTCTTCCAGGGGCAACGTTTTCAGAAGATCCATTACCACCTGGTTCATTTTCTCACAAAGTCCATTAGTTTGCGGATGATAGGGTGTCATCCTTATCTTCCGGCAGCCATACAGAGTGCAGAATTCTTGGAAGACCTCCGCTTCAAAGGCAGGTCCCTGGTCTGTCAACACTTGGTCCGGGTACCCGTGTGGACGGCAGAAATGCTGCTGGAAGGCTCTAGCTGCTGTTCGAGCTGTTAAGTCCTTGACGGGGACGACAACCAAGAACCGGGAGTAGTGATCCACGATGGTTAGTGCGTAGACGTAGCCACTTCTGCTTGGGGTCAGTTTTACATGATCCAAGGCTACCAGTTCCAACGGCTGCCGGGTGACGATGGACTGCAGGGGAGTCTTCTGGCTGGCACGGTCCTTCCTTCTTAGGTTGCACGGGCCACAGTCTCTGCACCACCTCTCGATGGTTCCCCTCATGCCTACCCAGTGGAACCGCTCGCGCAGCAGGAACTCCAGCTTCTTCCATCCGAAGTGTCCAGCCCCGTCGTGGTATGCCTCCATCACCATGGCTGCGTCTCTTCGTGGCACCACTACTTGCCAGATTAGTTCATGCGTCCGGGAGTTAACCATTCTGCGGCACAACTTCCCCTTGTAAAGGAACAGTCTACTCTTTTCTGCCCACAGTTGCTTGGCTTCCTCCGGGGCGTCTGGGTCAAGGCGAGCCTCTGGCCGAGTCAGCATCTCCTTCACCAGCCGGACGGCAGGGTCACTGTCCTGCGTTTCCGCCCAGTTGTAGTGAGGTAAGGGGTTAAGCGTAGCACCTTGCTTACTCCTTACCCGATGGGAATACTGGATAGTCCCATGACGGTGAAACGCGGGGAGTTCGACTTCTTCCAGTCCCTCTGGATCTTCTCCTACGTCCGGTAGGTTTGGCATCCTGGACAGGGCGTCCGCGTTGGTATTGGAGCGTCCTGCCCGGTATTTGATGGTGAACTCGTAGTTGGACAGGCGGGCCATCCATCTCTGCTCTAGGGCACCGAGTCTTGCCGTGTCCAGGTGTGTCAACGGGTTGTTATCCGTGTACACGACGAACCGGGAAGAAGCGAGGTAGTGCTTAAAGCGTTCGGTGACTGCCCACACCACTTCCAGGAACTCTAGCTTAAATGAGCTGTAATTCTCAGGGTTTCTTTCGGTGGGTCGCAGTTTTCGGCTGGCGTAAGCGATTACTCGCTCTTTCCCCCTGCTGGATCTGGGACAGCACGGCTCCTAGCCCGATGTTACTTGCGTCGGTGTAGAGGATAAAGGGCTGGCTGTAATCCGGGTACGCCAGGATTTCATCCCCCGTGAGGGCCATCTTCAGCTGGCGGAAGGACTCTTCTTCCAACTTCTCCCATCTGAAGGGCGGCTTCTGGTTCTTGGCCTTCCGGGACTGGCCTATCAGGAGGTCTTGCATAGGAGCTGCCTTTTTGGTGAAACCGGGGATGAACCTGCGGTAGTAGCCTACCAACCCGAGGAACTGCCGCACTTCCTTTACACTGGAGGGACTTGGCCATTCCTTAATTGCGGTGATCTTATCAGGGTCGGGAGCCACTCCGTCAGCGCTCACCACGTGTCCCAGGTACTGCACCTTTGGTTTCAGGAGGTGACACTTGGAGGGTTTCACCTTTAGGCCGTAGCTTGCCAGAGCTTCGAACACTTCCGCCAGGTGTTTCAGGTGGTCCTCATAAGTCTTAGAATATACGATGACATCGTCCAGGTACAACAGGACCGTCTCGAAGTTTCTGTGGCCCAGACAGCACTCCATTAATCGTTGGAAGGTTCCTGGTGCGTTGCAGAGTCCGAACGGCATACAGGTAAATTCGCTAAGTCCCATCGGGGTGGTGAATGCGGTCTTCTCCCGGTCCGCCTCTGCTACAGGAACCTGCCAGTACCCACTAGTGAGATCCAAGGTAGAGAAGAAGTTAGCAGATCTTAAAGCAGCCAAAGACTCCTCTATCCTTGGTAAGGGGTACGCATCCTTGTGTGTGATACGGTTGGTTTTCCGGTAATCTACACACATCCTCATGGTGTTGTCTTTCTTTTTGACTAAGACTAGTGGAGCTGCCCAGGGGCTACAGCTATCCCTGATCACCCCAGCCTCCTTCATGTCTCTAAGCATCCCCTTGGCGTGTTGGTAGTGTGCAGGGGGTACGGGTCAATACCTCTCTTTTATGGGAGGATGGTCTCCCGTGGGGATGTGGTGTTCTACCCCCTTGACTCGCCCGAAGTCTAACGGGTGTTTACTAAACACTCTCTCGTACTCTTGAACCACCCGATAGACTCCCTGTTTCTGGTGTGAGGGAGTGGAGTCAGTACCCAAATGTAGTTGCTGACACCAGTCCTCCATTGTTTTCTTAGAGCCGTTACCTTCCTCCGGGTGAGATGGAGGCAAGGGTTCCACAGATTGTATAGCATTTTGGTTAATGGTATATAATTTGGCTAGCGTGGCATACCGGGGCAGGTACACTTCCCTCTTCCCGATATTGATTATGCGAACGGGCACCCTCCCATGGCGTACATTAACCACCCCCCGTGCTGTCAAGATGGTGGGCCTACTGTCTGAGTAAACTGGTTCTACCATTGCCTGGTAATCTCTACCTCTCAGACCAATAGCTGCCCGGCACCAAATCATCATTTCACTTTTTGGGGGCATGGCAATAGGGAAAGGGTCACACATTCTCACGCTACCAATCTCACCGCCGGAGAGTTCCACCTGTTGCCGTCGCATCAGTGCCCGGATCTCTTTTTGGAGCACTCGCTGCTCGCCGGAGCTGGCGTTCTTGGCAACCTGCTGTAAAAGGAAAATCACCTCTGCAAGACAATTTTCAATTACATTAGTTCCTAGAGTTATCTTTGGGTGACTCTCGTGTTTGTCAATGTCTACAATGATCAGTCCCTGTGCTGCCAGTTCAACTCTACCAATTTTAATGGTCACCTCTTTAAATCCGATCTGTGGCACGGGCTGACCATTGCTGGCGATGATACTCAAGTCGTCGTCAGGGTAGCGGGTAATATCCGAGTCATTCCAGTACTGCTTGAAGAGCACGTACGGGATGGTGGTGACCTGTGACCCGATGTCCAGTAGGGCACTCATAGGAATGCCATCCAGTACCACTGGTAAGACTGGACGTCCTCCCACATATTTGTCGCGCCAGTTCGATGGGCCTGATGATCTTTTTCCTAGGGGTTGGCCCTCTACCCTAGGTTGTGCCAGTTTAAAGGACAGTACCTTGCCATATGTCCGGGTTGATTACAGCGGCGGCAGATGGGTCGTCCGTCCTCGTTGTATCGGTCACTGGGTCTTCCTCTGGCCGGTGGGGTCCTCCTTGGTCGACGCCACGGGATGTCCTCCGATCCGGATGCCAGCTGGATCTTCCCTGGAGTAGAAACCTGTAAAGACTGCACAGTTCGGGTTAGCGCAGCAACGCTTTTAGCTAGCTCTTGGACCTGATGGTGCAGGTCTGGAGCCGGGTCATTGCTCAAAGCCTGCGCACCAGCTCCCACAGGCCCTGCCGACAAGGGCGCCGCCTCCTGGTGGTAAGTGGTAGTGGGGCGTCTGTGGGTCACAACGCCACCTGGTGCCGGTTCTCGGAGCACCCGGATGGCTCTGTCCTTGAACTGTGCAAATCCCAGATGAGGGTCCTGTAAGGCCATTGCCCGCAACTGGGTTCGGTGGGCATTGCAATATAAACCCTCTATAAATTGTTCAGTTAACAGCCTGTCCTCGTCTCCCACGCCGTCAGGGTCGGTCTGCTTAATGGCTCTCAGGGCCTCTTGTAGGTTCAGGGCATAGTCCCTTATACTCTCATGTGCCCGCTGTTTGCACCCGTAGAATCTAAGCTTGATCTCGGCTGAGGTGCGGGTATCAAAGGTGTCCCTCAGCCGGGTTAGTATCCCTGCGACAGTCCTCCCCCCAGGTGGCCAGGACTTTACCTCCCTTTGGGCTGCCCCGGTTAATTGGGCCACCAGGATGCTTACTTTTTGCTCTTCTGTGAGGGGGTACACCTGGAAGAGGCTATCCAGTTTTTCTCTAAAGTCCTGCAGGGTATGTGACTCCCCTGAGTACTGGGGTAGCCAGGCTGCCCCCGGGATATAGGGCATGGTGAAAGGCATGACCGCAACAGCGGTGGCGCTGGCGGGGGTTGGAGCGGTGAAGCTCTCCTCCGTATCCGACATCCTTCTCCCCCCTAGTGGACCGTGGCCTACCTTGCGATGATCCTCTTCGGTAGGCCGCGGCTCCGCAGTGGATCGTCAGGGTTGAGGACCTTCCGTCGCGCTCCTGTGACGTCGGCGTCTGCTGGGCTCCTTCCAGGACCTTACGCAACGTCCGGACGTGAGGCGGGGCTTCAGTTCTCGCGCGCTTTCGGAGTCCACGCCCCTCTTCTTCCCGCGCGGCGTCCTCAAGATGGCGTCCAACGGCGGGAAAACTCCACGGATGGCGGGAAGAAGGCCGAAGATGGCGCCGGATGGCGGGAAAACTCCACCGACGGCGGGAAGAAAGCGGAAGATGGCGCCGGATGACGGGAATCTTCACCACGGGTAAGTTTTCACAGTCTTTTTCAGGCACGCAGTACCCGGTGGTTGCGGGCACGAAATCCTGCCGACTACGCCAAAAGTTGACGCACCCCTGGGTCTGTGTCGCGCAGCGTTGCGCACGCGGGAGCTTACCCGGAGCCGGATCTCTTGAGGGTAGTAGTATCGTGGCGGTGACCCGGTCCGTGCCCAGGGGGTCAGACTAAGTGGCGCTGTTTTAGCGGTGATGTTGGACGACTACGCCACCCGTTGAGTGCAGCCAGGGAGCTGCTGCTGCAGGGCAGACCGCTGAGGCCGGTGGTAGGATTGTGCAGCGTGATAGTATAACCCCCAACGGGAGGGGTATGGCCTCAGGGCAGCCGACGTGGATGATGGGGGTAGCAGGAACCACTCGGAGACGGTACTGTGTAGTTCAGGGTCTTTACTGGTGACAAAGATAGACCCTCCCGGAGTACTGGCTAGCGATTGGGGCCTGGTCAGTCCTTGAGCAGATGGGATCTCCCCTGGCCAGGCGGAGTTGTAGGCCTCCCAAACTAACGATACTCTTCTGGCTACCTTGCTAGAGGCGGGTATAAGTAGCCCACGTCCCTGAGTGTACCGTGTGGTGCTCACCCGTATGGCCGGTGACTCGGGGCCTTCTAGTAGCTTCCGCTCCACGACGGCGGTGCTGGTCCCACGCGTGTGACCGTGCCTTCGGGTTTCTTGGCCAGAGGACCTGGAATCCCCTGCCTGACGGATTCTGCTGCTGGGTAGGAGTTAGTCCCCACAGCCTCGGACTCCGGGTCCGGTAAGAAATCTTCTCAGTCAGGGCGAGCTCTACAGCTGCCTGCCCCTGACTCCTTGCAACACTGCTCCCACAGAGCTCCTGATGTTCTGTTCCTATATTTGCTTCTTTTCTCTGTCTCTACTTCTTCTCTACTCACTAACCCTGCCTCAGCCCTAGGTTTATATAGGGGAAGTTCTTCCCCTCCCAGGACTGGGCAGGAGGTGTGGCATGCATAGGATCCCTGACCAAGAGACCTCCCACCTGCTCTCAGACGTAATATCTCTATCACTGTGGCAACCAGACCCCTGGGGTGTCACAATTGCGCCATTGAGTTTGTTCCTGGAGCTACTCTTCCCAAGAGTCGCTTATTTAATCTGACTATTCCTGAAAGAAAGGCCTTGGAGGAGTACATAGACTAGCCTGGCTGCTGGTCATATTAGACCTTCTAAGTCGCCTCTGGCAGTTGGATTTTTCTTTGTTAAAAAAAAGGACGGGAGTTTACGTCCATGTCTGGATTTTCGTGAAATTAATAAGATTACCGTACACAATTCCTACCCATTGTCGTTAATTCCTGACTTGTTTAACCAGTTGGTGGGGGCCAAGTGGTTCTCTAAAATTGATCTCCGGGGGGCATACAATTTGTTACGAGTGAAGGAGGGTGATGAATGGAAAACTGCTTTTAACACTCCGGTAGGTCATTTTGAGAATCTGGTGATGCCTTTTGATCTTACCAATGCACCTTCATTTTTTCAGAACCTTATTAATGACATCCTGAGACCTTTGATTGGTAAGAATGTGGTTGTGTATTTGGATGACATTTTGATTTATTCACCAAATCTAGAGTCCCATTGGCAGAGTGTACGTGAAGTTTTGCAGTTGTTGAGTGATAATTCACTCTTTGCTAAGCTGGAGAAATGTGAGTTCGCTATGCAGAGAATTAGTTTTTTGGGCTACATTGTCTCCAGCGAGGGCTTTGAGATGGACCCGGTGAAGGTTCAGGCTGTGCAGGAATGGCCTAGGCCTATTGGTTTGAAATCTATACAGAGATTTTCGGGTTTTGCCAATTATTACAGGAAATTCATTAAGAATTTTTCTATAATTGTTAAGCCTCTGACCGATCTCACCAGGAAAGGTGCGAATACGGTCCAGTGGACTACTGAGGCCATTGAAGCGTTTGAGTATCTCAAAGAGAGGTTCAGTTCTGCCCCTATCCTTATGCATCCTGATGAGACCAAGCCTTTTTTGGTCGAGGTCGATGCTTCATCGGTGGGGGTCGGAGCAGTTTTGTCTCAGGAGAACAAGGATGGAGTACATCCATGTGCCTTCTTTTCGAAAAATTTTTCGGAAACTGAACTGAATTATGAGTTGCTGGCTATTAAACTCGCGTTTGAACATTGGCGTCATTTTTTGGAAGGCGCTATTCAGGTTTTCACAGTTCATAAGAATTTGATCTATCTGGATGCTGCCAAGCGCTTGAATGCCCGTCAAGCTAGGTGGGCTTTTTTTTTTTCTCTGTTTCATTTTTCTGGTTCCTATATCCCTGGTACTAAGAATGTTAAAGCCGATGCTTTATCTCGCAGTTTTTCTCCTATGGTTGGTGCCGAGGAGCAGGAGAGCATTTTACAGAAAGGAGTTGTGGTGGCGGCATTGGACTCCGTTTTGGAGAATGGGATTCTGAAAGCTCAAGATGATGCTCCATCTAACACTCCCCATGGGAGATTGTTCGTGCCTAAAGCCTTTAGGAGAGATTTGTTTGTGGAGTGTCATGAGTCTCGGTTGGCAGGTCATCCAGGAATTTCGGAGACTAAGAGACTTATCAGTCACAGGCCTAGTGGCCTGGATGGCAGAAGGAAGTCATCAAGTGGGTGCGTCAATGAACTGTGTGTGCTAGGTCAAAGGCTTCACATACCCCTGCTGCGGGGTTGCTTTGCCCTCTGGAGGTTCCTAGTGCGCCTTGGACGCATCTCACAATCGATTTCATTACTGATCTTCCTGTGTCTGAGGGTTTTACTGTCATCTGGGTGGTCGTGGACCATTTTAGTAAGATGTGTCATTTGGTTCCATTCATTAAGTTGCCCTGCGCCAAGACACTCGCTAAGGCGTTTGTTAAGGAGATTGTCAAGCTCCATGGCGTTCCCACGGATATTGTTTCTGATAGAGGGCCTCAGTTTGTGGCTCGCTTTTGGCGTGCTTTTTGTGACAGGTTGGGAGTCCATTTGTCATTTTCATCTGGGTATCATCCTGAGTCTAATGGACAGACTGAAAGAAAGAACCAGAATGTTGAACAGTTTTTGCGTTGTTTTGTGGCGGACAATCAATAGGCGTGGTCTGAGTTTCTGCCTCTCGCAGAATTTGCTCTTAACAATCATACATCCTCCTCTGCTGGGTGTTCTCCTTTTATTTGTTGTACTGGGAGACATCCGTCTTTTGGTTCGTTCTCCAAATTGGGGTCGGCGGTGCCGGAGGGGGAGAATTTTTCTGGTGATTTGGAGAGAGTTTGGACTAATGTACATTGCAACCTTCAAGAGGCTAACAAGAAGTCCAAGAAGTATTTTGACAGGAAACGTAAGGAGGTTTTGTTTACTGTGGGTGACATGGTTTGGTTGTCCTCAAAGAACCTGCGGTTGAGGATTCCCTCTAAAAAATTGGGTCCTAAGTTTGAGGGGCCATTTAAAGTGCTTCAGGTTGCTAACCCGTCTGCTGTTAGGTTGGATATCCCTACTTCCTGGAAGATTAATCCTGTGTTTCATGTTTCCTTGTTGAAAAAGGCTGATGTATCAGATAGGGATGCCACTGTCACAGTTCCGGAAACCTGTGGTGGAAGACGGTGAATATGAAATTTCTCATATCTTGAATTCTAGATGGCATAGAGGGAGATTGCAGTATCTTGTCTCATGGAAAGGTTTCGGTCCCGAGGATAACTTCTGGGTAAGGGCGGATGATGTCTCTGCCCCTAGGCTAGTCAGAGCTTTCCACAAGAGGTTTCCGGATAGGCCTGGACCTGGAGGATCCGGAGGATTCTCATAAAATAGGGGGTACTGTTAGAACCCTCCTGTTTGTTTTTTCCATCTTGTGTTTTGCAGTGACATGACCATCTGCCTTTATATTTGTAGCGCCGGCGTCCCTGCCCTCTGCTAGGCAGGGACGCTGTTCCCCTCACCTCCCTGCTCCGTGCCCGGCGTCCTCCTCCCGCTCTGCTGGCAGCGCGCGCTCCTTCCCGGCCACTGTGCTTAGGGCGCGCGCGCTCTCCCTCCCTCTTAAAGGGGCCGCGCGCGCCGTCCTAAGGAGTCCCCGGCCAATGGCCGGAGGACTTCACCATATATAAGGCACCTCCTCCAAAATGGAGGTGCCCGAGCAATGTTGTTGCACTGTTCACTACTCTGCTTCAGCCCTCAGGTCCCGTTGCCAGTTACCTGCCAGTTACCTGCCTGATTCCTGCCAGAGTCCTGCCAGTTTGCTGTCTGTTTCCTGCCAGTTATTCCTGCTACCTGCTTGCTAGCCTGAGGTCCGACGGTCTGCCTTACAACTCCTGTCAGTCTGTCTAAGGACCAGCTTGCCCGCTCACCTGGGAGCGCACATCAGCTACCTGCCTGCTTGCTAGCCTGAGGTCCGACAGTCTGCCTTTCTACTCCTGTCAGTCTGTCTATGGACCAGCTTGCCCGCTCACCTGGGAGCGCTTCTCCGCTACCTGCCTGCTTGCCTGCCCGGAGGCTCCGCCGTCACGTGCTGTGACCACCAGCTATTCCAGAGACTCTTGCCCGCTCACCTGGGAGCGCTTCTCCGCTACCTGCCTGCTTGCCTGCCCGGAGGCTCCGCCGTCACGTGCTGTGACCACCAGCTATTCCAGAGACTCTTGCCCGCTCACCTGGGAGCGCTTCTCCGCTACCTGCCTGCTTGCCTACCTGGAGGCTTCGCCGTCACGTGCTGTGACCACCTGCTATTCCAGAGACTCTCGCTTGCTCACCTGGGAGCACACATCCTCCATCTGCCTTGCTAGCCTACCTGGAGGTTCAGCCATCACAGGTCGTACCTACCCTATACCTAGAGACTGCCCCGGTCACTTGCCGTGACCTCCAGCCCGTTCACCCAGAGACTGCCCCGGTCACTTGCCGTGATCTCCAGCCCGTTCACCCAGAGACTGCCCCGGTCACTTGCCGTGACCTCCAGCCCGTTCTTCCAGAGACTGTCCCGGTCACTTGCCGTGACCTCCTGCCCGTACACCCAGAGACTGTCCCGGTCACCTGCTGTGACTGCCTGCCTGGTCGCCACCCGCTCCCTTACAAGAACCGCCCCCTTGTATAGTAGCTCAGAGGTTCCGCCTCCCAGACCCGTTACAGTTTGCTCGGGCCATGGAACCCGGTGGCACCCAAGCTCCCTCGCTCTCGGACCTCTGTCATGAACTGTCCCGTCAGAGGTCCCAACAGGAGTCCATCCTGGGTCACCTGCGGAATGTCAATTCTCGCCTGGATACTCTGACTGCTCCACCAGCAACCACCGCCAGTGCCATGACTCGCAACCCGGCAGCTCCGCTGCCCACCAATACCATGGTATATTACCCCGGACCCCGGCTTTCTGCACCTCCTCGCTTCGGGGCTTCATAAATCAGTGCACCCTGCACTTTGAACTATTGTCCCACCAGTTTAACTCCGACCGGGCCAAAATTGCCTTCATCATGTCTCATCTCACCGGGGAGGCCCTGGCCTGGCTAAATCCTCTATGGGAGAGAGGAGACCCCCTGGTGTCCGACTTGCCTGCCTTCCTCACGGCTTTCCGGAAAGTCTTCGACGAACCCGGACGGAAGACCTCATCCGCATCATCTCTGCTACGCCTCCGCCAGGGAAGTCTCACCGTGGGCCAATATGCCATACGGTTCCGTACCCTTGCCTCGGAGCTGGCCTGGGATAACGACGCTCTGGTATCCGTCTTCTGGGAGGGTCTGTCCGGCCGTATTAAAGATGAACTTGCCGGTCGGGACATTCCTACCACTCTCGATGACCTAATAACTCTTGCCACCCGGATTGACCTACGGTTCCAGGAGCGTGCCAAAGAGGTCACCCGTGAGAGGAGGTTTCCACGTCTAGCTCCTACCTTTCAGAAACCCGTCACTCCCTCCATCTCTCCCCAGGTACACTCTCCTGAGTCTATGCAGGTCGACCAGACCAAGATGGTCAAAACCCGTCAGGACTTACGCCGTGCCGAGGGGAGCTGCTTCTACTGTGGCAGTAAGGAGCACCGGATCCGTGCCTGCCCAGAGAGGTCGGGAAACGCCTGTGTCTAGGTTCGCTCAGAGAGGTCGACCTAGACAAGAATAAATCCTCTCCATCTCTGCTGCTGTCAGTTTCAATCGTCTGCGGGGAGAACCGTTATTTCGAACTAGCCCAACTGGACTCTGGAGCAGCCGGGAATCTTATTTCACAGTCCCTGGTAGAGAAATACCGCATCCCCACCAAACCTCTGGCTGTACCCTTGTCTGTTGCTGCCGTGGATGGGGGTCTCTTACCACGCCCCATCCAACTCATCACCGAATCCATTACTCTACAGGTGGGAATGCTGCATTCTGAGAGTATCTCCTTTCATGTTCTGCCTGGACTCTCTCACGCCCTCTTGCTAGGTCTACCTTGGCTCCAGAGACATGCACCCGTGCTTGACTGGCAGACCGGAGAAGTCCTTCGCTGGGGACAGGACTGCCATAAGACCTGTCTGGTTCCCGTCCATCCCGTCCGTCCTTCTCCTACCCCAGCTAATCTACCTGGACTTCCGATTCCTTATTGGTCTTATGCTGATGTCTTTAATAAAAAGGAAGCAGAGACACTACCCCCTCATAGACCATACGACTGCCCTATCGACCTGTTACCCGGTACTACTCCTCCCCGTGGGCGTATTTATCCATTATCCGCTGCTGAGACCCGGTCGATGTCCGAATATATTGAGGAGAATCTGGCCAGGGGATTCATCCGGAAATCTACCTCCCCGGCGGGAGCAGGCTTCTTCTTCGTAAAAAAGAAGGACGGCTCTCTCCGTCCCTGTATAGACTATAGAGGCCTTAACCAAATCACGGTGAAGAATAAGTACCCCCTTCCGCTCATTCCGGAGTTATTTGATCGTCTGAGAGGGGCTAGAATCTTCACCAAACTGGACCTCCGTGGGGCGTACAACCTGGTTCGTATCCGTCAGGGGGATGAATGGAAGACGGCATTCAACACCCGGGACGGCCACTATGAATATCTGGTAATGCCCTTTGGTCTCTGTAACGCTCCTGCCGTCTTTCAAGAGTTGGTCAATGACATCTTCCGGGACCTTCTCTACTCCTGCGTAGTGGTGTACCTGGACGACATCTTGGTCTTCTCTCCGGATCTCCAGACTCACCGGAGGGACGTTCGTCAGGTCCTGCTCAGGCTCAGGCAGAATCACCTCTTCGCTAAATACGAGAAGTGCCTCTTTGAGCAGACCTCGCTTCCGTTTTTGGGCTACATTATTTCTCAGACCGGCCTACGAATGGATCCAGAGAAACTGTCTGCCATCGAGAAATGGCCTCGACCGGAGGGGTTGAAGGCCATTCAGCGGTTCCTGGGCTTCGCCAACTACCACCGCCTCTTCATACCACACTTCTCTTCCCGGACTGCCCCAATTTCCGCGCTCACCCGTAAGGGTACTAATCCCAAAGAGTGGCCGCCCGAAGCAGAGGAGGCCTTTCTTTCCTTAAAACAGGCCTTCTCTTCCGCCCCGGTGCTGCATCGCCCGGACGGCAACAAGCAGTTCTTCCTGGAAGTTGACGCCTCCTCCTCTGGAGCTGGAGCGGTACTTACTCAAAAATCATCTTCCGGGAGGATGGTAACTTGCGGCTTCTTCTCTAAACTCTTCTCCTCCTCAGAGCGCAATTATTCCATAGGAGACCGAGAGTTATTGGCCATCAAACTGGCATTGGAGGAGTGGCGTTACCTGCTCGAGGGGGCTCTTCACCCGGTAATAATTTACACGGACCACAAGAACTTGGCTTACCTCCAGCATGCCCAGAGACTTAACCCGCGCCAAGCCCGGTGGTCCTTGTTTTTTGCTCGCTTTGATTTTGTTCTTCATTTTCGCCCGGCTGACAAAAACGTCAAGGCGGACGCCTTGTCTCGATCCTTTCTGGTGTCTGATCTCGAGGAAGATCCGAAACACATCATCGATCCCGCCAGAGTAATGCAGGTGGCTCCCGTGAGTCTAAATCGTCTCCCTCCCGGAAAGACGTTCGTATCAGTACCTGATCGGGAGAAGATCCTTCACTGGGGTCACTCGTCTAAACTGGCTGGCCATGCCGGTCAAAAAAAGACCCTCCAGCTTATTACCCGGCACTACTGGTGGCCTACCCTGCACAAGGACGTAATAGACTTTGTTTCTGCCTGTGTGTCCTGCGCCCGCAACAAGGTTCCGAGACATCTGCCAGCCGGTCGCCTCCTTCCGCTCCCAGTACCTGCTGCCCCCTGGCAGCATATAGCAATGGACTTTATAACAGACCTCCCAGTCTCTGCCGGTTGTACGGTCATTTGGGTGGTCGCTGACCGCTTCTCCAAGATGGCTCATTTCGTTCCCCTGCCAGGCCTCCCGTCTGCACCCGAGCTAGCTAAAGACTTTATTCGTCACATCTTCCGTCTTCATGGCCTGCCCCTCCACATCGTGTCGGATCGTGGGGTACAGTTCACCTCACGCTTCTGGAGAGCCACTTGTAAACTGCTAGACGTCACCCTGGACTTCTCTTACGCTTACCACCCACAGTCCAATGGTCAAGTGGAGCGGATCAATCAGAACCTGACCAGTTACCTCCGGCACTTCGTTAATGCCCATCATTCAGACTGGGTGGATCTCCTACCATGGGCCGAGTTCTCTTATAACAATCACGAGAGCGAATCCTCCTCCAAATCCCCGTTTTTTGTAGTCTTCGGTCAGCATCCTCGGATTCCTTTTCCTGTCTCCACCTCTGTGGACAACCCGGCTGCGGAATCTCTCGTTGGCAAATTTTCCTCCATTTGGGAGAGTACCCGATCCGCACTCCTTCTGTCGTCCGAACGGATGAAAAGACACGCTGACAAAAAACGCCTGGATCCTCCACAATTTCGTCCCGGAGATAAAGTCTGGCTCTCATCTAAATATGTCCGACTCAAGATACCTTCTTACAAGTTAGGGCCTCGGTTCATCGGCCCCCTGGAGGTCATCAGTCAGATCAACCCGGTGGCCTATAAATTGAAACTCCCGGCCAACTTACGGATCCCTAACTCCTTCCATGTATCTCTCCTCAAACCTGTGGTACTTAACTCTTTTTCCAAGTCTACAGGTACGCCTCCTGCTCCGGTTTCTGCTGAGGACGAGTTTGAGGTAGAGAACATTCTTGCCACCAAAAGGGTAAGAGGAAAGACCTTTTTTCTAGTAGATTGGAAGGGGTTTGGTCCTGAGGAGAGAACGTGGGAGCCCCGGGAGAACATCCATGCCCCTCTTATCCTTGCTAAATTTCTGTCTGGCCTAAAAAAGGGGGGGCCTAAAGGGGGGGGTACTGTAGCGCCGGCGTCCCTGCCCTCTGCTAGGCAGGGACGCTGTTCCCCTCACCTCCCTGCTCCGTGCCCGGCGTCCTCCTCCCGCTCTGCTGGCAGCGCGCGCTCCTTCCCGGCCACTGTGCTTAGGGCGCGCGCGCTCTCCCTCCCTCTTAAAGGGGCCGCGCGCGCCGTCCTAAGGAGTCCCCGGCCAATGGCCGGAGGACTTCACCATATATAAGGCACCTCCTCCAAAATGGAGGTGCCCAAGCAATGTTGTTGCACTGTTCACTACTCTGCTTCAGCCCTCAGGTCCCGTTGCCAGTTACCTGCCAGTTACCTGCCTGATTCCTGCCAGAGTCCTGCCAGTTTGCTGTCTGTTTCCTGCCAGTTATTCCTGCTACCTGCTTGCTAGCCTGAGGTCCGACGGTCTGCCTTACAACTCCTGTCAGTCTGTCTAAGGACCAGCTTGCCCGCTCACCTGGGAGCGCACATCAGCTACCTGCCTGCTTGCTAGCCTGAGGTCCGACGGTCTGCCTTTCTACTCCTGTCAGTCTGTCTATGGACCAGCTTGCCCGCTCACCTGGGAGCGCTTCTCCGCTACCTGCCTGCTTGCCTGCCCGGAGGCTCCGCCGTCACGTGCTGTGACCACCAGCTATTCCAGAGACTCTTGCCCGCTCACCTGGGAGCGCTTCTCCGCTACCTGCCTGCTTGCCTGCCCGGAGGCTCCGCCGTCACGTGCTGTGACCACCAGCTATTCCAGAGACTCTTGCCCGCTCACCTGGGAGCGCTTCTCCGCTACCTGCCTGCTTGCCTGCCCGGAGGCTCCGCCGTCACGTGCTGTGACCACCAGCTATTCCAGAGACTCTTGCCCGCTCACCTGGGAGCGCTTCTCCGCTACCTGCCTGCTTGCCTACCTGGAGGCTTCGCCGTCACGTGCTGTGACCACCTGCTATTCCAGAGACTCTCGCTTGCTCACCTGGGAGCACACATCCTCCATCTGCCTTGCTAGCCTACCTGGAGGTTCAGCCATCACAGGTCGTACCTACCCTATACCTAGAGACTGCCCCGGTCACTTGCCGTGATCTCCAGCCCGTTCTTCCAGAGACTGTCCCGGTCACTTGCCGTGACCTCCTGCCCGTACACCCAGAGACTGTCCCGGTCACCTGCTGTGACTGCCTGCCTGGTCGCCACCCGCTCCCTTACAAGGACCGCCCCCTTGTATAGTAGCTCAGAGGTTCCGCCTCCCAGACCCGTTACAATATTCCAGCTCCGCCCTTTTGGCTGTGCTGGACTTCAGTGTTTGACTGTTTCTCTAGCCAGGTACTTCGGTGCCTTTCTCTGTCAGTTCGCTTGGTCCTTCTGGGACTTTTAGTACCTTTTTGTCAGTTTGTCTTTTGTGTTCTGCAACAACTTCTCTGTTTAGGAGGTGTCCAATTTTTGTCCCAGTACTTAGTTCTTTTAGGGACCCCTCCCCTAATGCTATAGGTCTTCGATCAGACTAGCCGAGGACTAAGGCGGGTCTGTTCGCTAGGAACAGGCAGCCCGCTACATCGTAGGGATTCAGCTTAGTCTTACTCTAGGGACAGCTTTCCCCAGCTCATGTTGCAGATCATAACAGTAGAGCTGTGTTTCTGTTACACTTTCCTCTGTTTTTTTTAAGTATAGTTAATTGGATAGAGCTAATTTTAGTTTCAAGGACAACTGCATATGTTTCCATAATTTACGATTTTGTTATTTCCAATTAAAATGCTTTCTTTCCCCAATTAAAATATCTGCAGCATTAGGTGATGCAAAGCCTGTAAAGACATTCCCCTTTTCATATCTCTGTTGTTGTAATAAATATATGTGACTGGGCTTCTGAGACTCAGACAAGAATTGTGCACTCAGACACTGGCTGTGAGTTATTCTCTTATCTCCGATGCTTCGTATTGATTCTATTTCTCTAATTTGAACCAAAAATGGCAGACAGATTTATAGAGAATTTGTTATCTCAATCCAAATTAGCACTTCTTGGAAGGGCTCCCACGACATTACATACAAGCAGCATACAAGATGCACACAAGATACATATAAGAGGCACAGAATCTGCCTACAATTCACATATAAGCTGCATACAAGCTGTATACAGGATACACAAGAGCTGTATACAGGATACATACAAGCTGTATACAGGATACACACAAGCTGTATACAGGATACACACAAGCTGTATACAGGATACATACAAGCTATATATAGGATACACACAAGCTATATACAGGACACACACAAGCTATATACAGGATACACACAAGCTGTATACAGGATATATACAAGCTGTATACAGGATACACACAAGCTGTATACAGGATATATACAAGCTGTATACAGGATAAACACAAGCTGTATACAGGATACACACAAGTTGTATACAGGATACACACAAGCTGTATACAGGATACATACAAGACACATACAAGCTGTATACAGGATAAACACAAGCTGTATACAGGATACATACAAGCTGTATACAGGATACACACAAGCTGCATACAGGATACATACAAGCTGTATACAGGATACACACAAGCTGTATACAGGATACATACAAGACACATACAAGCTGTATACAGGATACATACAAGCTATATACAGGATACACACAAGCTGCATACAGGATACATATAAGCTGTATACAGGATACACACAAGCTGTATACAGGATACAAACAAGCTGTATACAGGATACACACAAGCTGTATACAGGATACAAACAAGCTGTATACAGGATATACACAAGCTGTATACAGGATACACACAAGCTGTATACAGGATACATACAAGCTGTATACAGGATACACACAAGCTGTATACAGGATACACACAAGCTGTATACAGGATACATACAAGCTGTATACAGGATACACACAAGCTGTATACAGGATACATACAAGCTGTATACAGGATACACACAAGCTGTATACAGGATACACACAAGCTGTATACAGGATACATACAAGCTGTATACAGGATACACACAAGCTGTATACAGGATACATACAAGCTGTATACAGGATACACACAAGCTGTATATAGGATACACACAAGCTGTATACAGGATACATACAAGACACATACAAGCTGTATACAGGATACACACAAGCTGTATACAGGATACATACATGCTGTATACAGGATATACACAAGCTGTATACAGGATACATACAAGCTGTATACAGGATATATATAAGCTGTATACAAGCAGAGCTGAAGTGCAGGTTTATGTGGATTTTGCTGCAGTGAGTTTAGCTGGAAGAGCCCAGTATAATCCTCAGTGTCTCCGGCCTCAGGTCTATGTTCACACCACGTTCCTTAGACTCTCTGACATGTTACCTGAATCTTCTTTTGGGTGTTTTTCTGTCGTCTCCTGAGCATTTTCCCTTTAGTGTTTATCCAGGACTTTTTTTTATAGTTTTTGGCTATGTGCCCACGATGCAGAAATGCTCCGGATTTTTTCCTGAGCGTTTCTGCATCTCCTTGGCAGAAAAGCCGCATGCGGATTGTGCATGCGGATTGTACATGCGGATTGTACATGCGGATTGTACATGCGGATTGTACATGCGGATTGTACATGCATTTTCCTGCCAGGGAGATGCGGATGTGAAACGTTCTTCACATGCATTTCCGCATGCGGGTTGACAAGCGCTTTCCAAGCGATTTTAGCATCACTTAGAAAGTGCTTGACAACTTGGTCACACTATATAAATCCATGCAACCGGCATGGATTTATATAGTGTGACCCTAAAGAATGGTAAAAAATAAATATTATACTTACCTTCTGATGGCCCCCGGTGTCCTTGTCCTGGCTTGCCGGCAGCTCGCGGTGGACTAAAAGGACCTGCCATGACGTCATTTACTCATGTGACGGGTCACGCGACCGCCGGCGTCAGAGGTTGAGTGACCCGTCACATGACTAAATGATGTCACCGCAGGTCCTTTTAGTCCACCACAAGCTGCCGGCAAGCCAGGACAAGGACACCGGGGGGCCATCAGAAGGTAAGTATAATGTATATTTTTGATTTTATTCTTTTTTTTACAGGTGCTATGGTACCCGATTCCGGAGGAGAGTCTCCTCTTCTCCAAACCCTGGTACCATCCGCGCATTGAACCGCATGATATCCGCATGTGCAGATGCAGTGATGCAGATTCCATGCAAGTCAAAGGCGGCGAAAACGCCTCGATTCCGCAAAATAATTGGTTGTGCTGCGGATTTTTCCGCAATGATAATCCACAGCGGAAATTTCCACAACATGTGCACAGCACATGCGGATCATCATTGGGGAACATGGCAGACCTTCTACCAAGCGTTTTTTTTAAGCGTTTCTGCAGCGGAATTGCCGCTGTGGAAATGCTTAAAAAACGCATAGTGGTCACACAGCCTTTCTCACGGTTTTTGTGGCGTTTTCTTTATTGTGGTTTTTCGGTCTCGTTCCACTAAATAATGAAGAGACACTTGTGGTTTATTAACAAATGGAAAAGCCCAGACCCCCCCAACATCTTCTGCTCCTTCTCCTGCCTTGTCCCGTATAGACCGGAGCGGAGGACAGAGGAGCGGAGGACAGAGCGGAGGACGAGCAGAGGACGGAGCAGAGGACAGAGCGGAGGACAGAGGAGCGGAGGACGGAGGAGCGGAGGACAGAGCGGAGGACGAGCAGAGGACGGAGCAGAGGACGGAGCGGAGGACAGAGGAGCGGAGGACGGAGGAGCGGAGGACAGAGCGGAGGACGGAGGAGCGGAGGACAGAGGAGCGGAGGACAGAGCGGAGGACGGAGGAGCGGAGGACAGAGCGGAGGACGAGCAGAGGACGGAGCAGAGGACGGAGCAGAGGACGGAGCGGAGGACAGAGGAGCGGAGGACGGAGCGGAGGACAGAGCGGAGGACGGAGCGGAGGACAGAACGGAGGATGGAGGAGCGGAGGACAGAGCGGAGGACGAGCAGAGGACGGAGCAGAGGACGGAGCGGAGGACAGAGGAGCAGAGGACGGAGCGGAGGACAGAGGAGCAGAGGACGGAGCGGAGGACAGAGGAGCGGAGGACAGAGGAGCAGAGGACAGAGAGGAGGACGGAGGAGAGGAGGACAGAGAGGAGGATGGAGGAGAGGAGGACAGAGCGGAGGACGAGCAGAGGACGGAGCGGAGGACAGAGGAGCGGAGGACAGAGAGGAGGACGGAGGAGCGGAGGACGAGCAGAGGACGGAGCAGAGGACGGAGGTGTGGAGGACAGAGGAGTGGAGGACAGAGCGGAGGACGGAGCAGAGGACAGAGGAGCGGAGGACAGAGGAGCGGAGGACAGAGCAGAGGACAGAGGAGCGGAGGACAGAGCGGAGGACGGAGGAGCGGAGGACAGAGCGGAGGACGAGCAGAGGACGGAGCAGAGGACGGAGCAGAGGACGGAGCGGAGGACAGAGGAGCAGAGGACGGAGCCGCAGACGGAGCAGAGGACAGAGCGGAGGACAGAAGAGCGGAGGACAGATCGGAGGACGGAGCAGAGGACAGAGCGGAGGACGAGCAGAGAACGGAGCAGAGGACGGAGGGGAGGCTGGAGCGGAGGACAGAGGAAAGGAGGACGGAGGGGAGGAAGGAGCGGAGGATAGAGGAGCTGAGGACGGAGAGGAGGGGAGGACGAAACGGAGGACGGAGCTGAAGACGGAGCGGAGGACAGAGGAGCGGAGGACAGAGGAGCGGAGGACAGAGCGGAGGACAGAGGAGCGGAGCACAGAGCGGAGGACAGAGGAGCGGAGGACAGAGCGGAGGGGAGGACGGAGCGGAGGATAGAGGAGCTGAGGACGGAGCTGAGGACGGAGCGGAGGGGAGGACGAAACAGAGGACGGAGCTGAGGACGGGGCGGAGGACGGAACGGAGGGGAGGACGGAGCGGACACTTCTCTGCGGTTTGATAAGAGACGTGTCTGAGCCGCCATGGGCCCCGCGAGGGAGTACAGAGATGCCGTCTATTCCTGGCAGCGGCCTCCGGCTTCCTCAGGGGCTTTCTGTGGCGGAATCCGCCTGTGAGAGGCGCAGTGTGAACACAGCCTTACTGGCAGACACTGCGAGACTCTGTGCTGGACCCCACAATGTAACACGGGTATCCCCAGCTGAGAATAACCACAAGAGCCCAGCAGGGACACAGGAAACCCCGTGCTTTTATGTATCTTGGAGCCTACAGATTTACGTTACATAAGATAAAACAGATGAGACCCACCAGGGATGAAATCCTATAACCCCCCGACCCCCTATAAAGCGCAGCCAAGCTCCTCCCCTGTACAGTGATAACAGGACTATTATAGCGCTATTACAGGCGAGTAGGTAACGTGTCTCCAGCCAATAAGAGCGGCCCGTCCATTATCCAATCAGATTACAGAGGTGCCGGGGCAGCGACCAATCAGGACGCGCTGATGACAGCCGCGTTCTGTATCGGCGGTTCCGGCTTCCCGGCCATGCTCTTTATCGGTGCCCGGTCCGCTCTCAGGAGCGGCTGTCAGGCTGTGTCTAGTAACCGTCTGTGAATACGTTCCCGGCTTCCCTGCCTGTTACGCTGCTGGTGGAGGGCGGTTTGTGGTATGGCGTCTTATTACCTCCGTTACATGACAAGCGCTGCCGTGAAACTGCAACTCCCAGCATGCCCGCCTATGTCCTGATGGTACTGTCGTGCTGGGAGCTGTAATGTCGCGATGTTGGCGCTCCTGTGGCTTACTCTAGTCTTGCATTGCTGCTAGCCACCAGTAGCGGGAGCCCTGTGCATAGGATTTCATATATGGGCTCTATAACCCAAGTCTGTTCCCTAGGCTCCCCCTGGTGGTGGATGCAGGTATAGCATGGGGCTGAATGATGAGCTGTTCTTCGCCCGGCTTCTGTAGTTAGAGGGGAAACCTCCCTACTAATTCTCTGGGGTTTCCTCTTCTCCTTGTCTCTACAGTCTGTGGTAGTGCAGATGAATCATGTACTGCTAAATACATGGACCTGATGCATGAAGACTAGTGATGAGCGAGCATGCTCGGTGGTGCTCGCTGAGTATTTCCGGGGTTGCTCGGCGGGAGCTCGAGTCCCCTCCCTGCATGTTTGTTGCTCTTTACCGAGCTAATGAACATGCAGGGATTGCCTGCCACTCATTGTAATGCCGCAGCCATGTTGGTTGTGGCATTACAGTGATTGGCTGGCCGCACAGAGTCATCAGGTCTATATCAGACCTGGGGCCGCTGCGCTCGTCAGTCACTCCGGAATCAGACAGTGTAGGGAGAGGTGCTGCTGAGCTAGGGAGAGATTTGCTTGTTTATTAGGTAGTGTAGGGAGAACAGAAGTATGTTACACATATCCATCTCAACAAACAGTCCTTCTGAGGACTAATCCATCTGCAGAGATATCAGTCAGGCAGGGTATATAGCAGACTGCAGTGCAAATAGCACAAGAGGCTCCATTCCAGTTCTGTCTGCTGTTGCTGCTGTTAGACAATTCTAGACATAGTCTCAGGTCTCAGGGGCCAGGAATAATTTTTTTTTGGATCTTAATCCTCATTATTTGCTTAAAAAGCAAGTCAGAGAACACCATTTATCTGCGCCATTTGCTTGTTGGCACTGCAGAATACAGCCAGGTCCTTTTCATATTACAGCGCTAAAAGTCCAGCTATTTAAAACTGTTTGTCCGTCACACGGATCACATATAATTGCTCTGAAAATATTGCCATTTCTGGCCTCCATTAAAATTTTGTTGCAATTGACACCAGTTTGCTAAAATGGGCAAGAGAAGGGGCAACTGGATGTGATGGTGCATGCAGAGGCCAAGGCCGTGGGCAAGCTGAAATTGTGCCGCAACAAACACCCACATCTTCTCGCTCCACCTTCCTCTCCCAATTAATAGGGGACTGCAGAACACCACTATTGAACGCAGAGCAGTGTGAAAAGGTCATTGGTTGGATAGCAGATAATGCTTCCAGTCACTTAGCCACCACCACCCTGTCTTCCAAACGGTCAAGTCTCAGTGGCAAGTGAGTCTGGACCGCATATTCCTCACCCTGAACCTCCTTCCTCCCACCATGCCGCGTGCCCGGAGACAACTGATCCCACACTTGGACACTCTGAAGAGTTGTTCACTTTTCAATTTATAGATTCGGGCCTCTCGCCCGGTCCACTTGAAGTGGGGCAAGAGGAGATCGCATGTAGCGATGCCCAAATATTTGAGCAGCCACGGTCACACGAAGGCGACGGTGGGAAACTGTCACAAGGGGTGGACGATAATGAGACACAATTGCCAGATAGTCAGGAGGACCAGGGTGCAGAAGTGGAAGACGAGGTGGTGGATGATATAGTACCTGACCCAACCTGGCAGGAGGAGATGCAGAGAGAAGAGAGCAGCACACGGGGAGGGAGGCAGAACACCCCAACAGGCAAGAAAAAGCAGTGTGGTGGCCGCAGACAGAAGGCAGGCAACAGTTCCCCGTAACACCAACACAAAGGAAGTTGCCAGTGCAACTGTTAGGTCTTCCCGAGTCTGGTTGTTTTTTAAAGACTCTGCTGATAACCCCAAAAAGGCCATTTGCACCACCTGCCAGGCCAGCATCAGCAGTGGTGACAAAACTAGCAGCCTGACCACCACCAGCATGATCAGGCACTTGGCAGCAAAGCACCCGACTTTGTGGGCCAAACCCCAGGGTCCAGGAACAGTGTCTGCAGGTGGCACCACTGCTTCTTCCGCTGTTGTGCATGCAAGCCAATCCCCTGTCCATAATGCATGCGAAGATGCCTCCTTCCCTGCACCAGTCGTTGCACACTCTATCAACTAGCAGCATCAGGAAGCACGTCCTTGTCCCAGCGCAGCGTCCAGTTGTCCATACCCCAGACCTTGGAACGCAAGCGCAAATACGCAGCCAACGCCCCACAGGCCACACTACTAAATTCCCACATTTCACGACTGCTTACACTTGAAATGTTGCCTTTTAGGCTCATGGAGGTGGAAGCATTCCGCAACCTGATGGCGGCGGCCGCCGTCTCTCGGTACTCGGTCCCCTGCACCCACTATTTCTCCCCGTGTGCCGCATTACACAAGCACGTGTCCCAAAACATTAGCCGTGCCTTCAACAACGCAGTTACTGGGAAAGTCCACCTAACCACGGACACGTGGACAAGTGCTTGTGGGCAGGGACGGTACATCTCAATCACGGCACACTGGGTTAAGGATTGCGGACCCTAGGTCAATCAGGGTTGCCCCCACAGTCTACAGCTCCTGCACCTCAGCCTCCTCCATCTCCGAAATGACAACATCAGTCACAAGCTGGAAGCACTGCCTCGGCCAAGCGGCAACAGGCTGTGCTGAAGCTAATATGCTTATGTGACAAAGCGCACAATGCTGAAGAGTTGTGAACAGCTCTGAAAGAGCAGGCAGATCTGTGGCTCACACCGCCGAACCTAAAGCCAGGCATGGTCGTGTGTGACAATGGCCGGAACATGGTGGCGGCTCTGAGGCGAGGCGAGCTCACATATGTACCATTCCTGACCACTGTGCTTAACCTCGTGGTTCAGCGGTTTCTCAAATCCTACCCGGAGCTGCCGGATCTGCTTGTTAAAGTACGCCGCCTGTGTGCCCATTTTAGAAAATCGCCTACAGCTTCCGCCACCCTTGTGTTTCAGCAGCATTTGCAGCTTCCGGCTCAGACTGGTATGTGATGTCCCCATGTGTTGGAACTCTACACTGCAGATGTTGGGAAGGATTTGTGAGCAGAAGAGAGCAGTTGTTGACTACCAGCATCAACAAAACCGTCGGTATTCAGTTCAGACTCCACACATAAGACCTCAGGAGTGGACATGGATGTCAGACATATCCTCCAAAACTTTGAGGACTCAACCAAGATGGTGAGTGGCGATGATGCCATAATTAGCGTCATCATCCCGCTTCTCTGTCTTCTGAAACGCTCTCTGCTCACAATAAAACAGGGTGCATTGCAAGCGGAGCACGATGAGATGGAGCAAGGAACCATACAGGGTGATTACACACAGCCCAGCCTCATCTCATACCAACTTGGATTGGGTGACAATGAGGAGGAGGAATGACAGGAGCTAGGTTCATGCGCTATAGATGGTACTACCTGCACTACTGTCATACCGTCTGTTCAGCGTGGATGACCTGAGGACAGAGAGGAGAAGGAGGAGAGCATGGTCATTCCTCTTGGTGAGGACACGGAAGTCTTGCCTGTTAGCAGTCTGGCACGCATGGCTGAGTTTGTTACGTTGCCTTTCCCATGATCCTCGCGTTCTCAAAATTTCTGGTTCTGGGAGAATTTTCTCAGCCTCTCCCATCGCACAGGTCCTGAGGCTCGGGGTAATCTCCAAAGGACTGCAAAGTTTGGGAAGATGCTGAGGGAGTACCTTGCCGACCGTACCAACATCCTCTGTAATTCCTGTGTGCCTTATAATTATTGGGTATCCAAGCTGGATACGTGGAGTGAACTGGCTCTCTACGCCTCGGAGGTCCTGACCTGCCCTGCCGCTAGCATTTTGTCAGAGCGGGTTTTTAGTTTCGCTGGTGGAATTATAACTGATAAGCGCATCCGCCTGTCAACTGAAAATGCTGACAGGCTGACTCTTCTAAAAATGAACAAGGACTGGATTGGGCCAGACTTCTCAACACCACCGAATAATAGCAGTGTAACATAAACTCAAAGCCAGTGTCTTTTCTTGGGAGGTGTATTCCCATGCACCTTTTCACACCCACACATGGGTATATGCTTCCTAATTTTGGCTATTTGCTCTTGTCCTCCTCCTTCTCCTCATCCTCCACCACGATATCACCAGCGTGACCGTGCTCCGTGATGCAACACCCACATAATTTTTTTAAAGGGTGTTTATGATGGCGTTAAAATTTTTTTTTTTTTTTATGCTGTATGTTCATGTATACCCCCCCAGGGGTAAATGTTTGTCAGCCTATACACTTAGTGCATGGGCATTACAAGTATAGGAGACCCGCTCCTTTCTAATGGGAACCTTTTTTTTTTTAATGAGGCCCTCCTCCACGTCTCTTCCAAGGGGCATTGGAGTGCCTCCCAATTTTTGGCAGCCCAGCCACTCACTGCATACGCAATAACAGTATAGGAGACCCACTCTTTAGTAATGGGAACAACAAAGCCTAGCCGGCTGATGGCTCTCTAAGAATAGTAAAGGCCGCATGATGGCCCTAAAAATAGGTTTGCGGCTTTCAGAGTCCCTCCATCATAAATAAAACAGGATGTGTCTGATGTGTCCTACACCACATGGCCAGATAAGGTTGTAAAATGTTAAAATGACATTTCCCGGTGAATGCATTTGTCACGGGTGAAAGCAATGCAAAAACGCTAAGTTTGAACATAGCCCAAGGTGTGGAGGAGTATTTTTGTTTTTGGTTATTTATTTTGCCTTATATACAAGTCATTACCCTGGAAAGGATGTTCCTTAACATATTTCCCAGGAAAATCCATTATGGTTTCGTTTTTGTATGTTTTATTGTGAGTCCGTAAAAGTGGCGTAATACCTCTGACAACATTGTTGACAGCAGTGACCTGGGAGTCAGAGATGCTTCCAGGGGTCTTCCCCATGTTGTTCCCATGTCATTTGAGCACATTTCCCATTGATTTGGGCAATTTTTAGGCCCTCTGCAGACCGCCGGGGGGAGCCGCCTGAAAAATCCTCGAGTTTCCCACTTACATTGGGCTCGTTGCTTGGGTCGAGCACCCGAGTATTCCAATGTGCTCGACCCGAGCATTTTAGTGCTCACCCATCACTAATGAAGACCAGTGTTGTTGGTGCTGGTCTTGATGAGCGGCTGTCCTGGAGTCCTAGCTCGTCAGGCAAACCACTTCATGAATCAGGAGTGTCGGATGATGTTGTACACCTGTGCCCATAATCCTAATCCACCCCATGTTGGCGTAATACTTGTAGTGAACGTCTCTGCTTGTCCTGTATGATAAGCAGCGGCCGCCATGCCCCTGCGCCACCTTTGCCCATTTTGTTGACCCTGGGAGAAACTGACATGATGGCTCAACTGAGTTGGGCTTAAACTTTGCAGCTTTTGTCAGATTTCTGGTGAAAGCTTTGCTGCATCAGCCCGTACCATTTACATCTGTGGGATTCCAGCTGTTAAAGGGAACCTGTCACCAGTGTGAGTCTATGAACAAATGCCACCACCTTTACTGCTCCTGTGCTGCATCTCACAAACATGTCAGCTCCTGACTCCCCCTATATACCTCAAATAATACCACTTGATCAGCTCTGTATGTAAATGAGGGTGGTCCGGTCTGATGGGTGTCCTCGCTGCGGTGTCTGTCCCTCTCTCCGCTCCTAAAAGCATCCTCCTCCTATAAAAGATGTGACGTGTCATCCACATAGTGAACCGAGAGCTCGCGCCTGCGCAGTAGCTTCACGGCACCGCACTGGCGCACTCTGCTCTGCCCTACTGTGAGCAGCGCATACAACAGCACCGCGCATAGCTTTGTTTCATGTGAGCAGCGAGCTGATATCGCTGGCCTGTGCAGTAGCTTATTCCGATGCTGCTAGGCGTACTGCTGATTAGGAGCAGAGAGGGACAGAGGCCGCAGCGAGGACGATCATAAGACTGGACCACCCTCATTTACATAGTGTGGGAGCAGATCAAATGGTATTATTTGGGGTACACAGGGGGAGTCAGGAGCTGATGTCAGGTCCCTGTAATGGGTAATTGCTGCAGTGTAGACATGGCTGCTGATCAGTGCTGCTCATAGCACTATGGATCTGTCAGGACCCTGTAATGGGTAATTGCTGCAGTGTAGACATGGCGGCTGATCAGTGCTGCTCATAGCACTATGGATGTCAGGACCCTGTATTGGGTAATTGCTGCAGTGTAGACATGGCTGCTGATCACTGCTGCTCATAGCACTATGGATCTGTCAGGACCCTTTATTGGGTAATTGCTACAGTGTAGACATGGCTGCTGGTCAATGCTGCTCATATCACTATGAATCTGTCAGGACCCTGTAATGGGTAATTGCTGCAGTGTAGACATGGCTACTGATCAGTGCTGCTCATAGCACTATGGATGTCAGGACCCTGAAATGGGTAATTGCTGCAGTGTAGACATGGCTGCTGATCAGTGCTGCTCATAGCACTATGTATCTGTCAGGTCCCTGTAATGGGTAATTGCTGCAGTGTAGACATGGCTGCTGATCAGTGCTGCTCATTGCTCTATGGATCTGTCAGGACCCTGTAATGGGTAATTCCTGCAGTGTAGACATGGCGGCTGAACAGTACTGCTCATAGCACTATGGATCTGTCAGGTCCCTGTAATGGGTAATTGCTGCAGTGTAGACATGGCTGCTGATCAGTGCTGCTCATAGCACTATGGATCTCTCAGGTCCCTGTAATGGGTAATTGCTGCAGTGCAGACATGGCTGCTGATCAGTGCTGCTCATAGCACTATGGATCTGTCAGGTCCCTGTAATGGGTAATTGCTGCAGTGTAGACATGGCTGCTGATCAGTGCTGCTCATTGCTCTATGGATCTGTCAGGACCCTGTAATGGGTAACTGCTGCAGTGTAGACATGGCGGCTGAACAGTACTGCTCATAGCACTATGGATCTGTCAGGTCCCTGTAATGGGTAATTGCTGCAGTGTAGACATGGCTGCTGATTAGTGCTGCTCATAGCACTATGGATCTCTCAGGTCCCTGTAATGGGTAATTGCTGCAGTGCAGACATGGCTGCTGATCAGTGCTGCTCATAGCACTATGGATCTGTCAGGTCCCTGTAATGGGTAATTGCTGCAGTGTAGACATGGCTGCTGATCAGTGCTGCTCATAGCACTATGCATCTGTCAGGACCCTGTAATGGGTAATTGCTGCAGTGTAGACATGGCGGCTGATCAGTGCTGCTCATAGCACTATGGATCTGTCAGGACCCTTTAATGGGTAATTGCTGCAGTGTAGACATGGCGGCTGATCAGTGCTGCTCATAGCACTATGGATCTGTCAGGTCCCTGTAATGGGTAATTGCTGCAGTGTAGACATGGCTGCTGATCAGTGCTGCTCATAGCACTATGGATCTTTAAGGTCCCTGTAATGGGTAATTGCTGCAGTGTAGATATGGCTGCTGATCAGTGTTGCTCATAGCACTATGGATCTGTCAGGATCCTGTAATGGGTAATTGCTGCAGTGTAGACATGGCTGCTGATCAGTGCTGCTCATAGCACTATGGATCTGTCAGGACCCTGAAATGGGTAATTGCTGCAGTGTAGACATGGCTGCTGATCAGTGCTGCTCATAGCACTATGGATCTGTCAGGACCCTGTAATGGGTAATTGCTGCAGTGTAGACATGGCTGATCAGTGCTGCTCATAGCACTATGGATCTGTCAGGACCCTGTAATGGGTATTTTCCGCAGTGTAGACATAGCTGCTGATCAGTGCTGCTCATAGCACTATGGATCTGTCAGGTACCTGTAATTAGTAATTGCTACAGTGTAGACATGGCTGCTGATCAATGCTGCTCATAGCACTATGGATCTGTCAGGACCCTGTAATGGGTAATTGCTGCAGTGTAGACCTGTCTGCTGATCAGTGCTGCTCATAGCACTATGGATCTTTCAGGTCCCTGTAATGGGTAATTGCTGCAGTGTAGATATGGCTGCTGATCAGTGCTGCTCATAGCACTATGGATCTGTCAGGATCCTGTAATGGGTAATTGCTGCAGTGCAGACATGGCTGCTGATCAGTGCTGCTCATAGCACTATGGATCTGTCAGGACCCTGTAATAGGTAATTGTTGCAGTGTAGACATGGCTGCTGATCAGTGCTGCTCATAGCACTATGGATCTGTCAGGACCCTGTAATGGGTAATTGCTGCAGTGTAGACATGGCTGCTGATCAGTGCTGCTCATATCACTATGGATCTTTCAGGACCCTGTAATGGGTAACTGCTGCAGTGTAGACATGGCTGCTGATCAGTGCTGCTCATAGCACTATGGATCTGTCAGGACCCTGTAATGGGTAATTGCTGCAGTGTAGACATGGCGGCTGATCAGTGCTGCTCATAGCACTATGGATCTGTCAGGACCCTGTAATGGGTAATTGCTGCAGTGTAGACATGGCTGCTGATCAGTGCTGCTCATAGCACTATCGATCTGTCAGGACCCTGTAATGGGTAATTGCTGCAGTGTAGACATGGCGGCTGATCAGTGCTGCTCATAGCACTATGGATCTGTCAGGTCCCTGTAATGGGTAATTGCTGCATTGTGGACATGGCTGCTCATCAGTGCTGCTCATAGCACTATGGATCTGTCAGGACCCTGTAATGGGTAATTGCTGCAGTGTAGACATGGCTGCTGATCAGTGCTGCTCATAGCACTATGGATCTGTCAGGACCCTGTAATGGGTAATTGCTGCACTGTAGACATGGCGGCTGATCAGTGCTGCTCATAGCACTATGGATCTGTCAGGTCCCTGTAATGGGTAATTGCTGCATTGTGGACATGGCTGCTCATCAGTGCTGCTCATAGCACTATGGATCTGTCAGGACCCTGTAATGGGTAATTGCTGCAGTGTAGACATGGCGGCTGATCAATGCTGCTCATAGCACTATGGATCTGTCAGGTCCCTGTAATGGGTAATTGCTGCAGTGTAGACATGGCTGCTGATCAGTGCTGCTCATAGCACTATGGATCTGTCAGGACCCTGTAATGGGTAATTGCTGCAGTGTAGACATGGCGGCTGATCAGTGCTGCTCATAGCACTATGGATCTGTCAGGTCCCTGTAATGGGTAATTGCTGCAATGTAGACATGGCTGCTGATCAGTGCTGCTCATAGGGATCTGTCAGGACCCTGTAATGGGTAATTGCTGCATTGTGGACATGGCTGCTGATCAGTGCTGCTCATAGCACTATGGATCTGTCAGGACCCTGTAATGGGTAATTGCTGCAGTGTAGACATGGCGGCTGATCAGTGCTGCTCATAGCACTATGGATCTGTCCGGTCCCTGTAATGGGTTGTTGCTGTAGTTGGAGGTACAGGCCTCTATTCTCTGGTCCTGGCATCTGTAGGTGGATAATCGCTATAATTCTGGGCACCTGCTTACCAGGAATGGCTTCCTCTCCTGAGCTTACGCTATATTCCTCCTGACAAGGCCCAGCATAATGAAGGGCTCCTCTAATATTCCTGAGTTGTGGTGTGAGGAGATTGTCCAGGGGCTGGTGAGGAGGACACTACTTGTTGGTGTGTTGTACAATGAAACGTGGCTCATTCTTATATTTTGCCTGCAGAATCTGACTATAATGGCGACCGTGATCTACACTGACCAGGAGAACGGTGATGTTAATGCTGCGCTGTTGTCCAGAGGTCGTGCACAGCTATCAGGTGCCGGTAAGTAGTTTCTAAAGGTAACGGCCGATCTGGCCCCAATTCATCAAGGGGTTTAATAGATTTCTAGCAGAACTCTGACAAGTCAAAACTTTTATGCAACTTAATGATTAAAAATTGTGACCTTTTTTAGCACTTTCATGCCAGGTCAGCCAGCTCTGTCAAGTGGGTGGAGCATGGACAGGGCATGGTGGAGCCGCCTGATACTCATGGAAAGTTGGGACTTACAGCACCACTCCAGCTTTTTTTGTTTGGTTTTCAGCGCTGGGATGGCTCTTTTAAATGTAGGGCCTCTGGTCATATACTCGCCCTCCGGCGTCTTCACTGTTTTTCGGCATTGTTATGTTCCTATGGCACTATCTTGTGAGCGCAGCTGACTGGCCATAAGTCAGAAGCTACGACACAAGATCTCAATGCAATTCTATGGAAGCCAGAACAAGGCTCTCATAGACTTGTATGGGAAAGTGACCTCCGCAGCTCCATGAAACACTGGAGCAGCCAACAGGTCACTCTTCACCGGACAACGATGGGAGCAACTCTGGAAAACAAAGGCGGCAGCAAGTGAGTATGAGACCGGGCAATTGTATATAAAGCGCCACTCCAGCAATGCAGTAAAAAAAGCACCACTCCAGTGTTTTGGTTTTTTACAAATTAATTGCGCCTCCCCACAAGTGTTAATTTGGGGTCCACCTCATAATGAACTTGGTTTCTTCTGCCCACCCATCTTTAAAGAAGCAATCATCAAAGTTTTTATTCTCAATATATTGCGATCATCATATTGTATAGCACTTAAAATTTTAGAAGGCAGAAGGCGAAATGTACGTCTGGGTTGGGTTTTTTTTTCCTGGGTTTGGCAATGCAATCCTACATAGGTATTATGTCTCACTGTTGTACTTCAATACATCTACATTTGGCTGTTGGGATCTATGAATGATTATGTCATTCTTAGAAGGACCCTGAGTCAGGTAACCTAATGACTAGTAGATTCACAGCCATCTGGATCAAAAATCCTGTTATGTGAGGTTGTGCTGCCGCCTAGTGGCTTCCCATTCTTTTACATAACCCTCTACACCAGGGGTCCTCAAACTTTTTAAACAGGGGGCCAGTTCACGGTCCCTCAGACCATTGGAGGGCCGGAATATAGTTTTTAAAAAAAACTATGAACAAATTACTATGCACACTGCACATATCTTATTTTGTAGTTAAAAATAACAGTACAGGAACAAATACAATATTTAAAATGAAGAACAAGTAAAGTTAAATCAACCGGTATTTCAATAGGTAGGTAACTGTACCCAATAGGCAGCATAGGTCCTCAATAGGCAGGTAAATGTCCCCAATAGGCAGGTAAATGTCCCCAATAGGCAGCATAGGTCCTCAATGGGCAGGTAAATGTTCCCAATAGGCAGCATAGGTCCTCAATAGGCAGGTAAATGTTCCCAATAGGCAGGCTGTTTCCCCCTTATAATGCCATATGCAGCATGTCACCCCCCCCCATATAATGCCCCATGCAGGCTGTTCCCCCATATAATGCCCCATGCAGCATGTCACCCCCCCCCATATAATGCCCCATGCAGCCTGTCACCCCCCCATATAATGCCCCATGCAGCCTGTCACCCCCCCCATATAATGCCCCATGCAGCATGTCACCTCCCCCATATAATGCCCCATGCAGCATGTCACCCCCCCATATTATGCCCCATGCAGCATGTCAACCCCCCCCCCCCCCCATATTATGCCCCATGCAGGATGTCCCTTTACCCCCATATAATGCCCCATGCAGCATGTCAACCCCCCCCCATATTATGCCCCATGCAGGATGTCCCCCCCCCCCATATAATGCCCCATGCAGGATGTCCCCCCCCCCCATATAATGCCCCATGCAGCATGTCACCCCCCCATATAATGCCCCATGCAGCATGTCACCCCCCCATATAATGCCCCATGCAGCATGTCACCCCCCCATATAATGCCACATGCAGCATGTCACCCCCCCATATAATGCCACATGCAGCATGTCACCCCCCCATATAATGCCACATGCAGCATGTCACCCCCCCATATAATGCCCCATGCAGGATGTCACCCCCCCCATATCATTCCCCATGCAGCATGTCACCCCCCCATATAATGCCCCATGCAGGATGTCACCCCCCCCATATCATACCCCATGCAGGATGTCACCCCCCCATATAATGACCTATGCCTCCATACATTAAAAAAAAAAAATCCAATACTCACCTCACTCCTCCTCACCTGCTGCCGCTGCTCTGGTCTGGTCTGGACTCCAGCGTCGCGGCGGCGTCGTCCCGCTCTGCGCTCCCTGTGACAGCACTCGGGATGGTGCGGTGTAAAGACGTCACTGCGCCCTCTGACCTGAAACGTCACAGGAAGCGCACAGCAGGAAGACAGCGGATCTGTGGAGGCACGGGAAGAGGTAAGTATCCGCCTGCCGGGGCCCTGAGCAAGCGGGCGGAAGGGCGGGCAATGGCACCGCTCTCCTCTCCTCCGCCCATAGCCCGGCGGGCCGGATAAAAGTCCTCCGCGGGCCGCATGTGGCCCGCGGGCCGTAGTTTGAGGACCCCTGCTCTACACTGTCCATGTGTCCATTGCCACACACCCATTTTTGGATGTCGTTATATTTACAATGTGATTGGACATTTTTGATAATATTTATAAGCTGTATGTAGAAACAGGAGGTCAGTTTTCCTTGTATGAGTCATAAGTCACTGCAAAAGTCCCTGGCAGGGGGATGAGAGCAGCTGGGTCAGGAGGGGAATGATTTTTGCAGGGAAGAGTCTTCCTAATTCTACATAGAGCAGAGAAAAGAGAATAATTAGCCCAGTAGAAAGGTATAATAAGTACAGTGCTGTATAATCTGATTACAATATACTAAGAGGATAAGCTCTGATGGGAGAGGGTCTTTAAGCCTGTCATGTATTGGGTAATGAGTTGGGGTGTCAGTCTCCATCAGTGCTGGCTGAACACTGACTATCCTGCTCAGATTACTACACATGGCGCTGCTCCTCCTCCCTGTAGTATGGGCTACGCAGGACGGTGCCGAGGCTCCAGATTCTACCTGCACAGCAACAAGGTCCCATCACTTCTACCTCTATAACTTGCCTAATGCAGACGCAAATCTGCAGCCTTTCCACTGAGATCTTGTCGGCCTTCTACACTGCCATGGCTTTGTCTGCACAATGTAGCTTAAAGGGAATGTCCACTTCTTAAGCATCCTAGAAGTCTACAAGACCACCCCTGATCTCTACAATATAAGGTCGGTGTTCCTCTAACCCTCTGCCTTATTTGGCTGCCATTGAAGGCAGTCAGCGAAATGGGTTCAGTTTTCTATAGAAGTGGCAGAATTTAACCCCTTCCTGACCATGTTATTTCCCGTCTCTGCATTTTTCTTACTCTTCTAAGAGCAGTATCTTTATTTTTCTGTCAGTACAGCCATATGAGGGTTTTTGTTTTTATGCCGTTCACTGATCAGGTAAATTATTTTTATATTTTGATTGGACTTTTACAGAAGTAACGCCCATATGTTTTATTTTAAAATGGGTCATAGAGGGGCAGGGGTGATTTGAATGTTCAGATTATACTTTTTCCTTTTTGTCCCCTTAGGGGACTTGAACATGCAATCATCTGATTTCTTGTGTTATGTACAGCAATACTGCAGTATATAGCCAGCATTCACAGATCTGTCATGACAGGCATGGGTCTTTTCAGCAGACTCCTTCCTGGCAGTGATGGCATCCCATGATCGTGTTACAGGGGCACAGATGGGCACATGGCATGACTCCCTTCTCAGTTCGCTGGTAATGCTGCTGTCCATCTCTAACAGGTGGAGCTCTGGCCTACATGTGGCTATTAAAGGCAGATGATGGCTAAATATCACAGCCATCATCTTCCAGGCGAGAAGTCACATCTGGCATATGATGTAACTGCAAATCATGTTGGTAAGGGGTTAAAGTGCCACTCCAGTGGGGTTTTGTCACGTGAAATCCTTTTAGTGCAGAAATGACGTAGTCCTTTTGGGCATGAGGGCTGGGTGCTGGGATTACTAGTACACCTGACATCCAGGTGGGCATAATTCTGTTCCTTGTGTATTGGAAGACTTTTGCCTCTGCAGCTTTGGTGTTGGCAATCTTTCACTTTCATGCCCATTGATGGTCCACATGGTTGGCTCAGGAACCGTCCTCACATGATCTAGATTTCCCTAAAGGAAAGTCGCTGTGTGGGGGAAAAATGGGGGAGTCTGTGATGCACCTTATGCCACGGCGCCTCGTGTGCTAAGGCGTGTTAGGTTGCATGAGGCTAAATATCCGGCTCTTCATGTTACGGCTGTTGGTATTCATTTAATTAAGGGGGGAGGGGATGTTAAATGAGGGAGTGATGGCGGTAAAAGAACAAAATCTACTTTGATTAATACAGACTGTGTATTAGTACAATGTTATAATGTTGATGGTCAGACGCAGGAGTGGGTACAGAGGGGGGCATGTGACAGTTCATTTTCAATTGTTAAAATATGGTTAAGCAGGTTAATGTAGTATCCTGGAATATTAGAGGTATGGGAGATCACAACTAAAGATTTACAGGAGACGGATTGCGATACGGGGGCCGCTGCGGCACTGAGCAAGCTTTGGAGGGGGCCGGCCTATCATTCTACACATAGTACTTATTCTAGGGGGGTTAGTAGATTGATTCATCCGAATTTACCCTTTGAATGTGAAGGAAGTATTTGTGACAGGGAGGGAAGGTATGTATGTCTAGTGTGCAGAGTGGCTGGGCTTAGAACTTGTCTAATTGCTCTGTATGTTCCTCCACCTTTCTCTATACAGACTGTGCGCCAGCTATTCCCGTGGATAACGGAATTTGCTACCATACCCCTGTTAGTCATCGGTGATTTTAATATGTACCTACACGCTGAGCTTGATAAGTATAGGGGTAATGTTGGGGGAGGGGCTGCTCAAGAGACGTCGTTGGCAAGTGTCTTGCAGGAAATTAGCTTGGTAGATGTGTGGCGGGCTCGATTCCCAAATGTTAAGCAGTATTCGTGTTACTCGCCATCCTATTCCTCTGTCCAGAATTGACCTGGCTCTGGGAAATAGTCATCTAGTCCCTCTAGTTACTAAAGTAGAATACTGCACGAGATTGTTATCTGATCATTCACCATTATTGGTTTGTTTTGGGGGTCGATCCTGGCACCATAAACAGAAGGGCACTGTGGAGGTTTAACCCCTACTGGCTGGATGTATTTGGGGAACAGATGGACTTAGCAGGTAAATTGGATCGTTTCTTTAAAGACAACATAGGCTCTGCCCCTTTAAATACGGTATGGGAAGCCATGAAGGCATTTTTACCGGGGATCCTGATTAAGGAAATTTCCATGATCAAATCCAAAAACAGGGCCCGTCTTCAGGAGCTGCGGAGGGAAGTAGACATATTGGAACAGAGGTATGTTGGGTCCCCAAGCATAGAGAATAGGGAACACTGGACACGGGCACAGGCTACACTAAATGATCAGGGGAGGAGTCCTGAGGAGATAATTTGCATATTCCCACTGCATTTTGGGGTAAGTGAAGAGTCTCCGCGAGCTCAAAGAACACTGGATTTTGGCTGTTGGAGCTGAAAAGAGGACATCGGTAAACCAGGGGAGGAGTCCTGAGGAGATAATTTGCATATTCCCACTGCATTTTGGGGTAAGTGAAGAGTCTCCGCGAGCTCAAAGAACACTGGATTTTGGCTGTTGGAGCTGAAAAGAGGACATCGGTAAACCAGGGGAGGAGTCCTGAGGAGATAATTTGCATATTCCCACTGCATTTTGGGGTAAGTGAAGAGTCCAGGAGCCATTTGGTGAGCTGCATATCCTGCTACATGTTCACAGACTTGCCAGTGGAAAAGCCAAACTTCACATGCCAGAAATGCAAGCTTGTGTCCCTGTTGGAGGAAAAGTTGCGAAATCTAGAAGAGAGGTTAACTACCTTGAAAATCATTAAGGAAGGTGAAGAGTTCTTAGACAGAGCAGAATTATCTCTTCATGATTCAGAAAGAGAAGAAATTCGAACTGCACCTGACGAAACAGAGGAATGGAAGCATGTGACCCACAGAAGTAGGAGGATCGAGAGGCAGTCAGCACCCATACTGCTCAGGAACCAGTACCAGGCTCTCACGCTGGAGAACCATGAAGAAATACAGCAAAATAAGACTTTGCCAGCAATGAATAACCTTGTAAGCCCTCAGAATCCTCCTGGATGGAGAAAGAAGAATGTTGTGAAGAAAAAACGGAGAGTGGTGGTCATGGGGGATTCCCTGTTAAGAGGAACAGAGGCCGCTATCTGCAGACCAGACATAACCTCAAGAGAAATGTGCTGTCTTCCAGGAGCAAAAATTAAAGATGTGTCTGACAGGATATCAAGACTCTTCAGACCTACAGATCACTACCCATTCCTGCTAATACATGTGGGGACAAATGACACCGCAAGAAAGGCCCTGGAAACCATCTGCAGTGACTTTGAAGACTTAGGCAAGAAAGTGAAAGAATTGGCAGCGCAGGTGGTCTTCTCATCCATCCTCCCAGTGGATGGCCATGGAACAATGAGGTGGAATAAGATTCTACAGGTGAACAACTGGCTACGTCGATGGTGCCGTCAACAAGGATTTGGATTTCTGGATCACGGAATGAATTACCTATACGATGGACTACTTGCTAGAGATGGGGTGCACCTTACGAAGACTGGAAAACATGTATTTGGAAGTCGCCTTGCTACACTCATCAGAAGAGCTTTAAACTAGAACAATGTGGGAAGGGAAGCAAAAGGCCAGAAAAAGCCATACAGCTGACAAATACTATTGAGATCTCTGCTACTGGAAGTGGAAAGGAAGAACAAAGACAAAACAATTTAAATAATAAAAATATGGGAGGAAGAGAAACCAATCACAAACTAAAATGTTTTTATACAAATGCACAAAGCATGGGCAACAAACAAGGAGAATTGGAACTACTAATGCAGGAAAAGGAATATGATGTCATTGGAATCACTGAAACTTGGTGGGACGATACACATGATTGGAATAAAAGGCTAAAAGGATACAACTTATTTGCAAGAAACAGACTTGATAAACGAGGAGGAGGTGTTGCATTGTATGTTAGAAAAGCGTATATCTGCACAGAGATTGAAGCTTCAGAGACTGGGAGTTCTGTGGAAACTGTTTGGGTAAGAATACAAGGAGAGAACAACGGAAAGGACACCATTGTAGGCATTTACTACAGGCCACCTGGGCAAGCTGAAGATATGGATGAACTCTTTATGTATCAAATGACCAAGTTCTCCAAAAAATATGACGTAGTGGTCATGGGAGATTTCAACTATCCAGACATTTGTTGGGAATCTCTCTCAAGTAAAACTAACAGGTCAAGCAAATTCTTATCCTCTCTTGCTGACAACTTTATCTTCCAAAAGGTAGGGGAGAAAACAAGGGGATCTGCTACTTTGGATCTAATCCTTATAAACAGGGAGGAAATGGTTGAGGAGGTAAAGGTGGCTGGGACCCTAGGAGGCAGCGATCATGCTATTATAGAATTTTGGATAACTAGAGGAGGAAGACATGTGAAGACTCAGACTTCAAGGTTAGATTTTAGAAAGGCAGATTTTAAGAGACTCAGAAAGAGAATAGGAGGGATCCAATGGCTGGATGTCCTTAAGGACAAAAATGTCCAGGAAGGATGGGAAATTTTTAAAAATGAGATTCTCAAAGCACAATCGTTAACAATCCCGAAAAGTAGGAAGAATGGGAAGCATTTAAGGAAACCAGGATGGATGAACACAGAACTTAAACACATGCTAAAAAGAAAGAAAGAAATGTTTATTAAATGGAAAGAGGGAGGCATATCTAAAGAAGATTATAATGCAGTCTGCAGATCCTGTAGGGCACGTATCAGGTTAGCTAAAGCTGACAATGAATTAAGGCTTGCAAGATATGTCAAAAGCAATAAAAAAGAATTTTTGGGGGTATGTCAAAAGTAAAAGAAAAGTCAAAGATGCTATAGGATTTTTACAGGATGAAAATGGAGAAATGGTAAGAGAGGATGTTGAGAAGGCCGAACTTTTTAATTCCTATTTTGCATCTGTTTTCTCTCAGAAAGAAAATGTAACATCAACTGATCTTCACTGTCCTTTTAAAGGAATAGAGGAATCCAAGTTATCTGTAAACAGAAAGATTGTGAGGGAATATTTAGCTAACATAAATGAGTTCAAGTCTCCAGGTCCAGATGAATTACACCCCAGAGTACTGAAGGAGATCGTAGAAGAAATTTTAGAACCACTCTCCATAATCTTTGAAAATTCTTGGAGAACAGGAGAAGTCCCAGAAGACTGGAGAAGAGCAAATGTTGTTCCTATCTTCAAAAAGGGGAAGAAGGTGGACCCAGGGAACTATAGGCCGGTGAGTCTGACTTCTATACCAGGAAAGATCTTTGAACAAATTATTAAACAACATGCATGTAAGTACATGGATAAGAATGAAGTGATTAACCAGAGTCAGCATGGGTTTGTAACTAACAAGTCATGTCAGACTAACTTAATTTCCTTCTATGACAGAATCACTGACTGGGTGGATCAGGGAAATGCTGTAGATATAGTATATCTTGACTTCAGCAAAGCATTTGACAAAGTATCTCACACCATCCTTATTGAAAAAATGACCAAGTATGCAATGGACCAGTCAACTGTTAGGTGGATTCATAACTGGCTTAGTGATCGGACTCAAAGGGTGGTTGTAAATGGCTTCACATCCAGCTGGATGAATGTCTCAAGTGGGGTACCACAGGGCTCCGTCCTGGGACCTGTATTGTTCAACATCTTTATCAATGATTTAGATGAAGGAATTGAGGGTAAACTGATTAAATTTGCTGATGACACAAAGCTAGGAGGGATAGCTAATACTAGAGAAGAGAGAGAGAGGATTCAAAAAGACCTAAATAAACTGGAGCAGTGGGCAGCAACCAACAGAATGGTTTTTAACAGGGAAAAATGCAAAGTACTACATCTGGGCAATAAAAATGAAAAAAGCATATACAGAATGGGAGGAATAGAGCTAAGCAACAGTACATGTGAAAAAGACTTAGGTATACTAATAGATCATAGACTGAACATGAGTCAACAGTGTGATGCAGCAGCAAAAAAGGGAAATACAATTCTGGGATGTATTAACAGAAGCATACAGTCTAGATCACGTGAAGTCATTATCGGTCTTTACTCCTCTTTGGTCAGACCTCATCTGGAATACTGTGTACAGTTTTGGGCACCACATTTTAAAAAAGACATAGACAAACTGGAGCAAGTTCAGAGAAGAGCGACCAGAATGGTGACTGGTCTGCAAACCATGTCCTATGAGGAACGGTTGCAGGATTTGGGAATGTTTAGCTTGCAAAAAAGAAGACTGAGAGGAGACTTAATAGCTGTCTACAAATATGTCAAGGGCTGTCACATTGTAGAAGGATCATCTTTATTCTCATTTGCACAAGGAAAGACTAGAAGCAATGGGATGAAACTAAATGGGAGGAGACACAGATTAGATATTAGAAAAAACTTTTTGACAGTTAGGGTGATTAATGAGTGGAACAGGCTGCCACGAGAGATGGTGAGTTCCCCTTCAATGGACGTCTTCAAACAGAGGCTGGACAGACATCTGTCTGAGATGATCTAGTGAATCCTGCTTTGAGCAGGGGGTTGGACCAGATGACCCAGGAGGTCCCTTCCAACTCTACCATTCTATGATTCTATGATATATTGAAACAAGCGGAGCATAAACGGTTCTTTCTTAAACAGCAATTTTATGTGGAGGGAGAGAGTACAGGGCACTTACTGGCCACCATAGCCAAGGCCCAGACTGGGGCTCCTATGATTGCACCTATCAGGGATACTAAGGGTGCGGTAAATACTGATTCAATGGAAGTTTTACAGACAATTATACTCCTCCAAACTGACTAAGGCGCAAAGGGACATAGATCTCTATCTTCATGATATGCAAATACCATGTCTGACAGATGGCCAGAGAGAGCAACTAGATGCACCAATTACACTGGAGGAGATGCTGGAAGCTTTAAAAGATTTTCAAAATAACAAGGCCCCTGGTACTGATGGGATCCTCGCGGAAATTTATAAGGAAGCTGGGGGGGTTTTGCTTCCCAGGTTACTGGAAGGGCTTAAGGGGGCGAGGGAGGGGGGGGCTTTGCCGACTTCAATGAGGGAGGCTAGCATAGTTCTTTTGACAAAACCTGGAAAGGATGCATTAAACCCTGAATCATATAGGCCAATATCCTTACTCTCGGTAGATGTAAAAATTGTAGCTAAGGTCTTGGCTACCAGACTGGTGGCGGTTATCACACATTTGGTTGCAGAAGACCAGACTGGGTTTATACTGGCCAAGTCGACGGCAATTAATTCTTAATCTGCAAATGCAGTCCCAAAATGCGGGTGGTAGGGCAGTGCTATCACTTGACGCCGCTAAGGCTTTTGATCGTGTCGAATGGGAGTATTTATGGGCTGTTTTGAGAAAGATGGGGTTTGGTACTGGATTTCGGGCCTGGCCGCGGCTTCTGTATAACAATCCAGTAGCTCAGATTCAAATTAATGGCAATCTTTCTGGTAGCATTGAAATGGGCAGAGGCACGCGTCAGGGCTGCCCGTTGTCTCCCTTACTGTTCGACCTGGCTATGGAGCCGTTGGCTGTTAAGCTTCGCTCCAGCAGCGAAATACAGGGGTTCCGCTATAAAACACTGGAGGAGCGGGTAGCCCTATATGCCGACGACCTTCTGTTGTTTTTGGGCGACACGGAGCAATCTCTGACGACGGCTATGAATTTAATAAGGGAGTTTGGAGATCATTCTGGCCTACAGATTGATTGGGATAAATCAGTTCTTATGCCGGTGGATGGTTTGTCTCTGAATACTAGGGCAGGGAATACTTGATTGAAGATTGTGCGAGAATTTAAATATCTCGGAGTTAGAGTGACCACATCTATCGGAGATTACATTCCTTTAAACTTACTTGAACTGCTTACCAGATTTCAACAAAAGGCCAATACTTGGAGCAAACTCCCCATATCAGTAGTAGGTCAAACTAACTTCATTAAAATGGTGTTAATTCCCCAATTATTATATATCCTTCATAATTCACCTGTCTGGGTCCCCATGAGAAAATTTTATAAATTTCAAGCACTATTTCGGGAATTGATCTGGAAAAAAGGGGTTGGATACACTTCAAAGGCCCAAAGATCAGGGGGGACTAGCCGCACCTAATCCATGGATATATTTTCTAGCCTCTCAGACTCAACAACTCTGGTTAATTCAGGGGAACCTAGATAAACTGATACTTCTACTCAAACACAATTTGCCAATTACCTCCTTTCTAGAAACAGGAATCTCGGGGTGGGATGCTAGGCGGCATCTTCCGACCCTAGCACTTATGGGGAAAACGTGGCAGAAAATCAAACTGTTGTTGGGAATAGAGGGTTTTACCCCGTTGTGGCATAATGCGGGCCTTCCAGAGATCCAGAAATTGAAAGGATTCGGAATATGGGAAAAATTGGGAATAACTAATGTGGCACAAATATTAGAGGGGGAAATATTTAAATCGTTCCATCAGCTGAAAGAAGAATACTGTATTCCACAAACTAGTTTCTACTTTTATCTCCAAATAAGGCATGCATGGTTTGTACAGCCGCGACATATGCAGAGTAAAATCCAACATCATCTACTGTTAACACATTATTATGCCATACAGGTGGGAAGGGATTGATTTCCAGAATCTACAGGATACTTATGCAGCAATTTCAGTGGGACTGACCCTTAAATGTTAAGGAGAGGTGGGAGCATGACATTGGTACTATAACCTCGGAAGAATGGGAAGATGTGGTGGGGAGCGTTCCGATACTATCTACATGTGCGGCACATAGACTCTCACAGTTGTACTTATTGCATAGGGTATATAGAACTCCCAAATTTCTACAGCGCATTGGAGCAAGAAATGACAGTGTGTGTCCAAAATGTGGAGAGGAAGGAGCAGATCTTATGCATATGATGTGGACGTGTAGGAGGGTCGCGGTATTCTGGAATGTGTGTGTAGTACATTAATAATGTGTTTGAGTGTAATCTACCCTTATATCCTAAAGTGTGTGTTGGGCCATGTAGAAATAATAGGATGTGACGAGGATGAAATAATAGCCGTTAAGAGGACTCTATATCAGATCAGAAAGCTTATAGCTGCACATTGGTTGGATCCCTCTCAGGTTCCAGGAATTCTTGGATAGATTGCGTCTTTTATTAAGATTAGAAGAGGGAGTGTACAAAAAGCGGAAGGCTATACGGAAATTTGATCAAATCTGGGGTAGATGGAGCACGTTTCATGGTTATCATATTATGTCCATTTTAAATATCAATTGAGTCTGAAATGTTGTGGTCTCTCAGGTTCTACTTAACTAATCACTGACTATTAGATATTATGCTCTGTATCCATGGATCAAATTATCAATCCTTTAACAGTTAGATAAGCTATATGATAATATGCCGTCTGTAATTAAATTTGTCTTTGCCATATGGTTTTTGGGGGTGTAATGGGCGGGGGGAGGGTGAACGGGTGGGTTTTGAAGGGCATTGCCAGTTGGGTGATTTTCTCAATGTTTATGTGCAATGTTAAAAAAGTATTTTAATAAAAGGTATCTGATTTTTTTTAAAAAAAAAGGAAAGTCGCTTGTGAAAACCCACCAGGACAAAGTGCACGGTTCTGTATCATGTGGGAAAACATCAAGAAAAGCTCTAGGAAATATCAACAAGCAAGTAATGACCCAGAAGAACGGGCAGCCTCTGAAAGGAGACCGGAAAGTGCCAAAGCCTGCGCCAGCTGTTATACAGGTATAATGTACTACCGCAGCTCTGATCATACACCGCTCTTGTGTTCTGCCCTGTACTGATGTACAGACTTGTATCTACATAATCCTAAAATGCCACAGGAACATCTGCAAGAAGATCACATGGCATTTTCTACTATTACAAGTCCCATTATTATCTGTTGGATTAAAGTGGGCTAATATCTGGCTAATCTAGCTGTGTAACGTGTATGGGGGTCTCCTGGCTGCCCTAACAAATGTTCAGTTCAAATACCCGCTCCTTGTTCTCTAGGCACACATTGCTTAGAGGCAGCAGATTACCCTCCTCCCCACAGAACACATGAGAGCTCATCTGTATGTTGGGAGAGATGGCTGCTAGCCAAACAGTGTATGGCCAGGCCACAGCTAGGCCACAAGGGCTTGGCTGACTCCTTTTCAGATCATATATGGAGAACCTAATGGTAAATACTGGATAAATGAAGCTTGTGACCTGGTTCCCGTTCCCCACTAGGTTTCTGACACTTCTGATAAGACAGACGAGCAGCAGTACCCCGACATTGAGAAGTTTGTTCCCTACAATCCTGCAGGTAACTCTTCCACACCTTGCTGTACCTATTGCCTGCCATTAGCCACTTGCCTTTACATTTAATTTTGAGCATCAGAATCAATTCTAATATTTGCACCTGAAGCTGGATGGGGTTAGTGAATTTGTCACCAGGATTTTGCTGCCCCATCTGAGAGCAGCATGATTTAGGGGCTGAGACCCTGATTACAGTGATGGATCACTTGGTGCAGTTCAGAGTAACTGTGTCTGCTGCAGATCTACAAATGCTCTGAATGCTGGGCTCTGTATAACCCCACCCACACCACTGATTGGTAGCTTTCTGCCTATGCACAGTGTATAGAGCTATCCATCAGTTGTGGGGACAGGGTTGGACTACATGGCAGCAGCTTTACTAGTCCTCTGGTGGCAGTCTCCTGCTGGTGGAGGATCACTTATCAAAACTACAGCAGTCAGCCCAGAAAGCAACACGTCTCTGGAATTGGGGATCTTTGTCCCCACGTTGTGCTGCTCTCAGATCAGGTGGCAATAAACCTGGTGACAGATTCCCTTTAAATGCAGTTTAGGGCCATCTCTGTTACACTCTTACTCTCTATTAGCTGCAATGTCCCATCTGCCTAATGCAGCCACAGATCTCATGGCTGCAGTATCCGGATCTTCAGAAACTCGCTGACATCGTGTCAGTTAATCCAATGAGTGTTTGCAGTGACAGCAATGTCTGTTAGCTGGGCTTCTGCTGCTGCTCAGTTGTGGAGGAGAGCAGACCGATGTCAGTGTGGTGTTCGGAGGCTCCTGGGGCCCCTGCACGTGACATCAGGAGTGCCAGAGATCCAGAGTGTGGTCTTGGGCTCCACTATACAGGTGGGACTCTGCAGCTATTTGGGGGTGGGGAGAGGAGGGCACAACACTGACGTGTGCAGTGAAGGTGGTTCAAGTTCATTGATGCTAGATGACCCATTTTGGTGGATTGAGCCCAAAGGTAAACTAGGAATGCCAAAGAACCAATCAAGAACAACCGAACAAAATAGTCAAATTCTGCATAAATAGGAAATCTACTTAACCGTGTATTCATTAAAGGTTTTTTAGAGTGACACCATAGAGACAGGCGCTCACACCAGTGTACATACAATAGTTAAAATACAAAAATATAGACTAGATCTCACAGACACAGGGCAAAGTGTGTGGTATGGAATCCAATATATAATGTATCAGAGCAAAGATTATAGATCTAACCATGCAATAGCTCTGTCCAAGAGTAATTGAATAAATCTACTATATGACAAGATAAGAGTGCTTGTGCATAATCCAAATAGGGATTCCCAACACAGGAAGTATGTAAAGGTGCTTAGTGCATATCAAGGTCGGTAGTAAATAAAGCATTAGTACCTGTGTGGTCCACAGACTTGTGTGGCGCCCACCCAAGTGTTGGGAATCCCTATTTGGATTATGCACAAGCACTCTTATCTTGTCATATAGTAGATTTATTCAATTACTCTTGGACAGAGCTATTGCATGGTTAGATCTATAATCTTTGCTCTGATACATTATATATTGGATTCCATACCACACACTTTGCCCTGTGTCTGTGAGATCTATTCTATATTTTTGTATTTTAACTATTGTATGTACATTGGTGTGAGCGCCGGTCTCTAGTGTCACTCTCTTACCTAACCGTGTATTCATTAAAGGTTTTTTCCTATTTATGCATACATTTTCTATATTCGGTTCTTGATTGGTTCTTTGTAATTTCTTCCAAACTGTCCTGTCCACATGTCTGGTGAATGTGTGAATTTCTAACTAGCACACATGTTGGTGTAGTATTTACAGAGATTTTAGTGCCGTATCTTACTACAATCTAGGAATGCCTCCTAATCTTAAGCACCACATTAAAGCCCTTTTAAACCATAAGATATGAGTGGACTTGCAGCAAGATTGCTGGGCATCTTTGAGCAGCCAGTTGCTTATTCCTTTTCCAAAGATCAACCTATGCTAAAACTATATTATATATTTTTTGCCTTGTAGATTTTGAGACCTTTGATGTCCCAGAAGAACATAAACTGAGTCACCTCTCCCTGGCTGGTGTCGGTCTTATAGCTAATGTGAATGATGCTAAAAGGTTTGCGTCTCTACTAAGCCTAGAGCCGGCCCTCATGGACATCCCTGCACTTAGTTGGGTGTCAGGTAGGTGATTATAATTGAAATGGCAGATAAGATGGTGAAAGCCAGCCTTTCTCTGCAGAGATCACTACACATCATGGTACTGTCATCAATACGGGTGACTGCAGTTCTGACACCTTCATACCAAGCACTGTAAAAGCCTAAAACCATTTGGTGAAAACAGTGACTGCCAGCAGTTAGATATGACGCCAGAATTATGGTGCAAATACTTTAATAACACCAGTCTGGATGAATCAGAGCCCCGCTGTCTTGCCATGCAGGGTTTACAGCTCACTCCCTTTCCCCTGCACTGTCACTGCTGCAGCCTATAACTAGCAGCAGGGGAAGGAGTACAGCTGATGGGGTTAAAATTGTCACCAGGTGATTGCCCCTACATTGTGCTGCACTCAGATGGGGTAGCAGAGACCCTGATTCCTGTGGTCATAAAAATGACAGTAAGCGACATCACTTTTCTCTGTCTAGCAGTTCTCTGAATGCTGAGCTCTGTGTAACCCCACCATTAATTGTACCCATGGTCAAAGCTGCTAATCAGTGATGAGGATGAGCTCTGTAGGACTACATGGCAGCAGGTTTACTAGTCCTCTACTGGTGGTCTCCTACTGATAATTATTGATATTTATCAACGCTACACTAAGCAGTCCGATAAGTGTCACACCGCTGGAATCGGTCGCTCAGATTATGTCCCAAAATCCTGATGGCAGATTCCATTTAAGTAGTAATCTCGGCCATGTTGGTAACAGGCTACAATCCTCATCCATGTCTAGACTGGTGGGCTGGGTTTTGAGTGACTTGACCATTAGCTTCCTTGTTCTCCTCACTCTCCCCATATAACTGTTATCCAGTGTCACTAGCCTCATTCCCTACAGCAGGGGTCCGCATTCTGGGGCTCAGACCCCCCGTGTGCCTTACAGCTGGGTGCATTTACATCAGGTCTAGCGAACAGCCATAAAGAGCAGGTCTCCAGATGGTGACTTGTGAAGAACCCTGCAAAGAACAGCAGATCTGGATGTGTAGATGGGTGGGAAGCTTGAGAGAAAATGATACTGCCGGTTAGAGGGCGCTTGAAGCTAGAGGTGATGGGAGAATACCTGATGGGGTCACATCCAGGGGTACTCATTAAGTATACCTCCTATAACGGTGGGGGCACCGGATCTTTAACTGCCGTTATATGCTTAATGTGGGTCATTGGACACCACTGAATTGCTATATAGCAGGTCAAATAGGTTTTCTACACTAGTCAAAATAACTTTGTATTCCAGATGCTGCTGACAGTCTTCCATCTTTCCTTGCCATGCTGGAAGAGATCGCTGTGGAGATGCCCCTGACTGACTGAACAGTTTAAACAGTGAAACGTCACTTATTTATTTGTCCTCCATTTTGTTAGTGCGCTTGTTCTTAAATAATAAAAAAAAATGTTTTAATGAATGTATTGCTTGTTACATATATTGAAGGATGGCATTACAGTTGGGAATTTCTACTCTACTTCTGCTAAAGTGTAAATTCACCATGTGTTGGAGGAATGTAGCTTTTCCGGAGCCGTGTATACAGTGCTGGCCAAAAGTATTGGCACCCCTGCAATTCTGTCAGATAATACTCAGTTTCTTCCTGAAAATGATTGCAATCACAAATTCTTTGGTATTATTCTCTTCATTTAATTTGTCTTCAATGAAAAAAACACAAAAAGAATTGTCCTAAAGCCAAATTGGATATAATTCCACACCAAACCTAAAAAAGGGGGTGGACAAAAGTATTGGCACCCTTTGAAAAATCATGTGATGCTTCTCTAATTTGTGTAATTAACAGCACCTGTAACTTACCTGTGGCACCTAACAGGTGTTGGCAATAACTAAATCACACTTGCAGCCAGTTAACATGGATTAAAGTTGACTCAACCTCTGTCCTGTGTCCTTGTGTGTACCACATTGAGCATGGAGAAAAGAAAGAAGACCAAAGAACTGTCTGAGGACTTGAGAAACCAAATTGTGAGGAAGCATGAGCAATCTCAAGGCTACAAGTCCATCTCCAAAGACCTGAATGTTCCTGTGTCTTCCGTGCGCAGTGTCATCAAGAAGTTTAAAGCCCATGGCACTGTGGCTAACCTCCCTAGATGTGGACGGAAAAGAAAAATTGACGAGAGATTTCAACGCAAGATTGTGCGGATGATGGATAAAGAACCTCGACTAACATCCAAACAAGTTCAAGCTGCCCTGCAGTCCGAGGGTACAACAGTGTCAACCCGTACTATCCATCGACGTCTGAATGAAAAGGACTGTATGGTAGGATACCCAGGAAGACCCCACTTCTTACCTCGAGACATAAAAAAGCCAGGCTGGAGTTTGCCAAAACTTACCTGAGAAAGCCTAAAACGTTTTGGAAGAATGTTCTCTGGTCAGATGAGACAAAAGTAGAGCTTTTGGGAAAAAGCATCAACATAGAGTGTACAGGAAAAAAAAGAGGCATTCAAAGAAAAGAACACGGTCCCTGCAGTCAAACATGGCAGAGGTTCCCTGATGTTTTGGGGTTGCTTTGCTGCCTCTGGCACTGGACTGCTTGACCGTGTGCATGGCGTTATGAAGTCTGAAGACTACCAACAAATTTTGCAGCATAATGTAGGGCCCAGTGTGAGAAAGCTGGGTCTCCCTCAGAGGTCATGGGTCTTCCAGCAGGACAATGACCCAAAACACACTTCCAAAAGCACTATAAAATGGTTTGAGAGAAAGCACTGGAGACTTCTAAGGTGGCCAGCAATGAGTCCAGACCTAAATCCCATAGAACACCTGTGGAGAGATCTCAAAATGGCAGTTTGGAGAAGGCACCCTTCAAATATCAGGGACCTGGAGCAGTTTGCCAAAGAAGAATGGTCTACAATTCCAGCAGAGCATTGTAAGAAACTCATTGATGGTTACCGGAAGCGGTTGTTCACCGTTATTTTGGCTAAAGGTTGTGCAACCAAGTATTAGGCTGAGGGTGCCAATACTTTTGTCCGGCCCATTGTTGGAGTTTTGTGTGAAATGATCAATGATTTGATTTTTGCTTCATTCTCTTTTGTGTTTTTTCCTTGCAAGCAAATTAAATGAAGATAATAAGAACAAAGAATTTGTGATTGCAATCATTTTCAGGAAGAAACTGAGTATTATCTGACAGAATTGCAGGGGTGCCAATACTTTTGGCCAGCACTGTATATCTCTAATTTAGAACGATGACTGCACTTCACTACAAGCTAATTGTGCTTGAGCATCGTTAAAGGTGATCTCTGAGAAATGTAGATGAATACACATTTAACACCTTCCTCTCTTGCAGTATATTTTAATCACAGGTAAAGTTCCCTGCCTTTAACCCCTTTCTGACATGGTAATACATTCCTGTGCCCTTGGCTTTATTGACCAGGGAGGTATTACGACATGGCGATCGCACACAGGTTGTGCGGGTGTGATAGCCGCCAGGTGTCAGCTGATTCTGACAGCTGGCACTCTGTGCCAGGAGCAGTGCCTGCACCGCTCTCCGCACTTTAACCCCCTAAATGCTGTGAAGACCTTGAGTCTTCCATGGGCATAACACTATTCAGACAACGCAGGGTGAGGGTAAAACAGTGTGGCAATACTTTATTGAACCACCAAACATATAGAACAGTCCCAGCAAACACCCAAGATGCCACAACATTGCACAGTCTCACCCGGCCGCTGGCCCGCCCAGAATAGATCAGCTGCAACTTCGGGACTTCCAGGGCCAGCTACCTCACTAGTGGCTCCCCACTTTTGGCGGGCTGCCACAGAGAGGAGGTAGCAGCAAGCTTAGGAAGCTGACAGTCCACCGAGGTACAGGGCAGGAGACCCGATGGTCCCACCTGGGCTTCTCCAAGAGCTTCAATAGGGTCAGATGACCGGCTGGTCCCAATCTGGCTTCTCCGAACGTCTCCATGGGTTCCAGGTGACCAGAGGGTCCCACCTGGCAACTCCAAACAACATATCCATGGGACTAGATGACTTCATCGTCCCAACCTGGTTCCCCTAAATGTATCCATGGGTTCTCTGATGGTCAATGGAGCAGATCTATATCCTTCCAGTCATGGTCGTATACCCTTAGGCCGGAATCATATAGAATGCAAATCTGGATTGAGCCATGCTATCCATCTGCTGTCCTGAAGAATGTCTATCTGATTCTCCATGATTCCCTTTTCAGCAGGATAGAAAACCCCTTTTTATATTTATATATGTGGCTAAGGTCATCAGTCACGTGGGGAGGGGGGGTACAGTGCTCAGGTCTCATTGGTTGAGCTAAATCCCCTCCTCTTGTAAATAAACTAGCTGACTTTAGTACAATTGATAATCAGCATATTAACAAACATTGTTTCCAAACCAAGAGTAGTCAATATTGTCAACACAACGATAATAGTGTATTTCTCTTGGCTTAACAAATTTAGAAGTCTGGCTAATTAAGATTAGAAGCTGTGTGGTCACAAAAGCGATAAAAAGTCATGTGCCCAATAATGATACCAATAAAAATGTCAACTTGTCCAGCAAAAAAACAAGTCCTTACATGACTGTCAGCCAAAATATGGAAAAAAGTTATAGCTCTCAAAATATGGCGATGCAAAAACTAGTCTCTGCAGAAAAAAAAAAGCCTCCCAAAGATCGCAGTATAGCTGGGCTCACATTTATCCTGCTCTGAACGCTTATGCCGGGGTATCCGTGTAAATCTCTGAAATACGTGCTTCAGATGGAACCCTCGGCGGAAGATTCCCTGTAAGGAGGCAAATGGAGACGCCCTCTGGCCTGTGATCCCACGGTGTCCGTCTTCTCATTAGGCACGCATAAAAGTGCCTTCGGCCACAGTTTTGTGAACCTCCTTTATTTAAAAAAAAAGAATAAAAAAAAAAATGCTCGCTACTTCAGTTTGCATCGGGTGCTTGGGTATGCACTGAGTATCAGGGGTGCTCGAGTCTCCGCCCCGCAAGTTTTGCGTCTGTTATACAGCCAAAAAAAACAAAACACGGGGGATTGCCTGCCATACACGAGCAATCCCCCACACGTTTATTTTTGGGGGGTGTCTAACAGTGAAAATGCGTGGATTCGAGCATCTCACTCGAGCACCCGCGATACTTGGTGCATATCCGAGTACCCGGTGCAAACTCAAGTAACGAGCACTTGCGCGCAAAACTAATGACAACTTATTCAACATGATGACCTAATGTTATTGTCAGGAAAATATTAGTATCAGGAAAATGTTCTTCCATATCTGCCTGACATAGATGTTCACCCCCCTCCCTTATTCCCCTTCTGCTCAGCAAAACTTAGCACACGCCTGAGAAATAGCTAATGCAAACGATGCCAGGCAAGGAGTGTTATAACTTTGTTAGGAAGCAAGCATCTTGTCTCTGAAAGACGCAGGAGGTAATTAAAACACAGACCTGAGATAGATTGACACCTTCTCCCAGGCCAGAGTTTGGAGGAAAGAGGAAATGGTTTGTTAAGTTCAAAGGCACTCACAAACAATTCCCGGCCACCAGCCATAGCCAGATCGACTCCGATATGAAATATTATGAGTTCCATACGTCCGACAGTAACGAGACCCATATGTGTAGTGACCAAATCAGCCCAGGAATGTATAGGTAGTTTTCCAGGGCTGTAACCAAAATCAGTGAGCTGTAGCGCAAAAACACCAGAATAGCAGACTGCAGCTATGTGATGTGTGATATCTAAATAAAGATAAAATCATAAGGGAAAAAATGGCGTAGTTTGCAAGCTTCTGTGATCAACGAGCGATCAGTTATCACAGAAGTTAGCGTTTTTAATAAAAATGTACAGGCTGGAGACCGGCCCACATGATGTCACCACAAGGAGCGTGTGGGCAGATCTCCCCTTAGGTATAAGAAAATCCACAGAGAAGACAGGAGCACTCATTGCCAGGGGGGGAATAAGAATTATAAGCAACGGGTCCTTTTCAATAATAGCATAATCTAACTGGAGAGCCCCTCCTCCACCTATATTGAATCGTCTCAGCGATCGTATAGTGTAAGTTTTCTTCTTTCCTCCTGTTTATTTTATGTAACTGCATATGTATTTTAATGTCCCCTTTGTAACATCCTTGTATATATTTTTCTTAAATACTGCCTCCCTTTTGGATTAAATATAAAATTTAATAGTCCTGTTCCTTTTGTTCTGTAATAGTTCCCTTCCCCGAAGGCATATACGCTACCAAAATGCAGGCGTCCGGCCTGTATGATATTTCAAACTCGGCCGGTGGTGGCAGAGAGAATTAATAATTGGGCTATCTTGAAGCTGACAATGACCGTACGGAGGGCGTTAAACACGAATTCAAGGCTGTGGAACCCAGGGTGTTGTGCCATACACTCACTGGTTGCTTACCGATACCAACGTAAAGAGTAGTCTGGATCGCGTGCTCACGACTCCGAACAAAATACGGACAGCATGACCGCACGGTGAGATATTGCGTGATCTCCCCGGTGTCGTCCCTCTGTGTGTGTTGGAATTCCTGACAGTTATCAAATTCTGTGTCGTACCTCTGGGTTCAAAATGTTCACTGTACCCCTTGATAAAATCCTTGAGGGGTGTAGTTTCCAAAATGGTGTCACTGGTGGGCGGTTTCCACTGTTTGGGAAGCCTCTGATGCACCTAAATGCGACACAGCGTCCACTAATTATTCAACCAAATTTTACATTCAAAAAGTCAAATAGCGCTCCTTCCCTTCTGTGCCCAAACAGTGGTTTTCCCCTACATATGGGGTATCGGCGTGCTCAGGAGAAATTGCACAACAAATTTTGGGGTCTATTTATTTTCCTGTTATCCTTGCGAAAAAAAAAAAAAATTAAAAATGTGTACAATTTTTGTGAAAAAAAGTTAAATGTTAATTGTTCCATATTCCAAAAATTCCTATGAAGCACCTGAAGGGTTAATAAACTTCTTGAATGTGGTGTTAAGCACCTTGAGGGGTGCATTTTTTAGAATGGTGTCACTTTTGGGCATTTTCTGTCATAAAGGCCCCTTAAAGTCACTTCAAATGTGATGTGGTCTCGAAAAAAAAAAAAAATGGTTTTGTAAGTTTTGTTGGAAAAATGAGAAATCGCTGGTCACCTTTTAACCCTTATAACTTCCTAACCAGCACAATTTCGGAACCAAAATATTTTTGATGTAAAGTAGACATGTGAGAAATGTTATTTATTAACTACTTTTGTGTGACATATCTCTCTGAGTTAAGGGCATGAAAATTTAAAGTTTGAAAATTGCAAAATTTTCGCCAAATTTCTGATTTTTTTCTCTCTTTTTTTCACAAAAAAAGCCAGTCATATCAAATTTTACCAGTATCATGAAGTACGAGATGTCACGAAAAAACAATTTCAATCAGTGGGATCCGTTGAAGCGTTCTAGAGGTATTACCTTAAAGTGGCCTGGTCATTAATGTGCAAACAACCTTGGGGGTAAAGGTGTTAATGTGGACTTGCACACTGAGCCCACACCTTTCCTTGCACATGATGGCTGATCTAATCAGTCATCATGTGCCTTAACAGCCATGAGTGGAGCAGTTTATCCACTTGCAGCTATTAACTGGTTAAATGTCTGTCAATCACTGATGGCAGGATTTAACACGTGCTGGCAGAAATTGCATCATTGGTCTCCCTGTCACGTGATTATGGGGTGCTGATGGTTTGTTATGACAACTGAGGGTCTGCAAACCCCCCCCCCCTCCATGCCAGTCATTACAATCCTCCTGTGAACACCAGCCCGTAGCCGGCGTACAGTATATAGCAGATCGTGACTTCTGCTATACATGGCACAGGCGATCAGACGATCCCAGCTTCAAGTCCCCTAAGGCAGGGTTCCCCAACTCCAGTCCTCAAGGCCCACCAACAGGTCATGTTTTCAGGATTTCCTTAGTATTGCACAGGTGATGGAATTATTGCCTGTGCAGGTGATGCAATTATCACCTGTGTAATACTAAGGAAATCCTGAAAACATGACCTGTTGGTGGGCCTTGAGGACTGGAGTTGGGGAACCCTGCCCTAAGGGGACTATTAAGTCGATGTGTTCTATTTTTCATACTTTTAAAACCTACGTTTAAACCCTCTTCCTTTTGCTCCATTAAAAACCATTTGAAAAAGTGCACATTTGGTATCAGCGTTCAGAAATGTCCTATTTATCTAAATATAAAAACAAGTAATCTGAGGGAAAAACTAACAAACCCTATACATGTTTGGTATCTGTGTACTCATACTGACCTGGAGAATAATATAACAAGGTCAGTTTTACCATATAGTGAACATGGGGTAAAAAAAAGCCCTCATATGACTATGGGGACAGAAAAATTAAAGGGTTATGGCTCTTGTAATAAGGGGAGGGAAAAACAAAAGCAGAAAATCACAAGGTCATGAAGGGGTTACATAGTAAACACTTCTAAATACCTTTTTGCTTGGTCTACTGCACTCAGGATTCCAAGATGGCAGCTACCATCAATTACAACCTGTCCTAGATCTGAGGACACGCGCTCTGAGTAGGAAAGGCTGCCAGGCACAAGACCAAGGGCAGAGCAACGGCATTATGATCGCACATGCCCCCGTTCAGTCAGCCTGACCGTTTTACTGTGTCGGTCCTACTTCGTGTCCTGGCAGTTGCCATGTTTAAAATCCTGAGTGTGCAGTAGATAAAGCAAACCTCTGCTAAATGAAGGTATTCAGAAATAGGAATAGTTTGTAAATGTTTTATTACATTTCTTGGAGAACCCTTTTAAGCTTTTCACACACAATCTTGCAGACTAATCCTGCAAACAGGCTGCCAAGCAAGGAGCAAAACGCTCAATGGGGTGAAATGATCTGAGCAGCACAAAAGTCATTTTCAGCAGTGCGTCATCCTGTGTAATCAGTAAGTATCCCAACACAAATGATGCCGTCCACTATAATACGCCCTTCCGAATAGATCTACCCGAAAGAAAGAAAGGGGAGCAGAGAGATGCGTCTAAGGATTAATCCAAATAAAATCAGATTCTTTATTGAAACATTAGCAATATAAAATTGATATAAAGGAGAAGTGACAGAGTGCCACACCACCACAGGTATACAGGTTCCCACAAGCAGCAAACAATAATTATAGGACAGCGATCCAATGGTAGAACAGCCCCAAATTCATGCACCCCTCACTCAGTAATCAGGGCATAAACCGCTCCAACAAATAGAGAAAATACAGAGGTATAAAAGGCAGGCCAATCAGTATCAGACGGTATGAACTATGCTTCAAGTTAGAAAAAGGTAATTTTTATATATAGACCATCAGATATACGATTAGACCTATCACCTAAATGTAAACATATATAACCTGATGAAACGGCTATAGTATCAAGAGGGACAAAAGGAATGATTTCATAAATCCAGTAAAGATGACAAGTAATTCTCAGGGGAAACAAAATACATACATAGTGTGTAATCATATACAACCTGGTGGCGGGATGTAGGTACCCCCTGAGGAAGCCGACGCAAAACGCGCGTTGGGGTAACGTACATCCCACCACCAGGTTGCACAATAATTCTGCTATGTTTAACTGTTCAAGCAAAGTGGATGTGATTTCATGAGACGTGCGCCCGCTATTAGAATTCAACAAATAGTATTTTATGTTATTTATAAGTTAGTATTTATCTATATTCCTGTCTCTTCACCTGTTTTTGCAAGTGTTCTTCCTTTCCCTTTTCTTTCTTTGCTTTTCCCATACCTTTTCTTCCCCTCCTACCTTTTTAAATGTTTTATATATAAGGTATCTTATATGTATATCGTAACTCCTTTCTCTTGCTTATCTTGTTCATACCAATCTTTTCCATTTTCCCTCTATCCCTTTAATTTTTTCTTTTTCCTTAATTTTCTTTAATAAACTATATTTTTCCTTCCCCCTTCTCATCCTTAACCCTTTATTTTGCCTATATCTTTCATCCCTTTAAATTTTGCTTTTATTTTGTTCTTGTTTGCTTCTATATAACTGTGTATTTATAATATGTATCCCCTCCTTTTTCTTTACCCCATTTATGTAAAAAATCCTTAATAAAAACTACTTTACCAAAAAAGGCGCTCACTGTGCGCCCAAGGACGCTGCTGCGGTTTTGGTGCTTTTTTTTCTCTAGATGCTTCTATGTGTGTAATGCACACGCCCGGGCTGAGCGGCGTGTGCGTGTGATTGTAGTGATTCCACTGGACCGTGCCGGAGAGTGAATGCCTGGAGGGGCGTAACTAGGTATTCACCCGATCCGACCAGGGTCGCACGACGGCATACGACGCCAGTGCACCAAGGAGGAACCGAGCAGAGGGACCAGGTGCTACTCCAGGCCAGACCCCGGACACGGCTGTTGACCCACACAGGGGAATACAGGAACAGACTGGTAGGCTGGCACACAGACTGGTGGGTATAGGCAGGCACGACTGGTATGCAGGCAGGCGGGTATGCAGGCAGGGGGGTACAGGCAAGCACAGCTAGAGTGCAGACAGGGAGGCACTAGCAGGTAGGAACACAGGCGGGATAGGACCCAGTACACACTGGGACTCAGGAACAATACAGGCAGAGGGGTACAGGCAAGCACAGCTAGAGTGCAGACAGGGAGGCACTAGCAGGTAGGGACACTGGCGGGATAGGACCCAGTACACACTGGGACTCAGGAACAGAACCACAGATGTGGCGGACAAACACAGCAGAGTGAGGCCGCCCAGAGAGGTGAGCGAGAACAGGGCAGGACAAGGCCGCCTGGAGCGGTGAGCAAGAGTAGAGCAGGACAAGGCCGCCAGGAGCGGTGAACAAAGGGTCAGAGCTGAGCGAGACTGCCGGAGCAGTGAGCAAGAGTAAAGCAGGACGAGGCCGCCTGGAGCGGTGAGCAAGAGTGGAGCAAGACTGCCGGAGCAGTGAGCAAAAGGATAAGAGCGGAGCGAGACTGCCGGAGCAGCGAGCAAAAGGATAAAAGCGGAGCAAGGCTGCCGGAGCAGCGAGCAAAGGAGTCAGAGCAGGCTAGAACCGCCGGAGCGGTGAGCAAAGGAGTCAGAGCAGGCTAGAACCGCCGGAGCGGTGAGCAAAGGAGTCAGAGCAGGCTAGAACCGCCGGAGCGGTGAGCAAAGGAGTCAGAGCAGGCTAGAACCGCCGGAGCGGTGAGCAAAGGAGTCAGAGCAGGCTAGAACCGCCGGAGCGGTGAGCAAGGCAGAGCAGGGGGGACAGGACTCTGTTCACACGGAACAGACAGGAAGAGAAAGGCAGAGCCAGATACCCACAGGATACTTGCAGTGAAGTAGCGAGTGGACCACAAACTCACAAACGGGAGTACAGAGACAACAAGCAGGAGTTAGGTACGAGTTCAGACTGCAGAAAAAGGAAGGGAACGGACATAGAGGCAAAACAGGTAAAGGATAGGAAAGAGTTCAGACTGGAACTGAGTGTACGGAGGAGACTGACACTGCAGCGGGATACAGGAGCGGGTCTGGGAATACGGCCCCCAGAGAGGCGGGACGAACAGGCAAGGAGCGTGTTCAGACAGGACAGACAAGATACAGGAACAGGTCTAGGTAATCGGCCCCTAGAAGGCGGGAGGAACAGGCTAGGAGCGAGTTCAGACAGGCCTGGAAATACAGCCTCCAGGATAGGCAGACAAGAGAACACAGAAAGGACTCAGTTCAGACACGGGAACTGATACCGCAAGGCAGGAGACAAAGAACGGGACCCGGGACCTTCAGAGTGAAAGCACACACTGAATGAAACACTATGCTCAGGCAGGGATAGATGGGAGCAGCTGAGCTATATACCAGGTGACAGACAGCAATAGGCTGAGGACGCACAAGGGGTGTGACCCACAGCAGGTACAAAAAAGCAGGAAGTGATCGAGCGCCGCCCTTAAGCAGCAGAAACAGACACAAACAGACAGCATGGAGGGAAGCCAGAGAGACATTCTGGACTGGAGATCAAGTGCGCGCTCTTGCACAGTGGGAGATGGACCACCATGCAAGAACGCCGCCAGGTATGTTACAATGTGAAGCCTAAAAAAAAAGGCAGATACTATATTAAGTGCAGAATCAGTTTTTCTATACTATTAAAAGCACATTAAAAAAAGCGGCTTCACACCTGCACCAAAAATGCATCAAATAAGGGGGAGAAGATTGTTATTGCGTAGTTTGGTGCGGACATCTGCTGAAAACAAAAAACACAGTATTTCTGCAACGTGTGAACTCGCCCTTACAGAAACAAAAAAAGTCATATGTCATGTAGTGAAGCTACATAAAGATGAGAAAGTTCTGGCGGCTCCGACTGTGAATGAAGGAACAAAAAATAATTCACAGGTCCCAACTAGAGAGGAGCAGGACGCACAGATGACGTTGCGCTGCCCCGGGTGATCAAAAGCCGCCGGGGACACCGGAAGATAAGAGACTCGCGGCCTCCTGTCCAGCCGCCCAGTACCACTCATCTGGACGCTGGACCAGAGACCCGTGAATTGATCCGCTCATCTCTAGTCCCAACCATCCCGGACACAGCAGCCAGTCCCAGATTTGGGTCTTCGCCCTGCAGTCTCAAGCGTCTTCTGAGTCCCTCACTGCCAGAGCCCCTCTGACAACTCTTCCTGCCGGGGGATAAAGATAATGGTAAATGGCTGTGGATTGGGGTGTGGCCAGGGGCCAAAAATTACCGTGGCGTGCCACATGAGGTGTCCCTCTTTCGGTTATTCAAAAGTTGGGAGGTATGGTAACGTCATCTCTTAACCATCTAACATAATGTAAGTGTTGTATCTAATCTACGGTGGTGTACCGACTATTATAACAATGTAGCAAACCCTATTCCTAGTGTCAGAAAACCTGGATAACGTGTTACTTATTCAGTGTAACAGGCTCTAAGTGAAGATGGTCTTTAATGTGCCTTTTTGGCTTGCACCACCCATGGTATCACCACTGTGTGTGTAATGTATACTTCGCAGATACAGAGGATTATAATGTAAAAGTCAGTTTATTTGAGATAAACTTGAGTCAAACTGGCGTTCAGCAGATTAATCTGAATAATCTGTAATTGTTTTTGCTATGTATACCCCTTTCACATCATGGAATAAATGGCGCTATAATAAATAAGAATAATTAATGTGCTGTAATATATTTCTGGGATCGTTTCACAGAAACCAGCCTGAGGGGTCTGGTGGCTTTTGGGCAGCTGATCTGCTCTCAGGATGTCCCCAGGGCAGGCTGTGGAGTCTACGGAAGCTGCAGCAACAAGCGGCTGACCAGAGGTTCCTTTTGAAATAACATGAAGGGGCTGATTAATGGAAATCAATGAGTCTACAGTCATATTCTGTTCCTCTAAGATCTAGATATTAACATGTAGTTTAATAATAGGTGGCATTGTGGAGAAATCCAGGTCTTTGTACCGCTGCCTGCAGGTAGTAATGGTTTAAGGGGCTGGAGCGATTGCCAGTTGATGAGAGAATCCTAGGAAATTCTGTAGTCACCGTGCCTTCATGGCACTGCACCAGAGCACAGCTTGGCATACTAAGTGGTGACGAGCCGCCTGAGGCCTGTGCCTAGTTTCCTTTGGTGGCCCCTGTAATATCAGCACTTAGTATCTGATTCATCAGGACTTAAGCCTGGTTTAGAAGTTATTCCAAAATGTTGCAACACTTGGAATTTCCTTGCTAATTCTGGCCAGATATGCCAAAGTGAGCAGAGGAAGGGCGGGACGGGGCATGTGGAAGCCCACGCGACAGATTCTTTAAAAATTCACTTTTGTGGCATAACCTTACACCAGAAATGTCCTCCAGCCCCACACACCAATAAGATGTTCCATCATTATGTGGCATGCATCTCTTAACGAATTAGGTGCATTTACTCCTGCTCACCCATCATTAAGACTTGTGAACACAACGCCAGGCTTAATGAATGGGGCCCTTAATGTACTGGGGGTGGGGGGTTAATGGGAAGAATACTGTTAGAGTAGAATGGAGCAGCACTGGAACAAGAAAAATGTGCATTATTATCTTGTAAAATGTTTCCTTTTATTGGACATCATAGGATCGATGGCTGGTATAATGGGGCATTATGACTTAAGGCAATGTGGCTGCAATGAAACAATATGGCTGTGGGCACTATAAGCGTTATTTTGAGGCACTATTAGGTCTATTCTTCAAACAGTTTCTAGAGTAAAAATACTTGAACTGTCATAAGATTTTTGTGCACTTTTGATGTTATTGTGCCAGTCCAGCCCAGCCCAGCTTCGCCAACTTATTGATATGTATGGGAAATAACGACCGTGACATACAGTTGCACCAAATTCATTCACCCCTGAGCCTGTTTTCACCTTGCTGACCAGTGTCACTTTATGTTTTAATAATTCTGGAACTCTTCAACCAATCCCAGTTATTCTGAGATTGTTTCTCCGTGACACATTATAATTTATGTTAGTCATAAATTTAGGTCCAAAGTTTTTTTTGCATTTATTAGTGAAAATATCGGAATTTTGACGAAAATTTAGAAAATTTTGCAATTTTCACACTTTCAATTTTTATATCCTTAAAGCAGTTAGTCATGCTGTACAAAATAATTTCTAAATAACATTTCCCATGTATCTACTTTACATCTGCATCATGTTTTATTTTTTTTTTTTAAGAAGTTAGAAGGGTTAAAAGTTTATCAGCAATTTCTAATTTTTCCAACAAAATTTACAAAACTTTTTTTTAGGGACCACATCAGGTTTGATGTGACCTTAAAGGGCCTCTAACACAGAAAATGCCCAAAAGTAACATCTTTTTAAAAAATGCATCACTCAAAGCGCTCAAAACCACATTCAAGAAGTTTATTAACCCTTCAGATGCTTCAGAGGAATTGAAGAAACGTGGAAGTAAAAAATGAACATTTTAATTTTTCCCACAAAAAATGTTCATTTATCCCCAAATTTTACATTTTTACAAGGGTAATAGGAGAAAATAAACCGTTCATTTTTTCTGTAATTTCTCATGAGTACGCCGACAACCCATATGTGGTGGACAACTACTGTTTGGGTGCATTGCAGTGCTCGGAAAAGAAGGCGCGCCATTTGACTTTTGTACTGCAAAATTGGCTGGAATAGATAGTTCACACCATGTCGCGAGTGCAGAGCCCCTGATGTGTCTAAACAGTCGAACCCCCCCCACAAGTGACCCTATTTTGGAAACTACACCCCTCAAAGAATTTATCTAGAGGTGTGGTGAGCAGCTTGAACCCACAGGTACTTCCAGGTACTTCACAGAATTTTATAATGATCCGTGTAAATGAAAAATTACATTTTTCCAACAAACATGTTCCTTTTGCCCCAAATTTTTCATTTTCACAAGATTAACAAGAGAAAATGGACCATACAATTTGTTGTGCAATTTTTCCTGAGTACCCCATGTGTGGTGGAAAAATACTGTTTGCGTGCATGGCAGAGCTTGGAAGGGAAGGAGCGCCAATTTTGGCTGGAACAGATTGCGGATGCCATGTCACATTTAAAAGCCACTGACATGCCAAAACAGCAGAAACCCCATTTTGGAAACTATACCTCTTGAGGAATTCATCTAGTGGTCTCGTGTGCATTTTTAACCCTCGAGCCTCAGAATTGTATAACTTTGGGCTGAGTCAATGGAAAATTACCATTTTTTCCTCTAAAATGTTACTTTGGCCTCAAGTTTTCAATTTTCAAAAGGCATAATAGGAGAAAATGGACCATCAGGGTATCCATCTAAATCTCCAAATGACGATTCAGATGAAACCCCGAGTGATCCATTCACTATAATGAGGCAGCAGAGATATTCTGGACTCCATCTGGTCTCTGTTCAGTGTTGTTCTTCTTTTCAGAAGTGCACAAAACTGTTGTCAATCGCACTTTTATGCACGCCTAAAAAGACGGACACCGCCGGATCATAGGCCAGACAGAGTCCACAGTGCCACCATCTGCCTCATTATAGGGAATCTTCCCCCCAGGGGTTCTGTCTGAATCGTGTATTTCAGAGATTTACACGTAAACCCCATTGTAAGCGCTCAGTGCAGAATAAATGTGCGCCGAGCATTTCTGCGATTTTTGGGAGGCTAAATGAACAAATCAACAGCAGGTGAAGAATTTGTTTTATTTATTTTTTACGCCGTTCCTCATGTGGTATAAGTGATTAGACAACTTTACTCTCTGGGTCGGTGCGATTGCAGCGATTACAGCGATCGCTTCATGTTTGGCAGCTGTCACACACTAAAAGATGCTTTTTTTTTTTTGAGAACTATAATTTTTCTACATTTCTGCCAACAGTCATGTGAGGGCTTATTTTTTGCGGGATGAGTTGGCGTTTTCATTGGTACCATTTTCGGACACATGACATTTTTTGATTGCTTTCTTTTCCAATTTTTGGGAGGTAGAATGAACAAAAACAGAAATTGTTAACTATTGTGACAGAATAGATGGGGTTGTTCCAGACGCGGCAATATGTTAACTTTTTTGTTTATTTTTGTTTTTACATAAAAATATGTATTTATGGGTATAATTTTTTTTATTCCTTTTTCATTATTTTGTGATTTTTAAATAAAATATTTTTACTATTTTTTTATTCTTTTTTTTTTGTTAGTTCCTCTATGGGACTTTAACTTTTAGCAGTCTGATCACTGGTATAATGCATTGCAATGCACTACCATTGCAATGCTTTATACCTGTTTGAGAAAAACATGCGTATGTGTCTTTTTATATAATGTATGTAAACTTCTGGTTTCAACTGTATGTCCGTAGGAGAGGAAAGTGAAGCCAGTGCTGACTGTCACGCCAAAGATGGCTGCCCTCCTATTATATAAATCTCACTTTAACTCCACCACCAGCCTATCACATTCCTAGTTCCACATCCAACCTCCATATCAAACCCTGTAATAAATCCTTGTCATGACCTCAATAAACCCAGCCTTTTTGAGGCCTAGTTCTGTACGGCCATTAATAATGCACTGGTGTAAATAATATGTGTGAGGTAAATTGTGTGGAAAACCGGATTGTAATCAAGCTATGATTTCTTCAATTGGACTGCAATGTCCTGGACCATACAACTTGTACCAGTCATGTGACTTATGCTGCCCCAGGACTACAGCCATATTGGCCAAAGCTGTGATATCACAGAGGCACATACCAGCATGTGGAAGCATGGCGACATAGCGATGACATCACAATGGCAGGTGCCAGAATGTGGAATCTATGACAGCGATGACATCACAATAGATGCCAGCTTGTGGAATCTTCATGACATAGTGATGACATCACAATGGCAGGTGGCTACATAAACAGGAGCGCAGCTCAGGTGCTTTGCACTCGCTCACTGCAGGTGAGAGGAGACACACGGGAGCTCACAAACCACAAGGAAGGCAAGAAGAATCGACTGGAGAATAGGGACAGGAGAAGCCAAGAAGAACAGAATAACCCGCTTCTTAGGCTTCACTGAGCCATGACAAGACTGACAGGATGGAAGCGGAGGAGGAGACCCAGGACCCAGTCACATCCACCTGACTGATGAGAAAGGTGAGAAATTATGTAGATTATGTAGCAGCATTACAACTATTCTCGTTACCCATAGCAACCAGTCAGAGCTCAGCTTTATTAAAGGGGTATTCCCATCTCCAAAATCCTCTCCCAATATGGAGTAGGTGTAATAATATTAGCAAATACATCCGATTAGAAATGTAGAATAGTTTTTCTGATTCGCTATGTCTCTTCCCTCATGTGCAGGCATTGCAGGACTTTAGCTATCCATGGTTACGACCAATGATATAGCGATAGTTAATTAGCTAGTTGCTAGTGGTCGTAACCATGGATACCTAAGGTCCTGCAATGCCTGCACACGAGGAAAGAGACATAGTGAATCAGAAAAACTATTCTACATTTCTAATTGGAGGCATTTGCTAATATTATTATTATTACTACACCTACTACATATTGGGATAGGATCTTGGAGATGGGAATACCCTTTTAATCTCTGATTGCTATGGGTAACTAGGAGAGTTTTTTGTTGCTCAGCTTTGATAAGGGGTGACAGTTTTTACTAGACTAAGTGGATATCATTGGTGCAACCAGTGCAGCTGCACAGGGGGCTGATAGGTTAGGGGGCCACTCACCTTCATTTTGTTAATTCTGTGTATTGCTGTAGCAGTGCTGTCCACGTATATATTGATGCCGTGAGGCAGGGGAGTACGTAGAAATAATGATGCCCCATAGCAGAAGTTATAGTTGGGGCCTCCCCCTTCAAAGAAAAAAAATGATATATGTCGGGGTCACAGAAGAGCATATCTCAATTTTCTAGCCTTTACATAGTAATTTTCCTCCTGCTGAAGTCCTCAATTCCTCTCTCATTGCCACCATAAAGTATGATGCCAACAGACGTGCCCCCCAAATACAGTATGATACCCCCATGGTGAATTCCTCCACCTTAGCCTCCACATGTACAGTAGGGTCATCAAACTGTGCGCCCCCCCTCAACTCCCAAGGAAAAGTAATGTGACCACAACACAGTGTGATCCCCCAACTGTGCCCCCCACACAGCCCTCTATGCAGTGTAATGGGCCTACATACAGTATAATGGCCCCACACTGTATAATAGTCCGCACTAGCCCTCCAAACAGTATAATGGACCCCACATAGGTCAAAGAGTAATACTCAGCTCACCCTTGAAGGATTCCCAGCGGGTTCCATATAACGAAGCACAGGATCCAGTCTCTGGCAGATGTAGAAGCAAGGTGAACGAATTGAAGTGAAGATCCAAATCCAGTATAAAAAAAAGTCTTTATTAGAACGATTGAAACAATGACATTGTTGTGACACACCATTAACGTGTAGTTGATTGAAAATATTGTTTCCCCGTCATTTTCTGTGGCCAAATATTTTCTTATTGATAAAGCTATATGATGAATTATTTTGTGTGAGTTAAACTTATGTTTTTATTGACAACAATTTGGAGAACACAAAAGATTTTGATTGTTTTTTAACTCATTGTTTAGGAGGAGGTATGGCAACTAAAATACGATCATTAAAGGGGTAAATGCTTCTTGTGGCGCTTATATTATGGGTTCAATAATTTAACATTTTTATATAGAGAATTGTTTAAATGCTACTTCTGCGTCTTAAATTTTTATACCATTAAAAACTGAAAGGTCATCGGATCCGGGCCCGTTTGCCCACCTGACAATAGGTCATCGGATCGGGGCGCATATGCCCACTGGTCAACAGGTCATCGGATCCAGTCCCGTTTTCCATCCGGAAAACAGGTCATCAGATCGGGGCCCATCTGTCCACCGGACAACAGGTCATCGAATCCGGGCCCGTCTGCCCACCGGACAACAGGTCATCGGATCGGGGCCCATCTGCCCACCGGACAACAGGTCATCGGACCGGGGCCCTTCTACCCACCGGACAATAGGCCATCGGATCCAGTCCCGTTTTCCCATAGGAAAACAGGTCATCGGATCGGGGCCCATCTGCCCACCGGACAACAGGTCATCAGACCGGGGCCCTTATGCCCACCGGACAATAGGCCATCGGATCCAGTCCCGTTTTCACATAGGAAAACAGGTCATCGGATCGGGGCCCATCTGTCCACGGGACAACAGGTCATCGGATCCGGGCCCGTTTGCCCACCTGACAATAGGTCATCGGATCGGGGCGCATATGCCCACTGGACAACAGGTCATCAGATCCAGTCCCTTTTTCCCACCGGAAAACAGGTCATCGGATCGGGGCCCATCTGTCCACCGGACAACAGGTTGTCGGATTGAAGCCCATCTGCCCACCGGACAATAGGTCATCGGATCCAGTCCCGTTTTCCAACCGGACAACAGGTCATCGGATCGGGGCCCATCTGTCCACCGGACAACAGGTTATCGGATCCGGGCCCGTCTGCCCACCGGACAACAGGTCATCGGATCAGGGTCCATCTGCTCACCGGACAACAGGTCATCGGATCGGGGCCCGTCTGCCCACCGGACAATAGGTCATCGGATCCAGTCCCGTTTTCCCACCTGAAAACAGGTCATCGGATCGGGGCCCATCTGCCCACCGGACAACAGGTCATCGGATCGGTGCCCATCTGTCCACCGGACAACAGGTTGCCTGATCGGGACCCATCTGCCCACCGGACAACAGGTCATCGGATCGGGGCCTATCTGTCCACTGGACAACAGGTCATCGGATCCAGTCCCGTTTTCCCACTTGAAAACAGGTCATCGGATCGGGGCCCATCTGTCCACCGGACAACAGGTCATCGGATCCGGTCCCGTCTGCCCACTGAACAACAGGTCATCGGATCGGGGCCCGTCTGCCCACCGGACAATAGGCCATCGGATCCAGTCCTGTTTTCCCACCGGACAATAGGTCATCGGATTGGGGTGCATATGCCCACTGGACAACAGGTCATCGGATCCAGTCCCGTTTTCCCACCGGAAAACAGTTCATCGGATTGGGGCCCATCTGTCCACCGGACAACAGGTCATCGGATCCGGGCCCATCTGCCCACCGGACAACAGGTCATCGGATCGGGGCCCGTCTGCCCACCGGACAATAGGCCATCGGATCCAGTCCCGTTTACCCACCGGAAAACAGGTCATCGGATCGGGGCCCATCTGCCCACTGGACAACAGGTCATCGGATCGGTGCCCATCTGTCCACCGGACAACAGGTTGCCTGATCGGGACCCATCTGCCCACCGGACAACAGGTCATCGGATCGGGGCCTATCTGTCCACTGGACAACAGGTCATCGGATCCAGTCCCGTTTTCCCACTTGAAAACAGGTCATCGGATCGGGGCCCATCTGTCCACTGGACAACAGGTCATCGGATCGGGGGCCCATCTGCCCACCGGACAACAGGTCATCGGATCGGGGGCCCATCTGCCCACCGGACAACAGGTCATCGGACCGGGGCCCTTCTGCCCACCGGACAATAGGCCATCGGATCCAGTCCCGTTTTCCCATAGGAAAACAGGTCATCGGATCGGGGCCCATCTGTCGACGGGACAACAGGTGATCGGATCCGGGCCCGTTTGCCCACCTGACAATAGGTCATCGGATCGGGGCGCATATGCCCACTGGACAACAGGTCATCGGATCCAGTCCCGCTTTCCCACCGGAAAACAGGTTATCGGATTGGGGCCTATCTGCCCACCGGACAACAGGTCATCGGAGCGGGGCCCGTCTGCCCACCGGACAATAGGCCATCGGATCCAGTCCCGTTTTCCCATCAGAAAACAGGTCATCGGATTGGGGCCCATCTGTCCACGGGACAACAGGTCATCGGATCCGTTTGACCACCTGACAATAGGTCATCGGATCGGGGCGCATATGCCCACTGGACAACAGGTCATCGGATCCAGTCCCGTTTTCCCACCGGAAAGCAGGTCATCGGATCGGGGCCCATCTGTCCACCGGACAACAGGTTGTCGGATCGGGGCCCATCTGCCCACCGGACAACAGGTCATCGGATCGGTGCCCGTCTGTCCACCGGACAACAGGTTGTCGGATCGGGACCCATCTGCCCACCGGACAACAGGTCATAGGCCCCGATCCGATCTGTCCACTGGACAACAGGTTGTCGGATTGGGACCCATCTGCCCACCGGAAAACAGGTCATCGGATTGGGGCCCATCTGCCCACCGGACAACAGGTCATCGGATCCGGGCCCTTCTGCCCACCGGACAACAGGTCATCGGATCGGGACCCATCTGCCCACCGGACAACAGGTCATCGGATCGGGGCCCGTCTGCCCACCGGACAATAGGCCATTGGATCCAGTCCCGTTTTCCCATGGGAAAACAGATCATAGAATTGGAGCCCATCTGTCCACGGGACAACAGGTCATCGGATCCGGGCCCGTTTGCCCACCTGACAATAGGTCATCGGATCGGGGCGCATATGCCCACTGGACCACAGGTCATCGGATCCTGTCCCGTTTTCCCACCGGAAAAGAGGTCATCGGATCGGGGCCCATCTGTCCACCGGACAACAGGTTGTCGGATTGAAGCCCATCTGCCCACCGGACAATAGGTCATCGGATCCAGTCCCGTTTTCCAACCGGACAACAGGTCATCGGATCCGGGCCCGTCTGCCCACCGGACAACAGGTCATTGGATCAGGGCCCATCTGCTCACCGGACAACAGGTCATCGGATCGGGGCCCGTCTGCCCACCGGACAATAGGCCATCGGTTCCAGTCCCGTTTACCCACCGGAAAACAGGTCATCGGATCGGGGCCCATCTGTCCACCGGACAACAGGTTGTCGCATCGGGACCCATCTGCCCACCGGACAACAGGTCATCGGATCGGTGCCCAACTGTCCACCGGACAACAGGTTGCCTGATCGGGACCCATCTGCCCACCGGACAACAGGTCATCGGATCGAGGCCTATCTGTTCACTGGACAATAGGTCATCGGATCCAGTCCCGTTTTCCCACTTGAAAACAGGTCATTGGATCGGGGCCCATCTGTCCACCGGACAACAAGTCATCGGAACCGGGCCCGTCTGCCCACCGGACAACAGGTCATCGGATCGGGGCCAATCTGCCCACCGGACAACAGGTCATCGGATCGGGGCCCGTCTGCCCATCGGACAACAGGTCATCGGATCGGGGCCCATCTGCCCACCGGACAACAGGTCATCGGACCGGGGCCCTTCTGCCCACCGGACAATAGGCCATCGGATCCAGTCCCGTTTTTCCATAGGAAAACAGGTCATCGGATCGGGGCCCTTCTGTCCACGGGACAACAGGTCATCGGATCCGGGCCCGTTTGCCCACCTGACAATAGGTCATCGGATCGGGGCCCATCTGTCCACCAGACAACAGGTTGTCGGAGTGAAGCCCATCTGCCCACCGGACAATAGGTCATCGGATCCAGTCCCGTTTTCCAACCGGACAACAGGTCATCGGATCGGGGCCCATCTGTCCACCGGACAACAGGTTATCGGGACGGGCCCGTCTGCACACCGGACAACAGGTCATCGGATCGGGGCCCATCTGCTCACCGGACAACAGGTCATCGGATCGGGGCCCGTCTGCCCACCGGACAATAGGTCATCGGATCCAGTCCCGTTTTCCCACCTGAAAACAGGTCATCGGATCGGGGCCCATCTGTCAACTGGACAACAGGTCATCAGATCCGGGCCCGTCTGCCCACTGGACAACAGGTCAGGCCCATCTGCCCACCGGACAACAGGTCATCGGATCGGGGCCCGTCTGTCCACCGGACAATAGGCCATCAAATCCAGTCCCGTTTTCCCACCGGAAAACAGTTCATCGGATCGGGGCCCATCTGTCCACCGGACAACAGGTCATCGGATCCAGGCCCGTTTGCCCACCTGACAATAGGTCATCAGATCGGGGTGCATATGCCGACTGGACAACAGGTCATCGGATCCAGTCCCGTTTTCCCACTGGAAAACCGGTCATCAGATCGGGGCCCATCTGTCCACCGGACAACAGGTCATCGGATCCGGGCCCGTCTGCCCACCGGACAATAGGTCATCGGACCGGGGCCCGTCTGCTCACCGGACAATAGGCCATCGGATCCAGTCCCGTTTTCCCATAGGAAAACAGGTCATCGGATCGGGGCCCATCTGTCCACGGGACAACAGGTCATCGGATCCGGGCCCGTTTGCCCACCTGACAATAGGTCATCGGATCGGGGCGCATATGCCCACTGGACAACAGGTCATCGGATCCAGTCCCGTTTTCCCAGCGGAAAACAGGTTATCGGATCGGAGCCCATCTGTCCACTGGACAACAGGTTGTCGGATTGAAGCCCATGCGCCCACCAGACAATAGGTCATCGGATCCAGTCCCGTTTTCCAACCGGACAACAGGTCATCAGATCGTGGCCCATCTGTCCACCAGACAACAGGTTATCGGATCCGGGCACGTCTGCCCACCGGACAACAGGTCATCGGATCAGGGCCCGTCTGCTCACCGGACAACAGGTCATCGGATCGGGGCCCGTCTGCCCACCGGACAATAGGTCATCGGATCCAGTCCCGTTTTCCCACCTGAAAACAGGTCATCGGATCGGGGCCCATCTGTCCACCGGACAACAGGTCATCGGATCCGGTCCCGTCTGCCCACTGGACAACAGGGCATCGGATCGGGGCCCGTCTGCCCACCGGACAATAGGCCATCGGATCCAGTCCCGTTTTCCCACCGGAAAACAGTTCATCGGATCGGGGCCCATCTGTCCACCGGACAACAGGTCATCGGATCCGGGCCCGTTTGCCCACCGGACAATAGGTCATCGCATCGGGGTGCATATGCCCACTGGACAACAGGTCATCGGATCCAGTCCCGTTTTCCCACCGGAAAACAGTTCATCGGATCGGGGCCCATCTGTCCACCGGACAACAGGTCATCGGATCCGGGCCCATCTGCCCACCGGACAACAGGTCATCGGATCGGGGCCCGTCTGCCCACCGGACAATAGGCCACCGGATCCAGTCCCGTTTACCCAGCGGAAAACAGGCCATCGGATCGGGGCCCATCTGTCCACGGGACAACAGTTCATCGGATCTGGGCCCGTTTGCCCGCCTGACAATAGGTCAACGGATCGGGGCGCGTATGCCCACTGAACAACAGGTCATCGGATCCAGTCCCTTTCTCCCACCGGAAAACAGGTCATCGGATCGGGGCCCATCTGTCCACCGGAAAACAGGTTGTCGGATCGGGGCCCATCTGCCAACCGGACAACAGGTCATCGGATCGGTGCCCGTCTGTCCACCGGACAACAGGTTGTCGGATCGGGACCCATCTGCCCACCGGACAACAGGTCATCGGATCGGGGCCTATCTGTCCACTGGACAACAGGTTGTCGGATTGGGACCCATCTGCCCACCGGAAAACAGGTCATCGGATTGGGGCCCATCTGCCCACCGGACAACAGGTCATCGGATCCGGGCCCTTCTGCCCACCGGACAACAGGTCATCGGATCGGGACCCATCTGCCCACCGGACAACAGGTCATCGGATCGGGGCCCGTCTGCCCACCGGACAATAGGCCATCGGATCCAGTCCCGTTTTCCCATGGGAAAACAGGTCATCGAATTGGAACCCATCTGTCCACGGGACAACAGGTCATCGGATCCGGGCCCGTTTGCCCACCTGACAATAGGTCATCGGATCGGGGCGCATATGCCCACTGGACCACAGGTCATCGGATCCAGTCCCGTTTTCCAACCGGACAACAGGTCATCGGATCGGGGCCCATCTGTCCACCGGACTACAGGTTATCGGATCCGGGCCCCTCTGCCCACCGGACAACAGGTCATTGGATCAGGGCCCATCTGCTCACCGGACAACAGGTCATCGGATATGGGCCCGTCTGCCCACCGGACAATAGGTCATCGGATCCAGTCACGTTTTCCCATCTGAAAACAAGTCATCGGATCGGGGCCAATCTGTCCACCGGGCAACAGGTCGTCGGATCCGGGCCCGTCTGCCCACTGGACAACAGATCATCGGATCGGGACCCATCTACCCACTGGACAACAGGTCATCGGATCGGGGCCCGTCTGCCCACCGGACAATAGGCCATCGGATCCAGTCCCGTTTTCCCACCGGAAAACAGGTCATCGGATCGGGGCACATAAGTCCACCGGACAACAGGTCATCGGATCCGGGCCCGTTTGCCCACCTGACAATAGGTCATCGGATCCGGGCTCTTATGCCCACTGGACAACAGGTCATCGGCTCCAGTCCCGTTTTCCCACCTGAAAACAGGTCATCGGATCGGGGCCCATCTGTCCACCGGACAACAGGTCATCGGAACCGGGCCCGTCTGCCCACCGAACAACAGGTCATCGGATCCAGTCCCGTTTTCCCACCGGAAAACAGGTCATCAGATCGGGGCCCATCTGTCCACCGGACAACAGATTGTCGGATTGAAGCCCATCTGCCCACCGGACAATAGGTCATCGGATCCAGTCCCGTTTTCCAACCGGACAACAAGTCATCGGATCGGGGCCCATATGTCCACCGGACAACAGGTCATCGAATCCAGGCCCGTTAGCCCAACTAACAATAGGTCATCGGATCGGGGCTCATACGCCCACTGGACAACAGGTCATCTGATCCAGTCCCGTTTTCCCACCTGAAAACAGCTCATCGGATCGGGGCCCATCTGCCCACCAGACAACAGGTCATCGGATCGGGGTCCATCTGCCCATGGGACAACAGGTCATCGGATCGGGGCCCGTCTGCCCACCGGACAATAGGCCATCGGATTCAGTCCCGTTTTCCCACCGGAAAACAGGTCATCGGATAGGGGCCCATCTGTCCACCGGACAACAGGTCATCGGATCCGGGCCCGTTTGCCCACCTGACATTAGGTCATCGGATCGGGGCGCTTATGCCCACTGGACAACAGGTCATCGGATCCAGTCCCGTTTTCCCACCTGAAAATAGGTCATCGGATCGGGGCCTATCTCTCCATCGGACAACAGGTCATCGGATTCAGTCCCGTTTTCCCGCCGGACAACAGGTCATCGGATCGGGAACCATCTGCCCACCGGACAACAGGTCATCAGATCGGGGCCCGTCTGCCCGCAAGACAATAGGCCATCGGATCCAGTCCCTTTTTCCCATCGGAAAACAGGTCATCGGATTGGGGCCCATCTGTCCCCGGGACAACAGGTCATCGGATCCGGGCCCGTTTGCTCACTTGACATTAGGTCATCGGATCGGGGCGCATATGCCCACTGGAGAACAGTTCATCGGATCCAGTCCCGTTTTCCCAATGGAAAACAGGTCATCGGATCGGGGCCCATCTGTCCACCGGACAACAGGTTATCGGATCAGGACCCGTCTGCCCACCAAACAACAGGTCATTGGATCAGGGCCCATCTGCTCACCGGACAACAGGTCATCGGATCGGGGCCTGTCTGCCCACCGAACAAAATAGGTCATCGGATCCAGTCCCGTTTTCCCATCTGAAAACAGGTCATCGGATCGGGGCTCATCTGTCCACCGGACAACAGGTCATCGGATCCGGGCCCGTTTGCCCACCTGACAATAGGTCATCGGATGGCGGCTCATATGCCCACTGAACAACAGGTCTTCGGATCCAGTCCCGTTTTCCTACCTGAAAACAGGTCATCGGATCAGGGCCCATCTGTCCACCGGACAACAGGTCATCGGAACCGGGCCCTTCTGACCACCGGACAACAGGTCATTGGATTGGGGCCCATCTGCCCACCGGACAACAGGTTATCGGATCGGGGCCCGTCTGCCCACCGGACAATAGGCCATCGGATCCAGTCCCGTTTACTCACCGGAAAACAGGTCATCGGATCGAGGCCCATCTGTCCACGTGACAACAGGTCATCGGATCCGGGCCCGTTTGCCCACCTGACAATAGGTCATCGGATCGGGGAGCATATGCCCACTGTACAACAGGTCATCGGATCCAGTCCCGTTTTCCCACCGGACAACAGGTCATCGAATCGGGACCCATCTGCCCACCGGACAACAGGTCATCGGATCGGGGCCCGTCTACCCGCCAGACAATAGGCCATCGGATCCAGACCCGTTTTCCCATCGGAAAACAGGTCATCGGATCGGGGCCCATCTGTCCATGGGACAATAGGTCATCGGATCCGGGCCCGTTTGCCCACCTGACAATAGGTCATCGGATCCAGTCCCGTTTTCCAACCGGACAACAGGTCATCGGATCGGGGCCCATCTGTCCACCAGACAACAGGTTATCGGATCCGGGCCCGTCTGCCCTCCGGACAACAGGTCATCGGATCGGGGCCCATCTGTCCACCGGACAACAGTTAATCGGATCCGGTCCCGTCTACCCACTGGAGAACAGGTCATCGGATCGGGGCCCGTCTGCCCACCAGACAAAAGGCCATCGGATCCAGTCCCGTTTTACCACCGGAAAACAGTTCATCGGATCGGAGCCCATCTGCCCACCTGACAATCGGTCATCGGAACCGGGCCCGTCTGCCCACCGGACAGCAGGTCATCGGATCCAGTCCCGTTTTCCCACCGAAAAACAGGTCATCAGATCGGGCCCGTCTGCCCACCGGACAATAGGCCATCGGATCCAGTCCCGTGTTCCCATAGGAAAACAGGTCATCGGATCGGGGCCCATCTGTCCACGGGACAACAGGTCATCGGATCCAGTCCCGTTTTCCCACCGGAAAACAGGTCATCGTCCCGTTTTCCCACCGGAAAACAGGTCATCAGATCGGGCCCATCTGTCCACCGGACAACAGGTCATCGGACCGGGGCCCATCTGTCCACCGGACAACAGGTCATCGGATCCAGTCCCGTTTTCCCACCGGAAAACAGGTCATCGGATCGGGAACCATCTGTCCACCGGACAACAGGTTGTCGGATTGAAGCCCATCTGCCCACTGGACAATAGGTAATCGGATCCAGTCCCGTTTTCCAACCGGACAACAAGTCATCGGATCGGGGCCCTTCTGTCCACCAGACAACAGGTTATCGGATCCAGGCCCGTCTGCCCACCGGACAACAGGTCATCGGATCAGGGCCCATGTGCTCACCGGACAACAGGTCATCGGATCGGGGCCCGTCTGCCCACCGGACAATAGGTCATCGGATCCAGTCCTGTTTTCCCACCGGAAAACAGGTCATCGGATCGGGGCCCATCTGTCCACCGGACAACAGGTCATCGGATCCGGTCCCGTCTACTCACTGGACAACAGGTCATCGGATCCGGTCCCGTCTGCCCACTGGACAACAGGGCATCGGATCGGGGCCAGTCTGCCCACCGGACAATAGGCCATCGGATCCAGTCCCGTTTTCCCACCGGAAAACAGTTCATCGGATCGGGGCCCATCTGTCCACCGGACAACAGGTCATCGGATCCGGGCCCGTTTGCCCACCTGACAATAGGTCATCGGATCGTGGTGCATATGCCCACTGGACAACAGGTCTTCGGATCCAGTCCCGTTTTCCCACCAGAAAACAGGTCATCGGATCGGGGCCCATCTGTCCACGGGACAACAGGTCATCGGATCCAGTCCCGTTTTCCCACCGGAAAACAGGTCATCGTCCCGTTTTCCCACCGAAAAACAGGTCATTAGATCGGGCCCATCTGTCCACCGGACAACAGGTAATCGGACCGGGGCCCATCTGTCCACCGGACAACAGGTCATCGGATCCAGTCCCGTTTTCCCACAGGAAAACAGGTCATCGGATCGGGGCCCATCTGTCCACCGGACAACAGGTTGTCGGATTGAAGCCCATCTGCCCACTGGACAATAGGTAATCGGATCCAGTCCCGTTTTCCAACCGGACAACAAGTCATCGGATCGGGGCCCATCTGTCCACCAGACAACAGGTTATCGGATCCGGGCCCGTCTGCCCACCAGACAACAGGTCATCGGATCGGGGCCCGTCTGCCCACCGGACAATAGGTCATCGGATCCAGTCCCGTTTTCCCACCGGAAAACAGGTCATCGGATCGGGGCCCATCTGTCCACCGGACAACAGGTCATCGGATCCGGTCCCGTCTACCCACTGGACAACAGGTCATCGGATCCGGTCCCGTCTGCCCACTGGACAACAGGGCATCGGATCGGGGCCAGTCTGCCTACCGGACAATAGGCCATCGGATCCAGTCCCGTTTTCCCACCGGAAAACAGTTCATCGGATCGGGGCCCATCTGTCCACCGGACAACAGGTCATCGGATCCGGGCCCGTTTGCCCACCTGACAATAGGTCATCGGATCGTGGTGCATATGCCCACTGGACAACAGGTCTTCGGATCCAGTCCCGTTTTCCCACCAGAAAACAGGTCATCGGATCGGGGCCCATCTGTCCGCCAGACAACAGGTCATCGGATTGGGGCCCATCTGCCCACCGGACAACAGGTCATCGGATCGGGGCCCGTCTGCCCACTGGACAATAGGCCATCGGATCCAGTCCCGTTTTCCCACCGGACAACAGGTCATTGGATCGGGACCCATCTGCCCACCGGACAACAGGTCATCGGATCGGGGCCCGTCTGCCCGCGAGACAATAGGCCATCGGTTCCAGTTCCGCTTTCCCATCGGAAAACAGGTCATCGGATTGGGGCCCATCTGTCCACGGGATAACAGGTCATCGGATCCAGGCCCGTTTGCCCACCTGACAATAGGTCATCGGATCGGGGTGCATATGCCCACTGGACAACAGTTCATCGGATCCAGTAACGTTTTCCCACCGGAAAATAGCTCATCGGATCTGGGCCCATCTGTCCACCGGACAACAGGTTGTCGGATTGAAGCCCATCTGCCCACCGGACAATAGGTCATCGGATCCAGTCCCGTTTTACAACCGGGCAACAGGTCATCGGATCGGGGCACATCTGTCCACCGGACAACAGGTTAGCGGATCAGGGCCCGTCTGCCCACCGGACAACAGGTCATTGGATATTTGATCAGGGCCCATCTGCTCACCGGACAACAGGTCATTGGATCGGGGCCCGTCTGCCCACCGGACAATAGGTCATCGGATCCAGTCCCGTTTTCCCATCTGAAAACAGGTCATCGGATCGGGGCCCATATGTCCACCAGACAACAGGTCATCGGATCCGGGCCCGTCTGCCCACTGGACAACAGGCCATCGAGTCGGGACCCATCTGCCCACTGGACAACAGGTCATCGGATCGGGGCCCGTCTGCCCAACGGACAATAGGCCATCAGATCCAGTCCCGTTTTCCCATCGGAAAACAGGTCATCGGATCGGGGCCCATATGTCCACTGGACAACAGGTTGTCGGACTGAAGCCCATCTGCCCACCGGACAAGAGGTCATCGGATCCAGTCCCGTTTTCCAACCGGACAACAGGTCATCGGATAGGGGCCCATCTGTCCACCGGACAACAGGTTATCGGATCAGGGCCCGTCTGCCCACCGGACAACAGGTCATTGGATCAGGGCCCATCTGCTCACCGGACAACAGGTCATCGGATTGGGGCCCATCTGTCCACGGGATAACAGGTCATCGGATCCGGGCCCGTTTGCCCACCTGACAATAGGTCATCGGATCGGGGTGCATATGCCCACTGGACAACAGTTCATCGGATTCAGTAACGTTTTCCCACTGGAAAATAGCTCATCGGATCTGGGCCCATCTGTCCACCGGACAACAGGTTGTCGGATTGAAGCCCATCTGCCCACCGGACAATAGGTCATCGGATCCAGTCCCGTTTTACAACCGGGCAACAGGTCATTGGATCGGGGCACATTTGTCCACCGGACAACAGGTTAGCGGATCAGGGCCCGTCTGCCCACCGGACAACAGGTCATTGGATATTTGATCAGGGCCCATCTGCTCACTGGACAACAGGTCATTGGATCGGGGCCCGTCTGCCCACCGAACAATAGGTCATCGGATCCAGTCCCGTTTTCCCATCTGAAAACAGGTCATCGGATCGGGGCCCATATGTCCACCAGACAACAGGTCATCGGATCCGGGCCCGTCTGCCCACTGGACAACAGGCCATCGAGTCGGGACCCATCTGCCCACTGGACAACAGGTCATCGGATCGGGGCCCGTCTGCCCACCGGACAATAGGCCATCAGATCCAGTCCCGTTTTCCCATCGGAAAACAGGTCATCGGATCGGGGCCCATATGTCCACTGGACAACAGGTTGTCGGACTGAAGCCCATCTGCCCACCGGACAAGAGGTCATCGGATCCAGTCCCGTTTTCCAACCGGACAACAGGTCATCGGATAGGGGCCCATCTGTCCACCGGACAAAAGGTTATCGGATCAGGGCCCGTCTGCCCACCGGACAACAGGTCATTGGATCAGGGCCCATCTGCTCACCGGACAACAGGTCATTGGATCGGGGCCCGTCTGCCCACCGGACAATAGGTCATCGGATCCAGTCCCGTTTTCCCATCTGAAAACAGGTCATCGGATCGGGGCCCATCTGTCCACTGGACAACAGGTCATCGGGTCGGGACCCAGCGGCCCACTGGGTCGGGACCCAGCGGCCCACTGGACAACAGGTCATCGGATCGGGGCCCGTCTGCCCACCGGACAATAGGCCATCAGATCCAGTCCCGTTTTCCCATCGGAAAACAGGTCATCGGATCGGGACCCATCTGCCCACTGGACAACATGTCATCGGATCGGGGCCCGTCTGCCCGCCAGACAATGGGCCATCGGATCCAGTCCCGTTTTCCCATCAGAAAACAGGTCATCGGATCGGGGTCCATCTGTCCAACAGGTCATCGGAACCGGGCCCGTTTGCCCACCTGACAATAGGTCATCGGATCGGGGCGCATATGCCCACTGGACAACAGGTCATCGGATCCAGTCCCGTTTTCACACCTGAAAACAGGTCATCGGATCGGAGCCCATCTCTCCACCGGACAACAGGTCATCGGATCCGGGCCCGTCTTCCCACGGGACAACAGGTCATCGGATCGGGACCCATCTGCCCACCGGACAAAAGGTCATCGGATCGGGGCCCGTCTGCCCACCGGACAATAGCCCATCGGAAAACAGGTCATCGGATTGGGTCCCATCTGTCCACGGGACCACAGGTCATCGGATCCGGGCTCGTTTGCCCACCTAAAAATAGGTCATCGGATCGGGGCGCATATGCCCACTGGACAACAGGAACAGGTCATCGGATCCAGTCCCGTTTTCCCACCGGAAAACAGGTCATCGGATCGGGGACCATCTGTCCACCGGACAACAGGTCATCGGATCTGGGCCCATCTGCCCACTGGACAACAGGTCATCGGGTCGGGACCCATCGGCCCACTGGACAACAGGTCATCGGATCGGGGCCCGTCTGCCCACCAGACAACAGGTCATTGGATCAGGGCCCATCTGCTCACCGGACAACAGGTCATCGGATCGGGGCCCGTCTGCCCACCGGACAATAGGTCATCGGATCCAGTCCCGTTTTCCCATCTGAAAACAGGTCATCGGATCGGGGCCCATCTGTCCACTGGACAACAGGTCATCGGATCTGGGCCCATCTGCCCACTGGACAACAGGTCATCGGGTCGGGACCCATCGGCCCACTGGACAATAGGTCATCGGATCGGGGCCCGTCTGCCCACCGGACAATAGGCCATCAGATCCAGTCCCGTTTTCCCATCGGAAAACAGATCATCGGATCGGGGCTCATATGCCCACCGGACAACAGATCATCGGATCGGGGGCCCGTCTGCCCGCCAGACTATGGGCCATCGGATCCAGTCCCGTTTTCCCATCAGAAAACAGGTCATCGGATCGGGGTCCATCTGTCCACGGGCCAACAGGTCATCGGATCCGGGCCCGTTTGCCCACCTGACAATAGGTCATCGGATCCAGTCCTGTTTTCCAACCGGACAACAGGTCATCGGATCGGGGCCCATCTGTCCACCGGACAACAGGATATCGGATCCGGGCCCGTCTGCCCACCGGACAACAGGTCATTGGATCAGGGCCCATCTGCTCACCTGACAATAGGTCATCGGATCAGGGCCAATCTGCCCACCGGACAACAGGTCATCGGGTCGGGACCCAGCGGCCCACTGGACAACAGGTCATCGGATCGGGGCCCGTCTGCCCACCGGACAATAGGCCATCAGATCCAGTCCCGTTTTCCCATCGGAAAACAGTTCATCGTATCGGGACCCATCTGCCCACTGGACAACATGTCATCGGATCGGGGCCCGTCTGCCCGCCAGACAATGGGCCATCGGATCCAGTCCCGTTTTCCCATCAGAAAACAGGTCATCGGATCGGGGTCCATCTGTCCACGGGCCAACAGGTCATCGGATCCGGGCCCGTTTGCCCACCTGACAATAGGTCATCAGATCGGGGCGCATATGCCCACTGGACAACAGGTCATCGGATCCAGTCCCGTTTTCCCACCTGAAAACAGGTCATCGGATCGGAGCCCATCTCTCCACCGGACAACAGGTCATCGGATCCGGGCCCGTCTTCCCACCGGACAACAGGTCATCGGATCGGGACCCATCTGCCCACCGGACAACAGGTCATCGGATCGCGGCCCGTCTGCCCACCGGACAATAGCCCATCGGAAAACAGGTCATCGGATTGGGTCCCATCTGTCCACGGGACAACAGGTCATCGGATCCGGGCTCGTTTGCCCACCTGAAAATAGGTCATCGGATCGGGGCGCATATGCCCACTGGACAACAGGAACAGGTCATCGGATCCAGTCCCGTTTTCCCACCGGAAAACAGGTCATCGGATCTGGGCCCATCTGCCCACCGGACAACAGGTCATCGGATCTGGGCCCATCTGCCCACTGGACAACAGGTCATCGGGTCGGGACCCATCGGCCCACTGGACAACAGGTCATCGGATCGGGGCCCGTCTGCCCACCAGAGAACAGGTCATTGGATCAGGGCCCATCTGCTCACCGGACAACAGGTCATCGGATCGGGGCCCGTCTGCCCACCGGACAATAGGTCATCGGATCCAGTCCCGTTTTCCCATCTGAAAACAGGTCATCGGATCGGGGACAATCTGTCCACCGGACAACAGGTCATCGGATCTGGGCCCATCTGCCCACTGGACAACAGGTCATCGGGTCGGGACCCATCGGCCCACTGGACAATAGGTCATCGGATCGGGGCCCGTCTGCCCACCGGACAATAGGCCATCAGATCCAGTCCCGTTTTCCCATCGGAAAACAGGTCATCGGATCGGGGCCCATATGTCCACCGGACAACAGGTCATCGGATTTGGGCCCGTTTGCCCACCTGACAATAGGTCATCGGATCGGGGCTCATATGCCCACCGGACAACAGAACATCGGATCGGGGCCCGTCTGCCCGCCAGACAATGGGCCATCGGATCCAGTCCCGTTTTCCCATTAGAAAACAGGTCATCGGATCGGGACCCATCTGCCCACTGGACAACATGTCATCGGATCGGGGCCCGTCTGCCCGCCAGACAATGGGCCATCGGATCCAGTCCCGTTTTCCCATCAGAAAACAGGTCATCGGATCGGGGTCCATCTGTCCACGGGCCAACAGGTCATCGGATCCGGGCCCGTTTGCCCACCTGACAATATGTCATCGGATCCAGTCCCGTTTACCAACCGGACAACAGGTCATCGGATCGGGGCCCATCTGTCCACCGGACAACAGGATATCGGATCCGGGCCCGTCTGCCCACCGGACAACAGGTCATTGGATCAGGGCCCATCTGCTCACCTGACAATAGGTCATCGGATCGGGGCCAATCTGCCCACCGGACAACAGGTCATCGGATCGGGGCCCGTCTGCCCATCGGACAACAGGTCATCGGATTGGGGCCCATCTGCCCACCGGACAACAGGTCATCGGACCGGGGCCCTTCTGCCCACCGGACAATAGGCCATCGGATCCAGTCCCGTTTTCCCATAGGAAAACAGGTCATCGGATCGGGGCCCTTCTGTCCACGGGACAACAGGTCATCGGATCCGGGCCCGTTTGCCCACATGACAATAGGTCATCGGATCGGGGCGCATATGCCCACTGGACAACAGGTCATCGGATCCAGTCCCTTTTTCCCACCGGAAAACAGGTCATCGGATCGGGGCCCATCTGTCCACCGGACAACAGGTTGTCGGAGTGAAGCCCATCTGCCCACCGGACAATAGGTCATCGGATCTAATCCCGTTTTCCAACCGGACAACAGGTCATCGGATCGGGGCCCATCTGTCCACCGGACAACAGGTTATCGGATCCGGGCCCGTCTGCACACCAGACAACAGGTCATCGGATCGGGGCCCATCTGCTCACCGGACAACAGGTCATCGGATCGGGGCCCGTCTGCCCACCGGACAATAGGTCATCGGATCCAGTCCCGTTTTCCCACCTGAAAACAGGTCATCGGATCGGGGCCCATCTGTCAACTGGACAACAGGTCATCAGATCCGGGCCCGTCTGCCCACTGGACAACAGGTCATCGGATCAGGGCCCATCTGCCCACCGGACAACAGGTCATCGGATCGGGGCCCGTCTGTCCACCGGACAATAGGCCATCAAATCCAGTCCCGTTTTCCCACCGGAAAACAGTTCATCGGATCGGGGCCCATCTGTCCACCGGACAACAGGTCATCGGATCCAGGCCCGTTTGCCCACCTGACAATAGGTCATCAGATCGGGGTGCATATGCCCACTGGACAACAGGTCATCGGATCCAGTCCCGTTTTCCCACTGGAAAACCGGTCATCAGATCGGGGCCCATCTGTCCACCGGACAACAGGTCATCGGATCCGGGCCCGTCTGCCCACCGGACAACAGGTCATCGGACCGGGGCCCGTCTGCTCACCGGACAATAGGCCATCGGATCCAGTCCCGTTTACCCACTGGAAAACAGGTCATCGGATCGGGGCCCATCTGTCCACGGTCCAACAGGTCATCGGATCTGGGCCCGTTTGTCCGCCTGACAATAGGTCATCAGATCGGGGCACATATGCCTATTGAACAACAGGTCATCGGATCCAGTCCCGCTTTTCCACCGGAAAACAGGTCATCGGATTGGGGCCCATCTGCCCACCGGACAACAGGTCATCGGATCGGGGCCCGTCTGCCCACCGGACAATAGGCCATCGGATCCAGTCCTGTTTTCCCACCGGACAACAGGTCATCGGATCGGGACCCATCTGCCCACCGGACAACAGGTCATCGGATCGGGGCCCGTCTGCCCGCGAGACAATAGGCCATCGGTTCCAGTTCCGCTTTCCCATCGGAAAACAGGTCATCGGATTGGGGCCCATCTGTCCACGGGATAACAGGTCATCGGATCCGGGCCCGTTTGCCCACCTGACAATAGGTCATAGGATCGGGGTGCATATGCCCACTGGACAACAGTTCATCGGATCCAGTAACGTTTTCCCACCGGAAAATAGCTCATCGGATCTGGGCCCATCTGTCCACCGGACAACAGGTTGTCGGATTGAAGCCCATCTGCCCACCGGACAATAGGTCATCGGATCCAGTCCCGTTTTACAACCGGGCAACAGGTCATCGGATCGGGGCACATCTGTCCACCGGACAACAGGTTAGCGGATCAGGGCCCGTCTGCCCAACGGACAACAGGTCATTGGATATTTGATCAGGGCCCATCTGCTCACCGGACAACAGGTCATTGGATCGGGGCCCGTCTGCCCACCGGACAATAGGTCATCGGATCCAGTCCCGTTTTCCCATCTGAAAACAGGTCATCGGATCGGGGCCCATATGTCCACCAGACAACAGGTCATTGGATCCGGGCCCGTCTGCCCACTGGACAACAGGCCATCGAGTCGGGACCCATCTGCCCACTGGACAACAGGTCATCGGATCGGGGCCCGTCTGCCCACTGGATAACAGGTCATCGAGTCAGGACCCATCTGCCCACTGGACAACAGGTCATCGGATCGGGGCCCGTCTGCCCACCGGACAATAGGCCATCAGATCCAGTCCCGTTTTCCCATCGGAAAACAGGTCATCGGATCGGGGCCCATATGTCCACTGGACAACAGGTTGTCGGACTGAAGGCCATCTGCCCACCGGACAAGAGGTCATCGGATCCAGTCCCGTTTTCCAACCGGACAACAGGTCATCGGATAGGGGCCCATCTGTCCACCGGACAACAGGTTATCGGATCAGGGCCCGTCTGCCCACCGGACAACAGGTCATTGGATCAGGGCCCATCTGCTCACCGGACAACAGGTCATCGGATCGGGGCCCGTCTGCCCACCGGACAATAGGTCATCGGATCCAGTCCCGTTTTCCCATCTGAAAACAGGTCATCGGATCGGGGCCCATCTGTCCACTGGACAACAGGTCATCGGGTCGGGACCCAGCGGCCCACTGGACAACAGGTCATCGGGTCGGGACCCATCGGCCCACTGGACAATAGGTCATCGGATCGGGGCCCGTCTGCCCACCGGACAATAGGCCATCAGATCCAGTCCCGTTTTCCCATCGGAAAACAGGTCATCGGATCGGGGCTCATATGCCCACCGGACAACAGATCATCGGATCGGGGGCCCGTCTGCCCGCCAGACTATGGGCCATCGGATCCAGTCCCGTTTTCCCATCAGAAAACAGGTCATCGGATCGGGGTCCATCTGTCCACGGGCCAACAGGTCATCGGATCCGGGCCCGTTTGCCCACCTGACAATAGGTCATCGGATCCAGTCCTGTTTTCCAACCGGACAACAGGTCATCGGATCGGGGCCCATCTGTCCACCGGACAACAGGATATCGGATCCGGGCCCGTCTGCCCACCGGACAACAGGTCATTGGATCAGGGCCCATCTGCTCACCTGACAATAGGTCATCGGATCAGGGCCAATCTGCCCACCGGACAACAGGTCATCGGGTCGGGACCCAGCGGCCCACTGGACAACAGGTCATCGGATCGGGGCCCGTCTGCCCACCGGACAATAGGCCATCAGATCCAGTCCCGTTTTCCCATCGGAAAACAGTTCATCGTATCGGGACCCATCTGCCCACTGGACAACATGTCATCGGATCGGGGCCCGTCTGCCCGCCAGACAATGGGCCATCGGATCCAGTCCCGTTTTCCCATCAGAAAACAGGTCATCGGATCGGGGTCCATCTGTCCACGGGCCAACAGGTCATCGGATCCGGGCCCGTTTGCCCACCTGACAATAGGTCATCAGATCGGGGCGCATATGCCCACTGGACAACAGGTCATCGGATCCAGTCCCGTTTTCCCACCTGAAAACAGGTCATCGGATCGGAGCCCATCTCTCCACCGGACAACAGGTCATCGGATCCGGGCCCGTCTTCCCACCGGACAACAGGTCATCGGATCGGGACCCATCTGCCCACCGGACAACAGGTCATCGGATCGCGGCCCGTCTGCCCACCGGACAATAGCCCATCGGAAAACAGGTCATCGGATTGGGTCCCATCTGTCCACGGGACAACAGGTCATCGGATCCGGGCTCGTTTGCCCACCTGAAAATAGGTCATCGGATCGGGGCGCATATGCCCACTGGACAACAGGAACAGGTCATCGGATCCAGTCCCGTTTTCCCACCGGAAAACAGGTCATCGGATCTGGGCCCATCTGCCCACCGGACAACAGGTCATCGGATCTGGGCCCATCTGCCCACTGGACAACAGGTCATCGGGTCGGGACCCATCGGCCCACTGGACAACAGGTCATCGGATCGGGGCCCGTCTGCCCACCAGAGAACAGGTCATTGGATCAGGGCCCATCTGCTCACCGGACAACAGGTCATCGGATCGGGGCCCGTCTGCCCACCGGACAATAGGTCATCGGATCCAGTCCCGTTTTCCCATCTGAAAACAGGTCATCGGATCGGGGACAATCTGTCCACCGGACAACAGGTCATCGGATCTGGGCCCATCTGCCCACTGGACAACAGGTCATCGGGTCGGGACCCATCGGCCCACTGGACAATAGGTCATCGGATCGGGGCCCGTCTGCCCACCGGACAATAGGCCATCAGATCCAGTCCCGTTTTCCCATCGGAAAACAGGTCATCGGATCGGGGCCCATATGTCCACCGGACAACAGGTCATCGGATTTGGGCCCGTTTGCCCACCTGACAATAGGTCATCGGATCGGGGCTCATATGCCCACCGGACAACAGAACATCGGATCGGGGCCCGTCTGCCCGCCAGACAATGGGCCATCGGATCCAGTCCCGTTTTCCCATTAGAAAACAGGTCATCGGATCGGGACCCATCTGCCCACTGGACAACATGTCATCGGATCGGGGCCCGTCTGCCCGCCAGACAATGGGCCATCGGATCCAGTCCCGTTTTCCCATCAGAAAACAGGTCATCGGATCGGGGTCCATCTGTCCACGGGCCAACAGGTCATCGGATCCGGGCCCGTTTGCCCACCTGACAATATGTCATCGGATCCAGTCCCGTTTACCAACCGGACAACAGGTCATCGGATCGGGGCCCATCTGTCCACCGGACAACAGGATATCGGATCCGGGCCCGTCTGCCCACCGGACAACAGGTCATTGGATCAGGGCCCATCTGCTCACCTGACAATAGGTCATCGGATCGGGGCCAATCTGCCCACCGGACAACAGGTCATCGGATCGGGGCCCGTCTGCCCATCGGACAACAGGTCATCGGATTGGGGCCCATCTGCCCACCGGACAACAGGTCATCGGACCGGGGCCCTTCTGCCCACCGGACAATAGGCCATCGGATCCAGTCCCGTTTTCCCATAGGAAAACAGGTCATCGGATCGGGGCCCTTCTGTCCACGGGACAACAGGTCATCGGATCCGGGCCCGTTTGCCCACATGACAATAGGTCATCGGATCGGGGCGCATATGCCCACTGGACAACAGGTCATCGGATCCAGTCCCTTTTTCCCACCGGAAAACAGGTCATCGGATCGGGGCCCATCTGTCCACCGGACAACAGGTTGTCGGAGTGAAGCCCATCTGCCCACCGGACAATAGGTCATCGGATCTAATCCCGTTTTCCAACCGGACAACAGGTCATCGGATCGGGGCCCATCTGTCCACCGGACAACAGGTTATCGGATCCGGGCCCGTCTGCACACCAGACAACAGGTCATCGGATCGGGGCCCATCTGCTCACCGGACAACAGGTCATCGGATCGGGGCCCGTCTGCCCACCGGACAATAGGTCATCGGATCCAGTCCCGTTTTCCCACCTGAAAACAGGTCATCGGATCGGGGCCCATCTGTCAACTGGACAACAGGTCATCAGATCCGGGCCCGTCTGCCCACTGGACAACAGGTCATCGGATCAGGGCCCATCTGCCCACCGGACAACAGGTCATCGGATCGGGGCCCGTCTGTCCACCGGACAATAGGCCATCAAATCCAGTCCCGTTTTCCCACCGGAAAACAGTTCATCGGATCGGGGCCCATCTGTCCACCGGACAACAGGTCATCGGATCCAGGCCCGTTTGCCCACCTGACAATAGGTCATCAGATCGGGGTGCATATGCCCACTGGACAACAGGTCATCGGATCCAGTCCCGTTTTCCCACTGGAAAACCGGTCATCAGATCGGGGCCCATCTGTCCACCGGACAACAGGTCATCGGATCCGGGCCCGTCTGCCCACCGGACAACAGGTCATCGGACCGGGGCCCGTCTGCTCACCGGACAATAGGCCATCGGATCCAGTCCCGTTTACCCACTGGAAAACAGGTCATCGGATCGGGGCCCATCTGTCCACGGTCCAACAGGTCATCGGATCTGGGCCCGTTTGTCCGCCTGACAATAGGTCATCAGATCGGGGCACATATGCCTATTGAACAACAGGTCATCGGATCCAGTCCCGCTTTTCCACCGGAAAACAGGTCATCGGATTGGGGCCCATCTGCCCACCGGACAACAGGTCATCGGATCGGGGCCCGTCTGCCCACCGGACAATAGGCCATCGGATCCAGTCCTGTTTTCCCACCGGACAACAGGTCATCGGATCGGGACCCATCTGCCCACCGGACAACAGGTCATCGGATCGGGGCCCGTCTGCCCGCGAGACAATAGGCCATCGGTTCCAGTTCCGCTTTCCCATCGGAAAACAGGTCATCGGATTGGGGCCCATCTGTCCACGGGATAACAGGTCATCGGATCCGGGCCCGTTTGCCCACCTGACAATAGGTCATAGGATCGGGGTGCATATGCCCACTGGACAACAGTTCATCGGATCCAGTAACGTTTTCCCACCGGAAAATAGCTCATCGGATCTGGGCCCATCTGTCCACCGGACAACAGGTTGTCGGATTGAAGCCCATCTGCCCACCGGACAATAGGTCATCGGATCCAGTCCCGTTTTACAACCGGGCAACAGGTCATCGGATCGGGGCACATCTGTCCACCGGACAACAGGTTAGCGGATCAGGGCCCGTCTGCCCAACGGACAACAGGTCATTGGATATTTGATCAGGGCCCATCTGCTCACCGGACAACAGGTCATTGGATCGGGGCCCGTCTGCCCACCGGACAATAGGTCATCGGATCCAGTCCCGTTTTCCCATCTGAAAACAGGTCATCGGATCGGGGCCCATATGTCCACCAGACAACAGGTCATTGGATCCGGGCCCGTCTGCCCACTGGACAACAGGCCATCGAGTCGGGACCCATCTGCCCACTGGATAACAGGTCATCGGATCGGGGCCCGTCTGCCCACTGGATAACAGGTCATCGAGTCAGGACCCATCTGCCCACTGGACAACAGGTCATCGGATCGGGGCCCGTCTGCCCACCGGACAATAGGCCATCAGATCCAGTCCCGTTTTCCCATCGGAAAACAGGTCATCGGATCGGGGCCCATATGTCCACCGGACAACAGGTCATCGGATCCGGGCCCGTTTGCCCACCTGACAATAGGTGATCGGATCGGGGCTCATATGCCCACTGGACAACAGGTCATCGGATCCAGTCCCGTTTTCCCACCTGAAAGCAGGTCATCGGATCGGGGCCCATCTGTCCACGTGACAACAGGTCATCGGATGCGGGACCGTTTGCCCACCTGACAATAGGTCATCGGATCGGGGCGCATATGCCCACTGGACAACAGGTCATCGGATCCAGTCCCGTTTTCCCACTGGACAACAGGTCATCGGATCGGGACCCATCTGCCCACCGGACAACAGGTCATCGGATCGGGGCCCGTCTGCCCGCCAGACAATAGGCCATCGGATCCAGTCCCGTTTTCCCATCGGAAAACAGGTCATTGGATCGGGTCCCATCTGTCCACGGGACAACAGGTCATTGGATCCGGGCCCGTTTACCCACCTTAGAATAGGTCATCGGATCGGGGCGCATATGCCCACTGGACAACAGGTCATCGGATCCAGTCCCGTTTTCCCACCGGAAAACAGCTCATCGGATCGGGGCCCATCTGTCCACCGGACAACAGGTTGTCGGATTGAAGCCCATCTGCCCACCGGACAATAGGTCATCGGATCCAGTCCCGTTTTCCAACCGGACAACAGGTCATCGGATCGGGGCCCATCTGTCCACCAGACAACAGGTTATCGGATCCGGGCCCGTCTGCCCACCGGACAACAGGTCATCGGATCAGGGCCTATCTGCTCACCAGACAAAAGGTCATCGGATCGGGGCCCGTCTACGGTCATCGGATCCAGTCCCGTTTTCCCACCTGAAAACAGGTCATCGCATCGGGGCCCGTCTGCCCACCGGACAATAGGCCATCGGATCCAGTCCCTTTTTCCAACCGGAAAACAGTTCATCGGATCGGCGCCCATCTGCCCACCGGACAACAGGTCATCGGAACCGGGCCCGTCTGCCCACCGGACAACAGGTCATCGGATCCAGTCCCGTTTTCCCACCGGAAAACAGGTCATCAGATCGGGGCCCATCTGTCCACCAGACAACAGGTCATCGGATCCGGGCCCGTCTGCCCACCGGACAACAGGTCATCGGATCGGGGCCCATCTGCTCACCGGACAGCAGGTCATCGGACAGGGGCCCATCTGCCCACCGGACAATAGGCCATCGGATCCAGTCCCATTTTCCCATAGGAAAACAGGTCATCGGATCGGGGCCCATTTGTCCACGGGACAACAGGTCATCGGATCCAGTCCCTTTTTCCCACCGGAAAACAGGTCATCGGATCGGGGCCCATCTGTCCACCGGACAACAGGTTGTCGGATTGAAGCCCATCTGCCCACCGGACAATAGGTTATGGGATTGAAGCCCCTATGCCCAACGGACAATAGGTCATCGGATCCAGTCCCTTTTTCCAACCTGAAAACAGGTCATCGGATCGGGGCCCATCAGTCCACCGGACAACAGGTCATCGGATCCGGGCCTGTGTGCCCACTGGACAACAGGTCATTGGATCGGGGCCCATCTGCCCACCGGACAACAGGTCATCGGATCGGGGCCCGTCTGCTCACCGGACAATAGGCCATCAGATCCAGTCCCGTTTTCCCACCGGAAAACAGGTCATCGGATCGGGGCTCATCTGTCCACCGGACAACAGGTCATCGGATCCGGGCCCGTTTGCCCACTGGACAAAAGGTCATCGGATGGGGGCCCGTCTGCCCACCGGACAATAGGCCATCGGATTCAGTCCCGTTTTCCCACCTGAAAACAGGTCATCGGATTGGGGTCCATCTGTCCACCGGACGAGCCCCGATTCGATGACCTGTTGTCCGGTGGGCAGATGGCCCCGATCCGATGACCTGTTGTCCGGTGAGGAGACTGGCCCCGATCCGATGACCTGTTGTCCGGTGGGCACATCAGCACCTGTTGTCCGGTGGGCATAGGGGCCCCGATCCGATGAGCTATTGTCCGGTGGGTATAAGGGCCTCGATCCGATGAGCTATTGTCCGGTGGGCAAACGGGCCTGGATCCGATGATCTGTTGTCCGGTGGGCAGATGGGCCCCGATCCGATGACCTGTTGTCTGTTGGGTAGTCCGGCCCCGATCCGATGACCTGTTGTCCTGTGGGCATAAGGGCCCCGATCCGATGAGCTATTGTCCGGTGGGTATAAGGGCCTCGGTCCGATGAGCTGTTGTCCGGTGGGCAAACGGGCCTGGATCCGATGATCTGTTGTCTGTTGGGTAGTCCGGCCCCGATCCGATGACCTGTTGTCCTGTGGGCATAAGGGCCCCGATCCGATGAGCTATTGTCCGGTGGGTATAAGGGCCTCGGTCCGATGATCTGTTGTCCGGTGGGCAGATAGGCCCCGATTCAATGATCTGTTGTCCAGTGGGCAGGCGGGCCCCGATCCCATGACCTTTTGTCCGGTGGGCACACGGGCCCCGATCCCATGACCTGTTGTCCGGTGGGCAGACGGGCCCCGATCCGATGACCTGTTGTCCGGTGAGCAGACTGGCCAGAATCCTATGACCTGTTGTCCTGTGAGCAAACGGGCCTCAATCTGATGACCTTTTGTCCGGTGGGCAGATGGGCCCCGATCCGATGACCTGTTGTTCGGTGGGCAAACAGACCTGACCAGATCTGATGACTTGTTGTCCGGTGGGCAAACGAGCCTGGATCCGATGACCTGTTGTTCGGTAGGCAAATGGGCCCCGATCCACAGACCTGTTCTCTGGTGGGCAAACGTGCCTGGATCCGATGACCTGATGTCCGGTGGCAGATGCGCCCTGATCCGATGACCTGTTTTCCGGTGTGCAAACGAGCCTGGATCCGATGACCTGTTGTCTGATGGGCAGATGGGCCCCGATCCGATGACCTGTTGACCGGTGGGCAAATGGGCCCGGATCCGATGACCTTTTGTCCGGTGGTCAAACGGGCCTGGATCCGATGACCTGTTGTCCGGTGGACAGATGGGCCCCGATCCGATGACCTGTTGTCCGGTGGACAAACGAGCCTGGATCTGATGACCTGTGTTCCGGTGGGCAGATGGGCCCCGATCCAATGACCTGTTGATCCGATGACCTGTTGTCCGGTGGGCAAACGAGCATGGATCCGATGACCTGTTGTTCTGTGGGCAGATGGGCCCGGATCCGATGACCTGTTGTCCGGTGGGCAAACATGCCTGGATCCACCTGTTGTCCGGTGTGCAGATGGGCCCCGGATCCAATGACCTGTTATCCGGTGGGCAAACGGGCCTGGATCCGATGACCTGTTGTTAGGTGAAATGGGCCCCGATCCAAAGACCTGTTCTCCGGTGGGCAAACGTGCCTGGATTCGATGACCTGTGTCCGGTGGGCAGATGGGCCCCAATCCGATGACCTGTTTTCCGGTGGGCAAATGAGCCTGGATCCAATGACCAACTGTTGTCTGGTGGGCAGATGGGCCCCGGGATCCGATGACCTGTTGTCCGGTGGGCAAATGGGCCCGGATCACATCTTTTATCCGGTGGGCAAACGGGCCTGGATCCGATGACCTGATATCCGGTGGGCAATTGGGCCCAGATCCAATGACCTGTTTGTTGTCCGGTGGGCCAAAATACCTGGATCCGATGACCTGTTGTCCGGTGGGCAGATGGGCCCCGATCCGATGACCTGTTTGTTGTCCGGTGGGCAAACGGGCCTGGATCCGATGACCTGTTGTTCGTTCGGTGGGCAAATGGGCCCCGTTCCACAGACCTGTTCTCCAGTGGGCAAACGTGCCTGGATCCGATGACCTGATGTCCGGTGGGCAGATGCGCCCTGATCCCATGACCTGTTTTTCGGTGTGCAAACGAGCCTGGTTCCGATGACCTGTTTGTTGTCTGATGGGCAGATGGGCCCCGATCCGATGACCTTTTGTCTGATGGTCAAACGGGCCTGGATCCGATGACCTTTTGTCCGGTGGTCAAACGGGCCTGGATCTGATGACCTGTTGTCCGGTGGACAGATGGGCCCCGATTCGATGACCTGTTGTCCGGTGGGCAGACGGGCTCAGATCCGATGACCTTTTGTCCGGTGGGCAGACCGGCCCCGATCCCATGACCTGTTGTTCGGTTGACAGACGGGCCCGGATCCGATGACTTGTTGTCAGGTGGGCATAAGGTCCTGGATCCGATGACCTGTTGTCCGGTGGGCAGATGGCCCGATCCGGTGACCTTTTGTCCGATGGGCAAACGAGCCTGGATCTGATGACCTCTTGTCCGGTGGGCAGAAAGGCCCCGATCAGATCAGATGACCTGTTTCCAGGGAGCAGACGGGCCCCGGACGGTGGGTAGACGAGCCCCGATTCGATGGCCTGTTGTCCGGTGGGCAGACGGGCCCCGATCCAATGACCTGTTGTCCGGTGAGCAGACGGGCCCCGATCCAATGACCTGTTGTCCGGTGAGCAGACGGGCCCCGATCCAATGACCTGTTGTCCGGTGGGCAGATGGCCCCGATCCAATGACCTGTTTTCCGGTGAGTAGACGGGCCCGGATTCGATGACCTGTTGTCCGGTGGGCAGACGGGCCCCGATCCAATGACCTGTTGTCCGGTGGGCAGATGGCCCCGATCCGATGACTTGTTTTCCGGTGAGCAGATGGCCCCGATCCAATGACCTGTTGTCCGGTGAGGAGACGGGCCCGGATTCGATGACCTTTTGTCCGGTGGGCAGACGGGCCCCGATCCAATGACCTGTTGTCCGGTGAGCAGACGGGCCCCGATCCAATGACCTGTTGTCCGGTGGGCAGATGGCCCCGATCCGATGACCTGTTGTCCGGTGAGCAGACGGCCCCGATCCGATGACCTGTTGTCCGGTGAGGAGACGGGCTCGGATCCGATGACCTGTTGTCCGGTGGGCACATCGGCACCTGTTGTCTGGTGGGCATAGGGGCCTCGATCCGATGAGCTATTGTCAGGTGGGCAGATGGGCCCCGATCCAATGACCTGTTGTCTGGTGGGCAGTCCGGCCCCGATCCGATGACCTGTTGTCCTGTGGGCATAAGGGCCCCGATCTGATGAGCTGTTGTCCGGTGGACAGATGGGCCCCGATCCGATTGTCAGGTGGGCAAACAAGCCTGGATTCGATGATCTGTTGTCCGGTGGGCAAATGGGCACAGATCAAATGACCTGTTGTCCTGTGGGCAAACAAGCCTGGATTCGATGACCTGTTCTCCGGTGGGCAGATGGGCCCTGTCCAATGACCTGTTTTCCGGTGAGCAAACTGCCCCGTTCCGATGACCTGTTGTCCGGTGGTCAGACAATGACCTGTTGTCCGGTGGGCAAATGAGCCTGGATCCGATGACCTGTTGTCCTTTGGGCAGATGGGCCCCTATTCGATGACCTGTTGTCCGGTGGGCAAAAATGCCTGGATCTGATGACCTGTTGTCCGGTGGGCAGATGGGCCCCGATCCTATGATCTGTTGTCCGGTGGGAAAACGAGCCTGGATCCGATGACCTGTGTCGGAGTGGGCAGATGGGCCCCGATCTGATGACCTGTTGATCCAATGACCTGTTGTCCGGTGGCCAGACAGGCCCCAATCCGATGGATGACCTGTTGTCCGGTGGGCAAACGAGCCTGGATCCGAGATCAGTGATGTTCAGCTCCTCCACACTGTTTACATCTGACCTCTGCCGAAGCTGCAAACAGCTGATTAGTGGAGGTGCCGTGTGCTGGACCCCCACAAATCTGATATTAATGACCTAACCAGGGGATAGGCCATCAATATGTTTGTCCTGGAAAATCCCTTTAAGGCCCACCTGCCCGTATATAATATATTATGATGGGCCCCGATTCGATGACCTGTTGTCCGGTGGGCAAATGGGCCCGGATCCGATGACCTGTTGTCCGGTGGGCAAACATGCCTGGATCCAGCTGATGTCCAGTGGGCAGATGGGCCCCGGATCCAATGACCTGTTTGTTATCCGGTGGGCAAAAGGGCCTGGATCCGATGACCTGTTGTTCGGTGAAATGGGCCCCGATCCAAAGACCTGTTCTCCGGTGGGCAAACGTGCCTGGATTCGATGACCTGTGTCCAGTGGGCAGATGGGCCCCGATCCGTTGACCTGTTTTCCGGTGGGCAAACAAGCCTGGATCCAATGACCTGTTGTCTGGTGGGCAGATGGGCCCTGGGATTGGATGACCTGTTGTCCGGTGGACAAATGGGCCCGGCCGGATCACATCTTTTATCCGGTGGGCAAACGGGCCTGGATCCGATGACCTGTTATCCGGTGGGCAAATGGGCCCAGATTCAATGACCTGTTGTCCGGTGGGCAAACGAGCCTGGATCCGATGACCTGTTGTCCGGTGGGCAGATGGGCCCGGCCGGATCCAATGACCTGTTTTCCGGTGGGCAAACGGGCCTGGATCCGATGACCAACATGTTGTCCGGTGGGAAGACGGGCCCCGATCCGATGACCTGTTGTCCGGTGGGCAAATGAGCCTGGATCTGATGACCTGTTGTCCGGTGGGCAGATGGGCCCCGATTCAATGACCTGTTTTCCGGTGGGCAAATGGGCCCGGATCCGATGACCTGGTGGGCAAACATGCCTGGAGATCCGATGACCTGTTGTCCGGTGGGCAGATGGGCCCCGATCCGATGACCTGTTGTCCGGTGTGCAAAAGGGCCTGGATCCGATGACCTGTTTGTTGTTCGGTGGGCAAATGGGCCCTGATCCAAAGAACTGTTCTCAGGTGGGCAAACGTGCCTGGATCCGATGACCTGATGTCCGGTGGGCAGATGGGCCCCGATCCGATGACCTGTTTTCCGGTGGGCAAACGAGCATGGATCCGATGATCTGTTGTCTGGTGGGCAGATGGGCCCCGATCCGATGACCTTGTTGTCCGGTGGGCAAATGGGCCCGGATCCGATGACCGTTTGTCCGGTGGGCAGACGGGCTTGAATCCGATGGCCTGTTGTCCGGTGGGCAGATGGGCCCCGATCCAATGACCTGTTGTCCGGTAGGCAAACGAGCCTGGATCCCATGACCTGTGTGACATCACTGTGCTCATTCCTCCTGTACTGACATCGCTGTGTTCATTACTCCTGTACTGTGACATCACTGTGCTCATTACTCCTGTACTGTGACATCACTGTGCGTGCTCATTACTCCTGTACTGACATCATTGTGCTCATTACTCCTCCTGTACCACATGTGACATCACTGTGCTCATTACTCCTGTACTGTGACATCACTGTGCTCATTCCTCCTGTACTGACATCATTGTGCTCATTACTCCTGTACTGTGACATCACTGTGCTCATCTGTGACATCACGGTGCTCATTATGTTGTCTGGTAGGCAGATGGGCCCCGGGATCTGATGACCTGTTTTCCAGTGGGCAAACGGGCCTGGATCCGATGACCTATTGTCCGGTGGGCAGAAGACGGGTTTTAATCAGATGGCCTGTTGTAAGGTGGGCTGACGGGCCCAGATCCGATGACCTTTTGTCCGGACGGTGGGCAAACGGTTCTGGATCGGATGACCTGTCCTCCAGAGAGAGACTCTTTTTATAGCTCCCCATTGATGATGGGACCTGAATGGGGAGACCCCTCTATTAACTCAGAATTGCCAAAGAGGGTATTTGAAAACATTTTTTCCAAACCAGACAAGAAATTGTACTAGAGGAACTTGGGGTAAAAATCTGTCACTTTGGTATTTGTAGATCATGTATGAGACCAAATGATTTATTTTCACTGGAAAATATAATCTTCAGGGTCATGTTCTAAAGATGACCTCCTAATTGTACTTTTGTACTTTTTTTCATATGTTGTTGTAGCTATCCATGTAATGAATGACATGAAAGGACTGCACTGGCTTTACGAGCCATTGTATAAAAGCAGGTCATTGGATCGGGGCCCATCTGCCCACCGGACAACAGGTCATCGGATCGGGGCCCGTCTGCTCACCGGACAATAGGCCATCAGATCCAGTCCCGTTTTCCCACCGGAAAACCGGTCATCGGATCGGGGCCCATCTGTCCACCGGACAACAGGTCATCGGATCCGGGCCCGTTTGCCCACTGGACAACAGGTCATCGGATGGGGGCCCGTCTGCCCACCGGACAATAGGCCATCGGATCCAGTCCCGTTTTCCCACCTGAAAACAGGTCATCGGATTGGGGTCTATCTGTCCACCGGACGAGCCCCGATTCGATGACCTGTTGTCCGGTGGGCAGATGGCCCCGATCCGATGACCTGTTGTCCGGTGAGGAGACTGGCCCCGATCCAATGACCTGTTGTCCGGTGGGCACATCAGCACCTGTTGTCCGGTGGGCATAGGGGCCCCGATCCGATGAGCTATTGTCCGGTGGGTATAAGGGCCTCGATCCGATGAGCTATTGTCCGGTGGGCAAACGGGCCTGGATCCGATGATCTGTTGTCCGGTGGGCAGATGGGCCCCGATCCGATGACCTGTTGTCTGGTGGGTAGTCCGGCCCCGATCCGATGACCTGTTGTCCTGTGGGCATAAGGGCCCCGATCCGATGAGCTATTGTCCGGTGGGTATAAGGGCCTCGGTCCGATGAGCTGTTGTCCGGTGGGCAAACGGGCCTGGATCCGATGATCTGTTGTCCGGTGGGCAGATAGGCCCCGATTCGATGATCTGTTGTCCAGTGGGCAGGCGGGCCCCGATCCCATGACCTTTTGTCCGGTGGGCAGACGGGCCCCGATCCCATGACCTGTTGTCCGGTGGGCAGATGGGCCCCGATCCGATGACCTGTTGTCCGGTGAGCAGACCGGCCAGAATCCTATGACCTGTTGTCCTGTGAGCAAATGGGCCTCAATCCGAAGACCTTTTGTCCGGTGGGCAGATGGGCCCCGATCTGATGACCTGTTGTTCGGTGGGCAAACAGACCTGGCCAGATCTGATGACTTGTTGTCCGGTGGGCAAACGAGCCTGGATCCGATGACCTGTTGTTCGGTAGGCAAATGGGCCCCGATCCACAGACCTGTTCTCTGGTGGGCAAACGTGCCTGGATCCGATGACCTGATGTCCGGTGGCAGATGCGCCCTGATCCGATGACCTGTTTTCCGGTGTGCAAACGAGCCTGGATCCGATGACCTGTTGTCTGATGGGCAGATGGGCCCCGATCCGATGACCTGTTGACCGGTGGACAAATGGGCCCGGATCCGATGACCTTTTGTCCGGTGGTCAAACGGGCCTGGATCCGATGACCTGTTGTCCGGTGGACAGATGGGCCCCGATCCGATGACCTGTTGTCCGGTGGACAAACGAGCCTGGATCTGATGACCTGTGTTCCGGTGGGCTGATGGGCCCCGATCCAATGACCTGTTGATCCGATGACCTGTTGTCCGGTGGGCAAACGAGCATGGATCCGATGACCTGTTGTTCTGTGGGCAGATGGGCCCGGATCCGATGACCTGTTGTCCGGTGGGCAAACATGCCTGGATCCACCTGTTGTCCGGTGTGCAGATGGGCCCCGGATCCAATGACCTGTTATCCGGTGGGCAAACGGGCCTGGATCCGATGACCTGTTGTTAGGTGAAATGGGCCCCGATCCAAAGACCTGTTCTCCGGTGGGCAAACGTGCCTGGATTCGATGAACTGTGTCCGGTGGGCAGATGGGCCCCAATCCGATGACCTGTTTTCCGGTGGGCAAATGAGCCTGGATCCAATGACCAACTGTTGTCTGGTGGGCAGATGGGCCCCGGGATCCGATGACCTGATGTCCGGTGGGCAAATGGGCCCGGATCACATCTTTTATCCGGTGGGCAAACGGGCCCGGACCTGATATCCGGTGGGCAATTGGGCCCAGATCCAATGACCTGTTTGTTGTCCGGTGGGCCAAAATACCTGGATCCGATGACCTGTTGTCCGGTGGGCAGATGGGCCCCGATCCGATGACCTGTTTGTTGTCCGGTGGGCAAACGGGCCTGGATCCGATGACCTGTTGTTCGTTCGGTGGGCAAATGGGCCCCGTTCCACAGACCTGTTCTCCAGTGGGCAAACGTGCCTGGATCCGATGACCTGATGTCCGGTGGGCAGATGCGCCCTGATCCCATGACCTGTTTTTCGGTGTGCAAACGAGCCTGGTTCCAATGACCTGTTTGTTGTCTGATGGGCAGATGGGCCCCGATCCGATGACCTTTTGTCCGGTGGTCAAACGGGCTTGGATCTGATGACCTGTTGTCCGGTGGACAGATGGGCCCCGATTCGATGACCTGTTGTCCGGTGGAAACACTGGACTGGATCTGATGACCTATTGTCTGTTGGGGCAGACGGGCCCCGATCCGATGACCTGTTGTCCGGTGGGCAGACGGGCTTAGATCCGATGACCTTTTGTCCGGTGGGCAGACCGGCCCCGATCCCATGACCTGTTGTTCGGTTGACAGACGGGCCCGGATCCGATGACTTGTTGTCAGGTGGGCATAAGGTCCTGAATCCGTTGACCTGTTGTCCGGTGGGCAGATGGCCCGATCCGGTGACCTTTTGTCCGATGGGCAAACGAGCCTGGATCTGATGACCTCTTGTCCGGTGGGCAGAAAGGCCCCGATCAGATCAGAAGACCTGTTTCCAGGGAGCAGACGGGCCCCGGACGGTGGGCAGACGAGCCCCGATTCGATAGCCTGTTGTCCGGTGGGCAGACGGGCCCCGATCCAATGACCTGTTGTCCGGTGAGCAGACGGGCCCCGATCCAATGACCTGTTGTCCGGTGGGCAGATGGCCCCGATCCAATGACCTGTTTTCCGGTGGGCAGACGGGCCCCGATCCGATGACCTGTTGTCCGGTGGGCAGATGGCCCCGATCCGATGACCTGTTTTCCGGTGAGCAGATGGCCCCGATCCAATGACCTGTTGTCCGGTGAGGAGACGGGCCCGGATTCGATGACCTGTTGTCCGGTGGGCAGACGGGCCCCGATCCAATGACCTGTTGTCCGGTGAGCAGACGGGCCCCGATCCAATGACCTGTTGTCCGGTGGGCAGATGGCCCCGATCCGATGACCTGTTGTCCGGTGAGCAGACGGCCCCGATCCGATGACCTGTTGTCCGGTGAGGAGACGGGCCCGGATCCGATGACTTGTTGTCCGGTGGGCACATCGGCACCTGTTGTCTGGTGGGCATAGGGGCCCCGATCCGATGAGCTATCGTCCGGTGGGTATAAGGGCCTCGATCCGATGAGCTATTGTCAGGTGGGCAGATGGGCCCCGATCCGATGACCTGTTGTCTGGTGGGCAGTCTGGCCCCGATCCGATGACCTGTTGTCCTGTGGGCATAAGGGCCCCAATCTGATGAGCTGTTGTCCGGTGGGCAGATGGGCCCCGATCCGATTGTCAGGTGGGCAAACAAGCCTGGATTCGATGATCTGTTGTCCGGTGGGCAAATGGGCACAGATCAAATGACCTGTTGTCCTGTGGGCAAACAAGCCTGGATTCGATGACCTGTTCTCCGGTGGGCAGATGGGCCCTGTCCAATGACCTGTTTTCCGGTGAGCAAACTGCCCCGTTCCGATGACCTGTTGTCCGGTGGTCAGACAATGAATGACCTGTTGTCCGGTGGGCAAATGAGCCTGGATCCGATGACCTGTTGTCCTTTGGGCAGATGGGCCCCTATTCGATGACCTGTTGTCCGGTGGGCAAAAATGCCTGGATCTGATGACCTGTTGTCCGGTGGGCAGATGGGCCCCGATCCTATGATCTGTTGTCCGGTGGGAAAACGAGCCTGGATCCGATGACCTGTGTCGGAGTGGGCAGATGGGCCCCGATCTGATGACCTGTTGATCCAATGACCTGTTGTCCGGTGGGCAGACAGGCCCCAATCCGATGGATGACCTGTTGTCCGGTGGGCAAACGAGCCTGGATCCGAGATCAGTGATGTTCAGCTCCTCCACACTGTTTACATCTGACCTCTGCCGAAGCTGCAAACAGCTGATTAGTGGAGGTGCCGTGTGCTGGACCCCCACAAATCTGATATTAATGACCTAACCAGGGGATAGGCCATCAATATGTTTGTCCTGGAAAATCCCTTTAAGGCCCACCTGCCCATACTATGTATATAATATATTATGATGGGCCCCGATTCGATGACCTGTTGTCCGGTGGGCAAATGGGCCCGGATCCGATGACCTGTTGTCCGGTGGGCAAACATGCCTGGATCCAGCTGATGTCCGGTGGGCAGATGGGCCCCGGATCCAATGACCTGTTTGTTATCCGGTGGGCAAAAGGGCCTGGATCCGATGACCTGTTGTTCGGTGAAATGGGCCCCGATCCAAAGACCTGTTCTCCAGTGGGCAAACGTGCCTGGATTCGATGACCTGTGTCCAGTGGGCAGATGGGCCCCGATCCGTTGACCTGTTTTCCGGTGGGCAAATGAGCCTGGATCCAATGACCTGTTGTCTGGTGGGCAGATGGGCCCTGGGATTGGATGACCTGTTGTCCGGTGGGCAAATGGGCCCGGCCGGATCACATCTTTTATCCGGTGGGCAAACGGGCCTGGATCCGATGACCTGTTATCCGGTGGGCAAATGGGCCCAGATTCAATGACCTGTTGTCCGGTGGGCAAACGAGCCTGGATCCGATGACCTGTTGTCCGGTGAGCAGATGGGCCTGGATCCAATGACCTGTTTTCCGGTGGGCAAACGGGCCTGGATCCGATGACCAACATGTTGTCCGGTGGGCAGACGGGCCCCGATCCGATGACCTGTTGTCCGGTGGGCAAATGAGCCTGGATCTGATGACCTGTTGTCCGGTGGGCAAATGGGCCCCGATTCAATGACCTGTTTTCCGGTGGGCAAATGGGCCCGGATCCGATGACCTGGTGGGCAAACATGCCTGGAGATCCGATGACCTGTTGTCCGGTGGGCAGATGGGCCCCGATCCGATGACCTGTTGTCCGGTGTGCAAAAGGGCCTGGATCCGATGACTTGTTTGTTGTTCGGTGGGCAAATGGGCCCTGATCCAAAGAACTGTTCTCAGGTGGGCAAACGTGCCTGGATCCGATGACCTGATGTCCGGTGGGCAGATGGGCCCCGATCCGATGACCTGTTTTCCGGTGGGCAAACGAGCATGGATCCGATGATCTGTTGTCTGGTGGGCAGATGGGCCCCGATCCGATGACCTTGTTGTCCGGTGGGCAAATGGGCCCGGATCCGATGACCGTTTGTCCGGTGGGCAGACGGGCTTGAATCCGATGGCCTGTTGTCCGGTGGGCAGATGGGCCCCGATCCAATGACCTGTTGTCCGGTAGGCAAACGAGCCTGGATCCCATGACCTGTGTGACATCACTGTGCTCATTCCTCCTGTACTGACATCGCTGTGTTCATTACTCCTGTACTGTGACATCACTGTGCTCATTACTCCTGTACTGTGACATCACTGTGCGTGCTCATTACTCCTGTACTGACATCATTGTGCTCATTACTCCTCCTGTACCACATGTGACATCACTGTGCTCATTACTCCTGTACTGTGACATCACTGTGCTCATTCCTCCTGTACTGACATCATTGTGCTCATTACTCCTGTACTGTGACATCACTGTGCTCATCTGTGACATCACGGTGCTCATTATGTTGTCTGGTAGGCAGATGGGCCCCGGGATCTGATGACCTGTTTTCCAGTGGGCAAACGGGCCTGGATCCGATGACCTATTGTCCGGTGGGCAGAAGACGGGTTTTAATCAGATGGCCTGTTGTAAGGTGGGCTGACGGGCCCAGATCCGATGACCTTTTGTCCGGACGGTGGGCAAACGGGTCTGGATCGGATGACCTGTCCTCCAGAGAGAGACTCTTTTTATAGCTCCCCATTGATGATGGGACCTGAATGGGGAGACCCCTCTATTAACTCAGAATTGCCAAAGAGGGTATTTGAAAACATTTTTTCCAAACCAGACAAGAAATTGTACTAGAGGAACTTGGGGTAAAAATCTGTCACTTTGGTATTTGTAGATCATGTATGAGACCAAATGATTTATTTTCACTGGAAAATATAATCTTCAGGGTCATGTTCTAAAGATGACCTCCTAATTGTACTTTTGTACTTTTTTCATATGTTGTTGTAGCTATCCATGTAATGAATGCATGAAAGGACTGCACTGGCTTTACGAGCCATTGTATAAAAGCCCCCTGCCCATGTTACAGCAGCCCCCTCATAAGTATTGACAGCCCCAGCTTTACAACCTGCACTAGGGATTGTCAGTGTGAAATTATCACTTTTACACAGTATGTGTGGGCCGTCTTTAGCTGTTTTGTGGTCAAGGGTGGGCAAACGGGCCTGGATCAGATGCACTGCTGTTGAGTGGGCTAACGAACGGGCCTATCCGATGACCAAATGTTGTCCGGTGGGCAAACGGGTCTGGATCCGATGACCTGTTGTCCGGTGGGCAGATGGGCCCGGATCCGATGAACTGTTGTCCGGTGGGCAGATGGGCCTGGATCTGATGACCTGTTGTCTGGTGGGCAGATGGGCCCCGATCCGATGACCTGTTGTCCGGTGGGCAGATGGGCCCCGATCCGATGACCTGTTGTCCGGTGGGCAAACATGCCTGGATCCAATGACCTGTTGTCCGATGGGTAGACGGGCCCCGATCTCATGACGTGTTGTCCAGTGGGCAAACGGGTCTGGATCCGATGACCTGTTGTCTGGTGGGCAGGTGGTCCCCGATCCAAAGACCTGTTCTCAGGTGGGCAAACGGGCCTGAATCCAATGACCTGTTGTCCGGTGGGCAGATGGGCCCCGATCCAATGACCTGTTGTCCGGTGGGAAAACGGGCCTAGATCCGGACAACAGGTCATCGGATCCAGGCATGTTTGCCAACCGGACAACAGGTCATCAGATCCAGGCCCGTTTGCCCACCGGACAACACGCCATTGGATCCAGGCCCATTTTCCCACTAGACAACAGATCATCGGATCCAGGCCCGTCTGTCCACCGGACAACAGATCATCGGATCGAGGCCTCTATACACACCGGACAATAGCTCATCGGATCGGGGCCCTTATGCCCACCGGACAATAACTGCTCATCGGATCAGGGACCATCTGCCCACCGGACAACAGGCCATCGGATCGTGGTCGGTCTGTCCACCGGACAACAGGTCATCGCATCAGGGCCCGTCTGCCCACCGGACAACAGGTCATCGGACCCGCCCGTCTTCCCACTGGACAATAGGTCATCGGATCAGGGCCCGTTTGCCCACTGGACAACAGGTCATCGGATCAGGGCCCGTCAGCCCACCGGACAACAGGTCATCAGATCGGGGCCCATCTGCCCACCGGACTACAGGTCATCGGATCCAGGCCCGTTTGCCCACCGGATAACAGGTCATCGGATCGGGACCCATCTGCCCACCGGACAACAGGTCATCGGATCCAGGCCCCTTTGACCTGTTGTCCGGTGGGCAGATGGGCCCATTGTCCAGTGGGCAAACAGGCCTGCATCCGATGGCCTGTTGTCTGGTGGACAGATGGACCCCAATCCGATGACCTGTTGTCCGGTAGGAAAACTGGTTTGGATCCGATAACCTATTGTCTGTTGGGGCAGACAGGCCCCGATCGGATGATCTGTTGTCCGGTGGGGCGACAGACCCCGATCCGATGACCTGCTGTCCGGTGGGCAGACGGGCCCCGATCCGATGACCTGTTGTCCTGTGGGCAGACGGGCCCCGATCCAATGACCTGTTGTCTGGTGGGCAGACCGGCCCCGATCCGACGACCTGTTGTCCGGTGGGCATAAGGGCCCCGATCCGATGAGCTGTTGTCCGGTGGCCAGATGGGCCCCGAATCCGATCAGCTGTTGTCTGGAGGGCATAAGGGCCCGGATCCGATGACCTGTTGTCTGGTGGGCGGCATAAGGGCCCCAATCCGATGAGCTATTGTCCGGTGGGTATCAGCATGACTATTCCGGTGATTTACATGCTGGAGCACATGTTAAACAGAATTCGGAGTCAGGTGGTGGCACAAGAGGAGGTGGAGGAAGTAGAGGAGGAGGAGTTGTATGCGGAAGGGTTAACATCTGCAAGGTCCAGACGATCGGCAGCACCAAGGCGGCAGGCATGTGAGGGTGGGGGAGATGGTTTTACCAGGGCGCATGGTAGCAGCCAAACTGTTGAGGAAGGTGCAGGAGTCCAGGAAGAAGTGGATACAAGGGCCTTGATCCGATGAGCATGTTGTCCGGTGGGCAAATGGGCCTGGATCTGATTACCTCTTATCCGGTGGGCAAATGGGCCTGGATCCAAAGACCTGTTCTCCGGGGGACAGACGGGCCCCGATCCGATGACCTGTTGTCCGTGGGCTGGCGGGCCCCGATCCTTTGACCTGTTGTCCGGTTGGCAAATGGGCCTGTATCCGAAGACCTGTTGTCCGGGGGACAGACGGGCCCCGATCCGATGACATGTTGTCCGGTGGGCAAATGGGCCTGGATCTAATGACCTGTTGTCTGGTGGGCAGACGGGCCCTGATCCGATCGATGACCTGTTGTCCTTTGGGCAGATGGGCCCCGATCCGATGACCTGCTGTCCGGTGGGCATAAGGGCCCTGATCTGATGACCTGTTGTCCGGTGGGCATAAGGGCCCTGATCCGATGAGCTATTGTCTGGTAGGTATAAGGGACTCGATCCGATAACCTGTTGTCCAGTGGGCAAACGGGCCTGGATCCGATGGCCTTTTGCCCCGATGGACAGATGGGCCCTGATCCGATGACCTGTTGTCCGGTGAGCAAAAGGACCTGGATCCGATGACCTATTGGGTCTGGTGGGCAGATGGGCCCCGATACGATGACCAACTGTTGTCCGGTGGGCAAACGGGCCTGGATCCGATGACCTGTTGTCTAAGGGGCAGATGGGCCCCGATCCAAAGACCTGTTCTCCGGTGGGCAAACGGGCCTGGATCCGATGACCTATTGTCCAGTAGGCAGGCAGATGGGGCCCCATCCGATGACCTGTTGTCCGGTTTGCAAACAGGCCTGGATCCGATGACCTGTTGTCCGGTGGGAAGATGGGCCCCGATCCAATGACCTGTTCTCTGGTGGGTAAACAGACCTGGTTCCGATGGCCAACATGTTGTCCAGTGGGCAGATGGGACCCGATCAGATGACCTGTTGTCCGGTGGGCAAACGGGCCTGGATCAGATGACCTGCTGTCGAGTGGGCTAACTAACGGGCCTCGATCCGATGACCTTTTGTCCGGTGGTCAAACGGGCATGGATCCGATGACCTGTTGTCCGGTGGACAGATGGGCCCCGATCCGATGACCTGTTGTCCGGTGGACAAACGAGCCTGGATCTGATGACCTGTGTTCCGGTGGGCTGATGGGCCCCGATCCAATGACCTGTTGATCCGATGACCTGTTGTCCGGTGGGCAAACGAGCATGGATCCGATGACCTGTTGTTCTGTGGGCAGATGGGCCCGGATCCGATGACCTGTTGTCCGGTGGGCAAACATGCCTGGATCCACCTGTTGTCCGGTGTGCAGATGGGCCCCGGATCCAATGACCTGTTATCCGGTGGGCAAACGGGCCTGGATCCGATGACCTGTTGTTAGGTGAAATGGGCCCCGATCCAAAGACCTGTTCTCCGGTGGGCAAACGTGCCTGGATTCGATGAACTGTGTCCGGTGGGCAGATGGGCCCCAATCCGATGACCTGTTTTCCGGTGGGCAAATGAGCCTGGATCCAATGACCAACTGTTGTCTGGTGGGCAGATGGGCCCCGGGATCCGATGACCTGATGTCCGGTGGGCAAATGGGCCCGGATCACATCTTTTATCCGGTGGGCAAACGGGCCCGGACCTGATATCCGGTGGGCAATTGGGCCCAGATCCAATGACCTGTTTGTTGTCCGGTGGGCCAAAATACCTGGATCCGATGACCTGTTGTCCGGTGGGCAGATGGGCCCCGATCCGATGACCTGTTTGTTGTCCGGTGGGCAAACGGGCCTGGATCCGATGACCTGTTGTTCGTTCGGTGGGCAAATGGGCCCCGTTCCACAGACCTGTTCTCCAGTGGGCAAACGTGCCTGGATCCGATGACCTGATGTCCGGTGGGCAGATGCGCCCTGATCCCATGACCTGTTTTTCGGTGTGCAAACGAGCCTGGTTCCAATGACCTGTTTGTTGTCTGATGGGCAGATGGGCCCCGATCCGATGACCTTTTGTCCGGTGGTCAAACGGGCTTGGATCTGATGACCTGTTGTCCGGTGGACAGATGGGCCCCGATTCGATGACCTGTTGTCCGGTGGAAACACTGGACTGGATCTGATGACCTATTGTCTGTTGGGGCAGACGGGCCCCGATCCGATGACCTGTTGTCCGGTGGGCAGACGGGCTTAGATCTGATGACCTTTTGTCCGGTGGGCAGACCGGCCCCGATCCCATGACCTGTTGTTCGGTTGACAGACGGGCCCGGATCCGATGACTTGTTGTCAGGTGGGCATAAGGTCCTGGATCCGTTGACCTGTTGTCCGGTGGGCAGATGGCCCGATCCGGTGACCTTTTGTCCGATGGGCAAACGAGCCTGGATCTGATGACCTCTTGTCCGGTGGGCAGAAAGGCCCCGATCAGATCAGAAGACCTGTTTCCAGGGAGCAGACGGGCCCCGGACGGTGGGCAGACGAGCCCCGATTCGATAGCCTGTTGTCCGGTGGGCAGACGGGCCCCGATCCAATGACCTGTTGTCCGGTGAGCAGACGGGCCCCGATCCAATGACCTGTTGTCCGGTGGGCAGATGGCCCCGATCCAATGACCTGTTTTCCGGTGGGCAGACGGGCCCCGATCCGATGACCTGTTGTCCGGTGGGCAGATGGCCCCGATCCGATGACCTGTTTTCCGGTGAGCAGATGGCCCCGATCCAATGACCTGTTGTCCGGTGAGGAGACGGGCCCGGATTCGATGACCTGTTGTCCGGTGGGCAGACGGGCCCCGATCCAATGACCTGTTGTCCGGTGAGCAGACGGGCCCCGATCCAATGACCTGTTGTCCGGTGGGCAGATGGCCCCGATCCGATGACCTGTTGTCCGGTGAGCAGACGGCCCCGATCCGATGACCTGTTGTCCGGTGAGGAGACGGGCCCGGATCCGATGACTTGTTGTCCGGTGGGCACATCGGCACCTGTTGTCTGGTGGGCATAGGGGCCCCGATCCGATGAGCTATCGTCCGGTGGGTATAAGGGCCTCGATCCGATGAGCTATTGTCAGGTGGGCAGATGGGCCCCGATCCGATGACCTGTTGTCTGGTGGGCAGTCTGGCCCCGATCCGATGACCTGTTGTCCTGTGGGCATAAGGGCCCCAATCTGATGAGCTGTTGTCCGGTGGGCAGATGGGCCCCGATCCGATTGTCAGGTGGGCAAACAAGCCTGGATTCGATGATCTGTTGTCCGGTGGGCAAATGGGCACAGATCAAATGACCTGTTGTCCTGTGGGCAAACAAGCCTGGATTCGATGACCTGTTCTCCGGTGGGCAGATGGGCCCTGTCCAATGACCTGTTTTCCGGTGAGCAAACTGCCCCGTTCCGATGACCTGTTGTCCGGTGGTCAGACAATGAATGACCTGTTGTCCGGTGGGCAAATGAGCCTGGATCCGATGACCTGTTGTCCTTTGGGCAGATGGGCCCCTATTCGATGACCTGTTGTCCGGTGGGCAAAAATGCCTGGATCTGATGACCTGTTGTCCGGTGGGCAGATGGGCCCCGATCCTATGATCTGTTGTCCGGTGGGAAAACGAGCCTGGATCCGATGACCTGTGTCGGAGTGGGCAGATGGGCCCCGATCTGATGACCTGTTGATCCAATGACCTGTTGTCCGGTGGGCAGACAGGCCCCAATCCGATGGATGACCTGTTGTCCGGTGGGCAAACGAGCCTGGATCCGAGATCAGTGATGTTCAGCTCCTCCACACTGTTTACATCTGACCTCTGCCGAAGCTGCAAACAGCTGATTAGTGGAGGTGCCGTGTGCTGGACCCCCACAAATCTGATATTAATGACCTAACCAGGGGATAGGCCATCAATATGTTTGTCCTGGAAAATCCCTTTAAGGCCCACCTGCCCATACTATGTATATAATATATTATGATGGGCCCCGATTCGATGACCTGTTGTCCGGTGGGCAAATGGGCCCGGATCCGATGACCTGTTGTCCGGTGGGCAAACATGCCTGGATCCAGCTGATGTCCGGTGGGCAGATGGGCCCCGGATCCAATGACCTGTTTGTTATCCGGTGGGCAAAAGGGCCTGGATCCGATGACCTGTTGTTCGGTGAAATGGGCCCCGATCCAAAGACCTGTTCTCCGGTGGGCAAACGTGCCTGGATTCGATGACCTGTGTCCAGTGGGCAGATGGGCCCCGATCCGTTGACCTGTTTTCCGGTGGGCAAATGAGCCTGGATCCAATGACCTGTTGTCTGGTGGGCAGATGGGCCCTGGGATTGGATGACCTGTTGTCCGGTGGGCAAATGGGCCCGGCCGGATCACATCTTTTATCCGGTGGGCAAACGGGCCTGGATCCGATGACCTGTTATCCGGTGGGCAAATGGGCCCAGATTCAATGACCTGTTGTCCGGTGGGCAAACGAGCCTGGATCCGATGACCTGTTGTCCGGTGAGCAGATGGGCCTGGATCCAATGACCTGTTTTCCGGTGGGCAAACGGGCCTGGATCCGATGACCAACATGTTGTCCGGTGGGCAGACGGGCCCCGATCCGATGACCTGTTGTCCGGTGGGCAAATGAGCCTGGATCTGATGACCTGTTGTCCGGTGGGCAAATGGGCCCCGATTCAATGACCTGTTTTCCGGTGGGCAAATGGGCCCGGATCCGATGACCTGGTGGGCAAACATGCCTGGAGATCCGATGACCTGTTGTCCGGTGGGCAGATGGGCCCCGATCCGATGACCTGTTGTCCGGTGTGCAAAAGGGCCTGGATCCGATGACTTGTTTGTTGTTCGGTGGGCAAATGGGCCCTGATCCAAAGAACTGTTCTCAGGTGGGCAAACGTGCCTGGATCCGATGACCTGATGTCCGGTGGGCAGATGGGCCCCGATCCGATGACCTGTTTTCCGGTGGGCAAACGAGCATGGATCCGATGATCTGTTGTCTGGTGGGCAGATGGGCCCCGATCCGATGACCTTGTTGTCCGGTGGGCAAATGGGCCCGGATCCGATGACCGTTTGTCCGGTGGGCAGACGGGCTTGAATCCGATGGCCTGTTGTCCGGTGGGCAGATGGGCCCCGATCCAATGACCTGTTGTCCGGTAGGCAAACGAGCCTGGATCCCATGACCTGTGTGACATCACTGTGCTCATTCCTCCTGTACTGACATCGCTGTGTTCATTACTCCTGTACTGTGACATCACTGTGCTCATTACTCCTGTACTGTGACATCACTGTGCGTGCTCATTACTCCTGTACTGACATCATTGTGCTCATTACTCCTCCTGTACCACATGTGACATCACTGTGCTCATTACTCCTGTACTGTGACATCACTGTGCTCATTCCTCCTGTACTGACATCATTGTGCTCATTACTCCTGTACTGTGACATCACTGTGCTCATCTGTGACATCACGGTGCTCATTATGTTGTCTGGTAGGCAGATGGGCCCCGGGATCTGATGACCTGTTTTCCAGTGGGCAAACGGGCCTGGATCCGATGACCTATTGTCCGGTGGGCAGAAGACGGGTTTTAATCAGATGGCCTGTTGTAAGGTGGGCTGACGGGCCCAGATCCGATGACCTTTTGTCCGGACGGTGGGCAAACGGGTCTGGATCGGATGACCTGTCCTCCAGAGAGAGACTCTTTTTATAGCTCCCCATTGATGATGGGACCTGAATGGGGAGACCCCTCTATTAACTCAGAATTGCCAAAGAGGGTATTTGAAAACATTTTTTCCAAACCAGACAAGAAATTGTACTAGAGGAACTTGGGGTAAAAATCTGTCACTTTGGTATTTGTAGATCATGTATGAGACCAAATGATTTATTTTCACTGGAAAATATAATCTTCAGGGTCATGTTCTAAAGATGACCTCCTAATTGTACTTTTGTACTTTTTTCATATGTTGTTGTAGCTATCCATGTAATGAATGCATGAAAGGACTGCACTGGCTTTACGAGCCATTGTATAAAAGCCCCCTGCCCATGTTACAGCAGCCCCCTCATAAGTATTGACAGCCCCAGCTTTACAACCTGCACTAGGGATTGTCAGTGTGAAATTATCACTTTTACACAGTATGTGTGGGCCGTCTTTAGCTGTTTTGTGGTCAAGGGTGGGCAAACGGGCCTGGATCAGATGCACTGCTGTTGAGTGGGCTAACGAACGGGCCTATCCGATGACCAAATGTTGTCCGGTGGGCAAACGGGTCTGGATCCGATGACCTGTTGTCCGGTGGGCAGATGGGCCCGGATCCGATGAACTGTTGTCCGGTGGGCAGATGGGCCTGGATCTGATGACCTGTTGTCTGGTGGGCAGATGGGCCCCGATCCGATGACCTGTTGTCCGGTGGGCAGATGGGCCCCGATCCGATGACCTGTTGTCCGGTGGGCAAACATGCCTGGATCCAATGACCTGTTGTCCGGTGGGTAGACGGGCCCCGATCTCATGACGTGTTGTCCAGTGGGCAAACGGGTCTGGATCCGATGACCTGTTGTCTGGTGGGCAGGTGGTCCCCGATCCAAAGACCTGTTCTCAGGTGGGCAAACGGGCCTGAATCCAATGACCTGTTGTCCGGTGGGCAGATGGGCCCCGATCCAATGACCTGTTGTCCGGTGGGAAAACGGGCCTAGATCCGGACAACAGGTCATCGGATCCAGGCATGTTTGCCAACCGGACAACAGGTCATCAGATCCAGGCCCGTTTGCCCACCGGACAACACGCCATTGGATCCAGGCCCATTTTCCCACTAGACAACAGATCATCGGATCCAGGCCCGTCTGTCCACCGGACAACAGATCATCGGATCGAGGCCTCTATACACACCGGACAATAGCTCATCGGATCGGGGCCCTTATGCCCACCGGACAATAACTGCTCATCGGATCAGGGACCATCTGCCCACCGGACAACAGGCCATCGGATCGTGGTCGGTCTGTCCACCGGACAACAGGTCATCGCATCAGGGCCCGTCTGCCCACCGGACAACAGGTCATCGGACCCGCCCGTCTTCCCACTGGACAATAGGTCATCGGATCAGGGCCCGTTTGCCCACTGGACAACAGGTCATCGGATCAGGGCCCGTCAGCCCACCGGACAACAGGTCATCAGATCGGGGCCCATCTGCCCACCGGACTACAGGTCATCGGATCCAGGCCCGTTTGCCCACCGGATAACAGGTCATCGGATCGGGACCCATCTGCCCACCGGACAACAGGTCATCGGATCCAGGCCCCTTTGACCTGTTGTCCGGTGGGCAGATGGGCCCATTGTCCAGTGGGCAAACAGGCCTGCATCCGATGGCCTGTTGTCTGGTGGACAGATGGACCCCAATCCGATGACCTGTTGTCCGGTAGGAAAACTGGTTTGGATCCGATAACCTATAGTCTGTTGGGGCAGACAGGCCCCGATCGGATGATCTGTTGTCCGGTGGGGCGACAGACCCCGATCCGATGACCTGCTGTCCGGTGGGCAGACGGGCCCCGATCCGATGACCTGTTGTCCTGTGGGCAGACGGGCCCCGATCCAATGACCTGTTGTCTGGTGGGCAGACCGGCCCCGATCCGACGACCTGTTGTCCGGTGGGCATAAGGGCCCCGATCCGATGAGCTGTTGTCCGGTGGCCAGATGGGCCCCGAATCCGATCAGCTGTTGTCTGGAGGGCATAAGGGCCCGGATCCGATGACCTGTTGTCTGGTGGGCGGCATAAGGGCCCCAATCCGATGAGCTATTGTCCGGTGGGTATCAGCATGACTATTCCGGTGATTTACATGCTGGAGCACATGTTAAACAGAATTCGGAGTCAGGTGGTGGCACAAGAGGAGGTGGAGGAAGTAGAGGAGGAGGAGTTGTATGCGGAAGGGTTAACATCTGCAAGGTCCAGACGATCGGCAGCACCAAGGCGGCAGGCATGTGAGGGTGGGGGAGATGGTTTTACCAGGGCGCATGGTAGCAGCCAAACTGTTGAGGAAGGTGCAGGAGTCCAGGAAGAAGTGGATACAAGGGCCTTGATCCGATGAGCATGTTGTCCGGTGGGCAAATGGGCCTGGATCTGATTACCTCTTATCCGGTGGGCAAATGGGCCTGGATCCAAAGACCTGTTCTCCGGGGGACAGACGGGCCCCGATCCGATGACCTGTTGTCCGTGGGCTGGCGGGCCCCGATCCTTTGACCTGTTGTCCGGTTGGCAAATGGGCCTGTATCCGAAGACCTGTTGTCCGGGGGACAGACGGGCCCCGATCCGATGACATGTTGTCCGGTGGGCAAATGGGCCTGGATCTAATGACCTGTTGTCTGGTGGGCAGACGGGCCCTGATCCGATCGATGACCTGTTGTCCTTTGGGCAGATGGGCCCCGATCCGATGACCTGCTGTCCGGTGGGCATAAGGGCCCTGATCTGATGACCTGTTGTCCGGTGGGCATAAGGGCCCCGATCCGATGAGCTATTGTCTGGTAGGTATAAGGGACTCGATCCGATAACCTGTTGTCCAGTGGGCAAACGGGCCTGGATCCGATGGCCTTTTGCCCCGATGGACAGATGGGCCCTGATCCGATGACCTGTTGTCCGGTGAGCAAAAGGACCTGGATCCGATGACCTATTGGGTCTGGTGGGCAGATGGGCCCCGATACGATGACCAACTGTTGTCCGGTGGGCAAACGGGCCTGGATCCGATGACCTGTTGTCTAAGGGGCAGATGGGCCCCGATCCAAAGACCTGTTCTCCGGTGGGCAAACGGGCCTGGATCCGATGACCTATTGTCCAGTAGGCAGGCAGATGGGGCCCCATCCGATGACCTGTTGTCCGGTTTGCAAACAGGCCTGGATCCGATGACCTGTTGTCCGGTGGGAAGATGGGCCCCGATCCAATGACCTGTTCTCTGGTGGGTAAACAGACCTGGTTCCGATGGCCAACATGTTGTCCAGTGGGCAGATGGGACCCGATCAGATGACCTGTTGTCCGGTGGGCAAACGGGCCTGGATCAGATGACCTGCTGTCGAGTGGGCTAACTAACGGGCCTCGATCCGATGACCTTTTGTCCGGTGGTCAAACGGGCATGGATCCGATGACCTGTTGTCCGGTGGGAAGACGGACCCCGATCCGATGACCTGTTGTCTTGTGGGCAGACGGGCCTGGATCCGATGACCTGTTGTCCAGTGGGCAGATGGGCCCCGATCCGATGACCTGTTGTCCGGTGGGCAAACGGGCCTGGATCAGATGACCTGCTGTCGAGTGGGGTAACGGGCCTGGATCCGATGACCTGTTGTCCGGTGGGAAGACGGACCCTGATCCGATGACCTGTTGTCTGGTGGGCAGACGGGCCTGGATCCGATGACCTGTTGTCCGGTGGGCAGACGGGCCCGGATTTAATGATCTGTTGTTCGGTGGGCAGACAGGCGCCGATCATCGCGATGACCTGTTGTCCGGTGGCCAAATGGGCCCCAATCCCACCTGTTGTCTGGTGGGCAGACGGGCCCCGATCCGATGACCTGTTGTCTGTTGGGCAGACGGACCCTGATCCGATGACCTGTTGTCCGGAGGGCAGACGGGCCCAGATTCGATGACCTGTTGTCCGGAGGGCAGACGGGCCCCGATCCGATGACCTGTTGTCCGGAGGGCAGACGGGCCCCGATCCGATGACCTGTTGTCCGGTGAGCAGACCGGCCACGATCCGATGACCTGTTGTCCGGTGGGCAGACAAGCCCCGATCCGATGACCTGTTTGTTGTCCATTGGGCGGGCATAAGGACCCCGATCCGATGAGCTATTGTCCGGTGGGTATAAGGGCCTCGATCCGATGACCGGCTGTTCGGTTGGCAAACGGGCCTGAATCCGATGACCTTTTGTCCGGTGGGCAGATGGGCCCCGATCCGATGACCTGTTGTCCGGTGGGCAAACGGACCTGGATCCGATGACCTGTTGTCCGGTGTACAGATGGGCCCCGATCCAATGACCAACTGTGGTCCGGTGGGCAAACTGGCCTGGATCCGATGACCTGTTGTCCGGTGGGCAGATGGGCCCCGATCCCTTAAAGACCTGTTCTCCGGTGGACAATCGGGCCTGGATCCGATGACCAACATATTGTCCGGTGGGCAGATGGGCCCCGATCCGATGACCTTTTGTCACATGTGTGGGCTTGTCCTTAGCTGTTTTGTGGACTGATACAATCCATGGTGATTAACCCAATCTGGGGCTCCCAAGCTAATGTTGTAAAACTGCCAGTGACAATGTGACCAGACCAACAGTCACTGAGTAGATAGATAATCTGCACTATGAATTCAGCATTATCCTGTACTGTGACATCACTGTGTGTATTATCCCTGTGGTAGTGTGACATCACTGTGGGCCTGGCCCGTGTCCATACTGTGGGTGCCGCCCTCCTCGGCCCTGGCACCGTATCCGGACTGTGGGGGCCTGGCCCCTTGTCCGGACTGAGGGGGCCGCCCGACTTAGGCCTGGCCCCGTGTCCGGACTGTGGAGGCCGCCAACCTCGTGCCTGGCCCCTTGTCCGGACTGTAGGGGCCGCCATCCTCGGGCTTGGCTCCAGGTGTCTGAACTCTTGGGGCCGCCCGCCTCTATTGTCAGGTAGGCAGATGGGCCCCGATCTGATGACCTGTTTTCCAGTGGGCAAACGGGCCTGGATCCGATGACCGTTTGTCCGGTGGGCAGACGGGCTTGAATCCGATGGCCTGTTGTCCGGTGGACAGATGGGCCCCGATCCGATGACCTGTTGTCCGGTGGGAAAACGGGACTGGATCCGATTATTGTCCAGTGGGCAGATGGGCCCCGATCCAATGACCTGTTGTCCGGTGAGCAAACGGACCTGGATCTGATGACCTGTTGTCCGGTGGGCAGACGGGCCCCGATCCGATGACCTGTTGTCCGGTGGGCAAACGGGCCTAGATCCGATGACCTGTTGTCCGGCGGGCAGGCAAGCCCTGCCTGATCTGATGACCAACTGTTGTCCAGTGGGCGGGCATAAGGGCCCCGATCCGATGAGCTATTGTCCGGAGGGATCCAATGACATCTGCACCTGCCCACTGAAAGCAGGGAGACTAGAGATTGTATTTATTGTCAGGTGGGCAAACGGGCCTGGATCCGAGATGACCTGTTGTCCGGTTGGCAAACTGGCCTGGATCCGATGGCCTGTTGTCCGGTGGACAGATGGGCCCCGATCCGATGACCTGTTGTCCGATGGGAAAACGGGACTGGATCCGATGACCTATTGTCCGGTGAGCAGACGGGCCCCGATCCGATGACCTGTTGTCCGATGGGAAAACGGGACTGGATCCGATCTATTGTCCGGTGAGCAGACGGGCCCCGATCCGATGACCTGTTGTCCGGTGGGCAGATGGGCCACGATGCGATGACTTGTTGTCCGGTGGGCAGAGGGGACCGGATCTGATGACATGCTGTCCGGTGGATAGATGGGCCCCGATCTGATGACCTGTTGTCCGGTGGGTAAACGGGACTGGATCCGATGACCTTTTGTTTGGTGGGTAGATGGGCCCCGATCCGATGACCTGTTGTCTGGTGGGCAGATGGCCCCGATCCGATGACCTGTTGTCGGGTGGGCAAACGGGCCTGGATCCGATGTCCTCCTGTTGTCCAGTGGACAAATGGGCCCCGATCCGATGGCCTGTTGTCCGGGGGGCAGATGGGCCCCGATACGATGACCTGTGTTGTCCGGAGGGAGGGCAGACAGGCCCGGATCCGATTGTTTGTTGTCTGTCCGGTGCACAGATGGGCCCCGGGATCCGATGACCTGTTGTTTGGTGGGCAGACAGGCCCCGATCCGATGACCTGTTGTTTGGTGGGCAGACGGGCCCCAATCCGCAGACCTGTTGTCCGGTGGGCAGACGGGCCCCGATCCGATGACCTGTTATCCGGTGGGTAGACGGGCCCCGATCCGATGACGTGTTTTCCGGTGGACAGACCGGCCTCACTGTATGTAGTGCTCATCAGTCACTGTTGCTCATCTGGTATATAGTGCTCTGCACTCACTGTATATAGTTAGTGCTCATCCACTGTATATAGTGCTCAGCAGTCACTAGCTCATCAGTCACTATGTACAGCACGATCCGATGACCGACTAGTCGTCCGGTGGACAGACCGGCCATGATCCGAACAACAGGTCATCGGATCGGGGCCCATCTGCCCACCGGACAACAGGTCATCGGATCCAGGCCAGTTTGCCCACCGGACAACAGTTGGTCATTGGATCGGGGCCCATCTGTACACCGGCCAACTGGTCATCGGATCCAGGTCCGTTTGCCCACCGGAAAACAGGTCATCGGATGGGGGCCCATCTGCCGACCGGACAAAAGGTCATCGGATTCAGGCCCGTTTGCCAACCGAACGGCAGGTCATCGGATCGAGGTCCTTATACCCACCGGACAATAGCTCATCGGATCGGGGTCCTCATGCCCACTGGACAACAAACAGGTCATCGGATCAGGGCCTGTCTGACCTCCGAACAACAGGTCATCGGATCGGGGCCCGTCTGCTCACCGGACAACAGGTCATCGGATCCGGGCCCGTCTGACCTCCGGACAACAGGTCATGGGATCGGGGCCCATCTGCCCACCAGACAACAGGTCATTGGATTGGGGCCCATCTGCCCACCAGACAATAGGTCATTGGATTGGGGCCCATTTGCCCACCGGACAACAGGTCATCGCGATGATCGGCGCCTGTCTGCCCACCGGACAACAGATCATCCGATCCGGGCTCGTCTGCCCACCGGACAACAGGTCATCGGATCGGGGTCCGTCTTCCCACCGGACAACAGGTCATCGGATCCAGGCCCGTTAGCCCACTCGACAGCAGGTCATCTGATCCAGGCCCGTTTGCCCACCGGACAATAGGTCATCGGATCGGGGCCCATCTGCCCTCTGGACAACAGGTCATCGGATCCAGGCCCGTCTGCCCAACAGACAACATGTTGGTCATCGGATCAGGGCCCATCTGTCCACCGGGCAAAAGGTCATCGGATCCAGGCCCGTTTGACCACCGGACAACAGGTCAAAGGATCGGGGCCCATCAGCCCACGGACAACAGGTCATCCAATCCAGGCCTATTTGCCCACTTGACAAGTCATCGGATCAGGGCCTATCTGCCCACCGGACAACAGGTCATTGGATCCAGGCCCATTTGCCCACCGGAGAAGAGGTCATCAGATCCAGGCCCATTTGCCCACCGGACAACATGCTCATCGTATCAAGGCCCTTATATCCACCGGACAATAGCTCATCGGATTGGGGCCCTTATGCACACCAGACAACAGGTCATCGGATCTGAGCCCTTATGCCCTCCGGACAACAGCTCATCGGATCGGGGCCCATATGGCCACCGGACAACAGCTCATTGAATCGGGGCCCTTATGCCCACCAGACAACAGGTCGTCGGGTGAGACAACAGGTCATCGGATCGGGGCCCGTCTGCCCACCGGACAACAGGTCATCGGATCGGGGCCCGTCGGCCCACCAGACAGCAGGTCATCGGATCGGGGTCTGTCTGCCCACCGGACAACAGATCATCCGATCGGGGCCCGTCTGCCCCAACAGACAATAGGTCATCGGATCCAAACCAGTTTTCCTACCGGACAACAGGTCATCGGATCGGGGTCCATCTGTCCACCGGACAACAGTCCATCGGATGCAGGCCTGTTTGCCCACTGGACAACAGGTCAACGGATCGGGGCCCATCTGCCCACCGGACAACAGGTCAAAGGGGCCTGGATCCGATGACCTGTTATCCGGTGGGCAATCGGACTTGGATTCGATGACCTGTTGTTCAGTGGACAGATGAGCCCCGATCCGATGACCTGTTGTCCGGTGGACAAATGGGCTTGGATCCGATGACCTGTTATGCGGTGGGCAGATGGGCCCCGATCCAAAGACCTGTTCTCCGGTGGGCAAACGGGCCTGGATCCGATGACCTGTTGTCCGGTGGGCAGATGGGCCGGATCTGATGACCTGTTGTCCGGTGGGCAGATGGGCCCCGATCCGATGACCTGTTGTCCAGTGTGCAGACGGGCGGGTACCGATGACCTGTTGTCCGGTGGGCAGACGGGCCCTTATCCGATGACCTGTTGGCCGGTGGACAGACCGACCACGATCCGATGGCCTGTCGTCCGGTGGGCAGACGGTCCCTGATCCGATGAGCTATTGTCCGGTGGGCATAAGGGCCCCGATCCGATGAGCTATTGTCCGGTGTGTATAGAGGCCTCGATCCGATGATCTGTTGTCCGGTGGACAGACGGGCCTGGATTCGATGACCTGTTCTCCAGTGGGAAAATGAGCCTGGATCCAATGACATGTTGTCCGGTTGACAAACATGCCTGGATCCGATGACCTGTTGTCCGGATCTAAGCCCGTTTTCCCACCAGACAACAGGTCATTGGATCGGGGCCCATCTGCCCACCGGACAACAGGTCATCGGATCCAGGCCCGTTTGCCCACCTGAGAACAGGTCTTTGGATCGGGGCCCACCTGCCCACCAGACAACAGGTCATTGGATCCAGGCCTATTTGCCCACTGGATAACAGGTCATCGGATCGGGGCCCATCTGCCCACCGAACAGCAGGTCATCGGATCGGGGCCCATCTGCCCACCGGACAGCAGGTCATCGGATCGGGGCCCCTCTGTCCACCGGACAACAGGTCATCGGATCCGGGCCCATCTGCCCACCGGACAACAGGCCATCGGATCCAGGCCCATCTGCCCACCGGACAACAGGTCATAGGATCCAGACCCGTTTGCCCACCGGACAACAGGTCATCGGATCCAGGCCCGTTAGTTAGCCCACTCAATAGCAGCTCATCTGATCCAGGCCCGTTTGCCCACCGGACAACAGGTCATCGGATCGGGGCCCATCTGCCAACTGGACAACATGTTGGTCATCAGATCCAGGCCCGTTTTCCCACCGGAGAACGGGTCATCAGATCGGGGCCCGTCTGCCCACCGGACAACAGGTCATCGGATCGGGGCCCATCTGCCCACCGGACAACAGGTCATCGGATCGGGGCCCGTTTGCCCTCCAAACAGGTCATCAGATCGGGGCCCATTTGCCCACCGGACAACAGGTCATTAGAACCAGGCCCGTTTGCCCACCTGACAACAGGTCATCGGATCGAGGCCCTTATACCCACCGGACAAAAACCTAACTGTTTGTCAAGTGATATACTGTGGATAAGGGTTGAGAGACTGAACCACTAATAGACACAGAAACATGGGAAGCAAGATGAAATAGACTTTCCAGCTCAGGCAGAAGGTGGCCACCCACCGGACAACAGGTCATCGGATTGGGGCCCGTCTGTCCACAGGACAACAGGTCATAGGATTGAGGCCCGTCTGCCCACCGGACAACAGGTCATCTGATCGGGGCGCATCTGCCCACCGGACAACAGGTCATCAGATCCAGGTCCTTTTGCCCACCGGACAACAGGTCATCGGATCGGGCCCATCTGCCCACAGGACAACAGGTCATAGGATCCAGGACCGTTTGCCCACCGGACAACAGGTTATCAGATCAAGGCCCTTCTACCCACCGGACAAAAACCTTACTGTTTGTCAAGTGATGTACTGTGGATAAGGGCTGAGAGACTGAACCACTAATAGACACAGAAACATGGGAAGCAAGATGAAATAGACTTTCCAGCTCAGGCAAAAGGTGGCCACACCCTTATATGCACTTGTGCACATTAGACTGAAAAAAGCTGAAGGACTGAACTGGAATGTAAATTGGTGTGCATGCTACAAGTAAGAGCATGTTCACACATGGTCACTAAACGGAAAAAAAACAAATATAGAAACACAATACACAAATACCCTGCCTGGTCGGACGACTGCTTTCTGGTAGCGTATATGGCTTCAGGGGAGGGAACGATTACAGAGCAAAAGAAACAGGACTATTACATTTTATATTTAATCCAAAAGAGAGGCAGTGCTTATGAAAAATATACAAAAGGTTTTATAAAAGGGGACATTTACAGTACGGAATATACTGTGTCACTGGTGTTATATATGAGGGGACGTATGTGTCACTTAGGTTGCTAGCCTGTGTGAACGGAAACCTACATACTTTCTGCCAGCATGCTGGGGGCTAACTCACTAAAGGGTGTGTTTTTTTGTGAATGGCAAAGAGGGTGGGACGCCATTCACACTACCTCGCCTCAGGGTGTGGCTGAGCAAGCTTAAATACACAGTCACTGTTTTTTTTTCTGTTGTTGTGTTTGGAGAGGCAAGGTCTCCAGACTGAGAAGCCATAGCTCAGGAAGGAGCTGAAGGCTGTGCTACAACCTGTGTGGACAAACCACACACTCCTATGGACTGTGCTGTCGTTTATCTTTTGCTTTGTCATTTTGCCAGTAAGGTCGTGTTTATTTTTAATGGAGCTGCGGGGCTTTATGCCATATAATAAAGCCTGCAGAGAAAACCCGGTTCCTGAGTCTACTTCCGAAAGCAGACAAGTGAGTCGTCTTACCACAACAGTTACACAAAATAAACAGGATTACAGAAGACTTACTATAAAGATCGCTGAGATGATTCGGTATAGGTGGAGGGGAGGTGCCCCAATTATTGATTTGACCGTTCTCGAACAGGATCCATTGCTTATAGAACCTATACCCCCCGGCAATGAATACTGATCCCCCTTTGACTGTGTCTTTTATGCCGAAGGTGGAGACCTGCCCACACACCCCACGTGATGACCTCACGTATGCTGGGCTCCAGCCTTCATATTTCTATTAGAATCTCTAATTTCTGGCATAACTTATCGCTGGTTGATCGCAGAAGCCCCAAAGTGATACCATATTTTCCATTATGAATTTAACTCTCTTTAGAGACCACAGATGACTTAGTTGCGGTCTGTTATTTTGTTACTTTTCCATCACAGCTTCCCGGAGGGGCTTACAGCTATGGAAAAATATCCATATTACTCCTTAGCTGACCCTGCAACTAAAAATATGGGTCCCATTATTATCAGAAGTATAGCACTTCAGTTATTCCATATTTTGTGTCGGTGACAAAAATCCTGCAGTTTGCAGCTGGGAATTGTCCTGGTTATTGTGAGTGTGTTTGAAATGGGAGAAAGATACCCCGAACCAACCGTTCAGGGTGATCGGAAGGCTGTATCCCCAGTCGGTCAGGGTGGTGGGCGAGCTGGGTCCATATCTCGTCAGACCACTAGGAAAAGGTGGTTATCCCCCAGGGAAAGGGCAGGAATAACCAACCGCAGATATGTCATGTCTACTCTCTAAAGAAAGTTAAATTGATAATAAAAAATATGGTATCACTTGCGAACTTATGCGATCACATGGCCCCACTCACGCCTCAAAAGTCACATGTGTACCATCGTAAATGCCATCTGTATCGCTCCTGGTTTCAGTTACAGCTGCGAGACGTGCAGTCCTGCCTCATCTGCGCACAGCACAACCCAGGTAAGACAGTAAAAGTCCCTTAGAAAGCGACACCAAGGCCTCTCTACCCACTTCAGAGACTGCAGAGAAAAACAAACACACTCTAATACATCACTATTATTTTGTTGCACCACCTCTGTCTTTAATAACAGCTTGCAGTCTCTGAGGCATGGACTTAATGAGTGACAAACAGTACTCTTCATCAATCTGGCTCCAACTTTCTCTGATTGCTGTTGCCAGATCAGCTTTGCAGGTTGGAGCCTTGTCATGGACCATTTTCTTCAACTTCCACCAAAGATTTTCAGTTGGATTGAGATACGGACTATTTGCAGGCCATGACATTGACCTTATGTGTCTTCTTTCAAGGAATGTTTTCACAGTTTTTGCTCTATGGCAGGATGCATTACCATCTTGAAAAATGATGTCATCATCCCCAAACATCCATTCAATTGATGGGATAAGAAAACTGTCCAAAATATCAATGTAAACTTGGGCATTTATTGAAGATTTAATGACAGCCATCTCCCCAGTGCCTTTACCTGACATGCAGCCCCATATCATCAATGACTGTAGAAATTTGCATGTTCTCTTCATGCAGTCATCTTTATAAATCTCATTGGAACGGCACCAAACAAAAGTTCCAGCATCATCACCTTGCCCAGTGCAGATTTGCGATTCATCACTGAATATGACTTTCATCCAGACATCCACAGTCCACGATTGATTTCCTTAGCCCATGGTAACCTTTTTTTTTCTGTTTAGGTGTTAATGATGGCTTATGTTTAGCTTTTCTGTATGTAAATCCCATTTCCTTTAGGCGGTTTCTTACAGCTCGGTCACAGGCATTGACTCCAGCTTCCTCCCATTCATTCCTCATTTGTGTTGTTGTGCATTTCCTGTTTTGGAGACATTTTGCTTTAAGTTTCCGGTCTTGACGCTTTGATGTCTTCATTGGTCTACCAATATGTTTGCCTTTAACAACCTTCCTGTTACGCTCGCGCCCGGACTGACTAGCGTGAGCGTGATTAGTGATCCCACTGTACCATGAACCGAGGAGTGCCTGGAGGGGCGTAACTAAGTATCAATCCGATCCAACCAAGATTGCATGGCGGCTAGTCGACTCCGTGGACCAAGGAGGAACCGAGCAGAGGGACCAGGTGCGACTCCAGGTCAGACCCCGGTCACAGTTGTTGACCCACACCGGGGAATGCAGGAACAGGCAGGTTAGATTGGCATACAGACAGGTGGGTATTGGCAAGTACGGCTGGTATGCAGACAGTTGGGTACTGGCAAGTACAGCTGGTATGCAGACAGGTGGGCACTGGCAAGCACGGCTGGTATGCAGACAGGTGGGTATTGGCAAGTACGGCTGGTATGCAGACAGGTGGGTACGGGCAAGCACAGCCTGGTATGCAGACAGGTGGGCACTGGCAAGCACGGCTGGTATGCAGACAGGTGGGCACTGGCAAGCACGGCTGGTATGCAGATAGGGAGATACTGGCAAGCACGGCTGGAGTGCAGACCGGGAGGTACTAGCAGGTTGGAGCGCAGGCTGGATAGGGTCCAGTACAGACTGGGAGACAGACAGCTACAGAGCCGCAGATGCGGTAGAAAAGCAGAGTAAAGCGAAACCGCCAGAGCGGAGGACAAGGCAGAGCAGAGAGGAACTGCTGGTGCGGTGAGCAAGGCAGAGCAGAGAGAAGCCGCCGGAGCGGTGAGCAAGGCAGAGCAGAGAGAAGCCGCCGGAGCGGTGGCCAAGTCAGAGCAGAGAGAAACCGCCGGAACGGTGGGTAAGGCAGAGCAGAGGGAAAATGCCGGAGCGGTGGGCAAGTCAGAGCAGAGAGAAACCACCGGAGCGGTGGGTAAGTAAGAACAAAGAGAAACCGCTGGTGCGGTGGGCAAGGCAGAGCAGAGAGAAGCCGCTGGAGCGGTGGGTAAGGCAGAGCAGAGGGAAGCCGCCGGAGTGGTGGGCAAGTCAGAGCAGAGAGAAACCGCCGCAGCGGTGGGTAAGGCAGAGCAGAGGGAAACTGCCGGAGCGGTGGGCAAGTCAGAGCAGAGAGAAACCGCCGGAGCGGTGGGCAAGACAGAGCAGAGCGAAACCGCAGGTGCGGTGGACAAGGCAGAGAGGACAGGGCTCTGTTCACATGGAACAGACTGGAAAATACAGGAAGATACGGAGGAAGGGAAAAGGGACAAGCAGAACCAGATACACACAAGGTACTTCCTATGACAGATAACAGGTCTGGGTATGCAACCAGCCCCCAGAGATGGCGGGAACAGACAAGAAGCAGAACTGGACCTGGCAACTTCAGAGTCAAGGAGCACACTGAATGTTAGTGTTGCTCAGGCACCTCTTACTGGGTGGAGGGGGTTTAAATATCCAGTGACTCACAGCAATAGGCTGGAGACGCATTAGGCGTGCGCCCACAGCAGCTATAAGAATCAGGAAGTAACCGGGCCGCCGCCCTAAGCAGTCAGTCAAGAGACATGCACACAGCATGAACTGGAGCAAGATTTGCAGGCTGGACTGACTGGTAAGATTGCGGTCTTGCATAGTGGGAGGTGGTTCACTATGCAAGCACTCCGCCAGGGATGTTACACTTCCCATGTTGTTTGTATTTGGTCCAGATTTTAGACACAGCTGACTGTGAACAACCAACATATTTTGCAAAATTGCGTGATGATTTACCTTCTGTTAAGAGTTTGATAATCCTCTCCTTTGTTTCAATTGACATCTCTCGTGTTGGAGCCATGATTCATGTCAGTCCACTTGGTGCAACAGCTCTCCAAGGTGTGATCACTCCTTTTTAGATGCAGACTAATGAGCAGATCTAATTTGATGCAGGTGTTAGTTTTGGAAATGAAAATTTACAGGGTGATTCCATATTTTTTTCCTCAGAATTGAGTGATTCCATAATTTTTTCCCTCTGCTTGGTCTGAAAAAAATTATCCTTACTGAGTACCATATTTTTTATCTTGATTTCTTTTAGTGTTTCTTAAAGCCCTAAAGTTGCCATTTGAAATGACTTTAGTTTTGTGCCATGTCTGTGATCTGCTTTTTTTCAACAACATTAAACAACTGAATGAACATCCTCCAAGCCCGGTGATTCCATAATTTTTGCCAGGGGTTGTATGGACTAGGACAACAAATTTATTCAACATCATGGTTTTCTTATAAAAGATATGGAAGGAGAAAAGCCGAAGGACTGTTGGATTTGCACACACAGCCCAGTATCTGCAAAGACTATGCCGTACTTAGCCTTACCTCTGGAGCCAGGGGAGGTATTAACACCACACTGCAAACACAATGAGAAAAACCTACAAGATGCAAAATGAACATAAACCCTGCTGTAAATAAATAAAAAGCAAGTGCATTTAAATAAAATAGGGTTCTTCGTAACACTGTTTTTGATCAAAAATAGTATAAAAGATTTCCCACTGCGACAAGGTGAACCCGTTCGGGAAAGTCATACACTGTCTAATATAAATTGACTTTCCAGAACAGCAGGGTTTATGTGGGTGAAAGGCACGTAGGGGCGCAAGGACACACAGCTCATATTCACCCTTCACTATAAGTATATGTCACTACCTATTAGGATGATATCTTATACATGAATATATTAAGTCAGTGGTGAGGTGCGCAATTTTTGCTTACATTTATCTCTAGGGTCATCCTATTTAGGATTCAGGCATATCTATTGGTATGTATGACCATATACATTCCCCATTTAGCCCTTTTAGGTGTATTACTATTAGGACTAATTAAATCATTTTGATCCAGTTTTGCACAAAGCACATGTCACTTTATAAAGGTATTGGGGATATTTAATTGTGGTTTGATAAAAACTTATTTACTTGATTTGTAACTGTAAAAAATATTCAAGATGATCCCTTGTCAATCATTGTGCCCTGTTGGCGGGCTTATAGAGCTCTTCTAATGTACAGTGTAATCCAACACTTCTGCAAGGGAGGGGGCCGAGAGGCAGGGAGTAACAAATGTCTAACAGCAGCTCTCAGCCCAGAAGCTGCCATAGAAAGACCTCCTGTGGACCCCAGCCATGCGGTCTTTTATGTCTGACTATTATAATTCAACACCGAGTTATGGGAATACAATACATCCCAGTGATACACCAAATAGATTTTTGGAAACACACAAATTGGATGAATCTCACCCTTCCTTTCAGCACAGTCCAGCGTGTAGGGAAAGGGAGATACACGACACAGCCTTGCGAGAGCCCCTAGGGCCCCGGTGCTTGGTTTCCACGCATAGCAGGAGCCCGGCCGGATCCGATGACACCAGAACCGGCTCCCTAGGTCTGTCCATTAAGGAAGTATAGCTGTTTTAGTTTTAGAGTTTTTAGCTGAGAGAGGCCAGGGGTGGAGATTCAGGTCCAGCCAGGGGGCAGAAGGGGGAGTGACCAAGAGGGGTTAAGAGCTCCAGCAGCCCTAGATCCATTGTCTTTTTCCCTGGGAGGTCGTGATGACACATCATGTGTGGGAGAAGTCCTGCAACAAAGGGGACCACAAGCCTCCCATGTGGCAGCCCCTCCCTCACAAGCCAGCTCTTCCAATTGACTGGTGACTGATTCTTAATAACTGCTTTATATCTTTTGTACTCCTACTATTGTGTTTGTTTCTCTGATCATTATGTAAATGTAACCCTTATGTATATAATGTAATGTCTAGTGTGCCCTTACGGCGATTAAATATATGATTTAACCTTGGGCTGCTCTGTTATCTTGAGCCATGAACTCATATGTCCGTTGTTTGGCTTAATCCTCATGCTACCGAGGCAGGTTTCTGGCCCCATATAATTCCCGTTAACGGACCGGCGATTTATATCTAATAGAAACCGGTGGCAGCTCTACCAGGCCAACAAGGTTCTGCTTCACTGGGGCTAGTGAATGGGCCTCTCAGCCTGTCAGGGGTGGGAGAAAGTGTGATGCCATGTCAGTGACTGAGTGGGCCACCTCTTCTCACTCCCGGTGCCTTCTTGTACCCGTGTGGACAGGGGGTGTCTGTGTAGAACTATACCAATCTGAACTTACACATCCTCGAGGGGGTTCAGAACGTAACGTTGGTGCAAGGGGCAGATCCTTATCACGTGATCTGTCGGACGTAATTGTGACGTCAGGTGGGTGACGAGGTGTGGATCTATCACAAGTGGCGGCAGTGGTGGGATTCTGCGGGGTTCCTCTGGTGCCATTTCTTCACATTGGTGGCAGCGGTGGGATTCTGCGTGGTCATTTAGTGCCATTCATCACAAGTGGTGGCAGCGGTGGGATTCTGCAGTGTCCCTCTGCTGCTGTTTCTTCACAGTACCCTATTAGCACCTTATAAGGACAAAAGGAGTTATGAAATGATCTGTGTCTCCTCTGTGTAGCACTGTGTTATTTTAAATTTGTTAGATGTGTTTAATAAAGATATTTTTTGGTTTAAAAGGAACTCTGGTCATCTGGGCTTTCTTTTTTAGGCCCACTCTTCATGTTAATTATGTGTTGTTTTGGAGTTTAAAAAACATGACATTGTTACCTTATGAGTATAATGTTGAAGATGCATACAAGCAGCACACAAGCTGCACATCGAAAACATACAAGCTGCATACGAGCCACATACAAACTCCATAAAAGCAGCATACAAGCTGTATACAAGATGCATTCAAGCTGCACACAATCTGTATCCAAGATGCATAAAAGCCGCATACAAGTTGAATATAAGCTGCATACAAGCAGCAAACAAAGCCGCATACAAGATGTACACAAGCTGCATACAAGCAGCATACAAGATGCACACAAGGCACATACAATCTGCACACAAGCAGCATACAGGATGCATACAAGCTGCACACAAGGCACATACAATCTGCACATAAGCAGCATACAGGATGCATACAAGCAGCATATAAATTGCATACAGGTAGCACACAAGTTGCATACAAGCTCCATAAAAGACACATACAATCTGCATACAAGCATCATTCAAGCTGCATTCAAGGCACATACAATCCGCATACAAGCTGCACACAAGGCACATACAATCTGCATACAAGCCGCATACCATCTGCACACAAGCAACATACATGATGCATATAAGCTGCACACAAGCAGCATACAAGGCACATACAATCTGCATAGAAGCAGCATACAATCTGCATACAAGCACCATACAATGGTACATACAAGATGCATTCAAGCCACATATAAGATGTATACAGGATACATAAAAGTTGCATACAAGGCACCTACAAACTGTATACAGGATACATACAACCTGCATAAAAACCGCACATATAAGACACATACAAGCAGCTGTATAAAGGATACATCCATGTTGCATGCAGGATACATAAAAGGCACATACAAGCTGCATACAAGCCGCATATACGTTGCATACAGGATACAAACACGGCACATACAAGCTGTATACAGGATACATACATGGCACATACAAGCTGTATACAGCGTAGGGATTTGTACTCACTGAGCCGCGTTGTAGGTAGGCACAGGTTCACATAGTGATGCAGTCCGCGGGTTCAAACAAACTGGTGGTTTATTTAGTGCCCATACACTAGTGAGGAAACAAAAGTAACAGCCTTTTCCTGGCACAAAAAAGGAATAACAGAACAAAGCTCAAAATAACAAGTCCATACAGCACGGCCTCAGCCGTTTAAACAAAGTGCCTTCCTCTGCCTCCTGCAGAGTCTAAGCAGCACATGCAAGGTCTGCTCACCTTATCCAACACAGACAGACTGTGAGACAGGCGCAGCTGTCTTAAATCAGCCTTCCAAGACCTGGACTGGAGGTACTGTAAGTGAGCAGCTGTTCCCCCCTCAGCTCTTTCAGCTGCTCGTAAAACCCGGCTCTGTAATCTGGGCCCATTAAACTCCACTCAGCACTATGTGTGCTGGAGCCTGCTTCTCCGGGTCCTACATCACCGAAGATTGGCACTTCAGGGACACATACCTCCCGTCCACGACCTGTCCAGCAGCCACCTTATATACCCCCGCCTCTGCCCAAAGCCGGGGGGCTTGGCACCTTCTGTCACCATACAATAAACCCTTGACAAGGCATCAGCATACCCATGTTGTTTCCCAGGCCTATGTTCTACCCGGAAACAAAAATCTTGTAGAGCCAGGAACCACCTAGTCACTCTGGCATTGTTCCCCTTCTTTTCACGCATCCACCTCAGTGGGACATGGGCTGACACTAGCCTGAACCTTCTACCTAACAGGTAATACCTCAGACTGTCTAACGCCCACTTAATGGCCAAACATTCTTTTTCTACAATGGAGTAGTTCTTCTCACAAGTGGAGAGCTTCTGACTGAGGTATATTACAGGGTGTTCTTCTCCGTTAATCTCCTGGGACAAGACTGCTCCCAGCCCAACATCCGATGCATCCGTCTGGACCACAAACTCCTTGGAGAAGTTGGGCGCCACCAAGACTTGCTGTTTACAGAGGACCAGTTTCAATTCCTGGAAGGCCGCTTCTGCTTCCGGGGACCACTTGGCCATAGCCGACTTCGTCCCTTTCAGAAGATCCGTCAGCGGGGCTGCTATCAGGGCAAAGTTAGGGACAAATCTTCGATAGTAGCCCACAATGCCTAGAAACGCCCTGACCTACTTCTTCGAGAGGGGCTGTGGCAAGTTCAAGATCGCCTCGACCTTATTTATTTGTGATTTTATTTCCCCTCTACCAACCACGTACCCTAGGTACTTGGCTTCCTCCATCTCCATGGCACATTTCTTTGGGTTGATAGTAAAGCCCGCCTTCCTTAGGGCATCAAGTATGGCTTGAACTTTGTCCAGATGACTTTCCCAGTCCTGGGTGAATATGACAATGTCATCTAGGTAGGCCGCTGCATACTTTTTGTGGGGTGCTAAGATCCGGTCCATGGCTCCCTGGAAGGTGGCCGGAGCTCCCTGCAACCCAAACGGCATCCTGACGTATTGATAACATCCGTCTGGCATCGAGAAGGCTCTCTTCTCCTTGGCCTCTTTGGACAGGGTAATTTGCCAATATCCTTTGGTGAGGTCCAGAGTGGTGATGTACCTAGCAAGTCCTAGTCTTTCGATTATCTCATCTACTCTAGGCATTGGGTATTTGTCGAACTTCGAGATCTTATTCAGCTTCCTATAGTCATTGCAAAAACACCATTCCCCATCTGCTTTCGGCACTAAGACTATAGGACTGGATCATCCACTTTTGGACTCTTCAATGACTCCCAGGTTAAGCATCCGCCTCACTTCTTTTGAGATCACCTCTCTGCGGGCCTCGGGGATCTGGTATGGTTTTAGATTGACGCGAACATGAGGCTCTGTGAGAACCTCATGCTCTATGACCTGAGTGAGTCCTGGCAACTCCGAAAACAGGTCTTTATTTCGCTGTAGCAACTCTTTGCACTGTTACTTTTGGGCACGTGACAGTGACTCTGCCACCTTGACCTCTTTCACATCGGCCTCAGCCACTAAACAGGGAGCTTCCATTGGCTCTCTATCTTGCCATGGCTTAATCAAGTTAACATGGTAAATTTGGTAGGGCTTCCTCTTCCCCGGTTGGTGGATTTTATAGTTGACTTCCCCCACTTTCTCTACCACCTCATAGGGGCCCTGCCACTTGGCCATGAACTTGCTCTCCACTGTCGGCACTAGCACAAGCACTCGATCTCCTGGGTTGAACGATCTCACCCTGGCTGACCTATTGTACACCCTGGACTGTGTCTCTTATGCCTTGAGGAGGTGCTCCCTTACGATGGGCATCACGTGGGCAATCCTCTCTTGCATCTGGGCAACGTGCTCCACCATGCTCCTATAGGGCATGGTTTCAGCTCCCCAGGACTCTTTCGCCACATCCAGGAGTCCTCGAGGGTGTCGTCCATAGAGTAGTTCAAACGGGGAGAAACCTGTAGAAGCTTGGGGAACTTCCCTGATGGCGAACAACAGATAGGGAAGCAGACAGTCCCAGTCTCGGCCATCCTTTTCCACTGCTTTCCTCAACATTGCTTTCAAGGTTTTGTTAAACCTCTCGACCAGTCCGTCCATCTGGGGATGGTACACGGAGGTTCTCAGTTGTGCTATCTGCAATGTCTTGCACAATTCCCTCATGACCTTCGACATAAATGGAGTTCCTTGGTCTGTTAGGATCTCCTTAGGCAACCCCATTCTTGAAAACATGAGGACTAACTCCCGGGCGATACACCTGGCGGAGGAGTTTCGTAGTGGTATGGCCTCCGGATACCGTGTAGCATAATCTAATACCATCAGGATATACTGATGCCCTCAGGCGGACTTGACCAGAGGCCCCACTAGATCCATTGTTATGCATTCGAATGGAACCTCGATGATGGGTAGGGGCACTAGGGGACTGCGGAAGTGGGTCACTGGTGAGGTTATCTGGCATGTGGGGCAGGAACGACAATAACTCTTTATTTCTCTATAGCAACCTGGCCAGTAGAATTTCTGGAGGATCCGTTCCTGAGTCTTGTCTGCACCCAGGTGACCACTCAACACATGAGAATGAGCCATGTCTAACACCCTGAGTCTATAGGGCTCTGGCACCAGCAACTGTTCTATTACCTCACCCCTAGGCTTGGTTACTCTGTACAGCAAATCCGCATTCACAGCAAAATGAGGGAACCGAGTGTCAGCCCCCGGTTCCTGAGGCACCCCATTTAACACAGTAACATTTTCAAAGGCCTCTTTCAGAGTTAAATCCCTGAGTTGGGCAGTTCCAAAGTTTCCCTCGGACACCTCCAGCTCAGGGATATTGGCCTCAGGGGATGTTGCCTCATCCTCATCGCCGACAAACACACACATGGGAAACTCATCTACCATGTTCTGCGGGTAAATTTCCTTAGGGGCGATCTGGCTGTTGACCGAGCAACCAGGTGTCCCCGCTTTCCCCCACATTTCCCAGAATAATATAAAGTCACGTCCAATTATTATGGGATGCAATAGGTCCTTAACGACCGCCACTCCATGAGATGTGCCACAGTCTGTGTTTACATCCACCTGGGCCACAGGATAGTTTTAGCATCCCCATGGATACACCAGACACCCACCACCTTCCCAGGAACCAGTCGATGAGGGAGTGTGGCCCTTATCAGGGTCACCAAACTTCCTGAGTCCAATAGTCCAGAGACTTGTACCCCGTTTACTGACACTGAGCATGCCTGAGGGCCCTCGCCATGTTGAGGAACCGTGCTGCAGGCGGGGTAAGCAAAATAGGAGCAACGCCGGCCCATGTTGCAGTCCATTGGCTCAGAGTTTATGGGACACCGGGCGGCAATATGGCCAGAGGTATGACATCTCCAACACACTATATTATGGGGTGTGACCTTGGGCAGCAACTCAGACCCCTCCTGAACTCTAGGACGCCCCTCAGGTGTGGCGCTAGCTCCATTCTTTTGGGTGTCCGCCTCCTTTTGGGAACCTTTTGGAAACCCCAGTATTGAGAGGCTATGACCCCTTGTTTTCCCAATGAACTCTCAACCGCCTGGTATCTTTCCACCAACCCCACCAAGTCATCAGCATTATGGGGATCTCCCTGGGCAACCCAGGATTTCACCGACTTCGGGAGAGAGTGTATAAACCTGTGTATAATGACCTTCTCCACCATCTGTGCTGGGGAGGAAGATTCAGGTTGCAACCACTTTTGGACCAGGTGTAGGAGGTCGAACATCTGGGACCGGGCATGTTTGTCACTGCAATAGGCCCAGTGGTGCACCCGTTGCGCCCTGACAGTAAGATTCACTCCCAAGCATGCCAAAATCTCAGTTTTCAACTTAGCATACTCTTTTGCGTCCTGAAAGGCCAAGTCATAATAGGCCTTCTGCGGATCGCCTATCAAATATGGCGCCAGCACCTCCATCCACTGCTCTGGAGGCAATTTCTCCCGCTCTGCCACCCTCTCAAAGATCGTCAAGAACGCCTCAACGTCATCACCCAGGGTCATCTTTAGTTATGCTCTTCTTACCGTCTTCCTGACGTATGAGTCATCACCTGGATCTGATGATGTGGCGGTCGTCCTGCCACGGATCTGCTCTGCCAAGATTTCCATTTGTCTTTGCTAATGTTGGATCTGCTGCATCAGAAGTTTATTTGTTTCCTGCTGCTGCTCCCGTTGCTGCTGCCTGCTCTGCAGGTACTGCTGCTGGAACTGCGCCTACTGTTGCTGAATTTGCTGCTGGTGCTGCACTTGTTGCGCCTGCTGTGCCTGTAACAGATGTTTAAGCAGTTCCTCCATTTTGTCCGGCGACACTTGCTGGCTAATTGCCGACTTCACCCAGGACATATACGTCTCCTTGTAGCAGTCACACTGCCACTTGGGATCTGTGCCCGTGCTTCTACCGCTACTGGTTTATTTAGTGTCCATACACCAATGAGGAAACAAAAGTAACAGCCTTTTCCTGGCACAAAAAAGGAATAACAGAACAAAGCTCAAAATAACAAGTCCATGCAGCACGGCCTCAGCCGTTTAAACAAAGTGCCTTCCTCTGCCTCCTGCAGAGTCTAAGCAGCACATGCAAGGTCTGCTCACCTTGCCCAACACAAAGACAGACTGAGACAGGCGCAGCTGTCTTAAATCAGCCTTCCAAGACCTGGACTGGAGGTAAGTGAGCTGCTGTTCCCCCCCCCCCAGCTCTTTCAGCTGCTCGTAAAACCCGGCCCTGTAATCCGGGCCCATTAAACTCCTCTCAGCACTATGTGTGCTGGAGCCTGCTTCTCCGTGTCCTACATCACCGAAGCTTGGCACTTCGGGGACACATACCTCCAGTCCACGACCTGTCCGGCAGCCACCTTACAGCAGGATACATGCAAGGCACATACAAGCTGTATACAGGATACATACACGCTGTATACATGATACATACAAGGCACATACAAGCTGTATACAGGATACATACACGCTGTATGCAGGATACATACAAGTTGTATACACGATATATACAAGCTGTATACAGGATACATACAAGCTGTATACAGGATATACACAAGCTGTATACAGGATACACACAAGCTGTATACAGGATACACACAAGCTGTATATAGGACACACACAAGCTGTATACAGGATACATACAAGTTGTATACAGGATAGATACACACTGTATACAGGATACATACAAGGCACATACAAGCTGTATACAGGATACATACACGCTGTATGCAGGATACATACAAGTTGTATACACGATATATACAAGCTGTATACAGGATACACACAAGCTGTATACAGGATACATACAAGCTGTATACAGGATACACACAAGCTGTATACAGGATACATACAAGCTGTATACAGGATGCACACAAGCTGTATACAGGATACACAGAAGCTGTATACAGGATACACACAAGCTGTATATGTAATAGTGGGGAAGGATGTAGCCTTCCCTAGGCACTGAAGCAGTTAAGGAAAATGGTCCCTTAGTTAATTCTCTCTGAACTGTGGTAGGCCAAGCTAAGGGGTTAGCTTCAGTGGTCCAGTCAGTAGAGTAGAGGGGGAACTTAGTGCCCGGATCAAGCCTTGAGTGATATAGAGCTTGTTCCTGGCATAATTCATTGTGGGCTGCAGTACCTGTAAACAGCCACAAGATGCCACTGTCCTGGGTGCAGATGTCAGGTTGAGTCTGCTAGCAGTGTTACAGACAAGGATGAGTTAATGCTGTGTGATGACAGCTCACTGAGGGTGGGCACATTAGGAAAATCTCTGTTTAGTTTCCAGAATCAGGAAGTAATTTTTCAGTAAGAGATTGGACAGAAAATCGTTCAGGCAGCCTGACTATAGTGGCTGCTAGGGTAGACGGGAGCTCCATACCCTCAGACAGTGGGATCACCATTGTGCAAGTCTCCCCACACAAGAGCACGAGTCCTGTCAGCCGGCCGGGGAAACTCATCAAAGGTAGTGAGGACCCGGGGCACTTCTAGTCTGCAGGAAGCAGAGGAAGATAAATAGGACTCCAGGCTAAGACGTGGGGGAGAGATATCGGATCCAGGTCACTGTCAGTATTACAGAAGAGTCTCTTGGGCCAGAGATTAGAGTCACAGAGATGCTTCACTTAAAGAGGGAACCAGGACTGAAGGAGTTACCAGCGCCTGTGAGAGAGATGATAACCTGTCGGGCCTTATCCATTATATCTGCCTGTAAATATTGTATATATTCCTCTTCCCCAAGTAAAGTCCAAGTTCTGGTTAGGAACCTTGTGTCCTCTGAATTTATTGCTGCCCTGGTCCCAGAAGAGAAATGCCTGGAGACAGCCGCGATCGGATGGCTTGAAGTAAGTGAAGAGCACTACATACACAGCCACACTTCAGAGGGAGGACACGTATTGTCTGTAGGGTGCCATAGCGAGAGGGGGCTACAGCTCGCCCACGACTTCCTCGCTGGGGCACCTTACATTTGGCGTAGTCGGCAGGATGCGAGCTCCTCGCATGAAGAAAGCGGGGAAGAGCCGACGCAGAACACTGAGAAGAAAGTGTTGGAAGGCATGCGGCCCAAGATGGTGGCCCGAAGCATGGATTCCAAGATGGTGACAATGGCGGTAAAGTCTGGGAGAAGAACCGCCTATCGTGGGAGTGGACGGCGCCGGAGAGCGCGAAAAGATATCCAGCCCCTACGAGTTCCGGCCCAAAGAAGGATGGGTCCAGCAGTGAAGATGCGTCCCAGGATGGGACGTCCAGTGAGGAAGAGGGCGCGGCGTAAAGTGAAGTCCAAATAGATTTTTGGAAACACACAAATTGGATGAATCTCACCCTTCCTTTCAGCACAGTCCAGCGTGTAGGGAAAGGGAGATACATGACACAGCCTTGCGAGAGCCCCTAGGGCCCCGGTGCTTGGTTTCCACGCATAGCAGGAGCCCGGCCGGATCCGATGACACCAGAACCGGCTCCCTAGGTCCGTCCATTAAGGAAGTATAGCTGTTTTAGTTTTAGAGTTTTTAGCTGAGAGAGGCCAGGGGTGGAGATTCAGGTCCAGCCAGGGGGCAGAAGGGGGAGTGACCAAGAGGGGTTAAGAGCTCCAGCAGCCCTAGATCCATTGTCTTTTTCCCTGGGAGGTCGTGATGACACATCATGTGTGGGAGAAGTCCTGCAACAAAGGGGACCACAAGCCTCCCATGTGGCAGCCCCTCCCTCACAAGCCAGCTCTTCCAATTGACTGGTGACTGATTCTTAATAACTGCTTTATATCTTTTGTACTCCTACTATTGTGTTTGTTTCTCTGATCATTATGTAAATGTAACCCTTATGTATATAGTGTAATGTCTAGTGTGCCCTTATGGCGATTAAATATATGATTTAACCTTGGGCTGCTCTGTTATCTTGAGCCATGAACTCATATGTCCGTTGTTTGGCTTAATCCTCATGCTACCGAGGCAGGTTTCTGGCCCCATATAATTCCCGTTAACGGACCGGCGATTTATATCTAATAGAAACCGGTGGCAGCTCTACCAGGCCAACAAGGTTCTGCTTCACTGGGGCTAGTGAATGGGCCTCTCAGCCTGTCAGGGGTGGGAGCGAGTGTGATGCCATGTCAGTGACTGAGTGGGCCACCTCTTCTCACTCCCGGTGCCTTCTTGTACCCGTGTGGACAGGGGGTGTCTGTGTAGAACTATACCAATCTGAACTTACGCATCCTCGAGGGGGTTCAGAACGTAACGTTGGTGCAAGGGGCAGATCCTTATCACGTGATCTGTCGGACGTAATTGTGACGTCAGGTGGGTGACGAGGTGTGGATCTATCACAAGTGGCGGCAGTGGTGGGATTCTGCGGGGTCCCTCTGGTGCCATTTCTTCACATTGGTGGCAGCGGTGGGATTCTGCGCGGTCATTTAGTGCCATTCATCACAAGTGGTGGCAGCGGTGGGATTCTGCAGTGTCCCTCTGCTGCTGTTTCTTCACAGTACCCTATTAGCACCTTATAAGGACAAAAGGAGTTATGAAATGATCTGTGTCTCCTCTGTGTAGCACTGTGTTATTTTAAATTTGTTAGATGTGTTTAATAAAGATATTTTTTGGTTTAAAAAGAACTCTGGTCATCTGGGCTTTCTTTTTTAGGCCCACTCTTCATGTTAATTATGTGTTGTTTTGGAGTTTAAAAAACATGACATTGTTACCTTATGAGTATAATGTTGAAGATGCATACAAGCAGCACACAAGCTGCACATCGAAAACATACAAGCTGCATACGAGCCACATACAAACTCCATAAAAGCAGCATACAAGCTGTATACAAGATGCATTCAAGCTGCACACAATCTGTATCCAAGATGCATAAAAGCCGCATACAAGTTGAATATAAGCTGCATACAAGCAGCAAACAAAGTCGCATACAAGATGTACACAAGCTGCATACAAGCAGCATACAAGATGCACACAAGGCACATACAATCTGCACACAAGCAGCATACAGGATGCATACAAGCTGCACACAAGGCACATACAATCTGCACATAAGCAGCATACAGGATGCATACAAGCAGCATATAAATTGCATACAGGTAGCACACAAGTTGCATACAAGCTCCATAAAAGACACATACAATCTGCATACAAGCATCATTCAAGCTGCATTCAAGGCACATACAATCCGCATACAAGCTGCACACAAGGCACATACAATCTGCATACAAGCCGCATACCATCTGCACACAAGCAACATACATGATGCATATAAGCTGCACACAAGCAGCATACAAGGCACATACAATCTGCGTAGAAGCAGCATACAATCTGCATACAAGCAGCATACAATGGTACATACAAGATGCATTCAAGCCACATATAAGATGTATACAGGATACATAAAAGTTGCATACAAGGCACCTACAAACTGTAAACAGGATACATACAACCTGCATAAAAACCGCACATATAAGACACATACAAGCAGCTGTATAAAGGATACATCCATGTTGCATGCAGGATACATAAAAGGCACATACAAGCTGCATACAAGCCGCATATACGTTGCATACAGGATACAAACACGGCACATACAAGCTGTATACAGGATACATACATGGCACATACAAGCTGTATACAGCGTAGGGATTTGTACTCACTGAGCCGCGTTGTAGGTAGGCACAGGTTCACATAGTGATGCAGTCCGCGGGTTCAAACAAACTGGTGGTTTATTTAGTGCCCATACACCAGTGAGGAAACAAAAGTAACAGCCTTTTCCTGGCACAAAAAAGGAATAACAGAACAAAGCTCAAAATAACAAGTCCATGCAGCACGGCCTCAGCCGTTTAAACAAAGTGCCTTCCTCTGCCTCCTGCAGAGTCTAAGCAGCACATGCAAGGTCTGCTCACCTTATCCAACACAGACAGACTGTGAGACAGGCGCAGCTGTCTTAAATCAGCCTTCCAAGACCTGGACTGGAGGTACTGTAAGTGAGCAGCTGTTCCCCCCTCAGCTCTTTCAGCTGCTCGTAAAACCCGGCTCTGTAATCTGGGCCCATTAAACTCCTCTCAGCACTATGTGTGCTGGAGCCTGCTTCTCCGGGTCCTACATCACCGAAGCTTGGCACTTCAGGGACACATACCTCCCGTCCACGACCTGTCCAGCAGCCACCTTATATACCCCCGCCTCTGCCCAAAGCCGGGGGGCTTGGCACCTTCTGTCACCATACAATAAACCCTTGACAAGGCATCAGCATACCCATGTTGTTTCCCAGGCCTATGTTCTACCCGGAAACAAAAATCTTGTAGAGCCAGGAACCACCTAGTCACTCTGTTATTGTTCCCCTTCTTTTCACGCATCCACCTCAGTGGGACATGGGCTGACACTAGCCTGAACCTTCTACCTAACAGGTAATACCTCAGACTGTCTAACGCCCACTTAATGGCCAAACATTCTTTTTCTACAATGGAGTAGTTCTTCTCACAAGTGGAGAGCTTCTGACTGAGGTATATTACAGGGTGTTCTTCTCCGTTAATCTCCTGGGAGAAGACTGCTCCCAGCCCAACATCCGATGCATCCGTCTGGACCACAAACTCCTTGGAGAAGTTGGGCGCCACCAAGACTGGCTGTTTACAGAGGACCAGTTTCAATTCCTGGAAGGCCGCTTCTGCTTCCGGGGACCACTTGGCCATAGCCGACTTCGTCCCTTTCAGAAGATCCGTCAGCGGGGCTGCTATCAGGGCAAAGTTAGGGACAAATCTTCGATAGTAGCCCACAATGCCTAGAAACGCCCTGACCTACTTCTTCGAGAGGAGCTGTGGCAAGTTCAAGATCGCCTCGACCTTATTTATTTGTGATTTTATTTCCCCTCTACCAACCACGTACCCTAGGTACTTGGCTTCCTCCATCTCCATGGCACATTTCTTTGGGTTGATAGTAAAGCCCGCCTTCCTTAGGGCATCAAGTATGGCTTGAACTTTGTCCAGATGACTTTCCCAGTCCTGGGTGAATATGACGATGTCATCTAGGTCGGCCGCTGCATACTTTTTGTGGGGTGCTAAGATCCGGTCCATGGTTCCCTGGAAGGTGGCCGGAGCTCCCTGCAACCCAAACGGCATCCTGACGTATTGATAACATCCGTCTGGCATCGAGAAGGCTCTCTTCTCCTTGGCCTCTTTGGACAGGGTAATTTGCCAATATCCTTTGGTGAGGTTCAGAGTGGTGATGTACCTAGCAAGTCCTAGCCTTTCGATTATCTCATCTACTCTAGGCATTGGGTATTTGTCGAACTTCGAGATCTTATTCAGCTTCCTATAGTCATTGCAAAAACACCATTCCCCATCTGCTTTGGGCACTAAGACTATAGGACTGGATCATCCACTTTTGGACTCTTCAATGACTCCCAGGTTAAGCATCCGCCTCACTTCTTTTGAGATCACCTCTGTGCGGGCCTCGGGGATCTGGTATGGTTTTAGATTGACGCGAACATGAGGCTCTGTGAGAACCTCATGCTCTATGACCTGAGTGAGTCCTGGCAACTCCGAAAACAGGTCTTTATTTCGCTGTAGCAACTCTTTGCACTGTTACTTTTGGGCACGTGACAGTGACTCTGCCACCTTGACCTCTTTCACATCGGCCTCAGCCACTAAACAGGGAGCTTCCATTGGCTCTCTATCTTGCCATGGCTTAATCAAGTTAACATGGTAAATTTGGTAGGGCTTCCTCTTCCCCGGTTGGTGGATTTTATAGTTGACTTCCCCAACTTTCTCTACCACCTCATAGGGGCCCTGCCACTTGGCCATGAACTTGCTCTCCACTGTCGGCACTAGCACAAGCACTCGATCTCCTGGGTTGAACGATCTCACCCTGGCTGACCTATTGTACACCCTGGACTGTGTCTCTTATGCCTTGAGGAGGTGCTCCCTCACGATGGGCATCACGTGGGCAATCCTCTCTTGCATCTGGGCAACGTGCTCCACCATGCTCCTATAGGGCATGGTTTCAGCTCCCCAGGACTCTTTCGCCACATCCAGGAGTCCTCGAGGGTGTCGTCCATAGAGTAGTTCAAACGGGGAGAAACCTGTAGAAGCTTGGGGAACTTCCCTGATGGCGAACAACAGATAGGGAAGCAGACAGTCCCAGTCTCGGCCATCCTTTTCCACTGCTTTCCTCAACATTGCTTTCAAGGTTTTGTTAAACCTCTCGACCAGTCCGTCCGTCTGGGGATGGTACACGGAGGTTCTCAGTTGTGCTATCTGCAATGTCTTGCACAATTCCCTCATGACCTTCGACATAAATGGAGTTCCTTGGTCTGTTAGGATCTCCTTAGGCAACCCCATTCTTGAAAACATGAGGACTAACTCCCGGGCGATACACCTGGCGGAGGAGTTTCGTAGTGGTATGGCCTCCGGATACCGTGTAGCATAATCTAATACCATCAGGATATACTGATGCCCTCAGGCGGACTTGACCAGAGGCCCCACTAGATCCATTGCTATGCATTCGAATGGAATCTCGATGATGGGTAGGGGCACTAGGGGACTGCGGAAGTGGGCCACTGGGGAGGTTATCTGGCATGTGGGGCAGGAACGACAATAACTCTTTATTTCTCTATAGCAACCTGGCCAGTAGAATTTCTGGAGGATCCGTTCCTGAGTCTTGTCTGCACTCAGGTGACCACTCAACACATGAGAATGAGCCATGTCTAACAACCCTGAGTCTATAGGGCTCTGGCACCAGCAACTGTTCTATTACCTCACCCCTGGGCTTGGTTACTCTGTACAGCAAATCCGCATTCACAGCAAAATGAGGGAACCGAGTGTCAACCCCCGGTTCCTGAGGCACCCCATTTAACACAGTAACATTTTCAAAGGCCTCTTTCAGAGTTAAATCCCTGAGTTGGGCAGTTCCAAAGTTTCCCTCGGACACCTCCAGCTCAGGGATATTGGCCTCAGGGGATGTTGCCTCATCCTCATCGCCGACAAACACACACATGGGAAACTCATCTACCATGTTCTGCGGGTAAATTTCCTTAGGGGCGATCTGGCTGTTGACCGAGCAACCAGGTGTCCCCACTTTCCCCCACATTTCCCAGAATAATATAAAGTCACGTCCAATTATTATGGGATGCAATAGGTCCTTAACGACCGCCACTTCATGAGATGTGCCACAGTCTGTGTTTACATCCACCTGGGCCACAGGATAGTTTTAGCATCCCCATGGATACACCAGACACCCACCACCTTCCCAGGAACCAGTCGATGAGGGAGTGTGGCCCTTATCAGGGTCACCAAACTTCCTGAGTCCAATAGTCCAGAGACTTGTACCCCGTTTACTGACACTGAGCATGCCTGAGGGCCCTCGCCATGTTGAGGAACCGTGCTGCAGGCGGGGTAAGCAAAATAGAAGCAACGCCGACCCATGTTGCAGTCCATTGGCTCAGAGTTTATGGGACACCGGGCGGCAATATGGCCAGAGGTATGACATCTCCAACACACTATATTATGGGGTGTGACCTTGGGCAGCAACTCAGACCCCTCCTGAACTCTAGAACGCCCCTCAGGTGTGGCGCTAGCTCCATTCTTTTGGGTGTCCGCCTCCTTTTGGGAACCTTTTGGAAACCCCAGTATTGAGAGGCTATGACCCCTTGTTTTCCCAATGAACTCTCAACCGCCTGGTATCTTTCCACCAACCCCACCAAGTCATCAGCATTATGGGGATCTCCCTGGGCAACCCAGGATTTCACCGACTTCGGGAGAGAGTGTATAAACCTGTGTATAATGACCTTCTCCACCATCTGTGCTGGGGAGGAAGATTCAGGTTGCAACCACTTTTGGACCAGGTGTAGGAGGTCGAACATCTGGGACCGGGCATGTTTGTCACTGCAATAGGCCCAGTGGTGCACCCGTTGCGCCTTGACAGTAAGATTCACTCCCAAGCATGCCAAAATCTCAGTTTTCAACTTAGCATACTCTTTCGCGTCCTGAAAGGCCAAGTCATAATAGGCCTTCTGCGGATCGCCTATCAAATATGGCGCCAGCACCTCCATCCACTGCTCTGGAGGCAATTTCTCCCGCTCTGCCACCCTCTCAAAGATCGTCAAGAACGCCTCAACGTCATCACCCAGGGTCATCTTTAGTTTTGCTCTTCTTACCGTCTTCCTGACGTATGAGTCATCACCTGGATCTGATGATGTGGCGGTCGTCCTGCCACGGATCTGCTCTGCCAAGATTTCCATTTGTCTTTGCTAATGTTGGATCTGCTGCATCAGAAGTTTATTTGTTTCCTGCTGCTGCTCCCGTTGCTGCTGCCTGCTCTGCAGGTACTGCTGCTGGAACTGCGCCTACTGTTGCTGAATTTGCTGCTGGTGCTGCACTTGTTGCGCCTGCTGTGCCTGTAACAGATGTTTAAGCAGTTCCTCCATTTTGTCCGGCGACACTTGCTGGCTAATTGCCGACTTCACCCAGGACATATACGTCTCCTTGTAGCAGTCACACTGCCACTTGGGATCTGTGCCCGTGCTTCTACCGCTACTGGTTTATTTAGTGTCCATACACCAATGAGGAAACAAAAGTAACAGCCTTTTCCTGGCACAAAAAAGGAATAACAGAACAAAGCTCAAAATAACAAGTCCATGCAGCACGGCCTCAGCCGTTTAAACAAAGTGCCTTCCTCTGCCTCCTGCAGAGTCTAAGCAGCACATGCAAGGTCTGCTCACCTTGCCCAACACAAAGACAGACTGAGACAGGCGCAGCTGTCTTAAATCAGCCTTCCAAGACCTGGACTGGAGGTAAGTGAGCTGCTGTCCCCCCCCCCCCAGCTCTTTCAGCTGCTCGTAAAACCCGGCCCTGTAATCCGGGCCCATTAAACTCCTCTCAGCACTATGTGTGCTGGAGCCTGCTTCTCCGTGTCCTACATCACCGAAGCTTGGCACTTCGGGGACACATACCTCCAGTCCACGACCTGTCCGGCAGCCACCTTACAGCAGGATACATGCAGGGCACATACAAGCTGTATACAGGATACATACACGCTGTATACATGATACATACAAGGCACATACAAGCTGTATACAGGATACATACACGCTGTATGCAGGATACATACAAGTTGTATACACGATATATACAAGCTGTATACAGGATACATACAAGCTGTATACAGGATACATACAAGCTGTATACAGGATATACACAAGATGTATACAGGATACACACAAGCTGTATACAGGATATACACAAGCTGTATATAGGACACACACAAGCTGTATACAGGATACATACAAGTTGTATACAGGATAGATACACACTGTATACAGGATACATACAAGGCACATACAAGCTGTATACAGGATACATACACGCTGTATGCAGGATACATACAAGTTGTATACATGATATATACAAGCTGTATACAGGATACACACAAGCTGTATACAGGATACATACAAGCTGTATACAGGATACACACAAGCTGTATACAGGATACATACAAGCTGTATACAGGATACATACAAGCTGTATACAGGATGCACACAAGCTGTATACAGGATACACAGAAGCTGTATACAGGATACACACAAGCTGTATATGTAATAGTGGGGAAGGATGTAGCCTTCCCTAGGCACTGAAGTAGTTAAGGAAAATGGTCCCTTAGTTAATCCTCTCTGAACTGTGGTAGGCCAAGCTAAGGGGTTAGCTTCAGTGGTCCAGTCAGTAGAGTAGAGGGGGAACTTAGTGCCCGGATCAAGCCTTGAGTGATATAGAGCTTGTTCCTGGCATAATTCATTGTGGGCTGCAGTACCTGTAAACAGCCACAAGATGCCACTGTCCTGGGTGCAGATGTCAGGTTGAGTCTGCTAGCAGTGTTACAGACAAGGATGAGTTAATGCTGTGTGATGACAGCTCACTGAGGGTGGGCACATTAGGAAAATCTCTGTTTAGTTTCCAGAATCAGGAAGTGATTCTTCAGTAAGAGATTGGACAGAAAATCGTTCAGGCAGCCTGACTATAGTGGCTGCTAGGGTAGACGGGAGCTCCATACCCTCAGACAGTGGGATCACCATTGTGCAAGTCTCCCCACACAAGAGCACGAGTCCTGTCAGCCGGCCGGGGAAACTCATCAAAGGTAGTGAGGACCCGGGGCACTTCTAGTCTGCAGGAAGCAGAGGAAGATAAATAGGACTCCAGGCTAAGACGTGGGGGAGAGATATCGGATCCAGGTCACTGTCAGTATTACAGAAGAGTCTCTTGGGCCAGAGATTAGAGTCACAGAGATGCTTCACTTAAAGAGGGAACCAGGACTGAAGGAGTTACCAGCGCCTGTGAGAGAGATGATAACCTGTCGGGCCTTATCCATTATATCTGCCTGTAAATATTGTATATATTCCTCTTCCCCAAGTAAAGTCCAAGTTCTGGTTAGGAACCTTGTGTCCTCTGAATTTATTGCTGCCCTGGTCCCAGAAGAGAAATGCCTGGAGACAGCCGCGATCGGATGGCTTGAAGTAAGTGAAGAGCACTACATACACAGCCACACTTCAGAGGGAGGACACGTATTGTCTGTAGGGTGCCATAGCGAGAGGGGGCTACAGCTCGCCCACGACTACCTCGCTGGGGCACCTTACATTTGGCGTAGTCGGCAGGATGCAAGCTCCTCGCATGAAGAAAGCGGGGAAGAGCCGACGCAGAACACTGAGAAGAAAGTGTTGGAAGGCATGCGGCCCAAGATGTTGGCCCGAAGCATGGATTCCAAGATGGTGACAATGGCGGTAAAGTCTGGGAGTAGAACCGCCTATCGTGGGAGTGGACGGCGCCGGAGAGCGCGAAAAGATGTCCAGCCCCTACGAGTTCCGGCCCAAAGAAGGATGGGTCCAGCAGTGAAGATGCGTCCCAGGATGGGACGTCCAGTGAGGAAGAGGGCGCGGCGTAAAGTGAAGTCCGGCCCCGTGAGTATCCGCGCGCACAGAGAAGGGGCGCGGCTGAAGGCGGAGCTGCCGAGAGTGACGAGTGACGCGGCGGTCGCATCAGAAAGCCGGCCCAGGAAGAGGAGGAGTTGGACGCGCAGGACTCGTGTCACTGGTAAGCGACCAGCGCCATTTTCTGTCCAGCACATGAGAGGAAGGAGGTGCTGCGGTGGATGCTCTGCTAAGATGGCAACCGGAGGATTGAATGACATGTCCGGAATGTGCGCCGAGGAAGAGATGCTAGAGCCGAGTACCCCAGGGGCTGCAAGCGAGAGTTGCTTGCTCGCGGATGCCGCCCGTGAGTCTTTACCCCCAGTGGCTGTCCAGTGGTCTACTAGGCCCGATCCTGAGCTGGGCCTGCTTATCCATGAGTTCCGCATGTGGTGCTGGAGCCAGATGCCGGAAGACCCGTCCCCCTTGGCCGAGGGTGGAGAACATTCTGGTGGGGCCGGAGCAACAGCTGCAGTGGAGCCTGACGGAGGTGAGCAGCCTATACCCCAGCGGCCGGTTTCGCCTGCGGCGCCTGCCGCGACAGCTTCCACGGCGACATGGGCCCCTAGGCCTGAAGGGGGTGGTGCGGAGGCGGAGGCGAGGCCTCCCAGGAAGAAGGCCCCGCAAGAGAGTTTTTGGCAGCTGGCGGTGGAGGCCATCAACACCCCTTCGGCGAAGCGTTACGCCGAGCTCGGGAGTCTGAAGTGGACCACCAGCAACCCCCCAATGATGCCACGAGAGCAGCGGCGATGGACCGACACCCTCCTCAGAGGCTGGCTGGAAGGGTCCAACGCGGCACGGAGAAAGTCGGTGGAGGCCTCCCAGACTCGGGGACGAGTCCTTGAGTTCCACATCCGTGAGGGGTACGGATTCCTGGAGGAAGAGACCGGGCACGAGGTGTTCGTTACTCGCGAGGTAATTAAGCGAGATTATCTGCCTGATCGCCTTCACAATCTGCATGTGGGGGACATAGTGCACTTCGTTAAGTGCGAGTGTTCCGGAGGGTGGTACGCGGCTGCGCTCACCCGACCGTATAAATGGAAAGATGTCCTGGAAAAGGACGAAGAGGTCTTTAGAAGGAGGGCCAAGAGGGAGGCTAAGCAGCGCTGGGCTAAGGAAGCCCCTAAAGGCTTTCTGCCCTCACCTAAGGCCAGGGCTCCACCAGCAGAGGAGCCTAGGAGGCGGCAGTGGGGGAAGATTGTGAGCGAGGAAGAGGAAGATCTCGCAAGTGGCAAGGAAGCTGATTTCCCTAGTGAGGTGCCAGAGGAGGAGTCGGCGCCACAATACCCAGGAGGGGCTGAGAGAGCTGTCGGGGAAATTCAAGCTGTCACCAGTAATGTCGTCCACAGCTTTACAGTGACCAGCTACGACCCTACCCAGGTCGGCTGTGGCAGTGCTACATCCTCGGACGAGGACCCTGGGCCTACTAAGTACCCCGATCAGCCTTGGAGGTGGAAGAAGCCACCTTCCTCTGCAGCATGGGCCGCCTTCATGAAGGAACGGAAGGAGGCCCGGAAGAAGTGAGCTGGCTAAAAGGTCCGTTGACCTTTCACCTTTTATTCTACTAGGACCCACCAGCTGTGGTCCTGATTCTGGGACTGTTTCCCAATGGGGGCGGAGTGCCCCATGTTGAATTAGGTTGGAGAGAAAAATGGAGGACTGTTCCCCTACCTCCCAGGCCAGGAAGGCCTTAAGCAGCACCAAAGTTGTGTGCCCAGGAGAGCTGCTCTTTTTGTTTTTACTTTCTATTTTTCTTTTGTTGTGCTTGTTGCGCCTTTTTCTGCTGGAATTTAAAATGTTGAGGCACACCTTGAGGATGGATATCCTCCAAATCTAAGAGACTTGCGGCCTAGCGGGAAGAACCGGTGACCCCCACTAGGGCCAAGAAGAAAGAGACTCATGGGTGTTACCTGTGACTGTGTGCCTCAGAATGCAGCCCTTGAAGGAGAATGGGGGCTATTGAGGTCTTGACCTGTCTTAAAAATATGGACATGGACACTGTGTTTCCAGGGTCCTTACCAAGATGGACCGGTACTTCTGAGAAGTTTTGAAAAGTTGATAATGGACTGTCCTGAATTGCTGTTCCGGGGCCCTTAACCGAGAAGGGCCGGTCTCCATTCTAAGAAGACGACTTCAGGACCAGTCGTATACTAAAGTGTTTTAGTAACTATAGTAATGTGATATTATGTCATAGCTGCTGATTTTTGTTGATTGTTTAGTATGGTCGGGGACGACCAACATTAAAGTGTTGGGGAATGTAATAGTGGGGAAGGATCTAGCCTTCCCTAGGCACTGAAGTAGTTAAGGAAAATGGTCCCTTAGTTAATCCTCTCTGAACTGTGGTAGGCCAAGCTAAGGGGTTAGCTTCAGTGGTCCAGTCAGTAGAGTAGAGGGGGAACTTAGTGCCCGGATCAAGCCTTGAGTGATATAGAGCTTGTTCCTGGCATAATTCATTGTGGGCTGCAGTACCTGTAAACAGCCACAAGATGCCACTGTCCTGGGTGCAGATGTCAGGTTGAGTCTGCTAGCAGTGTTACAGACAAGAATGAGTTAATGCTGTGTGATGACAGCTCACTGAGGGTGGGCACATTAGGAAAATCTCTGTTTAGTTTCCAGAATCAGGAAGTGATTCTTCAGTCAGAGATTGGACAGCAAATCGTTCAGGCAGCCTGACTATAGTGGCTGCTAGGGTAGACCGGAGCTCCATACCCTCAGACAGTGGGATCACCATTGTGCAAGTCTCCCCACACAAGAGCACGAGTCCTGTCAGCCGGCCGGGGAAACTCATCAAAGGTAGTGAGGACCCGGGGCACTTCTAGTCTGCAGGAAGCAGAGGAAGATAAATAGGACTCCAGGCTAAGACGTGGGGGAGAGATATCGGATCCAGGTCACTGTCAATATTACAGAAGAGTTTCTTGGGCCAGAGATTAGAGTCACAGAGATGCTTCACTTAAAGAGGGAACCAGGGCTGAAGGAGTTACCAGCGCCTGTGAGAGAGATGATAACCTGTCGGGCCTTATCCATTATATCTGCCTGTAAATATTGTATATATTCCTCTTACCCAAGTAAAGTCCAAGTTCCGGTTAAGAACCTCATGTCCTCTGAATTTATTGCTGCCCTGGTCCCAGAAGAGAAATGCCTGGAGACAGCCGCGATCGGATGGCTTGAAGTAAGTGAAGAGCACTACATACACAGCCACACTTCAGAGGGAGGACACGTATTGTCTGTAGGGTGCCATAGCGAGAGGGGGCTACAGCTCGCCCACGACTACCTCGCTGCGGCACCTTACAGATACACACAAGCTGTATACAGGATACACACAAGCTGTATACAGGATACACACAAGCTGTATACAGGATGCATACAAGACATAACAAGCTGTATACAGGTTACATACAAGCTGTATACAAGACACATACAAGCTGTATACAGGATACACACAAGCTGTATACAGGATACACACAAGCTGTATACAGGATATATACAAGCTGTATATAGGATACACACAAGCTGTATACAGGATACATACAAGACACATACAAGCTAACATACCATTGGTCAGAATTCCACGAGGACAGCAGATCAGAGAAGAAGGGGATGGTCAGAATAAGGTCCAAGGTCAGGCAGCAGAAGATCAATAAACAGAACAAGGCACAGAGAACAAACCACACACTACCTGAATGTACAGTACAGACCAAAAGTTTGGACACACCTTCTCATTTAAAGATTTTTCTGTATTTTCATGACTATGAAAATTGTACATTCACACTGAAGGCATCAAAACTATGAATTAACACATGTGGAATTAAATACTTAACAAAAAAGTGTGAAACAACTGAAAATATGTCTTATATTTTAGGTTCTTCAAAGTAGCCACCTTTTGCTTTGATGACTGCTTTGCACACTCTTGGCATTCTCTTGATGAGCTTCAAGAAGTAGTCACCGGAAATGGTTTTCACTTCACAGAGCCAGGGAGGCTGCGTGCACCAGCAGCAGCTGCAGGGAGGCCAGAAGACGGCGGAGCAGGACCGCGGCGGTAAGGGGGACGGCGTCTCTGCCGGGTAGGAGGCAGAGATGCCGATGCTACAGTACCCCCCCTTTACGCCCCCTCTTTTTCAGGCCAGCAAGAAATTTTTTAAGGAGAAGCGGGGCGTGGATGTTCTCACTGGGTTCCCAAGTTCTCTCCTCTGGGCCAAACCCCTTCCAATCCACCAGAAAAAAGGTTTTTCCTCTTACCCTCTTGGTGGCCAGAATGTTCTCTACCTCATAGACGTCCTCAGCGGAGACCGAAGCTGGGGAGGTACCAGGATTGTCGGAAAAAGAATTAAGCACAACTGGTTTGAGGAGAGATACGTGGAAGGAGTTGGGAATCCGTAAGGTGGCCGGGAGTTTTAACTTGTAGGCTACTGGGTTGATTTGCTTGAGGACTTCAAACGGACCGATGAACCGTGGACCCCACTTATAGGAGGGTATTTTGAGACGAACATGTTTGGAGGAGACCCGGACGGAATTGAGGTGGATCCAGACGTCTCTTATCAGCATGCTTCTTCATCCGCTCGGAGGATTGAAGAAGTGTGGATCTAGTGTCGTCCCAAATAGTGGAAAATTCGCTGACCAGAGACTCCGCGGCCGGGTTGTCCACTGAAGCGGAGACGGGAAACGGAATCCGGGGATGTTGACCGTAGACCACAAAGAACGGGGACTTGGAAGAAGATTCGCTCTCATGGTTGTTGTAGGAGAACTCGGCCCATGGTAGGAGCTCCACCCAATCGGTATGGTGAGCGTTGACAAAGTGCCGGAGGTAGCTGGTAAGGATCTGGTTGATATGCTCCACTTGGCCAATGGACTGTGGATGATAAGCGGAGGAGAAATCCAGGGTGACATCCAGCAGCTTACACGTAGCTCTCCAGAAGCGCGAAGTGAACTGGACCCCTCGATCAGACACAATGTGGAGGGGTAGGCCGTGGAGACGAAAGATGTGATGGATGAAGTCCTTAGCCAGCACAGATGCAGACGGGAGACCAGGCAGAGGGATGAAGTGGGCCATTTTAGAAAAGCGGTCAGCGACCACCCAAATGTCTTTACAACCGGCAGAAACAGGGAGATCCGTAATAAAGTCCATAGCAATGTGTTGCCACGGGGCAGCAGGTATGGGAAGAGGCAGGAAACGGCCGGCAGGAAGATGTCTGGGAACCTTGTTGCGGGCACAGGACGAACAGGCCGTGACAAAGTCTACCACATCCTGGCGCAGGGTAAGCTACCAGTAATGCCGGGTAATAAGCAGGAAGGTCTTCTTCTGGCCAGCATGGCCGGCTAATTTGGATGAATGACCCCAGTGAAGAACCTTCTTACGATCCGGGACCGCTACAAACGTCTTACCGGGTGGGAGACGAGACAGATCCAAGGGGGCCACATTCATCACTTTGGAGGGATCGATGATATGCATAGGCTCCTCCTCTTGATCAGAAGACAGACAGGATCGGGACAAGGCATCTGCTTTAACGTTCTTGTCCGCCGGGCGGTAATGTAGGGTAAAGTTAAAGCGGGCGAAGAACAAAGACCACTGGGCCTGACGAGGATTGAGTCTTTGGGCATTCTGAAGATAAGCCAAGTTTTTGTGGTCAGTATAGATGACCACCGGGTGCAGAGTCCCCTCGAGCAGGTAACGCCACTCCTCCAGCGCCAATTTGATGGCTAGCAGTTCTCGGTCTCCTATGGAGTAGTTGCGCTCAGATGAGGAGAAGAGCTTGGAGAAGAAGCCGCAGGTTACCATTCTCCCGGATGGAGACTTCTGGGTGAGCACCGCTCTGACTCCGGAAGAGGAAGCATCAACCTCCAGAAAGAACTGTTTGTTGCTATCCGGAGTTGCTATCCGGACGGTGCAGCACAGGGGCAGAAGAGAAGGCTTGTTTTAAGGAGAGGAAGGCCTCCTCCGCTTCGGACGGCCATTCCTTAGGATTTGCTCCCTTTCGGGTGAGCGCAGAGATGGGAGCAGTCAGGGAAGAGAAATGTGGGATGAAGTGATGGTAGTAGTTGGCGAAGCCCAGGAATCGCTGAATCGCCTTCAACCCCTCCGGACGGGGCCACTTTAAGATGGCAGAGACCTCCTCGGGGTCCATCCGTAGACCTGTCTTAGAGATAATATAGCCCAGGAACGGAAGAGAGGACTGCTCGAAGAGGCACTTCTCAAATTTTGCATATAGGTGATTCTGCCTGAGCCTAAGCAGGACCTGACGATGTGAGGGAAGATCCGGAGAGAAGACCAAGATGTCGTCCAGGTACACCACCACGCAAGAATATAAGAGGTCACGGAAGATGTCATTAACTAATTCTTGGAAGACGGCGGGAGCATTACAGAGACCGAAGGGCATCACACCGTATTCATAGTGACCGTCCCGGGTATTGACTTCCGTCTTCCACTCGTCTCCTTGGTGGATCCGGACCAGATTATACGCCCCATGAAGACCGAGCTTCGTGAAGATCTTCACGCCTTTAAGGCGGTCGAACAGCTCAGAGATGAGCGGCAGGGGGTATTTGTTTTTGACAGTGATTTGGTTGAGTCCTCTATAATCGATACATGGACGTAGTGAACCGTCTTTCTTTTTAACGAAGAAGAATCCGGCTCCAGCCGGGGAGGAAGATTTCCGGATGAAACCCCTAACCAGATTTTCTTCGATGTACTCCGACATGGCCCGAGTTTCGGCCAACGACAACAGGTAGATACGCCCACGGGGTGGAGTGGCACCGGGTATCAGGTCGATAGGGCAATCATATGGCCTATGGGGTGACAGAGTCTCTACCTCCTTCTTGTCGAAGACATCAGCATAGGACCAGTAGGGTGCCGGAAGACCGGGTAAATTAGTCGGAGTCAATTGGGGTCGAGCCGGGCAAACCGGAATCAGACAGATCTCATGGCAATCCTGCCCCCATTGGAGCACCTCACCGGATTGCCAATTCAGAACGGGTTCATGTTTCTGTAGCCAGGGTAGACCTAGCAAAAGGGGGTGAGAGAGTCCGGAAAGCACATGGAAGGAAATCCTCTCTGAGTGCAGCATTCCCACCTGCAGGGTTACGGGCTCAGTGATGAGCAAGATGGTCACCGGAAGGAGTCTTCCATCCACGGAAGTGACTGCCAATGGTTCGGCCAGAGGTTTGGTAGGAATCTGATACTTCTCTACAAGGGACTGGGATACGAGATTCCCAGCGGCTCCGGAATCCAGATGTGCGGTTTCGAAGAAGTGGTTCTCTCCACAGGAGATAGAGACGAATAAAGTCAAGAACGGAGAGGATTTACTTTTGCCTAGGACGACCTCTTCGAGTGGTCCTAGACACTGGAGTTTCCTGGCTTCACCGGGCAGGAACGGATCAGGTGCTCCTTACGACCACAGTAGAAACAGCTCCCCTCGGCTCGGCGTGTCACTTGGCGAGATTTGACCATCTTGGTCTGGTCGATCTGCATAGGTTTGGGCGAGCGTGCCCGGGGAGCTGTTGATTGAGAGACCGGTTTCTGGAAAGCAGGAGCAAGACGAGGAAATCTTCTCTCCCGGGTAGTCTCCTTAGCATGTTCTAGGAAACGGCGATCAATTCGGGTTTCTAGCGACACCAGGTCATCCAGGGTGGTAGGAACGTCCCGGCCAGCTAACTCGTCCTTAATCCGACCAGAAAAGCCCTCCCAGAAGGTGGACACCAGGGCCTCGTTGTCCCAGGCAAGCTCAGAAGCGAGGGTATAGAACCGTATGGCATAATGGGCCACGGTGAGACTCCCTTGGCGGAGAGGTAGCAATGAGGAGGCAGTAGAGATCCTTCGTCCGGGTTCATCGAAGACCTTCCGGAAGGCAGTGAGGAAGGCCGGAAGATCGGACACCAGGGAATCCCCTCTCTCCCATAGAGGGTTTAGCCATGCCAATGCTTCCCTGGTGAGGTGAGACATGATGAACGCCACCTTGGCCCGGTCGGAGGGAAACTGATGTGGTAGAAGTTCAAAGTGCAGTGTGCACTGGTTCAGAAAGCCCCGACATAGGACGGGGTCACCTCCAAAATGAGGAGGCGCAGTAAGCCGGGGTCCTAAGCTGGATGCCGTGGTATTGGTAGGTTGAGGCGCTGCCAGAGTGGGTGACGCTCGACTTGAGGCGGACACAAGTGGGACAGGCAGCGTGTCCAGGCGAGTGTTGACAGACTGCAGGTAGGTCAGGATGGTTTCCTGTTGGGATCTCTGACGAGAAACCTCCTCGTACAGGTCAGCAAGCGAAGGGGCCTGGGGGCCACCGGGTTCCATGGCCCGTGCAAACTGTTACGGATCCGGGTGGTGGAACCTCTGTGCTGCAGTGCAAGGAGGGAACAGAGGGGCGTAACTAGGTATCAACTCGGACCGACCAAGGCTGTACGGCGGCTCAATTGACTCCGTGACCAGGGAAGGACCGAGCAGAGGGACCAGGTGCTACTCTGGGGACCGACCTTGAATGAGAGCAGGTGACTCTCACGGGTCAGAAGGCAGGGACTGATCGGTACAGCAGATGAGCACGGCAGGCAGGCTTACGGGTGACCCGGGCAGACGGACTGGCAGGCACGGCAGATAACAAGCAGGAGCCTCCAGATAGGCGGGCCGGTAGGCTCGGCTGGTAACAGGTAGGTGCTTCTAGGTAAGCGGGCTGGTAGGCACGGCAGGTAACAGGCAGGTGCTTCTAGGTAAGCGAGCTGGCAGGCACGGCAGGTAACAGGCAGGAGCCTCCAGGTAGGCTGGCTGGTAGGCAAGGCAGGTAAAAGGCAGGTGCTTCTAGGTAAGCGAGCTGGCAGGCACGGCAGGTAACAGGCAGGAGCCTCCAGGTAGGCTGGCTGGTAGGCACGGCAGGTAACGGGCAGGTGCTTCCAGGTAAGCAGGCGGACAGAACCCATAGACAGACTGGCGGACTGGACTGTAGACAGACTGTCGGGCTGGAGAGTAGGCAAGCAGACGGACTGGACTTAAAGTCAGGCTGGCGGACTGGACTTGTAGTCAGGCTGGCGGGCTGGACTTGTAGTCAGGCTGGCGGGCTGGACTTGTAGTCTGGCTGGCGGGCTGAACTTGTAGTCAGGCTAGCAGCGGGACCTGAGGGCTGAAGCAGAGTATCAAACACAAAGCTACAATAACCTTGCACAGGCACCTCCAAATTGGAGGAGGTGCCTTATACAGGGGAAGTCCTCCGGCCATTGGCCGGGGACTTTTTAGGAAGGCGAACGCGGCCCCTTTAAGAGGGAGGGAGCGCGCACGCACGCCCTAAGCACAGAGCCAGGGAGGCTGCGTGCACCAGCAGCAGCTGCAGGGAGGCCAGAAGACACCGGAGGAGGACCGCGGCGGCAAAGGTGACGGCGTCCCTGCCGGGCAGGAGGCAGAGACGCCGATGCTACACTACCGCCCAGATAGCAGTTTTCCCATCAGACAGAGGCAAATCTGTGATGAAATCCATGGACAAATGAGTCCATGGTCTTTCTGGAATTGGCAATGGAGCCAATTCCCCGGCCGGCTTTGACTGACTTTAGAGCGTGCGCAGATCTCACAAGCAGATACAAAACTTTGATATCATTATGCATGGACAGCCACCAAAAAGTCTGGCAATGGCTTTCCGTGTAGCAGTAACCCCAGGATGACCACTCAAAACGGAATCATAAAATTCCTGTAACACATGTAATTTTAGATACAAAGGCACAAATAATTTAGTCCCTGGAGTAGCAGGAGGAGCTAATGAGTGGGCATTACGGATCTCCTCCTCCAATTTTGAGGTTACCATAGAAACCACAATACCCTGAGGAATAATTAATGGAGGATGGAGGTTCTGGAGGAGAAACTGGATCGAAACTACGAGACAATATGTCAGCTTTCACATTCTTAGACCCCGGTCTGAATGTAATCGAAAAATTAAACCTTGAGGAAAACAAGGACCATCTGGCCTGTCTGGGAGTGAACCTTTTAGCTGACTCAATATAGGCTAGATTCTTGTCATCAGTGACCACAGTAACTGGATGAACCGCTACCTCAAAAAAATACCTCCATTCCTCAAAGGCTAATTTTACAGCAAGTAACTCACGATTCCCAACATCATAATTTCTTTCCGCCAGCGAAAATTTCTTAGACAAAAAAGCACATGGACGCAAGTTAGTCAGAGTTTTAGGCCCCTGCGACAAAACCACCAGTACTCCGACCTCCGAAGCATCCACCTCTACAATGAATGGTTCTTGGAGATCTGGTTGGATCAGAATGGGGGCAGCCATGAAACACTCTTGTAAATTTTCAAAACCCCTGATAGCACTCAGTGAGCATACCTTGAGATTAGTCCCCTTACATGTCAGGTCAGTAAGAGGTTTAGCAATCTGAGAGAAACCCTTGATAAATTTCCTATAATAGTTGGAGAATCCCAGAACTCGTTGCAAAGCCTTAAGATCACGAGGCTGAACCCAGTCAATTATGGCCTGTACCTCCCCAGGGTCCATCTTAAACCTTTCTGTTGACAAGATGAACCCCAAGAATGAAATTTCCTGAACAGAAAAAACATATTTCTCTGATTTAGCAAACAAGGAGTTGTCCCTTAACCTTTGTAACACAACCCGGACATGTTCCTGATGAGAATCCAAGTCTGGACAGAAAATTAGAATATCATCCAGGTAAATCATAACATATCTTCCAATGCAAACAGAGAAAATATCATTCATAAGATTTTGAAACATAGCAGATGCATTGGACAACCCAAATGGTATGACAAGGTTTTCAAACAGACCTTACGACGTTAGAAACGCTGTCGTAGCACCGGCGTCTCTGCCTCCTGTCGGGCAGAGACGCCGTTCCCCTCGCTGTCGCGATCCCAGTGTCTTCCTGTTCTCCCACTGCTAAGGCGCGCACTGCATGCAGCTTCCCAGGCCGTGTGCTTAGGGTGCGCACGCGCGCTCCCTTTTAAAGGGGCCGTGCGGCATCCTAAAGAGTCCCTGGCCAATGGCCGGAGGACTGCCCCTATATTAAGCACCTCCTCCAAAATGGAGGTGCCTGTGCAAGGTTGTTGATTGTGTGCTAACACTCTCCTCGGCCCTCAGGTTCCCTGCCCGCCAGCCTGTCTAACAGTCCTGCCAGCCAGTCTGTCTAACAGTCCTGCCCGCCAGTCTATCTACAGTCCTGCCCGCCAGTCTGTCTATCAGCCGTGCCCGCTAGTCTGCCAGTTACCTGCCATGCCCGCCAGCCTGCCTACCCGGAGCACCTGCCAGATTACCTGCCATGCCCGCCTGCCTACCCGGAGCACCTGCCAAGTTACCTGCTGTACCCGCCTGCTCGTTTACCCGGAGTACCTGTCTGGCTATCTGCCTTACCCACCTGCTCATTTACCCAGAGTACCTGTCTGGCTATCCGCCGTACCCGCCTGCTACCTGCCGTGCTCATCCGCTGTACCGGTCAGCTCCTGTCATATGACCCGTGGGAGTCACCTGCTCTCACACAAGGTCGGTCCCAGAGTGTCACCTGGTTCACCTGCCCAGTCTCTCCTTGGTTCACGGAGTTGACTAAGCCGCCGTGTGACCTGGGTCGGTTCGAGTAGGCACTTAGTTACGCCCCTCTGGTCCCTCCTTGCATCAAAGCACAGAGGTTCCACCACCCGGATCCGTAACAGCCATTTTCCACTCATCACCCTCCCGGACGCGTATCGAATTGTAAGCCCCTCTAAGATCAAGTTTAGAAAACACCCTGGCCCCTAGAAGATGATTATATAGGTCGAGAATGAGTGTAAGTGGGTAAGTATTTTTAACCGTGATTTTCTTTAGTTCTTGGAAATCGAGGCAAGGACGGAGACCCCACCTTTCTTTTTTACGAAGAAAAATCCGGCAGCTACCAGAGAGGAGGAAGGACAGATATGACCCTTCCGTAATCTTTCAATATAATATTCTTTCATGGCGGTCCGTTCAGGCCCAGACAAATTGTAAAGGCGAGCTTTAGGCAATTTGGCACTAGGAATAAGATCAATAGCACAATCATAAGGACGATGGGGAGGTAGTATCTCCGCCTCTTTCTCCGAGAACACATCTCCGAAGTCCTTCAGGTACCCCGGCAGACCCTTCAGACTGGCGGAACATATTTGTACAGTTTTTAGACATTTCTTGCAACAATTGGAGCTCCATTTAACAATCTCCCTCTGACACCAATCAATCACAGGATTGTGAATCTGCAGCCATGGAAGCCCCAGTACCAACCCAGCAGGCAAATTATCCAATACAAAACATGAGATGCATTCAGAGTGGAGAGCGCCTACTTGAAGCGTGAAATCCACCGTTGCCTTCTTGACCAAATTCCGGGATAATGGTGTCTTGTCAAGGGCGAAGATTTGCATGGGTCTTTCTAAACTAACTGTCCCTAACCCTAACTTCCGAACCAGTCCAGAATCAATAAAGTTAGCAGCAGACCCATAGTCAATGAACGCCAATGTTGATAACACCTGGTTCTCGAAGGATAACACAGTATTTATCAGTACTTTAGTAGAGAAAGAAAAAGGTACCTGGGAGTCTGGGTGACCTCCTTTTCCATCACCCAGACTCAAACGTTCTCCTGCTGGTTTGCCAGCCTGAGGAGGAGTAGGGCAATTCGTGACAAAATGTCCAGAGAGACCACAGTACAGAGTACAGCGTCCAAGATCTTGTCCATGTTTTTTCTCTACCACACGAAGAGTGGCGACTCTAATCTCTGATGGCTCCACCTCCGGTAAATGGACCTGCTCCGGGGAAGAATAATGGGCAGCCTGCTCTTCATCCCGTCTCTCACGGATTCTATGGTCCATTAGTATGGCCTGGGTCATGGCCTCCGCCAGAGAACAAGGGGCATCATGCAGGACCAGGCCGTTCTTAAGGGTTTCAGAAAGGCCTTTGTGGAACAGGCACCTGAGAGCTGCATCATTCCACAGAACTGCAGTGGACCACTGCCGGAACTCAGTACAGTAGTCCTCAGCTGTGCGACCCCCTTGTGCCAGGTTCGTGATCTTAGCCTCAGTGACCTGGATCCTGTCGGGTTCGTCATATATTAGTCCTAAAATGTCAAAGAAGGCGTCCACAGAAAACCGTTCTGGGCTTGTGGGGACAAGGAAAATGCCCAGGTCTGAGGGCCCCCTCACAGTACGGACATGATTATTCTCAACCGCTGGAACTCCTCCCCTGATGATCGGGGGAGCAGGGTAAAAAATAACCTACAGCTCTCTCTAAAAAGTCTAAACTGGCCTTTCTCTCCAGAAAATTTATCAGGGAGGGCTATTACAGGTTCGGGAGAGACCAACTGTACATCAGAGGATACTGACGTCACAGCCACTGCCTGCAGTGGAGGGCTATGGGAGGTCTTCATTAAATTAGTTATCTGACCCTGCAACTGACATTGTGATGACTCCAGACTCTGGCATTCCTTACCCAGATCCTGAGTCATCTGCTTCAGATTCGCCACCTGATCACAGAAAGTGTGGACAGTCTCCATACTGGCGAAAAAGAAAAACGTATGGGCCAGACATAATGTGACGCTGAGTCACTTTTCACGGCCAGGCCGTGAGACGGGATAGTCAAGGAGACCGGAGTCAAAGCCAGGACAGTACGTCATAAACAGAAGGAAGAGGCAAAGGCTTAGTCAGGTAACATACCATTGGTCAGAATTCCACGAGGACAGCAGATCAGAGCAGAAGGGGTTAAACAGACGGATGGTCAGAACAAGGTCCAAGGTCAGGCAGTAGAAGATCAATAAACAGAACAAGGCACAGAGAACAAACCACACACTAGCTGAATGTACGTCTGGCAGAGATCTGTGACAAACAGCTCAGTTAAGTAGCTAGACATTAACCTGGGATAATGAACACCTGAAGATAGCCAGTGCTTCCCAGTCTAAGATTGGACAGCCAAGCTGTCAATCACCACACTGAGCTATTGCATGTCCCTGTACCACATTTGACGGTCGAGCTGTCAATCACAGTACTGACAGCTCCAGCGCGCCCCTGTACAAGATTGGACGGCTGAGCTGTGAGCAGCTGCGTCCCACACACAGTGAGGAGTGGAACCATGACAGAAGCAATTCAGAGCACTACTATACAAGCTTATCAGGAGGAAGATACACCATTGTGGTGTCCGTTGACCACCATAAAAGCGAGAGAACAAGATCACCCCTTGTCTATTCAAAAACTACCAAAAGGGAAAATCCGTAGAGCACAACGGGAAGATCAGATAATTGGTAGAATACTACTTTATGTGGATCAAAATCGATTTGCAAGTAAACAGGAAAGCGACAATGAGTCACCAGCAGTATCTGTTTTAATTACAGAATGGACGAAGCTCTACCTCAGTGAAGATGGTATCCTGTATCGTAAAGGAGGACAAAACCGGCAGTTGGTACTACCCAGAGTATTCCGTAGGTTGGTCTTCAAAGAGCTCCATGAAAACATGGGACACCTGGGAGTGGAAAGGACAACAAATTTGATCCATGAACATTTCTTCTGGCCGTACATGCAGAGAGATATTGAGACGTACGTGACCAGGGAGTGTTGGTGTCTGAAAGATAAACGCCCCAACACATCAACCCGGGCACCTATGGGAACATCCAAACTACATACCTGTTTGAGATGGTCTCAATAGACTTTCTACATCTCGAGATGTGCAAGGGTGGTTACGAATACATCTTGGTGGTGATGGACCATTTCACTCGATTTGCTCAAGCATATGCCACCACCAATAAATCGGGTCGAACAGCGGCAGAGAAGATCTTCAATGATTTTGTTTTGAGGTTTGGGTTCCTTACGAGGTTATACCACGACCAAGGAAGAGAATTTGAGAACCAGCTCTTTGACAAGCTAGGAAAGTACTGTAGAATTCAGAGATCCCACACAACGCCCTATCACCCAGAGGGTAAAGGACAAGTGGAATGTTTTAACCAGACATTATTGTCGATGTTGCGCACTTTAGCAGCTGATGAGAAGAAAAACTGGAAGAGTTCTCTGTCAAAAGTGGTACATGCCTATAACTGTACAAAGAGCGATGCAACGGGTTACTCACCCTTTTTCATATTGTATGGACAATCGCCAAGACTGCCAATCGACATCATGTTCGAAACTCCGGTGTAAGAGACTTACAGAACATATCCGGAGTACGTTCGAAAATGGAAGGAACGGATGGCAGAGGCATACAACATAGCGTCCAAAGTGGTTATGCAAGGACAGAGCAGGAGTAAGGAGTACTATGATCAAAAATGTTATGGAGCAGAATTGGCACCGGGAAGCCGGGTGCTAGTCAAGAACGTACGTGAGAAAGGTGGTACAGAAAAACTTCGTTCGTACTGGGAAGACAAGGTGTATGTGGTCGTAAGGAGGAAAGCTGATGACAGCTCAGTGTATGAAATCCGATTGGAAACGGGAGAAAAGAAAAACAGAATAGTCCACTGGAATTTACTATTACCCTGTGATTATCTCCCACCACAACAAGACATTTCTCAGAAGTAGACTGACATGGTCCGCGATCAACTAAGGGACCACCACAGACTGAAGCTCCGGAGGTGGATAGTGACCTTGAAAGTTTCGATGGAGAAGAACACACCGTTGTATTTCTCGGACCGGCAAGGAGAGGGATGTACCATCCTCAGGAAAGTGAATTAAGTCCTGAGGTTCCAGAGTTCGTTCCAAGGAGTACAGATGAAGTCCAATTCAGATCTGATGATCGAACACCGGCCCCTGAAGAGAACGATCGACACTCATGAGGAGTGGAATTACCAGATCGTGCGGAAACAAGCGATTTAGGAGAAGTACAGGAACTTACATAGGCAGGTCCAAGAGCATCTGAGGAAGCATGGGAAAGGAGTGCGGAGGAAGAAATTCCTGTGACCTAAGAACCCCGGGTGTCTGAGGAATAACTCACAAGGAGGATGTCGACTCGAGAAGTGAGGAGGCCCGTGATGCTGACGTATGAGACACTTGGTGAACCAAGTCAAGTGCCAAGGACTGTCAACTAGAGACAAGTATCTCTGGCTGCGGACCAGGTAAGCCCACTTGAGTGGTATTCACCACCGAGAAGCAGTATGGAAGATACTGTAGTAGTGGAAAGACTTGTTTTCATGCTTTGATTTTCCTTAAAAGACTTTGTAGAAACAAAGAACTGTTAAAGCCTAGTTAGAGAGAGCTGGTTGAAGACGTTTGAAAAGCTCCAGCTGAAGAGATGCTGATTGTTTTAATTGTATTAATTGTTTATTTCTTACAGGCATCCTACAAGAAAAAGGTCGTAAGAATAGGTTGTTATCAATGTTTATGAATGTTATACCAATTGGACAATGCCAATTTGTATATAAAGTTATTCAACTTTCACCACTGTCTCAGAATTGGTCAGATTGACCAATTAAGACTAATGTTGAGGACGACATTCAAAAAGGAGGGAAGAGTGTGACATGCAGAAGTAGTGCTGTTGCTTCAAAAGCATCCAGCAACTATTAGAAGTAACACAAGCACAGGAGACAGTAAGTGTTGTGCTCCAGAAGCATTCAGCAACTACAGGGGTTAACAGAGTCACAAGAGACAGGGAGTGTTTAGCAGTGCCCCAGGGGGATTGTGGGGAAGTTGTTTACTTTCTGGCTGGAGTGGAAGAGAAAGGTGGTGTGTAATCTGTATCTCACAGAAGGCAAGTAAATAGAATTCAGGTCATGAGGGAAGCTAAACACAGGTCAGATAGACGCCATGAACTAACAGTGCAGAGTATTATCGGGCAGAAAGATAAGACTGAAAGGAATCATGTCACAAGGATAGTGTCCCTCATCAAACCCTCCCCCCCTCCATCTCCATGCAGGATAAAGGATGCTGTGTACTTTTGAGTCCTTGTGAAGGAAAAGACTGTGGTTATGTATGCACAGAAGTGTGCTGCTAAGAGATCTAATCTGTGCTGAATTATGCTACTGAAGAGACTGATGATACTGTGCCTGCTTTATTAAATTGTACTGTAATGAAGATTGTTGTTGTAATATTCCTGAATTGTACTGGCCGTGCTTCAGATTAAATTCCACTGTTAAACTGTTGAAAAAGACTCTTGTCAGATGTGTCTGGTCAGCAACTGAATCTATCGTGTGTCTGAGAGAAGCTGCAGCCTCTGGTCGCCCAAAGTAACGATCTCCCCAGGATTCCAACAAATTCACGAAACCAGTCTCGCCCTATCTGAACCTAACAGTGTGTGTGTAACACAGAGACATAGGGCTTTGAAACCCGTCTCGCCCTATCTGAACCTAACGGCGTGTGTGTAACACAGAGACATAGGGCTTGTTAGTATCCCTCACTAACCCCTCTGCTGAGTATTTTGTAGATGGTTCCAGAGCTTGGGACAGTGAACAAGGACGGTTCATCACCGGGCATGCAGTAGTCCACAATGGTAAGGCAGTAAGGCATGAACCACTCTTCTCCAGCTGCTCTGCGCCAGAGGCTGAGCTGAAGGCGATCGCTGCAAAGTGTAATCTGGGAAAAGGTAAAGAGATTTATGTATTTTCAGACTTCAGATATGTTTTAAAGGGTCGCACATGATTTTGGCGCCATTTGGCGGAGTCGTAATTTTCTGACCTCTGCTAGCAATCCTATGAGGCAGTAGAGCAGCTACTCACAGCACTCACCCTTACCCGAAGGGCAGCTATTGGCGCACACACGGGAACAAACGCCCCTTGCTGTAGGGAATGCCTTGGCCGACCAGGCGGCTAAGGAAGCAGCACAACTACCTCTGACTGAAATACTGGCCATAGCAGACACGGCCCCGCTAGGGGACTCAGTGACCGAGAGTGCGGGAAGCTACCTTTTCACAGAGGAGACTGTCACTGCACCGGCCTCAGTGGCCGTTGATCGTGAACTGCTGCAGGTCTTCCAGACCCAGGCTCCCCGACACGAACAGAACGCATGGGCCAAAGCGGGTGCTGTACGGTCAGAGTCAGTGGTATGGCAGGTAAACACCAGGATTTGCCTCCCACGCTGCATGTTCCCCATGATGGCTGCCCTAGCACATTCCTCCGGTGCACAACTCAAATGGTGTTATGTGTGCAGTGGTGCTACAAAACCGGTGCGCCCCAGGGTTTCCGAATGCGGCTACAAAGTGTGTCTTGCTTGTGCAAAATATAACCCCGGTAGATCTATTCGAAGGTCCCACAAAATGCACGCCAAAACCAGATTACCCGTTTCAGAGACTACAGGAGGACTACATACAGCTACCTAAGGTGGGTACTTATGAATAAGTCCTGGTATGCACCAATCTCTTCCCTTGGTTGCCTGAAGCTTGGGCCGTGACCAAAGTTAACACAAAAAAGAAAAAAGGAAAATTGATAAATGAGGTGGTTTGCAGATATGGGGTGGCCAAACTATAGAGAGTGACAGAGACACACTTCACTAGAGAACTGATGGAACAGATCATGGCCACTCTGGGGATCGAACAGGTTTTCCATGTTCCCTATCACTCACAAAGTAGTGGGAATGTGGAACACCTTAATAGTGCCCTGAAGATAAAAATCCAGAATTGCATGCAGGAAACACACTTGTCCTGGGTAGATTGCTTGCCCATTGCATTATATTCAGTGAGGACCGCCCCAAGGTATAGACAGAAGCTGTCTCCGATGAAGTACTGTTTGGTGGCGTCCCTAAGGCGGTTGTATTTCCCGCAGCAACTGCAGCCTCCTATGGTTTCCTCACTGAATATGTCTTGGTGTTGCACAAATATCTGACTGTTACTTTTAACCGTGTTCTTTCCTCCAGACCCCAACTGTATAAGCGGCACACACACATTGGTACCAGGAGACTGGGTCGTGGTCAAGAGACATATGAAGAGACCAGTGGACCCAGATACAGTGAGTCGTTTTAAGTACTGACCACTGCTATTTCTGTAAAGCTCCAAGGCAAAGATCAACACCAGCAACTGGAAAAGGTCCTGATTCCCGGCCGCAGAGCTGACCCTGCCCCTTTCGACCATTCTGATGGCAATTGCATCCCTAACCCTAACTCTCAATGATGTACTAGGAGAGGACTGGGACAACAAACTGATAAGTATCACCAAGTCCTGCTGCGAGACATAGTTTCTAAAGACTGTCCTAAGAACTGCTGGATATGCACCCACAGCCCAATATCCTCTGATACTATGCCATATCTCGCAGTGCCCCTAACCCCATATGAGGCTTTCAACTATAGCTGTTTCTACAAAGAGACATTTGATACTGCCCGTTACAACGGAGGAAACCTCTGATGCAAGGACTTTTGACTTATATACGTTGTCTTGGGAGACTCACTGACATCATACCCTGCATATTGCCAAGGATTTATATCTAGTATGTGGTCACCAAGCCTCTAAATGGCTTCTCCCAGGTGCAGAAGGAACCTGCACCTTAGCACGCCTTACGCCTGCAATCTTCAGACTTCTGCATGGTGACCTAGGTATAAATGCTGTCCACAAACATTCCCTATATACATGAGTTGCAGACAATTCAACCGAATGGTAGACCTCATATAGTGGAAATGGGGATAGGGAATAAAAGTATATTCATTTACCCTTTCTTTACATGAATGTTGGTATTACTAGTGTATGTAATTGCTAGAACTGGTGTATTTGTTATGATGAGATTTGCGGACAAGGTATCTGTCAGTGAATGGGATTTGTCTCCTCCATGCTCCCATAGCATGGGGAAATAGCTGAGGGATAAATTGTCTGCAAATCATAAAAAGGGAGGAATTGTTGTGGTAAATATTTATACCTTGCGTTGATTATTATTTTAGACAATTAAATCTACCTATATATCTAAATAACTTAATATTCTTAATATTAGCTTTATAAGTTTTACTCATAAAAGCGATAACACAGGGTGTAGATGTTAGAACCCTCCTGTTTGTTTTTTCCATCTTGTGTTTTGCAGTCACGTGACCATCTGCCTTTATATTCCAGCTCCGCCCTTTTTGCTGTGCTGGACTTCAGTGTTTGACTGTTTCTCTAGCCAGGTACTTCGGTGCCTTTCTTTGTCAGTTCGCTTGGTCCTTCTGGGACCTTTAGTACCTTTTTGTCAGTTTGTCTTTTGTGTTCTGCAACAACTTCTCTGTTTAGGAGGTGTCCCATTTTTGTCCCAGTACTTAGTTCTTTTAGGGACCCCTCCCCTAATGCTATAGGTCTTCGATCAGACTAGCCGAGGACTAAGGCGGGTCTGTTCGCTAAGAACAGGCAGCCCGCTACATCGTAGGCATTCAGCTTAGTCTTACTGTAGGGACAGCTTTCCCCTATCTTTCCTTAGTTCATGTTGCAGATCATAACAGTAAGTCCAGCCCAAAAAACTAAAAGGAAAGAAATTTGGGGATCAGTATGGTTTCCGTCCAGGATTTGGCTCAACGCTTGCAGGGAATGTCTCTGGAGGTGACCGAGCTACAGCAACACGTGAGTAGCTGTCCTGGAGCGCATTTTGTGGAACCGAAGGTAGGCCTGCCTGATGTTTTTTTATGGTAAACAGCAAGATTTTTTTTTTCCTTTAAAAATGCTTGTTATCTTTTTGTTTGAGACCAAGGTCTTCTGGGAATGAATCCCAGTGCATTGGTTTTATTATGTCACTTGGGGGGGGGGGGGGGGGGTGGGCCTTTTCTCTCCAACCTAATGATCCATGTTTAAGGTCTGTTGAAAATGTTTTTTCTGCTATGGGTCTTTTATATGACGATCCTGATAGAATCTCATCTGCTGAAGCAGAACTCAAGCGTTTGAATCAGGGGTCAGGTGATGTTGAAAATTATTGCACACACTTCAGGAGATGGGCTTTAGAAGTCAGATGGAATGATCCTGCGCTGAAATGTTTATTTCTTGCTGGTCTGAGTGAAAGGGTTAAGGATCTGCTAATTGCATTCCCTGCACCTGAGACTCTGCAGGATGCCATGCAATTAGCTGTTCGTGTGGACAGGAGACTGAGGTCCAGGGTTAATGAGGTAAAAACTCCTGTAACGTCAGGTCCTAGTCCCCAGAAAATCTGCTCTGACGGCGGAGAACCGATGGAGGTTGGGGCGATGTCACTCTGCTCTCAGGAAAGAGACCGGAGGTTCGCGGAGGGATTGTGTCTTTATTGTGATAAAGCTGACCATTTGATTAAGGATTATAAGCTTTGTTTAAGTAAAGAAAAAAAATGGTCAGTTACACCCGTATTGCTTGTTTACGCTCCGCAGGAGTATTTCTTTCAGGGAGTACTACTTTGCAGGAAAATTTGATTGAATTTCAGGTATTTGTGGATTGTGGTTCAACACTTAATGTGATTGATAAAGGGTTTTTGGAAAACCTTAAATTGGAATCCAAACCTTTGTCATCACCTATTTCTGTGATTGCAATTGATAACCCTCCCTTGAAATGTATTACTCACAAGGTTGCTGCATTTCCCCTCACTATCAATGGAGTTCACCAAGAAAATTTGGACTTGGTTGTATTAGATAATTTACCCTCTCCGGTCGTTTTAGCTTTGCCTTGGTTAAAACTACACAATCCTTTACTGGACTGGTCTGCTAATGTTATTAAGTCTTGGGAGTCCGAAGTACTATGATAGATGTTGTAATGGGCGCATTGCGGCTGTGGAAAAAGGGGAATTACCTGTACCTATTCAGGATTTTTGGAGGGTGTTTTCAGAGGAGGAGTCGCAAGTTTTACCTCCCCATAGGGATTATGATTGCGCCATTGAGTTTGTTCCTGGAGCTACTCTTCCCAAGAGTCGCTTATTTAATCTGACTATTCCTGAAAGAAAGGCCTTGGAGGAGTACATAGACTAGCCTGGCTGCTGGTCACATTAGACCTTCTAAGTCGCCTCTGGCAGTTGGATTTTTCTTTGTTAAAAAAAAGGACGGGAGTTTACGTCCATGTCTGGATTTTCGTGAAATTAATAAGATTACCGTACGCAATTCCTACCCATTGTCGTTAATTCCTGACTTGTTTAACCAGTTGGTGGGGGCCAAGTGGTTCTCTAAAATTGATCTCCGGGGGGCATACAATTTGTTACGAGTGAAGGAGGGTGATGAATGGAAAACTGCTTTTAACACTCCGGTAGGTCATTTTGAGAATCTGGTGATGCCTTTTGATCTTACCAATGCACCTTCATTTTTTCAGAACCTTATTAATGACATCCTGAGACCTTTGATTGGTAAGAATGTGGTTGTGTATTTGGATGACATTTTGATTTATTCACCAGATCTAGAGTCCCACTGGCAGAGTGTACGTGAAGTTTTGCAGTTGTTGAGTGATAATTCACTCTTTGCTAAGCTGGAGAAATGTGAGTTCGCTGTGCAGAGAATTAGTTTTTTGGGCTACATTGTCTCCAGCGAGGGCTTTGAGATGGACCCGGTGAAGGTTCAGGCTGTGCAGGAATGGCCTAGGCCTATTGGTTTGAAATCTATACAGAGATTTTTGGGTTTTGCCAATTATTACAGGAAATTCATTAAGAATTTTTCTATAATTGTTAAGCCTCTGACCGATCTCACCAGGAAAGGTGCGAATACGGTCCAGTGGACTACTGAGGCCATTGAAGCGTTTGAGTATCTCAAAGAGAGGTTCAGTTCTGCCCCTATCCTTATGCAGCCTGATGAGACCAAGCCTTTTTTGGTCGAGGTCGATGCTTCATCGGTGGGGGTCGGAGCAGTTTTGTCTCAGGAAAACAAGGATGGAGTACATCCATGTGCCTTCTTTTCGAAAAAATTTTCGGAAACTGAACTGAGTTATGAGTTGCTGGCTATTAAACTCGCGTTTGAACATTGGCGTCATTTTTTGGAAGGCACTATTCAGGTTTTCACAGTTCATAAGAATTTGATCTATCTGGATGCTGCCAAGCGCTTGAATGCCCGTCAAGCTAGGTGGGCTTTTTTTTTTCTCTGTTTCATTTTTCTGTTTCCTATATCCCTGGTACTAAGAATGTTAAAGCCAATGCTTTATCTCGCAGTTTTTCTCCTATGGTTGGTGCCGAGGAGCAGGAGAGCATTTTACAGAAAGGAGTTGTGGTGGCGGCATTGAACTCCGTTTTGGAGAATGGGATTCTGAAAGCTCAAGATGATGCTCCATCTAACACTCCCCATGGGAGATTGTTCGTGCCTAAAGCCTTTAGGAGAGATTTGTTTGTGGAGTGTCATGAGTCTCGGTTGGCAGGTCATCCAGGAATTTCGGAGACTAAGAGACTTATCAGTCACAGTTTTTGGTGGCCTGGATGGCAGAAGGAAGTCATCAAGTGGGTGCGTAAATGAACTGTGTGTGCTAGGTCAAAGGCTTCACATACCCCTGCTGCGGGGTTGCTTTGCCCTCTGGAGGTTCCTAGTGCGCCTTGGACGCATCTCACAATCGATTTCATTACTGATCTTCCTGTGTCTGAGGGTTTTACTGTCATCTGGGTGGTCGTGGACCATTTTAGTAAGATGTGTTATTTGGTTCCATTCATTAAGTTGCCCTGCGCCAAGACACTCGCTAAGGCGTTTGTTAAGGAGATTGTCAAGCTCCATGGCGTTCCCACGGATATTGTTTCTGATAGAGGGCCTCAGTTTGTGGCTCGCTTTTGGCGTGCTTTTTGTGACAGGTTGGGAGTCCATTTGTCATTTTCATCTGGGTATCATCCTGAGTCTAATGGACAGACTGAAAGAAAGAACCAGAATGTTGAACAGTTTTTGCGTTGTTTTGTGGCGGACAATCAATAGGCGTGGTCTGAGTTTCTGCCTCTCGCAGAATTTGCTCTTAACAATCATACATCCTCCTCTGCTGAGTGTTCTCCTTTTTTTTGTTGTACTGGGAGACATCCGTCTTTTGGTTCACTCTCCAAATTGGGGTCGGCGGTGCCGGAGGAGGAGAATTTTTCTGGTGATTTGGAGAGAGATTGGACTAATGTACGTTGCAACCTTCAAGAGGCTAACAAGAAGTCCAAGAAGTATTTTGACAGGAAACGTAAGGAGGTTTTGTTTACTGTGGGTGACATGGTTTGGTTGTCCTCAAAGAACCTGCGGTTGAGGATTCCCTCTAAAAAATTGGGTCCTAAGTTTGAGGGGCCAATTAAAGTGCTTCAGGTTGTTAACCCGTCTGCTGTTAGGTTGGATATCCCTACTTCCTGGAAGATTAATCCTGTGTTTCATGTTTCCTTGTTGAAAAAGGCTGATGTATCAGATAGGGATGCCACTGTCACAGTTCCACCTGTGGTGGAAGACGGAGAATATGAAATTTCTCATATCTTGAATTCTAGATGGCATAGAGGGAGATTGCAGTATCTTGTCTCATGGAAAGGTTTCGGTCCCGAGGATAACTTCTGGGGAAGGGCAGATGATGTCTCTGCCCCTAGGCTAGTCAGAGCTTTCCACAGGAGGTTTCCGGATAGGCCTGGACCTGGAGGATTCGGAGGATTCTCATAAAATAGGGGGTACTGTTAGAACCCTCCTGTTTGTTTTTTCCATCTTGTGTTTTGCGGTGACATGACCATCTGCCTTTATATTCCAGCTCTGCCCCTTTGGCTGTGCTGGACTTCAGTGTTTGACTGTTTCTCTAGCCAGGTACTTCGGTGCCTTTCTCTGTCAGTTCGCTTGGTCCTTCTGGGACCTTTAGTACCTTTTTGTCAGTTTGTCTTTTGTGTTCTGCAACAATTTCTCTGTTTAGGAGGTGTCCAATTTTTGTCCCAGTACTTAGTTCTTTTAGGGACCCCTCCCCTAATGCTATAGGTCTTCGATCAGACTAGCCGAGGACTAAGGCGGGTCTGTTCGCTAGGAACAGGCAGCCCGCTACATCGTAGGCATTCAGCTTAGTCTTACTGTAGGGACAGCTTTCCCCAGCTCATGTTGCAGATCATAACAGTAGAGCTGTGTTTCTGTTACACTTTCCTCTGTTTTTTTTTAAGTATAGTTAATTGGATAGAGCTAATTTTAGTTTCAAGGACAACTGCATATGTTTCCATAATTTACGATTTTGTTATTTCCAATTAAAATGCTTTCTTTCCCCAATTAAAATATCTGCAGCATTAGGTGATGTAAAGCCTGTAAAGACATTCCTCTTTTCATATCTCTGTTGTAATAAATATATGTGACTGGGCTTCTGAGACTCAGACAAGAATTGTGCACTCAGACACTGGCTGTGAGTTATTCTCTTATCTCCGATGCTTCGTATTGATTCTATTTCTCTAATTTGAACCAAAAATGGCAGACCGATTTAGAGAGAATTTGTTATCTCAATCCAAATTAGCTCTTCTTGGAAGGGCTCCCACGACATTACATACAAGCAGCATACAAGATGCACACAAGATACATATAAGAGGCACAGAATCTGCCTACAATTCACATATAAGCTGCATACAAGCTGTATACAGGATACACAAGAGCTGTATACAGGATACATACAAGACACATACAACCTGTATACAGGATACACATAAGCTGTATACAGGATACATACAAGCTGTATACAGGATACATACAAGCTGTATACAGGATACACACAAGCTGTATACAGGATACATACAAGCTGTATACAGGATACACACAAGCTGTATACAGGATACATACAAGCTGTATACAGAATACATACAAGCTGTATACAGGATACATACAAGCTATATATAGGATACACACAAGCTATATACAGGACACACACAAGCTGTATACAGGATACACACAAGCTGTATACAGGATACATACAAGCTGTATACAGGATACATACAAGCTGTATACAGAATACATACAAGCTGTATACAGGATACACACAAGCTGTATACAGGATACATACAAGCTGTATACAGAATACATACAAGCTGTATACAGGATACACACAATCTGTATACAGGATATACACAAGCTGTATACAGGATACATACAAGCTGTATACAGGATACACACAAGCTGTATACAGGATATATACAAGCTGTATACAGGATAAACACAAGCTGTATACAGGATACACACAAGCTGTATACAGGATACACACAAGGTGTATATGACGCGCCCCCTGGGACATATTCCTTTCTTTCAAGGGAATACCCGGAGCCGGATCAGATGGGGGTTGTAGTCTTCCGAGTGGCTGTGACCCGGTCCGTGCCCAGGGTGTCAAACTCAGTTGTATGTGGCAGTCCTACAGATGTTATCAAGTTCTTAATGTCGACTACGCCACCCGTTGGGTTGCGGTCACTGTGGCCGCCGCTGCAGCAGGGTCCGCTGAGGCTGGTGGTGTTGGTGCAGCTTGATAGGATAACCCCCAACGGGAGGGGTATAGCCTCAGGGGGATCAGGTGCAGAGGATGGGAGTTGTGGTGATGCAGTGTAGACGGCAATCAGAGACAGAGTCGGGTTATGCAGTTTAGGATGTTTACTCACTGCTGATGTTCTGGTCACTCCAGCTTCGAGTGACCTCCCGAGCCGTGCTGCGTCCACCAGGTTCTGGATCCAGCCAACCCCCAAATAAGTCCGGAGCGTGACCCTGAGCTCTCCTTCTGTCCTTTCTCTGGCCGTCCCCACTATTGATCCACCCAGGTCCAGCTCCCTCGGGCCTTCTGTTGGGAGACCCTTGGCCTTGGGTTCCCAGACCCTCCTCGTGGTATGCCTTCGTGGTGGATGTGGTGGGTGACCGTGGCAAACGCTGCCCACGGTCTCCGGTCTCTGGCTGGGGTGTGTTTTTGCCCCCACCAGCTTGGGTTCCGGTACCCTGTGCCGACTCTTCACCCGGGGATTTAAGTTGGGTTCTTGGAGTCCTTTTCTTCTGTTTTCCCCCTCTGGGTCTCTCTTTCTCCTCTCTCACTCTGGGTCTCTCTTCCTCAGCTCGCTGACTTTCTCTCTGCAACTGACCCTGTTCTTAGTTGGTGCCCACCTTATATACACCCTCTATGTGTGAGCTCAGGTGACCAGCACCCAATGAGCTCCTATCTTTACCCAGGCTGCTCCCCCTATCTGCCCCTACACTACTTGGGATGTACCACCCCCCTCCCACTCCAGCCAGGAACAGACTCGGTCGTACCTGCACATTTCTAAGTGGGAGTACCGTCGGTCTGCTCCTCGGAAATGGGATGTGTGTAGTGCATGCAGCCTACCGAGCTCAGTTCCACACTCCTTCCTTACCCGGGAGTGGAATATCACACCTCTGGGTTGAGGTGCAATACCCCTGTAGCAGCCGAATCCTCAGGGTGCTACATATACAGGATACATACAAGACACATACAAGCTGTATACAGGATACACACAAACTGCATACAGGATACATACAAGCTGTATACAGGATACATACAAGCTGTATACAGGATACACACAAGCTGTATACAGGATACACACAAGCTGTATACAGGATACATACAAGACACATACAAGCTGTATACAGGATACACACAAGCTGCATACAGGATACATACAAGACACATACAAGCTGTATACAGGATATATACAAGACACATACAAGCTGTATACAGGATACACACAAGCTGTATACAGGATACATATAAGACACATACAAGCTGTATACAGGATACACACAAGCTGTATACAGGATACATACAAGACACATACAAGCTGTATACAGGATACACACCCGCTGCATACAGGATACATACAAGCTGTATACAGGATACATACAAGACACATACAAGCTGTATACAGGATACACACAAGCTGTATACAGGATACATACAAGCTGTACACAGGATGCATACAAGCTGTATACAGGATACACACAAGCTGTATACAAGATACATACAAGCTGTATACAGGATACATACAAGCTGTATACAGGATACACACAAGCTGTATACAGGATACACAGAATCTGTATACATGATACACACAAGCTGTATACAGGATACATACAAGCTGTATACAGGATACATAAAAGACACATACAAGCTGTATACAGGATACATACAAGCTGTATACAGGATACATATAAGCTGTATACAGGATACATACAAGCTGTATACAGGATATACACAAGCTGTATACAGGATACACACGAGCTGTATACAGGATACATACAAGCTGTATACAGGATACACACAAGCTGTATACAGGATACATACAAGCTGTATACAGGATACATACAAGCTGTATACAGAATACATACAAGCTGTATACAGGATACACACAAGCTGTATACAGGATACATACAAGCTGTATACAGAATACATACAAGCTGTATACAGGATACACACAAGCTGTATACAGGATACATACAAGCTGTATACAGGATACACACAAGCTGTATACAGGATATATACAAGCTGTATACAGGATAAACACAAGCTGTATACAGGATACACACAAGCTGTATACAGGTGTAATGCAGTAGGTTGCTAGCATTACTGTAAATGGTCCAGGATGTGCTTACCGGACCATGTACCTTCCCCTTTATCTGACTGGTCACATGACTGTGACATCACCCAGGTCCTGCATGCACAGTAAAGCTCTGTATACATGACTGGGACAGCACACAGGACCTATACACACAGCTGACTGATCACATGACTGTGACATCAGCAAGGTCCTGTCAGTATGTGGCTGTCTGTGCACAGCATATATAAACCTGCTTAATTTGAGACAGGTGTGTTTGGTGTGAGGCGTGAGGCCTGTTCCCCATGTGTGTGGGATACCGTGATACCGTGAAGCCTGGCAGCCTGAAGGCAAAGACTAGATCCTGTGCGGATGCTAGTGGCCTTGGAAGGCAGCGGCTTTGAAGTGAAGCCTGGTACCTGAAAGGTCGAGCCTGGATCCTGTGCGGATGTCAGTGGCCTTTGAGGGAGAGCCGGCTTGAGTAAGAGTCCTGGAAGGCAGAGCCTGGATCCTGTGTGGATGTCAGTAGCCTTAGACGGAACGACGGCTGGAGACCCCTACCTGGGAAGCCGCAGAGCCACAGTGGTGGCAGAGTAACGGACTGAGACAGCTATACCCGGCAAAGGTAATACCCGGTGCTATATGGACATTGTGATATGAACATTGCTACTTTATTACCTTGCCGTAAGCTGTACCCTGGAGCAAGTGGGCCGGTGTGCCACTTGGCTCATGAATTGTTTATGTGTGTAAACCTGCCGGTGGCGGACTAAGATGAACTGTGTGTGAACAGCGGTTTATGAAGTGCCATAATAAACTGCAACACTGTGTGAAAAAACGTAAAGACATTGCACGTGTGCATTGATTGACGCAGCGAAGCGAGTTACCCCCAGTATGATGACGAGCGCTGCCTTACACAGGATACACACAAGGTGTATACAGGATACATACAAGACACATACAAGCTGTATACAGGATACACACAAGCTGCATACAGGATACATACAAGCTGTATACAGGATACACACAAGCTGTATACAGGATACACACAAGCTGTATACAGGATACATACAAGACACATACAAGCTGTATACAGGATACACACAAGCTGCATACAGGATACATACAAGACACATACAAGCTGTATACAGGATACACACACGCTGCATATAGGATACATACAAGACACATACAAGCTGTATACAGGATACACACAAGCTGTATACAGGATACTTACAAGACACATACAAGCTGTATACAGGATACACACACGCTGCATACAGGATACATACAAGCTGTATACAGGATACACACAAGCTGTATACAGGATACACACAAGCTGTATACAGGATACACACAAGCTGTATACAGGATACATACAAGCTGTACACAGGATGCATACAAGCTGTATACAGGATACACACAAGCTGTATACAAGATACATACAAGCTGTATACAGGATACACACAAGCTGTATACAGGATACACAGAATCTGTATACATGATACACACAAGCTGTATACAGGATACATACAAGCTCTATACAGGATACATAAAAGACACATACAAGCTGTATACAGGATACATACAAGCTGTATACAGGATACACACGAGCTGTATACAGGATACATACAAGCTGTATACAGGATACACACAAGCTGTATACAGGATACATACAAGCTGTATACAGGATACACACAAGCTGTATACAGGATACATACAAGACACATACAAGCTGTATACAGGATACACACAAGCTGTATACAGGATACACACAAGGTGTATACAGGATACATACAAGACACATACAAGCTGTATACAGGATACACACAAGCTGTATACAGGATACACACAAGCTGTATACAGGATACATACAAGACACATACAAGCTGTATACAGGATACACATACAAGCTGTATACAGGATACACACAAGCTGCATACAGGATACATACAAGACACATACAAGCTGTATACAGGATACACACAAGCTGCATACAGGATACATACAAGCTGTATACAGGATACATACAAGACACATACAAGCTGTATACAGGATACACACAAGCTGCATACAGGATACATACAAGACACATACAAGCTGTATACAGGATACACACAAGCTGCATACAGGATACATACAAGCTGTATACAGGATACATACAAGACACATACAAGCTGTATACAGGATACACACAAGCTGCATACAGGATACATACAAGACACATACAAGCTGTATACAGGATACACACAAGCTGCATACAGGATACATACAAGCTGTATACAGGATACATACAAGCTGTATACAGGATACATACAAGCTGTATACAGGATACACACAAGCTGTACACAGGATACATACAAGCTGTATACAGGATACACACAAGCTGTATACAAGATACATACAAGCTGTATACAGGATACATACAATCTGTATACAGGATACATACAAGCTGTATACAGGATATATGCAAGCTGTATACAGGATACATAAAAGACACATACAAGCTGTATACAGGATACATAAAAGACACATACAAGCTGTATACAGGATACATACAAGCTGTATACAGGATACATATAAGCTGTATACAGGATACATACAAGCTGTATACAGGATACATACAAGCTGTATACAGGATACACATATAAGCTGTATACAGGATACACACAAGCTATATACAGGATACACACAAGCTGCATACAGGATACATACAAGCTGTATACAGGATACACACAAGCTGTATACAGGATACACACAAGCTATATACAGGATACACACAAGCTGTATACAGGATACATACAAGCTGTATACAGGATACACACAAGCTGTATACAGGATACACACAAGCTATATATAGGATACATACATGCTGTATACAGGATATACACAAGCTGTATACAGGATACATACAAGCTGTATACAGGATACATGCAAGCTGTATACAGGATACATACAAGCTGTATACAGGATACATACAAGCTGTATACAGGATACATACATGCTGTATACAGGATATACACAAGCTGTATACAGGATACATACAAGCTGTATACAGGATATATATAAGCTGTATACAAGCAGAGCTGAAGTGCAGGTTTATGTGGATTTTGCTGCAGTGAGTTTAGCTGGAAGAGCCCAGTATAATCCTCAGTGTCTCCGGCCTCAGGTCTATGTTCACACCACGTTCCTTAGACTCTCTGACATGTTACCTGAATCTTCTTTTGGGTGTTTTTCTGTCGTCTCCTGAGCATTTTCCCTTTAGTGTTTTTCCAGCACTTTTTTTTATAGTTTTTGGCTATGTGCCCACGATGCAGAAATGCTCCGGATTTTTTCCCGAGCGTTTCTGCATCTCCTTGGCAGAAAAACCGCATGCGGATTGTACATGCGGATTGTACATGCGGATTGTACATGCGGATTGTACATGCATTTTCCTGCCAGGGAGATGCGGATGTGAAACGTTCTTCACATGCATTTCCGCATGCGGGTTGACAAGCGCTTTCCAAGCGATTTTAGCATCACTTAGAAAGTGCTTGACAACTTGGTCACACTATATAAATCCATGCAACCGGCATGGATTTATATAGTGTGACCCTAAAGAATGGTAAAAAATAAATATTATACTTACCTTCTGATGGTCCCCGGTGTCCTTGTCCTGGCTTGCCGGCAGCTCGCGGTGGACTAAAAGGACCTGCCATGATGTCATTTACTCATGTGACGGGTCACGCGACCGCCGACGTCAGAGGTTGAGTGACCCGTCACATGACTAAATGATGTCACCGCAGGTCCTTTTAGTCCACCACAAGCTGCCGGCAAGCCAGGACAAGGACACCGGGGGGCCATCAGAAGGTAAGTATAATGTATATTTTTGATTTTATTCTTTTTTTTACAGATACTATGGTACCCGATTCCGGAGGAGAGTCTCCTCTTCTCCAAACCCTGGTACCATCCGCGCATTGAACCGCATGATATCCGCATGTGCAGATGCAGTGATGCGGATTCCATGCAAGTCAATGGCGGCGAAAACGCCTCGATTCCGCAAAATAATTGGTTGTGCTGCGGATTTTTCCGCAATGATAATCCACAGCGGAAATTTCCACAACATGTGCACAGCACATGCGGATCATCATTGGGGAACATGGCAGACCTTCTACCAAGCGTTTTTTTTAAGCGTTTCTGCAGCGGAATTGCCGCTGTGGAAATGCTTAAAAAACGCATAGTGGTCACACAGCCTTTCTCACGGTTTTTGCGGCGTTTTCTTTATTGTGGTTTTTCGGTCTCGTTCCACTAAATAATGAAGAGACACTTGTGGTTTATTAACAATGGGAAAAGCCCAGACCCCCCCAACATCTTCTGCTCCTTCTCCTGCCTTGTCCCGTATAGGCCGGAGCGGAGGACAGAGGAGCGGAGGGCAGAGCGGAGGACGGAGGAGCGGAGGACGAGCAGAGGACGGAGCAGAGGACGGAGCGGAGGACAGAGGAGCAGAGGACGGAGCGGAGGACAGAGGAGCAGAGGACGGAGCGGAGGACAGAGGAGCAGAGGACAGAGAGGAGGACGGAGGAGAGGAGGACAGAGGAGGACGGAGGAGAGGAGGACAGAGCGGAGGACGAGCAGAGGACGGAGCAGAGGACGGAGCGGAGGACAGAGGAGCGGAGGACGGAGGAGAGGACGGAGCAGAGGACAGAGCGGAGGACGGAGCAGAGGACAGAGCGGAGGACGAGCAGAGGACGGAGCAGAGGACGGAGCGGAGGACAGAGGAGCAGAGGACGGAGCGGAGGACAGAGGAGCAGAGGACGGAGCAGAGGACAGAGCGGAGGACGGAGCAGAGGACAGAGCGGAGGACATAGGAGCGGAGGACAGAGGAGCGGAGGACAGAGGGGAGGGGAGGACGGAGCGGAGGACGGAGCAGAGGACAGAGGAGCGGAGGACAGAGGAGCGGAGGACAGAGCCGAGGACGGAGCAGAGGACAGAGCGGAGGACAGAGGAGCGGACAGAGCGGAGGATGGAGCAGAGGACGGAGCAGAGGACGGAGGGGAGGCTGGAGCAGAGGACAGAGGAAAGGAGGACGGAGCGGAGGGGAGGACGGAGCGGAGGATAGAGGAGCTGAGGACAGAGCGGAGGGGAGGACGAAATGGAGGACGGAGCGGAGGACAGAGGAGCGGAGGACGGAGCGGAGCTGAGGACGAGCAGAGGACGGAGCGGAGGACGGAGGGGAGGACGGAGCGGAGCAGAGGACGGAGCGGAGGACGGAGCGGAGGACAGAGGAGCGGAGGACGGAGCGGAGGGGAGGACGGAGCGGAGGATAGAGGAGCTGAGGACGGAGCTGAGGACGGAGCGGAGGGGAGGACGAAACAGAGGACGGAGCTGAGGACGGGGCGGAGGACGGAACGGAGGGGAGGACGGAGCGGAGGATGGAGCGGACACTTCTCTGCGGTTTGATAAGAGACGTGTCTGAGCCGCCATGGGCCCCGCGAGGGAGTACAGAGATGCCGTCTATTCCTGGCAGCGGCCTCCGGCTTCCTCAGGGGCTTTCTGTGGCGGAATCCGCCTGTGAGAGGCGCAGTGTGAACACAGCCTTACTGGCAGACACTGCGAGACTCTGTGCTGGACCCCACAATGTAACACGGGTATCCCCAGCTGAGAATAACCACAAGAGCCCAGCAGGGACACAGGAAACCCCGTGCTTTTATGTATCTTGGAGCCTACAGATTTACGTTACATAAGATAAAACAGATGAGACCCACCAGGGATGAAATCCTATAACCCCCCGACCCCCTATAAAGCGCAGCCAAGCTCCTCCCCTGTACAGTGATAACAGGACTATTATAGCGCTATTACAGGCGAGTAGGTAACGTGTCTCCAGCCAATAAGAGCGGCCCGTCCATTATCCAATCAGATTACAGAGGTGCCGGGGCAGCGACCAATCAGGACGCGCTGATGACAGCCGCGTTCTGTATCGGCGGTTCCGGCTTCCCGGCCATGCTCTTTATCGGTGCCCGGTCCGCTCTCAGGAGCGGCTGTCAGGCTGTGTCTAGTAACCGTCTGTGAATACGTTCCCGGCTTCCCTGCCTGTTACGCTGCTGGTGGAGGGCGGTTTGTGGTATGGCGTCTTATTACCACCGTTACATGGCAAGCGCTGGCTTGTCGACTACCGTGAAACTACAACTCCCAGCATGCCCGCCTATGTCCTGATGGTGCTGTCGTGCTGGGAGCTGTAATGTCGCGATGTTGGCGCTCCTGTGGCTTACTCTAGTCTTGCGCTGCTGCTAGACACCAGTAGGGGGAGCCCTGTGCATAGGATTTCATATATGGGCTCTATAACCCAAGTCTGTTCCCTAGGCTCCCTCTGGTGGTGGATGCAGGTATAGCATGGGGCTGAATGATGAGCTGCTCTTCGCCCGGCTTCTGTAGTTAGAGGGGAAACCTCCCTCCTAATTCTCTGGGGTTTCCTGTTCTCCTTGTCTCTACAGTCTGTGGTAGTGCAGATGAATCATGTACTGCTAAATACATGGACCTGATGCATGAAGACTAGTGATGAGCGAGCATGCTCGGTGGTGCTCGCTGAGTATTTCCGGGGTTGCTCGGCGGGAGCTCGAGTCCCCTCCCTGCATGTTTGTTGCTCTTTACCGAGCTAATGAACATGCAGGGATTGCCTGCCACTCATTGTAATGCCGCAGCCATGTTGGTTGTGGCATTACAGTGATTGGCTGGCCGCACAGAGTCATCAGGTCTATATCAGACCTGGGGCCGCTGCGCTCGTCAGTCACTCCGGAATCAGACAGTGTAGGGAGAGGTGCTGCTGAGCTAGGGAGAGATTTGCTTGTTTATTAGGTAGTGTAGGGAGAACAGAAGTATGTTACACATATCCATCTCAACAAACAGTCCTTCTGAGGACTAATCCATCTGCAGAGATATCAGTCAGGCAGGGTATATAGCAGACTGCAGTGCAAATAGCATAAGAGGCTCCATTCCAGTTCTGTCTGCTGCTGTTGGACAATTCTAGACATAGCCCCAGGTCTCAGGGGCCAGGAATAATTTTTTTTGGTATCTTAATCCTCATTATTTGCTTAAAAAGCAAGTCAGAGAACACCATTTATCTGCGCCATTTGCTTGTTGGCACTGCAGAATACAGCCAGGTCCTTTTCATATTACAGCGCTAAAAATCCAGCTATTTAAAACTGTTTGTCCGTCACACGGATCACATATAATTGCTCTGAAAATATTGCCATTTCTGGCCTCCATTAAAATTTTGTTGCAATTGACACCAGTTTGCTAAAATGAGCAAGGGAAGGGGCAACTGGATGTGATGGTGATGGTGCATGCAGAGGCCAAGGCCGTGGGCAAGCTGAAATTGTGCCGCAACAAACACCCACATCTTCTCGCTCCACCTTCCTCTCCCAATTAATAGGGGACTGCAGAACACCACTATTGAACGCAGAGCAGTGTGAAAAGGTCATTGGTTGGATAGCAGATAATGCTTCCAGTCACTTAGCCACCACCACCCTGTCTTCCAAACGGTCAAGTCTCAGTGGCCAGTGAGTCTGGACCGCATATTCCTCACCCTGAACCTCCTTCCTCCCACCATGCCTTCGTGCCCGGAGACAACTGATCCCACACTTGGACACTCTGAAGAGTTGTTCACTTTTCAATTTATAGATTCGGGCCTCTCGCCCGGTCCACTTGAAGCGGGGCAAGAGGAGAACGCATGTAGCGATGCCCAAATATTTGAGCAGCCACGGTGTCACGGGTGTGTTGCCACGAAGATCGTCACGAGTACACAGCCTGACTTCTCGCAGCTGACTTGTTGGTGCTTTGTGTTTTCTCGGCAGTGTAGGAGTTAATTCTCTCTCTCTCTGGGCTAGCTGAGGTCCAGCCTCGCCCAGCTGCAATCAATGCTTCTTTAGTGAGACTCCTTTATATTCCTGCAGGTCTGTTTGGGAGGTGTCGGTGAAAGCTTTTCATTCAGACTTACAGAGCGGATCGTGGTGTTTGGAGTTGCTGAGATAAGTGTATTTGGAAGTGTTTTTTCCCTTTCCTCGCTTTATCATTTATCTCCTTTCCCTTTGGTGTTCCCTCTGTTGTAGTTGTGTAGAAGTTGTATGCAAGGTGGTTTTGGTTTTTCCCTTGTACTGTCTCGTTCGTCTAAATACTGTGTGTGGGCATATTATTTCTGGTTCCCTATTGTTGTGATCGGGGTCCTTCTCAGGACTAGATTACTTAGGTGCAGGGATCCTCAGGAGGTAGGGGTTACGCTGGCGGCCTGGACCTCTGTACCTTTAACAGTACCTCCAGGTTGAGGGGTTAGTCAGGGTCCCAGCTTAGGGTCAGCTTAGGCCCCCTACCTCCAGTATTCTGTGACAGTGTGACATTTTCACCGACCCACTTAGTTTTCTCCAGCTACCATGGATCCAGTAGCCGGTCTAGCTCGGCAGTTGCAGAGTTTGTCCATGGGGCTGGCGGACGTTAGGTCCAAGGTTTTGCATCCTCTGGAGCAAGCCGGACCAGAACCTAAAGTAGCTCTCCCTGACAAGTTCACTGGGGGGCGGGACAAGTTTTTTGTTTTCCGGGAGGCATGCAAATTGTACTTTCGGCTGCGGCCTCGGTCATCGGGGAGTGAAGAACAAAGGGTGGGAATTGTCATCTCGCTCCTACAAGGGGACCCTCAATCTTGGGCGTTCTCTCTTCCCCCAAGCTCCCCGGTTCTCCAGTCAGTGGATAGGTTTTTCGCTGCTCTGGGACTCGTATATGATGACCCAGATCGGATCTCCCTTGCTGAGTCTAAGTTACGTAGGATTCAGCAGGGAGATCGTCCGGCGGAGGAATTCTGTTCGGAGTTCCGTAGGTGGGCCACGGACACCCAGTGGAATGACCCGGCTCTTAGGAGCCAGTTTTGTCATGGTTTATCCGACAAATTACAGGATGTGTTGGCACAGTATGACTCTCCCGCGTCACTGGAAGCCGCTATGGCCCTTGCTATTCGTGTTGACAGACGGCTTCGGGAGAGGTGCGGGATAACTCTACCCCCTGTAATGTCTCCACCTCCTACAAGGTCCCCTCATATGGTGGTTCCCCTGGTCAGTCCGGAGGAGCCTATGCAATTAGGAGGGACATCATTTCGGGGAAGGGGACCGGTGGTGCGCCATAAGACAGGAAGGTGTTTCCTCTGCGGGAAAAAGGGACATTTTATTGGGGGGTGTCCATCCCGTCCCTTGCAGAGTAAAGAGTCGTCGAAAAAACTGTTGATCCCAGGTTGTGTGGTGGATGGCAATCTGGGAGTAGGTATTTCGTCCCTAGGTTCGTCTCAGTTTCTCGTACCGGCGGAGGTGGTGGTGGGTACGAGAACTGAGAGGATATCTGTTCTTCTGGATAGTGGGGCCGGGGCTAATCTGGTTGATGCTCGGTTTGCCCGGGTTCAAGGTATGCGATTGAGTGAGTTGGCTAAACCCATCCCCATATTCTCGATCGATGCCAGGCCTCTCGGTCAGGGAAGTTTTTTGCAAGCTGTGCATGGTGTAAAACTTCAAGTGGGGGCAATACATAAAGAACTGTTGTCTTGCTACGTGTTGGAGGGTCTTCCCACTCCTATAGTGTTGGGCCTTCCTTGGTTAGCTAAGCATAACCCGGTTATTAATTGGCAAACCAGAGAGATAAGCCAATGGAGTAAATTCTGTAATAAAAACTGCATGAACACGGTCATCGGTGCGGTTACTCCTTGGGTCTTACCTCCATTTCTGGCGGACTTTGAGGATGTATTCTCGGAGAATGGGTGTCAGGAACTACCTCCTCATCGCGAGTATGACTGTTCTGTAAAACTGCTCCCTGAGGCCAAGTTACCTAAAGCTAGGTTGTATAACCTTTCTGGTCCTGAGAGGCAGGCCATGAAGGATTATATTTCTGAAAGTCTGGCTAAGGGGCATATTAGACCTTCATCTTCACCGGTGGCCGCGGGGTTCTTCTTTGTTAAGAAGAAAGATGGAGGCCTACGCCCTTGCCTGGATTTCCGTGAACTTAATCGGATTACGGTCCGAGATCCGTATCCGCTCCCACTTATTCCCGATCTCTTTAATCAGATCGTGGGCGCCAAATGGTTCTCTAAGTTGGATCTCAGGGGGGCGTACAATCTGATTAGGATGAAGGAGGGGGATGAGTGGAAGACGGCTTTTAACACTCCGGAGGGGCATTATGAGAACCTTGTCATGCCATTCGGTCTGACTAATGCCCCGGCGGTGTTTCAACACTTTGTTAATGATATTTTTCGCCACCTGGTGGGACAGTTTGTTGTCATATATCTGGATGATATCTTAATTTACTCGCCGGATCTGGTGTCTCATCAGGAGCACGTTAGACAGGTGTTACAGATCTTGCGGGATAATAAACTGTATGCCAAGTGGGAAAAGTGTGTGTTCGCCGTACAGGAACTCCAGTTTTTAGGCTTCCTGGTTTCAGCGTCCGGTTTTCGTATGGACCCTGGGAAAGTGCGGGCAGTTCTTGAGTGGGATCGGCCGGAGAATCTTAAGGCACTACAACGTTTCCTGGGGTTTGCTAACTATTACCGGAAGTTCATTCGTAATTTCTCGTCCATGGTTAAGCCTCTCACAGACATGACTAAAAAGGGGACGGATTTTTCTAGGTGGTCTGACAAGGCTTGTCAAGCATTCTCCTCCTTGAAAAAATGTTTTGCCTCGGCACCCATACTCATTCAACCTGATGCGTCTCAGCCATTCTTTGTAGAGGTAGACGCTTCCGAGGTAGGGGTGGGAGCAGTATTGTCACAGGGTTCGTCCCCTGGTAAGTGGCATCCGTGCGCCTTTTTCTCTAAAAAGTTGTCGTCCGCTGAGAGGAATTACGATGTCGGCAATAGGGAACTCTTGGCCATTAAGTTAGCTTTTGAGGAGTGGCGCCATTTTTTGGAGGGGGCAGTTCATCCGGTCACCGTCATCACCGATCACAAGAACCTGCTATATCTGGAGTCCGCTAAACGTCTGAATCCCAGACAAGCTAGGTGGTCATTGTTTTTTACCAGGTTTAATTTCGTCGTTACATATCGTCCTGGGTCTAAAAATGTAAAGGCGGATGCCTTATCTCGCAGTTTCCCTGGGGCCGGGAATACGGACGACCCGATTCCTATTCTTCAGGAGGGGGTGGTGGTTTCGGCAGTATGCTCTGAGCTGGAGGAGGAGATATTGGAGGCTCAGGGGGACGCCCCTGTTGGACCTTCGGGGAGACTGTTCGTTCCAGATCAGTTGCGACAAAAGGTGATCGAGGCACACCATAACTCAGTTTTTGCAGGACACCCGGGGAGTAAAGCAACTGTGGATCTCCTCTCGCGTCGGTTTTGGTGGCCTAACTTACATAAAGAGGTGGTAACTTTTGTCGCGTCCTGTGGGGTTTGTGCGCGCTCTAAGACCTCACATACCCGTCCGTCTGGGGCCCTCTTACCTTTGAAGATCCCGGAGCGTCCTTGGACTCATCTGTCTATGGACTTTATTACGGACCTCCCTCCGTCTTCGGGTAAAACGGTCATACTCGTTGTAGTGGACAGGTTCAGCAAGATGGCACATTTTATCGCTCTTCCGGCTCTCCCTAATGCTAAAACTCTTGCGCAGGTGTTCATTGGGGAGATTGTGAGGCTTCACGGGGTACCCTCCGAGGTGGTGTCTGATCGGGGGTCTCAGTTTGTGTCCAAGTTCTGGAAGGCGTTTTGTGCTCGGCGGGGGATGCATTTGTCATTCTCGTCGGCTTTTCATCCTCAGACCAATGGTCAGACGGAACGTATGAACCAGAGCTTGGAGACATATCTTCGGTGTTTTGTGTCAGAGAACCAGGAGGACTGGGCTTCTTTCCTACCTCTGGCAGAGTTTGCTCTCAATAATAGGCGGAGCGAGTCCACTGGTAAGTCCCCGTTTTTTGGGGCATATGGTTTTCACCCCCAGTTTTGTACTTTCAGTAGGGGGGGCTCTTCGGGGGTTCCGGAGGAGGAACGATTTTCCTCATCTCTCGCTTCAGTATGGAGAGGGGTGCTGAAGAATCTGAATACTATGGGAAACCGATACAAACGTATGGCTGATAGGAGGAGAGTGTCTGGTCCGGACCTAAGTGTGAACGATCAGGTATGGTTGTCTACCAGGAATATTAAACTTAAGGTTCCCTCCTGGAAACTGGGTCCTAGGTTCATCGGGCCGTACAGAATCAGTTCTGTTATTAATCCGGTGGCATTCCGTCTTGACCTCCCCCCTACGTTTAAAATTCACAACGTGTTTCACAGATCATTGCTTAAGAGGTATGTGGCGCCGGTGGTACCGTCACCTTTACCTCCCCCTCCTGTGGTTGTCAATGGTAACTTGGAGTTCCAGGTATCGAGGGTCATTGATTCACGCTTTAATCGCCGGTCCCTTCAGTACTTGGTTCATTGGAAGGGGTATGGTCCTGAGGAGAGGATGTGGGTTCCTGCATCGGATATTAACGCAGACCGATTAGTTCGGGCCTTCCACTCGACTCACCCGGATAAACCTGGCCCTGAGGGTCCGGAGGCCCCTCGTAGAAGGGGGGGTACTGTCACGGGTGTGTTGCCACGAAGATCGTCACGAGTACACAGCCTGACTTCTCGCAGCTGACTTGTTGGTGCTTTGTGTTTTCTCGGCAGTGTAGGAGTTAATTCTCTCTCTCTCTGGGCTAGCTGAGGTCCAGCCTCGCCCAGCTGCAATCAATGCTTCTTTAGTGAGACTCCTTTATATTCCTGCAGGTCTGTTTGGGAGGTGTCGGTGAAAGCTTTTCATTCAGACTTACAGAGCGGATCGTGGTGTTTGGAGTTGCTGAGATAAGTGTATTTGGAAGTGTTTTTTCCCTTTCCTCGCTTTATCATTTATCTCCTTTCCCTTTGGTGTTCCCTCTGTTGTAGTTGTGTAGAAGTTGTATGCAAGGTGGTTTTGGTTTTTCCCTTGTACTGTCTCGTTCGTCTAAATACTGTGTGTGGGCATATTATTTCTGGTTCCCTATTGTTGTGATCGGGGTCCTTCTCAGGACTAGATTACTTAGGTGCAGGGATCCTCAGGAGGTAGGGGTTACGCTGGCGGCCTGGACCTCTGTACCTTTAACAGTACCTCCAGGTTGAGGGGTTAGTCAGGGTCCCAGCTTAGGGTCAGCTTAGGCCCCCTACCTCCAGTATTCTGTGACAGTGTGACACACGGTCACACGAAGGCGACGGTGGGAAACTGTCACAAGAGGTGGACGATGATGAGACACAATTGCCAGAAAGTCAGGAGGACCAGGGTGCAGAAGTGGAAGACGAGGTTGTGGATGATATAGTACCTGACCCAACCTGGCAGGAGGAGATGCAGAGAGAAGAGAGCAGCACACAGGGAGGGAGGCAGAACACCCCAACAGGCAAGAAAAAGCAGTGTGGTGGCCGCAGACAGAAGGCAGGCAACCGTTCCCCGTAACACAAACACAAAGGAAGTTGCCAGTGCAACTGTTAGGTCTTCCCGAGTCTGGTTGTTTTTTAAAGACTCTGCTGATAACCCCAAAAAGGCCATTTGCACCACCTGCCAGGCCAGCATCAGCAGTGGTGACAAAACTAGCAGCCTGACCACCACCAGCATGATCAGGCACTTGGCAGCAAAGCACCCGACTTTGTGGGCCAAACCCCAGGGTCCAGGAACAGTGTCTGCAGGTGGCACCACTGCTTCTTCCGCTGTTGTGCATGCAAGCCAATCCCCTGTCCATAATGCATGCGAAGATGCCTCCTTCCCTGCACCAGTCGTTGCACACTCTATCAACTAGCAGCATCAGGAAGCACGTCCTTGTCCCAGCGCAGCGTCCAGTTGTCCATACCCCAGACCTTGGAACGCAAGCGCAAATACGCAGCCAACGCCCCACAGGCCACACTACTAAATTCCCACATTTCACGACTGCTTACACTTGAAATGTTGCCTTTTAGGCTCATGGAGGTGGAAGCATTCCGCAACCTGATGGCGGCGGCCGCCGTCCCTCGGTACTCGGTCCCCTGCACCCACTATTTCTCCCCGTGTGCCGCATTACACAAGCACGTGTCCCAAAACATTAGCCGTGCCTTCAACAACGCAGTTACTGGGAAAGTCCACCTAACCACGGACACGTGGACAAGTGCTTGTGGGCAGGGACGGTACATCTCAATCACGGCACACTGGGTTAAGGATTGCGGACCCTAGGTCAATCAGGGTTGCCCCCACAGTCTACAGCTCCTGCACCTCAGCCTCCTCCATCTCCGAAATGACCACATCAGTCACAAGCTGGAAGCACTGCCTCGGCCAAGCGGCAACTGGCTGTGCTGAAGCTAATATGCTTATGTGACAAAGCGCACAATGCTGAAGAGTTGTGAACAGCTCTGAAAGAGCAGGCAGATGTGTGGCTCACACCGCCGAACCTAAAGCCAGGCATGGTCGTGTGTGACAATGGCCGGAACATGGTGGCGGCTCTGAGGCGAGGCGAGCTCACATATGTACCATTCCTGGCCCCTGTGCTTAACCTCGTGGTTCAGCGGTTTCTCAAATCCTACCCGGAGCTGCCGGATCTGCTTGTTAAAGTACGCCGCCTGTGTGCCCATTTTAGAAAATCGCCTACAGCTTCCGCCACCCTTGTGTTTCAGCAGCATTTGCAGCTTCCGGCTCAGACTGGTATGTGATGTCCCCATGTGTTGGAACTCTACACTGCAGATGTTGGGAAGGATTTGTGAGCAGAAGAGAGCAGTTGTTGACTACCAGCATCAACAAAGCCGTCGGTATTCAGTTCAGACTCCACACATAAGACCTCAAGAGTGGACATGGATGTCAGACATATCCTCCAAAACTTTGAGGACTCAACCAAGATGGTGAGTGGCGATGATGCCATAATTAGCGTCACCATCCCGCTTCTCTGTCTTCTGAAACGCTCTCTGCTCACAATAAAAGAGGGTGCATTGCAGGCGGAGCACGATGAGATGGAGCAAGGAACCATACAGGGTGATTACACACAGCCCAGCCTCATCTCATCCCAACTTGGATTGGGTGACAATGAGGAGGAGGAATGACAGGAGCTAGTTTCATGCGCTATAGATGGTACTACCTGCACTACTGTCATATCGTCTGTTCAGCGTGGATGACCTGAGGACAGAGAGGAGAAGGAGGAGAGCATGGTCAGTCGTCCTCTTGGTGAGGACACGGAAGTCTTGCCTGTTAGCAGACTGGCACGCATGGCTGAGTTTGTTACGCTGCCTTTCCCATGACCCTCGCGTTCTCAAAATTTCTGGTTCTGGGAGAATTTTCTCAGCCCCTCCTATCGCACAGGTCCTGAGGCTCGGGGTAATCTCAAAAGGACTGCAAAGTTTGGGAAGATGCTGAGGGAGTACCTTGCCGACCGTACCAACATCCTCTGTAATTCCTCTGTGCCTTATAATTATTGGGTATCAAAGCTGGATACGTGGAGTGAACTGGCTCTCTATGCCTCGGAGGTCCTGACCTGCCCTGCCGCTAGCATTTTGTCAGAGCGGGTTTTTAGTGTCGCTGGTGGAATTATAACTGATAAGGGCATCCGCCTGTCAACTGAAAATGCTGACAGGCTGACTGTTATAAAAATGAACAAGGAATGGATTGGGCCAGACTTCTCAACACCACCGAATGATAGCAGTGTAACATAAACTGAAAGCCAGTGTCTTTTCTTGGGAGGTGTATTCCCATGCACCTTTTCACACCCACACATGGGTATATGCTTCCTGATTTTGGCTATTTGCTCTTGTCCTCCTCCTTCTCCTCATCCTCCACCACCATATCACCAGTGTGACCGTGCTCCGTGATGCAACACCCACATAATTTTTTTAAAGGGTGTTTATGATGCCGTTAAAATTTTTTTTTTTTATGCCGTATGTTCATGTATACCCCCCAGGGGTAAATGTTTGTCAGCCTATACACTTAGTGCATGGGCATTACAAGTATAGGAGACCCGCTCCTTTCTAATGGGAACCTTTTTTTTTTTATGAGGCCCTCCTCCACGTCTCTTCCAAGGGGCATTGGAGTGCCTCCCAATTTTTGGCAGCCCAGCCACTCACTGCATACGCAATAACAGTATAGGAGACCCACTCTTTAGTAATGGGAACAACAAAGCCTAGCCGGCTGATGGCTCTCTAAGAATAGTAAAGGCCGCATGATGGCCCTAAAAATAGGTTTGCGGCTTTCAGAGTCCCTCCATCATAAATAAAACAGGATGTGTCTGATGTGTCCTACACCACATGGCCAGATAAGGTTGTAAAATGTTAAAATGACATTTCCCGGTGAATGCATTTGTCACGGGTGAAAGCAATGCAAAAACGCTAAGTTTGAACATAGCCCAAGGTGTGGAGGAGTATTTTTGTTTTTGGTTATTTATTTTGCCTTATATACAAGTCATTACCCTGGAAAGGATGTTCCTTAACATATTTCCCAGGAAAATCCATTATGGTTTCGTTTTTGTATGTTTTATTGTGAGTCCGTAAAAGTGGCGTAATACCTCTGACAACATTGTTGACAGCAGTGACCTGGGAGTCAGAGATGCTTCCAAGGGTCTTCCCCATGTTGTTCCCATGTCATTTGAGCACATTTCCCATTGATTTGGGCAATTTTTAGGCCCTCTGCAGACTGCCAGGGGGAGCCGCCTGAAAAATCCTCGAGTTTCCCATAGACTTACTTTGAGCTCGTTGCTCGGGTCGAGCACCCGAGTATTCCAATGTGCTCGACCCGAGCATTTTAGTGCTCGCCCATCACTAATGAAGACCAGTGTTGTTGGTGCTGGTCTTGATGAGCGGCTGTCCTGGAGTCCTAGCTCGTCAGGCAAACCTCTTCATGAGTCAGGAGTGTCGGATGATGTTGTACACCTGTGCCCATAATCCTAATCCACCCCATGTTGGCGTAAGACTTATAGTGAACGTCTCTGCTTGTCTGTACGATGAGCAGCGGCCACCATGCCCCTGTGCCACCTCTGCCCATTTTGTTGACCCTGGGAGAAACTGACATGATGGCTCAACTGAGTTGGGCTTAAACTTTGCAGCTTTTGTCAGATTTCTGGTGAAAGCTTTGCTGCATCAGCCCGTACCATTTACATCTGTGGGATTCCAGCTATTAAAGGGAACCTGTCACCAGTGTGAGTCTATGAACAAATGCCACCACCTTTACTGCTCCTGTGCTGCATCTCACAAACATGTCAGCTCCTGACTCCCCTTATATACCCCAAATAATACCATTTAATCTGCTCTGTATGTAAATGAGGGTGGTCCGGTCTGATGGGTGTCCTCGCTGCGGTGTCTGTCCCTCTCTCCGCTCCTAAACGCATCCTCCTCCTAGGATAGATGTGACGTGTCATCCACATAGTGAACCGAGAGCTCGCGCCTGTGCAATAGCTTCACGGCACCGCACTGGCGCACTCTGCTCTGCCCTACTGTGAGCAGCGCATACAACAGCACCGCGCATAGCTTTGTTTCATGTGAGCAGCGAGCTGATATCGCTGGCCTGTGCAGTAGCTTATTCCGATGCTGCTAGGCGCACTGCTGATTAGGAGCAGAGAGGGACAGAGGCCGCAGCGAGGACGATCATAAGACTGGACCACCCTCATTTACATAGTGTGGGAGCAGATCAAATGCTATTATTTGGGGTACACAGGAAGAGTCAGGAGCTGATAGACACGTTTGTGGGATGCAGTAAAAGTGGTGGCATTTGTTCATGGGCTCAATCTGGTGACAGGTTCTCTTTAAAGCCCTCCTTGATAACTGCACCCTTAAAGGGAATCTCACCAGGTTTTTGCTACCCCATCGGAGAGTGACATAATGTAGGTGCAGAGACCCTGATTCCAGTGATGTCACTTGCTGCGATTTTGATTAAAAAATTCTACCTGCGGCATTTCTATGACTGCTGAGCTCTGTATAACACCGCTGGTTGGCAGATTTCAGAGTATGCAGTGTACACAGAAATCTTATAATCGGTGGTGGGGTTGGACTACCTGGTGCAGATTTATATATCTAGATAATCTCCTGCTGATAAAACTGACTTTATAACTACAGCAAGCAGCCCAGTAAGTGACACATTGCTGGAATCCTGGTCTGTTTGTACATTATGCTGCTCTTAGATTAGGTGGTAAAAGCCTGGTGACAGATTCCTTTACTTCATTGCAGTAATGAATGTGGGGCCATTGAGGAGTCTGGTGACTGAAGACTCTTGTATCCGGTACAGTGGTCTGGTGATGTGTTTGGCAGGACGTCCCCTAGACAGTGACTTGGATTGGGAGTATCCACACAGCAATCATTTGGGCTGATAAGACTGGAGTTGTGCATGAGCCGATCTTACTGGAGGATGATCATTAAGAGGCGCACGTCGCTGAATGAAGCTTCTTCTGTGTCTTGCTGCCGTCACACTGTGCAAATTTGCATTATGTAAAAAAGACTTCTTGTCTTATTCCTGTCTTATGCCTCTTCTGGAGTAAAAGCTCTGATCTGTCGCTCTTGTGCTGTGATGGTGTTTGCTGCTGTATCCTAAACCCATTCCCTGCGCTGCGCAGACACCATGACTCTGCAGTCTCTGTGCTCCTCACCTGTGCTGGTTGTTGCCTTCCTAGGGCAATAACTTCTTACACTGCTGCGGCACCTCCTATCCTGAGCTGTGATGCAGCCCTGTGCTGCCTGGCGGAGGAGCTGAGGCCACGCACTGCTCCTGGTCTATGGGCCGCTGATCCGGGGATCACTTATTGTGGCATTTCTGGCCGCACCGTGTTCATGAACTGTTCCACTTTGTGCTTTAGTTTTCTGTGCACACAGCCATGTAAGGCCTTGTTCTCATGAGTTGGGTAGTAATTTTGAATGACACCATTCATTTTACCCCATAAATCGGGAATCTCCAGGTGCAGTGAAAAGGCAAGAAACACCCTCCCCCATGCACACAATTTAATCCAGGTTTTTGTTTTTTTGTTTGTTTTTTTCTTTCTATTTTTGGCACTGATTGGCATCACTAAAGCTGACGTGAACAATCAGAGCTGGTTTCTACTTTCTACCCAGAAGGGTCACATTTTAATTGGTCTTTTATGGCTGTGCCAGAGCCTGTGATGGTTCCCACATGCCTACCCGTTAGTACCCTACATTGCATTTCAGGGGGAACCGATGGGTGCTCTAAACTGTTGCCATCCGGATCATGATAAAGCTGCTGTCAAACAATGTCTACGGCATTTAGAGGGAACCTGTCACTAGGTTCATGTTGCCCAAACCACAGACAGCATGAGTTTTATCCTGACACTTCAGAGAAAATGTAGTTTATGGACTATAGAAAGAGACCTGACTGGTCCCATGACAGATGTGGCCGGTCTCTCCTGATCTACAGACCAATCACATGGTGACTAGAAGTAGGCCCCGGTGTCAGACCAGTCACATCCACCACCTTGCTCCTTGTCAAATGGTTTTGAGCTGCTGCAGTGTAGACATGGCTGCTGATCAGTGCTGCTCATAGCACTATGGATCTGTCAGGTCCCTGTAATGGGTAATTGCTGCAGTGTAGACATGGCGGCTGATCAGTGCTGCTCATAGCACTATGGATCTGTCAGGTCCCTGTAATGGGTAATTGCTGCAGTGTAGACTTGGCTGCTGATCAGTGCTGCTCATAGCACTATGGATCTGTCAGGTTCCTGTAATGAGTAATTGCTACAGTGTAGACATGGCTGCTGATCAATGCTGCTCATAGCACTATGGATCTGTCAGGACCCTGTAATAGGTAATTGCTGCAGTGTAGACCTGTCTGCTGATCAGTGCTGCTCATAGCACTATGGATCTGTCAGGTCCATGTAATGGGTAATTGCTGCAGTGTAGACCTGTCTGCTGATCAGTGCTGCTCATAGCACTATGTATCTGTCAGGACCCTGTAATGGGTAATTGCTGCAGTGTAGACATGGCGGCTGATCAGTGCTGCTCATAGCACTATGGATGTCAGGACCCTGTAATGGGTAATTGCTGCAGTGTAGACATGGCTGCTGATCAGTGCTGCTCATAGCACTATGGATCTGTCAGGACCCTGTAATGGGTAATTGCTGCAGTGTAGACATGGCGGCTGATCAGTGCTACTCATAGCACTATGGATCTGTCAGGACCCTGTAATGGGTAATTGCTGCAGTGTAGACATGGCTGCTGATCAGTGCTGCTCATAGCACTATGGATCTGTCAGGACCCTGTAATGGGTAATTGCTGCAGTGTAGACCTGTCTGCTGATCAGTGCTGCTCATAGCACTATGGACCTGTCAGGACCCTGTAATGGGTAATTGCTGCAGTGTAGACATGGCTGCTGATCAGTGCTGCTCATAGCACTATGGATCTGTCAGGACCCTGTATTGGGTAATTGCTACAGTGTAGACATGGCGGCTGATCAGTGCTGCTCATAGCACTATGGATCTGTCAGGACCCTGTAATGGGTAATTGGTGCTGTGTAGACATGGCTGCTGATCAGTGCTGCTCATAGCACTATGGATCTGTCAGGACCCTGTATTGGGTAATTGCTGCAGTGTAGACATGGCGGCTGATCAGTGCTGCTCATAGCACTATATATCTGTCAGGACCCTGTAATGGGTAATTGCTGCAGTGTAGACATGGCGGCTGATCAGTGCTACTCATAGCACTATGGATCTGTCAGGACCCTGTAATGGGTAATTGCTGCAGTTTAGACATGGCGGTTGATCAGTGCTGCTCATAGCACTATGGATCTGTCGGGTCCCTGTAATGGGTAATTGCTGCAGTGTAGACATGGCTGCTGATCAGTGCTGCTCATAGCACTATGGATCTGTCAGGACCCTGTAATGGGTAATTGCTGCAGTGTAGACATGGCGGCTGATCAGTGCTGCTCATAGCACTATGGATGTCAGGACTCTGTAATGGGTAATTGCTGCAGTGTAGACATGGCTGCTGATCAGTGCTGCTCATAGCACTATGGATCTGTCAGGACCCTGTAATGGGTAATTGCTGCAGTGTAGACATGGCTGCTTATCAGTGCTGCTCATAGCTCTATGCATCTGTCAGGACCTTGTAATGGGTAATTGCTGCAGTGTAGACATGGCGGCTGATCTGTGCTGCTCATACCACTATGGATCTGTCAGGACCCTGTAATGGGTAATTGGTGCTGTGTAGACATGGCGGCTGATCAGTGCTGCTCATAGCACTATGGATCGGTCAGGACCCTGTAATGGGTAATTGCTGCAGTGTAGACATGGCGGCTGATCAGTGCTACTCATAACACTATGGATCTGTCAGGACCCTGTAATGGGTAATTGCTACAGTGTAGACATGTCTGCTGATCAGTGCTGCTCATAGAACTATGGATCTGTCGGGTCCCTGTAATGGGTAATTGCTGCAGTATAGACATGGCTGCTGATCAGTGCTGCTCATAGCACTATGGATGTCAGGACCCTGTAATGGGTAATTGCTGCAGTGTAGACATGGCGGCTGATCAGTGCTGCTCATAGCACTATGGATCTGTCAGGACCCTGTAATGTGTAATTGCTGCACTGTATACATGGCTGCTGATCAGTGCTGCTCATAGCACTATGGATCTGTCAGGTTCCTGTAATGAGTAATTGCTACAGTGTAGACAAGGCTGCTGATCAATGCTGCTCATAGCACTATGGATCTGTCAGGACCCTGTAATGGGTAATTGCTGCAGTGTAGACCTGTCTACTGATCAGTGCTGCTCATAGCACTTTGGATCTGTCAGGTCCCTGTAATGGGTAATTGCTGCAGTGTAGACATGGCTGCTGATCAGTGCTGCTCATAGCACTATGGATCTGTCAGGTCCCTGTAATGGGTAATTGCTGCAGTGTAGACATGGCTGCTGATCAGTGCTGCTCATAGCACTATGGATCTGTCAGGTCCATGTAATGGGTAATTGCTGCAGTGTAGACCTGTCTGCTGATCAGTGCTGCTCATAGCACTATGTATCTGTCAGGACCCTGTAATGGGTAATTGCTGCAGTGTAGACATGGCGGCTGATCAGTGCTGCTCATAGCACTATGGATGTCAGGACCCTGTAATGGGTAATTGCTGCAGTGTAGACATGGCTGCTGATCAGTGCTGCTCATAGCACTATGGATCTGTCAGGACCCTGTAATGGGTAATTGCTGCAGTGTAGACATGGCGGCTGATCAGTGCTACTCATAGCACTATGGATCTGTCAGGACCCTGTAATGGGTAATTGCTGCAGTGTAGATATGGCTGCTGATCAGTGCTGCTCATAGCACTATGGATGTCAGGACCCTGTAATGGGTAATTGCTGCAGTGTAGACATGGCTGCTGATCAGTGCTGCTCATAGCACTATGGATGTCAGGACCCTGTAATGGGTAATTGCTGCAGTGTTGACATGGCTGCTGATTAGTGCTGCTCATAACACTATGGATCAGTCAGGACCCTGTAATGGGTAATTGCTGCAGTGTAGACATGCTGGCTGATCAGTGCTGCTCATAGCACTATGGATCTGTCAGGACCCTGTAATGAGTAATTGCTGCAGTGTAGACATGGCTGCTGATCAGTGCTGCTCATAGCACTATGGATGTCAGGACCCTGTAATGGGTAATTGCAGTGTAGACATGGCTGCTGATTAGTGCTGCTCATAACACTATGGATCAGTCAGGACCCTGTAATGGGTAATTGCTGCAGTGTAGACATGCTGGCTGATCAGTGCTGCTCATAGCACTATGGATCTGTCAGGACCCTGTAATGGGTAATTGCTGCAGTGTAGACATGGCGGCTGATCAGTGCTGCTCATAGCTCTATGGATGTCAGGACCCTGTAATGGGTAATTGCTGCAGTGTAGACATGGCTCCTGATCAGTGCTGCTCATAGCACTATGGATCTGTCAGGACCCTGTAATGGGTAATTGCTGCAGTGTAGACATGGCGGCTGATCAGTGCTGCTCACAGCACTATGGATGTCAGGACCCTGTAATGGGTAATTGCTGCAGTGTAGACATGGCGGCTGATCAGTGCTGCTCATAGCACTATGGATCTGTCAGGAACCTGTAATGGGTAATTGCTGCAGTGTACACATGCTGGCTGATCAGTGCTGCTCATAGCACTATGGATCTGTCAGGACCCTGTAATGAGTAATTGCTGCAGTGTAGACATGGCTGCTGATCAGTGCTGCTCATAGCACTATGGATCTGTCAGGACCCTGTATTGGGTAATTGCTGCAGTGTAGACATGGCTGCTGATCATTGCTGCTCATAGCACTATGGATCTGTCAGGACCCTGTAATGGGTAATTGCTGCAGTATAGACATGGCTGCTGATCAGCGCTGCTCATAGCACTATGTATGTCAGGACCCTGTAATGGGTAATTGCTGCAGTGTAGACATGGCTGCTGATTAGTGCTGCTCATAACACTATGGATCAGTCAGGACCCTGTAATGGGTAATTGCTGCAGTGTAGACATGGCTGCTGATCAGTGCTGCTCATAGCACTATGGATCTGTCAGGTCCGTGTAATGGGTAATTGCTGCAGTGTAGACATGGCGGCTGATCAGTGCTGCTCATAGCTCTTTGGATGTCAGGACCCTGTAATGGGTAATTGCTGCAGTGTAGACATGGCGGCTGATCAGTGCTGCTCACAGCACTATGGATGTCAGGACCCTGTAATGGGTAATTGCTGCAGTGTAGACATGGCGGCTGATCAGTGCTGCTCATAGCACTATGGATCTGTCAGGACCCTGTAATGGGTAATTGCTGCAGTGTACACATGCTGGCTGATCAGTGCTGCTCATAGCACTATGGATCTGTCAGGACCCTGTAATGAGTAATTGCTGCAGTGTAGACATGGCTGCTGATCAGTGCTGCTCATAGCACTATGGATCTGTCAGGACCCTATTTTGGGTAATTGCTGCAGTGTAGACATGGCTGCTGATCAGTGCTGCTTATAGTACTATGGATCTGTCAGGACCCTGTATTGGGTAATTGCTGCAGTGTAGACATGGCTGCTGATCAGTGCTGCTCATAGCACTATGGATCTGTCAGGACCCTGTATTGGGTAATTGCTGCAGTGTAGACATGGCAGCTGATCAGTGCTACTCATAGCACTATGTATCTGTCAGGACCCTGTAATGGGTATTTGCTGCAGTGTAGACATAGCTGCTGATCAGTGCTGCTCATAGCACTATGGATCTGTCAGGACCCTGTAATGTGTAGTTTCTGCAGTGTAGACATGGCTGCTGATCAGTGCTGCTCATGGCACTATGGATCTGTCAGGTTCCTGTAATGAGTAATTGCTACAGTGTAGACATGGCTGCTGATCAATACTGCTCTTAGCACTTTCGATCTGTCAGGTTCCTGTAATGGGTAATTGCTGCAGTGTAGACATGGCTGCTGATCAGTGCTGCTCATAGGACTATGTATCTGTCAGGTCCCTGTAATGTTTAATTGCTGCAGTGTAGACATGGCGGCTGATCAGTGCTGCTCATAGCACTATGGATCTGTCAGGGCCCTGTAATGGGTAATTGCTGCAGTGTAGACATGGCTGCTGATCAGTGCTGCTCATAGCACTATGGATCTGTCAGGTCCCTGTAATGGGTAATTGCTGCAGTGTAGACATGGCTGCTGATCAGTGCTGCTCATAGCATTATGGATCTGTCAGGACCCTGTAATGGGTAATTGCTACATTGTATACATGGGTGCTGATCAGTGCTGTTCATAGCACTATGGATCTGTCAGGACCCTGTAATGGGTAATTGCTGCAGTGTAGACATGGCTGCTGATCAGTGCTGCTCATTGCTATATGGATCTGTCAGGACCCTGTAATGGGTAATTGCTGCAGTGTAGACATGGCGGCTGATCAGTGCTGCTCATAGCACTATGGATGTCAGGACTCTGTAATGGGTAATTGCTGCAGTGTAGACATGGCTGCTGATCAGTGCTGCTCATAGCACTATGGATCTGTCAGGACCCTGTAATGGGTAATTGCTGCAGTGTAGACATGGCTGCTTATCAGTGCTGCTCATAGCTCTATGCATCTGTCAGGACCTTGTAATGGGTAATTGCTGCAGTGTAGACATGGCGGCTGATCTGTGCTGCTCATACCACTATGGATCTGTCAGGACCCTGTAATGGGTAATTGGTGCTGTGTAGACATGGCGGCTGATCAGTGCTGCTCATAGCACTATGGATCAGTCAGGACCCTGTAATGGGTAATTGCTGCAATGTAGACATGGCGGCTGATCAGTGCTACTCATAACACTATGGATCTGTCAGGACCTGTAATGGGTAATTGCTACAGTGTAGACATGTCTGCTGATCAGTGCTGCTCATAGAACTATGGATCTGTCGGGTCCCTGTAATGGGTAATTGCTGCAGTATAGACATGGCTGCTGATCAGTGCTGCTCATAGCACTATGGATGTCAGGACCCTGTAATGGGTAATTGCTGCAGTGTAGACATGGCGGCTGATCAGTGCTGCTCATAGCACTATGGATCTGTCAGGACCCTGTAATGTGTAATTGCTGCAGTGTATACATGGCTGCTGATCAGTGCTGCTCATAGCACTATGGATCTGTCAGGTTCCTGTAATGAGTAATTGCTACAGTGTAGACAAGGCTGCTGATCAATGCTGCTCATAGCACTATGGATCTGTCAGGACCCTGTAATGGGTAATTGCTGCAGTGTAGACCTGTCTACTGATCAGTGCTGCTCATAGCACTTTGGATCTGTGAGGTCCCTGTAATGGGTAATTGCTGCAGTGTAGACATGGCTGCTGATCAGTGCTGCTCATAGCACTATGGATCTGTCAGGTCCCTGTAATGGGTAATTGCTGCAGTGTAGACATGGCTGCTGATCAGTGCTGCTCATAGCACTATGGATCTGTCAGGTCCATGTAATGGGTAATTGCTGCAGTGTAGACCTGTCTGCTGATCAGTGCTGCTCATAGCACTATGTATCTGTCAGGACCCTGTAATGGGTAATTGCTGCAGTGTAGACATGGCGGCTGATCAGTGCTGCTCATAGCACTATGGATGTCAGGACCCTGTAATGGGTAATTGCTGCAGTGTAGACATGGCTGCTGATCAGTGCTGCTCATAGCACTATGGATCTGTCAGGACCCTGTAATGGGTAATTGCTGCAGTGTAGACATGGCTGCTGATCAGTGCTACTCATAGCACTATGGATCTGTCAGGACCCTGTAATGGGTAATTGCTGCAGTGTAGACATGGCTGCTGATCAGTGCTGCTCATAGCACTATGGATGTCAGGACCCTGTAATGGGTAATTGCTGCAGTGTAGACATGGCTGCTGATCAGTGCTGCTCATAGCACTATGGATGTCAGGACCCTGTAATGGGTAATTGCTGCAGTGTTGACATGGCTGCTGATTAGTGCTGCTCATAACACTATGGATCAGTCAGGACCCTGTAATGGGTAATTGCTGCAGTGTAGACATGCTGGCTGATCAGTGCTGCTCATAGCACTATGGATCTGTCAGGACCCTGTAATGAGTAATTGCTGCAGTGTAGACATGGCTGCTGATCAGTGCTGCTCATAGCACTATGGATGTCAGGACCCTGTAATGGGTAATTGCTGCAGTGTAGACATGGCTGCTGATTAGTGCTGCTCATAACACTATGGATCAGTCAGGACCCTGTAATGGGTAATTGCTGCAGTGTAGACATGCTGGCTGATCAGTGCTGCTCATAGCACTATGGATCTGTCAGGACCCTGTAATGGGTAATTGCTGCAGTGTAGACATGGCGGCTGATCAGTGCTGCTCATAGCTCTATGGATGTCAGGACCCTGTAATGGGTAATTGCTGCAGTGTAGACATGGCGGCTGATCAGTGCTGCTCACAGCACTATGGATGTCAGGACCCTGTAATGGGTAATTGCTGCAGTGTAGACATGGCGGCTGATCAGTGCTGCTCATAGCACTATGGATCTGTCAGGAACCTGTAATGGGTAATTGCTGCAGTGCACACATGCTGGCTGATCAGTGCTGCTCATAGCACTATGGATCTGTCAGGACCCTGTAATGAGTAATTGCTGCAGTGTAGACATGGCTGCTGATCAGTGCTGCTCATAGCACTATGGATCTGTCAGGACCCTATTTTGGGTAATTGCTGCAGTGTAGACATGGCTGCTGATCAGTGCTGCTTATAGTACTATGGATCTGACAGGACCCTGTATTGGGTAATTGCTGCAGTGTAGACATGGCTGCTGATCAGTGCTGCTCATAGCACTATGGATCTATCAGGACCCTGTATTGGGTAATTGCTGCAGTGTAGACATGGCTGCTGATCATTGCTGCTCATAGCACTATGGATCTGTCAGGACCCTGTAATGGGTAATTGCTGCAGTATAGACATGGCTGCTGATCAGCGCTGCTCATAGCACTATGGATGTCAGGACCCTGTAATGGGTAATTGCTGCAGTGTAGACATGGCTGCTGATTAGTGCTGCTCATAACACTATGGATCAGTCAGGACCCTGTAATGGGTAATTGCTGCAGTGTAGACATGGCTGCTGATCAGTGCTGCTCATAGCACTATGGATCTGTCAGGTCCGTGTAATGGGTAATTGCTGCAGTGTAGACATGGCGGCTGATCAGTGCTGCTCATAGCTCTTTGGATGTCAGGACCCTGTAATGGGTAATTGCTGCAGTGTAGACATGGCGGCTGATCAGTGCTGCTCACAGCACTATGGATGTCAGGACCCTGTAATGGGTAATTGCTGCAGTGTAGACATGGCGGCTGATCAGTGCTGCTCATAGCACTATGGATCTGTCAGGACCCTGTAATGGGTAATTGCTGCAGTGTACACATGCTGGCTGATCAGTGCTGCTCATAGCACTATGGATCTGTCAGGACCCTGTAATGAGTAATTGCTGCAGTGTAGACATGGCTGCTGATCAGTGCTGCTCATAGCACTATGGATCTGTCAGGACCCTATTTTGGGTAATTGCTGCAGTGTAGACATGGCTGCTGATCAGTGCTGCTTATAGTACTATGGATCTGACAGGACCCTGTATTGGGTAATTGCTGCAGTGTAGACATGGCTGCTGATCAGTGCTGCTCATAGCACTATGGATCTGTCAGGACCCTGTATTGGGTAATTGCTGCAGTGTAGACATGGCAGCTGATCAGTGCTGCTCATAGCACTATGTATCTGTCAGGACCCTGTAATGGGTATTTGCTGCAGTGTAGACATAGCTGCTGATCAGTGCTGCTCATAGCACTATGGATCTGTCAGGACCCTGTAATGTGTAGTTTCTGCAGTGTAGACATGGCTGCTGATCAGTGCTGCTTATAGTACTATGGATCTGTCAGGACCCTGTATTGGGTAATTGCTGCAGTGTAGACATGGCTGCTGATCAGTGCTGCTCATAGCACTATGGATCTGTCAGGACCCTGTATTGGGTAATTGCTGCAGTGTAGACATGGCAGCTGATCAGTGCTGCTCATAGCACTATGTATCTGTCAGGACCCTGTAATGGGTATTTGCTGCAGTGTAGACATAGCTGCTGATCAGTGCTGCTCATAGCACTATGGATCTGTCAGGACCCTGTAATGGGTAATTGCTGCAGTGTAGACATGGCTGCTGATCAGTGCTGCTCATAGCACTATGGATCTGTCAGGTCCCTGTAATGGGTAATTGCTGCAGTGTAGACATGGCTGCTGATCAGTGCTGCTCATAGCATTATGGATCTGTCAGGACCCTGTAATGGGTAATTGCTACATTGTATACATGGGTGCTGATCAGTGCTGTTCATAGCACTATGGATCTGTCAGGACCCTGTAATGGGTAATTGCTGCAGTGTAGACATGGCTGCTGATCAGTGCTGCTCATAGCACTATGGATGTCAGGACTCTGTAATGGGTAATTGCTGCAGTGTAGACATGGCTGCTGATCACTGCTGCTCATAGCACTATGGATCTGTCAGTACCCTGTAATGGGTAATTGCTGCAGTGTAGACATGGCTGCTGATCAGTGCTGCTCATAGCACTATGGATGTCAGGACCCTGTAATGGGTAATTGCTGCAGTGTAGACATGGCTGCTGATTAGTGCTGCTCATCACACTATGGATCAGTCAGGACCCTGTAATGGGTAATTGCTGCAGTGTAGACATGGCTGCTGATCAGTGCTGTTCATAGCACTATGGATCTGTCAGGTCCGTGTAATGGGTAATTGCTGCAGTGTGGACATGGCGGCTGATCAGTGCTGCTCATAGCTCTATGGATGTCAGGACCCTGTAATGGGTAATTGCTGCAGTGTAGACATGGCGGCTGATCAGTGCTGCTCACAGCACTTTGGATGTCAGGACCCTGTAATGGGTAATTGCTGCAGTGTACACATGCTGGCTGATCAGTGCTGCTCATAGCACTATGGATCTGTCAGGACCCTGTAATGAGTAATTGCTGCAGTGTAGACATGGCTGCTGATCAGTGCTGCTCATAGCACTATGTATCTGTCAGGACCCTGTAATGAGTATTTGCTGCAGTGTAGACATAGCTGCTGATCAGTGCTGCTCATACCACTATGGATCTGTCAGGTCCCTGTAATGTGTAGTTGCTGCAGTGTAGACATGGCTGCTGATCAGTGCTGCTCATGGCACTATGGATCTGTCAGGTTCCTGTAATGAGTAATTGCTACAGTGTAGACATGGCTGCTGATCAATACTGCTCATAGCACTTTCGATCTGTCAGGTTCCTGTAATGGGTAATTGCTGCAGTGTAGACATGGCTGCTGATCAGTGCTGCTCATAGGACTATGTATCTGTCAGGTCCCTGTAATGTTTAATTGCTGCAGTGTAGACATGGCGGCTGATCAGTGCTGCTCATAGCACTATGGATCTGTCAGGGCCCTGTAATGGGTAATTGCTGCAGTGTAGACATGGCTGCTGATCAGTGCTGCTGATCAGTGCTGCTCATAGCACTATGGATCTGTCAGGTCCCTGTAATGTTTTATTGCTGCAGTGTAGACATGGCTGCTGATCAGTGCTGCTCATAGCATTATGGATCTGTCAGGACCCTGTAATGGGTAATTTCTACATTGTATACATGGGTGCTGATCAGTACTGCTCATAGCACTATGGATCTGTCAGGACCCTGTAATGGGTAATTGCTGCAGTGTAGACATGGCTGCTGATCAGTGCTGCTCATAGCACTATGGATCTGTCAGGACCCTGTAATGGGTAATTGCTGCAGTGTAGACATGGCTGCTGATCAGTGCTGCTCATTGCTATATGGATCTGTCAGGACCCTGTAATGGGTAATTGCTGCAGTGTAGACATGGCGGCTGATCAGTGCTACTCATAGCACTATGGATCTGTCAGGACCCTGTAATGGGTAATTGCTACAGTGTAGACATGGCTGCTGATCAGTGCTGCTCATAGCACTATGGATGTCAGGACCCTGTAATGGGTAATTGCTGCAGTGTAGACATGGCGGCTGATCAGTGCTGCTCATAGCACTATGGATGTCAGGACTCTGTAATGGGTAATTGCTGCAGTGTAGACATGGCTGCTGATCACTGCTGCTCATAGCACTATGGATCTGTCAGGACCCTGTAATGGGTAATTGCTGCAGTGTAGACATGGCTGCTGATCAGTGCTGCTCATAGCACTATGGATGTCAGGACCCTGTAATGGGTAATTGCTGCAGTGTAGACATGGCTGCTGATTAGTGCTGCTCATCACACTATGGATCAGTCAGGACCCTGTAATGGGTAATTGCTGCATTGTAGACATGGCTGCTGATCAGTGCTGCTCATAGCACTATGGATCTGTCAGGTCCGTGTAATGGGTAATTGCTGCAGTGTAGACATGGCGGCTGATCAGTGCTGCTCATAGCTCTATGGATGTCAGGACCCTGTAATGGGTAATTGCTGCAGTGTAGACATGGCGGCTGATCAGTGCTGCTCACAGCACTATGGATGTCAGGACCCTGTAATGGGTAATTGCTGCAGTGTAGACATGGCGGCTGATCAGTGCTGCTCATAGCACTATGGATCTGTCAGGACCCTGTAATGGGTAATTGCTGCAGTGTACACATGCTGGCTGATCAGTGCTGCTCATAGCACTATGGATCTGTCAGGACCCTGTAATGAGTAATTGCTGCAGTGTAGACATGGCTGCTGATCAGTGCTGCTCATAGCACTATGGATCTGTCAGGACCCTATTTTGGGTAATTGCTGCAGTGTAGACATGGCTGCTGATCAGTGCTGCTTATAGCACTATGGATCTGTCAGGACCCTGTATTGGGTAATTGCTGCAGTGTAGACATGGCTGCTGATCAGTGCTGCTCATAGCACTATGGATCTGTCAGGACCCTGTATTGGGTAATTGCTGCAGTGTAGACATGGCTGCTGATCAGTGCTGCTCATAGCACTATGGATCTGTCAGGACCCTGTATTGGGTAATTGCTACAGTGTAGACATGGCGGCTGATCAGTGCTGCTCATAGCACTATGGAACTGTCAGGACCCTGTATTGGGTAATTGCTACAGTGTAGATATGGCAGCTGATCAGTGCTGCTCATAGCACTATGGATCTGTCAGGACCCTGTAATGGGTATTTGCTGCAGTGTAGACATGGCTGCTGATCAGTGCTGCTCATAGCACTATGGAACTGTCAGGACCCTGTATTGGGTAATTGCTGCAGTGTAGACATGGCTGCTGATCAGTGCTGCTCATAGCACTATGTATCTGTCAGGACCCTGTAATGGGTATTTGCTGCAGTGTAGACATAGCTGCTGATCAGTGCTGCTCATAGCACTATGGATCTGTCAGGTTCCTGTAATGAGTAATTGCTACAGTGTAGACATGGCTGCTGATCAATACTGCTCATAGCACTTTCGATCTGTCAGGTTCCTGTAATGGGTAATTGCTGCAGTGTAGACATGGCTGTTGATCAGTGCTGCTCATAGGACTATGTATCTGTCAGGTCCCTGTAATGTTTAAATGCTGCAGTGTAGACATGGCGGCTGATCAGTGCTGCTCATAGCACTATGGATCTGTCAGGGCCCTGTAATGGGTAATTGCTGCAGTGTAGACATGGCTGCTGATCAGTGCTGCTCATAGCACTATGGATCTGTCAGGTCCCTGTAATGTTTTATTGCTGCAGTGTAGACATGGCTGCTGATCAGTGCTGCTCATAGCATTATGGATCTGTCAGGACCCTGTAATGGGTAATTGCTACATTGTATACATGGGTGCTGATCAGTGCTGCTCATAGCACTATGGATATGTCAGGACCCTGTAATGGGTAATTGCTGCAGTGTAGACATGGCTGCTGATCAGTGCTGCTCATAGCACTATGGATCTGTCAGGTCCCTGTAATGGGTAATTGCTGCAGTGTATACATGGCGGCTGATCAGTGCTGTTCATAGCACTATGGATCTGTCAGGACCCTGTAATGGGTAATTGCTGCAGTGTAGACATGGCTGCTGATCAGTGCTGCTCATTGCTATATGGATCTGTCAGGACCCTGTAATGGGTAATTGCTGCAGTGTAGATATGGCGGCTGATCAGTGCTACTCATAGCACTATGGATCTGTCAGGACCCTGTAATGGGTAATTGCTACAGTGTAGACATGGCTGCTGATCAGTGCTGCTCATAGCACTATGGATGTCAGGACCCTGTAATGGGTAATTGCTACAGTGTAGACATGGCTGCTGATCAGTGCTGCTCATAGCACTATGGATGTCAGGACTCTGTAATGGGTAATTGATGCAGTGTAGACATGGCTGCTGATCACTGCTGCTCATAGCACTATGGATCTGTCAGGACCCTGTAATGGGTAATTGCTGCAGTGTAGACATGGCTGCTGATCAGTGCTGCTCATAGCACTATGGATGTCAGGACCCTGTAATGGGTAATTGCTGCAGTGTAGACATGGCTGCTGATCAGTGCTGCTCATAACACTATGGATCAGTCAGGACCCTGTAATGGGTAATTGCTGCAGTGTAGACATGGCTGCTGATCAGTGCTGCTCACAGCACTATGGATCTGTCAGGTCCGTGTAATGGGTAATTGCTGCAGTGTAGACATGGCGGCTGATCAGTGCTGCTCATAGCTCTATGGATGTCAGGACCCTGTAATGGGTAATTGCTGCAGTGCAGACATGGCGGCTGATCAGTGCTGCTCACAGCACTATGGATGTCAGGACCCTGTAATGGGTAATTGCTGCAGTGTAGACATGGCGGCTGATCAGTGCTGCTCATAGCACTATGGATCTGTCAGGACCCTGTAATGGGTAATTTCTGCAGTGTACACATGCTGGCTGATCAGTGCTGCTCATAGCACTATGCATCTGTCAGGACCCTGTAATGAGTAATTGCTGCAGTGTAGACATGGCTGCTGATCAGTGCTGCTCATAGCACTATGGATCTGTCAGGACCCTCTGTTGGGTAATTGCTGCAGTGTAGACATGGCTGCTGATCAGTGCTGCTTATAGCACTATGGATCTGTCAGGACCCTGTATTGGGTAATTGCTGCAGTGTAGACATGGCTGCTGATCAGTGCTGCTCATAGCACTATGGATCTGTCAGGACCCTGTATTGGGTAATTGCTGCAGTGTAGACATGGCTGCTGATCAGTGCTGCTCATAGCACTATGGATCTGTCAGGACCCTGTATTGGGTAATTGCTACAGTGTAGACATGGCGGCTGATCAGTGCTGCTCATAGCACTATGGAACTGTCAGGACCCTGTATTGGGTAATTGCTACAGTGTAGACATGGCAGCTGATCAGTGCTGCTCATAGCACTATGTATCTGTCAGGACCCTGTAATGGGTATTTGCTGCAGTGTAGACATAGCTGCTGATCAGTGCTGCTCATAGCACTATGGATCTGTCAGGACCCTGTAATGTGTAGTTGCTGCAGTGTAGACATGGCTGCTGATCAATACTACTCATTGCACTTTCGATCTGTCAGGTTCCTGTAATGGGTAATTGCTGCAGTGTAGACATGGCTGCTGATCAGTGCTGCTCATAGGACTATGTATCTGTCAGGTCCCTGTAATGTTTAATTGCTGCAGTGTTGACATGGCGGCTGATCAGTGCTGCTCATAGCACTATGGATCTGTCAGGGCCCTGTAATGAGTAATTGCTGCAGTGTAGACATGGCTGCTGATCAGTGCTGCTCATAGCACTATGGATCTGTCAGGTCCTTGTAATGGGCAATTGCTGCAGTGTATACATGGCGGCTGATCAGTGCTGTTCATAGCACTATGGATCTGTCAGGACCCTGTAATGGGTAATTGCTGCAGTGTAGAAATGGCGGCTGATCAGTGCTGCTCATTGCTATATGGATCTGTCAGGACCCTGTAATGGGTAATTGCTGCAGTGTAGACATGGCGGCTGATCAGTGCTACTCATAGCACTATGGATCTGTCAGGACCCTGTAATGGGTAATTGCTACAGTGTAGACATGGCTGCTGATCAGTGCTGCTCATAGCACTATGGATGTCAGGACCCTGTAATGGGTAATTGCTGCAGTGTAGACATGGCGGCTGATCAGTGCTGCTCATAGCAATATGGATGTCAGGACTCTGTAATGGGTAATTGCTGCAGTGTAGACATGGCTGCTGATCATAGCACTATGGATCTGTCAGGACCCTGTAATGGGTAATTGCTGCAGTGTAGACATGGCTGCTGATCAGTGCTGCTCATAGCACTATGGATGTCAGGACCCTGTAATGGGTAATTGCTGCAGTGTAGACATGGCTGCTGATTAGTGCTGCTCATCACACTATGGATCAGTCAGGACCCTGTAATGGGTAATTGCTGCAGTGTAGACATGGCTGCTGATCAGTGCTGCTCATAGCACTATGGATCTGTCAGGTCCGTGTAATGGGTAATTGCTGCAGTGTAGACATGGCGGCTGATCAGTGCTGCTCATAGCTCTATGGATGTCAGGACCCTGTAATGGGTAATTGCTGCAGTGTAGACATGGCGGCTGATCAGTGCTGCTCACAGCACTATGGATGTCAGGACCCTGTAATGGGTAATTGCTGCAGTGTAGACATGGCGGCTGATCAGTGCTGCTCATAGCACTATGGATCTGTCAGGACCCTGTAATGGGTAATTGCTGCAGTGTACACATGCTGGCTGATCAGTGCTGCTCATAGCACTATGGATCTGTCAGGACCCTGTAATGAGTAATTGCTGCAGTGTAGACATGGCTGCTGATCAGTGCTGCTCATAGCACTATGTATCTGTCAGGACCCTGTAATGGGTATTTGCTGCAGTGTAGACATAGCTGCTAATCAGTGCTGCTCATAGCACTATGGATCTGTCAGGACCCTGTAATGTGTAGTTGCTGCAGTGTAGACATGGCTGCTGATCAGTGCTGCTCATGGCACTATGGATCTGTCAGGTTCCTGTAATGAGTAATTGCTACAGTGTAGACATGGCTGCTGATCAATACTGCTCATAGCACTTTCGATCTGTCAGGTTCCTGTAATGGGTAATTGCTGCAGTGTAGACATGGCTGCTGATCAGTGCTGCTCAAAGGACTATGTATCTGTCAGGTCCCTGTAATGTTTAATTGCTGCAGTGTAGACATGGCTGCTGATCAGTGCTGCTCATAGCATTATGGATCTGTCAGGACCCTGTAATGGGTAATTGCTACATTGTATACATGGGTGCTGATCAGTGCTGCTCATAGCACTATGGATCTGTCAGGACCCTGTAATGGGTAATTGCTGCAATGTAGACATGGCTGCTGATCAGTGCTGCTCATAGCACTATGGATCTGTCAGGTCCCTGTAATGGGCAATTGCTGCAGTGTATACATGGCGGCTGATCAGTGCTGTTCATAGCACTATGGATCTGTCAGATCCCTGTAATGGGTAATTGCTGCAGTGTAGACATGGCTGCTGATCAGTGCTGCTCATTGCTATATGGATCTGTCAGGACCCTGTAATGGGTAATTGCTGCAGTGTAGACATGGCGGCTGATCAGTGCTACTCATAGCACTATGAATCTGTCAGGACCCTGTAATGGGTAATTGCTACAGTGTAGACATGGCTGCTGATCAGTGCTGCTCATAGCACTATGGAACTGTCAGGACCCTGTATTGGCTAATTGCTGCAGTGTAGACATGGCTGCTGATCAGTGCTGCTCATAGCACTATGTATCTGTCAGGACCCTGTAATGGGTATTTGCTGCAGTGTAGACATAGCTGCTGATCAGTGCTGCTCATAGCACTATGGATCTGTCAGGACCCTGTAATGTGTAGTTGCTGCAGTGTAGACATGGCTGCTGATCAGTGCTGCTCATGGCACTATGGATCTGTCAGGTTCCTGTAATGAGTAATTGCTACAGTGTAGACATGGCTGCTGATCAATACTGCTCATAGCACTTTCGATCTGTCAGGTTCCTGTAATGGGTAATTGCTGCAGTGTAGACATGGCTGCTGATCAGTGCTGCTCATAGGACTATGTATCTGTCAGGTCCCTGTAATGTTTAAATGCTGCAGTGTAGACATGGCGGCTAATCAGTGCTGCTCATAGCACTATGGATCTGTCAGGGCCCTGTAATGGGTAATTGCTGCAGTGTAGACATGGCTGCTGATCAGTGCTGCTCATAGCACTATGGATCTGTCAGGTCCCTGTAATGTTTTATTGCTGCAGTGTAGACATGGCTGCTGATCAGTGCTGCTCATAGCATTATGGATCTGTCAGGACCCTGTAATGGGTAATTGCTACATTGTATACATGGGTGCTGATCAGTGCTGCTCATAGCACTATGGATCTGTCAGGACCCTGTAATGGGTAATTGCTACAGTGTAGACATGGCTGCTGATCAGTGCTGCTCATAGCACTATGGATGTCAGGACCCTGTAATGGGTAATTGCTACAGTGTAGACATGGCTGCTGATCAGTGCTGCTCATAGCACTATGGATGTCAGGACTCTGTAATTGGTAATTGATGCAGTGTAGACATGGCTGCTGATCACTGCTGCTCATAGCACTATGGATCTGTCAGGACCCTGTAATGGGTAATTGCTGCAGTGTAGACATGGCTGCTGATCAGTGCTGCTCATAGCACTATGGATGTCAGGACCCTGTAATGGGTAATTGCTGCAGTGTAGACATGGCTGCTGATCAGTGCTGCTCATAACACTATGGATCAGTCAGGACCCTGTAATGGGTAATTGCTGCAGTGTAGACATGGCTGCTGATCAGTGCTGCTCACAGCACTATGGATCTGTCAGGTCCGTGTAATGGGTAATTGCTGCAGTGTAGACATGGCGGCTGATCAGTGCTGCTCATAGCTCTATGGATGTCAGGACCCTGTAATGGGTAATTGCTGCAGTTAGACATGGCGGCTGATCAGTGCTGCTCATAGCACTATGGATCTGTCAGGACCCTGTAATGGGTAATTTCTGCAGTGTACACATGCTGGCTGATCAGTGCTGCTCATAGCACTATGGATCTGTCAGGACCCTGTAATGAGTAATTGCTGCAGTGTAGACATGGCTGCTGATCAGTGCTGCTCATAGCACTATGGATCTGTCAGGACCCTCTGTTGGGTAATTGCTGCAGTGTAGACATGGCTGCTGATCAGTGCTGCTTATAGCACTATGGATCTGTCAGGACCCTGTATTGGGTAATTGCTGCAGTGTAGACATGGCTGCTGATCAGTGCTGCTCATAGCACTATGGATCTGTCAGGACCCTGTATTGGGTAATTGCTGCAGTGTAGACATGGCTTCTGATCAGTGCTGCTCATAGCACTATGGATCTGTCAGGACCCTGTATTGGGTAATTGCTACAGTGTAGACATGGCGGCTGATCAGTGCTGCTCATAGCACTATGGAACTGTCAGGACCCTGTATTGGGTAATTGCTACAGTGTAGACATGGCAGCTGATCAGTGCTGCTCATAACACTATGTATCTGTCAGGACCCTGTAATGGGTATTTGCTGCAGTGTAGACATAGCTGCTGATCAGTGCTGCTCATAGCACTATGTATCTGTCAGGACCCTGTAATGTGTAGTTGCTGCAGTGTAGACATGGCTGCTGATCAATACTACTCATAGCACTTTCGATCTGTCAGGTCCCTGTAATGTTTAATTGCTGCAGTGTTGACATGGCGGCTGATCAGTGCTGCTCATAGCACTATGGATCTGTCAGGGCCCTGTAATGAGTAATTGCTGCAGTGTAGACATGGCTGCTGATCAGTGCTGCTCATAGCACTATGGATCTGTCAGTTCCCTGTAATGGGCAATTGCTGCAGTGTATACATGGCGGCTGATCAGTGCTGTTCATAGCACTATGGATCTGTCAGGACCCTGTAATGGGTAATTGCTGCAGTGTAGACATGGCTGCTGATCAGTGCTGCTCATTGCTATATGGATCTGTCAGGACCCTGTAATGGGTAATTGCTGCAGTGTAGACATGGCGGCTGATCAGTGCTACTCATAGCACTATGGATCTGTCAGGACCCTGTAATGGGTAATTGCTACAGTGTAGACATGGCTGCTGATCAGTGCTGCTCATAGCACTATGGATGTCAGGACCCTGTAATGGGTAATTGCTGCAGTGTAGACATGGCGGCTGATCAGTGCTGCTCATAGCACTATGGATGTCAGGACTCTGTAATGGGTAATTGCTGCAGTGTAGACATGGCTGCTGATCATTGCACTATGGATCTGTCAGGACCCTGTAATGGGTAATTGCTGCAGTGTAGACATGGCTGCTGATCAGTGCTGCTCATAGCACTATGGATGTCAGGACCCTGTAATGGGTAATTGCTGCAGTGTAGACATGGCTGCTGATTAGTGCTGCTCATCACACTATGGATCAGTCAGGACCCTGTAATGGGTAATTGCTGCAGTGTAGACATGGCTGCTGATCAGTGCTGCTCATAGCACTATGGATCTGTCAGGTCCGTGTAATGGGTAATTGCTGCAGTGTAGACATGGCGGCTGATCAGTGCTGCTCATAGCTCTATGGATGTCAGGACCCTGTAATGGGTAATTGCTGCAGTGTATACATGGCGGCTGATCAGTGCTGCTCACAGCACTATGGATGTCAGGACCCTGTAATGGGTAATTGCTGCAGTGTAGACATGGCGGCTGATCAGTGCTGCTCATAGCACTATGGATCTGTCAGGACCCTGTAATGGGTAATTGCTGCAGTGTACACATGCTGGCTGATCAGTGCTGCTCATAGCACTATGGATCTGTCAGGACCCTGTAATGAGTAATTGCTGCAGTGTAGACATGGCTGCTGATCAGTGCTGCTCATAGCACTATGTATCTGTCAGGACCCTGTAATGTGTAGTTGCTGCAGTGTAGACATGGCTGCTGATCAGTGCTGCTCATGGCACTATGGATCTGTCAGGTTCCTGTAATGAGTAATTGCTATAGTGTAGACATGGCTGCTGATCAATACTGCTCATAGCACTTTCGATCTGTAAGGTTCCTGTAATGGGTAATTGCTGCAGTGTAGACATGGCTGCTGATCAGTGCTGCTCATTGGACTATGTATCTGTCAGGTCCCTGTAATGTTTAATTGCTGCAGTGTAGACATGGCGGCTGATCAGTGCTGCTCATAGCACTATGGATCTGTCAGGGCCCTGTAATGGGTAATTGCTGCAGTGTAGACATGGCTGCTGATCAGTGCTGCTCATAGCACTATGGATCTGTCAGGTCCCTGTAATGTTTTATTGCTGCAGTGTAGACATGGCTGCTGATCAGTGCTGCTCATAGCATTATGGATCTGTCAGGACCCTGTAATGGGTAATTGCTACATTGTATACATGGGTGCTGATCAGTGCTGCTCATAGCACTATGGATCTGTCAGGACCCTGTAATGGGTAATTGCTGCAATGTAGACATGGCTGCTGATCAGTGCTGCTCATAGCACTATGGATCTGTCAGGTCCCTGTAATGGGCAATTGCTGCAGTGTATACATGGCGGCTGATCAGTGCTGTTCATAGCACTATGGATCTGTCAGGACCCTGTAATGGGTAATTGCTGCAGTGTAGACATGGTTGCTGATCAGTGCTGCTCATTGCTATATGGATCTGTCAGGACCCTGTAATGGGTAATTGCTGCAGTGTAGACATGGCGGCTGATCAGTGCTACTCATAGCACTATGGATCTGTCAGGACCCTGTAATGGGTAATTGCTACAGTGTAGACATGGCTGCTGATCAGTGCTGCTCATAGCACTATGGATGTCAGGACCCTGTAATGGGTAATTGCTGCAGTGTAGACATGGCGGCTGATCACTGCTGCTCATAGCACTATGGATCTGTCAGGACCCTGTAATGGGTAATTGCTGCAGTGTAGACATGGCTGCTGATCAGTGCTGCTCATAGCAGTATGGATGTCAGGACCCTGTAATGGGTAATTGCTGCAGTGTAGACATGGCTGCTGATTAGTGCTGCTCATCACACTATGGATCAGTCAGGACCCTGTAATGGGTAATTGCTGCAGTGTAGACATGGCTGCTGATCAGTGCTGCTCATAGCACTATGGATCTGTCAGGTCCGTGTAATGGGTAATTGCTGCAGTGTAGACATGGCGGCTGATCAGTGCTGCTCATAGTTCTATGGATGTCAGGACCCTGTAATGGGTAATTGCTGCAGTGTAGACATGGCGGCTGATCAGTGCTGCTCACAGCACTATGGATGTCAGGACCCTGTAATGGGTAATTGCTGCAGTGTAGACATGGCGGCTGATCAGTGCTGCTCATAGCACTATGGATCTGTCAGGACCCTGTAATGGGTAATTGCTACATTGTATACATGGGTGCTGATCAGTGCTGCTCATAGCACTATGGATCTGTCAGGACCCTGTAATGGGTAATTGCTGCAGTGTAGACATGGCTGCTGATCAGTGCTGCTCATAGCACTATGGATCTGTCAGGTCCCTGTAATGGGTAATTGCTGCAGTGTATACATGGCGGCTGATCAGTGCTGTTCATAGCACTATGGATCTGTCAGGACCCTGTAATGGGTAATTGCTGCAGTGTAGACATGGCTGCTGATCAGTGCTGCTCATTGCTTTATGGATCTGTCAGGACCCTGTAATGTGTAATTGCTGCAGTGTAGACATGGCGGCTGATCAGTGCTGCTCATAGCACTATGGATCTGTCAGGTCCCTGTAATGGGTAATTGCTGCAGTGTATACATGGCGGCTGATCAGTGCTGTTCATAGCACTATGGATCTGTCAGGACCCTGTAATGGGTAATTGCTGCAGTGTAGACATGGCTGCTGATCAGTGCTGCTCATTGCTTTATGGATCTGTCAGGTCCCTGTAATGTTTAATTGCTGCAGTGTAGACATGGCGGCTGATCAGTGCTGCTCATAGCACTATGGATCTGTCAGGGCCCTGTAATGGGTAATTGCTGCAGTGTAGACATGGCTGCTGATCAGTGCTGCTCATAGCACTATGGATCTGTCAGGTCCCTGTAATGTTTTATTGCTGCAGTGTAGACATGGCTGCTGATCAGTGCTGCTCATAGCATTATGGATCTGTCAGGACCCTGTAATGGGTAATTGCTACATTGTATACATGGGTGCTGATCAGTGCTGCTCATAGCACTATGGATCTGTCAGGACCCTGTAATGGGTAATTGCTGCAGTGTAGACATGGCTGCTGATCAGTGCTGCTCATAGCACTATGGATCTGTCAGGTCCCTGTAATGGGTAATTGCTGCAGTGTATACATGGCGGCTGATCAGTGCTGTTCATAGCACTATGGATCTGTCAGGACCCTGTAATGGGTAATTGCTGCAGTGTAGACATGGCTGCTGATCAGTGCTGCTCATTGCTTTATGGATCTGTCAGGACCCTGTAATGTGTAATTGCTGCAGTGTAGACATGGCGGCTGATCAGTGCTACTCATAGCACTATGGATCTGTCAGGACCCTGTAATGGGTAATTGCTACAGTGTAGACATGGCTGCTGATCAGTGCTGCTCATAGCACTATGGATGTCAGGACCCTGTAATGGGTAATTGCTACAGTGTAGACATGGCTGCTGATCAGTGCTGCTCATAGCACTATGGATGTCAGGACTCTCTAATGGGTAATTGATGCAGTGTAGACATGGCTCCTGATCACTGCTGCTCATAGCACTATGGATCTGTCAGGACCCTGTAATGGGTAATTGCTGCAGTGTAGACATGGCTGCTGATCAGTGCTGCTCATAGCACTATGGATGTCAGGACCCTGTAATGGGTAATTGCTGCAGTGTAGACATGGCTGCTGATCAGTGCTGCTCATAACACTATGGATCAGTCAGGACCCTGTAATGGGTAATTGCTGCAGTGTAGACATGGCTGCTGATCAGTGCTGCTCACAGCACTATGGATCTGTCAGGTCCGTGTAATGGGTAATTGCTGCAGTGTAGACATGGCGGCTGATCAGTGCTGCTCATAGCTCTATGGATGTCAGGACCCTGTAATGGGTAATTGCTGCAGTGCAGACATGGCGGCTGATCAGTGCTGCTTACAGCACTATGGATGTCAGGACCCTGTAATGGGTAATTGCTGCAGTGTAGACATGGCGGCTGATCAGTGCTGCTCATAGCACTATGGATCTGTCAGGACCCTGTAATGGGTAATTTCTGCAGTGTACACATGCTGGCTGATCAGTGCTGCTCATAGCACTATGGATCTGTCAGGACCCTGTAATGAGTAATTGCTGCAGTGTAGACATGGCTGCTGATCAGTGCTGCTCATAGCACTATGGATCTGTCAGGACCCTATGTTGGGTAATTGCTGCAGTGTAGACATGGCTGCTGATCAGTGCTTCTTATAGCACTATGGATCTGTCAGGACCCTGTATTGGGTAATTGCTGCAGTGTAGACATGGCTGCTGATCAGTGCTGCTCATAGCACTATGGATCTGTCAGGTCCCTGTAATGTTTTATTGCTGCAGTGTAGACATGGCTGCTGATCAGTGCTGCTCATAGCATTATGGATCTGTGAGGACCCTGTAATGGGTAATTGCTACATTGTATACATGGGTGCTGATCAGTGCTGCTCATAGCACTATGGATCTGTCAGGACCCTGTAATGGGTAATTGCTGCAATGTAGACATGGCTGCTGATCAGTGCTGCTCATAGCACTATGGATCTGTCAGGTCCCTGTAATGGGCAATTGCTGCAGTGTATACATGGCGGCTGATCAGTGCTGTTCATAGCACTATGGATCTGTCAGGACCCTGTAATGGGTAATTGCTGCAGTGTAGACATGGTTGCTGATCAGTGCTGCTCATTGCTATATGGATCTGTCAGGACCCTGTAATGGGTAATTGCTGCAGTGTAGACATGGCGGCTGATCAGTGCTACTCATAGCACTATGGATCTGTCAGGACCCTGTAATGGGTAATTGCTACAGTGTAGACATGGCTGCTGATCAGTGCTGCTCATAGCACTATGGATGTCAGGACCCTGTAATGGGTAATTGCTGCAGTGTAGACATGGCGGCTGATCACTGCTGCTCATAGCACTATGGATCTGTCAGGACCCTGTAATGGGTAATTGCTGCAGTGTAGACATGGCTGCTGATCAGTGCTGCTCATAGCAGTATGGATGTCAGGACCCTGTAATGGGTAATTGCTGCAGTGTAGACATGGCTGCTGATTAGTGCTGCTCATCACACTATGGATCAGTCAGGACCCTGTAATGGGTAATTGCTGCAGTGTAGACATGGCTGCTGATCAGTGCTGCTCATAGCACTATGGATCTGTCAGGTCCGTGTAATGGGTAATTGCTGCAGTGTAGACATGGCGGCTGATCAGTGCTGCTCATAGTTCTATGGATGTCAGGACCCTGTAATGGGTAATTGCTGCAGTGTAGACATGGCGGCTGATCAGTGCTGCTCACAGCACTATGGATGTCAGGACCCTGTAATGGGTAATTGCTGCAGTGTAGACATGGCGGCTGATCAGTGCTGCTCATAGCACTATGGATCTGTCAGGACCCTGTAATGGGTAATTGCTACATTGTATACATGGGTGCTGATCAGTGCTGCTCATAGCACTATGGATCTGTCAGGACCCTGTAATGGGTAATTGCTGCAGTGTAGACATGGCTGCTGATCAGTGCTGCTCATAGCACTATGGATCTGTCAGGTCCCTGTAATGGGTAATTGCTGCAGTGTATACATGGCGGCTGATCAGTGCTGTTCATAGCACTATGGATCTGTCAGGACCCTGTAATGGGTAATTGCTGCAGTGTAGACATGGCTGCTGATCAGTGCTGCTCATTGCTTTATGGATCTGTCAGGACCCTGTAATGTGTAATTGCTGCAGTGTAGACATGGCGGCTGATCAGTGCTGCTCATAGCACTATGGATCTGTCAGGTCCCTGTAATGGGTAATTGCTGCAGTGTATACATGGCGGCTGATCAGTGCTGTTCATAGCACTATGGATCTGTCAGGACCCTGTAATGGGTAATTGCTGCAGTGTAGACATGGCTGCTGATCAGTGCTGCTCATTGCTTTATGGATCTGTCAGGTCCCTGTAATGTTTAATTGCTGCAGTGTAGACATGGCGGCTGATCAGTGCTGCTCATAGCACTATGGATCTGTCAGGGCCCTGTAATGGGTAATTGCTGCAGTGTAGACATGGCTGCTGATCAGTGCTGCTCATAGCACTATGGATCTGTCAGGTCCCTGTAATGTTTTATTGCTGCAGTGTAGACATGGCTGCTGATCAGTGCTGCTCATAGCATTATGGATCTGTCAGGACCCTGTAATGGGTAATTGCTACATTGTATACATGGGTGCTGATCAGTGCTGCTCATAGCACTATGGATCTGTCAGGACCCTGTAATGGGTAATTGCTGCAGTGTAGACATGGCTGCTGATCAGTGCTGCTCATAGCACTATGGATCTGTCAGGTCCCTGTAATGGGTAATTGCTGCAGTGTATACATGGCGGCTGATCAGTGCTGTTCATAGCACTATGGATCTGTCAGGACCCTGTAATGGGTAATTGCTGCAGTGTAGACATGGCTGCTGATCAGTGCTGCTCATTGCTTTATGGATCTGTCAGGACCCTGTAATGTGTAATTGCTGCAGTGTAGACATGGCGGCTGATCAGTGCTACTCATAGCACTATGGATCTGTCAGGACCCTGTAATGGGTAATTGCTACAGTGTAGACATGGCTGCTGATCAGTGCTGCTCATAGCACTATGGATGTCAGGACCCTGTAATGGGTAATTGCTACAGTGTAGACATGGCTGCTGATCAGTGCTGCTCATAGCACTATGGATGTCAGGACTCTCTAATGGGTAATTGATGCAGTGTAGACATGGCTCCTGATCACTGCTGCTCATAGCACTATGGATCTGTCAGGACCCTGTAATGGGTAATTGCTGCAGTGTAGACATGGCTGCTGATCAGTGCTGCTCATAGCACTATGGATGTCAGGACCCTGTAATGGGTAATTGCTGCAGTGTAGACATGGCTGCTGATCAGTGCTGCTCATAACACTATGGATCAGTCAGGACCCTGTAATGGGTAATTGCTGCAGTGTATACATGGCTGCTGATCAGTGCTGCTCACAGCACTATGGATCTGTCAGGTCCGTGTAATGGGTAATTGCTGCAGTGTAGACATGGCGGCTGATCAGTGCTGCTCATAGCTCTATGGATGTCAGGACCCTGTAATGGGTAATTGCTGCAGTGCAGACATGGCGGCTGATCAGTGCTGCTTACAGCACTATGGATGTCAGGACCCTGTAATGGGTAATTGCTGCAGTGTAGACATGGCGGCTGATCAGTGCTGCTCATAGCACTATGGATCTGTCAGGACCCTGTAATGGGTAATTTCTGCAGTGTACACATGCTGGCTGATCAGTGCTGCTCATAGCACTATGGATCTGTCAGGACCCTGTAATGAGTAATTGCTGCAGTGTAGACATGGCTGCTGATCAGTGCTGCTCATAGCACTATGGATCTGTCAGGACCCTATGTTGGGTAATTGCTGCAGTGTAGACATGGCTGCTGATCAGTGCTTCTTATAGCACTATGGATCTGTCAGGACCCTGTATTGGGTAATTGCTGCAGTGTAGACATGGCTGCTGATCAGTGCTGCTCATAGCACTATGGATCTGTCAGGACCCTGTATTGGGTAATTGCTGCAGTGTAGACATGGCTGCTGATCAGTGCTGCTCATAGCACTATGGATCTGTCAGGACCCTGTATTGGGTAATTGCTACAGTGTAGACATGGCAGCTGATCAGTGCTGCTCATAGCACTATGGAACTGTCAGGACCCTGTATTGGGTAATTGCTACAGTGTAGACATGGCAGCTGATCAGTGCTGCTCATAGCACTATGTATCTGTCAGGACCCTGTAATGGGTATTTGCTGCAGTGTAGACATAGCTGCTGATCAGTGCTGCTCATAGCACTATGGATCTGTCAGGACCCTGTAATGTGTAGTTGCTGCAGTATAGACATGGCTGCTGATCAATACTGCTCATAGCACTTTCGATCTGTCAGGTTCCTGTAATGGGTAATTGCTGCAGTGTAGACATGGCTGCTGATCAGTGCTGCTCATAGGACTATGTATCTGTCAGGTCCCTGTAATGTTTAATTGCTGCAGTGTAGACATGGCGGCTGATCAGTGCTGCTCATAGCACTATGGATCTGTCAGGGCCCTGTAATGAGTAATTGCTGCAGTGTAGACATGGCTGCTGATCAGTGCTGCTCATAGCACTATGGATCTGTCAGGTCCCTGTAATGTTTTATTGCTGCAGTGTAGACATGGCTGCTGATCAGTGCTGCTCATAACATTATGGATCTGTCAGGACCCTGTAATGGGTAATTGCTACATTGTAGACATGGGTGCTGATCAGTGCTGCTCATAGCACTATGGATCTGTCAGGACCCTGTAATGGGTAATTGCTGCAGTGTAGACATGGCGGCTGATCAGTGCTGCTCATAGCACTATGGATCTGTCAGGACCCTGTAATGGGTAATTGCTACAGTGTAGACATGGCTGCTGATCAGTGCTGCTCATAGAACTATGGATCTGTCGGGTCCCTGCAATGGGTAATTGCTGCAGTGTAGACATGGCTGCTGATCAGTGCTGCTCATAGCACTATGGATGTTAGGACCCTGTAATGGGTAATTGCTGCAGTGTAGACATGGCGGCTGATCAGTGCTGCTCATAGCACTATGGATGTCAGGACTCTGTAATGGGTAATTGCTGCAGTGTAGACATGGCTGCTGATCACTGCTGCTCATAGCACTATGGATCTGTCAGGACCCTGTAATGGGTAATTGCTGCAGTGTAGACATGGCTGCTGATCAGTGCTGCTCATAGCACTATGGATGTCAGGACCCTGTAATGGGTAATTGCTGCAGTGTAGACATGGTTGCTGATCAGTGCTGCTCATAGCACTATGGATCTGTCAGGTCCCTGTAATGGGTAATTGCTGCAGTGTAGACATGGCGGCTGATCAGTGCTGCTCATAGCTCTAATGATGTCAGGACCCTGTAATGGGTAACTGCTGCAGTGTAGACATGGCAGCTGATCAGTGCTGCTCATAGCTCTATGGATCTGTCAGGACCCTGTAATGGGTAATTGCTGCAGTGTACACTTGCTGGCTGATCAGTGCTGTTCATAGCACTATGGATCTGTCAGGACCCTGTAATGGGTAATTGCTACATTGTAGACATGGGTGCTGATCAGTGCTGCTCATAGCACTATGGATCTGTCAGGACCCTGTAATGGGTAATTGCTGCAGTGTAGACATGGCGGCTGATCAGTGCTGCTCATAGCACTATGGATCTGTCAGGACCCTGTAATGGGTAATTGCTACAGTGTAGACATGGCTGCTGATCAGTGCTGCTCATAGAACTATGGATCTGTCGGGTCCCTGCAATGGGTAATTGCTGCAGTGTAGACATGGCTGCTGATCAGTGCTGCTCATAGCACTATGGATGTTAGGACCCTGTAATGGGTAATTGCTGCAGTGTAGACATGGCGGCTGATCAGTGCTGCTCATAGCACTATGGATGTCAGGACTCTGTAATGGGTAATTGCTGCAGTGTAGACATGGCTGCTGATCACTGCTGCTCATAGCACTATGGATCTGTCAGGACCCTGTAATGGGTAATTGCTGCAGTGTAGACATGGCTGCTGATCAGTGCTGCTCATAGCACTATGGATGTCAGGACCCTGTAATGGGTAATTGCTGCAGTGTAGACATGGTTGCTGATCAGTGCTGCTCATAGCACTATGGATCTGTCAGGTCCCTGTAATGGGTAATTGCTGCAGTGTAGACATGGCGGCTGATCAGTGCTGCTCATAGCTCTAATGATGTCAGGACCCTGTAATGGGTAACTGCTGCAGTGTAGACATGGCAGCTGATCAGTGCTGCTCATAGCTCTATGGATCTGTCAGGACCCTGTAATGGGTAATTGCTGCAGTGTACACTTGCTGGCTGATCAGTGCTGTTCATAGCACTATGGATCTGTCAGGACCCTGTAATGGGTAATTGTTGCAGTGTAGACATGGCTGCTGATCAGTGCTGCTCATTGCTCTATGGATCTGTCAGGACCCTGTAATGGGTAATTGCTGCAGTGTAGACATGGCGGCTGATCAGTGCTACTCATAGCACTATGTATCTGTCAGGACCCTGTAATGGGTAATTGCTACAGTGTAGACATGGCTGCTGATCAGTGCTGCTCATAGAACTATGGATCTGTCGGGTCCCTGTAATGGGTAATTGCTGCAGTGTAGACATGGCGGATGATCAGTGCTGCTCATAGCTCTATGGATGTCAGGACCCTGTAATGGGTAATTGCTGCAGTGTAGACATGGCTCCTGATCAGTGCTGCTCATAGCACTATGGATCTGTCAGGACCCTGTAATGGGTAATTGCTGCAGTGTAGACATGGCGGCTGATCAGTGCTGCTCACATCACTATGGATGTCAGGACCCTGTAATGGGTAATTGCTGCAGTGTAGACATGGCGGCTGATCAGTGCTGCTCATAGCACTATGGATCTGTCAGGAACCTGTAATGGGTAATTGCTGCAGTGTACACATGCTGGCTGATCAGTGCTGCTCATAGCACTATGGATCTGTCAGGACCCTGTAATGAGTAATTGCTGCAGTGTAGACATGGCTGCTGATCAGTGCTGCTCATAGCATTATGGATCTGTCAGGACCCTGTATTGGGTAATTGCTGCAGTGTAGACATGGCTGCTGATCATTGCTGCTCATAGCACTATGGATCTGTCAGGACCCTGTAATGGGTAATTGCTGCAGTGTAGACATGGCTGCTGATTAGTGCTGCTCATAACACTATGGATCAGTCAGGACCCTGTAATGGGTAATTGCTGCAGTGTAGACATGGCTGCTGATCAGTGCTGCTCATAGCACTATGGATCTGTCAGGTCCCTGTAATGTTTTATTGCTGCAGTGTAGACATGGCTGCTGATCAGTGCTGCTCATAACATTATGGATCTGTCAGGACCCTGTAATGAGTAATTGCTACATTGTAGACATGGGTGCTGATCAGTGCTGCTCATAGCACTATGGATCTCTCAGGACCCTGTAATGGGTAATTGCTGCAGTGTAGACATGGCTGCTGATCAGTGCTGCTCATAGCACTATGGATCTGTCAGGTCCCTGTAATGGGTAATTGCTGCAGTGTATACATGACGGCTGATCAGTGCTGTTCATAGCACTATGGATCTGTCAGGACCCTGTAATGGGTAATTGCTGCAGTGTAGACATGGCTGCTGATCAGTGCTGCTCATTGCTCTATGGATCTGTCAGGACCCTGTAATGGGTAATTGCTGCAGTGTAGACATGGCGGCTGATCAGTGCTACTCATAGCACTATGGATCTGTCAGGACCCTGTAATGGGTAATTGCTACAGTGTAGACATGGCTGCTGATCAGTGCTGCTCATAGAACTATGGATCTGTCGGGTCCCTGCAATGGGTAATTGCTGCAGTGTAGACATGGCTGCTGATCAGTGCTGCTCATAGCACTATGGATGTTAGGACCCTGTAATGGGTAATTGCTGCAGTGTAAACATGGCGCCTGATCAGTGCTGCTCATAGCTCTAATGATGTCAGGACCCTGTAATGGGTAATTGCTGCAGTGTAGACATGGCAGCTGATCAGTGCTGCTCATAGCTGTATGGATCTGTCAGGACCCTGTAATGGGTAATTGCTGCAGTGTACACTTGCTGGCTGATCAGTGCTGTTCATAGCACTATGGATCTGTCAGGACCCTGTAATGGGTAATTGTTGCAGTGTAGACATGGCTGCTGATCAGTGCTGCTCATTGCTCTATGGATCTGTCAGGACCCTGTAATGGGTAATTGCTGCAGTGTAGACATGGCGGCTGATCAGTGCCACTCATAGCACTATGGATCTGTCAGGACCCTGTAATGGGTAATTGCTACAGTGTAGACATGGCTGCTGATCAGTGCTGCTCATAGAACTATGGATCTGTCGGGTCCCTGTAATGGGTATTTGCTGCAGTGTAGACATGGCGGCTGATCAGTGCTGCTCATAGCTCTATGGATGTCAGGACCCTGTAATGGGTAATTGCTGCAGTGTAGACATGGCTCCTGATCAGTGCTGCTCATAGCACTATGGATCTGTCAGGACCCTGTAATGGGTAATTGCTGCAGTGTAGACATGGCGGCTGATCAGTGCTGCTCATAGCACTATGGATCTGTCAGGGCCCTGTAATGAGTAATTGCTGCAGTGTAGACATGGCTGCTGATCAGTGCTGCTCATAGCTCTAATGATGTCAGGACCCTGTAATGGGTAACTGCTGCAGTGTAGACATGGCAGCTGATCAGTGCTGCTCATAGCTCTATGGATCTGTCAGGACCCTGTAATGGGTAATTGCTGCAGTGTACACTTGCTGGCTGATCAGTGCTGCTCATAGCACTATGGATCTGTCAGGGCCCTGTAATGAGTAATTGCTGCAGTGTAGGCATGGCTGCTGATCAGTGCTGCTCATAGCACTATGGATCTGTCAGGTCCTTGTAATGGGCAATTGCTGCAGTGTATACATGGCGGCTGATCAGTGCTGTTCATAGCACTATGGATCTGTCAGGACCCTGTAATGGGTAATTGCTGCAGTGTAGACATGGCGGCTGATCAGTGCTGCTCATTGCTATATGGATCTGTCAGGACCCTGTAATGGGTAATTGCTGCAGTGTAGACATGGCGGCTGATCAGTGCTACTCATAGCACTATGGATCTGTCAGGACCCTGTAATGGGTAATTGCTACAGTGTAGACATGGCTGCTGATCAGTGCTGCTCATAGCACTATGGATGTCAGGACCCTGTAATGGGTAATTGCTGCAGTGTAGACATGGCGGCTGATCAGTGCTGCTCATAGCAATATGGATGTCAGGACTCTGTAATGGGTAATTGCTGCAGTGTAGACATGGCTGCTGATCATAGCACTATGGATCTGTCAGGACCCTGTAATGGGTAATTGCTGCAGTGTAGACATGGCTGCTGATCAGTGCTGCTCATAGCACTATGGATGTCAGGACCCTGTAATGGGTAATTGCTGCAGTGTAGACATGGCTGCTGATTAGTGCTGCTCATCACACTATGGATCAGTCAGGACCCTGTAATGGGTAATTGCTGCAGTGTAGACATGGCTGCTGATCAGTGCTGCTCATAGCACTATGGATCTGTCAGGTCCGTGTAATGGGTAATTGCTGCAGTGTAGACATGGCGGCTGATCAGTGCTGCTCATAGCTCTATGGATGTCAGGACCCTGTAATGGGTAATTGCTGCAGTGTAGACATGGCGGCTGATCAGTGCTGCTCACAGCACTATGGATGTCAGGACCCTGTAATGGGTAATTGCTGCAGTGTAGACATGGCGGCTGATCAGTGCTGCTCATAGCACTATGGATCTGTCAGGACCCTGTAATGGGTAATTGCTGCAGTGTACACATGCTGGCTGATCAGTGCTGCTCATAGCACTATGGATCTGTCAGGACCCTGTAATGAGTAATTGCTGCAGTGTAGACATGGCTGCTGATCAGTGCTGCTCATAGCACTATGTATCTGTCAGGACCCTGTAATGGGTATTTGCTGCAGTGTAGACATAGCTGCTGATCAGTGCTGCTCATAGCACTATGGATCTGTCAGGACCCTGTAATGTGTAGTTGCTGCAGTGTAGACATGGCTGCTGATCAGTGCTGCTCATGGCACTATGGATCTGTCAGTTTCCTGTAATGAGTAATTGCTACAGTGTAGACATGGCTGCTGATCAATACTGCTCATAGCACTTTCGATCTGTCAGGTTCCTGTAATGGGTAATTGCTGCAGTGTAGACATGGCTGCTGATCAGTGCTGCTCATTGCTTTATGGATCTGTCAGGTCCCTGTAATGTTTAATTGCTGCAGTGTAGACATGGCGGCTGATCAGTGCTGCTCATAGCACTATGGATTTGTCAGGGCCCTCTAATGGGTAATTGCTGCAGTGTAGACATGGCTGCTGATCAGTGCTGGTCATAGCACTATGGATCTGTCAGGTCCCTGTAATGTTTTATTGCTGCAGTGTAGACATGGCTGCTGATCAGTGCTGCTCATAGCATTATGGATCTGTCAGGACCCTGTAATGGGTAATTGCTACATTGTATACATGGGTGCTGATCAGTGCTGCTCATAGCACTATGGATCTGTCAGGACCCTGTAATGGGTAATTGCTGCAATGTAGACATGGCTGCTGATCAGTGCTGCTCATAGCACTATGGATCTGTCAGGTCCCTGTAATGGGCAATTGCTGCAGTGTATACATGGCGGCTGATCAGTGCTGTTCATAGCACTATGGATCTGTCAGATCCCTGTAATGGGTAATTGCTGCAGTGTAGACATGGCTGCTGATCAGTGCTGCTCATTGCTATATGGATCTGTCAGGACCCTGTAATGGGTAATTGCTGCAGTGTAGACATGGCGGCTGATCAGTGCTACTCATAGCACTATGAATCTGTCAGGACCCTGTAATGGGTAATTGCTACAGTGTAGACATGGCTGCTGATCAGTGCTGCTCATAGCACTATGGAACTGTCAGGACCCTGTATTGGGTAATTGCTGCAGTGTAGACATGGCTGCTGATCAGTGCTGCTCATAGCACTATGTATCTGTCAGGACCCTGTAATGGGTATTTGCTGCAGTGTAGACATAGCTGCTGATCAGTGCTGCTCATAGCACTATGGATCTGTCAGTACCCTGTAATGTGTAGTTGCTGCAGTGTAGACATGGCTGCTGATCAGTGCTGCTCATGGCACTATGGATCTGTCAGGTTCCTGTAATGAGTAATTGCTACAGTGTAGACATGGCTGCTGATCAATACTGCTCATAGCACTTTCGATCTGTCAGGTTCCTGTAATGGGTAATTGCTGCAGTGTAGACATGGCTGCTGATCAGTGCTGCTCATAGGACTATGTATCTGTCAGGTCCCTGTAATGTTTAAATGCTGCAGTGTAGACATGGCGGCTAATCAGTGCTGCTCTTAGCACTATGGATCTGTCAGGGCCCTGTAATGGGTAATTGCTGCAGTGTAGACATGGCTGCTGATCAGTGCTGCTCATAGCACTATGGATCTGTCAGGTCCCTGTAATGTTTTATTGCTGCAGTGTAGACATGGCTGCTGATCAGTGCTGCTCATAGCATTATGGATCTGTCAGGACCCTGTAATGGGTAATTGCTACATTGTATACATGGGTGCTGATCAGTGCTGCTCATAGAACTATGGATCTGTCAGGACCCTGTAATGGGTAATTGCTACAGTGTAGACATGGCTGCTGATCAGTGCTGCTCATAGCACTATGGATGTCAGGACCCTGTAATGGGTAATTGCTACAGTGTAGACATGGCTGCTGATCAGTGCTGCTCATAGCACTATGGATGTCAGGACTCTGTAATTGGTAATTGATGCAGTGTAGACATGGCTGCTGATCACTGCTGCTCATAGCACTATGGATCTGTCAGGACCCTGTAATGGGTAATTGCTGCAGTGTAGACATGGCTGCTGATCAGTGCTGCTCATAGCACTATGGATGTCAGGACCCTGTAATGGGTAATTGCTGCAGTGTAGACATGGCTGCTGATCAGTGCTGCTCATAACACTATGGATCAGTCAGGACCCTGTAATGGGTAATTGCTGCAGTGTAGACATGGCTGCTGATCAGTGCTGCTCACAGCACTATGGATCTGTCAGGTCCGTGTAATGGGTAATTGCTGCAGTGTAGACATGGCGGCTGATCAGTGCTGCTCATAGCTCTATGGATGTCAGGACCCTGTAATGGGTAATTGCTGCAGTGTAGACATGGCGGCTGATCAGTGCTGCTCATAGCACTATGGATCTGTCAGGACCCTGTAATGGGTAATTTCTGCAGTGTACACATGCTGGCTGATCAGTGCTGCTCATAGCACTATGGATCTGTCAGGACCCTGTAATGAGTAATTGCTGCAGTGTAGACATGGCTGCTGATCAGTGCTGCTCATAGCACTATGGATCTGTCAGGACCCTCTGTTGGGTAATTGCTGCAGTGTAGACATGGCTGCTGATCAGTGCTGCTTATAGCACTATGGATCTGTCAGGACCCTGTATTGGGTAATTGCTGCAGTGTAGACATGGCTGCTGATCAGTGCTGCTCATAGCACTATGGATCTGTCAGGACTCTGTATTGGGTAATTGCTGCAGTGTAGACATGGCTGCTGATCAGTGCTGCTCATAGCACTATGGATCTGTCAGGACCCTGTATTGGGTAATTGCTACAGTGTAGACATGGCGGCTGATCAGTGCTGCTCATAGCACTATGGAACTGTCAGGACCCTGTATTGGGTAATTGCTACAGTGTAGACATGGCAGCTGATCAGTGCTGCTCATAACACTATGTATCTGTCAGGACCCTGTAATGGGTATTTGCTGCAGTGTAGACATAGCTGCTGATCAGTGCTGCTCATAGCACTATGGATCTGTCAGGACCCTGTAATGTGTAGTTGCTGCAGTGTAGACATGGCTGCTGATCAATACTACTCATAGCACTTTCGATCTGTCAGGTCCCTGTAATGTTTAATTGCTGCAGTGTTGACATGGCGGCTGATCAGTGCTGCTCATAGCACTATGGATCTGTCAGGGCCCTGTAATGAGTAATTGCTGCAGTGTAGACATGGCTGCTGATCAGTGCTGCTCATAGCACTATGGATCTGTCAGTTCCCTGTAATGGGCAATTGCTGCAGTGTATACATGGCGGCTGATCAGTGCTGTTCATAGCACTATGGATCTGTCAGGACCCTGTAATGGGTAATTGCTGCAGTGTAGACATGGCTGCTGATCAGTGCTGCTCATTGCTATATGGATCTGTCAGGACCCTGTAATGGGTAATTGCTGCAGTGTAGACATGGCGGCTGATCAGTGCTACTCATAGCACTATGGATCTGTCAGGACCCTGTAATGGGTAATTGCTACAGTGTAGACATGGCTGCTGATCAGTGCTGCTCATAGCACTATGGATGTCAGGACCCTGTAATGGGTAATTGCTGCAGTGTAGACATGGCGGCTGATCAGTGCTGCTCATAGCACTATGGATGTCAGGACTCTGTAATGGGTAACTGCTGCAGTGTAGACATGGCTGCTGATCATTGCACTATGGATCTGTCAGGACCCTGTAATGGGTAATTGCTGCAGTGTAGACATGGCTGCTGATCAGTGCTGCTCATAGCACTATGGATGTCAGGACCCTGTAATGGGTAATTGCTGCAGTGTAGACATGGCTGCTGATTAGTGCTGCTCATCACACTATGGATCAGTCAGGACCCTGTAATGGGTAATTGCTGCAGTGTAGACATGGCTGCTGATCAGTGCTGCTCATAGCACTATGGATCTGTCAGGTCCGTGTAATGGGTAATTGCTGCAGTGTAGACATGGCGGCTGATCAGTGCTGCTCATAGCTCTATGGATGTCAGGACCCTGTAATGGGTAATTGCTGCAGTGTATACATGGCGGCTGATCAGTGCTGCTCACAGCACTATGGATGTCAGGACCCTGTAATGGGTAATTGCTGCAGTGTAGACATGGCGGCTGATCAGTGCTGCTCATAGCACTATGGATCTGTCAGGACCCTGTAATGGGTAATTGCTGCAGTGTAGACATGGCTGCTGATCAGTGCTGCTCATTGCTATATGGATCTGTCAGGACCCTGTAATGGGTAATTGCTGCAGTGTAGACATGGCGGCTGATCAGTGCTACTCATAGCACTATGGATCTGTCAGGACCCTGTAATGGGTAATTGCTACAGTGTAGACATGGCTGCTGATCAGTGCTGCTCATAGCACTATGGATGTCAGGACCCTGTAATGGGTAATTGCTGCAGTGTAGACATGGCGGCTGATCAGTGCTGCTCATAGCACTATGGATGTCAGGACTCTGTAATGGGTAACTGCTGCAGTGTAGACATGGCTGCTGATCATTGCACTATGGATCTGTCAGGACCCTGTAATGGGTAATTGCTGCAGTGTAGACATGGCTGCTGATCAGTGCTGCTCATAGCACTATGGATGTCAGGACCCTGTAATGGGTAATTGCTGCAGTGTAGACATGGCTGCTGATTAGTGCTGCTCATCACACTATGGATCAGTCAGGACCCTGTAATGGGTAATTGCTGCAGTGTAGACATGGCTGCTGATCAGTGCTGCTCATAGCACTATGGATCTGTCAGGTCCGTGTAATGGGTAATTGCTGCAGTGTAGACATGGCGGCTGATCAGTGCTGCTCATAGCTCTATGGATGTCAGGACCCTGTAATGGGTAATTGCTGCAGTGTATACATGGCGGCTGATCAGTGCTGCTCACAGCACTATGGATGTCAGGACCCTGTAATGGGTAATTGCTGCAGTGTAGACATGGCGGCTGATCAGTGCTGCTCATAGCACTATGGATCTGTCAGGACCCTGTAATGGGTAATTGCTGCAGTGTACACATGCTGGCTGATCAGTGCTGCTCATAGCACTATGGATCTGTCAGGACCCTGTAATGAGTAATTGCTGCAGTGTAGACATGGCTGCTGATCAGTGCTGCTCATAGCACTATGTATCTGTCAGGACCCTGTAATTTGTAGTTGCTGCAGTGTAGACATGGCTGCTGATCAGTGCTGCTCATGGCACTATGGATCTGTCAGGTTCCTGTAATGAGTAATTGCTATAGTGTAGACATGGCTGCTGATCAATACTGCTCATAGCACTTTCGATCTGTCAGGTTCCTGTAATGGGTAATTGCTGCAGTGTAGACATGGCTGCTGATCAGTGCTGCTCATTGGACTATGTATCTGTCAGGTCCCTGTAATGTTTAATTGCTGCAGTGTAGACATGGCGGCTGATCAGTGCTGCTCATAGCACTATGGATCTGTCAGGGCCCTGTAATGGGTAATTGCTGCAGTGTAGACATGGCTGCTGATCAGTGCTGCTCATAGCACTATGGATCTGTCAGGTCCCTGTAATGTTTTATTGCTGCAGTGTAGACATGGCTGCTGATCAGTGCTGCTCATAGCATTATGGATCTGTCAGGACCCTGTAATGGGTAATTGCTACATTGTATACATGGGTGCTGATCAGTGCTGCTCATAGCACTATGGATCTGTCAGGACCCTGTAATGGGTAATTGCTGCAATGTAGACATGGCTGCTGATCAGTGCTGCTCATAGCACTATGGATCTGTCAGGTCCCTGTAATGGGCAATTGCTGCAGTGTATACATGGCGGCTGATCAGTGCTGTTCATAGCACTATGGATCTGTCAGGACCCTGTAATGGGTAATTGCTGCAGTGTAGACATGGTTGCTGATCAGTGCTGCTCATTGCTATATGGATCTGTCAGGACCCTGTAATGGGTAATTGCTGCAGTGTAGACATGGCGGCTGATCAGTGCTACTCATAGCACTATAGATCTGTCAGGAACCTGTAATGGGTAATTTCTACAGTGTAGACATGGCTGCTGATCAGTGCTGCTCATAGCACTATGGATGTCAGGACCCTGTAATGGGTAATTGCTGCAGTGTAGACATGGCGGCTGATCACTGCTGCTCATAGCACTATGGATCTGTCAGGACCCTGTAATGGGTAATTGCTGCAGTGTAGACATGGCTGCTGATCAGTGCTGCTCATAGCAGTATGGATGTCAGGACCCTGTAATGGGTAATTGCTGCAGTGTAGACATGGCTGCTGATTAGTGCTGCTCATCACACTATGGATCAGTCAGGACCCTGTAATGGGTAATTGCTGCAGTGTAGACATGGCTGCTGATCAGTGCTGCTCATAGCACTATGGATCTGTCAGGTCCGTGTAATGGGTAATTGCTGCAGTGTAGACATGGCGGCTGATCAGTGCTGCTCATAGTTCTATGGATGTCAGGACCCTGTAATGGGTAATTGCTGCAGTGTAGACATGGCGGCTGATCAGTGCTGCTCACAGCACTATGGATGTCAGGACCCTGTAATGGGTAATTGCTGCAGTGTAGACATGGCGGCTGATCAGTGCTGCTCATAGCACTATGGATCTGTCAGGACCCTGTAATGGGTAATTGCTACATTGTATACATGGGTGCTGATCAGTGCTGCTCATAGCACTATGGATCTGTCAGGACCCTGTAATGGGTAATTGCTGCAGTGTAGACATGGCTGCTGATCAGTGCTGCTCATAGCACTATGGATCTGTCAGGTCCCTGTAATGGGTAATTGCTGCAGTGTATACATGGCGGCTGATCAGTGCTGTTCATAGCACTATGGATCTGTCAGGACCCTGTAATGGGTAATTGCTGCAGTGTAGACATGGCTGCTGATCAGTGCTGCTCATTGCTTTATGGATCTGTCAGGACCCTGTAATGTGTAATTGCTGCAGTGTAGACATGGCGGCTGATCAGTGCTGCTCATAGCACTATGGATCTGTCAGGTCCCTGTAATGGGTAATTGCTGCAGTGTATACATGGCGGCTGATCAGTGCTGTTCATAGCACTATGGATCTGTCAGGACCCTGTAATGGGTAATTGCTGCAGTGTAGACATGGCTGCTGATCAGTGCTGCTCATTGCTTTATGGATCTGTCAGGTCCCTGTAATGTTTAATTGCTGCAGTGTAGACATGGCGGCTGATCAGTGCTGCTCATAGCACTATGGATGTGTCAGGGCCCTGTAATGGGTAATTGCTGCAGTGTAGACATGGCTGCTGATCAGTGCTGCTCATAGCACTATGGATCTGTCAGGTCCCTGTAATGTTTTATTGCTGCAGTGTAGACATGGCTGCTGATCAGTGCTGCTCATAGCATTATGGATCTGTCAGGACCCTGTAATGGGTAATTGCTACATTGTATACATGGGTGCTGATCAGTGCTGCTCATAGCACTATGGATCTGTCAGGACCCTGTAATGGGTAATTGCTGCAGTGTAGACATGGCTGCTGATCAGTGCTGCTCATAGCACTATGGATCTGTCAGGTCCCTGTAATGGGTAATTGCTGCAGTGTATACATGGCGGCTGATCAGTGCTGTTCATAGCACTATGGATCTGTCAGGACCCTGTAATGGGTAATTGCTGCAGTGTAGACATGGCTGCTGATCAGTGCTGCTCATTGCTTTATGGATCTGTCAGGACCCTGTAATGTGTAATTGCTGCAGTGTAGACATGGCGGCTGATCAGTGCTACTCATAGCACTATGGATCTGTCAGGACCCTGTAATGGGTAATTGCTACAGTGTAGACATGGCTGCTGATCAGTGCTGCTCATAGCACTATGGATGTCAGGACCCTGTAATGGGTAATTGCTACAGTGTAGACATGGCTGCTGATCAGTGCTGCTCATAGCACTATGGATGTCAGGACTCTCTAATGGGTAATTGATGCAGTGTAGACATGGCTCCTGATCACTGCTGCTCATAGCACTATGGATCTGTCAGGACCCTGTAATGGGTAATTGCTGCAGTGTAGACACGGCTGCTGATCAGTGCTGCTCATAGCACTATGGATGTCAGGACCCTGTAATGGGTAATTGCTGCAGTGTAGACATGGCTGCTGATCAGTGCTGCTCATAACACTATGGATTAGTCAGGACCCTGTAATGGGTAATTGCTGCAGTGTAGACATGGCTGCTGATCAGTGCTGCTCACAGCACTATGGATCTGTCAGGTCCGTGTAATGGGTAATTGCTGCAGTGTAGACATGGCGGCTGATCAGTGCTGCTCATAGCTCTGTGGATGTCAGGACCCTGTAATGGGTAATTGCTGCAGTGCAGACATGGCGGCTGATCAGTGCTGCTCACAGCACTATGGATGTCAGGACCCTGTAATGGGTAATTGCTGCAGTGTAGACATGGCGGCTGATCAGTGCTGCTCATAGCACTATGGATCTGTCAGGACCCTGTAATGGGTAATTTCTGCAGTGTACACATGCTGGCTGATCAGTGCTGCTCATAGCACTATGGATCTGTCAGGACCCTGTAATGAGTAATTGCTGCAGTGTAGACATGGCTGCTGATCAGTGCTGCTCATAGCACTATGGATCTGTCAGGACCCTATGTTGGGTAATTGCTGCAGTGTAGACATGGCTGCTGATCAGTGCTTCTTATAGCACTATGGATCTGTCAGGACCCTGTATTGGGTAATTGCTGCAGTGTAGACATGGCTGCTGATCAGTGCTGCTCATAGCACTATGGATCTGTCAGGACCCTGTATTGGGTAATTGCTGCAGTGTAGACATGGCTGCTGATCAGTGCTGCTCATAGCACTATGGATCTGTCAGGACCCTGTATTGGGTAATTGCTACAGTGTAGACATGGCAGCTGATCAGTGCTGCTCATAGCACTATGGAACTGTCAGGACCCTGTATTGGGTAATTGCTACAGTGTAGACATGGCAGCTGATCAGTGCTGCTCATAGCACTATGTATCTGTCAGGACCCTGTAATGGGTATTTGCTGCAGTGTAGACATAGCTGCTGATCAGTGCTGCTCATAGCACTATGGATCTGTCAGGACCCTGTAATGTGTAGTTGCTGCAGTATAGACATGGCTGCTGATCAATACTGCTCATAGCACTTTCGATCTGTCAGGTTCCTGTAATGGGTAATTGCTGCAGTGTAGACATGGCTGCTGATCAGTGCTGCTCATAGGACTATGTATCTGTCAGGTCCCTGTAATGTTTAATTGCTGCAGTGTAGACATGGCGGCTGATCAGTGCTGCTCATAGCACTATGGATCTGTCAGGGCCCTGTAATGAGTAATTGCTGCAGTGTAGACATGGCTGCTGATCAGTGCTGCTCATAGCACTATGGATCTGTCAGGTCCCTGTAATGTTTTATTGCTGCAGTGTAGACATGGCTGCTGATCAGTGCTGCTCATAACATTATGGATCTGTCAGGACCCTGTAATGGGTAATTGCTACATTGTAGACATGGGTGCTGATCAGTGCTGCTCATAGCACTATGGATCTGTCAGGACCCTGTAATGGGTAATTGCTGCAGTGTAGACATGGCGGCTGATCAGTGCTGCTCATAGCACTATGGATCTGTCAGGACCCTGTAATGGGTAATTGCTACAGTGTAGACATGGCTGCTGATCAGTGCTGCTCATAGAACTATGGATCTGTCGGGTCCCTGCAATGGGTAATTGCTGCAGTGTAGACATGGCTGCTGATCAGTGCTGCTCATAGCACTATGGATGTTAGGACCCTGTAATGGGTAATTGCTGCAGTGTAGACATGGCGGCTGATCAGTGCTGCTCATAGCACTATGGATGTCAGGACTCTGTAATGGGTAATTGCTGCAGTGTAGACATGGCTGCTGATCACTGCTGCTCATAGCACTATGGATCTGTCAGGACCCTGTAATGGGTAATTGCTGCAGTGTAGACATGGCTGCTGATCAGTGCTGCTCATAGCACTATGGATGTCAGGACCCTGTAATGGGTAATTGCTGCAGTGTAGACATGGTTGCTGATCAGTGCTGCTCATAGCACTATGGATCTGTCAGGTCACTGTAATGGGTAATTGCTGCAGTGTAGACATGGCGGCTGATCAGTGCTGCTCATAGCTCTAATGATGTCAGGACCCTGTAATGGGTAACTGCTGCAGTGTAGACATGGCAGCTGATCAGTGCTGCTCTTAGCTCTATGGATCTGTCAGGACCCTGTAATGGGTAATTGCTGCAGTGTACACTTGCTGGCTGATCAGTGCTGTTCATAGCACTATGGATCTGTCAGGACCCTGTAATGGGTAATTGCTACATTGCAGACATGGGTGCTGATCAGTGCTGCTCATAGCACTATGGATCTGTCAGGACCCTGTAATGGGTAATTGCTGCAGTGTAGACATGGCGGCTGATCAGTGCTGCTCATAGCACTATGGATCTGTCAGGACCCTGTAATGGGTAATTGCTACAGTGTAGACATGGCTGCTGATCAGTGCTGCTCATAGAACTATGGATCTGTCGGGTCCCTGCAATGGGTAATTGCTGCAGTGTAGACATGGCTGCTGATCAGTGCTGCTCATAGCACTATGGATGTTAGGACCCTGTAATGGGTAATTGCTGCAGTGTAGACATGGCGGCTGATCAGTGCTGCTCATAGCACTATGGATGTCAGGACTCTGTAATGGGTAATTGCTGCAGTGTAGACATGGCTGCTGATCACTGCTGCTCATAGCACTATGGATCTGTCAGGACCCTGTAATGGGTAATTGCTGCAGTGTAGACATGGCTGCTGATCAGTGCTGCTCATAGCACTATGGATGTCAGGACCCTGTAATGGGTAATTGCTGCAGTGTAGACATGGTTGCTGATCAGTGCTGCTCATAGCACTATGGATCTGTCAGGTCCCTGTAATGGGTAATTGCTGCAGTGTAGACATGGCGGCTGATCAGTGCTGCTCATAGCTCTAATGATGTCAGGACCCTGTAATGGGTAACTGCTGCAGTGTAGACATGGCAGCTGATCAGTGCTGCTCATAGCTCTATGGATCTGTCAGGACCCTGTAATGGGTAATTGCTGCAGTGTACACTTGCTGGCTGATCAGTGCTGTTCATAGCACTATGGATCTGTCAGGACCCTGTAATGGGTAATTGTTGCAGTGTAGACATGGCTGCTGATCAGTGCTGCTCATTGCTCTATGGATCTGTCAGGACCCTGTAATGGGTAATTGCTGCAGTGTAGACATGGCGGCTGATCAGTGCTACTCATAGCACTATGTATCTGTCAGGACCCTGTAATGGGTAATTGCTACAGTGTAGACATGGCTGCTGATCAGTGCTGCTCATAGAACTATGGATCTGTCGGGTCCCTGTAATGGGTAATTGCTGCAGTGTAGACATGGCGGATGATCAGTGCTGCTCATAGCTCTATGGATGTCAGGACCCTGTAATGGGTAATTGCTGCAATGTAGACATGGCTCCTGATCAGTGCTGCTCATAGCACTATGGATCTGTCAGGACCCTGTAATGGGTAATTGCTGCAGTGTAGACATGGCGGCTGATCAGTGCTGCTCACATCACTATGGATGTCAGGACCCTGTAATGGGTAATTGCTGCAGTGTAGACATGGCGGCTGATCAGTGCTGCTCATAGCACTATGGATCTGTCAGGAACCTGTAATGGGTAATTGCTGCAGTGTACACATACTGGCTGATCAGTGCTGCTCATAGCACTATGGATCTGTCAGGACCCTGTAATGAGTAATTGCTGCAGTGTAGACATGGCTGCTGATCAGTGCTGCTCATAGCATTATGGATCTGTCAGGACCCTGTATTGGGTAATTGCTGCAGTGTAGACATGGCTGCTGATCATTGCTGCTCATAGCACTATGGATCTGTCAGGACCCTGTAATGGGTAATTGCTGCAGTGTAGACATGGCTGCTGATTAGTGCTGCTCATAACACTATGGATCAGTCAGGACCCTGTAATGGGTAATTGCTGCAGTGTAGACATGGCTGCTGATCAGTGCTGCTCATAGCACTATGGATCTGTCAGGTCCCTGTAATGTTTTATTGCTGCAGTGTAGACATGGCTGCTGATCAGTGCTGCTCATAACATTATGGATCTGTCAGGACCCTGTAATGAGTAATTGCTACATTGTAGACATGGGTGCTGATCAGTGCTGCTCATAGCACTATGGATCTCTCAGGACCCTGTAATGGGTAATTGCTGCAGTGTAGACATGGCTGCTGATCAGTGCTGCTCATAGCACTATGGATCTGTCAGGTCCCTGTAATGGGTAATTGCTGCAGTGTATACATGACGGCTGATCAGTGCTGTTCATAGCACTATGGATCTGTCAGGACCCTGTAATGGGTAATTGCTGCAGTGTAGACATGGCTGCTGATCAGTGCTGCTCATTGCTCTATGGATCTGTCAGGACCCTGTAATGGGTAATTGCTGCAGTGTAGACATGGCGGCTGATCAGTGCTACTCATAGCACTATGGATCTGTCAGGACCCTGTAATGGGTAATTGCTACAGTGTAGACATGGCTGCTGATCAGTGCTGCTCATAGAACTATGGATCTGTCGGGTCCCTGCAATGGGTAATTGCTGCAGTGTAGACATGGCTGCTGATCAGTGCTGCTCATAGCACTATGGATGTTAGGACCCTGTAATGGGTAATTGCTGCAGTGTAAACATGGCGCCTGATCAGTGCTGCTCATAGCTCTAATGATGTCAGGACCCTGTAATGGGTAATTGCTGCAGTGTAGACATGGCAGCTGATCAGTGCTGCTCATAGCTGTATGGATCTGTCAGGACCCTGTAATGGGTAATTGCTGCAGTGTACACTTGCTGGCTGATCAGTGCTGTTCATAGCACTATGGATCTGTCAGGACCCTGTAATGGGTAATTGTTGCAGTGTAGACATGGCTGCTGATCAGTGCTGCTCATTGCTCTATGGATCTGTCAGGACCCTGTAATGGGTAATTGCTGCAGTGTAGACATGGCGGCTGATCAGTGCCACTCATAGCACTATGGATCTGTCAGGACCCTGTAATGGGTAATTGCTACAGTGTAGACATGGCTGCTGATCAGTGCTGCTCATAGAACTATGGATCTGTCGGGTCCCTGTAATGGGTATTTGCTGCAGAGTAGACATGGCGGCTGATCAGTGCTGCTCATAGCTCTATGGATGTCAGGACCCTGTAATGGGTAATTGCTGCAGTGTAGACATGGCTCCTGATCAGTGCTGCTCATAGCACTATGGATCTGTCAGGACCCTGTAATGGGTAATTGCTGCAGTGTAGACATGGCGGCTGATCAGTGCTGCTCATAGCACTATGGATCTGTCAGGAACCTGTAATGGGTAATTGCTGAAGTGTACACATGCTGGCTGATCAGTGCTGCTCATAGCACTATGGATCTGTCAGGACCCTGTAATGAGTAATTGCTGCAGTGTAGACATGGCTGCTGATCATTGCTGCTCATAGCATTATGGATCTGTCAGGACCCTGTATTGGGTAATTGCTGCAGTGTAGACATGGCTGCTGATCATTGCTGCTCATAGCACTATGGATCTGTCAGGACCCTGTAATGTGTAATTGCTGCACTGTAGACATGGCTGCTGATTAGTGCTGCTCATAACACTATGGATCAGTCAGGACCCTGTAATGGGTAATTGCTGCAGTGTAGACATGGCTGCTGATCAGTGCTGCTCATAGCACTATGGATCTGTCAGGTCCGTGTAATGGGTAATTGCTGCAGTGTAGACATGGCGGCTGATCAGTGCTGCTCATAGCTCTAAGGATGTCAGGACCCTGTAATGGGTAATTGCTGCAGTGTAGACATGGCAGCTGATCAGTGCTGCTCATAGCTCTATGGATCTGTCAGGACCCTGTAATGGGTAATTGCTGCAGTGTACACTTGCTGGCTGATCAGTGCTGTTCATAGCACTATGGATCTGTCAGGACCCTGTAATGGGTAATTGCTGCAGTGTAGACATGGCTGCTGATCAGTGCTGCTCATTGCTCTATGGATCTGTCAGGACCCTGTAATGGGTAATTGCTGCACTGTAGACATGGCGGCTGATCAGTGGTACTCATAGCACTATGGATCTGTCAGGACCCTGTAATGTGTAATTGCTACAGTGTAGACATGGCTGCTGATCAGTGCTGCTCATAGAACTATGGATCTGTCGGGTCCCTGTAATGGGTAATTGCTGCAGTGTAGACATGGCGGCTGATCAGTGCTGCTCATAGCACTATGGATGTCAGGACTCTGTAATGGGTAATTGCTGCAGTGTAGACATGGCTGCTGATCACTGCTGCTCATAGCACTATGGATCTGTCAGGACCCTGTAATGGGTAATTGCTGCAGTGTAGACATGGCTGCTGATCAGTGCTGCTCATAGCACTATGGATGTCAGGACCCTGTAATGGGTAATTGCTGCAGTGTAGACATGCTGGCTGATCAGTGCTGCTCATAGCACTATGGATCTGTCAGGACCCTGTAATGAGTAATTGCTGCAGTGTAGACATGGCTGCTGATCAGTGCTGCTCATAGCACTATGGATCTGTCAGGTCCCTGTAATGGGTAATTGCTGCAGTGTAGACATGGCGGCTGATCAGTGCTGCTCATAGCTCTATGGGTGTCAGGACCCTGTAATGGATAATTGCTGCAGTGTAGACATGGCTCCTGATCAGTGCTGCTCATAGCACTATGGAACTGTCAGGACCCTGTAATGGGTAATTGCTGCAGTGTAGACATGTCGGCTGATCAGTGCTGCTCACAGCACTATGGATGTCAGGACCCTGTAATGGGTAATTGCTGTAGTGTAGACATGGCGGCTGATCAGTGCTGCTCATAGCACTATGGATCTGTCAGGAACCTGTAATGGGTAATTGCTGCAGTGTACACATGCTGGCTGAACAGTGCTGCTCATAGCACTATGGATCTGTCAGGACCCTGTATTGGGTAATTGCTGCAGTGTAGACATGGCTGCTGATCATTGCTGCTCATAACATTATGGATCTGTCAGGACCCTGTATTGGGTAATTGCTGCAGTGTAGACATGGCTGCTGATCATTGCTGCTCATAACACTATGGATCTGTCAGGACCCTGTAATGGGTAATTGCTGCAGTATAGACATGGCTGCTGATCAGTGCTGCTCATAGCACTATGGATGTCAGGACCCTGTAATGGGTAATTGCTGCAGTGTAGACATGGCTGCTGATTAGTGCTGCTCATAACACTATGGATCAGTCAGGACCCTGTAATGGGTAATTGCAGTGTAGACATGGCTGTTGATCAGTGCTGATCATAGCACTATTGATCTGTCAGGTCCTTGTAATGGGTAATTGCTGCAGTGTAGACATGGCGGCTGATCAGTGCTGTTCATAGCACTATGGATCTGTCAGGTCCGTGTAATGGGTAATTGCTGCAGTGTAGACATGGCGGCTGATCAGTGCTGCTCATAGCACTATGGATCTGTCAGGACCCTGTAATGGGTAATTGCTGCAGTGTACACATGCTGGCTGATCAGTGCTGCTCATAGCACTATGGATCTGTCAGTACCCTGTAATGAGTAATTGCTGCAGTGTAGACATGGCTGCTGATCAGTGCTGCTCATAGCACTATGGATCTGTCAGGACCCTGTATTGGGTAATTGCTGCAGTGTAGACATGGCTGCTGATCAGTGCTGCTTATAGCACTATGGATCTGTCAGGACCCTGTATTGGGTAATTGCTGCAGGGTAGACATGGCTGCTGATCAGTGCTGCTCATAGCACTATGGATCTGTCAGTACCCTGTATTGGGTAATTGCTGCAGTGTAGACATGGCTGCTGATTAGTGCTGCTCATAGCACTATGGATCTGTCAGGACCCTGTATTGGGTAATTGCTACAGTGTAGACATGGCGGCTGATCAGTGCTGCTCATAGCACTATGGAACTGTCAGGACCCTGTATTGGGTAATTGCTACAGTGTAGACATGGCAGCTGATCAGTGCTGCTCATAGCACTATGTATCAGTCAGGACCCTGTAATGGGTATTTGCTGCAGTGTAGACATGGCTGCTGATCAGTGCTGCTCATGGCACTATGGATCTGTCAGGTTCCTGTAATGAGTAATTGCTACAGTGTAGACATGGCTGCTGATCAATACTGCTCATAGCACTATGGATCTGTCAGGACCCTGTAATGTGTAGTTGCTGCAGTGTAGACATGGCTGCTGATCAGTGCTGCTCATGGCACTATGGATCTGTCAGGTTCCTGTAATGAGTAATTGCTACAGTGTAGACATGGCTGCTGATCATTACTGCTCATAGCACTTTCGATCTGTCAGGTTCCTGTAATGGGTAATTGCTACAGTGTAGACATGGCTGCTGATCAGTGCTTCTCATAGCACTATGTATCTGTCAGGTCCCTGTAATGTGTAATTGCTGCAGTGTAGACATGGCTGCTGATCATTGCTGCTCATAACATTATGGATCTGTCAGGACCCTGTATTGGGTAATTGCTGCAGTGTAGACATGGCTGCTGATCATTGCTGCTCATAACACTATGGATCTGTCAGGACCCTGTAATGGGTAATTGCTGCAGTATAGACATGGCTGCTGATCAGTGCTGCTCATAGCACTATGGATGTCAGGACCCTGTAATGGGTAATTGCTGCAGTGTAGACATGGCTGCTGATTAGTGCTGCTCATAACACTATGGATCAGTCAGGACCCTGTAATGGGTAATTGCAGTGTAGACATGGCTGTTGATCAGTGCTGATCATAGCACTATTGATCTGTCAGGTCCTTGTAATGGGTAATTGCTGCAGTGTAGACATGGCGGCTGATCAGTGCTGTTCATAGCACTATGGATCTGTCAGGTCCGTGTAATGGGTAATTGCTGCAGTGTAGACATGGCGGCTGATCAGTGCTGCTCATAGCACTATGGATCTGTCAGGACCCTGTAATGGGTAATTGCTGCAGTGTACACATGCTGGCTGATCAGTGCTGCTCATAGCACTATGGATCCGTCAGTACCCTGTAATGAGTAATTGCTGCAGTGTAGACATGGCTGCTGATCAGTGCTGCTCATAGCACTATGGATCTGTCAGGACCCTGTATTGGGTAATTGCTGCAGTGTAGACATGGCTGCTGATCAGTGCTGCTTATAGCACTATGGATCTGTCAGGACCCTGTATTGGGTAATTGCTGCAGGGTAGACATGGCTGCTGATCAGTGCTGCTCATAGCACTATGGATCTGTCAGTACCCTGTATTGGGTAATTGCTGCAGTGTAGACATGGCTGCTGATTAGTGCTGCTCATAGCACTATGGATCTGTCAGGACCCTGTATTGGGTAATTGCTACAGTGTAGACATGGCGGCTGATCAGTGCTGCTCATAGCACTATGGAACTGTCAGGACCCTGTATTGGGTAATTGCTACAGTGTAGACATGGCAGCTGATCAGTGCTGCTCATAGCACTATGTATCAGTCAGGACCCTGTAATGGGTATTTGCTGCAGTGTAGACATGGCTGCTGATCAGTGCTGCTCATGGCACTATGGATCTGTCAGGTTCCTGTAATGAGTAATTGCTACAGTGTAGACATGGCTGCTGATCAATACTGCTCATAGCACTATGGATCTGTCAGGACCCTGTAATGTGTAGTTGCTGCAGTGTAGACATGGCTGCTGATCAGTGCTGCTCATGGCACTATGGATCTGTCAGGTTCCTGTAATGAGTAATTGCTACAGTGTAGACATGGCTGCTGATCATTACTGCTCATAGCACTTTCGATCTGTCAGGTTCCTGTAATGGGTAATTGCTACAGTGTAGACATGGCTGCTGATCAGTGCTTCTCATAGCACTATGTATCTGTCAGGTCCCTGTAATGTGTAATTGCTGCAGTGTAGACATGGCTGCTGATCAGTGCTGCTCATAGCACTATGGATCTGTCAGGTCCCTGTAATGTTTTATTGCTGCAGTGTAGACATGGCTGCTGATCTGTGCTGCTCATAGCATTATGGATCTGTCAGGACCCTGTAATGGGTAATTGCTACATTGTAGACATGGCTGCTGATCAGTGCTGCTCATAGCACTATGGATCTGTCAGGACCCTGTAATGGGTAATTGCTGCTGTGTATACATGGCGGCTGATCAGTGCTGTTCATAGCACTATGGATCTGTCAGGACCCTGTAATGGGTAATTGCTGCAGTGTAGACATGGCTGCTGATCAGTGCTGCTCATTGCTCTATGGATCTGTCAGGACCCTGTAATGGGTAATTGCTGCACTGTAGACATGGCGGCTGATCAGTGCTACTCATAGCACTATGGATCTGTCAGGACCCTGTAATGGGTAATTGCTACAGTGTAGACATGGCTGCTGATCAATGCTGCTCATAGAACTATGGATCTGTCGGGTCCCTGTAATGGGTAATTGCTGCAGTGTAGACATGGCGGCTGATCAGTGCTGCTCATAGCACTATGGATGTCAGGACTCTGTAATGGGTAATTGCTGCAGTGTAGACATGGCTGCTGATCACTGCTGCTCATAGCACTATGGATCTGTCAGGACCCTGTAATGGGTAATTGCTGCAGTGTAGACATGGCTGCTGATCAGTGCTGCTCATAGCACTATGCATGTCAGGACCCTGTAATGGGTAATTGCTGCAGTGTAGACATGCTGGCTGATCAGTGCTGCTCATAGCACTATGGATCTGTCAGGACCCTGTAATGAGTAATTGCTGCAGTGTAGACATGGCTGCTGATCAGTGCTGCTCATAGCACTATGGATCTGTCAGGTCCCTGTAATGGGTAATTGCTGCAGTGTAGACATGGCGGCTGATCAGTGCTGCTCATAGCTCTATGGGTGTCAGGACCCTGTAATGGATAATTGCTGCAGTGTAGACATGGCTCCTGATCAGTGCTGCTCATAGCACTATGGATCTGTCAGGACCCTGTAATGGGTAATTGCTGCAGTGTAGACATGTCGGCTGATCAGTGCTGCTCACAGCACTATGGATGTCAGGACCCTGTAATGGGTAATTGCTGCAGTGTAGACATGGCGGCTGATCAGTGCTGCTCATAGCACTATGGATCTGTCAGGAACCTGTAATGGGTAATTGCTGCAGTGTACACATGCTGGCTGAACAGTGCTGCTCATAGCACTATGGATCTGTCAGGACCCTGTATTGGGTAATTGCTGCAGTGTAGACATGGCTGCTGATCATTGCTGCTCATAACATTATGGATCTGTCAGGACCCTGTATTGGGTAATTGCTGCAGTGTAGACATGGCTGCTGATCATTGCTGCTCATAGCACTATGGATCTGTCAGGACCCTGTAATGGGTAATTGCTGCAGTATAGACATGGCTGCTGATCAGTGCTGCTCATAGCACTATGGATGTCAGGACCCTGTAATGGGTAATTGCTGCAGTGTAGACATGGCTGCTGATTAGTGCTGCTCATAACACTATGGATCAGTCAGGACCCTGTAATGGGTAATTGCAGTGTAGACATGGCTGTTGATCAGTGCTGATCATAGCACTGTTGATCTGTCAGGTCTGTGTAATGGGTAATTGCTGCAGTGTAGACATGGCGGCTGATCAGTGCTGTTCATAGCACTATGGATCTGTCAGGTCCGTGTAATGGGTAATTGCTGCAGTGTAGACATGGCGGCTGATCAGTGCTGCTCATAGCACTATGGATCTGTCAGGACCCTGTAATGGGTAATTGCTGCAGTGTACACATGCTGGCTGATCAGTGCTGCTCATAGCACTATGGATCTGTCAGTACCCTGTAATGAGTAATTGCTGCAGTGTAGACATGGCTGCGGATCAGTGCTGCTCATAGCACTATGGATCTGTCGGGACCCTGTATTGGGTAATTGCTGCAGTGTAGACATGGCTGCTGATCAGTGCTGCTTATAGCACTATGGATCTGTCAGGACCCTGTATTGGGTAATTGCTGCAGGGTAGACATGGCTGCTGATCAGTGCTGCTCATAGCACTATGGATCTGTCAGGACCCTGTATTGGGTAATTGCTGCAGTGTAGACATGGCTGCTGATTAGTGCTGCTCATAGCACTATGGATCTGTCAGGACCCTGTATTGGGTAATTGCTACAGTGTAGACATGGCGGCTGATCAGTGCTGCTCATAGCACTATGGAACTGTCAGGACCCTGTATTGGGTAATTGCTACAGTGTAGACATGGCAGCTGATCAGTGCTGCTCATAGCACTATGTATCAGTCAGGACCCTGTAATGGGTATTTGCTGCAGTGTAGACATGGCTGCTGATCAGTGCTGCTCATGGCACTATGGATCTGTCAGGTTCCTGTAATTAGTAATTGCTACAGTGTAGACATGGCTGCTGATCAATACTGCTCATAGCACTATGGATCTGTCAGGACCCTGTAATGTGTAGTTGCTGCAGTGTAGACATGGCTGCTGATCAGTGCTGCTCATGGCACTATGGATCTGTCAGGTTCCTGTAATGAGTAATTGCTACAGTGTAGACATGGCTGCTGATCAATACTGCTCATAGCACTTTCGATCTGTCAGGTTCCTGTAATGGGTAATTGCTGCAGTGTAGACATGGCTGCTGATCAGTGCTTCTCATAGCACTATGTATCTGTCAGGTCCCTGTAATGTGTAATTGCTGCAGTGTAGACATGGCTGCTGATCAGTGCTGCTCATAGCACTATGGATCTGTCAGGTCCCTGTAATGGGTAATTGCTGCAGTGTAGACATGGCTGCTGATCAGTGCTGCTCATAGCACTATGGATCTGTCAGGACCCTGTAATGGGTAATTGCTGCAGTGTATACATGGCGGCTGATCAGTGCTGTTCATAGCACTATGGATCTGTCAGGACCCTGTAATGGGTAATTGCTGCAGTGTAGACATGGCTGCTGATCAGTGCTGCTCATTGCTCTATGGATCTGTCAGGACCCTGTAATGGGTAATTGCTGCAGTGTAGACATGGCTGCTGAACAGTGCTGCTCATAGCACTATGGATCTGTCAGGTCCCTGTAATGGGTAATTGCTGCAGTGTAGACATGGCTGCTGATCAGTGCTGCTCATAGCACTATGGATCTGTCAGGACCCTGTAATAGGTAGTTGCTGCAGTGTAGACATGGCTGCTGATCAGTGCTGCTCATAGCACTATGGATCTGTCAGGTCCCTGTAATGGGTAATTGCTGCAGTATAGACATGGCTGCTGATCAGTGCTGCTCATTGCTCTATGGATCTGTCAGGACCCTGTAATGGGTAATTGCTGCAGTGTAGACATGGCTCCTGATCAGTGCTGCTCATAGCACTATGGATCTGTCAGGACCCTGTAATGGGTAATTGCTGCAGTGTAGACATGGCGGCTGATCAGTGCTGCTCACAGCACTATGGATGTCAGGACCCTGCAATGGGTAATTGCTGCAGTGTAGACATGGCGGCTGATCAGTGCTGCTCATAGCACTATGGATCTGTCAGGAACCAGTAATGGGTAATTGCTGCAGTGTACACATGCTGGCTGATCAGTGCTGCTCATAGCACTATGGATCTGTCAGGACCCTGTAATGAGTAATTGCTGCAGTGTAGACATGGCTGCTGATCAGTGCTGCTCATAGCACTATGGATCTGTCAGGTCCCTGTAATGGGTAATTGCTGCAGTGTAGACATGACGGCTGATCAGTGCTGCTCATAGCTCTATGGGTGTCAGGACCCTGTAATGGATAATTGCTGCAGTGTAGACATGGCTCCTGATCAGTGCTGCTCATAGCACTATGGATCTGTCAGGACCCTGTAATGGGTAATTGCTGCAGTGTAGAAATGTCGGCTGATCAGTGCTGCTCACAGCACTATGGATGTCAGGACCCTGTAATGGGTAATTGCTGCAGTGTAGACATGGCGGCTGATCAGTGCTGCTCATAGCACTATGGATCTGTCAGGAACCTGTAATGGGTAATTGCTGCAGTGTACACATGCTGGCTGAACAGTGCTGCTCATAACACTATGGATCAGTCAGGACCCTGTAATGGGTAATTGCAGTGTAGACATGGCTGTTGATCAGTGCTGATCATAGCACTATTGATCTGTCAGGTCCGTGTAATGGGTAATTGCTGCAGTGTAGACATGGCGGCTGATCAGTGCTGTTCATAGCACTATGGATCTGTCAGGTCCGTGTAATGGGTAATTGCTGCAGTGTAGACATGGCGGCTGATCAGTGCTGCTCATAGCACTATGGATCTGTCAGGACCCTGTAATGGGTAATTGCTGCAGTGTACACATGCTGGCTGATCAGTGCTGCTCATAGCACTATGGATCTGTCAGTACCCTGTAATGAGTAATTGCTGCAGTGTAGACATGGCTGCTGATCAGTGCTGCTCATAGCACTATGGATCTGTCAGGACCCTGTATTGGGTAATTGCTGCAGTGTAGACATGGCTGCTGATCAGTGCTGCTTATAGCACTATGGATCTGTCAGGACCCTGTATTGGGTAATTGCTGCAGGGTAGACATGGCTGCTGATCAGTGCTGCTCATAGCACTATGGATCTGTCAGGACCCTGTATTGGGTAATTGCTGCAGTGTAGACATGGCTGCTGATTAGTGCTGCTCATAGCACTATGGATCTGTCAGGACCCTGTATTGGGTAATTGCTACAGTGTAGACATGGCGGCTGATCAGTGCTGCTCATAGCACTATGGAACTGTCAGGACCCTGTATTGGGTAATTGCTACAGTGTAGACATGGCAGCTGATCAGTGCTGCTCATAGCACTATGTATCAGTCAGGACCCTGTAATGGGTATTTGCTGCAGTGTAGACATGGCTGCTGATCAGTGCTGCTCATGGCACTATGGATCTGTCAGGTTCCTGTAATGAGTAATTGCTACAGTGTAGACATGGCTGCTGATCAATACTGCTCATAGCACTATGGATCTGTCAGGACCCTGTAATGTGTAGTTGCTGCAGTGTAGACATGGCTGCTGATCAGTGCTGCTCATGGCACTATGGATCTGTCAGGTTCCTGTAATGAGTAATTGCTACAGTGTAGACATGGCTGCTGATCAATACTGCTCATAGCACTTTCGATCTGTCAGGTTCCTGTAATGGGTAATTGCTGCAGTGTAGACATGGCTGCTGATCAGTGCTTCTCATAGCACTATGTATCTGTCAGGTCCCTGTAATGTTTAATTGCTGCAGTGCAGACATGGCTGCTGATCAGTGCTGCTCATAGCACTATGGATCTGTCAGGTCTCTGTAATGTTTTATTGCTGCAGTGTAGACATGGCTGCTGATCTGTGCTGCTCATAGCATTATGGATCTGTCAGGACCCTGTAATGGGTAATTGCTACATTGTAGACATGGCTGCTGATCAGTGCTGCTCATAGCACTATGGGTCTGTCAGGACCCTGTAATGGGTAATTGCTGCAGTGTATACATGGCGGCTGATCAGTGCTGTTCATAGCACTATGGATCTGTCAGGACCCTGTAATGGGTAATTGCTGCAGTGTAGACATGGCTGCTGATCAGTGCTGCTCATTGCTCTATGGATCTGTCAGGACCCTGTAATGGGTAATTGCTGCAGTGTAGACATGGCTGCTGAACAGTGCTGCTCATAGCACTATGGATCTGTCAGGTCCCTGTAATGGGTAATTGCTACAGTGTAGACATGGCTGCTGATCAGTGCTGCTCATAGCACTATGGATCTGTCAGGACCCTGTAATAGGTAGTTGCTGCAGTGTAGACATGGCTGCTGATCAGTGCTGCTCATAGCACTATGGATCTGTCAGGTCCCTGTAATGGGTAATTGCTGCAGTGTAGACATGGCTGCTGATCAGTGCTGCTCATTGCTCTATGGATCTGTCAGGACCCTGTAATGGGTAATTGCTGCAGTGTAGACATGGCGGCAGAACAGTGCTGCTCATAGCACTATGGAGCTGTCAGGTCCCTGTAATGGGTAATTGCTGCAGTGTAGACATGGCTGCTGATCAGTGCTGCTCATAGCACTATGGATGTCAGGACCCTGTAATGGGTAATTGCTGCAGTCTAGACATGGCTGCTCATCAGTGCTTCTCATAGCACTATGGATCTGTCAGGACCCTGTAATGGGTAATTGCTGCAGTGTAGACATGGCAGCTGATCAGTGCTGCTCATAGCACTATGGATCTGTCAGGTTCCTGTAATGGGTAATTGCTGCAGTGTAGACATGGCTGCTGATCAGTGCTGCTCATAGCACTATGGATCTGTCAGGTTCCTGTAATGGGTAATTGGTGCAGTGTAGACATGGCTGCTCATCAGTGCTGCTCATAGCACTATGGATCTCTCAGGACCCTGTAATGGGTAATTGCTGCAGTGTAGACATGGCTGCTGATCAGTGCTGCTCATAGCACTATGGATGTCAGGACCCTGTAATGGGTAATTGCTGCAGTGTAGACATGGCTGCTGATCAGTGCTGCTCATAGCACTATGGATCTGTCAGGACCCTGTAATGGGTAATTGCTGCAGTGTAGACATGGCTGCTGATCAGTGTTGCTCATAGCACTATGGATCTGTCAGGACCCTGTAATAGGTAATTGCTGCAGTGTAGACATGGCTGCTGATCAGTGCTGCTCATAGCACTATGAATGTCAGGACCCTGTAATGGGTAATTGATGCAGTATAGACATGGCTGCTGATCAGTGCTGCTCATAGCACTTTGTATCTGTCAGGACCCTGTAATGGGTAATTGCTGCAGTGTAGACATGGCTGCTGATCAGTGCTGCTCATAGCACTATGGATCTGTCAGGACCCTGCAATGGGTAATTGCTGCAGTGTAGACATGGCTGCTGATCAGTGCTGCTCATAGCACTATGGATGTCAGGACCCTGTAATGGGTAATTGCTGCAGTGTAGACATGGCTGCTGATCAGTGCTGCTCATAGCACTATGCATCTGTCAGGACCTTGTAATGGGTAATTGCTGCAGTGTAGACATGGCTGCTCATCAGTGCTTCTCATAGCACTATTGATCTGTCAGGACCCTGTAATGGGTAATTGCTGCAGTGTAGACATGGCTGCTGATCAGTGCTGCTCATAGCACTATGGATCTGTCAGGACCCTGTAATGGGTAATTGCTGCAGTGTAAACATGGCTGCTGATCAGTGCTGCTCATAGCACTATGAATCTGTCAGGTCCCTGTAATGGGTAATTGCTGCAGTGTAGACATGGCTGCTGATCAGTGCTGCTCATAGCACTATGGATCTGTCAGGACCCTGTGATGGGTAATTGCTGCAGTGTAGACATGGCAGCTGATCAGTGCTGCTCATAGCACTATGGATCTGTCAGGACCCTGTATTGGGTAATTGCTGCAGTGTAGACATGGCTGCTGATCAGTGCTGCTCATAGCACTATGGATCTATCAGGACCCTGTAATGGGTAATTGCTGCAGTGTGGACATGGCTGCTGATCAGTGCTGCTCATAGCACTATGGATCTGTCAGGTCCCTGTAATGGGTAATTGCTGCAGTGTAGACATGGCTGCTGATCAGTGCTGCTCATAGCACTATGGATCTGTCAGGTCCCTGTAATGGTTAATTGCTGCAGTGTGGACATGGCTGCTGATCAGTGCTGCACATAGCACTATGGATCTGTCAGGGCCCTGTAATGGGTAATTGCTGCAGTGTAGACATGGCGGCTGATCAGTGCTGCACATAGCACTATGGATCTGTCAGGTCCCTGTAATGGGTAATTGCTGCAGTGTAGACATGGCTACTGATCAGTGCTGCTCATAGCACTATGGATCTGTCAGGACCCTGTAAAGGTTAATTGCTTCAGTGTAGACTTGGCTGCTGATCAGTGCTGCTCATAGCACTATGGATCTGTCAGGACCCTGTAATGGGTAATTGCTGCAGTGTAGACATGGCGGCTGGTCAGTGCTGCTCATAGCACTATGGATCTGTCAGGACCCTGTGATGGGTAATTGCTGCAGTGTAGATATGGCTGCTGATCAGTGCTGCACATAGCACTAAGGATCTGTCCGGTCCCTGTAATGGGTTGTTGCTGTGGTTGGAGGTACAGGCCTCTATTCTCTGGTCCTGGCATCTGTAGGAGGATCATCGCTATAACACTGGGCACCTGCTTACCAGGAATGGCTTCCTCTTCTGAGCTTACGCTATATTCCTCCTGACAAGGACCATCATAATGAAGGGCTCCTCTAATATTCCTGAGTTGTGGTGTGAGGAGATTGTCCAGGGGTTGGTGAGGAGGACACTACTTGTTTGTGTGTTCTACAATGAAATGTGGCTCATTCTTATATTTTGCCTGCAGAATCTGAATATAATGGCGACCGTGATCTACACTGACCAGGAGAACGGTGATGTTAATGCTGCGCTGTTGTCCAGAGATCGTGCACAACTATCAGGTGCCGGTAAGTGGTTTCTAAAGGTAACGGCCGATCTGGCCCCAATTCATCAAGGGGTTTAATAGATTTCTAGCAGAACTCTGACAAGTCAAAACTTTTATGCAACTTAATGATTAAAAATTGTGACCTTTTTAGCACTTTCATGCCAGGTCAGCCAGCTCTGCCAAGTGGGTGGAGCATGGACAGGGCATGGTGGAGCCGCCTGATACTCATGGAAAGTTGGGACTTACAGCACCACTCCAGCTTTTTTTGTTTGGTTTTCAGCGCTGGGATGGCTCTTTTAAATGTAGGGCCTCTGGTCATATACTCGCCCTCCGGCGTCTTCACTGTTTTTCGGCACTGTTCTGTTCCTATGGCACTATATTGTGAGCGCAGCTGACTGGCCATAAGTCAGAAGCTACGACACAAGTTCTCAATGCAACTCTATGGAAGCCAGAACAAGGCTCTCATAGACTTGTATGGGAAAGTGACCTCCGCAGCTCCATGAAACACTGGAGCAGCCAACAGGTCACTCTTCACCGGACAACGATGGGAGCAACTCTGGAAAACAAAGGCGGCAGCAAGTGAGTATGAGACCGGGCAATTGTATATAAAGCGCCACTCCAGCAATGCAGTAAAAAAAGCACCCCTCCAGTGTTTTGTTTTTTTACAAATTAATTGCGCCTCCCCACAAGTGTTAATTGGGGGTCCACCTCATAATGAACTTGGTTTCTTCTGCCCACCCATCTTTACAGAAGCAATAATCAAAGTTTTTATTCTCAATATATTGCAATCATCATATTGTATAGCACTTAAAATTTTAGAAGGCAGAAGGCGAAATGTACGTCTGAGTTGGGTTTTTTTATCCTGGGTTTGGCAATGCAATCCTACACAGGTATTATGTCTCACTGTTGTACTTCAATACATCTACATTTGGCTGTTGGGATCTATGAATGATTATTTCATTCTTAGAAGGACCCTGAGTCAGGTAACCTAATGACTAGTACATTCACAGCCATCTGGATCAAAAATCCTGTTATGTGAGGTTGTGCTGCCGCCTAGTGGCTTCCCATTCTTTTACATAACCCTCTACACCAGGGGTCCTCAAACTTTTTAAACAGATGGGCCAGTTCACGGTCCCTCAGACCATTGGAGGGCCGGAATATAGTTTTTAAAAAAAACTATGAACAAATTACTATGCACACTGCACATATCTTATTTTGTAGTTTAAAAAAACAATACAGTAACAAATACAATATTTAAAATGAAGAACAAGTAAAGTTAAATCAACCGGTATTTCAATAGGTAGGTAACTGTACCCAATAGGCAGCATAGGTCCTCAATAGGCAGGTAAATGTCCCCAATAGGCAGGTAAATGTCCCCAGTAGGCAGGTAAATATCCCCAATAGGCAGCATAGGTCCTCAATGGGCAGGTAAATGTTCCCAATAGGCAGGCTGTTTCCCCCTTATAATGCCATATGCAGACTGTTCCACCCCTTATAATGCCCCATGCAGCATGTCACCCCCCCATATAATGCCCTATGCAGCATGTCACCGCCACCATATAATGCCCCATGCAGCATGTCAACCCCCCCCCCCCATATTATGCCCCATGCAGGATGTCCCTTCCCTCCCCATATAATGCCCCATGCAGCATGTCACCCCCCATATAATGCCCCATGCAGCATGTCACTCCCCATATAATGCCCCATGCAGCATGTCACTCCCCATATAATGCCCCATGCAGCATGTCACCCCCCATATAATGCCACATGCAGCATGTCACCCCCCCATATAATGCCCTATGCAGCATGTCACCACCCATATAATGCCCCATGCAGCATGTCACCCCCCCATATAATGCCCCATGCAGCATGTCACCCCCCCATATAATGCCACATGCAGCATGTCACCCCCCCCATATAATGCCCCATGCAGGATGTCACCCCCCATATCATTCCCCATGCAGGATGTCACCCCCCCATATAATGACCTATGCCTCCATACATTAAAAAAAAAAAAAATCCAATACTCACCTCACTCCTCCTCAACTGCTGCCGCTGCTCTGGTCTGGTCTGGACTCCAGCGTCGCGGCGGCGTCGTCCCGCTCTGCTCTCCCTGTGACAGCACTCGGGAGAGTGCGGTGTAAAGACGTCACCGCGCCCTCTGACCTGAAACGTCACAGGAAGCGCACAGCAGGAAGACAGCGGATCTGTGGAGGCACGGGAAGAGGTAAGTATCCGCCTGCCGGGGCCCTGAGCAAGCGGGCGGAAGGGCGGGCAATGGCACCGCTCTCCTCTCCTCCGCCCATAGCCCGGCGGGCCGGATAAAAGTCCTCCGCGGGCCGCATGTGGCCTGCGGGCCGTAGTTTGAGGACCTCTGCTCTACACTGTCCATGTGTCCATTGCCACACACCCATTTTTGGATGTCGTTATATTTACAATGTGATTGGACATTTTTGATAATATTTATAAGCTGTATGTAGAAACAGGAGGTCAGTTTTCCTTGTATGAGTCATAAGTCACTGCAAAAGTCCCTGGCAGGGGGATGAGAGCAGCTTGGTCAGGAGGGGAATGATTTTTGCAGGGAAGAGTCTTCCTAATTCTACATAGAGCAGAGAAAAGAGAATAATTAGCCCAGTAGAAAGGTATAATGAGCAGCTGTAAGTACAGTGCTGTATAATCTGATTACAATATACTAAGAGGATAAGCTCTGATGGGAGAGGGTCTTTAAGCCTGTCATGTATTGGGTAATGAGTTGGGGTGTCAGTCTCCATCAGTGCTGGCTGAACACTGACTATCCTGCTCAGATTACTACACATGGCGCTGCTCCTCCTCCCTGTAGTATGGGCTACGCAGGACGGTGCCGAGGCTCCAGATTCTACCTGCACAGCAACAAGGTCCCAACACTTCTACCTCTATAACTTGCCTAATGCAGACGCAAACCTGCAGCCTTTCCACTGAGATCTTGTCGGCCTTCTACACTGCCATGGCTTTGTCTGCACAATGTAGCTTAAAGGGAATGTCCACTTCTTAAGCATCCTAGAAGTCTACAAGACCACCCCTGATCTCTACAATATAAGGTCGGTGTTCCTCTAACCCCCTGCCTTATTTGGCAAATGGGTTCAGTTTTCTATAGAAGTGGCAGAATTTAACCTCTTCCTGACCATGTTATTTCCCATCTCTGCATTTTTCTTACTCTTCTAAGAGCAGTATCTTTATTTTTCTGTCAGTACAGCCATATGAGGGTTTTTGTTTTTATGCCGTTCACTGATCAGGTAAATTATTTTTATATTTTGATTGGACTTTTACAGAAGTAACGCCCATATGTTTTATTTTAAAATGGGTCATAGAGGGGCAGGGGTGATTTGAATGTTCAGATTCTACTTTTTCCTTTTTGTCCCCTTAGGGGACTTGAACATGCAATTATCTGATTTCTTGTGTTATGTACAGCAATACTGCAGTATATAGCCAGCATTCACAGATCTGTCATGACAGGCATGGGTCTTTTCAGCAGACTCCTTCCTGACAGTGATGGCATCCCACGATCGTGTTACAGGGGCACAGATGGGCACATGGCATGACTCCCTTCTCAGTTCGCTGGTAATGCCACTGTCCATCTCTAACAGGTGGAGCTCTGGCCTACATGTGGCTATTAAAGGCAGATGATGGCTAAATATCACAGCCATCATCTTCCAGGCGTGAAGTCACATCTGGCATATGATGTAACGGCAAATCATGTTGGTAAGAGGTTAAAGTGCCACTCCAGTGGGGTTTTGTCACGTGAAATCCTTTTAGTGTAGAAATGACGTAGTCCTTTTGGGCATGAGGGCTGGGTGCTGGGATTACTAGTACACCTGACATCCAGGTGGGCATAATTCTGTTCCTTGTGTATTGGAAGACTTTTGCCTCTGCAGCTTTGGTGTTGGCAATCTTTCACTTTCATGCCCATTGATGGTCCACATGGTTGGCTCAGGAACCGTCCTCACATGATCTAGATTTCCCTAAAGGAAAGTCGCTGTGTGGGGGAAAAATGGGGGAGTCTGTGATGCACCTTATGCCACGGCGCCTCGTGTGCTAAGGCGTGTTAGGTTGCATGAGGCTAAATATCCGGCTCTTCATGTTACGGCTGTTGGTATCCATTTAATTAAGGGGGGAGGGGATGTTAAATGAGGGAGTGATGGCGGTAAAAGAACAAAATCTACTTTGATTAATACAGACTGTGTATTAGTACAATGTTATAATGTTGATGGTCAGACGCAGGAGTGGGTACAGAGGGGGGCATGTGACAGTTCATTTTCAATCGTTAAAATATGGTTAAGCAGGTTAATGTAGTATCCTGGAATATTAGAGGTATGGGAGATCACAACTAAAGATTTACAGGAGACGGATTGCGATACGGGGGCCGCTGTGGCACTGAGCAAGCTTTGGAGGGGGCCGGCCTATCATTCTACACATAGTACTTATTCTAGGGGGGTTAGTAGATTGATTCATCCGAATTTACCCTTTGAATGTGAAGGAAGTATTTGTGACAGGGAGGGAAGGTATGTATGTCTAGTGTGCAGAGTGGCTGGGCTTAGAACTTGTCTAATTGCTCTGTATGTTCCTCCACCTTTCTCTATACAGACTGTGCGCCAGCTATTCCCGTGGATAACGGAATTTGCTACCATACCCCTGTTAGTCATCGGTGATTTTAATATGTACCTACACGCTGAGCTTGATAAGTATAGGGGTAATGTTGGGGGAGGGGCTGCTCAAGAGACGTCGTTGGCAAGTGTCTTGCAGGAAATTAGCTTGGTAGATGTGTGGCGGGCTCGATTCCCAAATGTTAAGCAGTATTCGTGTTACTCGCCATCCTATTCCTCTGTCCAGAATTGACCTGGCTCTGGGAAATAGTCATCTAGTCCCTCTAGTTACTAAAGTAGAATACTGCACGAGATTGTTATCTGATCATTCACCATTATTGGTTGTTTTGGGGGTCGATCCTGGCACCATAAACAGAAGGGCACTGTGGAGGTTTAACCCCTACTGGCTGGATGTATTTGGGGAACAGATGGACTTAGCAGGTAAATTGGATCGTTTCTTTAAAGACAACATAGGCTCTGCCCCTTTAAATACGGTATGGGAAGCCATGAAGGCATTTTTACCGGGGATCCTGATTAAGGAAATTTCCATGATCAAATCCAAAAACAGGGCCCGTCTTCAGGAGCTGCGGAGGGAAGTAGACATATTGGAACAGAGGTATGTTGGGTCCCCAAGCATAGAGAATAGGGAACACTGGACACGGGCACAGGCTACACTAAATGATCATATATTGAAACAAGCGGAGCATAAACGGTTCTTTCTTAAACAGCAATTTTATGTGGAGGGAGAGAGTACAGGGCACTTGCTGGCCACCATAGCCAAGGCCCAGACTGGGGCTCCTATGATTGCACCTATCAGGGATACTAAGGGTGCGGTAACTACTGATTCAATGGAAGTTTTACAGACAATTATACTCCTCCAAACTGACTAAGGCGCAAAGGGACATAGATCTCTATCTTCATGATATGCAAATACCATGTCTGACAGATGGCCAGAGAGAGCAACTAGATGCACCAATTACACTGGAGGAGATGCAGGAAGCTTTAAAAGATTTTCAAAATAACAAGGCCCCTGGTACTGATGGGATCCTCGCGGAAATTTATAAGGAAGCTGGGGGGGTTTTGCTTCCCAGGTTACTGGAAGGGCTTAAGGGGGCGAGGGAGGGGGGGGCTTTGCCGACTTCAATGAGGGAGGCTAGCATAGTTCTTTTGACAAAACCTGGAAAGGATGCATTAAACCCTGAATCATATAGGCCAATATCCTTACTCTCGGTAGATGTAAAAATTTTAGCTAAGGTCTTGGCTACCAGACTGGTGGCGGTTATCACACATTTGGTTGCAGAAGACCAGACTGCCAAGTCGACGGCAATTAATTCTTAATCTGCAAATGCAGTCACAAAATGCGGGTGGTAGGGCAGTGCTATCACTTGATGCCGCTAAGGCTTTTGATAGTGTCGAATGGGAGTATTTATGGGCTGTTTTGAGAAAGATGGGGTTTGGTACTGGATTTCGGGCCTGGCCGCGGCTTCTGTATAACAATCCAGTAGCTCAGATTCGAATTAATGGCAATCTTTCTGGTAGCATTGAAATGGGCAGAGGCACGCGTCAGGGCTGCCCGTTGTCTCCCTTACTGTTCGACCTGGCTATGGAGCAGTTGGCTGTTAAGCTTCGCTCCAGCAGCGAAATACAGGGGTTCCGCTATAAAACACTGGAGGAGCGGGTAGCCCTATATGCCGACGACCTTCTGTTGTTTTTGGGCGTCCGGACTGTATGATATTTCAAACTCGGCCGGTGGTGGCAGAGAGAATTAATAATTGGGCTATCTTGAAGCTGACAATGACCGTACGGAGGGCGTTAAACACGAATTCAAGGCTGTGGAACCCAGGGTGTTGCGTCATACACTCACTGGTTGCTTACCGATACCAACGTAAAGAGTAGTCTGGATCGCGTGCTCACGACTCCGAACAGCATGACGGCACGGTGAGATATTGCGTGATCTCCCCGGTGTCGTCCCTCTGTGTGTGTTGGAATTCCTGACAGTTATCAAATTCTGTGTCGTACCTCTGGGTTCAAAATGTTCACTGTACCCCTTGATAAAATCCTTGAGGGGTGTAGTTTCCAAAATGGTGTCACTGGTGGGCGGTTTCCACTGTTTGGGAAGCCTCTGATGCACCTAAATGCGACACAGCGTCCACTAATTATTCAACCAAATTTTACATTCAAAAAGTCAAATAGCGCTCCTTCCCTTCTGTGCCCAAGCAGTGGTTTTCCCCCACATATGGGGTATCGGCGTGCTCAGGAGAAATTGCACAACAAATTTTGGGGTCTATTTTTTTTCCTGTTATCCTTGCGAAAAAAAAAAAAAAATAAAAATGTGTACAATTTTTGTGAAAAAAAGTTAAATGTTAATTGTTCCATATTCCAAAAATTCCTATGAAGCACCTGAAGGGTTAATAAACTTCTTGAATGTGGTGTTAAGCACTTTGAGGGGTGCATTTTTTAGAATGGTGTCACTTTTGGGCATTTTCTGTCATAAAGGCCTCTTAAAGTCACTTCAAATGTGATGTGGTCTCGAAAAAAAAAAAAAATGGTTTTGTAAATTTTGTTGGAAAAATGAGAAATCGCTGGTCACCTTTTAACCCTTATAACTTCCTAACCAGCACAATTTCGGAACCAAAATATTTTTGATGTAAAGTAGACATGTGAGAAATGTTATTTATTAACTACTTTTGTGTGACATATCTCTCTGAGTTAAGGGCATGAAAATTCAAAGTTTGAAACTTGCAAAATTTTCGCCAAATTTCTGATTTTTTTTTCTCTTTTTTTCACAAAAAAAGCCAGTCATATCAAATTTTACCAGTATCATGAAGTACGAGATGTCACGAAAAAACAATTTCAATCAGTGGGATCCGTTGAAGCGTTCCAGAGGTATTACCTTAAAGTGGCCTGGTCATTAATGTGCAAACAACCTTGGGGGTAAAGGTGTTAATGTGGACTTGCACACTGAGTCCACACCTTTCCTTGCACATGATGGCTGATCTAATCAGTCATCATGTGCCTTAACAGTCATGAGTGGAGCAGTTTATCCACTTGCAGCTATTAACTGGTTAAATGTCTGTCAATCACTGATGGCAGGATTTAACACGTGCTGGCAGAAATTGCATCATTGGTCTCCCTGTCACGTGATTATGGGGTGCTGATGGTTTGTTATGACAACTGAGGGTCTGCAAACCCCCCCCCCCCCTCCATGCCAGTCATTACAATCCTCCTGTGAACACCAGCCCGTAGCCGGCGTACAGTATATAGCAGATCGTGACTTCTGCTATACATGGCACAGGCGATCAGACGATCCCAGCTTCAAGTCCCTTAAGGGGACTATTAAGTCGATGTGTTCTATTTTTCATACTTTTAAAACCTACGTTTAAACCCTCTTCCTTTTGCTCCATTAAAAACCATTTGAAAAAGTGCACATTTGGTATCAGCGTTCAGAAATGTCCTATTTATCTAAATATAAAAACAAGTAATCTGAGGGAAAAACTAACAAACCCTATACATGTTTGGTATCTGTGTACTCATACTGACCTGGAGAATAATATAACAAGGTCAGTTTTACCATATAGTGAACATGGGGTAAAAAAAAGCCCTCATATGACTATGGGGACAGAAAAATTAAAGGGTTATGGCTCTTGTAATAAGGGGAGGGAAAAACAAAAGCAGAAAATCACAAGGTCATGAAGGGGTTACATAGTAAACACTTTTCTAAATACCTTTTTGCTTGGTCTACTGCACTCAGGATTCCAAGATGGCGGCTGCCATCAATTACAACCTGTCCTAGATCTGAGGACACGCGCTCTGAGTAGGAAAGGCTGTCAGGCACAAGACCAAGGGCAGAGCAGCGGCATTATGATCGCACATGCCCCCGTTCAGTCAGCCTGACCGTTTTACTGTGTCGGTCCTACTTCGTGTCCTGGCAGTTGCCATGTTTAAAATCCTGAGTGTGCAGTAGATAAAGCAAACCTCTGCTAAATGAAGGTATTCAGAAATAGGAATAGTTTGTAAATGTTTTATTACATTTCTTGGAGAACCCTTTTAAGCTTTTCACACACAATCTTGCAGACTAATCCTGCAAACAGGCTGCCAAGCAAGGAGCAAAACGCTCAATGGGGTGAAATGATCTGAGCAGCACAAAAGTCATTTTCAGCAGTGCGTCATCCTGTGTGATCAGTAAGTATCCCAACACAAATGATGCCGTCCACTATAATACGCCCTTCCGAATAGATCTACCCGAAAGAAAGAAAGGGGAGCAGAGAGATGCGTCTAAGGATTAATCCAAATAAAATCAGATTCTTTATTGAAACATTAGCAATATAAAATTGATATAAAGGAGAAGTGACAGAGTGCCACACCACCACAGGTATACAGGTTCCCACAAGCAGCAAACAATAATTATAGGACAGCGATCCAATGGTAGAACAGCCCCAAATTCATGCACTCCTCACTCAGTAATCAGGGCATAAACCGCTCCAACAAATAGAGAAAATACAGAGGTATAAAAGGCAGGCCAATCAGTATCAGACGGTATGAACTATGCTTCAAGTTAGAAAAAGGTAATTTTTATATATAGACCATCAGATATACGATTAGACCTATCACCTAAATGTAAACATATATAACCTGATGAAACAGCTATAGTATCAAGAGGGACAAAAGGAATGATTTCATAAATCCAGTAAAGATGACAAGTAATTCTCAGGGGAAACAAAATACATACATAGTGTGTAATCATATACAACCTGGTGGCGGGATGTAGGTACCCCCTGAGGAAACCGACGCAAAACGCGCGTTGGGGTAACGTACATCCCACCACCAGGTTGCACAATAATTCTGCTATGTTTAACTGTTCAAGCAAAGTGGATGTGATTTCATGAGACGTGCGCCCGCTATTAGAATTCAACAAATAGTATTTTATGTTATTTATAACTTAGTATTTATCTATATTCCTGTCTCTTCACCTGTTTTTGCAAGTGTTCTTCCTTTCCCATTTCTTTCTTTGCTTTTCCCATACCTTTTCTTCCCCTCCTACCTTTTTAAATGTTTTATATATAAGGTATCTTATATGTATATCGTAACTCCTTTCTCTTGCTTATCTTGTCCATACCAATCTTTTCCATTTTCCCTCTATCCCTTTAATTTTTTCTTTTTCCTTAATTTTCTTTAATAAACTATATTTTTCCTTCCCCCTTCTCACCCTTAACCCTTTATTTTGCCTATATATTTCATCCCTTTAAATTTTGCTTTTATTTTGTTCTTGTTTGCTTCTATATAACTGTGTATTTATAATATTTATCCCCTCCTTTTTCTTTACCCCATTTATGTAAAAAATCCTTAATAAAAACTACTTTACCAAAAAAGGCGCTCACTGTGCACCCAAGGACGCTGCTGCGGTTTTGGTGCTTTTTTTTCTCTAGATGCTTCTATGTGGAGCCTAAAAAAAAAGGCAGATACCATATTAAGTGCAGAATCAGTTTTTCTATACTATTAAAAGCACATTAAAAAAAGCGGCTTCACACCTGCACCAAAAATGCATCAAATAAGGGGGAGAAGATTGTTATTGCGTAGTTTGGTGTGGACATCTGCTGAAAACAAAAAACACAGTATTTCTGCAACGTGTGAACTCGCCCTTACAGAAACAAAAAAAGTCATATGTCATGTAGTGAAGCTACATAAAGATGAGAAAGTTCTGGCGGCTCCGACTGTGAATGAAGGAACAAAAAATAATTCACAGGTCCCAACTAGAGAGGAGCAGGACGCACAGATGACGTTGCGCTGCCCCGGGTGATCAAAAGCCGCCGGGGACACCGGAAGATAAGAGACTCGCGGCCTCCTGTCCAGCCACCCAGTACCACTCATCTGGACGCTGGACCAGAGACCCGTGAATTGATCCGCTCATCTCTAGTCCCAACCATCCCGGACACAGCAGCCAGTCCCAGATTTGGGTCTTCGCCCTGCAGTCTCAAGCGTCTGCTGAGTCCCTCACTGCCAGAGCCCCTCTGACAACTCTTCCTGCCGGGGGATAAAGATAATGGTAAATGGCTGTGGATTGGGGTGTGGCCAGGGGCCAAAAATTGCCGTGGCGTGCCACATGATGTGTCCCTCTTTCGGTTATTCAAAAGTTGGGAGGTATGGTAACGTCATCTCTTAACCATTTAACATAATGTAAGTGTTGTATCTAATCTACGGTGGTGTACCGACTATTATAACAATGTAGCAAACCCTATTCCTAGTGTCAGAAAACCTGGATAACGTGTTACTTATTCAGTGTAACAGGCTCTAAGTGAAGATGGTCTTTAATGTGCCTTTTTGGCTTGCACCACCCATGGTATCACCACTGTGTGTGTAATGTATACTTCGCAGATACAGAGGATTATAATGTAAAAGTCAGTTTATTTGAGATAAACTTGAGTCAAACTGGCGTTCAGCAGATTAATCTGAATAATCTGTAATTGTTTTTGCTATGTATACCCCTTTCACATCATGGAATAAATGGCGCTATAATAAATAAGAATAATTAATGTGCTGTAATATATTTCTGGGATCGTTTCACAGAAACCAGCCTGAGTGGTCTGGTGGCTTTTGGGCAGCTGATCTGCTCTCAGGATGTCCCCAGGGCAGGCTGTGGAGTCTACGGAAGCTGCAGCAACAAGCGGCTGACCAGAGGTTCCTTTTGAAATAACATGAAGGGGCTGATTAATGGAAATCAATGAGTCTACAGTCATATTCTGTTCCTCTAAGATCTAGATATTAACATGTAGTTTAATAATAGGTGGCATTGTGGAGAAATCCAGGTCTTTGTACCGCTGCCTGCAGGTAGTAACGGTTTAAGGGGCTGGAGCGATTGCCAGTTGATGAGAGAATCCTAGGAAATTCTGTAGTCACCGTGCCTTCATGGCACTGCACCAGAGCACAGCTTGGCATACTAAGTGGTGACGAGCCGCCTGAGGCCTGTGCCTACTTTCCTTTGGTGGCCCCTGTAATATCAGCACTTAGTATCTGATTCATCAGGACTTAAGCCTGGTTTAGAAGTTATTCCAAAATGTTGCAACACTTGGAATTTCCTTGCTAATTCTGGCCAGATATGCCAAAGTGAGCAGAGGAAGGGCGGGACGGGGCATGTGGAAGCCCACGCGACAGATTCTTTAAAAATTCACTTTTGTGGCATAACCTTACACCAGAAATGTCCTCCAGCCCCGCACACCAGTAAGATGTTCCATCATTATGTGGCATGCATCTCTTAACGAATTAGGTGCATTTACTCCTGCTCACCCATCATTAAGACTTGTGAACACAACGCCAGGCTTAATGAATGGGGCCCTTAATGTACTGGGGGTGGGGGGTTAATGGGAAGAATACTGTTAGAGTAGAATGGAGCAGCACTGGAACAAGAAAAATGTGCATTATTATCTTGTAAAATGTTTCCTTTTATTGGACATCATAGGATCGATGGCTGGTATAATGGGGCATTATGACTTAGGGCAATGTGGCTGCAATGAAACAATATGGCTGTGGGCACTATAAGCGTTATTTTGAGGCACTATTAGGTCTATTCTTCAAACAGTTTCTAGAGTAAAAATACTTGAACTGTCATAAGATTTTTGTGCACTTTTGATGTTATTGCGCCAGCCCAGCCCAGCCCAGCTTCGCCAACTTATTGATATGTATGGGAAATAACGACCGTGACATACAGTTGCACCAAATTCATTCACCCCTGAGCCTGTTTTCACCTTGCTGACCAGTGTCACTTTATGTTTTAATAATTCTGGAACTCTTCAACCAATCCCAGTTATTCTGAGATTGTTTCTCCGTGACACATTGTAATTTATGTTAGTCATAAATTTAGGTCCAAAGTTTTTTTTGCATTTGTTAGTGAAAATATCGGAATTTTCTCGAAAATGTAGAAAATTTTGCAATTTTCACACTTTCAATTTTTATATCCTTAAAGCAGTTAGTCATGCTGTACAAAATAATTTCTAAATAACATTTCCCATGTATCTACTTTACATCTGCATCATGTTTTATTTTTTTTTTTTTAAGAAGTTAGAAGGGTTAAAAGTTTATCAGCAATTTCTAATTTTTCCAACAAAATTTACAAAACTTTTTTTTAGGGACCACATCAGGTTTGATGTGACCTTAAAGGGCCTCTAACACAGAAAATGCTCAAAAGCGACATCTTTTTAAAAAATGCATCACTCAAAGCGCTCAAAACCACATTCAAGAAGTTTATTAACCCTTCAGATGCTTCAGAGGAATTAAAGAAACGTGGAAGTAAAAAACGAACATTTTAATTTTTCCCACAAAAAAATGTTCATTTATCCCCAAATTTTACATTTTTACAAGGGTAATAGGAGAAAATAAACCGTTCATTTTTTCTGTAATTTCTCATGAATACGCCGACAACCCATATGTGGTGGACAACTACTGTTTAGGTGCATGGCAGTGCTCGGAAAAGAAGGCGCTCCATTTGACTTTTGTAGTGCAAAATTGGCTGGAATAGATAATTCACACCATGTCGCGAGTGCAGAGCCCCTGATGTGTCTAAACAGTCGAAACCCCCCCACAAGTGACCCTATTTTGGAAACTACACCCCTCAAATAATTTATCTAGAGGTGTGGTGAGCAGCTTGAACCCACAGGTATTTCCAGGTACTTCACAGAATTTTATAACGATCCGTGTAAATGAAAAATTACATTTTTCCAACAAACATGTTCCTTTTGCCCCAAATTTTTCATTTTCACAAGATTAACAAGAGAAAATGGACCATACAATTTGTTGTGCAATTTTTCCTGAGTACCCCATGTGTGGTGGAAAAATACTGTTTGCGTGCATGGCAGAGCTTGGAAGGGAAGGAGCGCCAATTGAATTTTGTCTGGAACAGATTGTGGATGCCATGTCACATTTAAAAGCCACTGACATGCCAAAACAGCAGAAACCCCATTTTGGAAACTATACCTCTTGAGGAATTCATCTAGTGGTCTCGTGTGCATTTTTAACCCTCGAGCCTCAGAATTGTATAACTTTGGGCTGAGTCAATGGAAAATTACCATTTTTTCCTCTAAAATGTTACTTTGGCCTCAAGTTTTCAATTTTCAAAAGGCATAATAGGAGAAAATGGACCATCAGGGTTTCCATCTAAATCTCCAAATGATGATTCAGATGAAACCACGAGTGATCCATTCACTATAATGAGGCAGCAGAGATATTCTGGACTCCATCTGGTCTCTGTTCAGTGTTGTTCTTCTTTTCAGAAGTGCACAAAACTGTTGTCAACCGCACTTTTATGCACGCCTAAAAAGACGGACACCGCCGGATCATAGGCCAGACAGAGTCCACAGTGCCACCATCTGCCTCATTATAGGGAATCTTCCCCCCAGGGGTTCTGTCTGAATCGTGTATTTCAGAGATTTACACGTAAACCCCATTGTAAGCGCTCAGTGCAGAATAAATGTGCGCCGAGCATTTCTGCGATTTTTGGGAGGCTAAATGAACAAATCAACAGCAGGTGAAGAATTTGTTTTATTTATTTTTTACTCCGTTCCTCGTGTGGTATAAGTGATTAGACAACTTTACTCTCTGGGTCGGTGCAATTGCAGCGATTACAGCAATCGCTTCATGTTTGGCAGCTGTCACACACTAAAAGATGCTTTTTTTTTTGAGAACTATAATTTTTCTACATTTCTGCCAACAGTCATGTGAGGGCTTATTTTTTGCGGGATGAGTTGGCGTTTTCATTGGTACCATTTTTGGACACATGACATTTCTTGATTGCTTTCTTTTACAATTTTTGGGAGGTAGAATGAACAAAAACAGAAATTGTTAACTATTGTGACAGAATAGATGAGGTTGTTCCAGACGCGGCAATATGTTAACTTTTTTGTTTATTTTTGTTTTTACATAAAAATATGTATTTATGGGTATAATTTTTTTTATTCCTTTTTCATTATTTTGTGATTTTTAAATAAAATATTTTTACTATTTTTTTATTCTTTTTTTTTTCTTAGTTCCTCTATGGGACTTTAACTTTTAGCAGTCTGATCACTGGTATAATGCATTGCAATGCACTACCATTGCAATGCTTTATACCTGTTTGAGAAAAACATGCGTATGTGTCTTTTTATATAATGTATGTAAACTTCTGGTTTCAACTGTATGTCCGTAGGAGAGGAAAGTGAAGCCAGTGCTGACTGTCACGCCAAAGATGGCTGCCCTCCTATTATATAAATCTCACTATAACTCCACCACCAGCCTATCACATTCCTAGTTCCACATCCAACCTCCATATCAAACCCAGTAATAAATCCTTGTCATGACCTCAATAAACCCAGCCTTTTTGAGGCCTAGTTCTGTACGGCCATTAATAATGCACTGGTGTAAATAATATGTGTGAGGTAAATTGTGTGGAAAACCGGATTGTAATCAAGCTATGATTTCTTCAATTGGACTGCAATGTCCTGGACCATACGACTTGTACCAGTCATGTGACTTATGCTGCCCCAGGACTACAGCCATATTGGCCAAAGCTGTGATATCACAGAGGCACATACCAGCATGTGGAAGCATGGCGACATAGCGATGACATCACAATGGCAGGTGCCGGAATGTGGAATCTATGACAGCGATGACATCACAATAGATGCCAGCTTGTGGAATCTTCATGACATAGTGATGACATCACAATGGCAGGTGACTACATAAACAGGAGCGCAGCTCAGGTGCTTTGCACTCGCTCACTGCAGGTGAGAGGAGACACACGGGAGCTCACAAACCACAAGGAAGGCAAGAAGAATCAACTGGAGAATAGGGACAGGAGAAGCCAAGAAGAACAGAATAACCCGCTTCTTAGGCTTCACTGAGCCATGACACGACTGACAGGATGGAAGCGGAGGAGGAGACCCAGGACCCAGTCACATCCACCTGACTGATGAGAAAGGTGAGAAATTATGTAGATTATGTAGCAGCATTACAACTATTCTCGTTACCCATAGCAACCAGTCAGAGCTCAGCTTTTATTAAAGGGGTATTCTCATCTCCAAGATCCTCTCCCAATATGGAGTAGGTGTAATAATATTAGCAAATACATCCGATTAGAAATGTAGAATAGTTTTTCTGATTCACTATGTCTCTTTCCTCATGTGCAGGCATTGCAGGACTTTAGCTATCCATGGTTACGACCAATGATATAGCAATAGTTAATTAGCTAGTTGCTAGTGGTCGTAACCATGGATACCTAAGGTCCTGCAATGCCTGCACACGAGGAAAGAGACATAGTGAATCAGAAAAACTATTCTACATTTCTAATTGGAGGCATTTGCTAATATTATTATTATTACTACACCTACTACATATTGGGATAGGATCTTGGAGATGGGAATACCCTTTTAATCTCTGATTGCTATGGGTAACTAGGAGAGTTTTTTGTTGCTCAGCTTTGATAAGGGATGACAGTTTTTACTAGACTAAGTGGATATCATTGGTGCAACCAGTGCAGCTGCACAGGGGGCTAATAGGTTAGGGGGCCACTCACCTTCATAGAATCATAGAATGGTAGAGTTGGAGGGACCTCCTGGGTCATCTGGTCCAACCCCCTGCTCAAAGCAGGATTCACTAAATCATCTCAGACAGATGTCTGTCCAGCCTCTGTTTGAAGACGTCCATTGAAGGGGAACTCACCACCTCTCGTGGCAGCCTGTTCCACTCAATCACCCTAACTGTCAAAAAGTTTTTTCTAATATCTAATCTGTGTCTCCTCCCATTTAGTTTCATCCCATTGCTTCTAGTCTTTCCTTGTGCAAATGAGAATAAAGATGATCCTTCTACAATGTGACAGCCCTTGACATATTTGTAGACAGCTATTAAGTCTCCTCTCAGTCTTCTTTTTTGCAAGCTAAACATTCCCAAATCCTGCAACCGTTCCTCATAGGACATAGTTTGAAGACCAGTCACCATTCTGGTCGCTCTTCTCTGAACTTGCTCCAGTTTGTCTATGTCTTTTTTAAAATGTGGTGCCCAAAACTGTACACAGTATTCCAGATGAGGTCTGACCAAAGAGGAGTAAAGACCGATAATGACTTCACGTGATCTAGACTGTATGCTTCTGTTAATACATCCCAGAATTGTATTTGCCTTTTTTGCTGCTGCATCACACTGTTGACTCATGTTCAGTCTATGATCTATTAGTATACCTAAGTCTTTTTCACATGTACTGTTGCTTAGCTCTATTCATCCCATTCTGTATATGCTTTTTTCATTTTTATTGCCCAGATGTAGTACTTTGCATTTTTCCCTGTTAAAAACCATTCTGTTGTTTGCTGCCCACTGCTCCAGTTTATTTAGGTCTTTTTGAATCCTCTCTCTCTCTTCTCTAGTATTAGCTATCCCTCCTAGCTTTGTGTCATCAGCAAATTTAATCAGTTTACCCTCAATTCCTTCATCTAAATCATTGATAAAGATGTTGAACAATACAGGTCCCAGGACGGATCCCTGTGGTACCCCACTTGAGACATTCATCCAGCTGGATGTGAAGCCATTTACAACCACCCTTTGAGTCCGATCACTAAGCCAGTTATGAATCCACCTAACAGTTGCCTGGTCCATTGCATACTTGGTCATTTTTTCAATAAGGATGGTGTGAGATACTTTGTCAAATGCTTTGCTGAAGTCAAGATATACTATATCTACAGCATTTCCCTGATCCACCCAGTCAGTGATTCTGTCATAGAAGGAAATTAAGTTAGTCTGACATGACTTGTTAGTTACAAACCCATGCTGACTCTGGTTAATCACTTCATTCTTATCCATGTACTTACATACATGTTGTTTAATAATTTGTTCAAAGATCTTTCCTGGTATAGAAGTCAGACTCACCGGCCTATAGTTCCCTGGGTCCACTTTCTTCCCCTTTTTGAAGATAGGAACAACATTTGCTCTTCTCCAGTCTTCTGGGACTTCTCCTGTTCTCCAAGAATTTTCAAAGATTATGGAGAGTGGTTCTAAAATTTCTTCTACGATCTCCTTCAGTACTCTGGGGTGTAATTCATCTGGACCTGGAGACTTGAACTCATTTATGTTAGCTAAATATTCCCTCACAATCTTTCTGTTTACAGATAACTTGGATTCCTCTATTCCTTTAAAAGGACAGTGAAGATCAGTTGATGTTACATTTTCTTTCTGAGAGAAAACAGATGCAAAATAGGAATTAAAAAGTTCGGCCTTCTCAACATCCTCTCTTACCATTTCTCCATTTTCATCCTGTAAAAATCCTATAGCATCTTTGACTTTTCTTTTACTTTTGACATACCCCCAAAAATTCTTTTTTATTGCTTTTGACATATCTTGCAAGCCTTAATTCATTGTCAGCTTTAGCTAACCTGATACGTGCCCTACAGGATCTGCAGACTGCATTATAATCTTCTTTAGATATGCCTCCCTCTTTCCATTTAATAAACATTTCTTTCTTTCTTTTTAGCATGTGTTTAAGTTCTGTGTTCATCCATCCTGGTTTCCTTAAATGCTTCCCATTCTTCCTACTTTTCGGGATTGTTAACGATTGTGCTTTGAGAATCTCATTTTTAAAAATTTCCCATCCTTCCTGGACATTTTTGTCCTTAAGGACATCCAGCCATTGGATCCCTCCTATTCTCTTTCTGAGTCTCTTAAAATCTGCCTTTCTAAAATCTAACCTTGAAGTTTGAGTCTTCACATATCTTCCTCCTCTAGTTATCCAAAATTCTATAATAGCATGATCGCTGCCTCCTAGGGTCCCAGCCACCTTTACCTCCTCAACCATTTCGTCCCTGTTTATAAGGATTAGATCCAAAGTAGCAGATCCCCTTGTTTTCTCCCCTACCTTTTGGAAGATAAAGTTGTCAGCAAGAGAGGATTTTGTTAATTCTGTGTATTGCTGTAGCAGTGCTGTCCACGTATATATTGATGCCGTGAGGCAGGGGAGTACGTAGAAATCAGGATGCCCCATAGCAGAAGTTATAGTTGGGGCCTCCCCCTTCAAAGAAAAAAAAATGATATATGTCGGGGTCACAGAAGAGCATATCTCAATTTTCTAGCCTTTACATAGTAATTTTCCTCCTGCTGAAGTCCTCGATTCCTCTCTCATTGCCACCATAAAGTATGATGCCAACAGAAGTGCCCCCCCAAATACAGTATGATACCCCCATGGTGAATTCCTCCACCTTAGCCTCCACATGTACAGTAGGGTCATCAAACTGTGCCCCCCCCCCCTCAACTCCCAAGGCAAAGTAATGTGACCACAACACAGTGTGATCCCCCAACTGTGCCCCCGACACAGCCCTCTATGCAGTGTAATGGGCCTACATACAGTATAATGGCCCCACACTGTATAATAGTCCGCACTAGCCCTCCAAACAGTATAATGGACCCCACATAGGTCAAAGAGTAATATTCAGCTCACCCTTGAAGGATTCTCAGCGTGTTCCATATAACGAAGCACAGGATCCAGTCTCTGGCAGATGTAGAAGCAAGGTGAACGAATTGAAGTGAAGATCCAAATCCAGTATAAAAAAAAGTCTTTATTAGAACGATTGAAACAATGACATTGTTGTGACACATCATTTAGGTGTAGTTGATTGAAAATATTGTTTCCCCGTCATTTTCTGTGGCCAAATATTTTCTTATTGATAAAGCTATATGATGAATTATTTTGTGTGAGTTAAACTTATGTTTTTATTGACAACAATTTGGAGAACACAAAAGATTTTGATTGTTTTTTAACTCATTGTTTAGGAGGAGGTATGGCAACTAAAATACGATCATTAAAGAGGTAAATGCTTCTTGTGGCGCTTATATTATGGGTTCAATAATTTAACATTTTTATATAGAGAATTGTTTATATGCTACTTCTGCGTCTTAAATTTTTATACCTTTAAAAACTGACAGGTCATCGGATCCGGGCTCGTTTGCCCACCTAACAATAGGTCATCGGATCGGGGCGCATATGCCCACTGGTCAACAGGTCATCGGATCCAGTCCCGTTTTCCCATCTGAAAACAGGTCGTCGGATCGGGGCCGATCTGTCCACCGGACAACAGGTCGTCGGATCCGGGCCCGTCTGCCCACTGGACAACAGGTCATCGGATCGGGAACCATCTGCCCACTGGACAACAGGTCATCGGATCGGGACCCATCTGCTCACCGGACAATAGGTCATCGAATCCGGGCCCGTTAGCCCACCTGACAATAGGTCATCGGATTGAGGCTCATACGCCCACTGGACAACAGGTCATCGGATCCAGTCCCGTTTTCCCACCTGAAAACAGGTCATCGGATCGGAGCCCATCTGTCCACCGGACAACAGGTCATCGGAACCGGGCCCGTCTGCCCACCGGACAACAGGTCATCGGATCGGGGCCCGTCTCCCCACCGGACAATAGGCCATCGGTTCCAGTCCCGTTTAACCACTGGAAAACAGGTCATCGGATCGGGGCCCATCTGTCCACGTGACAACAGGTCATCGGATCCGGGCCCGTTTGCCCACCTGACAATAGGTCATCGGATCGGGGCGCATATGCCCACTGGACAACTGGTCATCGGATCCAGTCCCGTTTTCCCACCGGACAACAGGTCATCGGATCCGAGCCCGTCTGCCCACCGGACAACAGGTCATCGGATCGGGACCCATCTGCCCACCGGACAACAGGTCATCGGAACCGGGCCCGTCTGCCCACCAGACAACAGCTCATAGGATCGGGACCCATCTGCCCACCGGACAACAGGTCATTGGAACCGGGCCCGTCTGCCCACCGGAAAACAGGTCATCGGATCCAGTCCCATTTTCCCACCGGAAAACAGGTCATCAGATCAGGGCCCTTCTGCCCACCGGACAACAGGTCATCGGATCCAGTCCCGTTTTCCCATCTGAAAACAGGTCATCGGATCGGGGCCCATCTGTCCACAGGACAACAGGTCATCGGATCCGGGCCCGTCTGCCCACTGGACAACAGGTCATGGGATCGGGACCCATCTGCCCACTGGACAACAGGTCATCGGATCGGGGCCCACCTGTCCACCGGACAACAGGTTGTCGGATTGAAGCCCATCTGCCCACCGGACAATAGGTCATCGGATCCAGTCCCGTTTTCCAACCGGACAACAAGTCATCGGATCGGGGCCCATCTGTTCACCGGACTACAGGTTATCGGATCCGGTCCCGTCTGCCCACCGGACAACAGGTCATTGGATCAGGGCCCATCTGCTCACCGGACAACAGGTCATCGGATCGGGGCCCGTCTGCCCACCGGACAATAGGTCATCGGATCCAGTCCCGTTTCCCCATCTGAAAACAGGTCATTGGATCCGGGCCCGTCAGCCCACTGGACAACAGGTCATCGGATCGGGACAAATCTGCCCACTGGACAACAGGCCATGGGATCGGGACCCATCTGCCCACTGGACAACAGGTCATCGGATCCAGTCCCGTTTTCCCCCTGGACAACAGGTCATCGGATTGGGGCCCATCTGTCCACGGGACAACAGGTCATCGGATCCGGGCCCGTTCGCCCACCTGACAATAGGTCATCGGATCGGGGCGCATATGCCCACTGGACAACAGTTCATCGGATCCAGTCCCGTTTCCCACCGGAAAACAGCTCATCGGATCGGGGCACAACTGTCCACCGGACAAAAGGTTATCGGATCAGGGCCCGTCTGCCAACCGAACAACAGAACATCGGATCAGGGCCCATCTGCTCACTGGAAAACAGGTCATCGGATCGGTGCCCGTCAGCCCACCGGACAATAGGTCATCGGATCCAGTCCCGTTTTCTCATCTGAAAACAGGTCATCGGATCAGGGCCCATCTGTCCACCGGACAACAGGTCATCGGATCCGGGCCCGTCTGCCCACTGGACAACAGGTCATCGGATCGGGGCCCATCTGCCCACCGGACAACAGGTCATCGGACCGGGGCCCGTCTGCCCACCGGACAATAGGCCATCGGATCCAGTCCCATTTTCCCATAGGAAAATTGGTCATCGGATCGGGGCTCATCTGTCCACGGGACAACAGGTCATCAGATCCAGTCCCGTTTTCCCACCGGAAAACAGGTCATCGGATCGGGGCCCATCTGTCCACCGGACAACAGGTTGTCGGATTGAAGCCCATCTGCCCACCGGACAATAGGTCATCGGATCCAGTCTCGTTTTCCCACCTGAAAACAGGTCATCGGATCGGGGCCCATCTGTCCACCGGACAACAGGTCATCGGATCCGGTCCCGTCTGCCCACTGAACAACAGGTCATCGGATCCGGTCCCGTCTGCCCACTGGACAACAGTTCATCGGATCGGGGCCCATCTGTCCACCGGACAACAGGTCATCGGATCCGGGCCCGTTTGCCCACCTGACAATAGGTCATCGGATCGGTGTGCATATGCCCACTGGGCAACAGGTCATCGGATCCAGTCCCGTTTTCCCACCTGAATACAGGTCATCGGATCGGGGCCCATCTGTCCAGCGGACAACAGGTCATCAGAACCGGGCCCGTCTGCCCACCGGACAACAGGTCATCGGATCGGGGCCCATCTGCCCACCGGACAACAGGTCATCGGATCGGGGCCCTTCTGCCCACCGGACAATAGGCCATCGGATCCAGTCCCGTTTACCCACCGGAAAACAGGTCATCGGATCGGGGCCCATCTGTCCACCGGACAACAAGTTATCGGATCAGGGCCCGTCTGCCCACCGGACAACAGAACATCGGATCAAGGCCCATCTGCTCACCTGAAAACAGGTCATCGAATCGGGGCCCGTCTGCCCACCGGACAATAGGTCATCGGATCGGGGCGCATATGCCCCCTGGACAACTGGTCATCGGATCCAGTCCCGTTTTCCCACCTGAAAACAGGTCATCGGATCGGGGCCCATCTCTCCACCGGACAACAGGTCATCGGATCCAGTCCCGTTTTCCCCCTGGACAACAGGTCATCGGATCGGGACCCATCTGCCCACCGGACAACAGGTCATCGGATCGGGGCTCATCTGCCCGCGAGACAATAGGCCATCGGATCTAGTCCCGTTTTCCCATCGGAAAACAGGTCATCGGATTGGGGCCCATCTGTCCACGGGACAACAGGTCATCGGATCCGGGCCCGTTCGCCCACCTGACAATAGGTCATCGGATCGGGGCGCATATGCCCACTGGACAACAGTTCATCGGATCCAGTCCCGTTTTCTCACCGGAAAACAGCTCATCGGATCGGGGCACAACTGTCCACCGGACAACAGGTTATCGGATCAGGGCCCGTCTGCCCACCGAACAACAGAACATCGTATCAGGGCCCATCTGCTCACTGGAAAACAGGTCATCGGATCGGTGCCCGTCTGCCCACTGGACAATAGGTCATCGGATCCAGTCCCGTTTTCTCATCTGAAAACAGGTCATCGGATCACAGCCCATCTGTCCACCGGACAAGAGGTCATCGGATTCGGGCCAGTCTGTCCATCGGACAACAGGTCATCGGATCGGGGCCCATCTGCCCACCGGACAACAGGTCATCGGATCGGGGCCCATCTGTCCATGGGACAACAGGTCATCGGATCCGGGCCCGTTTGCCCACCTGACAATAGGTCATCGGATCGGGGCGCATATGCCCACTGGACAACAGTTCATCGGATCCAGTCCCGTTTTCCCACCGGAAAACAGCTCATCGGATCGGGGCACAACTGTCCACCGGACAACAAGTTATCGGATCAGGGCCCGTCTGCCCACCGGACAACAGAACATCGGATCAGGGCCTATCTGCTCACCGGAAAACAGGTCATCGGATCGGGGCCCGTCTGCCCACCGGACAATAGGTCATCAGATCCAGTCCCGTTTTCTCACCTGAAAACAGGTCATCGGATCGGGGCCCATCTGCCCACCGGACAACAGGTCATCGGATCCAGTCCCGTTTTCCCACCGGAAAACAGGTCATCAGATCGGGGCCCATCTGCCCACCGGACAACAGGTCATCGGATCCAGTCCCGTTTTCCCACCGGACAACAGTTCATCTGATCGGGACCCATCTGCCCACCGGACAACAGGTCATCGGATCGGGACCCGTCTGCCCGCGAGACAATAGGCCATCGGATCTAGTCCCGTTTTCCCATCGGAAAACAGGTCATCGGATTGGGGCCCATCTGTCCACGGAACAACAGGTCATCGGATCCGGGCCCGTTTGCCCACCTGACAATAGGTCATCGGATCGGGGCGCATATGCCCACTGGACAACAGTTCATCGGATCCAGTCCCGTTTTCCCACCGGAAAACAGCTCATCGGATCGGGGCACATCTGTCCACCGGACAACAAGTTATCGGATCAGGGCCCGTCTGCCCACCGGACAACAGAACATCGGATCAGGGCCCATCTGCTCACCGGAAAACAGGTCATCGGATCGGGGCCCGTCTGCCCACCGGACAATAGGTCATCGGATCCAGTCCCGTTTTCTCATCTGAAAACAGGTCATCGGATCGGGGCTCATCTGCCCACCGGACAACAGGTCATCGGATCCAGTCCCCTTTTCCCTCCGGAAAACAGGTCATCAGATCGGGGCCCATCTGCCCACCGGCCAACAGGTCATCGGATCCGGGCCCGTCTGCCCACCGGCCAACAGGTCATCGGATCGGGGCCCATCTGCCCACCGGACAACAGGTCATCGGACCGGGGCCCGTCTGACCACCGGACGATAGGCCATCGGATCCAGTCCCGTTTTCCCATAGGAAAACTGGTCATCGGATCGGGGCCCATCTGTCCACGGGACAACAGGTCATCAGATCCAGTCCCGTTTTCCCACCGGAAAACAGGTCATCGGATTGGGGCCCATCTGTCCACCGGACAACTGGTTGTCGGATTGAAGCCCATCTGCCCACCGGACAATAGGTCATCGGTTCCCGTCCCGTTTTCCAACCGGACAACAGGTCATCGGATCGGGGCCCATCTGTCCACCAGACAACAGGTTATCGGATCCAGGCCCGTCTGCCCACCGGGCAACAGGTCATCGGATCCGGGCCCATCGGCTCACCGGACAAAAGGTCATCGGATCGGGGCCCGTCTGCCCACCGGACAATAGGTCATCGGATCCAGTCCCTTTTTCCCACCTGAAAACAGGTCATCGGATCGGAGCCCGTCTGCCCACCGGACAACAGGTCATCGGATCGGGGCCCATCTGCCCACCGGAAAACAGGTCATCGGACTGGGGCACGTCTGCCCAACGGACAATAGGCCATCGGATCCGGTCCCATTTTCCCATAGGAAAACAGGTCATCGGATCGGGGCCCATCTGTCCACGGGACAACAGGTCATCGGATCCAGTCCCGTTTTCCCACCGGAAAACAGGACATCGGATCGGGGCCCATCTGTCCACCGGTCAACAGGTTGTCGGATTGAAGCCCATCTGCCCACCGGACAAGAGTTCATCGGATCCAGTCCCGTTTTCCAACCGGACAACAGGTCATCGGATCGGGGCCCATCTGTCCACCAGACAACAGGTCATCGGATCCGGGCCCGTCTGCCCACCGGACAACAGGTCATCGGATCAGGGCCCATCTGCTCACCGGACAACAGGTCATCGGATCGGGGCCCGTCTGCCCACCGGATAATAGGTCATCGGATCCAGTCTCGTTTTCCCAAATGAAAACAGGTCATCGGATTGGGGCCCATCTGTCCACCGGACAACAGGTAATCGGATCCGGTCCCGTCTGTCCACTGGACAACAGGTCATCGGATCGGGGCCCGTCTGCCCACCGGACAATAGACCATCGGATCCAGTCCCGTTTTCCCACCGGAAAACAGTTCATCGGATAGGGGCCCATCTGTCCACCGGACAACAGGTCATCATAACCGGGCCCGTTTGCCCACCTGACAATAGGTCATCAGATCACGGTGCATATGCCCAATGGACAATAGGTCATCGGATCCAGTCCCGTTTTCCCACCTGAATACAGGTCATCGGATCGGGGCCCATCTGTCCACCGGACAACAGGTCATCAGAAACGGGCCCGTCTGCCCACCGGACAACAGGTCATCGGATCGGGGCCCTTCTGCCCACCGGACAATAGGCCATCGGATCCAGTCCCGTTTACCCACCGGAAAACAGGTCATCGGATCGGGGCCCATCTGCCCACCGGACAACAGGTCATCGGATCGAGGCCCTTCTGCCCACCGGACAATAGGCCATCGGATCCAGTCCCGTTTACCCTCCTGACAATAGGTCATCGGATTGGGGCACATATGCCCACTGGAAAACAGCTCATCGGAACGGGGCCCATCTGTCTACAGGACAACAGGTTGTCGGATTGAAGCCCATCTGCCCACCGGACAACAGGTCATCGGATCCAGTCCCCTTTTCCAACCGGACAACAGGTCATCGGATCGGAGCCCTTCTGTCCACCGGACAACAGGTTATCGGATCCGGGCCCGTCTGCCCACCGGACAACAGGTCATTGGATCGGGGCCCGTCTGCCCACCGGACAATAGGTCATCGGATCCAGTCCCGTTTTCTCATCTGAAAACAGGTCATCGGATCCGGGCCCATCTGCCCACTGGACAACAGGTCATTGGATCGGGGCCCATCTGCCCACCGGACAACAGGTCATCGGATCCAGTCCCGTCTTCCCACAGGAAAACAGGTCATCAGATCGGGGCCCATCTGTCCACCGGACAACAGGTCATCGGATCGGGGCCCATCTGCCCACCGTACAATAGGTCATCGGATCCAGTCCCGTTTTCCCATAGGAAAACAGGTCATCGGATCGGGGCCCATCTGTCCACCGGACAACAGATTGTCGGATTGAAGCCCATCTGCCCACCGGACAATAGGTAATCGGATCCAGTCCCGTTTTCCATCCGGACAACAGGTCATCGGATCGGAGCCCATCTGTCCACCGGACAACAGGTCATCAGAAACGGGCCCGTCTGCCCACCGGACAACAGGTCATCGGATCGGGGCCCTTCTGCCCACCGGACAATAGGCCATCGGATCCAGTCCCGTTTACCCACCGGAAAACAGGTCATCGGATCGGGGCCCATCTGCCCACCGGACAACAGGTCATCGGATCGAGGCCCTTCTGCCCACCGGACAATAGGCCATCGGATCCAGTCCCGTTTACCCTCCTGACAATAGGTCATCGGATTGGGGCACATATGCCCACTGGACAACAGGTCATCGGATCCAGTCCCGTTTTCCCACCGGAAAACAGCTCATCGGAACGGGGCCCATCTGTCTACAGGACAACAGGTTGTCGGATTGAAGCCCATCTGCCCACCGGACAATAGGTCATCGGATCCAGTCCCCTTTTCCAACCGGACAACAGGTCATCGGATCGGAGCCCTTCTGTCCACCGGACAACAGGTTATCGGATCCGGGCCCGTCTGCCCACTGGACAACAGGTCATTGGATCGGGGCCCGTCTGCCCACCGGACAATAGGTCATCGGATCCAGTCCCGTTTTCTCATCTGAAAACAGGTCATCGGATCCGGGCCCATCTGCCCACTGGACAACAGGTCATTGGATCGGGGCCCATCTGCCCACCGGACAACAGGTCATCGGATCCAGTCCCGTCTTCCCACAGGAAAACAGGTCATCAGATCGGGGCCCATCTGTCCACCGGACAACAGGTCATCGGATCGGGGCCCATCTGCCCACCGTACAATAGGCCATCGGATCCAGTCCCGTTTTCCCATAGGAAAACAGGTCATCGGATCGGGGCCCATCTGTCCACCGGACAACAGATTGTCGGATTGAAGCCCATCTGCCCACCGGACAATAGGTAATCGGATCCAGTCCCGTTTTCCATCCGGACAACAGGTCATCGGATCGGAGCCCATCTGTCCACCAGACAACAGGTTATCGGATCCGGGCCCGTCTGCCCACCGGACATCAGGTTATCGGATCAGGGCCCATCTGCTCACCGGACAAAAGGTCATCGGATCGGGGCCCGTCTACCCACCGGACAATAGGCCATCGGATCCAGTCCCGTTTTCCAACCGGAAAACAGTTCATCGGATCGGGGCCCATCTGCCCACCGGACAACAGGTCATCGGAACCGGGCCCGTCTGCCCACCGGACAACAGGTCATCGGATCCAGTCCCGTTTTCCCACCGGAAAACAGGTCATCAGATTGGGGCCCATCTATCCACCGGACAACAGGTTATCGGATCGGGGCCCGTCTGCCCACCGGACAATAGATCATCGGATCCAGTCCCGTTTTCCAACCGGCCAACAGGTCATCGGATCGGGGCCCATCTGTCCACCAGACAACAGGTTATCGGATCGGGGCTCGTCTGCCCACCGGACAACAGGTCATCGGATCAGGGCCCATCTGCTCACCGGACATCAGGTCATTGGATCAGGGCCCGTCTGCGCACCGGACAATAGGTCATCCGATCCAGTCTCGTTTTCCCACCTGAAAACAGGTCATCGGATCGGGGCCCATCTGTCCACCGGACAACAGGTCATCGGATCCGGTCCCGACTGCCCACTGGACAACAGGTCATCGGATCCGGTCCCGTCTGCCCACTGGACAACAGTTCATCGGATCGGGGCCCATCTGTCCACCGGACAACAGGTCATCGGATCCGGGCCCGTTTGCCCACCTGACAATAGGTCATCGGATCTGGGTGCATATGCCCACTGGACAACAGGTCATCGGATCCAGTCCCGTTTTCCCACCTGAATACAGGTCATCGGATCGGGGCCCATCTGTCCAGCGGACAACAGGTCATCAGAACCGGGCCCGTCTGCCCACCGGACAACAGGTCATCGGATGGGGGCCCATCTGCCCACCAGACAACAGGTCATCGGATCGGGGCCCATCTGCCCACCGGACAATAGGCCATCGGATCCAGTCCCGTTTACCCACCGGAAAACAGGTCATCGGATCGGGGCCCATCTGTCCACGGGACAACAGGTCATCGGATCTGGGCCCGTTTGCCCGCCTGACAATAGGTCATCGGATCGGGGCGCATATGCCCACTGAACAACAGGTCATCGGATCCAGTCCCGCTTTCCAACCGCAAAACAGGCGATCGGATTGGGGCCCATCTGCCCACCGGACAACAGGTCATCGGATCCAGTTCCGTTTTCCCACCGGACAACAGGTCATCTGATCGAGACCCATCTGCCCACCGGACAACAGGTCATCGGATCGGGGCCCGTCTGCCCGCGAGACAATAGGCCATCGGATCTAGTCCCGTTTTTGCATCGGAAAACAGGTCATCGGATTGGGGCCCATCTGTCCACGGGACAACAGGTCATCGGATCCGGGCCCGTTTGCCCACCTGACAATAGGTCATCGGATCGGGGCGCATATGCCCACTGGACAACATTTCATCGGATCCAGTCCCGTTTTCCCACCGGAAAACAGCTCATTGGATCGGGGCACATCTGTCCACCGGACAACAAGTTATCGGATCAGGGCCCGTCTGCCCACCAGACAACAGAACATCGGATCAGGGCCCATCTGCTCACCGGAAAACAGGTCATCGGATCGGGGCCCGTGTGCCCACCGGACAATAGGTCATCGGATCCAGTCCCGTTTTCTCATCTGAAAACAGGTCATCGGATCGGGGCCCATCTGCCCACCGGACAACAGGTCATTGGATCCAGTCCCGTTTTCCCTCCGGAAAACAGGTCATCAGATCGGGGCCCATCTGCCCACCGGACAACAGGTCATCGGATCCGGGCCCGTCTGCCCACCGGACAAAAGGTCATCGGATCGGGGCCCATGTGCCCACCGGACAACAGGTCATCGGACCGGGGCCCGTCTGACCACCGGACGATAGGCCATCGGATCCAGTCCCGTTTTCCCATAGGAAAACTGGTCATCGGATCGGGGCCCATCTGTCCACGGGACAACAGGTCATCAGATCCAGTCCCGTTTTCCCAACGGAAAACAGGTCATCGGATCGGGGCCCATCTGTCCACCGGACAACTGGTTGTCGGATTGAAGCCCATCTGCCCACCGAACAATAGGTCATCGGTTCCCGTCCCATTTTCCAACCGGACAACAGGTCATCGGATCGGGGCCCATCTGTCCACCAGAAAACAGGTTATCGGATCCAGGCCCGTCTGCCCACCGGACAACAGGTCATCGGATCAGGGCCCAACTGCTCACCGGACAAAAGGTCATCGGATCGGGGCCCGTCTGCACACCGAGCAATAGGTCATCGGATCCAGTCCCTTTTTCCCACCTGAAAACAGGTCATCGGATCGGGGCCCATCTGTCCACCGGACAACAGGTCATCTGATCCGGGCCCGTCTGCCCACCGGACAACAGGTCATCGGATCGGGGCCCATCTGCCCACCGGACAACAGGTCATCGGATACAGTCCCGTTTTCCCACCGGAAAACAGGTCATCAGATCGGGGCCCGTCTGCCCACCGGACAACAGGTCATCGGATCCGGGCCCGTCTGCCCACCGGACAACAGGTCATCGGATCGGGGCCCATCTGCCCACCGGAAAACAGGTCATCGGCCTGGGACCCGTCTGCCCACCGGACAATAGGCCATCGGATCCGGTCCCATTTTCCCATAGGAAAACAGGTCATCGGATCGGGGCCCATCTGTCCACGGGACAACAGGCCATCGGATCCAGCCCCGTTTTCCCACCAGAAAACAGGACATCGGATCGGGGCCCATCTGTCCACCGGACAACAGGTTGTCGGATTGAAGCCCATCTGCCCACCGGACAAGAGTTCATCGGATCCAGTCCCGTTTTCCAACCGGACAACAGGTCATCGGATCGGGGCCCATCTGTCCACCAGACAACAGGTCATCGGATCGGGGCCCGTCTGCCCACCAGATAATAGGTCATCGGATCCAGTCTCGTTTTCCCACCTGAAAACAGGTCATCGGATCGGGGTCCATCTGTCCACCGGACAACAGGTCATCGGATCCGGTCCCGTCTGCCCACTGGACAACAGGTCATCGGATCGGGGCCCATCTGTCCACCGGACAACAGGTCATCAGAACCGGGCCCGTTTGCCCACCTGACAATAGGTCATCAGATCAGGGTGCATATGCCCACTGGACAATAGGTCATCGGATCCAGTCCCGTTTTCCCACCTGAATACAGGTCATCGGATCGGGGCCCATCTGTCCACCGGACAACAGGTCATCAGAAACGGGCCCGTCTGCCCACCGGACAACAGGTCATCGGAACGCGGCCCATATTCCCACCGGACAACAGGTCATCGGATCGGGGCCCTTCTGCCCACCGGACAATAGGCCATCGGATCCAGTCCCGTTTACCCACCGGAAAACAGGTCATCGGATCGGGGCCCATCTGCCCACCGGACAACAGGTCATCGGATCGGGGCCCTTCTGCCCACCGGACAATAGGCCATCGGATCCAGTCCTGTTTACCCACCTGACAATAGGTCATCGGATTGGGGCGCATATGCCCACTGGACAACAGGTCATCGGATCCAGTCCCGTTTTCCCACCGGAAAACAGCTCATCGGAACGGGGCCCATCTGTCCACCGGACAACAGGTTGTCGGATTGAAGCCCATCTGCCCACCGGACAATAGGTCATCGGATCCAGTCCCGTTTTCCAACCGGACAACAGGTCATCGGATCGGAGCCCATCTGTCCACCGGACAACAGGTTATCGGATCCCGGCCCATCTGCCCACCGGAGAAAAGAACATCGGATCAGGGCCCGTCTGCCCACCGGACAATAGGTCATCGGATCCAGTCCCGTTCTCTCATCTGAAAACAGGTCATCGGATCGGGGCCCATCTGTCCACCGGACAAGAGGTCATCGGATCCGGGCCCATCTGCCCACTGGACAACAGGTCATTGGATCGGGGCCCATCTGCCCACTGGACAACAGGTCATCGGATCCAGTCCCGTCTTCCCACAGGAAAACAGGTCATCAGATCGGGGCCCATCTGTCCACTGGACAACAGGTCATCGGATCTGGGCCGTCTCCCCACCGGACAACAGGTAATCGGATCGGGGCCCATCTGCCCACCGGACAACAGGTCATCGGACCGGGGCCCGTCTGCCCACCGTACAATAGGCCATCAGATCCAGTCCCGTTTTCCCATAGGAAAACAGGTCATCGGATCGGGGCCCATCTGTCCACGGGACAACAGGTCATCGGATCCTGTCCCGTTTTCCAACCGGAAAACAGGTCATCGGATCAGGGCCCATCTGCTCACCGGACAAAAGGTCATCGGATCGGGGCCCGTCTACCCACCGGACAATAGGCCATCGGATCCAGTCCCGTTTTCCAACCGGAAAACAGTTCATCGGATCGGGGCCCATCTGCCCACCGGACAACAGGTCATCGGAACCGGGCCCGTCTGCCCACCGGACAACAGGTCATCGGATCCAGTCCCATTTTCCCACCGGAAAACAGGTCATCAGATCGGGGCCCATCTGTCCACCGGACAACAGGTCATCGGATCCGGGCCCGTCTGCCCACCGGACAACAGGTCATCGGATCGGGGCCCATCTGTCCACCGGACAACAGGTTGCCCGATTGAAGCCCATCTGCCCACCGGACAATAGGTCATTGGATCCAGTCCCGTTTTCTAACCAGACAACAGGTCATCGGATCGGGGCCCATCTGTCCACCAGACAACAGGTTATCGGATCCCGGCCCGTCTGCCCACCGGACAACAGGTCATTGGATCAGGGCCCATCTGCTCACCGGACAACAGGTCATCGGATCGGGGCCCGTCTGCCCACCGGACAATAAGTCATCGGATCCAGTCCCGTTTTCCCATCTAAAAACAGGTCATCGGATAGGGGCCCATCTGTCCACCGGACAACAGTTCATCGGATCCGGGCCCGTCTGCCCACTGGACAACAGGTCATCGGATCGGGACCCATCTGCCCACCGGACAACAGGTCATCGGATCGGGGCCCGTCTGCCCAACGGACTATAGGCCATCGGATCCAGTCCCGTTTTCCCACCGGAAAACAGGTCATCGGATCGGGGCCCATATGTCCGCCGGACAACAGGTCATCGGATCCGGGCCAGTTTGCCCACCTGACAATAGGTCATCGTATCGGGGCTCATATGCCCACTGGACAACAGTTCATCGTATCCAGTCCCTTTTCCGCACCTGAAAACAGGTCATCGGATTGGGGCCCATCTGCCCATCGGACAACAGGTCATCGGATCGGGGCCCGTCTGCCCACCGGACAATAGGCCATCGGATCCAGTCCCGTTTTCCCACCGGAAAACAGGTCATCGGATAGGGGCCCATCTGTCCACCGGACAACAGGTCATCGGATCCGGGCCCGTTTGCCCACCTGAAAATAGGTAATCGGATCGGGGCGCATATGCCCACTGGACAACAGGTCATTGGATCCAGTCCCGTTTTCCCACCGGAAAACAGGTCATCGGATCGGGGCCCATCTGTCCACCGGACAACAGTTTGTCGCATTGAAGCCCATCTGCCCACCGGACAATAGGTCATCGGATCCAGTCCCGTTTTCCCATCTAAAAACAGGTCATCGGATAGGGGCCCATCTGTCCACCGGACAACAGTTCATCGGATCCGGGCCCGTCTGCCCACTGGACAACAGGTCATCGGATCGGGGCCCGTCTGCCCAACGGACTATAGGCCATCGGATCCAGTCCCGTTTTCCCACCGGAAAACAGGTCATCGGATCGGGGCCCATATGTCCGCCGGACAACAGGTCGTCGGATCCGGGCCCGTTTGCCTACCTGACAATAGGTCATCGTATCGGGGCTCATATGCCCACTGGACAACAGGTCATCGTATCCAGTCCCTTTTCCCCACCTGAAAACAGGTCATCGGATTGGGGCCCATCTGCCCATCGGACAACAGGTCATCGGATCGGGGCCCGTCTGCCCACCGGACAATAGGCCATCGGATCCAGTCCCGTTTTCCCACCGGAAAACAGGTCATCGGATAGGGGCCCATCTGTCCACCGGACAACAGGTCATCGGATCCGGGCCTGTTTGCCCACCTGAAAATAGGTAATCGGATCGGGGCGCATATGCCCACTGGACAACAGATCATTGGATCCAGTCCCGTTCCCACCGGAAAACAGGTCATCGGATCGGGGCCCATCTGTCCACCGGACAACAGTTTGTCGCATTGAAGCCCATCTGCCCACCGGACAATAGGTCATCGGATCCAGTCTCGTTTACCCACTGGACAACAGGTCATCGGATCGGGGCCCATCTGCCCACCGGACAACAGGTCATCGGATCGGGGCCCATCTGTCCACCGGACAACAGGTTATCGGATCCGGCCCGTCTCCCCACCGGACAACAGAACATCGGATCAGGGCCCATCTGCTCACCGGACAACAGGTTATCGGATCGGGGCCCGTCTACCCACCGGACAATAGGTCATCGGATCCAGTCCCGTTTTCTCATCTGAAAACAGGTCATCGGATCGGGGCCCATCTGTCCACCGGACAAGAGGTCATCGGATCGGGGTCCGTCTGCCCACTGGACAACAGGTCATCGGATCGGGGCCCATCTGCTCACCGGACAACAGGTCATCGGGTCCAGTCCCGTTTTCCCACCGGAAAACAGGTCATCAGATCGGGGCCCACCTGTCCACCGGAGAAGAGGTCATCGGATCCGGGCCCGTCTGCCCACCGGACAACAGGTCATTGGATCGGGGCCCATCTGCCCAACGGAAAACAGGTCATCGGACCGGGGCCCGTCTGCCCAACGGACAATAGGCCATCGGATCCAGTCCCGTTTTCCCACCGGAAAACAGGTCATCTGATCGGGGCCCATCTATCCACCGGACAACAGGTTGTCGGATTGAAGCCCATCTGCCCACCGGACAATAGGTCATCGGATCCAGTCCCGTTTTCCAACCGGACAACAGGTCATCGGATCGGGGCCTATCTGTCCACCGGACAACAGGTTATCGGATCCGGGCAAGTCTGCCCACCGGACAACAGGTCATTGGATCGGGGCCCATCTGCTCACCGGACAACAGGTCATCGGATAGGGGCCCGTCTGTCCACCGGACGATAGGTCATTGAATCGGGGCCCATCTGCTCACCGGACAACAGGTCATCGGATCGGGGCCCGTCTGTCCACCGGACAATAGGTCATCGGATCCAGTCCCGTTTTCCCATCTGAAAATAGGTCATCGGATCGGGGCCCATCTGTCCACCGGACAACAGGTCATCTGATCCGGGCCCGTCTGCCCACTGGACAACAGGTCATCGGATCGGGGCCCATCTGCCCACCGGAAAACAGGTCATCGGACCGGGGCCCGTCTGCCCAACGGACAATAGGCCATCGGATCCAGTCCTGTTTTCCCACCGGACAACAGGTCATCGGATCGGGGCCCATATGTCCACCGGACAACAGGTCATCGAATCCGGGCCCGTTTGCCCACCTGACAATAGGTCATCGTATCGGGGCTCATATGCGCACTGGACAACAGGTCATCGGATCCAGTCCCTTTTTCCCAACTGAAAACAGGTCATCGGATCGGGGCCCATCTGTCCACCGGACAACAGGTCATCGGAACCGGGCCCGTCTGCCCACCGAACAACAGGTCATCGGATCCGGGCCCATCTGCCCACCGCACAACAGGTCATCGGATCGGGGCCTGTCTGCCCACCGGACAATAGGCCATCGGATCCAGTCCCGTTTACCCACCGGAAAACAGGTCATCGGATCAGGGCCCATCTGTCAACGTGACAACAGGCCATCGGATCCGGGCCGTTTGCCCACCTGACAATAGGTCATCGGATCGGGGCGCATATGCCCACTGGACAACAGGTCATCAGATCCAGTCCCGTTTTCCCACCGGACAACAGGTCATCGGAGCGGGACCCATCTGCCCACCGGACAACAGGTCATCGGATCGGGGCCCGTCTGCCCGCCAGACAATAGGCCATCGGATCCAGTCCCGTTTTCCCATCGGAAAACAGGTCATCGGATCGGGGCCCATCTGTCCACGGGACAACAGGTCATCGGATCCGGGCCCGTTGGCCCACCTGACAATAGGTCATCGGATCGGGGCGCATATGCCCACTGGTCAACGGGTCATCAGATCCAGTCCCGTTTTCCCAACGGACAACAGCTCATCGGATCGGGACCCATCTGCCCACCGGACAACAGGTCATTGGATCGAGGCCCGTCTGCCCGCCAGACTATAGGCCATCGGATCCAGTCCCGTTTTCCCATCGGAAAACAGGTCATCGGATCGGGGCCCATTTGTCCACGGGACAACAGGTCATCGGATCCGGGCCCGTTTGCCCACCTGACAATAGGTCATCGGATCCGGGTGCATATGCCCACTGGACAACAGGTCATCGGATCCAGTCTCGTTTTCCCACCGGAAAACAGCTCATCGGATCGGGGTCCATCTGTCCACCGTACAACAGGTTGTCGGATTGAAGCCCATCTGCCCACCGGACAATAGGTCATCGGATACAGTCCCGTTTTCCAACCGGACAACAGGTCATCAGATCGGGGCCCATCTGTCCACCGGACAACTGGTTATCGGATCCGGCCCGTCTGCCCACCGGACAACAGAACATCGGATCAGGGCCCATCTGCTCACCGGACAACAGGTCATCGGATCGGGGCCCGTCTGCCCACCGGACAACAGGTCATCGGATCCAGTCCCGTTTTCCCACCTGAAAACAGGTCATCGGATCGGGGCCCATCTGTCCACCGGACAACAGGTCATCGGATTGGGGCCCGTCTGCCCACCAGACAATAGGTCATCGGATCCAGTCCCGTTTTCGAACCGGAAAGCAGTTCATCGGATATGGCCCATCTGCCCACCGGACAACAGGTCATCGGAACTGGGCCCGTCTGCTCACCGGACAACAGGTCATCGGATCCAGTCCCGTTTTCCCACCGGAAAACAGGTCATCAGATCGGGGCCCATCTGTCCACCGGACAACAGGTCATCGGATCCGGGCCCGTCTGCCCACCGGACAACAGGTCATCGGATCGGGGTGCATATGCCCACTGGACAACAGGTAATCGGATCCAGTCTCGTTTTCCCACCGGAAAACAGCTCATCGGATCGGGGCCCATCTGTCCACCGTAAAACAGGTTGTCGGATTGAAGCCCATCTGCCCACCGGACAATAGGTCATCGGATACAGTCCCGTTTTCCAACCGGACAACAGGTCATCGGATCGGAGCCCATCTGTCCACCAGACAACAGGTTATCGGATCCGGGCCCGTCTGCCCACCGGACAAAAGGTCATCGGATCGGATCAGTCTACCCACCGGACAATAGGCCATCGGATCCAGTCCCGTTTTCCCACCGGAAAACAGGTCATCAGATCGGGGCCCATCTGTCCATCGGACAACAGGTCATCGGATCCGGGCCCGTCTGCCCACCGGACAACAGGTCATCGGATCGGGGCCCATCTACCCACCGGACAACAGGTCATCGGACCGGGGCCCATCTGCCCACCGGACAATAGGCCATCGGATCCAGTCCCGTTTTCCCACCGGAAAACAGGTCATCGGATCGGGGCCCATCTGTCCACCGGACAACAGGTTGCCCGATTGAAGCCCATCTGCCCACCGGACAATAGGTCATCGGATCCAGTCCCGTTTTCCAACCGGACAACAGGTCATCGGATCGGGGCCCATCTGTCCACCAGACAACAGGTTATCGGATCCCGGCCCGTCTGCCCACCGGACAACAGGTCATTGGATCAGGGCCCATCTGCTCACCGGACAACAGGTCATCGTATCGGGGCCCGTCTGCCCATCGGACAATAGGTCATCGGATCCAGTCCCGTTTTCCCATCTAAAAACAGGTCATCGGATAGGGGCCCATATGTCCGCCGGACAACAGGTCATCGGATCCGGGCCCGTTTGCCCACCTGACAATAGGTCATCGTATCGGGGCTCATATGCCCACTGGACAACAGGTCATCGTATCCAGTCCCTTTTCCCCACCTGAAAACAGGTCATCGGATTGGGGCCCATCTGCCCATCGGACAACAGGTCATCGGATCGGGGCCCGTCTGCCCACCGGACAATAGGCCATCGGATCCAGTCCCGTTTTCCCACTGGAAAACAGGTCATCGGATAGGGGCCCATCTGTCCACCGGACAACAGGTCATCGGATCCGGGCCCGTTTGCCCACCTGAAAATAAGTAATCGGATCGGGGCGCATATGCCCACTGGACAACAGGTCATTGGATCCAGTCCCGTTTTCCCACCGGAAAACAGGTCATCGGATCGGGGCCCATCTGTCCACCGGACAACAGTTTGTCGCATTGAAGCCCATCTGCCAACCGGACAATAGGTCATCGGATCCAGTCCCGTTTACCCACTGGACAACAGGTCATCGGATCGGGGCCCATCTGCCCACCGGACAACAGGTCATCGGATCGGGGCCCATCTGTCCACCGGACAACAGGTTATCGGATCCGGGCCCGTCTGCCCACCGGACAACAGAACATCGGATCAGGGCCCATCTGCTCACCGGACAACAGGTCATCGGATCGGGGCCCGTCTGCCCACCGGACATTAGGTCATCGGATCCAGTCCCGTTTTCTCATCTGAAAACAGGTCATCGGATCGGGGCCCATCTGTCCACCGGACAAGAGGTCATCGGATCCGGGCCCGTCTGCCCACTGGACAACAGGTCATCGGATCGGGGCCCATCTGCTCACCAGACAACAGGTCATCGGATCCAGTCCCGTTTTCCCACCGGAAAACAGGTCATCAGATCGGGGCCCACCTGTCCACCGGAGAACAGGTCATCGGATCCGGGCCCGTCTGCCCACCGGACAACAGGTCATTGGATCGGGGCCCATCTGCCCACCGGAAAACAGGTCATCGGACCGGGGCCCGTCTGCCCAACGGACAATAGGCCATCGGATCCAGTCCCGTTTTCCCACCGGAAAACAGGTCATCTGATCGGGGCCCATCTATCCACCGGACAACAGGTTGTCGGATTGAAGCCCATCTGCCCAACGGACAATAGGTCATCGGATCCAGTCCCGTTTTCCAACCGGACAACAGGTCATCGGATCGGGGCCTATCTGTCCACCGGACAACAGGTTATCGGATCCGGGCAAGTCTGCCCACCGGACAACAGGTCATTCGATCGGGGCCCATCTGCTCACCGGACAACAGGTCATCGGATCGGGGCCCGTCTGTCCACCGGACAATAGGTCATCGGATCCAGTCCCGTTTTCCCATCTGAAAATAGGTCATCGGATCGGGGCCCATCTGTCCACCAGACAACAGGTCATCTGATCCGGGTCCGTCTGCCCACTGGACAACAGGTCATCGGATCGGGACCCATCTGCCCACCGGACAACAGGTCATCGGATCGGGGCCCGTCTGCCCAACGGACAATAGGCCATCGGATCCAGTCCCGTTTTCCCCCCGGACAACAGGTCATCGGATCGGGGCCCATATGTCCACCGGACAACAGGTCATCGAATCCGGACCCGTTTGCCCACCTGACAATAGGTCATCGTATCGGGGCTCATATGCGCACTGGACAACAGGTCATCGGATCCAGTCCCTTTTTCCCACCTGAAAACAGGTCATCGGATCGGGGCCCATCTGTCCACCGGACAACAGGTCATCGGAACCGGGCCCGTCTGCCCACCGAACAACAGGTCATCGGATCGGGGCCTGTCTGCCCACCGGACAACAGGTCATCGGATCGGGGCCTGTCTGCCCACGTGACAACAGGTCATCGGATCCGGGCCGTTTGCCCACCTGACAATAGGTCATCGGATCGGGGCGCATATGCCCACTGGACAACAGGTCATCAGATCTAGTCCCGTTTTCCCACCGGACAACAGGTCATCGGATCGGGACCCATCTGCCCACCGGACAACAGGCCATCGGATCCAGTCCCGTTTTCCCATCGGAAAACAGGTCATCGGATCGGGGCCCCATCTGTCCACGGGACAACAGGTCATCGGATCCGGGCCCGTTGGCCCACCTGACAATAGGTCATCGGATCGGGGCGCATATGCCCACTGGACAACGGGTCATCAGATCCAGTCCCGTTTTCCCAACGGACAACAGGTCATCGGATCGGGACCCATCTGCCCACCGGACAACAGGTCATTGGATCGAGGCCCGTCTGCCCGCCAGACTATAGGCCATCGGATCCAGTCCCGTTTTCCCATCGGAAAACAGGTCATCGGATCGGGGCCCATTTGTCCACGGGACAACAGGTCATCGGAACCGGGCCCCTTTGTCCACCTGACAATAGGTCATCGGATCCGGGTGCATATGCCCACTGGACAACAGGTCATCGGATCCAGTCTCGTTTTCCCACCGGAAAACAGCTCATCGGATCGGGGCCCATCTGTCCACCGTACAACAGGTTGTCGGATTGAAGCCCATCTGCCCACCGGACAATAGGACATCGGATACAGTCCCGTTTTTCAACCGGACAACAGGTCATCGGATCGGGGCCCATCTGTCCACCGGACAACTGGTTATCGGATCCGGCCCGTCTGCCCACCGGACAACAGGTCATCGGATCGGGGCCCGTCTGCCCACCGGACAATAGGTCATCGGATCCAGTCCCGTTTTCGAACCGGAAAGCAGTTCATCGGATCGGGGCCCATCTGCCCACCGGACAACAGGTCATCGGAACCGGGCCCGTCTGCCTACCGGACAACAGGTCATCGGATCCAGTCCCGTTTTCCCACCGGAAAACAGGTCATCAGATCGGGGCCCATCTGTCCACCGGACAACAGGTCATCGGATCCGGGCCCGTCTGCCCACCGGACAACAGGTCATCGGATCGGGGCCCATCTGCCCACCGGACAACAGGTCATCGGATCCAGTCCCGTTTTCCCATAGGAAAACAGGTCATCGGATCGGGCCCCATCTGTCCACGGGACAACCGGTCATCGGATCCAGTCCCGTTTTCCCACCGGAAAACAGGTCATCGGATCGGGGCCCATCTGTCCACCGGACAACAGGTCATCGGATCCGGGCCCGTTTGCCCACCTGACAATAGGTCATCGGATCGGGGTGCATATGCCCGCCAGACAATAGGCCATCGCATCCAGTCCCGTTTTCCCATCGGAAAACAGGTCATCGGATTGGGGCCCATCTGTCCACGCGACAACGGGTCATCAGATCCGGGCCCGTTTGCCCACCTGACAATAGGTCATCGGATCGGGGTGCATATGCCCACTGGACAACAGGTAATCGGATCCAGTCTCGTTTTCCCACCGGAAAACAGCTCATCGGATCGGGGCCCATCTGTCCACCGTACAACAGGTTGTCGGATTGAAGCCCATCTGCCCACCGGACAATAGGTCATCGGATACAGTCCCGTTTTCCAACCGGACAACAGGTCATCGGATCGGGGCCCGTCTGCCCACCGGACAACAGAACATCGGATCAGGGACCATCTGCTCACCGGACAACACGTCATCGGATCGGGGCCCGTCTGCCCACCGGACAATAGGTCATCGGATCCAGTCCCGTTTTCTCATCTGAAAACAGGTCATCGGATCGGGGCCCATCTGTCCACCGGACAAGAGGTCATCGGATCCGGGCCCGTCTGCCCACTGGACAACAGGTCATCGGATCGGGGCTCATCTGCCCACCGGACAACAGGTCATCGGATACGGGCCCGTCTGCCCACCGGACAACAGGTCATCGGATCGGGGCCCATCTGCCCACCGGACAACAGGTCATCGGACCGGGGCCCGTCTGCCAACCGGACAATAGGCCATCGGATCCAGTCCCGTTTTCCCATAGGAAAACAGGTCATCGGATAGGGGCCCATCTGTCCACGGGACAACAGGTCATCGGATCCAGTCCCGTTTTCCCACCGGAAAACAGGTCATCGGATCCGGGCCCATCTGTCCACCGGACAAGAGGTTGTCGGATTGAAGCCCATCTGCCCACCCGACAATAGGTCATCGGATCCAGTCCCGTTTTCACATAGGAAAACAGGTCATCGGATCGGGGCCCATCTGTCCACCAGACAACAGGTTATCAGATCAGGGCCCGTCTGCCCACCGGACAATAGTTCATCGGATCAGGGCCCATCTGCTCACCGGACAACAGGTCATCGGATTGGGGCCCGTCTGCCCACCGGACAATAGGTCATCGGATCCAGTCCCGTTTTCCCACCTGAAAACAGGTCATCGGATCGGGGCCCATCTGTCCACGGACAACAGGTCATCGGATCCGGTCCCGTCTGCCCACTGGACAACAGGCCATCGGATCGGTGCCCGTCTGCCCACCGGACAACAGGTCATCGGATCCAGTCCTGTTTTCGAACCGGAAAGCAGTTCATCGGATCGGGGCCCATATGCCCCCCCGGACAACAGGTTATCGGAACCGGGCCCGTCTGCCCACTGGACAACAGGTCATCGGATCCAGTCCCGTTTTCTCACCTCAAAACAGGTCATCAGATCGGGGCCCATCTGTCCACCGGACAACAGGTCATCGGATTCGGGCCCATCTGCCCACCGGCCAACAGGTCATCGGATCGGTGCCCATCTGCCCACCGGACAACAGGTCATCGGACCGGGGCCCGTCTGCCCACCGGACAATAGGCCATCGGATCCTGTCCCGTTTTCCCATAGGAAAACAGGTCATCGGATTGGGCCCCATCTGTCCACGGGACAACAGGTTTTCGGATTGAAGCCCATCTGCCCACCGGACAATAGGTCATCGGATCCAGTCCCGTTTTCCAACCGGACAACAGGTCATCGGATCGGGGCCCATCTGTCCACCAGACAATAGGTTATCGGATCCGGGCCCGTCTGCACACCGGACAACAGGTCATCGGATCAGGGCCCATCTGCTCACCGGACAACAGGTCATCGGATCGGGGCCCGTCTGCCCACCGGACAATAGGTCATCGGATCCAGTCCCGTTTTCCCACCTGAAAACAGGTCATCGGATCGGGGCCCATCGGTCCACCGGACAACAGGTTGTCAGATTGAAGCCCATCTGCCCACCGGACAATAGGTCATCGGATCCAGTCCCGTTTTCCAACAGGACAACAGGTCATTGGATCGGGGCCCATCTGTCCACCGGACAACAGGTCATCGGATCAGGGCCCATCTGCTCACCGGACAACAGGTCATCGGATCGGGGCCCGTCTGCCCACCGGACAACAGGTCATTGGATCCGGGCGCGTCTGCCCACTGGACAACAGGTCATTGGATCGGGGCCCATCTGCCCACCGGACAACAGGTCATCGGATCCAGTCCCATTTTCCCACCGGAAAACAGGTCATCGGATCGGGGCCCATCTATCCACCGGACAACAGGTCATCGGATCCGGGCCCGTCTGCCCACCGGACAATAGGTCATCGGATCGGGGTGCATATGCCAATTGGACAACAGCTGAAAGGATCCAGTCCCGTTTTCCCACCTGAAAACAGGTCATCGGATCGGGGCCCATCTATCCACCGGACAACAGGTCATCGGATCCGGACACGTTTGCACACCTGACAATAGGTCATCGGATCGGGGCGCATATGCCCACTGGACAACAGGTCATCGGATCCAGTCCCGTTTTCCCACAGGAAAACAGGTCATCGGATCGGGGCCCATCTGTCCAACGGACAACAGGTCATCGGATATAGGCCCGTTTGCCCACCTGACAATAGGTCATCGGATCGGGGCGCATATGCCCACTGGACAACAGGTCATCGGATCCAGTTCCGTTTTTTCACCTGAATACAGGTCATCGGATCGGGGCCCATCTGTCCACCGGACAACAGGTTGTCGGATTGGAGTCCATCTGCCCACCGGACAATAGGTCATCGGATCCAGTCCCGTTTTCCAATCGGACAACAGGTCATCGTATCGGGGCCCGTCTGCCCACCGGACAACAGGTCATCGGATCCGGTCCCGTCTGCCCACTGGACAACAGGTCATCGGATCGGGGTGCATATGCCCTCTGGACAACAGGTCATCGGATCCAGTCCCGTTTTCCCACCTGAAAACAGGTCATCGGATCGGGGCCCATCGGTCCACCGGACAACAGGTTGTCAGATTGAAGCCCATCTGCCCACCGGACAATAGGTCATCGGATCCAGTCCCGTTTTCCAACAGGACAACAGGTCATTGGATCGGGGCCCATCTGTCCACCGGACAACAGGTTATCGGTTCCGGGCCCGTCTGCCCACCGGACAACAGGTCATCGGATCAGGGCCCATCTGCTCACCGGACAACAGGTCATCGGATCGGGGCCCGTCTGCCCACCGGACAACAGGTCATTGGATCCGGGCGCGTCTGCCCACTGGACAACAGGTCATTGGATCGGGGCCCATCTGCCCACCGGACAACAGGTCATCGGATCCAGTCCCATTTTCCCACCGGAAAACAGGTCATCGGATCGGGGCCCATCTATCCACCGGACAACAGGTCATCGGATCCGGGCCCGTCTGCCCACTGGACAACAGGTCATTGGATCGGGGCCCATCTGCCCACCGGACAACAGGTCATCGGATCCAGTCCCATTTTCCCACCGGAAAACAGGTCATCGGATCGGGGCCCATCTATCCACCGGACAACAGGTCATCGGATCCGGGCCCGTCTGCCCACCGGACAATAGGTCATCGGATCGGGGTGCATATGCCAATTGGACAACAGCTGAAAGGATCCAGTCCCGTTTTCCCACCTGAAAACAGGTCATCGGATCGGGGCCCATCTATCCACCGGACAACAGGTCATCGGATCCGGACACGTTTGCACACCTGACAATAGGTCATCGGATCGGGGTGCATATGCCCACTGGACAACAGGTCATCGGATCCAGTCCCGTTTTCCCACAGGAAAACAGGTCATCGGATCGGGGCCCATCTGTCCAACGGACAACAGGTCATCGGATATAGGCCCGTTTGCCCACCTGACAATAGGTCATCGGATCGGGGCGCATATGCCCACTGGACAACAGGTCATCGGATCCAGTTCCGTTTTTTCACCTGAATACAGGTCATCGGATCGGGGCCCATCTGTCCACCGGACAACAGGTTGTCGGATTGGAGTCCATCTGCCCTCCGGACAATAGGTCATCGGATCCAGTCCCGTTTTCCAATCGGACAACAGGTCATCGTATCGGGGCCCGTCTGCCCACCGGACAACAGGTCATCGGATCCGGTCCCGTCTGCCCACTGGACAACAGGTCATCGGATCGGGGTGCATATGCCCTCTGGACAACAGGTCATCGGATCCAGTCCCGTTTTCCCACCTGAAAACAGGTCATCGGATCGGGGCCCATCGGTCCACCGGACAACAGGTTGTCAGATTGAAGCCCATCTGCCCACCGGACAATAGGTCATCGGATCCAGTCCCGTTTTCCAACAGGACAACAGGTCATTGGATCGGGGCCCATCTGTCCACCGGACAACAGGTTATCGGTTCCGGGCCCGTCTGCCCACCGGACAACAGGTCATCGGATCAGGGCCCATCTGCTCACCGGACAACAGGTCATCGGATCGGGGCCCGTCTGCCCACCGGACAACAGGTCATTGGATCCGGGCGCGTCTGCCCACTGGACAACAGGTCATTGGATCGGGGCCCATCTGCCCACCGGACAACAGGTCATCGGATCCAGTCCCATTTTCCCACCGGAAAACAGGTCATCGGATCGGGGCCCATCTATCCACCGGACAACAGGTCATCGGATCCGGGCCCGTCTGCCCACCGGACAATAGGTCATCGGATCGGGGTTCATATTCCAATTGAACAACAGCTGAAAGGATCCAGTCCCGTTTTCCCACCTGAAAACAGGTCATCGGATCGGGGCCCATCTATCCACCGGACAACAGGTCATCGGATCCGGACACATTTGCACACCTGACAATAGGTCATCGGATCGGGGCGCATATGCCCACTGGACAACAGGTCATCGGATCCAGTCCCGTTTTCCCACAGGAAAACAGGTCATCGGATCGGGGCCCATCTGTCCAACGGACAACAGGTCATCGGATATAGGCCCGTTTGCCCACCTGACAATAGGTCATCGGATCGGGGCGCATATGCCCACTGGACAACAGGTCATCGGATCCAGTTCCGTTTTTTCACCTGAATACAGGTCATCGGATAGGGGCCCATCTGTCCACCGGACAACAGGTTGTCGGATTGGAGTCCATCTGCCCACCGGACAATAGGTCATCGGATCCAGTCCCGTTTTCCAATCGGACAACAGGTCATCGTATCGGGGCCCGTCTGCCCACCGGACAACAGGTCATCGGATCGGGGCCCGTCTGCCCACCGGACAATAGGCCATCGGATCCAGTCCCGTTTTCTCACCGTAAAACAGGTCATCAGATCGTGGCGCATATACCCACTGAACAACAGGTCATCGGATCCTGGCCTGTTTGCCCACTGGACAACAGGTCATCGGATCGGTGCCCATCTGCCCACTGGACAACAGGTCATCTGATTGGTGACCGTCTGCCCACCGGACAATAGGACATCGGATCCAGTCCCGTTTTCCCACCGGACAAAAGGTCATCGGATCCTGGCCGGTTGACCACCGGAAAACAGGTCATCGGATCGGGGCCCATCTGCCCACCGGACAACAGGCCATCGGATCCGGGCCCGTCTGCCCACTGGACAACAGGTCATCGGATCGGCGCCCATCTGTCCACTGGACAACAGGTCATCTGATGGGGGACCGTCTGCCCACCGGACAATAGGCCATCGGATCCAGTCCCGTTTTCCCAACGGAAAACAGGTCATCGGATCCGGGCCCGTTTGCCCACCTGACAATAGGTCATCGGATCGGGGCGCATATGCCCACTGGACAACAGGTCATCGGATCCAGTCCCTTTTTCCCACCTGAAAACAGGTCATCGGATCGGGGCGCATCTGTCCACCGGACAACAGGTCATCGGATCCGGGCCCGTCTGCCCACCGGACAACAGGTCATCGGATCGGAGCCCATCTGCCCACCGGACAACAGGTCATTGGATCGGGGTCCGTCTGCCCACTGGACAATAGGCCATCGGATCCAGTCCCGTTTTCCAACCGGACAACAGGTCATTGGATCGAGGCCCATCTGTCCACTGTACAACAGGTCATCGGATCCGGGCCCGTCTGCCCACCGGACAACAGGTCATCAGATCAGGGCCCATCTGCTCACCGGACAACAGGTCATCGGATCGGGGCTCGTCTGCCCACCGGACAACAGGTCATCGGATCGGGGCCCATCTGCCCACCGGACAACAGGTCATCGGATCGGGGCCCGTCTGGCCACCGGACAATAGGCCATTGGATCCAGTCCCGTTTTCCCCCCGGAAAACAGGTCATCGGATCGGGGCCCACCTGTCCACCGGACAACAGGTCATCAGATCCGGGCCCATTTGCCCACCTGACAATAGGTCATTGGATCGGGGCGCATATGCCCACTGGACAACAGGTCATCGGATCCTGGCCTATTTGCCCACCAGACAACAGGTTATTGGATCAGGGCCCATCTGTCCACCGGACAACAGTTTGTTGGATTGAAGCCCCTCTGCCCATCGGACAATAGGTCATCGGATCCAGTCCCGTTTTCCAACCGGACAACAGGTCATCGGATCGGGGTCCATCTGTCCACCGGACAACAGGTTATCAGATCCAGGCCCGTCTGCCCACCCGACTACAGGTCATCGGATCAGGGCCCATCTGCTCACCGGACAATAGGTCATCGGATCCAGTCAAGTTTTCCCACCTGAAAACAGGTCATCGGATCGGGGCCCATCTGTCCACCGGACAACAGGTCATCAGATCCGGGCCCGTTTGCCCACCTGACAATAGGTCATCGGATCGGGGCGCATATGCCCACTGGACAACAGGTCATCGGATCCGGGCCCGTCTGCCCACCGGACAACAGGTCATCGGATCCAGTCCCGTTTTCCCACCGGAAAACAGGTCATCGTATCGGGAACCATCTGTCCACCGGACAACAGGTCATCGGATCCGGGCCCGTTGGCCTACCTAACAATAGGTCATCGGATCGGGGCTCATATGCCCACTGGACAACAGGTCATCGGATCGGGGCCCATCTGCCCACCGGACAACAGGTTAACGGATCGGGGCCCGTCTGCCCACCGGACAATAGGCCATCGGATCCCGTCCCGTTTTCCCACCGGAAAACAGGTCATCGGATCGGGGCCCATCTGTCCACCGGACTACAGGTCATCGGATCCGGGCCCGTTTGCCCACCTGACAATAGGTCATCAGATCGGGGCGCATATGCCACTGGACAACAGGTCATCGTATCCAGTCTCGTTTTCCCACAGAAAAACAGGTCATCAGATCGGGGCCCATCTGTCCACCGGACAACAGGTCATCGGATCCGGGCCCTTCTGCCCGCCGGACAACAGGTCATCGGATCGGGGCCCGTCTGCCTACTGGACAATAGGTCATCAGATCCAATTCCTTTTTCCCACCGGACAACAGGTCATCGGATTGGCGCCCGTCTGCCCACCAGAACACAGGTCATGGGATCCGGGCCCATCTGCCCACCGGACAAGAGGTCATCGGATCGGGGCCCGTCTGCCCACCGGACAATAGGCCATCGGATCCAGTCCCGTTTTCCCACCGGAAAACAGGTCATTGGATCTGGGCCCATCTGTCCACCGGACAACAGGTCATCGGATCGGGGCCCGTCTGCCTACCGGACAATAAGTCATCGGATCCAGTTCCTTTTTCCCACCGGACAACAGGTCATCGGATCCGCGCCTGTCTGCCCACCAGACAACAGGTCATGGGATCGGGGCCTGTCTGCCCACCGAACAATAGGTGAACGGATCCAGTCCCTTTTTCCCACCGGACAACAGCTCATCAGATCGGGGCCCATCTGTCCACCGGACAACAGGCCATCAGATCCTGGCCTGTTTGCCGACCGGGCAACAGGTCATCGGATCGGGGCCCATCTGCCCACCGGACAACAGGTTGTCGGATTGGATCCCATCTGCCCACCGGACAATAGGTCATTGGATCCAGTCCCGTTTTCCATCCGGACAACAGGTCATCGGATCGGGGCCCATCTGTCCACCGGACAACAGGTCATCGGATCCGGGCCCGTTTGCCCACCTGACAATAGGTCATCGGATCGGGGCGCATATGCCCACTGGACAATAGGTCTTCGGATCCAGTCCCGTTTTCCCACCTGAAAACACTTTATCGGAGCGGGGCCCGTCAGCTCACAGGACAACAGGATCCGATGACCTGTCAGGTGGGCAGGTGGCCTGATCTGGTGACCTTTTGTCCGATGGGCAAACGAGCCTGGATCTGATGACCTCTTGTCCAGTGGGCAGAAAGGCCCCGATCAGATCAGATGACCTGTTGTCCAGGGAGCAGACGGGCGCCGATCCAATGGCCTGTTGTCCGGTGGGCAGATGGCCCCGATCCGATGACCTGTTGTCCTGTGAGGAGACGGGCCCGGATCCGATGACCTGTTGTCCGGTGGGCACATCGGCACCTGTTGTCCGGTGGGCATAGAGGCCCCGATCCGATGAGCTATTGTCCGGTGGGTATAAGGGCCTCGATCCGATGAGCTATTGTCAGGTGAGTAGATGGGCCCCGATCCGTTGACCTGTTGTCTGGTGGGTATTCCGGCCCCGATCCGATGACCTGTTGTCCTGTGGGCATAAGGGCCCCGATCCGATGAGCTATTGTCCGGTGGCTATAAGGGCCTCGGTCCGATGAGCTGTTGTCTGGAGGGCAGATGGGCCCCAATCCGATGACCTGTTGTCAAGTGGGCAAACAAGCCTGGATTCGATGATCTGTTGTCCAGTGGGCAGGCGGGCCCCGATCCCATGACCTTTTGTCCGGTGGGCAGACGGGCCCCGATCCCATGACCTGTTGTCCGGTGGGCAGACGGGCCCCGATCCGATGACCTGTTGTCCGGTGAGCAGACCAGCCAGAATCCTATGACCTGTTGTCCTGTGAGCAAACGAGCCTCGATCCGATGACCTTTTGTTCGGTGGGTAAACAGACCTGGCCAGATCTGATGACATGTTGTCCGGTGGACAGATGGGCCCCGATCCTATGATCTGTTGTCTGGTGGGCAAACGAGCCTAGATCCAATGACCTGTTGTTCGGTGGGCAAATGGGCCCCGATCCACAGACCTGTTCTCCGATGGGCAAACGTGCCTGGATCCGATGACCTGATGTCCGGTGGCAGATGCGCCCTGATCCGATGACCTGTTTTCCGGTGTGCAAACGAGCCTGGATCCGATGACCTGTTGTCTGATGGGCAGATGGGCCCCGATCCGATGACCTGTTGTCCGGTGGTCAAACGGGCCTGGATCCAATGACCTGTTGTCCGGTGGACAGATGGGCCCCGATCCGATGACCTGTTGTCCGGTGGAAAAACTGGACTGGATCCAATGACCCATTTCAACAAAAATGTCTGCGATGCCCCTATAAACCTATGGAAGGGGGAGCTGGAGGGAGAAAAAGCAGAGCACCGAAAAGGTAAATACTGAGGCTTATAATGCAGAGAAAAAATGCAGGATACCCATCATATAATGTACACTCCCCATACATTCATGTACACTCAGGAGTGTATAATGAGTGGCAATTATTCCTTATATAGTACTCCTTATTCTAAAAAGTCATCTGAAAGTGCTGTTAAATCGTAAGGGAATCTGCCACCCGGTTTTAGATGCCCCATCTGAGAGCAGCATGATATAAGGGGTGAGACCCTGATTACAGTGATATCTCACGCTTTTTGCTGCTTACTGCTAGTCTGTTGGGGCAGACGGGCCCCGATCCAATGACCTGTTGTCCGGTGGGCAGACGGGCTCAGATCCGATGACCTGTTGTCCGGTGGGCAGACCGGCCCCGATCCCATGACCTGTTGTCCGGTTGACAGACGGGCCCGGATCCGATGACCTGTTGTCAGGTGGGCATAAGGTCCTGGATCCGATGACCTGTTGTCCGGTGGGCAGATGGCCCGATCCGGTGACCTTTTGTCCGATGGGCAAACGAGCCTGGATCTGATGACCTCTTGTCCAGTGGGCAGAAAGGCCCCGATCAGATCAGATGACCTGTTGTCCAGGGAGCAGACGGGCCCCGATCCGATGACCTGTTGTCCGGTGGGCAGACGAGCCCCGATTCGATGACCTGTTGTCCAGTGAGCAGATGGGCCCCGATCCAATGACCTGTTGTCCGGTGAGCAGATGGCCCCGATCCGATGACCTGTCGTCCGGTGAGGAGACGGGCCCGGATTTGATGACCTGTTGTCCGGTGGGTGGCCCCGATCCGATGACCTGTTGTCCGGTGAGGAGACGGGCCCGGATCCGATGAGATATTGTCCTGTGGGTATAAGGGCCTCGATCCGATGAGCTATTGTCAGGTGGGCAGATGGGCCCCGATCCGATGACCTGTTGTCTGGTGGGTAGTCCGGCCCCAATCCGATGACCTGTTGTCCTGTGGGCATAAGGGCCCCGATCCGATGAGCTATTGTCCGGTGGCTATAAGGGCCTCGGTCCGATGAGCTGTTGTCCGGTGGGCAGATGGGCCCCGATCCGATGACCTATTGTCAGGTGGGCAAACGGGCCTGGATCCGATGACCTGTTGTCAAGTGGGCAAACAAGCCTGGATTCGATGATCTGTTGTCCAGTGGGCAGCCGGGCCCCGATCCCATGACCTTTTGTCCGGTGGGCAGACGGGCCCCGATCCCATGACCTGTTGTCCGGTGGGCAGACCGGCCACAATCCTATGACCTGTTGTCCTGTGGGCAAACGGGCCTCTATCCGATGACCTTTTGTCCGGTGGGCAGATCGGCCCCGATCCAATGACCTGTTGTTCGGTGGGCAAACAGACCTGGCCAGATCCGATGACTTGTTGTCCGGTGGACAGATGGGCCCCGATCCTATGATCTGTTGTCCGGTGGGCAAACGAGCCTGGATCCGATGACCTGTGTTCCGGTGGGCAGATGGGCCCCGATCCGATGACCTGTTGATCCAATGACCTGTTGTCCGGTGGGCAGAAAGGCCCCAATCCGATGGATGATCTGTTGTCCGGTGGGCAAACGAGCCTGGATCCGATGACCTGTTGTTCTGTGGGCAGATGGGCCCAGATCCGATGACCTGTTGTCCGGTGGGCAAACATGCCTGGATCCACCTGTTGTCCGGTGGGCAGATGGGCCCCGGATCCAATGACCTGTTATCCGGTGGGCAAACGGGCCTGGATCCCATGACCTGTTGTTCGGTGAAATGGGCCCCGATCCAAAGACCTGTTCTCCGGTGGGCAAACGTGCCTGGATTCGATGACCTGTGTCCGGTGGGCAGATGGGCCCCGATCCGATGACCTGTTTTCCGGTGGGCAAACGAGCCTGGATCCAATTACCAACTGTTGTCTGGTGGGCAGATGGGCCCCGGGATCCGATGACCTGTTGTCCGGTGGGCAAATGGGCCCGGATCACATCTTTTATCCGGTGGGCAAATGGGCCTGGATCCGATGACCTGTTATCCGGTGGGCAAATGGGCCCAGATCCAATGACCATGTTGTCCGGTGGGCAAAAATGCCTGGATCCGATGACCTGTTGTCCGGTGGGCAGATGGGCCCCGATCCGATGACCTGTTTGTTGTCCGGTGGGCAAACGGGCCTGGATCCGATGAGCTGTTGTTCGTTCGGTGGGCAAATGGGCCCCGATCCAAAGACCTGTTCTCCAGTGGGCAAACGTGCCTGTATCCGACGGTGACCTGATGTCCAGTGGGCAGATGCGCCCTGATCCCATGACCTGTTTTCCGGTGTGCAAACGAGCCTGGTTCCGATGACCTGTTTGTTGTCTGATGGGCAGATGGGCTCCGATCCGATGACCTGTTGTCCGGTGGGCAAATGGGCCCGGATCCGATGACCTTTTGTCTGGTGGTCAAACGGGCCTGGATCCGATGACCTGTTGTCCGGTGGACAGATGGGCCCCGATCCGATGACCTGTTGTCCGGTGGGCAGATGGCCCCGATCCGATGACCTGTTGTCCGGTGAGGAGACGGGCCCGGATCCGATGACCTGTTGTCCGGTGGGCACATCGGCACCTGTTGTCCGGTGGGCATAGGGGCCCCGATCCGATGAGCTATTGTCCGGTGGGTATAAGGGCCTCGATCCGATGAGCTATTGTCAGGTGGGCAGATGGGCCCCGATCCGATGACCTGTTGTCTGGTGGGCAGTCCGGCCCCGATCCGATGAACTGTTGTCCTGTGGGCATAAGGGCCCCGATCCGATGAGCTCTTATCCGGTGGCTATAAGGGCCTCGGTCCGATGAGCTGTTGTCCGGTGGGCAGATGGGCCCCGATCCAATGACCTGTTGTCCAGTGGGCAAACGAGCCTGGATCCGATGACCTGTTCTCCGGTGGGAAGATGGGCCCCGATCCAATGACCTGTTTTCCGGTGAGCAAACTGCCCCGTTCCGATGACCTGTTGTCCGGTGGGCAGACAATGACCTGTTGTCCGGTGGGCAAACGAGCCTGGATCCGATGACCTGTTGTCCGTTGGGCAGATGGGCCCCTATTCGATGACCTGTTGTCCAGTGGGCAAAAATGCCTGGATCTGATGACCTGTTGTCCGGTGGGCAGATGGGCCCCGATCCGATGACCTGTTTGTTGTCCAGTGGGCAAACGGGCCTGGATGCGATGACCTGTTGTTCGGTGGGCAAATGGGCCCCGATCCAAAGACCTGTTCTCCGGTGGGCAAACGTGCCTGGATCCGATGACCTGATGTCCGGTGGGCAGATGCGCCCTGATCCGATGACCTGTTTTCCGGTGTGCAAACGAGCCTGGATCCGATGACCTGTTGTCTGATGGGCAGATGGGCCCCGATCCGATGACCTGTTGTCCAGTGGGCAAATGGGCCGGATCCGATGACCTGTTGTCCGGTGGACAGATGGGCCCCGATCTGATGACCTGTTGTCCGGTGGAAAAAGTGGACTGGATCCGATGACCTATAATATAGTCTGTTGGGGCAGACGGGCTCAGATCCGATGACCTGTTGTCCGGTGGGCAGACCGGCCCTGATCCCATGACCTGTTGTCCGGTGGACAGATGGGCCCCGATCCGATGACCTGTTGTCCGGTGGGCAGATGGCCCCCGATCCGATGACCTGTTGTCCGGTGAGGAGACGGGCCCGGATCCGATGACCTGTTGTCCGGTGGGCACATCGGCACCTGTTGTCCGGTGGGCATAGGGGCCCCGATCCAATGAGCTATTGTCCGGTGGGTATAAGGGCCTCGATCCGATGAGCTAAGTCAGGTGGGCAGATGGGCCCCGATCCGATGTGTTGTCTGGTGGGCAGTCCGGCCCCGATCCGATGACCTGTTGTCCTGTGGGCATAAGGGCCCCGATCCGATGAGCTATTGTCCGGTGGTTATAAGGGCCTCGGTCCGATGAGCTGTTGTCCGGTGGGCAGATGGGCCGGATCCGATTACCTATTGTCAGGTGGGCAAATGGGCCTGGATCCGATGATCTGTTGTCCGTCCGGTGGGCAGATAGGCCCCGATCCCATGACCTTTAGTCCGGTGGGCAGACGGGCCCCGATCCCATGACCTGTTGTCCGGTGGGCAGAAGGGCCCCGATCCCATGACCTTTTGTCCGGTGAGCAGACCGGCCACAATCCTATGACCTGTTGTCCTGTGGGCAAACGGGCCTCGATCCGATGACCTTTTGTCCGGTGGGCAGATAGATGGGCCCTGATCCGATGACCTGTTGTTCGGTGGGCAAACAGACCTGGCCAGATCCGATGACTTGTTGTCCGGTGGACAGTTGGGCCCCGATCCTATGATCTGTTGTTCGGTGGGCAAACGAGCCTGGATCCGATGACCTGTGTCGGAGTGGGCAGATGGGCCCCGATCTGATGACCTGTTGATTCAATGACCTGTTGTCCGGTGGGCAGACAGGCCCCAATCCGATGGATGACCTGTTGTCCGGTGGGCAAACGAGCCTGGATCCGAGATCAGTGATGTTCAGCTCCTCCACACTGTTTACATCTGACCTCTGCCGAAGCTGCAAACAGCTGATTAGTGGAGGTGCCGTGTGCTGGACCCCCACAAATCTGATATTAATGACCTAACCAAGGGATAGGCCATCAATATGTTTGTCCAGGAAAATCCCTTTGAGGCCCACCTGCCCATACTCTATGTATATAATATATATATATGGCAGATGGGCCCCGATTCGATGACCTGTTGTCCGGTGGGCAAATCGGCCCGGATCCGATGACCTGTTGTCCGGTGGGCAAACATGCCTCGATCCAGCTGTTGTTCGGTGGGCAGATGGGCCCCGGATCCAATGACCTGTTATCCGGTGGGCAAACGGGCCTGGATCCGATGACCTGTTGTTCGGTGAAATGGGCCCCGATCCAAAGACCTGTTCTCCGGTGGGCAAACGTGCCTGGATTCGATGGTGGGCAGATGGGCCCCGATCCGATGACCTGTTTTCCGGTGGGCAAACGAGCCTGGATCCAATGACCTGTTGTCTGGTGGGCAGATGGGCCCGGGGATCTGATGACCTGTTGTCCGGTGGGCAAATGGGCCCGGATCCGATGACCTGTTATCCGGTGGGCAAATGGGCCCAGATGTCCAATGACCTGTTGTCCGGTGGGCAAACGAGCCTGGATCCGATGATGACCTGTTGTCCGGTGGGCAGATGGGCCCCGATCCAATGACCTGTTTTCCGGTGGGCAAACGGGCCTGGATCCGATGACCAACATGTTGTCCGGTGGGCAGACGGGCCCCGATCCGATGACCTGTTGTCCGGTGGGCAAACGAGCCTGGATCTGATGACCTGTTGTCCGGTGGGCAGATGGGCCCCGATTCAATGACCTGTTTTCCGGTGGGCAAATGGGCCCGGATCCGATGACCTGTTGTCCGGTGGGCAGATGGGCCCCGATCCGATGACCTGTTGTCCGGTGTGCAAACGGGCCTGGATCCGATGACCTGTTTGTTGTTCGGTGGGCAAATGGGCCCTGATCCAAAGACCTGTTCTCAGGTGGGCAAACGTGCTTGGATCCGATGACCTGATGTCCGGTGGGCAGATGGGCCCCGATCCGATGACCTGTTTTCCGGTGGGCAAACGAGCCTGGATCCCATGACCTGTGTGACATCACTGTGCTCATTCCTCCTGTACTGACATCGCTGTGTTCATTACTCCTGTACTGTGACATCACTGTACAGACGTGCTCATTACTCCTGTACTGACATCATTGTGCTCAATACTCCTCCTGTACAACATGTGACATCACTGTGCTCATTACTCCTGTACTGTGACATCACTGTGCTCATTCCTCCTGTACTGACATCATTGTGCTCATTACTCCTGTACTGTGACATGACTGTGCTCATCTGTGACATCACTGTGCTCATTATGTTGTCTGGTAGGCATGGGCCCCGGGATCTGATGACCTGCTTTCTGGTGGGCAAACGGGCCTGGATCCGATGACCTATTGTCCGGTGGGCAGAAGACGGGTTTTAATCCGATGGCCTGTTGTAAGGTGGGCAGACGGGCCCAGATCCGATGACCTTTTGTCCGGACGGTGGGCAAATGGGTCTGGATCAGATGACCTGTTGTCCGGTGGGCAGATGGTCCCCGATCCAATGACTTGTCCGGTGGGCAAACGTGCCTGGATCCGATGACCTGTCCTCCAGAGAGAGACTCTTTTTATAGCTCCCCATTGATGATGGGACCTGAATGGGGAGACCCCTCTATTAACTCAGAATTGCCAAGGAGGGTATTTGAAAACATTTTTTCCAAACCAGACAAGAAATTGTACTAGAGGAACTTGGGGTAAAAATCTGTCACTTTGGTATTTGTAGATCATGTATGAGACCAAATGATTTATTTTCACTGGAAAATATAATCTTCAGGGTCATGTTCTAAAGATGACCTCCTAATTGTACTTTTGTACTTTTTTTCATATGTTGTTGTAGCTATCCATGTAATGAATGACATGAAAGTACTGCACTGGCTTTACGAGCCCATGTTACAGCAGCCCCCTCATAAGTATTGACAGCCCCAGCTTTACAACCTGCACTAGGGATTGTCAGTGTGAAATTATCACTTTTACACAGTATGTGTGGGCCGTCTTTAGCTGTTTTGTGGTCAAGGGTGGGCAAACGGGCCTGGATCAGATGCACTCAAGAAAGAAGGAATTCTGCGGTGTTAGTGAAGCGCTAGAACAACTAGACAGTGGATTAGGTTATAACACACAAACCTTTTATTGTTTAGTACGCTCTCTAACGCCACGACGCGTTTCGATAGCAGACGCTGTCTTCCTGGATCAGATGCACTGCTGTTGAGTGGGCTAACTAACGGGCCTATCCGATGACCAAATGTTGTCCGGTGGGCAAACGGGTCTGGATCCGATGACCTGTTGTCCGTTGGGCAGATGGGCCCGGATCCGATGAACTGGTGTCCGGTGGGCAGATGGGCCCGGATCCGATGACCTGTTGTCCGGTGGGCAGATGGGCCCCGATCTGATGACCTGTTGTCCGGTGGGCAGATGGGCCCCGATCCGATGACCTGTTGTCCGGTGGGCAAACATGCCTGGATCCGATGACCTGTTGTCTGGTGGGCAGTTGGGCCCCGATCCAAAGACCTGTTCTCAGGTGGGCAAACGGGCCTGGATCCGATGACCTGTTGTCCGGTGGGCAGACGGGCCCCGATCCAATGACCTGTTGTCCGGTGGGAAAAAGGGCCTAGATCCAGACAACAGGTCATCGGATCCAGGCATGTTTGCAAACCGGACAACAGGTCATCAGATCCAGGCCCGTTTGCCCACCGGACAACAGGTCATCGGATCCAGGCCCGTCTGTCCACCGGACAACAGATCATCGGATCGAGGCCTCTATACACACCGGACAATAGCTCATCGGATCGGGGCCCTTATACCCACCGGACAATAATTGCTCATCGGATCAGGGACCATCTGCCCACCGGACAACAGACCATCGGATCGTGGTCGGTCTGTCCACTGGACAACAGGTCATCGGATCAGGGCCCGTCTGCCCACCGGACAACAGGTCATCGGACCCACCCGTCTGCCCACTGGACAACAGGTCATCGGATCAGGGCCCGTTTGCCCACTGGACAACAGGTCATCGAATCGGGGCCCGTCAGCCCACCGGACAACAGGTCATCGGATCGGGGCCCGTCAGCCCACCGGACAACAGGTCATCAGATCGGGGCCCATCTGCCCACCGGACTACAGGTCATCGGATCCAGGCCCGTTTGCCCACCGGATAACAGGTCATCGGATCGGGACCCATCTGCCCACCGGACAACAGGTCATCGGATCCAGGCCCCTTTGACCTGTTGTCCGGTGGGCAGATGGGCCCATTGTCCAGTGGGCAAACAGGCCTGCATCCGATGGTCTGTTGTCTGGTGGACAGATGGACCCCGATCCGATGACCTGTTGTCCAGTAGGAAAACTGGTTTGGATCCGATAACCTATTGTCTGTTGGGGCAGACAGGCCCCGATCGAATGATTTGTTGTCCGGTGGGCACACAGACCCCGATCCGATGACCTGCTGTCCGGTGGGCAGACGGGCCCTGATCCGATGACCTGTTGTCTGGTGGGCAGACCGGCCCCGATCCGACGACCTGTTGTCCGGTGAGCATAAGGGCCCCGATCCGATGACCTGTTGTCCAGTGGGCAAATGGGCCTGGATCCGAAGACCTGTTAGATAGGCCCTTTGACCTGTTGTCCGGTTGGCAAATGGGCGACCTGTTGCCGGGGGACAGACGGGCCCCGATCCGATGACCTGTTGTCCGGTGGGCAAATGGGCCTGGATCTAATGACCTGTTGTCTGGTGGGCAGAAGGGCCCTGATCCAATCGATGACCTGTTGTCCTTTGGACAGATGGGCCCCGATCCGATGACCTGCTGTCCGGTGGGCATAAGGGCCCTGATCTGATGACCTGTTGTCCGGTGGGCATAAGGGCCCCGATCCGATGAGCTATTGTCCGGTGGGTATAAGGGACTCTATCCGATAACCTGTTGTCCAGTGGGCAAAAGGGCCTGGATCCGATGGCCTTTTGCCCCGGTGGACAGATGGGCCCTGATCCGATGACCTGTTGTCCGGTGAGCAAAAGGACCTGGATCCGATGACATTGGGTCTGGTGGGCAGATGGGCCCCGATACGATGACCTGTTGTCCGGTGGGCAAACGGGCCTGGATCCGATGACCTGTTGTCTAAGGGGCAGATGGGCCCCGATCCAAAGACCTGTTCTCCGGTGGGCAAACGGGCCTGGATCCGATGACCTATTGTCCAGTAGGCAGATGGGGCCCCATCCGATGACCTGTTGTCCGGTTTGCAAACAGGCCTGGATCCGATGACCTGTTGTCCGGTGGGTGGGAAGATGGGCCCCGATCCAATGACCTGTTCTCTGGTGGGTAAACGGGCCTGGTTCCGATGGCCAACATGTTGTCCAGTGGGCAGATGGGCCCGATCAGATGGCCTGTTGTCCGGTGGGCAAACGGGCCTGGATCAGATAACCTGCTGTCGAGTGGGCTAACTAACGGGCCTCGATCCGATGACCTGTTGTCTTGTGGGCAGACAGGCCTGGATCCGATGACCTGTTGTCCAGTGGGCAGATGGGCCCCGATCCGATGACCTGTTGTCCGGGGGGCAGATGGGCCCCGATACGATGACCTGTTGTCCGGAGGGCAGACAGGCCCGGATCCGATTGTTTGTTGTCTGTCCGGTGCACAGATGGGCCCCGGGATCCGATGACCTGTTTGGTGGGCAGAGAGGCCCCGATCCGATGACCTGTTGTTTGGCGGGCAGACGGGCCCCGATCCGCAGACCTGTTGTCCGGTGGGCAGACGGGCCCCGATCCGATGACCTGTTGTCCGGTGGGTAGACGGGCCCCGATCCGATGACGTGTTTTCCGGTGGACAGACCGGCCTCACTGTATATAGTGCTCATCAATCACTGTATATAGTGCTCTGCACTCACTGTATATAGTGCTCATCTGGTATATAGTGCTCTGCACTCACTGTATATAGTTAGTGCTCATCTGTCACTGTATATAGTGCTCAGCAGTCACTAGCTCATCAGTCACTATGTACAGCACGATCCGATGACCGACTAGTCGTCCGGTGGACAGACCGGCCATGATCCGAACAACAGCATCGGATCGGGGCCCATCTGCCCACCGGACAACAGGTCATCGGATCGGGGCCCATCTGCCCACCGGACAACAGGTCATCGGATCCGGGCCCATCTGCCCACCGGACAACAGTTCATCGGATCCAGGCCCATCTGCCCACCGGACAACAGGTCATCGGATCCAGAACCGTTTGCCCACCGGACAACATTTGGTCATCGGATCCAGGCCCGTTAGTTAGCCCACTCAACAGCAGTGCATCTGATCCAGGCCCGTTTGCCCACCCTTGACCACAAAACAGCTAAGGACGGCCCACACATACTGTGTAAAAGTGATAATTTCACACTGACAATCCCTAGTGCAGGTTGTAAAGCTGGGGCTGTCAATACTTATGAGGGGGCTGCTGTAACATGGGCAGGGGGCTTTTATACAATGGCTCGTAAAGCCAGTGCAGTGCTTTCATGTCATTTATTACATGGATAGCTACAACAACATATGAAAAAAAGTACAAAAGTACAATTAGGAGGTCATCTTTAGAACATGACCCTGAAGATTATATTTTCCAGTGAAAATAAATCATTTGGTCTCATACATGATCTACAAATACCAAAGTGACAGATTTTTACCCCAAGTTCCTCTAGTACAATTTCTTGTCTGGTTTGGAAAAAATGTTTTCAAATACCCTCTTGGGCAATTCTGAGTTAATAGAGGGGTCTCCCCATTCAGGTCCCATCATCTATTGGCTGGCAGGGGAGCTATAAAAAGAGTCTCTCTCTGGAGGACAGGTCATCGGATCCAGACCCGTTTGCCCACTGTCCGGACAAAAGGTCATCGGATCAGGGCCCGTCTGCCCACCTTACAACAGGCCATCGGATTAAAGCCCGTCTGACGCCCACCGGACAATAGGTCATCGGATCCAGGCCCGTTTGCCCACCGGAAAACAGGTCATCAGATCCCGGGGCCCATCTGCCTACCAGACAACATAATGAGCACAGTAATGTCACAGAGTAATGAGCACAGTCATGTCACAGTACAGGAGTAATGAGCACAATGATGTGAGTACAGGAGGAATGAGCACAGTGATGTCACAGTACAGGAGTAATGAGCACAGTGATGTCACAGTACAGGAGTAATGAGCACAGTGATGTCACAGTACAGGAGTAATGAAAACAGCGATGTCAGTACAGGAGGAATGAGCACAGTGATGTCACACAGGTCATGGGATCCAGGCTCGTTTGCTCACCAGACAACAGGTCATCGGATCCAGTCCCGTTTTCCCACCGGACAACAGGTCATCGGATCGGGGCCCATCTGCCCACCGGACAACATGTTGGTCATTGGATCGGGGCCCATCTGTACACCGGACAACTGGTCATCGGATCCAGGTCCGTTTGCCGACCGGAAAACAGGTCATCGGATGGGGGCCCATCTGCCGACCGGACAAAAGGTCATCGGATTCAGGCCAGTTTGCCCACCGGACAACAGTTGGTCATTGGATCGGGGCCCATCTGTACACCGGACAACTGGTCATCGGATCCAGGTCCGTTTGCCCACCGGAAAACAGGTCATCGGATGGGGGCCCATCTGCCGACCGGACAAAAGGTCATCGGATTCAGGCCCGTTTGCCAACCGAACAGCAGGTCATAGGATCGAGGCCCTTATACCCACCGGACAATAGCTCATCGGATCGGGGTCCTCATGCCCACTGGACAACAAACAGGTCATCGGATCAGGGCCTGTCTGACCTCCGGACAACAGGTCATCGGATCGGGGCCCGTCTGCTCACCGGACAACAGGTCATCGGATCCGGGCCCGCCTGACCTCCGGACAACAGGTCATGGGATCGGGGCCCATCTGCCCACCAGACAACAGGTCATTGGATTGGGGACCATCTGCCCACCAGACAACAGGTCATTGGATTGGGGCCCATTTGCCCACCGGACAACAGGTCATCGCGATGATCGGCGCCTGTCTGCCCACTGGACAACAGATCATCGGATCCAGGCCCGTTAGCCCACTCGACAGCAGGTCATCTGATCCAGGCCCGTTTCCCCACCGGACAACAGGTCATCGGATCGGGGCCCATCTGCCCACTGGACAACAGGTCATCGGATCCAGGCCCGTCTGCCCAACAGACAACAGGTCATTGGATCAGGGCCCATCTGTCCACCGGGCAAAAGGTCATCGGATCCAGGCCCGTTTGACCACCGGACAACAGGTCAAAGGATCGGGGTCCATCAGCCCACGGACATGTTGGTCATCCAATCCAGGCCTATTTGCCCACTGGACAAGTCATCGGATCAGGGCCCATTTGCCCACCGGACAACAGGTCATCAGATCCAGGCCCATTTGCCCACCGGAGAAGAGGTCATCAGATTCAGGCCCATTTGCCCACCGGACAACATGCTCATCGTATCAAGGCCCTTATATCCACCGGACAATAGCTCATCGGATTGGGGCCCTTATGCCCACCAGACAACAGGTCATCGGATCTGGGCCCTTATGCCCTCCAGACAACAGCTCATCGGATCGGGGCCCATCTGTCCACCGGACAACAGCTCATCGGATCGGGGCCCTTATGCCCACCAGACAACAGGTCGTCGGATCGGGGCCGGTCTGCCCACCAGACAACAGGTCATCGGATTGGGGCCGGTCTGCCCACCAGACAACAGGTCATCGGATCGGGGCCCGTCTGCCCACCGGACAGCAGGTCATCGGATCGGGGTCTGTCTGCCCACCGGACAACAGATCATCCGATCGGGGCCCGTCTGCCCCAACAGACAATAGGTCATCGGATCCAAACCAGTTTTCCTACTGGACAACAGGTCATCGAATCGGGGTCCATCTGACCACCGGACAACAGTCCATCGGATGCAGGCCTGTTTGCCCACTGGACAACAGGTCAACGGATCGGGGCCCATCTGCCCACCGGACAACAGGTCAAAGGGGCCTGGATCCGATGATCTGTTATCCGGTGGGCAATCGGACCTGGATTCGATGACCTGTTGTCCGAGTGGACAGAAGAGCCCCGATACGATGACCTGTTGTCCGGTGGACAAATGGGCTTGGATCCGATGACCTGTTATCTGGTGGGCAGATGGGCCCCGATCCCAAGACCTGTTCTCCGGTGGGCAAACGGGCCTGGATCCGATGACCTGTTGTCCGGTGGGCAGATGGGCCGGATCTGATGACCTGTTGTCCGGTGGGCAGATGGGCCCCGATCCGATGACCTGTTGTCCAGTGGGCAAACGGGCCCCGATCCGATGACCTGTTGTCCAGTGGGCAGACGGGCGCGTCCGATGACCTGTTGTCCGGTGGGCAGACGGGCCCTGATCCCATGACCTGTTGTCCGGTGGACAGACCGACCACGAACCGATGGCCTGTTTTCCGGTGGACAGACGGTCCCTGATCCGTTGAGCTATTGTCCGGTGGGCATAAGGGCCCCGATCCGATGAGCTATTGTCCGGTGTGTATAGAGGCCTCGATCCGATGATATGTTGTCCTGTGGACAGACGGGCCTGGATCCGATGACCTGTTGTCCAGTGGGAAAATGGGCCTGGATCCGATGACCTGTTGTCCGGTGGGCAAACGGGCCTGGATCCGATGACCTGTTGTCCGGATCTAGGCCCGTTTTCCCACCGGACAACAGGTCATTGGATCGGGGCCCATCTAGATGCCCACCGGACAACAGGTCATCGGATCCAGGCCCGTTTGCGCACCTGAGAACAGGTCTTTGGATCGGGGCCCACCTGCCCACCAGACAACAGGTCATCGGATCCAGGCCTGTTTGCCCACTGGACAACAGGTCATCAGATCGGGGCCCGTCTACCCACCGGACAACAGGTCATCGGATCCAGGAATGTTTGCCCACCGGACAACAGGTCATCGGATCGGGGCCCATCTGCCCACCGGACAACAGGTCATCGGATCGGGGCCCATCTGCCCACCGGACAACAGGTCATCTGATCCAGGCCCATCTGCCCACCGGACAACAGGTCATCTGATCCAGGCCCGTTTGCCCACCGGACAACAGGTCATCGGATCGGGGCCCATCTGCCCACTGGACAACATGTTGGTCATCGGATCCAGGCCCAATTACCCACCGGAGAACGGGTCTTTGGATCGGATCCCATCTGCCCCTTAGACAACACATCAGATCCAGGCCCGTTTGCCCACCGGACAACAGGTCATTGGATCGGGGCCCATCTTCCCACCGGACAACTGGTCATCGGATCCAGGCCCGTTTGCCCACCGGAGAACAGATCTTTGGATCGGGGCCAATATGCCCCATAGACAACAGGTCATCGAATCCAGGCCTGTTTGCCCACCGGACAAGTTGTCATTGGATCAGGGTCCATCTGCCCACCGGACAACAGGTCATCGGATCCAGGCCCATTTGCCCACCAGACAACAGGTCATCGGATGCAGGCCCATTTGCCCAACGGACAACAGCTCATTAGATCAAGGCCATTATACCCACCGGACAATAGCTCATCGGATCGGGGCCCTTATGCCCTCCGGACAACAGGTCATTGGATCGGGGCCCGTCTGCCAACCGGATAACAGGTCATTGGATCGGGGCCCGTCTGCCCACCGGACAACAGGTCATTGGATCGTTGCTCGTCTGCCCACCGGACAACAGGTCATCGGATCGGGGCCCACCTGCCCACCGGACAAGAGGTCATCGGATCCGGGCCCATCTGCCCACCGGACAAGAGGTCATCTGATCCAGATCCCATCTGCCCACCGGACAACAGGTCATTGGATCGATGCCCATCTGCGCACCAGACAACAGGTCATCGGATCGGAGCCCGTCTGCCCACCGGACAACAGGTCATCGGATCCAGGCCCATCTGCCCACCGGACAACAGCTCATCGGATCTGGGCCTGTTTGCCCACCGGGCAATAGCTCATCGGATCGGGGCCCTTATGCCCACCGGACAACAGGTCATCAGATCCGGGCCCTTATGCCCACCAGACAACACGTCATCGGATCGGGGCCCTTATGCCCACCGGACAACAGGTCATCGGATCCGGGTCTTTATGCCCACTGGACAACACGTCATCGGATCGGGGCCCGTCTGCCCACCGGACAACAGGTCATCGGATCGAGGCCCGTCTGCCCACCAGACAACAGGTCATCGGATCAGGGCCCATCTGCCCACCGGACAACAGGTCATCGGATCGAGGCCCTTATACCCACCGGACAAAAACCTAACTGTTTGTCAATGACATACATGTGGATAAGGGCTGAGAGACTGAACCACTAATAGACACAGAAACATGGGAAGCAAGATGAAATAGACTTTCCAGCTCAGGCAAAAGGTGGCCACCCACCGGACAACAGGTTATCGGATTGGGGCCCGTCTGTCCACAGGACAACAGATCATAGGATTGAGGCCCGTCTGCCCACCGGACAACAGGTCATCGGATCCAGGTCCTTTTGCCCACCGGACAACAGGTCATCGGATCAGGGCCCATCTGCCCACAGGACAACAGGTCATCGGATCCAGGACCGTTTGCCCACCGGACAACAGGTTATCAGATCGAGGCCCTTCTACCCACCGGACAAAAACCTTACTGTTTGTCAAGTGATATACTGTGGATAAGGGCTGAGAGACTGAACCACTAATAGACACAGAAACATGGGAAGCAAGATGAAATAGACTTTCCAGCTCAGGCAAAAGGTGGCCACACCCTTATATGCACTTGTGCACATTAGACTGAAAAAAGCTGAAGGACTGAACTGGAATGTAAATTGGTGTACATGCTACAAGTAAGAGCATGTTCACACATGGTCACTAAACGGAAAAAAAACAAATATAGAAACACAATACACAAATACCCTGCCTGGTCGGACGACTGCTTTCTGGTAGCGTATATGGCTTCAGGGGAGGGAACGATTACAGAGCAAAAGAAACAGGACTATTACATTTTATATTTAATCCAAAAGAGGCCGTGCTTATGAAAAATATACAAAAGGTTTTATAAAAGGGGACATTTACAGTAAAGAATATACAGCGTCACTGGTGTTATATATGAGGGGATGTATGTGTCACTTAGGTTGCTAGCCTGTGTGAACGGAAACCTACATACTTTCCACCAGCATATTATATGCTGGGGGCTAACTCACTAAAGGGTGTGTTTTTTTGTGAATGGCAAAGAGGGTGGGACACCATTCACACTACCTCGCCTCAGGGTGTGGCTGAGCAAGCTTAAATACACAGTCACTGTTTTTTTTTCTGTTGTGTTTGGAGAGGCAAGGTCTCCAGACTGAGAAGCCATAGCTCAGGAAGGAGCTGAAGGCTGTGCTACAACCTGTGTGGGCAAACCACACACTCCTATGGACTGTGCTGTCGTTTATCTTTTGCTTTGTCATTTTGCCAGTAAGGTCGTGTTTATTTTTAATGGAGCTGCGGGGCTTTATGCCATATAATAAAGCTTGCAGAGAAAACCCGGTTCCTGAGTCTACTTCCGAAAGCGGACAAGTGAGTCGTCTTACCACAACAGTTACACAAAATAAACAGGATTACAGAAGACTTACTATAAAGATCGCTGAGATGATTCGGTATAGGTGGAGGGGAGGTGCCCCAATTATTGATTTGACCGTACTCGAACAGGATCCGTTGCTTATAGAACCTATACCCCCCGGCAATGAATACTGACCCCCCTTTGACTGTGTCCTTTATGCCGAAGGTGGAGACCTGCCCACACACCCCACGTGATGACCTCACGTATGCTGGGCTCCAGCCTTCATATTTTTATTAGAATCTCTAATTTCTGGCATAACTTATCGCTGGTTGATCGCAGAAGCCCCAAAGTGATACCATATTTTCCATTATGAATTTAACTCTCTTTAGAGACCACAGATGACTTAGTTGCGGTCTGTTATTTTGTTACTTTTCCATCACAGCTTCCCGGAGGGGCTTACAGCTATGAAAAAATATCCATATTACTCCTTAGCTGACCCTGCAACTAAAAATATGGGTCCCATTATTATCAGAAGTATAGCACTTCAGTTATTCCATATTTTGTGTCGGTGACAAAAATCCTGCAGTTTGCAGCTGGGAATTGTCCTGGTTATTGTGAGTGTGTTTGAAATGGGAGAAAGGTACCCCGAACCGTTCAGGGTGATCGGAAGGCTGTATCCCCAGTCGGTCAGGGTGGTGGGCGAGCTGGGTCCATATCTCGTCAGACCACTAGGAAAAGGTGGTTATCCCCCAGGGAAAGGGCAGGAATAACCAACCGCAGATATGTCATGTCTACTCTCTAAAGAAAGTTAAATTGATAATAAAAAATATGGTATCACTTGCGAACTTATGCGATCACATGGCCCCACTCACGCCTCAAAAGTTACATGTGTACCATCGTAAATGCCATCTGTATCGCTCCTGGTTTCAGTTACAGCTGCGAGACGTGCAGTCCTGCCTCATCTGCGCACAGCACAACCCAGGTAAGACAGTAAAAGTCCCTTAGAAAGCGACACCAAGGCCTCTCTACCCACTTCAGAGAAAAACAAACACACTCTAATACATCACTAGTATTTTGTTGCACCACCTCTGTCTTTAATAACAGCTTGCAGTCTCTGAGGCATGGACTTAATGAGTGACAAACAGTACTCTTCATCAATCTGGCTCCAACTTTCTCTGATTGCTGTTGCCAGATCAGCTTTGCAGGTTGGAGCCTTGTCATGGACCATTTTCCTCAACTTCCACCAAAGATTTTCAGTTGGATTGAGATCCGGACTATTTGCAGGCCATGACATTGACCTTATGTGTCTTCTTTCAAGGAATGTTTTCACAGTTTTTGCTCTATGGCAGGATGCATTACCATCTTGAAAAATGATGTCATCATCCCCAAACATCCATTCAATTGATGGGATAAGAAAACTGTCCAAAATATCAATGTAAACTTGGGCATTTATTGAAGATTTAATGACAGCCATCTCCCCAGTGCCTTTACCTGACATGCAGCCCCATATCATCAATGACTGTGGAAATTTGCATGTTCTCTTCATGCAGTCATCTTTATAAATCTCATTGGAACGGCACCAAACAAAAGTTCCAGCATCATCACCTTGCCCAGTGCAGATTTGCGATTCATCACTGAATATGACTTTCATCCAGACATCCACAGTCCACGATTGATTTCCTTAGCCCATTGTAACCTTGTTTTTTTTCTGTTTAGGTGTTAATGATGGCTTATGTTTAGCTTTTCTGTATGTAAATCCCATTTCCTTTAGGCGGTTTCTTACAGCTCGGTCACAGGCATTGACTCCAGCTTCCTCCCATTCATTCCTCATTTGTTTTGTTGTGCATTTCCTGTTTTGGAGACATATTGCTTTAAGTTTCCAGTCTTGACGCTTTGATGTCTTCATTGGTCTACCAATATGTTTGCCTTTAACAACCTTCCTGTTACGCTCGCGCCCGGACTGACTAGCGTGAGCGTGATTAGTGATCCCACTGTACCATGAACCGAGGAGTGCCTGGAGGGGCGTAACTAAGTATCAACCCGATCCAACCAAGGTCGCATGGCGGCTAGTCGACTCCGTGGACCAAGGAGGAACCGAGCAGAGGGACCAGGTGCAACTCCAGGTCAGACCCCGGTCACAGTTGTTGACCCACACCGGGGAATGCAGGAACAGGCAGGTTAGATTGGCATACAGGCAGGTGGGTATTGGCAAGTACGGCTGGTATGCAGACAGGTGGGTACTGGCAAGTACGGCTGGTATGCAGACAGGTGGGCACTGGCAAGCACGGCTGGTATGCAGACAGGTGGGTATTGGCAAGTACGGCTGGTATGCAGACAGGTGGGTACGGGCAAGCACAGCCTGATATGCAGACAGGTGGGCACTGGCAAGCACGGCTGGTATGCAGACAGGTGGGCACTGGCAAGCACGGCTGGTATGCAGATAGGGAGATACTGGCAAGCACGGCTGGAGTGCAGACCGGGAGGTACTAGCAGGTTGGAGCGCAGGCTGGATAGGGTCCAGTACAGACTGGGAGACAGCTACAGAGCCGCAGATGCGGTAGAAAAGCAGAGTAAAGCGAAACCGCCAGAGCGGAGGACAAGGCAGAGCAGAGAGGAACTGCTGGTGCGGTGAGCAAGGCAGAGCAGAGAGAAGCCGCCGGAACGGTGGGTAAGGCAGAGCAGAGGGAAAACGCCGGAGCGGTGGGCAAGTCAGAGCAGAGAGAAACCACCGGAGCGGTGGGTAAGTAAGAGCAAAGAGAAACCGCTGGTGCGGTGGGCAAGGCAGAGCAGAGAGAACCCGCCGGAGCAGTGGGCAAGTCAGAGCAGAGAGAAGCCGCCGGAGCGGTGGGTAAGGCAGAGCAGAGGGAAGCCGCCGGAGCGGTGGGCAAGTCAGAGCAGAGAGAAACCGCCGGAGCGGTGGGTAAGGCAGAACAGAGGGAAACTGCCGGAGCGGTGGGCAAGTCAGAGCAGAGAGAAACCGCCGGAGCGGTGGGTAAGGCAGAACAGAGGGAAACTGCCGGAGCGGTGGGCAAGTCAGAGCAGAGAGAAACCGCCGGAGCGGTGGGCAAGACAGAGTAGAGCGAAACCGCAGGTGCGGTGGACAAGGCAGAGAGGACAGGGCTCTGTTCACATGGAACAGACTGGAAAATACAGGAAGATACGGAGGAAGGGAAAAGGGACAAGCAGAACCAGATACACACAAGGTACTTCCTATGACAGATAACAGGTCTGGGTATGCAACCAGCCCCCAGAGATGGCGGGAACAGACAAGAAGCAGAACTGGACCTGGCAACTTCAGAGTCAAGGAGTACACTGAATGTTAGTGTTGCTCAGGCACCTCCTACTGTGTGGAGGGGGTTTAAATATCCAGTGACTCACAGCAATAGGCTGGAGACGCATTAGGGGTGCGCCCACAGCAGCTATAAGAATCAGGAAGTAACCGGGCCGCCGCCCTAAGCAGTCAGTCAAGAGACATGCACACAGCATGAACTGGAGCAAGATTTGCAGGCTGGACTGACTGGTAAGATTGCGGTCTTGCATAGTGGGAAGTGGTTCACTATGCAAGCACGCCGCCAGGGATGTTACACTTCCCATGTTGTTTGTATTTGGTCCAGAGTTTAGACACAGCTGGCTGTGAACAACCAACATATTTTGCAAAATTGCGTGATGATTTACCTTCTGTTAAGAGTTTGATAATCCTCTCCTTTGTTTCAATTGACATCTCTCGTGTTGGAGCCATGATTCATGTCAGTCCACTTGGTGCAACAGCTCTCCAAGGTGTGATCACTCCTTTTTAGATGCAGACTAATGAGCAGATCTAATTTGATGCAGGTGTTAGTTTTGGAAATGAAAATTTACAGGGTGATTCCATATTTTTTTCCTCAGAATTGAGTGATTCCATAATTTTTTTCCTCTGCTTGGTCTGAAAAAAATTATCCTTACTGAGTACCATATTTTTTATCTTGATTTCTTTTAGTGTTTCTTAAAGCCCTAAAGTTGCCATTTGAAATGACTTTAGTTTTGTGCCATGTCTGTGATCTGCTTTTTTTCAACAACATTAAACAACTGAATGAACATCCTCCGAGCCCGGTGATTCCATAATTTTTGCCAGGGGTTGTATGGACTAGGACAACAAATTTATTCAACATCATGCTTTTCTTATAAAAGATATGGAAGGAGAAAAGCCGAAGGACTGTTGGATTTGCACACACAGCCCAGTATCTGCAAAGACTATGCCGTACTTAGCCTTACCTCTGGAGCCAGGGGAGGTATTAACACCACACTGCAAACACAATGAGAAAAACCTACAAGATGCAAAATGAACATAAACCCTGCTGTAAATAAATAAAAAGCAAGTGCATTTAAATAAAATAGGGTTCTTAGTAACACTGTTTTTGATCAAAAATAGTATAAAAGATTTCCCACTGCGACAAGGTGAACCCGTTCGGGAAAGTCATACACTGTCTAATATAAATTGACTTTCCAGAACAGCAGGGTTTATGTGGGTGAAACACACGTAGGGGCGCGAGGACACACAGCTCATATTCACCCTTCACTATAAGTATATGTAACTACCTATTAGGATGATATCTTATACATGAATATATTAAGTCAGTGGTGAGGTGCGCAATTTTTGCTTACATTTATCTCTAGGGTCATCCTATTTAGGATTCAGACATATCTATTGGTATGTAGGACCATATACATTCCCCATTTAGCCCTTTTAGGTGTATTACTATTAGGACTAATTAAATCATTTTGATCCAGTTTTGCACAAAGCACATGTCACTTTATAAAGGTATTGGGGATATTTAATTGTGGTTTGATAAAAACTTTTTTACTTGATTTGTAACTGTAAAAAATATTCAAGATGATCCCTTGTCAATCATTGTGCCCTGTTGGCGGGCTTATAGAGCTCTTCTAATGTACAGTGTAATCCAACACTTCTGCAAGGGAGGGGGCCGAGAGGCAGGGAGTGACAAATGTCTCACAGCAGCTCTCAGCCCAGAAGCTGCCATAGAAAGACCTCCTGTGGACCCCAGCCATGTGGTCTTTTATGTCTGACCATTATATTTCAACACCAAATAGATTTTTGGAAACACACAAATTGGATGAATCTCACCCTTCCTTTCAGCACAGTCCAGCGTGTAGGGAAAGGGAGATACACGACACAGCCTTGCGAGAGCCCCTAGGGCCCCGGTGCTTGGTTTCCACGCATAGCAGGAGCCCGGCCTGATCCGATGACACCAGAACCGGCTCCCTAGGTCCGTCCATTAAGGAAGTATAGCTGTTTTAGTTTTAGAGTTTTTAGCTGAGAGAGGCCAGGGGTGGAGATTCAGGTCCAGCCAGGGGGCAGAAAGGGGAGTGACCAAGAGGGGTTAAGAGCTCCAGCAGCCCTAGATCCATTGTCTTTTTCCCTGGGAGGTCGTGATGACACATCATGTGTGGGAGAAGTCCTGCAACAAAGGGGACCACAAGCCTCCCATGTGGCAGCCCCTCCCTCACAAGCCAGCTCTTCCAATTGACTGGTGACTGATTCTTAATAACTGCTTTATATCTTTTGTACTCCTACTATTGTGTTTGTTTCTCTGACCATTATGTAAATGTAACCCTTATGTATATAGTGTAATGTCTAGTGTGCCCTTACGGCGATTAAATATATGATTTAACCTTGGGCTGCTCTGTTATCTTGATCCATGAACTCATATGTCCGTTGTTTGGCTTAATCCTCATGCTACCGGGGCAGGTTTCTGGCCCCATATAATTCCCGTTAACGGACCGGGGATTTGTATCTAATAGAAACTGGTGGCAGCTCTACCAGGCCAACAAGGTTCTGCTTCACTGGGGCTAGTGAATGGGCCTCTCAGCCTGTCAGGGGTGTGAGCGAGTGTGATGCCACGTCAGTGACTGAGTGGGCCACCTCTTCTCACTCCCGGTGCCTTCTTGTACCCGTGTGGACAGGGGGTGTCTGTGTAGAACTGTACCAATCTGAACTTACGCATCCTCGAGGGGGTTCAGAACGTAACGTTGGTGCAAGGGGCAGATCCTTATCACGTGATCTGTCGGACGTAATTGTGACGTCAGGTGGGTGACGAGGTGTGGATCTATCACAAGTGGTGGCAGTGGTGGGATTCTGCGGGGTCCCTCTGGTGCCATTTCTTCACATTGGTGGCAGCGGTGGGATTCTGCGCGGTCATTTAGTGCCATTCATCACAAGTGGTGGCAGCGGTGGGATTCTGCAGTGTCCCTCTGCTGCTGTTTCTTCACAGTACCCTATTAGCACCTTATAAGGACAAAAGGAGTTATGAAATGATCTGTGTCTCCTCTGTGTAGCACTGTGTTATTTTAAATTTGTTAGATGTGTTTAATAAAGATATTTTTTGGTTTAAAAAGAACTCTGGTCATCTGGGCTTTCTTTTTTAGGCCCACTCTTCATGTTAATTATGTGTTGTTTTGGAGTTTAAGAAACATGACATTGTTACCTTATGAGTATAATGTTGAAGATGCATACAAGCAGCACACAAGCTGCCCATCGAAAACATACAAGCTGCATACAAGCCACATACAAACTCCATAAAAGCAGCATACAAGCTGTATACAAGATGCATTCAAGCTGCACACAATCTGTATCCAAGATGCATAAAAGCCGCATACAAGTTGAATATAAGCTGCATACAAGCAGCAAACAAAGCCGCATACAAGATGTACACAAGCTGCATACAAGCAGCATACAAGATGCACACAAGGCACATACAATCTGCACACAAGCAGCATACAGGATGCATACAAGCTGCACACAAGGCACATACAATCTGCACATAAGCAGCATACAGGATGCATACAAGCAGCATATAAATTGCATACAGGTAGCACACAAGTTGCATACAAGCTCCATACAAGACACATACAATCTGCATACAAGCATCATTCAAGCTGCATTCAAGGCACATACAATCCGCATACAAGCTGCAAACAAGGCACATACAATCTGCATACAAGCCGCATACCATCTGCACACAAGCAACATACATGATGCATATAAGCTGCACACAAGCAGCATACAAGGCACATACAATCTGCATAGAAGCAGCATACAATCTGCATACAAGCAGCATACAATGGTACATACAAGATGCATTCAAGCCACATATAAGATATATACAGGATACATAAAAGTTGCATACAAGGCACCTACAAACTGTATACAGGATACATACAACCTGCATAAAAACCGCACATATAGACACATACAAGCAGCTGTATAAAGGATACATCCATGTTGCATGCAGGATACATAAAAGGCACATACAAGCTGCATACAAGCCGCATATACGTTGCATACAGGATACAAACACGGCACATACAAGCTGTATACAGGATACATACATGGCACATACAAGCTGTATACAGCGTAGGGATTTGTACTCACTGAGCCGCGTTGTAGGTAGGCACAGGTTCACATAGTGATGCAGTCCGCGGGTTCAAACAAACTGGTGGTTTATTTAGTGCCCATACACCAGTGAGGAAACAAAAGTAACAGCCTTTTCCTGGCACAAAAAAGGAATAACAGAACAAAGCTCAAAATAACAAGTCCATGCAGCACGGCCTCAGCCGTTTAAACAAAGTGCCTTCCTCTGCCTCCTGCAGAGTCTAAGCAGCACATGCAAGGTCTGCTCACCTTATCCAACACAGACAGACTGTGAGACAGGCGCAGCTGTCTTAAATCAGCCTTCCAAGACCTGGACTGGATGTACTGTAAGTGAGCAGCTGTTCCCCCCTCAGCTCTTTCAGCTGCTCGTAAAACCCGGCTCTGTAATCTGGGCCCATTAAACTCCTCTCAGCACTATGTGTGCTGGAGCCTGCTTCTCCGGGTCCTACATCACCGAAGCTTGGCACTTCAGGGACACATACCTCCCGTCCACGACCTGTCCAGCAGCCACCTTATATACCCCCCCCTCTGCCCAAAGCCGGGGGGCTTGGCACCTTCTGTCACCATACAATAAACCCTTGACAAGGCATCAGCATACCCATGTTGTTTCCCAGGCCTATGTTCTACCCGGAAACAAAAATCTTGTAGAGCCAGGAAACACCTAGTCACTCTGGCATTGTTCCCCTTCTTTTCACGCATCCACCTCAGTGGGGCATGGTCTGACACTAGCCTGAACCTTCTACCTAACAGGTAATACCTCAGACTGTCTAACGCCCACTTAATGGCCAAACATTCTTTTTCTACAATGGAGTAGTTCTTCTCACAAGTGGAGAGCTTCTGACTGAGGTATATTACAGGGTGTTCTTCTCCGTTAATCTCCTGGGACAAGACTGCTCCCAGCCCAACATCCGATGCATCCGTCTGGACCACAAACTCCTTGGAGAAGTTGGGCGCCACCAAGACTGGCTGTTTACAGAGGACCAGTTTCAATTCCTGGAAGGCCGCTTCTGCTTCCGGGGACCACTTGGCCATAGCCGACTTCGTCCCTTTCAGAAGATCCGTCAGCGGGGCTGCTATCAGGGCAAAGTTAGGGACAAATCTTCGATAGTAGCCCACAATGCCTAGAAACGCCCTGACCTACTTCTTCGAGAGGGGCTGTGGCCAGTTCAAGATCGCCTCGACCTTATTTATTTGTGATTTTATTTCCCCTCTACCAACCACGTACCCTAGGTACTTGGCTTCCTCCATCTCCATGGCACATTTCTTTGGGTTGATAGTAAAGCCCGCCTTCCTTAGGGCATCAAGTATGGCTTGAACTTTGTCCAGATGACTTTCCCAGTCCTGGGTGAATATGACGATGTCATCTAGGTAGGCCGCTGCATACTTTTTGTGGGGTGCTAAGATCCGGTCCATGGCTCCCTGGAAGGTGGCCAGAGCTCCCTGCAACCCAAACGGCATCCTGACGTATTGATAACATCCGTCTGGCATCGAGAAGGCTCTCTTCTCCTTGGCCTCTTTGGACAGGGTAATTTGCCAATATCCTTTGGTGAGGTCCAGAGTGGTGATGTACCTAGCAAGTCCTAGCCTTTCGATAAGCTCATCTACTCTAGGCATTGGGTATTTGTCGAACTTCGAGATCTTGTTCAGCTTCCTATAGTCATTGCAAAACCACCATTCCCCATCTGCTTTTGGCACTAAGACTATAGGACTGGATCATCCACTTTTGGACTCTTCAATGACTCCCAGGTTAAGCATCCTCCTCACTTCTTTTGAGATCACCTCTCTGCGGGCCTCGGGGATCTGGTATGGTTTTAGATTGACGCGAACATGAGGCTCTGTGAGAACCTCATGCTCTATGACCTGAGTGAGTCCTGGCAACTCCGAAAACAGATCTTTATTTCGCTGTAGCAACTCTTTGCACTGTTACTTTTGGGCACGTGACAGTGACTCTGCCACCTTGACCTCTTTCACATCGGCCTCAGCCACTAAACAAGGAGCTTCCATTGGCTCTCTATCTTGCCATGGCTTAATCAAGTTAACATGGTAAATTTGGTAGGGCTTCCCCTTCCCCGGTTGGTGGATTTTATAGTTGACTTCCCCCACTTTCTTTACCACCTCATAGGGGCCCTGCCACTTGGCCATGAACTTGCTCTCCACTGTCGGCACTAGCACAAGCACTCGATCTCCTGGGTTGAACGATCTCACCCTGGCTGACCTATTGTACACCCTGGACTGTGTCTCTTATGCCTTGAGGAGGTGCTCCCTCACGATGGGCATCACGTGGGCAATCCTCTCTTGCATCTGGGCAACGTGCTCCACCACGCTCCTATAGGGCGTGGTTTCAGCTCCCCAGGACTCTTTCGTCACATCCAGGAGTCCTCGAGGGTGTCGTCCATAGAGTAGTTCAAACGGGGAGAAACCTGTAGAAGCTTGGGGAACTTCCCTGATGGTGAACAACAGATAGGGAAGCAGACAGTCCCAGTCTCGGCCATCCTTTTCCACTGCTTTCCTCAACATTGCTTTCAAGGTTTTGTTAAACCTCTCGACCAGTCCGTCCGTCTGGGGATGGTACACGGAGGTTCTCAGTTGTGCTATCTGCAATGTCTTGCACAATTCCCTCATGACCTTCGACATAAATGGAGTTCCTTGGTCTGTTAGGATCTCCTTAGGCAACCCCATTCTTGAAAACATGAGGACTAACTCCCGGGCGGTACACCTGGCGGAGGAGTTTCGTAGTGGTACAGCCTCCGGATACCGTGTAGCATAATCTAATACCATCAGGATATACTGATGCCCTCAGGCGGACTTGACCAGAGGCCCCACTAGATCCATTGCTATGCATTAGAATGGAACCTCGATGATGGGTAGGGGCACTAGGGGACTGCGGAAGTGGGCCACTGGGGAGGTTATCTGGCATGTGGGGCAGGAACGACAATAACTCTTTATTTCTCCATAGCAACCTGGCCAGTAGAATCTCTGGAGGATCCGTTCCTGAGACTTGTCTGCACCCAGGTGACCACTCAACACATGAGAATGAGCCATGTCTAACACCCTGAGTCTATAGGGCTCTGGCACCAGCAACTGTTCTATTACCTCACCCCTGGGCTTGGTTACTCTGTACAGCAAATCCACATTCACAGCAAACTGAGGAAACCGAGTGTCAGCCCCCGGTTCCTGAGGCACCCCATTTAACACAGTAACATTTTCAAAGGCCTTTTTCAGAGTTAAATCCCTGAGTTGGGCAGTTCCAAAGTTTCCCTCGGACACCTCCAGCTCAGGGATATTGGCCTCAGGGGATGTTGCGTCATCCTCATCGCCCACAAACACACACATGGGAAACTCATCTACCATGTTCTGCGGGTAAATTTCCTTAGGGGCGATCTGGCTGTTGACCGAGCAACCAGGTGTCCCCGCTTTCCCCCACATTTCCCAGAATAATGTAAAGTCACGTCCAATTATTATGGGATGCAATAGGTCCTTAACGACCGCCACTTCATGAGATGTGCCACAGTCTGTGTTTACATCCACCTGGGCCACAGGATAGTTTTAGCATCCCCATGGATACACCAGACACCCACCACCTTCCCAGGAACCAGTCGATGAGGGAGTGTGGCCCTTATCAGAGTCACCAAACTTCCTGAGTCCAATAGTCCAGAGACTTGTACCCCGTTTACTGACACTGAGCATGCCTGAGGGCCCTCGCCATGTTGAGGAACCGTGCTGCAGGCGGGGTAAGCAAAATAGGAGCAACGCCGGCCCATGTTGCAGTCCATTGGCTCAGAGTTTATGGGACACCGGGCGGCAATATGGCCAGGGGTATGACATCTCCAACACACTATATTATGGGGTGTGACCTTGGGCAGCAACTCAGACCCCTCCTGAACTCTAGGACGCCCCTCAGGTGTGGCGCTAGCTCCATTCTTTTGGGTGTCCGCCTCCTTTTGGGAACCTTTTGGGAACCCCAGTATTGAGAGGCTATGACCCCTTGTTTTCCCAACGAACTCTCAACCGCCTGGTATCTTTCCACCAACCCCACCAAGTCATCGGCATTATGGGGATCTCACCGACTTCGGGAGAGAGTGTATAAACCTGTGTATAATGACCTTCTCCACCATCTGTGCTGGGGAGGAAGATTCAGGTTGCAACCACTTTTGGACCAGGTGTAGGAGGTCGAACATCTGGGACCGGGCATGTTTGTCACTGCACTAGGCCCAGTGGTGCACCCCTTGCGCCCTGACAGTAAGATTCACTCCCAAGCATGCCAAAATCTCAGTTTTCAACGTAGCGTACTCTTTCGCGTCCTGAAAGGCCAAGTCATAATAGGCCTTCTGTGGATCGCCTATCAAATATGGCGCCAGCACCTCCATCCACTGCTCTGGAGGCAATTTCTCCCTCTCTGCCACCCTCTCAAAGATCGTCAAGAACGCCTCAACGTCATCACCCAGGGTCATCTTTAGTTATGCTCTTCTTACCGTCTTCCTGACGTGTGAGTCATCACCTGGATCTGATGATGTGGCGATCGTCCTGCCACGGATCTGCTCTGCCAAGATTTCCATTTGTCTTTGCTAATGTTGGATCTGCTGCATCAGAAGTTTATTTGCTTCCTGCTGCTGCTCCCGTTGCTGCTGCCTGCTCTGCAGGTACTACTGCTGGAACTGCGCCTGCTGTTGCTGAATTTGCTGCTGGTGCTGCACTTGTTGCGCCTGCTGTGCCTGTAACAGATGTTTAAGCAGTTCCTCCATTTTGTCCGGCGACACTTGCTGGCTTATTGCCGACTTCACCCAGGACATATACGTCTGCTTGTAGCAGTCACACTGCCACTTGGGATCTGTGCCCGAGCTTCTACCGCTACTGGTTTATTTAGTGTCCATACACCAATGAGGAAACAAAAGTAACAGCCTTTTCCTGGCACAAAAAAGGAATAACAGAACAAAGCTCAAAATAACAAGTCCATGCAGCACGGCCTCAGCCGTTTAAACAAAGTGCCTTCCTCTGCCTCCTGCAGAGTCTAAGCAGCACATGCAAGGTCTGCTCACCTTGCCCAACACACACAGACAGACTGAGACAGGCGCAGCTGTCTTAAATCAGCCTTCCAAGACCTGGACTGGAGGTAAGTGAGCTGCTGTCCCCCCCCAGCTCCTTCAGCTGCTCGTAAAACCAGGCCCTGTAATCCGGGCCCATTAAACTCCTCTCAGCACTATGTGTGCTGGAGCCTGCTTCTCCGGGTCCTACATCACCGAAGCTTGGCACTTCGGGGACACATACCTCCCGTCCACGACCTGTCCGGCAGCCACCTTACAGCAGGATACATGCAAGGCACATACAAGCTGTATACAGGATACATACACGCTGTATACATGATACATACAAGGCACATACAAGCTGTATACAGGATACATACACGCTGTATGCAGGATACATACAAGTTGTATACACGATATATACAAGCTGTATACAGGATACATACAAGCTGTATACAGGATATACAGAAGCTGTATACAGGATACACACAAGCTGTATACAGGATATACACAAGCTGTAAGTAGGACACACACAAGCTGTATACAGGATACATACAAGTTGTATACAGGATACATACACACTGTATGCAGGATACATACAAGGCACATACAAGCTGTATACAGGATACATACACGCTGTATGCAGGATACATACAAGTTGTATACACGATATATACAAGCGGTATACAGGATACACACAAGCTGTATACAGGATACATACAAGCTGTATACAGGATACATACAAGCTGTATACAGGATACACACAAGTTGTATACAGGATACACACAAGCTGTATATGTAATAGTGGGGAAGGATGTAGCCTTCCCTAGGCACTGAAGTAGTTAAGGAAAATGGTCCCTTAGTTAATCCTCTCTGAACTGTGGTAGGCCAAGCTAAGGGGTTAGCTTCAGTGGTCCAGTCAGTAGAGTAGAGTCGGAACTTAGTGCCCGGATCAAGCCTTGAGTGATATAGAGCTTGTTCCTGGCATAATTCATTGTGGGCTGCAGTACCTGTAAACAGCCACAAGATGCCACTGTCCTGGGTGCAGATGTCAGGTTGAGTCTGCTAGCAGTGTTACAGATAAGGATGAGTTAATGCTGTGTGATGACAGCTCACTGAGGGTGGGCACATTAGGAAAATCTCTGTTTAGTTTCCAGAATCAGGAAGTGATTCTTCAGTAAGAGATTGGACAGCAAATCGTTCAGGCAGCCTGACTATAGTGGCTGCTAGGGTAGACGGGAGCTCCATACCCTCAGACAGTGGGATCACCATTGTGCAAGTCTCCCCACACAAGAGCATGAGTCCTGTCAGCCGGCCGGGGAAACTCATCAAAGGTAGTGAGGACCCGGGGCACTTCTAGTCTGCAGGAAGCAGAGGAAGATAAATAGGACTCCAGGCTAAGACGTGGGGGAGAGATATCGGATCCAGGTCACTGTCAGTATTACAGAAGAGTCTCTTGGGCCAGAGATTAGAGTCACAGAGATGCTTCACTTAAAGAGGGAACCAGGGCTGAAGGAGTTACCAGCGCCTGTGAGAGAGATGATAACCTGTCGGGCCTTATCCATTATATCTGCCTGTAAATATTGTATATATTCCTCTTCCCCAAGTAAAGTCCAAGTTCTGGTTAGGAACCTCGTGTCCTCTGAATTTATTGCTGCCCTGGTCCCAGAAGAGAAATGCCTGGAGACAGCCGCGATCGGATGGCTTGAAGTAAGTGAAGAGCACTACATACACAGCCACACTTCAGAGGGAGGACACGTATTGTCTGTAGGGTGCCATAGCGAGAGGGGGCTACAGCTCGCCCACGACTACCTCGCTGGGGCACCTTACATTTGGCGTAGTCGGCAGGATGCGAGCTCCTCGCATGAAGAAAGCGGGGAAGAGCCGACGCAGAACACTGAGAAGAAAGTGTTGGAAGGCATGCGGCCCAAGATGGTGGCCCGAAGCATGGATTCCAAGATGGTGACAATGGCAGTAAAGTCTGGGAGAAGAACCGCCTATCGTGGGAGTGGACGGCGCCGGAGAGCGCGAAAAGATGTCCAGCCCCTACGAGTTCCGGCCCAAAGAAGGATGGGTCCAGCAGTGAAGATGCGTCCCAGGATGGGACGTCCAGTGAGGAAGAGGGCGCGGCATAAAGTGAAGTCCGGCCCCGTGAGTATCCGCGCGCACAGAGAAGGGGCGCGGCTGAAGGCGGAGCTGCCGAGAGTGACGAGTGACGCGCCGATCGCATCAGAAAGCCGGCCCAGGAAGAGGAGGAGTTAGACGCGCAGGACTCGCGTCACTGGTAAGCGACCAGCGCCATTTTCTGTCCAGCACATGAGAGGAAGGAGGTGCTGCGGTGGATGCTCTGCGAAGATGGCAACCGGAGGATTGAATGACATGTCCGGAATGTGCGCCGAGGAAGAGATGCTAGAGCCGAGTACCCCAGGGGCTGCAAGCGAGAGTCGCTCGCTCGCGGATGCCGCCCGTGAGTCTTTACCCCCAGTGGCTGTCCAGTGGTCTACTAGGCCCGATCCGGAGCTGGGCCTGCTTATCCATGAGTTCCGCATGTGGTGCTGGAGCCGGATGCCGGAAGACCCGTCCCCCTTGGCCGAGGGTGGAGAACATTCTGGTGGGGCCGGAGAAACAGCTGCAGCGGAGCCTGACGGAGGTGAGCAGCCTGTACCCCAGCGGCCGGTTTCGCCTGCGGCGCCTGCCGCGACAGCTTCCACGGCGACAGGGGCTCCTAGGCCTGAAGGGGGTGGTGCGGAGGCGGAGGCGAGGCCTCCCAGGAAGAAGGCCCCGCAAGAGAGTTTTTGGCGGTGGAGGCAATCAACACCCCTTCGGCGAAGTGTTACGCCGAGCTCGGGAGTCTGAAGTGGACTGCCCGCAATCCCCCGATGACGCCACGAGAGCAGCGGCGATGGACCGACACCCTCCTCAGAGGCTGGCTGGAAGGGTCCAACGCGGCACGGAGAAAGTCGGTGGAGGCCTCCCAGACTCGGGGACGAGTCCTTGAGTTCCACATCCGTGAGGGGTACGGATTCCTGGAGGAAGAGTGGACCGGGCACGAGGTGTTCGTTACTCGCGAGGTAATTAAGCGAGATTATCTGCCTGATTGCCTTCACAATCTGCATGTGGGGGACATAGTGCACTTCGTTAAGTGCGAGTGTTCCGGAGGGTGGTACGCGGCTACGCTCACCCGACTGTATGAATGGAAAGATGTCCTGGAAAAGGACGAAGAGGTCTTCAGAAGGCGGGCCAAGAGGGAGGCTAAGCAGCGCTGGGCTAAGGAAGCCCCTAAAGGCTTTCTGCCCCCACCTAAGGCCAGTGCTCCGCCAGCAGAGGAGCCTAGGAGGCGGCAGTGGGGGAAGATTGTGAGCGAGGAAGAGGAAGATCTCGCAAGTGGCAAGGAAGCTGATTTCCCTAGTGAGGTGCCAGAGGAGGAGTTGGCGCCACAATACCCAGGAGGGGCTGAGAGAGCTGTCGGGGAAATTCAAGCTGTCACCAGTAATGTCATCCACAGCTTTACAGTGACCAGCTACGACCCTACCCAGGTCGGCTGTGGCAGTGCTACATCCTCGGATGAGGACCCTGGGCCTACTAAGTACCCCGATCAGCCTTGGAGGTGGAAGAAGCCACCTTCCTCTGCAGCATGGGCCGCCTTCATGAAGGAACGGAAGGAGGCCCGGAAGAAGTGAGCTGGCTAAAAGGTCCGTTGACCTTTCACCTTTTCTTCTACTAGGACCCACCAGCTGTGGTCCTGATTCTGGGACTGTTTCACAATGGGGGCGGAGTGCCCCATGTTGAATTAGGTTGGAGAGAAAAATGGAGGACTGTTCCCCTACCTCCCAGGCCAGGAAGGCCTTAAGCAGCACCAAAGTTGTCTGCCCAGGAGAGCTGCTCTTTTTGTTTTTACTTTCTATTTTTCTTTTGTTGTGCTTGTTGCGCCTTTTTCTGCTGGAATTTAAAATGTTGAGGCACACCTTGAGGATGGATATCCTCCAAATCTAAGAGACTTGCGGCCTAGCGGGAAGAACAGGTGACCCCCGCTAGGGCCAAGAAGAAAGAGACTCATGGGTGTTACCTGTGACTGTGTGCCTCAGAATGCAGCCCTTGAAGGAGAATGGGGGCTATTGAGGTCTTGACCTGTCTTAAAAATATGGACATGGACACTGTGTTTCCAGGGTCCTTACCAAGATGGACCGGTACTTCTGAGAAGTTTTGAAAAGTTGATAATGGACTATCCTGAATTGCTGTTCCGGGGCCCTTAACCGAGAAGGGCCGGTCTCCATTCTAAGAAGACGACTTCAGGACCAGTCGTATACTAAAGTGTTTTAGTAACTATAGTAATGTGATATGATGTCATAGCTGCTGATTTTTGTTGATTGTTTAGTGTGGTCGGGGACGACCATCATTAAAGTGTTGGGGAATGTAATAGTGGGGAAGGATGTAGCCTTCCCTAGGCAGTGAAGTAGTTAAGGAAAATGTTCCCTTAGTTAATCCTCTCTGAACTGTGGTAGGCCAAGCTAAGGGGTTAGCTTCAGTGGTCCAGTCAGTAGAGTAGAGGGGGAACTTAGTGCCCGGATCAAGCCTTGAGTGATATAGAGCTTGTTCCTGGCATAATTCATTGTGGGCTGCAGTACCTGTAAACAGCCATAAGATGCCACTGTCCTGGGTGCAGATGTCAGGTTGAGTCTGCTAGCAGTGTTACAGACAAGAATGAGTTAATGCTGTGTGATGACAGCTCACTGAGGGTGGGCACATTAGGAAAATCTCTATTTAGTTTCCAGAATCAGGAAGTGATTCTTCAGTAAGAGATTGGACAGCAAATCGTTCAGGCAGCCTGACTATAGTGGCTGCTAGGGTAGACGGGAGCTCCATACCTTCAGACAGTGGGATCACCATTGTGCAAGTCTCCCCACACAAGAGCACGAGTCCTGTCAGCCGGCCGGGGAAACTCATCAAAGGTAGTGAGGACCCGGGGCACTTCTAGTCTGCAGGAAGCAGAGGAAGATAAATAGGACTCCAGGCTAAGACTTGGGGGAGAGATATCGGATCCAGGTCACTGTCAGTATTACAGAAGAGTCTCTTGGGCCAGAGATTAGAGTCACAGAGATGTTTCACTTAAAGAGGGAACCAGGGCAGAAGGAGTTACCAGCGCCTGTGAGAGAGATGATAACCTGTCGGGCCTTATCCATTATATCTGCCTGTAAATATTGTATATATTCCTCTTACCCAAGTAAAGTCCAAGTTCTGGTTAAGAACCTCGTGTCCTCTGAATTTATTGCTGCCCTGGTCCCAGAAGAGAAATGCCTGGAGACAGCCGCGATGGGATGGCTTGAAGTAAGTGAAGAGCACTACACACACAGCAACACTTCAGAGGGAGGACACGTATTGTCTGTAGGGTGCCATAGCGAGAGGGGGCTACAGCTCGCCCACGACTACCTCGCTGGGGCACCTTACATATACACGATATATACAAGCTGTATACAGGATACACACAAGCTGTATACAGGATGCATACAAGACATAACAAGCTGTATACAGGTTACATACAAGCTGTATACAAGACACATACAAGCTGTATACAGGATACACACAAGCAGTATACAGGATACACACAAGCTGTATACAGGATATATACAAGCTGTATATAGGATACACACAAGCTGTATACAGGATACATACAAGACACATACAAGCTAACATACCATTGGTCAGAATTCCACGAGGACAGCAGATCAGAGAAGAAGGGGATGGTCAGAATAAGGTCCAAGGTCAGGCAGCAGAAGATCAATAAACAGAACAAGGCACAGAGAACAAACCACACACTAGCTGAATGTACAGTACAGACCAAAAGTTTGGACACACCTTTTCATTGAAAGATTTTTCTGTATTTTCATGACTATGAAAATTGTACATTCACACTGAAGGCATCAAAACTATGAATTAACACATGTGGAATTAAATACTTAACAAAAAAGTGTGAAACAACTGAAAATATGTCTTATATTTTAGGTTCTTCAAAGTAGCCATCTTTTGCTTGGATGACTGCTTTGCACACTCTTGGAATTCTCTTGATGAGCTTCAAGAAGTAGTCACCGGAAATGGTTTTCACTTCACAGAGCGAGGGAGGCTGCGTGCACCAGCAGCAGCTGCAGGGAGGCCAGAAGACGGCGGAGCAGGACCGCGGCGGTAAGGGGGACGGCGTCTCTGCCGGGTAGGAGGCAGAGACGCCGATGCTACAGTACCCCACCTTTACGCCCCTTCTTTTTCAGGCCAGCAAGAAATTTTTTAAGGAGAAGCGGGGCGTGGATGTTCTCACTGGGTTCCCAAGTTCTCTCCTCTGGACCAAACCCCTTCCAATCCACCAGAAAAAAAGGTTTTTCCTCTTGCCCTCTTGGTGGCCAGAATGTTCTCTACCTCATAGACGTCCTCAGTGGAGACCGAAGCTGGGGAGGTACCAGGATTGTCGGAAAAAGAATTAAGCACAACTGGTTTGAGGAGAGATACGTGGAAGGAGTTGGGAATCCGTAAGGTGGCCGGGAGTTTTAACTTGTAGGCTACTGGGTTGATTTGCTTGAGGACTTCAAACGGACCGATGAACCGTGGACCCAACTTATAGGAGGGTATTTTGAGACGAACATGTTTGGAGGAGACCCGGACGGAATTGAGGTGGATCCAGACATCTCTTATCAGCATGCTTCTTCATCCGCTCGGAGGATTGAAGAAGTGTGGATCTAGTGTCCTCCCAAATAGTGGAAAATTCGCTGACCAGAGACTCCGCGGCCGGGTTGTCCACTGAAGCGGAGACGGGAAACGGAATCCGGGGATGTTGACCGTAGACCACAAAGAACGGGGACTTGGAAGAAGATTCGCTCTCATGGTTTTTGTAGGAGAACTCGGCCCATGGTAGGAGCTCCACCCAATCCGTATGGTGAGCGTTGACAAAGTGCCGGAGGTAGCTGGTAAGGATCTGGTTGATATGCTCCACTTGGCCAATGGACTGTGGATGATAAGCGGAGGAGAAATCCAGGGTGACATCCAGCAGCTTACATGTAGCTCTCCAGAAGCGCGAAGTGAACTGGACCCCTCGATCAGACACAATGTGGAGGGGTAGGCCGTGGAGACGAAAGATGTGATGGATGAAGTCCTTAGCCAGCACAGATGCAGATGGGAGACCAGGCAGAGGGATGAAGTGGGCCATTTTAGAAAAGCGGTCAGCGACCACCCAAATGTCTTTACAACCGGCAGAAACAGGGAGATCCGTAATAAAGTCCATAGCAATGTGTTGCCACGGGGCAGCAGGTATGGGAAGAGGCAGGAGACGGCCGGCAGGTAGATGTCTGGGAACCTTGTTGCGGGCACAGGACGAACAGGCCGTGACAAAGTCTACCACATCCTGGCGCAGGGTAGGCCACCAGTAATGCCGGGTAATAAGCAGGAAGGTCTTCTTCTGGCCAGCATGGCCGGCTAATTTGGATGAATGACCCCAGTGAAGAACCTTCTTACGATCCGGGACCGCTACAAACGTCTTACCGGGTGGGAGACGAGACAGATCCAAGGGGGCCACATTCATCACTTTGGAGGATCGATGATATGCATAGGCTCCTCCTCTTGATCAGAAGACAGACAGGATCGGGACAAGGCATCTGCTTTAACCTTCTTGTCCGCCGGGCGGTAATGTAGGGTAAAGTTAAAGCGGACGAAGAACAAAGACCACTGGGCCTGACGAGAATTGAGTCTTTGGGCATTCTGAAGATAAGCCAAGTTTTTGTGGTCAGTATAGATGACCACCGGGTGCAGAGTCCCCTCGAGCAGGTAACGCCACTCCTCCAGCGCCAATTTAATGGCTAGCAGTTCTCGGTCTCCTATGGAGTAGTTGCGCTCAGACGAGGAGAAGAGCTTGGAGAAGAAGCCGCAGGTTACCATTCTCCCGGATGGAGATTTCTGGGTGAGCACCGCTCTGACTCCGGAAGAGGAAGCATCAACCTCCAGAAAGAACTGTTTGCTGCTATCCGGAGTTGCTATCCGGACGGTGCAGCACAGGGGCAGAAGAGAAGGCTTGTTTTAAGAAGAGGAAGGCCTCCTCCACTTCGGACGGCCATTCCTTAGGATTTGCTCCCTTTCGGGTGAGCGCAGAGATGGGAGCAGTCAGGGAAGAGAATTGTGGGATGAAGTGATGGTAGTAGTTGGCGAAGCCTAGGAATCGCTGAATCGCCTTCAACCCCTCCGGACGGGGCCACTTTAAGATGGCAGAGACCTCCTGGGGGTCCATCCGTAGACCTGTCTTAGAGATAATATAGCCCAGGAACGGAAGAGAGGACTGCTCGAAGAGGCACTTCTCAAATTTTGCATATAGGTGATTCTGCCTGAGCCTAAGCAGGACCTGACGATGTGAGGGAAGATCCGGAGAGAAGACCAAGATATCGTCCAGGTACACCACCACGCAAGAATATAAGAGGTCACGGAAGATGTCATTAACTAATTCTTGGAAGACGGCGGGAGCATTACAGAGACCGAAGGGCATCACACCGTATTCATAGTGACCGTCCCGGGTATAGACTTCCGTCTTCCACTCGTCTCCTTGGTGGATCCGGACCAGGTTATACGCCCCATGAAGATCGAGCTTGGTGAAGATCTTCGCGCCTTTAAGGCGGTCGAACAGCTCAGAGATGAGCGGCAGGGGGTATTTGTTTTTGACAGTGATTTGGTTGAGTCCTCTATAATCGATAAATGGACGTAGTGAACCGTCTTTCTTTTTAACGAAGAAGAATCCGGCTCCAGCCGGGGAGGAATATTTCCGGATGAAACCCCTAGCCAGATTTTCTTCGATGTACTCCGACATGGCCCGAGTTTCGGCCAACGACAACAGGTAGATACACCCATGGGATGGAGTGGCACCGGGTATCAGGTCGATAGGGCAATCATATGGCCTATGGGGTGGCAGAGTCTCTACCTCCTTCTTGTCGAAGACATCAGCATAGGACCAGTAGGGTGCCGGAAGACCGGGTAAATTAGTCGGAGTCAACTGGGGTCGAGCCGGGCAAACCGGAATCAGACAGATCTCATGGCAATCCTGCCCCCATTGGAGCACCTCACCGGATTGCCAATTCAGAACGGGTTCATGTTTCTGTAGCCAGGGTAGACCTAGCAAAAGGGGGTGAGAGAGTCCGGAAAGCACATGGAAGGAAATCCTCTCTGAGTGCAGCATTCCCACCTGCAGGGTTACAGGCTCAGTGATGAGCAAGATGGTCACCGGAAGGAGTCTTCCATCCACGGAAGTGACTGCCAATGGTTCGGCCAGAGGTTTGGTACGAATCTGATACTTCTCTACAAGGGACTGGGATACGAGATTCCCAGCGGGTCCGGAATCCAGATGTGCGGTTTCGAAGAAGTGGTTCTCTCCACAGGAGATAGAGACGGATAAAGTCAAGAATGGAGAGGATTTACTTTTGCCTAGGACGACCTCTTCGAGTGGTCCTAGACACTGGAGTTTCCCGGCTTCACCGGGCAGGAATGGATCAGGTGCTCCTTACTACCACAGTAGAAACAGCTCCCCCCGGCTCGGCGTGTCTCTTGGCGAGATTTGACCACCTTGGTCTGGTCGATCTGCATAGGTTTGGGCGAGCGTGCCCGGGGAGCTGTTGATTGAGAGACCGGTTTCTGGAAAGCAGGAGCAAGACGAGGAAATCTTCTCTCCCGGGTAGTCTCCTTAGCATGTTCTAGGAAACGGCGATCAATTCGGGTTTCTAGCGACACCAGGTCATCCAGGGTGGTAGGAACGTCCCGGCCGGCTAACTCGTCCTTAATCCGACCGGAACAGCCCCCCCAGAAGGTGGACACCAGGGCCTCGTTGTCCCAGGCAAGCTCAGAAGCGAGGGTATGGAACCGTATGGCATACTGTGCCACGGTGAGACTCCCTTGGCGGAGAGGTAGCAATGAGGAGGCAGTAGAAATCCTTTGTCCGGGTTCATCGAAGACCTTCCGGAAGGTAGTGAGGAAGGCCGGAAGATCGGACACCAGGGAATCCCCTTTCTCTCATAGAGGGTTTAGCCATGCCAATGCTTCCCTGGTGAGGTGAGACATGATGAACGCCACCTTGGCCCGGTCGGAGGGAAACTGATGTGGCAGAAGTTCAAAGTGCAGTGTGCACTGGTTCAGAAAGCCCCGACATAGGACGGGGTCACCTCCAAAATGAGGAGGCGCAGAAAGCCGGGGTCCTAAGCTGGATGCCGTGGTATTGGTAGGTTGCGGCGCTGCCAGAGTGGGTGACGCTCGACTTGAGGCGGACACAGGTGGGACAGGCAGCGTGTCCAGGCGAGTGTTGACAGACCGCAGGTAGGTCAGGATGGTTTCCTGTTGGGATCTCTGACGAGAAACCTCCTGGTACAGGTCAGCAAGTGAAGGGGCCTGGGGGCCACCGGGTTCCATGGCCCGTGCAAACTGTTACGGATCCGGGTGGTGGAACCTCTGTGCTGCAGTGCAAGGAGGGACCAGAGGGGTGTAACTAGGTATCAACTCGGACCGACCAAGGCCGTACGGCGGCTCAATTGACTCCGTGACCAGGGAAGGACCGAGCAGAGGGACCAGGTGCTACTCTGGGGACCGACCTTGAATGAGAGCAGGTGACTCTCACGGGTCAGAAGGCAGGGACTGATCGGTACAGCAGATGAGCACGGCTGGCAGGCTTACGGGTGACCCGGGCAGACGGACTGGCAGGCACGGCAGGTAACAAGCAGGAGCCTCCAGGTAGGTGGGCCGGTAGGCTCGGCTGGTAACAGGTAGGTGCTTCTAGGTAAGCGGGCTGGTAGGCACGGCAGGTAACAGGCAGGTGCTTCTAGGTAAGCGAGCTGGCAGGCACAGCAGGTAACAGGCAGGAGCCTCCAGGTAGGCTGGCTGGTAGGCAAGGCAGGTAAAAGGCAGGTGCTTCTAGGTAAGCGAGCTGGCAGGCACGGCAGGTAACAGGCAGGAGCCTCCAGGTAGGCTGGCTGGTAGGCACGGCAGGTAACGGGCAGGTGCTTCCAGGTAAGAAGGCGGACAGAGCCCATAGACAGACTGGCGGACTGGACTGTAGACAGACTGTCGGGCTGGAGAGTAGACAAGCAGACGGACTGGACTTAAAGTCAGGTTGGCGGACTGGACTTGTAGTCAGGCTGGCGGGCTGGACTTGTAGTCAGGCTGTTGGGCTAGACTTGTAGTCTGGCTGGCGGGCTGAACTTGTAGTCAGGCTAGCAGCGGGACCTGAGGGCTGAAGCAGAGTATCAAACACAAAGCTACAACCTTGCATGGGCACCTCCAAATTGGAGGAGGTGCCTTATATAGGGGAAGTCCTCCGGCCATTGGCCGGGGACTTTTTAGGAAGGCGCGCGCGGCCCCTTTAAGAGGGAGGGAGCGCGCACGCACGCCCTAAGCACAGAGCCAGGGAGGCTGCGTGCACCAGCAGCAGCTACAGGGAGGCCAGAAGACACCGGAGCAGGACCGTGGCGGCAAAGGTGACGGCGTCTCTGCCGGGCAGGAGGCAGAGACGCCGATGCTACACTACCGCCCAGATAGCAGTTTTCCCATCAGACTGAGGCAAATCTGTGATGAAATCCATGGACAAATGAGTCCATGGTCTTTCTGGAATTGGCAATTGAGCCAATTCCCCGGCCGGCTTTGACTGACTTTAGAGCGTGCGCAGACCTCACAAGCAGATACAAAACTTTGATATCATTATGCATGAACAGCCACCAAAAAGTCTGGCAATGGCTTTCCGTGTAGCAGTAACCCCAGGATGACCACTGAAAACGGAATCATAAAATTCCTGTAACACATGTAATTTTAGATACAAAGGCACAAATAATTTAGACCCTGGAGTAGCAGGAGGAGCTAATGACTGGGCATTACGGATCTCCTCCTCCAATTTTGAGGTTACCATAGAAACCACAATACCCTGAGGAATAATTAATGGAGGATGGAGGTTCTGGAGGAGAAACTGGATCGAAGCTACGAGACAATATGTCAGCTTTCACATTCTTAGACCCCGGTCTGAATGTAATCGAAAAATTAAACCTTGAGGAAAACAAGGACCATCTGGCCTGTCTGGGAGTTAACCTTTTAGCTGACTCAATATAGGCTAGATTCTTGTGATCAGTGACCACAGTAACTGGATGAACCGCTACCTCAAAAAAATGCCTCCATTCCTCAAAGGCTAATTTTATAGCAAGTAACTCACGATTCCCAACATCATAATTTCTTTCCGCCGGCGAAAATTTCTTAGACAAAAAAGCACATGGACGCAAGTTAGTCAGAGTTTTAGGCCCCTGCGACAAAACCACCAGTACTCCGACCTCCGAAGCATCCACCTCTACAATGAATGGTTCTTGGAGATCTGGTTGGATCAGAATGGGGGCAGACATGAAACACTCTTGTAAATTTTCAAAACCCCTGATAGCACTCAGTGAGCATACCTTGAGATTAGTCCCCTTACATGTCAGGTCAGTAAGAGGTTTAGCAATCTGAGAGAAACCCTTGATACATTTCCTATAATAGTTGGCGAATCCCAGAACTCGTTGCAAAGCCTTAAGATCACGAGGCTGAACCCAGTCAATTATGGCCTGTACCTCCCCAGGGTCCATCTTAAACCTTTCTGTTGTCAAGATGAACCCCAAGAATGAAATTTCCTGAACAGAAAAAACATATTTCTCTGATTTAGCAAACAAGGAGTTGTCCCTTAACCTTTGTAACACAACCCGGACATGTTCCTGATGAGAATCCAAGTCTGGACAGAAAATTAGAATATCATCCAGGTAAATCATAACATATCTTCCAATGCAAACAGAGAAAATATCATTCATAAGATTTTGAAACATAGCAGATGCATTGGACAACCCAAATGGTATGACAAGGTTTTCAAACAGACCCTACGACGTTAGAAACGCTGTCGTAGCACCGGCGTATCTGCCTCCTGCCGGGCAGAGACGCCGTTCCCCTCGCCGTCGCGGTCCCAGTGTCTTCCTGTTCTCCCACTGCTAAGGCGCGCACTGCACGCAGCTTCCCAGGCCGTGTGCTTAGGGTGCGCACGCGCGCTCCCTTTTAAAGGGGCCGTGCGGCATTCTAAAGAGTCCCTGGCCAATGGCCCGAGGACTGCCCCTATATTAAGCACCTCCTCCAAAATGGAGGTGCCTGTGCAAGGTTGTTGATTGTGTGCTAACACTCTCCTCGGCCCTCAGGTTCCCTGCCCGCCAGCCTGTCTAACAGTCCTGCCAGCCAGTTTGTCTAACAGTCCTGCCCGCCAGTCTGTCTACAGTCCTGCCCGCCAGTCTATCAGCCGTGCCCGCTAGTCTGCCAGTTACCTGCCATGCCCGCCAGCCTGCCTACCTGGAGCACCTGCCAGATTACCTGCCATGCCCGCCTGCCTACCCGGAGCACCTGCCAAGTTACCTGCTGTACCCGCCTGCTCATTAACCCGGAGTACCTGTCTGGCTATCTGCCTTACCCACCTGCTCATTTGCCCAGAGTACCTGTCTGGCTATCTGCCGTACCCGCCTGCTACCTGCTGTGCTCATCCGCTGTACCGGTCAGCTCCTGTCATCTGACCCGTGGGAGTCACCTGCTCTCACACAAGGTCGGTCCCAGAGTGTCACCTGGTTCACCTGCCCAGTCTCTCCTTGGTTCAGGGAGTTGACTAAGCCGCCGTGTGACCTGGGTCGGTTCGAGTAGGCACTTAGTTACGCCCCTCTGGTCCCTCCTTGCATCAAAGCACAGAGGTTCCACCACCCGGATCCGTAACAGCCGTTTTCCACTCATCACCCTCCCGAACGCGTATCGAATTGTAAGCCCCTCTAAGATCAAGTTTAGAAATCACCCTGGCCCCTAGAAGATGATTATATAGGTCGAGAATGAGTGTAAGTGGGTAAGTATTTTTAACCGTGATTTTCTTTAGTTCTCAGAAATCGAGGCAAGGACGGAGACCCCACCTTTCTTTTTTACGAAGAAAAATCCGGCAGCTACCAGAGAGGAGGAAGGACAGATATGACCCTTCCGTAATCTTTCAATATAATATTCTTTCATGGCGGTCCGTTCAGGCCCAGACAAATTGTAAAGGCGAGCTTTAGGCAATTTGGCACTAGGAATAAGATCAATAGCACAATCATAAGGACGATGGAGAGGTAGTATCTCCGCCTCTTTCTCCGAGAACACATCTCCGAAGTACTTCAGGTACCCCGGCAGACCCTTCAGACTGGCGGAACATATTTGTACAGTTTTTAGACATTTCTTGCAACAATTGGAGCTCCATTTAACAATCTCCCTCTGACACCAATCAATCACAGGATTGTGAATCTGCAGCCATGGAAGCCCCAGTACCAACCCAGCAGGCAAATTATCCAATACAAAACATGAGATGCATTCAGAGTGGAGAGCGCCTACTTGAAGCGTGAAATCCACCGTTGCCTTCTTGACCAAATTCCGGGATAATGGTGTCTTGTCAAGGGCGAAGATTTGCATGGGTCTTTCTAAACTAACTGTCCCTAACCCTAACTTCCGAACCAGTTCCGAATCAATAAAGTTAGCAGCAGACCCATAGTCAATGAACGCCAATGTTGATAACACCTGGTTCTCGAAGGATAACACAGTATTTATCAGTACTTTAGTAGAGAAAGAAAAAGGTACCTGGGAGTCTGGGTGACCTCCTTTTCCATCACCCAGACTCAAACGTTCTCCTGCTGGTTTGCCAGCCTGAGGAGGAGTAGGGCAATTCTTGACAAAATGTCCAGAGAGACCACAGTACAGAGTACAGCGTCCAAGATCTTGTCCATGTTTTTTCTCTACCACACGAAGAGTGGCGACTCTAATCTCTGATGGCTCCACCTCCGGTAAATGGACCTGCTCCGGGGAAGAATAATGGGCAGCCTGCTCTTCATCCCGCCTCTCACAGATTCTATGGTCCATTAGTATGGCCTGGGTCATGGCCTCCGCCAGAGAACAATGGGCATCATGCAGGACCAGGCCGTCCTTAAGGGTTTCGGAAAGGCCTTTGTGGAACAGGCACCTGAGAGCTGCATCATTCCACAGAACTGCAGTGGACCACTGCCGTAACTCAGTACAGTAGTCCTCAGCTGTGCGACCCCCTTGTGCCAGGTTCGTGATCTTAGCCTCAGCGACCTGGATCCTGTCGGGGTCGTCATATATTAGTCCTAAAATGTCAAAGAAGGCGTCAACAGAAAACCGTTCTGGGCTTGTGGGGACAAGGAAAATGCCCAGGTCTGAGGGCCCCCTCACAGTACGGACATGATTATTCCCAACCGCTGGAACTCCTCCCCTGATGATCGGGGGAGCAGGGTAAAAAATAACCTACAGCTCTCTCTAAAAAGTCTAAACTGGCCTTTCTCTCCAGAAAATTTATCAGGGAGGGCTATTACAGGTTCGGGAGAGATCAACTGTACATCAGAGGATACTGACGTCACAGCCACTGCCGGCAGTGGAGGGCTATGGGAGGTCTTCATTAAATTAGTTATCTGACCCTGCAACTGACATTGTGATAACTCCAGACTCTGGCATTCCTTAGCCAGATCCTGAGTCATCTGCTTCAGATTCGCCACCTGATCACAGAAAGTGTGGACAGTCTCCATACTGGCGAAAAAGAAAAACGTATGGGCCAGACATAATGTGACGCTGAGTCACTTTTCACGGCCAGGCCGTGAGACGGGATAGTCAAGGAGACCGGAGTCAAAGCCAGGACAGTACGTCATAAACAGAGGGAAGAGGCAAAGGCTTAGTCAGGTAACATACCATTGGTCAGAATTCCACGAGGACAGCAGATCAGAGCAGAAGGGGTTAAACAGACGGATGGTCAGAACAAGGTCCAAGGTCAGGCAGTAGAAGATCAATAAACAGAACAAGGCACAGAGAACAAACCACACACTAGCTGAATGTACGTCTGGCAGAGATCTGTGACAAACAGCTCAGTTAAGTAGCTAGACATTAACCTGGGATAATGAACACCTGAAGATAGCCAGTGCTTCCCAGTCTAAGATTGGACAGCCGAGCTGTCAATCACCACACTGAGCTATTGCATGCCCCTGTACCACATTTGACGGTCGAGCTGTCAATCACAGTACTGACAGCTCCAGCACGCCCCTGTACAAGATTGGACGGCTGAGCTGTGAGCAGCTGCGTCCCACACACAGTGAGGAGTGGAACCATGACAGAAGCAATTTAGAGCACTACTATACAAGCTTATCAGGAGGAAGATACACCATTGTGGTGTCCGTTGACCACCATAAAAGCGAGAGAACAAGATCACCCCTTGTCTATTCAACAACTACCAAAAGGGAAAATCCGTAGAGCACAACGGGAAGATCAGATAATTGGTAGAATACTACTTTATGTGGATCAAAATCGATTTGCAAGTAAACAGGAAAGCGACAATGAGTCACCAGCAGTATCTGTTTTAATTACAGAATGGACGAAGCTCTACCTCAGTGAAGATGGTATCCTGTATCGTAAAGGAGGACAAAACCGGCAGTTGGTACTACCCAGAGTATTCCGTAGGTTGGTCTTCAAAGAGCTCCATGAAAACATGGGACACCTGGGAGTGGAAAGGACAACAAATTTGATCCGTGAACATTTCTTCTGGCCGTACATGCAGAGAGATATTGAGACGTACGTGATCAGGGAGTGTTGGTGTCTGAAAGATAAACGTCCCAACACATCAACCCGGGCACCTATGGGCAACATCCAAACTACATACCTGTTTGAGCTGGTCTCAATAGACTTTCTACATCTCGAGATGTGCAAGGATGGTTACGAATACATCTTGGTGGTGATGGAACATTTCACTCGATTTGCTCAAGCATATGCCACCACCAATAAATCGGGTCGAACAGCGGCAGAGAAGATCTTCAATGATTTTGTCTTGAGGTTTGGGTTCCTTACGAGGTTATACCACGACCAAGGAAGAGAATTTGAGAACCAGCTCTTTGACAAGCTAGGAAAGTACTGTAGAATTCAGAGATCCCACACAACGCCCTATCACCCAGAGGGTAATGGACAAGTGGAATGTTTTAACCGGACATTATTGTCGATGTTGCGCACTTTAGCAGCTGATGAGAAGAAAAACTGGAAGAGTTCTCTGTCAAAAGTGGTACATGCCTATAACTGTACAAAGAGCGATGCAACGGGTTACTCACCCTTTTTCATATTGTATGGACGATCGCCAAGACTGCCAATCGACATCATGTTCGAAACTCCGGTGTAAGAGACTTACAGAACATATCCGGAGTACGTTCGGAAATGGAAGGAACGGATGGCAGAGGCATACAACATAGCGTCCAAAGTGGTTATGCAAGGACAGAGCAGGAGTAAGGAGTACTATGATCAAAAATGTTATGGAGCAGAATTGGCACCGGGAAGCCGGGTGCTAGTCAAGAGCGTACGTGAGAAAGGTGGTCCAGAAAAACTTCGTTCGTACTGGGAAGACAAGGTGTATGTGGTCGTTGTAGTGCCGGCGTCCCTGCCCTCTGCTAGGCAGGGACGCTGTTCCCCTCACCGCTCTGCTCCGTGCCCGGCGTCCCTCTCCCGCTCTGCTGGCAGCGCGCGCTCCTTCCCGGCCACTGTGCTTAGGGCGCGCACGCGCGCCCTCCCTCCCTCTTAAAGGGGCCGCGCGCGCCGTCCTAAGGAGTCCCCGGCCAATGGCCGGAGGACTTTACCGTATATAAGGCACCTCCTCCAAAATGGAGGTGCCCGAGCAATGTTGTTTGCACCTGTGTCTCACCTGTGCTTCAGCCCTCAGGTCCCATTGCCAGTTACCTGCCAGATTCCTGCCTGATTACTTGCTACCTGCCTGCTAGTCTGAGGTCCGACGGTCTGCCTTACTAATCCTGTCAGTCTGTCTAAGGACCAGCCTGCCCGCTCACCTGGGAGCGCACATCAGATACCTGCCAGCTTGTCTGAGGTCCGACGGTCTGCCTTACTAATCCTGTCAGTCTGTCTAAGGACCAGCCTGCCCGCTCACCTGGGAGCGCACATCAGCTACCTGCCTGCCTGCCTGAGGTCCGACGGTCTGCCTTCCAACTCCTGTCAGTCTGTCTATGGACCAGCTTGCCCGCTCACCTGGGAGCGCACATCTGCTATCTGCCTGCTAGCCTACCTGGAGGCTCCGCCGTCACGTGCTGTGACCACCTGCCTGTCCAGTGACTCCTGCCCGCTCACCTGGGAGCGCTCTTCTGCTACCTGTCTGTTTGCCTACCCGGAGGCTCTGCCGTCACGTGCTGTGACCACCCGCCTGTCCAGAGACTTCTGCCCGCTCACCTGGGAGCGCTCATCTGTCGCCTGTCCGCTGGTCTTCCTGGAGGCTCCGCCGTCACATGCTGTGACCACCCGTTCATCCAGAGACTCTCGCCTGCTCACCTGGGAGCTCACGTCTATCTTCAGCCGCCACAGGTCGTACCAACCCTATACCTAGAGACTGCCCCGGTCACTTGCCGTGACCTCCAGCCCGTTCACTCAGAGACTGTCCCGTTCACTCAGAGACTGTCCCGTTCACTCAGAGACTGTCCCGTTCACCTGCTGAGACTTCCAGCCCGTCTTCCCTGGTCGCCACCCGCTCCCTTACAAGGACCGCCTCCTTGTATAGTAGCTCTGAGGTTCCGCCTCCCAGACCCGTTACAGTTTGCTCGGGCCATGGAACCCGGTGGCACCCAAGCTCCCTCGCTCTCGGACCTGTGTCATGAACTGTCCCGTCAAAGGTCCCAACAGGAGTCCATCCTGGGTCACCTGCGGAATGTCAATACTCGCCTGGACACTCTGACTGCTCCACCAGCAACCTCCGCCAGTGCCATGTCTCGCAATCCGGCAGCTCCGCTGCCCACTAATACCATGGTATCCTACCCTGGACCCCGGCTTTCTGCACCTCCTCGCTTCGGAGGCGACTCCGCCCAGGCTCGGGGCTTCATAAATCAGTGCACCCTGCACTTTGAACTTTTGTCCCACCAGTTTAACTCCGACCGAGCCAAAATTGCATTCATCATGTCCCATCTCACCGGGGAGGCCCTGGCCTGGCTAAATCCTCTATGGGAGAGAGGAGACCCCCTGGTGTCCAACTTGCCTGCTTTTCTCACGGCTTTCCGGAATGTCTTCGACGAACCCGGACGGAAGACCTCATCCGCATCATCGTTGCTACGCCTCCGTCAGGAAAGTCTCACCGTGGGCCAATATGCCATACGGTTCCGTACCCTTGCCTCGGAGCTGGCCTGGGAAAACGACGCTCTGGTTTCCGTCTTCTGGGAGGGTCTGTCCGGCCGTATTAAAGATGAACTTGCCGGTCGGGACATTCCTACCACTCTCGATGACTTAATAACTCTTGCCACCCGGATTGACCTACGGTTCCAGGAGCGTGCCAGAGAGGTCACCCGTGAGAGGAGGTTACCACGTCTAGCTCCTACTTTTCAGAAACCCGTCACTCCTTCTGTCTCTAACCAGGTACACCCTCCTGAGCCTATGCAGGTCGACCAGACAAAGATGGTCAAGACCCGTCAGGACTTACGTCGTGCCGAGGGGACCTGCTTCTACTGTGGCAGTAAGGAGCACCGGATCCGTGCCTGCCCGGAGAGATCGGGAAACGCCTGTGTCTAGGTTCGCTCAGAGAGGTCCACCTAGACAAGAATAAATCCTCTCCATCCCTGCTGTTGTCAGTTTCAATCGTCTACGGGGAGAACCGTTATTTCGAACTAGCCCAACTGGACTCTGGAGCAGCCGGGAATCTTATTTCACAGTCCCTGGTAGAGAAATACTGCATCCCCACCAAACCTCTGGCTGTACCCTTGTCTGTTGCTGCCGTGGATGGGGGGCTCTTACCACGCCCCATCCAACTCATCACCGAATCCAATACTCTGCAGGTGGGAATGCTGCATTCTGAAAGTATCTCCTTCCATGTTCTGCCTGGACTTTCTCACGCCCTCTTGCTAGGCCTACCTTGGCTCCAGAAACATGCACCCGTTCTTGACTGGCAGACCGGAGAAGTCCTTCGCTGGGGACAGGGCTGCCATAAGACCTGTCTGGTTCCCGTTCATCCCGTCCGTCCTTCTCCTACCCCAGCTAATCTACCTGGACTTCCGATTCCTTATTGGTCTTATGCTGATGTCTTTAATAAAAAGGAGGCAGAGACACTACCCCCTCATAGACCATACGACTGTCCTATCGACCTGTTACCTGGTACTTCTCCTCCCCGTGGGCGTATTTATCCATTATCCGCTGCTGAGACCCGGTCGATGTCCGAATATATTGAGGAAAATCTGGCCAGGGGATTCATTCGGAAATCCACCTCCCCGGCGGGAGCAGGCTTCTTTTTCGTCAAAAAGAAGGACGGCTCTCTCCGTCCCTGTATAGACTATAGAGGCCTTAACCAGATCACGGTGAAGAATAAGTACCCCCTTCCGCTCATTCCGGAGTTATTTGATCGTCTGAGGGGGGCTAGAATCTTCACCAAACTGGACCTCCGTGGGGCGTACAACCTGGTTCGTATCCGTCAGGGGGATGAATGGAAGACGGCATTCAACACCCGGGACGGCCACTATGAATATCTGGTAATGCCCTTTGGTCTCTGTAACGCTCCTGCCGTCTTTCAAGAGTTGGTCAATGACATCTTCCGGGACCTTCTCTACTCCTGCGTAGTGGTGTACCTGGACGACATCTTGGTCTTCTCTCCGGATCTCCAGACTCACCGGAGGGACGTTCGTCAGGTCCTGCTCAGGCTCAGGCAGAACCATCTCTACGCTAAATATGAGAAGTGCCTCTTTGAGCAGACCTCGCTTCCGTTTCTGGGCTACATTATCTCTCAGACCGGCCTACAAATGGATCCTGAGAAACTGTCTGCCATCGAGAAATGGCCCCGACCAGAGGGGTTGAAGGCTATTCAACGGTTCCTGGGCTTCGCCAACTATTACCGCCTCTTCATCCCGCACTTCTCTTCCCGGACTGCCCCAATTTCCGCACTCACCCGTAAGGGTACTAATCCCAAAGAGTGGCCGCCCGAAGCAGAGGAGGCCTTTCTTTCCCTAAAACAGGCCTTCTCTTCCGCCCCGGTGCTGCATCGCCCGGACGGCAACAAGCAGTTCTTCCTGGAAGTTGACGCCTCCTCCTCTGGAGCCGGCGCGGTACTTACTCAAAAATCATCTTCTGGGAGAATGGTAACTTGTGGCTTCTTCTCCAAACTCTTCTCCTCTTCTGAGCGCAACTATTCCATAGGAGACCGAGAGTTATTGGCCATCAAACTGGCGTTGGAGGAGTGGCGTTACCTACTCGAGGGGGCTCTTCATCCGGTAATAATTTACACTGACCACAAGAACTTGGCTTACCTCCAGCATGCCCAGAGACTTAACCCGCGCCAAGCCCGGTGGTCCTTGTTTTTTGTTCGTTTTGATTTTGTTCTTCATTTTCGCCCGGCTGACAAAAACGTCAAAGCAGACGCCTTGTCCCGATCCTTTCTGGTGTCCGATCTCGAGGAAGAACCTAAACATATCATCGATCCCGCCAGAGTAATGCAGGTGGCTCCCGTGAGTCTAAATCGTCTCCCTCCCGGTAAGATGTTTGTTTCAGTACCTGATCGGGAGAAGATCCTACACTGGGGCCATTCGTCTAAACTAGCTGGCCACGCCGGTCAGAAAAAGACCCTCCAGCTTATTGCCCGGCACTATTGGTGGCCTACCCTGCACAAGGACATAATAGACTTTGTTTCTGCCTGTGTGTCCTGCGCCCGCAACAAAGTCCCGAGACATCTGCCAGCCGGACGCCTCCTTCCGCTTCCTGTACCTGCTGCCCCCTGGCAGCATATAGCAATGGACTTTATAACTGATCTCCCCGTCTCTGCCGGTTGTACGGTCATTTGGGTGGTCGCTGACCGCTTTTCCAAGATGGCTCACTTTATTCCCCTGCCAGGCCTTCCGTCTGCACCCGAGCTGGCTAAAGACTTTTTCCGCCACATCTTCCGTCTTCATGGCCTGCCCCTCCACATCGTGTCGGATCGTGGGGTACAGTTCACCTCACGTTTCTGGAGAGCCACTTGTAAACTACTAGACGTCACCCTGGACTTCTCTTCCGCTTACCACCCACAGTCCAATGGTTAAGTGGAGCGGATCAATCAGAACCTGACCAGTTACCTCCGGCACTTCGTTAATGCCCACCATTCTGACTGGGTGGATCTCCTACCATGGGCCGAGTTCTCTTATAATAATCACGAGAGCGAATCCTCCTCCAAATCCCCGTTTTTTGTAGTCTTTGGTCAGCATCCTCGGATTCCTTTTCCTGTCTCCACCTCTGTGGACAACCCGGCTGCGGAATCTCTCGTTAGCAAATTTTCCTCCATATGGGAGAGTACCCGGTCCGCACTCCTTCTGTCATCCGAGCGTATGAAAAGACACGCTGACAAAAATCGCCTGGATCCTCCACAATTTCGTCCAGGAGATAAAGTCTGGCTCTCATCTAAATATGTTCGACTCAAGATACCTTCTTACAAGTTAGGGCCTCGGTTCATCGGCCCTCTGGAGGTCATCAGTCAGATCAACCCGGTGGCCTATAAATTGAAACTCCCGGCCAACTTACGGATCCCCAACTCCTTCCATGTATCTCTCCTCAAACCCGTGGTGCTTAACTCTTTTTCCAAGTCTACAGGTACGCCTCCTGCTCCGGTTTCTGCTGAGAACGAGTTTGAGGTAGAGAACATTCTTGCCACCAAAAGGGTAAGAGGAAAGACCTTTTTTCTGGTAGATTGGAGGGGGTTTGGTCCTGAGGAGAGAACGTGGGAGCCCCGGGAGAACATCCATGCCCCTCTCATCCTAGCTAAATTTCTCTCTGGCCTAAAAAAGGGGGGGCCTAAAGGGGGGGGTACTGTAGTGCCGGCGTCCCTGCCCTCTGCTAGGCAGGGACGCTGTTCCCCTCACCGCTCTGCTCCGTGCCCGGCGTCCCTCTCCCGCTCTGCTGGCAGCGCGCGCTCCTTCCCGGCCACTGTGCTTAGGGCGCGCGCGCGCGCCCTCCCTCCCTCTTAAAGGGGCCGCGGGCGCCATCCTAAGGAGTCCCCGGCCAATGGCCGGAGGACTTTACCGTATATAAGGCACCTCCTCCAAAATGGAGGTGCCCGAGCAATGTTGTTTGCACCTGTGTCTCACCTGTGCTTCAGCCCTCAGGTCCCATTGCCAGTTACCTGCCAGTTACCTGCCAGATTCCTGCCTGATTATTTGCTACCTGCCTGCTAGTCTGAGGTCCGACGGTCTGCCTTACTAATCCTGTCAGTCTGTCTAAGGACCAGCCTGCCCGCTCACCTGGGAGCGCACATCAGATACCTGCCAGCTTGTCTGAGGTCCGACGGTCTGCCTTACTAATCCTGTCAGTCTGTCTAAGGACCAGCCTGCCCGCTCACCTGGGAGCGCACATCAGCTACCTGCCTGCCTGCCTGAGGTCCGACGGTCTGCCTTCCAACTCCTGTCAGTCTGTCTATGGACCAGCTTGCCCGCTCACCTGGGAGCGCACATCTGCTATCTGCCTGCTAGCCTACCTGGAGGCTCCGCCGTCACGTGCTGTGACCACCTGCCTGTCCAGTGACTCCTGCCCGCTCACCTGGGAGCGCTCTTCTGCTACCTGTCTGTTTGCCTACCCGGAGGCTCTGCCGTCACGTGCTGTGACCACCCGCCTGTCCAGAGACTTCTGCCCGCTCACCTGGGAGCGCTCATCTGTCGCCTGTCCGCTGGTCTTCCTGGAGGCTCCGCCGTTACATGCTGTGACCACCCGTTCATCCAGAGACTCTCGCCTGTTCACCTGGGAGCTCACGTCTATCTTCAGCCGCCACAGGTCGTACCAACCCTATACCTAGAGACTGCCCCGGTCACTTGCCGTGACCTCCAGCCCGTTCACTCAGAGACTGTCCCGTTCACTCAGAGACTGTCCCGTTCACCTGCTGAGACTTCCAGCCCGTCTTCCCTGGTCGCCACCCGCTCCCTTACAAGGACCGCCTCCTTGTATAGTAGCTCTGAGGTTCCGCCTCCCAGACCCGTTACAGTCGTAAGGAGGAAAGCTGATGACAGCTCAGTGTATGAAATCCGATTGGAAACGGGAGAAAAGAAAAATAGAATAGTCCACTGGAATTTACTATTACCCTGTGATTATCTCCCACCACAACAAGACTTCCCAGAAGTAGACTGACATGGTCCGCGATCAACTAAGGGACCACCACAGACTGAAGCTCCGGAGGTGGATAGTGACCTTGAAAGTTTCGATGGAGAAGAACACACCGTTGTATTTCTAGGACCGGCAAGGAGAGGGATGTACCATCCTCAGGAAAGTGAATTAAGTCCTGAGGTTCCAGAGTTCGTTCCAAGGAGTACAGATGAAGTCCAATTCAGATCTGATGATCGAACATCGGCCCCTGAAGAGAACGATCGACACTCATGAGGAGTGGAATTACCAGATCGTGCGGAAACAAGCGATTTAGGAGAAGTACAGGAACTTACATAGGCAGGTCCAAGAGCATCTGAGGAAGCATGGGAAAGGAGTGCGGAGGAAGAAATTCCTGTGACCTAAGAACCCCGGGTGTCTGAGGAACAACTCACAAGGAGGATGTCGACTCGAGAAGTGAGGAGGCCCGTCATGCTGACGTATGAGACACTTGGTGAACCAAGTCAAGTGCCAAGGACTGTCAACTAGAAACAAGTATCTCTGGCTGCGGACCAGGTAAGCCCACTTGAGTGGTATTCACCACCGAGAAGCAGTATGGAAGATACTGTAGTAGTGGAAAGACTTGTTTTCATGCTTTGATTTTCCTTAAAAGACTTTGTAGAAACAAAGAACTGTTAAAGCCTAGTTAGAGAGAGCTGGTTGAAGACGTTTGAAAAGCTCCAGCTGAAGAGATGCTGATTGTTTTAATTGTATTAATTGTTTATTTCTTACAGGCATCCTACAAGAAAAGGTCATAAGAATAGGTTGTTATCAATGTTTATGAATGTTATACCAATTGGACAATGCCAATTTGTATATAAAGTTATTCAACTTTCATCACTGTCTCAGAATTAGTCAGATTGACCAATTAAGACTAATGTCGAGGACGACATTCAAAAAGGAGGGAAGAGTGTGACATGCAGAAGTAGTGCTGTTGCTTCAAAAGCATCCAGCAACTATTAGAAGTAACACAAGCACAGGAGACAGTAAGTGTTGTGCTCCAGAAGCATTCAGCAACTACAGGGGTTAACAGAGTCACAAGAGACAGGGAGTGTTTAGCAGTGCCCCAGGGGGATTGTGGGGAAGTTGTTTACTTTCTGGCTGGAGTGGAAGAGAAAGGTGGTGTGTAATCTGTATCTCACAGAAGGCAAGTAAATAGAATTCAGGTCATGAGGGAAGCTAAACACAGGTCAGATAGACGCCATGAACTAACAGTGCAGAGTATTATCGGGCAGAAAGATAAGACTGAAAGGAATCATGTCACAAGGATAGTGTCCCTCATCAAACCCTCCCCCCCTCCATCTCCATGCAGGATAAAGGATGCTGTGTACTTTTGAGTCCTTGTGAAGGAAAAGACTGTGGTTATGTATGCACAGAAGTGTGCTGCTAAGAGATCTAATCTGTGCTGAATTATGCTACTGAAGAGACTGATGATACTGTGCCTGCTTTATTAAATTGTACTGTAATGAAGATTGTTGTTGTAATATTCCTGAATTGTACTGGCCGTGCTTCAGATTAAATTCCACTGTTAAACTGTTGAAAAAGACTCTTGTCAGATGTGTCTGGTCAGCAACTGAATCTATCATGTGTCTGAGAGAAGCTGCAGCCTCTGGTCGCCCAAAGTAACGATCTCCCCAGGATTCCAACAAATTCACGAAACCAGTCTCGCCCTATCTGAACCTAACGGCGTGTGTGTAACACAGAGACATAGGGCTTTGAAACCCGTCTCGCCCTATCTGAACCTAACGGCGTGTGTGTAACACAGAGACATAGGGCTTGTTAGTATCCCTCACTAACCCCTCTGCTGAGTATTTTGTAGATGGCTCCAGAGCTCGGGACAGTGAACAAGGACGGTTCATCACCGGGCATGCAGTAGTCCACAATGGTAAGGCAGTAATGCATGAACCACTCTTCTCCAGCTGCTCTGCGCCAGAGGCTGAGCTGAAGGCGCTCGCTGCAACGTGTAATCTGGGAAAAGGTAAAGAGATTTATGTATTTTCAGACTTCAGATATGTTTTAAAGGGTCGCACATGATTTTGGCGCCATTTGGCGGAGTCGTAATTTTCTGACCTCTGCTAGCAATCCTATGAGGCAGTAGAGCAGCTACTCACAGCACTCACCATTACCCGAAGGGCAGCTACCGGCGCACACACGGGAACAAACGCCCCTTGCTGTAGGGAATGCCTTGGCCGACCAGGCGGCTAAGGAAGCAGCACAACTACCTCTGACTGAAATACTGGCCATAGCAGACACGGCCCCGCTAGGGGACGCAGTGACCGAGAGTGCGGTAAGCTACCTTTTCACAGAGGAGACTGTCACCGCACCGGCCTCAGTGGCCGTTGATCGTGAACTGCTGCAGGTCTTCCAGACCCAGGCTCCCCAACACGAACAGAACGCATGGGCCAAAGCGGGTGCTGTACGGTCAGAGTCAGTGGTATGGCAGGTAAACACCAGGATTTGCCTCCCACGCTGCGTGTTCCCCATGATGGCTGCCCTAGCACATTCCTCCGGTGCACAACTCAAATGGTGTTATGTGTGCAGTGGTGCTACAAAACCGGTGCGCCCCAGGGTTTCCGAATGCGGCTACAAAGTGTGTCTCGTTTGTGCAAAATATAACCCCGGTAGATCTATTCAAAGGTCCCATAAAATGAACGCCAAAACCAGATTACCCATTTCAGAGACTACAGGAGGACTACATACAGCTACCTAAGGTGGGTACTTATGAATAAGTCCTGGTATGCACCAATCTCTTCCCTTGGTTGGCTGAAGCTTGGGCCGTGACTAAAGTTAACACAAAAAAGAAAAAAGGAAAATTGATAAATGAGGTGGTTTGCAGATATGGGGTGGCCAAACTATAGAGAGTGACAGAGACACACTTCACTAGAGAACTGATGGAACAGATCATGGCCACTCTGGGGATCGAACAGGTTTTCCATGTTCCCTATCACTCACAAAGTAGTGGGAATGTGGAACACCTTAATAGTGCCCTGAAGATAAAAATCCAGAATTGCATGCAGGAAACACACTTGTCCTGGGTAGATTGCTTGCCCATTGCATTATATTCAGTGAGGACCGCCCCAAGGTATAGACAGAAGCTGTCTCCGATGAAATACTATTTGGTGGCGTCCCTAAGACGGTTGTATTTCCCGCAGCAACTGCAGCCTCCTATGGTTCCCTCACTGAATATGTCTTGGAGTTGCACAAATATCTGACTGTTACTTTTAACCGTGTTCTTTCCTCCAGACCCCAACTGTATAAGCGGCACACACACATTGGTACCAGGAGACTGGGTCGTGGTCAAGAGACATATGAAGAGACCAGTGGACCCAGATACAGTGAGTCGTTTTAAGTACTGACCACTGCTATTTCTGTCAAGCTCCAAGGCAAAGATCAACGCCAGAAACTGGAAAAGGTCCTGATTCCCGGCCGCAGAGCTGACCCTGCCCCTTTCGACCATTCTGATGGCAATTGCATCCCTAACCCTAACTCTCAATGACGTACTAGGAGAGGACTGGGACAACAAACTGATAAGTATCACCAAGTCCTGCTGCGAGACATAGTTTCTAAAGACTGTCCTAAGAACTGCTGGATATGCACCCACAGCCCAATATCCTCTGATACTATGCCATATCTCGCAGTGCCCCTAACCCCATATGAGGCTTTCAACTATAGCTGTTTCTACAAAGAGACATTTGATACTGCCCGTTACGACGGAGGAAACCTCTGATGCAAGGACTTTTGACTTATATACGTTGTCTTGGGAGACTCACTGACATCATACCCTGCATATTGCCAAGGATTTATATCTAGTATGTGGTCACCAAGCCTCTAAATGGCTTCTCCCAGGTGCAGAAGGAACCTGCACCTTAGCACGCCTTACGCCTGCAATCTTCAGACTTCTGCATGGTGACCTAGGTATAAATGCTGTCCACAAACATTCCCTATATACAAGAGTTGCAGACAATTCAACCGAATGGTAGACCTCATATAGTGGAAATGGGGATAGGGAATAAAAGTATATTCATTTACCCTTTCTTTACATGAATGTTGGTATTATTAGTGTATGTAACTGCTAGAACTGGTGTATTTGTTATGATGAGATTTGCGGACAAGGTATCTGTCAGTGAATGGGATTTGTCCCCTCCATGCTCCCATAGCATGGGGAAGTAGCTGACGGATAAACTGTCTGTAAATCATAAAAAGGGAGGAATTGTGGTAAATATTTATACTTTGCGTTGATTATTATTTTAGACAATTAAATCTACCTATATATCTAAATAACTTAATATTCTTAATATTAGCTTTATAAGTTTTACTCATAAAAGTGATAACACAGGGTGTAGATGTTAGAACCCTCCTGTTTGTTTTTTCCATCTTGTGTTTTGCAGTCACGTGACCATCTGCCTTTATATTCCAGCTCCGCCCTTTTTGCTGTGCTGGACTTCAGTGTTTGACTGTTTCTCTAGCCAGGTACTTCGGTGCCTTTCTCTGTCAGTTCGCTTGGTCCTTCTGGGACCTTTAGTACCTTTTAGTCAGTTTGTCTTTTGTGTTCTGCAACAACTTCTCTGTTTAGGAGGTGTCCCATTTTTGTCCCAGTACTTAGTTCTTTTAGGGACCCCTCCCCTAATGCTATAGGTCTTCGATCAGACTAGCCGAGGACTAAGGCGGGTCTGTTCGCTAAGAACAGGCAGCCCGCTACATCGTAGGCATTCAGCTTAGTCTTACTGTAGGGACAGCTTTCCCCTATCTTTCCTTAGTTCATGTTGCAGATCATAACAGTAAGTCCAGCCCAAAAAACTAAAAAGAAAGAAATTTGGGGATCAGTATGGTTTCTGTCCAGGATTTGGCTCAACGCTTGCAGGGATTGTCTCTGGAGGTGACCGAGCTACAGCAACACGTGAGTAGCTGTCCTGGAGCGCATTTTGTGGAACCGAAGGTAGGCCTGCCTGATGTTTTTTTATGGTAAACAGCAAGATTTTTTTTTTCCTTTAAAAATGCTTGTTATCTTTTTGTTTGAGACCAAGGTCCTCTGGGAATGAATCACAGCGCATTGGTTTTATTATGTCACTTGGGGGGGGGGGTGGGCCTTTTCTCTCCAACCTAATGATCCATGTTTAAGGTCTGTTGAAAATGTTTTTTCTGCTATGGGTCTTTTATATGACGATCCTGATAGAATCTCATCTGCTGAAGCAGAACTCAGGCGTTTGAATCAGGGGTCAGGTGATGTTGAAAATTATTGCACACACTTCAAGAGATGGGCTTTAGAAGTCAGATGGAATGATCCTGCGCTGAAATGTTTATTTCTTGCTGGTCTGAGTGAAAGGGTTAAGGATCTGCTAATTGCATTCCCTGCACCTGAGACTCTGCAGGATGCCATGCAATTAGCTGTTCGTGTGGACAAGAGACTGAAGTCCAGGGTTAATGAGGTAAAAACTCCTGTAACGTCAGGTCCTAGTCCCCAGAAAATCTGCTCTGACGGCGGAGAACCGATGGAGGTTGGGACGATGTCACTCCGCTCTCAGGAAAGAGACCGGAGGTTCGCGGAGGGATTGTGTCTTTATTGTGATAAAGCTGACCATTTGATTAAGGATTATAAGCTTTGTTTAAGTAAAGAAAAAAAAAAGGTCAGTTACACCCGTATTGCTTGTTTACGTTCCGCAGGAGTATTTCTTTCAGGGAGTACTACTTTGCAGGAAAATTTGATTGAATTTCAGGTATTTGTGGATTGTGGTTCAACACTTAATGTGATTGATAAAGGGTTTTTGGAAAACCTTAAATTGGAATCCAAACCTTTGTCATCACCTATTTCTGTGATTGCAATTGATAACACTCCCTTGAAATGTATTACTCACAAGGTTGCTGCATTTCCCCTCACTATCAATGGAGTTCACCAAGAAAATTTGGACTTGGTTGTATTAGATAATTTACCCTCTCCGGTCGTTTTAGCTTTGCCTTGGTTAAAACTACACAATCCTTTACTGGACTGGTCTACTAATGTTATTAAGTCTTGGGAGTCCGAAGTACTATGATAGATGTTGTAATGGTCGCATTGCGGCTGTGGAAAAAGGGGAATTACCTGTACCTATTCAGGATTTTTGGAGGGTGTTTTCAGAGGAGGAGTCGCAAGTTTTACCTCCCCATAGGGATTATGATTGCGCCATTGAGTTTGTTCCTGGAGCTACTCTTCCCAAGAGTCGCTTATTTAATCTGACTATTCCTGAAAGAAAGGCCTTGGAGGAGTACATAGACTAGCCTGGCTGCTGGTCACATTAGACCTTCTAAGTCGCCTCTGGCAGTTGGATTTTTCTTTGTTAAAAAAAAGGACGGGAGTTTACGTCCATGTCTGGATTTTCGTGAAATTAATAAGATTACCGTACACAATTCCTACCCATTGTCGTTAATTCCTGACTTGTTTAACCAGTTGGTGGGGGCCAAGTGGTTCTCTAAAATTGATCTCCGGGGGGTATACAATTTGTTACGAGTGAAGGAGGGTGATGAATGGAAAACTGCTTTTAACACTCCGGTAGGTCATTTTGAGAATCTGGTGATGCCTTTTGATCTTACCAATGCACCTTCATTTTTTCAGAACCTTATTAATGACATCCTGAGACCTTTGATTGGTAAGAATGTGGTTGTGTATTTGGATGACATTTTGATTTATTCACCAGATCTAGAGTCCCATTGGCAGAGTGTACGTGAAGTTTTGCAGTTGTTGAGTGATAATTCACTCTTTGCTAAGCTGGAGAAATGTGAGTTCGCTATGCAGAGAATTAGTTTTTTGGGCTACATTGTCTCCAGCGAGGGCTTTGAGATGGACCCGGTGAAGGTTCAGGCTGTGCAGGAATGGCCTAGGCCTATTGGTTTGAAATCTATACAGAGATTTTGGGGTTTTGCCAATTATTACACGAAATTCATTAAGAATTTTTCTATAATTTTTAAGCCTCTGACCGATCTCACCAGGAAAGGTGCGAGTACGGTCCAGTGGACTACTGAGGCCATTGAAGCGTTTGAGTATCTCAAAGAGAGGTTCAGTTCTGCCCCTATCCTTATGCAGCCTGATGAGACCAAGCCTTTTTTGGTCGAGGTCGATGCTTCATCGGTGGGGGTTGGAGCAGTTTTGTCTCAGGAGAACAAGGATGGAGTACATCCATGTGCCTTCTTTTCGAAAAATTTTTCGGAAACTGAACTGAATTATGAGTTGCTGGCTATTAAACTCGCGTTTGAACATTGGCGTCATTTTTTGGAAGGCGCTATTCAGGTTTTCACAGTTCATAAGAATTTGATCTATCTGGATGCTGTCAAGCGCTTGAATGCCCGTCAAGCTAGGTGGGCTTTTTTTTCTTCTCTGTTTCATTTTTCTGGTTCCTATATCCCTGGTACTAAGAATGTTAAAGCCGATGCTTTATCTCGCAGTTTTTCTCCTATGGTTGGTGCCGAGGAGCAGGAGAGCATTTTACAGAAAGGAGTTGTGGTGGCGGCATTGGACTCCGTTTTGGAGAATGGGATTCTGAAAGCTCAAGATGATGCTCCATCTAACACTCCCCATGGGAGATTGTTCGTGCCTAAAGCCTTTAGGAGAGATTTGTTTGTGGAGTGTCATGAGTCTCGGTTGGCAGGTCATCCAGGAATTTCGGAGACTAAGAGACTTATCAGTCACAGTTTTTGGTGGCCTGGATGGCAGAAGGAAGTCATCAAGTGGGTGCGTCAATGAACTGTGTGTGCTAGGTCAAAGGCTTCACATACCCCTGCTGCGGGGTTGCTTTGCCCTCTGGAGGTTCCTAGTGCGCCTTGGACGCATCTCACAATCGATTTCATTACTGATCTTCCTGTGTCTGAGGGTTTTACTGTCATCTGGGTGGTCGTGGACCATTTTAGTAAGATGTGTCATTTGGTTCCATTCATTAAGTTGCCCTGCGCCAAGACACTCGCTAAGGCGTTTGTTAAGGAGATTGTCAAGCTCCATGGCGTTCCCACGGATATTGTTTCTGATAGAGGGCCTCAGTTTGTGGCTCGCTTTTGGCGTGCTTTTTGTGACAGGTTGGGAGTCCATTTGTCATTTTCATCTGGGTATCATCCTGAGTCTAATGGACAGACTGAAAGAAAGAACCAGAATGTTGAACAGTTTTTGCGTTGTTTTGTGGCGGACAATCAATAGGCGTGGTCTGAGTTTCTGCCTCTCGCAGAATTTGCTCTTAACAATCATACATCCTCCTCTGCTGGGTGTTCTCCTTTTTTTTGTTGTACTGGGAGACATCCGTCTTTTGGTTCGTTCTCCAAATTGGGGTCGGTGGTGCCGGAGGGGGAGAATTTTTCTGGTGATTTGGAGAGAGTTTGGACTAATGTACGTTGCAACCTTCAAGAGGCTAACAAGAAGTCCAAGAAGTATTTTGACAGGAAACGTAAGGAGGTTTTGTTTACTGTGGGTGACATGGTTTGGTTGTCCTCAAAGAACCCGCAGTTGAGGATTCCCTCTAAAAAATTGGGTCCTAAGTTTGAGGGGCCATTTAAAGTGCTTCAGGTTGCTAACCCGTCTGCTGTTAGGTTGGATATCCCTACTTCCTGGAAGATTAATCCTGTGTTTCATGTTTCCTTGTTGAAAAAGGCTGATGTATCAGATAGGGATGCCACTGTCACAGTTCCACCTGTGATGGAAGACGGTGAATATGAAATTTCTCATATCTTGAATTCTAGATGGCATAGAGGGAGATTGCAGTATCTTGTCTCATGGAAAGGTTTCGGTCCCGAGGATAACTTCTGGGTAAGGGCGGATGATGTCTCTGCCCCTAGGCTAGTCAGAGCTTTCCACAAGAGGTTTCCGGATAGGCCTGGACCTGGAGGATCCGGAGGATTCTCATAAAATAGGGGGTACTGTTAGAACCCTCCTGTTTGTTTTTTCCATCTTGTGTTTTGCAGTGACATGACCATCTGCCTTTATATTCCAGCTCCGCCCTTTTTGCTGTGCTGGACTTCAGTGTTTGACTGTTTCTCTAGCCAGGTACTTCGGTGCCTTTCTCTGTCAGTTCGCTTGGTCCTTCTGGGACCTTTAGTACCTTTTTGTCAGTTTGTCTTTTGTGTTCTGCAACAACTTCTCTGTTTAGGAGGTGTCCAATTTTTGTCCCAGTACTTAGTTCTTTTAGGGACCCCTCCCCTAATGCTATAGGTCTTCGATCAGACTAGCCGAGGACTAAGGCGGGTCTGTTCGCTAGGAACAGGCAGCCCGCTACATCGTAGGGATTCAGCTTAGTCTTACTGTAGGGACAGCTTTCCCCTATCTTTCCTTAGCTCATGTTGCAGATCATAACAGTAGAGCTGTGTTTCTGTTACACTTTCCTCTGTTTTTTTTAAGTATAGTTAATTGGATAGAGCTAATTTTAGTTTCAAGGACAACTGCATATGTTTCCATAATTTACGATTTTGTAATTTCCAATTAAAATGCTCTCTTTCCCCAATTAAAATATCTGCAGCATTAGGTGATGTAAAGCCTGTAAAGACATTCCCCTTTTCATATCTCTGCTGTAATAAATATATGTGACTGGGCTTCTGAGACTCAGACAAGAATTGTGCACTCAGACACTGGCTGTGAGTTATTCTCTTATCTCCGATGCTTCGTATTGATTCTATTTCTCTAATTTGAACCAAAAATGGCAGACAGATTTAGAGAGAATTTGTTATCTCAATCCAAATTAGCTCTTCTTGGAAGGGCTCCCACGACATTACATACAAGCAGCATACAAGATGCACACAAGATACATATAAGAGGCACAGAATCTGCCTACAATTCACATATAAGCTGCATACAAGCTGTATACAGGATACACACAAGCTGCATACAGGATACATACAAGCTGTATACAGGATACATACAAGCTGTATACAGGATACACACAAGCTGTATACAGGATACACACAAGCTGTATACAGGATACATACAAGACACATACAAGCTGTATACAGGATACACACAAGCTGCATACAGGATACATACAAGCTGTATACAGGATACACACAAGCTGTATACAGGATACATACAAGCTGTATACAGGATATACACAAGCTGTATACAGGATACACACAAGCTGTATACAGGATACATACAAGCTGTATACAGGATACACACAAGCTGTATACAGGATACACACAAGCTGTATACAGGATACACACAAGCTGTATACAGGATATATACAAGCTGTATACAGGATACACACAGGCTGTATACAGGATACACACAAGCTGTATACAGGATACATACAAGCTGTATACAGGATACACACAAGCTGTATACAGGATACATACAAGCTGTATACAGGATACACACAAGCTGTATACAGGATATATACAAGCTGTATACAGGATACACACAAGCTGTATACAGGATACACACAAGCTGTATACAGGATACATACAAGCTGTATACAGGATACACACAAGCTGTATACAGGATATATACAAGCTGTATACAGGATACACACAAGCTGTATACAGGATACACACAAGCTGTATACAGGATATATACAAGCTGTATACAGGATATATACAAGCTGTATACAGGATATATACAAGCTGTATACAGGATACATACAAGCTGTATACAGGATACACACAAGCTGTATACAGGATACACACAAGCTGTATACAGGATACATACAAGCTGTATACAGGATACACACAAGCTGTATACAGGATACACACAAGCTGTATACAGGATATATACAAGCTGTATACAGGATACACACAAGCTGTATACAGGATACACACAAGCTTTATACAGGATACACACAAGCTGTATACAGGATATATACAAGCTGTATACAGGATATATACAAGCTGTATACAGGATATATACAAGCTGTATACAGGATACACACAAGCTGTATACAGGATACACACAAGCTGTATACAGGATACACACAAGCTGTATACAGGATATATACAAGCTGTATACAGGATACATACAAGCTGTATACAGGATACACACAAGCTGTATACAGGATATATACAAGCTGTATACAGGATATATACAAGCTGTATACAGGATATATACAAGCTGTATACAGGATACACAAGTTGTATACAGGATACACACAAGCTGTATACAGGATACACACAAGCTGTATACAGGATATATACAAGCTGTATACAGGATATATACAAGCTGTATACAGGATACACACAAGCTGTATACAGGATACACACAAGCTGTATACAGGATATATACAAGCTGTATACAGGATATATACAAGCTGTATACAGGATACACAAGTTGTATACAGGATACACACAAGCTGTATACAGGATACATACAAGACACATACAAGCTGTATACAGGATACACACAAGCTGCATACAGGATACATACAAGCTGTATACAGGATACATACAAGCTGTATACAGGATACACACAAGCTGTATACAGGATACACAAGCTGTATACAGGATACATACAAGACACATACAAGCTGTATACAGGATACACACAAGCTGCATACAGGATACATACAAGCTGTATACAGGATACACACAAGCTGTATACAGGATACATACAAGCTGTATACAGGATATACACAAGCTGTATACAGGATACACACAAGCTGTATACAGGATACATACAAGCTGTATACAGGATACACACAAGCTGTATACAGGATACACACAAGCTGTATACAGGATACATACAAGCTGTATACAGGATACACACAAGCTGTATACAGGATACACACAAGCTGCATACAGGATACATACAAGCTGTATACAGGATACATACATGCTGTATACAGGATATACACAAGCTGTATACAGGATACATACAAGCTGTATACAGGATATATATAAGTTGTATACAGGATACATACAAGCTATATACAGGATATATATAAGCTGTATACAAGCAGAGCTGAAGTGCAGGTTTATGTGGATTTTGCTGCAGTGAGTTTAGCTGGAAGATCCCAGTATAATCCTCAGTGTCTCCGGCCTCAGGTCTATGTTCACACCACGTTCCTTAGACTCTCTGACATGTTACCTGAATCTTCTTTTGGGTGTTTTTCGGTCGTCTCCTGAGCATTTTCCCTTTAGTGTTTTTCCAGGACTTTTTTTATAGTTTTTGGCTATGTGCCCACGATGCAAAAATGCTCCGGATTTTTTCCTGCGCGTTTCTGCATCTCCTTGGCAGAAAAACCACATGCGGATTGTACATGCGGATTGTACATGCAGATTGTACATGCGGATTGTACATGCGGATTGTACATGCGGATTGTACATGCGGATTGTACATGCATTTTCCTGCCAGGGAGATGTGGATGTGAAACGTTCTTCACATGCATTTCCGCATGCGGGTTGACAAGCGCTTTCCAATCGATTTTAGCATCACTTGGAAAGTGCTTGACAACTTGGTCACACTATATAAATCCATGCAACCGGCATGGATTTATATAGTGTGACCCTAAAGAATGGTAAAAAATAAATATTATACTTACCTTCTGATGGCCCCCGGTGTCCTAGTCCTGGCTTGCCGGCAGCTCGCGGTGGACTAAAAGGACCTGCCATGACGTCATTTACTCATGTGACGGGTCACGCGACCGCCGACGTCAGAGGTTGAGTGACCCGTCACATGACTAAATGATGTCACCGCAGGTCCTTTTAGTCCACCACAAGCTGCCGGCAAGCCAGGACAAGGACACCGGGGGGCCATCAGAAGGTAAGTATAATGTATATTTTTGATTTTATTCTTTTTTTTACAGGTACTATGGTACCCGATTCCGGAGGAGAGACTCCTCTTCTCCAAACCCTGGTACCATCCGCGCATTGAACCGCATGATATACGCATGTGCAGATGCAGTGATGCGGATTCCATGCAAGTCAATGGCGGCGAAAACGCCTCGATTCCGCAAAATAATTGGTTGTGCTGCGGATTTTTCCGCAATGATAATCCACAGCGGAAATTTCCACAACATGTGCACAGCACATGCGGATCATCATTGGGGAACATGGCAGACCTTCTACCAAGCGTTTTTTTTAAGCGTTTCTGCAGCGGAATTGCCGCTGTGGAAATGCTTAAAAAACGCATAGTGGTCACACAGCCTTTCTCACGGTTTTTGTGGCGTTTTCTTTATTGTGGTTTTTCGGTCTCGTTCCACTAAATAATGAAGAGACACTTGTGGTTTATTAACAAATGGAAAAGCCCAGACCCCCCCAACATCTTCTGCTCCTTCTCCTGCCTTGTCCCGTATAGGCCGGAGCGGTGGACAGAGGAGCGGAGGACGAGCAGAGGACGAGCATAGGACGAGCAGAGGACGGAGCAGAGGACGGAGCAGAGAACGGAGCGGAGGACAGAGGAGCAGAGGACGGAGCGGAGGACAGAGGAGCGGAGGACAGAGGAGCAGAGGACAGAGAGGAGGACGGAGGAGAGGAGGACAGAGAGGAGGACGGAGGAGCGGAGGACGAGCAGAGGACGGAGCGGAGGACAGAGGAGCGGAGGACAGAGAGGAGGACGGAGGAGAGGAGGACAGAGAGGAGGACGGAGGAGCGGAGGACAGAGCGGAGGACGGAGGAGCAGAGGACAGAGCGGAGGACGAGCAGAGGACGGAGGAGTGGAGGACAGAGGAGCGGAGGACAGAGCGGAGGACGGAGCAGAGGACAGAGGAGCGGAGGACAGAGGAGCGGAGGACAGAGCAGAGGACAGAGGAGCAGAGGACAGAGGAGCGGAGGACAGAGGAGCGGAGGACAGAGCGGAGGACGAGCAGAGGACGGAGGAGTGGAGGACAGAGGAGCGGAGGACAGAGCGGAGGACGGAGCAGAGGACAGAGGAGCGGAGGACAGAGGAGCGGAGGACAGAGCAGAGGACAGAGGAGCGGAGGACAGAGCGGAGGACGAGCAGAGGACGGAGCGGAGGAGAGAGGAGCAGAGGACGGAGCCGCGGACGGAGCAGAGGACAGAGCGGAGGACAGAAGAGCGGAGGACAGAAGAGCGGAGGACAGAGGAGTGGAGGACAGATCGGAGGACGAGCAGAGGACGGAGCAGAGGACGGAGGGGAGGCTGGAGCGGAGGACAGAGGAAAGGAGGACAGAGCGGAGGACAGAGGTGCGGAGCACAGAGCAGAGCACGAGCGGAGGACGGAGCGGAGCTGAGGAAGAGCAGAGGACTGAGCGGAGGACTGAGCGGAGGACTGAGCGGAGGACGGAGCGGAGGACGAGCAGAGGATGGAGGGGAGGGCGGAGCGGAGGACAGAGGAGCGGAGGGGAGGACGGAGCGGAGGATAGAGGAGCTGAGGATGGAGCGGAGGGGAGGACGAAACGGAGGACGGAGCTGAGGACGGAGCGGAGGGGAGGACGGAGCGGAGGACGGAGCGGACACTTCTCTGCGGTTTGATAAGAGACGTGTCTGAGCCGCCATGGGCCCCGCGAGGGAGTACAGAGATGCCGTCTATTCCTGGCAGTGGCCTCCGGCTTCCTCAACGGGTTTCTGTGGCGGAATAAGCCTGTGAGAGGCACAGTGTGAACACAGCCTTACTGGCAGACACTGCGAGACTCTGTGCTGGACCCCACAATGTAACACGGGTATCCCCAGCTAAGAATAACCACAAGAGCCCAGCAGGGACACAGGAAACCCCGTGCTTTTATGTATCTTGGAGCCTACAGATTTACGTTACATAAGATAAAACAGATGAGACCCACCAGGGATGAAATCCTATAACCCCCCGACCCCCTATAAAGCGCAGCCAAGCTCCTCCCCTGTACAGTGATAACAGGACTATTATAGCGCTATTACAGGCGAGTAGGTAACGTGTCTCCAGCCAATCAGAGCGGCCCGTCCATTATCCAATCAGATTACAGAGGTGCCGGGGCAGCGACCAATCAGGACGCGCTGATGACAGCCGCGTTCTGTATCGGCGGTTCCGGCTTCCCGGCCATGCTCTTTATCGGTGCCCGGTCCGCTCTCAGGAGCGGCTGTCAGGCTGTGTCTAGTAACCGTCTGTGAATACGTTCCCGGCTTCCCTGCCTGTTACGCTGCTGGTGGAGGGCGGTTTGTGGTATGGCGTCTTATTACCTCCGTTACATGACAAGCGCTGCCGTGAAACTACAACTCCCAGCATGCCCGCCTATGTCCTGATGGTACTGTCGTGCTGGGAGCTGTAATGTCGCGATGTTGGCGCTCCTGTGGCTTACTCTAGTCTTCCATTGCTGCTAGCCACCAGTAGGGGGAGCCCTGTGCATAGGATTTCATATATGGGCTCTATAACCCAAGTCTGTTCCCTAGGCTCCCCCTGGTGGTGGATGCAGGTATAGCATGGGGCTGAATGATGAGCTGCTCTTCGCCCGGCTTCTGTAGTTAGAGGGGAAACCTCCCTACTAATTCTCTGGGGTTTCCTCTTCTCTTTGTCTCTACAGTCTGTGGTAGTGCAGATGCTCGGTGGTGCTCGCTGAGTATTTCCGGGGTTGCTCGAGTCCCCTCCCTGCATGTTTGGTGCTCTTCACCGAGCTAATGAACATGCAGGGATTGCCTGCCACTCATTGTAATGCCGCATCCTCCTCCTATGATAGATGTGACGTGTCATCCACATAGTGAACTGAGAGTTCGCGCCTGCGCAGTAGCTTCACGGCACCGCACCTCATTTACATAGTGTGGGAGCAGATCAAATGGTATTATTTGGGGTACACAGGGGGAGTCAGGAGCTGATGTCAGGTCCCTGTAATGGGTAATTGCTGCAGTGTAGACATGGCTGCTGATCAGTGCTGCTCATAGCACTATGGATCTGTCAGGACCCTGTAATGGGTAATTGCTGCAGTGTAGACATGGCGGCTGATCAGTGCTGCTCATAGCACTATGGATCTGTCAGGACCCTGTAATGGGTAATTGCTGCAGTGTAGACATGGCGGCTGATCAGTGCTGCTCATAGCACTATGGATGTCAGGACCCTGTATTGGGTAATTGCTGCACTGTAGACATGGCTGCTGATCACTGCTGCTCATAGCACTATGGATCTGTCAGGACCCTGTATTGGGTAATTGCTACAGTGTAGACATGGCTGCTGATCAATGCTGCTCATAGCACTATGGATCTGTCAGGACCCTGTAATGGGTAATTGCTGCAGTGTAGACATGGCTACTGATCAGTGCTGCTCATAGCACTATGGATGTCAGGACCCTGTATTGGGTAATTGCTGCACTGTAGACATGGCTGCTGATCACTGCTGCTCATAGCACTATGGATCTGTCAGGACCCTGTATTGGGTAATTACTACAGTGTAGACATGGCTGCTGATCAATGCTGCTCATAGCACTATGGATCTGTCAGGACCCTGTAATGGGTAATTGCTGCAGTGTAGACATGGCTACTGATCAGTGCTGCTCATAGCACTATGGATGTCAGGACCCTGAAATGGGTAATTGCTGCAGTGTAGATATGGCTGCAGATCAGTGCTGCTCATAGCACTATGTATCTGTCAGGTCCCTGTAATGTTTTATTGCTGCAGTGTAGACATGGCTGCTGATCAGTGCTGCTCATAGCACTATGGATCTGTCAGGACCCTGTGATGGGTAATTGCTGCAGTGTAGACATGGCTGCTGATCAGTGCGGCTCATAGCACTATGGATCTGTCAGGACCCTGTAATGGGTAATAGCTGCAGTGTAGACATGGCTGCTGATCAGTGCTGCTCATTGCTCTATGGATCTGTCAGGACCCTGTAATGGGTAATTGCTGCAGTGTAGACATGGCGGCTGAACAGTACTGCTCATAGCACTATGGATCTGTCAGGTCCCTGTAATGGGTAATTGCTGCAGTGTAGACATGGCTGCTGATCAGGGCTGCTCATAGCACTATGGATCTGTCAGGACCCTGTAATAGGTAATTGCTGCAGTGTAGACATGGCTGCTGATCAGTGCTGCTCATAGCACTATGGATCTCTCAGGTCCCTGTAATGGGTAATTGCTGCAGTGCAGACATGGCTGCTGATCAGTGCTGCTCTTAGCACTATGGATCTGTCAGGTCCCAGTAATGGGTAATTGCTGCAGTGTAGATATGGCTGCTGATCAGTGCTGCTCATAGCACTATGGATCTGTCAGGATCCTGTAATGGGTAATTGCTGCAGTGTAGACATGGCTGCTGATCAGTGCTGCTCATAGCACTATGGATCTGTCAGGACCCTGTAATGGGTAATTGCTACAGTGTAGACATGGCTGCTGATCAGTGCTACTAATAGCACTATGGATCTGTCAGGACCCTGTAATGGGTAATTGCTGCAGTGTAGACATGGCGGCTGATCAGTGCTGCTCATAGCACTATGGATCTGTCAGGACCCTGTAATGGGTAATTGCTGCAGTGTAGACATGGCGGCTGATCAGTGCTGCTCATAGCTCTATGGATGTCAGGACCCTGTAATGGGTAATTGCTGCAGTGTAGACATGGCGGCTGATCAGTGCTGCTCACAACACTATAGATGTCAGGACCCTGTAATGGGTAATTGCTGCAGTGTAGACATGGCTGCTGATCAGTGCTGCTCATAGCACTATGGATCTGTCAGGACCCTGTAATGGGTAATTGCTGCAGTGTTCACATGGCGGCTGATCAGTGCTGCTCATAGCACTATGGATCTGTCAGGACCCTGTAATGGGTAATTGCTGCAGTGTAGACATGGCTGCTGATCAGTGCTGCTCATATCACTATGGATCTTTCAGGACCCTGTAATGGGTAACTGCTGCAGTGTAGACATGGCTGCTGATCAGTGCTGCTCATAGCACTATGGATCTGTCAGGACCCTGTAATGGGTAATTGCTGCAGTGTAGACATGGCGGCTGATCGGTGCTGCTCATAGCACTATGGATCTGTCAGGACCCTGTAATGGGTAATTGCTGCAGTGTAGACATGGCTGCTGATCAGTGCTGCTCATAGCACTATCGATCTGTCAGGACCCTGTAATGGGTAATTGCTGCAGTGTAGACATGGCGGCTGATCAGTGCTGCTCATAGCACTATGGATCTGTCAGGACCCTGTAATAGGTAATTGCTGCAGTGTAGACATGGCGGCTGATCAGTGCTGCTCATAGCACTATGGATCTGTCAGGTCCCTGTAATGGGTAATTGCTGCATTGCGGACATGGCTGCTCATCAGTGCTGCTCATAGCACTATGGATCTGTCAGGACCCTGTAATGGGTAATTGCTGCAGTGTAGACATGGCTGCTGATCAGTGCTGCTCATAGCACTATGGATCTGTCAGGACCCTGTAATGGGTAATTGCTGCAGTGTAGACATGGCGGCTAATCAGTGCTGCTCATAGCACTATGGATGTCAGGACCCTGTATTGGGTAATTGCTGCACTGTAGACATGGCTGCTGATCACTGCTGCTCATAGCACTATGGATCTGTCAGGACCCTGTATTGGGTAATTGCTACAGTGTAGACATGGCTGCTGATCAATGCTGCTCATAGCACTATGGATCTGTCAGGACCCTGTAATGGGTAATTACTGCAGTGTAGACATGGCTACTGATCAGTGCTGCTCATAGCACTATGGATGTCAGGACCCTGTATTGGGTAATTGCTGCACTGTAGACATGGCTGCTGATCACTGCTGCTCATAGCACTATGGATCTGTCAGGACCCTGTATTGGGTAATTGCTACAGTGTAGACATGGCTGCTGATCAATGCTGCTCATAGCACTATGGATCTGTCAGGACCCTGTAATGGGTAATTGCTGCAGTGTAGACATGGCTACTGATCAGTGCTGCTCATAGCACTATGGATGTCAGGACCCTGAAATGGGTAATTGCTGCTGTGTAGACATGGCTGCTGATCAGTGCTGCTCATTGCTCTATGGATCTGTCAGGACCCTGTAATGGGTAATTGCTGCAGTGTAGACATGGCGGCTGAACAGTACTGCTCATAGCACTATGGATCTGTCAAGTCCCTGTAATGGGTAATTGCTGCAGTGTAGACATGGCTGCTGATCAGTGCTGCTCATAGCACTATGGATCTGTCAGGACCCTGTGATGGGTAATTGCTGCAGTGTAGACATGGCTGCTGATCAGTGCGGCTCATAGCACTATGGATCTGTCAGGACCCTGTAATGGGTAATAGCTGCAGTGTAGACATGGCTGCTGATCAGTGCTGCTCATTGCTCTATGGATCTGTCAGGACCCTGTAATGGGTAATTGCTGCAGTGTAGACATGGCGGCTGAACAGTACTGCTCATAGCACTATGGATCTGTCAGGACCCTGTAATAGGTAATTGCTGCAGTGTAGACATGGCTGCTGATCAGTGCTGCTCATAGCACTATGGATCTGTCAGGATCCTGTAATGGGTAATTGCTGCAGTGTAGACATGGCTGCTGATCAGTGCTGCTCATAGCACTATGGATCTGTCATGACCCTGTAATGGGTAATTGCTACAGTGTAGACATGGCTGCTGATCAGTGCTACTAATAGCACTATGGATCTGTCAGGACCCTGTAATGGGTAATTGCTGCAGTGTAGACATGGCGGCTGATCAGTGCTGCTCATAGCACTATGGATCTGTCAGGACCCTGTAATGGGTAATTGCTGCAGTGTAGACATGGCGGCTGATCAGTGCTGCTCATAGCTCTATGGATGTCAGGACCCTGTAATGGGTAATTGCTGCAGTGTAGACATGGCGGCTGATCAGTGCTGCTCACAACACTATAGATGTCAGGACCCTGTAATTGGTAATTGCTGCAGTGTAGACATGGCTGCTGATCAGTGCTGCTCATAGCACTATGGATCTGTCAGGACCCTGTAATGGGTAATTGCTGCAGTGTTCACATGGCGGCTGATCAGTGCTGCTCATAGCACTATGGATCTGTCAGGACCCTGTAATGGGTAATTGCTGCAGTGTTCACATGGCGGCTGATCAGTGCTGCTCATAGCACTATGGATCTGTCAGGACCCTGTAATGGGTAATTGCTGCAGTGTAGACATGGCGGCTGATCAGTGCTGCTCATAGCACTATGGATCTGTCAGGACCCTGTAATGTGTAATTGCTGCAGTGTAGACATGGCTGCTGATCATTGATGCTCATAGCACTATGGATCTGTCAGGTACCTGTAATGAGTAATTGCTACAGTGTAGACATGGCTGCTGATCAATGCTGCTCATAGCACTATGGATCTGTCAGGACCCTGTAATGGGTAATTGCTGCAGTGTAGACCTGTCTGCTGATCAGTGCTGCTCATAGCACTATGGATCTGTCAGGTCCCTGTAATGGGTAATTGCTGCAGTGTAGACATGGCTGCTGATCAGTGCTGCTCATAGCACTATGGATCTCTCAGGACCCTGTAATGGGTAATTGCTGCAGTGTAGACATGGCTGCTGATCAGTGCTGCTCATAGCACTATGGATCTTTCAGGTCCCTGTAATGGGTAATTGCTGCAGTGTAGCTATGGCTGCTGATCAGTGCTGCTCATAGCACTATGGATCTGTCAGGATCCTGTAATGGGTAATTGCTGCAGTGTAGACATGGCTGCTGATCAGTGCTGCTCATAGCACTATGGATCTGTCAGGACCCTGTAATAGGTAATTGCTGCAGTGTAGACATGGCTGCTGATCAGTGCTGCTCATAGCACTATGGATCTGTCAGGACCCTGTAATGGGTAATTGCTGCAGTGTAGACATGGCTGCTGATCAGTGCTGCTCATATCACTATGGATCTTTCAGGACCCTGTAATGGGTAACTGCTGCAGTGTAGACATGGCTGCTGATCAGTGCTGCTCATAGCACTATGGATCTGTCAGGACCCTGTAATGGGTAATTGCTGCAGTGTAGACATGGCGGCTGATCAGTGCTGCTCATAGCACTATGGATCTGTCAGGACCCTGTAATGGGTAATTGCTGCAGTGTAGACATGGCTGCTGATCAGTGCTGCTCATAGCACTATCGATCTGTCAGGACCCTGTAATGAGTAATTGCTGCAGTGTAGACATGGCGGCTGATCAGTGCTGCTCATAGCACTATGGATCTGTCAGGACCCTGTAATGGGTAATTGCTGCAGTGTAGACATGGCGGCTGATCAGTGCTGCTCATAGCACTATGGATCTGTCAGGTCCCTGTAATGGGTAATTGCTGCATTGTGGACATGGCTGCTGATCAATGCTGCTCATAGCACTATGGATCTGGCAGGACCCTGTAATGGGTAATTGCTGCAGTGTAGACATGGCTGCTGATCAGTGCTGCTCATAGTACTATGGATCTGTCTGGACCCTGTAATGGGTAATTGCTGCAGTGTAGACATGACGGCTGATCAGTGCTGCTCATAGCACTATGGATCTGTCAGGACCCTGTAATGGGTAATTGCTGCAGTGTAGACATGGCGGCTGATCAATGCTGCTCATAGCACTATGGATCTGTCAGGTCCCTATAATGGGTAATTGCTGCAGTGTAGACATGGCTGCTGATCAGTGCTGCTCATAGCACTATGGATCTGTCAGGACCCTGTAATGGGTAATTGCTGCAATGTAGACATGGCTGCTGATCAGTGCTGCTCATAGGGATCTGTCAGGACCCTGTAATGGGTAATTGCTGCAGTGTAGACATGGCTGCTGATCAGTGCTGCTCATAGCACTATGGATCTGTCAGGACCCTGTAATGGGTAATTGCTGCATTGTGGACATGGCTGCTGATCAGTGCTGCTCATAGCACTATGGATCTGTCAGGACCCTGTAATGGGTAATTGCTGCAGTGTAGACATGGCGGCTGATCAGTGCTGCTCATAGCACTATGGATCTGTCCGGTCCCTGTAATGGGTTGTTGCTGTAGTTGGAGGTACAGGCCTCTATTCTCTGGTCCTGGCATCTGTAGGAGGATCATCGCTATAACACTGGGCACCTGCTTACCAGGAATGGCTTCCTCTCCTGAGCTTACGCTATATTCCTCCTGACAAGGACCAGCATAATGAAGGGCTCCTCTAATATTCCTGAGTTGTGGTGTGAGGAGATTGTCCAGGGGTTGGTGAGGAGGACACTACTTGTTGGTGTGTTGTACAATGAAACGTGGCTCATTCTTATATTTTGCCTGCAGAATCTGACTATAATGGCGACCGTGATCTACACTGACCAGGAGAACGGTGATGTTAATGCTGCGCTGTTGTCCAGAGATCGCGCACAACTATCAGGTGCCGGTAAGTGGTTTCTAAAGGTAACGGCCGATCTGGCCCCAATTCATCAAGGGGTTTAATAGATTTCTAGCAGAACTCTGACAAGTCAAAACTTTTATGCAACTTAATGATTAAAAATTGTGACCTTTTTTAGCACTTTCATGCCAGGTCAGCCAGCTCTGTCGAGTGGGTGGAGCATGGACAGGGCATGGTGGAGCCGCCTGATACTCATGGAAAGTTGGGACTTACAGCACCACTCCAGCTTTTTTTGTTTGGTTTTCAGCGCTGGGATGGCTCTTTTAAATGTAGGGCCTCTGGTCATATACTCGCCCTCCGGCGTCTTCACTGTTTTTCGGCACTGTTATGTTCCTATGGCACTATCTTGTGAGCGCAGCTGACTGGCCATAAGTCAGAAGCTACGACACAAGATCTCAATGCAACTCTATGGAAGCCAGAACAAGGCTCTCATAGACTTGTATGGGAAAGTGACCTCCGCAGCTCCATGAAACACTGGAGCAGCCAACAGGTCACTCTTCACCGGACAACGATGGGAGCAACTCTGGAAAACAAAGGCGGCAGCAAGTGAGTATGAGACCGGGCAATTGTATATAAAGCGCCACTCCAGCAATGCAGTAAAAAAAGCACCACTCCAGTGTTTTGGTTTTTTACAAATTAATTGCGCCTCCCCACAAGTGTTAATTTGGGGTCCACCTCATAATGAACTTGGTTTCTTCTGCCCACCCATCTTTAAAGAAGCAATCATCAAAGTTTTTATTCTCAATATATTGCGATCATCATATTGTATAGCACTTAAAATTTTAGAAGGCAGAAGGCGAAATGTACGTCTGGGTTGGGTTTTTTTTTCCTGGGTTTGGCAATGCAATCCTACATAGGTATTATGTCTCACTGTTGTACTTCAATACATCTACATTTGGCTGTTGGGATCTATGAATGATTATTTCATTCTTAGAAGGACCCTGAGTCAGGTAACCTAATGACTAGTAGATTCACAGCCATCTGGATCAAAAATCCTGTTATGTGAGGTTGTGCTGCCGCCTAGTGGCTTCCCATTCTTTTACATAACCCTCTACACCAGGGGTCCTCAAACTTTTTAAACAGGGGGCCAGTTCACGGTCCCTCAGACCATTGGAGGGCCGGAATATAGTTTTTAAAAAAAACTATGAACAAATTACTATGCACACTGCACATATCTTATTTTGTAGTTAAAAATAACAATACAGTAACAAATACAATATTTAAAATGAAGAACAAGTAAAGTTAAATCAACCGGTATTTCAATAAGTAGGTAACTGTACCCAATAGGCAGCATAGGTCCCCAATAGGCAGGTAAATGTCCCCAATAGGCAGCATCGGTCCCCAATAGGCAGGTAAATGTCCCCAATAGGCAGCATAGGTCCCCAATAGGCAGGTAAATGTCCCCAATAGGCAGCATAGGTCCTCAATGGGCAGGTAAATGTTCCCAATAGGCAGGCTGTTTCCCCCTTATAATGCCATATGCAGGCTGTTCCATCCCTTATAATGCCCCATGCAGGCTGTTCCCCCTTATAATGCCCCATGCTGGATGCCACCCCCATATAATGCCCCATGCAGCATGTCACCCCCCCCATATTATGCCCCATGCAGGATGTCCCTTTACCCCCATATAATGCCCCATGCAGCATGTCAACCCCCCCCATATTATGCCCCATGCAGGATGTCCCTTTACCCCCATATAATGCCCCATGCAGCATGTCAACCCCCCCCATATTATGCCCCATGCAGGATGTCCCTTTACCCCCATATAATGCCCCATGCAGGATGTCACCCCCCATATAATGCCCCATGCAGGATGTCCCTTTACCCCCATATAATGCCCCATGCAGGATGTCACCCCCCCATATAATGCCCCATGCAGGATGTCACCCCCCATATAATGCCCCATGCAGCATGTCACCCCCCCATATAATGACCTATGCCTCCATACATTAAAAAAAAAAAATCCAATACTCACCTCACTCCTCCTCACCTGCTGCCGCTGCTCTGGTCTGGTCTGGACTCCAGCATCGCGGCGGCGTCGTCCCGCTCTGCGCTCCCTGTGACAGCACTCGGGAGGGCGCGGTGTAAAGACGTCACCGCGCCCTCTGACCTGAGACGTCACAGGAAGCGCACAGCAGGAAGACAGCGGATCTGCGGAGGCACGGGAAGAGGTAAGTATCCGCCTGCCGGGGCCCTGAGCAAGCGGGCGGAAGGGCGGGCAATGGCACCGCTCTCCTCTCCTCTGCCCATAGCCCGGCGGGCCGGATAAAAGTCCTCCGCGGGCCGCATGTGGCCCGCGGGCCGTAGTTTGAGGACCCCTGCTCTACACTGTCCATGTGTCCATTGCCACACACCCATTTTTGGATGTCGTTATATTTACAATGTGATTGGACATTTTTGATAATATTTATAAGCTGTATGTAGAAACAGGAGGTCAGTTTTCCTTGTATGAGTCATAAGTCACTGCAAAAGTCCCTGGCAGGGGGATGAGAGCAGCTGGGTCAGGAGAGGAATGATTTTTGCAGGGAAGAGTCTTCCTAATTCTACATAGAGCAGAGAAAAGAGAATAATTAGCCCAGTAGAAAGGTATAATGAGCAGCTGTAAGTACAGTGCTGTATAATCTGATTACAATATACTAAGAGGATAAGCTCTGATGGGAGAGGGTCTTTAAGCCTGTCATGTATTGGGTAATGAGTTGGGGTGTCAGTCTCCATCAGTGCTGGCTGAACACTGACTATCCTGCTCAGATTACTACACATGGCGCTGCTCCTCCTCCCTGTAGTATGGGCTACGCAGGACGGTGCCGAGGCTCCAGATTCTACCTGCACAGCAACAAGGTCCCATCACTTCTACCTCTATAACTTGCCTAATGCAGACGCAAATCTGCAGCCTTTCCACTGAGATCTTGTCGGCCTTCTACACTGCCATGGCTTTGTCTGCACAATGTAGCTTAAAGGGAATGTCCACTTCTTAAGCATCCTAGAAGTCTACAAGACCACCCCTGATCTCTACAATATAAGGTCGGTGTTCCTCTAACCCTCTGCCTTATTTGGCTGCCATTGAAGGCAGTCAGCGAAATGGGTTCAGTTTTCTATAGAAGTGGCAGAATTTAACCCCTTCCTGACCATGTTATTTCCCGTCTCTGCATTTTTCTTACTCTTCTAAGAGCAGTATCTTTATTTTTCTGTCAGTACAGCCATATGAGGGTTTTTGTTTTTATGCCGTTCACTGATCAGGTAAATTATTTTTATATTTTGATTGGACTTTTACAGAAGTAACGCCCATATGTTTTATTTTAAAATGGGTCATAGAGGGGCAGGGGTGATTTGAATGTTCAGATTATACTTTTTCCTTTTTGTCCCCTTAGGGGACTTGAACATGCAATCATCTGATTTCTTGTGTTATGTACAGCAATACTGCAGTATATAGCCAGCATTCACAGATCTGTCATGACAGGCATGGGTCTTTTCAGCAGACTCCTTCCTGGCAGTGATGGCATCCCATGATCGTGTTACAGGGGCACAGATGGGCACATGGCATGACTCCCTTCTCAGTTCGCTGGTAATGCTGCTGTCCATCTTTAACAGGTGGAGCTCTGGCCTACATGTGGCTATTAAAGGCAGATGATGGCTAAATATCACAGCCATCATCTTCCAGGCGAGAAGTCACATCTGGCATATGATGTAACTGCAAATCATGTTGGTAAGGGGTTAAAGTGCCACTCCAGTGGGGTTTTGTCACGTGAAATCCTTTTAGTGCAGAAATGACGTAGTCCTTTTGGGCATGAGGGCTGGGTGCTGGGATTACTAGTACACCTGACATCCAGGTGGGCATAATTCTGTTCCTTGTGTATTGGAAGACTTTTGCCTCTGCAGCTTTGGTGTTGGCAATCTTTCACTTTCATGCCCATTGATGGTCCACATGGTTGGCTCAGGAACCGTCCTCACATGATCTAGATTTCCCTAAAGGAAAGTCGCTGTGTGGGGGAAAAATGGGGGAGTCTGTGATGCACCTTATGCCACGGCGCCTCGTGTGCTAAGGCGTGTTAGGTTGCATGAGGCTAAATATCCGGCTCTTCATGTTACGGCTGTTGGTATTCATTTAATTAGGGGGGAGGGGATGTTAAATGAGGGAGTGATGGCGGTAAAAGAACAAAATCTACTTTGATTAATACAGACTGTGTATTAGTACAATGTTATAATGTTGATGGTCAGACGCAGGAGTGGGTACAGAGGGGGGCATGTGACAGTTCATTTTCAATCGTTAAAATATGGTTAAGCAGGTTAATGTAGTATCCTGGAATATTAGAGGTATGGGAGATCACAACTAAAGATTTACAGGAGACGGATTGCGATACGGGGGCCGCTGCGGCACTGAGCAAGCTTTGGAGGGGGCCGGCCTATCATTCTACACATAGTACTTATTCTAGGGGGGTTAGTAGATTGATTCATCCGAATACTTCCTTCACATTCAAAGGGTGAATTTGTGACAGGGAGGGAAGGTATGTATGTCTAGTGTGCAGAGTGGCTGGGCTTAGAACTTGTCTAATTGCTCTGTATGTTCCTCCACCTTTCTCTATACAGACTGTGCGCCAGCTATTCCCGTGGATAACGGAATTTGCTACCATACCCCTGTTAGTCATCGGTGATTTTAATATGTACCTACACGCTGAGCTTGATAAGTATAGGGGTAATGTTGGGGGAGGGGCTGCTCAAGAGACGTCGTTGGCAAGGGTCTTGCAGGAAATTAGCTTGGTAGATGTGTGGCGGGCTCGATTCCCAAATGTTAAGCAGTATTCGTGTTACTCGCCATCCTATTCCTCTGTCCAGAATTGACCTGGCTCTGGGAAATAGTCATCTAGTCCCTCTAGTTACTAAAGTAGAATACTGCACGAGATTGTTATCTGATCATTCACCATTATTGGTTGTTTTGGGGGTCGATCCTGGCACCATAAACAGAAGGGCACTGTGGAGGTTTAACCCCTACTGGCTGGATGTATTTGGGGAACAGATGGACTTAGCAGGTAAATTGGATCGTTTCTTTAAAGACAACATAGGCTCTGCCCCTTTAAATACGGTATGGGAAGCCATGAAGGCATTTTTACGGGGGATCCTGATTAAGGAAATTTCCATGATCAAATCCAAAAACAGGGCCCGTCTTCAGGAGCTGCGGAGGGAAGTAGACATATTGGAACAGAGGTATGTTGGGTCCCCAAGCATAGAGAATAGGGAACACTGGACACGGGCACAGGCTACACTAAATGATCATATATTGAAACAAGCGGAGCATAAACGGTTCTTTCTTAAACAGCAATTTTATGTGGAGGGAGAGAGTACAGGGCACTTGCTGGCCACCATAGCCAAGGCCCAGACTGGGGCTCCTATGATTGCACCTATCAGGGATACTAAGGGTGCGGTAACTACTGATTCAATGGAAGTTTTACAGACAATTATACTCCTCCAAACTGACTAAGGTGCAAAGGGACATAGATCTCTATCTTCATGATATGCAAATACCATGTCTGACAGATGACCAGAGAGAGCAACTAGATGCACCAATTACACTGGAGGAGATGCAGGAAGCTTTAAAAGATTTTCAAAATAACAAGGCCCCTGGTACTGATGGGATCCTCGCGGAAATTTATAAGGAAGCTGGGGGGGTTTTGCTTCCCAGGTTACTGGAAGGGCTTAAGGGGGCGAGGGAGGGGGGGGGGGGGGGGGGGCTTTGCCGACTTCAATGAGGGAGGCTAGCATAGTTCTTTTGACAAAACCTGGAAAGGATGCATTAAACCCTGAATCATATAGGCCAATATCCTTACTCTCAGTAGATGTAAAAATTTTAGCTAAGGTCTTGGCTACCGGACTGGTGGCGGTTATCACACATTTGGTTGCAGAAGACCAGACTGGGTTTATACCGGCCAAGTCGACGGCAATTAATTCTTAATCTGCAAATGCAGTCACAAAATGCGGGTGGTAGGGCAGTGCTATCACTTGACGCCGCTAAGGCTTTTGATCGTGTCGAATGGGAGTATTTATGGGCTGTTTTGAGAAAGATGGGGTTTGGTACTGGATTTCGGGCCTGGCCGCGGCTTCTGTATAACAATCCGGTAGCTCAGATTCAAATTAATGGCAATCTTTCTGGTAGCATTGAAATGGGCAGAGGCACGCGTCAGGGCTGCCCGTTGTCTCCCTTACTGTTCGCCCTGGCTATGGAGCCGTTGGCTGTTAAGCTTCGCTCCAGCAGCGAAATACAGGGGTTCCGCTATAAAACACTGGAGGAGCGGGTAGCCCTATATGCCGACGACCTTCTGTTGTTTTTGGGCGACACGGAGCAATCTCTGACGACGGCTATGAATTTAATAAGGGAGTTTGGAGATCATTCTGGCCTACAGATTGATTGGGATAAATCAGTTCTTATGCCGGTGGATGGTTTGTCTCTGAATACTAGGGCAGGGAATACTTGATTGAAGATTGTGCTAGAATTTAAATATCTCGGAGTTAGAGTGACCACATCTATCGGAGATTACATTCCTTTAAACTTACTTGAACTGCTTACCAGATTTCAACAAAAGGCCAATACTTGGAGCAAACTCCCCCTATCAGTAGTAGGTCGAACTAACTTCATTAAAATGGTGTTAATGCCCCAATTATTATATATCCTTCATAATTCACCTGTCTGGGTCCCCATGAGAAAATTTTATAAATTTCAAGCACTATTTCAGGAATTGATCTGGAAAAAAGGGGTTGGATACACTTCAAAGGCCCAAAGATCAGGGGGGACTAGCCGCACCTAATCCATGGATATATTTTCTAGCCTCTCAGACTCAACAACTCTGGTTAATTCAGGGGAACCTAGATAAACTGATACGTCTACTCAAACACAATTTGCCAATTACCTCCTTTCTAGAAACGGGAATCTCGGGGTGGGATGCTAGGCGGTATCTTCCGACCCTAGCACTTATGGGGAAAACGTGGCAGAAAATCAAACTGTTGTTGGGAATAGAGGGTTTTACCCCGTTGTGGCATAATGCGGGCCTTCCAGAGATCCAGAAATTGAAAGGATTCGGAATATGGGAAAAATTGGGAATAACTAATGTGGCACAAATATTAGAGGGGGAAATATTTAAATCGTTCCATCAGCTGAAAGAAGAATACTGTATTCCACAAACTAGTTTCTACTTTTATCTCCAAATAAGGCATGCATGGTTTGTACAGCCGCGACATATGCAGAGTAAAATCCAACATCATCTACTGTTAACACATTATTATGCCATAGAGGTGGGAAGGGATTGATTTCCAGAATCTACAGGATACTTATGCAGCAATTTCAGTGGGACAGACCCTTAAATGTTAAGGAGAGGTGGGAGCGTGACATTGGTACTATAACCTCGGAAGAATGGGAAGATGTGGTGGGGAGCGTTCCGATACTATCTACATGTGCGGCACATAGACTCTCACAGTTGTACTTATTGCATAGGGTATATAGAACTCCCAAATTTCTACAGCGCATTGGAGCAAGGAATGACAGTGTGTGTCCAAAATGTGGAGAGGAAGGAGCAGATCTTATGCATATGATGTGGACGTGTAGGAGGGTCGCGGTATTCTGGAATGTGTGTGTAGTACATTAATAATGTGTTTGAGTGTAATCTACCCTTATATCCTAAAGTGTGTGTTGGGCCATGTAGAAATAATAGGATGTGACGAGGATGAAATAATAGCCGTTAAGAGGACTCTATATCAGATCAGAAAGCTTATAGCTGCACATTGGTTGGATCCCTCTCAGGTTCCAGGAATTCTTGGATAGATTGCGTCTTTTATTAAGATTAGAAGAGGGAGTGTACAAAAAGCGGAAGGCTATACGGAAATTTGATCAAATCTGGGGTAGATGGAGCACGTTTCATGGTTATCATATTATGTCCATTTTAAATATCAATTGAGTCTGAAATGTTGTGGTCTCTCAGGTTCTACTTAACTAATCACTGACTATTAGATATTATGCTCTGTATCCATGGATCAAATTATCAATGCTTTAACAGTTAGATAAGCTATATGATAATATGCCGTCTGTAATTAAATTTGTCTTTGCCATATGGTTTTTGGGGGTGTAATGGGCGGGGGGAGGGGGAACGGGTGGGTTTTGAAGGGCATTGTCAGTTGGGTGATTCCTCAATGTTGTTTATGTGCAATGTTAAAAAAGTATTTTAATAAAAGGTATCTGATTTTTTTTAAAAAAAAGGAAAGTCACTTGTCAAAAGCCTCCAGGACAAAGTGCGCGGTTCTGTATCATGTGGGAAAACATCAAGAAAAGCTCTAGGAAATATCAACAAGCAAGTAATGACCCAGAAGAACGGGCAGCCTCTGAAAGGAGACCGGAAAGTGCCAAAGCCTGCGCCAGCTGTTATACAGGTATAATATATTACCGCAGCTCTGATCATACACCGCTCTTGTGTTCTGCCCTGTACTGATGTACAGACTTGTATCTACATAATCCTAAAATGCCACAGGAACATCTGCAAGAAGATCACATGGCATTTTCTACTATTACAAGTCCCATTATTATCTGTTGGATTAAAGTGGGCTAATATCTGGCTAATCTAGCTGTGTAACGTGTATGGGGGTCTCCTGGCTGCCCTAACAAATGTTCAGTTCAAATACCCGCTCCTTGTTCTCTAGGCACACATTGCTTAGAGGCAGCAGATTACCCTCCTCCCCACAGAACACATGAGAGCTCATCTGTATGTTGGGAGAGATGGCTGCTAGCCAAACAGTGTATGGCCAGGCCACAGCTAGGCCACAAGGGCTTGGCTGACTCCTTTTCAGATCATATATGGAGAACCTAATGGTAAATACTGGATAAATGAAGCTTGTGACCTGGTTCCCGTTCCCCACTAGGTTTCTGACACTTCTGATAAGATAGACGAGCAGCAGTACCCCGACATTGAGAAGTTTGTTCCCTACAATCCTGCAGGTAACTCTTCCACACCTTGCTGTACCTATTGCCTGCCATTAGCCACTTGCCTTTACATTTAATTTTGAGCATCAGAATCAATTCTAATATTTGCACCTGAAGCTGGATGGGGTTAGTGAATTTGTCACCAGGATTTTGCTGCCCCATCTGAGAGCAGCATGATTTAGGGGCAGAGACCCTGATTACAGTGATGGATCACTTGGTGCAGTTCAGAGTAACTGTGTCTGCTGCAGATCTACAAATGCTCTGAATGCTGGGCTCTGTATAACCCCACCCACACCACTGATTGGTAGCTTTCTGCCTATGCACAGTGTATAGAGCTATCCATCAGTTGTGGGGACAGGGTTGGACTTCATGGCAGCAGCTTTACTAGTCCTCTGGTGGCAGTCTCCTGCTGGGGGAGGATCACTTATCAAAACTACAGCAGTCAGCCCAGAAAGCAACACGTCTCTGGAATTGGGGATCTTTGTCCCCACGTTGTGCTGCTCTCAGATCAGGTGGCAATAAACCTGGTGACAGATTCCCTTTAAATGCAGTTTAGGGCCATCTCTGTTACACTCTTACTCTCTATTAGCTGCAATGTCCCATCTGCCTAATGCAGCCACAGATCTCATGGCTGCAGTATCCGGATCTTCAGAAACTCGCTGACATCGTGTCAGTTAATCCAATGAGTGTTTGCAGTGACAGCAATGTCTGTTAGCTGGGCTTCTGCTGCTGCTCAGTTGTGGAGGAGAGCAGACAGATGTCAGTGTGGTGTTCGGAGGCTCCTGGGGCCCCTGCACGTGACATCAGGAGTGCCAGAGATCCAGAGTGTGGTCTTGGGCTCCACTATACAGGTGGGACTCTGCAGCTATTTGGGGGTGGGGAGAGGAGGGCACAACACTGACGTGTGCAGTGAAGGTGGTTCAAGTTCATTGATGCTAGATGACCCATTTTGGTGCATTGAGCCCATAGGTAAACTAGGAATGCCAAAGAACCAATCAAGAACAACCGAACAAAATAGTCAAATTCTGCATAAATAGGAAATCTACTTAACCGTGTATTCATTAAAGGTTTTTTAGAGTGACACCATAGAGACAGGCGCTCACACCAGTGTACATACAATAGTTAAAATACAAAAATATAGACTAGATCTCACAGACACAGGGCAAAGTGTGTGGTATGGAATCCAATATATAATGTATCAGAGCAAAGATTATAGATCTAACCATGCAATAGCTCTGTCCAAGAGTAATTGAATAAATCTACTATATGACAAGATAAGAGTGCTTGTGCATAATCCAAATATAATTACAGGTGCTGTTAATTACACGAATTAGAGAAGCATCACATGATTTTTCAAAGGGTGCCAATACTTTTGTCCACCCCCTTTTTTAGGTTTGGTGTGGAATTATATCCAATTTGGCTTTAGGACAATTCTTTTTGTGTTTTTTTCATTGAAGACAAATTAAATGAAGAGAATAATACCAAAGAATTTGTGATTGCAATCATTTTCAGGAAGAAACTGAGTATTATCTGACAGAATTGCAGGGGTGCCAATACTTTTGGCCAGCACTGTATATCTCTAATTTAGAACGATGACTGCACTTCACTACAAGCTAATTGTGCTTGAGCATTGTTAAAGGTGATCTCTGAGAAATGTAGATGAATACACATTTAACACCTTCCTCTCTTGCAGTATATTTTAATCACAGGTAAAGTTCCCTGCCTTTAACCCCTTTCTGACATGGTAATACATTCCTGTGCCCTTGGCTTTATTGACCAGGGAGGTATTACGACATGGCGATCGCACACAGGTTGTGCGGGTGTGATAGCCGCCAGGTGTCAGCTGATTCTGACAGCTGGCACTCTGTGCCAGGAGCAGTGCCTGCACCGCTCTCCGCACTTTAACCCCCTAAATGCTGTGAAGACCTTGAGTCTTCCATGGGCATAACACTATTCAGACAACGCAGGGTGAGGGTAAAACAGTGTGGCAATACTTTATTGAACCACCAAACATATAGAACAGTCCCAGCAAACACCCAAGATGCCACAACATTGCACAGTCTCACCCGGCCGCTGGCCCGCCCAGAATAGATCAGCTGCAACTTCGGGACTTCCAGGGCCAGCTACCTCACTAGTGGCTCCCCACTTTTGGCGGGCTGCCACAGAGAGGAGGTAGCAGCAAGCTTAGGAAGCTGACAGTCCACCGAGGTACAGGGCAGGAGACCCGATGGTCCCACCTGGGCTTCTCCAAGAGCTTCAATAGGGTCAGATGACCGGTTGGTCCCAATCTGGCTTCTCCGAACGTCTCCATGGGTTCCAGGTGACCAGAGGGTCCCACCTGGCAACTCCAAACAACATATCCATGGGACTAGATGACTTCATCGTCCCAACCTGGTTCCCCCAAATGTATCCATGGGTTCTCTGATGGTCAATGGAGCAGATCTATATCCTTCCAGTCATGGTCGTATACCCTTAGGCCGGAATCATGTAGAATGCAAATCTGGATTGAGCCATGCTATCCATCTGCTGTCCTGAAGAATGTCTATCTGATTCTCCATGATTCCCTTTTCAGCAGGATAGAAAACCCCTTTTTATATTTATATATGTAGCTAAGGTCATCAGTCACGTGGGGAGGGGGGGTACAGTGCTCAGGTCTCATTGGTTGAGCTAAATCCCCTCCTCTTGTAAATAAACTAGCTGACTTTAGTACAATTGATAATCAGCATATTAACAAACATTGTTTCCAAACCAAGAGTAGTCAATATTGTCAACACAAAGATAATAGTGTATTTCTCTTGGCTTAACAAATTTAGAAGTCTGGCTAATTAAGATTAGAAGCTGTGTGGTCACAAAAGCGATAAAAAGTCATGTGCCCAATAATGGTACCAATAAAAATGTCAACTTGTCCAGCAAAAAAACAAGTCCTTACATGACTGTCAGCCAAAATATGGAAAAAAGTTATAGCTCTCAAAATATGGCGATGCAAAAACTAGTCTCTGCAGGAAAAAAAAAAGCCTCCCAAAGATCGCAGTATAGCTGGGCTCAAATTTATCCTGCTCTGAACGCTTATGCCGGGGTATCCGTGTAAATCTCTGAAATACGTGCTTCAGATGGAACCCTCGGCGGAAGATTCCCTGTAAGGAGGCAAATGGAGACGCCCTCTGGCCTGTGATCCCACGGTGTCCGTCTTTCCATTAGGCACGCATAAAAGTGCCTTCGGCCACAGTTTTGTGAACCTCCTTTATTTAAAAAAAAAGAATAAAAAAAAAAAAATGCTCGCTACTTCAGTTTGCATCGGGTGCTTGGGTATGCACTGAGTATCAGGGGTGCTCGAGTCTCCGCCCCGCATGTTTTGCGTCTGTTATACAGCCAAAAAAAACAAAACATGGGGGATTGCCTGCCATACACGAGCAATCCCCCACACGTTTATTTTTGGGGGGTGTCTAACAGTGAAAATGCGTGGATTCGAGCATCTCACTCGAGCACCCGCGATACTTCGTGCATATCCGAGTACCCGATGCAAACTCAAGTAACGAGCACTTGTGCGCAAAACTAATGACAACTTATTCAACATGATGACCTAATGTTATTGTCAGGAAAATATTAGTATCAGGAAAATGTTCTTCCATATCTGCCTGACATAGATGTTCACCCCCCTCCATTATTCCCCTTCTGCTCAGCAAAAATTAGCACACGCCTGAGAAATAGCTAATGCAAACGATGCCAGGCAAGGAGTGTTATAACTTTGTTAGGAAGCAAGCATCTTGTCTCTGAAAGACGCAGGAGGTAATAAAAACACAGACCTGAGATAGATTGACACCTTCTCCCAGGCCAGAGTTTGGAGGAAAGAGGAAATGGTTCGTTAAGTTCAAAGGCACTCACAAACAATTCCCGGCCACCAGCCATAGCCAGATCGACTCCGATATGAAATATTATGAGTTCCATACGTCCGACAGTAACGAGACCCATATGTGTAGTGACCAAATCAGCCCAGGAATGTATAAGTAGTTTTCCAGGGCTGTAACCAAAATCAGGGAGCTGTAGCGCAAAAACACCAGAATAGCAGACTGCAGCTATGTGATGTGTGATATCTAAATAAAGATAAAATCATAAGGGAAAAAATGGCATAGTTTGCAAGCTTCTGTGATCAACGAGCGATCAGTTATCACAGAAGTTAGCGTTTTTAATAAAAATGTACAGGCTGGAGACCGGCCCACATGATGTCACCACAAGGAGCGTGTGGGCAGATCTCCCCTTAGGTATAAGACAATCCATGGAGAAGACAGTAGCACTCATTGCCAGGGGGGGAATAAGAATTATTTTCAATAACAGCATAATCTAACTGGAGAGCCCCTCCTCCACCTATATTGAATCGTCTCAGCGATCGTATAGTGTAAGTTTTCTTCTTTCCTCCTGTTTATTTTATGTAACTGCATATGTATTTTAATGTCCCCTTTGTAACATCCTTGTATATATTTTTCCTAAACACTGCCTCCCTTTTGGATTAAATATAAAATTTAATAGTCCTGTTCCTTTTGTTCTGTAATAGTTCCCTTCCCCGAAGGCATATACGCTACCAAAATGCAGGCGTCCGGCCTGTATGATATTTCAAACTCGGCCGGTGGTGGCAGAGAGAATTAATAATTGGGCTATCTTGAAGCTGACAATGACCGTACGGAGGGCGTTAAACACGAATTCAAGGCTGTGGAACCCAGGGTGTTGTGCCATACACTCACTGGTTCCTTACCGATACCAACGTAAAGAGTAGTCTGGATCGCGTGCTCACGACTCCGAACAAAATACGGACAGCATGACCGCACGGTGAGATATTGCGTGATCTCCCCGGTGTCGTCCCTCTGTGTGTGTTGGAATTCCTGACAGTTATCAAATTCTGTGTCGTACCTCTGGGTTCAAAATGTTCACTGTACCCCTTGATAAAATCCTTGAGGGGTGTAGTTTCCAAAATGGTGTCACTGGTGGGCGGTTTCCACTGTTTGGGAAGCCTCTGATGCACCTAAATGCGACACAGCGTTCACTAATTATTCAACCAAATTTTACATTCAAAAAGTCAAATAGCGCTCCTTCCCTTCTGTGCCCAAGCAGTGGTTTTCCCCCACATATGGGGTATCGGCGTGCTCAGGAGAAATTGCACAACAAATTTTGGGGTCTATTTTTTTTCCGGTTATCCTTGCGATAAAAAAAAAAAAATTAAAAATGTGTACAATTTTTGTGAAAAAAAGTTAAATGTTAATTGTTCCATATTCCAAAAATTCCTATGAAACACCTGAAGGGTTAATAAACTTCTTGAATGTGGTGTTAAGCACCTTGAGGGGTGCATTTTTTAGAATGGTGTCACTTTTGGGCATTTTCTGTCATAAAGGCCTCTTAAAGTCACTTCAAATGTGATGTGGTCTCGAAAAAAAAAAAATGGTTTTGTAAATTTTGTTAGAAAAATGAGAAATTGCTGGTCACCTTTTAACCCTTATAACTTCCTAACCAGCACAATTTAGGAACCAAAATATTTTTGATGTAAAGTAGACATGTGAGAAATGTTATTTATTAACTACTTTTGTGTGACATATCTCTCTGATTTAAGGGCATGAAAATTCAAAGTTTGAAAATTGCAAAATTTTCGCCAAATTTCAGATATTTTTCTCTCTTTTTTTTCACAAAAAAAGCCAGTCATATCAAATTTTACCAGTATCATGAAGTACAGGATATCACGAAAAAACAATTTCAATCAGTGGGATCCGTTGAAGCATTCCAGAGGTATTACCTTAAAGTGGCCTGGTCATTAATGTGCAAACAACCTTGGGGGTAAAGGTGTTAATGTGGACTTGCACACTGAGCCCACACCTTTCCTTGCACATGATGGCTGATCTAATCAGTCATCATGTGCCTTAACAGCCATGAGTGGAGCAGTTTATCCACTTGCAGCTATTAACTGGTTAAATGTCTGTCAATCACTGATGGCAGGATTTAACACGTGCTGGCAGAAATTGCATCATTGGTCTCCCTGTCACGTGATTATGGGGTGCTGATGGTTTGTTATGACAACTGAGGGTCTGCAAACCCCCCCCCCCCTCCATGCCAGTCATTACAATCCTCCTGTGAACACCAGCCCGTAGCCGGCGTACAGTATACAGCAGATCGTGACTTCTGCTATACATGGCACAGGCGATCAGACGATCCCAGCTTCAAGTCCCCTAAGGGGACTATTAAGTCGATGTGTTCTATTTTTCATACTTTTAAAACCTACGTTTAAACCCTCTTCCTTTTGCTCCATTAAAAACCATTTGAAAAAGTGCACATTTGGTATCAGCGTTCAGAAATGTCCTATTTATCTAAATATAAAAACAAGTAATCTGAGTGAAAAACTAACAAACCCTATACATGTTTGGTATCTGTGTACTCATACTGACCTGGAGAATAATATAACAAGGTCAGTTTTACCATATAGTGAACATGGGGTAAAAAAAGCCCTCATATGACTATGGGGACAGAAAAATTAAAGGGTTATGGCTCTTGTAATAAGGGGAGGGAAAAACGAAAGCAGAAAATCACAAGGTCATGAAGGGGTTACATAGTAAACACTTTTCTAAATACCTTTTTGCTTGGTCTACTGCACTCAGGATTCCAAGATGGCGGCTGCCATCAATTACAACCTGTCCTAGATCTGAGGACACGCGCTCTGAGTAGGAAAGGCTGTCAGGCACAAGACCAAGGGCAGAGCAGCGGCATTATGATCGCACATGCCCCCGTTCAGTCAGCCTGACCGTTTTACTGTGTCGGTCCTACTTCGTGTCCTGGCAGTTGCCATGTTTAAAATCCTGAGTGTGCAGTAGATAAAGCAAACCTCTGCTAAATGAAGGTATTCAGAAATAGGAATAGTTTGTAAATGTTTTATTACATTTCTTGGAGAACCCTTTTAAGCTTTTCACACACAATCTTGCAGACTAATCCTGCAAACAGGCTGCCAAGCAAGGAGCAAAACGCTCAATGGGGTGAAATGATCTGAGCAGCACAAAAGTCATTTTCAGCAGTGCGTCATCCTGTGTGATCAGTAAGTATCCCAACACAAATGATGCCGTCCTCTATAATACGCCCTTCCGAATAGATATACCCGAAAGAAAGAAAGGGGAGCAGAGAGATGCGTCTAAGGATTAATCCAAATAAAATCAGATTCTTTATTGAAACATTAGCAATATAAAATTGATATAAAGGAGAAGTGACAGAGTGCCACACCACCACAGGTATACAGGTTCCCACAAGCAACAAACAATAATTATAGGACAGCGATCCAATGGTAGAACAGCCCCAAATTCATGCACTCCTCACTCAGTAATCAGGGCATAAACCGCTCCAACAAATAGAGAAAATACAGAGGTATAAAAGGCAGGCCAATCAGTATCAGACGGTATGAACTATGCTTCAAGTTAGAAAAAGGTAATATTTATATATAGACCATCAGATATACGATTAGACCTATCACCTAAATGTAAACATATATAACCTGATGAAACGGCTATAGTATCAAGAGGGACAAAAGGAATGATTTCATAAATCCAGTAAAGATGACAAGTAATTCTCAGGGGAAACAAAATACATACATAGTGTGTAATCATATACAACCTGGTGGCGGGATGTAGGTACCCCCTGAGGAAGCCGACGCAAAACGCGCGTTGGGGTAACGTACATCCCACCACCAGGTTGCACAATAATTCTGCTATGTTTAACTGTTCAAGCAAAGTGGATGTGATTTCATGAGACGTGCGCCCGCTATTAGAATTCAACAAATAGTATTTTATGTTATTTATAACTTAGTATTTATCTATATTCCTGTCTCTTCACCTGTTTTTGCAAGTGTTCTTCCTTTCCCATTTCTTTCTTTGCTTTTCCCATACCTTTTCTTCCCCTCCTACCTTTTTAAATGTTTTATATATAAGGTATCTTATATGTATATCGTAACTCCTTTCTCTTGCTTATCTTGTCCATACCAATCTTTTCCATTTTCCCTCTATCCCTTTAATTTTTTCTTTTTCCTTAATTTTCTTTAATAAACTATATTTTTCCTTCCCCCTTCTCATCCTTAACCCTTTATTTTGCCTATATCTTTCATCCCTTTAAATTTTGCTTTTATTTTGTTCTTGTTTGCTTCTATATAACTGTGTATTTATAATATTTATCCCCTCCTTTTTCTTTACCCCATTTATGTAAAAAATCCTTAATAAAAACTACTTTACCAAAAAAGGCGCTCACTGTGCGCCCAAGGATGCTGCTGCGGTTTTGGTGCTTTTTTCTCTCTAGATGCTTCTATGTGGAGCCTAAAAAAAAAGGCAGATACTATATTAAGTGGAGAATCAGTTTTTCTATACTATTAAAAGCACATTAAAAAAAGCGGCTTCACACCTGCACCAAAAATGCATCAAATAAGGGGGAGAAGATTGTTATTGCGTAGTTTGGTGGGGACATCTGCTGAAAACAAAAAACACAGTATTTCTGCAACGTGTGAACTCGCCCTTACAGAAACAAAAAAAGTCATATGTCATGTAGTGAAGCTACATAAAGATGAGAAAGTTCTAGCGGCTCCGACTGTGAATGAAGGAACAAAAAATAATTCACAGGTCCCAACTAGAGAGGAGCAGGACGCACAGATGACGTTGCGCTGCCCCGGGTGATCAAAAGCCGCCGGGGACACCGGAAGATAAGAGACTCGCGGCCTCCTGTCCAGCCGCCCAGTACCACTCATCTGGACGCTGGACCAGAGACCCGTGAATTGATCCGCTCATCTCTAGTCCCAACCATCCCGGACACAGCAGCCAGTCCCAGATTTGGGTCTTCGCCCTGCAGTCTCAAGCGTCTGCTGAGTCCCTCACTGCCAGAGCCCCTCTGACAACTCTTCCTGCCGGGGGATAAAGATAATGGTAAATGGCTGTGGATTGGGGTGTGGCCAGGGGCCAAAAATTGCCGTGGCGTGCCACATGAGGTGTCCCTCTTTCGGTTATTCAAAAGTTGGGAGGTATGGTAACGTCATCTCTTAACCATCTAACATAATGTAAGTGTTGTATCTAATCTACGGTGGTGTACCGACTATTATAACAATGTAGCAAACCCTATTCCTAGTGTCAGAAAACCTGGATAACGTGTTACTTATTCAGTGTAACAGGCTCTAAGTGAAGATGGTCTTTAATGTGCCTTTTTGGCTTGCACCACCCATGGTATCACCACTGTGTGTGTAATGTATACTTCACAGATACAGAGGATTATAATGTAAAAGTCAGTTTATTTGAGATAAACTTGAGTCAAACTGGCGTTCAGCAGATTAATCTGAATAATCTGTAATTGTTTTTCTATGTATACCCCTTTCACATCATGGAATAAATGGCGCTATAATAAATAAGAATAATTAATGTGCTGTAATATATTTCTGGGATAGTTTCACAGAAACCAGCCTGAGGGGTCTGGTGGCTTTTGGGCAGCTGATCTGCTCTCAGGATGTCCCCAGGGCAGGCTGTGGAGTCTACGGAAGCTGCAGCAACAAGCGGCTGACCAGAGGTTCCTTTTGAAATAACATGAAGGGGATGATTAATGGAAATCAATGAGTCTACAGTCATATTCTGTTCCTCTAAGATCTAGATCTTAACATGTAGTTTAATAATAGGTGGCATTGTGGAGAAATCCAGGTCTTTGTACCGCTGCCTGCAGGTAGTAACGGTTTAAGGGGCTGGAGCCACTGCCAGTTGATGAGAGAATCCTAGGAAATTCTGTAGTCACCGTGCCTTCATGGCACTGCACCAGAGCACAGCTTGGCATACTAAGTGGTGACGAGCCGCCTGAGGCCTGTGCCTAGTTTCCTTTGGTGGCCCCTGTAATATCAGCACTTAGTATCTGATTCATCAGGACTTAAGCCTGGTTTAGAAGTTATTCCAAAATGTTGCAACACTTGGAATTTCCTTGCTAATTCTGGCCAGATATGCCAAAGTGAGCAGAGGAAGGGCGGGACGGGGCATGTGGAAGCCCACGCGACAGATTCTTTAAAAATTCACTTTTGTGGCATAACCTTACACCAGAAATGTCCTCCAGCCCCGCACACCAGTAAGATGTTCCATCATTATGTGGCATGCATCTCTTAACGAATTAGGTGCATTTACTCCTGCTCACCCATCATTAAGACTTGTGAACACAACGCCAGGCTTAATGAATGGGGCCCTTAATGTACTGGGGGTGGGGGGTTAATGGGAAGAATACTGTTAGAGTAGAATGGAGCAGCACTGGAACAAGAAAAATGTGCATTATTATCTTGTAAAATGTTTCCTTTTATTGGACATCATAGGATCGATGGCTGGTATAATGGGGCATTATGACTTAGGGCAATGTGGCTGCAATGAAACAATATGGCTGTGGGCACTATAAGCGTTATTTTGAGGCACTATTAGGTCTATTCTTCAAACAGTTTCTAGAGTAAAAATACTTGAACTGTCATAAGATTTTTGTGCACTTTTGATGTTATTGCGCCAGTCCAGCCCAGCCCAGCTTCGCCAACTTATTGATATGTATGGGAAATAACGACCGTGACATACAGTTGCACCAAATTCATTCACCCCTGAGCCTGTTTTCACCTTGCTGACCAGTGTCACTTTATGTTTTAATAATTCTGGAACTCTTCAACCAATCCCAGTTATTCTGAGATTGTTTCTCCGTGACACATTGTAATTTATGTTAGTCATAAATTTAGGTCCAAAGTTTTTTTTGCATTTGTTAGTGAAAATATCGGAATTTTCTCGAAAATGTAGAAAATTTTGCAATTTTCACACTTTCAATTTTTATATCCTTAAAGCAGTTAGTCATGCTGTACAAAATAATTTCTAAATAACATTTCCCATGTATCTACTTTACATCTGCATCATGTTTTGTTTTTTGTTTTTTTTAAGAAGTTAGAAGGGTTAAAAGTTTATCAGCAATTTCTAATTTTTCCAACAAAATTTACAAAACTTTTTTTTAGGGACCACATCAGGTTTGATGTGACCTTAAAGGGCCTCTAACACAGAAAATGCTCAAAAGCGACATCTTTTTAAAAAATGCATCACTCAAAGCGCTCAAAACCACATTCAAAAAGTTTATTAACCCTTCAGATGCTTCAGAGGAATTAAAGAAACGTGGAAGTAAAAAATGAACATTTTAATTTTTCCCACAAAAAAATGTTCATTTATCCCCAAATTTTACATTTTTACAAGGGTAATAGGAGAAAATAAACCGTTCATTTTTTCTGTAATTTCTCATGAGTACGCCGACAACCCATATGTGGTGGACAACTACTGTTTGGGTGCATGGCAGTGCTCGGAAAAGAAGGCGCTCCATTTGACTTTTGTAGTGCAAAATTGGCTGGAATAGATAGTTCACACCATGTCGCGAGTGCAGAGCCCCTGATGTGTCTAAACAGTCGAAACCCCCCCCACAAGTGACCCTATTTTGAAAACTACACCCCTCAAAGAATTTATCTAGAGGTGTGGTGAGCAGCTTGAACCCACAGGTACTTCCAGGTACTTCACAGAATTTTATAACGATCCGTGTAAATGAAAAATTACATTTTTCCAACAAACATGTTCCTTTTGCCCCAAATTTTTCATTTTCACAAGATTAACAAGAGAAAATGGACCATACAATTTGTTGTGCAATTTTTCCTGAGTACCCCATGTGTGGTGGAATAATACTGTTTGCGTGCATGGCAGAGCTTGGAAGGGAAGGAGCGCCAATTGAATTTTGGCTGGAACAGATTGTGGATGCCATGTCACATTTAAAAGCCACTGACATGCCAAAACAGCAGAAACCCCATTTTGGAAACTATACCTCTTGAGGAATTCATCTAGTGGTCTCGTGTGCATTTTTAACCCTCGAGCCTCAGAATTGTATAACTTTGGGCTGAGTCAATGGAAAATTACCATTTTTTCCTCTAAAATGTTACTTTGGCCTCAAGTTTTCAATTTTCAAAAGGCATAATAGGAGAAAATGGACCATCAGGGTATCCATCTAAATCTCCAAATGACGATTCAGATGAAACCCCGAGTGATCCATTCACTATAATGAGGCAGCAGAGATATTCTGGACTCCATCTGGTCTCTGTTCAATGTTGTTCTTCTTTTCAGAAGTGCACAAAACTGTTGTCAACCGCACTTTTATGCACGCCTGAAAAGACGGACACCGCCGGATCATAGGCCAGACAGAGTCCACAGTGCCTCCATCTGCCTCATTATAGGGAATCTTCCCCCAGGGGTTCTGTCTGAATCGTGTATTTCAGAGATTTACACGTAAACCCCATTGTAAGCGCTCAGTGCAGAATAAATGTGCGCCGAGCATTTCTGCGATTTTTGGGAGGCTAAATGAACAAATCAACAGCAGGTGAAGAATTTGTTTTATTTATTTTTTACGCCGTTCCTCGTGTGGTATAAGTGATTAGACAACTTTACTCTCTGGGTCGGTGCGATTGCAGCGATTACAGCGATCGCTTCATGTTTGGCAGCTGTCACACACTAAAAGATGCGTTTTTTTTTGAGAACTATAATTTTTCTACATTTCTGCCAACAGTCATGTGAGGGCTTATTTTTTGCGGGATGACTTGGCGTTTTCATTGGTACCATTTTCGGACACATGACATTTTTTGATTGCTTTCTTTTCCAATTTTTGGGAGGTAGAATGAACAAAAACAGAAATTGTTAACTATTGTGACAGAATAGATGAGGTTGTTCCAGACGCGGCAATATGTTAACTTTTTTGTTTATTTTTGTTTTTACATAAAAATATGTATTTATGGGTATAATTTTTTTTATTCCTTTTTCATTATTTTGTGATTTTTAAATAAAATATTTTTACTATTTTTTTATTCTTTTTTTTTTCTTAGTTCCTCTATGGGACTTTAACTTTTAGCAGTCTGATCACTGGTATAATGCATTGCAATGCACTACCATTGCAATGCTTTATACCTGTTTGAGAAAAACATGCGTATGTGTCTTTTTATATAATGTATGTAAACTTCTGGTTTCAACTGTATGTCCGTAGGAGAGGAAAGTGAAGCCAGTGCTGACTGTCACGCCAAAGATGGCTGCCCTCCTATTATATAAATCTCACTATAACTCCACCACCAGCCTATCACATTCCTAGTTCCACATCCAACCTCCATATCAAACCCAGTAATAAATCCGTGTCATGACCTCAATAAACCCAGCCTTTTTGAGGCCTAGTTCTGTACGGCCATTAATAATGCACTGGTGTAAATAATATGTGTGCGGTAAATTGTGTGGAAAACCGGATTGTAATCAAGCTATGATTTCTTCAATTGGACTGCAATGTCCTGAACCATACGACTTGTACCAGTCATGTGACTTATGCTGCCCCAGGACTACAGCCATATTGGCCAAAGCTGTGATATCACAGAGGCACATACCAGCATGTGGAAGCATGGCGACATAGCGATGACATCACAATGGCAGGTGCCGGAATGTGGAATCTATGACATAGCAATGACATCACAATAGATGCCAGCTTGTGGAATCTTCATGACATAGTGATGACATCACAATGGCAGGTGGCTACATAAACAGGAGCGCAGCTCAGGTGCTTTGCACTCACTCACTGCAGGTGAGAGGAGACACACGGGAGCTCACAAACCACAAGGAAGGCAAGAAGAATCGACTGGAGAATAGGGACAGGAGAAGCCAAGAAGAACAGAATAACCCGCTTCTTAGGCTTCACTGAGCCATGACAAGACTGACAGGATGGAAGCGGAGGAGGAGACCCAGGACCCAGTCACATCCACCTGACTGATGAGAAAGGTGAGAAATTATGTAGATTATGTAGCAGCATTACAACTATTCTCGTTACCCATAGCAACCAGTCAGAGCTCAGCTTTTATTAAAGGGGTATTCCCATCTCCAAAATCCTCTCCCAATATGGAGTAGGTGTAATAATATTAGCAAATACATCCGATTAGAAATGTAGAATAGTTTTTCTGATTCGCTATGTCTCTTCCCTCATGTGCAGGCATTGCAGGACTTTAGCTATCCATGGTTACGACCAATGATATAGCGATAGTTAATTAGCTAGTTGCTAGTGGTCGTAACCATGGATACCTAAGGTCCTGCAATGCCTGCACACGAGGAAAGAGACATAGTGAATCAGAAAAACTATTCTACATTTCTAATTGGAGGCATTTGCTAATATTATTATTATTACTACACCTACTACATATTGGGATAGGATCTTGGAGATGGGAATACCCTTTTAATCTCTGATTGCTATGGGTAACTAGGAGAGTTTTTTGTTGCTCAGCTTTGATAAGGGGTGACAGTTTTTACTAGACTAAGTGGATATCATTGGTGCAACCAGTGCAGCTGCACAGGGGGCTAATAGGTTAGGGGGCCACTCACCTTCACTTTGTTAATTCTGTGTATTGCTGTAGCAGTGCTGTCCACGTATATATTGATGCCGTGAGGCAGGGGAGTACGTAGAAATCATGATGCCCCATAGCAGAAGTTATAGTTGGGGCCTCCCCCTTCAAAGAAAAAAAATGATATATGTCGGGGTCACAGAAGAGCATATCTCAATTTTCTAGCCTTTACATAGTAATTTTCCTCCTGCTGAAGTCCTAGATTCCTCTCTCATTGCCACCATAAAGTATGATGTCAACAGAAGTGCCCCCCAAATACAGTATGATACCCCCATGGAGAATTCCTCCACCTTAGCCTCCACATGTACAATAGGGTCATCAAACTGTGCCCCCCCCCCCCCCTCAACTCCCAAGGCAAAGTAATGTGACCACAACACAGTGTTATCCCCCAACTGTGCCCCCCACACAGCCCTCTATGCAGTGTAATGGGCCTACATACAGTATAATGGCCCCACACTGTATAATAGTCCGCACTAGCCCTCCAAACAGTATAATGGAACCCAAATAGGTCAAAGAGTAATACTCAGCTCACCCTTGAAGGATTCCCAGCGGGTTCCATATAACGAAGCACAGGATCCAGTCTCTGGCAGATGTAGAAGCAAGGTGAACGAATTGAAGTGAAGATCCAAATCCAGTATAAAAAAAAGTCTTTATTAGAACGATTGAAACAATGACATTGTTGTGACACACCATTTAGGTGTAGTTGATAGAAAATATTGTTTCCCCGTCATTTTCTGTGCCCAAATATTTTCCTATTGATAAAGCTATATGATGAATTATTTTGTGTGAGTTAAACTTATGTTTTTATTGACAACAATTTGGAGAACACAAAAGATTTTGATTGTTTTTTAACTCATTGTTTAGGAGGAGGTATGGCAACTAAAATACGATCATTAAAGGGGTAAATGCTTCTTGTGGCGCTTATATTATGGGTTCAATAATTTAACATTTTTATATAGAGAATTGTTTAAATGCTACTTCTGTGTCTTAAATTTTTATACCTTTAAAAACTGACAGGTCATTGGATCCGGGCCCGTTTGCCCACCTGACAATAGGTCATCGGATCGGGGCGCATATGCCCACTGGACAACAGGTCATCGGATCCAGTCCCTTTTTCCCACCGGAAAACAGGTCATCGGATCGGGGCCCATCTGTCCACCGGACAACAGGTTGTCGGATTGAAGCCCATCTGCCCACCGGACAATAGGTCATCGGATCCAGTCCCGTTTTCCAACCGGACAACAGGTCATCGGATCGGGGCCCATCTGTCCACCGGACAAAAGGTCATCGGATCAGAGCCCATCTGCTCACCGGACAACAGGTCATCGGATCGGGGCCCGTCTGCCCACCGGACAATAGGCCATCGGATCCAGTCCCGTTTTCCCACCTGAAAACAGGTCATCGGATCGGGGCCCATCTGTCCACCGGACAACAGGTCATCGGATCAGGGCCCATCTGCTCACCGGACAACAGGTCATCGGATCGGGGCCCATCTGCCCACCGGACAATAGGTCATCGGATCCAGTCCCGTTTTCCCACCTGAAAACAGGTCATCGGATCAGTGCCCATCTGTCCACCGCACAACAGGTTGTCGGATTGAAGCCCATCTGCCCACCGGACAATAGGTCATCGGATCCAGTCCCGTTTTCCAACCGGACAGCAGGTCATCGGATCGCGGCCCATCTGCCCACCGGACAACAGGTCATCGGACCGGGGCCCTTCTGCCCACCGGACAATAGGCCATCGGATCCAGTCCCGTTTTCCCATAGGAAAACAGGTCATCGGATCGGGGCCCATCTGTCCACGGGACATTAGGTCATCGGATCAGGGCCCGTTTGCCCACCTGACAATAGGTCATCGGATCGGGGCGCACATGCCCACTGGACAACAGGTCATCGGATCCAGTCCCGTTTTCCCACCGGAAAACAGGTCATCGGATCGGGGCCCATCTGTCCACCAGACAACAGGTTGTCGGATTGAAGCCCATCTGCCCACCGGACAATAGGTCATCGGATCCAGTCCCGTTTTCCAACCGGACAACAGGTCATCGGATCAGGGCCCATCTGTCCACCGGACAACAGGTCATCGGATCCGGGCCCGTCTGCCCACCGGACAACAGGTCATCGGATCAGGGCCCATCTGCTCACCGGACAACAGGTCATCGGATCGGGGCCCGTCTGCCCACTGGACAACTGGTCGGGACCCATCTGCCCACTGGACAACAGGTCATCGGATCGGGGCCCGTCTGCCCACCGGACAATAGGCCATCAGATCCAGTCCCGTTTTCTCACCGGAAAACAGGTCATCAGATCGGGGCCCATCTGTCCACCGGACAACAGGTTGTCGGATTGAAGCCCATCTGCCCACCGGACAATAGGTCATCGGATCCAGTCCCGTTTTCCAACCGGACAACAGGTCATCGGATCGGGGCCCATATGTCCACCGGACAACAGGTCATCGGATCCGGGCCCGTTTGCCCACCTGACAATAGGTCATCGGATCGGGGCTCATACGCCCACTGGACAACAGGTCATCGGATCCAGTCCCGTTTTCCCACCAGAAAACAGGCCATCGGATCGGGGCCCATCTGTCCACCGGACAACAGGTCATCGGATCCGGGCCCGTTTGCCCACCTGACAATAGGTCATCGGATCGGGGCGCATATGGCCACTGGACAAGAGGTCATCGGATCCAGTCCCGTTTTCCCACCGGAAAACAGGTCATCGGATCCAGTCCCGTTTTCCCACCGGACAACAAGTCATCGGATCGGGACCCATCTGCCCACCGGACAACATGTCATCGGATCGGGGCCCGTCTGCCCGCCAGACAATAGGCCATCGGATCCAGTCCCGTTTTCCCATCGGAAAACAGGTCATCGGATCGGGGCCCATATGTCCACCGGACAATAGGTCATCGGATCGGGGCGCATATGCCCACTGGACAACAGGTCATCGGATCCAGTCCCGTTTTCCCACCTGAAAACAGGTCATCGGATCGGGGCCCATCTCTCCACCGGACAACAGGTCATCGGATCCGGGCCCGTCTGCCCACCGGACAACAGGTCATCGGATCGGGACCCATCTGCCCACCGGACAACAGGTCATCGGATCGGGGCCCGTCTGCCCACCGGACAATAGGCCATCGGATCCAGTCCCGTTTTCCCATCGGAAAACAGGTCATCGGATTGGGGCCCATCTGTCCACGGGACAACAGGTCATCGGATCCGGGCCCATTTGTCCACCTGAAAATAGGTAATCGGATCGGGGCGCATATGCCCACTGGACAACAGGTCATCGGATCCAGTCCCGTTTTCCCACCGGAAAACAGGTCATCGGATCGGGGCCCATCTGTCCAACGGACAACATGTCATCGGATCGGGGCCCGTCTGCCCGCCAGACAATAGGCCATCGGATCCAGTCCCATTTTCCCATCGGAAAACAGGTCATCGGATCGGGGCCCATCTGTCCATGGGACAACAGGTCATCGTATCCGGGCCCGTTTGCCCACCTGACAATAGGTCATCGGATCGGGGCGCATATGCCCACTGGACAACAAGTCATCGGATCCAGTCCCGTTTTCCCACCTGAAAACAGGTCATCGGATTGGGGCCCATCTGCCCACCGGACAACAGGTTATCGGATCGGGGCCCGTCTTCCCACCGGACTATAGGCCATCGGATCCAGTCCCGTTTTCCCACCGGAAAACAGGTCATCGAATAGGGGCCCATCTGTCCACCGGACAACAGGTCATCGAATCCGGGCCCATTTGCCCACCTGACAATAGGTCATCGGATCGCGGCGCATATGCCCACTACAACAGGTCATCGGATCCAGTCCCGTTTTCCCACCTGAAAACAGGTCATCGGATCGGGGCCCATCTCTCCATCGGACAACAGGTCATCGGATCCAGTCCCATTTTGCCACCGGACAACAGGTCATCGGATCGGGACCCATCTGCCCACCGGACAACAGGTCATCGGATCGGGGCCCGTCTGCCCGCGAGACAATAGGCCAACGGATCCAGTCCCGTTTTCCCACCGGAAAACAGGTCATCGGATCGGGGCCCATCTCTCCACCGGACAACAGGTCATCGGATCTGGGCCCGTCTGCCCACCGAACAACAGGTCATCGGATCGGGGCCCATCTACCCACCGGAGAACAGGTCATCGGATCGGGGCCCTTCTGCCCACCGGACAATAGGCCATCGGATCCAGTCCCGTTTACCCACCGGATAACAGGTCATTGGATCGGGGCCCATCTGTCCACGGGACAACAGGTCATCGGATCTGGGCCCTTTTGCCCGCCTGACAATAGGTCATCGGATCGGGGCGCATATGCCCACTGAACAACAGGTCATCAGATCCAGTCCCACTTTCCCACCGGACAACAGGTCATCGGATCGGGTCCCTTCTGCCCACCGGACAACAGGTCATCGGATCGGGGCCCGTCTGCCCACCGGACAATAGGCCATCGGATCCAATCAACAGGTCATCGGACCGGGGCCCGTCTGCCCACCGGACAATAGGCCATCGGATCCAATCCCGTTTTCCCATAGGAAAACAGGTCATCGGATTCGGGCCCGTTTGCCCACCTGACAATAGGTCATCGGATCGGGGCTCATATGCCCACTGGACAACAGGTCATCGGATCCAGTCCCGTTTTCCCACCTGAAAACAGGTCATAGGAACCGGGCCCGTCAGCCCACCGGACAACAGGTCATCGGATCGGGGCCCATCTGCCCACCGGACAACAGGTCATCGGATTGGGGCCCGTCTGCCCACCGGACAATAGGCCATCGGATCCAGTCCCGTTTTCCCATCGGAAAACAGGTCATCGGATCCGGGCCCATCTGTCCACGTGACAACAGGTCATCGCATCCGGGCCCGTTTGCCCACCTGACAATAGGTCATCGGATCGGGGCGCATATGCCCACTGGACAACAGGTCATCGGATCGGGACCCATCTGCCCACCGGACAACAGGTCATCGGATCGGGGCCCGTCTGCCCGCCAGACAATAGGCCATCGGATCCAGTCCCGTTTTCCCATCGGAAAACAGGTCATCGGATCCGGGCCCATCTGTCCACGGGACAACAGGTCATCGGATCCGGGCCCGTTTGCCCACCTGACAATAGGTCATTGGATCGGGGCGCATATGCCCACTGGACAACAGGTCATCGGATCCAGTCCCGTTTTCCCACCGGAAAACAGCTCATCGGATCGGGGCCCATCTGTCCACCGAACAACAGGTTGTCGGATTGAAGCCCATCTGCCCACCGGACAATAGGTCATCGGATCCAGTCCCGTTTTCCAACCGGACAACAGGTCATCGGATCGGAGCCCATCTGTCCACCGGACAACGGGTTATCGGATCCGGGCCCGTCTGCCACCGGTCAACAGGTCATTGGATCTGGGCCCATCTGCTCACCGGACAACAGGTCATCGGATCGTGGCCCGTTTTCCCATCTGAAAACATCTCATCGGATCGGGGCCCATCTGTCCACCGGACAACAAGTCATCGGATCCGGGCTCGTCTGCCCACTGGAAAACAGGTCATCGGATCGGGACCCATCTGCCCACCGGACAACAGGTCATCGGATCAGGGCCCGTCTGCCCAACGGACAATAGGCCATCGGATCCAGTCCCGTTTTCCCACCAGAAAACAGGTCATCGGATTGGGGCCCATATGTCCACCGGACAACAGGTCATCGGATCCGGGCCCTTTTGCCCACCTGACAATAGGTCATCGGATCGGGGCCCATCTGTCCACCGGACAACAGGTCATCAGAACCGGGCCCGTCTGCCCACTGGACAACAGGTCATCGGATCGGGGCCCATCTGCCCACCGGACAACAGGTCATCGGATCGGGGCCAATCTGCCCACCGGACAATAGGCCATCGGATCCAGTCCCGTTTACCCACCGGAAAACAGGTCATCGGATTGGGGCCCATCTGTCCACGTGACAACAGGTCATCGGATCGGGGCCCGTTTGCCCACCTGACAATAGGTCATCGGATCGGGGCGCATATGCCCACTGGACAACAGGTTATCGGATCCAGTCCCGTTTTCCCACCGGAAAATAGCTCATCGGATCGGGGCCCATCTGTCCACCGGACAACAGGTTGTCGGATTGAAGCCCATCTACCCACCGGACAATAGGTCATCGGATCCAGTCCCGTTTTCCAACCAGACAACAGGTCATCGGATCGGGGCCCATCTGTCCACCGGACAACAGGTTATCGGATCCGGGCCCGTCTGCTCACCAGACAACAGGTCATCGGATCAGGGCTGGTCTGCCCACCGGACAATAGGTCATCGGATCCAGTTCCGTTTCCTCATCTGAAAACAGGTCATCGGATCGGGGCCCATCTGTCCACCGGACAAGAGGTGATAGGATCCGGGCCCGTCTGCTCGCTGGACAACAGGTCATCGGATCGGGCCCATCTGCCCACCGGACAACAGGTCATCGGATCCAGTCCCGTTTTCCCACCGGAAAACAGGTCATCAGATCCGGGCCCGTCTGCCCACCGGACAACAGGTCATCGGATCCAGGCCCGTCTGCCCACCGGACAACAGGTCATCGGATCGGGGCCCATCTGCCCACCGGACAACAGGTCATCGGACCGGGGCCCGTCTGCCCACCGGACAATAGGCCATCGGATCCAATCCCGTTTTCCCATAGGAAAACAGGTCATTGGATTCGGGCCCGTTTGCCCACCTGACAATAGGTCATCGGATCGGGGCTCATATGCCCACTGGACAACAGGTCATCGGATCCAGTCCTGTTTTCCCACCTGAAAACAGGTCATCGGAACCGGGCCCGTCTGCCCACCGGACAACAGGTCATCGGATCGGGGCCCATCTGCCCACCGGACAACAGGTCATCGGATCGGGGCCCGTCTGCCCACCGGACAATAGGCCATCGGATCCAGTCCCCTTTACCCACCGGAAAACAGGTCATCGGATCGGGGCCCGTCTGCCCACCGGACAATAGGCCATCGGATCCAGTCCCCTTTACCCACCGGAAAACAGGTCATCGGATCGGGGCCCATCTGTCCACGTGACAACAGGTCATCGGATCGGGGCCCATATGCCCACTGGACAACAGGTCACCGGATCCAGTCCCGTTTTCCCACCGGACAACAGGTCATCGGATCGGGGCCCGTCTGCCCGTCGGAAAATAGGCCATCGGATCCAGTCCCGTTTTCCCATCGGAAAACAGGTCATCGGATCCGGGCCCATCTGTCCATGGGACAACAGGTCATCGGATCCGGGCCCGTTTTCCCACCTGACAATAGGTCTTCGGATCGGGGCGCATATGCCCACTGGACAACAGGTCATCGGATCCAGTCCCGTTTTCCCACCGGAAAACAGCTCATCGGATCGGGGCCCATCTGTCCACCGGACAACAGGTTGTCGGATTGAAGCCCATCTGCCCACCAGACAATAGGTCATCGGATCCAGTCCCGTTTTCCAACCGGACAACAGGTCATCGGATCGGGGCCCATCTGTCCACCGGACAACAGGTTATCGGATCCGGGCCCGTTTGCCCACCGGACAACAGAACATCGGATCAGGGCCCATCTGCTCACCGGACAACAGGTCATCGGATCGGGTCCCGTCTTCCCACCGGACAATAGGCCATCGGATCTAATCCCGTTTTCCCATAGGAAAACAGGTCATCGGATCGGGGCCCTTCTGTCTACCGGACAAGAGGTCATCGGATCCGGCCCGTCTGCCCACTGGACAACAGGTCATCGGATCCGGGCCCGTTTGCCCACCTGACAATAGGTCATCGGATCGGGGCGCATATGCCCACTGGACAACAGGTCACCGGATCCAGTCCCGTTTTCCCACCGGACAACAGGTCATCGGATCGGGACCCATCTGCCCACCGGACAACAGGTCATCGGATCGGGGCCCGTCTGCCCGCCGGAAAATAGGCCATCGGATTCAGTCCCGTTTTCCCATCGGAAAACAGGTCATCGGATCCGGGCCCATCTGTCCATGGGACAACAGGTCATCGGATCCGGGCCCGTTTGCCCACCTGACAATAGGTCTTCGGATCGGGGCGCATATGCCCACTGGACAACAGGTCATCGGATCCAGTCCCGTTTTCCCACCGGAAAACAGCTCATCGGATCGGGGCCCATCTGTCCACCGGACAACAGGTTGTCGGATTGAAGCCCATCTGCCCACCGGACAATAGGTCATCGGATCCAGTCCCGTTTTCCAACCGGACAACAGGTCATCGGATCGGGGCCCATCTGTCCACCGGACAACAGGTTATCGGATCCGGGCCCGTCTGCCCACCGGACAACAGAACATCGGATCAGGGCCCATCTGCTCACCGGACAATAGGCCATCGGATCCAGTCCCTTTTTCCCATAGGAAAACAAGTCATCGGATCGGGGCCCATCTGTCCACAGGACATCAGGTCATCGGATCCAGTCCTGTTTTCCCACCGGAATACAGGTCATCGGATCGGGGCCCATCTGTCCACCGGACAACAGGTTGTCGGATTGAAGCCCATCTGCCCACCGGACAATAGGTCATCGGATCTAGTCCCGTTTTCCAACCGGACAACAGGTCATCGGATCGGGGCCCATCTCTCCACCGGACAACAGGTTATCGGATTCGGGCCCGTCTGCCCACCGGACAACAGGTCATTGGATCGGGGCCCATCTGCTCACCGGACAACAGGTCATCGGATCGGGGCCCGTCTGCCCACCGGACAATAGGTCATCGGATCCAGTCCCGCTTTCCCATCTGAAAACAGGTCATCGGATCGGGGCCCATCTGTCCACCGGACAACTGGTCATCGGATCCGGGTCTGTCTGCCTACTGGACAACAGGTCATCGGACCGTGACCCATCTGCTCACCGGACAACAGGTCATCGGATCGGGGCCCGTCTGCCCAACGGACAATAGGCCATCGGATCCAGTCCTGTTTTCCCACCGGAAAACAGGTCATCGGATGGTAGTCCATATGTCCACCGGACAACAGGTCATCAGATCCGGGCCCGTTTGCCCACCTGACAATAGGTCATCCGATCGGGGCTCATATGCCCACTGGACAACAGGTCATCGGATCCAGTCCCATTTTCCCACCTGAAAACAGGTCATCGGATCGGGGCCCATCTGTACACCGGACAACAGGTCATCGGAACCGGGCCCGTCTGCCCACCGAATAACAGGTCATCGGATCGGGGCCCTTCTGCCCACCGGACAACAGGTCATTGGATCTGGGCCCGTCTGCCCACCGGACAATAGGCCATCTGATCCAGTCCCGTTTACCCACCGTAAAACAGGTCATCGGATCGGGGCCCATCTGTCCATGTGACAAAAGGTCATCGGATCCGGGCCCGTTTGCCCACCTGACAATAGGCCATCGGATCCAGTCCCGTTTTCCCATCGGAAAACAGGTCATCGGATCGGGGTCCATCAGTCCAAGGGACAACAGGTCATCGGATCCAGGCCCGTTTGCCCACCTGAGAATAGGTCATCGGATCGGGGCGCATATGCCCACTGGACAACAGGTCATCGGATCCAGTCCCGTTTTCCCACCGGACAACAGGTCATCGGATCGGGGCCCGTCTGCCCGCCAGACAATAGGCCATCGGATCTAGTCCCGTTTTCCCATCGGAAAACAGGTCATCGGATCGGGGTCCATCAGTCCAAGGGACAACAGGTCATCGGATCCGGGCCCGTTTGCCCACCTGAGAATAGGTCATCGGATCGGGGCCCATCTGTCCACCGGACAACAGGTTGTCGGATTGAAGCCCATCTGCCCACCAGACAATAGGTCATCCGATCCAGTCCCGTTTTCCAACCGGACAACAGGTCATCGGATCGGGGCCCATCTGTCCACCGGACAACAGGTTATTGGATCCGGGCCCGTCTGCCCACCGGACAACAGAGCATCGGATCAGGGCCCATCTGCTCACCGGACAACAGGTCATCGGATTGGGGCCCGTCTGCCCACCGGACAATAGGTCATCGGATCCAGTCCCGTTTTCCCAAAGGAAAACAGGTCATCGTATCGGGGCCCATCTGTCCACGGGACAACAGGTCATCGGATCCAGTCCCGTTTTCCCACCGGAAAACAGGTCATCGGATCGGGGCCCATCTGTCCACCGGACAACAGGTTGTCGGATTGAAGCCCATCTCCCCACCCCACCGGACAATAGGTCATCGGATCCAGTCCCGTTTTCCCATAGGAAAACAGGTCATCGGATCGGGGCCCATCTGTCCACCAAACAACAGGTTATCGGATCCGGGCCCGTCTGCCCACCGAACAACAGGTCACCGGATCAGGGCCCATCTGCTCACCCGACAACAGGTCATCGGATCCAGTCCCGTTTTCCCACCAGAAAACAGGTCATCGGATCGGGGCCCATCTGTCCACTGGACAACAGGTCATCGGATCCGGTCCAGTCTGCCCACTGGACAACAAGTCTTCGGATCGGGGCCCGTCTGCCCACCGGACAACAGGTCATCAGATCCAGTCCCGTTTTCCCAGCGGAAAACAGGTCATCGGATCGGGGCCCATCTGTCCACCGGACAACAGGTTTTCGGATTGAAGCCCATCTGCCCACCGGACAATAGGTCATCGGATCCAGTCCCGTTTTCCAACTGCACAACAGGTCATCGGTTCGGGGCCAATCTGTCCACCAGACAATAGGTTATCGGATCCGGGCCCGTCTGCCCACCGGACAACAGGTCATCGGATCAGGGCCCATCTGCTCACCGGACAACAGGTCATCGGATCGGGGCCCGTCTGCCCACCGGACAATAGGTCATCAGATCCAGTCCCGTTTTCCCACCTGAAAACAGGTCATCGGACCGGGGCCCGTCTGCCCACTGGAGAACAGGTCATCGGATCGGGGCCCGACTGCCCACCGGACAATAGGCCATCGAATCCAGTCCCGTTTTCCCACCGGAAAACAGTTTATCGGATCGGGGCCCATCTGTCCACCGGACAACAGGCCATCGGATCCGGGTCCGTTTGCCCACCTGAAAATAGGTCATCGGATCGGGGTGCATATGCCCACTGGACAACAGGTCATCGGATCCAGTCCCGTTTTCCCACCTGAAAACAGGTCATCGGATCGGGGCCCATCTGTCCACCGGACAACAGGTTATCGGAACCGGGCCCGTCTGCCCACCGGACAACAGGTCATCGGAACCGGGCCCGTCTGCCCACCGGACAACAGGTCATCGGATCGGGGCCCAACTGCCCACCGGACAACAGGTTATCGGATCGGGGCCCTTCTGCCCACCGGACAATAGGCCATCGGATCCAGTCCCGTTTACCCACCGAAAAACAGGTCATCGGATCGGGGCCCATCTGTCCACGGGACAACAGGTCATCGGATCTGGGCCCGTTTGCCCGCCTGACAATAGGTCCTCGGATCGGGGCGCATATGCCCACTGAACAACAGGTCATCGGATCCAGTCCCGCTTTCCCACCGGAAAACAGGTCATCGGATCGGGGCCCATCTGTCCACCGGACAACAGGTCATCAGATCCGGTCCCGTCTGCCCACTGGACAACAGGTCATCGGATCGGGGCCCGTCTGCCCACCGGACAATAGGCCATCGGATCCAGTCCCGTTTTCCCACCGGAAAGCAGTTCATCGGATCGGGGCCCATCTGTCCACCGGACAACAGGTCATCGGATCCGGGCCCGTTTGCCCACCTGACAATAGGTCATCGGATCGGGGCGCATATGCCCACTGGACAATAGGTCATCGGATCCAGTCCCGTTTTCCCACCGGACAACAGGTCATCGGATCGGGGCCCATCTGTCCACCGAACAACAGGTCATCGGATCCAGTCCCGTTTTCCCACCGGACAACAGGTCATCGGATCGGGGCGCATATGCCCACTGGACAATAGGTCATCGGATCCAGTCCCGTTTTCCCACCTGAAAACAGGTCATCGGATCGGGGCCCATCTCTCCACCGGACAACAGGTCATCGGATCCAGTCCCGTTTTCCCACCGGACAACAGGTCATCGGATCGGGGCCCATCTGTCCACCGGACAACAGGTTATCGGAACCGGGCCCGTCTGCCCACCGGACAACAGGTCATCACATCGGGGCCCATCTGCCCACCGGACAACAGTTCATCGGATCGGGGCCCATCTGTCCACCGGACAACAGGTTATCGGAACCGGGCCCGTCTGCCCACCGGAAAACAGGTCATCGGATCGGGGCCCATCTGTCCACGGGACAACAGGTCATCGGATCTGGGCCCGCCTGACAATAGGTCCTCGGATCGGAGCGCATATGCCCACTGAACAACAGGTCATCGGATCCAGTCCCGCTTTCCCACCGGAAAACAGGTCATCAGATCGGGGCCCATCTGTCCACCGGACAACAGGTCATCGGATCCAGTCCCGTCTGCCCACTGGACAACAGGTCATCGGATCAGGGCCCGTCTTCCCACCGGACAATAGGCCATCGGATCCAGTCCCGTTATCCCACCGGAAAGCAGTTCATCGGATCGGGGCCCATCTGTCCACCGGACAATAGGTCATCGGATCCGGGCCCGTTTGCCCACCTGACAATAGGTCATCGGATCGGGGCGCATATGCCCACTGGACAATAGGTCATCGGATCCAGTCCCGTTTTCCCACCTGAAAACAGGTCATCGGATCGGGGCCCATCTCTCCACTGGACAACAGGTCATCGGATCCAGTCCCGTTTTCCCACCGGACAACAGGTCATCGGATCGGGACCCATCTGCCCACCGGACAACAGGTCATCGGATTTGGGCCCGTCTGCCCGCGAGACAATAGGCCATCGAATCCAATCCCGTTTTCCCATCGGAAAACAGGTCATCGGATTGGGTTCCATCTGTCCACGGGACAACAGGTCATCGGATCCGGGCCCGTTTGCCCACCTGACAATAGGTCATCGGATTGAAGCCCATCTGCCCACCGGACAATAGGTCATCGGATCCAGTCCCGTTTTCCAACCGGACAACAGGTCATCGGATCGGAGCCCATCTGTCCACAGGACAACAGGTTATCGGATCAGGGTCCTTCTGCCCACCGGACAAAAGGTCATTGGATCAGGGCCCATCTGCTCACCGGACAACAGATCATTGGATCCAGTCCCGTTTTCCCATCTGAAAACAGGTCATCGGATCGGGGCCCATCTGTCCACCGGACAGCAGGTCATCGGATCCGGTCCCGTCTGCCCACTGGACAACAGGTCATCGGATCGGGGCCCGTCTGCCCACCGGACAATAGGCCATTGAATCCAGTCCCTTTTTCCCACCGGAAAACTTCATCGGATCGGGGCCCGTCTGCCCACCGGACAATAGGTCATTGAATCCAGTCCCTTTTTCCCACCGGAAAACAGGTCATCGGATCCGGGCCCGTTTGCCCACCTGACAATAGGTCATCGGATCGGGGTGCATATGCCCACTGGACAACAGGTCATCGGATCCAGTCCCGTTTTCCCACCTGAAAACAGGTCATCGGATCGGGGCCCATCTGTCCACTGGACAACAGGTTATCGGAACCGGGCCCGTCTGCCCACCGGACAACAGGTCATCGGATCAGGGCCCTTCTGCCCACCGGACAATAGGCCATTGGATCTAGTCCCATTTACCCACCGGAAAACAGGTTATCGGATCGGGGCCCATCTGCCCACCGGGCAACAGGTCATCGGATCGGGGCCCTTCTGCCCACCGGACAATAGGCCATCGGATCCAGTCCCGTTTACCCACCTGACAATAGGTCATCGGATCGGGGCGCATATGCCCACTGGACAATAGGTCATCGGATCCAGTCCCGTTTTCCCACCTGAAAACAGGTCATCGGATCGGGGCCCATCTCTCCACCGGACAACAGGTCATCGGATCCAGTCCCGTTTTCCCACCGGACAACAGGTCATCGGATCGGGACCCATCTGCCCACTGGACAACAGGTCATTGGATCGGGGCCCGTCTGCCCGCGAGACAATAGGCCATCGAATCCAGTCCCGTTTTCCCATTGGAAAACAGGTCATCGGATTGGGGTCCATCTGTCCACGGGACAACAGGTCATCGGATCCGGGCCCGTTTGCCCACCTGACAATAGGTCATCGGATTGGGGCCCATCTGTCCACCAGACAACAGGTTATCGGATCAGGGCCCTTCTGCCCACCGGACAAAAGGTCATTGGATCAGGGACCATCTGCTCACCGGACAACAGGTCATCGGATCGGGGCCCGTCTGCCCACCGGACAATAGGTCATCTGATCCAGTCCCGTTTTCCCATCTGAAAACAGGTCATCGGATCGGAGCCCATTTGTCCATCGGACAACAGGTCATCGGATCCGGGCCCGTCTGCCCACTGGACAACAGGTCATAGGATCGGGACTCATCAAAACAGGTCATCGGATCGGGGCCCGTCTGCCCAACAGACAATAGGCCATCGGATCCAGTCCCGTTTTCCCACCGGAAAACAGTTCATCGGATCGGGGCCCATATGTCCACCGGACAACAGGTCATCGGATCCGGGCCCGTTTGCCCACCTGACAATAGGTCATCGGATTGGGGCTCATATGCCCACTGGACAACAGGTCATCGGATCCAGTCCCGTTTTCCCACCTGAAAACAGGTCATCGGATCGGTGCCCATCTGTCCACCGGACAACAGGTCATCGGATCGGTGCCCATCTGTCCACCGGACAACAGGTCATCGGATCGGGGCCCGTCTGCCCAACGGACAATAGGCCATCGGATCCAGTCCCATTTTCCCACCGGACAACAGGTCATCGGATCGGGGCCCATCTGTCCACCGGACAACAGGTTATCGGATCAGGGCCCTTCTGCCCACCGGACAAAAGGTCATTGGATCAGGGACCATGTGCTCACCGGACAACAGGTCATCGGATCGGGGCCCGTCTGCCCACTGGACAATAGGTCATCGGATCCAGTCCCGTTTTCCCATCTGAAAACAGGTCATCGGATCGGGGCCCATCTGTCCATCGGACAACAGGTCATCGGATCCGGGCCCGTCTGCCCACCGGACAACAGAGCATCGGATCAGGGCCCATCTGTCCACCGGACAACAGGTTGTCGGATTGAAGCCCATCTGCCCACCGGACAATAGGTCATCGGATCCAGTCCCGTTTTCCAACCGGACAACAGGTCATCGGATCGGGGCCCATCTGTCCATCGGACAACAGGTTATCGGATCCGGGCCCGTCTGCCCACCGGACAACAGAGCATCGGATCAGGGCCCATCTGCTCACCGGACAACAGGTCATCGGATTGGGGCCCGTCTGCCCACCGGACAATAGGTCATCGGATCCAGTCCCGTTTTCTCATCTGAAAACAGGTCATCTGATCGGGGCCCATCTGTCCACCGGACAAGAGGTCATCTGATCGGGGCCCGTCTGTCCACCGGACAAGAGGTCATCGGATCCGGGCCCATCTGCCCACCGGACAACAGGTCATCGGATCCAGTCCCGTTTTCCCACCGGAAAACAGGTCATCAGATCGGGGCCCATCTTTCCACCGGACAGCAGGTCATCGGATCGGGCCCGTCTGCCCACCGGACAACAGGTCATTGGATCGGGGACCATCTGCCCACCGGACAACAGGTCATCGGACCGGAGCCCGTCCGCCCACCGGACAATAGGCCATCGGATCCAGTCCCGTTTTCCCAAAGGAAAACAGGTCATCGTATCGGGGCCCATCTGTCCACGGGACAACAGGTCATCGGATCCAGTCCCGTTTTCCCACCGGAAAACAGGTCATCGGATCGGGGCCCATCTGTCCACCGGACAACAGGTTGTCAGATTGAAGCCCATCTCCCCACCGGACAATAGGTCATCGGATCCAGTCCCGTTTTCCCATAGGAAAACAGGTCATCGGATCGGGGCCCATCTGTCCACCAGACAACAGGTTATCGGATCCGGGCCCGTCTCCCCACCGAACAACAGGTCATCGGATCAGGGCCCATCTGCTCACCCGACAACAGGTCATCGGATCGGGACCCGTCTGCCCACCGGACAATAGGTCATCGGATCCAGTCCCGTTTTCCCACCACAAAACAGGTCATCGGATCGGGGCCCATCTGTCCACTGGACAACAGGTCATCGGATCCGGTCCAGTCTGCCCACTGGACAACAGGTCTTCAGATCGGGACCCGTCTGCCCACCGGACAACAGGTCATCGGATCCAGTCCCGTTTTCCCAGCGGAAAACAGGTCATCAGATCGTGTCCCATCTGTCCACCGGACAACAGGTCATCGGATCGGGGCCCATCTGCCCACCGGACAACAGGTCATCGGACCGGGACCCATCTGCCCACCGGACAACAGGTCATCGAATCCAGTCCCGCTTTCCCCTAGGAAAATAGGTTATCGGATCGGGCCCCATCTGTCCACGGGACAACAGGTCATCAGATCCAGTCCCGTTTTCCCACCGGAAAACAGGTCATCGGATCGGGGCCCATCTGTCCACCGGACAACAGGTTTTCGGATTGAAGCCCATCTGTCCACCAGACAATAGGTTATCGGATCCGGGCCCGTCTGCCCACCGGACAACAGGTCATCGGATCAGGGACCATCTGCTCACCGGACAACAGGTCATCGGACCGGGGCCCGTCTGCCCACTGGACAACAGGTCATCGGATCGGGGCCCGTCTGCCCACCGGACAATAGGCCATCGAATCCAGTCCCGTTTTCCCACCGGAAAACAGTTCATCGGATCGGGGCCCATCTGTCCACCGGACAACAGGCCATCGGATCCGGGCCCGTTTGCCCACCTAACAATAGGTCATCGGATCGTGGTGCATATGCCCACTGGACAACAGGTCATCGGATCCAGTCCCGTTTTCCCACCTGAAAACAGGTCATCGGATCGGGGCCCATCTGTCCAACGGACAACAGGTTATCGGAACCGGGCCCGTCTGCCCACCGGACAACAGGTCATCGGATCGGGGCCCAACTGCCCACCGTACAACAGGTCATCGGATCGGGGCCCTTCTGCCCACCGGACAATAGGCCATCGGATCCAGTCCCGTTTACCCACCGAAAAACAGGTCATCGGATCGGGGCCCATCTGTCCACGGGACAACAGGTCATCGGATCCGGGCCCGTTTGCCCGCCTGACAATAGGTCCTCGGATCGGGGAGCATATGCCCACTGAACAACAGGTCATCGGATCCAGTCCCGCTTTCCCACCGGAAAGCAGGTCATCGGATCGGGGCCCATCTGCCCACCGGACAACAGGTCATCGGATCCGGTCCCGTCTGCCCACCTGACAATAGGTCATCGGATCGGGGCGCATATGCCCACTGGACAATAGGTCATCGGATTCAGTCCCGTTTTCCCACCTGAAAACAGGTCATCGGATCGGGGCCCATCTCTCTACCGGACAAAAGGTCATCGGATCCAGTCCCGTTTTCCCACCGGACAACAGGTCATCGGATCGGGGCCCATCTGTCCACCGGACAGCAGGTTATCGGAACCGGGCCCGTCTGCCCACCGGACAACAGGTCATCGGATCGGGGCCCTTCTGCCCACCGGACAATAGGCCATCGGATCCAGTCCCGTTTACCCACCGGAAAACAGGTCATCGAATCGGGGCCCATCTGTCCACGGGACAACAGGTCATCGGATCTGGGCCCGTTTGCCCGCCTGACAATAGGTCCTCGGATCGGGGCGCATATGCCCACTGAACAACAGGTCATCGGATCCAGTCCCGCTTTCCCACCGGAAAACAGGTCATCGGATCGGGGCCCATCTGTCCACCGGACAACAGGTCATCGGATCCAGTCCCGTCTGCCCACTGGACAACAGGTCATCGGATCAGGGCCCGTCTGCCCACCGGACAATAGGTCATCGGATCCAGTCCCGTTTTCCAACCGGACAACAGGTCATCGGATCGGAGCCCTTCTGTCCACCGGACAACAGGTTATCAGATCAGGGCCCTTCTGCCCACCGGACAAAAGGTCATTGGATCAGGGCCCATCTGCTCACCGGACAACAGATCATTGGATCCAGTCCCGTTTTCCCATCTGAAAACAGGTCATCGGATCGGGGCCCATCTGTCCACCGGACAGCAGGTCATCGGATCCGGTACCGTCTGCCCACTGGACAACAGGTCATCGGATCGAGGCCCGTCTGCCCACCGGACAATAGGCCATTGAATCCAGTCCCTTTTTCCCACCGGAAAACAGTTCATCGGATCGGGGCCCGTCTGCCCACCGGACAATAGGCCATTGAATCCAGTCCCTTTTTCCCACCGGAAAACAGGTCATCGGATCCGGGCCCGTTTGCCCACCTGACAATAGGTCATCGGATCGGGGTGCATATGCCCAATGGACAACAGGTCATCGGATCCAGTCCCGTTTTCCCACCTGAAAACAGGTCATCGGATCGGGGCCCATCTGTCCACTGGACAACAGGTTATCGGAACCGGGCCCGTCTGCCCACCGTACAACAGGTCATCGGATCGGGGCCCATCTGCCCACCGGACAGCAGGTCATCGGATCAGGGCCCTTCTGCCCACCGGACAATAGGCCATTGGATCTAGTCCCGTTTACCCACCGGAAAACAGGTCATCGGATCGGGGCCCATCTGTCCACCGGACAACAGGTTATCGGATCGGGGCCCATCTGCCCACCGGGCAACAGGTCATCGGATCGGGGCCCTTCTGCCCACCGGACAATAGGTCATCGGATCCAGTCCCGTTTACCCACCGGAAAACAGGTCATCGGATCGGGGCCCATCTGTCCACGGGACAACAGGTCATCGGACCTGGGCCCGTTTGCCCACCTGACAATAGGTCCTCGGATCGGGGCGCATATGCCCAGTGAACAACAGGTCATCGGATCCAGTCCCGCTTTCCCACCGGAAAACAGTTCATCGGATCGGGGTCCATCTGTGCACCGGACAACAGGTCATCGGATCTGGGCCCGTTTGCCCACCTTACAATAGGTCATCGGATCGGGGCGCATATGCCCACTGGACAATAGGTCATCGGATCCAGTCCCGTTTTCCCACCTGAAAACAGGTCATCGGATCGGGGCCCATCTCTCCACCGGACAACAGGTCATCGGATCCAGTCCCGTTTTCCCACCGGACAACAGGTCATCGGATCGGGACCCATCTGCCCACTGGACAACAGGTCATCGGATCGGGGCCCGTCTGCCCGCAAGACAATAGGCCATCGAATCCAGTCCCGTTTTCCCATCGGAAAACAGGTCATCGGATTGGGGTCCATCTGTCCACGGGACAACAGGTCATCGGATCCGGGCCCGTTTGCCCACCTGACAATAGGTCATCGGATTGGGGCGCATATGCCCTCTGGACAACAGTACATCGGATCCAGTCCCGTTTTCCCACCGGACAACAGGTCATCGGATCGGGGCCCATCTGTCCACCGGACAACAGGTTATCGGATCAGGGCCCTTCTGCCCACCGGACAAAAGGTCATTGGATCAGGGACCATCTGCTCACCGGACAAAAGGTCATTGGATCAGGGACCATCTGCTCACCGGACAACAGGTCATTGGATCAGGGACCATCTGCTCACCGGACAACAGGTCATCGGATCGGGGCCCGTCTGCCCACCGGACAATAGGTCATCGGATCCAGTCCCGTTTTCCCATCTGAAAACAGGTCATCGGATCGGGGCCCATTTGTCCATCGGACAACAGGTCATCGGATCCGGGCCCGTCCGCCCACTGGACAACAGGTCATCGGATCGGGACTCATCAAAACAGGTCATCGGATCGGGGCCCGTCTGCCCAACAGACAATAGGCCATCGGATCCAGTCCCGTTTTCCCACCGGAAAACAGTTCATCGGATCGGGGCCCATATGTCCACCGGACAACAGGTCATCGGATCCGGGCCCGTTTGCCCACCTGACAATAGGTCATCGGATCGGGGCTCATATGCCCACTGGACAACAGGTCATCGGATCCAGTCCCGTTTTCCCACCTGAAAACAGGTCATCGGATCGGGGCCCATCTGTCCACCGGACAACAGGTCATCGGATCGGGGCCCGTCTGCCCAACGGACAATAGGTCATCGGATCCAGTCCCGTTTTCCCACCTGAAAACAGGTCATCGGATCGGGGCCCATCTGTCCACCGGACAACAGGTCATCGGATCCGTTCCCGTCTGCCCACTGGACAACAGGTCATCGGATCGGGACCCATCTGCCCACCGGACAACAGGTCATCGGATCGGGGCCCGTCTGCCCAACGGACAATAGGCCATCGGATCCAGTCCCGTTTTCCCACCAGACAACAGGTCATCGGATCGGGGCCCATCTGTCCACCGGACAACAGGTTATCGGATCAGGGCCCTTCTGCCCACCGGACAAAAGGTCATTGGATCAGGGACCATCTGCTCACCGGACAACAGGTCATCGGTTCGGGGCCGTCTGCCCACCGGACAATAGGTCATCGGATCCGGGCCCGTCCGCCCACTGGACAACAGGTCATCGGATCGGGACCCATCTGCCCACCGGACAACAGGTCATCGGATCGGGGCCCGTCTGCCCAACGGACAATAGGCCATCGCATCCAGTCCCGTTTTCCCACCGGAAAACAGTTCATCGGATCGTGGCCCATATGTCCACCGGACAACAGGTCATCGGATCCGGGCCCGTTTGCCCACCTGACAACAGGTCATCGGATCCGGGCCCGTTTGCCCACCTGACAATAGGTCATCGGATCGGGGCTCATATGCCCACTGGACAACAGGTCATCGGATCCAGTCCCGTTTTCCCACCTGAAAACAGGTCATCGGATCGGGGCCCATCTGTCCACCGGACAATAGGTCATCGGATCGGGGCGCATATGCCCACTGGACAACAGGTCATCGGATCGGGGCCGGTCTGCCCACCGGACAATAGGCCATCGGATCCAGTCCCGTTTACCCACCGGAAAACAGGTCATCGGATCGGGGTCCATCTGTCCACGTGACAACAGGTCATCGGATCCGGGCCCGTTTGCCCACCTGACAATAGGTCATCGGATCGGGGCGCATATGCCCACTGGACAACAGGTCATCGGATCGGGGCCCGTCTGCCCATCGGACAATAGGCCATCGTATCCAGTCCCGTTTTCCCACCGGACAACAGGTCATCGGATCGGGACCCATCTGCCCACCGGACAACAGGTCATCGTATCCAGTCCCATTTTCCCACCTGAAAACAGGTCATCGGTTCGGGGCCCATCTGTCCACCGGACAATAGATCATCGGAAGCGGGCCCGTCTGCCCAACGGACAACAGGTCATCGGATCGGGGCCCATCTGTCCACGGGACAACAGGTCATCGGATCCGGGCCCATTTGCCCACCTGACAATAGGTCAACGGATCGAGGCGCATATGCCCACTGGACAACAGGTAATCGGATCCAGTCCCATTTTCCCACCAGAAAACAGGTCATCGGATCGGGGCCCATCTGTCCACCAGACAACAGGTCATCGGATCGGGGCCCATCTGTCCACCGGACAACAGGTCATCGGATCGGGGCCCATCTGCCCACCGGGCAACAGGTCATCGGATCGGGGCCCATCTGCCCACCGGGCAACAGGTCATCGGATCGGGGCCCTTCTGCCCACCGGACAATAGGCCATCGGATCCAGTCCCGTTTACCCACCGGAAAACAGGTCATCCGATCGGGGCCCATCTGTCCACGGGACAACAGGTCATCGGATCTGGGCCCGTTTGCCCACCTGACAATAGGTCATCGGATCGGGGCACATATGCCCACTGGACAATAGGTCATCGGATCCAGCCCCGTTTTCCCACCTGAAAACAGGTCATCGGATCGGGGCCCATCTCTCCACCGGACAACAGGTCATCGGATCGGGACCCATCTGCCCACCGGACAACAGGTCATCGTATCCAGTCCCATTTTCCCACCTGAAAACAGGTCATCGGTTCGGGGCCCATCTGTCCACCGGACAATAGATCATCGGAAGCGGGCCCGTCTGCCCAACGGACAGCAGGTCATCGGTTCGGGGCCCATCTACCTACCGGACAACAGGTCATCGGATCGGGGCCCATCTGTCCACGGGACAACAGGTCATCGGATCCGGGCCCATTTTCCCACCTGACAATAGGTCAACGGATCGAGGCGCATATGCCCACTGGACAACAGGTAATCGGATCCAGTCCCGTTTACCCACCGGAAAACAGGTCATCCGATCGGGGCCCATCTGTCCACGGGACAACAGGTCATCGGATCTGGGCCCGTTTGCCCACCTGACAATAGGTCCTCGGATCGGGGCGCATATGCCCAGTGAACAACAGGTCATCGGATCCGGTCCCGCTTTCCCACCGGAAAACAGTTCATCGGATCGGGGCACATATGCCTACTGGACAATAGGTCATCGGATCCGGCCCCGTTTTCCCACCTGAAAACAGGTCATCGGATCGGGGCCCATCTCTCCACCGGACAACAGGTCATCGGATCCAGTCCCGTTTTCCCACCGGACAACAGGTCATCGGATCGGGACCCATCTGCCCACCGGACAACAGGTCATCGGATCGGGGCCCGTCTGCCCGCGAGACAATAGGCCATCGAATCCAGTCCCATTTTCCCATCGGAAAACAGGTCATCGGATTGGGGTACATCTGTCCACGGGACAACAGGTCATCGGATCCGGGCCCGTTTGCCCACCTGACAATAGGTCATCGGATTGGGGCGCATATGCCCTCTGGACAACAGTACATCGGATCCAATCCCGTTTTCCCACCGGAAAACAGGTGATCGGATCGGGGCCCATCTGTCCACCGGACAACAGGTTGTCGGATGGAAGCCCATCTGCCCACTGGACAATAGGTCATCGGATCCAGTCCCGTTTTCCAACCGGACAACAGGTCATCGGATCGGGGCCCATCTGTCCACCGGACAACAGGTCATCGGATCCGAGCCCGTCTGCCCACCGGACAATAGGCCATCGGATCCAGTCCCGTTTTCCCACCGGAAAACAGGTCATCGGATCGGGGCCCATCTGTCCACCGGACAACAGGTCACCGGATCCGGTCCCGTTTGCCCACCTGACAATAGGTCATCGGATTGGGGCGCATATGCCCACTGGACAACAGGTCATCGGATCCAGTCCCGTTTTCCCACCTGAAAACAGGTCATCGGTTCAGGGCCCATCTGTCCACCGGACAACAGATCATCGGAAGCGTGCCCGTCTGCCCAACGGACAACAGGTCATCGGTTCGGGGCCCATCTACGTACCGGACAACAGGTCATCGGATCGGGGCCCATCTGTCCACGGGACAACAGGTCATCGGATCCGGGCCCATTTGCCCACCTGACAATAGGTCAACGGATCGAGGCGCATATGCCCACTGGACAACAGGTAATCGGATCCAGTCCCGTTTTCCCACCAGAAAACAGGTCATCGGAAGGGGGCCCATCTGTCCACCAAACAGGTCATCGGATCCGGGCCCATCTGCCCACCGGACAACAGGTCATCAGATCGGGGCCCCTCTGCCCACTGGACAATAGGTCATCGGATCTAGTCCCGTTTTCCCACCTGAAAACAGGTCATCGGATCGGGGCCCTTCTGTCCACCGGAGAACAGGTCATCGGATCGGGGCCCATCTGTCCACCGGACATCAGGTTGTTGGATTGAAGCCCCTATTCCCACTGGACAATAGGTCATCGGATCCAGTCCCTTTTTCCAACCGGACAACAGGTCATCGGAACGGGGCCCATCTGTCCACCGGACAACAGGTTATCGGATCCGGGCCCGTCTGCCCACCCGACTACAGGTCATGGGATCAGGGCCCATCTGATTACCGGACAACAGGTCATCGGATCTGGGTCCGTCTGCCCACCGGACAATAGGTCATCGGATTAAGTCCGGTTTTCCCACCTGAAAACAGGTCAACGGATCGGGGCCCATCTGTCCACCGGACAACAGGTCATCGGATCCGGGCCCGTCTGCCCACTGAACAACAGGTCATTGGATCGGGGCCCATCTGCCCACCGGACAACAGGTCATCGGATCCGGGCCCATTTACCCACTGGAAAACAGGTCATCGGATCGGGGCCCATCTGCCCACCGGACAACAGGTCATCGTATCGGGGCCCGTCTGCCCACCGGACATTAGGCCATCGGATCCAGTCCCGTTTACCCACCGGACAACAGGTCATCGGATCCGGGCCCGTTTGCCCACCTGACAATATGTCATCGGATCGGGACCCATCTGCCCACTGGACAACAGGTCATCGGATTGGGGCCCATCTGTCCACCGGACAACAGGTTGTTGGATTGAAGCCCCTATGCCCACCGGACAATAGGTCTTCGGATCCAGTCCCTTTTTCCAACCGGACAACAGGTCATCGGATCGGGGCCCATCTGTCCACCGGACAACAGGTTATCGGATCCGGGCCCGTCTGCCCACCCGACTACAGGTCATCGGATCAGGGCCCATCTGATCACCGGACAACAGGTCATCAGATCGGGGTCCGTCTGCCCATCGGACAATAGGTCATCGGATCCAGTCCCGTTTTCCCACCTGAAAACAGGTCATCGGATCGGGGCCCATCTGTCCAACGGACAACAGGTCATCGGATCCGGGCCCGTCAGCCCACTGGACAACAGGTCATTGGATCGGGGCCCATCTGCCCACCAGACAACAGGTCATCGGATCGGGGCCCGTCTGCTCACCGGACAATAGGTCATCGGATCCAGTCCCGTTTTCCCACCGGAAAACAGGTCATCGGATCGGGGCCCATCTGTCCACCGGACAACAGGTCATCGGATCCGGTCCCGTTTGCCCACCTGACAATAGGTCATCGGATCAGGGCGCATATGCCCACTGGACAACAGGTCATCGGATCCGGGCCCGTCTGCCCACCGTCCAACAGGTCATCGGATCCGGGCCCGTCTGCCCACCGTCCAACAGGTCATCGGATTGGGGCCCGTCTGCCCACCGGACAACAGGTCATCGGATTGGGGCCCGTCTGCCCACCGGAAAACAGGTCATCGGATTGGGGCCCGTCTGCCCACCGGACAACAGGTCATCGGATCCAATCCTGTTTTCCCACTGGACAATAGGTCATCGGATCGGGGCCCATCTGTCCACCGGACAATATGTCATCGGATCGGGGCCCTTATGCCCACCGGACAACAGGTCATCGGATCTGGGCCAGTCTGCCCACCGGACAACAGGTCATCGGATCCGGGCCCGTCTGCCCATCGGACAATAGGTCATTGGATCCAGTCCCGTTTTCCCACCAGAAAACATTTCACCGGATTGAGCCCCTTCTGTCCACCAGACAATAGGTCATAGGATCAAGGCCCGTCTGCCCACCAGACAACAGGTCATCGGGGCCCGTCTGCCCTCCGGACAACAGGTCATCGGATCGGGCCCGTCTGCCCACCGGACAATAGGTCAACGGATCCAGTCCCGTTTTCCCACCGGACAACACGTCATCGGATCGGGGCCCATCTGTCCTCCGGACAACATGCCATCGGATCCAGGCCCGTTTGCCCTCCGGACAACTGGTCATTGGATCGGGGACCGTCTGCCCACCTGACAATAAGTCATTGGATCTGGGTCCCGTCTGCCCACCGGACAACAGCTCATCGGATCCAGGTTCGTTTGCCCACCGGACAACAGGTCATTGGATCGGGGCCCATCTGTCCACCGGACAACAGGTCTTTGGATTCAGGCCCGTTTGCACCCCGGAAAACAGGTCATCGGATCGAGGTACTTCTGCCCAAAGGACAACAGGTCATGGGATCGAGGCCGGTCTGCCCACCGAACAATAGGTGAACGGATCCAGTCCCTTTTTCCCACCGGACAACAGGCCATCGGATCCTGGCCTGTTTGCCCACAGGACAACAGGTCATCGGATCGGTACCCATCTGTCCACCAGACAACAGGCCATCGGATCCAGGCCCATTTGCCCACCGGACAACATGTCATCAGAACAGGGTCCATTTGCCCACCTGACAATAAGTCAGCGAATCGGGGCCCTGATGCCCACCGGTCAACAGGTCATCGGATCGGGCCCGTCTGCCCACCAAACAACAGGTCATCGGATCCAGTCCCGTTTTCCCACCTGAAAACAGGTCATCTGATCGGGTCCCATCTGTCCATCGGACAACAGGCCATCGGATCCAGGCCCATTTGCCCACCGTACAACATGTCATCGGATCGGGGACCATCTGACCACCAGACAACAGGTCATTGGATCGGGGCTCGTCTGCCCACCGGACAATAGGTCATCTGATTCAAGTCCTTTTTCCCACCGGTCAACACGTCATCGGATCAGGGCCCGTCTGCCCAAGGGACAACAGGTCATGGGATCGGCGCCGGTCTGCCCACCGAACAATAGGTGAACGGATCCAGTCCCTTTTTCCCACCGGACAACAGGTCATCGGATCGGGGCCCATCTGTCCACCGGACAACAGGCCATCGGATCCTGGTCTGTTTGCCCACAGGACAACAGGTCATCGGATCGGGGCCCATCTGCCCACCGAACAACAGGTTGTCAGATTGGAGCCCATCTGCACACCGGACAACAGGTCATCGGATCCAGTCCCGTTTTCCAACCGGACAACAGGTCATTGGATCGGGGACCATCTGTCCACCGGACAACAGGTTATCGGATCCGGGCCCGTCTTCCCACCGGACAACAGGTCATCGGATCGGGGCCCATCTGCCCACCGAACAACAGGTTGTCGGATTGGAGCCCATCTGCCCACCGGACAACAGGTCATCGGATCCCGTCCCATTTTCCCACCGGAAAACAGGTCATCGGATCCGGGCCCGTTTGCACACCTGACAATAGGTCATTGAATCGCGGCGCATATGCCCACTGGACAACAGGTCATCGGATCCAGTCCCATTTTCCCACCTGAAAACAGGTCGTCGGATCGGGGCCCATCTGCCCACCGGACAACAGGTCATCGGATCGGGGCCCATCTGCCCACCGGACAACAGGTTAACGGATCGGGGCCCGTCTGCCCACCGTACAATAGGCCATCGGATCCCGTCCCGTTTTCCCACCGGAAAACAGGTAATCGGATCGGGGCCCATCTGTCCACCGGACTACAGGTCATCGGATCCGGGCCCGTTTGCCCACCTGACAATAGGTCATCAGATCGGGGCGCATATGCCACTGGACAACAGGTCATCGTATCCAGTCCCATTTTCGCACCGGAAAACATGTCATCAGATCGGGGCCCCTCTGTCCACCGGACAACAAGTCATCGGATCCGGGCCCGTTTGCCCACCGGACAACAGGTTGTCAGATTGGAGCCCATCTGTCCACCGGACAACAGGTTATCGGATCCGGGCCCGTCTTCCCACCGTACAACAGGTCATCGGATCGTGGCCCATCTGCCCACCGGACAACAGGTTAACGGATCGGGGCCCGTCTGCCCACCGGACAATAGGCCATCGGATCCCGTCCCGTTTTCCCACCGGAAAATAGGTCATCGGATCCGGGCCTGTCTGCCCACCGGACAACAGGTCATCGGATCGGTGCCCATCTGCCCACCGGACAACAAGTTAACGGATCGGGGCCCGTCTGCCCACCGGACAATAGGCCATCGGATCCCGTCCCGTTTTCCCACCGGAAAACAGGTCATCGGATCGGGGCCCATCTGTCCACCGGACTACAGGTCTTCGGATCCGGGCCCTTTTGCCCACCGGACAACAGGTCATCGGATCGGGGCCCGTCTGCCTACTGGACAATAGGTCATCGTATCCAGTTCCTTTTTCCCACCGGACAACAGGTCATCGGATTCGCGGCCGTCTGCCCACCAGACAACAAGTCATGGGATCCAGGCCCATCTGCCCACCGGATAAGAGGTCATCGTATCGGGGCCCGTCTACCCACCGGACAATAGGCCATCGGATCAAGTCCCGTTTTCCCACTGGAAAACAGGTCATTGGATCGAGGCCCATCTGTCCACGGGACAACAGGTCATCGGATCCGGGCCCGTTTGCACACCTGACAATAGGTCATTGAGTCACGGCACATATGCCCACTGGACAACAGGTCATTGGATCCAGTCCCGTTTTCCCACCTGAAAAAAGGTCATCGGATCGGGGACCATCTGTCGACCGGACAACAGGTCATCGGATCCGGGCCCATCTGCCCACCGGACAACAGATCACCGGATCGGGGCTCGTCTGCCCACCGGACAATAGGCCATCGGATCCAGTCCCGTTTTCCCACCGGAAAACAGGTCATTGGATCGGGGCCCATCTGTCCACCGGACAACAGGTTATCGAATCCGGGCCCGTTTGCCCACCTGACAATAGGTCATCGGATCGAGGCTCATATGCACACTGGACAACAGGTCATCGGATCCAGTACCGTTTTCCCACCTGAAAAAAGGTCATCGGATCGGGGCCCATCTGTCCACCGGACAATAGGTAATCGGATCCTGGCCTGTCTGCCCACCGGACAACAGGTCATCGGATCGGGGCCCATCTGCCCACCGGACAACAGGTTAACGGATCGGGGCCCGTCTGCCCACCGGGCAATAGGCCATCGTATCCCGTCCTGCTTTCCCACAGGAAAACAGGTCATCGGATCGGGGCCCATCTGTCCACCGGACTACAGGTGATCGGATCCGGGCCCGTTTGCCCACCTGACAATAGGTCATTAGATCGGGGCGCATATGCCACTGGACAACAGGTCATCGTATCCAGTCCCGTTTTCCCACCGGAAAACAGGTCATCAGATCGGGGCCCATCTGTTCACCGGACAACAGGTCATCGGATCCGGGCCCTTCTGCCCACCGGACAACAGGTCATCGGATCGGGGCCCGTCTGCCAACCGGACAATAGGTCATCGGATCCAGTTCCTTTTTCCCACCGGACAACAGGTCATCGGATCTGCGCCCGTCTGCCCACCAGACAACAGTTCATGGGATCGGGGCCTGTCTTACCACCGAACAATAGGTGAACGGATCCAGTCCCTTTTTCCCACCAAACAACAGGTCATCGGATCGGGGCCCGTCTGCCCACCAGACAACAGGTCATCGGATCGGGGCCCGTCTTCCCACCGGACAATAGGCCATCGGATCCAGTCCCGTTTTCCCACCGAAAAACAGGTCATCGGATCGGGGTCCATCTGTCCACCGAACAACAGGTCATCGGATCCGGGCCGTTTGCCCACCAGACAATAGGTCATCGGATCGCGGCGCATATGCCCACTGGACAACAGGTCATCGGATCCAGTCCCGTTTTCCCACCGAAAAACAGGTCATCGGATCGGGGCCCATCTGTCCAGCAGACAACAGGTCATCGGATCCGGGCCCGTCTGCCTACAGGACAACAGGTCATCGGATCGGGGTCCATCTGCCCACCGGACAAAAGGTCACCGGATCGGGGCCCGTCTGCCCACCGGACAACAGGTCATCGGATCCGGGCCCGTCTGCCTACCGGACAACAGGTCATTGGATCGGGGCCCATCTTCCCACCGGACAACAGGTCATCAGATCGCATCCAGTCCCGTTTTCCTACAGGAAAACAGGTCATCGGATCGGGGCCCATCTGTCCACCGTACAACAGGTCATTGGATCCGGGCCCGTCTGCCCACCGGACAACAGGTCATCGGATCGGGGCCCATCTTCCCACCGGACAACAGGTCATCGGATCGTATCCAGTCCCGTTATCTCACAGGAAAACAGGTCATCGGATCGGGGCCCATCTGTCCACCGGACAGCAGGTCATCGGATGTAGGCCCGTTTGCCCACCTGACAATAGGTCATCGGATCGGGGCGCATATGCCCACTGGACAACAGATCATCGGATCTGGGCCCGTCTGCCCACTGGACAATAGGTCATCGAATCCCGTCCCATCTTCCCACCAGACAACAGGTCATCGGATAGGGGCCCATCTGCCCACCGGAGAATAGGTCATCAGATCGGGGCCCGTCTGCCCACCGGACAATAGGTCATTGGATCCAGTTCTGTTTTCCCACCGGACAACAGGTCATAGCATCTTGGCCCATCTGTCCACCGGATAACAGGCCATCGAATCCAGGCCCGTTTGCCTACCGGACAACAGGTCATTGGATCGGGGCCCGTTTGCCCACCTGACAATAAGTCATCGGATCGGGGCCCGTCTGCCCACCGGACAACAGGTCATCGGATCCGGGCCCGTCTGCCTACCGGACAACAGGTCATTGGATCGGGGCCCATCTTCCCACCGGACAACAGGTCATCAGATCGCATCCAGTCCCGTTTTCCTACAGGAAAACAGGTCATCGGATCGGGGCCCATCTGTCCACCGTACAACAGGTCATTGGATCCGGGCCCGTCTGCCCACCGGACAACAGGTCATCGGATCGGGGCCCATCTTCCCACCGGACAACAGGTCATCGGATCGTATCCAGTCCCGTTATCTCACAGGAAAACAGGTCATCGGATCGGGGCCCATCTGTCCACCGGACAACAGGTCATCGGATGTAGGCCCGTTTGCCCACCTGACAATAGGTCATCGGATCGGGGCGCATATGCACACTGGACAACAGGTGATCGGATCCAGTCCCGTTTTCCCACGGGAAAACAGGTCATCGGATCGGGGCCCATCTGTCCACCGGAAAACCGGTCATCGGATCCGGGCCGTTTTCCCACCAGACAACAGGTCATCGGATTGGGGCCCGTCTGCCCATCGTACAATAGGCCATCGGATCCAGTACCTTTTTCCCACCGGAAAACAGGTCAACGGATCAGGGCCCATCCGTCCACCGGACAACAGGTCATCTGATCCGGTCCATTTGCCCACCTGACAACAGGTCATCGGATTGGGGCCCGTCTGCCCACTGGACAATAGGTCATCGGATCGGGGCTCTTCTGCCACTGGACAACAGGTCATCGGATCCGAGCCCGTTTGCCCACCTGACAATAGGTCATCGGATCGGGGCGCATATGCCCACTAGACAACAGGTCATCGGATCCGAGCCCGTTTGCCCACCTGACAATAGGTCATCGGATCGGGGCGCATATGCCCACTGGACAACAGGTCATCGGATCTAGTCCCGTTTTCCCACCTGAAAACAGGTTATTTGATCGGGGGCCCGTCTGACCACCGGACAACAGCTCATCGGATCCAGGTACGTTTGCCCACCGGACAACAGGTCATTGGATCCAGTCCCGTTTGCCCACCGGAAAACAGGTCATCGGATCGGGTCCCATCTGCCCACCGGACAACTGGTCATCGGATCGGGGCCCGTCTGCCCACCGGACGATAGGTCATCGGATCCAGTTTCGTTTTCCCACCGAACTACAGGTCATCGGATCGGGGCCCATCTGTCCTCCGGACAACAGGTCATCGGATCCGGGCCCGTCTGCCCACCGGACAACAGGTCATCGGATCGGGGCCCATGAGTCCTCAGGACAACAGGTCATCAGATCGGGGCATGTCTGCCCACCGGACAATATGTCATCGGATCCAGTCCCATTTGCCCACCTGACAATAGGTCATGGGATCGGGCCGCATATGCCCACTGGACAACAGGCCATCGGATCCAGTCCCGTTTTCCCACCGGAAAGCAGGTCATCAGATCGAGGCCCATTTGTCACCGGACTACAGGTCATCGGCTCCGGGCCAGTCTGCCTACCGGACTACAGGTCATCGGATCGGGGCCCTTCTTCCCACCGGACAACAGGTCATCGGATCGGATCCAGTCCCTTTTTCCCACAGGAAAACAGGTCATCGGATATAGGCCCGTTTGCCCACCTGACAATAGGTCATCGGATCGGGGCGCATATGCCCACTGGACAACAGGTCATCGGATCCAGTCGCGTTTTCCCACGGGAAAAGAGATCATCGGATCGGGGCCCAGCTGTCCACCGGAAAACCGCTCATCGGATCCAGTCCCGTTTTCCCACCGGAAAGCAGGTCATCAGATCGAGGCCCATTTGTCACCGGACTACAGGTCATCGGCTCCGGGCCAGTCTGCCTACCGGACTACAGGTCATCGGATCGGGGCCCATCTTCCCACCGGACAACAGGTCATCGGATCGGATCCAGTCCCTTTTTCCCACAGGAAAACAGGTCATCGGATCGGGGCCCATCTGTCCACCGGACAACAGGTCATCGGATATAGGCCCGTTTGCCCACCTGACAATAGGTCATCGGATCGGGGCGCATATGCCCACTGGACAACAGGTCATCGGATCCAGTCGCGTTTTCCCACGGGAAAAGAGATCATCGGATCGGGGCCCAGCTGTCCACCGGAAAACCGGTCATCGGATCCGGGCCCGTTTGCCCACCGGACAATAGGTCATCGGTTCGGGGCGCATATGCCCCCTGGACAACAGGTCATCGGATCCAGTCCCGTTTTCCCACCGAAAAACAGGTCATCGGATCGGGGCCCATCTGTCCAGCAGACAACAGGTCATCGGATCCGGGCCCGTCTGCCTACAGGACAACAGGTCATCGGATCGGGGTCCATCTGCCCACCGGACAAAAGGTCACCGGATCGGGGCCCGTCTGCCCACCGGACAACAGGTCATCGGATCCGGGCCCGTCTGCCTACCGGACAACAGGTCATTGGATCGGGGCCCATCTTCCCACCGGACAACAGGTCATCAGATCGCATCCAGTCCCGTTTTCCTACAGGAAAACAGGTCATCGGATCGGGGCCCATCTGTCCACCGTACAACAGGTCATTGGATCCGGGCCCGTCTGCCCACCGGACAACAGGTCATCGGATCGGGGCCCATCTTCCCACCGGACAACAGGTCATCGGATCGTATCCAGTCCCGTTATCTCACAGGAAAACAGGTCATCGGATCGGGGCCCATCTGTCCACCGGACAGCAGGTCATCGGATGTAGGCCCGTTTGCCCACCTGACAATAGGTCATCGGATCGGGGCGCATATGCCCACTGGACAACAGATCATCGGATCTGGGCCCGTCTGCCCACTGGACAATAGGTCATCGAATCCCGTCCCATCTTCCCACCAGACAACAGGTCATCGGATAGGGGCCCATCTGCCCACCGGAGAATAGGTCATCAGATCGGGGCCCGTCTGCCCACCGGACAATAGGTCATTGGATCCAGTTCTGTTTTCCCACCGGACAACAGGTCATAGCATCTTGGCCCATCTGTCCACCGGATAACAGGCCATCGAATCCAGGCCCGTTTGCCTACCGGACAACAGGTCATTGGATCGGGGCCCGTTTGCCCACCTGACAATAAGTCATCGGATCGGGGCCCGTCTGCCCACCGGACAACAGGTCATCGGATCCGGGCCCGTCTGCCTACCGGACAACAGGTCATTGGATCGGGGCCCATCTTCCCACCGGACAACAGGTCATCAGATCGCATCCAGTCCCGTTTTCCTACAGGAAAACAGGTCATCGGATCGGGGCCCATCTGTCCACCGTACAACAGGTCATTGGATCCGGGCCCGTCTGCCCACCGGACAACAGGTCATCGGATCGGGGCCCATCTTCCCACCGGACAACAGGTCATCGGATCGTATCCAGTCCCGTTATCTCACAGGAAAACAGGTCATCGGATCGGGGCCCATCTGTCCACCGGACAACAGGTCATCGGATGTAGGCCCGTTTGCCCACCTGACAATAGGTCATCGGATCGGGGCGCATATGCACACTGGACAACAGGTGATCGGATCCAGTCCCGTTTTCCCACGGGAAAACAGGTCATCGGATCGGGGCCCATCTGTCCACCGGAAAACCGGTCATCGGATCCGGGCCGTTTTCCCACCAGACAACAGGTCATCGGATTGGGGCCCGTCTGCCCATCGGACAATAGGCCATCGGATCCAGTACCTTTTTCCCACCGGAAAACAGGTCAACGGATCAGGGCCCATCCGTCCACCGGACAACAGGTCATCTGATCCGGTCCATTTGCCCACCTGACAACAGGTCATCGGATTGGGGCCCGTCTGCCCACTGGACAATAGGTCATCGGATCGGGGCTCTTCTGCCACTGGACAACAGGTCATCGGATCCGAGCCCGTTTGCCCACCTGACAATAGGTCATCGGATCGGGGCGCATATGCCCACTAGACAACAGGTCATCGGATCCGAGCCCGTTTGCCCACCTGACAATAGGTCATCGGATCGGGGCGCATATGCCCACTGGACAACAGGTCATCGGATCTAGTCCCGTTTTCCCACCTGAAAACAGGTTATTTGATCGGGGGCCCGTCTGACCACCGGACAACAGCTCATCGGATCCAGGTACGTTTGCCCACCGGACAACAGGTCATTGGATCCAGTCCCGTTTGCCCACCGGAAAACAGGTCATCGGATCGGGTCCCATCTGCCCACCGGACAACTGGTCATCGGATCGGGGCCCGTCTGCCCACCGGACGATAGGTCATCGGATCCAGTTTCGTTTTCCCACCGAACTACAGGTCATCGGATCGGGGCCCATCTGTCCTCCGGACAACAGGTCATCGGATCCGGGCCCGTCTGCCCACCGGACAACAGGTCATCGGATCGGGGCCCATGAGTCCTCAGGACAACAGGTCATCAGATCGGGGCATGTCTGCCCACCGGACAATATGTCATCGGATCCAGTCCCATTTGCCCACCTGACAATAGGTCATCGGATCGGGCCGCATATGCCCACTGGACAACAGGCCATCGGATCCAGTCCCGTTTTCCCACCGGAAAGCAGGTCATCAGATCGAGGCCCATTTGTCACCGGACTACAGGTCATCGGCTCCGGGCCAGTCTGCCTACCGGACTACAGGTCATCGGATCGGGGCCCTTCTTCCCACCGGACAACAGGTCATCGGATCGGATCCAGTCCCTTTTTCCCACAGGAAAACAGGTCATCGGATATAGGCCCGTTTGCCCACCTGACAATAGGTCATCGGATCGGGGCGCATATGCCCACTGGACAACAGGTCATCGGATCCAGTCGCGTTTTCCCACGGGAAAAGAGATCATCGGATCGGGGCCCAGCTGTCCACCGGAAAACCGCTCATCGGATCCAGTCCCGTTTTCCCACCGGAAAGCAGGTCATCAGATCGAGGCCCATTTGTCACCGGACTACAGGTCATCGGCTCCGGGCCAGTCTGCCTACCGGACTACAGGTCATCGGATCGGGGCCCATCTTCCCACCGGACAACAGGTCATCGGATCGGATCCAGTCCCTTTTTCCCACAGGAAAACAGGTCATCGGATCGGGGCCCATCTGTCCACCGGACAACAGGTCATCGGATATAGGCCCGTTTGCCCACCTGACAATAGGTCATCGGATCGGGGCGCATATGCCCACTGGACAACAGGTCATCGGATCCAGTCGCGTTTTCCCACGGGAAAAGAGATCATCGGATCGGGGCCCAGCTGTCCACCGGAAAACCGGTCATCGGATCCGGGCCCGTTTGCCCACCGGACAATAGGTCATCGGTTCGGGGCGCATATGCCCCCTGGACAACAGGTCTTCGGATCCAGTCCCGCTTTCCCACCTAAAAACAGGTCATCGGATCGGGGCCCATCTGTCCACCGGACAACAGGTCATCGGATCCAGGCCCGTCTGCCCACCGGACAACAGGTCATTGGATCGGGGCCCGTCTGCCCACCGGACAACAGGTCATCGGATCGGGGCCCGTCTGCCCACCGGACAATAGGCCATCGGATCCAATCCCGTTTTCCCACCTGAAAACAGGTCATCGGATCTGGGCCCGTCTGCCCACCGGACAACAGGTCATCGGATCGGGGCCCATCTGTCCACCGAACAAAAGGTCATCGGATCCGGGCCCGTCTGCCCACTGGACAACAGGTCATCGGATCGGGGCCCATCTGTCCACCGGACAGCAGGTCATCGGATGTAGGCCCGTTTGCCCACCTGACAATAGGTCATCGGATCGGGGCGCATATGCCCACTGGACAACAGATCATCGGATCTGGGCCCGTCTGCCCACTGGACAATAGGTCATCGGATCCCGTCCCATCTTCCCACCAGACAACAGGTCATCGGATAGGGGCCCATCTGCCCACCGGAGAATAGGTCATCAGATCGGGGCCCGTCTGCCCACCGGACAATAGGTCATTGGATCCAGTTCTGTTTTCCCACCGGACAACAGGTCATAGCATCTTGGCCCATCTGTCCACCGGATAACAGGCCATCGAATCCAGGCCCGTTTGCCTACCGGACAACAGGTCATTGGATCGGGGCCCGTTTGCCCACCTGACAATAAGTCATCGGATCGGGGGCCCGTCTGACCACCGGACAACAGCTCATCGGATCCAGGTTCGTTTGTCCACCGGACAACAGGTCATTGGATCTAGGCCCATCTGTCCACCGAACAACAGGTCATTGTATCCAGGCGCGTTTGCCCACCGGAAAACAGGTAATCGGATCTGGTCCCATCTGCCCACCGGACAACTGGTCTTCGGATCGGGGCCCGTCTGCCCACCGGACAATAGGTCATCTGATCCAGTTTTGTTTTCCCACTGGACTACAGGTCATCGGATCGGGGCCCATCTGTCCACCGGACAATAGATCATCTGATCCAGTTTTGTTTTCCCACTGGACTACAGGTCATTGGATAGGGACCCATCTGTCCACTGGACAACAGGTCATCGGATCCGGGCCAGTTTGCCCACCTGACAATAGGTCATCGGATCGGGGTGCATATGCCCACTGGACAACAGGTCATCGGATCTAGTCCCGTTTTCCCACCTGAAAACAGGTAATCGGAGCCGGGCCCGTCTGTCCACCGGACAACAGGTCATCGGATCCGGGCCCGTCTGCCCACCGGACAACAGGTCATCGGATCGGGGCCCATCTGCCCACCGGACAACAGGTCATCGGATCGGGGACCGTCTGCCCAACGGACAATAGGCCATCGGATCCAGTCCCTTTTTCCCACCGGAAAACAGGTCATCGGATCGGGGCGCATCTGTCCACCGGACAACAGGTTATCGGATCCGGGCCCGTCTGCCCACCGGACAACAGGTCATCGGATCGGGGCCCATCTTCCCACCGGACAACAGGTCATCGGATCGGGGCCCACCTGTCCACTGGACAACCGGTCATCGGATCCGGGCCCGTCTGCCCACTGGACAACAGGTCATCGGATCCGGTCCCTTCTGCCCACAGGACAACAGGTCATTGGATCTGGGCCCATCTGCCCACCGGGCAACAGGCCATCGGATCGGGGCCCATCTGCCCACCAGACAATAGGTCATCGGATCAGGCCCGTTTTCACAGCGGTACACAGGTCATCGGATCCAGGTTCGTTTGCCCACCGGACAACAGGTCATTGGATCGGGGCCCATCTGACCACCGGACAACAAGTCATCGGATCTAGGCCCGTTTCCCCACCGGAAAACAGGTCATCGGATCGGGGACCATCTGCCCACCAGACAATAGGTCATCGGACCCAGTCCCGTTTTCCCACCGGACTATAGGTCATCGGATCGGGGCCCATCTGTCCACCGGACAATAGGTCATCGGATCCAGTCCCGTTTTCCCACCGGACAACAGGTCAATGGATCGGGGCCCATCTGCCCACCGGACAATAGGTCATCGGATCCAGTCCCGTTTTCCCACCGGACAACAGGTCAATGGATCGGGGCCCATCTGTCCACCGGACAACAGGTCATCCTATTCAGTCCCGTTTTCCCACGGGACAACAGGTTATCGGACCGGGACCCATCTGTCCACCGGACAACAGGCCATCAGATCCAGGCCGATTTGCCCACCGGACAACATGTCATAGGATCGGGGCCCGTTTGCCCACCAGACAACAGGTCATCGGATCGGGGCCCTTATGCCCACCGGACAACAGGTCATCGGATCGGGGCCCGGCTGCCCACCGGACAATAGGTCATCGGATCCAGTCCCGTTTTCCCACCGGACAACAGGTCATCGGATCAGGGCCCATCTACCTACCGGACAACAGGTCAACGGATCGGGGCCCGTCTTCCCACCGGACAATAGGTCATCGTATCCAGGCCTTTATGCCCACCGGACAACAGGTCATCAGATCCGGGCCCATCTGCCCACCAGACAATAGGTCATCGGATCGGGGTCGGTCTGCCCACCAGACAATACGTCATCGGAACGGGGCCCGTTTTTACACCGGAACACAGGTCATCGGATCGAGGCTCATGTGCCCAGCAGGCAACAGTTCATTGGATCGGGGCCCATCTGCCGACCGGACAACAGGTCATCAGACCGGTGCCCACCGGACAATAGGTCATAGAATCGGGGCCCATCTGCCCACCGGACAATAGGTCATCGGTTCCAGTCCCTTTTTCCCACCGGACAACAGGTCATTGGATCGGAGCCCATCTGTCTACCGGACAACAAATCATCGGATCCAGGCCGGTTTGCCCACCGGAAAACAGGTCATCGGATCGGGGCCCATCTGTCTACCGGACAACAGGTCATCGGATCCGGGCCCGTCTGCCCTCCGGACAACAGGTCAATGGATTGTGGCCCATCTGTCCACCGGACAACAGGTCATCGGATCGGGGTCCTTCTGCCCACCGTACCATAGCACATCGGATCTTATCCCGTTTTCCCAGAGGACAACAGGTCATCGGATCAGGGCCCATCAGTCCACCGGTAACAGGCCATCGGATCCAGGCCCGTTTGCCCACCGGACAACAGGTCATCGGATGGGGGCCCATCTGCCCACCGGAACAGAGGTCATCGGATCGGGGCCTGTCTGCCCACCGGACAATAGATAATCGGATCCAGTCCCGTTATTCCACCGGACAACAGGTCATCGGAATGGAGTCAGACTGCCCACCGGACAATAGGTCATCGGATCCAGTCCCGTTTTCCCACCGGACAACAGGTCATCGGATCGGGGTCCTTCTGCCCACCGTACAATAGCACATCGGATCTTATCCCGTTTTCCCAGAGGACAACAGGTCATCGGATCAGGGCCATCTGACCACCGGACAACAGGTCATCGGATTGGGGCCCGTCTGCCCACCGGACAACAGGTCATAGGAGAGGGGCCGGTCTGGTCACCGGACAACAGGTCATCGGATCCGTACCAGTCTGCCCACCGGACAACAGGTCATCGGATCGGGTCCCGTCTGCCCACTGGACAATAGGTCATCGGATCCAGTCCCGCTTTCCCACCGGACTACAGGTCATCGGATCGGGGCCCTTTTGCCCACCTGACAATAGGTCATCGGATCGGGGCCCGTCTGCTCACCGGACAACAGCTCATCGGATCCAGGCACTTATACCAACCGGACAATAGCTCATCAGATCGGGGCCCTTATGCCCACAGGACAACAGGTCATCGGTTCCGGGCCGGTCTGCCCACCGGACAACAGGTCATGGGATTGAGACCGGTCTGCCCACCGGACAACAGGTCATCAGATCGGTGCCCGTGTTCCCACCGGACAATAGGTTATCGGATCCAGTCCCATTTTCCCACCGGACAACAGGTCATCGGATCGGGGCCCAACTGTCCACTGGACAACAGGCCATCGGGTCCAGGCCCATTTGCCCACCAGACTACAGGTCATCGGATCGGGGCCGGTCTGCCCACCGGACAACAGGTCATCGGAACCAGGCCCTTTTTCCCACCGGACAACAGGTCATCGGATCGGGGCCCATCTGTCCACCGGACAACAGGTCATAAGAGCCGGGCCTGTTTGCCCAATGGACAATAGGTCAACGGATCGGGGCCCATCTGCCCACCGGACAATAGGTCATCAGACCGGTGCCCACCGGACAATAGGTCATCGGATCGGGGCCCATCTGCCCATCGGACAATAGGTCATAGGATCGGTGCCCGTCTGCCCACCGGACAATAGGTCATCGGTTCCAGTCCCTTTTTCCCACCGGACAACAAGTCATCGGATCGTGACCCATCTGCCCACCGAACTACAAGTCATCGGATCGGGGCCCATCTGTCCACCGGACAACAGGCTATCGGATCCAGACCCGTTTGCCCACCGGACAACAGGTCATTGGATCGGGGCCATCTGCCCACCGGACAACAGGTCATCGCATCGGGGCCCGTCTGCCCACCGGACAACAGGTCATGGGAGAGGGGCCGGTCTGCCCACCGGACAACAGGTCATCGGATCGGGGACCGTCTGCTCCCTGGAAAACAGGTCATCTGATCGGATCGGGGCCTTTCTGCCCACCGGACAAGAGGTCATCAGATCCAGGCTCGTTTGCCCATCGGACAAAAGGTCATCGGATCGGGGTCCATCTACCCACCGGCAACAGGTCATCGGATCCAGCAGCTTATGCCCACCTGACAAAAGGTCATCGGATCCGGGCCCATCTGTCAACCGGACAACAGGTCATGGGATCGGGGCCGGTCTGCCCACCGGACAACAGGTCATGGGATCGGGGCCCATCTGCCCCAACAGACAACAGGTCATCGGATCCAGTCCAGTTTTTCCACCGGACAACAGGTCATCGGATCGGGGCCCATCTGCCGACGAGACAACAGGTCATCGGATCCAGGCCCGTTTGCCTCCCTGACAATAGGTCATTGGATCGAGGCCCTTATACCCACTGGACATTAGCTCATCGGGGGCCTTATGCCCACCGGACAACAGGTCAAAGGATCGGGGACGGTCTGCCCACCGGACAACAGGTCATCGGATCCAGGCCCGTTTTCCCACTGGACAACAGGTCATCGGATCGGGGCCCATATGCCCACCGGACAACAGGTCATCGGACCGGGGCCCACCGGACAACAAGTCAAAGGGGCTAGGATCCGATGACCTGTTGTCCGGTGGGCAGATGGACCCCGATCCGATGACCTGTTATCAGGTGGGCAAACGGACCTGGATCCAATGACCTGTTGTCCGGTGGACAGATGGGCCCCGATCCGATGACCTGTTGTCCAGTGGGCAAATGGGCCTGGATCCGATGACCTGTTGTCCTGTGGGCAGATGGGCCCCGATCCAAAGACCTGTTCTCCGGTGGGCAAACGGACCTGGATCTGATAACCTGTTGTCCGGTGGGCAGATGGGCCCCGATCTGGTGACCTGTTGTCCTGTGAGCTGACGGGCCCGTTCCGATGACCTGTTGTTTGGTGGGCAGACGGGCCCCGATCCGATGACCTGTTGTTTGGTGGGCAGATGGGCCCCGATCCGATGACCTGTTTTCTGGTGGGCAAACGAGCCTGGATCCTATGACCGGTTGTCTGGTGGGCAAAGGGCCCGGATCCGATGACCTGTTGTCCGGTGGGCAAACATGCCTGGATCCGATGACCTGTTGTCCGGTGGGCAGATGGGCACCGATCCGATGACCTGTTTTCCGGTGGGTAAAAGAGCCTGGATCCTATGACCTGTTGTCTGGTGGGCAGATGGGCACCGATCCGATGACCTGTTTTCCGATGGGCAAACGAGCCTGGATCCGATGACCTGTTGTCCGGTGGGCAGATGGGCCCCGATTCGATGACCTGTTGTCCAGTGGGCAAAGGGCCCGGATCCGATGATCTGTTGTTTGGTGGGCAAATGGGCCCCGATCCAAAGACCTGTTCTCCGGTGGGCAAACGTGCCTGGATCCGAAGACCTGTTGTCCGGTGGGCAGAGGGGCCCCGATCTGATGACCTGTTTTCCGGTGGGCAAACGAGCCTGGATCCGATGACCTGTTCTCTGGTGGGCAGATGGGCCCCGATCCGATGACCTGTTGTCCGGTGGGCAAATGGGCCCGGATCCGATGACCTTTTGTCCGGTGGGCAAACTGGCATGGATCCGATGACCTGTTGTCCGGTGGGCAAATGGGCACAGATCAAATGACCTGTTGTCCTGTGGGCAAACGAGCCTGGATCCGATGACCTGTTCTCCGGTGGGCAGATGGGCCCCGATGCAATGACCTGTTTTCCGGTGAGCAAACTGCCCCGTTCCGATGACCTGTTGTCCGGTGGGTAGACTGGCCCCGATCCAATGACCTTTTGTCCGGTGGGCAAATGAGCCTGGATCCGATGACCTGTTGTCCGTTGGGCAGATGTGCCCCAATTCGATGACCTGTTGTCCGGTGGGCAAATGGACCCGGATCCGATGACCTGTTGTCCGGTGGGCAAACGGGCCTGGATCGGATGACCTGTTGTCCATGGACAAATGGGCCCCAATCCGATGACCAACATGTTGTCCGGTTGGCAAATGGGCCTTGGTCCGATGACCTGTTGTCCGGGGGGCAGACTGGCCCCGATCCGATGACCTGTAGTCCGGCGGGCAAACGGGCCTGGATCCGATGACCTGTTGTCCTGTGGGCAGATGGGCCCCGATCCGATGACCTGTTCTCTGGTGGACAAATGGGCCTGGTTCTAATGACCTGTTGTCCGGTGGGCAAATGGGCCCAGATCCGATGACCTGTTGTCCGGTGGGCAAAAATGCCTGGATCTGATGACCTGTTGTCCGGTGGGCAGATGGGCCCCGATCCGATGACCTGTTTGTTGTCCGGTGGGCAAACGGGCCTGGATCCGATGACCTGCTGTTCGGTGGGCAAATGGGCCCCGATCCAAAGACCTGTTCTCCGGTGGGCAAACGTGCCTGGATCCGATGACCTGATGTCCGGTGGGCAGATGCGCCCTGATCCGATGACCTGTTTTCCGGTGTACAAACGGCCTGGATCCGATGACCTGTTGTCTGATGGGCAGATGGGCCCCGATCCGATGACCTGTTGTCCGGTGGGCAAATGGGCCCGGATCCGATGACCTGTTGTTCGGTGGGCAAATGGGCCCCGATCCACAGACCTGTTCTCCGGTGGGCAAACGTGCCTGGATCCGATGACCTGATGTCCGGTGGGCAGATGCGCCCTGATCCGATGACCTGTTTTCCGGTGTGCAAACGTGCCTGGATCCGATGACCTGTTGTCTGATGGGCAGATGGGCCCCGATCCAATGACCTGTTTTCCGGTGGGTGGCCCCGATCCGATGACCTGTTGTCCGGTGAGGAGACGGGCCCGGATCTGATGACCTGTTGTCCGGTGGGCACATCGGCACCTGTTGTCCGGTGGGCATGGGGGCCCCCATCCGATGAGCTATTGTCCGGTGGGTATAAGGGCCTCGATCCGATGAGCTATTTTCAGGTGGGCAGATGGGCCCCGATCCGATGACCTGTTGTCTGGTGGGTAGTCCGGCCCCGATCCGATGACCTGTTGTTCTGTGGGCATAAGGGCCCCGATCCGATCAGCTATTGTCCGGTGGCTATAAGGGCCTCGGTCCGATGAGCTGTTGTCCGGTGGGCAAATGGACCCCGATCCGATGACCTATTGTCAGGTGGGCAAACGGGCCTGGATCCGATGACCTGTTGTCAAGTGGGCAAACAAGCCTTGTTGTCCAGTGGGCAGCCGGGCCCCGATCCCATGACCTTTTGTCCAGTGGGCAGACGGGCCCCGATCCCATGACCTGTTGTCCGGTGGGCAGACTGGCCCCGATCCGATGACCTGTTGTCCGGTGATCAGACCGGCCACAATCCTATGACCTGTTGTCCTGTGAGCAAATGGGCCTCGATCCGATGACCTTTTGTCCGGTTGGCAGATGGGCCCCGATCCAATGACCTGTTGTTCGGTGGGCAAACAGACCTGGCCAGATCCGATGACTTGTTGTCCGGTGGACAGATGGGCCCCAATCCTATGATCTGTTGTCCGGTGGGCAAACGAGCCTGGATCCGATGACCTGTGTTCCAGTGGGCAGATGGGCCCCGATCCGATGACCTGTTGATCCAATGACCTGTTGTCCGGTGGGCAGACAGGCCCCAATCCGATGGATGATCTGTTGTCCGGTGGGCAAACGAGCCTGGATCCGATGACCTGTTGTTCTGTGGGCAGATGGGCCCGGATCCGATGACCTGTTGTCCGGTGGGCAAACATGCCTGGATCCACCTGTTGTCCGGTGGGCAGATGGGCCCCGGATCCAATGACCTGTTATCCGGTGGGCAAACGGGCCTGGATCCGATGACCTGTTGTTCGGTGAAATGGGCCCCGATCCAAAGACCTGTTCTCTGGTGGGCAAACGTGCCTAGATTCGATGACCTGTGTCCAGTGGGCAGATGGGCCCCGATCCGATGACCTGTTTTCCGGTGGGCAAATGAGCCTGGATCCAATGACCAACTGTTGTCTGGTGGGCAGATGGGCCCCGGGATCCGATGACCTGTTGTCCGGTGGGCACATCGGCACCTTTTGTCCGGTGGGCATAGGGGCCCCGATCCGATGAGCTATTGTCCGGTGGGTATAAGGGCCTCGATCCGATGAGCTATTGTCAGGTGGGCCCCGATCCGATGACCTGTTGTCCTGTGGGCATAAGGGCCCCGATTCGATGAGCTATTGTCTGGTGGCTATAATCCGATAACCAATTGTCAAGTGGGCAAACAAGCCTGGATTCGATGATCTGTTGTCCGGTGGGCAAATGGGCACAGATCAAATGACCTGTTGTCCTGTGGGCAAACTGCCCCGTTCCGATGACCTGTTGTCCGGTGGGCAGACGGGCCCCGATCCAATGACCTGTTGTCAGGTTGGCAAACGGGCCTGGATCCGATGATCTGTTGTCCGGTAGGCAGATGGGCCTCGGTCCGATGAGCCGTTGTCAGGTGGGCAAACGGGCCTGGATCCGATGATCTGTTGTCCGGTGGGCAGATGGGCCCCTATTCGATGACCTGTTGTCCGGTGGGCAAATGGGCCTGGATCCGATGATCTGTTGTCCAGTGGGCAAAAATGCCTGGATCCGATGACCTGTTGTCCGGTGGGCAGATGGGCCCCGATCCGATGACCAATTGTCAAGTGGGCAAACAAGCCTGGATTCGACCGATGACCTGTTGTCCGTTGGGCAGATGGGCCCCTATTCGATGACCTGTTGTCCGGTGGGCAAATGGGCCCAGATCCGATGACCTGTTGTCCGGTGGGCAAAAATGCCTGGATCTGATGACCTGTTGTCCGGTGGGCAGATGGGCCCCGATCCGATGACCTGTTTGTTGTCCGGTGGGCAAACGGGCCTGGATCCGATGACCTGCTGTTCGGTGGGCAAATGGGCCCCGATCCAAAGACCTGTTCTCCGGTGGGCAAACGTGCCTGGATCCGATGACCTGATGTCCGGTGGGCAGATGCGCCCTGATCCGATGACCTGTTTTCCGGTGTACAAACGGCCTGGATCCGATGACCTGTTGTCTAATGGGCAGATGGGCCCCGATCCGATGACCTGTTGTCCGGTGGGCAAATGGGCCCGGATCCGATGACCTGTTGTTCGGTGGGCAAATGGGCCCCGATCCACAGACCTGTTCTCCGGTGGGCAAACGTGCCTGGATCCGATGACCTGATGTCCGGTGGGCAGATGCGCCCTGATCCGATGACCTGTTTTCCGGTGTGCAAACGTGCCTGGATCCGATGACCTGTTGTCTGATGGGCAGATGGGCCCTGATCCAATGACCTGTTTTCCGGTGGGTGGCCCCGATCCGATGACCTGTTGTCCGGTGAGGAGACGGGCCCGGATCCGATGACCTGTTGTCCGGTGGGCACATCGGCACCTGTTGTCCGGTGGGCATGGGGGCCCCGATCCGATGAGCTATTGTCCGGTGGGTATAAGGGCCTCGATCCGATGAGCTAGTTTCAGGTGGGCAGATGGGCCCCGATCCGATGACCTGTTGTCTGGTGGGTAGTCCGGCCCCGATCCGATGACCTGTTGTTCTGTGGGCATAAGGGCCCCGATCCGATCAGCTATTGTCCGGTGGCTATAAGGGCCTCGGTCCGATGAGCTGTTGTCCGGTGGGCAAATGGACCCCGATCCGATGACCTATTGTCAGGTGGGCAAACAGGCCTGGATCCGATGACCTGTTATCAAGTGGGCAAACAAGCCTTGTTGTCCAGTGGGCAGCCGGGCCCCGATCCCATGACCTTTTGTCCAGTGGGCAGACGGGCCCCGATCCCATGACCTGTTGTCCGGTGGGCAGACGGGCCCCGATCCGATGACCTGTTGTCCGGTGATCAGACCGGCCACAATCCTATGACCTGTTGTCCTGTGAGCAAACGGGCCTCGATCCGATGACCTTTTGTCCGGTGGGCAGATGGGCCCCGATCCAATGACCTGTTGTTCGGTGGGCAAACAGACCTGGCCAGATCCGATGACTTGTTGTCCGGTGGACAGATGGGCCCCAATCCTATGATCTGTTGTCCGGTGGGCAAACGAGCCTGGATCCGATGACCTGTGTTCCGGTGGGCAGATGGGCCCCGATCCGATGACCTGTTGATCCAATGACCTGTTGTCCGGTGGGCAGACAGGCCCCAATCCGATGGATGATCTGTTGTCCGGTGGGCAAACGAGCCTGGATCCGATGACCTGTTGTTCTGTGGGCAGATGGGCCCGGATCCGATGACCTGTTGTCCGGTGGGCAAACATGCCTGGATCCACCTGTTGTCCGGTGGGCAGATGGGCCCCGGATCCAATGACCTGTTATCCGGTGGGCAAACGGGCCTGGATCCGATGACCTGTTGTTCGGTGAAATGGGCCCCGATCCAAAGACCTGTTCTCTGGTGGGCAAACGTGCCTAGATTCGATGACCTGTGTCCAGTGGGCAGATGGGCCCCGATCCGATGACCTGTTTTCCGGTGGGCAAATGAGCCTGGATCCAATGACCAACTGTTGTCTGGTGGGCAGATGGGCCCCGGGATCCGATGACCTGTTGTCCGATGGGCAAATGGGCCCGGATCACATCTTTTATCCGGTGGGCAAACGGGCCTGGATCCGATGACCTGATGTCCAGTGGGCAGATGCGCCCTGATCCCATGACCTGTTTTCCGGTGTGCAAACGAGCCTGGATCCGATGACCTGTTTGTTGTCTGATGGGCAGATGGGCCCCGATCCGATGACCTGTTGTCCTGTGGGCAAATGGGCCCGGATCCGATGACCTGTTGTCCGGTGGACAGATGGGCCCCGATCCGATGACCTGTTGTCCGGTGGAGAAACTGGACTGGATCTGATGACCTATTTATTGTCTGTTGGGGCAGACAGGCCCCGATCCGATGACCTGTTGTCCGACGGTGGGCAGACGGGCTCAGATCCGATGACCTGTTGTCCGGTGGGCAGACCGGCCCCGATCCCATGACCTGTTGTCCGGTTGACAGACGGGCCCGGATCCGATGACCTGTTGTCAGGTGGGCATAAGGTCCTGGATCCTATGACCTGTTGTCCGGTGGGCAGATGGCCCGATCCGGTGACCTTTTGTCCGATGGGCAAACGAGCCTGGATCTGATGACCTCTTGTCCGGTGGGCAGAAAGGCCCCGATCAGATCAGATGACCTGTTTCCAGGGAGCAGACGGGCCCCGGACGGTGGGCAGATGAGCCCCGATTCGATGGCCTGTTGTCCGGTGGGCAGACGGGCCCCGATCCAATGACCTGTTATCCGGTGAGCAGACGGGCCCCGATCCAATGACCTGTTGTCCGGTGTGCAGATGGCCCCGATCCAATGACCTCTTGTCCGGTGAGGAGACGGGCCCAGATTCGATGACCTGTTGTCCGGTGGGCAGACGGGCCCCGATCCAATGACCTGTTGTCCGGTGGGCATATGGCCCCAATCCGATGACCTGTTGTCCGGTGGGCAGATGGCCCCGATCCGATGACTTGTTGTCCGGTGAGGAGACGGGCCCGGATCCGATGACCTGTTGTCCGGTGGGCACATCGGCACCTGTTGTCCGGTGGGCATAGGGGCCCCGATCCGATGAGCTATTGTCCGGTGGGTATAAGGGCCTCGATCCGATGAGCTATTGTCAGGTGGGCAGATGGGCCCCGATCCAATGACCTGTTGTCTGACACGGGCAGTCCGGCCCCGATCCGATGACCTGTTTGGCATTCTCTTGATGAGCTTCAAGAGGTAGTCACCGGAAATCGTCTTCCAACAATCTTGAAGGAGTTCCCAGAGATGCTTAGCACTTGTTGGCCCTTTTGCCTTCACTCTGCGGTCCAGCTCACCCCAAACCATCTCGATTGGGTTCAGGTCTGGTGACTGTGGAACAGTTCTGTGGGCATAAGGGCCCCGATCCGATGAGCTTTTGTCCGGTGGCTATAAGGGCCTCGGTCCGATGAGCTGTTGTCCGGTGGGCAGATGGGCCCCGATCCGATTGTCAGGTGGGCAAACAAGCCTGGAATCGATGATCTGTTGTCCGGTGGGCAAATGGGCAAAGATCAAATGACCTGTTGTCCTGTGGGCAAACGAGCCTGGATCCGATGACCTGTTCTCCGGTGGGCAGATGGGCCCCGATCCAATGACCTGTTTTCCGGTGAGCAAGCTGCCCCGTTCCGATGACCTGTTGTCCGGTGGGCAGACAATGACCTGTTGTCCGGTGGGCAAACGAGCCTGGATCCGATGACCTGTTGTCCGTTGGGCAGATGGGCCCCTATTCCATCGATGACCTGTTGTCCGGTGGGCAAAAATGCCTGGATCCAATTACCTGTTGTCCGGTGGGCAGATGGGCCCCGATCCGATGACCTGTTTGTTGTCCGGTGGGCAAACGGGCCTGGATCCGATGACCTGTTGTTCGGTGGGCAAATGGGCCCCGATCCAAAGACCTGTTCTCCGGTGGGCAAACGTGCCTGGATCCGATGACCTGATGTCCGGTGGGCAGAAAGGCCACGATCAGATCAGATGACCTGTTGTCCAGGGAGCAGACGGGCCCCGATCCGATGACCTGTTGTCCGGTGGGCAGACGAGCCCCGATTCGATGACCTGTTGTCCGGTGGGCAGACGGGCCCCGATCCAATGACCTGTTGTCCGGTGAGCAGACGGGCCCCGATCCAATGACCTGTTGTCCGGTGGGCAGATGGCCCTGATCCGATGACCTGTTGTCCCACCGAGACGGGCCGGGATTCGATGTCCTGTTGTCCGGTGGTCAGATGGGCCCCGATCCAACGACCTGTTGTCCGGTGAGCAGACGGGCGGGATCCAATGATCTGTTGTCCGGTGGGCAGATGGCCCCGATCCGATGACCTGTTGTCCGGTGAGGAGACGGGCCCGGATCCGATGACCTGTTGTCCGGTGGGCACATCGGCACCTGTTGTCCGGTGGGCAGGGCATAGGGGCCCCGATCCAATGAGCTATTGTCCGGTGGGTATAAGGGCTTCGATCCGATGAGCTAAGTCAGGTGGGCAGATGGGCCCCGATCCGATGTGTTGTCTGGTGGGCAGTCCGGCCCCGATCCGATGACCTGTTGTCCTGTGGGCATAAGGGCCCCGATCCGATGAGCTTTTGTCCGGTGGCTATAAGGACCTCGGTCCGATGAGCTGTTGTCCGGTGGGCAGATGGGCCCCAATCCAATTACCTATTGTCAGGTGGGCAAATGGGCCTGGATCCAATGATCTGTTGTCCGGTGGGCAGATAGGCCCCGATCCAATGACCTGTTGTCAAGTGGGCAAACAAGCCTGGATTCGATGATCTGTTGTCCAGTGGGCAGGCGGTCCCCGATCCCATGACCTTTTGTCCGCTGGGCAGACGGGCCCGATCCCATGACCTGTTGTCTGGTGGGCAGACGGGCCCGATCCGATGACCTGTTGTCCGGTGAGCAGACCGGCCACAATCCTATCTATGACCTGTTCCAGTCCTGTGGGCAAACGGGCCTCGATCCGATTACCTTTTGTCCGGTGGGCAGATAGATGGGCCCCGATCCGATGACCTGATGTTCGGTGGGCAAACAGACCTGGCCAGATCCGATGACTTGTTCTCCGGTGGACAGATGGGCCCCCGATCCTATGATCTGTTGTCCGGTGGGCAAACAAGCCAGATCCGATGACCTGTGTCGGAGTGGGCAGATGGGCCCCGATCTGATGACCTGTTGATCCAATGACCCGTTGTCCGGTGGGCAGACAGGCCCCAATCCGATGGATGACCTGTTGTCCTGTGGGCAAACGAGCCTGGATCCGAGATCAGTGATGTTCAGCTCCTACACACTGTTTACATCTGACCTCTGCCGAAGCTGCAAACAGCTTGATTAGTGGAGGTGCCGTGTGCTGGACCCCCACAAATCTGATATTAATGACCTAACCAGGGGATAGGCCATCAATATGTTTGTCCTGGAAAATCCCTTTAAGGCCCACCTAGGTGCCCATACTATGTATATAATATATATATGGCAGACGGGCCCCGATTCGATGACCTGTTGTCCGGTGGGCAAATGGGCCCGGATCCGATGACCTGTTGTCCGGTGACCAAACATGCCTGGATCCAGCTGTTGTCCGGTGGGCAGATGGGCCCCGGATCCAATGACCTATTATCCGGTGGGCAAACGGGCCTGGATCCGATGACCTGTTGTTCGGTGAAATGGGCCCCGATCCAAAGACCTGTTCTCCGGTGGGCAAACGTGCCTGGATTCGATGACCTGTGTCCGGTGGGCAGATGGGCCCCGATCCGATGACCTGTTTTCCGGTGGGCAAACGAGCCTGGATCCAATGACCTGTTGTCCGGTGGGCAAATGGGCCCGGATCACATCTTTTATCCGGTGGGCAAACGGGCCTGGATCCGATGACCTGTTATCCGGTGGACAAATGGGCCCAGATCCAATGACCTGTTGTCCGGTGGGCAAACGAGCCTGGATCCGATGACCTGTTGTCGGTGGGCAGATGGGCCCCGATTCAATGACCTGTTTTCCAGTGGGCAAATGGGCCCGGATCCGATGACCTGGTGGGCAAACATGCCTGGATCCGATGACCTGTTGTCCGGTGGGCAGATGGGCCCCGATCCGATGACCTGTTGTCCGGTGTGCAAACGGCCCTGGATCCGATGACCTGTTTGTTTTTCGGTGGGCAAATGGGCCCTGATCCCTTTAAAGACCTGTTCTCAGGTGGGCAAACGTGCCTGGATCCGATGACCTGATGTCCGGTGGGCAGATGGACCCCGATCCAATGACCTGTTTTCCGGTGGGCAAATGAGCCTGGATCCGATGATCTGTTGTCTGGTGGGCAGATGGGCCCCGATCCGATGACCTTGTTGTCCGGTGGGCAAATGGGCCCGGATCCGATGACCTTTTGTCCGGTGGGCAGACGGGCTTGAATCCGATGGCCTGTTGTCCGGTGGGCAGATGGGCCCTGATCCAATGACCTGTTGTCCGGTAGGCAAACGAGCCTGGATCCCATGACCTGTGTGACATCACGGTGCTCATTCCTCCTGTACTGACATCGCTGTGTTCATTACTCCTGTACTGTGACATCACTGTGCTCATTACTCCTGTACTGTTACATCACTGTGCGTGCTCATTACTCCTGTACTGAGTACATCATTGTGCTCATTACTCCTCCTGTACCACATGTGACATCACTGTGCTCATTACTCCTGTACTGTGACATTACTGTGCTCATCTGTGACATCACAGTGCTCATTATGTTGTCTGGTAGGCAGATGGGCCCCGGGATCTGATGACCTGTTTTCCGGTGGGCAAACGGGCCTGGATCCGATGACCTATTGTCCGGTGGGCAGAAGACGGGCTTTAATCCGATGGCCTGTTGTAAGGTGGGCAGACGGGCCCAGATCCGATGACCTTTTGTCCGGATGGTGGGCAAACGGGTCTGGATCGGATGACCTGTTGTCCGGTGGGCAGATGGTCCCCGATCCAATGACCTGTTGTCCGGTGGGCAAACGTGCCTGGATCCGATGACCTGTCCTCCAGAGAGAGACTCTTTTTATAGCCCCCATTGATGATGGGACCTGAATGGGGAGACCCCTCTATTAACTCAGAATTGCCAAAGAGGGAATTTGAAAACATTTTTTCCAAACCAGACAAGAAATTGTACTAGAGGAACTTGGGGTAAAAATCTGTCACTTTGGTATTTGTGGATCATGTATGAGAACTGAGCCTGTGATTAACCCCTTCCCACTCTTCGCCATATATATATATATATTATATACATAGTATGTGCAGGTGGGCCTTAAAGGGAATTTCCACGACAAACATATTGATGGCCTATCCCCTGGTTAGCTCATTAATATCAGATTTGTGGGGTCCGGCACGTGGCACCTCCACTACTCAGTTGTTTGAAACTCTGGCAGAGGTCAGATGTAAACATTGTTGAGGAGCTGAACATCACAGCTCTGGTCACTGTGTAGTGGCTGCTACCTGGTGCTGCAGATCAGCTCCTATTACATGAATATTAGCTGACTTGCAGGACCCACAGTTCACTGGAAAATATAATCTTCAGGGTCATGTTCTAAAGATGACCTCCTAATTGTACTTTTGTACTTTGTTTCATATGTTGTTGTAGCTATCCATGTAATGAATGACATGAAAGGACTGGCTTTACAAGCCATTGTATAAAAGCCCCCTGCCAATGTTACAGCAGCCCCCTCATAAGTATTGACAGCCCCAGCTTTACAACCTGCACTAGGGATTGTCAGTGTGAAATTATCACTTTTACACAGTATGTGTGGGCCGTCTTTAGCTGTTTTGTGGTCAAGGGTGGGCAAACGGGCCTGGATCAGATGCACTGCTGTTGAGTGGGCTAACTAACGGGCCTATCCGATGACCAAATGTTGTCCGGTGGGCAAATGGGTCTGTATCCGATGACCTGTTGTCCGGTGGGCAGATGGGCCCGGATCCGAAGAACTGTTGTCCGGTGGGCAGATGGGCCCCGATCCGATGACCTGTTGTCCGGTGAGCAAAAGGACCTGGATCCGATGACCTATTGGGTCTGGTGGGCAGATGGGCCCCGATACGATGACCTGTTGTCCGGTGGGCAAACGGGCCTGGATCCGATGACCTGTTGTCTAAGGAGCAGATGGGCCCCGATCCAAAGACCTGTTCTCCGGTGGGCAAATGGGCCTGGATCCGATGACCTATTGTCCAGTAGGCAGATGGGGCCCCATCCGATGACCTGTTGTCCGGTTTGCAAACAGGCCGGGAAGATGGGCCCCGATCCAATGACCTGTTCTCTGGTGGGTAAACGGGCCTGGTTCCGATGACCAACATGTTGTCCAGTGGGCAGATGGGCCCCGATCAGATGACCTGTTGTCCGGTGGGCAAACGGGCCTGGATCAGATGACCTGCTGTCGAGTGGGCTAAGTAACGGGTCTCGATCCGATGACCTGTTGTCCGGTGGGAAGACGGACCCCGATCCGATGACCTGTTGTCTTGTGGGCAGACGGGCCTGGATCCGATGACCTGTTGTCCAGTGGGCAGATGGGACCCGATGACCTGTTGTCCGGTGGGCAAACGGGCCTGGATCAGATGACCTGCTGTCAAGTGGGCTAACGGGCCTGGATCCGATGACCTGTTGTCCGGTGGGAAGACGGACCCTGATCCGATGACCTGTTGTCTGGTGGGCAGATGGGCCTGGATCCGATGACCTGTTGTCCGGTGGGCAGACGGGCCCGGATTTAATGATCTGTTGTTCGGTGGGCAGACAGGCGCCGATCATCGCGATGACCTGTTGTCCGGTGGGCAAATGGGCCCCAATCCGATGACCAGTTGTCTGGTGGGCAGACGGGCCCCGATCCGATGACCTGTTGTCTGTTGGGCGGACGGACCCCGATCCGATGACCTGTTGTCCGGAGGGCAGACGGGCCAAGATCCAATGACCTGTTGTCCGGAGGGCAGACGGGCCAAGATCCAATGACCTGTTGTCCGGAGGGCAGACTGGCCCCGATCCGATGACCTTTTGTCCGGTGAGCAGACCGGCCACGATCCGATGACCTGTTGTCTGGTGGGCAGACAGGCCCCGATCCGATGACCTGTTTGTTGTCCATTGGGCATAAGGACCCCGATCCGATGAGCTATTGTCCGGTGGGTATAAGGGCCTCGATCCGATGACCTGCTGTTCGGTTGGCAAACGGGCCTGAATCCGATGACCTTTTGTCCGGTGGGCAGATGGGCCCCGATCCGATGACCTGTTGTCCTGTGGGCAAACGGACCTGGATCCGATGACCTGTTGTCCGGTGTGCAGATGGGCCCCGATCCAATGACCAACTGTTGTCCGGTGGGCAAACTGGCCTGGATCCGATGACCTGTTGTCCGGTGGGCAGATGGGCCCCGATCCCTTAAAGACCCGTTCTCCGGTGGACAATCGGGCCCGGATCCGATGACCAACATCAATTGTCCGGTTGGCAGATGGGCCCCGATCCGATGACCTTTTGTCACATGTGTGGGCTTGTCCTTATCTGTTTTGTGGACTGATACAATCCATGGTGATTAACCCAATCTGGGGCTCCCAAGCTAATGTTGTAAAACTGCCAGTGACAATGTGACCAGACCAACAGTCACTGAGTAGATAATCTGCACTATGAATTCAGCATTATAACCCTGTACTGTGACATCACTGTGTGTATTATTCCTGTAGTGTGACATCACTGTGGGCCTGGCCCGTGTCCATACTGTGGGTGCCGCCCTCCTCGGCCCTGGCACCGTATCCGGACTGTGGGGGCCTGGCCCCTTGTCCGGACTGAGGGGGCCGCCCGACTTAGGCCTGGCCCCGTGTCCGGACTGTGGAGGCCGCCAACCTCGTGCCTGGCCCCTTTTCCGGACTGTAGGGGACGCCATCCTCGGGCTTGGCTCCGTGTCTGAACTCTTGGGGCCGCCTGCCTCTATTGTCAGGTAGGCAGATGGGCCCCGATCTGATGACCTGTTTTCCAGTGGGCAAACGGGCCTGGATCCGATGACCGTTTGTCCGGTGGGCAGACGGGCTTGAATCCGATGGCCTGTTGTTCGGTGGACAGATGGGCCCCGATCCGATGACCTGTTGTCCGGTGGGAAAACAGGACTGGATCCGATGACCTATTTTTTTTTTAAACCAATTATTTTTATTTAGGTTTCAAAAATTTTACAGCAAACAGTTATCAATATACATATAACAATTCACATAACGTGTAATAATACAGTCAAAACCCTCTCCCCCCTCCCCCCTCCCGCCAATACTCCTTATGCCGGGCATACCTGGGAACATTGACAATCATATTACCGCCATCCATGCGGACCATATTTTCCCAAAAGTTCTCTCTCCATGCCTCCGCCTATAAATGCTTTCCTCTAAATGCATTACCGTACGTGTCTGAGCAATAAATTCCCTCCTAGTGGGGGGTTCCGAATCTGTCCATTTTCGTGCTATTAGTTTGCGTGCCACATATAGCAATCGCGCTATCGCCACTTTGTAATGTTCTGAGACAGGTATTCCATCCACCTCCCCCAAAACACACAGCACCGGGTTTCTGTCAATTGTACATGTATAAGCCCTCTCAATTTTGCTGACAACGAACAACCAATAAGCCACCAACCGTGGGCATGACCATAGCATGTGTAGCAGTCCGGCCTGGTCCGTGCCACATCTAGGGCAATTGGAATCTCCCCTCAAGCCCGCCTTGTACAGGCGCAGCTGTGTTTTGTATGTCCTATGTATTATGTATAATTGGGAAATCCGTGCCTGCTCGCTTAAAGAGATCTTCGGGACATATTCTAGAATCGCCTCCCATTGTTCTGTTGTGAGGGTACCCACCTCCCTTTCCCATTTACTCTTTGCAATGAGGTGATTCCCCCCCAGATAGGAGTGCAGTAGGTCATGATATAAGCTCGATATGACTCCCCTCGTCCCTCCCTTCATACACACAAAGTCTAGTACAATGTCACCCTGAACCGTCATGTCTCCCAATCCACACTGTGCCCTCCAAGCATGTCGAAGCCTATAGTATTGAAATCCCCATACCAAAGGCAAATCAAATTCTTCTCTCAATTTCTCAAAGGTCTTCAGGTCCGTTCCACTCTGCAGCTGGCACACATATCTCACTCCTTGCGCCTTCCAATTGCCCATTTGACACAGCTTATTAAGTTTCGGCAGATGTTCATTGCCCAACACCGGTGAGTACTTAGTCAGCCCGTCCACCCCCCTGATCTTTTTAATAGTGTCCCATACCTTCTGAGTCAAGCCTAAGGTAGGATATATTGCTCCCAATTTCTTAAAGGTACCATCCTCTAACGCCTGGACCAGTGGGCGTCTCCCCGACACATGTACCAGCACCCGGCAAGCTGCCCCTCCACAATCGGGCTCTCTCCATCCCCTGACATGCTGGCCTTGTACTGCCAAGAAATAGACCCAGGGATTGGGAGCGGCCAATCCTCCCTCCTCCTTCCCATTTTGCAGCGTTCCCAATTTAATCCTTGCCTGCCTCTTGCCCCATATCAAGGATCTGAAGATAGAATCAATACCCTGAAACCGTTTTTTTGGTAGCCATATCGGTGAGTTGTGCAAAACGTACATTAGTTGTGGCATAAGGACCATCTTAATCAGGTTAGTTCTACCCGTCACCGTCAAAGCCAATTGGCACCATGCGCCTATTTTCTTTTTAAATTTCTCTAGCAGAGGAACTAAATTCAGATCCGTGAATCGTGTCAATGGAAGCGCCACCCATATCCCAAGGTATTTAAATTGTGAAACCAGCTGGAGCTGCTTCCCCCTCTCATCTATCTCCTCCGCTTTTATTGGTCTATCTTCAGCCATGACATAAGACTTGTGCCAGTTTATCTCCAGTCCCGAAATGCTCCCAAATTGTTTAATTACATCCATCGTGCACCCCAATGTCTCTCCTGCATTTTCCAGAAATAACAGGATGTCATCGGCATACAGTGATATTTTTTCTAACAGCCTCCCAAATTTAAATCCGACCACTCCTCTCTCAGCTCTTATTTTGGCCACCAAGGGCTCCACTGCCACCGCAAACAATAGCGGGGACAGCGGGCACCCCTGCCTTGTGCCCCTATGTAAGTCAAACATCCCGGACCGTTCACCATTCACCTTAACTACCGCCCTTGGGGATGAGTACAATAACTTCACCCAGGCCATGAATGCGGGGCCAAATCCCATTATTTCCATGATTTTCCATAAATATTCCCATTCCACGCTATCAAATGCTTTCCTAGCGTCCAACGACATCACTATTCTCCCGCCACCATTATCAGCAGGCAGCTGCATATTAAGAAATAATCTTCTCAAGTTAACAGCCGTGGAGCGGTTGGGCATAAAGCCCGACTGGTCCTCGTGAATAACAGTATGCGCAACGCCGGTGAGCCGGGTGGCCAGGATCTTAGCGAGTATTTTGACATCCGTTGTCAACAACGATATGGGCCTATACGACTCCGCATCCATGGGGTCTTTCCCCTCCTTTAGCAGAACCACTATCACCGCTTCCTCCATTGATCTCGGTAACGCCCCCTTCTCCAAAGCCTCATCAAACACCGATTTCAATTTTGGGGCTAGCAGTTCCACCAGCTCCCTGTGCACCTCCCCAGGTAGACCATCAGCACCCGGTGATTTGTTATTGGGCATAGACAGAATTGCACATTCCACCTCCTCCACACTCACAGGTTTATCCAACCTTAACCTATCTTCCTCAGACAATTTAGACAGTGAGATGCCCTCCAAGAATTCCTCTACGGCCCCCTCTGTGTCAAGTACTCTTGAATTGTACAGTGCCATGTAATATTCCTTAAAGACCTCCAATATGTCCTTTGTGTCTGTCAGAGTCGTCCCCGCTTGGTCTCTCCACCTGTACACCCTGGAAGACTCCCTCTGTGCCGCAGATATCACCGCCAACAAGCGACCCACTCTCCTTCCTCAAAGAATTGGGCTTGCTGAAATGCCCTTTTCCTCTCGGCTTGCATCATGTGCAGTTTATTAACTGCCTCCTGTGCCAATTTTAGTCTATTGTGAGCTACACTCGTTGGCGCCAAAATCATGTCTGCCTCTGCCCTTGTCAAGTCATCCTTTATTTGTTGATCTGCCAATTTAGTTTTGGTCTTACACCGTGAGATCTCACTTATAAAGAGTCCCCTCGTAAATGCCTTCATAGCCTCCCCCACCACTGTAGCCTCAGCACTCCCTTCATTAACTTGGAAGAAGTGCTCTAGTTCTTTGGTTATGCCACCCATATCCACCACTTTAAGCCACGTCGGGTGAAGACGCCAACCTCCCCTCTGACCCTGAGCAGATCCCACTAGAAGCGTGACAACCATAGGACTATGATCCGATAGAGTCCTCTATAGTTATTCCACCTCCCCCACCATCCCATCCATAGCAGTATCCCCAAAAGCCAGGTCTATCCTTGACAGTGTTCCGTGTGTAGCCGAGTGACACGAGAAGGTCCTCTTACCCTCATTTCGTACTCTCCACAGATCCACCAGCCCCAGCTCCCCCACGTAGGTGCCAAATGCAGTCATTCCGTCCCGTCCAGCTTCCATACCTGCCGGACGTACTTTATCCCAGTGATCATTCATGGTGTTGTTAACATCTCCCATAATCAACATCGGAGCCTCCCCCCATCTGGCCGTCAAGTCCATTACTGCTTGAAGTTCCTTTTTAGAATAAGGTGGAGGGATATATAAAGCCACTAAAATCATTTTGTGTCCATACAATCTGCACGCAATCCATACATACTGCCCTTCACTGTCTACTTGCACTGCCAGCTCTTCATAATGAGCGTTTTTGTGTATTAGGACTGACACCACCCTGGAGTACGAGGAATAAGTAGAATGATATGTCTTTAACATCCACCCTCTCGATAGCCAGTGGCTAGTATCTCTAGTGAGATGGGTCTCCTGTAAGCACGCAATCATAGGATCACAAGATCTGATGTGATTCAGAACTGCTGCCCTCTTAATCCTGTCAGATATACCACGTACATTCCAACTTAAAATCCGAACCGTACGGTTACTCATTGTGCATTAGAAAAAACAATCCACCATCATCAAGTAACATCTTTCCATTTTGTTCCCCAGCATACCAGGTCAAACAGCATAAGCAACCCCATTTTCCCGCAAATCCAACCCATCCACCTCCCCCCACCCTTCTCTTGTCACTCTCTTCCCAACGTGAGAGTGGGAGCTCAAAGAACCTGAGCAACATCGTAGTATACCGCATATCAACATGCGCCGTGTCCTCCTCCAGCATTGGCAGTCTCTCCACCACATAATCAATAGTATGCATAGTCCCGAACCATTAATCAAACAAATTAACTATAAAACTATAAAACGTAGATCCCAGCGGGGGTTTCTCCCCCTCCTCTGCGGTTTCGCAGAGCAATGTAGAACCACAACCCTGTCCAGTAGTCAGGATAGCAGGGTCGTGTATTCACCGTGCCGAGTCCTCAGCTTCTCTCAATTTGCTCCGGTTCCGTTCCAACCACGAAGCGGCCTCTACCGGTGATGGGAAAAAATTGACCTTTCCAAAGGCTTCCACTCTTAATTTAGCAGGATAAATTGTAGAGTATTTCACATTCAAAGAGCGGAGCTGTTTCTTCACTTCACCATACCGTAGCCGCAGCTTTTGCACCTCAGCCGAGTAATCCGGGTATATTTCAATGCGTTTGCCCTCCAGGGTGAGATCTGTCAATTTTCTGGCCTTACGTAAAATAGTGTCCCGGTCTCTGCAGTTCAGGATTCTGGCTAACATCGTACGAGGGCCCTCTCCAGGCACTGGGGGTCTCATGGGCACACGATGGGCACGCTCCACAGCAAACACCCTCGACAGGATATTAGACCCAAACTTTCCCAGCAGCCAGGTTTCAACAAAGGTCGTGGGGTCAGCACCCTCAGCTCTTTCAGGGATGCCCACAATACGCAAATTGTTCCTGCGTGACCGGTTTTCCAGGTCATCGTTTTTATTAGCCACTACCGTGATCCTCTGAGTGTGCTGTTGTTGCGTCTTTTGCACTGAGGTTAAATGATCTTCTGTTACGCCAACTCTGCCCTCCACCTCAGTCAATCTGGCTGTAACTTTCTGCATAGAAGCCTCAATGCCTCCCATGTCGGCTTTCAGACCATTCACCTGCTTTGTCAGAGCAGTTAAAGCAGTCTTGCAGTATAAGACAGCCTGGAATACATCTCGCAGAGTCGGCTCTGCCTCATCTGAACTTTCAGCTGCCAGCACAGTGTCACCATCCCCCTCCTCCTGCTGTACATTATGTAGCACAGGCATCTCCTCACCGTCTTCCTCCTCATCTCCATGCTCCTCACTGCCTTCACTTCCTTCTTCATCTGCCTCCATGCCCCTCGCATACCTGTGCAGCCGTGCTGAAGCCTCCAGCCTCCGTGCATAGGCTGTGTTCCTCCTTCCCGCCTCTTCCTCTGTCTCGGTGCCATCTTGGGCTGAGGCACTGCTGCAGGCCCCGGCATCCTTCTGCCTTTTGCGGCCCATGTTGGTCTCTCTGAGTCTGGCAGAAGCTCGCCTCTGACTCCCGGGACCCTCAGACAGCAGTTCCTGATAAGGGATTTGGCTGATTCGGGCTCTGTGCAGGATAATTGAAGCTAATGGTGGTGGAGAGGCACTGCCACCCGACCTCTCACATCAAGAGCTAGGCCACGCCCCCCCCGATGACCTATTAATAGTCCAGTGGGCAGATGGGCCCCGATCCAATAACCTGTTGTCCGGTGAGCAAACGGACCTGGATCCGATGACCTGTTGTCCGGTGGGCAGACGGGCCCCGATCCAATGACCTGTTGTCCGGTGGGCAAACGGGCCTAGATCCGATGACCTGTTGTCCGGTGGGCAGGCAGGCCCCGATCTGATGACCAACTGTTGTCCAGTGGGCGGGCATAAGGGCCCCGATCCGATGAGCTATTGTCCGGTGGGTATAAGGGCCTCGATCCAATGACCTATTTATTGTCAGGTGGGCAAACGGGCCTGGATCCGAGATGACCTGTTGTCCGGTTGGCAAACTGGCCTGGATCCGATGGCCTGTTCTCCGGTGGACAGATGGGCCCCGATCCGATGACCTGTTGTCCGATGGGAAAACGGGACTTGATCCGATGACCTATTGTCCGGTGAGCAGACGGGCCCCGATCCGATGACCTGTTGTCCGATGGGAAAACGGGACTGGATCCGATCTATTGTCCGGTGAGCAGACGGGCCCCGATCCGATGACCTGTTGTCCGGTGGGCAGATGGGCCACGATGCGATGACCTGTTTTCCGGTGGGCAGAGGGGACCGGATCTGATGACATGTTGTCCGGTGGATAGATGGGCCCCTATCCGATGACCTGTTGTCCGGTGGGTAAACGGGACTGGATCCGATGACCTTTTGTTTGGTGGGCAGATGGGCCCCGATCCGATGACCTGTTGTCCGGTGGGCAGATGGCGCCGATCCGATGACCTGTTGTCGGGTGGGCAAACGGGCCTGGATCCGATGTCCTCCTGTTGGTTGTCCAGTGGACAGATGGGCCCCGATCCGATGACCTGTTTTCCGGGGGGCAGATGGGCCCCAATACGATGACCTGTTGTCCGGAGGGCAGACAGGCCCGGATCCGATTGTTTGTTGTCTGTACGGTGCACAGATGGGCCCCGGGATCCAATGACCTGTTGTTTGGTGGGTAGACGGGCCCCGATCCGATGACCTGTTGTCCGGTGGGTAGACGGGCCCCGATCCGATGACGTGTTTTCCGGTGGACAGACCGGCCTCACTGTATGTAGTGCTCATCAGTCACTGTATATAGTGCTCATCTGGTATATAGTGCTCTGCACTCACTGTATATAGTTAGTGCTCATCTGTCACTGTATATAGTGCTCAGCAGTCACTATGTACAGCACGATCCGATGACCGACTAGTCGTCCGGTGGACAGACCGGCCACGATCCGAACAACAGGTCATCGGATCGGGGCCCATCTGCCCACCGGACAACAGGTCATTGGATCGGGCCCATCTGCCCACCGGACAACAGGTCATCGGATCCAGAACCGTTAGTTAGCCCACTCAACAGCAGTGCATCTGATCCAGGCCCGTTTGCACACCCTTGACCACAAAACAGCTAAGGACGGCCCACACATACTGTGTAAAAGTGATAATTTCACACTGACAATCCCTAGTGCAGGTTGTAAAGCTGGGGCTGTCAATACTTATGAGGGGGCTGCTGTAACATGGGCAGGGGGCTTTTATACAATGGCTCGTAAAGCCAGTGCAGTCCTTTCATGTCATTCATTACATGGATAGCTACAACAACATATGAAAAAAAGTACAAAAGTACAATTAGGAGGTCATCTTTAGAACATGACCCTGAAGATTATATTTTCCAGTGAAAATAAATCATTTGGTCTCATACAGTACAGACCAAATGTTTGGACACACTTTCTCATTTAAAGGTTTATTTGTATTTTCATGACTTTGAAAATTGTACATTCACACTGAAGGCATCAAAACTATGAATTAACACATGTGGAATTATATACTTAACAAAAAAGTGTGAAACAACTGAAAATATGTCTTATATTCTAGGTTCTTCAAAGTAGCCACCTTTTGCTTTGATGACTGCTTTGCACACTCTTGGCATTCTCTTGATGAGCTTCAAGAGGTAGTCACCGGAAATGGTTTTCACTTCACAGGTGTGCCCTGTCAGGTTTAATAAGTGGGATTTCTTGCCTTATAAATGGGGTTGGGACCATCAGTTGTGTTGTGCAGAAGTCAGATGGATACACAGATGATAGTCCTACTGAATAGACTGTTAGCTGATTTTTTCTTACCATAATACAAATTCTAAGTAAAGAAAATAGAGTGGCCATCATTACTTTAAGAAATGAAGGTCAGTCAGTCCGAAAAATTGGGAAAACTTAGAAAGTGTCCCCAAGTGCAGTTGCAAAAACCATCAAGCTCTACAAAGAAACTGGCTCACATGAGGACCACCCCAGGAAAGGAAGACCAAGAGTCACCTCTGCTTCTGCGGATAAGTTTATGCGAGTTACCAGCCTCAGAAATCGCAGGTTAACAGCAGCTCAGATTAGAGACCAGGTCAATTCCACACAGAGTTCTAGCAGCAGACACATCTCTACAACAACTGTTAAGAGGAGACTTTGTGCAGCAGGCCTTCATGGTAAAATAGCTGCTAGGAAACCACTGCTAAGGACAGGCAACAAGCAGAAGAGACTTGTCCATTCCTTGTGTTCTTTAGCCCAAACATTAGACCAGTGGAAATCTGTGCTTTGGTCTGAGGAGTCCAAATTTGAGATCTTTGGTTCCAACCACCGTGTCTTTGTGCGACGCAGAAAAGGTGAACGGATGGACTCTACATGCTTGGTTCCCACCGTGAAGCATGGAGGAGGAGGTTGATGGTGTGGGGGTGCTTTGCTGGTGACACTGTTGGGGATTTATTCAAAATTGAAGGCATACTGAACAAGCATGGCTACCACAGCATCTTGCAGCGGCATGCTATTCCATCCGGTTTGCGTTTAGTTGGACCATCATTTATTTTTCAACAGGACAATGACCCCAAACACACCTCCAGGCTGTGTAAGGGCTATTTGACCAAGGAGGAGAGTGATGGGGTGCTATGCTAGATGACCTGGCCTCCACAGTCACCAGACCTGAACCCAATCGAGATGGTTTGGGGTGAGCTGGAACACAGAGTGAAGGCAAAAGGGCCAACAAGTGCTAAGCATCTCTGGGAACTCCTTCAAGATAGTTGGAAGACCATTTCCGGTGACTACCTCTTGAAGCTCATCAAGAGAATGCCAAGAGTGTGCAAAGCAGTCATCAAAGCAAAAGGTGGCTACTTTGAAGAACCTAGAATATAAGACATATTTTCAGTTGTTTCACACTTTTTTGTTAAGTATATAATTCCGCATGTGTTAATTCATAGTTTTGATGCCTTCAGCGTGAATGTACAATTTTCAAAGTCATGAAAATACAGAAAAATCTTTAAATGAGAAGGTGTGTCCAAACTTTTGGTCTGTACTGTACATGATCTACAAATACCAAAGTGACAGATTTTTACCCCAAGTTCCTCTAGTACAATTTCTTGTCTGGTTTGGAAAAAATGTTTTCAAATACCCTCTTGGGCAATTCTGAGTTAATAGAGGGATCTCCCCATTCAGGTCCCATCATTTATTGGCTGGCAAGGGAGCTATAAAAAGAGTCTCTCTCTGGAGGACAGGTCATCGGATCCAGACCCGTTTGCCCACCGTCCGGACAAAAGGTCATCGGATCAGGGCCCGTCTGCCCACCTTACAACAGGCCATCGGATTAAAGCCCGTCTGCCCACCGGACAATAGGTCATCGGATCCAGGCCCGTTTGCCCACCGGAAAACAGGTCATCAGATCCCGGGGCCCATCTGCCTACCAGACAACATTAATGAGCACAGTGATGTCACAGAGTAATGAGAACAGTCATGTCACAGTACAGGAGGAATGAGCACAGTGATGTCACAGTACAGGAGTAATGAGCACAGTGATGTCACAGTACAGGAGTAATGAGCACAGTGATGTCACAGTACAGGAGTAATGAGCACAGTGATGTCACAGTACAGGAGTAATGAACACAGCGATGTCAGTACAGGAGGAATGAGCACAGTGATGTCACACAGGTCATGGGATCCAGGCTCGTTTGCTCACCAGACAATAGGTCATCGGATCCAGTCCCGTTTTCCCACCGGACAACAGGTCATCGGATCGGGGCCCATCTGCCCACCGGACAACATGTTGGTCATCGGATCCAGGCCCAATTGTCCACCGGAGTCTCAGGTCTTTGGATCGGGGCCCATCTGCCCACCGGACAACAGGTCATCGGATCCAGGCCAGTTTGCCCACCGGACAACAGTTGGTCATTGGATCGGGGCCCATCTGTACACCGGACAACTGGTCATCGGATCCAGGTCCGTTTGCCCACCGGACAACAGGTCATCGGATCGGGGCCCATCTGCCCACCGGACAACATGTTGGTCATCGGATCCAGGCCCGATTGTCCACCGGAGTCTCAGGTCTTTGGATCGGGGCCCATCTGCCCACCGGACAACAGGTCATCGGATACAGGCCAGTTTGCCCACCGGACAACAGTTGGTCATTGGATCGGGGCCCATCTGTACACCGGACAACATCGGATCCAGGTCCGTTTGCCCACCGGAAAACAGGTCATCGGATGGGGGCCCATCTGCCGTCCGGACAAAAGGTCATCGGATTCAGGCCCGTTTGCCAACCGAACAGCAGGTCATCGGATCGAGGCCCTTATACCCACCGGACAATAGCTCATCGGATCGGGGTCCTCATGCCCACTGGACAACAAACAGGTCATCGGATCAGGGCCTGTCTGACCTCCGGACAACAGGTCATCGGATCGGGGCCCGTCTGCTCACCGGACAACAGGTCATCGGATCCGAGGCCCGTCTGACCTTCGGACAACAGGTCATGGGATCGGGGCCCATCTGCCCACCAGACAACAGGTCATTGGATAGGGGCCCATTTGCCCACCGGACAACAGGTCACCGCGATGATCGGCGCCTGTCTGCCCACCAGACAACAGATCATCGGATCCGGGCCCGTTTGTCCACCGGACAACAGGTCATCGGATCGGGGTCCGTCTTCCCACCGGACAACAGGTCATCGGGTCCAGGCCCGTTAGCCCACTCGACAGCAGGTCATCTGATCCAGGCCCATTTGCCCACTGGACAACAGGTCATCGGATCAGGGCCCATCTGTCCACCGGGCAAAAGGTCATCGGATCCAGGCCCGTTTGACCACCGGACAACAGGTCAAAGGTTCGGGGCCCATCAGCCCACGGACAACAGGTCATCCGATCCAGGCCTATTTGCCCACTGGACAAGTCATCGGATCAAGGCCTATCTGCCCACAGGACAACAGGTCATCGGATCCAGGCCCATTTGCCCACCGGAGAAGAGGTCATCAGATCCAGGCCCATTTGCCCACCAGACAACATGCTCATCGTATCAAGGCCCTTATATCCACCGGACAATAGCTCATCGGATTGGGGCCCTTATGTCCACCAGACAACAGGTCATCGGATCTGGGCCCTTATGCCCTCCGGACAACAGCTCATCGGATCGGGGCCCATCTGCCCACCGGACAACAGCTCATCATATCGGGGCCCTTATGCCCACCAGACAACAGGTCGTCGGATCGGGGCTGGTCTGCCCACAAGACAACAGGTCATCGGATCGGGGCCCGTCTGCCCACCGGACAACAGGTCATCGGATCAGGGCCCGTCTGCCAACCGGACAGCAGGTCATCGGATCGGGGTCTGTCTACCCACTGGACAACAGATCATCCGATCGGGGCCCGTCTGCCCCAACAGACAATAGGTCATCGGATCCAAACCAGTTTTCCTACCGGACAACAGGTCATCGGATCGGGGTCCATCTGTCCACCGGACAACAGTCCATAGGATGCAGGCATGTTTGCCCACTGGACTACAGGTCAACGGATCGGGGCCCATCTGCCCACCGGACAACAGGTCAAAGGGGCCTGGATCCGATGACCTGTTATCCGGTGGGCAATCGGACCTGGATTCGATGACCTGTTGTCCAGTGGACAGATGAGCCCCGATCCGATGACCTGTTGTCCGGTGGGCAAACGGGCCTGGATCCGATGACCTGTTATCCGGTGGGTAGATGGGCCCCGATCCAAAGACCTGTTCTCCGGTGGGCAAACGGGCCTGGATCCGATGACCTGTTGTCCGGTGGGCAGATGGGCCGGATCTGATGACCTGTTGTCCGGTGGGCAGATGGGCCCCGATCCGATGACCTGTTGTCCAGTGGGCAAAAGGGCCCCGATCCGATGACCTGTTGTCCAGTGGGCAGACGGGCGGGTCCGATGACCTGTTGTCCGGTGGGCAGACGGGCCCTGGTCCCATGACCTGTTCGGGGCCCGTCTACCCACCGGACAACAGGTCATCGGATCCAGGCATGTTTGCCCACCGGACAACAGGTCACCGGATCGGGGCCCATCTGCCCACCGGACAACAGATCATCGGATCGAGGCCTCTATACACACCGGACAATAGCTCATCAGATCGGGGCCCATCTGCCCACCGGACAAGAGGTCATCGGATCCAGGCCCATCTGCCCACCGGACAACAGGTCATCTGATCCAGGCCCGTTTGCCCACCGGACAACAGGTCATCGGATCCAGGCCCGTCTGCCCACTGGACAACATGTTGGTCATCGGATCCAGGCCCGTTTACCCACCGGAGAACGGGTCTTTGGATCGGATCCCATCTGCCCCTTAGACAACACATCAGATCCAGGTCCGTTTGCCCACCGGACAACAGGTCATTGGATCGGGGCCCATCTTCCCACCGGACAACTGGTCATCGGATCCAGGCCCATTTGCCCACCGGAGAACAGGTCTTTGGATCGGGGCCAAAATGCCCCATAGACAACAGGTCATCGAATTCAGGCCAGTTTGCCCACCGGACAAGTTGTCATTGGATCAGGGTCCATCTGCCCACCGGACAACAGGTCATCGGATCCAGGCCCATTTGCCCACAGGACAACAGGTCATCGGATCCAGGCCCATTTGCCCACAGGACAACAGGTCATCGGATCCAGGCCCATTTGCCCACCAGACAACAGGTCATCGGATCCAGGCCCATTTGCCCAACGGACAACAGCTCATTAGATCAAGGCCCTTATACCCACCGGACAATAGCTCATCGGATCGGGGCCCTTATGCCCTCCGGACAACAGGTCATTGGATTGGGGCCCGTCTGCCCACCGGACCACAGGTCATTGGATCGTTGCTCGTCTGCCCACCGGACAACAGGTCATCGGATCGGGGCCCGTCTGCCCACCGGACAATAGGTCATTGGATCGAGGCTCATCTGCCCACCAGACAACAGGTCATCGGATCGGAGCCCGTCTTCCCACCGGACAACAGGTTATCGGATCCAGGCCCATCTGCCCACCGGACAACAGGTCATCGGATCCGGGCCCGTCTGCCCACCGGGCAACAGGTCATCGGATCCAGGCCCATCTGCCCACCGGACAACAGGTCATCGGATCCAGGCCTGTTTGCCCACCGGACAATAGCTCATCGGATCAAGGCCCTTATGCCCACCGAACAACAGGTAATTGGATCCGGGCCCTTATGCCCGCCGGACAACACGTCATCGGATTGGGGCCCGTCTGCCCACCGGACAACAGGTCATCGGATCGAGGCCCGTCTGCCCACCGGACAACAGGTCATCGGATCGGGGCCCGTCTGCCCACCGGACACCAGGTCATCGGATCGGTGCCCATTTGCCCACCGGACAACAGGTCATTAGAACCAGGCCCATTTGTCCACCAGACAACAGGTCATCGGATCGTGGCCCATCTGCCCACAGGACAACAGGTCATCGGATCCAGGCCCGTTTGCCCGCCGGACTACAGGTCATCGGATCGGGGCCAGTCTGCCCCCCGGACAACAGGTCATCGGACCAAGGCCCATTTGCCAACCGGACAACATGTTGGTCATCGGATTGGGGCCCATTTGTCCACGGACAACAGGTCATCCGATCCAGGCCCGTTTGCCCACCGGACAAGTGGACATCGGATCTTGGCCCATCTGCCCACCGGGCAACAGGTCAACGGATTCAGGCCCTTTTGCCCACCGGACAACAGGTCATCGGATCCAGGCCCGTCTGCCCACCGGGCAACAGGTCATCGGATCCAGGTCCATCTGCCCACCGGATAACAGCTCATCTGCAAGGTCCTTATACCCACCGGACAATAGCTCAACAGATCGGGGTCCATCTGTCCACCGGACAACAGGTCAAAGGGGCCTGGATCCGATGACCTGTTGTCCGGTGGGCAGATGGGTCCCGATCCAATGACCTGTTTTCCGGTGGGCAAACGGACCTGGATTCGATGACCTGTTGTCCGGTGGACAGATGAACCCCGATCCGATGACCTGTTGTACGGTGGGCAAATGGGCCTGGATCCGATGACCTGTTGTCCGGTGGGCAGATGGGCCCCGATCCAAAGACCTGTTCTCCGGTGGGCAAACGAGCCTGGATCCGATGACCTGTTGTCCAGTGGGCAGATGGGCCCCGATCCGATGACCTGTTGTCCGGTGGGCTGACGGGCCCCGATCCGATGACCTGTTGTCCAGTGGGCAATCGGGCCCCGATCCGATGACCTGTTGTCCAGTGGGCAGATGGGCGGGTCCGATGACCTGTTGTCCGGTGGGCAGACGGGCCCTTATCCGATGACCTGTTGTCCGGTGGACAGACCGACCACGATCCGATGGCCTGTTGTCCGGTGGGCAGACGGTCCCTGATCCGATGAGCTATTGTCCGGTGGGCATAAGGGCCCCGATCCGATGAACTATTGTCCGGTGTGTATAGAGGCCTCGATCCGATGATCCGTTGTCCGGTGGACAGATGGGCCTGGATTCGATGACCTGTTGTCCAGTGGGAAAATGGGCCTGGATCCGATGACCTGTTGTCCGGTGGGCAAACGGGCCTGGATCCGATGACCTGTTGTCCGGATCTAGGCCCGTTTTCCCACCGGACAACAGGTCATTGGATCGGGGCCCATCTGCCCACCGGACAACAGGTCATCGGATCCAGGCCTATTTGCCCACTGGATAACAGGTCATCGGATCAGGGCCCATCTGCCCACCGGACAGCAGGTCATTGGATCGGGGCCCATCTGCCCACTGGACATCAGGTCATCGGATCGGGGCCCCTCTGCCCACCGGACAACAGGTCATCGGATCCGGGCCCATCTGCCCACTGGACAACAGGTCATAGGATCCAGACCCGTTTGCCCACCGGACAACAGGTCATCGGATCCAGGCCCGTTAGTTAGCCCACTCAACAGCAGCTCATCTTATCCAGGCCCGTTTGCCCACCGGACAACAGGTCATCGGATCGGGGCCCATCTGCCCACTGGACAACATGTTGGTCATCGGATCCAGGCCCGTTTTCCCACCGGAGAACGGGTCATCGGATCGGGGTCCGTCTACCCACCGGACAACAGGCCATCAGATCGGGGCCCGTCTGCCCTCCAAACAGGTCATCGGATCGGGGCCCATCTGCCCACTGGACAACAGGTCATCGGATCGGGGCCCGTCAGCCCACCGGACAACAGGTCATCGGATCGGGGCCCATCTGCCCACTGGACAACATGTTGGTCATCGGATCCAGGCCCGTTTGCCCACCGGACAACAGGTCATCGGATCGAGGCCCTTATACCCACCGGACAAAAACCTAACCGTTTGTCAATGACATACATGTGGATAAGGGCTGAGAGACTGAACCACTAATAGACACAGAAACATGGGAAGCAAGATGAAATAGACTTTCCAGCTCAGGCAAAAGGTGGCCACCCACCGGACAACAGGTCATCGGATTGGGGCCCGTCTGTCCACAGGACAACAGGTCATAGGATTGAGGCCCGTCTGCCCACCGGACAACAGGTCATCTGATCGGGGCGCATCTGCCCACCGGACAACAGGTCATCGGATCCAGGTCCTTTTGCCCACCGGACAACAGGTCATCGGATCCAGGACCGTTTGCCCACCGGACAACAGGTTATCAGATCGAGGCCCTTCTACCCACCGGACAAAAACCTTACTGTTTGTCAAGTGACATACTGTGGATAAGGGCTGAGAGACTGAACCACTAATAGACACAGAAACATGGGAAGCAAGATGAAATAGACTTTCCAGCTCAGGCAAAAGGTGGCCACACCCTTATATGCACTTGTGCACATTAGACTGAAAAAAGCTGAAGGACTGAACTGGAATGTAAATTGGTGTACATGCTACAAGTAAGAGCAAGTTCACACATGGTCACTAAACGGAAAAAAAATAAATATAGAAACACAATACACAAATACCCTGCCTGGTCGGACGACTGCTTTCTGGTAGCGCATATGGCTTCAGGGGAGGGAACGATTACAGAGCAAAAGAAACAGGACTATTACATTTTATATTTAATCCAAAAGAGAGGCACTGCTTATGAAAAATATACTAAAGGTTTTATAAAAGGGGACATTTACAGTACAGAATATACAGCGTCACTGGTGTTATATATGAGGGGATGTATGTGTCACTTAGGTTGCTAGCCTGTGTGAACGGAAACCTACATACTTTCTGCCAGCATATTATATGCAGGGGGCTAACTCACTAAAGGGTGTGTTTTTTTGTGAATGGCAAAGAGAGTGGGACGCCATTCACACTACCTCGCCTCAGGGTGTGGCTGAGCAAGCTTAAATACACAGTCACTGTTTTTTTTCTGTTGTTGTGTTTGGAGAGGCAAGGTCTCCAGACTGAGAAGCCATAGCTCAGGAAGGAGCTGAAGGCTGTGCTACAACCTGTGTGGGCAAACCACACACTCCTATGGACTGTGCTGTCGTTTATCTTTTGCTTTGTCATTTTGCCAGTAAGGTCGTGTTTATTTTTAATGGAGCTGCGGGGCTTTATGCCATATAATAACGCCTGCAGAGAAAACCCGGTTCCTGAGTCTACTTCCGAAAGCGGACAAGTGAGTCATCTTACCACAACAGTTATACAAAATAAACAGCATTACAGAAGACTTACTATAAAGATCGCTGAGATGATTCGGTATAGGTGGAGGGGAGGTGCCCCAATTATTGATTTGACCGTTCTCGAACAGGATCCGTTGCTTATAGAACCTATACCCCCCGGCAATGAATACTGACCCCCCTTTGACTGTGTCTTTTATGCCGAAGGTGGAGACCTGCCCACACACCCCACGTGATGACCTCACGTATGCTGGGCTCCAGCCTTCATATTTTTATTAGAATCTCTAATTTCTGGCATAACTTATCGCTGGTTGATCGCAGAAGCCCCAAAGTGATACCATATTTTCCATTATGAATTTAACTCTCTTTAGAGACCACAGATGACTTAGTTGCGGTCTGTTATTTTGTTACTTTTCCATCACAGCTTCCCGGAGGGGCTTACAGCTATGGAAAAATATACATATTACTCCTTAGCTGACCCTGCAACTAAAAATATGGGTCCCATTATTATCAGAAGTATAGCACTTCAGTTATTCCATATTTTGTGTCGGTGACGAAAATCCTGCAGTTTGCAGCTGGGAATTGTCCTGGTTATTGTGAGTGTGTTTGAAATGGGAGAAAGATACCCCGAACCGTTCAGGGTGATCGGAAGGCTGTATCCCCAGTCGGTCAGGGTGGTGGGCGAGCTGGGTCCATATCTCGTCAAACCACTAGGAAAAGGTGGTTATCCCCCAGGGAAAGGGCAGGAATAACTAACCGTAGATATGTCATGTCTACTCTCTAAAGAAAGTTAAATTGATAATAAAAAATATGCTATCACTTGCGAACTTATGCGATCACATGGCCCCACTCACGCCTCAAAAGTCACATGTGTACCATCATAAATGCCATCTGTATCGCTCCTGGTTTCAGTTACAGTTGCGAGACGTGCAGTCCTGCCTCATCTGCGCACAGTACAACCCAGGTAAGACAGTAAAAGTCCCTTAGAAAGCGACACCAAGGCCTCTCTACCCACTTCAGAGACTGCAGAGAAAAACAAACACACTCTAATACATCACTAGTATTTTGTTGCACCACCTCTGTCTTTAATAACAGCTTGCAGTCTCTGAGGCATGGACTTAATGAGTGACAAACAGTACTCTTCATCAATCTGGCTCCAACTTTCTCTGATTGCTGTTGCCAGATCAGCTTTGCAGGTTGGAGCCTTGTCATGGACCATTTTCTTCAGCTTCCACCAAAGATTTTCAGTTGGATTGAGATCCGGACTATTTGCAGGCCATGACATTGACCTTATGTGTCTTCTTTCAAGGAATGTTTTCACAGTTTTTGCTCTATGGCAGGATGCATTACCATCTTGAAAAATGATGTCATCATCCCCAAACATCCATTCAATTGATGGGATAAGAAAACTGTCCAAAATATTAAAGTAAACTTGGGCATTTATTGAAGATTTAATGACAGCCATCTCCCCAGTGCCTTTACCTGACATGCAGCCCCATATCATCAATGACTGGAAATTTGCATGTTCTCTTCATGCAGTCATCTTTATAAATCTCATTGGAACTGCACCAAACAAAAGTTCCAGCATCATCACCTTGCCCAGTGCAGATTCGCGATTCATCACTGAATATGACTTTCATCCAGACATCCACAGTCCACGATTGATTTCCTTAGCCCATTGTAACCTTGTTTTTTATCTGTTTAGGTGTTAATGATGGCTTATGTTTAGCTTTTCTGTATGTAAATCCCATTTCCTTTAGGCGGTTTCTTACAGCTCGGTCACAGGCATTGACTCCAGCTTCCTCCCATTCATTCCTCATTTGTTTTGTTGTGCATTTCCTGTTTTGGAGACATATTGCTTTAAGTTTCCGGTCTTGACGCTTTGAGGTCTTCATTGGTCTACCAATATGTTTGCCTTTAACAACCTTCCTGTTACGCTCGCGCCTGGACTAACTAGCGTGAGCGTGATTAGTGATCCCACTGTACCATGAACCGAGGAGTGCCTGGAGGGGCGTAACTAAGTATCAACCCGATCCAACCAAGGTCGCATGGCGGCTAGTCGACTCCGTGGACCAAGGAGGAACCGAGCAGAGGGACCAGGTGCGACTCCAGGTCAGACCCCAGTCACAGCTGTTGACCCACACTGGGGAATGCAGGAACAGGCAGGTTAGATTGGCATACAGGCAGGTGGGTATTGGCAAGTACGGCTGGTATGCAGACAGGTGGGTACTGGCAAGTACGGCTGGTATGCAGACAGGTGGGCACTGGCAAGCACGGTTGGTATGCAGACAGGTGGGTATTGGCAAGTACGGCTTGTATGCAGACAGGTGGGTACGGGCAAGCACGTCTGGTATGCAGACAGGTGGGCACTGGCAAGCACGGCTGGTATGCAGACAGGTGGGCACTGGCAAGCATGGCTGGTATGCAGATAGGGAGATACTGGCAAGCACGGCTGGAGTGCAGACCGGGAGGTACTAGCAGGTTGGAGCGCAGGCTGGATAGGATCCAGTACAGACTGGGAGACAGCTACAGGGCCGCAGATGCGGTAGAAAAGCAGAGTAAAGCGAAACCGCCAGAGCGGAGGACAAGGCAGAGCAGAGAGGAACTGCTGGTGCGGTGAGCAAGGCAGAGCAGAGAGAAGCCGCCGGAGCGGTGAGCAAGGCAGAGCAGAGAGAAGCTGCCGTAGCGGTGGGCAAGTCAGAGCAGAGAGAAACCGCCGGAACGGTGGGTAAGGCAGAGCAGAGGGAAAACGCCGGAGCGGTGGGCAAGTCAGAGCAGAGAGAAACCACCGGAGCGGTGGGTAAGTAAGAGCAAAGAGAAACCGCTGGTGCGGTGGGCAAGGCAGAGCAGAGAGAAACCGCCGGAGCGGTGGGGTAGTCAGAGCAGAGAGAAGCCGCCGGAGTGGTGGGTAAGGCAGAGCAGAGGGAAGCCGCCGGAGCGGTGGGCAAGTCAGAGCAGAGAGAAACCGCCGGAGCGGTGGGTAAGGCAGAGCAGAGGGAAACTTCCGGAGCGGTGGGCAAGTCAGAGCAGAGAGAAACCGCCGGAGCGGTGGGCAAGACAGAGCAGAGCGAAACCGCAGGTGCGGTGGACAAGGCAGAGAGGACAGGGCTCTGTTCACATGGAACAGACTGGAAAATACAGGAAGATACAGAGGAAGGGAAAAGGGACAAGCAGAACCAGATACACACAAGGTACTTCCTATGACAGATAACAGGTCTGAGTATGCAACCAGCCCCCAGAGATGGCGGGAACAGACAAGAAGCAGAACTGGACCTGGCAACTTCAGAGTCAAGGAGCACACTGAATGTTAGTGCTGCTCAGGCACCTCCTACTGGGTGGAGGGGGTTTAAATATCCAGTGACTCACAGCAATAGGCAGGAGACGCATTAGGGGTGCGCCCACAGCAGCTATAAGAATCAGGAAGTAACAGGGCCGCCGCCCTAAGCAGTCAGTCAAGAGACATGCACACAGCATGAACTGGAGCAAGATTTGCAGGCTGGACTGACTGGTAAGATTGCGGTCTTGCATAGTGGGAGGTGGTTCACTATGCAAGCACTCCGCCAGGGATGTTACACTTCCCATGTTGTTTGTATTTGGTCCAGATTTTAGACACAGCTGACTGTGAACAACCAACATATTTTGCAAAATTGCGTGATGATTTACCTTCTGTTAAGAGTTTGATAATCCTCTCCTTTGTTTCAATTGACATCTCTCGTGTTGGAGCCATGATTCATGTCAGTCCACTTGGTGCAACAGCTCTCCAAGGTGTGATCACTCCTTTTTAGATGCAGACTAATGAGCAGATCTAATTTGATGCAGGTGTTAGTTTTGGAAATGAAAATTTACAGGGTGATTCCATATTTTTTTCCTCAGAATTGAGTGATTCCATAATTTTTTCCCTCTGCTTGGTCTGAAAAAAATTATCCTTACTGAGTACCATATTTTTTATCTTGATTTCTTTTAGTGTTTCTTAAAGCCCTAAAGTTGCCATTTGAAATGACTTTAGTTTTGTGCCATGTCTGTGATCTGCTTTTTTTCAACAACATTAAACAACTGAATGAACATCCTCCAAGCCCGGTGATTCCATAATTTTTGCCAGGGGTTGTATGGACTAGGACAACAAATTTATTCAACATCATGCTTTTCTTATAAAAGATATGGAAGGAGAAAAGCCGAAGGACTGTTGGATTTGCACACACAGCCCAGTATCTGCAAAGACGATGCAGAACTTAGCCTTACCTCTGGAGCCAGGGGAGGTATTAACACCACACTGCAAACACAATGAGAAAAACCTACAAGATGCAAAATGAACATAAACCCTGCTGTAAATAAATAAAAAGCAAGTGCATTTAAATAAAATAGGGTTCTTAGTAACACTGTTTTTGATCAAAAATAGTATAAAAGATTTCCCACTGCGACAAGGTGAACCCGTTCGGGAAAGTCATACACTGTCTAATATAAAATGACTTTCCAGAACAGCAGGGTTTATGTGGGTGAAACGCACGTAGGGGCGCGAGGACACACAGCTCATATTCACCCTTCACTATAAGTATATGTAACTACCTATTAGGATGATATCTTATACATGAATATATTAAGTCAGTGGTGAGGTGCGCAATTTTTGCTTACATTTATCTCTAGGGTCATCCTATTTAGGATTCAGGCATATCTATTGGTATGTAGGACCATATACATTCCCCATTTAGCCCTTTTAGGTGTATTACTATTATGACTAATGAAATCATTTTGATCCAGTTTTGCACAAAGCACATGTCACTTTATAAAGGTATTGGGGATATTTAATTGTGGTTTGATAAAAACTTTTTTACTTGATTTGTAACTGTAAAAAATATTCAAGATGATCCCTTGTCAATCATTGTGCCCTGTTGGCGGGCTTATAGAGCTCTTCTAATGTACAGTGTAATCCAACACTTCTGCAAGGGAGGGGGCCGAGAGGCAGGGAGTGACAAATGTCTCACAGCAGCTCTCAGCCCAGAAGATGCCATAGAAAGACCTCCTGTGGACCCCAGCCATGCGGTCTTTTATGTCTGACCATTATAATTCAACACCGAGTTATGGGAATACAATACATCCCAGTGATACACCAAATTGATTTTTGGAAACACACAAATTGGATGAATCTCACCCTTCCTTTCAGCACAGTCCAGCGTGTAGGGAAAGGGAGATACACGACACAGCCTTGCGAGAGCCCCTAGGGCCCTGGTGCTTGGTTTCCACGCATAGCAGGAGCCCGGCCGGATCCGATGACACCAGAACCGGCTCCCTAGGTCCGTCCATTAAGGAAGTATAGCTGTTTTAGTTTTAGAGTTTTTAGCTGAGAGAGGCCAGGGGTGGAGATTCAGGTCCAGCCAGGGGGCAGAAGGGGGAGTGACCAAGAGGGGTTAAGAGCTCCAGCAGCCCTAGATCCATTGTCTTTTTCCCTGGGAGGTCGTGATGACACATCGTGTGTGGGAGAAGTCCTGCAACAAAGGGGACCACAAGCCTCCCATGTGGCAGCCCCTCCCTCACAAGCCAGCTCTTCCAATTGACTGGTGACTGATTCTTAATAACAGCTTTATATCTTTTGTACTCCTACTATTGTGTTTGTTTCTCTGACCATTATGTAAATTTAACACTTATGTATATAGTGTAATATCTAGTGTGCCCTTACGGCGATTAAATATATGATTTAACCTTGGGCTGCTCTGTTATCTTGAACCATGAACTCATATATCCGTTGTTTGGCTTAATCCTCATCCTACTGGGGCAGGTTTCTGGCGCCATATAATTCCAGTTAACAGACCGGGGATTTATATCTAATAGAAACTGGTGGCAGCTCTACCAGGCCAACAAGGTTCTGCTTCACTGGGGCTAGTGAATGGGCCTGTCAGGGGTGTGAGCGAGTGTGATGCCATGTCAGTGACTGAGTGGGCCACCTCTTCTCACTCCCGGTGCCTTCTTGTACCCGTGTGGACAGGGGGTGTCTGTGTAGAACTGTACCAATCTGAACTTACGCATCCTCGAGGGGGTTCAGAACGTAACGTTGATGCAAGGGGCAGATCCTTATCATGTGATCTGTCGGACGTAATTGTGATGTCAGGTGGGTGACGAGGTGTGGATCTATCACAAGTGGTGGCAGTGGTGGGATTCTGCGGGGTCCCTCTGGTGCCATTTCTTCACATTGGTGGCAGCGGTGGGATTCTGCGCGGTCATTTAGTGCCATTCATCACAAGTGGTGGCAGCGGTGGGATTCTGCAGCGTCCCTCTGCTGCTGTTTCTTCACAGTACCCTATTAGCACCTTATAAGGACAAAAGGAGTTATGAAATGATCTGTGTCTCCTCTGTGTAGCACTGTGTTATTTTAAATTTGTTAGATGTGTTTAATAAAGATATTTTTTGGTTTAAAAAGAACTCTGGTCATCTGGGCTTTCTTTTTTAGGCCCACTCTTCATGTTAATTATGTGTTGTTTTGGAGTTTAAAAAACATGACATTGTTACGTTATGAGTATAATGTTGAAGATGCATACAAGCAGCACACAAGCTGCACATCGAAAACATACAAGCTGCATACAAGCCACATACAAACTCCATAAAAGCAGCGTATACAAGATGCATTCAAGCTGCACACAAACGGTATCCAAGATGCATAAAAGCCGCATACAAGTTGAATATAAGCTGCATACAAGCAGCAAACAAAGCCGCATACAAGATGTACACAAGCTGCATACAAGCAGCATACAAGATGCACACAAGGCACATACAATCTGCACACAAGCAGCATACAGGATGCACACAAGCAGCATACAAGCAGCATATAAATTGCATACAGGTAGCACACAAGTTGCATACAAGCTCCATACAAGACACATACAATCTGCATACAAGGCACATACAATCTGCATACCATCTGCACACAAGCAACATACATGATGCATATAAGCTGCACACAAGCAGCATACAAGGCACATACAATCTGCATAGAAGCAGCATACAATCTGCATACAAGCAGCATACAAGCCACATATAAGATGTATACAGGATACATAAAAGTTGCATACAAGGCACCTACAAACTGTATACAAGCCGCATATACGTTGCATACAGGATACAAACACGGCACATACAAGCTGTATACAGGATACATACATGGCACATACAAGCTGCATATACGTTGCATACAGGATACAAACACGGCACATACAAGCTGTATACAGGATACGTACATGGCACATACAAGCTGTATACAGCGTAGGGATTTGTACTCACTGAGCCGCGTTTTAGGTAGGCACATGTTCACATAGTGATGCAGTCCGCGGGTTCAAACAAACTGGTGGTTTATTTAGTGCCCATACACCAGTGAGGAAACAAAAGTAACAGCCTTTTCCTGGCACAAAAAAGGAATAACAGAACAAAGCTCAAAATAACAAGTCCATGCAGCACGGCCTCAGCCGTTTAAACAAAGTGCCTTCCTCTGCCTCCTGCAGAGTCTAAGCAGCACATGCAAGGTCTGCTCACCTTATCCAACACAGACAGACTGTGAGACAGGCGCAGCTGTCTTAAATCAGCCTTCCAAGACCTGGACTGGAGGTACTGTAAGGCTATGTGCCCACGTTGCATAAATGAAGCAGAAAATTTCTGCTTCATTTCTGCAAGTCCTCTCCCGGAAAAACGCATGCGGAATTCCGCACGCGTTTATCACGCGTTTTTCGCGCGTTTATCACGCGTTTTCCACATGCGGAATTGCCTTGCGTTTTTTATGCATTGGACAAAGGCTATTCTGCTTGCGGAAACGCAAAATTAATTGACATGCTGCGGATTTTTGAACGCAGCATAAACGCTGCGGAAAAATCCGCAGCATGTGCATAGAACTTGCGGAATCCCATTGGGGACCCTGGGGTGCGGGTTACCAAGCGTTTTACAAGCGTTTCGGCTGCGGAAATTCCGCATCAAAAACGCTTGAAAAACGCTACGTGGGCACACAGCCTAAGTGAGCAGCTGTTCCCCCCTCAGCTCTTTCAGCTGCTCGTAAAACCCGGCTCTGTAATCTGGGCCCATTAAACTCCTCTCAGCACTATGTGTGCTGTAGCCTGCTTCTCCGGGTCCTACATCACCAAAGCTTGGCACTTCAGGGACACATACCTCCCGTCCACGACCTGTCCAGCAGCCACCTTATATACCCCCCCCCTCTGCCCAAAGCCGGGGGGCTTGGCACCTTCTGTCACCATACAATAAACCCTTAACAAGGCATCAGCATACCCATGTTGTTTCCCAGGCCTATGTTCTACCCGGAAACAAAAATCTTGTAGAGCCAGGAACCACCTAGTCACTCTGGCATTGTTCCCCTTCTTTTCACGCATCCACCTCAGTGGGGCATGGTCTGACACTAACCTGAACCTTCTACCTAACAGGTAATACCTCAGACTGTCTAACGCCCACTTAATGGCCAAACATTCTTTTTCTACAATGGAGTAGTTCTTCTCACAAGTGGAGAGCTTCTGACTGAGGTATATTACAGGGTGTTCTTCTCCGTTAATCTCCTGGGACAAGACTGCTCCCAGCCCAACATCCGATGCATCCGTCTGGACCACAAACTCCTTGGAGAAGTTGGGCGCCACCAAGACTGGCTGTTTACAGAGGACCAGTTTCAATTCCTGGAAGGCCGCTTCTGCTTCCGGGGACCACTTGGCCATAGCCGACTTCATGACTTTCAGAAGATCCGTCAGCGGGGCTGTTATCAGGGCACAGTTAGGGACAAATCTTCGATAGTAGCCCACAATGCCTACAAACGCCCTGACATACTTCTTCGAGAGGGGCTGTGGCCAGTTCAAGATCGCCTTGACCTTATTTATTTGTGATTTTATTTCCCCTCTACCAACCACATACCCTAGGTACTTGGCTTCCTCCATCTCCATAGCACATTTCTTTGGGTTGATAGTAAAGCCCGCCTTCCTTAGGGCATCAAGTATGGCTTGAACTTTGTCCAGATGACTTTCCCAGTCCTGGGTGAATATGACGATGTCATCTAGGTAGGCCGCTGCATACTTTTTGTGGGGTGCTAAGATCCGGTCCATGGCTCCCTGGAAGGTGGCTGGAACTCCCTGCAACCCAAACGGCATCCTGACGTATTGATAACATCCGTCTGGCATCGAGAAGGCTCTCTTCTCCTTGGCCTCTTTGGACAGGGTAATTTGCCAATATCCTTTGGTGAGGTCCAGAGTGGTGATGTACCTAGCAAGTCCTAGCCTTTCGATAAGCTCATCTACTTAAGCATTGGGTATTTGTCGAACTTCGAGATCTTGTTCAGCTTCTTATAGTCATTGCAAAACCACCATTCCCCATCTGCTTTCGGCACTAAGACTATAGGACTGGATCATCCACTTTTGGACTCTTCAATGACTCCCAGGTTAAGCATCCTCCTCACTTCTTTTGAGATCACCTCTCTGCGGGCCTCGGGGATCTGGTATGGTTTTAGATTGACGCGAACATGAGGCTCTGTGAGAAACTCATGCTCTATGACCTGAGTGAGTCCTGGCAACTCCGAAAACAGGTCTTTATTTCGCTGTAGCAACTCTTTGCACTGTTACTTTAGGGCACGTGACAGTGACTCTGCCACCTTGACCTCTTTCACATCGGTCTCAGCCACTAAACAGGGAGCTTCCATGGGCTCTCTATCTTGCCATGGCTTAATCAAGTTAACATGGTAAATTTGGTAGGGCTTCCTCTTCCCCGGTTGGTGGATTTTATAGTTGACTTCCCCCACTTTCTCTACCACCTCATAGGGGCCCTGCCACTTGGCCATGAACTTGCGCTCCACTGTCGGCACTAGCACAAGCACTCGATCTCCTGGGTTGAACGATCTCACCCTGGCTGACCTATTGTACACCCTGGCCTGTGTCTCTTATGCCTTGAGGAGGTGCTCCCTCACGATGGGCATCACGTGGGCAATCCTCTCTTGCATCTGGGCAACGTGCTCCACCACGCTCCTATAGGGCGTGGTTTCAGCTCCCCTGGACTCTTTCGCCACATCCAGGAGTCCTCAAGGGTGTCGTCCATAGAGTAGTTCAAACCTGTAGAAGCTTGGGGAACTTCCCTGATGGCGAACAACAGATAGGGAAGCAGACAGTCCCAGTCTCGGCCATCCTTTTCCACTGCTTTCCTCAACATTGCTTTCAAGGTTTTGTTAAACCTCTCGACCAGTCCGTCCGTCTGTGGATGGTACACGGAGGTTCTCAGTTGTGCTATCTGCAATGTCTTGCACAATTCCCTCATGACCTTCGACATAAATGGAGTTCCTTGGTCTGTTAGGATCTCCTTAGGCAACCCCATTCTTGAAAACTTGAGGACTAACTCACGGGCGATACACCTGGCGGAGGAGTTTTGTAGTGGTACGGCCTCCGGATACCGTGTAGCATAATCTAATACCATCAGGATATACTGATGCCCTCAGGCGGACTTGACCAGAGGCCCCACTAGATCCATTGCTATGCATTCGAATGGAACCTCGATGATGGGTAGGGGCACTAGGGGACTGCGGAAGTGGGCCACTGGGGAGGTTATCTGGCATGTGGGGCAGGAACGACAATAACTCTTTATTTCTCTATAGCAACCTGGCCAGTAGAATCTCTGGAGGATCCGTTCCTGAGTCTTGTCTGCACCCAGATGACCACTCAACACATGAGAATGAGCCATGTCTAACACCGTGAGTCTATAGGGCTCTGGCACCAGCAACTGTTCTATTACCTCACCCCTGGGCTTGGTTACTCTGTACAGCAAATCCGCATTCACAGCAAAATGAGGGAACCGAGTGTCAGCCCCCGGTTCCTGAGGCACCCCATTTAACACAGTAACATTTTCAAAGGCCTCTTTCAGAGTTAAATCCCTGAGTTGGGCAGTTCCAAAGTTTCCCTTGGACACCTCCAGCTCAGGGATATTGGCCTCAGGGGATGTTGCCTCATCCTCATCGCCCACAAACACACACATGGGAAACTCATCTACCATGTTCTGCGGGTAAATTTCCTTAGGGGCGATCTGGCTGTCGACCGAGCAACCAGGTGTCCCCGCTTTCCCCCACATTTCCCAGAATAATGTAAAGTCACGTCCAATTATTATGGGATGCAATAGGTCCTTAACAACCGCCACTTCATGAGATATGCCACAGTCTGTGTTTACATCCACCTGGGCCACAGGATAGTTTTAGCATCCCCATGGATACACCAGACACCCACCACCTTCCCAGGAACCAGTCGATGAGGAAGTGTGGCCCTTATCAGGGTCACCAAACTTCCTGAGTCCAATAGTCCAGAGACTTGTACCCCGTTTACTGACACTGAGCATGCCTGAGGGCCCTCGCCATGTTGAGGAACTGTGCTGCATGCGGGGTAAGCAAAATAGGAGCAACGCCGGCCCATGTTGCAGTCCATTGGCTCAGAGTTTATGGGACACCGTGCGGCAATATGGCCAGGGGTATGACATCTCCAACACACTATATTATGGGGTGTGACCTTGGGCAGCAACTCAGACCCCTCCTGAACTCTAGGACGCCCCTCAGGTGTGGCGCTAGCTCCATTCTTTTGGGTGTCCGCCTCCTTTTGGGAACCTTTTGGGAACCCCAGTATTGAGAGGCTATGACCCCTTGTTTTCTCAACGAACTCTCAACCGCCTGGTATCTTTCCACCAACCCCACCAAGTCATCGGCATTATGGGGATCTCCCTGGGCAACCCAGGATTTCACCGACTTCGGGAGAGAGTGTATAAACCTGTGTATAATGACCTTCTCCACCATCTGTGCTGGGGAGGAAGATTCAGGTTGCAACCACTTTTGGACCAGGTGTAGGAGGTCGAACATCTGGGACCGGGCATGTTTGTCACTGCAATAAGTCCAGTGGTGCACCCGTTGCGCCCTGACAGTAAGATTCACTCCCAAGCATGCCAAAATCTCAGTTTTCAACTTAGCGTACTCTTTCGCGTCCTGAAAGGCCAAGTCATAATAGGCCTTCTGCGGATCGCCTATCAAATATGGCGCCAGCACCTCCATCCACTGCTCTGGAGGCAATTTGTCCCGCTCTGCCACCCTCTCAAAGATCGTCAAGAACGCCTCAACGTCATCACCCAGGGTCATCTTTAGTTATGCTCTTCTTACCGTCTTCCTGACGTGTGAGTCATCACCTGGATCTGATGATGTGGCGGTCGTCCTGCCACGGATCTGCTCTGCCAAGATTTCCATTTGTCTTTGCTAATGTTGGATCTGCTGCATCAGAAGTTTATTTGTTTCCTGCTGCTGCTCCCGTTGCTGCTGCCTGTTGTGCAGGTACTGCTGCTGGAACTGCACCTGCTGTTGCTGAATTTGCTGCTGGTGCTGCACTTGTTGCGCCTGCTGTGCCTGTAACAGATGTTTAAGCAGTTCCTCCATTTTGTCCGGCGACACTTGCTGGCTTATTGCTGACTTCACCCAGGACATATACGTCTGCTTGTAGCAGTCACACTGCCACTTGGGATCTGTGCCCGTGCTTCTACCACTACTGGTTTATTTAGTGTCCATACACCAATGAGGAAACAAAAGTAACAGCCTTTTCCTGGCACAAAAAAGGAATAACTGAACAAAGCTCAAAATAACAAGTCCATGCAGCACGGCCTCAGCCGTTTAAACAAAGTGCCTTCCTCTGCCTCCTGCAGAGTCTAAGCAGCACATGCAAGGTCTGCTCACCTTGCCCAACACACACAGACAGACTGAGACAGGCGCAGCTGTCTTAAATCAGCCTTCCAAGACCTGGACTGGAGGTAAGTGAGCAGCTGTCCCCCCACCCCCAGCTCTTTCAGCTGCTCGTAAAACCCGGCCCTGTAATCCGGGCCCATTAAACTCCTCTCAGCACTATGTGTGCTGGAGCCTGCTTCTCCGGGTCCTACATCACCGAAGCTTGGCACTTCGGGGACACATACCTCCCGTCCACGACCTGTCCGGCAGCCACCTTACAGCAGGATACATGCAAGGCACATACAAGCTGTATACAGGATACATACACGCTGTATACATGATACATACAAGGCACATACAAGCTGTATACAGGATACATACACGCTGTATGCAGGATACATACAAGTTGTATACACGATATATACAAGCTGTATACAGGATACATACAAGCTGTATACAGAATATACACAAGCTGTATACAGGATACACACAAGCTATATACAGGATATATGCAAGCTGTATATAGGACACACACAAGCTGTATACAGGATACATACAAGTTGCGTACGGGATACATACACACTGTATACTGGATACATACAAGGCACATACAAGCTGTATACAGGATACATACACGCTGTATGCAGGATACATACAAGTTGTATACACAATATATACAAGCTGTATACAGGATACACACAAGCTGTATACAGGATACATACAAGCTGTATACAGGATACATACAAGCTGTATACAGGATACACACAAGCTGTATACAGGATACATACAAGCTGTATACAGGCTACACACAAGCTGTATACAGGATACACACAAGCTGTATACAGGATACACACAAGCTGTATATGTAATAGTGGGGAAGGATGTAGCTTTCCCTAGGCACTGAAGTAGTTAAGGAAAATGGTCCCTTAGTTAATCCTCTCTGAACTGTGGTAGGCCAAGCTAAGGGGTTAGCTTCAGTGGTCCAGTCAGTAGAGTAGAGGGGGAACTTAGTGCCCGGATCAAGCCTTGAGTGATATAGAGCTTGTTCCTGGCATAATTCATTGTGGGCTGCAGTACCTGTAAACAGCCACAAGATGCCACAGTCCTGGGAGCAGATGTCAGGTTGAGTCTGCTAGCAGTGTTACAGACAAGGATGAGTTAATGCTGTGTGATGACAGCTCACTGAGGGTGGGCACATTAGGAAAATCTCTGTTTAGTTTCCAGAATCAGGAAGTGATTCTTCAGTAAGAGATTGGACAGCAAATCGTTCAGGCAGCCTGACTATAGTGGCTGCTAGGGTAGACGGGAGCTCCATACCCTCAGACAGTGGGATCACCATTGTGCAAGTCTCCCCACACAAGAGCACGAGTCCTGTCAGCCGGCCGGGGAAGCTCATCAAAGGTAGTGAGGACCCGGGGCACTTCTAGTCTGCAGGAAGCAGAGGAAGATAAATAGGACTCCAGGCTAAGATGTGGGGGAGAGATATCGGATCCAGGTCACTGTCAGTATTACAGAAGAGTCTCTTGGGCCAGAGATTAGAGTCACAGAGATGCTTCACTTAAAGAGGGAACCAGGGCTGAAGGAGTTACCAACGCCTGTGAGAGAGATGATAACCTGTCGGGCCTTATCCATTATATCTGCCTGTAAATATTGCATATATTCCTCTTACCCAAGTAAAGTCCAAGTTCTGGTTAAGAACCTCGTGTCCTCTGAATTTATTGCTGCCCTGGTCCCAGAAGAGAAATGCCTGGAGACAGCCGCGATCGGATGGCTTGAAGTAAGTGAAGAGCACTACATACACAACCACACTTCAGAGGGAGGACACGTATTGTCTGTAGGGTGCCATAGCGAGAGGGGGCTACAGCCCGCCCACGACTACCTCGCTGGGGCACCTTACATATACACGATATATACAAGCTGTATACAGGATACACACAAGCTGTATACAGGATACACACAAGCTGTATACAGGATGCATACAAGACATAACAAGCTGTATACAGGTTACATACAAGCTGTATACAAGACACATACAAGCTGTATACAGGATACACACAAGCTGTATACAGGATACACACAAGCTGTATACAGGATATATACAAGCTGTATATAGGATACACACAAGCTGTATACAGAATACATACAAGACACATACAAGCTAACATACCATTGGTCAGAATTCCACGAGGACAGCAGATCAGAGAAGAAGGGGATGGTCAGAATAAGGTCCAAGGTCAGGCAGCAGAAGATCAATAAACAGAACAAGGCACAGAGAACAAACCACACACTAGCTGAATGTACAGTACAGACCAAAAGTTTGGACACACCTTCTCATTTAAAGATTTTTCTGTATTTTCATGACTATGAAAATTGTACATTCACACTGAAGGCATCAAAACTATGAATTAACACATGTGGAATTAAATACTTAACAAAAAAGTGTGAAACAACTGAAAATATGTCTTATATTTTAGGTTCTTCAAAGTAGCCACCTTTTGCTTTGATGACTGCTTTGCACACTCTTGGCATTCTCTTGATGAGCTTCAAGAAGTAGTCACCGGAAATGGTTTTCACTTCACAGAGCCAGGGAGGCTGCGTGCACCAGCAGCAGCTGCAGGGAGGCCAGAAGACGGCGGAGCAGGACCGCGGCGGTAAAAGGGACAGCGTCTCTGCCGGGTAGGAGGCAGAGACGCCGATGCTACAGTACCCCCCCTTTACGCCCCCTCTTTTTCAGGCCAGCAAGAAATTTTTTAAGGAGAAGCGGGGCGTGGATGTTCTCACTGGGTTCCCAAGTTCTCTCCTCTGGGCCAAACCCCTTCCAATCCACCAGAAAAAAGGTTTTTCCTCTTACCCTCTTGGTGGCCAGAATGTTCTCTACCTCATAGACGTCCTCAGCGGAGACCGAAGCTGGGGAGGTACCAGGATTGTCGGAAAAAGAATTAAGCACAACTGGTTTGAGGAGAGATACGTCGAAGGAGTTGGGAATCCGTAAGGTGGCCGTGAGTTTTAACTTGTAGGCTACTGGGTTGATTTGCATGAGGACTTCAAACGGACCGATGAACCGTGGACCCAACTTATAGGAGGGTATTTTGAGACGAACATGTTTGGAGGAGACCCGGACGGAATTGAGGTGGATCCAGACGTCTCTTATCAGCATGCTTCTTCATCCGCTCGGAGGATTGAAGAAGTGTGGATCTAGTGTCCTCCCAAATAGTGGAAAATTCGCTGACCAGAGACTCCGCGACCGGGTTGTCCACTGAAGCGGAGACGGGAAACGGAATCCGGGGATGTTGACCATAGACCACAAAGAACGGGGACTTGGAAGAAGATTCGCTCTCATGGTTGTTGTAGGAGAACTCGGCCCATGGTAGGAGCTCCACCCAATCGGTATGGTGAGCGTTGACAAAGTGCCGGAGGTAGCTGGTAAGGATCTGGTTGATATGCTCCACTTGGCCAATGGACTGTGGATGATAAGCGGAGGAGAAATCCAGGGTGACATCCAGCAGCTTACACGTAGCTCTCCAGAAGCGCAAAGTGAACTGGACCCCTCGATCAGACACAATGTGGAGGGGTAGGCCGTGGAGACGAAAGATGTGATGGATGAAGTCCTTAGCCAGCACAGATGCAGACGGGAGACCAGGCAGAGGGATGAAGTGGGCTATTTTAGAAAAGCGGTCAGCGACCACCCAAATGTCTTTACAACCGGCAGAAACAGGGAGATCCGTAATAAAGTCCATAGCAATGTGTTGCCACGGGGCAGCAGATATGGGAAGAAGCAGGAGACGGCCGGCAGGAAGATGTCTGGGAACCTTGTTGCGGGCACAGGACAAACAGGCCGTGACAAAGTCTACCACATCCTGGCGCATGGTAGGCCACCAGTAATGCCGGGTAATAAGCAGGAAGGTCTTCTTCTGGCCAGCATGACCGGCTAATTTGGATGAATGACCCCAGTGAAGAACCTTCTTACGATCCGGGACCGCTACAAACGTCTTACCGGGTGGGAGACGAGACAGATCCAAGGGGGCCACATTCATCACTTTGGAGGGATCGATGATATGCATAGGCTCCTCCTCTTGATCAGAAGACAGACAGGATCGGGACAAGGCATCTGCTTTAACGTTCTTGTCCGCCGGGCGGTAATGTAGGGTAAAGTTAAAGCGGGCGAAGAACAAAGACCACTGGGCCTGACGAGGATTGAGTCTTTGGGCATTCTGAAGATAAGCCAAGTTTTTGTGGTCAGTATAGATGACCACCGGGTGCAGAGTCCCCTCGAGCAGGTAACGCCACTCCTCCAGCACCAATTTGATGGCTAGCAGTTCTCGGTCTCCTATGGAGTAGTTGCGCTCAGACGAGGAGAAGAGCTTGGAGAAGAAGCCGCAGGTTACCATTCTCCCGGATGGAGATTTCTGGGTGAGCACCGCTCTGACTCCGGAAGAGGAAGCATCAACCTCCAGAAAGAACTGTTTTTTGCTATCCGGAGTTGCTATCCGGACGGTGCAGCACAGGGGCAGAAGAGAAGGCTTGTTTTAAGGAGAGGAAGGCCTCCTCCGCTTCGGACGGCCATTCCTTAGGATTTGCTCCCTTTCGGGTGAGCGCAGAGATGGGAGCAGTCAGGGAAGAGAAATGTGGGATGAAATGATGGTAGTAGTTGGCGAAGCCCAGGAATCGCTGAATCGCCTTCAACCCCTCCGGACGGGGCCACTTTAAGATGGCAGAGACCTCCTCGGGGTCCATCCGTAGACCTGTCTTAGAGATAATATAGCCCAGGAACGGAAGAGAGGACTGCTCGAAGAGGCACTTCTCAAATTTTGCATATAGGTGATTCTGCCTGAGCCTAAGCAGGACCTGACGATGTGAGGGAAGATCCGGAGAGAAGACCAAGATGTCGTCCAGGTACACCACCACGCAAGAATATAAGAGGTCACGGAAGATGTCATTAACTAATTCTTGGAAGACGGCAGGAGCATTACAGAGACCGAAGGGCATCACACCGTATTCATAGTGACCGTCCCGGGTATTGACTTCCGTCTTCCACTCGTCTCCTTGGTGGATCCGGACCAGGTTATACGCCCCATGAAGATCGAGCTTGGTGAAGATCTTCGCGCCTTTAAGGCGGTCGAACAGCTCAGAGATGAGCGGCAGGGGGTATTTGTTTTTGACAGTGATTTCGTTGAGTCCTCTATAATCGACACATGGACGTAGTGAACCGTCTTTCTTTTTAACGAAGAAGAATCCGGCTCCAGCCGGGGAGGAAGATTTCTGGATGAAACCCCTAGCCAGATTTTCTTCGATGTACTCCGACATGGCCCGAGTTTCGGCCAACGACAACAGGTAGATACGCCCATGGGGTGGAGTGGCACCGGGTATCAGGTGGATAGGGCAATCATATGGCCTATGGGGTGGCAGAGTCTCTACCTCCTTCTTGTCGAAGACATCAGCATAGGACCAGTAGGGTGCCGGAAGACCGGGTAAATTAGTCGGAGTCAATTGGGGTCGAGCCGGGCAAACCGGAATCAGACAGATCTCATGGCAATCCTGCCCCCATTGGAGCACCTCACCGGATTGCCAATTCAGAACGGGTTCATGTTTCTGTAGCCAGGGTAGACCTAGCAAAAGGGGGTGAGAGAGTCCGGAAAGCACATGGAAGGAAATCCTCTCTGAGTGCAGCATTCCCACCTGCAGGGTTACGGGCTCAGTGATGAGCAAGATGGTCACCGGAAGGAGTCTTCCATCCACGGAAGTGACTGCCAATGGTTCGGCCAGAGGTTTGGTAGGAATCTGATACTTCTCTACAAGGGACTGGGATACGAGATTCCCAGCGGCTCCGGAATCCAGATGTGCGGTTTCGAAGCGGTTCTCTCCACAGGAGATAGAGACGGATAAAGTCAAGAACGGAGAGGATTTACTTTTGCCTAGGATGACCTCTTCGAGTGGTCCTAGACACTGGAGTTTCCCGGCTTCACCGGGCAGGAACGGATCAGGTGCTCCTTACTACCACAGTAGAAACAGCTCCCCTCGGCTCGGCGTGTCTCTTGGCGAGATTTGACCACCTTGGTCTGGTCGATCTGCATAGGTTTGGGCGAGCGTGCCCGGGGAGCTGTTGATTGAGAGACCGGTTTCTGGAAAGCAGGAGCAAGACGAGGAAATCTTCTCTCCTGGGTAGTCTCCTTAGCATGTTCTAGGAAATGGTGATCAATTCGGGTTTCTAGCGACACCAGGTCATCCAGGGTGGTAGGAACGTCCCGGCCGGCAAACTCGTCCTTAATCCGACCGGAAAAGCCCTCCCAGAAGGTGGACACCAGGGCCTCGTTGTCCCAGGCAAGCTCAGAAGCGAGGGTATGGAACCGTATGGCATACTGGGCCACGGTGAGACTCCCTTGGCGGAGAGGTAGCAATGAGGAGGCAGTAGAGATCCTTCGTCCGGGTTCATCGAAGACCTTCCGGAAGGCAGTGAGGAAGGCCGGAAGATCAGACACCAGGGAATTTCCTCTCTCCCATAGAGGGTTTAGCCATGCCAATGCTTCCCTGGTGAGGTGAGACATGATGAACGCCACCTTGGCCCGGTCGGAGGGAAACTGATGTGGCAGAAGTTCAAAGTGCAGTGTGCACTGGTTCAGAAAGCCCCGACATACGACGGGGTCACCTCCAAAATGAGGAGGCGCAGAAAGCCGGGGTCCTAAGCTGGATGCCGTGGTATTGGTAGGTTGCGGCGCTGCCAGAGCGGGTGACACTCGACTTGAGGCGGACACAGGTGGGACAGGCAGCGTGTCCAGGCGAGTGTTGACAGACCACAGGTAGGTCAGGATGGTTTCCTGTTGGGATCTCTGACGAGAAACCTCCTGGTACAGGTCAGCAAGCAAAGAGGCCTGGGGGCCACCAGGTTCCATGGCCCGAGCAAACTGTTACGGATCCGGGTGGTGGAACCTCTGTGCTGCAGTGCAAGGAGGGACCAGAGGGGCGTAACTAGATATCAACTCGGACCGACCAAGGCCGTACGGCGTCTCAATTGACTCCGTGACCAGGGAAGGACCGAGCAGAGGGACCAGGTGCTACTCTGGGGACCGACCTTGAATGAGAGCAGGTGACTCTCACGGGTCAGAAGGCAGGGACTGATCGGTACAGCAGAGGAGCACGGCAGGCAGGCTTACGGGTGACCCGGGCAGACGGACTGGCAGGCACGGCAGGTAACAAGCAGGAGCCTCCAGGTAGGCGGGCCGGTAGGCTCGGCTGGTAACAGGTAGGTGCTTCTAGGTAAGCGGGCTGGTAGGCACGGCAGGTAACAGGCAGGTGCTTCTAGGTAAGCGAGCTGGCAGGCACAGCAGGTAACAGGCAGGAGCCTCCAGGTAGGCTGTCTGGTAGGCAAGGCAGGTAAAAGGCAGGTGCTTTTAGGTAAGCGAGCTGGCAGGCACGGCAGGTAACAGGCAGGAGCCTCCAGGTAGGCTGGCTGGTAGGCATGGCAGGTAACGGGCAGGTGCTTCCAGGTAAGCAGGCGGACAGAGCCCATAGACAGACTGGCGGACTGGACTGTAGACAGACTGGCGGGCTGGAGAGTAGACAAGCAGACGGACTGGACTTAAAGTCAGGTTGGCGGACTGGACTTGTAGTCAGGCTGGCGGGCTGGACTTGTAGTCAGGCTGGCGGGCTGGGCTTGTAGTCTGGCTGGCGGACTGAACTTGTAGTCAGGCTAGCTGCGGGACCTGAGGGCTGAAGCAGAGTATCAAACACAAAGCTACAACCTTGCACGGGCACCTCCAAATTGGAGGAGGTGCCTTATATAGGGGAAGTCCTCCGGCCATTGGCCGGGGACTTTTTAGGAAGGCGCGCGCGGCCCCTTTAAGAGGGAGGGAGCGCGCACACGCACGCCCTAAGCACAGAGCCAGGGAGGCTGCGTGCACCAGCAGCAGCTGCAGGGAGGCCAGAAGACACCGGAGCAGGACCGCGGCGGTAAAGGCGACGGCGTCTCTGCCGGGCAGGAGGCAGAGACGCCGATGCTACACTACCGCCCAGATAGCAGTTTTCCCATCAGACAGAGGCAAATCTGTGATGAAATCCATGGACAAATGAGTCCATGGTCTTTCTGGAATTGGCAATGGAGCCAATTCCCCGGCTGGCTTTGACTGACTTTGGAGCATGCGCAGACCTCACAAGCAGATACAAAACTTTGATATCATTATGCATGGACAGCCACCAAAAAGTCTGGCAATGGCTTTCCGTGTAGCAGTAACCCCAGGATGACCACTCAAAACGGATCATAAAATTCCTGTAACACATGCAATTTTAGATACAAAGGCACAAATAATTTAGACCCTGGAGTAGCAGGAGGAGCTAATGACTGGGCATTACGGATCTCCTCCTCCAATTTTGAGGTTACCATAGAAACCAGAATACCCTGAGGAATAATTAATGGAGGATGGAGGTTCTGGAGGAGAAACTGGATCGAAACTACGAGACAATATGTCAGCTTTCACATTCTTAGACCCCGGTCTGAATGTAATCGAAAAATTAAACCTTGAGAAAAACAAGGACCATCTGGCCTGTCTGGGAGTTAACCTTTTAGCTGACTCAATATAGGCTAGATTCTTGTGATCAGTGACCACAGTAACTGGATGAACCGCTACCTCAAAAAAATGCCTCCATCCCTCAAAGGCTAATTTTACAGCAAGTAACTCACGATTCCCAACATCATAATTTCTTTCCGCCAGCGAAAATTTCTTAGACAAAAAAGCACATGGACGCAAGTTAGTCAGAGTTTTAGGCCCCTGCGACAAAACCACCAGTACTCCGACCTCCGAAGCATCCACCTCTACAATGAATGGTTCTTGGAGATCTGGTTGGATCAGAATGGGGGCAGACATGAAACACTCTTGTAAATTTTCAAAAGCCCTGATAGCACTCAGCGAGCATACCTTGAGATTAGTCCCCTTACATGTCAGGTCAGTAAGAGGTTTAGCAATCTGAGAGAAACCCTTGATAAATTTCCTATAATAGTTGGCGAATCCCAGAACTCGTTGCAAAGCCTTAAGATCACGAGGCTGAACCCAGTCAATTATGGCCTGTACCTCCCCAGGGTCCATCTTAAACCTTTCTGTTGACAAGATGAACCCCAAGAATGAAATTTCCTGAACAGAAAAAACATATTTCTCTGATTTAGCAAACAAGGAGTTGTCCCTTAACCTTTGTAACACAACCCGGACATGTTCCTGATGAGAATCCAAGTCTGGACAGAAAATTAGAATATCATCCAGGTAAATCATAACATATCTTCCAATGCAAACAGAGAAAATATCATTCATAAGATTTTGAAACATAGCAGATGCATTGGACAACCCAAATGGTATGACAAGGTTTTCAAACAGACCCTACGACGTTAGAAACGCTGTCGTAGCACCGGCGTCTCTGCCTCCTGCCGGGCAGAGACGCCGTTCCCCTCGCCGTCGCGGTCCCAGTGTCTTCCTGTTCTCCCACTGCTAAGGCGCGCACTGCAAGCAGCTTCCCAGGCCGTGTGCTTAGGGTGCGCATGCGCGCTCCCTTTTAAAGGGGCCGTGCGGTATCCTAAAGAGTCCCTGGCCAATGGCCGGAGGACTGCCCCTATATTAAGCACCTCCTCCAAAATGGAGGTGCCTGTGCAAGGTTGTTGATTGTGTGCTAATACTCTCCTCGGCCCTCAGGTTCCTTGCCCGCCAGCCTGTCTAACAGTCCTGCCAGCCAGTCTGTCTAACAGTCCTGCCCGCCAGTCTGTCTACAGTCCTGCCCGCCAGTCTGTCTATCAGCCGTGCCCGCTAGTCTGCCAGTTACCTGCCATGTCTGCCAGCCTACCTGGAGCACCTGCCAAGTTACCTGCTGTACCCGCCTGCTCGTTTACCCGGAGTACCTGTCTGGCTATCTGCCTTACCCACCTGCTCATTTGCCCAGAGTACCTGTCTGGCTATCCGCCGTACCCGCCTGCTACCTGCCGTGCTCATCCGCTGTACCGGTCAGCTCCTGTCATCTGAACCGTGGGAGTCACCTGCTCTCACACAAGGTCGGTCCCAGACTGTCACCTGGTTCACCTGCCCAGTCTCTCCTTGGTTCACGGAGTTGACTAAGCCGCCGTGTGACCTGGGTCGGTTCGAGTAGGCACTTAGTTACGCCCCTCTGGTCCCTCCTTGCATCAAAGCACAGAGGTTCCACCACCCGGATCCGTAACAGCCGTTTTCCACTCATCACCCTCCCGGACGCGTATCGAATTGTAAGCCCCTCTAAGATCAAGTTTAGAAAACACCCTGGCCCCTAGAAGATGATTATATAGGTCGAGAATGAGTGTAAGTGGGTAAGTATTTTTAACCGTGATTTTCTTTAGTTCTCGGAAATCGAGGCAAGGACGGAGACCCCACCTTTCTTTTTTACGAAGAAAAATCCGGCAGCTAACAGAGAGGAGGAAGGACAGATATGACCCTTCCGTAATCTTTCAATATAATATTCTTTCATGGCGGTCCGTTCAGGCCCAGACAAATTGTAAAGGTGAGCTTTAGGCAATTTGGCACTAGGAATAAGATCAATAGCACAATCATAAGGACGATGGGGAGGTAGTATCTCCGCCTCTTTCTCCGAGTACACATCTCCGAAGTCCTTCAGGTACCCCGGCAGACCCTTCAGACTGGCGGAACATATTTGTACAGTTTTTAGACATTTCTTGCAACAATTGGAGCTCCATTTAACAATCTCCCTCTGACACCAATCAATCACAGGATTGTGAATCTGCAGCCATGGAAGCCCCAGTACCAACCCAGCAGGCAAATTATCCAATACAAAACATGAGATGCATTCAGAGTGGAGAGCACCTACTTGAAGCGTGAAATCCACCGTTGCCTTCTTGACCAAATTCCGGGATAATGGTATCTTGTCAAGGGCGAAGATTTGCATGGGTCTTTCTAAACTAACTGTCCCTAACCCTAACTTCTGAACCAGTCCCGAATCAATAAAGTTAGCAGCAGACCCATAGTCAATGAACGCCAATGTTGATAGCACCTGGTTCTCGAAGGATAACACAGTATTTATCAGTATTTTAGTAGAAAAAGAAAAAGGTACCTGGCAGTCTGGGTGACCTCCTTTTCCATCACCCAGACTCAAACGTTCTCCTGCTGGTTTGCCAGCCTGAGGAGGAGTAGGGCAATTCTTGACAAAATGTCCAGAGAGACCACAGTACAGAGTACAGCGTCCAAGATCTTGTCCATGTTTTTTCTCTACCACACGAAGAGTGGCGACTCTAATCTCTGATGGCTCCACCTCCGGTAAATGGACCTGCTCCGGGGAAGAATAATGGGCAGCCTGCTCTTCATCCCGTCTCTCACGGATTCTATGGTCCATTAGTATGGCCTGGGTCATGGCCTCCGCCAGAGAACAAGGGACATCATGCAGGACCAGGCCGTCCTTAAGGGTTTCGGAAAGGCCTTTGTGGAACAGGCACCTGAGAGCTGCATCATTCCACAGAACTGCAGTGGACCACTGCCGTAACTCAGTACAGTAGTCCTCAGCTGTGTGACCCCCTTGTGCCAGGTTCGTGATCTTAGCCTCAGCGACCTGGATCCTGTTGGGTTCGCCATATATTAGTCCTAAAATGTCAAAGAAGGCGTCAACAGAAAACCGTTCTGGGCTTGTGGGGACAAGGAAAATGCCCAGGTCTGAGGGCCCCCTCACAGTACGGACATGATTATTCCCAACTGCTGGAACTCCTTCCCTGATGATCGGGGGAGCAGGGTAAAAAATAACCTACAGCTCTCTCTAAAAAGTCTAAACTGGCCTTTCTCTCCAGAAAATTTGTCAGGGAGGGCTATTACAGGTTCGGGAGAGACCAACTGTACATCAGAGGATACTGACGTCACAGCCACTGCCGGCAGTGGAGGGCTATGGGAGGTCTTCATTAAATTAGTTATCTGACCCTGCAACTGACATTGTGATGACTCCAGACTCTGGCATTCCTTAGCCAGATCCTGAGTCATCTGCTTCAGATTTGCCACCTGATCACAGAAAGTGTGGACAGTCTCCATACTGGCGAAAAAGAAAAACGTATGGGCCAGACATAATGTGACGCTGAGTCACTTTTCACAGCCAGGCCGTGAGACGGGATAGTCAAGGAGACCTGAGTCAAAGCCAGGACAGTACGTCATAAACAGAGGGAAGAGGCAAAGGCTTAGTCAGGTAACATACCATTGGTCACAATTCCACGAGGACAGCAGATCAGAGCAGAAGGGGTTAAACAGACGGATGGTCAGAACAAGGTCCAAGGTCAGGCAGTAGAAGATCAATAAACAGAACAAGGCACAGAGAACAAACCACACTCTAGCTGAATGTACATCTGGCAGAGATCTGTGACAAACAGCTCAGTTAAGTAGCTAGACATTAACCTGGGATAATGAACACCTGAAGATAGCCAGTGCTTCCCAGTCTAAGATTGGACAGCCGAGCTGTCAATCACCACACTGAGCTATTGCATGCCCCTGTACCACATTTGACGGTCGAGCTGTCAATCACAGTACTGACAGCTCCAGCACGCCCCTGTACAAGATTGGACGGCTGAGCTGTGAGCAGCTGCGTCCCACACACAGTGAGGAGTGGAACCATGACAGAAGCAATTCAGAGCACTACTATACAAGCTTATCAGGAAGAAGATACACCATTGTGGTGTCCGTTGACCACCATAAAAGCGAGAGAACAAGATCACCCCTTGTCTATTCAACAACTACCAAAAGGGAAAATCCGTAGAGCACAACGGGAAGATCAGATAATTGGTAGAATACTACTTTATGTGGATCAAAATCGATTTGCAAGTAAACAGGAAAGCGACGAGTCACCAGCAGTATGTTTTAATTACAGCATGGACGAAGCTCTACCTCAGTGAAGATGGTATCCTGTATCGTAAAGGAGGACAAAAGCGGCAGTTGGTACTACCCAGAGTATTCCGTAGGTTGGTCTTCAAAGAGCTCCATGAAAACATAGGACACCTGGGAGTGGAAAGGACAACAAATTTGATCCGTGAACATTTCTTCTGGCCGTACATGCAGAGAGATATTGAGACGTACGTGACCAGGGAGTGTTGGTGTCTGAAAGATAAACGTCCCAACACATCAACCCGGGCACCTATGGGCAACATCCAAACTACATACCTGTTTGAGATGGTCTCAATAGACTTTCTACATCTCGAGATGTGCAAGGGTGGTTACGAATACATCTTGGTGGTGATGGACCATTTCACTCGATTTGCTCAAGCATATGCCACCACCAATAAATCGGGTCGAACAGCGGCAGAGAAGATCTTCAATGATTTTGTTTTGAGGTTTGGGTTCCTTACGAGGTTATACCACGACCAAGGAAGAGAATTTGAGAACCAGCTCTTTGACAAGCTAGGAAAGTACTGTAGAATTCAGAGATCCCACACAACGCCCTATCACCCAGAGGGTAATGGACAAGTGGAATGTTTTAACCGGACATTATTGTCGATGTTGCGCACTCTAGCAGCTGATGAGAAGAAAAACTGGAAGAGTTCTCTGTCAAAAGTGGTACATGCCTATAACTGTACAAAGAGCGATGCAACGGGTTACTCACCCTTTTTCATATTGTATGGATGATCGCCAAGACTGCCAATCGATATCATGTTCGAAACTCCGGTGTAAGAGACTTACTGAACATATCCGGAGTACGTTCGGAAATGGAAGGAACGGATGGCAGAGGCATACAACATAGCGTCCAAAGTGGTTACGCAAGGACAGAGCAGGAGTAAGGAGTACTATGATCAAAAATGTTATGGAGCACAATTGGCACCGGGAAGCCGAGTGCTAGTCAAGAACGTACGTGAGAAAGGTGGTCCAGAAAAACTTAGTTCGTACTGGGAAGACAAGGTGTATGTGGTCGTAAGGAGGAAAGCTGATGACAGCTCAGTGTATGAAATCCGATTGGAAACGGGAGAAAAGAAAAACAGAATAGTCCACTGGAATTTACTATTACCCTGTGATTATCTCCCACCACAACAAGACTTCCCAGAAGTAGACTGACATGGTCCGCGATCAACTAAGGGACCACCACAGACTGAAGCTCCGGAGGTGGATAGTGACCTTGAAAGTTTCGATGGAGAAGAACACACCGTTGTATTTCTCGGACCGGCAAGGAGAGGGATGTACCATCCTCAGGAAAGTGAATTAAGTCCTGAGGTTCCAGAGTTCGTTCCAAGGAGTACAGATGAAGTCCAATTCAGATCTGATGATCGAACACCGACCCCTGAAGAGAACGATCGACACTCATGAGGAGTGGAATTACCAGATCGTGCGGAAACAAGCGATTTAGGAGAAGTACAGGAACTTACATAGGCAGGTCCAAGAGCATCTGAGGAAGCATGGGAAAGGAGTGCGGAGGAAGAAATTCCTGTGACCTAAGAACCCCGGGTGTCTGAGGAACAACTCACAAGGAGGATGTCGACTCGAGAAGTGAGGAGGCCCGTGATGCTGACGTATGAGACACTTGATGAACCAAGTCAAGTGCCAAGGACTGTCAACTAGAAACAAGTATCTCTGGCTGCGGACCAGGTAAGCCCACTTGAGTGGTATTCACCACCGAGAAGCAGTATGGAAGATACTGTAGTAGTGGAAAGACTTGTTTTCATGCTTTGATTTTCCTTAAAAGACTTTGTAGAAACAAAGAACTGTTAAAGCCTAGTTAGAGAGAGCTGGTTGAAGACGTTTGAAAAGCTCCAGCTGAAGAGATGCTGATTGTTTTAATTGTATTAATTGTTTATTTCTTACAGGCATCCTACAAGAAAAAGGTCGTAAGAATAGGTTGTTATCAATGTTTATGAATGTTATACCAATTGGACAATGCCAATTTGTATATAAAGTTATTCAACTTTCACCACTGTCTCAGAATTGGTCAGATTGACCAATTAAGACTAATGTCGAGGACGACATTCAAAAAGGAGGGAAGAGTGTGACATGCAGAAGTAGTGCTGTTGCTTCAAAAGCATCCAGCAACTATTAGAAGTAACACAAGCACAGGAGACAGTAAGTGCTGTGCTCCAGAAGCATTCAGCAACTACAGGGGTTAACAGAGTCACAAGAGACAGGGAGTGTTTAGCAGTGCCCCAGGGGGATTGTGGGGAAGTTGTTTACTTTCTGGCTGGAGTGGAAGAGAAAGGTGGTGTGTAATCTGTATCTCACAGAAGGCAAGTAAATAGAATTCAGGTCATGAGGGAAGCTAAACACAGGTCAGATAGACGCCATGAACTAACAGTGCAGAGTATTATCGGGCAGAAAGATAAGACTGAAAGGAATCATGTCACAAGGATAGTGTCCCTCATCAAACCCTCCCCCCCTCCATCTCCATGCAGGATAAAGGATGCTGTGTACTTTTGAGTCCTTGTGAAGGAAAAGACTGTGGTTATGTATGCACAGAAGTGTGCTGCTAAGAGATCTAATCTGTGCTGAATTATGCTACTGAAGAGACTGATGATACTGTGCCTGCTTTATTAAATTGTACTGTAATGAAGATTGTTGTTGTAATATTCCTGAATTGTACTGGCCGTGCTTCAGATTAAATTCCACTGTTAAACTGTTGAAAAAGACTCTTGTCAGATGTGTCTGGTCAGCAACTGAATCTATCGTGTGTCTGAGAGAAGCTGCAGCCTCTGGTCGCCCAAAGTAACGATCTCCCCAGGATTCCAACAAATTCACGAAACCAGTCTCGCCCTATCTGAACCTAACGGCGTGTGTGTAACACAGAGACATAGGGCTTGTTAGTATCCCTCACTAACCCCTCTGCTGCGTATTTTGTAGATGGTTCCAGAGCTCGGGACAGTGAACAAGGACGGTTCATCACCGGGCATGCAGTAGTCCACAATGGTAAGGCAGTAAGGCATGAACCACTCTTCTCCAGCTGCTCTGCGCCAGAGGCTGAGCTGAAGGCGCTCGCTGCAAAGTGTAATCTGGGAAAATGTAAAGAGATTTATGTATTTTCAGACTTCAGATATGTTTTAAAGGGTCGCACATGATTTTGGCGCCATTTGGCGGAGTCGTAATTTTCTGACCTCTGCTAGCAATCCTATGAGGCAGTAGAGCAGCTACTCACAGCACTCACCCTTACCCGAAGGGCAGCTATTGGCGCACACACGGGAACAAACGCCCCTTGCTGTAGGGAATGCCTTGGCCGACCAGGCGGCTAAGGAAGCAGCACAACTACCTCTGACTGAAATACTGGCCATAGCAGACACGGCCCCGCTAGGGGACTCAGTGACCGAGAGTGCGGGAAGCTACCTTTTCACAGAGGAGACTGTCACTGCACCGGCCTCAGTGGCCGTTGATCGTGAACTGGTGCAGGTCTTCCAGACCCAGGCTCCCCCACACGAACAGAACGCATGGGCCAAAGAAGGGTGCTGTACGGTCAGAGTCAGTGGTATGGCAGGTAAACAGCAGGATTTGCCTCCCACGCTGCGTGTTCCCCATGATTGCTGCCCTAGCACATTCCTCCGGTGCACAACTCAAATGGTGTTATGTGTGCAGCGGTGCTACAAAACCGGTGCGCCCCAGGGTTTCCGAATGCGGCTACAAAGTGTGTCTCGTTTGTGCAAAATATAACCCTGGTAGATCTATTCGAAGGTCCCACAAAATGCACGCCAAAACCAGATTACCCGTTTCAGAGACTACAGGAGGACTACATACAGCTACCTAAGGTGGGTACTTATGAATAAGTCCTGGTATGCACCAATCTCTTCCCTTGGTTGCCTGAAGCTTGGGCCGTGACCAAAGTTAACACAAAAAAGAAAAAAGGAAAATTGATAAATGAGGTGGTTTGCAGATATGGGGTGGCCAAACTATAGAGAGTGACAGAGACACACTTCACTAGAGAACTGATGGAACAGATCATGGCCACTCTGGGGATCGAACAGGTTTTCCATGTTCCCTATCACTCACAAAGTAGTGGGAATGTGGAACACCTTAATAGTGCCCTGAAGATAAAAATCCAGAATTGCATGCAAGAAACACACTTGTCCTGGGTAGATTGCTTGCCCATTGCATTATATTCAGTGAGGACCGCCCCAAGGTATAGACAGAAGCTGTCTCCGATGAAATACTGTTTGGTGGCGTCCCTAAGACGGTTGTATTTCCCGCAGCAACTGCAGCCTCCTATGGTTTCCTCACTGAATATGTCTTGGAGTTGCACAAATATCTGACTGTTACTTTTAACCGTGTTCTTTCCTCCAGACCCCAACTGTATAAGCGGCACACACACATTGGTACCAGGAGACTGGGTCGTGGTCAAGAGACATATGAAGAGACCAGTGGACCCAGATACAGTGAGTCGTTTTAAGTACTGACCACTGCTATTTCTGTCAAGCTCCAAGGCAAAGATCAACACCAGCAACTGGAAAAGGTCCTGATTCCCGGCCGCAGAGCTGACCCTGCCCCTTTCGACCATTCTGATGGCAATTGCATCCCTAACCCTAACTCTCAATGACGTACTAGGAGAGGACTGGGACAACAAACTGATAAGTATCACCAAGTCCTGCTGCGAGACATAGTTTCTAAAGACTGTCCTAAGAACTGCTGGATATGCACCCACAGCCCAATATCCTCTGATACTATGCCATATCTCGCAGTGCCCCTAACCCCATATGAGGCTTTCAACTATAGCTGTTTCTACAAAGAGACATTTGATACTGCCCGTTACAACGGAGGAAACCTCTGATGCAAGGACTTTTGACTTATATACGTTGTCTTGGGAGACTCACTGACATCATACCCTGCATATTGCCAAGGATTTATATCTAGTATGTGGTCACCAAGCCTCTAAATGGCTTCTCCCAGGTGCAGAAGGAACCTGCACCTTAGCACGCCTTACGCCTGCAATCTTCAGACTTCTGCATGGTGACCTAGGTATAAATGCTGTCCACAAACATTCCCTATATACATGAGCTGCAGACAATTCAACCGAATGGTAGACCTCATATAGTGGAAATGGGGATAGGGAATAAAAGTATATTCATTTACCCTTTCTTTACATGAATGTTGGTATTACTAGTGTATGTAACTGCTAGAACTGGTGTATTTGTTATGATGAGATTTGCGGACAAGGTAACTGTCAGTGAATGGGATTTGTCCCCTCCAGGCTCCCATAGCATCGGGAAGTAGCTGAGGGATAAATTGTCTGTAAATCATAAAAAGGGAGGAATTGTTGTGGTAAATATTTATACTTTGCGTTGATTATTATTTTAGACAATTAAATCTACCTATATATCTAAATAACTTAATATTCTTAATATTAGCTTTATAAGTTTTACTCATAAAAGCGATAACTCAGGGTGTAGATGTTAGAACCCTCCTGTTTGTTTTTTCCATCTTGTGTTTTGCAGTCACGTGACCATCTGCCTTTATATTCCAGCTCCGCCCTTTTTGCTGTGCTGGACTTCAGTGTTTGACTGTTTCTCTAGCCAGGTACTTCGGTGCCTTTCTCTGTCAGTTCGCTTGGTCCTTCTGGGACCTTTAGTACCTTTTTGTCAGTTTGTCTTTTGTGTTCTGCAACAACTTCTCTGTTTAGGAGGTGTCCCATTTTTGTCCCAGTACTTAGTTCTTTTAAGGACCCCTCCCCTAATGCTATAGGTCTTCGATCAGACTAGCCGAGGACTAAGGCGGGTCTGTTCGCTAAGAACAGGCAGCCCGCTACATCGTAGGCATTCAGCTTAGTCTTACTGTAGGGACAGCTTTCCCCTATCTTTCCTTAGTTCATGTTGCAGATCATAACAGTAAGTCCAGCCCAAAAAACTAAAAGGAAAGAAATTTGGGGATCAGTATGGTTTCCGTCCAGGATTTGGCTCAACGCTTGCTGGGATTGTCTCTGGAGGTGACCGAGCTACAGCAACACGTGAGTAGCTGTCCTGGAGCGCATTTTGTGGAACCGAAGGTAGGCCTGCCTGATGTTTTTTTATGGTAAACAGCAAGATTTTTTTTTTCCTTTAAAAATACTGGTTATCTTTTTGTTTGAGACCAAGGTCCTCTGGGAATGAATCACAGCGCATTGGTTTTATTATGTCACTTGGGGGGGTGGGCCTTTTCTCTTCAACCTAATGATCCATGTTTAAGGTCTGTTGAAAATGTTTTTTCTGCTATGGGTCTTTTATATGACGATCCTGATAGAATCTCATCTGCTGAAGCAGAACTCAGGCGTTTGAATCAGGGGTCAGGTGATGTTGAAAATTATTGCACACACTTCAGGAGATGGGCTTTAGAAGTCAGATGGAATGATCCTGCGCTGAAATGTTTATTTCTTGCTGGTCTGAGTGAAAGGGTTAAGGATCTGCTAATTGCATTCCCTGCACCTGAGACTCTGCAGGATGCCATGCAATTAGCTGTTCGTGTGGAGAGGAGACTGAAGTCCAGGGTTAATGAGGTAAAAACTCCTGTAACGTCAGGTCCTAGTCCCCAGAAAATCTACTCTGACGGCGGAGAACCGATGTAGGTTACGGCGATGTCACTCCGCTCTCAGGAAAGAGACCGGAGGTTCGCGGAGGGATTGTGTCTTTATTGTGATAAAGCTGACCATCTGATTAAGGATTATAAGCTTTGTTTAAGTGAAGAAAAAAAAAAGGTCAGTTACACCCGTATTGCTTGTTTACGCTCCGCAGGAGTATTTCTTTCAGGGAGTACTACTTTGCAGGAAAATTTGATTGAATTTCAGGTATTTGTGGAATGTGGTTCAACACTTAATGTGATTGATAAAGGGTTTTTGGAAAACCTTAAATTGGAATCCAAACCTTTGTCATCACCTATTTCTGTGATTGCAATTGATAACACTCCCTTGAAATGTATTACTCACAAGGTTGCTGCATTTCCCCTCACTATCAATGGAGTTCACCAAGAAAATTTGGACTTGGTTGTATTAGATAATTTACCCTCTCCGGTCGTTTTAGCTTTGCCTTGGTTAAAACTACACAATCCTTTACTGGACTGGTCTACTAATGTTATTAAGTCTTGGGAGTCCGAAGTACTATGATAGATGTTGTAATGGTCGCATTGCGGCTGTGGAAAAAGGGGAATTACCTGTACCTATTCAGGATTTTTGGAGGGTGTTTTCAGAGGAGGAGTCGCAAGTTTTACCTCCCCATAGGGATTATGATTGCGCCATTGAGTTTGTTCCTGGAGCTACTCTTCCCAAGAGTCGCTTATTTAATCTGTCTATTCCTGAAAGAAAGGCCTTGGAGGAGTACATAGACTAGCCTGGCTGCTGGTCACATTAGACCTTCTAAGTCGCCTCTGGCAGTTGGATTTTTCTTTGTTAAAAAAAAGGACGGGAGTTTACGTCCATGTCTGGATTTTCGTGAAATTAATAAGATTACCGTACGCAATTCCTACCCATTGTCGTTAATTCCTGACTTGTTTAACCAGTTGGTGGGGGCCAAGTGGTTCTCTAAAATTGATCTCCGGGGGGCATACAATTTGTTACGAGTGAAGGAGGGTGATGAATGGAAAACTGCTTTTAACACTCCGGTAGGTCATTTTGAGAATCTGGTGATGCCTTTTGATCTTACCAATGCACCTTCATTTTTTCAGAACCTTATTAATGACATCCTGAGACCTTTGATTGGTAACAATGTGGTTGTGTATTTGGATGACATTTTGATTTATTCACCAGATCTAGAGTCCCATTGGCAGAGTGTACGTGAAGTTTTGCAGTTGTTGAGTGATAATTCACTCTTTGCTAAGCTGGAGAAATGTGAGTTCGCTGTGCAGAGAATTAGTTTTTTGGGCTACATTGTCTCCAGCGAGGGCTTTGAGATGGACCCGGTGAAGGTTCAGGCTGTGCAGGAATGGCCTAGGCCTATTGGTTTGAAATCTATTCAGAGATTTTTGGGTTTTGCCAATTATTACAGGAAATTCATTAAGAATTTTTCTATAATTGTTAAGCCTCTGACCGATCTCACCAGGAAAGATGCGAATACGGTCCAGTGGACTACTGAGGCCATTGAAGCGTTTGAGTATGTCAAAGAGAGGTTCAGTTCTGCCCCTATCCTTATGCAGCCTGATGAGACCAAGCCTTTTTTGGTCGAGGTCGATGCTTCATCCGTGGGGGTCGGAGCAGTTTTGTCTCAGGAGAACAAGGATGGAGTACATCCATGTGCCTTCTTTTCGAAAAAATTTTCGGAAACTGAACTGAATTATGAGTTGCTGGCTATTAAACTCGCGTTTGAACATTGGCGTCATTTTTTGGAAGGCGCTATTCAGGTTTTCACAGTTCATAAGAATTTGATCTATCTGGATGCTGCCAAGCGCTTGAATGCCCGTCAAGCTAGGTGGGCTTTTTTTTTTTCTCTGTTTCATTTTTCTGTTTCCTATATCCCTGGTACTAAGAATGTTAAAGCCGATGCTTTATCTCGCAGTTTTTCTCCTATGGTTGGTGCCGAGGAGCAGGAGAGCATTTTACAGAAAGGAGTTGTGGTGGCGGCATTGGACTCCGTTTTGGAGAATGGGATTCTGAAAGCTCAAGATGATGCTCCATCTAACACTCCCCATGGGAGATTGTTCGTGCCTAAAGCCTTTAGAAGAGATTTGTTTGTGGAGTGTTATGAGTCTCGGTTGGCAGGTCATCCAGGAATTTCGGAGACTAAGAGACTTATCAGTCACAGTTTTTGGTGGCCTGGATGGCAGAAGGAAGTCATCAAGTGGGTGCGTCAATGAACTGTGTGTGCTAGGTCAAAGGCTTCACATACCCCTGCTGCGGGGTTGCTTTGCCCTCTGGAGGTTCCTAGTGCGCCTTGGACGCATCTCACAATCGATTTCATTACTGATCTTCCTGTGTCTGAGGGTTTTACTGTCATCTGGGTGGTCGTGGACCATTTTAGTAAGATGTGTCATTTGGTTCCATTCATTAAGTTGCCCTGCGCCAAGACACTAGCTAAGGCGTTTGTTAAGGAGATTGTCAAGCTCCATGGCGTTCCCACGGATATTGTTTCTGATAGAGGGCCTCAGTTTGTGGCTCGCTTTTGGCGTGCTTTTTGTGACAGGTTGGGAGTCCATTTGTCATTTTCATCTGGGTATCATCCTGAGTCTAATGGACAGACTGAAAGAAAGAACCAGAATGTTGAACAGTTTTTGCGTTGTTTTGTGGCGGACAATCAATAGGCGTGGTCTGAGTTTCTGCCTCTCGCAGAATTTGCTCTTAACAATCATACATCCTCCTCTGCTGGGTGTTCTCCTTTTTTTTGTTGTACTGGGAGACATCCGTCTTTTGGTTCGTTCTCCAAATTGGGGTCGGCGGTGCCGGAGGGGGAGAATTTTTCTGGTGATTTGGAGAGAGTTTGGACTAATGTACATTGCAACCTTCAAGAGGCTAACAAGAAGTCCAAGAAGTATTTTGACAGGAAACGTAAGGAGGTTTTGTTTACTGTGGGTGACATGGTTTGGTTGTCCTCAAAGAACCTGCGGTTGAGGATTCCCTCTAAAAAATTGGGTCCTAAGTTTGAGGGGCCATTTAAAGTGCTTCAGGTTGTTAACCCGTCTGCTGTTAGGTTGGATATCCCTACTTCCTGGAAGATTAATCCTGTGTTTCATGTTTCCTTGTTGAAAAAGGCTGATGTATCAGATAGGGATGCCACTGTCACAGTTCCACCTGTGGTGGAAGACGGTGAATATGAAATTTCTCATATCTTGAATTCTAGATGGCATAGAGGGAGATTGCAGTATCTTGTCTCATGGAAAGGTTTCGGTCCCGAGGATAACTTCTGGGTAAGGGCGGATGATGTCTCTGCCCCTAGGCTAGTCAGAGCTTTCCACAAGAGGTTTCCGGATAGGCCTGTACCTGGAGGATCCGGAGGATTCTCATAAAATAGGGGGTACTGTTAGAACCCTCCTGTTTGTTTTTTCCATCTTGTGTTTTGCAGTGACATGACCATCTGCCTTTATATTCCAGCTCCGCCCTTTTGGCTGTGCTGGACTTCAGTGTTTGACTGTTTCTCTAGCCAGGTACTTCGGTGCCTTTCTCTGTCAGTTCGCTTGGTCCTTCTGGGACCTTTAGTACCTTTTTGTCAGTTTGTCTTTTGTGTTCTGCAACAACTTCTCTGTTTAGGAGGTGTCCAATTTTTTTCCCAGTACTTAGTTCTTTTAGGGACCCCTCCCCTAATGCTATAGGTCTTCGATCAGACTAGCCGAGGACTAAGGCGGGTCTGTTCGCTAGGAACAGGCAGCCCGCTACATCGTAGGGATTCAGCTTAGTCTTACTGTAGGGACAGCTTTCCCCTATCTTTCCTTAGCTCATGTTGCAGATCATAACACTAGAGCTGTGTTTCTGTTACACTTTCCTCTGTTTTTTTTTAAGTATATTTAATTGGATAGAGCTAATTTTAGTTTCAATGAGAACTGCAGATGTTTCCATAATTTACGATTTTGTTATTTCCAATTAAAATGCTTTCTTTCCCCAATTAAAATATCTGCAGCATTAGGTGATGTAAAGCCTGTAAAGACATTCCCCTTTTCATATCTCTGTTGTAATAAATATATGTGACTGGGCTTCTGAGACTCAGACAAGAATTGTGCACTCAGACACTGGCTGTGAGTTATTCTCTTATCTCCGATGCTTCGTATTGATTCTATTTCTCTAATTTGAACCAAAAATGGCAGACAGATTTAGAGAGAATTTGTTATCTCAATCCAAATTAGCTCTTCTTGGAAGGGCTCCCACGACATTACATACAAGCAGCATACAAGATGCACACAAGATACATATAAGAGGCACAGAATCTGCCTACAATTCACATATAAGCTGCATACAAGCTGTATACAGGATACACAAGAGCTGTATACAGGATACATACAAGCTGTATACAGGATACACACAAGACACATACAAGCTGCATACAGGATACATACAAGCTGCATACAGGATACATACAAGCTGTATACAGGATACACACAAGCTGTATACAGGATACATACAAGACACATACAAGCTGTATACAGGATACACACAAGCTGTATACAGGATACATACAAGCTATATACAGGATACACACAAGCTGTATACAGGATACATACAAGCTATATACAGGATATATACAAGCTGTATACAGCATAAACACAAGCTGTATACAGGATACACACAAGCTGTATACAGGATACACACAAGCTGTATACAGGATACACACAAGCTGTATACAGGATACATACAAGCTGTATACAGGATACATACAAGCTGTATACAGGATACACACAAGCTGTATACAGGATACATACAAGACACACACAAGCTGTATACAGGATACACACAAGCTGTATACAGGATACATACAAGACACATACAAGCTGCATACAGGATACATACAAGCTGTATACAGGATACATACAAGCTGTATACAGGATACACACAAGCTGTATACAGGATACACACAAGCTGTACACAGGATACATACAAGCTGTATACAGGATACACACAAGCTGTATACAGGATACACACAAGCTGTATACAACATACATACAAGCTGTATACAGGATACATACAAGCTGTATACAAGATACACACAAGCTGTATACAGGATACACAGAATCTGTATACATGATACACACAAGCTGTATACAGGATACATACAAGCTGTATACAGGATACATACAAGCTGTATACAGGATATACACAAGCTGTATACAGGATACATACAAGACACATACAAGCTGTATACAGGATACATAAAAGACACATACAAGCTGTATACAGGATACATACAAGCTGTATACAGGATACACACAAGCTGTATACAGGATACACACAAGCTATATACAGGATACATACAAGCTGTATACAGGATATACACAAGCTGTATACAGGATACACACAAGCTGTATACAGGATACATACAAGCGGTATACAGGATACACACAAGCTGTATACAGGATACATACAAGCTGTATACAGGATATACACAAGCTGTATACAGGATACACACAAGCTGTATACAGGATACATACAAGCTGTATACAGGATACACACAAGCTGTATACAGGATACATACAAGCTGTATACAGGATACACACAAGCTGTATACAGGATACATACATGCTGTATACAGGATACAAACAAGCTGTATACAGGATATATATAAGCTGTATACAAGCAGAGCTGAAGTGCAGGTTTATGTGGATTTTGCTGCAGTGAGTTTAGCTGGAAGAGCCCAGTATAATCCTCAGTGTCTCCGGCCTCAGGTCTATGTTCACACCACGTTCCTTAGACTCTCTGACATGTTACCTGAATCTTCTTTTGGGTGTTTTTCGGTCGTCTCCTGAGCATTTTCCCTTTAGTGTTTTTCCAGCACTTTTTTTTATAGTTTTTGGCTATGCGCCCACGATGCAGAAATGCTCCGGATTTTTTCCTGAGCGTTTCTGCATCTCCTTGGCAGAAAAACCGCATGCGGATTGTACATGCGGATTGTACATGCATTTTCCTGCCAGGGAGATGCGGATGTGAAACGTTCTTCACATGCATTTCCGCATGCGGGTTGACAAGCGCTTTCCAAGCGATTTTAGCATCACTTAGAAAGTGCTTGACAACTTGGTCACACTATATAAATCCATGCAACCGGCATGGATTTATATAGTGTGACCCTAAAGAATGGTAAAAAATAAATATTATACTTACCTTCTGATGGCCCCCGGTGTCCTAGTCCTGGCTTGCCGGCAGCTTGCGGTGGACTAAAAGGACCTGCCATGACGTCATTTAGTCATGTGACGGGTCACGCGACCGCCGACGTCAGAGGTTGAGTGACCCGTCACATGACTAAATGATGTCACCGCAGGTCCTTTTAGTCCACCACAAGCTGCTGGCAAGCCAGGACAAGGACACCGGGGGGCCATCAGAAGGTAAGTATAATGTATATTTTTGATTTTATTCTTTTTTTTACAGGTACTATGGTACCCGGGTCCGGAGGAGAGTCTCCTCTTCTCCAAACCCTGGTACCATCCGCGCATTGAACCGCATGATATACGCATGTGCAGATGCAGTGATGCGGATTCCATGCAAGTCAATGGCGGCGAAAACGCCTCGATTCCGCAAAATAATTGGTTGTGCTGCGGATTTTTCCGCAATGATAATCCACAGCGGAAATTTCCACAACATGTGCACAGCACATGCGGATCATCATTGGGGAACATGGCAGACCTTCTACCAAGCGTTTTTTTTAAGCGTTTCTGCAGCGGAATTGCCGCTGTGGAAATGCTTAAAAAACGCATAGTGGTCACACAGCCTTTCTCACGGTTTTTGCGGCGTTTTCTTTATTGTGGTTTTTCGGTCTCGTTCCACTAAATAATGAAGAGACACTTGTGGTTTATTAACAATGGGAAAAGCCCAGACCCCCCCAACATCTTCTGCTCCTTCTCCTGCCTTGTCCCGTATAGGCCGGAGCGGAGGACAGAGGAGCGGAGGACAGAGCGGAGGACGGAGGAGCAGAGGACAGAGCGGAGGACGGAGAGGAGGACAGAGGAGCAGAGGACGGAGCAGAGGACAGAGCGGAGGACAGAGGAGCGGAGGACAGAGCGGAGGACGGAGGAGCGGAGGACAGAGCGGAGGACGGAGAGGAGGACAGAGGAGCAGAGGACGGAGCAGAGGACAGAGCGGAGGACAGAGGAGCGGAGGACAGAGCGGAGGACGGAGGACATAGCGGAGGACGAGCAGAGGACGGAGCAGAGGACGGAGCGGAGGACAGAGGAGCAGAGGATGGAGCGGAGGACGGAGGACAGAGCGGAGGACGAGCAGAGGACGGAGCAGAGGACGGAGCAGAGGACGGAGCAGAGGACGGAGCGGAGGACAGAGGAGCAGAGGACGGAGCGGAGGACAGAGGAGCGGAGGACAGAGCAGAGGGCAGAGCGGAGGACGAGCAGAGGACGGAGGGGAGGCTGGAGCGGAGGACAGAGGAGCGGAGGACGGAGCGGAGGACGGAGCGAAGGACAGAGGAGCGGAGGACGGAGCAGAGGACAGAGCGGAGGACAGAGGAGCGGAGGACAGAGGAGCGGAGGACAGAGCCGCGGACAGAGCGGAGGACGGAGCAGAGGACGAGCAGAGGACGGAGCAGAGGACGGAGGGGAGGCTGGAGCGGAGGACAGACGAAACGAGGACGGAGCGGAGGGGAGGATGGAGCGGGGGATAGAGGAGCTGAGGACGGAGAGGAGTGAGGACGAAACGGAGGACGGAGCGGAGGACAGAGGAGCGGAGGACAGAGGAGCGGAGCACAGAGCGGAGGACGAGCGGAGGACGGAGAGGAGCAGAGGACGGAGCGGAGGACGGAGCGGAGCTGAGGACGAGCAGAGGACGGAGGGGAGGACGGAGCGGAGGAGAGAGGAGCGGAGGACGGAGCGGAGGGGAGGACGGAGCGGAGGATAGAGGAGCTGAGGACGGAGCGGAGGAGAGGACGAAACGGAGGACGGAGCTGAGGACGGAGCGGAGGGGAGGACGAAACAGAGGACAGAGCTGAGGACGGAGAGGAGGGGAGGACGAAACAGAGGACGGAACTGAGTACGGAGAGGAGGGGAGGACGGAGCTGAGGACGGAGCGGAGGGGAGGACGAAACAGAGGACGGAGCTGAGGACGGAGAGGAGGGGAGGACGGAGCGGAGGACGGAGCGGACACTTCTCTGCGGTTTGATAAGAGACGTGTCTGAGCCACCATGGGCCCCGCGAGGGAGTACAGAGACGCCGTCTATTCCTGGCAGCGGCCTCCGGCTTCCTCAGGGGCTTTCTGTGGCGGAATAAGCCTGTGAGAGGCGCAGTGTGAACACAGCCTTACTGGCAGACACTGCGAGACTCTGTGCTGGACCCCACAATGTAACACGGGTATCCCCAGCTGAGAATAACAAGAGCCCAGCAGGGACACAGGAAACCCCGTGCTTTTATGTATCTTGGAGCCTACAGATTTACGTTACATAAGATAAAACAGATGAGACCCACCAGGGATGAAATCCTATGACCCCCCGACCCCCTATAAAGCGCAGCCAAGCTCCTCCCCTGTACAGTGATAACAGGACTATTATAGCGCTATTACAGGCGAGTAGGTAACGTGTCTCCAGCCAATAAGAGCGGCCCGTCCATTATCCAATCAGATTACAGAGGTGCCGGGGCAGCGACCAATCAGGACGCGCTGATGACAGCCGCGTTCTGTATCGGCGGTTCCGGCTTCCCGGCCATGCTCTTTATCGGTGCCCGGTCCGCTCTCAGGAGCGGCTGTCAGGCTGTGTCTAGTAACCGTCTGTGAATACGTTCCCGGCTTCCCTGCCTGTTACGCTGCTGGTGGAGGGCGGTTTGTGGTATGGCGTCTTATTACCTCCGTTACATGACAAGCACTGGCTTGTCGGCTGCTGTTTAACTACAACTCCCAGCATGCCCGCCTATGTCCTGATGGTGCTGGGAGCTGTAATGTCGCGATGTTGGCGCTCCTGTGGCTTACTCTAGTCTTGCATTGCTGCTAGACACCAGTAGGGGGAGCCCTGTGCATAGGATTTCATATATGGGCTCTATAACCCAAGTCTGTTCCCTAGGCTCCCTCTGGTGGTGGATGCAGGTATAGCATGGGGCTGAATGATGAGCTGCTCTTCGCCCGGCTTCTGTAGTTAGAGGGGAAACCTCCCTACTAATTCTCTGGGGTTTCCTCTTCTCCTTGTCTCTACAGTCTGTGGTAGTGCAGATGAATCATGTACTGCTAAATACATGGACCTGATGCATGAAGACTAGTGATGAGCGAGCATGCTCGGTGGTGCTCGCTGAGTATTTCCGGGGTTGCTCGGCGGGAGCTCGAGTCCCCTCCCTGCATGTTTGTTGCTCTTTACCGAGCTAATGAACATGCAGGGATTGCCTGCCACTCATTGTAATGCCGCAGCCATGTTGGTTGTGGCATTACAGTGATTGGCTGGCCGCACAGAGTCATCAGGTCTATATCAGACCTGGGGCCACTGCGCTCGTCAGTCACTCACATATCCATCTCAACAAACAGTCCTTCTGAAGACTAATCCATCTGCAGAGATACCAGTCAGGCAGGGTATATAGCAGACTGCAGTGCAAATAGCACAAGAGGCTCCATTCCAGTTCTGTCTGCTGCTGTTAGACAATTCTAGACATAGCCCCAGGTCTCAGGGGCCAGGAATAATTTTTTTTGGATCTTAATCCTCATTATTTGCTTAAAAAGCAAGTCAGAGAACACCATTTATCTGCGCCATTTGCTTGTTGGCACTGCAGAATACAGCCAGGTCCTTTTCATATTACAGCGCTAAAAATCCAGCTATTTAAAACTGTTTGTCCGTCACACGGATCACATATAATTGCTCTGAAAATATTGCCATTTCTGGCCTCCATTAATATTTTGTTGCAATTGACACCAGTTTGCTAAAATGGGCAAGGGAAGGGGCAACTGGATGTGATGGTGATGGTGCATGCAGAGGCCAAGGCCGTGGGCAAGCTGAAATTGTGCCGCAACAAACACCCACATCTTCTCGCTCCACCTTCCTCTCCCAATTAATAGGGGACTGCAGAACACCACTATTGAACGCAGAGCAGTGTGAAAAGGTCATTGGTTGGATAGCAGATAATGCTTCCAGTCACTTAGCCACCACCACCCTGTCTTCCAAACGGTCAAGTCTCAGCAGCCAGTGAGTCTGGACCGCATATTCCTCACCCTGAACCTCCTTCCTCCCACCATGCCGCGTGCCCGGAGACAACTGATCCCACACTTGGACACTCTGAAGAGTTGTTCACTTTTCAATTTATAGATTCGGGCCTCTCGCCCGGTCCACTTGAAGCGGGGCAAGAGGAGATCGCATGTAGCGATGCCCAAATATTTGAGCAGCCACGGTCACACGAAGGCGACGGTGGGAAACTGTCACAAGAGGTGGACGATGATGAGACACAATTGCCAGAAAGTCAGGAGAACCAGGGTGCAGAAGTGGAAGACGAGGTGGTGGATGATATAGTACCTGACCCAACCTGGCAGGAGGAGAGGCAGAGAGAAGAGAGCAGCACACGGGGAGGGAGGCAGAACACCCCAACAGGCAAGAAAAAGCAGTGTGGTGGCCGCAGACAAAAGGCAGGCAACCGTTCCTCGTAACACCAACACAAAGGAAGTTGCCAGTGCAACTGTTAGGTCTTCCCGAGTCTGGTTGTTTTTTAAAGACTCTGCTGATAACCCCAAAAAGGCCATTTGCACCACCTGCCAGGCCAGCATCAGCAGTGGTGACAAAACTAGCAGCCTGACCACCACCAGCATGATCAGGCACTTGGCAGCAAAGCACCCGACTTTGTGGGCCAAACCCCAGGGTCCAGGAACAGTGTCTGCAGGTGGCACCACTGCTTCTTCCGCTGTTGTGCATGCAAGCCAATCCCCTGTCCATAATGCATGCGAAGATGCCTCCTTCCCTGCACCAGTCGTTGCACACTCTATCAACTAGCAGCATCAGGAAGCACGTCCTTATCCCAGCGCAGCGTCCAGTTGTCCATACCCCAGACCTTGGAACGCAAGCGCAAATACGCAGCCAACGCCCCACAGGCCACACTACTAAATTCCCACATTTCACGACTGCTTACACTTGAAATGTTGCCTTTTAGGCTCATGGAGGTGGAAGCATTCCGCAACCTGATGGCGGCCGCCATCCCTCGGTACTCGGTCCCCTGCACCCACTATTTCTCCCCGTGTGCCGCATTACACAAGCACGTGTCCCAAAACATTAGCCGTGCCTTCAACAACGCAGTTACTGGGAAAGTCCACCTAACCACGGACACGTGGACAAGTGCTTGTGGGCAGGGACGGTACATCTCAATCACGGCACACTGGGTTAAGGATTGCGGACCCTAGGTCAATCAGGGTTGCCCCCACAGTCTACAGCTCCTGCACCTCAGCCTCCTCCATCTCCGAAATGACCACATCAGTCACAAGCTGGAAGCACTGCCTCAGCCAAGCGGCAACAGGCTGTGCTGAAGCTAATATGCTTATGTGACAAAGCGCACAATGCTGAAGAGTTGTGAACAGCTCTGAAAGAGCAGGCAGATCTGTGGCTCACACCGCCGAACCTAAAGCCAGGCATGGTCGTGTGTGACAATGGCCGGAACATGGTGGTGGCTCTGAGGCGAGGCGAGCTCACATATGTACCATTCCTGGCCCCTGTGCTTAACCTCGTGGTTCAGCGGTTTCTCAAATCCTACCCGGAGCTGCCGGATCTGCTTGTTAAAGTATGCCGCCTGTGTGCCCATTTTAGAAAATCGCCTACAGCTTCCGCCACCCTTGTGTTTCAGCAGCATTTGCAGCTTCCGGCTCAGACTGGTATGTGATGTCCCCATGTGTTGGAACTCTACACTGCAGATGTTGGGAAGGATTTGTGAGCAGAAGAGAGCAGTTGTTGACTACCAGCATCAACAAAGCCGTCGGTATTCAGTTCAGACTCCACACATAAGACCTCAGGAGTGGACATGGATGTCAGACATATCCTCCAAAACTTTGAGGACTCAACCAAGATGGTGAGTGGCGATGATGTCATAATTAGCGTCACCATCCCGCTTCTCTGTCTTCTGAAACGCTCTCTGCTCACAATAAAAGAGGGTGCATTGCAGGCGGAGCACGATGAGATGGAGCAAGGAACCATACAGGGTGATTACACACAGCCCAGCCTCATCTCATCCCAACTTGGATTGGGTGACAATGAGGAGGAGGAATGACAGGAGCTAGGTTCATGCGCTATAGATGGTACTACCTGCACCACTGTCATACCGTCTGTTCAGCGTGGATGACCTGAGGACAGAGAGGAGAAGGAGGAGAGCATGGTCAGTCCTCTTGGTGAGGACACGGAAGTCTTGCCTGTTAGCAGTCTGGCACGCATGGCTGAGTTTGTTACGCTGCCTTTCCCATGACCCTCGCGTTCTCAAAATTTCTGGTTCTGGGAGAATTTTCTCAGCCCCTCCCATCGCACAGGTCCTGAGGCTCGGGGTAATCTCAAAAGGACTGCAAAGTTTGGGAAGATGCTGAGGGAGTACCTTGCCGACCGTACCAACATCCTCTGTAATTCCTGTGTGCCTTATAATTATTGGGTATCCAAGCTGGATACGTGGAGTGAACTGGCTCTCTACGCCTCGGAGGTCCTGACCTGCCCTGCCGCTAGCATTTTGTCAGAGCGGTTTTTTAGTGTCGCTGGTGGAATTATAACTGATAAGCGCATCCGCCTGTCAACTGAAAATGCTGACAGGCTGACTGTTATAAAAATGAACAAGGACTGGATTGGGCCAGACTTCTCAACACCACCGAATGATAGCAGTGTAACATAAACTGAAAGCCAGTGTCTTTTCTTGGGAGGTGTATTCCCATGCACCTTTTCACACCCACACATGGGTATATGCTTCCTAATTTTGGCTATTTGCTCTTGTCCTCCTCCTTCTCCTCATCCTCCACCACCATATCACCAGCGTGACCGTGCTCCGTGATGCAACACCCACATAATTTTTTTAAAGGGTGTTTATGATGCCGTTAAATTTTTTTTTTTTTATGCTGTATGTTCATGTATACCCCCCCAGGGGTAAATGTTTGTCAGCCTATACACTTAGTGCATGGGCATTACAAGTATAGGAGACCCGCTCCTTTCTAATGGGAACCTTTTTTTTTTTAATGAGGCCCTCCTCCACGTCTCTTCCAAGGGGCATTGGAGTGCCTCCCAATTTTTGGCAGCCCAGCCACTCACTGCATACGCAATAACAGTATAGGAGACCCACTCTTTAGTAATGGGAACAACAAAGCCTAGCCAGCTGATGGCTCTCTAAGAATAGTAAAGGCCGCATGATGGCCCTAAAAATAGGTTTGCGGCTTTCAGAGTCCCTCCATCATAAATAAAACAGGATGTGTCTGATGTGTCCTACACCACATGGCCAGATAAGGTTGTAAAATGTTAAAATGACATTTCCCGGTGAATGCATTTGTCACGGGTGAAAGCAATGCAAAAACGCTAAGTTTGAACATAGCCCAAGGTGTGGAGGAGTATTTTTGTTTTTGGTTATTTATTTTGCCTTATATACAAGTCATTACCCTGGAAAGGATGTTCCTTAACATATTTCCCAGGAAAATCCATTATGGTTTCGTTTTTGTATGTTTTATTGTGAGTCCGTAAAAGTGGCGTAATACCTCTGACAACATTGTTGACAGCAGTGACCTGGGAGTCAGAGATGCTTCCAGGGGTCTTCCCCATGTTGTTCCCATGTCATTTGAGCACATTTCCCATTGATTTGGGCAATTTTTAGGCCCTCTGCAGACCGCCAGGGGGAGCCACCTGAAAAAACCTCAAGTTTCCCATAGACTTACTTTGGGCTCGTTGCTCGGGTCGAGCACCCGAGTATTCCAATGTGCTCGACCCGAGCATTTTAGTGCTCGCCCATCACTAATGAAGACCAGTGTTGTTGGTGCTGGTCTTGATGAGCGGCTGTCCTGGAGTCCTAGCTCGTCAGGCAAACCTCTTCATGAGTCAGGAGTGTCGGATGATGTTGTACACCTGTGCCCATAATCCTAATCCACCCCATGTTGGCGTAATACTTGTAGTGAACGTCTCTGCTTGTCTGTACGATGAGCAGCGGCCACCATGCCCCTGCGCCACCTCTGCCCATTTTGTTGACCCTGGGAGAAACTGACATGATGGCTCAACTGAGTTGGGCTTAAACTTTGCAGCTTTTGTCAGATTTCTGGTGAAAGCTTTGCTGCATCAGCCCGTACCATTTACATCTGTGGGATTCCAGCTGTTAAAGGGAACCTGTCACCAGTGTGAGTCTATGAACAAATGCCACCACCTTTACTGCTCCTGTGCTGCATCCCACAAACATGTCAGCTCCTGACTCCCCCTATATACCCCAAATAATACCACTTGATCTGCTCTGTATGTAAATGAGGGTGGTCCGGTCTGATGGGTGTCCTCGCTGCGGTGTCTGTCCCTCTCTCCGCTCCTAAACGCATCCTCCTCCTATGATAGATGTGACGTGTCATCCACATAGTGAACCGAGAGCTCGCGCCTGTGCAATAGCTTCACGGCACCGCACTGGCGCACTCTGCTCTGCCCTACTGTGAGCAGCGCATACAACAGCACCGCGCATAGCTTTGTTTCATGTGAGCAGCGAGCTGATATCGCTGGCCTGTGCAGTAGCTTATTCCGATGCTGCTAGGCGCACTGCTGATTAGGAGCAGAGAGGGACAGAGGCCGCAGCGAGGACGATCATAAGACTGGACCACCCTCATTTACATAGTGTGGGAGCAGATCAAATGCTATTATTTGGGGTACACAGGGGTAGTCAGGAGCTGATGGACACGTTTGTGGGATGCAGTAAAAGTGGTGGCATTTGTTCATGGGCTCAATCTGGTGACAGGTTCTCTTTAAAGCCCTCCTTGATAACTGCACCCTTAAAAGGAATCTCAGCAGGTTTTTGCTACCCCATCGGAGAGTGACATAATTCAGGTGCAGAGACCCTGATTCCAGTGATGTCACTTGCTGCGATTTTGATTAAAAAATTCTACCTGCGGCATTTCTCTGACTGCTGAGCTCTGTATAACACCGCTGGTTGGCAGATTTCAGAGTATGCAGTGTACACAGAAATCTTATAATCGGTGGTGGGGTTGGACTACCTGGTGCAGATTTATATATCTAAATAATCTCCTGCTGATAAAACTGACTTTATAACTACAGCAAGCAGCCCAGTAAGTGACACATTGCTGGAATCCTGCTCTGTTTGTACATTATGCTGCTCTTAGATTAGGTGGTAAAAGCCTGGTGACAGATTCCTTTACTTCATTGCAGTAATGGATGTGGGGCCATTGAGGAGTCTGGTGACTGAAGACTCTTGTATCTGGTACAGTGGTCTGGTGATGTGTTTGGCAGGACGTCCCCTAGACAGTGACTTGGATTGGGAGTATCCACACAGCAATCATTTGGGCTGATAAGACTGGAGTTGTGCATGAGCCGATCTTACTGGAGGATGATCATTAAGAGGCGCACGTCGCTGAATGAAGCTTCTTCTGTGTCTTGCTGCCGTCACACTGTGCACATTTGCATTATGTAAAAAAGACTTCTTGTCTTATTCCTGTCTTATGCCTCTTCTGGAGTAAAAGCTCTGATCTGTCGCTCTTGTGCTGTGATGGTGTTTGCTGCTGTATCCTAAACCCATTCCCTGCGCTGTGCAGACACCAGGACTCTGCAGTCTCTGTGCTCCTCACCTGTGCTGGTTGTTGCCTTCCTAGGGCAATAACTTCTTACACTGCTGCGGCGCCTCCTATCCTGAGCTGTGCTGCAGCACTGTGCTGCCTTGCGGAGGAGCTGAGGCCACGCACTGCTCCTGGTCTGTGGGCCGCTGATCCGGGGATCACTTATTGTGGCATTTCTGGCCGCACCATGTTCATGAACTGTTCCACTTTGTGCTTTAGTTTTCTGTGCACACAGCCATGTAAGGGCTTGTTCTCATGAGTTGGGTAGTAATTTTGAATGACACCATTCATTTTTCCCCATAAATCGGGAATCTCCAGGTGCAGTGAAAAGGCAAGAAACACCCTCCCCCATGCACACAATTTAATCCAGGTTTGTGGTTTTTTTTTGTTTTTTTCTTTCTATTTTTGGCACTGATTGGCATCACTAAAGCTGACCTGAACAATCAGAGCTGGTTTCTACTTTCTACCCAGAAGGGTCACATTTTAATTGGTCTTTTATGGCTGTGCCAGAGCCTGTGATGGTTCCCCCATGCCTACCCGTTAGTACCCTACATTGCATTTCAGGGGGAACCGATGGGTGCTCTAAACTGTTGCCATCCGGATCATGATAAAGCTGCTGTCAAACAATGTCTACGGCATTTAGAGGGAACCTGTCACTAGGTTCATGTTGCCCAAACCACAGACAGCATGAAATGGAGCCAGATGTGTTTTATCCTGACACTTCAGAGAAAATGTAGTTTATGGACTATAGAAAGAGACCTGACTGGTCCCATGACAGATGTGGCAGGTCTCTCCTGATGTACAGACCTATCACATGGTGACTAGAAGTAGGCCCCGTTGTCAGACCAGTCACATCCACCACCTTGCTCCTTGTCAAATGGTTTTGAGCTGCTGCAGTGTAGACATGGCGGCTGATCAATGCTGCTCATAGCACTATGGATCTGTCAGGATCCTGTAATGGGTAATTGCTGCAGTGTAGACATGGCGGCTGATAAATGCTGCTCATAGCACTATGGATCTGTCAGGATCCTGTAATGGGTAATTGCTGCAGTGTAGACATGGCGGCTGATCAATGCTGCTCATAGCACTATGGATCTGTCAGGATCCTGTAATGGGTAATTGCTGCAGTGTAGACATGGCTGCTGATCAGTGCTGCTCATAGCACTATGGATCTGTCAGGATCCTGTAATGGGTAATTGCTGCAGTGTAGACATGGCGGCTGATAAATGCTGCTCATAGCACTATGGATCTGTCAGGATCCTGTAATGGGTAATTGCTGCAGTGTAGACATGGCTGCTGATCAGTGCTGCTCATAGCACTATGGATCTGTCAGGATCCTGTAATGGGTAATTGCTGCAGTGTAGACATGGCTGCTGATCAGTGCTGCTCATAGCACTATGGATCTGTCAGGATCCTGTAATGGGTAATTGCTGCAGTGTAGACATGGCTGCTGATCAGTGCTGCTCATAGCACTATGGATCTGTCAGGATCCTGTAATGGGTAATTGCTGCAGTGTAGACATGGCTGCTGATCAGTGCTGCTCATAGCACTATGGATCTGTCAGGACCCTGTAATGGGTAATTGCTGCAGTGTAGACATGGCGGCTGATCAGTGCTGCTCATAGCTCTATGGATGTCAGGACCCTGTAATCGGTAATTGCTGCAGTGTAGACATGGCGGCTGATCAGTGCTGCTCACAGCACTATGGATGTCAGGACCCTGTAATGGGTAATTGTCACGGGTGTGTCGCCACGAAGATCGTCACGATTACACAGCCTGACTTCTCGCAGCTGAGTTTTTGGTGCTTTGTGTTTTTCGGCAGTGAGGGAGTTAACTCTCTCTCTCTCTGTGCTAGACGAGGTCCAGCCTCGCCCAGCTGCAATCAATGCTGCTGTAGTGGGACTCCTTCAAATGCCTGTGTGTGAAAGCATTTCATGCAGACTAACAGAGCGGATTGTGGTATTTGGAGTTTAAGAGCTAAGTGTATTTGGAGCGTTTTTTCCGTTCCTCGCTTTATCATTTATCTCTTTCCCGTTGGTGTTCCCTCTGTTGTAGTTGTGTAGTTTTTGTATGCAAGGTGGTTTTGGTTTTACCCTTGTACTGTCTCGTTCGTCTAAGTACTGAGTGTGGGCATATTATTACCTGTCCCCTTTTGTTGTGATCATGGGTCCTTCTCAGGACTAGATTACTTAGGTGCAGGGATCCTCAGGAGGTAGGGGTTACGCTGGCGGCCTGGACCTCTGTACCTTTAACAGTACCTCCAGGTAGAGGGATTAGTCAGGGCCCCAGCTTAGGGTCAGCTTAGGCCCCCTACCTCCAGTACACAGAGACAGCGTGACATTTTCACCGACCACTTAGATTTTCTCCAGCTACCATGGATCCAGTAGCCGGTCTAGCTCGGCAGTTGCAGAGTTTGTCCATGGAGCTGGCGGACGTTAGGTCCAAGGTTTTGTATCCTCAGGAGCAAGCCGGACCAGAACCTAAAGTAGCTCTCCCTGACAGGTTCACTGGGGGGCGGGACAAGTTTTTTGTTTTCCGGGAGGCATGCAAGTTGTACTTTCGGCTGCGGCCTCGGTCATCGGGGAGTGAAGAACAAAGGGTGGGAATTGTCATCTCGCTCCTACAAGGGGACCCACAATCTTGGGCGTTCTCTCTTCCCCCGGGCTCCCCGGCTCTTCAGTCAGTGGATAGGTTTTTTGCTGCTCTGGGTCTTGTATATGATGACCCAGATCGGATCTCCCTTGCTGAATCTAAGTTACGTAGGATCCGGCAGGGAGATCGTCCGGCGGAGGAATTCTGTTCGGAGTTCCGTAGGTGGGCCACTGACACCCAGTGGAATGATCCGGCTCTTAGGAGCCAGTTTTGTCAAGGTTTATCCGACAAATTACAGGATGTGTTGGCACACTATGACTCTCCCGCGTCACTGGAAGACGCTATGGCCCTTGCTATTCGCATTGACAGACGGCTTCGGGAGAGGTGCGGGATAACTCCACCCCCTGTGATGACTCCACCTCCTACAAGGTCCCCTCATATGGTGGTTCCCCTGGTCAGTCCAGAGGAGCCTAGGCAATTAGGAGGGACATCATTTCGGGGGAGGGGACCGGTGGTGCACCATAAGACAGGAAGGTGTTTCTTCTGCGGGAGAAAGGGACATTTTATTGGGGGGTGTCCATCCCGTCCCTTGCAGAGTGAAGAGTCGTCGGAAAACTGTTGATCCCAGGTTGTGTGGTGGACGGCAATCTGGGAGTAGGTATTTCGTCCCTAGGTTCGTCTCAGTTTCTCGTTCCGGCGGAGGTGGTGGTGGGTACGAGAACTGAGAGGATATCTGTTCTTCTGGATAGTGGGGCCGGGGCTAATCTGGTGGACGCTCGGTTTGCCCGGGTTCAAGGTATGCGTTTGAGTGAGTTGGCTAAACCCATCCCCATATTCTCGATCGATGCCAGGCCTCTCGGTCAGGGGAGTTTTTTGCAAGCTGTGCATAACGTAAAACTTCAAGTGGGGGCGATACATAAAGAACTGTTGTCTTGCTACGTGTTGGAGGGTCTTCCCACTCCTATAGTGTTGGGCCTTCCTTGGTTAACTAAGCATTACCCGGTTATTAATTGGCAATCCAGAGAGATAAGCCAATGGAGTAAATTCTGTAATAAAAACTGCATGAATACGGTCATCGGTGCGGTTACTCCTAGGGTCTTACCTCCATTTCTGGCGGACTTTGAGGGTGTATTCTCGGAGAAAGGGTGTCAGGAACTACCTCCTCATCGCGAGTATGACTGTTCTGTAAAACTGCTCCCTGAGGCCAAGTTACCTAAAGCTAGGTTGTATAACCTTTCTGGTCCTGAGAGGCAGGCCATGAAGGATTATATTTCAGAAAGTCTGGGTAAGGAGCATATTAGACCTTCATCTTCACCGGTGGCCGCGGGGTTCTTCTTTGTTAAGAAGAAAGATGGAGGCCTACGCCCTTGCCTGGATTTCCGTGAACTTAATCGGATTACGGTCCAAGATCCGTATCCGCTCCCACTTATTCCCGATCTCTTTAATCAGATCGTGGGCGCCAAATGGTTCTCTAAGTTGGATCTCAGGGGGGCGTACAATCTGATTAGGATGAAGGAGGGGGATGAGTGGAAGACGGCGTTTAACACTCCGGAGGGGCATTATGAGAACCTTGTCATGCCATTCGGTCTGACTAATGCCCCGGCGGTGTTCCAACACTTTGTTAATGACATTTTTCGCCGCCTGGTGGGACAGTTTGTTGTCATATATCTGGATGATATCTTAATTTACTCGCCGGATCTGGTGTCTCATCAGTAGCACGTTAGGCAGGTGTTACAGATCTTGCGGGATAATAAACTGTATGCCAAATGGGAAAAGTGTGTGTTCGCCGTACAGGAACTCCAGTTTTTAGGCTTCCTGGTTTCAGCGTCCGGTTTTCGTATGGACCTTGGGAAAGTGCGGGCAGTTCTTGAGTGGGATCGGCCAGAGAATCTTAAGGCACTACAACGTTTCCTGGGGTTTGCTAATTATTACCGGAAGTTCATTCGTAATTTCTCGTCCATGGTTAAGCCTCTCACAGACATGACTAAAAAGGGGACGGATTTTTCTAGGTGGTCTGACAAGGCTTGTCAAGCATTCTCCTCCTTGAAAAAATGTTTTGCCTCGGCACCCATACTCATTCAACCTGATGCGTCACAGCCATTCATTGTAGAGGTAGACGCTTCCGAGGTAGGGGTGGGAGCAGTATTGTCACAAGGTTCATCCCCTGGTAAGTGGCATCCGTGCGCCTTTTTCTCTAAAAAATTGTCGTCCGCTGAGAGGAATTACGATGTCGGCAATAGGGAACTCTTGGCCATTAAGTTAGCTTTTGAGGAGTGGCGCCATTTTTTAGAGGGGGCAGTCCATCCGGTCACCGTCATCACCGATCACAAGAACCTGCTATATCTGGAGTCCGCGAAACGTCTGAATCCCAGACAAGCTAGGTGGTCATTGTTTTTTACCAGGTTTAATTTTGTCGTTACATATCGTCCTGGGTCAAAAAATGTAAAGGTGGATGCCTTATCTCGTAGTTTCCCTGGGGCCGGGAATACGGACGACCCGATTCCTATCCTTCAGGAGGGGGTGGTGGTTTCGGCAGTATGCTCTGAGCTTGAGGAGGAGGTATTGGAGGCTCAGGGGGACGCCCCTGTTGGACCTCCGGGGAGACTGTTTGTTCCAGATCAGTTGCGACAAAAGGTGATCAAGGCACACCATAACTCAGTTTTTGCAGGACACCCGGGGAGTAAAGCAACTGTGGATCTCCTCTCGCGTCGGTTTTGGTGGCCTAACTTACATAAGGAGGTGGTAACTTTTGTCGCGTCCTGTGGGGTTTGTGCGCGCTCTAAGACCTCACATACCCGTCCGTCTGGGGCCCTCTTACCTTTGAAGATCCCGGAGCGTCCTTGGACTCATTGTTATGTTCTGCTACCAAAGCTAAGGAAAGAGAGGAGATCTGTCCCTACTATAAGACTCAGCTGAATCCCTACGATGTAACAGGGAACCTGATCCTGCGATCAGACCTGCTAAAGTCCTAATCTAGTCTGTACGGAGACCTATAGATTTGGGGAGGGAATCCCTACAAGTACTAAGGACTGGGAGGAATATGGGACACCTCCTAACAGAAATAGTAGCAGACAGACGAACAAACAAAATAGATAGAACATAGAGGTCCGTAGACCAAGCAAACTAACAGAGTTAGATACAGAGCACAGGCTAGCTAGAAAGTAGATATACAATGAAGTCCAGCAAAGCCAGAAGGGCGGAGCAGGATTAAATAGGCCAACAAGGTCATGTGACCAGCAAAGGAAAAAAAACCTAACAGCAAGGTTCTAACAGTACCCCCCCTTCTAAGAGGATCCTCCGGATCCCCTAGGACCAGGCTTATCAGGAAATCTCCTGTGAAACGCTCTGATAAGTCTGGACGCGGAAACATCATCTGACCTCACCCAAGAGTTATCCTCGGGTCCGAAACCTTTCCAGGCCACAAGATACTGCAAACTACCTCTATACCGTCTAGAGTCAAGGATGCGAGAAGTTTCATATTCCCCGTCCTCCACCACCGGAGGAACAGAGGCAGAGGCGTCACCATCCGACACAACAGCTTTTTTTAACAGAGAGACATGAAAGACCGGATTAATTCTCCAGGAGGTAGGAACCTCCAACCTAACAGCAGATTGGTTGACAACCTGAAGCACCTTAAAGGGCCCTACAAACTTGGGACCCAATTTCTTAGAAGGAATCCTCAACCGCAGATTCCTAGAGGACAACCAAACCATGTCACCAACAGCGAACAAAACCTCCTGTCGTTTCCTATCAAAGTAGTCTTTAGATTTTCTGTTGGCCTCCTGAAGATTACCACGCACATCCGTCCAAACTCTTTCCAAATCACCGGAAAAATTCTCCTCCTCAGGCACGGCAGATCCCAACTTGGAGAACGACCCAAACGACGGATGTCTCCCAGAACAACAAAAAAAAGGCGAACAACCAGCAGAAGAAGATGTATGATTGTTCAGAGCAAATTCGGCAAGTGGCAGAAACTCAGACCACCCCTCTTGATTGTCTGCCACAAAACAACGCAAGAACTGCTCAACATCCTGGTTTTTCCTTTCTGTCTGGCCATTAGATTCAGGATGATATCCGGACGAAAACGACAAATGAATTCCCAACCTGTCACAAAAGGCACGCCAAAAACGAGCCACGAACTGAGGACCCCTATCAGAAACAATGTCAGTAGGAACGCCATGAAGTCTGACAATTTCCTTGACAAAGGCCTTAGCGAGAGTTTTAGCGCAGGGCAGTTTGACGAAGGGAACCAAGTGACACATCTTGCTAAAACGGTCCACGACCACCCAGATGACAGTAAAACCCTCAGAGGGGGGAAGGTCAGTTATAAAGTCCATAGCCAAATGTGTCCAAGGAGCACTGGGGACCTCCAAAGGACAAAGCAACCCCGCAGCAGGAGTATGTGAGGACTTAGATCTAGCACACATAGTACATTGGCGCACCCACTTAATGACTTCCTTCTGCCATCCAGGCCACCAAAAACTGCGACCCACCAGTCTCTTGGTCTCAGAGATTCCGGGATGACCTGCCAACCGAGATTCGTGACACTCAACAAACAAATCTCTCCTAAAGGTCCCAGGCACAAACAACCTCCCATGAGGAGTGTTAGATGGGGCATTCTCCTGAGCTTTAAGAATCTCATCTTCCAAAACGGAGTCTAAAGCAGCTATCACAACACCTTCTTGTAAAATGTTTTCCTCTTTCTCAGCACCGACTATGGGAGAAAAACTTCGAGACAAGGCATCCGCCTTAACATTCTTAGTACCAGGGATGTAAGTAACGGAGAAATTAAACCGCGAGAAAAACAGTGCCCACCTAGCCTGACGGGCATTCAGGCGCTTGGCAGCGTCAAGATATATCAGATTTTTATGATCCGTAAGAACCTGAACGGGAAATTCCGCACCTTCCAAGAAGTGGCGCCAGTGTTCAAATGCGAGTTTAATAGCCAATAATTCCCGATTACCAATATCGTAATTCAATTCAGTCTCCGAAAATTTTTTTGAAAAAAATGCACAGGGATGTAATCCATCCCCGTTATCCTGAGACAATACTGCGCCAACCCCCACAGAGGAAGCATCAACCTCAACCAAAAACGGCCTAGTAACATCAGGCTGCATAAGGATGGGAGCAGAGGTGAACCTCTCCTTGAGATACACAAAAGCTTCAATGGCCTCAGAAGACCACTGAACCGCATCAGCACCTTTCCTGGTGAGATCAGTCAGAGGTTTGACAATACTAGAAAATTTTTTTATGAATTTTCTATAGTAATTGGCGAAACCCAAAAACCTCTGTATCGATTTCAAACCAATAGGCCTAGGCCATTCCTGCACAGCCTGAACCTTAACCGGATCCATCTCAAAACCTTTGCTGGAGATAATGTAGCCCAAAAAACTAATTCTCTGTACAGCGAACTCACATTTCTCCAGCTTAGCAAAAAGCGAATTGTCCATTAATAACTGTAATACCTCACGCACGCTCCGCCAATGAGACTCCAGATCTGGCGAATAAATCAAAATGTCATCCAAATACACAACCACATTTTTACCGATCAAAGGTCTAAGGATGTCATTAATCAGATTCTGAAAAAATGCAGGAGCATTAGTAAGACCAAAAGGCATAACCAGATTCTCAAAATGACCCACAGGAGTGTTAAAAGCAGTCTTCCATTCATCACCCTCCTTCATGCGCAACAGATTGTATGCCCCCTTAAGGTCAATTTTAGAGAACCACTTGGCCCCCAATAACTGGTTAAACAGATCAGGAATCAATGGCAGTGGGTAAGGATTGCGTACCGTAATTTTGTTAATCTCACGAAAATCCAGACAAGGACGTAAACCGCCGTCCTTTTTTTTTACAAAAAAAAATCCAACCGCCACAGGAGACTTAGAGGGCCTAATGTGACCGGCGGCCAAACTTGTCTGTATGTATTCCTCCAAAGCCTTCCTCTCAGGAATAGTAAGGTTAAATAAACGACTTTTAGGAAGAGTCGCTCCAGGGACAAATTCAATAGAACAATCATAGTCTCTATGGGGAGGCAAAACCTGCGATTCTTTCTCAGAAAAAACTCTCCAAAAATCCTGAATAGGAACAGGCAATTCTCCCCTATCCAAAGCTGCAATACGCCCGTTACAACACTTGTCATAACATTTATGGCTCCAGGATTTAATTTCACTGGTAGACCAATCCAGTACAGGATTGTGAAATTTTAACCAGGGCAAACCCAATATTACTGGAGAAGGCAAGTTATTCAACACTACCAAATCCAATTTCTCATGGTGAACACCATTAATAGTGAGAGGAAATTCACTGACCTTGAGAGTAATATTCTTCAAAGGGGAGCCATCCACAGAAACCACAGCAATGGGGGATGATAAAGGTTCAGGTTTTAAATTGAGTTTTTCCACGAATCCCCCATCAATAACATTCAGTGTAGACCCGCAATCAACAAACACCCGAAATTCCATTAATTTTTCCTGAGCAATCTTGGAAGCAGCTAAAAATATACCCTTGGAATTTAAACAGGCAATACGGGCGTGACTGACCATTTTTTTTTCTTTCTTCATACGAAGCTCACAGCCTTTAATCAAATGACCAGATTTCCCGCAATAGAAACACAAGCCTTCTGAAAAACGACGGTGTTTTTCTTGAGAGCGAGGTGCCACCGATCCAATCTCCATCGGTTCACCACTGTTAGTACACACATTATCATAACCAGAAACTGACATAGCAGAGGATTTGCTCTCATTAACCCTAGCACGCAGTCTTCTATCCACCCGTATAGCTAATTGCATAGCCTGTTGCAAATCTTCAGGTGTAGGATAAGCAATTAGCAGGTCTTTAACCTTTTCACTGAGCCCAGCAAGAAATAGACTTTTCAGAGCAGAATCGTTCCACCCTGTTTGAGTGGACCAACGACGAAAATGTGTACAATATTTTTCCATATTACCTGATCCTTGTTTTAAACGTCTCAACTCAGTCTCAGCTGATGCCACACGGTCAGGATCATCATATAATAGTCCTAAAGCAGAAAAAAAACTATCCACTGATCTGAAGCATGTATCACTAGGTTGCAAAGAAAAGGCCCACTCCTGAGGCTCTTTGCGCAAAAGTGACATTATGAACCCTACGCGCTGGGATTCATCCCCAGAGGACTTGGGTCTCAAACGAAAATACAATAAGCAAGCATTTTTAAATGAAAAAAATTCTCGATGTTCACCAAAAAATAAATCCGGCAAACATACCTTAGGCTCCAAGAAATATGCTCCAGGACAGTTACTCACGTGCTGACGGAGCTCGGCCACTTCCAGAGAGAGTCCCTGCAGGTGTTTAGCCAAATCCTGAACCGACACCATGATGGAACAAAAAAAAATCTTTCCTTAGAGAATTTACAGGCTGGACTTACTGTTATGTTCTGCTACCAAAGCTAAGGAAAGAGAGGAGATCTGTCCCTACTATAAGACTCAGCTGAATCCCTACGATGTAACAGGGAACCTGATCCTGCGATCAGACCTGCTAAAGTCCTAATCTAGTCTGTACGGAGACCTATAGATTTGGGGAGGGAATCCCTACAAGTACTAAGGACTGGGAGGAATATGGGACACCTCCTAACAGAAATAGTAGCAGACAGACGAACAAACAAAATAGATAGAACATAGAGGTCCGTAGACCAAGCAAACTAACAGAGTTAGATACAGAGCACAGGCTAGCTAGAAAGTAGATATACAATGAAGTCCAGCAAAGCCAGAAGGGCGGAGCAGGATTAAATAGGCCAACAAGGTCATGTGACCAGCAAAGGAAAAAAAACCTAACAGCAAGGTTCTAACACTCATCTGTCTATGGACTTTATTACGGACCTCCCTCCGTCTTCGGGTAAAACAGTCATACTCGTTGTAGTGGACAGGTTCAGCAAGATGGCACATTTTATCGCTCTTCCTGCTCTTCCTAATGCTAAAACTCTTGCGCAGGTGTTCATTGGGGAGATTGTGAGGCTTCACGGGGTACCCTCCGAGGTGGTGTCAGATCGGGGGTCTCAGTTTGTGTCCAAATTCTGGAAGGCGTTTTGTACACGGCGGGGGATGCATTTATCGTTCTCATCGGCTTTTCATCCTCAGACCAATGGTCAGACGGAACGTATGAACCAGAGCTTGGAGACATATCTCTGGTGTTTTGTGTCAGAGAACCAGGAGGACTGGGCTTCTTTCTTACCTCTGGCAGAGTTTGCTCTTAATAATAGGCGGAGCGAGTCCACTGGTAAGTCCCCGTTTTTTGGGGCATATGGTTTTCACCCCCAGTTTTGTACTTTCAGTAGGGGGGCTCTTCGGGGGTTCCTGAGGAGGAACGATTTTCCTCATCACTCGCTTCAGTATGGAGAGGGGTGCTGAAGAATCTGAATACTATGGGGAACCGATACAAACGTATGGCTGTTAGGAGTAGAGTGTCTGGTCCGGACCTAAGTGTGAACGATCGGGTATGGTTGTCTACCAGGAATATAAAACTTAAGGTTCCCTCCTGGAAACTGGGTCCCAGGTTCATCGGGCCGTACAGGATCAGTTCTATAATAAATCCGGTGGCATTCCGTCTTGACCTCCCCCCTACGTTTAAAATTCACAACGTGTTCCACAGATCGTTGCTTAAGAGGTATGTGGCGCCGGTGGTACCGTCACCTTTACCTCCCCCTCCAGTGGTGGTCAATGGTAACTTGGAGTTCCAGGTATCGAGGGTCATCGATTCACGCTTTAATCGCCGGTCCCTTCAGTACCTGGTTCATTGGAAGGGGTATGGTCCTGAGGAGAGGATGTGGGTTCCTGCGTCGGATATTAACGCAGACCGATTAGTTCGGGCCTTCCACACGACTCACCCGGATAAACCTGGCCCTGAGGGTCCGGAGGCCCCTCGTAGAAGGGGGGGTACTGTCACGGGTGTGTCGCCACGAAGATCTTCACGATTACACAGCCTGACTTCTCGCAGCTGAGTTTTTGGTGCTTTGTGTTTTTCGGCAGTGAGGGAGTTAACTCTCTCTCTCTCTGTGCTAGACGAGGTCCAGCCTCGCCCAGCTGCAATCAATGCTGCTGTAGTGGGACTCCTTCAAATGCCTGTCGGTGAAAGCATTTCATGCAGACTAACAGAGCGGATTGTGGTATTTGGAGTTTAAGAGCTAAGTGTATTTGGAGCGTTTTTTCCCTTCCTCGCTTTATCATTTATCTCCTTTCCCGTTGGTGTTCCCTCTGTTGTAGTTGTGTAGTTTTTGTATGCAAGGTGGTTTTGGTTTTACCCTTGTACTGTCTCGTTCGTCTAAGTACTGAGTGTGGGCATATTATTACCTGTCCCCTTTTGTTGTGATCAGGGGTCCTTCTCAGGACTAGATTACTTAGGTGCAGGGATCCTCAGGAGGTAGGGGTTACGCTGGCGGCCTGGACCTCTGTACCTTTAACAGTACCTCCAGGTAGAGGGATTAGTCAGGGCCCCAGCTTAGGGTCAGCTTAGGCCCCCTACCTCCAGTACACAGAGACAGCGTGACAGTAATTGCTGCAGTGTAGACATGGCGGCTGATCAGTGTTGCTCATAGCACTATGGATCTGTCAGGTCCCTGTAATGGGTAATTGCTGCAGTGTTCACATGGCGGCTGATCAGTGCTGCTCATAGCACTATGGATCTGTCAGGACCCTGTAATGGGTAATTGCTACAGTGTAGACATGGCGGCTGATCAGTGCTGCTCATAGCACTATGGATGTCAGGACCCTGTAATGGGTAATTGCTGCAGTGTAGACATGGCTGCTAATCAGTGCTGCTCATAGCACTATGGATCTGTCAGGACCCTGTAATGGGTAATTGCTGCAGTGTAGACATGGCGGCTGATCAGTGCTGCTCATAGCACTATGGATGTCAGGACCCTGTAATGGGTAATTGCTGCAGTGTAGACATGGCTGCTGATCAGTGCTGCTCATAGCACTATGGATCTGTCAGGACCCTGTAATGGGTAATTGCTGCAGTGTAGACATGGCTGCTGATCAGTGCTGCTCATAGCTCTATGGATCTGTCAGGTCACTGTAATGGGTAATTGCTGCAGTGTAGACATGGCTGCTGATCAGTGCTGCTCTTAGCACTATGGATCTGTCAGGACCTTGTAATGGGTAATTGCTGCAGTGTAGACATGGCGGCTGATCAGTGCTGCTCATAGCACTATGGATCTGTCAGGACCCTGTAATGGGTAATTGCTGCAGTGTAAACATGGCTGCTGATCAGTGCTGCTTATAGCATTATGGATCTGTCAGGTCCCTGTAATGGGTAATTGCTGCAGTGTAGACATTGCGGCTGATCAGTGCTGCTCATAGCACTATGGATCTGTCAGGTCCCTGTAATGGGTAATTGCTGCAGTGTAGACATGGCTGCTGATCAATGCTGCTCATAGCACTATGGATCTGTCAGGACCCTGTAATGGGTAATTGCTGCAGTGTAGACATGGCGGCTGATCAGTGCTGCTCATAGCACTATGGATCTGTCAGGACCCTGTAATGGGAAATTGCTGCAGTGTAGACATGGCTGCTGATCAGTGCTGCTCATAGCACTATGGATCTGTCAGGACCCTGTAATAGGTAATTGCTGCAGTGTAGACATGGCTGCTGATCAGTGCTGCTCATAGCACTATGGATGTCAGGACCCTGTAATGGGTAATTGCTGCAGTGTAGACATGGCTGCTGATCAGTGCTGCTCATAGCACTATGGATCTGTCAGGACCCTGTAATGGGTAATTGCTGCAGTGTAGACATGGCTGCTGATTAGTGCTGCTCATAGCACTATGGATGTCAGGACCCTGTAATGGGTAATTGCTGCAGTGTAGACATGGCTGCTGATCAGTGCTCCTCATAGCACTATGGATCTGTCAGGACCCTGTAATGGGTAATTGCTGCAGTGTAGACATGGCGGCTGATCAGTGCTGCTCATAGCACTATGGATCTGTCAGGTTCCTGTAATGGGTAATTGCTGCAGTGTAGACAAGGCTGCTGATCAGTGCTGCTCATAGCACTATGGATCTTTCAGGACCCTGTAATGGGTAATTGCTGCAGTGTAGACATGGCTGCTGATCAGTGCTGCTCATAGCTCTATGGATCTGTCAGGTCCCTGTAATGGGTAATTGCTGCAGTGTAGACATGGCTGCTGATCAGTCCTGCTCATAGCACTATGGATCTGTCAGTACCTTGTAACGGATAATTGCTGCAGTGTAGACATGGCTGCTGATCAGTGCTGCTCATAGCACTATGGATCTGTCAGGACCCTGTAATGGGTAATTGCTGCAGTGTAGACATGGCTGCTGATCAGTGTTGCTCATAGCACTATGGATCTGTCAGGACCCTGTAATGGGTAATTGCTGCAGTGTAGACATGGCGGCTGATCAGTGCTGCTCATAGCACTATGGATGTCAGGACCCTGTAATGGGTAATTGCTGCAGTGTAGACATGGCTGCTGATCAGTGCTGCTCATAGCTCTATGGATCTGTCAGGACCCTGTATTGGGTAATTGCTGCAGTGTAGACATGGCAGCTGATCAGTGCTGCTCATAGCACAATGGATCTGTCAGGATCCTGTGATGCGTAATTGCTGCAGTGTAGATATGGCTGCTGATCAGTGCTGAACATAGTACTATGGATCTGTCAGGTCCCTGTAATGGGTAATTGCTGCAGTGTAGACATGGCTACTGATCAGTGCTGCTCATAGCACTATGGATCTGTCAGGACCCTGTAATGGGTAATTGCTGCAATGTAGACATGGCTGCTGATCAGTGCTGCTCATAGCACTATGGATCTGTCAGGACCCTGTAATAGGTAATTGCTGCAGTGTAGACATGGCTGCTGATCAGTGCTGCTCATAGCTCTATGGATCTGTCAGGACCCTGTATTGGGTAATTGCTGCAGTGTAGACATGGCAGCTGATCAGTGCTGCTCATAGCACAATGGATCTGTCAGGATCCTGTGATGCGTAATTGCTGCAGTGTAGATATGGCTGCTGATCAGTGCTGAACATAGTACTATGGATCTGTCAGGTCCCTGTAATGGGTAATTGCTGCAGTGTAGACATGGCGGCTGATCAGTGCTGCTCATAGCACTATGGATGTCAGGACCCTGTAATGGGTAATTGCTGCAGTGTAGACATGGCTACTGATCAGTGCTGCTCATAGCACTATGGATCTGTCAGTACCTTGTAACGGGTAATTGCTGCAGTGTAGACATGGCTGCTGATCAGTGCTGCTCATAGCACTATGGATCTGTCAGGACCCTGTAATGGGTAATTGCTGCAGTGTAGACATGGCTGCTGATCAGTGTTGCTCATAGCACTATGGATCTGTCAGGACCCTGTAATGGGTAATTGCTGCAATGTAGACATGGCTGCTGATCAGTGCTGCTCATAGCACTATGGATCTGTCAGGACCCTGTAATAGGTAATTGCTGCAGTGTAGACATGGCTGCTGATCAGTGCTGCTCATAGCTCTATGGATCTGTCAGGACCCTGTATTGGGTAATTGCTGCAGTGTAGACATGGCAGCTGATCAGTGCTGCTCATAGCACTATGGATCTGTCAGGACCCTGTAATGGGTAATTGCTGCAGTGTAGGCATGGCTGCTGATCAGTGCTGCTCATAGCACAATGGATCTGTCAGGATCCTGTGATGCGTAATTGCTGCAGTGTAGATATGGCTGCTGATCAGTGCTGCACATAGTACTATGGATCTGTCAGGTCCCTGTAATGGGTAATTGCTGCATTGTAGACATGGCTACTGATCAGTGCTGCTCATAGCACTATGGATCTGTCAGGACCCTGTAATGGGTAATTGCTGCAGTGTAGACATGGCTGCTGATCAGTGCTGCTCATAGCACTATGGATCTGTCAGGACCCTGTAATGGGTGATTGCTGCAGTGTAGATATGGCTACTGATCAGTGCTGCTCATAGCACTATGGATCTGTCAGGACCCTGTAATGGGTAATTGCTGCAGTGTAGACATGGCTGCTGATCAGTGCTGCTCATAGGGATCTGTCAGGTCCCTGTAATGGGTAATTGCTGCAGTGTAGAGATGGCTGCTGATCAGTGCTGCTAATAGCACTATGGATCTGTCAGGTCCCTTTAATGGGTAATTGCTGCAGTGTAGACATGGCTGCTGATCAGTGCTGCTCATAGCACTATGGATCTGTCAGGTCCCTGTAATGGGTAATTGCTGCAGTGTAGACATGGCTGCTGATCAGTGCTGCTCATAGCACTATGGATCTTTCAGGACCCTGTAATGGGTAACTGCTGCAGTGTAGACATGGCTGCTGATCAGTGCTGCTCATAGCACTATGGATCTGTCAGGACCCTGTAATGGGTAATTGCTGCAATGTAGACATGGCTGCTGATCAGTGCTGCTCATAGCACTATGGATCTGTCAGGACCCTGTAATAGGTAATTGCTGCAGTGTAGACATGGCTGCTGATCAGTGCTGCTCATAGCACTATAGATCTGTCAGGACCCTGTATTGGGTAATTGCTGCAGTGTAGATATGGCAGCTGATCAGTGCTGCTCATAGCACTATGGATCTGTCAGGACCCTGTGATGGGTAATTGCTGCAGTGTAGATATGGCTGCTGATCAGTGCTGCACATAGTACTATGGATCTGTCAGGTCCCTGTAATGGGTAATTGCTGCAGTGTAGACATGGCTGCTGATCAGTGCTGCTCATAGCACTATGGATCTGTCAGGACCCTGTAATGGGTGATTGCTGCAGTGTAGACATGGCTACTGATCAGTGCTGCTCATAGCACTATGGATCTGTCAGGACCCTGTAATGGGTAATTGCTGCAGTGTAGACATGGCTGCTGATCAGTGCTGCTCATAGGGATCTGTCAGGTCCCTGTAATGGGTAAGTGCTGCAGTGTAGACATGGCTGCTGATCAGTGCTGCTCATAGCACTATGGATCTGTCAGGTCCCTGTAATGGGTAATTGCTGCAGTGTAGACATGGCTGCTGATCAGTGCTGCTCATAGCACTATGGATCTGTCAGGTCCCTGTAATGGGTAATTGCTGCAGTGTAGACATGGCTGCTGATCAGTACTGCTCATAGCACTATGGATCTGTCTGGTCCCTGTAATGGGTAATTGCTGCAGTGTAGACATGTCGGCCGATCAGTGCTGCTCATAGCACTATGGATCTGTCAGGACCCTGTAATGGGTAATTGCTGCATTGTGGACATGGCTGCTGATCAGTGCTGCTCATAGCACTATGGATCTGTCAGGACTCTGTAATGGGTAATTGCTGCAGTGTAGACATGGCGGCTGATCAATGCTGCTCATAGCACTATGGATCTGTCAGCTCCCTGTAATGGGTAATTGCTGCAGTGTAGACATGGCGGCTGATCAGTGCTGCTCATAGCACTATGGATCTGTCAGGACCCTGTAATGGGTAATTGCTGCATTGTGGACATGGCTGCTGATGAGTGCTGCTCATAGCACTATGGATCTGTCAGGACCCTGTAATGGGTAATTGCTGCAGTGTAGACATGGCGGCTGATCAGTGCTGCTCATAGCACTATGGATCTGTCCGGTCCCTGTAATGGGTTGTTGCTGTGGTTGGAGGCACAGGCCTCTATTCTCTGGTCCTGGCATCTGTAGGAGGATCATCGCTATAACACTGGGCACCTGCTTACCAGGAATGGCTTCCTCTTCTGAGCTTACGCTATACTCCTCCTGACAAGGACCAGCATAATGAAGGGCTCCTCTAATATTCCTGAGTTGTGGTGTGAGGAGATTGTCCAGGGGTTGGTGAGGAGGACACTACTTGTTTGTGTGTTGTACAATGAAACGTGGCTCATTCTTATATTTTGCCGGCAGAATCTGACTATAATGGCGACCGTGATCTACACTGACCAGGAGAACGGTGATGTTAATGCTGCGCTGTTGTCCAGAGATCGTGCACAACTATCAGGTGCCGGTAAATGGTTTCTAAAGGTAACGGCCGATATGGCCCCAATTCATCAAGGGGTTTAATAGATTTCTAGCAGAACTCTGACAAGTCAAAACTTATATGCAACTTAATGATTAAAAATTGTGACCTTTTTTAGCACTTTCATGCCAGGTCAGCCAGCTCTGTCAAGTGGGTGGAGCATGGACAGGGCATGGTGGAGCCGCCTGATACTCATGGAAAGTTGGGACTTACAGCACCACTCCAGCTTTTTTTGTTTGGTTTTCAGCGCTGGGATGGCTCTTTTAAATGTAGGGCCTCTGGTCATATACTCGCCCTCCGGCGTCTTCACTGTTTTTCGGCATTGTTATGTTCCTATGGCACTATCTTGTGAGCGCAGCTGACTGGCCATAAGTCAGAAGCTACGACACAAGATCTCAATGCAATTCTATGGAAGCCAGAACAAGGCTCTCATAGACTTGTATGGGAAAGTGACCTCCGCAGCTCCATGAAACACTGGAGCAGCCAACAGGTCACTCTTCACCGGACAACGATGGGAGCAACTCTGGAAAACAAAGGCGGCAGCAAGTGACCGGGCAATTGTATATAAAGCGCCACTCCAGCAATGCAGTAAAAAAAGCACCCCTCCAGTGTTTTGGTTTTTTACAAATTAATTGCGCCTCCCCACAAGTGTTAATTGGGGGTCCACCTCATAATGAACTTGGTTTCTTCTGCCCACCCATCTTTAAAGAAGCAATAATCAAAGTTTTTATTCTCAATATATTGCGATCATCATATTGTATAGCACTTAAAATTTTAGAAGGCAGAAGGCGAAATGTACGTCTGGGTTGGTTTTTTTTTTCCTGGGTTTAGCACTGCAATCCTACATAGGTATTATGTCTCACTGTTGTACTTCAATACATCTACATTTGGCTGTTGGGATCTATGAATGATTATTTCATTCTTAGAAGGACCCTGAGTCAGGTAACCTAATGACTAGTAGATTCACAGCCATCTGGATCAAAAATCCTGTTATGTGAGGTTGTGCTGCCACCTAGTGGCTTCCCATTCTTTTACATAACCCTCTACACTGTCCATGTGTCCATTGCCACACACCCATTTTTGGATGTCTTTACAATGTGTTTGGACATTTTTGATAATATTTATAAGCTGTATGTAGAAACAGGAGGTCAGTTTTCCTTGTATGAGTCATAAGTCACTGCAAAAGTCCCTGGCAGGGGGATGAGAGCAGCTGGGTCAGGAGGGGAATGATTTTTGCAGGGAAGAGTCTTCCTAATTCTACATAGAGCAGAGAAAAGAGAATAATTAGCCCAGTAGAAAGGTATAATGAGCAGCTGTAAGTACAGTGCTGTATAATCTAAGAGGATAAGCTCTGATGGGAGAGGGTCTTTAAGCCTGTCATGTATTGGGTAATGAGTTGGGGTGTCAGTCTCCATCAGTGCTGGCTGAACACTGACTATCCTGCTCAGATTACTACACATGGCGCTGCTCCTCCTCCCTGTAGTATGGGCTACGCAGGACGGTGCCGAGGCTCCAGATTCTACCTGCACAGCAACAAGGTCCCAACACTTCTACCTCTATAACTTGCCTAATGCAGACGCAAACCTGCAGCCTTTCCACTGAGATCTTGTCGGCCTTCTACACTGCCATGGCTTTGTCTGCACAATGTAGCTTAAAGGGAATGTCCACTTCTTAAGCATCCTAGAAGTCTACAAGACCACCCCTGATCTCTACAATATAAGGTCGGTGTTCCTCTAACCCCCTGCCTTATTTGGCTGCCATTGAAGGCAGTCAGCGAAATGGGTTCAATTTTCTATAGAAGTGGCAGAATTTAACCCCTTCCTGACCATGTTATTTCCCGTCTCTGCATTTTTCTTACTCTTCTAAGAGCAGTAACTTTATTTTTCTGTCAGTACAGCCATATGAGGGTTTTTGTTTTTATGCCGTTCACTGATCAGGTAAATTATTTTTATATTTTGATTGGACTTTTACAGAAGTAACGCCCATATGTTTTATTTTAAAATGGGTCATAGAGGGGCAGGGGTGATTTGAATGTTCAGATTCTACTTTTTCCTTTTTGTCCCCTTAGGGGACTTGAACATGCAATCATCTGATTTCTTGTGTTATGTACAGCAATACTGCAGTATATAGCCAGCATTCACAGATCTGTCATGACAGGCATGGGTCTTTTCAGCAGACTCCTTCCTGGCAGTGATGGCATCCCACGATCGTGTTACAGGGGCACAGATGGGCACATGGCATGACTCCCTTCTCAGTTCGCTGGTAATGCCGCTGTCCATCTCTAACAGGTGGAGCTCTGGCCTGCATGTGGCTATTAAAGGCAGATGATGGCTAAATATCACAGCCATCATCTTCCAGGCGAGAAGTCACATCTGGCATATGATGTAACTGCAAATCATGTTCGTAAGGGGTTAAAGTGCCACTCCAGTGGGGTTTTGTCACGTGAAATCCTTTTAGTGCAGAAATGAGGTAGTCCTTTTGGGCATGAGGGCTGGGTGCTGGGATTACTAGTACACCTGACATCCAGGTGGGCATAATTCTGTTCCTTGTGTATTGGAAGACTTTTGCCTCTGCAGCTTTGGTGTTGGCAATCTTTCACTTTCATGCCCATTGATGCTCCACATGGTTGGCTCAGGAACCGTCCTCACATGATCTAGATTTCCCTAAAGGAAAGTCACTTGTCAAAAGCCACCAGGACAAAGTGCGCGGTTCTGTTTCATGTGGGGAAACATCAAGAAAAGCTCTAGGAAATATCAACAAGCAAGTAATGACCCAGAAGAACGGGCAGCCTCTGAAAGGAGACCGGAAAGTGCCAAAGCCTGCGCCAGCTGTTATACAGGTATAATGTATTACCGCAGCTCTGATCATACACCGCTCTTGTGTTCTGCCCTGTACTGATGTACAGACTTGTATCTACATAATCCTAAAATGCCACAGGAACATCTGCAAGAAGATCACATGGCATTTTCTACTATTACAAGTCCCATTATTATCTGTTGGATTAAAGTGGGCTAATATCTGGCTAATCTAGCTGTGTAACGTGTATGGGGGTCTCCTGGCTGCCCTAACAAATGTTCAGTTCAAATACCCGCTCCTTGTTCTCTAGGCACACATTGCTTAGAGGCAGCAGATTACCCTCCTCCCCACAGAACACATGAGAGCTCATCTGTATGTTGGGAGAGATGGCTGCTAGCCAAACAGTGTATGGCCAGGCCACAGCTATGCCACAAGGGCTTGGCTGACTCCTTTTCAGATCATATATGGAGAACCTAATGGTAAATACTGGATAAATGAAGCTTGTGACCTGGTTCCCGTTCCCCACTAGGTTTCTGACACTTCTGATAAGACAGACGAGCAGCAGTACCCCGACATTGAGAAGTTTGTTCCCTACAATCCTGCAGGTAACTCTTCCACACCTTGCTGTACCTATTGCCTGCCATTAGCCACTTGCCTTTACATTTAATTTTGAGCATCAGAATCAATTCTAATATTTGCACCTGAAGCTGGATGGGGTTAGTGAATTTGTCACCAGGATTTTGCTGCCCCATCTGAGAGCAGCATGATTTAGGGGCAGAGACCCTGATTACAGTGATGGATCACTTGGTGCAGTTCAGAGTAACTGTGTCTGCTGCAGATCTACAAATTCTCTGAATGCTGGGCTCTGTATAACCCCACCCACACCACTGATTGGTAGCTTTCTGCCTATGCACAGTGTATAGAGCTATTCATCAGTTGTGGGGACAGGGTTGGACTACATGGCAGCAGCTTTACTAGTCCTCTGGTGGCAGTCTCCTGCTGGGGGAGGATCACTTATCAAAACTACAGCAGTCAGCCCAGAAAGCAACACGTCTCTGGAATTGGGGATCTTTGTCCCCACGTTGTGCTGCTCTCAGATCAGGTGGCAATAAACCTGGTGACAGATTCCCTTTAAATGCAGTTTAGGGCCATCTCTGTTACCCTCTTACTCTCTATTAGCTGCAATGTCCCATCTGCCTAATGCAGCCACAGATCTCATGGCTGCAGTATCCGGATCTTCAGAAACTCGCTGACATCGTGTCAGTGTAACGGGTCTGGGAGGCGGAACCTCAGAGCTACTATACAAGGGGCCGGTCCTTGTAAGGGAGCGGGTGGCGACCAGGCAGGCAGTCACAGCAGGTGACCGGGACAGTCTCTAGAAGAACGGGCAGGAGGTCACGGCAAGTGACCGGGGCAGTCTCTGGATGAACGGGCAGATGATCACGGCAAGTGACCGGGGCAGTCTCTGGGTGAACGGGCAGATGATCACGGCAAGTGACCGGGGCAGTCTCTGGGTGAACGGGCAGATGGTCACGGCAAGTGACCGGGGCAGTCTCTGGACAGGCGGGTGGTCACAGCATGTGACGGCGGAGCCTCCAGGTAGGCTAGCAGACAGGTAGCAGATGTGCGCTCCCAGGTGAGCGGGCAAGCTGGTCCATAGACAGACTGACAGGAGTAGTAAGGCAGACCGTCGGACCTCAGGCTAGCAGGCAGGTAGTTGATGTGCGCTCCCAGGTGAGCGGGCAAGCTGGTCCATAGACAGACTGACAGGAGTAGTAAGGCAGACCGTCGGACCTCAGGCTAGCAGGCAGGTAGCAGGATATCAGGCAGGAATTAGACAGCAGACTGGCAGGAATCTGGCAGGTAACTGGCAACGGAACCTGAGGGCTGAAGCAGAGTAGTGAACAGTGCTACAACATTGCTCGGGCACCTCCATTTTGGATGAGGTGCCTATTATATGGGAGGTCCTCCGGCAATTGGCCGGGGACTCCTTAGGACGGCGCGCGCGGTCCCTTTAAGAGAGGGGGAGCGCGCGCGCCCTAAGCACACTGCCGGGGAAGGAGCGCGTGCCGGAAGCAGCGGGGAGAGCAGCGCAGGAGGACGCCGCGCCAGGAGCGGGGAGGTGAGAGGGACGGCGTCTCTGCCTAGAACGGGGCAGAGACGCCGATGCTACAGTACCCCCCCCTTTAGGCCCCCTCTTTTTTTGGCCAGAAAGAAATTTCTCAAGGAGAAGCGGGGCGTTGATGTTCTCCCTGGGTTCCCAAGTTCTCTCCTCAGGACCAAACCCCTTCCAATCTACCAGAAAAAAGGTCTTTCCTCTTACCCTCTTGGAGGCCAGAATACTCTCTACCTCAAAGACGTCATCAGCGGAAACCGGAGCAGGAGAGGCACCTGGATTATTGGAAAAAGAGTTAAAGACAACGGGTTTGAGGAGAGACACATGGAAGGAGTTAGGAATCCGTAAGGTGGCCAGGAGTTTTAGTTTGTAGGCCACCGGATTTATTTGCCTGAGGATTTCGAATGGGCCGATGAAGCGAGGACCTAACTTGTAGGAGGGTATCTTGAGCCGTACATGTTTGGAGGAGAGCCAAACCTTGTCTCCCGGACGGAATTGAGGCGGATCCAGACGTCTCTTATCAGCATATCTCTTCATCCGCTCGGAGGACAGAAGTAGTGCGGATCTAGTACTCTCCCAAATGGTAGAAAACTCGCTGACAAGAGACTGCGCGGCAGGGTTGTCCACAGAGGCGGAGACGGGAAACGGAATCCGGGGGTGCTGGCCAAAGACAACAAAGAACGGGGATTTGGAAGAGGACTCGCTCTCGTGGTTATTGTAAGAGAACTCGGCCCAAGGGAGGAGGTCCACCCAATCAGAATGGTGGGCATTAACAAAGTGCCGGAGATAGCTGGTAAGGATCTGATTGATCCGCTCCACTTGACCATTGGACTGAGGGTGGTAAGCGGAGGAGAAGTCCAGGGTGACGTCCAGCAGTCTACATGTGGCTCTCCAGAAGCGCGAGGTGAACTGAACTCCTCGATCCGACACGATGTGGAGGGGTAGGCCATGAAGACGGAAGATATGGCGGATAAAGTCCTTAGCCAGCTCAGGTGCAGATGGAAGACCAGGCAGGGGAATGAAGTGGGCCATTTTAGAAAAGCGGTCAGCGACCACCCAAATGACAGTACACCCGGCAGAGACAGGAAGATCGGTAATGAAGTCCATAGCGATGTGTTGCCACGGGGCAACAGGTATGGGAAGTGGCAGGAGATGACCAGCTGGTAAGTGTCTGGGAACCTTGTTGCGGCCACAAGATGAACATGCAGAGACGAAGTCTACCACATCCTTACGCAGGGTAGGCCACCAGTAATGCCGGGAAATGAGTAGGAAGGTCTTTTTTTGGCCGGCATGGCCAGCAAGTTTAGAAGAATGACCCCAGTGAAGAACCTTCTCACGGTCAGGAGGCGCCACGAACGTCTTGCCGGGTGGAAGACGAGTCAAATCCAGGGGGGCCACATTCATCGCCTTGGAGGGGTCGATAATGTGCATAGGCTCCTCCTCTTGGTCGGAGGACAGGAAGGATCGGGACAAGGCATCAGCTTTGACATTCTTGTCCGCCGGGCGGAAATGAAGGATGAAATCGAAGCGGGCAAAAAACAAAGACCACCGGGCCTGACGTGGATTAAGTCTCTGGGCATTTTGGAGATATGCCAGGTTTTTGTGATCCGTGTAGATGATCACCGGGTATAGAACCCCTTCAAGCAGGTAACGCCACTCCTCCAGCGCCAATTTAACAGCTAACAGTTCTCGGTCTCCAATGGAGTAATTGCGCTCAGAGGAGGAGAAGATTTTAGAGAAGAAGCCGCAGGTTACCATTCTCCCGGAAGAAGACTTTTGGGTGAGCACCACTCCGGCTCCAGAGGAGGAAGCATCAACCTCCAGGTAGAACTGTTTGTTGCAGTCCGGACGGTGCAGCACAGGGGCAGAGGAGAAGGCTTGCTTCAGGGAAAGGAAGGCCTCCTCAGCTTCGGGTGGCCATACCTTGGGATTTGCTCCCTTACGGGTGAGCGCAGATATGGGCGCAGTCCGAGACGAGAAGTGAGGAATGAAGAGACGATAGTAATTAGCGAAGCCCAGGAATCGCTGTATCGCCTTCAAGCCCTCCGGCCGGGGCCACTTTAGGACAGCAGAGAGCTTCTCGGGATCCATTCGCAAACCCGTCTGGGAGATAACGTAGCCTAGAAATGGAAGAGAGGTCTGCTCAAAAAGGCACTTCTCGTATTTAGCATAGAGGTGGTTCTGCCTGAGCCTCAGCAGGACCTGACGAACATCCCTCCGGTGTGAGGGAAAATCCGGAGAGAAGACCAAGATATCGTCCAGGTATACCACCACGCAGGAGTAAAGAAGGTCACGGAAGATGTCGTTGACCAGTTCTTGGAAGACGGCGGGAGCATTGCAGAGACCGAAGGGCATCACACGGTACTCAGTGTCCGTCACGGGTATTAAATGCCGTTTTCCACTCGTCTCCCTGACGGATACGGACCAGGTTATACGCTCCACGTAGATCCAGCTTGGAAAAGATCCTGGCGCCTTTAAGGCGATCAAATAACTCGGAGATGAGCGGAAGGGGGTATTTATTTTTAACCGTGATCTGATTGAGTCCTCTATAGTCAATACAGGGGCGTAGCGAGCCATCCTTTTTTTTGACAAAGAAGAATCCGGCTCCAGCCGGGGACGTAGACTTCCGGATGAATCCCCTGGCCAGATTCTCCTCTATGTACTCAGACATGGCCCGGGTTTCGGCCGCAGACAACGGATAAATACGCCCACGGGGTGGAGTGGCGCCAGGAACCAGGTCAATCGGGCAATCATATGGCCTATGAGGTGGCAATGTCTCTGCTTCCTTCTTACCAAAGACGTCAGCATAGGTCCAGTAAGGAGCCGGAAGACCGGGTAAGTTAGCTGGGGTAGGTGGAGGACGAACCGGACGAACCGGAACCAGGCAGGCCTTATGGCAGTCCGGCCCCCACCGGAGTACTTCACCGGAATGCCAGTTCAACACGGGTTCGTGTGTTTGGAGCCAAGGTAGACCTAGTAATAGGAAGTGGGAGAGTCCGGGCAACACATGGAAGGAGATTACCTCAGAGTGCAGCATTCCCACCTGCAGGGTTATGGGTTCCGTGGCGAGCAGGATGGTCACCGGAAGGAGTCTTCCATCCACTGAGGTGACCGACAAGGGTTCAGCCAGGGACTTGGTGGGAATACGGTATTTCTCAACCAGGGACTGGGAGATGAGGTTTCCAGCGGATCCAGAATCCAGGTGGGCGAGTTCAAAGTGACGGGTCTCTCCCCAGGAGATAGATACAGACAAAGTCAGGGTTGGAGAGGATTTATTTTTGTCTAGGGCGACCTCTCCGAGCGGTCCTAGACACTGGAGTTTCCCGGCCTCTCCGGGCAGGAACGAATCAAGTGCTCCTTACTGCCACAATAGAAGCAGCTCCCCTCGGCTCGGCGAGACTCCTGGCGAGATTTGACCATCTTGGTCTGGTCGACTTGCATGGGCTCGGGTGAGTGTGCCCGGGGAGTGACAGAAGAGGAGACAGGTTTCCGGAAAGTAGGAGCTAGGCGGGGAAACCTTCTCTCTCGGGTGGTCTCTTTGGTGCGTTCTTGAAACCGGATGTCAATCCGGGTAGCCAACGACACCAGGTCATCCAGGGTGGTAGGAATATCCCGACCGGCGAGCTCATCTTTAATCTGACCGGAAAGGCCCTCCCAGAAGACGGACACCAGGGCCTCATTATCCCAGGCAAGCTCAGAAGCGAGGGTGCGGAACCGTATGGCATATTGGCCCACGGTGAGACTCCCTTGACGGAGACGTAGCAAAGAGGAGGCAGATGAGGTCTTTCGTCCCAGTTCATCGAAGACTCTCCGGAAAGCAATGAGGAAAGACGACAGGTCGGACACCAGGGGATCCCCTCTCTCCCACAGAGGGTTAAGCCATGCCAGTGCCTCCCCAGTGAGATGGGACATGATGAATGCCACTTTGGCCCGGTCGGAGATAAACTGGTGAGTCAAGAGTTCAAAGTGCAGGGTGCACTGGTTTATGAAGCCCCGAGCTTGAGCGGGGTCCCCTCCGAAGCGAGGAGGTGCAGACAGCCGGGGTCCGAGACAGGATGCCATGGTATTGGTGAGCAATGGTGCTGCCGGGGTGCGAGTCGTGACACTAGCGGTGGTTGCTGGTGGAGCAGACAGTGTGTCCAGGCGGGAGTTGACATTCCACAGGTGGTTCAGGATGGACTCCTGCTGGGATCTCTGACGGGAGAGTTCATGGTATAGGTCAGAGAGCGAGGGAGCTTGGGTGCCACCGGGTTCCATGGCCCGAGCAAACTGTAACGGGTCTGGGAGGCGGAACCTCAGAGCTACTATACAAGGGGCCGGTCCTTGTAAGGGAGCGGGTGGCGACCAGGCAGGCAGTCACAGCAGGTGACCGGGACAGTCTCTAGAAGAACGGGCAGGAGGTCACGGCAAGTGACCGGGGCAGTCTCTGGATGAACGGGCAGATGATCACGGCAAGTGACCGGGGCAGTCTCTGGGTGAACGGGCAGATGATCACGGCAAGTGACCGGGGCAGTCTCTGGGTGAACGGGCAGATGGTCACGGCAAGTGACCGGGGCAGTCTCTGGGTGAACGGGCAGATGGTCACGGCAAGTGACCGGGGCAGTCTCTGGGTGAACGGGCAGATGGTCACGGCAAGTGACCGGGGCAGTCTCTGGACAGGCGGGTGGTCACAGCATGTGACGGCGGAGCCTCCAGGTAGGCTAGCAGACAGGCAGCAGATGAGCGCTCCCAGGTGAGCGGGCAGGAGTCACTGGACAGGCAGGTGGTCACAGCACGTGACGGCGGAGCCTCCAGGTAGGCTAGCAGGCAGGTAGCAGATGTGCGCTCCCAGGTGAGCGGGCAAGCTGGTCCATAGACAGACTGACAAGAGTTGAAAGGCAGACCGTCGGACCTCAGGCAAGCAGGCAGGTAGTTGATGTGCGCTCCCAGGTGAGCGGGCAAGCTGGTCCTTAGACAGACTGACAGGAGTAGTAAGGCAGACCGTCGGACCTCAGGCTAGCAGGCAGGTAGCAGGATATCAGGCAGGAATTAGACAGCAGACTGGCAGGAATCTGGCAGGTAACTGGCAACGGAACCTGAGGGCTGAAGCAGAGTAGTGAACAGTGCTACAACATTGCTCGGGCACCTCCATTTTGGAGGAGGTGCCTATTATATGGGAGGTCCTCCGGCAATTGGCCGGGGACTCCTTAGGACGGCGCGCGGTCCCTTTAAGAGAGGGGGAGCGCGCGCGCGCGCGCCCTAAGCACACTGCCGGGGAAGGAGCGCGTGCCGGAAGCAGCGGGGAGAGTAGCGCAGGAGGACGCCGCGCCAGGAGCGGGGAGGTGAGAGGGACGGCGTCTCTGCCTAGAACGGGGCAGAGACGCCGATGCTACAGTCAGTTAATCCAATGAGTGTTTGCAGTGACAGCAATGTCTGTTAGCTGGGCTTCTGCTGCTGCTCAGTTGTGGAGGAGAGCAGACAGATGTCAGTGTGGTGTTCGGAGGCTCCTGGGGCCCCTGCACGTGACATCAGGAGTGCCAGAGATCCAGAGTGTGGTCTTGGGCTCCACTATACAGGTGGGACTCTGCAGCTATTTGGGGGTGGGGAGAGGAGGGCACAACACTGACGTGTGCAGTGAAGGTGGTTCAAGTTCATTGATGCTAGATGACCCGTTTTGGTGCATTGAGCCCATAGGCAAACTAGGAATGCCAAAGAACCAATCAAAAACAACCGAACAAAATAGTCAACCTATAATGAATTCACGATTAAGTAAGTGACACCGTAGAGACAGGCACTCACACCAATGTACATACAATTGTTAAAATACAAAAATATAGAATAGATGTATACTACCAGGGGTAGTTGTAGAACCGCCCACCAGGGTTAGTTCTAGAACCGCCTATTAGCGCCAGGGGTAGTACTGGAACCGCCCACTGGCACCAGGGGTAGTACTGGAACCGCCCACTGGCACCAGGGGTAGTACTGGCGCCAGGGGTAGTACTGGAACCGCCCACTGGCACCAGGGGTAGTACTGTAACCGCCCGCCGACACCAGGGGTAGTAATAGAACCGCCCACCGGGAGCAGTACTAGAACCGGCCACCGGGACAGTACCAGGAACAGTACTAGAACCGCCCACCAGGACTTGCACAATAGGAGTAGTTCTAAACTTGCACACTAGGAGTAGGTCTAGAACTACCCACCGGCACCAGGAGAAATTCTAGAACCGCCCACCGGCACCAGGGGTTCTTCTGGAACCGCCCACCAGGAGTAGTTCTAGAACCGCCCATCGGCGGTTCTCAAACTACCCCTGGTGGGCGGTTCTCAAACTACCCCTGGTGGGCGGTCATAGAATTACCCCTGCTGGACGGTCATAGAACTACCCCTGATGCCAAACGGTTGGTTCTAGAACTTCCCCTGGTGGGCGGTTCTAGAACTACCCCTGATGGAAACATACCAGGGGGTATGTTTTATGACCGCCCCACCGGTCACCATGTGGGGTATGTTTTATGACCGCCCCACAGGTCACCATGGGGTATGTTTTATGACCGCCCCACCGGTCACCATGGGGTATGATTTATGACCGCCCCACCGTTCACCAGAGGGTATGTTTTATGACCGCCCCACCGGTCACCAGGGGGTATGTTTTATGACCGCCCCACCGGTCACCAGGGGGTATGTTTTATGACCGCCCCTCCGGTCACAAGTGGGTGTGTTTCATGACCGCCCCGCCGGTCACCAGGGGGTGTGTTTCATGACCGCCCCGCCGGTCACCAGGTGGTGTGTTCCATGATCGCCCCGCCTGTCACCAGGGGGTATGTTTTGTGACCGCCCCGCCGGTCACCAGGGGGTATGTTTTATGAGCGCCCCACCGGTCACCAGGGGGTATGTTCTATGACCGCCCCACCGGTCACCAGGGGGTATGTTTTATGACCGCCCCACCGGTCACCAGGGGGTATGTTTTATGACCGCCCCACCGGTCACCAGGGGGTATGTTTTATGACCGCCCCACCGGTCACCAGGGGGTAAGTTTTATGACCGCCCCACCGGTCACCCACCGGTCACCAGGGGGTATGTTTTATGACTGCCCCACCGGTCACCAGGGGGTATGTTTTATGACCGCCCCTCCGGTCACCAGGGGGTATATTTTATGACCGCCCCACCGGTCACCAGGGAGTATGTTTTATGACCGCCCCACCGGTCATCATGGGGTATGTTTTATGACCGCCCCACCGGTCACCAGGGGGTATGTCCTATGACCGCCCCACCGGTCACCAGGGGGTATGTTTTATGACCGCCCCACCGGTCACCAGGTGGTATGTTTTATGACCGCCCCACCGGTCACCCACCGGTCACCAGGGGGTATGTTTTATGACTGCCCCACCAGTCACCAGGGGGTATGTTTTATGACCGCCCCACCGGTCACCAGGGGGTATATTTTATGACCGCCCCACCGGTCACCAGGGAGTATGTTTTATGACCGCCCCACCGGTCACCAGGGGGTATGTTTTATGACCGCCCCTCCGGTCACCAGGCGGTATGTTTTATGACCGCCCCACCGGTCACCCACCGGTCACCAGGGGGTATGTTTTATGACCGCCCCTCCGGTCACCAGGGGGTATGTTTTATGACCTCCCCACCGGTCCCCAGGGGGTATGTTTTATGACCGCCCCACCGATCCCCAGGGGGTATGTTTTATGACCGCCCCACCGGTCACCAGGGGGTATGTTTTATGACCACCCCACCGGTCACCCACCGGTCACCAGGGGGTATGTTTTATGACCGCCCCACCGGTCACCAGGGGGTATGTTTTATGACCGCCCAACCGGTCATCCACCGGTCACCAGGGGGTATGTTTTATGACCGCCCCACCGGTCACCAGGGGGTATATTTTATGACCGCCCCACCGGTCACCCACCGGTCACCAGGGGGTATGTTTTATGGTCGCCCCACCGGTCACCAGGGGGTATGTTTTATGACCGCCCCACCGGTCACCAGGGGGTATGTTTTATGACCACCCCACCGGTCACCAGGGTGTATGTTTTATGACCTCTCCATCGGTCACCAGGGGGTATGATTTATGACCGCCCCACCGGTCACCAGGGGGTATGCTTTATGACCGCCCCACCGGTCACCAGGGGGTATGGTTTATGACCGCCTCACCGGTCACCCACCGGTCACCAGGGGGTATGTTTTATGACCGCCCCACCGGTCACCAGGAGGTATGTTTTATGACTGCCCCACCTGTCACCAGGGGGTATGTTTTATGACCGCCCCTCCGGTCACCAGGGGGAATGTTTTATGGCCGCCCCACCGGTCACCCACCGGTCACCAGGGGGTATGTTTTATGACCGCCCCACCGGTCACCAGGGGGTATGTCTTATGAACTCCCCACCGGTCACCAGGGGGTATGTTTTATGACCGCTCCACCGGTCACCAGGGGGTATGTTTTATGACCGCCCCACCGGTCAACGGTGGGTATGTTTTATGACCGCCCCACCGGTCATCATGGGGTATGTTTTATGACCGTCCCACCGGTCACCAGGGGGTATGTTTTATGACCGCCCCACCGGTCACCAGGGGGTATGATTTATGACCGCCCCTCCGGTCACCAGGGGCTATGTTTTATGACCGCCCCACCGTTCACCAGGGGGTATGTATTATGACCGCCCCACCGTTCACCCACCGGTCACCCACTGGTCACCAGGGGGTTTGTTTTATGACCGCCCCACTGGTCACCAGGGGATATGTTTTATGACCGCCCCACCTGTCACCAGGGGGTATGATTTATGACCGCCCCACCGGTCACCAGGGGGTATGTTTTATGACCGCTCCACCGGTCACCAGGGGGTATGTTTTATGACCGCCCCACCGGTCACCAGGGGGTTTGTTTTATGACCGCCCCACTGGTCACCAGGGGATATGTTTTATGACCGCCCCACCGGTCACCAGGAGGTATGTTTTATGACGGCCCCACCGGTCACCAGGGGGTATGTTTTATGACCGCCCCACCGGTCACCAGGGGGTATATTTTATGACCGCCCCACCGGTCACCGGGGGGTATGTTTTATGACCGCCCCACCGGTCACCAGGGGGTTTACTTTATGACCGCCCCACCAGTCACCAGGGTGTATGTTTTATGACCGCCCCACCGGTCACCAGGGGGTATGTTTTATGACCGCCCCACCGGTCACCAGGGGGTATGTTTTATGACCTCCCCACCGTTCACCAGGGGGTATATTTTTTGACCGCCCCACCGGTCACCAGGGGGTATGATTTGTGACCGCCCCACCGGTCACCAGGGGGTGTGATTTGTGACCGCCCCACCGGTCACCAGGGGGTATGTTTTATGACCGCCCCACCGGTCACCAGGGGGTATGTTTTATGACCGCCCCACCTGTCACCAGGGGGTATGTTTCATGAGCGCCCCACCGGTCACCAGAGGGTATGTTTTATGACCGCCCGTCCGGTCACCAAGGGGTATGTTTTATGACCGCCCGTCCGGTCACCAAGGGGTATGTTTTATGACCGCCCGTCCGGTCACCAAGGGGTATGTTTTATGACCGCCCGTCCGGTCACCAAGGGGTATGTTTTATGACCGCCCCACCGGTCACCAGGGGTATGTTTTATGACCGGCCCACCGGTCACCAGGGGGTATTTTTTATGACCGCCCCACCGGTCACCAGGGGGTTTACTTTATGACCGCCCCACCAGTCACCAGGGGGTATGTTTTATGACCGCCCCACCGGTCACCAGGGGGTATGTTTTATGACCGCCCCACCGGTCACCAGGGGGTATGTTTTATGACCTCCCCACCGTTCACCAGGGGGTATATTTTTTGACCGCCCCACCGGTCACCAGGGGGTGTGATTTGTGACCGCCCCACCGGTCACCAGGGGGTATGATTTGTGACCGCCCCACCGGTCACCAGGGGGTATGTTTTATGACCGCCCCACCGGTCACCAGGGGGTATGTTTTATGACCGCCCCACCTGTCACCAGGGGGTATGTTTCATGAGCGCCCCACCGGTCACCAGAGGGTATGTTTTATGACCGCCCGTCCGGTCACCAAGGGGTATGTTTTATGACCGCCCGTCCGGTCACCAAGGGGTATGTTTTATGACCGCCCGTCCGGTCACCAAGGGGTATGTTTTATGACCGCCCGTCCGGTCACCAAGGGGTATGTTTTATGACCGCCCGTCCGGTCACCAAGGGGTATGTTTTATGACCGCCCGTCCGGTCACCAAGGGGTATGTTTTATGACCGCCCCACCGGTCACCAGGGGGTATGTTTTATGACTGCCCCACCGGTCACCAGGGGGTATGTTTTATGACCGCCCCACCGGTCACCAGGGGGTATGTTTTATGACCACCCCACCGGTCACCAGGGGGTATATTTTATGACCGCCCCACCGGTCACCAGGGGGTATGTTTTATGACCGCCCCACCGGTCATCCACCGGTCACCAGGGGGTATGTTTTATGACCGCCCCACCGGTCACCAGGGGGTATGTTTTATGACCGCCCCACCGGTCACCAGGGGGTATGTTTTATGACCGCCCTACCGGTCACCAGGGGGTATGTTTTATGACCGCCCCACCGGTCACCAGGGGGTATGTTTTATGACCGCCCCTCCGGTCACCAGGGGGTATGTTTTATGACCGACCCCACCGGTCACCAGGGGGTATGTTTTATGACCGCCCCACCGGTCACCAGGGGGTATGTTTTATGACCGCCCCACCGGTCACCAGGGGGTATGTTTTATGATCGCCCCTCCAGTCACCAGGGGGTATGTTTTATGACCGCCCCACCGTTCACCAGGGGCATTTTTTATGACTGCCCCACTGGTCACCAGGGGGTATGTTTTATGACCGCCCCACCGGTCACCAGGTTGTATGTTTTATGACCGCCCCTCCGATCACCAGGGGGTATGTTTTATGACCGCCCCACCGGTCACCAGGGGGTATGTTTTATGACCGCCCCACCGGTCACCAGGGGGTATGTTTTATGACCGCTCCTCCGGTCACCAGGGGGTATGTTTTATGACCGCCCCTCCGGTCACCAGGGGGTATGTTATATGACCGCCCCACCGGTCACCAGGGGGTATGTTTTATGACCGCCACACCGGTCACCAGGGGGTATGTTTTATGACCGCCACACCGGTCACCAGGGGGTATGTTTTATGACCGCCCCACCGGTCACCAGGGGGTATGTTTTATGACCACCCCACCGGTCACCAGGGGGTATGTTTTATGACCGCCCCACCGGTCACCAGGAGGTATGTTTTATGACGGCCCCACCGGTCACCAGGGGGTATGTTTTATGACCGCCCCACCGGTCACCAGGGGGTATATTTTATGACCGCCCCACCGGTCACCGGGGGGTATGTTTTATGACCGCCCCGCCGGTCACCGGGGGGTATGTTTTATGACCGCCCCACCGGTCACCAGGGGATATATTTTATGACCGCCCCACCGGTCACCAGGGGGTATATTTTATGACCGCCCTACCGGTCACCGGGGAGTATGTTTTTATGACCGTCCCACCGGACACCAGGGGGTATGTTTTATGACCGCCCCTCCGGTCACCAGGGGGTATGTTTTATGACCGCCTCACCGGTCACCAGGGGGTATGTCTTATGAATGCCCCACCGGTCACCAGGGGGTATGTCTTATGAACGCCCCACCGGTCACCAGGGGGTATGTTTTATGACCGCCCCACCGGTCACCAGGGGTATGTTTTATGACCGGCGCACCGGTCACCAGGGGGTATTTTTTATGACCGCCCCACCGGTCACCAAGGGGTTTACTTTATGACCGCCCCACCAGTCACCAGGGGGTATGTTTTATGACCGCCCCACCGGTCACCAGGGGGTATGTTTTATGACCGCCCCACCGGTCACCAGGGGGTATGTTTTATGACCGCCCCACCGGTCACCAGGGGGTTTATTTTATGACCGCCCCACCGGTCACCAGGGGGTATGATTTATGACAGCCCCACCGGTCACCAGGGGTTATGTTTTATGACCTCCCCACCGTTCACCAGGGGGTATATTTTTTGACCGCCCCACCGGTCACCAGGGGATATGTTTTATGACCGCCCCACCGGTCACCCACCGGTCACCATTGGGTATGTTTTATGATCGCCCCACCGGTCACCAGGGGGTATGTTTTATGACCGCCCCACCGGTCACCAGGGGGTATGTTTCATGACCGCCCCACCGGTCACCAGGGGGTATGTTCCATGACCGCCCCACCGGTCACCAGGGGGTATGTTTTATGACCGCCCCACCTGTCACCAGGGGGTATGTTTCATGAGCGCCCCACCGGTCACCAGAGGGTATGTTTTATGACCGCCCGTCCGGTCACCAAGGGGTATGTTTTATGACCGCCCGTCCGGTCACCAAGGGGTATGTTTTATGACCGCCCGTCCGGTCACCAAGGGGTATGTTTTATGACCGCCCCACCGGTCACCAGGGGGTATGTTTTATGACTGCCCCACCGGTCACCAGGGGGTATGTTTTATGACCGCCCCACCGGTCACCAGGGGGTATGTTTTATGACCACCCCACCGGTCACCAGGGGGTATGTTTTATGACCGCCCCACCGGTCACCAGGGGGTATGTTTTATGACCGCCCCACCGGTCATCCACCGGTCACCAGGGGGTATGTTTTATGACCGCCCCACCGGTCACCAGGGGGTATGTTTTATGACCGCCCTACCGGTCACCAGGGGGTATGTTTTATGACCGCCCCACCGGTCACCAGGGGGTATGTTTTATGACCGCCCCACCGGTCACCAGGGGGTATGTTTTATGACCGACCCCACCGGTCACCAGGGGGTATGTTTTATGACCGCCCCACCGGTCACCCACCGGTCACCAGGGGGTATGTTTTATGACCGCCCCACCGGTCACCAGGGGGTATGTTTTATGATCGCCCCTCCGGTCACCAGGGGGTATGTTTTATGACCGCCCCACCGGTCACCAGGGGCATGTTTTATGACTGCCCCACCGGTCACCAGGGGGTATGTTTTATGACCGCCCCACCGGTCACCAGGGGGTATGGTTTATGACAGCCCCACCGGTCACCAGGGGGTATGTTTTATGACCACCCCACCGGTCACCAGGGGGTATATTTTATGACCGCCCCACCGGTCACCAGGGGGTATGTTTTATGACCGCCCCACCGGTCATCCACCGGTCACCAGGGGGTATGTTTTATGACCGCCCCACCGGTCACCAGGGGGTATGTTTTATGACCGCCCCACCGGTCACCAGGGGGTATGTTTTATGACCGCCCTACCGGTCACCAGGGGGTATGTTTTATGACCGCCCCACCGGTCACCAGGGGGTATGTTTTATGACCGCCCCTCCGGTCACCAGGGGGTATGTTTTATGACCGACCCCACCGGTCACCAGGGGGTATGTTTTATGACCGCCCCACCGGTCACCAGGGGGTATGTTTTATGACCGCCCCACCGGTCACCAGGGGGTATGTTTTATGATCGCCCCTCCAGTCACCAGGGGGTATGTTTTATGACCGCCCCACCGTTCACCAGGGGCATTTTTTATGACTGCCCCACTGGTCACCAGGGGGTATGTTTTATGACCGCCCCACCGGTCACCAGGTTGTATGTTTTATGACCGCCCCTCCGATCACCAGGGGGTATGTTTTATGACCGCCCCACCGGTCACCAGGGGGTATGTTTTATGACCGCCCCACCGGTCACCAGGGGGTATGTTTTATGACCGCTCCTCCGGTCACCAGGGGGTATGTTTTATGACCGCCCCTCCGGTCACCAGGGGGTATGTTATATGACCGCCCCACCGGTCACCAGGGGGTATGTTTTATGACCGCCACACCGGTCACCAGGGGGTATGTTTTATGACCGCCACACCGGTCACCAGGGGGTATGTTTTATGACCGCCCCACCGGTCACCAGGGGGTATGTTTTATGACCACCCCACCGGTCACCAGGGGGTATGTTTTATGACCGCCCCACCGGTCACCAGGAGGTATGTTTTATGACGGCCCCACCGGTCACCAGGGGGTATGTTTTATGACCGCCCCACCGGTCACCAGGGGGTATATTTTATGACCGCCCCACCGGTCACCGGGGGGTATGTTTTATGACCGCCCCGCCGGTCACCGGGGGGTATGTTTTATGACCGCCCCACCGGTCACCAGGGGATATATTTTATGACCGCCCCACCGGTCACCAGGGGGTATATTTTATGACCGCCCTACCGGTCACCGGGGAGTATGTTTTTATGACCGTCCCACCGGACACCAGGGGGTATGTTTTATGACCGCCCCTCCGGTCACCAGGGGGTATGTTTTATGACCGCCTCACCGGTCACCAGGGGGTATGTCTTATGAATGCCCCACCGGTCACCAGGGGGTATGTCTTATGAACGCCCCACCGGTCACCAGGGGGTATGTTTTATGACCGCCCCACCGGTCACCAGGGGTATGTTTTATGACCGGCCCACCGGTCACCAGGGGGTATTTTTTATGACCGCCCCACCGGTCACCAAGGGGTTTACTTTATGACCGCCCCACCAGTCACCAGGGGGTATGTTTTATGACCGCCCCACCGGTCACCAGGGGGTATGTTTTATGACCGCCCCACCGGTCACCAGGGGGTATGTTTTATGACCGCCCCACCGGTCACCAGGGGGTTTATTTTATGACCGCCCCACCGGTCACCAGGGGGTATGATTTATGACAGCCCCACCGGTCACCAGGGGTTATGTTTTATGACCTCCCCACCGTTCACCAGGGGGTATATTTTTTGACCGCCCCACCGGTCACCAGGGGATATGTTTTATGACCGCCCCACCGGTCACCCACCGGTCACCATTGGGTATGTTTTATGATCGCCCCACCGGTCACCAGGGGGTATGTTTTATGACCGCCCCACCGGTCACCAGGGGGTATGTTTCATGACCGCCCCACCGGTCACCAGGGGGTATGTTCCATGACCGCCCCACCGGTCACCAGGGGGTATGTTTTATGACCGCCCCACCTGTCACCAGGGGGTATGTTTCATGAGCGCCCCACCGGTCACCAGAGGGTATGTTTTATGACCGCCCGTCCGGTCACCAAGGGGTATGTTTTATGACCGCCCGTCCGGTCACCAAGGGGTATGTTTTATGACCGCCCGTCCGGTCACCAAGGGGTATGTTTTATGACCGCCCCACCGGTCACCAGGGGGTATGTTTTATGACTGCCCCACCGGTCACCAGGGGGTATGTTTTATGACCGCCCCACCGGTCACCAGGGGGTATGTTTTATGACCACCCCACCGGTCACCAGGGGGTATGTTTTATGACCGCCCCACCGGTCACCAGGGGGTATGTTTTATGACCGCCCCACCGGTCATCCACCGGTCACCAGGGGGTATGTTTTATGACCGCCCCACCGGTCACCAGGGGGTATGTTTTATGACCGCCCTACCGGTCACCAGGGGGTATGTTTTATGACCGCCCCACCGGTCACCAGGGGGTATGTTTTATGACCGCCCCACCGGTCACCAGGGGGTATGTTTTATGACCGACCCCACCGGTCACCAGGGGGTATGTTTTATGACCGCCCCACCGGTCACCCACCGGTCACCAGGGGGTATGTTTTATGACCGCCCCACCGGTCACCAGGGGGTATGTTTTATGATCGCCCCTCCGGTCACCAGGGGGTATGTTTTATGACCGCCCCACCGGTCACCAGGGGCATGTTTTATGACTGCCCCACCGGTCACCAGGGGGTATGTTTTATGACCGCCCCACCGGTCACCAGGGGGTATGGTTTATGACAGCCCCACCGGTCACCAGGGGGTATGATTTATGACAGCCCCACCGGTCACCAGGGGTTATGTTTTATGACCTCCCCACCGTTCACCAGGGGGTATATTTTTTGACCGCCCCACCGGTCACCAGGGGGTATGATTTGTGACCGCCCCACCGGTCACCAGGGGGTATGTTTTATGACCGCCTCACCGGTTACCAGGGGATATGTTTTATGACCGCCCCACCGGTCACCCACCGGTCACCATTGGGTATGTTTTATGATCGCCCCACCGGTCACCAGGGGGTATGTTTTATGACCGCCCCACCGGTCACCAGGGGGTATGTTTCATGACCGCCCCACCGGTCACCAGGGGGTATGTTCCATGACCGCCCCACCTGTCACCAGGGGGTATGTTTCATGAGCGCCCCACCGGTCACCAGAGGGTATGTTTTATGACCGCCCGTCCGGTCACCAAGGGGTATGTTTTATGACCGCCCGTCCGGTCACCAAGGGGTATGTTTTATGACCGCCCGTCCGGTCACCAAGGGGTATGTTTTATGACCGCCCGTCCGGTCACCAAGGGGTATGTTTTATGACCGCCCGTCCGGTCACCAGGGGGTATGTTTTATGACCGCCCCACCGGTCACCAGGGGGTATGTTTTATGAGCGCCCCACCGGTCACCAGGGGGTATGTTTTATGACCGCCCCACCGGTCACCAGGGGGTATGTTTTATGACCGCCCCACCGGTCACCAGGGGGTATGTTTTATGACCGCCCCACCGGTCACCAGGGGGTATGTTTTATGACCGCCCCACCTGTCACCAGGGGGTATGTTTCATGAGCGCCCCACCGGTCACCAGAGGGTATGTTTTATGACCGCCCGTCCGGTCACCAAGGGGTATGTTTTATGACCGCCCGTCCGGTCACCAAGGGGTATGTTTTATCACCGCCCGTCCGGTCACCAGGGGGTATGTTTTATGACCGACCCCACCGGTCACCAGGGAGTATGTTTTATGACCGCCCCACCGGTCACCAGGGGGTATGTTTTATGACCGCCCCACCGGTCACCAGGGGGTATGTTTTATGATCGCCCCTCCGGTCACCAGGGGGTATGTTTTATGACCGCCCCACCGGTCACCAGGGGCATGTTTTATGACTGCCCCACCGGTCACCAGGGGGTATGTTTTATGACCGCCCCACCGGTCACCAGGTTGTATGTTTTATGACCGCCCCTCCGGTCACCAGGGGGTATGTTTTATGACCGCCCCACCGGTCACCAGGGGGTATGTTTTATGACCGCCCCACCGGTCACCAGGGGGTATGTTTTATGACCGCCCCTCCGGTCACCAGGGGGTATGTTATATGACCGCCCGACCGGTCACCAGGGGGTATGTTTTATGACCGCCACACCGGTCACCAGGGGGTATGTTTTATGACCGCCACACCGGTCACCAGGGGGTATGTTTTATGACCGCCCCACCGGTCACCAGGGGGTATGTTTTATGACCGCCCCACCGGTCACCAGGGGGTATGTTTTATGATCGCCCCTCCGGTCACCAGGGGGTATGTTTTATGACCGCCCCACCGGTCACCAGGGGCATGTTTTATGACTGCCCCACCGGTCACCAGGTTGTATGTTTTATGACCGCCCCTCCGGTCACCAGGGGGTATGTTTTATGACCGCCCCACCGGTCACCAGGGGGTATGTTTTATGACCGCCCCACCGGTCACCAGGGGGTATGTTTTATGACCGCCCCTCCGGTCACCAGGGGGTATGTTATATGACCGCCCGACCGGTCACCAGGGGGTATGTTTTATGACCGCCACACCGGTCACCAGGGGGTATGTTTTATGACCGCCACACCGGTCACCAGGGGGTATGTTTTATGACCGCCCCACCGGTCACCAGGGGGTATGTTTTATGACCACCCCACCGGTCACCCACCGGTCACCAGGGGGTATGTTTTGTGACCGCCCCACCGGTCACCAGGGGGTATGTTTTATGACCGCCCCTCCGGTCACCAGGGGGTATGTTTTATGACCGCCCCTCCGGTCACCAGGGGGTATGTTTTATGACCGCCCCACCGGTCACCAGGGGGTATGTTTTATGACCACCCCACCGGTCACCAGGGGGTATGATTTATGACCGCCCCTCCGGTCACCAGGGGGTATGCTTTATGACCGCCCCACCGGTCACCCACCGGTCACAGGGGGTATGTTTTATGACCACCCCACCGGTCACCAGGGTGTATGTTTTATGACCTCCCCACCGGTCACTAGGGGGTATGATTTATGACCGCCCCTCCGGTCACCAGGGGGTATGTTTTATGACCGCCCCACCGGTCACCAGGGGCATGTTTTATGACTGCCCCACCGGTCACCAGGGGGTATGTTTTATGACCGCCCCACCGGTCACCAGGTTGTATGTTTTATGACCGCCCCTCCGGTCACCAGGGGGTATGTTTTATGACCGCCCCACCGGTCACCAGGGGGTATGTTTTATGACCGCCCCACCGGTCACCAGGGGGTATGTTTTATGACCGCCCCTCCGGTCACCAGGGGGTATGTTATATGACCGCCCGACCGGTCACCAGGGGGTATGTTTTATGACCGCCACACCGGTCACCAGGGGGTATGTTTTATGACCGCCACACCGGTCACCAGGGGGTATGTTTTATGACCGCCCCACCGGTCACCAGGGGGTATGTTTTATGACCGCCCCACCGGTCACCAGGGGGTATGTTTTATGATCGCCCCTCCGGTCACCAGGGGGTATGTTTTATGACCGCCCCACCGGTCACCAGGGGCATGTTTTATGACTGCCCCACCGGTCACCAGGTTGTATGTTTTATGACCGCCCCTCCGGTCACCAGGGGGTATGTTTTATGACCGCCCCACCGGTCACCAGGGGGTATGTTTTATGACCGCCCCACCGGTCACCAGGGGGTATGTTTTATGACCGCCCCTCCGGTCACCAGGGGGTATGTTATATGACCGCCCGACCGGTCACCAGGGGGTATGTTTTATGACCGCCACACCGGTCACCAGGGGGTATGTTTTATGACCGCCACACCGGTCACCAGGGGGTATGTTTTATGACCGCCCCACCGGTCACCAGGGGGTATGTTTTATGACCACCCCACCGGTCACCCACCGGTCACCAGGGGGTATGTTTTGTGACCGCCCCACCGGTCACCAGGGGGTATGATTTATGACCGCCACTCCGGTCACCAGGGTGTATGATTTATGACCTCCCCACCGGTCACCAGGGAGTATGTTTTATGACCGCCCCACCGGTCACAAGGGGGTATGTTTTATGACCGCCCCACCGGTCACCAGGGGGTATGTTTTATGACCGCCCCACCGGTCACCAGGGGGTATGTTTTATGACCGCCCCACCGGTCACCAGGGGGTATATTTTATGACCGCCCCACCGGTCACCAGGGGGTATGTTTTATGACCGCCCCACCGGTCACCAGGGGGTATGTTTTATGACTGCCCCACCGGTCACCAGGGGGTATGTTTTATGACCTCCCCACCTGTCACCAGGGGGTAGGTTTCATGTCCGCCCCACCGGTCACCAGAGGGTATGTTTTATGACCGCCCCACCGGTCACCAGGGGGTATGTTTTATGACCGCCCCACCGGTCACCAGGGGGTATGTTTTATGACCTCCCCACCTGTCACCAGGGGGTAGGTTTCATGTCCGCCCCACCGGTCACCAGAGGGTATGTTTTATGACCGCCCCACCGGTCACCAGGGGGTATGTTTTATGACCGCCCCACCGGTCACCAGGGGGTATGTTTTATGACCGCCCAATCGGTCATCCACCGGTCACCAGGGGGTATGTTTTATGACCGCCCCACCGGTCACCAGGGGGTATATTTTATGACCGCCCCACCGGTCACCAGGGAGTATGTTTTATGACCGCCCCACCGGTCACCAGGGGGTATGTTTTATGACTGCCCCACCGGTCACCAGGGGGTATGTTTTATGGTCGCCCCACCGGTCACCAGGGGGTATGTTTTATGACCGCCCCACCGGTCACCAGGGGGTATGTTTTATGACCACCCCACCGGTCACCAGGGGGTATGATTTATGACCTCCCCTCCGGTCACCAGGGGGTATGTTTTATGACCGCCCCACCGGTCACCAGGGAGTATGCTTTATGACCGCCCCACCGGTCACCAAGGGGTATGGTTTATGACCGCCCCACCGGTCACGGGGTATGTTTTATGACCACCCCACCGGTCACCAGGGTGTATGTTTTATGACCTCCCCACCGGTCACCAGGGGGTATGATTTATGACCGCCCCTCCGGTCACCAGGGGGTATGTTTTATGACCGCCCCACCGGTCACCAGGGAGTATGTTTTATGACCGCCCCACCGGTCACCAGGGGGTATGCTATATGACCGCCCACCGGTCACCAGGGGGTATGTTTTATGACCGCCCCACCGGTCACCAGGGGGTTTGTTTTATGACCGCCCCACCTGTCACCAGGGGGTATGTTTTATGACTGCCCCTCCGGTCACCAGGGGGTATGTTTTATGGTCGCCCCACCTGTCACCAGGGGGTATGTTTTATGACCGCCCCACCGGTCACCAGGGGGTATGATTTATGACCTCCCTTCCGGTCACCAGGGGGTATGTTTTATGACCGCCCCACCGGTCACCAGGGAGTATGCTTTATGACCGCCCCACCGGTCACCAAGGGGTATGGTTTATGACCGCCCCACCGGTCACCCACCGGTCACAGGGGGTATGTTTTATGACCACCCCACCGGTTACCAGGGTGTATGTTTTATGACCTCCACACCGGTCACCAGGGGGTATGTGTTATGCACACGCCCGGGCTAAGCGGCGTGTGCGTGTGATTGGTAGTGATTCCACTGGACCGTGCCGGAGAGTGAATGCCTGGAGGGGCGTGACTAAGTATTCACCCGATCCGACCAGGGTCGCACGACGGCATACGACGCCAGTGCACCAAGGAGGAACCGAGCAGAGGGACCAGGTGCTACTCCAGGACAGACCCCGGACACGGCTGTTGACCCACACAGGGGAATACAGGAACAGGCTAGTAGGCTGGCACACAGACTGGTGGGTATAGGCAGGCACGACTGGTATGCAGGCAGGCGGGTATGCAGGCAGGGGGGTAAAGGCAAGCACAGCTAGAGTGCAGACAGGGAGGCACTAGCAGGTAGGAACACAGGCGGGATAGGACCCAGTACACACCGGGACTCAGGAACAATACAGGCAGAGGGTTACAAGCAGGAGTTAGGTACGAGTTCAGACTCTGCAGAAAAAGGAAGGGAACGGACATAGAGGTAAAACAGGTAAAGGACAGGAGAGAGTTCAGACTGGAACTGAGTGTACGGAGGAGACCGACACTGCAGCGGGATACAGGAGCGGGTCTGGGAATACGGCCCCCAGAGAGGCGGAACGAACAGGCAAGGAGCGTGTTCAGACAGGACAGACCAGACGCAGGAGCGGGTCTAGGAAATCGGCCACTAGAAGGCGGAACGAACAGGCAAGGAGCGTGTTCAGACAGGACAGACCAGACACAGGAGCGGGTCTAGGAAATCGGCCACTAGAAGGCGAGAGGAACAGGCTAGGAGCGTGTTCAGACAGGACAGACAAGAGAGCACAGAAAGGACTCAATTCAGACACGGGAGCTGATACCGCAAAGCAGGAGACATACAGGACTCAGTTCAGACACGGGAGCTGATACCGCAAAGCAGGAGACATACAGGACTCAGTTCAGACACGGGAGCTGATACCGCAAAGCAGGAGACATACAGGACTCAGTTCAGACACGGGAACTGATACAAAAAGCAGGAGACAAGAGACGGGACCTGGCACCTTCAGAGTGCAAGCACACACTGAAGGAAACACTATGCTCAGGCGGGGATAGAAGGGAGCTGCTGAGCTATATACCAAGTGACAGACAGCAATAGGCTGAGGACGCACAAGGGGTGTGACCCACAGCAGGTACAAAAGGCAGGAAGTGATCGGGCGCCGCCCTTAAGCAGCAGAAACAGACACAAACAGACAGCATGGAGGGAAGCCAGAGAGACATTCTGGACAGGAGATCAAGTGCGCCCTCTTGCACAGTGGGAGATGGACCACCATGCAAGGACGCCGCCAGGTATGTTACAGTACCTCCCCCCTTACGCCCCCTCTTCTTCAGGCCTGCCAGAATCTTCCGCAGGGAATTCGAGGACCAGTCGTTCACTGGGTTGGAGGGGGACAGAGACTTGAGGGTAATCTCTGCTTCGAGGTACATCTTGTCAAGCTCACAGGAAAAAATAGACGGGTTATCAGGTACATAATGAGGAAAAGTCACTGTCTCTTTGTTATCTGGTGGTATCCCGGAGGATTCAGGAAACAACTGGAGGTCCTCCGCCGGGTCAGAAGAGTGCAGAGGCTCAGAGAAAACAACTGCTTCAGAGTACACTAGGTCAGACTCACTGGAGGAAGCAGGCGAGGTATCAGATCCAGGATATAGGAAAGTCTCTGTCCATTCACCACCAGGTGGCACCCCGAAGGGTTCTGGAGACAGCTGGCGGTCCTCCGCCTGGTCAGAGGGGTGTAGAGACTCACGGGTAACCTCTGCTTCAGAGTACACTAGGTCGGACTCACTGGAGGAAGCAGGCGAGGTATCGGGTACCGAGTATAGGAAAGTCTCTGTCCATTCACCACCAGGTGGCACCCCGAAGGGTTCTGGAGACAGCTGGCGGTCCTCCGCCTGGTCAGAGGGGTGTAGAGACTCACGGGTAACCTCTGCTTCAGAGTACACTAGGTCGGACTCACTGGACGAAGCAAGCGAGGTATCAGATCCAGGATATAGGAAAGTCTCTGTCCATTCACCACCAGGTGGCACCCCGAAGGATTCTGAACACAACTGGAGGTCCTCCGCCTGGTCGGAGGGGTGTAGAGACTCAGGAGTAACCTCTGCTTCGGAGTACACTAAGTTGGACTCACTGGACGAAGCGAGCGAGGTATCAGGTACAGAGTATAGGAGAGTCTCTGTCCTTTCGCTACCAGGTGGCACCCCGAAGGGTTCAGGAGACAACTGGAGATCCTCCGCCTGGTCGGAGGGGTGTAGAGATTCGGAGGTAACTACCACTTTGGGGTACCCATTGTCAGGCTCACAGGACGAAGCGGACAAAGTATTGAGTACCGGGTGTAGAGAAGTCTCTCTCCATTTGTCATCGAATGGTATCCCGGAGGGTTCAGGAGGCAACAGGGGATCCTCCGCCAGGTAGTAGAGGTGCACAGACTCTGAGGTAACCACAGCTTTGGAGCATCCTTGGACATGCACACCGGTTAAAGAGAAAGAAGCATCTGATGCCGGGTGCAGGAAGTTCTCCTGTGTGGAGTCTGGATGGGCAGAAGTCTCTTCGGGCAGGAGACCTGGTGCACTACCCACGCACATTACCCATTGGGGTTTCTCCGGGGTACAGGGAGATGAAGTTTCAGTAGGGACTTCAAGGTTGGGGTCAGGAGGTCTCAGGGAGGACAGACCCTGGCGTGACGGCTTGCCTCTAAGTCTAGCACGTCTGGACTGCCTCTTGAGGTTGAGAGAAGTATTCCGGAAAGCGTAGTCACCCTGTGAGGATTCTGGGTGGGCAGTAGTCTCATTGGGCTGGAGGACTATTGCGCTACCCACACACATTACCCGTCGGGGCTGCTCCGGGATATTGGGAAGTGAAGCTTCAGCAGGGGCTTCAGAGTTAGGATCATCGAAGACCATTAGAAAGGCCACCAGGAAGGCCATTAGGTCCAGGAGGATCGGATCCTGTGTTTCATATAGGGGGTTGATCCATTCCAAGGCATCACCCGCCAGGTAAGACATCATAAAGGCCACTTTAGCCCAATCGGAAGGAAAATAGAGAGGGTAGGCCTTAAAGTGTAGCATGCATTGCTCCACAAATGCACGACACTGTCTTGGATCCCCATAGTAACGTGGCGGATCCGCAGGAACGAGAGCTGATAGATCCATCTGGACGGGTGCGTAATTCGCCTGGAACTCAGCTAAAGGGGGAAAAAAAAATTTATTTATTTTATTTTAATGCATGTATTCGCTGGAAAAACTTCTCAAAAAGAGCGAAGGCCGTGGGGCTCAACGGGAACCATGGCCTGAGCATGCTGTTATGCACACGCCCGGGCTAAGCGGCGTGTGCGTGTGATTGGTAGTGATTCCACTGGACCGTGCCGGAGAGTGAATGCCTGGAGGGGCGTGACTAAGTATTCACCCGATCCGACCAGGGTCGCACGACGGCATACGACGCCAGTGCACCAAGGAGGAACCGAGCAGAGGGACCAGGTGCTACTCCAGGACAGACCCCGGACACGGCTGTTGACCCACACAGGGGAATACAGGAACAGGCTGGTAGGCTGGCACACAGACTGGTGGGTATAGGCAGGCACGACTGGTATGCAGGCAGGCGGGTATGCAGGCAGGGGGGTAAAGGCAAGCACAGCTAGAGTGCAGACAGGGAGGCACTAGCAGGTAGGAACACAGGCGGGATAGGACCCAGTACACACCGGGACTCAGGAACAATACAGGCAGAGGGTTACAAGCAGGAGTTAGGTACGAGTTCAGACTGCAGAAAAAGGAAGGGAACGGACATAGAGGTAAAACAGGTAAAGGACAGGAGAGAGTTCAGACTGGAACTGAGTGTACAGAGGAGACCGACACTGCAGCGGGATACAGGAGCGGGTCTGGGAATACAGCCCCCAGAGAGGCGGAACGAACAGGCAAGGAGCGTGTTCAGACAGGACAGACCAGACACAGGAGCGGGTCTAGGAAATCGGCCACTAGAAGGCGAGAGGAACAGGCTAGGAGCGTGTTCAGACAGGACAGACAAGAGAGCACAGAAAGGACTCAGTTCAGACACGGGAGCTGATACCGCAAAGCAGGAGACATACAGGACTCAGTTCAGACACGGGAGCTGATACCGCAAAGCAGGAGACATACAGGACTCAGTTCAGACACGGGAGCTGATACCGCAAAGCAGGAGACATACAGGACACAGTTCAGACACGGGAGCTGATACCGCAAAGCAGGAGACATACAGGACTCAGTTCAGACACGGGAACTGATACAAAAAGCAGGAGACAAGAGACGGGACCTGGCACCTTCAGAGTGCAAGCACACACTGAAGGAAACACTATGCTCAGGCGGGGATAGAAGGGAGCTGCTGAGCTATATACCAAGTGACAGACAGCAATAGGCTGAGGACGCACAAGGGGTGTGACCCACAGCAGGTACAAAAGGCAGGAAGTGATCGGGCGCCGCCCTTAAGCAGCAGAAACAGACACAAACAGACAGCATGGAGGGAAGCCAGAGAGACATTCTGGACAGGAGATCAAGTGCGCCCTCTTGCACAGTGGGAGATGGACCACCATGCAAGGACGCCGCCAGGTATGTTACAGTATGATTTATGACCGCCCCTCCGGTCACCAGGGGGTATGTTTTATGACCGCCCCACCGGTCACCAGGGAGTATGTTTTATGACCGCCCCACCGGTCACCAGGAGGTATGCTTTATGACCGCCCACCGGTCACCAGGGGGTATGTTTTATGACCGCCCCACCGGTCACCAGGGGGTTTGTTTTATGACCGCCCCACCTGTCACCAGGGGGTATGATTTATGACTGCCCCTCCGGTCACCAGGGGATATGTTTTATGACCGTCCCACCGGTCACCAGGGGGTATGTTTTATGACCCCCCCACCGGTCACCAAGGGGTATGTTTTATGACCGCCCCACCGGTCACCAAGGGGTATGTTTTATGACCGCCCCACCGGTCACCAGGGGGTATGTTTTATGACCGCCCCACCGGTCACCCACCGGTCACCAGGGGGTATATTTTATGACCGCCGCACCGGTCACCGGGGGGTATGTTTTATGACCGGCCCGCCGGTCACCATAGGGTATGTTTTATGACCGCCCCACCGTTCACCAGGGGGTATGTTTTATGACCGCCCCACCGGTCCACCAGGGGGTATGTCTTATGAACGCCCCACCGGTCACCAGGGGGTATGTTTTATGACCGCCACACCGGTCACCAGGGGGTATGTTTTATGACCGCCCCACCGGTCACCAGGGGGTATTTTTTATGACCGCCCCACCGGTCGCCAGGGGGTTTATTTTATGACCGCCCCACCAGTCACCATGGGGTATGTTTTATGACCGCTGCACCGGTCACCAGGGGTATGTTTTATGACCGCCCCACCGGTCATCAGGGGGTATGTTTTATGACCGCCCCACCGGTCATCAGGGGGTATGTTTTATGACCGCCCCACCGGTCACTAGGGGGTTTGTTTTATGACCGCCCCACCGGTCACCAGGGGTTATGTTTTATGACCGCCCCACCGGTCACCAGCGGGTATGTTTTATGACCGCCCCACCGGTCACCAGGGGGTATGATTTATGACAACCCCACCGGTCACCAGGGGGTATGTTTTATGACCGCCCCAACGGTCACCAGGGGGTATGATTTGTGACTGCCCCACCGGTCACTAGGGGGTATGTTTTATGACCGCCTCACCGGTTACCAGGGGATATGTTTTATGACCGCCCCACCGGTCACCATTGGGTATGTTTTATGATCGCCCCATCGGTCACCAGGGGGTATGTTTTATGACCGCCCCACCGGTCACCAGGGGGTATGTTTCATGACCGCCCCACCGGTCACCAGGGGGTATGTTTCATGACCGCCCCACCGGTCACCAGGGGGTATGTTTTATGACAGCCCCACCTGTCACCAGGGGGTATGTTTCATGACCGCCCCACCGGTCACCAGGGGGTATGTTTCATGACCGCCCCACCGGTCACCAGGGGGTATGTTTTATGACCGCCCCACCTGTCACCAGGGGGTATGTTTCATGACCGCCCCACCGGTCACCAGGGGGTATGTTTTATGACCGCCCGTCCGGTCACCAAGGGGTATGTTTTATGACCGCCCCACCGGTCACCAGGGGGTATGTTTTATGACCGCCCCACCGGTCACCAGGGGGTATGTTTCATGACCGCCCCATCGGTCACCAGGGGGTATGTTTCATGACCGCCCCACCGGTCACCAGGGGGTATGTTTCATGACCGCCCCACCGGTCACCAGGGGGTATGTTTCATGACCGCCCCACCGGTCACCAGGTGGTATGTTTTATAACTGCCCCACTGGTCACCAGGGGGTATGTTTTATGACCGCCCCACCGGTCACCAGGTTTTATGTTTTATGACCGCCCCTCCGGTCACCAGGGGGTATGTTTTATGACCGCCCCACCAGTCACCAGGGGGTATGTTTTATGACCGCCCCACCGGTCACCAGCGGGTATGTTTTATGACCACCCCACCGGTCACCAGGGGGTATATTTTATGACCGCCCCACCGGTCACCTGTGGGTATGTTTTATGACCGCCCCACCGGTCATCCACCGGTCACCAGGGGATATGTTTTATGACCGCCCCACCGGTCACCAGGGGGTATGTTTTATGACCGCCCCACCGGTCACCAGGGGGTATGTTTTATGACCGCCCCACCGGTCACCAGGGGGTATGTTTTATGACCGCCCCACCGGTCACCAGGGGGTATGTTTTATGACCGCCACACAGGTCTCCAGGGGGTATGTTTTATGACCGCCCCACCGGTCACCAGGGGGTATGTTTTATGCCTGCGCTCCGGTCACCAGGGGGTATGTTTTATGACCGCCCCACCGGTCACCAGGGGGTATGATTTATGACCGCCACTCCGGTCAGCAGGGGGTATGTTTTATGACCGCCCCACCGGTCACCAGGGGGTATGTTTTATGACCGCCCCACCGGTCACCAGGGGGTATGTTTTATGACCGCCCCACCGGTCACCAGGGGGTATGTTTTATGACCGCCCCACCGGTCACCAGGGGGTATGTTTTATGACCGCCCCACCGGTCACCAGGGGGTATGTTTTATGACCGCCCCACCGGTCACCAGGGGGTATGTTTTATGCCTGCGCTCCGGTCACCAGGGGGTATGTTTTATGACCGCCCCACCGGTCATCAGGGGGTATGATTTATGACCGCCCCACCGGTCACCAGGGGGTATGTTTTATGACCACCCCACCGGTCACCAGGGGGTATGTTTTATGACCGCCTCACCGGTCACCAGGGGGTATGTTTTATGACCGCCCCACCGGTCACCAGGGGGTATGTTTTATGACCGCCCCACCGGTCACCAGGGGGTATGTTTTATGATCGCCCCACCGGTCACCAGGGGGTATGTTTTATGACCTCCCCACCTGTCACCAGGGGGTAGGTTTCATGACCGCCCCACCGGTCACCAGAGGGTATGTTTTATGACCGCCCCACCGGTCACCAGGGGGTATGTTTTATGACCGCCCCACCGGTCACCAAGGGGTATGTTTTATGACCGCCCCACCGGTCACCAGGGGGTATGTTTTATGACCGCCCCACCGGTCACCAGGGGGTATGTTTTATGACCGCCCCACCGGTCACCAGGGGGTATGTTTTATGACCGCCACACAGGTCACCAGGGGGTATGTTTTATGACCGCCCCACAGGTCACCAGGGGGTATGTTTTATGACCGCCCCACCGGTCACCAGGGGGTATGTTTTATGACCACCCCACCGGTCACCCACCGGTCACCAGGGGGTATGTTTTATGACCGCCCCACCGGTCACCAGGGGGTATGTTTTATGACCGCCCCACCGGTCACCAGCGGGTATGTTTTATGACCGCCCCACCGGTCACCAGGGGGTATGATTTATGACCGCCTCTCCGGTCACCAGGGGGTATGTTTTATGACCGCCCCACCGGCCACCAGGGAGTATGTTTTATGATCGCCCCACCGGTCACCAGGGAGTATGTTTTATGATCGCCCCACCGGTCACCAGGGGCATGTTTTATGACTGCCCCACCGGTCACCAGGGGGTATGTTTTATGACCGGCCCACCGGTCACCCACCTGTCACCAGGGGGTATGTTTTATGACCGTCCCACCGGTCACCAGGTGGTATGTTTTATAACTGCCCCACTGGTCACCAGGGGGTATGTTTTATGACCGCCCCACCGGTCACCAGGTTTTATGTTTTATGACCGCCCCTCCGGTCACCAGGGGGTATGTTTTATGACCGCCCCACCGGTCACCAGGGGGTATGTTTTATGACCGCCCCACCGGTCACCAGCGGGTATGTTTTATGACCACCCCACCGGTCACCCACCGGTCACCAGGGGGTATGTTTTATGACCTCCCCACCGGTCACCTGTGGGTATGTTTTATGACCGCCCCTCCGGTCACCAGGGGGTATGTTTTATGACCGCCCCACCGATCACCAGAGGGTATGTTTTATGACCGCCCCACCGGTCATCCACCGGTCACCAGGGGATATGTTTTATGACCGCCCCACCGGTCACCAGAGGGTATGTTTTATGACCGCCCCACCGGTCACCAGGGGGTATGTTTTATGACCGCCCCACCGGTCACCAGGGGGTATGTTTTATGACCGCCCCACCGGTCAACAGGGGGTATGTTTTATGACCGCCACACAGGTCACCAGGGGGTATGTTTTATGACCGCCCCACCGGTCACCAGGGGGTATGTTTTATGCCTGCGCTCCGGTCACCAGGGGGTATGTTTTATGACCGCCCCACCGGTCACCAGGGGGTATGATTTATGACCGCCACTCCGGTCACCAGGGGGTATGTTTTATGACCGCCCCACCGGTCACCAGGGGGTATGTTTTATGACCGCCCCACCGGTCACCAGGGGGTATGTTTTATGACTGCCCCACCGGTCACCAGGGGGTATGTTTTATGACCGCCCCACCGGTCACCCGCGGGTATGTTTTATGACCGCCCCACCGGTCACCAGGGGGTATGTTTTATGACCGCCCCACCGGTCACCAGGGGGTATGTTTTATGACCGCCCCACCGGTCACCAGGGGGTATGTTTTATGACCGCCCCACCGGTCACCAGGGGGTATGTTTTATGCCTGCGCTCCGGTCACCAGGGGGTATGTTTTATGACCGCCCCACCGGTCACCAGGGGGTATGATTTATGACCGCCACTCCGGTCACCAGGGGGTATGTTTTATGACCGCCCCACCGGTCACCAGGGGGTATGTTTTATGACCGCCCCACCGGTCACCAGGGGGTATGTTTTATGACCGCCCCACCGGTCACCAGGGGGTATGTTTTATGATCGCCCCACCGGTCACCAGGGGGTATGTTTTATGACCTCCCCACCTGTCACCAGGGGGTAGGTTTCATGACCGCCCCACCGGTCACCAGGGGGTAGGTTTCATGACCGCCCCACCGGTCACCAGGGGGTATGTTTTATGACCGCCCCACCGGTCACCCAGGGGTATGTTTTATGACCGCCCCACCGGTCACCAGGGGGTATGTTTTATGACCGCCCCACCGGTCACCAGGGGGTATGTTTTATGACCGCCCCACCGGTCACCAGGGGGTATGTTTTATGACCGCCCCACCGGTCACCAGGGGGTATGTTTTATGACCGCCACACAGGTCACCAGGGGGTATGTTTTATGACCACCCCACCGGTCACCAGGGGGTATGTTTTATGACCACCCCACCGGTCACCCACCGGTCACCAGGGGGTATGTTTTATGACCGCCCCACCGGTCACCAGGGGGTATGTTTTATGACCGCCCCACCGGTCACCAGGGGGTATGTTTTATGACCGCCCCACCGGTCATCCACCGGTCACCAGGGGGTATGTTTTATGACCGCCCCACCGGTCACCAAGGGGTATGTTTTATGACCGCCCCACCGGTCACCAGGGGGTATGTTTTATGACCGCCCGTCCGGTCACCAAGGGGTATGTTTTATGACCGCCCCACCGGTCACCAGGGGGTATGTTTTATGACCGCCCCACCGGTCACCAGTGGGTATGTTTTATGACCGCCCCACCGGTCACCAGGGGGTATGTTTTATGACCACCCCACCGGTCACCAGGGGGTATGTTTTATGACCGGCCCACCGGTCACCCACCTGTCACCAGGGGGTATGTTTTATGACCGCCCCACCGGTCACCAGGTGGTATGTTTTATAACTGCCCCACTGGTCACCAGGGGGTATGTTTTATGACCGCCCCACCGGTCACCAGGTTTTATGTTTTATGACCGCCCCTCCGGTCACCAGGGGTTATGTTTTATGACCGCCCCACCAGTCACCAGGGGGTATGTTTTATGACCGCCCCACCGGTCACCAGCGGGTATGTTTTATGACCACCCCACCGGTCACCAGGGGGTATATTTTATGACCGCCCCACCGGTCACCTGTGGGTATGTTTTATGACCGCCCCACCGGTCATCCACCGGTCACCAGGGGATATGTTTTATGACCGCCCCACCGGTCACCAGGGGGTATGTTTTATGACCGCCCCACCGGTCACCAGGGGGTATGTTTTATGACCGCCCCACCGGTCACCAGGGGGTATGTTTTATGACCGCCCCACCGGTCACCAGGGGGTATGTTTTATGACCGCCCCACCGGTCACCAGGGGGTATGTTTTATGACCGCCACACAGGTCTCCAGGGGGTATGTTTTATGACCGCCCCACAGGTCACCAGGGGGTATGTTTTATGCCTGCGCTCCGGTCACCAGGGGGTATGTTTTATGACCGCCCCACCGGTCACCAGGGGGTATGTTTTATGACCGCCACTCCGGTCACCAGGGGGTATGTTTTATGACCGCCCCACCGGTCACCAGGGGGTATGTTTTATGACCGCCCCACCGGTCACCAGGGGGTATGTTTTATGACCGCCCCACCGGTCACCAGGGGGTATGTTTTATGACCGCCCCACCGGTCACCAGGGGGTATGTTTTATGACCGCCCCACCGGTCACCAGGGGGTATGTTTTATGACCGCCCCACCGGTCACCAGGGGGTATGTTTTATGCCTGCGCTCCGGTCACCAGGGGGTATGTTTTATGACCGCCCCACCGGTCACCAGGGGGTATGATTTATGACCGCCCCACCGGTCACCAGGGGGTATGTTTTATGACCGCCCCACCGGTCACCAAGGGGTATGTTTTATGACCACCCCACCGGTCACCAGGGGGTATGTTTTATGACCGCCCCACCGGTCACCAGGGGGTATGTTTTATGACCGCCCCACCGGTCACCAGGGGGTATGTTTTATGACCGCCCCACCGGTCACCAGGGGGTATGTTTTATGATCGCCCCACCGGTCACCAGGGGGTATGTTTTATGACCTCCCCACCTGTCACCAGGGGGTAGGTTTCATGACCGCCCCACCGGTCACCAGAGGGTATGTTTTATGTCCGCCCCACCGGTCACCAGGGGGTATGTTTTATGACCGCCCCACCGGTCACCAAGGGGTATGTTTTATGACCGCCCCACCGGTCACCAGGGGGTATGTTTTATGACCGCCCCACCGGTCACCAGGGGGTATGTTTTATGACCGCCCCACAGGTCACCAGGGGGTATGTTTTATGACCGCCCCACAGGTCACCAGGGGGTATGTTTTATGACCGCCCCACCGGTCACCAGGGGGTATGATTTATGACCGCCCCTCCGGTCACCAGGGGGTATGTTTTATGACCGCCCCACCGGCCACCAGGGAGTATGTTTTATGATCGCCCCACCGGTCACCATGGAGTATGTTTTATGACTGCCCCACCGGTCACCAGGGGGTATGTTTTATGACCGGCCCACCGGTCACCCACCTGTCACCAGGGGGTATGTTTTATGACCGTCCCACCGGTCACCAGGTGGTATGTTTTATAACTGCCCCACTGGTCACCAGGGGGTATGTTTTATGACCTCCCCACCGGTCACCAGGGGGTAGGTTTCATGACCGCCCCACCGGTCACCAGGGGGTATGTTTTATGACCGCCCCACCGGTCACCAGGTTTTTTGTTTTATGACCGCCCCTCCGGTCACCAGGGGGTATGTTTTATGACCGCCCCACCGGTCACCAGGGGGTATGTTTTATGACCGCCCCACCGGTCACCAGCGGGTATGTTTTATGACCACCCCACCGGTCACCCACCGGTCACCAGGGGGTATGTTTTATGACCGCCCCACCGGTCACCTGTGGGTATGTTTTATGACCGCCCCTCTGGTCACCAGGGGGTATGTTTTATGACCGCCCCACCGGTCACCAGAGGGTATGTTTTATGACCGCCCCACCGGTCATCCACCGGTCACCAGGGGATATGTTTTATGACCGCCCCACCGGTCACCAGGGGGTATGTTTTATGACCGCCCCACCGGTCACCAGGGGGTATGTTTTATGACCGCCCCACCGGTCACCAGGGGGTATGTTTTATGACCGCCCCACCGGTCACCAGGGGGTATGTTTTATGACCGCCCCACCGGTCACCAGGGGGTATGTTTTATGACCGCCACACAGGTCACCAGGGGGTATGTTTTATGACCGCCCCACCGGTCACCAGGGGGTATGTTTTATGCCTGCGCTCCGGTCACCAGGGGGTATGTTTTATGACCGCCCCACCGGTCACCAGGGGGTATGATTTATGACCGCCACTCCGGTCACCAGGGGGTATGTTTTATGACCGCCCCACCGGTCACCAGGGGGTATGTTTTATGACCGCCCCACCGGTCACCAGGGGGTATGTTTTATGACTGCCCCACCGGTCACCAGGGGGTATGTTTTATGACCGCCCCACCGGTCACCCGCGGGTATGTTTTATGACCGCCCCACCGGTCACCAGGGGGTATGTTTTATGACCGCCCCACCGGTCACCAGGGGGTATGTTTTATGACCGCCCCACCGGTCACCAGGGGGTATGTTTTATGACCGCCCCACCGGTCACCAGGGGGTATGTTTTATGCCTGCGCTCCGGTCACCAGGGGGTATGTTTTATGACCGCCCCACCGGTCACCAGGGGGTATGTTTTATGACCGCCCCACCGGTCACCAGGGGGTATGTTTTATGACCGCCCCACCGGTCACCAGGGGGTATGTTTTATGACCGCCCCACCGGTCACCAGGGGGTATGTTTTATGATCGCCCCACCGGTCACCAGGGGGTATGTTTTATGACCTCCCCACCTGTCACCAGGGGGTAGGTTTCATGACCGCCCCACCGGTCACCAGGGGGTAGGTTTCATGACCGCCCCACCGGTCACCAGGGGGTATGTTTTATGACCGCCCCACCGGTCACCAAGGGGTATGTTTTATGACCGCCCCACCGGTCACCAGGGGGTATGTTTTATGACCGCCCCACCGGTCACCAGGGGGTATGTTTTATGACCGCCCCACCGGTCACCAGGGGGTATGTTTTATGACCGCCACACAGGTCACCAGGGGGTATGTTTTATGACCACCCCACCGGTCACCAGGGGGTATGTTTTATGACCACCCCACCGGTCACCCACCGGTCACCAGGGGGTATGTTTTATCACCACCCCACCGGTCACCAGGGGGTATGTTTTATGACCGCCCCACCGGTCACCAGGGGGTATGTTTTATGACCGCCCCACCGGTCATCCACCGGTCACCAGGGGGTATGTTTTATGACCGCCCCACCGGTCACCAAGGGGTATGTTTTATGACCGCCCCACCGGTCACCAGGGGGTATGTTTTATGACCGCCCCACCGGTCACCAGGGGGTATGTTTTATGACCGCCCCACCGGTCACCAGGGGGTATGTTTTATGACCGCCCCACCGGTCACCAGGGGGTATGTTTTATGCCTGCGCTCCGGTCACCAGGGGGTATGTTTTATGACCGCCCCACCGGTCACCAGGGGGTATGATTTATGACCGCCACTCCGGTCACCAAGGGGTATGTTTTATGACCGCCCCACCGGTCACCAGGGGGTATGTTTTATGACCGCCCCACCGGTCACCAGGGGGTATGTTTTATGACTGCCCCACCGGTCACCAGGGGGTATGTTTTATGACCGCCCCACCGGTCACCCGCGGGTATGTTTTATGACCGCCCCACCGGTCACCAGGGGGTATGTTTTATGACCGCCCCACCGGTCACCAGGGGGTATGTTTTATGACCGCCCCACCGGTCACCAGGGGGTATGTTTTATGACCGCCCCACCGGTCACCAGGGGGTATGTTTTATGCCTGCGCTCCGGTCACCAGGGGGTATGTTTTATGACCGCCCCACCGGTCACCAGGGGGTATGTTTTATGACCGCCCCACCGGTCACCAGGGGGTATGTTTTATGACCGCCCCACCGGTCACCAGGGGGTATGTTTTATGACCGCCCCACCGGTCACCAGGGGGTATGTTTTATGATCGCCCCACCGGTCACCAGGGGGTATGTTTTATGACCTCCCCACCTGTCACCAGGGGGTAGGTTTCATGACCGCCCCACCGGTCACCAGGGGGTAGGTTTCATGACCGCCCCACCGGTCACCAGGGGGTATGTTTTATGACCGCCCCACCGGTCACCAAGGGGTATGTTTTATGACCGCCCCACCGGTCACCAGGGGGTATGTTTTATGACCGCCCCACCGGTCATCCACCGGTCACCAGGGGGTATGTTTTATGACCGCCCCACCCGTCACCAAGGGGTATGTTTTATGACCGCCCCACCGGTCACCAGGGGGTATGTTTTATGACCGCCCCACCGGTCACCAGGGGGTATGTTTTATGACCGCCCCACCGGTCACCAGGGGGTATGTTTTATGACCGCCCCACCGGTCACCAGGGGGTATGTTTTATGCCTGCGCTCCGGTCACCAAGGGGTATGTTTTATGACCGCCCCACCGGTCATCAGGGAGTATGATTTATGACCGCCACTCCGTTCATCAGGGGGTTACGTTTTATGACCGCCCCACCGGTCACCAGGGAGTATGTTTTATGATCGCCTCACCGGTCACCAGGGGGTATGTTTTATGACCGCCCCACCGGTCACCAGGTGGTATGTTTTATGACCGCCCCACCGGTCACCAGGGGGTATGTTTTATGACCTCCCCACCTGTCCCCAGGGGGTAGGTTTCATGACCGCCCCACCGGTCACCAGGGGGTATGTTTTATGACCGCCACACAGGTCACCAGGGGGTATGTTTTATGACAGCCCCACCGGTCACCAGGGGGTATGTTTTATGACCACCCCACCGGTCACCCACCTGTCACCAGGGGGTATGTTTTATGACCGCCCCACCGGTCACCAGGGGGTATGTTTTATGACCGCCCCACCGGTCACCAGGGGGTATGTTTTATGACCGCCCCACCGGTCATCCACCGGTCACCAGGGGGTATGTTTTATGACCGCCCCACCGGTCACCAAGGGGTATGTTTTATGACCGCCCCACCGGTCACCAGGGGGTATGTTTTATGACCGCCCCACCGGTCACCAGGGGGTATGTTTTATGACCGCCCCACCGGTCACCAGGGGGTATGTTTTATGACCGCCCCACCGGTCACCAGGGGGTAGGTTTCATGACCGCCCCACCGGTCACCAGAGGGTATGTTTTATGACCGCCTCTCCGGTCAACAGGGGGTATGTTTTATGCCTGCACTCCGGTCACCAGGGGGTATGTTTTATGATCGCCCCACCGGTCACCAGGGGGTATGTTTTATGACCGCCACTCCGGTCACCAGGGAGTTTGTTTTATGATCGCCCCATGGGTCACCAGGGGGTATGTTTTATGACCGCCCCACGGGTCACCAGGGGGTATGTTTTATGACCGCCCCACGGGTCACCAGGGGGTATGTTTTATGACCGCCCCACGGGTCACCAGGGGGTATGTTTTATGACCGCCCCACCGGTCACCAGGGGGTATGTTTTATGACCGCCCCACCGGTCACCAGGGGGTATGTTTTATGACCGCCCCACCGGTCACCAGTGGGTATGTTTTATGACCGCCCCATCGGTCACCAGGGGGTATGTTTTATGACCGCACCACCGGTCACCAGGGGGTATGTTTTATGACCGCCCCACTGGTCACCAAGGGGTATGTTTTATGACCGCCCCACCTGTCACCAGGTGGTATGTGTCGTGACCGCCCCACCGGTCACCAGGGGGTATGTTTTATGACCGCCCCACCGGTCACCAGGGGGTATGTTTTATGACCGCCCCACCGGTCACCAGGGGGTATGTTTTATGACCGCCCCACCGGTCACCAGGGGGTATGTTTTATGACCGCCCCACCGGTCACCAGGGGGTATGTTTTATGCCTGCGCTCCGGTCACCAAGGGGTATGTTTTATGACCGCCCCACCGGTCATCAGGGAGTATGATTTATGACCGCCACTCCGATCATCAGGGGGTATGTTTTATGACCGCCCCACTGGTCCCCAGGGGGTATGTTTTATGACCGCCCCACCGGTCCCCAGGGGGTATGTTTTATGACCGCCCCACCGGTCCCCAGGGGGTATGTTTTATGACCGCCCCACCGGTCCCCAGGGGGTATGTTTTATGACCGCCCCACCGGTCACCAGGGGGTATGTTATGACCGCCCCACCGGTCACCAGGGGGTATGTTTTATGACCGCCCCACCGGTCACCAGGGGGTGTTTTATGACCGCCCCACCCATCATTACGGGGTATGTTTTATGACCGCCCCACCGGTCACCAAGGGGTATGTTTTATGACCGCCCCACCGGTCACCAGTGGGTATGTTTTATGACCGCCCCACCGGTCACCAGGGGGTATGTTTTATGACCGCCCCACCGGTCATCAGGGAGTATGATTTATGACCGCCACTCCGTTCATCAGGGGGTATGTTTTATGACCGCCCCACCGGTCACCAGGGAGTATGTTTTATGATCGCCCCACCGGTCACCAGGGGGTATGTTTTATGACCGCCCCACCGGTCACCAGGTGGTATGTTTTATGACCGCCCCACCGGTCACCAGGGGGTATGTTTTATGACCTCCCCACCTGTCCCCAGGGGGTAGGTTTCATGACCGCCCCACCGGTCACCAGAGGGTATGTTTTATGACCGCCTCTCCGGTCACCAGGGGGTATGTTTTATGCCTGCGCTCCGGTCACCAGGGGGTATGTTTTATGACCGCCCCACCGGTCACCAGGGGGTATGATTTATGACCGCCACTCCGGTCACCAGGGGGTATGTTTTATGACCGCCCCACCGGTCACCAGGGGGTATGTTTTATGACCGCCCCACCGGTCACCAGGGGGTATGTTTTATGACTGCCCCACCGGTCACCAGGGGGTATGTTTTATGACCGCCCCACCGGTCACCCGCGGGTATGTTTTATGACCGCCCCACCGGTCACCAGGGGGTATGTTTTATGACCGCCCCACCGGTCACCAGGGGGTATGTTTTATGACCGCCCCACCGGTCACCAGGGGGTATGTTTTATGACCGCCCCACCGGTCACCAGGGGGTATGTTTTATGCCTGCGCTCCGGTCACCAGGGGGTATGTTTTATGACCGCCCCACCGGTCACCAGGGGGTATGTTTTATGACCGCCCCACCGGTCACCAGGGGGTATGTTTTATGACCGCCCCACCGGTCACCAGGGGGTATGTTTTATGACCGCCCCACCGGTCACCAGGGGGTATGTTTTATGATCGCCCCACCGGTCACCAGGGGGTATGTTTTATGACCTCCCCACCTGTCACCAGGGGGTAGGTTTCATGACCGCCCCACCGGTCACCAGGGGGTAGGTTTCATGACCGCCCCACCGGTCACCAGGGGGTATGTTTTATGACCGCCCCACCGGTCACCAAGGGGTATGTTTTATGACCGCCCCACCGGTCACCAGGGGGTATGTTTTATCACCACCCCACCGGTCACCAGGGGGTATGTTTTATGACCGCCCCACCGGTCACCAGGGGGTATGTTTTATGACCGCCCCACCGGTCATCCACCGGTCACCAGGGGGTATGTTTTATGACCGCCCCACCCGTCACCAAGGGGTATGTTTTATGACCGCCCCACCGGTCACCAGGGGGTATGTTTTATGACCGCCCCACCGGTCACCAGGGGGTATGTTTTATGACCGCCCCACCGGTCACCAGGGGGTATGTTTTATGACCGCCCCACCGGTCACCAGGGGGTATGTTTTATGCCTGCGCTCCGGTCACCAAGGGGTATGTTTTATGACCGCCCCACCGGTCATCAGGGAGTATGATTTATGACCGCCACTCCGTTCATCAGGGGGTTACGTTTTATGACCGCCCCACCGGTCACCAGGGAGTATGTTTTATGATCGCCTCACCGGTCACCAGGGGGTATGTTTTATGACCGCCCCACCGGTCACCAGGTGGTATGTTTTATGACCGCCCCACCGGTCACCAGGGGGTATGTTTTATGACCTCCCCACCTGTCCCCAGGGGGTAGGTTTCATGACCGCCCCACCGGTCACCAGGGGGTATGTTTTATGACCGCCACACAGGTCACCAGGGGGTATGTTTTATGACAGCCCCACCGGTCACCAGGGGGTATGTTTTATGACCACCCCACCGGTCACCCACCTGTCACCAGGGGGTATGTTTTATGACCGCCCCACCGGTCACCAGGGGGTATGTTTTATGACCGCCCCACCGGTCACCAGGGGGTATGTTTTATGACCGCCCCACCGGTCATCCACCGGTCACCAGGGGGTATGTTTTATGACCGCCCCACCGGTCACCAAGGGGTATGTTTTATGACCGCCCCACCGGTCACCAGGGGGTATGTTTTATGACCGCCCCACCGGTCACCAGGGGGTATGTTTTATGACCGCCCCACCGGTCACCAGGGGGTATGTTTTATGACCGCCCCACCGGTCACCAGGGGGTAGGTTTCATGACCGCCCCACCGGTCACCAGAGGGTATGTTTTATGACCGCCTCTCCGGTCAACAGGGGGTATGTTTTATGCCTGCACTCCGGTCACCAGGGGGTATGTTTTATGATCGCCCCACCGGTCACCAGGGGGTATGTTTTATGACCGCCACTCCGGTCACCAGGGAGTTTGTTTTATGATCGCCCCATGGGTCACCAGGGGGTATGTTTTATGACCGCCCCACGGGTCACCAGGGGGTATGTTTTATGACCGCCCCACGGGTCACCAGGGGGTATGTTTTATGACCGCCCCACGGGTCACCAGGGGGTATGTTTTATGACCGCCCCACCGGTCACCAGGGGGTATGTTTTATGACCGCCCCACCGGTCACCAGGGGGTATGTTTTATGACCGCCCCACCGGTCACCAGTGGGTATGTTTTATGACCGCCCCATCGGTCACCAGGGGGTATGTTTTATGACCGCACCACCGGTCACCAGGGGGTATGTTTTATGACCGCCCCACTGGTCACCAAGGGGTATGTTTTATGACCGCCCCACCTGTCACCAGGTGGTATGTGTCGTGACCGCCCCACCGGTCACCAGGGGGTATGTTTTATGACCGCCCCACCGGTCACCAGGGGGTATGTTTTATGACCGCCCCACCGGTCACCAGGGGGTATGTTTTATGACCGCCTCACCGGTCACCAGGGGGTATGTTTTATGACCGCCCCACCGGTCACCAGGGGGTATGTTTTATGCCTGCGCTCCGGTCACCAAGGGGTATGTTTTATGACCGCCCCACCGGTCATCAGGGAGTATGATTTATGACCGCCACTCCGATCATCAGGGGGTATGTTTTATGACCGCCCCACTGGTCCCCAGGGGGTATGTTTTATGACCGCCCCACCGGTCCCCAGGGGGTATGTTTTATGACCGCCCCACCGGTCCCCAGGGGGTATGTTTTATGACCGCCCCACCGGTCCCCAGGGGGTATGTTTTATGACCGCCCCACCGGTCACCAGGGGGTATGTTATGACCGCCCCACCGGTCACCAGGGGGTATGTTTTATGACCGCCCCACCGGTCACCCACCGGTCACCAGGGGGTGTTTTATGACCGCCCCACCCATCATTACGGGGTATGTTTTATGACCGCCCCACCGGTCACCAAGGGGTATGTTTTATGACCGCCCCACCGGTCACCAGTGGGTATGTTTTATGACCGCCCCACCGGTCACCAGGGGGTATGTTTTATGACCGCCCCACCGGTCATCAGGGAGTATGATTTATGACCGCCACTCCGTTCATCAGGGGGTATGTTTTATGACCGCCCCACCGGTCACCAGGGAGTATGTTTTATGATCGCCCCACCGGTCACCAGGGGGTATGTTTTATGACCGCCCCACCGGTCACCAGGTGGTATGTTTTATGACCGCCCCACCGGTCACCAGGGGGTATGTTTTATGACCTCCCCACCTGTCCCCAGGGGGTAGGTTTCATGACCGCCCCACCGGTCACCAGAGGGTATGTTTTATGACCGCCTCTCCGGTCACCAGGGGGTATGTTTTATGCCTGCGCTCCGGTCACCAGGGGGTATGTTTTATGACCGCCTCTCCGGTCACCAGGGGGTATGTTTTATGCCTGCGCTCCGGTCACCAGGGGGTATGTTTTATGACCGCCTCTCCGGTCACCAGGGGGTATGTTTTATGCCTGCGCTCCGGTCACCAGGGGGTATGTTTTATGACCGCCCCACCGGTCACCAGGGGGTATGTTTTATGACCGCCACTCCGGTCACCAGGGAGTATGTTTTATGATCGCCCCACGGGTCACCAGGGGGTATGTTTTATGACCGCCCCACGGGTCACCAGGGGGTATGTTTTATGACCGCCCCACGGGTCACCAGGGGGTATGTTTTATGACCGCCCCACCGGTCACCAGGGGGTATGTTTTATGACCGCCCCACCGGTCACCAGGGGGTATGTTTTATGACCGCCCCACCGGTCACCAGGGGGTATGTTTTATGACCGCCCCACCGGTCACCAGGGGGTATGTTTTATGACCGCCCCACCAGTCACCAAGGGGTATGTTTTATGACCGCCCCACCTGTCACCAGGTGGTATGTGTCGTGACCGTCCCACCGGTCACCAGGGGGTATGTTTTGTGACCGCCACACCGGTCACCAGGGGGTATGTTTTATGACCGCCCCACCGGTCACGAGGGGGTATGTTTTATGACCGCCCCACCGGTCTCGAGGGGGTATGTTTTATGACCGCCCCACCGGTCACCAGGGGGTATGTTTTATGACCGCCCCACCGGTCACCAGGGGGTATGTTTTATGACCGCCCCACCGGTCACCAGGGGGTATGTTTTATGACCGCCCCACCGGTCACCAGGGGGTATGTTTTATGACCGCCCCACCGGTCACCAGGGGGTATGTTTTATGACCGCCCCACCCGTCACCAGGGGGTATGTTTTATGACCGCCCCACCGGTCACCAGGGGGTATGTTTTATGACCGCCCCACCGGTCACCAGGGGGTGTTTTTTATGGCCGCCCCACCGGTCCCCAGGGGGTATGTTTTATGACCGCCCCACCGGTCCCCAGGGGGTATGTTTTATGACCGCCCCACCGGTCCCCAGGGGGTATGTTTTATGACCGCCCCACCGGTCCCCAGGGGGTATGTTTTATGACCGCCCCACCGGTCCCCAGGGGGTATGTTTTATGACCGCCCCACCGGTCCCCAGGGGGTATGTTTTATGACCGCCCCACCGGTCCCCAGGGGGTATGTTTTATGACCGCCCCACCGGTCCCCAGTGGGTATGTTTTATGACCGCCCCACCGGTCCCCAGGGGGTATGTTTTATGACCGCCCCACCGGTCCCCAGGGGGTATGTTTTATGACCGCCCCACCGGTCACCAGGGGGTATGTTATAACCGCCCCACCGGTCACCAGGGGGTATGTTTTATGACCGCCCCACCGGTCACCCACCGGTCACCAGGGGGTATGTTTTATGACCGCCCCACCGATCATTACGGGGTATGTTTTATGACCGCCCCACCGGTCACCAGGGGGTATGTTTTATGACCGCCCCACCTCTAGGTTTTATGACCGCCCCACCGGTCACCAGGGGGTATGTTTTATGACCGCCCCACCGGTCACCAGTGGGTATGTTTTATGACCTCCCCACCGATCACCAGGGGGTATGTTTTATGACCGCCCCACCAGTCACCAGGGGGTATGTTTTATGACCGCCCCACCGGTCACCAGGGGGTATGTTTTATGACCGCCCCACCGGTCACCAGGGGGTATGCTTTATGACCGCCCCACCGGTCACCAGGGGGTATGTTTTATGACCGCCCCACCGATCATTACGGGGTATGTTTTATGACCGCCCCACCGGTCACCAGGGGGTATGTTTTATGACCGCCCCACCGGTCACCAGTGGGTATGTTTTATGACCGCCCCACCGGTCACCAGGGGGTATGTTTTATGACCGCCCCATCGGTCACCAGCGGGTATGTTTTATGACCGCCCCATCGGTCACCAGGGGGTATGTTTTATGACCGCCCTACCGGTCACCAGGGGGTGTGTTTTATGACCGCCCCACCGGTCACCAGGAGGTATGTTTTATGACCGCGCCACCGGTCACCAGGGGGTATGTTTTATGACCGCTCCACCGGTCACCAGGGGGTATGTTTTATGACCGCCCCACCGGTCACCAGGGGGTATGTTTTATGACTGCCCCACCGGTCACCAGGGGGTATGTTTTATGACCGCCCCACCGGTCACCAGGGGGTATGTTTATGACCGCCCCACCGGTCACCAGGGAGTATATTTTATGACCGCCGCACCGGTCACCAGGGGGTATGTTTTATGACCGCCGCACCGGTCACCAGGGGGTATATTTTATGACCGCCCCACCGGTCACCAGGGGGTATGTTTTATGACCGCCCCACCGGTCACCCACCGGTCACCAGGGGGTATGTTTTATGACCGCCCCACCGGTCACCAGGGGGTATATTTTATGACCGCCCCACCGGTCACCAGGGGGTATGTTTTATGACCGCCCCATCGGTCACCAGGGGGTTTGTTTTATGACCGCCCCACCGGTCACCAGGGGGTATGTTTTATGACCGCCCCACCGGTCACCCACCGGTCACCAGGGGGTATGTTTTATGACCGCCCCACCGGTCACCAGGGGGTATGTTTTATGACCGCCCCATCGGTCACCAGGGGGTTTGTTTTATGACCGCCCCACCGGTCACCAGGGGGTATGTTTTATGACCGCCCCACCGGTCACCAGGGGTTATGTTTTATGACCGCCCCACCGGTCACCAGGGGTTATGTTTTATGACCGCCCCACCGGTCACCAGGGGGTATGTTTTATGACCGCCCCACCAGTCACCAGGGGGTATGTTTTATGACCGCCCCACCGGTCACCAGGGGGTATGTTTTATGACCGCCCCACCGGTCACCAGGGGGTATGTTTTATGACCGCCCCACCGGTCACCAGGGGGTATGTTTTATGACCGCCCCACCGGTCACCAGGGGGTATGTTTTATGACCGCCCCACCGGTCACCAGGGGGTATGTTTTATGACCGCCCCACCGGTCACCAGGGGGTATGTTTCATGACCGCCCCACCGGTCACCAGGGGGTATGTTTTATGACCGCCCCTCCGGTCGCCAGTGGGTATGTTTTATGACCGCCCCACCGGTCACCAGTGGGTATGTTTTATGACCGCCCCACCGGTCACCAGGGGGTATGTTTTATGACCGCCCCACCGGTCACCAGGGGGTATGTTTTATGACCGCCCCACCGGTCACCAGGGGGTATGTTTTATAACCGCCCCACCGGTCACCAGGGGGTATGTTTTATGACCGCCCCACCGGTCTCCAGGGGGTATGTTGTATGACCGCCCCACCGGTCACCAGGGGGTATGTTTTATGACCGCCCCACCGGTCACCAGGGGGTATGTTTTATGACAGCCCCTCCGGTCACCAGTGGGTATGTTTTATGACCGCCCCACCGGTCACCAGGGGGTATGTTTTATGAACGCCCCACCGGTCACCAGGGGGTATGTTATGACCGCCCCACCGGTCACCAGGGGGTATGTTTTATGACCGCCCCACCGGTCACCCACCGGTCACCAGGGGGTATGTTTTATGACTGCCCCACCGGTCATTACGGGGTATGTTTTATGACCGCCCCACCGGTCACCAGGGGGTATGTTTTATGACCGCCCCACCGGTCACCAGGAGGTATGTTTTATGACCGCCCCACCGGTCACCAGGAGGTATGTTTTATGACCGCCCCACCGGTCACCAGGGGGTATGTTTTATGACAGCCCCACCGGTCACCAGGGGGTATGTTTTATGACAGCCCCCTCCGGTCACCAGAGGGTATGTTTTATGACCGCCCCACCGGTCACCAGGGGGTATGTTTTATGACCGCCCCACCGGTCACCAGGGGGTATGTTTTATGACCGCCCCACCTGTCACCAGGGGGTATTTTTTATGACCGCCCCACCGGTCACCAGGGAGTATGTTTTATGACCGCCCCACCGGTCACCAGGGGGTGTGTTTTATGACCGCCCCACCGGTCACCAGGGGTATGTTTTATGACCGCCCCACCGGTCACCAGGGGGTATGTTTTATGACCGCCCCACCGGTCACCAGGGGGTATGTTTTATGACCGCCCCACCGGTCACCAGGGGGTATGTTTTATGACCGCGCCACCGGTCACCAGGGGGTATGTTTTATGACCGCCCCACCGGTCACCAGGGGGTATGTTTTATGACCGCCCCACCTGTCATTACTTGGTATGTTTTATGACCGCCCCACCGGTCACCAGGGGGTATGTTTTATGACCGCCCCACCGGTCACCAGCGGGTATGTTTTATGACCGCCCCATCGGTCACCAGGGGGTATGTTATGACCGCCCCACCGGTCACCAGGGGGTATGTTTTATGACCTCCCCACCGGTCACCAGGGGGTATGTTTTATGACCGCCCCACCGGTCATTACGGGGTATGTTTTATGACCGCCCCACCGGTCACCAGGGGGTATTTTTTATGACCGCCCCACCGGTCATCAGGGGGTATTTTTTATGACCGCCCCTCCGGTCACCAGGGGGTATGTTTTATGACCGCCCCACCGGTCCCCAGGGGGTATGTTTTATGACCGCCCCACCGGTCCCCAGGGGGTATGTTTTATGACCGCCCCACCGGTCTCCAGGGGGTATGTTTTATAACCGCCCCACCGGTCACCAAGGGGTATGTTTTATGACCGCCTCACCGGTCACCAGGGGGTATGTTTTATGACCGCCCCACCGGTCACCAGGGAGTATGTTTTATGACCGCCCCACCGGTCACCAGGGGGTATGTTTTAGGACCGCCCCACCGGTCACCAGGGGGTATGTTTTAGGACCGCCCCACCGGTCACCAGGGGGTATGTTTTAGGACCGCCCCACCGGTCACCAGGGGGTATGTTTTATGACAGCCCCACCGGTCACCAGTGGGTATGTGTTATGACCGCCCCACCGGTCACCAGGGGGTATGTTTTATGACCGCCCCACCGGTCACCAGGGGGTATGTTTTATGACCGCCCCACCGGTCACCAGGGGGTATGTTTTATGACCGCCCCACCTGTCATTACGGGGTATGTTTTATGACCGCCCCACCGGTCACCAGGGGGTATGTTTTATGACCGCCCCACCGGTCACCAGGGGGTATGTTTTATGACCGCCCCATCGGTCACCAGGGGGTATGTTATGACCGCCCCACCGGTCACCAGGGGGTATGTTTTATGACCTCCCCACCGTTCACCAGGGGGTATGTTTTATGACCGCCCCACCGGTCATTACGGGGTATGTTTTATGACCGCCCCACCGGTCACCAGGGGGTATTTTTTATGACCGCCCCACCGGTCATCAGGGGGTATTTTTTATGACCGCCCCTCCGGTCACCAGGGGGTATGTTTTATGACCGCCCCACCGGTCCCCAGGGGGTATGTTTTATGACCGCCCCACCGGTCCCCAGGGGGTATGTTTTATGACCGCCCCACCGGTCTCCAGGGGGTATGTTTTATAACCGCCCCACCGATCACCAAGGGGTATGTTTTATGACCGCCTCACTGGTCACCAGGGGGTATGTTTTATGACCGCCCCACCGGTCACCAGGGAGTATGTTTTATGACCGCCCCACCGGTCACCAGGGGGTATGTTTTAGGACCGCCCCACCGGTCACCAGGGGGTATGTTTTAGGACCGCCCCACCGGTCACCAGGGGGTATGTTTTAGGACCGCCCCACCGGTCACCAGGGGGTATGTTTTATGACAGCCCCTCCGGTCACCAGTGGGTATGTTTTATGACCGCCCCACCGGTCACCAGGGGGTATGTTTTATGACCGCCCCACCGGTCACCAGGGGGTATGTTTTATGACCGCCCCACCGGTCACCAGGGGGTATGTTTTATGACCGCCCCACCGGTCACCAGGGGGTATGTTTTATGACCGCCCCACCGGTCACCAGGGGGTATGTTTTATGACCGCCCCACCGGTCACCAGGGGGTATGTTTTATGACCGCCCCACCGGTCACCATGGGGTATGTTTTATGACCGCCCCACCGGTCACCAGGGGTATGTTTTATGACCGCCCCACCGGTCACCAGGGGGTATGTTTTATGACCGCCCCACCGGTCACCAGGGGTTATGTTTTATGACCGCCCCACCTGTCACCAGTTGGTGTGTTTTATGACCGCCCCAACGATCACCAGGGGGTATGTTTTATGACCGCCCCACCGGTCACCAGGGGGTATGTATTATGACCGCCCCACCGGTCACCAGGGGGTATGTATTATGACCGCCCCACCGGTAACCAGGGGGTATGTTTTATGACCGCCCCACCGGTCACCAGGGGGTATGTTTTATGACCGCCCCACCGGTCACCAGGGGGTATGTTTTATGACCGCCCCACCGGTCACCAGGGGGTATGTTTTATGACCGCCCCACCGGTCACCAGGGGGTATGTTTTATGACCGCCCCACCGGTCACCAGGGGGTATGTTTTATGACCGCCCCACCGGTCACCAGGGGGTATGTTTTATGACCGCCCCACCGGTCACCCACCGGTCACCAGGGGGTATGTTTTATGACCGCCCCACCGGTCATTACGGGGTATGTTTTATGACCGCCCCACCGGTCACCAGGGGGTATGTATTATGACCGCCCCACCGGTCACCAGGGGGTATGTATTATGACCGCCCCACCGGTTACCAGGGGGTATGTTTTATGACCGCCCCACCGGTCACCAGGGGGTATGTTTTATGACCGCCCCACCGGTCACCAGGGGGTATGTTTTATGACCGCCCCACCGGTCACCAGGGGGTATGTTTTATGACCGCCCCACCGCTCACCAGGGGGTATGTTTTATGACCGCCCCACCGGTCACCAGGGGGTATGTTTTATGACCGCCCCACCGGTCACCAGGGGGTATGTTTATGACCGCCCCACCGGTCACCAGGGAGTATATTTTATGACCGCCGCACCGGTCACCAGGGGGTATGTTTTATGACCGCCGCACCGGTCACCAGGGGGTATATTTTATGACCGCCCCACCGGTCACCAGGGGGTATGTTTTATGACCGCCCCACCGGTCACCCACCGGTCACCAGGGGGTATGTTTTATGACCGCCCCACCGGTCACCAGGGGGTATATTTTATGACCGCCCCACCGGTCACCAGGGTGTATGTTTTATGACCGCCCCATCGGTCACCAGGGGGTTTGTTTTGTGACCGCCCCACCGGTCACCAGGGGGTATGTTTTATGACCGCCCCACCGGTCACCAGGGGTTATGTTTTATGACCGGCCCACCGGTCACCAGGGGGTATGTTTTATGACCGCCCCTCCGGTCACCAGGCGGTATGTTTTATGACGGCCCCACCGGTCACCAGGGGGTATGTTTTATGACCGCCCCACCGGTCACCAGGGGGTATGTTTTATGACCGCCCCACCGGTCACCAGGGGGTATGTTTTATGACCGCCCCACCGGTCACCAGGGGGTATGTTTTATGACCGCCCCTTCGGTCACCAGTGGGTATGTTTTATGACCGCCCCACCGGTCACCAGTGGGTATGTTTTATGACCGCCCCACCGGTCACCAGGGGGTATGTTTTATGACCGCCCCACCGGTCACCAGGGGGTATGTTTTATGACCGCCCCACCGGTCACCAGGGGGTATGTTTTATGACCGCCCCACCTGTCACCAGGGGGTATTTTTTATGACCGCCCCACCGGTCACCAGGGAGTATGTTTTTTGACCGCCCCACCGGTCACCAGGGGGTGTGTTTTATGACCGCCCCACCGGTCACCAGGGGTATGTTTTATGACCGCCCCACCGGTCACCAGGGGGTATGTTTTATGACCGCCCCACCGGTCACCAGGGGGTATGTTTTATGACCGCCCCACCGGTCACCAGGGGGTATGTTTTATGACCGCGCCACCGGTCACCAGGGGGTATGTTTTATGACCGCCCCACCGGTCACCAGGGGGTATGTTTTATGACCGCCCCACCTGTCATTACGGGGTATGTTTTATGACCGCCCCACCGGTCACCAGGGGGTATGTTTTATGACCGCCCCACCGGTCACCAGGGGGTATGTTTTATGACCGCCCCATCGGTCACCAGGGGGTATGTTATGACCGCCCCACCGGTCACCAGGGGGTATGTTTTATGACCTCCCCACCGGTCACCAGGGGGTATGTTTTATGACCGCCCCACCGGTCATTACGGGGTATGTTTTATGACCGCCCCACCGGTCACCAGGGGGTATTTTTTATGACCGCCCCACCGGTCATCAGGGGGTATTTTTTATGACCGCCCCTCCGGTCACCAGGGGGTATGTTTTATGACCGCCCCACCGGTCCCCAGGGGGTATGTTTTATGACCGCCCCACCGGTCCCCAGGGGGTATGTTTTATGACCGCCCCACCGGTCTCCAGGGGGTATGTTTTATAACCGCCCCACCGGTCACCAAGGGGTATGTTTTATGACCGCCTCACCGGTCACCAGGGGGTATGTTTTATGACCGCCCCACCGGTCACCAGGGAGTATGTTTTATGACCGCCCCACCGGTCACCAGGGGGTATGTTTTAGGACCGCCCCACCGGTCACCAGGGGGTATGTTTTAGGACCGCCCCACCGGTCACCAGGGGGTATGTTTTAGGACCGCCCCACCGGTCACCAGGGGGTATGTTTTATGACAGCCCCACCGGTCACCAGTGGGTATGTGTTATGACCGCCCCACCGGTCACCAGGGGGTATGTTTTATGACCGCCCCACCGGTCACCAGGGGGTATGTTTTATGACCGCCCCACCTGTCATTACGGGGTATGTTTTATGACCGCCCCACCGGTCACCAGGGGGTATGTTTTATGACCGCCCCACCGGTCACCAGGGGGTATGTTTTATGACCGCCCCATCGGTCACCAGGGGTTATGTTATGACCGCCCCACCGGTCACCAGGGGGTATGTTTTATGACCTCCCCACCGTTCACCAGGGGGTATGTTTTATGACCGCCCCACCGGTCATTACGGGGTATGTTTTATGACCGCCCCACCGGTCACCAGGGGGTATTTTTTATGACCGCCCCACCGGTCATCAGGGGGTATTTTTTATGACCGCCCCTCCGGTCACCAGGGGGTATGTTTTATGACCGCCCCACCGGTCCCCAGGGGGTATGTTTTATGACCGCCCCACCGGTCCCCAGGGGGTATGTTTTATGACCGCCCCACCGGTCTCCAGGGGGTATGTTTTATAACCGCCCCACCGATCACCAAGGGGTATGTTTTATGACCGCCTCACTGGTCACCAGGGGGTATGTTTTATGACCGCCCCACCGGTCACCAGGGAGTATGTTTTATGACCGCCCCACCGGTCACCAGGGGGTATGTTTTAGGACCGCCCCACCGGTCACCAGGGGGTATGTTTTAGGACCGCCCCACCGGTCACCAGGGGGTATGTTTTAGGACCGCCCCACCGGTCACCAGGGGGTATGTTTTATGACAGCCCCTCCGGTCACCAGTGGGTATGTTTTATGACCGCCCCACCGGTCACCAGGGGGTATGTTTTATGACCGCCCCACCGGTCACCAGGGGGTATGTTTTATGACCGCCCCACCGGTCACCAGGGGGTATGTTTTATGACCGCCCCACCGGTCACCAGGGGGTATGTTTTATGACCGCCCCACCGGTCACCAGGGGGTATGTTTTATGACCGCCCCACCGGTCACCATGGGGTATGTTTTATGACCGCCCCACCGGTCACCATGGGGTATGTTTTATGACCGCCCCACCGGTCACCAGGGGTATGTTTTATGACCGCCCCACCGGTCACCAGGGGGTATGTTTTATGACCGCCCCACCGGTCACCAGGGGGTATGTTTTATGACCGCCCCACCGGTCACCAGGGGGTATGTTTTATGACCGCCCCACCGGTCACCAGGGGGTATGTTTTATGACCGCCCCACCGGTCACCAGGGGGTATGTTTTATGACCGCCCCACCGGTCACCAGGGGGTATGTTTTATGACCGCCCCACCGGTCACCCACCGGTCACCAGGGGGTATGTTTTATGACCGCCCCACCGGTCATTACGGGGTATGTTTTATGACCGCCCCACCGGTCACCAGGGGGTATGTATTATGACCGCCCCACCGGTCACCAGGGGGTATGTTTTATGACCGCCCCACCGGTCACCAGGGGGTATGTTTTATGACCGCCCCACCGGTCACCAGGGGGTATGTTTTATGACCGCCCCACCGCTCACCAGGGGGTATGTTTTATGACCGCCCCACCGGTCACCAGGGGGTATGTTTTATGACCGCCCCACCGGTCACCAGGGGGTATGTTTATGACCGCCCCACCGGTCACCAGGGAGTATATTTTATGACCGCCGCACCGGTCACCAGGGGGTATGTTTTATGACCGCCGCACCGGTCACCAGGGGGTATATTTTATGACCGCCCCACCGGTCACCAGGGGGTATGTTTTATGACCGCCCCACCGATCACCCACCGGTCACCAGGGGGTATGTTTTATGACCGCCCCACCGGTCACCAGGGGGTATATTTTATGACCGCCCCACCGGTCACCAGGGTGTATGTTTTATGACCGCCCCATCGGTCACCAGGGGGTTTGTTTTGTGACCGCCCCACCGGTCACCAGGGGGTATGTTTTATGACCGCCCCACCGGTCACCAGGGGTTATGTTTTATGACCGGCCCACCGGTCACCAGGGGGTATGTTTTATGACCGCCCCTCCGGTCACCAGGCGGTATGTTTTATGACGGCCCCACCGGTCACCAGGGGGTATGTTTTATGACCGCCCCACCGGTCACCAGGGGGTATGTTTTATGACCGCCCCACCGGTCACCAGGGGGTATGTTTTATGACCGCCCCACCGGTCACCAGGGGGTATGTTTTATGACCGCCCCTTCGGTCACCAGTGGGTATGTTTTATGACCGCCCCACCGGTCACCAGTGGGTATGTTTTATGACCGCCCCACCGGTCACCAGGGGGTATGTTTTATGACCGCCCCACCGGTCACCAGGGGGTATGTTTTATGACCGCCCCACCGGTCACCAGGGGGTATGTTTTATGACCGCCCCACCGGTCACCAGGGGGTATGTTTTATGACCGCCCCACCGGTCACCAGGGGGTATGTTTTATGACCGCCCCACCGGTCACCAGGGGGTATGTTTTATGACCGCCCCACCAGTCACCAGGGGGTATGTTTTATGACCGCCCCACCGATCACCAGGGGGTATGTTTTATGACCGCCCCACCAGTCACCAGGGGGTATGTTTTATGACCGCCCCACCGGTCACCCACCGGTCACCAGGGGGTATGTTTTATGACCGCCCCACCGGTCACCAGGGGGTATATTTTATGACCGCCCCACCGGTCACCAGGGGGTATGTTTTATGACCGCCCCATCGGTCACCAGGGGGTTTGTTTTATGACCGCCTCACCGGTCACCAGGGGGTATGTTTTATGACCGCCCCACCGGTCACCCGGGGTTATGTTTTATGACCGCCCCACCGGTCACCAGGGGGTATGTTTTATGACCGCCCCACCGGTCACCAGGGGGTATGTTTTATGACCGCCCCACCGGTCACCAGGGGGTATGTTTTATGACCGCCCCACCGGTCACCAGGGGGTATGTTTTATGACCGCCCCACCGGTCACCAGGGGGTATGTTTTATGACCGCCCCACCGGTCACCAGGGGGTATGTTTCATGACCGCCCCACCGGTCACCAGGGGGTATGTTTCATGACCGCCCCACCGGTCACCAGGGGGTATGTTTCATGACCGCCCCACCGGTCACCAGGGGGTATGTTTTATGACCGCCCCTTCGGTCACCAGTGGGTATGTTTTATGACCGCCCCACCGGTCACCAGTGGGTATGTTTTATGACCGCCCCACCGGTCACCAGGGGGTATGTTTTATGACCGCCCCACCGGTCACCAGGGGGTATGTTTTATGACCGCCCCACCGGTCACCAGGGGGTATGTTTTATGACCGCCCCACCGGTCACCAGGGGGTATGTTTTATGACCGCCCCACCGGTCACCAGGGGGTATGTTTTATGACCGCCCCACCGGTCACCAGGGGGTATGTTTTATGACCGCCCCACCGGTCACCAGGGGGTATGTTTTATGACCGCCCCACCAGTCACCAGGGGGTATGTTTTATGACCGCCCCACCGATCACCAGGGGGTATGTTTTATGACCGCCCCACCAGTCACCAGGGGGTATGTTTTATGACCGCCCCACCGGTCACCCACCGGTCACCAGGGGGTATGTTTTATGACCGCCCCACCGGTCACCAGGGGGTATATTTTATGACCGCCCCACCGGTCACCAGGGGGTATGTTTTATGACCGCCCCATCGGTCACCAGGGGGTTTGTTTTATGACCGCCTCACCGGTCACCAGGGGGTATGTTTTATGACCGCCCCACCGGTCACCAGGGGGTATGTTTTATGACCGCCCCACCGGTCACCAGGGGTTATGTTTTATGACCGCCCCACCGGTCACCAGGGGGTATGTTTTATGACCGCCCCACCGGTCACCAGGGGGTATGTTTTATGACCGCCCCACCGGTCACCAGGGGGTATGTTTTATGACCGCCCCACCGGTCACCAGGGGGTACATTTTATGACCGCCCCACCGGTCACCAGGGGGTATGTTTTATGACCGCCCCACCGGTCACCAGGGGGTATGTTTTATGACCGCCCCACCGGTCACCAGGGGGTATGTTTCATGACCGCCCCACCGGTCACCAGGGGGTATGTTTCATGACCGCCCCACCGGTCACCAGGGGGTATGTTTTATGACCGCCCCTCCGGTCGCCAGTGGGTATGTTTTATGACCGCCCCACCGGTCACCAGTGGGTATGTTTTATGACCGCCCCACCGGTCACCAGGGGGTATGTTTTATGACCGCCCCACCGGTCACCAGGGGGTATGTTTTATGACCGCCCCACCGGTCACCAGGGGGTATGTTTTATGACCGCCCCACCGGTCACCAGGGGGTATGTTTTATGACCGCCCCACCGGTCTCCAGGGGGTATGTTGTATGACCGCCCCACCGGTCACCAGGGGGTACGTTTTATGACCGCCCCACCGGTCACCAGGGGGTATGTTTTATGACAGCCCCTCCGGTCACCAGTGGGTATGTTTTATGACCGCCCCACCGGTCACCAGGGGGTATGTTTTATGAACGCCCCACCGGTCACCAGGGGGTATGTTATGACCGCCCCACCGGTCACCAGGGGGTATGTTTTATGACCGCCCCACCGGTCACCCACCGGTCACCAGGGGGTATGTTTTATGACTGCCCCACCGGTCATTACGGGGTATGTTTTATGACCGCCCCACCGGTCACCAGGGGGTATGTTTTATGACCGCCCCACCGGTCACCAGGAGGTATGTTTTATGACCGCCCCACCGGTCACCAGGGGGTATGTTTTATGACAGCCCCACCGGTCACCAGGGGGTATGTTTTATGACAGCCCCCTCCGGTCACCAGAGGGTATGTTTTATGACCGGCCTACCGGTCACCAGGGGGTATGTTTTATGACCGCCCCACCGGTCACCAGGAGGTATGTTTTATGACCGCCCCACCGGTCACCAGGAGGTATGTTTTATGACCGCCCCACCGGTCACCAGGGGGTATGTTTTATGACAGCCCCACCGGTCACCAGGTGGTATGTTTTATGACAGCCCCCTCCGGTCACCAGAGGGTATGTTTTATGACCGCCCCACCGGTCACCAGGGGGTATGTTTTATGACCGCCCCACCGGTCACCAGGGGGTATGTTTTATGACCGCCCCACCTTTCACCAGGGGGTATTTTTTATGACCGCCCCACCGGTCACCAGGGAGTATGTTTTATGACCGCCCCACCGGTCACCAGGGGGTGTGTTTTATGACCGCCCCACCGGTCACCAGGGGGTGTGTTTTATGACCGACCCACCGGTCACCAGGGGTATGTTTTATGACCGCCCCACCGGTCACCAGGGGGTATGTTTTATGACCGCCCCACCGGTCACCAGGGGGTATGTTTTATGACCGCCCCACCGGTCACCAGGGGGTATGTTTTATGACCGCGCCACCGGTCACCAGGTGGTATGTTTTATGACCGCCCCACCGGTCACCAGGGGGTATGTTTTATGACCGCCCCACCTGTCATTACGGGGTATGTTTTATGACCGCCCCACCGGTCACCAGGGGGTATGTTTTATGACCGCCCCACCGGTCACCAGGGGGTATGTTTTATGACCGCCCCATCGGTCACCAGGGGGTATGTTATGACCGCCCCACCGGTCACCAGGGGGTATGTTTTATGACCTCCCCACCGGTCACCAGGGGGTATGTTTTATGACCGCCCCACCGGTCATTACGGGGTATGTTTTATGACCGCCCCACCGGTCACCAGGGGGTATTTTTTATGACCGCCCCACCGGTCATCAGGGGGTATTTTTTATGACCGCCCCTCCGGTCACCAGGGAGTATGTTTTATGACCGCCCCACCGGTCCCCAGGGGGTATATTTTATGACCGCCCCACCGGTCCCCAGGGGGTATGTTTTATGACCGCCCCACCGGTCTCCAGGGGGTATGTTTTATAACCGCCCCACCGGTCACCAAGGGGTATGTTTTATGACCGCCTCACTGGTCACCAGGGGGTATGTTTTATGACCGCCCCACCGGTCACCAGGGAGTATGTTTTATGACCGCCCCACCGGTCACCAGGGGGTATGTTTTAGGACCGCCCCACCGGTCACCAGGGGGTATGTTTTAGGACCGCCCCACCGGTCACCAGGGGGTATGTTTTAGGACCGCCCCACCGGTCACCAGGGGGTATGTTTTAGGACCGCCCCACCGGTCACCAGGGGGTATGTTTTATGCCAGCCCCACCGGTCACCAGGGGGTATGTTTTATGACCGCCCCACCGGTCACCAGGGGGTATGTTTTATGACCGCCCCACCGGTCACCAGGGGGTATGTTTTATGACCGCCCCACCGGTCACCAGGGGGTATGTTTTATGACCGCCCCACCGGTCACCAGGGGGTATGTTTTATGACCGCCCCACCGGTCACCATGGGGTATGTTTTATGACCGCCCCACCGGTCACCATGGGGTATGTTTTATGACCGCCCCACCGGTCACCAGGGGTATGTTTTATGACCGCCCCACCGGTCACCAGGGGGTATGTTTTATGACCGCCCCACCGGTCACCAGGGGTTATGTTTTATGACCGCCCCACCTGTCACCAGTTGGTGTGTTTTATGACCGCCCCAACGATCACCAGGGGGTATGTTTTATGACCGCCCCACCGGTCACCAGGGGGTATGTATTATGACCGCCCCACCGGTCACCAGGGGGTATGTATTATGACCGCCCCACCGGTAACCAGGGGGTATGTTTTATGACCGCCCCACCGGTCACCAGGGGGTATGTTTTATGACCGCCCCACCGGTCACCAGGGGGTATGTTTTATGACCGCCCCACCGGTCACCAGGGGGTATGTTTTATGACCGCCCCACCGGTCACCAGGGGGTATGTTTTATGACCGCCCCACCGGTCACCAGGGGGTATGTTTTATGACCGCCCCACCGGTCACCAGGGGGTATGTTTTATGACCGCCCCACCGGTCACCCACCGGTCACCAGGGGGTATGTTTTATGACCGCCCCACCGGTCATTACGGGGTATGTTTTATGACCGCCCCACCGGTCACCAGGGGGTATGTATTATGACCGCCCCACCGGTCACCAGGGGGTATGTATTATGACCGCCCCACCGGTTACCAGGTGGTATGTTTTATGACCGCCCCACCGGTCACCAGGGGGTATGTTTTATGACCGCCCCACCGGTCACCAGGGGGTATGTTTTATGACCGCCCCACCGGTCACCAGGGGGTATGTTTTATGACCGCCCCACCGCTCACCAGGGGGTATGTTTTATGACCGCCCCACCGGTCACCAGGGGGTATGTTTATGACCGCCCCACCGGTCACCAGGGGGTATGTTTTATGACCGCCCCACCGGTCACCCACCGGTCACCAGGGGGTATGTTTTATGACCGCCCCACCGGTCATTACGTGGTATGTTTTATGACCGCCCCACCGGTCACCAGGGGGTATGTATTATGACCGCCCCACCGGTCACCAGGGGGTATGTATTATGACCGCCCCACCGGTTACCAGGGGGTATGTTTTATGACCGCCCCACCGGTCACCAGGGGGTATGTTTTATGACCGCCCCACCGGTCACCAGGGGGTATGTTTTATGACCGCCCCACCGGTCACCAGGGGGTATGTTTTATGACCGCCCCACCGCTCACCAGGGGGTATGTTTTATGACCGCCCCACCGGTCACCAGGGGGTATGTTTTATGACCGCCCCACCGGTCACCAGGGGGTATGTTTATGACCGCCCCACCGGTCACCAGGGAGTATATTTTATGACCGCCGCACCGGTCACCAGGGGGTATGTTTTATGACCGCCGCACCGGTCACCAGGGGGTATATTTTATGACCGCCCCACCGGTCACCAGGGGGTATGTTTTATGACCGCCCCACCGGTCACCCACCGGTCACCAGGGGGTATGTTTTATGACCGCCCCACCGGTCACCAGGGGGTATATTTTATGACCGCCCCACCAGTCACCAGGGTGTATGTTTTATGACCGCCCCATCGGTCACCAGGGGGTTTGTTTTGTGACCGCCCCACCGGTCACCAGGGGGTATGTTTTATGACCGCCCCACCGGTCACCAGGGGGTATGTTTTATGACCGGCCCACCGGTCACCAGGGGGTATGTTTTATGACCGCCCCTCCGGTCACCAGGCGGTATGTTTTATGACGGCCCCACCGGTCACCAGGGGGTATGTTTTATGACCGCCCCACCGGTCACCAGGGGGTATGTTTTATGACCGCCCCACCGGTCACCAGGGGGTATGTTTTATGACCGCCCCACCGGTCACCAGGGGGTATGTTTTATGACCGCCCCACCGGTCACCAGGGGGTATGTTTTATGACCGCCCCTTCGGTCACCAGTGGGTATGTTTTATGACCGCCCCACCGGTCACCAGTGGGTATGTTTTATGACCGCCCCACCGGTCACCAGGGGGTATGTTTTATGACCGCCCCACCGGTCACCAGGGGGTATGTTTTATGACCGCCCCACCGGTCACCAGGGGGTATGTTTTATGACCGCCCCACCGGTCACCAGGGGGTATGTTTTATGACCGCCCCACCGGTCACCAGGGGGTATGTTTTATGAACGCCCCACCGGTCACCAGGGGGTATGTTTTATGACCGCCCCACCGATCACCAGGGGGTATGTTTTATGACCGCCCCACCAGTCACCAGGGGGTATGTTTTATGACCGCCCCACCGGTCACCCACCGGTCACCAGGGGGTATGTTTTATGACCGCCCCACCGATCACCAGGGGGTATATTTTATGACCGCCCCACCGGTCACCAGGGGGTACGTTTTATGACCGCCCCATCGGTCACCAGGGGGTTTGTTTTATGACCGCCCCACCGGTCACCAGGGGGTATGTTTTATGACCGCCCCACCGGTCACCAGGGGGTATGTTTTATGACCGCCCCACCGGTGACCAGGGGGTATGTTTCATGACCGCCCCACCGGTCACCAGGGGGTATGTTTCATGACCGCCCCACCGGTCACCAGGGGGTATGTTTTATGACCGCCCCTCCGGTCGCCAGTGGGTATGTTTTATGACCGCCCCACCGGTCACCAGTGGGTATGTTTTATGACCGCCCCACCGGTCACCAGGGGGTATGTTTTATGACCGCCCCACCGGTCACCAGGGGGTATGTTTTATGACCGCCCCACCGGTCACCAGGGGGTATGTTTTATGACCGCCCCACCGGTCACCAGGGGGTATGTTTTATGACCGCCCCACCGGTCTCCAGGGGGTATGTTGAATGACCGCCCCACCGGTCACCAGGGGGTATGTTTTATGACCGCCCCACCGGTCACCAGGGGGTATGTTTTATGACAGCCCCTCCGGTCACCAGTGGGTATGTTTTATGACCGCCCCACCGGTCACCAGGGGGTATGTTTTATGAACGCCCCACCGGTCACCAGGGGGTATGTTATGACCGCCCCACCGGTCACCAGGGGGTATGTTTTATGACCGCCCCACCGGTCACCCACCGGTCACCAGGGGGTATGTTTTATGACTGCCCCACCGGTCATTACGGGGTATGTTTTATGACCGCCCCACCGGTCACCAGGGGGTATGTTTTATGACCGCCCCACCGGTCACCAGGAGGTATGTTTTATGACCGCCCCACCGGTCACCAGGGGGTATGTTTTATGACAGCCCCACCGGTCACCAGGGGGTATGTTTTATGACAGCCCCCTCCGGTCACCAGAGGGTATGTTTTATGACCGCCCCACCGGTCACCAGGGGGTATGTTTTATGACCGCCCCACCGGTCACCAGGAGGTATGTTTTATGACCGCCCCACCGGTCACCAGGAGGTATGTTTTATGACCGCCCCACCGGTCACCAGGAGGTATGTTTTATGACCGCCCCACCGGTCACCAGGGGGTATGTTTTATGACAGCCCCACCGGTCACCAGGGGGTATGTTTTATGACAGCCCCCTACGGTCACCAGAGGGTATGTTTTATGACCGCCCCAGCGGTCACCAGGGGGTATGTTTTATGACCGCCCCACCGGTCACCAGGGTGTATGTTTTATGACCGCCCCACCTTTCACCAGGGGGTATTTTTTATGACCGCCCCACCGGTCACCAGGGAGTATGTTTTATGACCGCCCCACCGGTCACCAGGGGGTGTGTTTTATGACCGCCCCACCGGTCACCAGGGGGTGTGTTTTATGACCGCCCCACCGGTCACCAGGGGTATGTTTTATGACCGCCCCACCGGTCACCAGGGGGTATGTTTTATGACCGCCCCACCGGTCACCAGGGGGTATGTTTTATGACCGCCCCACCGGTCACCAGGGGGTATGTTTTATGACCGCGCCACCGGTCACCAGGTGGTATGTTTTATGACCGCCCCACCGGTCACCAGGGGGTATGTTTTATTACCGCCCCACCTGTCATTACGGGGTATGTTTTATGACCGCCCCACCGGTCACCAGGGGGTATGTTTTATGACCGCCCCACCGGTCACCAGGGGGTATGTTTTATGACCGCCCCACCGGTCACCAGGGGGTATGTTTTATGACCGCCCCATCGTTCACCAGGGGGTATGTTATGACCGCCCCACCGGTCACCAGGGGGTATGTTTTATGACCTCCCCACCGGTCACCAGGGGGTATGTTTTATGACCGCCCCACCGGTCATTACGGGGTATGTTTTATGACCGCCCCACCGGTCACCAGGGGGTATTTTTTATGACCGCCCCACCGGTCACCAGGGAGTATGTTTTATGACCGCCCCACCGGTCACCAGGGGGTGTGTTTTATGACCGCCCCACCGGTCACCAGGGGGTGTGTTTTATGACCGCCCCACCGGTCATCAGGGGGTATTTTTTATGACCGCCCCTCCGGTCACCAGGGGGTATGTTTTATGACCGCCCCACCGGTCTCCAGGGGGTATGTTTTATGACCGCCCCACCGGTCTCCAGGGGGTATGTTTTATAACCGCCCCACCGGTCACCAAGGGGTATGTTTTATGACCGCCTCACTGGTCACCAGGGGGTATGTTTTATGACCGCCCCACCGGTCACCAGGGAGTATGTTTTATGACCGCCCCACCGGTCACCAGGGGTATGTTTTAGGACCGCCCCACCGGTCACCAGGGGGTATGTTTTAGGACCGCCCCACCGGTCACCAGGGGGTATGTTTTAGGACCGCCCCACCGGTCACCAGGGGGTATGTTTTAGGACCGCCCCACCGGTCACCAGGGGGTATGTTTTATGACAGCCCCACCGGTCACCAGTGGGTATGTTTTATGACCGCCCCACCGGTCACCAGGGGGTATGTTTTATGACCGCCCCACCGGTCACCAGGGGGTATGTTTTATGACCGCCCCACCGGTCACCAGGGGGTATGTTTTATGACCGCCCCACCGGTCACCAGGGGGTATGTTTTATGACCGCCCCACCTGTCATTACGGGGTATGTTTTATGACCGCCCCACCGGTCACCAGGGGGTATGTTTTATGACCGCCCCACCGGTCATTACGGGGTATGTTTTATGACCGCCCCACCGGTCACCAGGGGGTATTTTTTATGACCGCCCCACCGGTCATCAGGGGGTATTTTTTATGACCGCCCCACCGGTCATCAGGGGGTATGTATTATGACCGCCCCACCGGTTACCAGGGGGTATGTTTTATGACCGCCCCACCGGTCACCAGGGGGTATGTTTTATGACCGCCCCACCGGTCACCAGGGGGTATGTTTTATGACCGCCCCACTGGTCACCAGGGGGTATGTTTTATGACCGCCCCACCGGTCACTAGGGGGTATGTTTTATGACCGCCCCACCGGTCACCAGGGGGTATGTTTTATGACTGCCCCACCGGTCACCAGGAGGTATGTTTTATGACCGCCCCACCGGTCACCCACCGGTCACCAGGGGGTATGTTTTATGACCGCCCCACCGGTCATTACGGGGTATGTTTTATGACCGCCCCACCGGTCACCAGGGGGTATGTATTATGACCGCCCCACCGGTCACCAGGGGGTATGTATTATGACCGCCCCACCGGTTACCAGGGGGTATGTTTTATGACCGCCCCACCGGTCACCAGGGGGTATGTTTTATGACTGCCCCACCGGTCACCAGGGGGTATGTTTTATGACCGCCCCACCGGTCACCCACCGGTCACCAGGGGGTATGTTTTATGACTGCCCCACCGGTCACCAGGGGGTATGTTTTATGACCGCCCCACCGGTCACCAGGGGGTATGTTTTATGACCGCCCCACCGGTCATTACGGGGTATGTTTTATGACCGCCCCACTGGTCACCAGTGGGTATGTTTTATGACCGCCCCACCGGTCACCAGGGGGTATGTTTTATGACCGCCCCACCGGTCACCAGGGGGTATGTTTTATGACCGCCCCACCGGTCACCAGGGGGTATGTTTTAGGACCGCCCCACCGGTCACCAGGGGGTATGTTTTAGGACCGCCCCACCGGTCACCAGGGGGTATGTTTTATGACCGCCCCACCGGTCACCAGGGGGTATGTTTTATGACGGCCCCACCGGTCACCAGGAGGTATGTTTTATGACGGCCCCTCCGGTCACCAGTGGGTATGTTTTATGACCGCCCCACCTGTCACCAGGGGGTATGTTTTATGACCGCCCCACCGGTCACCAGGGGGTATGTTTTATGACCGCCCCACCGGTCACCAGGGGGTGTGTTTTATGACCGCCCCACCGGTCACCAGGGGGTGTGTTTTATGACCGCCCCACCGGTCACCAGGGGGTGTGTTTTATGACCGCCCCACCGGTCACCAGGGGGTATGTTTTATGACCGCCCCACCGGTCATCAAGGGGTATGTTTTATGACCGCCCCACCGGTCACCAGGGGGTATGTTTTATGACCGCCCCACCGGTCACCAGGGGGTATGTTTTATGACCGCCCCACCTGTCATTACGGGGTATGTTTTATGACCGCCCCACCGGTCACCAGGGGGTATGTTTTATGACCGCCCCACCGGTCACCAGGGGGTATGTTATGACCGCCCCACCGGTCACCAGGGGGTATGTTTTATGACCTCCCCACCGGTCACCAGGGGGTATGTTTTATGACCGCCCCACCGGTCATTACGGGGTATGTTTTATGACCGCCCCACCGGTCACCAGGGGGTATGTTTTATGACCGCCCCACCGGTCACCAGGGGGTATGTTTTATGACCGCCCCACCGGTCACCAGGGGGTATGTTTTATGACCGCCCCACCGGTCACCAGGGGGTATGTTTTATGACCGCCCCTCCGGTCACCAGTGGGTATGTTTTATGACCGCCCCACCGGTCACCAGTGGGTATGTTTTATGACCGCCCCACCGGTCACCAGGGGGTATGTTTTATGACCGCCCCACCGGTCACCAGGGGGTATGTTTTATGACCGCCCCACCGGTCACCAGGGGGTATGTTTTAGGACCGCCCCACCGGTCACCAGGGGGTATGTTTTAGGACCGCCCCACCGGTCACCAGGGGGTATGTTTTATGACCGCCCCACCGGTCACCAGGGGGTATGTTATGACCGCCCCACCGGTCACCAGGGGGTATGTTTTATGACCTCCCCACCGGTCACCAGGGGGTATGTTTTATGACCGCCCCACCGGTCATTACGGGGTATGTTTTATGACCGCCCCACCGGTCACCAGGGGGTATGTTTTATGACCGCCCCACCGGTCACCAGGGGGTATGTTTTATGACCGCCCCACCGGTCACCAGGGGGTATGTTTTATGACCGCCCCACCGGTCACCAGGGGGTATGTTTTATGACCGCCCCTCCGGTCACCAGTGGGTATGTTTTATGACCGCCCCACCGGTCACCAGTGGGTATGTTTTATGACCGCCCCACCGGTCACCAGGGGGTATGTTTTATGACCGCCCCACCGGTCACCAGGGGGTATGTTTTATGACCGCCCCACCGGTCACCAGGGGGTATGTTTTAGGACCGCCCCACCGGTCACCAGGGGGTATGTTTTAGGACCGCCCCACCGGTCACCAGGGGGTATGTTTTATGACCGCCCCACCGGTCACCAGGGGGTATGTTTTATGACTGCCCCACCGGTCACCAGGAGGTATGTTTTATGACGGCCCCACCGGTCACCAGGGGGTATGTTTTATGACCGCCCCACCTGTCATTACGGGGTATGTTTTATGACCGCCCCACCGGTCACCAGGGGGTATGTTTTATGACCGCCCCACCGGTCACCAGGGGGTATGTTATGACCGCCCCACCGGTCACCAGGGGGTATGTTTTATGACCTCCCCACCGGTCACCAGGGGGTATGTTTTATGACCGCCCCACCGGTCATTACGGGGTATGTTTTATGACCGCCCCACCGGTCACCAGGGGGTATGTTTTATGACCGCCCCACCGGTCACCAGGGGGTATGTTTTATGACCGCCCCACCGGTCACCAGGGGGTATGTTTTATGACCGCCCCACCGGTCACCAGGGGGTATGTTTTATGACCGCCCCTCCGGTCACCAGTGGGTATGTTTTATGACCGCCCCACCGGTCACCAGTGGGTATGTTTTATGACCGCCCCACCGGTCACCAGGGGGTATGTTTTATGACCGCCCCACCGGTCACCAGGGGGTATGTTTTATGACCGCCCCACCGGTCACCAGGGGGTATGTTTTATGACCGCCCCACCGGTCACCAGGGGGTATGTTTTATGACCGCCCCACCTGTCATTACGGGGTATGTTTTATGACCGCCCCACCGGTCACCAGGGGGTATGTTTTATGACCGCCCCACCGGTCACCCACCGGTCACCAGGGGGTATGTTTTATGACCGCCCCACCGGTCATTACGGGGTATGTTTTATGACCGCCCCACCGGTCACCAGGGGGTATGTATTATGACCGCCCCACCGGTCACCAGGGGGTATGTATTATGACCGCCCCACCGGTTACCAGGGGGTATGTTTTATGACGGCCCCACCGGTCACCAGGAGGTATGTTTTATGACGGCCCCTCCGGTCACCATTGGGTATGTTTTATGACCGCCCCACCTGTCACCAGGGGGTATGTTTTATGACCGCCCCACCGGTCACCAGGGGGTATGTTTTATGACTGCCCCACCGGTCACCAGGGGGTATGTTTTATGACCGCCCCACCGGTCACCCACCGGTCACCAGGGGGTATGTTTTATGACGGCCCCACCGGTCACCAGGAGGTATGTTTTATGACGGCCCCTCCGGTCACCATTGGGTATGTTTTATGACCGCCCCACCGGTCACCAGGGGGTATGTTTTATGACCGCCCCACCGGTCACCAGGGGGTATGTTTTATGACTGCCCCACCGGTCACCAGGGGGTATGTTTTATGACCGCCCCACCGGTCACCCACCGGTCACCAGGGGGTATGTTTTATGACTGCCCCACCGGTCACCAGGGGGTATGTTTTATGACCGCCCCACCGGTCACCCACCGGTCACCAGGGGGTATGTTTTATGACCGCCCCACCGGTCATTACGGGGTATGTTTTATGACCGCCCCACTGGTCACCAGTGGGTATGTTTTATGACCGCCCCACCGGTCACCAGGGGGTATGTTTTATGACCGCCCCACCGGTCACCAGGGGGTATGTTTTATGACCGCCCCACCGGTCACCAGGGGGTATGTTTTAGGACCGCCCCACCGGTCACCAGGGGGTATGTTTTAGGACCGCCCCACCGGTCACCAGGGGGTATGTTTTATGACCGCCCCACCGGTCACCAGGGGGTATGTTTTATGACGGCCCCACCGGTCACCAGGAGGTATGTTTTATGACGGCCCCTCCGGTCACCAGTGGGTATGTTTTATGACCGCCCCACCTGTCACCAGGGGGTATGTTTTATGACCGCCCCACCGGTCACCAGGGGGTATGTTTTATGACCGCCCCACCGGTCACCAGGGGGTGTGTTTTATGACCGCCCCACCGGTCACCAGGGGGTGTGTTTTATGACCGCCCCACCGGTCACCAGGGGGTATGTTTTATGACCGCCCCACCGGTCATCAAGGGGTATGTTTTATGACCGCCCCACCGGTCACCAGGGGGTATGTTTTATGACCGCCCCACCGGTCACCAGGGGGTATGTTTTATGACCGCCCCACCTGTCATTACGGGGTATGTTTTATGACCGCCCCACCGGTCACCAGGGGGTATGTTTTATGACCGCCCCACCGGTCATTACGGGGTATGTTTTATGACCGCCCCACCGGTCACCAGGGGGTATGTTTTATGACCGCCCCACCGGTCACCAGGGGGTATGTTTTATGACCGCCCCACCGGTCACCAGGGGGTATGTTTTATGACCGCCCCACCGGTCACCAGGGGGTATGTTTTATGACCGCCCCTCCGGTCACCAGTGGGTATGTTTTATGACCGCCCCACCGGTCACCAGTGGGTATGTTTTATGACCGCCCCACCGGTCACCAGGGGGTATGTTTTATGACCGCCCCACCGGTCACCAGGGGGTATGTTTTATGACCGCCCCACCGGTCACCAGGGGGTATGTTTTAGGACCGCCCCACCGGTCACCAGGGGGTATGTTTTAGGACCGCCCCACCGGTCACCAGGGGGTATGTTTTATGACCGCCCCACCGGTCACCAGGGGGTATGTTTTATGACGGCCCCACCGGTCACCAGGAGGTATGTTTTATGACGGCCCCACCGGTCACCAGGGGGTATGTTTTATGACCGCCCCACCTGTCATTACGGGGTATGTTTTATGACCGCCCCACCGGTCACCAGGGGGTATGTTTTATGACCGCCCCACCGGTCACCAGGGGGTATGTTATGACCGCCCCACCGGTCACCAGGGGGTATGTTTTATGACCTCCCCACCGGTCACCAGGGGGTATGTTTTATGACCGCCCCACCGGTCATTACGGGGTATGTTTTATGACCGCCCCACCGGTCACCAGGGGGTATGTTTTATGACCGCCCCACCGGTCACCAGGGGGTATGTTTTATGACCGCCCCACCGGTCACCAGGGGGTATGTTTTATGACCGCCCCACCGGTCACCAGGGGGTATGTTTTATGACCGCCCCTCCGGTCACCAGTGGGTATGTTTTATGACCGCCCCACCGGTCACCAGTGGGTATGTTTTATGACCGCCCCACCGGTCACCAGGGGGTATGTTTTATGACCGCCCCACCGGTCACCAGGGGGTATGTTTTATGACCGCCCCACCGGTCACCAGGGGGTATGTTTTATGACCGCCCCACCGGTCACCAGGGGGTATGTTTTATGACCGCCCCACCTGTCATTACGGGGTATGTTTTATGACCGCCCCACCGGTCACCAGGGGGTATGTTTTATGACCGCCCCACCGGTCACCCACCGGTCACCAGGGGGTATGTTTTATGACCGCCCCACCGGTCATTACGGGGTATGTTTTATGACCGCCCCACCGGTCACCAGGGGGTATGTATTATGACCGCCCCACCGGTCACCAGGGGGTATGTATTATGACCGCCCCACCGGTTACCAGGGGGTATGTTTTATGACCGCCCCACCGGTCACCAGGGGGTATGTTTTATGACTGCCCCACCGGTCACCAGGGGGTATGTTTTATGACCGCCCCACCGGTCACCCACCGGTCACCAGGGGGTATGTTTTATGACTGCCCCACCGGTCACCAGGGGGTATGTTTTATGACCGCCCCACCGGTCACCCACCGGTCACCAGGGGGTATGTTTTATGACCGCCCCACCGGTCATTACGGGGTATGTTTTATGACCGCCCCACTGGTCACCAGTGGGTATGTTTTATGACCGCCCCACCGGTCACCAGGGGGTATGTTTTATGACCGCCCCACCGGTCACCAGGGGGTATGTTTTATGACCGCCCCACCGGTCACCAGGGGGTATGTTTTAGGACCGCCCCACCGGTCACCAGGGGGTATGTTTTAGGACCGCCCCACCGGTCACCAGGGGGTATGTTTTATGACCGCCCCACCGGTCACCAGGGGGTATGTTTTATGACGGCCCCACCGGTCACCAGGAGGTATGTTTTATGACGGCCCCTCCGGTCACCATTGGGTATGTTTTATGACCGCCCCACCTGTCACCAGGGGGTATGTTTTATGACCGCCCCACCGGTCACCAGGGGGTATGTTTTATGACCGCCCCACCGGTCACCAGGGGGTGTGTTTTATGACCGCCCCACCGGTCACCAGGGGGTGTGTTTTATGACCGCCCCACCGGTCACCAGGGGGTATGTTTTATGACCGCCCCACCGGTCATCAAGGGGTATGTTTTATGACCGCCCCACCGGTCACCAGGGGGTATGTTTTATGACCGCCCCACCGGTCACCAGGGGGTATGTTTTATGACCGCCCCACCTGTCATTACGGGGTATGTTTTATGACCGCCCCACCGGTCACCAGGGGGTATGTTTTATGACCGCCCCACCGGTCACCAGGGGGTATGTTATGACCGCCCCACCGGTCACCAGGGGGTATGTTTTATGACCGCCCCACCGGTCATTACGGGGTATGTTTTATGACCGCCCCACCGGTCACCAGGGGGTATGTTTTATGACCGCCCCACCGGTCATTACGGGGTATGTTTTATGACCGCCCCACTGGTCACCAGTGGGTATGTTTTATGACCGCCCCACCGGTCACCAGGGGGTATGTTTTATGACCGCCCCACCGGTCACCAGGGGGTATGTTTTAGGACCGCCCCACCGGTCACCAGGGGGTATGTTTTAGGACCGCCCCACCGGTCACCAGGGGGTATGTTTTAGGACCGCCCCACCGGTCACCAGGGGGTATGTTTTATGACCGCCCCACCGGTCACCAGGGGGTATGTTTTATGACGGCCCCACCGGTCACCAGGAGGTATGTTTTATGACGGCCCCTCCGGTCACCAGTGGGTATGTTTTATGACCGACCCACCTGTCACCAGGGGGTATGTTTTATGACCGCCCCACCGGTCACCAGGGGGTATGTTTTATGACCGCCCCACCGGTCACCAGGGGGTGTGTTTTATGACCGCCCCACCGGTCACCAGGGGGTGTGTTTTATGACCGCCCCACCGGTCACCAGGGGGTATGTTTTATGACCGCCCCACCGGTCATCAAGGGGTATGTTTTATGACCGCCCCACCGGTCACCAGGGGGTATGTTTTATGACCGCCCCACCGGTCACCAGGGGGTATGTTTTATGACCGCCCCACCTGTCATTACGGGGTATGTTTTATGACCGCCCCACCGGTCACCAGGGGGTATGTTTTATGACCGCCCCACCGGTCACCAGGGGGTATGTTATGACCGCCCCATCGGTCACCAGGGGGTATGTTTTATGACCTCCCCACCGGTCACCAGGGGGTATGTTTTATGACCGCCCCACCGGTCATTACGGGGTATGTTTTATGACCGCCCCACCGGTCACCAGGGGGTATGTTTTATGACCGCCCCACCGGTCACCAGGGGGTATGTTTTATGACCGCCCCACCGGTCACCAGGGGGTATGTTTTATGACCGCCCCACCGGTCACCAGGGGGTATGTTTTATGACCGCCCCTCCGGTCACCAGTGGGTATGTTTTATGACCGCCCCACCGGTCACCAGGGGGTATGTTTTATGACCGCCCCACCGGTCACCAGGGGGTATGTTTTATGACCGCCCCACCGGTCACCAGGGGGTATGTTTTATGACCGCCCCACCGGTCACCAGGGGGTATGTTTTATGACCGCCCCACCTGTCATTACGGGGTATGTTTTATGACCGCCCCACCGGTCACCAGGGGGTATGTTTTATGACCGCCCCACCGGTCACCAGGGGATATGTTTTATGACCGCCCCACCGGTCACCAGGGGGTATGTTTTATGACCGCCCCACCGGTCATTACGGGGTATGTTTTATGACCGCCCCACCGGTCACCAGGGGGTATGTTTTATGACCGCCCCACCGGTCACCAGGGGGTATGTTTTATGACCGCCCCACCGGTCACCAGGGGGTATGTTTTATGACCGCCCCACCGGTCACCAGGGGGTATGTTTTATGACCGCCCCTCCGGTCACCAGTGGGTATGTTTTATGACCGCCCCACCGGTCACCAGTGGGTATGTTTTATGACCGCCCCACCGGTCACCAGGGGGTATGTTTTATGACCGCCCCACCGGTCACCAGGGCTTATGTTTTATGACCGCCCCACCGGTCACCAGTGGGTATGTTTTATGACCGCCCCACCGGTCACCAGGGGGTATGTTTTATGACCGCCCCACCGGTCACCAGGGGGTATGTTTTATGACCGCCCCACCGGTCACCAGGGGGTATGTTTTATGACCGCCCCACCAGTCACCAGGGGGTATGTTTTATGACCGCCCCACCGATCACCAGGGGGTATGTTTTATGACCGACCCACCAGTCACCAGGGGGTATGTTTTATGACCGCCCCACCGGTCACCCACCGGTCACCAGGGGGTATGTTTTATGACCGCCCCACCGGTCACCAGGGGGTATATTTTATGACCGCCCCACCGGTCACCAGGGGGTATGTTTTATGACCGCCCCATCGGTCACCAGGGGGTTTGTTTTATGACCGCCCCACCGGTCACCAGGGGTTATGTTTTATGACCGCCCCACCGGTCACCAGGGGGTATGTTTTATGACCGCCCCACCGGTCACCAGGGGGTATGTTTTATGACCGCCCCACCGGTCACCAGGGGGTATGTTTTATGACCGCCCCACCGGTCACCAGTGGGTATGTTTTATGACCGCCCCACCGGTCACCAGGGGGTATGTTTTATGACCGCCCCACCGGTCACCAGGGGGTATGTTTTATGACCGCCCCACCGGTCACCAGGGGGTATGTTTTATGACCGCCCCACCGGTCACCAGGGGGTATGTTTCATGACCGCCCCACCGGTCACCAGGGGGTATGTTTCATGACCGCCCCACCGGTCACCAGGGGGTATGTTTTATGACCGCCCCTCCGGTCGCCAGTGGGTATGTTTTATGACCGCCCCACCGGTCACCAGTGGGTATGTTTTATGACCGCCCCACCGGTCACCAGGGGGTATGTTTTATGACCGCCCCACCGGTCACCAGGGGGTATGTTTTATGACCGCCCCACCGGTCACCAGGGGGTATGTTTTATGACCGCCCCACCGGTCACCAGGGGGTATGTTTTATGACCGCCCCACCGGTCTCCAGGGGGTATGTTGTATGACCGCCCCACCGGTCACCAGGGGGTATGTTTTATGACCGCCCCACCGGTCACCAGGGGGTATATTTTATGACAGCCCCTCCGGTCACCAGTGGGTATGTTTTATGACCGCCCCACCGGTCACCAGGGGGTATGTTTTATGAACGCCCCACCGGTCACCAGGGGGTATGTTATGACCGCCCCACCGGTCACCAGGGGGTATGTTTTATGACCGGCCCACCGGTCACCCACCGGTCAACAGGGGGTATGTTTTATGACTGCCCCACCGGTCATTACGGGGTATGTTTTATGACCGCCCCACCGGTCACCAGGGGGTATGTTTTATGACCGCCCCACCGGTCACCAGGAGGTATGTTTTATGACCGCCCCACCGGTCACCAGGAGGTATGTTTTATGACCGCCCCACCGGTCACCAGGAGGTATGTTTTATGACCGCCCCACCGGTCACCAGGAGGTATGTTTTATGACCGCCCCACCGGTCACCAGGGGGTATGTTTTATGACAGCCCCACCGGTCACCAGGGGGTATGTTTTATGACAGCCCCCTCCGGTCACCAGAGGGTATGTTTTATGACCGCCCCACCGGTCACCAGGGGGTATGTTTTATGACCGCCCCACCGGTCACCAGGGGGTATGTTTTATGACCGCCCCACCTGTCACCAGGGGGTATTTTTTATGACCGCCCCACCGGTCACCAGGGAGTATGTTTTATGACCGCCCCACCGGTCACCAGGGTGTGTGTTTTATGACCGCCCCACCGGTCACCAGGGGGTGTGTTTTATGACCGCCCCACCGGTCACCAGGGGGTGTGTTTTATGACCGCCCCACCGGTCACCAGGGGGTATGTTTTATGACCGCCCCACCGGTCACCAGGGGGTATGTTTTATGACCGCCCCACCGGTCACCAGGGGGTATGTTATGACCGCCCCACCGGTCACCAGGGGGTATGTTTTATGACCTCCCCACCGGTCACCAGGGGGTATGTTTTATGACCGCCCAACCGGTCATTACGGGGTATGTTTTATGACCGCCCCACCGGTCACCAGGGGGTATTTTTTATGACCGCCCCACCGGTCATCAGGGGGTATTTTTTATGACCGCCCCTCCGGTCACCAGGGGGTATGTTTTATGACCGCCCCACCGGTCTCCAGGGGGTATGTTTTATAACCGCCCCACCGGTCACCAAGGGGTATGTTTTATGACCGCCTCACTGGTCACCAGGGGGTATGTTTTATGACCGCCCCACCGGTCACCAGGGAGTATGTTTTATGACCGCCCCACCGGTCACCAGGGGGTATGTTTTATGACAGCCCCACCGGTCACCAGGGGGTATGTTTTATGACAGCCCCCTCCGGTCACCAGAGGGTATGTTTTATGACCGCCCCACCGGTCACCAGGGGGTATGTTTTATGACCGCCCCACCGGTCACCAGGGGGTATGTTTTATGACCGCCCCACCTGTCACCAGGGGGTATTTTTTATGACCGCCCCACCGGTCACCAGGGAGTATGTTTTATGACCGCCCCACCGGTCACCAGGGGGTGTGTTTTATGACCGCCCCACCGGTCACCAGGGGGTGTGTTTTATAACCGCCCCACCGGTCACCAGGGGTATGTTTTATGACCGCCCCACCGGTCACCAGGGGGTATGTTTTATGACCGCCCCACCGGTCACCAGGGGGTATGTTTTATGACCGCCCCACCGGTCACCAGGGGGTATGTTTTATGACCGCGCCACCGGTCACCAGGGGGTATGTTTTATGACCGCCCCACCGGTCACCAGGGGGTATGTTTTATGACCGCCCCACCTGTCATTACGGGGTATGTTTTATGACCGCCCCACCGGTCACCAGGGGGTATGTTTTATGACCGCCCCACCGGTCACCAGGGGGTATGTTTTATGACCGCCCCATCGGTCACCAGGGGGTATGTTATGACCGCCCCAGCGGTCACCAGGGGGTATGTTTTATGACCTCCCCACCGGTCACCAGGGGGTATGTTTTATGACCGCCCCACCGGTCATTACGGGGTATGTTTTATGACCGCCCCACCGGTCACCAGGGGGTATTTTTTATGACCGCCCCACCGGTCATCAGGGGGTATTTTTTATGACCGCCCCTCCGGTCACCAGGGGGTATGTTTTATGACCGCCCCACCGGTCCCCAGGGGGTATGTTTTATGACCGCCCCACCGGTCCCCAGGGGGTATGTTTTATGACCGCCCCACCGGTCACCAGTGGGTATGTTTTATGACCGCCCCACCGGTCACCAGGGGGTATGTTTTATGACCGCCCCACCGGTCACCAGGGGGTATGTTTTATGACCGCCCCACCGGTCACCAGGGGGTATGTTTTATGACCGCCCCACCGGTCACCAGGGGGTATGTTTCATGACCGCCCCACCGGTCACCAGGGGGTATGTTTCATGACCGCCCCACCGGTCACCAGGGGGTATGTTTTATGACCGCCCCTCCGGTCGCCAGTGGGTATGTTTTATGACCGCCCCACCGGTCACCAGTGGGTATGTTTTATGACCGCCCCACCGGTCACCAGGGAGTATGTTTTATGACCGCCCCACCGGTCACCAGGGGGTATGTTTTATGACCGCCCCACCGGTCACCAGGGGGTATGTTTTATGACCGCCCCACCGGTCACCAGGGGGTATGTTTTATGACCGCCCCACCGGTCTCCAGGGGGTATGTTGTATGACCGCCCCACCGGTCACCAGGGGGTATGTTTTATGACCGCCCCACCGGTCACCAGGGGGTATGTTTTATGACAGCCCCTCCGGTCACCAGTGGGTATGTTTTATGACCGCCCCACCGGTCACCAGGGGGTATGTTTTATGAACGCCCCACCGGTCACCAGGGGGTATGTTATGACCGCCCCACCGGTCACCAGGGGGTATGTTTTATGACCGCCCCACCGGTCACCCACCGGTCAACAGGGGGTATGTTTTATGACTGCCCCACCGGTCATTACGGGGTATGTTTTATGACCGCCCCACCGGTCACCAGGAGGTATGTTTTATGACCGCCCCACCGGTCACCAGGAGGTATGTTTTATGACCGCCCCACCGGTCACCAGGAGGTATGTTTTATGACCGCCCCACCGGTCACCAGGAGGTATGTTTTATGACCGCCCCACCGGTCACCAGGGGGTATGTTTTATGACAGCCCCACCGGTCACCAGGGGGTATGTTTTATGACAGCCCCCTCCGGTCACCAGAGGGTATGTTTTATGACCGCCCCACCGGTCACCAGGGGGTATGTTTTATGACCGCCCCACCGGTCACCAGGGGGTATGTTTTATGACCGCCCCACCTGTCACCAGGGGGTATTTTTTATGACCGCCCCACCGGTCACCAGGGAGTATATTTTATGACCGCCCCACCGGTCACCAGGGGGTGTGTTTTATGACCGCCCCACCGGTCACCAGGGGGTGTGTTTTATGACCGCCCCACCGGTCACCAGGGGGTGTGTTTTATGACCGCCCCACCGGTCACCAGGGGGTATGTTTTATGACCGCCCCACCGGTCACCAGGGGGTATGTTTTATGACCGCCCCACCGGTCACCAGGGGGTATGTTTTATGACCGCGCCACCGGTCACCAGGGGGTATGTTTTATGACCTCCCCACCGGTCACCAGGGGGTATGTTTTATGACCGCCCCACCTGTCATTACGGGGTATGTTTTATGACCGCCCCACCGGTCACCAGGGGGTATGTTTTATGACCGCCCCACCGGTCACCAGGGGGTATGTTTTATGACCGCCCCATCGGTCACCAGGGGGTATGTTATGACCGCCCCACCGGTCACCAGGGGGTATGTTTTATGACCTCCCCACCGGTCACCAGGGGGTATGTTTTATGACCGCCCAACCGGTCATTACGGGGTATGTTTTATGACCGCCCCACCGGTCACCAGGGGGTATTTTTTATGACCGCCCCACCGGTCATCAGGGGGTATTTTTTATGACCGCCCCTCCGGTCACCAGGGGGTATGTTTTATGACCGCCCCACCGGTCTCCAGGGGGTATGTTTTATAACCGCCCCACCGGTCACCAAGGGGTATGTTTTATGACCGCCTCACTGGTCACCAGGGGGTATGTTTTATGACCGCCCCACCGGTCACCAGGGAGTATGTTTTATGACCGCCCCACCGGTCACCAGGGGGTATGTTTTATGACAGCCCCACCGGTCACCAGGGGGTATGTTTTATGACAGCCCCCTCCGGTCACCAGAGGGTATGTTTTATGACCGCCCCACCGGTCACCAGGGGGTATTTTTTATGACCGCCCCACCGGTCATCAGGGGGTATTTTTTATGACCGCCCCTCCGGTCACCAGGGGGTATGTTTTATGACCGCCCCACCGGTCCCCAGGGGGTATGTTTTATGACCGCCCCACCGGTCCCCAGGGGGTATGTTTTATGACCGCCCCACCGGTCACCAGTGGGTATGTTTTATGACCGCCCCACCGGTCACCAGGGGGTATGTTTTATGACCGCCCCACCGGTCACCAGGGGGTATGTTTTATGACCGCCCCACCGGTCACCAGGGGGTATGTTTTATGACCGCCCCACCGGTCACCAGGGGGTATGTTTCATGACCGCCCCACCGGTCACCAGGGGGTATGTTTCATGACCGCCCCACCGGTCACCAGGGGGTATGTTTTATGACCGCCCCTCCGGTCGCCAGTGGGTATGTTTTATGACCGCCCCACCGGTCACCAGTGGGTATGTTTTATGACCGCCCCACCGGTCACCAGGGAGTATGTTTTATGACCGCCCCACCGGTCACCAGGGGGTATGTTTTATGACCGCCCCACCGGTCACCAGGGGGTATGTTTTATGACCGCCCCACCGGTCACCAGGGGGTATGTTTTATGACCGCCCCACCGGTCTCCAGGGGGTATGTTGTATGACCGCCCCACCGGTCACCAGGGGGTATGTTTTATGACCGCCCCACCGGTCACCAGGGGGTATGTTTTATGACAGCCCCTCCGGTCACCAGTGGGTATGTTTTATGACCGCCCCACCGGTCACCAGGGGGTATGTTTTATGAACGCCCCACCGGTCACCAGGGGGTATGTTATGACCGCCCCACCGGTCACCAGGGGGTATGTTTTATGACCGCCCCACCGGTCACCCACCGGTCAACAGGGGGTATGTTTTATGACTGCCCCACCGGTCATTACGGGGTATGTTTTATGACCGCCCCACCGGTCACCAGGGGGTATGTTTTATGACCGCCCCACCGGTCACCAGGAGGTATGTTTTATGACCGCCCCACCGGTCACCAGGAGGTATGTTTTATGACCGCCCCACCGGTCACCAGGAGGTATGTTTTATGACCGCCCCACCGGTCACCAGGAGGTATGTTTTATGACCGCCCCACCGGTCACCAGGGGGTATGTTTTATGACAGCCCCACCGGTCACCAGGGGGTATGTTTTATGACAGCCCCCTCCGGTCACCAGAGGGTATGTTTTATGACCGCCCCACCGGTCACCAGGGGGTATGTTTTATGACCGCCCCACCGGTCACCAGGGGGTATGTTTTATGACCGCCCCACCTGTCACCAGGGGGTATTTTTTATGACCGCCCCACCGGTCACCAGGGAGTATATTTTATGACCGCCCCACCGGTCACCAGGGGGTGTGTTTTATGACCGCCCCACCGGTCACCAGGGGGTGTGTTTTATGACCGCCCCACCGGTCACCAGGGGGTGTGTTTTATGACCGCCCCACCGGTCACCAGGGGGTATGTTTTATGACCGCCCCACCGGTCACCAGGGGGTATGTTTTATGACCGCCCCACCGGTCACCAGGGGGTATGTTTTATGACCGCGCCACCGGTCACCAGGGGGTATGTTTTATGACCTCCCCACCGGTCACCAGGGGGTATGTTTTATGACCGCCCCACCTGTCATTACGGGGTATGTTTTATGACCGCCCCACCGGTCACCAGGGGGTATGTTTTATGACCGCCCCACCGGTCACCAGGGGGTATGTTTTATGACCGCCCCATCGGTCACCAGGGGGTATGTTATGACCGCCCCACCGGTCACCAGGGGGTATGTTTTATGACCTCCCCACCGGTCACCAGGGGGTATGTTTTATGACCGCCCAACCGGTCATTACGGGGTATGTTTTATGACCGCCCCACCGGTCACCAGGGGGTATTTTTTATGACCGCCCCACCGGTCATCAGGGGGTATTTTTTATGACCGCCCCTCCGGTCACCAGGGGGTATGTTTTATGACCGCCCCACCGGTCTCCAGGGGGTATGTTTTATAACCGCCCCACCGGTCACCAAGGGGTATGTTTTATGACCGCCTCACTGGTCACCAGGGGGTATGTTTTATGACCGCCCCACCGGTCACCAGGGAGTATGTTTTATGACCGCCCCACCGGTCACCAGGGGGTATGTTTTATGACAGCCCCACCGGTCACCAGGGGGTATGTTTTATGACAGCCCCCTCCGGTCACCAGAGGGTATGTTTTATGACCGCCCCACCGGTCACCAGGGGGTATGTTTTATGACCGCCCCACCGGTCACCAGGGGGTATGTTTTATGACCGCCCCACCTGTCACCAGGGGGTGTGTTTTATGACCGCCCCACCGGTCACCAGGGAGTATGTTTTATGACCGCCCCACCGGTCACCAGGGGGTGTGTTTTATGACCGCCCCACCGGTCACCAGGGGGTGTGTTTTATGACCGCCCCACCGGTCACCAGGGGTATGTTTTATGACCGCCCCACCGGTCACCAGGGGGTATGTTTTATGACCGCCCCACCGGTCACCAGGGGGTATGTTTTATGACCGCCCCACCGGTCACCAGGGGGTATGTTTTATGACCGCGCCACCGGTCACCAGGGGGTATGTTTTATGACCGCCCCACCGGTCACCAGGGGGTATGTTTTATGACCGCCCCACCTGTCATTACGGGGTATGTTTTATGACCGCCCCACCGGTCACCAGGGGGTATGTTTTATGACCGCCCCACCGGTCACCAGGGGGTATGTTTTATGACCGCCCCATCGGTCACCAGGGGGTATGTTATGACCGCCCCACCGGTCACCAGGGGGTATGTTTTATGACCTCCCCACCGGTCACCAGGGGGTATGTTTTATGACCGCCCCACCGGTCATTACGGGGTATGTTTTATGACCGCCCCACCGGTCACCAGGGGGTATTTTTTATGACCGCCCCACCGGTCATCAGGGGGTATTTTTTATGACCGCCCCTCCGGTCACCAGGGGGTATGTTTTATGACCGCCCCACCGGTCCCCAGGGGGTATGTTTTATGACCGCCCCACCGGTCCCCAGGGGGTATGTTTTATGACCGCCCCACCGGTCTCCAGGGGGTATGTTTTATAACCGCCCCACCGGTCACCAAGGGGTATGTTTTATGACCGCCTCACTGGTCACCAGGGGGTATGTTTTATGACCGCCCCACCGGTCACCAGGGAGTATGTTTTATGACCGCCCCACCGGTCACCAGGGGGTATGTTTTAGGACCGCCCCACCGGTCACCAGGGGGTATGTTTTAGGACCGCCCCACCGGTCACCAGGTGGTATGTTTTATGACCGCTCCACCGGTCACCAGGGGGTATGTTTTATGACAGCCCCTCCGGTCACCATGGGGTATGTTTTATGACCGCCCCACCGGTCACCATGGGGTATGTTTTATGACCGCCCCACCGGTCACCATGGGTATGTTTTATGACCGCCCCACCGGTCACCAGGGGGTATGTTTTATGACCGCCCCACCGGTCACCAGGGGTTATGTTTTATGACCGCCCCACCTGTCACCAGGGGGTGTGTTTTATGACCGCCCCAACGATCACCAGGGGGTATGTTTTATGACCGCCCCACCGGTCACCAGGGGGTATGTATTATGACCGCCCCACCGGTCACCAGGGGGTATGTATTATGACCGCCCCACCGGTCACCAGGGGGTATGTATTATGACCGCCCCACCGGTTACCAGGGGGTATGTTTTATGACCGCCCCACCGGTCACCAGGGGGTATGTTTTATGACCGCCCCACCGGTCACCAGGGGGTATGTTTTATGACCGCCCCACCGGTCACCAGGGGGTATGTTTTATGACCGCCCCACCGGTCACCAGGGGGTATGTTTTATGACCGCCCCACCGGTCACCAGGGGGTATGTTTTATGACCGCCCCACCGGTCACCAGGGGGTATGTTTTATGACTGCCCCACCGGTCACCAGGGGGTATGTTTTATGACCGCCCCACCGGTCACCCACCGGTCACCAGGGGGTATGTTTTATGACCGCCCCACCGGTCACCAGGGGGTATGTTTTAGGACCGCCCCACCGGTCACCAGGGGGTATGTTTTAGGACCGCCCCACCGGTCACTAGGGGGTATGTTTTAGGACCGCCCCACCGGTCACCAGGGGGTATGTTTTATGACGGCCCCACCGGTCACCAGGAGGTATGTTTTATGACGGCCCCTCCGGTCACCAGTGGGTATGTTTTATGACCGCCCCACCGGTCACCAGGGGGTATGTTTTATGACCGCCCCACCTGTCACCAGGGGGTATGTTTTATGACCGCCCCACCGGTCACCAGGGGGTATGTTTTATGATCGCCCCACCGGTCACCAGGGGGTATGTTTTATGACCGCCCCACCGGTCACCAGGGGGTGTGTTTTATGACCGCCCCACCGGTCACCAGGGGGTGCGTTTTATGACCGCCCCACCGGTCACCAGGGGGTATGTTTTATGACCGCCCCACCGGTCACCAAGGGGTATGTTTTATGACCGCCCCACCGGTCACCAGGGGGTATGTTTTATGACCGCCCCACCGGTCACCAGGGGGTATGTTTTATGACCGCCCCACCTGTCATTACGGGGTATGTTTTATGACCGCCCCACCGGTCACCAGGGGGTATGTTTTATGACCGCCCCACCGGTCACCAGGGGGTATGTTTTATGACCGCCCCATCGGTCACCAGGGGGTATGTTATGACCGCCCCACCGGTCACCAGGGGGTATGTTTTATGACCTCCCCACCGGTCACCAGGGGGTATGTTTTATGACCGCCCCACCGGTCACCATGGGGTATGTTTTATGACCGCCCCACCGGTCACCATGGGTATGTTTTATGACCGCCCCACCGGTCACCAGGGGGTATGTTTTATGACCGCCCCACCGGTCACCAGGGGTTATGTTTTATGACCGCCCCACCTGTCACCAGGGGGTGTGTTTTATGACCGCCCCAACGATCACCAGGGGGTATGTTTTATGACCGCCCCACCGGTCACCAGGGGGTATGTATTATGACCGCCCCACCGGTCACCAGGGGGTATGTATTATGACCGCCCCACCGGTCACCAGGGGGTATGTATTATGACCGCCCCACCGGTTACCAGGGGGTATGTTTTATGACCGCCCCACCGGTCACCAGGGGGTATGTTTTATGACCGCCCCACCGGTCACCAGGGGGTATGTTTTATGACCGCCCCACCGGTCACCAGGGGGTATGTTTTATGACCGCCCCACCGGTCACCAGGGGGTATGTTTTATGACCGCCCCACCGGTCACCAGGGGGTATGTTTTATGACCGCCCCACCGGTCACCAGGGGGTATGTTTTATGACTGCCCCACCGGTCACCAGGGGGTATGTTTTATGACCGCCCCACCGGTCACCCACCGGTCACCAGGGGGTATGTTTTATGACCGCCCCACCGGTCACCAGGGGGTATGTTTTAGGACCGCCCCACCGGTCACCAGGGGGTATGTTTTAGGACCGCCCCACCGGTCACTAGGGGGTATGTTTTAGGACCGCCCCACCGGTCACCAGGGGGTATGTTTTATGACGGCCCCACCGGTCACCAGGAGGTATGTTTTATGACGGCCCCTCCGGTCACCAGTGGGTATGTTTTATGACCGCCCCACCGGTCACCAGGGGGTATGTTTTATGACCGCCCCACCTGTCACCAGGGGGTATGTTTTATGACCGCCCCACCGGTCACCAGGGGGTATGTTTTATGATCGCCCCACCGGTCACCAGGGGGTATGTTTTATGACCGCCCCACCGGTCACCAGGGGGTGTGTTTTATGACCGCCCCACCGGTCACCAGGGGGTGCGTTTTATGACCGCCCCACCGGTCACCAGGGGGTATGTTTTATGACCGCCCCACCGGTCACCAAGGGGTATGTTTTATGACCGCCCCACCGGTCACCAGGGGGTATGTTTTATGACCGCCCCACCGGTCACCAGGGGGTATGTTTTATGACCGCCCCACCTGTCATTACGGGGTATGTTTTATGACCGCCCCACCGGTCACCAGGGGGTATGTTTTATGACCGCCCCACCGGTCACCAGGGGGTATGTTTTATGACCGCCCCATCGGTCACCAGGGGGTATGTTATGACCGCCCCACCGGTCACCAGGGGGTATGTTTTATGACCTCCCCACCGGTCACCAGGGGGTATGTTTTATGACCGCCCCACCGGTCATTACGGGGTATGTTTTATGACCGCCCCACCGGTCACCAGGGGGTATTTTTTATGACCGCCCCACCGGTCATCAGGGGGTATTTTTTATGACCGCCCCTCCGGTCACCAGGGGGTATGTTTTATGACCGCCCCACCGGTCCCCAGGGGGTATGTTTTATGACCGCCCCACCGGTCCCCAGGGGGTATGTTTTATGACCGCCCCACCGGTCTCCAGGGGGTATGTTTTATAACCGCCCCACCGGTCACCAAGGGGTATGTTTTATGACCGCCTCACTGGTCACCAGGGGGTATGTTTTATGACCGCCCCACCGGTCACCAGGGAGTATGTTTTATGACCGCCCCACCGTTCACCAGGGGGTATGTTTTAGGACCGCCCCACCGGTCACCAGGGGGTATGTTTTAGGACCGCCCCACCGGTCACCAGGTGGTATGTTTTATGACCGCCCCACCGGTCACCAGGGGGTATGTTTTATGACAGCCCCTCCGGTCACCATGGGGTATGTTTTATGACCGCCCCACCGGTCACCATGGGGTATGTTTTATGACCGCCCCACCGGTCACCATGGGTATGTTTTATGACCGCCCCACCGGTCACCAGGGGGTATGTTTTATGACCGCCCCACCGGTCACCAGGGGTTATGTTTTATGACCGCCCCACCTGTCACCAGGGGGTGTGTTTTATGACCGCCCCAACGATCACCAGGGGGTATGTTTTATGACCGCCCCACCGGTCACCAGGGGGTATGTATTATGACCGCCCCACCGGTCACCAGGGGGTATGTATTATGACCGCCCCACCGGTTACCAGGGGGCATGTTTTATGACCGCCCCACCGGTCACCAGGGGGTATGTTTTATGACCGCCCCACCGGTCACCAGGGGGTATGTTTTATGACCGCCCCACCGATCACCAGGGGGTATGTTTTATGACCGCCCCACCGGTCACCAGGGGGTATGTTTTATGACCGCCCCACCGGTCACCAGGGGGTATGTTTTATGACCGCCCCACCAGTCACCAGGGGGTATGTTTTATGACTGCCCCACCGGTCACCAGGGGGTATGTTTTATGACCGCCCCACCGGTCACCCACCGGTCACCAGGGGGTATGTTTTATGACCGCCCCACCGGTCACCAGGGGGTATGTTTTAGGACCGCCCCACCGGTCACCAGGGGGTATGTTTTAGGACCGCCCCACCGGTCACCAGGGGGTATGTTTTATGACGGCCCCACCGGTCACCAGGAGGTATGTTTTATGACGGCCCCTCCGGTCACCAGTGGGTATGTTTTATGACCGCCCCACCGGTCACCAGGGGGTATGTTTTATGACCGCCCCACCTGTCACCAGGGGGTATGTTTTATGACCGCCCCACCGGTCACCAGGGGGTATGTTTTATGATCGCCCCACCGGTCACCAGGGGGTATGTTTTATGACCGCCCCACCGGTCACCAGGGGGTGTGTTTTATGACCGCCCCACCGGTCACCAGGGGGTGTGTTTTATGACCGCCCCACCGGTCACCAGGGGGTATGTTTTATGACCGCCCCACCGGTCACCAAGGGGTATGTTTTATGACCGCCCCACCGGTCACCAGGGGGTATGTTTTATGACCGCCCCACCGGTCACCAGGGGGTATGTTTTATGACCGCCCCACCTGTCATTACGGGGTATGTTTTATGACCGCCCCACCGGTCACCAGGGGGTATGTTTTATGACCGCCCCACCGGTCACCAGGGGGTATGTTTTATGACCGCCCCACCGGTCACCAGGGGGTATGTTATGACCGCCCCACCGGTCACCAGGGGGTATGTTTTATCACCTCCCCACCGGTCACCAGAGGGTATGTTTTATGACCGCCCCACCGGTCATTACGGGGTATGTTTTATGACCGCCCCACCGGTCACCAGGGGGTATTTTTTATGACCGCCCCACCGGTCACCAGGCGGTATTTTTTATGACCGCCCCTCCGGTCACCAGGGGGTATGTTTTATGACCGCCCCACCGGTCCCCAGGGGGTATGTTTTATGACCGCCCCACCGGTCCCCAGGGGGTATGTTTTATGACCGCCCCACCGGTCCCCAGGGGGTATGTTTTATGACCGCCCCACCGGTCTCCAGGGGGTATGTTTTATAACCGCCCCACCGGTCACCAAGGGGTATGTTTTATGACCGCCTCACCGGTCACCAGGGGGTATGTTTTAGGACCGCCCCACCGGTCACCAGGGGGTATGTTTTAGGACCGCCCCACCGGTCACCAGGGGGTATGTTTTAGACCGCCCCACCGGTCACCAGGGGGTATGTTTTATGACAGCCCCTCCGGTCACCAGTGGGTATGTTTTATGACCGCCCCACCGGTCACCAGGGGGTATGTTTTATGACCGCCCCACCGGTCACCAGGGGGTATGTTTTATGACCGCCCCACCGGTCACCAGGGGGTATGTTTTATGACCGCCCCACCGGTCACCAGGGGGTATGTTTTATGACCGCCCCACCGGTCACCATGGGGTATGTTTTATGACCGCCCCACCGGTCACCAGGGGGTATGTTTTATGACCGCCCCACCGGTCACCAGGGGGTATGTTTTATGACCGCCCCACCGGTCACCAGGGGGTATGTTTTATGACCGCCCCACCGGTCACCAGGGGGTATGTTTTATGACCGCCCCACCGGTCATTACGGGGTATGTTTTATGACCGCCCCACCGGTCACCAGGGGGTATGTTTTATGACCGCCCCACCGGTCACCAGGAGGTATGTTTTATGACCGCCCCACCGGTCACCAGGAGGTATGTTTTATGACCGCCCCACCGGTCACCAGGAGGTATGTTTTATGACCGCCCCACGGTCACCAGGAGGTATGTTTTATGACCGCCCCACCGGTCACCAGGAGGTATGTTTTATGACCGCCCCACCGGTCACCAGGGGGTATGTTTTATGACAGCCCCACCGGTCACCAGGGGGTATGTTTTATGACAGCCCCCTCCGGTCACCAGAGGGTATGTTTTATGACCGCCCCACCGGTCACCAGGGGGTATGTTTTATGACCGCCCCACCTGTCACCAGGGGGTATTTTTTATGACCGCCCCACCGGTCACCAGGGAGTATGTATTATGACCGCCCCACCGGTCACCAGGGGGTATGTATTATGACCGCCCCACCGGTTACCAGGGGGTATGTTTTATGACCGCCCCACCGGTCACCAGGGGGTATGTTTTATGACCGCCCCACCGGTCACCAGGGGGTATGTTTTATGACCGCCCCACCGGTCACCAGGGGGTATGTTTTATGACCGCCCCACCGGTCACCAGGGGGTATGTTTTATGACCGCCCCACCGGTCACCAGGGGGTATGTTTTATGACCGCCCCACCGGTCACCAGGGGGTATTTTTTATGACTGCCCCACCGGTCACCAGGGGGTATGTTTTATGACCGCCCCACCGGTCACCCACCGGTCACCAGGGGGTATGTTTTATGACCGCCCCACCGGTCATTACGGGGTATGTTTTATGACCGCCCCACTGGTCACCAGTGGGTATGTTTTATGACCGCCCCACCGGTCACCAGGGGGTATGTTTTATGACCGCCCCACCGGTCACCAGGGGGTATGTTTTATGACCGCCCCACCTGTCATTACGGGGTATGTTTTATGACCGCCCCACCGGTCCCCAGGGGGTATGTTTTATGACCGCCCCACCGGTCTCCAGGGGGTATGTTTTATAACCGCCCCACCGGTCACCAGGGAGTATGTTTTATGACCGCCCCACCGGTCACCAAGGGGTATGTTTTATGACCGCCTCACTGGTCACCAGGGGGTATGTTTTATGACCGCCCCACCGGTCACCAGGGAGTATGTTTTATGACCGCCCCACCGGTCACCAGGGGGTATGTTTTAGGACCGCCCCACCGGTCACCAGGGGGTATGTTTTAGGACCGCCCCACCGGTCACCAGGGGGTATGTTTTAGGACCGCCCCACTGGTCACCAGGGGGTATGTTTTATGACAGCCCCTCCGGTCACCAGTGGGTATGTTTTATGACCGCCCCACCGGTCACCAGGGGGTATGTTTTATGACCGCCCCACCGGTCACCAGGGGGTATGTTTTATGACCGCCCCACCGGTCACCAGGGGGTATGTTTTATGACCGCCCCACCGGTCACCAGGGGGTATGTTTTATGACCGCCCCACCGGTCACCATGGGGTATGTTTTATGACCGCCCCACCGGTCACCATGGGGTATGTTTTATGACCGCCCCACCGGTCACCAGGGGTATGTTTTATGACCGCCCCACCGGTCACCAGGGGGTGTGTTTTATGACCGCCCCAACGATCACCAGGGGGTATGTTTTATGACCGCCCCACCGGTCACCAGGGGGTATGTTTTATGACCGCCCCATCGGTCACCAGGGGGTATGTTATGACCGCCCCACCGGTCACCAGGGGGTATGTTTTATGACCTCCCCACCGGTCACCAGGGGGTATGTTTTATGACCGCCCCACCGGTCATTACGGGGTATGTTTTATGACCGCCCCACCGGTCACCAGGGGGTATTTTTTATGACCGCCCCACCGGTCATCAGGGGGTATTTTTTATGACCGCCCCACCGGTCACCAGGGGGTATGTTTTATGACCGCCCCACCGGTCCCCAGGGGGTATGTTTTATGACCGCCCCACCGGTCTCCAGGGGGTATGTTTTATAACCGCCCCACCGGTCACCAAGGGGTATGTTTTATGACCGCCTCACTGGTCACCAGGGGGTATGTTTTATGACCGCCCCACCGGTCACCAGGGAGTATGTTTTATGACCGCCCCACCGGTCACCAGGGGGTATGTTTTAGGACCGCCCCACCGGTCACCAGGGGGTATGTTTTAGGACCGCCCCACCGGTCACCAGGGGGTATGTTTTAGGACCGCCCCACCGGTCACCAGGGGGTATGTTTTATGACAGCCCCTCCGGTCACCAGTGGGTATGTTTTATGACCGCCCCACCGGTCACCAGGGGGTATGTTTTATGACCGCCCCACCGGTCACCAGGGGGTATGTTTTATGACCGCCCCACCGGTCACCAGGGGGTATGTTTTATGACCGCCCCACCGGTCACCAGGGGGTATGTTTTATGACCGCCCCACCGGTCACCATGGGGTATGTTTTATGACCGCCCCACCGGTCACCATGGGGTATGTTTTATGACCGCCCCACCGGTCACCAGGGGTATGTTTTATGACCGCCCCACCGGTCACCAGGGGGTATGTTTTATGACCGCCCCACCGGTCACCAGGGGTTATGTTTTATGACCGCCCCACCTGTCACCAGGGGGTGTGTTTTATGACCGCCCCAACGATCACCAGGGGGTATGTTTTATGACCGCCCCACCGGTCACCAGGGGGTATGTATTATGACCGCCCCACCGGTCACCAGGGGGTATGTATTATGACCGCCCCACCGGTTACCAGGGGGTATGTTTTATGACCGCCCCACCGGTCACCAGGGGGTATGTTTTATGACCGCCCCACCGGTCACCAGGGGGTATGTTTTATGACCGCCCCACCGGTCACCAGGGGGTATGTTTTATGACCGCCCCACCGGTCACCAGGGGGTATGTTTTATGACCGCCCCACCGGTCACCAGGGGGTATGTTTTATGACCGCCCCACCGGTCACCAGTGGGTATGTTTTATGACTGCCCCACCGGTCACCAGGGGGTATGTTTTATGACCGCCCCACCGGTCACCCACCGGTCACCAGGGGGTATGTTTTATGACCGCCCCACCGGTCATTACGGGGTATGTTTTATGACCGCCCCACTGGTCACCAGTGGGTATGTTTTATGACCGCCCCACCGGTCACCAGGGGGTATGTTTTATGACCGCCCCACCGGTCACCAGGGGGTATGTTTTAGGACCGCCCCACCGGTCACCAGGGGGTATGTTTTAGGACCGCCCCACCGGTCACCAGGGGGTATGTTTTAGGACCGCCCCACCGGTCACCAGGGGGTATGTTTTATGACCGCCCCACCGGTCACCAGGGGGTATGTTTTATGACGGCCCCACCGGTCACCAGGAGGTATGTTTTTTGACGGCCCCTCCGGTCACCAGTGGGTATGTTTTATGACCGCCCCACCGGTCACCAGGGGGTATGTTTTATGACCGCCCCACCTGTCACCAGGGGGTATGTTTTATGACCGCCCCACCGGTCACCAGGGGGTATGTTTTATGATCGCCCCACCGGCCACCAGGGGGTATGTTTTATGACCGCCCCACCGGTCACCAGGGGGTGTGTTTTATGACCGCCCCACCGGTCACCAGGGGGTGTGTTTTATGACCGCCCCACCGGTCACCAGGGGGTATGTTTTATGACCGCCCCACCGGTCACCAAGGGGTATGTTTTATGACCGCCCCACCGGTCACCAGGGGGTATGTTTTATGACCGCCCCACCGGTCACCAGGGGGTATGTTTTATGACCGCCCCACCTGTCATTACGGGGTATGTTTTATGACCGCCCCACCGGTCGCCAGGGGGTATGTTTTATGACCGCCCCACCGGTCACCAGGGGGTATGTTTTATGACCGCCCCACCGGTCACCAGGGGGTATGTTATGACCGCCCCACCGGTCACCAGGGGGTATGTTTTATGACCGCCCCACCGGTCACCAGGAGGTATGTTTTATGACCGCCCCACCGGTCACCAGGAGGTATGTTTTATGACCGCCCCACCGGTCACCAGGGGGTATGTTTTATGACAGCCCCACCGGTCACCAGGGGGTATGTTTTATGACAGTCCCCTCCGGTCACCAGAGGGTATGTTTTATGACCGCCCCACCGGTCACCAGGGGGTATGTTTTATGACCGCCCCACCGGTCACCAGGGGGTATGTTTTATGACCGCCCCACCTGTCACCAGGGGGTATTTTTTATGACCGCCCCACCGGTCACCAGGGAGTATGTTTTATGACCGCCCCACCGGTAACCAGGGGGTGTGTTTTATGACCGCCCCACCGGTCACCAGGGGGTGTGTTTTATGACCGCCCCACCGGTCACCAGGGTATGTTTTATGACCGCCCCACCGGTCACCAGGGGGTATGTTTTATGACCGCCCCACCGGTCACCAGGGGGTATGTTTTATGACCGCCCCACCGGTCACCAGGGGGTATGTTTTATGACCGCGCCACCAGTCACCAGGGGGTATGTTTTATGACCGCCCCACCGGTCACCAGGGGGTATGTTTTATGACCGCCCCACCTGTCATTACGGGGTATGTTTTATGACCGCCCCACCGGTCACCAGGGGGTATGTTTTATGACCGCCCCACCGGTCACCAGGGGGTATGTTTTTTGACAGCCCCTCCGGTCACCAGGGGTATGTTTTATGACCGCCCCACCGGTCACCAGGGGGTATGTTTTATGACCGCCCCATCGGTCACCAGGGGTATGTTTTATGACCGCCCCACCGGTCACCAGGGGGTATGTTTTATGACCGCCCCATCGGTCACCAGGGGTATGTTTTATGACCGCCCCACCGGTCACCAGGGGGTATGTTTTAGGACCGCCCCACCGGTCACCAGGGGGTATGTTTTATGACCGCCCCTCCGGTCACCAGTGGGTATGTTTTATGACCGCCCCACCGGTCACCAGGGGGTATGTTTTATGACCGCCCCACCGGTCACCAGGGGGTATGTTTTATGACCGCCCCACCGGTCACCAGGGGGTATGTTTTATGACCGCCCCACCGGTCACCAGGGGGTATGTTTTATGACCGCCCCACCGGTCACCATGGGGTATGTTTTATGACCGCCCCACCGGTCACCATGGGGTATGTTTTATGACCGCCCCACCGGTCACCAGGGATATGTTTTATGACTGCCCCACCGGTCACCAGGGGGTATGTTTTATGACCGCCCCACCGGTCACCAGGGGTTATGTTTTATGACCGCCCCACCTGTCACCAGGGGGTGTGTTTTATGACCGCCCCAACGATCACCAGGGGGTATGTTTTATGACCGCCTCACCGGTCACCAGGGGGTATGTATTATGACCGCCCCACCGGTCACCAGGGGGTATGTATTATGACCGCCCCACCGGTCACCAGGGGGTATGTTTTATGACCGCCCCACCGGTCACCAGGGGGTATGTTTTATGACCGCCCCACCGGTCACCAGGGGGTATGTTTTATGACCGCCCCACCGGTCACCAGGGGGTATGTTTTATGACCGCCCCACCGGTCACCAGGGGGTATGTTTTATGACCGCCCCACCGGTCACCAGGGGGTATGTTTTATGACTGCCCCACCGGTCACCAGGGGGTATGTTTTATGACCGCCCCACCGGTCACCCACCGGTCACCAGGGGGTATGTTTTATGACCGCCCCACCGGTCATTACGGGGTATGTTTTATGACCTCCCCACTGGTCACCAGTGGTTATGTTTTATGACCGCCCCACCGGTCACCAGGGGGTATGTTTTATGACCGCCCCACCGGTCACCAGGGGGTATGTTTTATGACCGCCCCACCTGTCATTACGGGGTATGTTTTATGACCGCCCCAGCTGTCACCAGGGGGTATGTTTTATGACCGCCCCACCGGTCACCAGGGGGTATGTTTTATGACCTCCTCACCGGTCACCAGGGGGTATGTTTTATGACCGCCCCACCGGTCATTACGGGGTATGTTTTATGACCGCCCCACCGGTCACCAGGGGGTATTTTTTATGACCGCCCCACCGGTCATCAGGGGGTATTTTTTATGACCGCCCCTCCGGTCACCAGGGGGTATGTATTATGACCGCCCCACCGGTCCCCAGGGGGTATGTTTTATGACCGCCCCACCGGTCCCCAGGGGGTATGTTTTATGTCCGCCCCACCGGTCTCCAGGGGGTATGTTTTATAACCGCCGCACCGGTCACCAAGGGGTATGTTTTATGACCGCCTCACTGGTCACCAGGGGGTATGTTTTATGACCGCCCCACCGGTCACCAGGGAGTATGTTTTATGACCGCCCCACCGGTCACCAGGGGGTATGTTTTAGGACCGCCCCACCGGTCACCAGGGGGTATGTTTTAGGACCGCCCCACCGGTCACCAGGGGGTATGTTTTAGGACCGCCCCACCGGTCACCAGGGGGTATGTTTTAGGACCGCCCCACCGGTCACCAGGGGGTATGTTTTATGACAGCCCCTCCGGTCACCAGTGGGTATGTTTTATGACCGCCCCACCGGTCACCAGGGGGTATGTTTTATGACCGCCCCACCGGTCACCAGGGGGTATGTTTTATGACCGCCCCACCGGTCACCAGGGGGTATGTTTTATGACCGCCCCACCGGTCACCAGGGGGTATGTTTTATGACCGCCCCACCGGTCACCATGGGGTATGTTTTATGACCGCCCCACCGGTCACCATGGGGTATGTTTTATGACCGCCCCACCGGTCACCAGGGGTATGTTTTATGACCGCCCCACCGGTCACCAGGGGGTATGTTTTATGACCGCCCCACCGGTCACCAGGGGTTATGTTTTATGACCGCCCCACCTGTCACCAGGGGGTGTGTTTTATGACCGCCCCAACGATCACCAGGGGGTATGTTTTATGACCGCCCCACCGGTCACCAGGGGGTATGTATTATGACCGCCCCACCGGTCACCAGGGGGTATGTATTATGACCGCCCCACCGGTTACCAGGGGGTATGTTTTATGACCGCCCCACCGGTCACCAGGGGGTATGTTTTATGACCGCCCCACCGGTCACCAGGGGGTATGTTTTATGACCGCCCCACCGGTCACCAGGGGGTATGTTTTATGACCGCCCCACCGGTCACCAGGGGGTATGTTTTATGACCGCCCCACCGGTCACCAGGGGGTATGTTTTATGACTGCCCCACCGGTCACCAGGGGGTATGTTTTATGACCGCCCCACCGGTCACCCACCGGTCACCAGGGGGTATGTTTTATGACCGCCCCACCGGTCACCAGTGGGTATGTTTTATGACCGCCCCACTGGTCACCAGTGGGTATGTTTTATGACCGCCCCACCGGTCACCAGGGGGTATGTTTTATGACCGCCCCACCGGTCACCAGGGGGTATGTTTTAGAACCGCCCCACCGGTCACCAGGGGGTATGTTTTAGGACCGCCCCACCGGTCACCAGGGGGTATGTTTTATGACCGCCCCACCGGTCACCAGGGGGTATGTTTTAGAACCGCCCCACCGGTCACCAGGGGGTATGTTTTAGGACCGCCCCACCGGTCACCAGGGGGTATGTTTTAGGACCGCCCCAGCGGTCACCAGGGGGTATGTTTTATGACCGCCCCACCGGTCACCAGGGGGTATGTTTTATGACGGCCCCACCGGTCACCAGGAGGTATGTTTTATGACGGCCCCTCCGGTCACCAGTGGGTATGTTTTATGACCGCCCCACCGGTCACCAGGGGGTATGTTTTATGATCGCCCCACCGGTCACCAGGGGGTATGTTTTATGACCGCCCCACCGGTCACCAGGGGGTGTGTTTTATGACCGCCCCACCGGTCACCAGGGGGTGTGTTTTATTACCGCCCCACCGGTCACCAGGGGGTATGTTTTATGACCGCCCCACCGGTCACCAAGGGGTATGTTTTATGACCGCCCCACCGGTCACCAGGGGGTATGTTTTATGACCGCCCCACCGGTCACCAGGGGGTATGTTTTATGACCGCCCCACCTGTCATTACGGGGTATGTTTTATGACCGCCCCACCGGTCACCAGGGGGTATGTTTTATGACCGCCCCACCGGTCACCAGGGGGTATGTTTTATGACCGCCCCACCGGTCACCAGGGGGTATGTTATGACCGCCCCACCGGTCACCAGGGGGTATGTTTTATGACCTCCCCACCGGTCACCAGGGGGTATGTTTTATGACCGCCCCACCGGTCATTACGGGGTATGTTTTATGACCGCCCCACCGGTCACCAGGGGGTTTTTTTTATGACCGCCCCACCGGTCACCAGGGGGTATTTTTTATGACCGCCCCTCCGGTCACCAGGGGGTATGTTTTATGACCGCCCCACCGGTCCCCAGGGGGTATGTTTTATGACCGCCCCACCGGTCCCCAGGGGGTATGTTTTATGACCGCCCCACCGGTCCCCAGGGGGTATGTTTTATGACCGCCCCACCGGTCTCCAGGGGGTATGTTTTATAACCGCCCCACCGGTCACCAGGGGGTATGTTTTAGGACCGCCCCACCGGTCACCAGGGGGTATGTTTTAGACCGCCCCACCGGTCACCAGGGGGTATGTTTTATGACAGCCCCTCCGGTCACCAGTGGGTATGTTTTATGACCGCCCCACCGGTCACCAGGGGGTATGTTTTATGACCGCCCCACCGGTCACCAGGGGGTATGTTTTATGACCGCCCCACCGGTCACCAGGGGGTATGTTTTATGACCGCCCCACCGGTCACCAGGGGGTATGTTTTATGACCGCTCCACCGGTCACCATGGGGTATGTTTTATGACCGCCCCACCGGTCACCATGGGGTATGTTTTATGACCACCCCACCGGTCACCAGGGGGTATGTATTATGACCGCCCCACCGGTCACCAGGGGGTATGTATTATGACCGCCCCACCGGTTACCAGGGGGTATGTTTTATGACCGCCCCACCGGTCACCAGGGGGTATGTTTTATGACCGCCCCACCGGTCACCAGGGGGTATGTTTTATGACCGCCCCACCGGTCACCAGGGGGTATGTTTTATGACCGCCCCACCGGTCACCAGGGGGTATGTTTTATGACCGCCCCACCGGTCACCAGGGGGTATGTTTTATGACTGCCCCACCGGTCACCAGGGGGTATGTTTTATGACCGCCCCACCGGTCACCCACCGGTCACCAGGGGGTATGTTTTATGACCGCCCCACCGGTCACCAGTGGGTATGTTTTATGACCGCCCCACTGGTCACCAGTGGGTATGTTTTATGACCGCCCCACCGGTCACCAGGGGGTATGTTTTATGACCGCCCCACCGGTCACCAGGGGGTATGTTTTAGAACCGCCCCACCGGTCACCAGGGGGTATGTTTTAGGACCGCCCCACCGGTCACCAGGGGGTATGTTTTATGACCGCCCCACCGGTCACCAGGGGGTATGTTTTAGAACCGCCCCACCGGTCACCAGGGGGTATGTTTTAGGACCGCCCCACCGGTCACCAGGGGGTATGTTTTAGGACCGCCCCAGCGGTCACCAGGGGGTATGTTTTATGACCGCCCCACCGGTCACCAGGGGGTATGTTTTATGACGGCCCCACCGGTCACCAGGAGGTATGTTTTATGACGGCCCCTCCGGTCACCAGTGGGTATGTTTTATGACCGCCCCACCGGTCACCAGGGGGTATGTTTTATGATCGCCCCACCGGTCACCAGGGGGTATGTTTTATGACCGCCCCACCGGTCACCAGGGGGTGTGTTTTATGACCGCCCCACCGGTCACCAGGGGGTGTGTTTTATTACCGCCCCACCGGTCACCAGGGGGTATGTTTTATGACCGCCCCACCGGTCACCAGGGGGTATGTTTTATGACCGCCCCACCGGTCACCAGGGGGTATGTTTTATGACCGCCCCACCTGTCATTACGGGGTATGTTTTATGACCGCCCCACCGGTCACCAGGGGGTATGTTTTATGACCGCCCCACCGGTCACCAGGGGGTATATTTTATGACCGCCCCACCGGTCACCAGGGGGTATGTTATGACCGCCCCACCGGTCACCAGGGGGTATGTTTTATGACCTCCCCACCGGTCACCAGGGGGTATGTTTTATGACCGCCCCACCGGTCATTACGGGGTATGTTTTATGACCGCCCCACCGGTCACCAGGGGGTATTTTTTATGACCGCCCCACCGGTCACCAGGGGGTATTTTTTATGACCGCCCCTCCGGTCACCAGGGGGTATGTTTTATGACCGCCCCACCGGTCCCCAGGGGGTATGTTTTATGACCGCCCCACCGGTCCCCAGGGGGTATGTTTTATGACCGCCCCACCGGTCCCCAGGGGGTATGTTTTATGACCGCCCCACCGGTCTCCAGGGGGTATGTTTTATAACCGCCCCACCGGTCACCAGGGGGTATGTTTTAGGACCGCCCCACCGGTCACCAGGGGGTATGTTTTAGACCGCCCCACCGGTCACCAGGGGGTATGTTTTATGACAGCCCCTCCGGTCACCAGTGGGTATGTTTTATGACCGCCCCACCGGTCACCAGGGGGTATGTTTTATGACCGCCCCACCGGTCACCAGGGGGTATGTTTTATGACCGCCCCACCGGTCACCAGGGGGTATGTTTTATGACCGCCCCACCGGTCACCAGGGGGTATGTTTTATGACCGCTCCACCGGTCACCATGGGGTATGTTTTATGACCGCCCCACCGGTCACCATGGGGTATGTTTTATGACCACCCCACCGGTCACCAGGGGGTATGTTTTATGACCGCCCCACCGGTCACCAGGGGGTATGTTTTATGACCGCCCCACCGGTCACCAGGGGTTATGTTTTATGACCGCCCCACCTGTCACCAGGGGGTGTGTTTTATGACCGCCCCAACGATCACCAGGGGGTGTGTTTTATGACCGCCCCAACGGTCACCAGGGGGTATGTATTATGACCGCCCCACCGGTCACCAGGGGGTATGTATTATGACCGCCCCACCGGTTACCAGGGGGTATGTTTTATGACCGCCCCACCGGTCACCAGGGGGTATGTTTTATGACCGCCCCACCGGTCACCAGGGGGTATGTTTTATGACCGCCCCACCGGTCACCAGGGGGTATGTTTTATGACCGCCCCACCGGTCACCAGGGGGTATGTTTTATGACCGCCCCACCGGTAACCAGGGGGTATGTTTCATGACCGCCCCACCGGTCACCAGGGGGTATGTTTTATGACCGCCCCACCGGTCACCAGGGGTAGGTTTTATGACCGCCCCACCGGTCACCAGGGGGTAGGTTTTATGACCGCCCCACCGGTCACCAGGGGGTATGCTTTATGACCGCCCCACCGGTCATTACGGGGTATGTTTTATGACCGCCCCACTGGTCACCAGTGGGTATGTTTTATGACCGCCCCACCGGTCACCAGGGGGTATGTTTTATGACCGCCCCACCGGTCTCCAGGGGGTATGTTTTATAACCGCCCCACCGGTCACCAAGGGGTATGTTTTATGACCGCCTCACCGGTCACCAGGGGGTATGTTTTATGACCGCCCCACCGGTCACCAGGGAGTATGTTTTATGACCGCTCCACCGGTCACCAGGGGGTATGTTTTAGGACCGCCCCACCGGTCACCAGGGGGTATGTTTTAGGACCGCCCCACCGGTCACCAGGGGGTATGTTTTAGACCGCCCCACCGGTCACCAGGGGGTATGTTTTATGACAGCCCCTCCGGTCACCAGTGGGTATGTTTTATGACCGCCCCACCGGTCACCAGGGGGTATGTTTTATGACCGCCCCACCGGTCACCAGGGGGTATGTTTTATGACCGCCCCACCGGTCACCAGGGGGTATGTTTTATGACCGCCCCACCGGTCACCAGGGGGTATGTTTTATGACCCCCCCACCGGTCACCATGGGGTATGTTTTATGACCGCCCCACCGGTCACCATGGGGTATGTTTTATGACCGCCCCACCGGTCACCAGGGGGTATGTTTTATGACCGCCCCACCGGTCACCAGGGAGTATGTTTTATGACCGCCCCACCGGTCACCAGGGGTTATGTTTTATGACCGCCCCACCTGTCACCAGGGGGTGTGTTTTATGACCGCCCCAACGATCACCAGGGGGTGTGTTTTATTACCGCCCCACCGGTCACCAGGGGGTGTGTTTTATTACCGCCCCACCGGTCACCAGGGGGTATGTTTTATGACCGCCCCACCGGTCACCAAGGGGTATGTTTTATGACCGCCCCACCGGTCACCAGGGGGTATGTTTTATGACCGCCCCACCGGTCACCAGGGGGTATGTTTTATGACCGCCCCACCTGTCATTACGGGGTATGTTTTATGACCGCCCCACCGGTCACCAGGGGGTATGTTTTATGACCGCCCCACCGGTCACCAGGGGGTATGTTTTATGACCGCCCCACCGGTCACCAGGGGGTATGTTTTATGACCTCCCCACCGGTCACCAGGGGGTATGTTTTATGACCTCCCCACCGGTCACCAGGGGGTATGTTTTATGACCGCCCCACCGGTCATTACGGGGTATGTTTTATGACCGCCCCACCGGTCACCAGGGGGTATTTTTTATGACCGCCCCACCGGTCACCAGGGGGTATTTTTTATGACCGCCCCTCCGGTCACCAGGGGGTATGTTTTATGACCGCCCCACCGGTCCCCAGGGGGTATGTTTTATGACCGCCCCACCGGTCCCCAGGGGGTATGTTTTATGACCGCCCCACCGGTCCCCAGGGGGTATGTTTTATGACCGCCCCACCGGTCTCCAGGGGGTATGTTTTATAACCGCCCCACCGGTCACCAGGGGGTATGTTTTAGGACCGCCCCACCGGTCACCAGGGGGTATGTTTTAGACCGCCCCACCGGTCACCAGGGGGTATGTTTTATGACAGCCCCTCCGGTCACCAGTGGGTATGTTTTATGACCGCCCCACCGGTCACCAGGGGGTATGTTTTATGACCGCCCCACCGGTCACCAGGGGGTATGTTTTATGACCGCCCCACCGGTCACCAGGGGGTATGTTTTATGACCGCCCCACCGGTCACCAGGGGGTATGTTTTATGACCGCTCCACCGGTCACCATGGGGTATGTTTTATGACCGCCCCACCGGTCACCATGGGGTATGTTTTATGACCACCCCACCGGTCACCAGGGGGTATGTTTTATGACCGCCCCACCGGTCACCAGGGGGTATGTTTTATGACCGCCCCACCGGTCACCAGGGGTTATGTTTTATGACCGCCCCACCTGTCACCAGGGGTTATGTTTTATGACCGCCCCACCTGTCACCAGGGGGTGTGTTTTATGACCGCCCCAACGGTCACCAGGGGGTATGTATTATGACCGCCCCACCGGTCACCAGGGGGTATGTATTATGACCGCCCCACCGGTTACCAGGGGGTATGTTTTATGACCGCCCCACCGGTCACCAGGGGGTATGTTTTATGACCGCCCCACCGGTCACCAGGGGGTATGTTTTATGACCGCCCCACCGATCACCAGGGGGTATGTTTTATGACCGCCCCACCGGTCACCAGGGGGTATGTTTTATGACCGCCCCACCGGTCACCAGGGGGTATGTTTTATGACCGCCCCACCGGTAACCAGGGGGTATGTTTTATGACCGCCCCACCGGTCACCAGGGGGTATGTTTTATGACCGCCCCACCGGTCACCAGGGGGTAGGTTTTATGACCGCCCCACCGGTCACCAGGGGGTATGCTTTATGACCGCCCCACCGGTCATTACGGGGTATGTTTTATGACCGCCCCACTGGTCACCAGTGGGTATGTTTTATGACCGCCCCACCGGTCACCAGGGGGTATGTTTTATGACCGCCCCACCGGTCTCCAGGGGGTATGTTTTATAACCGCCCCACCGGTCACCAAGGGGTATGTTTTATGACCGCCTCACCGGTCACCAGGGGGTATGTTTTATGACCGCCCCACCGGTCACCAGGGAGTATGTTTTATGACCGCTCCACCGGTCACCAGGGGGTATGTTTTAGGACCGCCCCACCGGTCACCAGGGGGTATGTTTTAGGACCGCCCCACCGGTCACCAGGGGGTATGTTTTAGGACCGCCCCACCGGTCACCAGGGGGTATGTTATGACCGCCCCACCGGTCACCAGGGGGTATGTTTTATGACAGCCCCCTCCGGTCACCAGAGGGTATGTTTTATGACCGCCCCACCGGTCACCAGGGGGTATGTTTTATGACCGCCCCACCGGTCACCAGGGGGTATGTTTTATGACCGCCCCACCTGTCACCAGGGGGTATTTTTTATGACCGCCCCACCGGTCACCAGGGAGTATGTTTTATGACCGCCCCACCGGTCACCAGGGGGTGTGTTTTATGACCGCCCCACCGGTCACCAGGGGGTGTGTTTTATGACCGCCCCACCGGTCACCAGGGGTATGTTTTATGACCGCCCCACCGGTCACCAGGGGGTATGTTTTATGACCGCCCCACCGGTCACCAGGGGGTATGTTTTATGACCGCCCCACCGGTCACCAGGGGGTATGTTTTATGACCGCGCCACCGGTCACCAGGGGGTATGTTTTATGACCGCCCCACCGGTCACCAGGGGGTATGTTTTATGACCGCCCCACCTGTCATTACGGGGTATGTTTTATGACCGCCCCACCGGTCACCAGGGGGTATGTTTTATGACCGCCCCACCGGTCACCAGGGGGTATGTTTTTTGACAGCCCCTCCGGTCACCAGGGGTATGTTTTATGACCGCCCCACCGGTCACCAGGGGGTATGTTTTATGACCGCCCCATCGGTCACCAGGGGTATGTTTTATGACCGCCCCACCGATCACCAGGGGGTATGTTTTATGACCGCCCCATCGGTCACCAGGGGTATGTTTTATGACCGCCCCACCGGTCACCAGGGGGTATGTTTTAGGACCGCCCCACCGGTCACCAGGGGGTATGTTTTATGACCGCCCCTCCGGTCACCAGTGGGTATGTTTTATGACCGCCCCACCGGTCACCAGGGGGTATGTTTTATGACCGCCCCACCGGTCACCAGGGGGTATGTTTTATGACCGCCCCACCGGTCACCAGGGGGTATGTTTTATGACTGCCCCACCGGTCACCAGGGGGTATGTTTTATGACCGCCCCACCGGTCACCATGGGGTATGTTTTATGACCGCCCCACCGGTCACCATGGGGTATGTTTTATGACCGCCCCACCGGTCACCAGGGATATGTTTTATGACTGCCCCACCGGTCACCAGGGGGTATGTTTTATGGCCGCCCCACCGGTCACCAGGGGTTATGTTTTATGACCGCCCCACCTGTCACCAGGGGGTGTGTTTTATGACCGCCCCAACGATCACCAGGGGGTATGTTTTATGACCGCCCCACCGGTCACCAGGGGGTATGTATTATGACCGCCCCAACGATCACCAGGGGGTATGTATTATGACCGCCCCACCGGTCACCAGGGGGTATGTTTTATGACCGCCCCACCGGTCACCAGGGGGTATGTTTTATAACCGCCCCACCGGTCACCAGGGGGTATGTTTTATGACCGCCCCACCGGTCACCAGGGGGTATGTTTTATGACCGCCCCACCGGTCACCAGGGGGTATGTTTTATGACCGCCCCACCGGTCACCAGGGGGTATGTTTTATGACCGCCCCACCGGTCACCAGGGGGTATGTTTTATGACCGCCCCACCGGTCACCCACCGGTCACCAGGGGGTATGTTTTATGACCGCCCCACCGGTCATTACGGGGTATGTTTTATGACCGCCCCACTGGTCACCAGTGGTTATGTTTTATGACCGCCCCACCGGTCACCAGGGGGTATGTTTTATGACCGCCCCACCGGTCACCAGGGGGTATGTTTTATGACCGCCCCACCTGTCATTACGGGGTATGTTTTATGACCGCCCCACCGGTCACCAGGGGGTATGTTTTATGACCGCCCCACCGGTCACCAGGGGGTATGTTTTATGACCTCCTCACCGGTCACCAGGGGGTATGTTTTATGACCGCCCCACCGGTCATTACGGGGTATGTTTTATGACCGCCCCACCGGTCACCAGGGGGTATTTTTTATGACCGCCCCACCGGTCATCAGGGGGTATTTTTTATGACCGCCCCTCCGGTCACCAGGGGGTATGTTTTATGACCGCCCCACCGGTCCCCAGGGGGTATGTTTTATGACCGCCCCACCGGTCCCCAGGGGGTATGTTTTATGTCCGCCCCACCGGTCTCCAGGGGGTATGTTTTATAACCGCCGCACCGGTCACCAAGGGGTATGTTTTATGACCGCCTCACTGGTCACCAGGGGGTATGTTTTATGACCGCCCCACCGGTCACCAGGGAGTATGTTTTATGACCGCCCCACCGGTCACCAGGGGGTATGTTTTAGGACCGCCCCACCGGTCACCAGGGGGTATGTTTTAGGACCGCCCCACCGGTCACCAGGGGGTATGTTTTAGGACCGCCCCACCGGTCACCAGGGGGTATGTTTTATGACAGCCCCTCCGGTCACCAGTGGGTATGTTTTATGACCGCCCCACCGGTCACCAGGGGGTATGTTTTATGACCGCCCCACCGGTCACCAGGGGGTATGTTTTATGACCGCCCCACCGGTCACCAGGGGGTATGTTTTATGACCGCCCCACCGGTCACCAGGGGGTATGTTTTATGACCGCCCCACCGGTCACCAGGGGGTATGTTTTATGACCGCCCCACCGGTCACCATGGGGTATGTTTTATGACCGCCCCACCGGTCACCAGGGGTATGTTTTATGACCGCCCCACCGGTCACCAGGGGGTATGTTTTATGACCGCCCCACCGGTCACCAGGGGTTATGTTTTATGACCGCCCCACCTGTCACCAGGGGGTGTGTTTTATGACCGCCCCAACGATCACCAGGGGGTATGTTTTATGACCGCCCCACCGGTCACCAGGGGGTATGTATTATGACCGCCCCACCGGTCACCAGGGGGTATGTATTATGACCGCCCCACCGGTTACCAGGGGGTATGTTTTATGACCGCCCCACCGGTCACCAGGGGGTATGTTTTATGACCGCCCCACCGGTCACCAGGGGGTATGTTTTATGACCGCCCCACCGGTCACCAGGGGGTATGTTTTATGACCGCCCCACCGGTCACCAGGGGGTATGTTTTATGACCGCCCCACCGGTCACCAGGGGGTATGTTTTATGACCGCCCCACCGGTCACCAGGGGGTATGTTTTATGACCGCCCCACCGGTCACCAGGGGGTATGTTTTATGACTGCCCCACTGGTCACCAGGGGGTATGTTTTATGACCGCCCCACCGGTCACCCACCGGTCACCAGGGGGTATGTTTTATGACCGCCCCACCGGTCATTACGTGGTATGTTTTATGACCGCCCCACTGGTCACCAGTGGTTATGTTTTATGACCGCCCCACCGGTCACCAGGGGGTATGTTTTATGACCGCCCCACCGGTCACCAGGGGGTATGTTTTATGACCGCCCCACCTGTCATTACGGGGTATGTTTTATGACCGCCCCACCGGTCACCAGGGGGTATGTTTTATGACCGCCCCACTGGTCACCAGGGGGTATGTTTTATGACCTCCTCACCGGTCACCAGGGGGTATGTTTTATGACCGCCCCACCGGTCACCAGGGGGTATGTTTTATGACCGCCCCACCGGTCACCAGGGGGTATGTTTTATGACCGCCCCACCGGTCACCAGGGGGTATGTTTTATGACCGCCCCACCGGTCACCAGGGGGTATGTTTTATGACCGCCCCACCGGTCACCAGGGGGTATGTTTTATGACCGCCCCACCGGTCACCAGGGGGTATGTTTTATGACCGCCCCACCGGTCACCCACCGGTCACCAGGGGGTATGTTTTATGACCGCCCCACCGGTCATTACGTGGTATGTTTTATGACCGCCCCACTGGTCACCAGTGGTTATGTTTTATGACCGCCCCACCGGTCACCAGGGGGTATGTTTTATGACCGCCCCACCGGTCACCAGGGGGTATGTTTTATGACCGCCCCACCTGTCATTACGGGGTATGTTTTATGACCGCCCCACCGGTCACCAGGGGGTATGTTTTATGACCGCCCCACTGGTCACCAGGGGGTATGTTTTATGACCTCCTCACCGGTCACCAGGGGGTATGTTTTATGACCGCCCCACCGGTCATTACGGGGTATGTTTTATGACCGCCCCACCGGTCACCAGGGGGTATTTTTTATGACCGCCCCACCGGTCATCAGGGGGTATTTTTTATGACCGCCCCTCCGGTCACCAGGGGGTATGTTTTATGACCGCCCCACCGGTCCCCAGGGGGTATGTTTTATGACCGCCCCACCGGTCCCCAGGGGGTATGTTTTATGTCCGCCCCACCGGTCTCCAGGGGGTATGTTTTATAACCGCCGCACCGGTCACCAAGGGGTATGTTTTATGACCGCCCCACCGGTCACCAGGGGGTATGTTTTATGACCGCCCCACCGGTCACCATGGGGTATGTTTTATGACCGCCCCACCGGTCACCAGGGGTATGTTTTATGACCGCCCCACCGGTCACCAGGGGGTATGTTTTATGACCGCCCCACCGGTCACCAGGGGTTATGTTTTATGACCGCCCCACCTGTCACCAGGGGGTGTGTTTTATGACCGCCCCAACGATCACCAGGGGGTATGTTTTATGACCGCCCCACCGGTCACCAGGGGGTATGTATTATGACCGCCCCACCGGTCACCAGGGGGTATGTATTATGACCGCCCCACCGGTTACCAGGGGGTATGTTTTATGACCGCCCCACCGGTCACCAGGGGGTATGTTTTATGACCGCCCCACCGGTCACCAGGGGGTATGTATTATGACCGCCCCACCGGTCACCAGGGGGTATGTATTATGACCGCCCCACCGGTTACCAGGGGGTATGTTTTATGACCGCCCCACCGGTCACCAGGGGGTATGTTTTATGACCGCCCCACCGGTCACCAGGGGGTATGTTTTATGACCGCCCCACCGGTCACCAGGGGGTATGTTTTATGACCGCCCCACCGGTCACCAGGGGGTATGTTTTATGACCGCCCCACCGGTCACCAGTGGGTATGTTTTATGACTGCCCCACCGGTCACCAGGGGGTATGTTTTATGACCGCCCCACCGGTCACCCACCGGTCACCAGGGGGTATGTTTTATGACCGCCCCACCGGTCACCAGTGGGTATGTTTTATGACCGCCCCACTGGTCACCAGTGGGTATGTTTTATGACCGCCCCACCGGTCACCAGGGGGTATGTTTTATGACCGCCCCACCGGTCACCAGGGGGTATGTTTTAGAACCGCCCCACCGGTCACCAGGGGGTATGTTTTAGGACCGCCCCACCGGTCACCAGGGGGTATGTTTTAGGACCGCCCCACCGGTCACCAGGGGGTATGTTTTATGACCGCCCCACCGGTCACCAGGGGGTATGTTTTATGACCGCCCCACCGGTCACCATGGGGTATGTTTTATGACCGCCCCACCGGTCACCATGGGGTATGTTTTATGACCGCCCCACCGGTCACCAGGGGTATGTTTTATGACCGCCCCACCGGTCACCAGGGGGTATGTTTTATGACCGCCCCACCGGTCACCAGGGGTTATGTTTTATGACCGCCCCACCTGTCACCAGGGGGTGTGTTTTATGACCGCCCCAACGATCACCAGGGGGTATGTTTTATGACCGCCCCACCGGTCACCAGGGGGTATGTATTATGACCGCCCCACCGGTCACCAGGGGGTATGTATTATGACCGCCCCACCGGTTACCAGGGGGTATGTTTTATGACCGCCCCACCGGTCACCAGGGGGTATGTTTTATGACCGCCCCACCGGTCACCAGGGGGTATGTTTTATGACCGCCCCACCGGTCACCAGGGGGTATGTTTTATGACCGCCCCACCGGTCACCAGGGGGTATGTTTTATGACCGCCCCACCGGTCACCAGTGGGTATGTTTTATGACTGCCCCACCGGTCACCAGGGGGTATGTTTTATGACCGCCCCACCGGTCACCAGGGGGTATGTTTTATGACCGCCCCACCGGTCACCAGGGGGTATGTTTTATGACCGCCCCACCGGTCACCAGGGGGTATGTTTTATGACCGCCCCACCGGTCACCAGGGGGTATGTTTTATGACCGCCCCACCGGTCACCATGGGGTATGTTTTATGACCGCCCCACCGGTCACCAGGGGTATGTTTTATGACCGCCCCACCGGTCACCAGGGGGTATGTTTTATGACCGCCCCACCGGTCACCAGGGGTTATGTTTTATGACCGCCCCACCTGTCACCAGGGGGTGTGTTTTATGACCGCCCCAACGATCACCAGGGGGTATGTTTTATGACCGCCCCACCGGTCACCAGGGGGTATGTATTATGACCGCCCCACCGGTCACCAGGGGGTATGTATTATGACCGCCCCACCGGTTACCAGGGGGTATGTTTTATGACCGCCCCACCGGTCACCAGGGGGTATGTTTTATGACCGCCCCACCGGTCACCAGGGGGTATGTTTTATGACCGCCCCACCGGTCACCAGGGGGTATGTTTTATGACCGCCCCACCGGTCACCAGGGGGTATGTTTTATGACCGCCCCACCGGTCACCAGTGGGTATGTTTTATGACTGCCCCACCGGTCACCAGGGGGTATGTTTTATGACCGCCCCACCGGTCACCCACCGGTCACCAGGGGGTATGTTTTATGACCGCCCCACCGGTCACCAGTGGGTATGTTTTATGACCGCCCCACTGGTCACCAGTGGGTATGTTTTATGACCGCCCCACCGGTCACCAGGGGGTATGTTTTATGACCGCCCCACCGGTCACCAGGGGGTATGTTTTAGAACCGCCCCACCGGTCACCAGGGGGTATGTTTTAGGACCGCCCCACCGGTCACCAGGGGGTATGTTTTAGGACCGCCCCACCGGTCACCAGGGGGTATGTTTTAGGACCGCCCCACCGGTCACCAGGGGGTATGTTTTATGACCGCCCCACCGGTCACCATGGGGTATGTTTTATGACCGCCCCACCGGTCACCATGGGGTATGTTTTATGACCGCCCCACCGGTCACCAGGGGTATGTTTTATGACCGCCCCACCGGTCACCAGGGGGTATGTTTTATGACCGCCCCACCGGTCACCAGGGGTTATGTTTTATGACCGCCCCACCTGTCACCAGGGGGTGTGTTTTATGACCGCCCCAACGATCACCAGGGGGTATGTTTTATGACCGCCCCACCGGTCACCAGGGGGTATGTATTATGACCGCCCCACCGGTCACCAGGGGGTATGTATTATGACCGCCCCACCGGTTACCAGGGGGTATGTTTTATGACCGCCCCACCGGTCACCAGGGGGTATGTTTTATGACCGCCCCACCGGTCACCAGGGGGTATGTTTTATGACCGCCCCACCGGTCACCAGGGGGTATGTTTTATGACCGCCCCACCGGTCACCAGGGGGTATGTTTTATGACCGCCCCACCGGTCACCAGTGGGTATGTTTTATGACTGCCCCACCGGTCACCAGGGGGTATGTTTTATGACCGCCCCACCGGTCACCCACCGGTCACCAGGGGGTATGTTTTATGACCGCCCCACCGGTCACCAGTGGGTATGTTTTATGACCGCCCCACTGGTCACCAGTGGGTATGTTTTATGACCGCCCCACCGGTCACCAGGGGGTATGTTTTATGACCGCCCCACTGGTCACCAGTGGGTATGTTTTATGACCGCCCCACCGGTCCCCAGGGGGTATGTTTTATGACCGCCCCACCGGTCTCCAGGGGGTATGTTTTATAACCGCCCCACCGGTCACCAAGGGGTATGTTTTATGACCGCCTCACCGGTCACCAGGGGGTATGTTTTATGACCGCCCCACCGGTCACCAGGGAGTATGTTTTATGACCGCTCCACCGGTCACCAGGGGGTATGTTTTAGGACCGCCCCACCGGTCTCCAGGGGGTTTATTTTATGACCGCCCCACCGGTCTCCAGGGGGTATGTTTTATGACCGCCCCACCGGTCTCCAGGGGGTATGTTTTATGACCGCCCCTCCGGTCACCAGGGGGTATGTTTTATGACCGCCCCTCCGGTCACCAGGGGGTATGTTTTATGACAGCCCCTCCGGTCACCAGTGGGTATGTTTTATGACCGCCCCACCGGTCACCAGGGGGTATGTTTTATGATCGCCCCACCGGTCACCAGGGGGTATGTTTTATGATCGCCCCACCGGTCACCAGGGGGTATGTTTTATGACCGCCCCACCGGTCACCAGGGGGTATGTTTTATGACCGCCCCACCGGTCACCAGGGGGTATGTTTTATGACCGCCCCACCGGTCACCAGGGGGTATGTTTTATGACCGCCCCACCGGTCACCAGGGGGTATGTTTTATGACCGCCCCACCGGTCACCCGGGATTATGTTCTATGACCGCCCCACCGGTCACCAGGGGTTATGTATTATGACCGCCCCACCGGTCACCAGGGGGTATGTTTTATGACCGCCCCACCGGTCACCAGGGGGTATGTTTTATGACCGCCCTACCGGTCACCAGGGGGTATGTTTTATGACCGCCCCACCGGTCACCAGGGGGTATGTTTTATGACCGCCCCACCGGTCACCAGGGGTTATGTTTTATGACCGCCCCACCTGTCACCAGGGGGTGTGTTTTATGACCGCCCCAACGATCACCAGGGGGTGTGTTTTATGACCGCCCCACCGGTCACCAGGGGGTATGTATTATGACCGCCCCACCGGTTACCAGGGGGTATGTATTATGACCGCCCCACCGGTTACCAGGGGGTATGTATTATGACCGCCCCACCGGTCACCAGGGGGTATGTTTTATGACCGCCCCACCGGTCACCAGGGGGTATGTTTTATGACCGCCCCACCGGTCACCAGGGGGTATGTTTTATGACCGCCCCACCGGTCACCAGGGGGTAGGTTTTATGACCGCCCCACCGGTCACCAGGGGGTAGGTTTTATGACCGCCCCACCGGTCACCAGGGGGTAGGTTTTATGACCGCCCCACCGGTCACCAGGGGGTATGTTTTATGACCGCCCCACCGGTCACCAGGGGGTATGTTTTATGACCGCCCCACCGGTCACCAGGGTTGATGTTTTATGACCGCCCCACCGGTCACCAGGGTTGATGTTTTATGACCGCCCCACCGGTCACCAGGGGGTGTGTTTTATGACCGCCCCACCGGTCACCAGGGGGTATGTTTTATGACCGCCCCACCGGTCACCAGGGGGTATGTTTTATGACCGCCCCACCGGTCACCAGGGGGTATGTTTTATGACCGCCCCACCGGTCACCAGGGGGTATGTTTTATGACCGCCCCACCGGTCACCAGGGGGTATGTTTTATGACCGCCCCACCGGTCACCAGGGGGTATGTTTTATGACCGCCCCACCGGTCACCAGGGGGTATGTTTTATGACCGCCCCACCGGTCACCAGGGGGTATGTTTTATGACCGCCCCACCGGTCACCAGGGGGCATGTTTTATGACCGCCCCACCGGTCACCAGGGGGTATGTTTTATGACCGCCTCACCGGTCACCAGGGGGTATGTTTTATGACCGCCCCACCGGTCACCAGGGGGTATGTTTTATGACCGCCCCACCGGTCACCAGGGGGTATGTTTTATGACCGCCCCACCGGTCACCAGGGGGTATGTTTTATGACCGCCCCACCGGTCACCAGGGGGTATGTTTTATGACCGCCCCACCGGTCACCAGGGGGTATGTTTTATGACCGCCCCACCGGTCACCAGGGGGTATGTTTTATGACCGCCCCACCGGTCACCAGGGGGTATGTTTTATGACCGCCCCACCGGTCACCAGGGGGTATGTTTTATGACCGCCCCACCGGTCACCAGGGGGTATGTTTTATGACCGCCCCACCGGTCACCAGGGGGTATGTTTTATGACCGCCCCACTGGTCACCAAGGGGTATGTTTTATGACCGCCCCACCGGTCACCAGGGGGTATGTTTTATGACCGCCCCACCGGTCACCAGGGGGTATGTTTTATGACCGCCCCACCGTTCACCAGGGGGTATGTTTTATGACCGCCCCACCGTTCACCAGGGGGTATGTTTTATGACCGCCCCACCGGTCACCAGGGGGTATGTTTTATGACCGCCCCACCGGTCACCAGGGGGTATGTTTTATGGCCGCCCCACCGGTCACCAGGGGGTATGTTTTATGGCCGCCCCACCGGTCACCAGGGGGTATGTTTTATGACTGCCCTTCCGGTCACCAGGGGGTATGTTTTATGACCGCCCCACCGGTCACCAGGGGTTATGTTTTATGACCGCCCCACCGGTCACCCACCGGTCACCAGGGCATATGTTGTATGACCGCCCCACTGGTCATTACGGGGTATGTTTTATGACCGCCCCACCGGTCACCAGGGGGTATGTTTTAAGACCGCGCCACCGGTCACCAGGGGGTATGTTTTATGACTGCCCCACCGGTCACCAGTGGGTATGTTTTATGACCGCCCCTCCGGTCACCACTGGGTATGTTTTATGACCGCCCCACCGGTCACCAGGGGGTATGTTTTATGAACGCCCCACCGGTCACCAGGGGGTATGTTTTATGACCGCCCCACCGGTCACCAGGGGATATGTTTTATGACCGCCCCACCGGTCACCAAGGGGTATGTTTTATGACCGCGTCACCGGTCACCAGGGGGTATGTTTTATGACCGCCCCACCGGTCACCAGGGGGTATGTTTTATGACCGCCCCACCGGTCACCAGGGGATATGTTTCATGACCGTCCCACCGGTCACCAGGGAGTATGTTTTATGACGGCCCCACCGGTCACCAGGGGGTATGTTTTATGACCGCCCCACCGGTCACCAGGGGGTATGTTTTATGACCGCCCCACCGGTCACCAGGGGGTATGTTTTATGACCGCCCCACCGGTCACCAGGGTGTATGTTTTATGACCGCCCCTCCGGTCTCCAGTGGGTATGTTTATCACCGCCCCACCGATCACCAGGGGGTATGTTTTATGACCGCCCCACCGGTCACCAGGGGGTATGTTTTATGACCGCCCCACCGGTCACCAGGGGGTATGTTTTATGACCGCCCCACCGGTCACCAGGGGGTATGTTTTATGACCGCCCCACCGGTCACCAGGGGGTATGTTTTATGACCGTCCCACCGGTCACCAGGGGGTATATTATATGACCGCCCCACCGGTCACCAGGGGGTATGTTTTATGACCGCCCCACCGGTCACCAGGGGGTATGTTTTATGACCGCCCCACCGGTCACCAGGGGGTATGTTTTATGACCGCCCCACCGGTCACCAGGGGGTATTTTTTATGACCGCCCCACCGGTCACCAGGGGGTATGTTTTATGACCGCCCCACCGGTCACCAGGGGGTATGTTTTATGACCTCCCCACCGGTCACCAGAGGGTATGTTTTATGACCGCCCCACCGGTCACCAGGGGGTATTTTTTATGACCGCCCCACCGGTCACCAGGGGGTATGTTTTATGACCGCCCCACCGGTCACCAGGGGGTATGTTTTATGACCTCCCCACCGGTCACCAGGGGGTATGTTTTATGACCGCCCCACCGGTCACCAGGGGGTATGTTTTATGACCGCCCCACCGGTCACCAGGGGGTATGTTTTATGACCGCCCCACCGGTTTCCAGGGGGTATGTTTTATGACCGCCCCACCGGTCACCAGGGGATATGTTTTATGACCGCCCCACCGGTCACCAGGGGGTATGTTTTATGACCGCCCCACCGGTCACCAGGGGGTATGTTTTATGACCGCCCCACCGGTCACCAGGGGGTATGTTTTATGACCGCCCCACCGGTCACCATGGGGTATGTTTTATGACCGCCCCACCGGTCACCAGGGGGTATGTTTTATGACCGCCCCACCGGTCACCCACCAGTCACCAGGGGATATGTTTTAGGACGGCCCCACCGGTCATTACGGGGTATGTTTTATGACGGCCCCACCGGTCACCAGGGGGTATGTTTTATGACCGCCCCACCGGTCACCAGGGGGTATGTTTTATGACGTCCACACCGGTCACCAGGGGGTATGTTTTATGGTCACCCCACCGGTCACCAAGGGGTATGTTTTATGACCGCCCCACCGGTCACCAGGGGGTATGTCTTATGACCGCCCCACCGGTCACCAGGGGGTATGTTTTATGACCGCCCCACCGGTCACCAGGGGGTATGTTTTATGACCGCCCCACCGGTCACCAGGGGGTTTGTTTTATGACCTCCCCACCGGTCACCAGGGGGTTTGTTTTATGACCTCCCCACCGGTCACCAGGGGGTATGTTTTATGACCTCCCCACCGGTCACCAGGTGGTATGTTTTGTAACCGTCCCACCGGTCACCAGGGGGTATGTTTTGTGACCGCCCCACCGGTCACCAGGGGGTATGTTTTATGACCGCCCCACCGGTCACCAGGGGGTATGTTTTATGACCGCCCCACCGGTCACCAGGGGGTATGTTTTATGAGCGCCCCACCGGTCACCAGGGGGTATGTTTTATGACCGCCCCACCGGTCACCAGGGGGTATGTTTTATGACCGCCCCTCCGGTCACCAGGGGGTATGTTTTATGACCGCCCCACCGGTCACCAGGGGGTATGTTTTATGACCGCCCCACCGGTCACCAGGGGGTATGTTATGACCGCCCCACCGGTCACCAGGGGGTATGTTTTATGACCGCCCCACCGGTCACCAGGGGGTATGTTTTATGACCGCCCCACCGATCACCAGGGGGTGTTTTCTATGACCGCCCCACCGGTCACCAGGGGGTGTGTTTTATGACCGCCCCACCGGTCACCAGGGGGTATGTTTTATGACCGCCCCACCTGTCACCAGGGTGTATGTTTTATGACCGCCCCACCGGTCACCAGGGGGTATGTTTTATGACCGCCCCACCGGTCACCAGGGGGTATGTTTTATGACCGCCCCACCGGTCACCAGGGGGTATGTTTTATGACCGCCCCACCGGTCACCCACCGGTTACCAGGGGGTATGTTTTATGACTGCCCCACCGGTCACCAGGGGGTATGTTTTATGACCGCCCCACCGGTCACCAGGGGGTATGTTTTATGACCGCCCCACCGGTCACCAGGGGTTATGTTTTATGACCGCCCCACCGTTCACCAGGGGTTATGTTTTATGACCGCCCCACCTGTCACCAGGGTGTATGTTTTATGACCGCCCCACTGGTCACCAGGGGGTATGTTTTATGACCGCCCCACCGGTCACCAGGGGCTATGTTTTATGACCGCCCCACCGGTCACCCACCGGTCACCAGGGGGTATGTTTTATGACCGCCCCACCGGTCACCAGTGGGTATGTTTTATGACCGCCCCTCCGGTCACCACTGGGTATGTTTTATGACTGCCCCACCGGTCACCAGGGGGTATGTTTTATGACCGGCTCACCGGTCTCCAGGGGGTATGTTTTATGACCGCCCCACCGGTCACCAGGGGGTATGTTATGACCGCCCCACCGGTCACCAGGGGGTATGTTTTATGACCGCCCCACCGGTCACCCACCGGTCACCAGGGCATATGTTTTATGACCGCGCCACCGGTCACCCACCGGTCTCCAGGGGGTATGTTTTATGACCGCCCCACCGGTCACCAGGGGGTATGTTTTATGACCGCCCCACCGGTCTCCAGGGGGTATGTTTTATGACCGCCCCACCGGTCACCAAGGGGTATGTTTTATGACCGCGTCACCGGTCACCAGGGGGTATGTTTTATGAACGCCCCACCGGTCACCAGGGGGTATGTTTTATGACCGCCCCACCGGTCACCAGGGGATATGTTTTATGACCGCCCCACCGGTCACCATGGAATATGTTTTATGACGGCCTCACCGATCACCAGGGGGTATGTTTTATGACCGCCCCACCGGTCACCAGTGGGTATGTTTTATGACCGCCCCACCGGTCACCAGGGGGTATGTTTTATTACCGCCCCACTGGTCACCAGGGGGTATGTTTTATGACCGCCCCTCCGGTCACCAGTGGGTATGTTTTATGACCGCCCCACCGGTCACCAGGGGGTATGTTTTATGACCGCCCCACCAGTAACCAGGGGGTATATTATATGACCGCCCCACCGGTCACCAGGGGGTATGTTTTATGACCGCCCCACTGGTCACCAGGGGGTATATTTTATGACCGCCCCTCCGGTCACCAGTGGGTATGTTTTATGACCGCCCCACCGGTCACCAGGAGGTATGTTTTATGACCGCCCCACCGGTAACCAGCGGGTATGTTTTATGACCGCCCCACCGGTCACCAGGGGGTATGTTTTATGACCACCCCACCGGTCACCAGGGGGTATGTTTTATGACCGCCCCACCTGTCATTACGGGGTATGTTTTATGACCGCCCCACCGGTCACCAGGGGGTATGTTTTATGACCGCCCCACCGGTCACCAGGGGGTATGTTTTATGACCGCCCCACCGGTCACCAGGGGGTATGTTTTATGACCGCCCCACCGGTCACCAGGGGGTATGTTTTATGACCTCCCCACCGGTCTCCAGGTGGTATGTTTTATGACCGCCCCACCGGTCTCCAGGTGGTATGTTTTATGACCGCCCCACCGGTCACCAGGGTGTATGTTTTATGACCGCCCCACCGGTCACCAGGGGGTATGTTTTATGACCGCCCCACCGGTCACCAGGGGTATGTTTTATGACCGCCCCACCGGTCACCAGGGGATATGTTTTATGACCGCCCCACCGGTCTCCAGGGGGTATGTTTTATGACCGCCCCACCGGTCTCCAGGGGGTATGTTTTATGACCGCCCCACCGGTAACCAGGGGGTATATTATATGACCGCCCCACCGGTCACCAGGGGGTATGTTTTATGACCGCCCCACTGGTCACCAGGGGGTATATTTTATGACCGCCCCTCCGGTCACCAGTGGGTATGTTTTATGACCGCCCCACCGGTCACCAGGAGGTATGTTTTATGACTGCCCCACCGGTAACCAGCGGGTATGTTTTATGACCGCCCCACCGGTCACCAGGGGGTATGTTTTATGAGCACCCCACCGGTCACCAGGGGGTATGTTTTATGACCGCCCCACCTGTCATTACGGGGTATGTTTTATGACCGCCCCACCGGTCACCAGGGGGTATGTTTTATGACCGCCCCACCGGTCACCAGGGGGTATGTTTTATGACCGCCCCACCGGTCACCAGGGGGTATGTTTTATGACCGCCCCACCGGTCACCAGGGGGTATGTTTTATGACCTCCCCACCGGTCTCCAGGTGGTATGTTTTATGACCGCCCCACCGGTCTCCAGGTGGTATGTTTTATGACCGCCCCACCGGTCACCAGGGTGTATGTTTTATGACCGCCCCACCGGTCACCAGGGGGTATGTTTTATGACCGCCCCACCAGTCACCAGGGGGTATGTTTTATGACCGCCCCACCGGTCACCAGGGGGTATGTTTTATGACCGCCCCACCGGTCTCCAGGGGGTATGTTTTATGACCGCCCCACCGGTCTCCAGGGGGTATGTTTTATGACCGCCCCACCGGTCACCAGGGGGTATGTTTTATGACCGCCCCACAGGTCACCAGCGGGTATGTTTTATGACCGCCCCACCGGTCACCAGGGGGTATGTTTTATGACCGCCCCACCGGTCACCATGGGGTATGTTTTATGACCGCCCCACCGGTCACCAGGGGGTATGTTTTATGACCGCCCCACCGGTCACCAGGGGGTATGATTTATTACCGCCCCACCGGTCACCCAATGGTCACCAGGGGGTATGTTTTATGACCGCCCCACCGATCATTACGGGGTATGTTTTATGACCGCCCCACCGGTCACCAGGGGGTATGTTTTATGACCGCCCCACCGGTCACCAGGGGGTATGTTTTGTGACCGCCACACCGGTCACCAGGGGGTATGTTTTATGACCGCCCCACCGGTCACCAGGGGGTATGTTTTATGACCGCCCCACCGGTCACCAGGGGGTATGTTTTATGACCGCCCCACCGGTCACCAGGGGTTATGTTTTATGACCGCCCCACCGGTCACCATGGGGTATGTTTTATGACCGCCCCACCGGTCACCAGGGGGTATGTTTTGTGACCGCCACACCGGTCACCAGGGGGTATGTTTTATGACCGCCCCACCGGTCACCAGGGGGTATGTTTTATGGTCGCCCCACCGGTCACCAGGGGGTATGTTTTATGACCGCCCCACCGGTCACCAGGGGGTATGTTTTATGACCACCCCACCGGTCACCAGGGGGTATGTTTTATTACCGCCCCACCGGTCACCAGGGGGTATGTTTTATGACCGCCCCACCGGTCACCAGGGGGTATGATTTATGACCGCCCCACCGGTCATCCAACGGTCACCAGGGGGTATGTTTTATGACCGCCCCACCGATCATTACGGGGTATGTTTTATGACCGCCCCACCGGTCACCAGGGGGTATGTTTTATGACCGCCCCACCGGTCACCAGGGGGTATGTTTTGTGACCGCCACACCGGTCTCCAGGGGGTATGTGTTATGACCGCCCCACCGGTCACCAGGGGGTATGTTTTATGACCGCCCCACCGGTCACCAGGGGGTATGTTTTATGACCGCCCCACCGGTCACCAGGGGGTATGTTTTATGACCGCCCCACCGGTCACCAGGGGTTATGTTTTATGACCGCCCCACCGGTCACCAGGGGGTGTGTTTTATGACCGCCCCACCGGTCACCAGGGGGTATGTTTTATGACCGCCCCACCGGTCACCAGGGGGTATGTTTTATGACCGCCCCACCGGTCACCAGGGGGTATGTTTTATGACCGCCCCACCGGTCTCCAGGGGGTATGTTTTATGACCGCCCCACCGGTCACCAGGGGGTATGTTTTATGACCGGCTCACCGGTCTCCAGGGGGTATGTTTTATGACCGCCCCACCGGTCACCAGGGGGTATGTTATGACCACCCCACCGGTCACCAGGGGGTATGTTTTATGACCGCCCCACCCGTCACCCACCGGTCACCAGGGGGTATGTTTTATGACCGCCCCACCGGTCACCAGGGGGTATGTTTTATGACCGCCCCACCGGTCACCAGGGGGTATGTTTTATGACCGCCCCACCGGTCACCAGGGGGTATGTTTTATGACCGCCCCACCGGTCACCAGGGGGTATGTTTTATGACCGCCCCACCGGTCACCAGGGGGTGTGTTTTATGACCGCCCCACCGGTCACCAGGGGGTATGTTTTATGACCGCCCCACCGGTCACCAGGGGGTATGTTTCATGACCGCCCCACCGGTCACCAGGGGGTATGTTTTATGACCGCCCCACCGGTCTCCAGGGGGTATGTTTTATGACCGCCCCACCGGTCACCAGGGGGTATGTTTTATGACCGGCTCACCGGTCTCCAGGGGGTATGTTTTATGACCGCCCCACCGGTCACCAGGGGGTATGTTATGACCACCCCACCGGTCACCAGGGGGTATGTTTTATGACCGCCCCACCCGTCACCCACCGGTCACCAGGGGGTATGTTTTATGACCGCCCCACCGGTCACCAGGGGGTATGTTTTATGACCGCCCCACCGGTCACCAGGGGGTATGTTTTATGACCGCCCCACCTGTCACCAGGGTGTATGTTTTATGACCGCCCCACCGGTCACCAGGAGGTATGTTTTATGACCACCCCACCGGTCACCAGGAGGTATGTTTTATGACCGCCCCACCGGTCACCAGGGGGTATGTTTTATGACCGCCCCACCGATCATTACGGGGTATGTTTTATGACCGCCCCACCGGTCACCAGGGGGTATGTTTTATGACCGCCCCACCGGTCACCAGGGGGTATGTTTTGTGACCGCCCCACCGGTCACCAGGGGGTATGTTTTATGACCGCCCCACCGGTCACCAGGGGGTATGTTTTATGACCGCCCCACCGGTCACCAGGGGGTATGTTTTATGACCGCCCCACCGGTCACCAGGGGGTATGTTTTGTGACCGCCACACCGGTCACCAGGGGGTATGTTTTATGACCGCCCCACCGGTCACCAGGGGGTATGTTTTGTGACCGCCACACCGGTCACCAGGGGGTATGTTTTATGACCGCCCCACCGCTCACCAGGGGGTATGTTTTATGGTCGCCCCACCGCTCACCAGGGGGTATGTTTTATGACCGCCCCACCGGTCACCAGGGGGTATGTTTTATGACCACCCCACCGGTCACCAGGGGGTATGTTTTATTACCGCCCCACCGGTCACCAGGGGGTATGTTTTATGACCGCCCCACCGGTCATCAGGGAGTATGATTTATGACCGCCCCAACGGTCACCAGGGGGTATGTTTTATGACCGCCCCACCGGTCACCAGGGGGTGTGTTTTATGACCGCCCCACCGGTCACCAGGGGGTATGTTTTATGACCGCCCCACCGGTCACCAGGGGGTATGTTTTATGACCGCCCCACCGGTCACCAGGGGGTATGTTTTATGACCACCCCACCGGTCACCAGGGGGTATGTTTTATGACCACCCCACCGGTCACCAGGAGGTATGTTTTATGACCGCCCCACCGGTCACCAGGGGGTATGTTTTATGACCGCCCCACCGGTCACCAGGGGGTATGATTTATGACCGCCCCACCGATCACCAGGGGGTATGTTTTATGACCGCCCCACCGGTCACCAGGGGGTATGTTTTATGACCGCCCCACCGTTCACCCACCGGTCACCAGGGGGTATGTTTTATGACCGCCCCACCGATCATTACGGGGTATGTTTTATGACCGCCCCACCGGTCACCAGGGGGTATGTTTTATGACCGCCCCACCGGTCACCAGGGGGTATGTTTTATGACCGCCCCACCGGTCACCAGGGGGTATGTTTTATGACCACCCCACCGGTCACCAGGGGGTATGTTTTATTACCGCCCCACCGGTCACCAGGGGGTATGTTTTATGACCGCCCCACCGGTCACCAGGGGGTATGATTTATGACCGCCCCACCGGTCACCAGGGGGTATGTTTTATGACCGCCCCACCGGTCACCAGGGGGTATGTTTTATGACCGCCCCACCGGTCACCAGGGGGTATGTTTTATGACCGCCCCACCGGTCACCAGGGGGTATGTTTTGTGACCGCCACACCGGTCACCAGGGGGTATGTTTTATGACCGCCCCACCGGTCACCAGGGGGTATGTTTTATGACTGCCCCACCGGTCACCAGGGGGTATGTTTTATGACCGCCCCACCGGTCACCAGGGGGTATGTTTTATGACCGCCCCACCGGTCACCAGGGGGTATGTTTTATGACCGCCCCACCGGTCACCAGGGGGTGTGTTTTATGACCGCCCCACCGGTCACCAGGGGGTATGTTTTATGACCGCCCCACCGGTCTCCAGGGGGTATGTTTTATGACCGCCCCACCGGTCTCCAGGGGGTATGTTTTATGACCGCCCCACCGGTCACCAGGGGGTATGTTTTATGACCGGCTCACCGGTCTCCAGGGGGTATGTTTTATGACCGCCCCACCGGTCACCAGGGGGTATGTTATGACCGCCCCACCGGTCACCAGGGGGTATGTTTTATGACCGCCCCACCCGTCACCCACCGGTCACCAGGGGGTATGTTTTATGACCGCCCCACCGGTCACCAGGGGGTATGTTTTATGACCGCCCCACCTGTCACCAGGGTGTATGTTTTATGACCGCCCCACCGGTCACCAGGGGGTATGTTTTATGACCACCCCACCGGTCACCAGGAGGTATGTTTTATGACCGCCCCACCGGTCACCAGGGGGTATGTTTTATGACCGCCCCACCGATCACCAGGGGGTATGTTTTATGACCGCCCCACCGGTCACCAGGGGGTATGTTTTATGACCGCCCCACCGTTCACCCACCGGTCACCAGGGGGTATGTTTTATGACCGCCCCACCGATCATTACGGGGTATGTTTTATGACCGCCCCACCGGTCACCAGGGGGTATGTTTTATGACCGCCCCACCGGTCACCAGGGGGTATGTTTTATGACCGCCCCACCGGTCACCAGGGGGTGTGTTTTATGACCGCCCCACCGGTCACCAGGGGGTGTGTTTTATGACCGCCCCACCGGTCACCAGGGGGTGTGTTTTATGACCGGCCCACCGGTCACCAGGGGGTGTGTTTTATGACCGCCCCACCGGTCACCAGGGGGTATGTTTTATGACCGCCCCACCGGTCACCAGGGGGTATGTTTTATGACCGCCCCACCAGTCACCAGGGAGTATATTTTATGATCTCCCCACCGGTCACCAGGGGGTATGTTTTATGACCGCCCCACCGATCATTACGGGGTATGTTTTATGACCGCCCCACCGGTCACCAGGGGGTATGTTTTATGACCGCCCCACCGGTCACCAGGGGTTATGTTTTGTGACCGCCACACCGGTCACCAGGGGGTATGTTTTATGACCGCCCCACCGGTCACCAGGGGGTATGTTTTATGACCGCCCCACCGGTCACCAGGGGGTATGTTTTATGACCGCCCCACCAGTCACCAGGGGGTATGTTTTATGACCGCCCCACCGGTCACCAGGGGGTATGTTTTATGACCACCCCACCGGTCACCAGGAGGTATGTTTTATGACCTCCCCACCGGTCACCAGGGAGTATGTTTTATGACCGCCCCACCGGTCACCAGGGGGTATGTTTTATGACCGCCCCACCGGTCACCAGGGGGTATGTTTTATGACCGCCCCACCCGTCACCCACCGGTCACCAGGGGGTATGTTTTATGACCGCCCCACCGGTCACCAGGGGGTATGTTTTATGACCGCCCCACCGGTCACCAGGGGGTATGTTTTATGACCGCCCCACCTGTCACCAGGGTGTATGTTTTATGACCGCCCCACCGGTCACCAGGGGGTATGTTTTATGACCACCCCACCGGTCACCAGGAGGTATGTTTTATGACCGCCCCACCGGTCACCAGGGGGTATGTTTTATGACCGCCCCACCGATCACCAGGGGGTATGTTTTATGACCGCCCCACCGGTCACCAGGGGGTATGTTTTATGACCGCCCCACCGTTCACCCACCGGTCACCAGGGGGTATGTTTTATGACCGCCCCACCGATCATTACGGGGTATGTTTTATGACCGCCCCACCGGTCACCAGGGGGTATGTTTTATGACCGCCCCACCGGTCACCAGGGGGTATGTTTTATGACCGCCCCACCGGTCACCAGGGGGTGTGTTTTATGACCGCCCCACCGGTCACCAGGGGGTGTGTTTTATGACCGCCCCACCGGTCACCAGGGGGTGTGTTTTATGACCGCCCCACCGGTCACCAGGGGGTGTGTTTTATGACCGCCCCACCGGTCACCAGGGGGTATGTTTTATGACCGCCCCACCGGTCAGCAGGGGGTATGTTTTATGACCGCCCCACCAGTCACCAGGGAGTATATTTTATGATCTCCACACCGGTCACCAGGGGGTATGTTTTATGACCGCCCCACCGATCATTACGGGGTATGTTTTATGACCGCCCCACCGGTCACCAGGGGGTATGTTTTATGACCGCCCCACCGGTCACCAGGGGGTATGTTTTGTGACCGCCACACCGGTCACCAGGGGGTATGTTTTATGACCGCCCCACCGGTCACCAGGGGGTATGTTTTATGACCGCCCCACCGGTCACCAGGGTGTATGTTTTATGACCGCCCCACCGGTCACCAGGGGGTATGTTTTATGACCGCCCCACCGGTCACCAGGGGGTATGTTTTATGACCACCCCACCGGTCACCAGGAGGTATGTTTTATGACCGCCCCACCGGTCACCAGGGGGTATGTTTTATGACCGCCCCACCGATCACCAGGGGGTATGTTTTATGACCGCCCCACCGATCACCAGGGGGTATGTTTTATGACCGCCCCACCGGTCACCAGGGGGTATGTTTTATGACCGCCCCACCGTTCACCCACCGGTCACCAGGGGGTATGTTTTATGACCGCCCCACCGATCATTACGGGGTATGTTTTATGACCGCCCCACCGGTCACCAGGGGGTATGTTTTATGACCGCCCCACCGGTCACCAGGGGGTATGTTTTATGACCGCCCCACCGGTCACCAGGGGGTATGTTTTATGACCGCCCCACCGGTCACCAGGGGGTATGTTTTATGACCGCCCCACCGGTCACCAGGGGGTATGTTTTATGACCGCCCCACCAGTCACCAGGGGGTATGTTTTATGACCGCCCCACCGGTCACCAGGGGGTATGTTTTATGACCGCCCCACCGGTCACCAGGGGGTATGTTTTATGACCGCCCCACCGGTCACCAGGGGGTAGGTTTTATGACCGCCCCTCCGGTCAGCAGTGGGTATGTTTTATGACCTCCCCACCGATCACCAGGAGGTATGTTTTATGACCTCCCCACCGGTCACCAGGGGGTATGTTTTATGACCGCCCCACCGGTCACCAGGGGGTATGTTTTATGACCGCCCCACCGGTCACCAGGGGGTATGTTTTATGACCGCCCCACCGGTCACCAGGGGGTATGTTTTATGACCGCCCCACCGATCATTACGGGGTATGTTTTATGACCGCCCCACCGGTCACCAGGGGGTATGTTTTATGACCGCCCCACCGGTCACCAGGGGGTATGTTTTATGACCGCCCCACCGGTCACCAGGGGGTATGTTTTATGACCGCCCCACCGGTCACCAGGGGGTATGTTTTATGACCGCCCCACCGGTCACCAGGGGGTATGTTTTATGACCGCCCCACCGGTCACCAGGGGGTATGTTTTATGACCGCCCCACCGGTCACCAGGGGTGTGTTTTATGACCGCCCCACCGGTCACCAGGGGGTGTGTTTTATGACCGCCCCACCGGTCACCATGGGGTGTGTTTTATGACCGCCCCACCGGTCACCAGGGGGTGTGTTTTATGACCGCCCCACCGGTCACCAGGGGGTATGTTTTATGACCGCCCCACCGGTCACCAGGGGGTATGTTTTATGACCGCCCCACCAGTCACCAGGGAGTATATTTTATGATCTCCCCACCGGTCACCAGGGGGTATGTTTTATGACCGCCGCACCGGTCACCAGGGGGTATGTTTTATGACCACCCCACCGGTCACCAGGAGGTATGTTTTATGACCGCCCCACCGGTCACCAGGGGGTATGTTTTATGACCGCCCCACCGATCACCAGGGGGTATGTTTTATGACCGCCCCACCGGTCACCAGGGGGTATGTTTTATGACCGCCCCACCGTTCACCCACCGGTCACCAGGGGGTATGTTTTATGACCGCCCCACCGGTCACCAGGGGGTGTGTTTTATGACCGCCCCACCGGTCACCAGGGGGTGTGTTTTATGACCGCCCCACCGGTCACCAGGGGGTGTGTTTTATGACCGCCCCACCGGTCACCAGGGGGTGTGTTTTATGACCGCCCCACCGGTCACCAGGGGGTATGTTTTATGACCGCCCCACCGGTCACCAGGGGGTATGTTTTATGACCGCCCCACCAGTCACCAGGGAGTATATTTTATGATCTCCCCACCGGTCACCAGGGGGTATGTTTTATGACCGCCCCACCGATCATTACGGGGTATGTTTTATGACCGCCCCACCGGTCACCAGGGGGTATGTTTTATGACCGTCCCACCGGTCACCAAGGGGTATGTTTTGTGACCGCCACACCGGTCACCAGGGGGTATGTTTTATGACCGCCCCACCGGTCACCAGGGGGTATGTTTTATGACCGCCCCACCGGTCACCAGGGGGTATGTTTTATGACCGCCCCACCGGTCACCAGGGGGTATGTTTTATGACCGCCCCACCGGTCACCAGGGGGTATGTTTTATGACCGCCCCACCGGTCACCAGGGGGTATGTTTTATGACCGGCTCACCGGTCTCCAGGGGGTATGTTTTATGACCGCCCCACCGGTCACCAGGGGGTATGTTATGACCGCCCCACCGGTCACCAGGGGGTATGTTTTATGACCGCCCCACCCGTCACCCACCGGTCACCAGGGGGTATGTTTTATGACCGCCCCACCGGTCACCAGGGGGTATGTTTTATGACCGCCCCACCGGTCACCAGGGTGTATGTTTTATGACTGCCCCACCGGTCACCAGGGTGTATGTTTTATGACCGCCCCACCGGTCACCAGGGGGTATGTTTTATGACCACCCCACCGGTCACCAGGAGGTATGTTTTATGACCGCCCCACCGGTCACCAGGGGGTATGTTTTATGACCGCCCCACCGATCACCAGGGGGTATGTTTTATGACCGCCCCACCGGTCACCAGGGGGTATGTTTTATGACCGCCCCACCGTTCACCCACCGGTCACCAGGGGGTATGTTTTATGACCGCCCCACCGATCACCAGGGGGTATGTTTTATGACCGCCCCACCGGTCACCAGGGGGTATGTTTTATGACCGCCCCACCGTTCACCCACCGGTCACCAGGGGGTATGTTTTATGACCGCCCCACCGATCATTACGGGGTATGTTTTATGACCGCCCCACCGGTCACCAGGGGGTATGTTTTATGACCGCCCCACCGGTCACCAGGGGGTATGTTTTATGACCGCCCCACCGGTCACCAGGGGGTATGTTTTATGACCGCCCAACCGGTCACCAGGGGGTATGTTTTATGACCGCCCCACCGGTCACCAGGGGGTATGTTTTATGACCGCCCCACCAGTCACCAGGGGGTATGTTTTATGACCGCCCCACCGGTCACCAGGGGGTATGTTTTATGACCGCCCCACCGGTCACCAGGGGGTATGTTTTATGACCGCCCCACCGGTCACCAGGGGGTAGGTTTTATGACCGCCCCTCCGGTCAGCAGTGGGTATGTTTTATGACCTCCCCACCGATCACCAGGAGGTATGTTTTATGACCTCCCCACCGGTCACCAGGGGGTATGTTTTATGACCGCCCCACCGGTCACCAGGGGGTATGTTTTATGACCGCCCCACCGGTCACCAGGGGGTATGTTTTATGACCGCCCCACCGGTCACCAGGGGGTATGTTTTATGACCGCCCCACCGATCATTACGGGGTATGTTTTATGACCGCCCCACCGGTCACCAGGGGGTATGTTTTATGACCGCCCCACCGGTCACCAGGGGGTATGTTTTATGACCGCCCCACCGGTCACCAGGGGGTATGTTTTATGACCGCCCCACCGGTCACCAGGGGGTATGTTTTATGACCGCCCCACCGGTCACCAGGGGGTATGTTTTATGACCGCCCCACCGGTCACCAGGGGTGTGTTTTATGACCGCCCCACCGGTCACCAGGGGGTGTGTTTTATGACCGCCCCACCGGTCACCAGGGGGTGTGTTTTATGACCGCCCCACCGGTCACCAGGGGGTGTGTTTTATGACCGCCCCACCGGTCACCAGGGGGTATGTTTTATGACCGCCCCACCGGTCACCAGGGGGTATGTTTTATGACCGCCCCACCAGTCACCAGGGAGTATATTTTATGATCTCCCCACCGGTCACCAGGGGGTATGTTTTATGACCGCCGCACCGGTCACCAGGGGGTATGTTTTATGACCGTCGCACCGGTCACCAGGGGGTATGTTTTATGACCGCCCCACCGATCATTACGGGGTATGTTTTATGACCGCCCCACCGGTCACCAGGGGGTATGTTTTATGACCGCCCCACCGGTCACCAGGGGGTATGTTTTGTGACCGCCCCACCGGTCACCAGGGGGTATGTTTTATGACCGCCCCACCGGTCACCAGGGGGTATGTTTTATGACCGCCCCACCGGTCACCAGGGGGTATGTTTTATGACCGCCCCACCGGTCACCAGGGGGTATGTTTTATGACCGCCCCACCGGTCACCAGGGGGTATGTTTTATGACCGCCCCACCGGTCACCAGGGGGTATGTTTTATGACCGCCCCACCGGTCACCAGGGGGTATGTTTTATGACCGCCCCACCGGTCACCCGGGGGTGTGTTTTATGACCGCCCCACCGGTCACCAGGGGGTATGTTTTATGACCGCCCCACCGGTCACCAGGGGGTATGTTTTATGACCGCCCCACCGGTCACCAGGGGGTATGTTTTATGACCGCCCCACCGGTCTCCAGGGGGTATGTTTTATGACCGCCCCACCGGTCTCCAGGGGGTATGTTTTATGACCGCCCCACCGGTCACCAGGGGGTATGTTTTATGACCGGCTCACCGGTCTCCAGGGGGTATGTTTTATGACCGCCCCACCGGTCACCAGGGGGTATGTTATGACCGCCCCACCGGTCACCAGGGGGTATGTTTTATGACCGCCCCACCCGTCACCCACCGGTCACCAGGGGGTATGTTTTATGACCGCCCCATCGGTCACCAGGGGGTATGTTTTATGACCGCCCCACCGGTCACCAGGGGGTATGTTTTATGACCGCCCCACCGGTCACCAGGGGGTATGTTTTATGACCGCCCCACCGGTCACCAGGGGGTATGTTTTATGACCGCCCCACCGGTCACCAGGGGGTATGTTTTATGACCGGCTCACCGGTCTCCAGGGGGTATGTTTTATGACCGCCCCACCGGTCACCAGGGGGTATGTTATGACCGCCCCACCGGTCACCAGGGGGTATGTTTTATGACCGCCCCACCCGTCACCCACCGGTCACCAGGGGGTATGTTTTATGACCGCCCCACCGGTCACCAGGGGGTATGTTTTATGACCGCCCCACCGGTCACCAGGGTGTATGTTTTATGACTGCCCCACCGGTCACCAGGGTGTATGTTTTATGACCGCCCCACCGGTCACCAGGGGGTATGTTTTATGACCACCCCACCGGTCACCAGGAGGTATGTTTTATGACCGCTCCACCGGTCACCAGGGGGTATGTTTTATGACCGCCCCACCGATCACCAGGGGGTATGTTTTATGACCGCCCCACCGATCACCAGGGGGTATGTTTTATGACCGCCCCACCGGTCACCAGGGGGTATGTTTTATGACCGCCCCACCGTTCACCCACCGGTCACCAGGGGGTATGTTTTATGACCGCCCCACCGATCATTACGGGGTATGTTTTATGACCGCCCCACCGGTCACCAGGGGGTATGTTTTATGACCGCCCCACCGGTCACCAGGGGGTATGTTTTATGACCGCCCCACCGGTCACCAGGGGGTATGTTTTATGACCGCCCAACCGGTCACCAGGGGGTATGTTTTATGACCGCCCCACCGGTCACCAGGGGGTATGTTTTATGACCGCCCCACCAGTCACCAGGGGGTATGTTTTATGACCGCCCCACCGGTCACCAGGGGGTATGTTTTATGACCGCCCCACCGGTCACCAGGGGGTATGTTTTATGACCGCCCCACCGGTCACCAGGGGGTAGGTTTTATGACCGCCCCTCCGGTCAGCAGTGGGTATGTTTTATGACCTCCCCACCGATCACCAGGAGGTATGTTTTATGACCTCCCCACCGGTCACCAGGGGGTATGTTTTATGACCGCCCCACCGGTCACCAGGGGGTATGTTTTATGACCGCCCCACCGGTCACCAGGGGGTATGTTTTATGACCGCCCCACCGATCATTACGGGGTATGTTTTATGACCGCCCCACCGGTCACCAGGGGGTATGTTTTATGACCGCCCCACCGGTCACCAGGGGGTATGTTTTATAACCGCCCCACCGGTCACCAGGGGGTATGTTTTATGACCGCCCCACCGGTCACCAGGGGGTATGTTTTATGACCGCCCCACCGGTCACCAGGGGGTGTGTTTTATGACCGCCCCACCGGTCACCAGGGGGTGTGTTTTATGACCGCCCCACCGGTCACCAGGGGGTGTGTTTTATGACCGCCCCACCGGTCACCAGGGGGTATGTTTTATGACCGCCCCACCGGTCACCAGGGGGTATGTTTTATGACCGCCCCACCAGTCACCAGGGAGTATATTTTATGATCTCCCCACCGGTCACCAGGGGGTATGTTTTATGACCGCCGCACCGGTCACCAGGGGGTATGTTTTATGACCGCCGCACCGGTCACCAGGGGGTATGTTTTATGACCGCCCCACCGATCATTACGGGGTATGTTTTATGACCGCCCCACCGGTCACCAGGGGGTATGTTTTATGACCGCCCCACCGGTCACCAGGGGGTATGTTTTGTGACCGCCACACCGGTCACCAGGGGGTATGTTTTATGACCGCCCCACCGGTCACCAGGGGGTATGTTTTATGACCGCCCCACCGGTCACCAGGGGGTATGTTTTATGACCGCCGCATCGGTCACCAGGGGGTATGTTTTATGACCGCCCCACCGGTCACCAGGGGATATGTTTTATGACCGCCCCACCGGTCACCAGGGGGTATGTTTTATGACCGCCCCACCGGTCACCAGGGGGTATGTTTTATGACCGCCCCACCGGTCACCCGGGGGTGTGTTTTATGACCGCCCCACCGGTCACCAGGGGGTATGTTTTATGACCGCCCCACCGGTCACCAGGGGGTATGTTTTATGACCGCCCCACCGGTCACCAGGGGGTATGTTTTATGACCGCCCCACCGGTCTCCAGGGGGTATTTTTATGACCGCCCCACCGGTCTCCAGGGGGTATGTTTTATGACCGCCCCACCGGTCACCAGGGGGTATGTTTTATGACCGGCTCACCGGTCTCCAGGGGGTATGTTTTATGACCGCCCCACCGGTCACCAGGGGGTATGTTATGACCGCCCCACCGGTCACCAGGGGGTATGTTTTATGACCGCCCCACCCGTCACCCACCGGTCACCAGGGGGTATGTTTTATGACCGCCCCACCGGTCACCAGGGGGTATGTTTTATGACCGCCCCACCGGTCACCAGGGGGTATGTTATATGACCGCCCCACCGGTCACCAGGGGGTATGTTTTATGACCGCCCCACCGGTCACCAGGGGGTATGTTTTATGACCGCCCCACCGGTCACCAGGGGGTATGTTTTATGACCGCCCCACCGGTCACCAGGGGGTATGTTTTATGACTGCCCCACCGGTCACCAGGGGGTGTGTTTTATGACCGCCCCACCGGTCACCAGGGGGTGTGTTTTATGACCGCCCCACCGGTCACCAGGGGGTGTGTTTTATGACCGCCCCACCGGTCACCAGGGGGTGTGTTTTATGACCGCCCCACCGGTCACCAGGGGTTATGTTTTATGACCGCCCCACCGGTCACCAGGGGGTATGTTTTATGATCGCCCCACCGGTCACCAGGGAGTATATTTTATGATCTCCCCACCGGTCACAAGGGGGTATGTTTTATGACCGCCGCACCGGTCACCAGGGGGTATGTTTTATGACCGCCGCACCGGTCACCAGGGGGTATGTTTTATGACCGCCCCACCGATCATTACGGGGTATGTTTTATGACCGCCCCACCGGTCACCAGGGGGTATGTTTTAGGACCGCCCCACCGGTCACCAGGGGGTATGTTTTAGGACCGCCCCACCGGTCACCAGTGGGTATGTTTTAGGACGGCCCCACCGATCACCAGGGGGTATGTTTTATGACGGCCCCACCGATCACCAGGGGGTATGGTTTATGACAGCCCCTCCGGTCACCAGTGGGTATGTTTTATGACCGCCCCACCGGTCACCAGGGGGTATGTTTTATGACCGCCCCACCGGTCACCAGGGGGTATGTTTTATGACCGCCCCACCGGTCACCAGGGGGTATGTTTTATGACCGCCCCACCGGTCACCAGGGGGTGTGTTTTATGACCGCCCCACCTGTCACCAGGGGGTGTGTTTTATGACCGCCCCACCGATCACCAGGGGGTATGTTTTATGACCGCCCCACCGGTCACCAGGGGGTATGTTTTATGACCGCCCCACCGGTCACCATGGGGTATGTATTATGACCGCCCCACCGGTCACCAGGGGGTATGTATTATGACCACCCCACCGGACACCAGGGGGTATGTTTTATGACCGCCCCACCGGTCACCCGGGGGTATGTTTTATGACCGCCCCACCGGTCACCCGGGGGTATGTTTTATGACCGCCCCACCGGTCACCCGGGGGTATGTTTTATGACCGCCCCACCGGTCACCAGGGGTTATGTTTTATGACCGCCCCACCGGTCACCAGGGGTTATGTATTATGACCGCCCCACCGGTCACCAGGGGTTATGTATTATGACCGCCCCACCGGTCACCAGGGGGTATGTTTTATGACCGCCCCACCGGTCACCAGTGGGTATGTTTTATGACCGCCCCACCGGTCACGAGGGGGTATGTTTTATGACCGCCCCACCGGTCACCAGGGGGTATGTTTTATGACCGCCCCACCGGTCACCAGGTGGTATGTTTTATGACCGCCCCACCGGTCATTACGGGGTATGTTTTATGACCGCCCCACTGGTCACCAGGGGGTATGTTTTATGACCGCCCCACCGGTCACCCACCGGTCACCAGGGGGTATGTTTTATGACCGCCCCACTGGTCATTACGGGGTATGTTTTATGACCGCCCCACCGGTCACCAGGGAGTATGTTTTATGACGGCCCCTCCGGTCACCAGTGGGTATGTTTTATGACCGCCCCACCGGTCACCAGGGGGTATGTTTTAGGACCGCCCCACCGATCACCAGGGGGTATGTTTTATGACCGCCCCACCGGTCACCAGGGGGTATGTTTTGACCGCCCCACCAGTCACCAGGGGGTATGTTTTATGACCGCCCCACCGGTCACCCACCGGTCACCAGGGGGTATGTTTTATGACCGCCCCACTGGTCATTACGGGGTATGTTTTATGACCGCCCCACCGGTCACCAGGGAGTATGTTTTATGACGGCCCCTCCGGTCACCAGTGGGTATGTTTTATGACCGCCCCACCGGTCACCAGGGGGTATGTTTTAGGACCGCCCCACCGATCACCAGGGGGTATGTTTTAGGACGGCCCCACCGATCACCAGGGGGTATGTTTTAGGACGGCCCCACCGATCACCAGGGGGTATGTTTTATGACGGCCCCTCCGGTCACCAGTGGGTATGTTTTATGACCGCCCCACCGGTCACCAGTGGGTATGTTTTATGACCGCCCCACCGGTCACCAGGGGGTATGTTTTATGACCGCCCCACCTGTCACCAGGGGGTATGTTTTATGACCGCCCCACCGGTCACCAGGGGGTATGTTTTATGACCGCCCCACCGGTCACCAGGGGGTGTGTTTTATGACCGCCCCACCTGTCACCAGGGGGTGTGTTTTATGACCGCCCCACCGATCACCAGGGGGTATGTTTTATGACCGCCCCACCGGTCACCAGCGGGTATGTTTTATGACCGCCCCACCGGTCACCAGGGGGTATGTATTATGACCGCCCCACCGGTCACCAGGGGGTATTTATTATGACCGCCCCACCGGTCACCAGGGGGTATGTATTATGACCGCCCCACCGGACACCAGGGGGTATGTTTTATGACCGCCCCACCGGTCACCAGGGAGTATGTTTTATGACCGCCCCACCGGTCACCCGGGGGTATGTTTTATGACCGCCCCACCGGTCACCCGGGGGTATGTTTTATGACCGCCCCACCGGTCACCCGGGGGTATGTTTTATGACCGCCCCACCGGTCACCAGGGGTTATGTTTTATGACCGCCCCACCGGTCACCAGGGGTTATGTATTATGACCGCCCCACCGGTCACCAGGGGTTATGTATTATGACCGCCCCACCGGTCACCAGGGGTTATGTATTATGACCGCCCCACCGGTCACCAGGGGGTATGTTTTATGACCGCCCCACCGGTCACCAGGGGGTATGTTTTATGACCGCCCCACCGGTCACGAGGGGGTATGTTATGACCGCCCCACCGGTCACCAGGGGGTATGTTTTATGACCGCCCCACCGGTCACCAGGGGGTATGTTTTATGACCGCCCCACCGGTCATTACGGTGTATGTTTTATGACCGCCCCACCGGTCACCAGGGGGTATGTTTTATGACCGCCCCACCGGTCACCAGGGGGTATGTTTTATGACCGCCCCACCGGTCACCAGGGGGTATGTTTTATGACCGCCCCACCGGTCACCAGTGGGTATGTTTTATGACCGCCCCACCGGTCACCAGGGGTTATGTTTTATGACCGCCCCACCGGTCACCAGGGGTTATGTATTATGACCGCCCCACCGGTCACCAGGGGTTATGTATTATGACCGCCCCACCGGTCACCAGGGGGTATGTTTTATGACCGCCCCACCGGTCACCAGGGGGTATGTTTTATGACCGCCCCACCGGTCACGAGGGGGTATGTTATGACCGCCCCACCGGTCACCAGGGGGTATGTTTTATGACCGCCCCACCGGTCACCAGGGGGTATGTTTTATGACCGCCTCACCGGTCATTACGGGGTATGTTTTATGACCGCCCCACTGGTCACCAGGGGGTATGTTTTATGACCGCCCCACCGGTCACCAGGGGGTATGTTTTATGACCGCCCCACCGGTCACCAGGGGGTATGTTTTATGACCGCCCCACCGGTCACCAGGGGGTATGTTTTGACCGCCCCACCGGTCACCAGGGGGTATGTTTTATGACCGCCCCACCGGTCACCAGGGGGTATGTTTTATGACCGCCCCACTGGTCATTACGGGGTATGTTTTATGACCGCCCCACCGGTCACCAGGGGGTATGTTTTATGACCGCCCCTCCGGTCACCAGGGGGTATGTTTTATGACCGTCCCACCGGTCACCAGGGGGTATGTTTTATGACCGCCCCACCGGTCACCAGGGGTTATGTTTTATGACCGCCCCACCGGTCACCAGGGGGTATGTTTTAAGACCGCGCCACCGGTCACCAGGGGGTATGTTTTATGACCGCCCCACCGGTCACCAGTGGGTATGTTTTATGACCGCCCCACCGGTCACCAGGGGGTATGTTTTATGACCGGCTCACCGGTCTCCAGGGGGTATGTTTTATGACCGCCCCACCGGTCACCAGGGGGTATGTTTTATGACCCACCCACCGGTCACCAGGGGATATGTTTTATGACCGCCCCACCGGTCACCAGGGAGTATGTTTTATGACGGCCCCACCGGTCACCAGGGGGTATGTTTTATGACGGCCCCACCGGTCACCAGTGGGTATGTTTTATGACCGCCCCACCGGTCACCAGTGAGTATGTTTTATGACCGCCCCACCGGTCACCAGTGGGTATGTTTTATGACCGCCCCACCGGTCACCAGGGGGTATGTTTTATGACCGCCCCACCGGTCACCAGGGGGTATGTTTTATGACCGCCCCACCGGTCACCAGGGGGTATGTTTTAGGACCGCCCCACCGGTCACCAGGGGGTATGTTTTAGGACCGCCCCACCGGTCACCAGGGGGTATGTTTTAGGACCGCCCCACCGGTCACCAGGGGGTATGTTTTAGGACCGCCCCACCGGTCACCAGGTGGTATGTTTTAGGACCGCCCCACCGGTCACCAGGGGGTATGTTTTAGGACCGCCCCACCGGTCACCAGGGGGTATGTTTTATGACCGCCCCATCTGTCACCAGGGGGTATGTTTTATGACCGCCCCACCGGTCACCAGGGGGTATGTTTTATGACCGCCCCACCGGTCACCAGGGGGTGTGTTTTATGACCGCCCCACCGGTCACCAGGGGGTATGTTTTACGACCGTCCCACCGGTCACCAGGGAGTATGTTTTACGACCGCCCCACCGGTCACCAGGGGGTATGTTTTAGGACCGCCCCACCGATCACCAGGGGGTATGTTTTATGACCGCCCCACCGGTCACCAGGGGGTATGTTTTATGACCGCCCCACCGGTCACCATGGGGTATGTATTATGACCGCCCCACCGGTCACCAGGGGGTATGTATTATGACCGCCCCACCGGTCACCAGGGGGTATGTATTATGACCGCTCCACCGGACACCAGGGGGTATGTTTTATGACCGCCCCACCGGTCACCAGGGAGTATGTTTTATGACCGCCCCACCGGTCACCAGGGGGTATGTTTTATGACCGCCCCACCGGTCACCAGGGGTTATGTTTTATGACCGCCCCACCGGTCACCAGCGGTTATGTATTATGACCGCCCCACCGGTCACCAGGGGTTATGTATTATGACCGCCCCACCGGTCACCAGGGGGTATGTTTTATGACCGCCCCACCGGTCACCAGGGGGTATGTTTTATGACCGCCCCACCGGTCACGAGGGGGTATGTTATGACCGCCCCACCGGTCACCAGGGGGTATGTTTTATGACCGCCCCACCGGTCACACACCGGTCACCAGGGGGTATGTTTTATGACCGCCCCACCGGTCATTACGGCGTATGTTTTATGACCGCCCCACTGGTCACCAGGGGGTATGTTTTATGACCGCCCCACCGGTCACCAGGGGGTATGTTTTATGACCGCCCCACCGGTCACCAGGGGGTATGTTTTGACCGCCCCACCGGTCACCAGGGGGTATGTTTTATGACCGCCCCACCGGTCACCCACCGGTCACAAGGGGGTATGTTTTATGACCGCCCCACTGGTCATTACGGGGTATGTTTTATGACCGCCCCACCGGTCACCAGGGGGTATGTTTTATGACCGCCCCTCCGGTCACCAGGGGGTATGTTTTATGACCGCCTCACCGGTCACCAGGGGGTATGTTTTATGACCGCCCCACCGGTCACCAGGGGGTATGTTTTATGACCGCCCCACCGGTCACCAGGGGGTATGTTTTATGACCGCCCTACCGGTCACCAGGGGGTATGTTCTATGACCGCCCCACCGGTCTCCAGGGGGTATGTTTTATGACCGCCCCACCGGTCACCAAGGGGTATGTTCTTTGACCGCCCCACCGGTCTCCAGGGGGTATGTTTTATGACCGCCCCACCGGTCACCAGGGAGTATGTTATATGACCGCCCCACCGGTCACCAGGGGGTATGTTTTAGGACCGCCCCACCGGTCACCAGGGGGTATGTTTTATGACGGCCCCACCGGTCACCAGGGGGTATGTTTTATGACGGCCCCTCCGGTCACCAGTGGGTATGTTTTATGACCGCCCCACCGGTCACCAGTGGGTATGTTTTATGACCGCCCCACCTGTCACCAGGGGGTATGTTTTATGACCGCCCCACCGGTCACCAGGGGGTATGTTTTATGACCGCCCCACCGGTCACCAGGGGGTATGTTTTATGACCGCCCCATTGGTCACCAGGGGGTATGTTTTATGACCGCCCCACCGGTCACCCACCGGTCACCAGGGGGTATGTTTTATGACCGCCCCACCGGTCACCAGGGGGTATGTTTTGTGACCGCCCCACCGGTCTCCAGGGGGTATGTTTTATGACCGCCCCACCGGTCACCAGGGAGTATGTTATATGACCGCCCCACCGGTCACCAGGGGGTATGTTTTAGGACCGCCCCACCGGTCACCAGGGGGTATGTTTTATGACGGCCCCACCGGTCACCAGGGGGTATGTTTTATGACGGCCCCTCCGGTCACCAGTGGGTATGTTTTATGACCGCCCCACCGGTCACCAGTGGGTATGTTTTATGACCGCCCCACCTGTCACCAGGGGGTATGTTTTATGACCGCCCCACCGGTCACCAGGGGGTATGTTTTATGACCGCCCCACCGGTCACCAGGGGGTATGTTTTATGACCGCCCCATTGGTCACCAGGGGGTATGTTTTATGACCGCCCCACCGGTCACCCACCGGTCACCAGGGGGTATGTTTTATGACCGCCCCACCGGTCACCAGGGGGTATGTTTTGTGACCGTCTCACCGGTCACCAGGGGGTATGTTTTGTGACCGCCCCACCGGTCACCAGGGGGTATGTTTTATGACCGCCCCACCGGTCACCAGTGGGTATGTTTTATGACCGCCCCTCCGGTCACCAGGGGGTATGTTTTATGACCGCCCCATCGGTCACCAGGGGGTTTGTTTTATGACCGCCCCACCGGTCACCAGGGGGTTTGTTTTATGACCACCCCACCGGTCACCAGGGAGTATGTTTTATGACCGCCCCACCGGTCACCAGGGGGTATGTTTTATGACCGCCCCACCGGTCACCAGGGGGTATGTTTTATGACCGCCCCACCGGTCACCAGGGGGTATGTTTTATGACCGCCCCACCGGTCACCAGGGGGTATATTTTATGACCGCCCCACCGGTCACCAGGGGGTATGTTTTATGACCGCCCCACCGGTCACCAGGGGGTTTGTTTTATGACCGCCCCACCGGTCACCAGGGGGTATGTTTTATGACCGCCCCACCGGTCACCAGGGGGTATGCTTTATGACCGCCCCACCGGTCACCAGGGAGTGTTTTATGACCGCCCCACCGGTCACCAGGGGGTATGTTTTAGGACCGCCCCACCGGTCACCAGGGGGTATGTTTTAAGACCGCCCCACCGGTCACCAGGGGGTATGTTTTAAGACCGCCCCACCGGTCACCAGGGGGTATGTTTTATGACCGCCCCACCGGTCACCAGGGGGTATGTTTTATGACCGCCCCACCGGTCACCAGGGGGTGTGTTTTATGACCGCCCCACCGGTCACCAGGGGGTATGTTTTACGACCGTCCCACCAGTCACCAGGGAGTATGTTTTATGACCGCCCCACCGGTCACCAGGGGGTATGTTTTAGGACCGCCCCACCGATCACCAGGGGGTATGTTTTATGACCGCCCCACCGGTCACCAGGGGGTATGTTTTATGACCGCCCCACCGGTCACCATGGGGTATGTATTATGACCGCCCCACCGGTCACCAGGGGGTATGTATTATGACCGCCCCACCGGTCACCAGGGGGTATGTATTATGACCGCTCCACCGGACACCAGGGGGTATGTTTTATGACCGCCACACCGGTCACCAGGGAGTATGTTTTATGACCGCCCCACCGGTCACCCGGGGGTATGTTTTATGACCGCCCCACCGGTCACCAGGGGTTATGTTTTATGACCGCCCCACCGGTCACCAGCGGTTATGTATTATGACCGCCCCACCGATCACCAGGGGTTATGTATTATGACCGCCCCACCGGGCACCAGGGGGTATGTTTTATGACCGCCCCACCGGTCACCAGGGGGTATGTTTTATGACCGCCCCACCGGTCACGAGGGGGTATGTTATGACCGCCCCACCGGTCACCAGGGTGTATGTTTTATGACCGCCCCACCGGTCACCCACCGGTCACCAGGGGGTATGTTTTATGACCGCCCCACCGGTCATTACGGGGTATGTTTTATGACCGCCCCACTGGTCACCAAGGGGTATGTTTTATGACCGCCCCACCGGTCACCAGGGGGTATGTTTTATGACCGCCCCACCGGTCACCAGGGGGTATGTTTTGACCGCCCCACCGGTCACCAGGGGGTATGTTTTATGACCGCCCCACCGGTCACCCACCGGTCACAAGGGGGTATGTTTTATGACCGCCCCACTGGTCATTACGGGGTATGTTTTATGACCGCCCCACCGGTCACCAGGGGGTATGTTTTATGACCGCCCCTCCGGTCACCAGGGGGTATGTTTTATAACCGCCCCACCGGTCACCAGGGGGTATGTTTTATGACCGCCCCACCGGTCACCAGTGGGTATGTTTTATGACCGCCCCACCGGTCACCAGTGGGTATGTTTTATGACCGCCCCACCGGTCACCAGTGGGTATGTTTTATGACCGCCCCACCGGTCACCAGGGGGTATGTTTTATGACCGCCCCACCGGTCACCAGGGGGTATGTTTTATGACCGCCCCACCGGTCACCAGGGGGTATGTTTTAGGACCGCCCCACCGGTCACCAGGGGGTATGTTTTAGGACCGCCCCACCGGTCACCAGGGGGTATGTTTTAGGACCGCCCCACCGGTCACCAGGGGGTATGTTTTAGGACCGCCCCACCGGTCACCAGGGGGTATGTTTTAGGACCGCCCCACCGGTCGCCAGGGGGTATGTTTTATGACCGCCCCACCGGTCACCAGGGGGTATGTTTTATGACCGCCCCACCTGTCACCAGGGGGTATGTTTTATGACCGCCCCACCGGTCACCAGGGGGTATGTTTTATGACCGCCCCACCGGTCACCAGGGGGTGTGTTTTATGACCGCCCCACCGGTCACCAGGGGGTATGTTTTACGACCGTCCCACCGGTCACCAGGGAGTATGTTTTATGACCGCCCCACCGGTCACCAGGGGGTATGTTTTAGGACCGCCCCACCGATCACCAGGGGGTATGTTTTATGACCGCCCCACCGGTCACCAGGGGGTATGTTTTATGACCGCCCCACCGGTCACCATGGGGTATGTATTATGACCGCCCCACCGGTCACCAGGGGGTATGTATTATGACCGCCCCACCGGTCACCAGGGGGTATGTATTATGACCGCTCCACCGGACACCAGGGGGTATGTTTTATGACCGCCACACCGGTCACCAGGGAGTATGTTTTCTGACCGCCCCACCGGTCACCCGGGGGTATGTTTTATGACCGCCCCACCGGTCACCAGGGGTTATGTTTTATGACCGCCCCACCGGTCACCAGCGGTTATGTATTATGACCGCCCCACCGGTCACCAGGGGTTATGTATTATGACCGCCCCACCGGTCACCAGGGGGTATGTTTTATGACCGCCCCACCGGTCACCAGGGGTATGTTTTATGACCGCCCCACCGGTCACGAGGGGGTATGTTATGACCGCCCCACCGGTCACCAGGGGGTATGTTTTATGACCGCCCCACCGGTCACCCACCGGTCACCAGGGGGTATGTTTTATGACCGCCCCACCGGTCATTACGGGGTATGTTTTATGATCGCCCCACTGGTCACCAAGGGGTATGTTTTATGACCGCCCCACCGGTCACCAGGGGGTATGTTTTATGACCGCCCCACCGGTCACCAGGGGGTATGTTTTGACCGCCCCACCGGTCACCAGGGGGTATGTTTTATGACCGCCCCACCGGTCACCCACCGGTCACAAGGGGGTATGTTTTATGACCGCCCCACTGGTCATTACGGGGTATGTTTTATGACCGCCCCACCGGTCACCAGGGGGTATGTTTTATGACCGCCCCTCCGGTCACCAGGGGTATGTTTTATGACCGCCCCACCGGTCACCAGGGGGTATGTTTTATGACCGCCCCACCGGTCACCAGGGGGTATGTTTTATGACCGCCCCACCGGTCACCAGGGGGTATGTTTTATGACCGCCCCACCGGTCACCAGGGGGTATGTTTTATGACCGCCCCACCGGTCACCAGGGGGTATGTTCTATGACCGCCCCACCGGTCTCCAGGGGGTATGTTTTATGACCGCCCCACCGGTCACCAAGGGGTATGTTCTATGACCGCCCCACCGGTCTCCAGGGGGTATGTTTTATGACCGCCCCACCGGTCACCAGGGAGTATGTTATATGACCGCCCCACCGATCACCAGGGGGTATGTTTTAGGACCGCCCCCCGGTCACCAGGGGGTATGTTTTAAGACCGCGCCACCGGTCACCAGGGGGTATGTTTTATGACCGCCCCACCGGTCACCAGTGGGTATGTTTTATGACCGCCCCTCCGGTCACCACTGGGTATGTTTTATGACCGCCCCACCGGTCACCAGGGGGTATGTTTTATGACCGGCTCACCGGTCTCCAAGGGGGTATGTTTTATGACCGCCCCACCGGTCACCAGTGGGTATGTTATGACTGCCCCACCGGTCACCAGGGGGTATGTTTTATGACCCACCCACCGGTCACCAGGGGATATGTTTTATGACCGCCCCACCGGTCACCAGGGAGTATGTTTTATGACCGCCCCACCGGTCACCAGGGGGTATGATTTATGACCGCTCCACCGGTCACCAGGGGGTATGTTTTATGACCGCCCCACCGGTCACCAGGGGGTATGTTTTATGACCGCCCCTCCGGTCACCAGTGGGTATGTTTTATGACCACCCCACCGGTCACCAGGGGGTATGTTTTATGACCACCCCACCGGTCACCAGGAGGTATGTTTTATGACCGCCCCACCGGTCACCAGGGGGTATGTTTTATGACTGCCCCATTGGTCACCAGGGGGTATGTTTTATGACCGCCCCACCGGTCAGCCACAGGTCACCAGGGGGTATGTTTTATGACCGCCCCACCGGTCACCAGGGGGTATGTTTTGTGACCGTCCCACCGGTCACCAGGGGGTATGTTTTGTGACCGCCCCACCGGTCACCAGGGGGTATGTTTTATGACCGCCCCACCGGTCACCAGGGGGTGTGATTTATGACCGCCCCACCGGTCACCAGGGGGTGTGATTTATGACCGCCCCACCGGTCACCAGGGGGTGTGATTTATGACCGCCCCACCGGTCACCACGGGGTATGTTTTATGACCGCCCCACCGGTCACCAGGGGTTGTGTTTTATGACCGCCCCACCGGTCACCAGGGGGTATGTTTTATGACCGCCCCACCGGTCACCAGGGGGTATGTTTTATGACCGCCCCACTGGTCACCAGGGGGTATGTTTTATGACCGCCCCACCGGTCACCAGGGGGTATGTTTTATGACCGGCCCACCGGTCACCAGGGGGTATGTTTTATGTTCGCCCCACCGGTCACCAGGGGGTATGTTTTATGTTCGCCCCACCTGTCACCAGGGGGTATGTTTTATGACCGCCCCTCCGGTCACCAGTGGGTATGTTTTATGACCGCCCCTCCGGTCACCAGGGGGTATGTTTTATGACCGCCCCATCGGTCACCAGGGGGTTTGTTTTATGACCGCCCCATCGGTCACCAGGGGGTTTGTTTTATGACCGCCCCACCGGTCACCAGGGGGTATGTTTTATGACCGCCCCACCGGTCACCAGGGGGTATGTTTTATGACCGCCCCACCGGTCACCAGGGGGTATGTTTTATGACCGCCCCACCGGTCACCAGGGGGTATATTTTATGACCGCCCCACCGGTCACCAGGGGGTATGTTTTATGACCGCCCCACCGGTCACCAGGGGGTATGTTTTAGGACCGCCCCACCGGTCACCAGGGGGTATGTTTTAGGACCGCCCCACCGGTCACCAGGGGGTATGTTTTAGGACCGCCCCACCGGTCACCAGGGGGTATGTTTTAGGACCGCCCCACCGGTCACCAGGGGGTATGTTTTATGACCGCCCCACCGGTCACCAGGGAGTATGTTATATGACCGCCCCACCGGTCACCAGGGGGTATGTTTTATGACCGCCCCACCGGTCACCAGGGGGTATGTTTTAGGACCGCCCCACCGGTCACCAGGGGGTATGTTTTATGACCGCCCCACCGGTCACCAGGGAGTATGTTATATGACCGCCCCACCGGTCACCAGGGGGTATGTTTTAGGACCGCCCCACCGGTCACCAGGGGGTATGTTTTATGACGGCCCCACCGGTCACCAGGGGGTATGTTTTATGACGGCCCCTCCGGTCACCAGTGGGTATGTTTTATGACCGCCCCACCGGTCACCAGTGGGTATGTTTTATGACCGCCCCACCTGTCACCAGGGGGTATGTTTTATGACCGCCCCACCGGTCACCAGGGGGTATGTTTTATGACCGCCCCACCGGTCACCAGGGGGTATGTTTTATGACCGCCCCATTGGTCACCAGGGGGTATGTTTTATGACCGCCCCACCGGTCACCCACCGGTCACCAGGGGGTATGTTTTATGACCGCCCCACCGGTCACCAGGGGGTATGTTTTGTGACCGTCTCACCGGTCACCAGGGGGTATGTTTTGTGACCGCCCCACCGGTCACCAGGGGGTATGTTTTATGACCGCCCCACCGGTCACCAGTGGGTATGTTTTATGACCGCCCCTCCGGTCACCAGGGGGTATGTTTTATGACCGCCCCATCGGTCACCAGGGGGTTTGTTTTATGACCGCCCCACCGGTCACCAGGGGGTTTGTTTTATGACCACCCCACCGGTCACCAGGGGGTATGTTTTATGACCGCCCCACCGGTCACCAGGGGGTATGTTTTATGACCGCCCCACCGGTCACCAGGGGGTATGTTTTATGACCGCCCCACCGGTCACCAGGGGGTATGTTTTATGACCGCCCCACCGGTCACCAGGGGGTATATTTTATGACCGATCCACCGGTCACCAGGGGGTATGTTTTATGACCGCCCCACCGGTCACCAGGGGGTTTGTTTTATGACCGCCCCACCGGTCACCAGGGGGTATGTTTTATGACCGCCCCACCGGTCACCAGGGGGTATGTTTTATGACCGCCCCACCGGTCACCAGGGAGTGTTTTATGACCGCCCCACCGGTCACCAGGGGGTATGTTTTAGGACCGCCCCACCGGTCACCAGGGGGTATGTTTTAAGACCGCCCCACCGGTCACCAGGGGGTATGTTTTAAGACCGCCCCACCGGTCACCAGGGGGTATGTTTTATGACCGCCCCACCGGTCACCAGGGGGTATGTTTTATGACCGCCCCACCGGTCACCAGGGGGTGTGTTTTATGACCGCCCCACCGGTCACCAGGGGGTATGTTTTACGACCGTCCCACCGGTCACCAGGGAGTATGTTTTATGACCGCCCCACCGGTCACCAGGGGGTATGTTTTAGGACCGCCCCACCGATCACCAGGGGGTATGTTTTATGACCGCCCCACCGGTCACCAGGGGGTATGTTTTATGACCGCCCCACCGGTCACCATGGGGTATGTATTATGACCGCCCCACCGGTCACCAGGGGGTATGTATTATGACCGCCCCACCGGTCACCAGGGGGTATGTATTATGACCGCTCCACCGGACACCAGGGGGTATGTTTTATGACCGCCACACCGGTCACCAGGGAGTATGTTTTATGACCGCCCCACCGGTCACCCGGGGGTATGTTTTATGACCGCCCCACCGGTCACCAGGGGTTATGTTTTATGACCGCCCCACCGGTCACCAGCGGTTATGTATTATGACCGCCCCACCGGTCACCAGGGGGTATGTTTTATGACCGCCCCACCGGTCACCAGGGGGTATGTTTTATGACCGCCCCACCGGTCACGAGGGGGTATGTTATGACCGCCCCACCGGTCACCAGGGTGTATGTTTTATGACCGCCCCACCGGTCACCCACCGGTCACCAGGGGGTATGTTTTATGACCGCCCCACCGGTCATTACGGGGTATGTTTTATGACCGCCCCACTGGTCACCAAGGGGTATGTTTTATGACCGCCCCACCGGTCACCAGGGGGTATGTTTTATGACCGCCCCACCGGTCACCAGGGGGTATGTTTTGACCGCCCCACCGGTCACCAGGGGGTATGTTTTATGACCGCCCCACCGGTCACCCACCGGTCACAAGGGGGTATGTTTTATGACCGCCCCACTGGTCATTACGGGGTATGTTTTATGACCGCCCCACCGGTCACCAGGGGGTATGTTTTATGACCGCCCCACCGGTCACCAGTGGGTATGTTTTATGACCGCCCCACCGGTCACCAGTGGGTATGTTTTATGACCGCCCCACCGGTCACCAGTGGGTATGTTTTATGACCGCCCCACCGGTCACCAGGGGGTATGTTTTATGACCGCCCCACCGGTCACCAGGGGGTATGTTTTATGACCGCCCCACCGGTCACCAGGGGGTATGTTTTAGGACCGCCCCACCGGTCACCAGGGGGTATGTTTTAGGACCGCCCCACCGGTCACCAGGGGGTATGTTTTAGGACCGCCCCACCGGTCACCAGGGGGTATGTTTTAGGACCGCCCCACCGGTCACCAGGGGGTATGTTTTAGGACCGCCCCACCGGTCACCAGGGGGTATGTTTTATGACCGCCCCACCGGTCACCAGGGGGTATGTTTTATGACCGCCCCACCTGTCACCAGGGGGTATGTTTTATGACCGCCCCACCGGTCACCAGGGGGTATGTTTTATGACCGCCCCACCGGTCACCAGGGGGTGTGTTTTATGACCGCCCCACCGGTCACCAGGGGGTATGTTTTACGACCGTCCCACCGGTCACCAGGGAGTATGTTTTATGACCGCCCCACCGGTCACCAGGGGGTATGTTTTAGGACCGCCCCACCGATCACCAGGGGGTATGTTTTATGACCGCCCCACCGGTCACCAGGGGGTATGTTTTATGACCGCCCCACCGGTCACCATGGGGTATGTATTATGACCGCCCCACCGGTCACCAGGGGTATGTATTATGACCGCCCCACCGGTCACCAGGGGGTATGTATTATGACCGCTCCACCGGACACCAGGGGGTATGTTTTATGACCGCCACACCGGTCACCAGGGAGTATGTTTTATGACCGCCCCACCGGTCACCCGGGGGTATGTTTTATGACCGCCCCACCGGTCACCAGGGGTTATGTTTTATGACCGCCCCACCGGTCACCAGCGGTTATGTATTATGACCGCCCCACCGGTCACCAGGGGTTATGTATTATGACCGCCCCACCGGTCACCAGGGGTTATGTATTATGACCGCCCCACCGGTCACCAGGGGTTATGTATTATGACCGCCCCACCGGTCACCAGGGGGTATGTTTTATGACCGCCCCACCGGTCACCAGGGGTATGTTTTATGACCGCCCCACCGGTCACGAGGGGGTATGTTATGACCGCCCCACCGGTCACCAGGGGGTATGTTTTATGACCGCCCCACCGGTCACCCACCGGTCACCAGGGGGTATGTTTTATGACCGCCCCACCGGTCAATACGGGGTATGTTTTATGACCGCCCCACCGGTCACCAGGGGGTATGTTTTATGACCGCCCCACCGGTCACCAGGGGGTATGTTTTGACCGCCCCACCGGTCACCAGGGGGTATGTTTTATGACCGCCCCACCGGTCACCCACCGGTCACAAGGGGGTATGTTTTATGACCGCCCCACTGGTCATTACGGGGTATGTTTTATGACCGCCCCACCGGTCACCAGGGGGTATGTTTTATGACCGCCCCTCCGGTCACCAGGGGGTATGTTTTATGACCGCCCCACCGGTCACCAGGGGGTATGTTTTATGACCGCCCCACCGGTCACCAGGGGGTATGTTTTATGACCGCCCCACCGGTCACCAGGGGGTATGTTTTATGACCGCCCCACCGGTCACCAGGGGGTATGTTTTATGACCGCCCCACCGGTCACCAGGGGGTATGTTTTATGACCGCCCCACCGGTCACCAGGGGGTATGTTCTATGACCGCCCCACCGGTCTCCAGGGGGTATGTTTTATGACCGCCCCACCGGTCACCAAGGGGTATGTTCTATGACCGCCCCACCGGTCTCCAGGGGGTATGTTTTATGACCGCCCCACCGGTCACCAGGGAGTATGTTATATGACCGCCCCACCGGTCACCAGGGGGTATGTTTTAGGACCGCCCCCCGGTCACCAGGGGGTATGTTTTAAGACCGCGCCACCGGTCACCAGGGGGTATGTTTTATGACCGCCCCACCGGTCACCAGTGGGTATGTTTTATGACCGCCCCTCCGGTCACCACTGGGTATGTTTTATGACCGCCCCACCGGTCACCAGGGGGTATGTTTTATGACCGGCTCACCGGTCTCCAAGGGGGTATGTTTTATGACCGCCCCACCGGTCACCAGGGGGTATGTTATGACCGCCCCACCGGTCACCAGGGGGTATGTTTTATGACCCACCCACCGGTCACCAGGGGATATGTTTTATGACCGCCCCACCGGTCACCAGGGAGTATGTTTTATGACCGCCCCACCGGTCACCAGGGGGTATGATTTATGACCGCTCCACCGGTCACCAGGGGGTATGTTTTATGACCGCCCCACCGGTCACCAGGGGGTATGTTTTATGACCGCCCCTCCGGTCACCAGTGGGTATGTTTTATGACCACCCCACCGGTCACCAGGGGGTATGTTTTATGACCACCCCACCGGTCACCAGGGGGTATGTTTTATGACCGCCCCACCGGTCACCAGGGGGTATGTTTTATGACTGCCCCATTGGTCACCAGGGGGTATGTTTTATGACCGCCCCACCGGTCACCCACAGGTCACCAGGGGGTATGTTTTATGACCGCCCCACCGGTCACCAGGGGGTATGTTTTGTGACCGTCCCACCGGTCACCAGGGGGTATGTTTTGTGACCGCCCCACCGGTCACCAGGGGGTATGTTTTATGACCGCCCCACCGGTCACCAGGGGGTGTGATTTATGACCGCCCCACCGGTCACCAGGGGGTGTGATTTATGACCGCCCCACCGGTCACCACGGGGTATGTTTTATGACCGCCCCACCGGTCACCAGGGGTTGTGTTTTATGACCGCCCCACCGGTCACCAGGGGGTATGTTTTATGACCGCCCCACCGGTCACCAGGGGGTATGTTTTATGACCGCCCCACCGGTCACCAGGGGGTATGTTTTATGACCGCCCCACCGGTCACCAGGGGGTATGTTTTATGACCGCCCCACCGGTCACCAGGGGGTATGTTTTATGACCGCCCCACCGGTCACCAGGGGGTATGTTTTATGTTCGCCCCACCGGTCACCAGGGGGTATGTTTTATGTTCGCCCCACCTGTCACCAGGGGGTATGTTTTATGACCGCCCCTCCGGTCACCAGTGGGTATGTTTTATGACCGCCCCTCCGGTCACCAGGGGGTATGTTTTATGACCGCCCCATCGGTCACCAGGGGGTTTGTTTTATGACCGCCCCACCGGTCACCAGGGGGTTTGTTTTATGACCGCCCCACCGGTCACCAGGGGGTATGTTTTATGACCGCCCCACCGGTCACCAGGGGGTATGTTTTATGACCGCCCCACCGGTCACCAGGGGGTATGTTTTATGACCGCCCCACCGGTCACCAGGGGGTATATTTTATGACCGCCCCACCGGTCACCAGGGGGTATGTTTTATGACCGCCCCACCGGTCACCAGGGGGTATGTTTTATGACCGCCCCACCGGTCACCAGGGGGTGTGATTTATGACCGCCCCACCGGTCACCAGGGGGTGTGATTTATGACCGCCCCACCGGTCACCACGGGGTATGTTTTATGACCGCCCCACCGGTCACCAGGGGTTGTGTTTTATGACCGCCCCACCGGTCACCAGGGGGTATGTTTTATGACCGCCCCACCGGTCACCAGGGGGTATGTTTTATGACCGCCCCATCGGTCACCAGGGGGTATGTTTTATGACCGCCCCACCGGTCACCAGGGGGTATGTTTTTTGACCGCCCCACCGGTCACCAGGGGGTATGTTTTATGTTCGCCCCACCGGTCACCAGGGGGTATGTTTTATGTTCGCCCCACCTGTCACCAGGGGGTATGTTTTATGACCGCCCCTCCGGTCACCAGTGGGTATGTTTTATGACCGCCCCTCCGGTCACCAGGGGGTATGTTTTATGACCGCCCCATCGGTCACCAGGGGGTTTGTTTTATGACCGCCCCACCGGTCACCAGGGGGTTTGTTTTATGACCGCCCCACTGGTCACCAGGGGGTATGTTTTATGACCGCCCCACCGGTCACCAGGGGGTATGTTTTATGACCGCCCCACCGGTCACCAGGGGGTATGTTTTATGACCGCCCCACCGGTCACCAGGGGGTATGTTTTATGACCGCCCCACCGGTCACCAGGGGGTATGTTTTATGACCGCCCCACCGGTCACCAGGGGGTTTGTTTTATGACCGCCCCACCGGTCACCAGGGGGTATGTTTTATGACCGCCCCACCGGTCACCAGGGGGTATGTTTTATGACCGCCCCACCGGTCACCAGGGAGTGTTTTATGACCGCCCCACCGGTCACCAGGGGGTATGTTTTAGGACCGCCCCACCGGTCACCAGGGGGTATGTTTTAAGACCGCCCCACCGGTCACCAGGGGGTATGTTTTATGACCGCCCCACCGGTCACCAGGGGGTATGTTTTATGACCGCCCCACCGGTCACCAGGGGGTATGTTTTATGACCGCCCCACCGGTCACCAGGGGGTATGTTTTATGACCGCCCCACCGGTCACCAGGGGGTATGTTTTATGACCGCCCCACCGGTCACCAGGGGGTATGTTTTATGACCGCCCCACCGGTCACCAGGGGGTATGTTTTATGACCGCCCCACCGGTCACCAGGGGGTATGTTTTATGACCGCCCAACCGGTCACCAGGGGGTATGTTTTAAGACCGCGCCACCGGTCACCAGGGGGTATGTTTTATGACCGCCCCACCGGTCACCAGTGGGTATGTTTTATGACCGCCCCACCGGTCACCAGGGGGTATGTTTTATGACCGGCTCACCGGTCTCCAGGGGGTATGTTTTATGACCGCCCCACCGGTCACCAGGGGGTATGTTTTATGACCGCCCCACCGGTCACCAGTGGGTATGTTTTATGACCGCCCCACCGGTCACCAGGGGGTATGTTTTATGACCGCCCCACCGGTCACCAGGGGGTATGTTTTAGGACCGCCCCACCGGTCACCAGGGGGTATGTTTTAGGACCGCCCCACCGGTCACCAGGGGGTATGTTTTAGGACCGCCCCACCGGTCACCAGGGGGTATGTTTTAGGACCGCCCCACCGGTCACCAGGGGGTATGTTTTAGGACCGCCCCACCGGTCACCAGGGGGTATGTTTTACGACCGCCCCACCGGTCACCAGGGGGTATGTTTTATGACCGCCCCACCGGTCACCAGGGGGTATGTTTTATGACCGCCCCACCTGTCACCAGGGGGTATGTTTTATGACCGCCCCACCGGTCACCAGGGGGTATGTTTTATGACCGCCCCACCGGTCACCAGGGGGTGTGTTTTATGACCGCCCCACCGGTCACCAGGGGGTATGTTTTACGACCGTCCCACCGGTCACCAGGGAGTATGTTTTATGACCGCCCCACCGGTCACCAGGGGGTATGTTTTAGGACCGCCCCACCGATCACCAGGGGGTATGTTTTATGACCGCCCCACCGGTCACCAGGGGGTATGTTTTATGACCGCCCCACCGGTCACCATGGGGTATGTATTATGACCGCCCCACCGGTCACCAGGGGGTATGTATTATGACCGCCCCACCGGTCACCAGGGGGTATGTATTATGACCGCTCCACCGGACACCAGGGAGTATGTTTTATGACCGCCCCACCGGTCACCAGGGAGTATGTTTTATGACCGCCCCACCGGTCACCCGGGGGTAAGTTTTATGACCGCCCCACCGGTCACCAGGGGTTATGTTTTATGACCGCCCCACCGGTCACCAGCGGTTATGTATTATGACCGCCCCACCGGTCACCAGGGGTTATGTATTATGACCGCCCCACCGGTCACCAGGGGGTATGTTTTATGACCGCCCCACCGGTCACCAGGGGGTATGTTTTATGACCGCCCCACCGGTCACGAGGGGGTATGTTATGACCGCCCCACCGGTCACCAGGGGGTATGTTTTATGACCGCCCCACCGGTCACCCACCGGTCACCAGGGGGTATGTTTTATGACCGCCCCACCGGTCATTACGGGGTATGTTTTATGACCGCCCCACTGGTCACCAGGGGGTTTGTTTTATGACCGCCCCACCGGTCACCAGGGGGTATGTTTTATGACCGCCCCACCGGTCACCAGGGGGTATGTCTTGACCGCCCCACCGGTCACCAGGGGGTATGTTTTATGACCGCCCCACCGGTCACCCACCGGTCACAAGGGGGTATGTTTTATGACCGCCCTACTGGTCATTACGGGGTATGTTTTATGACCGCCCCACCGGTCACCAGGGGGTATGTTTTATGACCGCCCCTCCGGTCACCAGGGGGTATGTTTTATGACCGCCCCACCGGTCACCAGGGGGTATGTTTTATGACCGCCCCACCGGTCACCAGGGGGTATGTTTTATGACCGCCCCACCGGTCACCAGGGGGTATGTTTTATGACCGCCCCACCGGTCACCAGGGGGTATGTTCTATGACCGCCCCACCGGTCTCCAGGGGGTATGTTTTATGACCGCCCCACCGGTCACCAAGGGGTATGTTCTATGACCGCCCCACCGGTCTCCAGGGGGTATGTTTTATGACCGCCCCACCGGTCACCAGGGAGTATGTTATATGACCGCCCCACCGGTCACCAGGGGGTATGTTTTAGGACCGCCCCACCGGTCACCAGGGGGTATGTTTTATGACCGCCCCACCGGTCACCAGGGGGTATGTTTTATGACCGCCCCACCGGTCACCAGGGGGTTTGTTTTATGACCGCCCCACCGGTCACCAGGGGGTATGTTTTATGACCGCCCCACCGGTCACCAGGGGGTATGTTTTATCACCGCCCCACCGGTCACCAGGGAGTGTTTTATGACCGCCCCACCGGTCACCAGGGGGTATGTTTTAGGACCGCCCCACCGGTCACCAGGGGGTATGTTTTAAGACCGCCCCACCGGTCACCAGGGGGTATGTTTTATGACCGCCCCACCGGTCACCAGGGGGTATGTTTTATGACCGCCCCACCGGTCACCAGGGGGTATGTTTTATGACCGCCCCACCGGTCACCAGGGGGTATGTTTTATGACCGCCCCACCGGTCACCAGGGGGTATGTTTTATGACCGCCCCACCGGTCACCAGGGGGTATGTTTTATGACCGCCCCACCGGTCACCAGGGGGTATGTTTTATGACCGCCCCACCGGTCACCAGGGGGTATGTTTTAAGACCGCGCCACCGGTCACCGGGGGGTATGTTTTATGACCGCCCCACCGGTCACCAGTGGGTATGTTTTATGACCGCCCCACCGGTCACCAGGGGGTATGTTTTATGACCGGCTCACCGGTCTCCAGGGGGTATGTTTTATGACCGCCCCACCGGTCACCAGGGGGTATGTTTTATGACCCACCCACCGGTCACCAGGGGATATGTTTTATGACCCACCCACCGGTCACCAGGGGATATGTTTTATGACGGCCCCACCGGTCACCAGGGAGTATGTTTTATGACGGCCCCACCGGTCACCAGTGGGTATGTTTTATGACCGCCCCACCGGTCACCAGTGGGTATGTTTTATGACCGCCCCACCGGTCACCAGTCGGTATGTTTTATGACCGCCCCACCGGTCACCAGTGGGTATGTTTTATGACCGCCCCACCGGTCACCAGGGGGTATGTTTTATGACCGCCCCACCGGTCACCAGGGGGTATGTTTTAGGACCGCCCCACCGGTCACCAGGGGGTATGTTTTAGGACCGCCCCACCGGTCACCAGGGGGTATGTTTTAGGATCGCCCCACCGGTCACCAGGGGGTATGTTTTAGGATCGCCCCACCGGTCACCAGGGGGTATGTTTTAGGACTGCCCCACCGGTCACCAGGGGGTATGTTTTATGACCGCCCCACCGGTCACCAGGGGGTATGTTTTATGACCGCCCCACCGGTCACCAGGGGGTATGTTTTATGACCGCCCCACCGGTCACCAGGGGGTATGTTTTATGACCGCCCCACCGGTCACCAGGGGGTGTGTTTTATGACCGCCCCACCGGTCACCAGGGGGTGTGTTTTATGACCGCCCCACCGGTCACCAGGGGGTATGTTTTACGACCGTCCCACCGGTCACCAGGGAGTATGTTTTATGACCGCCCCACCGGTCACCAGGGGGTATGTTTTAGGACCGCCCCACCGATCACCAGGGGGTATGTTTTATGACCGCCCCACCGGTCACCAGGGGGTATGTTTTATGACCGCCCCACCGGTCACCATGGGGTATGTATTATGACCGCCCCACCGGTCACCAGGGGGTATGTATTATGACCGCCCCACCGGTCACCAGGGGGTATGTATTATGACCGCTCCACCGGACACCAGGGTGTATGTTTTATGACCGCCCCACCGGTCACCAGGGAGTATGTTTTATGACCGCCCCACCGGTCACCCGGGGGTATGTTTTATGACCGCCCCACCGGTCACCAGGGGTTATGTTTTATGACCGCCCCACCGGTCACCAGCGGTTATGTATTATGACCGCCCCACCGGTCACCAGGGGTTATGTATTATGACCGCCCCACCGGTCACCAGGGGGTATGTTTTATGACCGCCCCACCGGTCACCAGGGGGTATGTTTTATGACTGCCCCACCGGTCACGAGGGGGTATGTTATGACCGCCCCACCGGTCACCAGGGGGTATGTTTTATGACCGCCCCACCAGTCACCCACCGGTCACCAGGGGGTATGTTTTATGACCGCCCCACTGGTCATTACGGGGTATGTTTTATGACCGCCCCACTGGTCACCAGGTGGTATGTTTTATGACCGCCCCACCGGTCACCAGGGGGTATGTTTTATGACCGCCCCACCGGTCACCAGGGGGTATGTTTTGACCGCCCCACCGGTCACCAGGGGGTATGTTTTATGACCGCCCCACCGGTCACCCACCGGTCACAAGGGGGTATGTTTTATGACCGCCCCACTGGTCATTACGGGGTATGTTTTATGACCGCCCCACCGGTCACCAGGGGGTATGTTTTATGACCGCCCCTCCGGTCACCAGGGGGTATGTTTTATGACCGCCCCACCGGTCACCAGGGGGTATGTTTTATGACCGCCCCACCGGTCACCAGGGGGTATGTTTTATGACCGCCCCACCGGTCACCAGGGGGTATGTTTTATGACAGCCCCACCTGTCACCAGGGGGTATGTTCTATGACCGCCCCACCGGTCTACAGGGGGTATGTTTTATGACCGCCCCACCGGTCACCAAGGGGTATGTTCTATGACCGCCCCACCGGTCTCCAGGGGGTATGTTTTATGACCGCCCCACCGGTCACCAGGGAGTATGTTATATGACCGCCCCACCGGTCACCAGGGGGTATGTTTTAGGACCGCCCCACCGGTCACCAGGGGGTATGTTTTATGACGGCCCCACCGGTCACCAGGGGGTATGTTTTATGACGGCCCCTCCGGTCACCAGTGGGTATGTTTTATGACCGCCCCACCGGTCACCAGTGGGTATGTTTTATGACCGCCCCACCTGTCACCAGGGGGTATGTTTTATGACCGCCCCACCGGTCACCAGGGGGTGTGTTTTATGACCGCCCCACCGGTCACCAGGGGGTGTGTTTTATGACCGCCCCACCGGTCACCAGGGGTTATGTTTTATGACCGCCCCACCGGTCACCAGGGGGTATGTTTTATGACCGCCCCACCAGTCACCAGGGGGTATGTTTTATGACCGCCCCACCCGTCACCAAGGGGTATGTTTTATGACCGCCCCACCGGTCACCAGGGGGTATGTTTTATGACCGCCCCACCGGTCACCAGGGGGTATGTTTTATGACCGCCCCACCGGTCTCCAGAGGGTATGTTTTATGACCGCCCTACCGGTCACCAGGGGGTATGTTTTATGACCGCCCCACCGGTCACCAGGGGGTATGTTTTATGACCGCCCCACCGGTCACCAGGGGGTATGTTTTATGACCGCCCCACCGGTCACCAGGGGGTATGTTTTATGACCGCCCCACCGGTCACCAGGGGGTATGTTTTAAGACCGCGCCACCGGTCACCAGGGGGTATGTTTTATGACCGCCCCACCGGTCACCAGTGGGTATGTTTTATGACCGCCCCTCCGGTCACCACTGGGTATGTTTTATGACCGCCCCACCGGTCACCAGGGTGTATGTTTTATGACCGGCTCACCGGTCTCCAAGGGGGTATGTTTTATGACCGCCCCACCGGTCACCAGGGGTTATGTTATGACCGCCCCACCGGTCACCAGGGGGTATGTTTTATGACCCACCCACCGGTCACCAGGGGATATGTTTTATGACCGCCCCACCGGTCACCAGGGAGTATGTTTTATGACCGCCCCACCGGTCACCAGGGGGTATGTTTTATGACCGCTCCACCGGTCACCAGGGGGTATGTTTTATGACCGCCCCACCGGTCACCAGGGGGTATGTTTTATGACCGCCCCTCCGGTCACCAGTGGGTATGTTTTATGATCGCCCCACCGGTCACCAGGGGGTATGTTTTATGACCGCCCCACCGGTCACCAGGGGGTATGTTTTATGACCGCCCCATTGGTCACCAGGGGGTATGTTTTATGACCGCCCCACCGGTCACCCACCGGTCACCAGGGGGTATGTTTTATGACCGCCCCACCGGTCACCAGGGGGTATGTTTTGTGACCGTCCCACCGGTCACCAGGGGGTATGTTTTGTGACCGCCCCACCGGTCACCAGGGGGTATGTTTTATGACCGCCCCACCGGTCACCAGGGGGTGTGATTTATGACCGCCCCACCGGTCACCAGGGGGTGTGATTTATGACCGCCCCACCGGTCACCACGGGGTATGTTTTATGACCGCCCCACCGGTCACCAGGGGTTGTGTTTTATGACCGCCCCACCGGTCACCAGGGGGTATGTTTTATGACCGCCCCACCGGTCACCAGGGGGTATGTTTTATGACCGCCCCACCGGTCACCAGGGGGTATGTTTTATGACCGCCCCACCGGTCACCAGGGGGTATGTTTTATGACCGCCCCACCGGTCACCAGGGGGTATGTTTTATGACCGCCCCACCGGTCACCAGGGGGTATGTTTTATGTTCGCCCCACCGGTCACCAGGGGGTATGTTTTATGTTCGCCCCACCTGTCACCAGGGGGTATGTTTTATGACCGCCCCTCCGGTCACCAGTGGGTATGTTTTATGACCGCCCCTCCGGTCACCAGGGGGTATGTTTTATGACCGCCCCATCGGTCACCAGGGGGTTTGTTTTATGACCGCCCCACCGGTCACCAGGGGGTTTGTTTTATGACCGCCCCACCCGTCACCAGGGGGTTTGTTTTATGACCGCCCCACCGGTCACCAGGGGGTATGTTTTATGACCGCCCCACCGGTCACCAGGGGGTATGTTTTATGACCGCCCCACCGGTCACCAGGGGTTATGTTTTATGACCGCCCCACCGGTCACCAGGGGTTATGTTTTATGACCGCCCCACCGGTCACCAGCGGTTATGTATTATGACCGCCCCACCGGTCACCAGGGGTTATGTATTATGACCGCCCCACCGGTCACCAGGGGGTATGTTTTATGACCGCCCCACCGGTCACCAGGGGGTATGTTATGACCGCCCCACCGGTCACCAGGGGGTATGTTTTATGACCGCCCCACCGGTCACCCACCGGTCACCAGGGGGTATGTTTTATGACCGCCCCACCGGTCATTACGGGGTATGTTTTATGACCGCTCCACTGGTCACCAGGGGGTATGTTTTATGACCGCCCCACCGGTCACCAGGGGGTATGTTTTATGACCGCCCCACCGGTCACCAGGGGGTATGTTTTGACCGCCCCACCGGTCACCAGGGGGTATGTTTTATGACCGCCCCACCGGTCACCCACCGGTCACAAGGGGGTATGTTTTATGACCGCCCCACTGGTCATTACGGGGTATGTTTTATGACCGCCCCACCGGTCACCAGGGGGTATGTTTTATGACCGCCCCTCCGGTCACCAGGGGGTATGTTTTATGACCGCCCCTCCGGTCACCAGGGGGTATGTTTTATGACCGCCCCACCGGTCACCAGGGGGTATGTTTTATGACCGCCCCACCGGTCACCAGGGGGTATGTTTTATGACCGCCCCACCGGTCACCAGGGGTATGTTCTATGACCGCCCCACCGGTCTCCAGGGGGTATGTTTTATGACCGCCCCACCGGTCACCAAGGGGTATGTTCTATGACCGCCCCACCGGTCTCCAGGGGGTATGTTTTATGACCGCCCCACCGGTCACCAGGGAGTATGTTATATGACCGCCCCACCGGTCACCAGGGGGTATGTTTTAGGACCGCCCCACCGGTCACCAGGGGGTATGTTTTATGACGGCCCCACCGGTCACCAGGGGGTATGTTTTATGATGGCCCCTCCGGTCACCAGTGGGTATGTTTTATGACCGCCCCACCGGTCACCAGTGGGTATGTTTTATGACCGCCCCACCTGTCACCAGGGGGAATGTTTTATGACCGCCCCACCGGTCACCAGGGGGGTATGTTTTATGACCGCCCCACCGGTCTCCAGAGGGTATGTTTTATGACCGCCCTACCGGTCACCAGGGGGTATGTTTTATGACCGCCCCACCGGTCACCAGGGGGTATGTTTTATGACCGCCCCACCGGTCACCAGGGGGTATGTTTTATGACCGCCCCACCGGTCACCAGGGGGTATGTTTTATGACCGCCCCACCGGTCACCAGGGGGTATGTTTTAAGACCGCGCCACCGGTCACCAGGGGGTATGTTTTATGACCGCCCCACCGGTCACCAGTGGGTATGTTTTATGACCGCCCCTCCGGTCACCACTGGGTATGTTTTATGACCGCCCCACCGGTCACTAGGGGGTATGTTTTATGACCGGCTCACCGGTCTCCAAGGGGGTATGTTTTATGACCGCCCCAACGGTCACCAGGGGGTATGTTATGACCGCCCCACCGGTCACCAGGGGGTATGTTTTATGACCCACCCACCGGTCACCAGGGGATATGTTTTATGACCGCCCCACCGGTCACCAGGGAGTATGTTTTATGACCGCCCCACCGGTCACCAGGGGGTATGTTTTATGACCGCTCCACCGGTCACCAGGGGGTATGTTTTATGACCGCCCCACCGGTCACCAGGTGGTATGTTTTATGACCGCCCCTCCGGTCACCAGTGGGTATGTTTTATGACCGCCCCACCGGTCACCAGGGGGTATGTTTTATGACCGCCCCACCGGTCACCAGGGGGTATGTTTTATGACCGCCCCATTGGTCACCAGGGGGTATGTTTTATGACCGCCCCACCGGTCACCCACCGGTCACCAGGGGGTATGTTTTATGACCGCCCCTCCGGTCACCAGGGGGTATGTTTTGTGACCGTCCCACCGGTCACCAGGGGGTATGTTTTGTGACCGCCCCACCGGTCACCAGGGGGTATGTTTTATGACCGCCCCACCGGTCACCAGGGGGTGTGATTTATGACCGCCCCACCGGTCACCAGGGGGTGTGATTTATGACCGCCCCACCGGTCACCACGGGGTATGTTTTATGACCGCCCCACCGATCACCAGGGGTTGTGTTTTATGACCGCCCCACCGGTCACCAGGGGGTATGTTTTATGACCGCCCCACCGGTCACCAGGGGGTATGTTTTATGACCGCCCCACCGGTCACCAGGGGGTATGTTTTATGACCGCCCCACCGGTCACCAGGGGGTATGTTTTATGACCGCCCCACCGGTCACCAGGGGGTATGTTTTATGTTCGCCCCACCGGTCACCAGGGGGTATGTTTTATGTTCGCCCCACCTGTCACCAGGGGGTATGTTTTATGACCGCCCCACCGGTCACCAGGGGGTATGTTTTATGACCGCCCCACCGGTCACCAGGGGGTATGTTTTATGACCGCCCCACCGGTCACCAGGGGGTATGTTTTATGACCGCCCCACCGGTCACCAGGGGGTATGTTTTATGACCGCCCCACCGGTCACCAGGGGGTATGTTTTATGACCGCCCCACCGGTCACCAGGGGGTATGTTTTATGTTCGCCCCACCGGTCACCAGGGGGTATGTTTTATGTTCGCCCCACCTGTCACCAGGGGGTATGTTTTATGACCGCCCCTCCGGTCACCAGTGGGTATGTTTTATGACCGCCCCTCCGGTCACCAGGGGGTATGTTTTATGACCGCCCCATCGGTCACCAGGGGGTTTGTTTTATGACCGCCCCACCGGTCACCAGGGGGTTTGTTTTATGACCGCCCCACCGGTCACCAGGGGGTATGTTTTATGACCGCCCCACCGGTCACCAGGGGGTATGTTTTATGACCGCCCCACCGGTCACCAGGGGGTATGTTTTATGACCGCCCCACCGGTCACCAGGGGGTATGTTTTATTACCGCCCCACCGGTCACCAGGGGGTATATTTTATGACCGCCCCACCGGTCACCAGGGGGTATGTTTTATGACCGCCCCACCGGTCACCAGGGGGTTTGTTTTATGACCGCCCCACCGGTCACCAGGGGGTATGTTTTATGACCGCCCCACCGGTCACCAGGGGGTATGTTTTATGACCGCCCCACCGGTCACCAGGGAGTGTTTTATGACCGCCCCACCGGTCACCAGGGGGTATGTTTTAGGACCGCCCCACCGGTCACCAGGGGGTATGTTTAATGACCGCCCCACCGGTCACCAGGGGGTATGTTTTATGACCGCCCCACCGGTCACCAGGGGGTATGTTTTATGACCGCCCCACCGGTCACCAGGGGGTATGTTTTATGACCGCCCCACCGGTCACCAGGGGGTATGTTTTATGACCGCCCCACCGGTCACCAGGGAGTATGTTTTATGACCGCCCCACCGGTCACCAGGGGGTATGTTTTATGACCGCCCTACCGGTCACCAGGGGGTATGTTTTATGACCGCCCCGCCGGTCTCCAGGGGGTATGTTTTATGACCGCCCCACCGGTCACCAAGGGGTATGTTTTATGACCGCGTCACCGGTCACCAGGGGGTATGTTTTATGACCGCCCCTCCGGTCACCACTGGGTATGTTTTATGACCGCCCCTCCGGTCACCAGGGGGTATGTTTTATGACCGCCCCATCGGTCACCAGGGGGTTTGTTTTATGACCGCCCCACCGGTCACCAGGGGGTTTGTTTTATGACCGCCCCACCGGTCACCAGGGGGTATGTTTTATGACCGCCCCACCGGTCACCAGGGGGTATGTTTTATGACCGCCCCACCGGTCACCAGGGGTTATGTTTTATGACCGCCCCACCGGTCACCAGCGGTTATGTATTATGACCGCCCCACCGGTCACCAGGGGTTATGTATTATGACCGCCCCACCGGTCACCAGGGGGTATGTTTTATGACCGCCCCACCGGTCACCAGGGGGTATGTTATGACCGCCCCACCGGTCACCAGGGGGTATGTTTTATGACCGCCCCACCGGTCACCCACCGGTCACCAGGGGGTATGTTTTATGACCGCCCCACCGGTCATTACGGGGTATGTTTTATGACCGCCCCACTGGTCACCAGGGGGTATGTTTTATGACCGCCCCACCGGTCACCAGGGGGTATGTTTTATGACCGCCCCACCGGTCACCAGGGGGTATGTTTTGACCGCCCCACCGGTCACCAGGGGGTATGTTTTATGACCGCCCCACCGGTCACCCACCGGTCACAAGGGGGTATGTTTTATGACCGCCCCACTGGTCATTACGGGGTATGTTTTATGACCGCCCCACCGGTCACCAGGGGGTATGTTTTATGACCGCCCCTCCGGTCACCAGGGGGTATGTTTTATGACCGCCCCTCCGGTCACCAGGGGGTATGTTTTATGACCGCCCCACCGGTCACCAGGGGGTATGTTTTATGACCGCCCCACCGGTCACCAGGGGGTATGTTTTATGACCGCCTCACCGGTCACCAGGGGGTATGTTTTATGACCGCCCCACCGGTCACCAGGGGTATGTTCTATGACCGCCCCACCGGTCTCCAGGGGGTATGTTTTATGACCGCCCCACCGGTCACCAAGGGGTATGTTCTATGACCGCCCCACCGGTCTCCAGGGGGTATGTTTTATGACCGCCCCACCGGTCACCAGGGAGTATGTTATATGACCGCCCCACCGGTCACCAGGGGGTATGTTTTAGGACCGCCCCACCGGTCACCAGGGGGTATGTTTTATGACGGCCCCACCGGTCACCAGGGGGTATGTTTTATGACGGCCCCTCCGGTCACCAGTGGGTATGTTTTATGACCGCCCCACCGGTCACCAGTGGGTATGTTTTATGACCGCCCCACCTGTCACCAGGGGGAATGTTTTATGACCGCCCCACCGGCCACCAGGGGGTGTGTTTTATGACCGCCCCACCGGTCACCAGGGGGTGTGTTTTATGACCGCCCCACCGGTCACCAGGGGTTATGTTTTATGACCGCCCCACCGGTCACCAGGGGGTATGTTTTATGACCGCCCCACCAGTCACCAGGGGGTATGTTTTATGACCGCCCCACCGGTCACCAAGGGGTATGTTTTATGACCGCCCCACCGGTCACCAGGGGGTATGTTTTATGACCGCCCCACCGGTCACCAGGGGGGTATGTTTTATGACCGCCCCACCGGTCTCCAGAGGGTATGTTTTATGACCGCCCTACCGGTCACCAGGGGGTATGTTTTATGACCGCCCCACCGGTCACCAGGGGGTATGTTTTATGACCGCCCCACCGGTCACCAGGGGGTATGTTTTATGACCGCCCCACCGGTCACCAGGGGGTATGTTTTATGACCGCCCCACCGGTCACCAGGGGGTATGTTTTAAGACCGCGCCACCGGTCACCAGGGGGTATGTTTTATGACCGCCCCACCGGTCACCAGTGGGTATGTTTTATGACCGCCCCTCCGGTCACCACTGGGTATGTTTTATGACCGCCCCACCGGTCACTAGGGGGTATGTTTTATGACCGGCTCACCGGTCTCCAAGGGGGTATGTTTTATGACCGCCCCACCGGTCACCAGGGGGTATGTTATGACCGCCCCACCGGTCACCAGGGGGTATGTTTTATGACCCACCCACCGGTCACCAGGGGATATGTTTTATGACCGCCCCACCGGTCACCAGGGAGTATGTTTTATGACCGCCCCACCGGTCACCAGGGGGTATGTTTTATGACCGCTCCACCGGTCACCAGGGGGTATGTTTTATGACCGCCCCACCGGTCACCAGGTGGTATGTTTTATGACCGCCCCTCCGGTCACCAGTGGGTATGTTTTATGACCGCCCCACCGGTCACCAGGGGGTATGTTTTATGACCGCCCCACCGGTCACCAGGGGGTATGTTTTATGACCGCCCCATTGGTCACCAGGGGGTATGTTTTATGACCGCCCCACCGGTCACCCACCGGTCACCAGGGGGTATGTTTTATGACCGCCCCACCGGTCACCAGGGGGTATGTTTTGTGACCGTCCCACCGGTCACCAGGGGGTATGTTTTGTGACCGCCCCACCGGTCACCAGGGGGTATGTTTTATGACCGCCCCACCGGTCACCAGGGGGTGTGATTTATGACCGCCCCACCGGTCACCAGGGGGTGTGATTTATGACCGCCCCACCGGTCACCACGGGGTATGTTTTATGACCGCCCCACCGGTCACCAGGGGTTGTGTTTTATGACCGCCCCACCGGTCACCAGGGGGTATGTTTTATGACCGCCCCACCGGTCACCAGGGGGTATGTTTTATGACCGCCCCACCGGTCACCAGGGGGTATGTTTTATGACCGCCCCACCGGTCACCAGGGGGTATGTTTTATGACTGCCCCACCGGTCACCAGGGGGTATGTTTTATGTTCGCCCCACCGGTCACCAGGGGGTATGTTTTATGTTCGCCCCACCTGTCACCAGGGGGTATGTTTTATGACCGCCCCTCCGGTCACCAGTGGGTATGTTTTATGACCGCCCCTCCGGTCACCAGGGGGTATGTTTTATGACCGCCCCATCGGTCACCAGGGGGTTTGTTTTATGACCGCCCCACCGGTCACCAGGGGGTTTGTTTTATGACCGCCCCACCGGTCACCAGGGGGTATGTTCTATGACCGCCCCACCGGTCACCAGGGGGTATGTTTTATGACCGCCCCACCGGTCACCAGGGGGTATGTTTTATGACCGCCCCACCGGTCACCAGGGGGTATGTTTTATGACCGCCCCACCGGTCACCAGGGGGTATATTTTATGACCGCCCCACCGGTCACCAGGGGGTATGTTTTATGACCGCCCCACCGGTCACCAGGGGGTTTGTTTTATGACCGCCCCACCGGTCACCAGGGGGTATGTTTTATGACCGCCCCACCGGTCACCAGGGGGTATGTTTTATGACCGCCCCACCGGTCACCAGGGAGTGTTTTATGACCGCCCCACCGGTCACCAGGGGGTATGTTTTAGGACCGCCCCACTGGTCACCAGGGGGTATGTTTTATGACCGCCCCACCGGTCACCAGGGGGTATGTTTTATGACCGCCCCACCGGTCACCAGGGGGTATGTTTTATGACCGCCCCACCGGTCACCAGGGGGTATGTTTTATGACCGCCCCACCGGTCACCAGGGGGTATGTTTTATGACCGCCCCACCGGTCTCCAGGGGGTATGTTTTATGACCGCCCCACCGGTCACCAAGGGGTATGTTTTATGACCGCGTCACCGGTCACCAGGGGGTATGTTTTATGACCGCCCCACCGGTCACCAGGGAGTATGTTTTATGACCGCCCCACCGGTCACCAGGGGGTATGTTTTATGACCGCCCCACCGGTCACCAGGGGGTATGTTTTATGACCGCCCCACCGGTCACCAGGGGGTATGTTTTATGACCGCCCCACCGGTCACCAGGGGGTATGTTTTATGACCTCCCCACCGGTCACCAGGGGGTATGTTTTATGACCGCCCCACCGGTCTCCAGGGGATATGTTTTATGACCGCCCCACCGGTCTCCAGGGGGTATGTTTTATGACCGCCCCACCGGTCACCAGGGGGTATGTTTTATGACCGCCCCACCGGTCACCAGGGGGTATGTTGTATGACCGCCCTACCGGTCACCAGGGGGTATGTTTTATGACCTCCCCACCGGTCACCAGGGGGTATGTTTTATGACCGCCCCACCGGTCACCAGGGGGTATGTTTTATGACCGCCCCACCGATCACCAGGGGGTATGTTTTATGACCGCCCCACCGGTCACCAGGGGGTATGTTTTATGACCGCCCCACCGGTCACCAGGGGGTATGTTTTATGACCGCCCCACCGGTCACCAGGGAGTATGTTTTATGACCGCCCCACCGGTCACCAGGGGGTATGTTTTATGACCGCCCCACCGGTCACCAGGGGGTATGTTTTAAGACCGCGCCACCGGTCACCAGGGGGTATGTTTTATGACCGCCCCACCGGTCACCAGGGGGTATGTTTTATGACTGCCCCTCCGGTCACCACTGTGTATGTTTTATGACTGCCCCACCGGTCACCAGGGGGTATGTTTTATGACCGGCTCACCGGTTTCCAGGGGGTATGTTTTATGACCGCCCCACCGGTCACCAGGGGGTATGTTATGACCGCCCCACCGGTCACCAGGGGGTATGTTTTATGACCGCCCCACCCGTCACCCACCGGTCACCAGGGGGTATGTTTTATGACCGCCCCACCGGTTATTACGGGGTATGTTTTATGACCGCCCCACCGGTCACCAGGGGGTATGTTTTATGACCGCCCCGCCGGTCACCAGGGGGTATGTTTTATGACCGCCCCACCGGTCACCAGGGGGTATGTTGTATGACCGCCCTACCGGTCACCAGGGGGTATGTTTTATGACCTCCCCACCGGTCACCAGGGGGTATGTTTTATGACCGCCCCACCGGTCACCAGGGGGTATGTTTTATGACCGCCCCACCGATCACCAGGGGGTATGTTTTATGACCGCCCCACCGGTCACCAGGGGGTATGTTTTATGACCGCCCCACCGGTCACCAGGGGGTATGTTTTATGACCGCCCCACCGGTCACCAGGGAGTATGTTTTATGACCGCCCCACCGGTCACCAGGGGGTATGTTTTATGACCGCCCCACCGGTCACCAGGGGGTATGTTTTAAGACCGCGCCACCGGTCACCAGGGGGTATGTTTTATGACCGCCCCACCGGTCACCAGGGGGTATGTTTTATGACTGCCCCTCCGGTCACCACTGTGTATGTTTTATGACTGCCCCACCGGTCACCAGGGGGTATGTTTTATGACCGGCTCACCGGTTTCCAGGGGGTATGTTTTATGACCGCCCCACCGGTCACCAGGGGGTATGTTATGACCGCCCCACCGGTCACCAGGGGGTATGTTTTATGACCGCCCCACCCGTCACCCACCGGTCACCAGGGGGTATGTTTTATGACCGCCCCACCGGTCATTACGGGGTATGTTTTATGACCGCCCCACCGGTCACCAGGGGGTATGTTTTATGACCGCCCCACCGGTCACCAGGGGGTATGTTTTATGACCGCCCCACCGGTCACCAGGGGGTATGTTTTATGACCGCCCTACCGGTCACCAGGGGGTATGTTTTATGACCGCCCCACCGGTCACCAGGGAGTATGTTTTATGACCGCCCCACCGGTCACCAAGGGGTATGTTTTATGACCGCCCCACCGGTCACCAGGGGGTATGTTTTATGACCGCCCCACCGATCACCAGGGGGTATGTTTTATGACCGCCCCACCGGTCACCAGGGGGTATGTTTTATGACCGCCCCACCGGTCACCAGGGAGTATGTTTTATGACCGCCCCACCAGTCACCAGGGGGTATGTTTTAAGACCGCGCCACCGGTCACCAGGGGGTATGTTTTATGACCTCCCCACCGGTCACCAGGGGGTATGTTTTATGACCTCCCCACCGGTCACCAGGGGGTATGTTTTATGACTGCCCCTCCGGTCACCACTGGGTATGTTTTATGACTGCCCCACTGGTCACCAGGGGGTATGTTTTATGACCGGCTCACCGGTCTCCAGAGGGTATGTTTTATGACCGCCCCACCGGTCACCAGGGGGTATGTTATGACCGCCCCACCGGTCACCAGGGGGTATGTTATGACCGCCCCACCGGTCACCAGGGGGTATGTTTTATGACCTCCCCACCTGTCACCCACCGGTCACCAGGGGGTATGTTTTATGACCGCCCCACCGGTCATTACGGGGTATGTTTTATGACCGCCCCACAGGTCACCAGGGGGTATGTTTTATGACCGCCCCACCGGTCACCAGGGGGTATGTTTTATGACCGCCCCACCGGTCACCAGGGGGTATGTTTTATGACCGCCCCACCGGTCTCCAGGAGGTATGTTTTATGACCGCCCCACCGGTCACCAAGGGGTATGTTTTATGACCGCCCCACCGGTCACCAGGGGGTATGTTTTATGACCGCCCCACCGGTCACCAGGGAGTATGTTTTATGACCGCCCCACCGGTCATTACGGGGTATGTTTTATGACCGCCCCACAGGTCACCAGGGGGTATGTTTTATGACCGCCCCACCGGTCACCAGGGGGTATGTTTTATGACCGCCCCACCGGTCACCAGGGGGTATGTTTTATGACCGCCCCACCGGTCTCCAGGAGGTATGTTTTATGACCGCCCCACCGGTCACCAAGGGGTATGTTTTATGACCGCCCCACCGGTCACCAGGGGGTATGTTTTATGACCGCCCCACCGGTCACCAGGGGGTATGTTTTATGACCGCCCCACCGGTCACCAGGGGGTATGTTTTAGGACCGCCCCACCGGTCACCAGGGGGTATGTTCTATGACCGCCCCACCGGTCACCAGGGGGTATGTTTTGACCGCCCCACCGGTCACCAGGGGGTATGTTTTATGACCGCCCCACCGGTCACCCACCGGTCACAAGGGGGTATGTTTTATGACCGCCCCACTGGTCATTACGGGGTATGTTTTATGACCGCCCCACCGGTCACCAGGGGGTATGTTTTATGACCGCCCCTCCGGTCACCAGGGGGTATGTTTTATGACCGCCCCACCGGTCACCAGGGGGTATGTTTTATGACCGCCCCACCGGTCACCAGGGGGTATGTTTTATGACCGCCCCACCGGTCACCAGGGGGTATGTTTTATGACAGCCCCACCTGTCACCAGGGGGTATGTTCTATGACCGCCCCACCGGTCTACAGGGGGTATGTTTTATGACCGCCCCACCGGTCACCAAGGGGTATGTTCTATGACCGCCCCACCGGTCTCCAGGGGGTATGTTTTATGACCGCCCCACCGGTCACCAGGGAGTATGTTATATGACCGCCCCACCGGTCACCAGGGGGTATGTTTTAGGACCGCCCCACCGGTCACCAGGGGGTATGTTTTATGACGGCCCCACCGGTCACCAGGGGGTATGTTTTATGACGGCCCCTCCGGTCACCAGTGGGTATGTTTTATGACCGCCCCACCGGTCACCAGTGGGTATGTTTTATGACCGCCCCACCTGTCACCAAGGGGTATGTTTTATGACCGCCCCACCGGTCACCAGGGGGTGTGTTTTATGACCGCCCCACCGGTCACCAGGGGGTGTGTTTTATGACCGCCCCACCGGTCACCAGGGGTTATGTTTTATGACCGCCCCACCGGTCACCAGGGGGTATGTTTTATGACCGCCCCACCAGTCACCAGGGGGTATGTTTTATGACCGCCCCACCCGTCACCAAGGGGTATGTTTTATGACCGCCCCACCGGTCACCAGGGGGTATGTTTTATGACCGCCCCACCGGTCACCAGGGGGTATGTTTTATGACCGCCCCACCGGTCTCCAGAGGGTATGTTTTATGACCGCCCTACCGGTCACCAGGGGGTATGTTTTATGACCGCCCCACCGGTCACCAGGGGGTATGTTTTATGACCGCCCCACCGGTCACCAGGGGGTATGTTTTATGACCGCCCCACCGGTCACCAGGGGGTATGTTTTATGACCGCCCCACCGGTCACCAGGGGGTATGTTTTAAGACCGCGCCACCGGTCACCAGGGGGTATGTTTTATGACCGCCCCACCGGTCACCAGTGGGTATGTTTTATGACCGCCCCTCCGGTCACCACTGGGTATGTTTTATGACCGCCCCACCGGTCACCAGGGTGTATGTTTTATGACCGGCTCACCGGTCTCCAAGGGGGTATGTTTTATGACCGCCCCACCGGTCACCAGGGGTTGTTATGACCGCCCCACCGGTCACCAGGGGGTATGTTTTATGACCCACCCACCGGTCACCAGGGGATATGTTTTATGACCGCCCCACCGGTCACCAGGGAGTATGTTTTATGACCGCCCCACCGGTCACCAGGGGGTATGTTTTATGACCGCTCCACCGGTCACCAGGGGGTATGTTTTATGACCGCCCCACCGGTCACCAGGGGGTATGTTTTATGACCGCCCCTCCGGTCACCAGTGGGTATGTTTTATGACCGCCCCACCGGTCACCAGGGGGTATGTTTTATGACCGCCCCACCGGTCACCAGGGGGTATGTTTTATGACCGCCCCATTGGTCACCAGGGGGTATGTTTTATGACCGCCCCACCGGTCACCCACCGGTCACCAGGGGGTATGTTTTATGACCGCCCCACCGGTCACCAGGGGGTATGTTTTGTGACCGTCCCACCGGTCACCAGGGGGTATGTTTTGTGACCGCCCCACCGGTCACCAGGGGGTATGTTTTATGACCGCCCCACCGGTCACCAGGGGGTGTGATTTATGACCGCCCCACCGGTCACCAGGGGGTGTGATTTATGACCGCCCCACCGGTCACCACGGGGTATGTTTTATGACCGCCCCACCGGTCACCAGGGGTTGTGTTTTATGACCGCCCCACCGGTCACCAGGGGGTATGTTTTATGACCGCCCCACCGGTCACCAGGGGGTATGTTTTATGACCGCCCCACCGGTCACCAGGGGGTATGTTTTATGACCGCCCCACCGGTCACCAGGGGGTATGTTTTATGACCGCCCCACCGGTCACCAGGGGGTATGTTTTATGACCGCCCCACCGGTCACCAGGGGGTATGTTTTATGTTCGCCCCACCGGTCACCAGGGGGTATGTTTTATGACCGCCCCTCCGGTCACCAGTGGGTATGTTTTATGACCGCCCCTCCGGTCACCAGGGGGTATGTTTTATGACCGCCCCATCGGTCACCAGGGGGTTTGTTTTATGACCGCCCCACCGGTCACCAGGGGGTTTGTTTTATGACCGCCCCACCCGTCACCAGGGGGTTTGTTTTATGACCGCCCCACCGGTCACCAGGGGGTATGTTTTATGACCGCCCCACCGGTCACCAGGGGGTATGTTTTATGACCGCCCCACCGGTCACCAGGGGGTATGTTTTATGACCGCCCCACCGGTCACCAGGGGGTATGTTTTATGACCGCCCCACCGGTCACCAGTGGGTATGTTTTATGACCGCCCCTCCGGTCACCACTGGGTATGTTTTATGACCGCCCCACCGGTCACCAGGGTGTATGTTTTATGACCGGCTCACCGGTCTCCAAGGGGGTATGTTTTATGACCGCCCCACCGGTCACCAGGGGTTATGTTATGACCGCCCCACCGGTCACCAGGGGGTATGTTTTATGACCCACCCACCGGTCACCAGGGGATATGTTTTATGACCGCCCCACCGGTCACCAGGGAGTATGTTTTATGACCGCCCCACCGGTCACCAGGGGGTATGTTTTATGACCGCTCCACCGGTCACCAGGGGGTATGTTTTATGACCGCCCCACCGGTCACCAGGGGGTATGTTTTATGACCGCCCCTCCGGTCACCAGTGGGTATGTTTTATGACCGCCCCACCGGTCACCAGGGGGTATGTTTTATGACCGCCCCACCGGTCACCAGGGGGTATGTTTTATGACCGCCCCATTGGTCACCAGGGGGTATGTTTTATGACCGCCCCACCGGTCACCCACCGGTCACCAGGGGGTATGTTTTATGACCGCCCCACCGGTCACCAGGGGGTATGTTTTGTGACCGTCCCACCGGTCACCAGGGGGTATGTTTTGTGACCGCCCCACCGGTCACCAGGGGGTATGTTTTATGACCGCCCCACCGGTCACCAGGGGGTGTGATTTATGACCGCCCCACCGGTCACCAGGGGGTGTGATTTATGACCGCCCCACCGGTCACCACGGGGTATGTTTTATGACCGCCCCACCGGTCACCAGGGGTTGTGTTTTATGACCGCCCCACCGGTCACCAGGGGGTATGTTTTATGACCGCCCCACCGGTCACCAGGGGGTATGTTTTATGACCGCCCCACCGGTCACCAGGGGGTATGTTTTATGACCGCCCCACCGGTCACCAGGGGGTATGTTTTATGACCGCCCCACCGGTCACCAGGGGGTATGTTTTATGACCGCCCCACCGGTCACCAGGGGGTATGTTTTATGTTCGCCCCACCGGTCACCAGGGGGTATGTTTTATGTTCGCCCCACCTGTCACCAGGGGGTATGTTTTATGACCGCCCCTCCGGTCACCAGTGGGTATGTTTTATGACCGCCCCTCCGGTCACCAGGGGGTATGTTTTATGACCGCCCCATCGGTCACCAGGGGGTTTGTTTTATGACCGCCCCACCGGTCACCAGGGGGTTTGTTTTATGACCGCCCCACCCGTCACCAGGGGGTTTGTTTTATGACCGCCCCACCGGTCACCAGGGGGTATGTTTTATGACCGCCCCACCGGTCACCAGGGGGTATGTTTTATGACCGCCCCACCGGTCACCAGGGGTTATGTTTTATGACCGCCCCACCGGTCACCAGGGGGTATGTTTTATGACCGCCCCACCGGTCACCAGGGGGTATGTTATGACCGCCCCACCGGTCACCAGGGGGTATGTTTTATGACCGCCCCACCGGTCACCCACCGGTCACCAGGGGGTATGTTTTATGACCGCCCCACCGGTCATTACGGGGTATGTTTTATGACCGCTCCACTGGTCACCAGGGGGTATGTTTTATGACCGCCCCACCGGTCACCAGGGGGTATGTTTTATGACCGCCCCACCGGTCACCAGGGGGTATGTTTTGACCGCCCCACCGGTCACCAGGGGGTATGTTTTATGACCGCCCCACCGGTCACCCACCGGTCACAAGGGGGTATGTTTTATGACCGCCCCACTGGTCATTACGGGGTATGTTTTATGACCGCCCCACCGGTCACCAGGGGGTATGTTTTATGACCGCCCCTCCGGTCACCAGGGGGTATGTTTTATGACCGCCCCTCCGGTCACCAGGGGGTATGTTTTATGACCGCCCCACCGGTCACCAGGGGGTATGTTTTATGACCGCCCCACCGGTCACCAGGGGGTATGTTTTATGACCGCCCCACCGGTCACCAGGGGTATGTTCTATGACCGCCCCGCCGGTCTCCAGGGGGTATGTTTTATGACCGCCCCACCGGTCACCAAGGGGTATGTTCTATGACCGCCCCACCGGTCTCCAGGGGGTATGTTTTATGACCGCCCCACCGGTCACCAGGGAGTATGTTATATGACCGCCCCACCGGTCACCAGGGGGTATGTTTTAGGACCGCCCCACCGGTCACCAGGGGGTATGTTTTATGACGGCCCCACCGGTCACCAGGGGGTATGTTTTATGACGGCCCCTCCGGTCACCAGTGGGTATGTTTTATGACCGCCCCACCGGTCACCAGTGGGTATGTTTTATGACCGCCCCACCTGTCACCAGGGGGAATGTTTTATGACCGCCCCACCGGTCACCAGGGGGTGTGTTTTATGACCGCCCCACCGGTCACCAGGGGGTGTGTTTTATGACCGCCCCACCGGTCACCAGGGGGTGTGTTTTATGACCGCCCCACCGGTCACCAGGGGTTATGTTTTATGACCGCCCCACCGGTCACCAGGGGGTATGTTTTATGACCGCCCCACCAGTCACCAGGGGGTATGTTTTATGACCGCCCCACCGGTCACCAAGGGGTATGTTTTATGACCGCCCCACCGGTCACCAGGGGGTATGTTTTATGACCGCCCCACCGGTCACCAGGGGGGTATGTTTTATGACCGCCCCACCGGTCTCCAGAGGGTATGTTTTATGACCGCCCTACCGGTCACCAGGGGGTATGTTTTATGACCGCCCCACCGGTCACCAGGGGGTATGTTTTATGACCGCCCCACCGGTCACCAGGGGGTATGTTTTATGACCGCCCCACCGGTCACCAGGGGGTATGTTTTATGACCGCCCCACCGGTCACCAGGGGGTATGTTTTATGACCGCCCCACCGGTCACCAGGGGGTATGTTTTAAGACCGCGCCACCGGTCACCAGGGGGTATGTTTTATGACCGCCCCACCGGTCACCAGTGGGTATGTTTTATGACCGCCCCTCCGGTCACCACTGGGTATGTTTTATGACCGCCCCACCGGTCACTAGGGGGTATGTTTTATGACCGGCTCACCGGTCTCCAAGGGGGTATGTTTTATGACCGCCCCAACGGTCACCAGGGGGTATGTTATGACCGCCCCACCGGTCACCAGGGGGTATGTTTTATGACCCACCCACCGGTCACCAGGGGATATGTTTTATGACCGCCCCACCGGTCACCAGGGAGTATGTTTTATGACCGCCCCACCGGTCACCAGGGGGTATGTTTTATGACCGCTCCACCGGTCACCAGGGGGTATGTTTTATGACCGCCCCACCGGTCACCAGGTGGTATGTTTTATGACCGCCCCTCCGGTCACCAGTGGGTATGTTTTATGACCGCCCCACCGGTCACCAGGGGGTATGTTTTATGACCGCCCCACCGGTCACCAGGGGGTATGTTTTATGACCGTCCCATTGGTCACCAGGGGGTATGTTTTATGACCGCCCCACCGGTCACCCACCGGTCACCAGGGGGTATGTTTTATGACCGCCCCTCCGGTCACCAGGGGGTATGTTTTGTGACCGTCCCACCGGTCACCAGGGGGTATGTTTTGTGACCGCCCCACCGGTCACCAGGGGGTATGTTTTATGACCGCCCCACCGGTCACCAGGGGGTGTGATTTATGACCGCCCCACCGGTCACCAGGGGGTGTGATTTATGACCGCCCCACCGGTCACCACGGGGTATGTTTTATGACCGCCCCACCGGTCACCAGGGGTTGTGTTTTATGACCGCCCCACCGGTCACCAGGGGGTATGTTTTATGACCGCCCCACCGGTCACCAGGGGGTATGTTTTATGACCGCCCCACCGGTCACCAGGGGGTATGTTTTATGACCGCCCCACCGGTCACCAGGGGGTATGTTTTATGACCGCCCCACCGGTCACCAGGCGGTATGTTTTATGTTCGCCCCACCGGTCACCAGGGGGTATGTTTTATGTTCGCCCCACCGGTCACCAGGGGGTATGTTTTATGACCGCCCCACCGGTCACCAGGGGGTATGTTTTATGACCGCCCCACCGGTCACCAGGGGGTATGTTTTATGACCGCCCCACCGGTCACCAGGGGGTATGTTTTATGACCGCCCCACCGGTCACCAGGGGGTATGTTTTATGACCGCCCCACCGGTCACCAGGGGGTATGTTTTATGACCGCCCCACCGGTCACCAGGGGGTATGTTTTATGTTCGCCCCACCGGTCACCAGGGAGTATGTTTTATGTTCGCCCCACCTGTCACCAGGGGGTATGTTTTATGACCGCCCCTCCGGTCACCAGTGGGTATGTTTTATGACCGCCCCTCCGGTCACCAGGGGGTATGTTTTATGACCGCCCCATCGGTCACCAGGGGGTTTGTTTTATGACCGCCCCACCGGTCACCAGGGGGTTTGTTTTATGACCGCCCCACCGGTCACCAGGGGGTATGTTTTATGACCGCCCCACCGGTCACCAGGGGGTATGTTTTATGACCGCCCCACCGGTCACCAGGGGGTATGTTTTATGACCGCCCCACCGGTCACCAGGGGGTATGTTTTATGACCGCCCCACCGGTCACCAGGGGGTATATTTTATGACCGCCCCACCGGTCACCAGGGGGTATGTTTTATGACCGCCCCACCGGTCACCAGGGGGTTTGTTTTATGACCGCCCCACCGGTCACCAGGGGGTATGTTTTATGACCGCCCCACCGGTCACCAGGGGGTATGTTTTATGACCGCCCCACCGGTCACCAGGGGGTATGTTTTATGACCGCCCCACCGGTCACCAGGGGGTATGTTTTATGACCGCCCCACCGGTCACCAGGGGGTATGTTTTATGACCGCCCCACCGGTCACCAGGGAGTATGTTTTATGACCGCCCCTCCGGTCACCAGTGGGTATGTTTTATGACCGCCCCACCGGTCACCAGGGGGTATGTTTTATGACCGCCCCACCGGTCACCAGGGGGTATGTTTTATGACCGCCCCTCCGGTCACCAGTGGGTATGTTTTATGACCGCCCCACCGGTCACCAGGGGGTATGTTTTATGACCGCCCCACCGGTCACCAGGGGGTATGTTTTATGACCGCCCCATTGGTCACCAGGGGGTATGTTTTATGACCGCCCCACCGGTCACCCACTGGTCACCAGGGGGTATGTTTTATGACCGCCCCACCGGTCACCAGGGGGTATGTTTTGTGACCGTCCCACCGGTCACCAGGGGGTATGTTTTGTGACCGCCCCACCGGTCACCAGGGGGTATGTTTTATGACCGCCCCACCGGTCACCAGGGGGTGTGATTTATGACCGCCCCACCGGTCACCAGGGGGTGTGATTTATGACCGCCCCACCGGTCACCACGGGGTATGTTTTATGACCGCCCCACCGGTCACCAGGGGTTGTGTTTTATGACCGCCCCACCGGTCACCAGGGGGTATGTTTTATGACCGCCCCACCGGTCACCAGGGGGTATGTTTTATGACCGCCCCACCGGTCACCAGGGGGTATGTTTTATGACCGCCCCACCGGTCACCAGGGGGTATGTTTTATGACCGCCCCACCGGTCACCAGGGGGTATGTTTTATGACCGCCCCACCGGTCACCAGGGGGTATGTTTTATGACCGCCCCACCGGTCACCAGGGGGTATGTTTTATGTTCGCCCCACCGGTCACCAGGGGGTATGTTTTATGTTCGCCCCACCTGTCACCAGGGGGTATGTTTTATGACCGCCCCTCCGGTCACCAGTGGGTATGTTTTATGACCGCCCCTCCGGTCACCAGGGGGTATGTTTTATGACCGCCCCATCGGTCACCAGGGGGTTTGTTTTATGACCGCCCCACCGGTCACCAGGGGGTTTGTTTTATGACCGCCCCACCCGTCACCAGGGGGTTTGTTTTATGACCGCCCCACCGGTCACCAGGGGGTATGTTTTATGACCGCCCCACCGGTCACCAGGGGGTATGTTTTATGACCGCCCCACCGGTCACCAGGGGTTATGTTTTATGACCGCCCCACCGGTCACCAGGGGTTATGTTTTATGACCGCCCCACCGGTCACCAGCGGTTATGTATTATGACCGCCCCACCGGTCACCAGGGGTTATGTATTATGACCGCCCCACCGGTCACCAGGGGGTATGTTTTATGACCGCCCCACCGGTCACCAGGGGGTATGTTATGACCGCCCCACCGGTCACCAGGGGGTATGTTTTATGACCGCCCCACCGGTCACCCACCGGTCACCAGGGGGTATGTTTTATGACCGCCCCACCGGTCATTACGGGGTATGTTTTATGACCGCTCCACTGGTCACCAGGGGGTATGTTTTATGACCGCCCCACCGGTCACCAGGGGGTATGTTTTATGACCGCCCCACCGGTCACCAGGGGGTATGTTTTGACCGCCCCACCTGTCACCAGGGGGTATGTTTTATGACCGCCCCACCGGTCACCCACCGGTCACAAGGGGGTATGTTTTATGACCGCCCCACTGGTCATTACGGGGTATGTTTTATGACCGCCCCACCGGTCACCAGGGGGTATGTTTTATGACCGCCCCTCCGGTCACCAGGGGGTATGTTTTATGACCGCCCCTCCGGTCACCAGGGGGTATGTTTTATGACCGCCCCACCGGTCACCAGGGGGTATGTTTTATGACCGCCCCACCGGTCACCAGGGGGTATGTTTTATGACCGCCCCACCGGTCACCAGGGGTATGTTCTATGACCGCCCCACCGGTCTCCAGGGGGTATGTTTTATGACCGCCCCACCGGTCACCAAGGGGTATGTTCTATGACCGCCCCACCGGTCTCCAGGGGGTATGTTTTATGACCGCCCCACCGGTCACCAGGGAGTATGTTATATGACCGCCCCACCGGTCACCAGGGGGTATGTTTTAGGACCGCCCCACCGGTCACCAGGGGGTATGTTTTATGACGGCCCCACCGGTCACCAGGGGGTATGTTTTATGACGGCCCCTCCGGTCACCAGTGGGTATGTTTTATGACCGCCCCACCGGTCACCAGTGGGTATGTTTTATGACCGCCCCACCTGTCACCAGGGGGAATGTTTTATGACCGCCCCACCGGTCACCAGGGGGTGTGTTTTATGACCGCCCCACCGGTCACCAGGGGGTGTGTTTTATGACCGCCCCACCGGTCACCAGGGGGTGTGTTTTATGACCGCCCCACCGGTCACCAGGGGTTATGTTTTATGACCGCCCCACCGGTCACCAGGGGGTATGTTTTATGACCGCCCCACCAGTCACCAGGGGGTATGTTTTATGACCGCCCCACCGGTCACCAAGGGGTATGTTTTATGACCGCCCCACCGGTCACCAGGGGGTATGTTTTATGACCGCCCCACCGGTCACCAGGGGGGTATGTTTTATGACCGCCCCACCGGTCTCCAGAGGGTATGTTTTATGACCGCCCTACCGGTCACCAGGGGGTATGTTTTATGACCGCCCCACCGGTCACCAGGGGGTATGTTTTATGACCGCCCCACCGGTCACCAGGGGGTATGTTTTATGACCGCCCCACCGGTCACCAGGGGGTATGTTTTATGACCGCCCCACCGGTCACCAGGGGGTATGTTTTATGACCGCCCCACCGGTCACCAGGGGGTATGTTTTAAGACCGCGCCACCGGTCACCAGGGGGTATGTTTTATGACCGCCCCACCGGTCACCAGTGGGTATGTTTTATGACCGCCCCTCCGGTCACCACTGGGTATGTTTTATGACCGCCCCACCGGTCACTAGGGGGTATGTTTTATGACCGGCTCACCGGTCTCCAAGGGGGTATGTTTTATGACCGCCCCAACGGTCACCAGGGGGTATGTTATGACCGCCCCACCGGTCACCAGGGAGTATGTTTTATGACCGCCCCACCGGTCACCAGGGGGTATGTTTTATGACCGCTCCATCGGTCACCAGGGGGTATGTTTTATGACCGCCCCACCGGTCACCAGGTGGTATGTTTTATGACCGCCCCTCCGGTCACCAGTGGGTATGTTTTATGACCGCCCCACCGGTCACCAGGGGGTATGTTTTATGACCGCCCCACCGGTCACCAGGGGGTATGTTTTATGACCGTCCCATTGGTCACCAGGGGGTATGTTTTATGACCGCCCCACCGGTCACCCACCGGTCACCAGGGGGTATGTTTTATGACCGCCCCTCCGGTCACCAGGGGGTATGTTTTGTGACCGTCCCACCGGTCACCAGGGGGTATGTTTTGTGACCGCCCCACCGGTCACCAGGGGGTATGTTTTATGACCGCCCCACCGGTCACCAGGGGGTGTGATTTATGACCGCCCCACCGGTCACCAGGGGGTGTGATTTATGACCGCCCCACCGGTCACCACGGGGTATGTTTTATGACCGCCCCACCGGTCACCAGGGGTTGTGTTTTATGACCGCCCCACCGGTCACCAGGGGGTATGTTTTATGACCGCCCCACCGGTCACCAGGGGGTATGTTTTATGACCGCCCCACCGGTCACCAGGGGGTATGTTTTATGACCGCCCCACCGGTCACCAGGGGGTATGTTTTATGACCGCCCCACCGGTCACCAGGGGGTATGTTTTATGTTCGCCCCACCGGTCACCAGGGGGTATGTTTTATGTTCGCCCCACCTGTCACCAGGGGGTATGTTTTATGACCGCCCCACCGGTCACCAGGGGGTATGTTTTATGACCGCCCCACCGGTCACCAGGGGGTATGTTTTATGACCGCCCCACCGGTCACCAGGGGGTATGTTTTATGACCGCCCCACCGGTCACCAGGGGGTATGTTTTATGACCGCCCCACCGGTCACCAGGGGGTATGTTTTATGACCGCCCCACCGGTCACCAGGGGGTATGTTTTATGTTCGCCCCACCGGTCACCAGGGAGTATGTTTTATGTTCGCCCCACCTGTCACCAGGGGGTATGTTTTATGACCGCCCCTCCGGTCACCAGTGGGTATGTTTTATGACCGCCCCTCCGGTCACCAGGGGGTATGTTTTATGACCGCCCCATCGGTCACCAGGGGGTTTGTTTTATGACCGCCCCACCGGTCACCAGGGGGTTTGTTTTATGACCGCCCCACCGGTCACCAGGGGGTATGTTTTATGACCGCCCCACCGGTCACCAGGGGGTATGTTTTATGACCGCCCCACCGGTCACCAGGGGGTATGTTTTATGACCGCCCCACCGGTCACCAGGGGGTATGTTTTATGACCGCCCCACCGGTCACCAGGGGGTATATTTTATGACCGCCCCACCGGTCACCAGGGGGTATGTTTTATGACCGCCCCACCGGTCACCAGGGGGTTTGTTTTATGACCGCCCCACCGGTCACCAGGGGGTATGTTTTATGACCGCCCCACCGGTCACCAGGGGGTATGTTTTATGACCGCCCCACCGGTCACCAGGGAGTGTTTTATGACCGCCCCACCGGTCACCAGGGGGTATGTTTTAGGACCGCCCCACCGGTCACCAGGGGGTATGTTTTATGACCGCCCCACCGGTCACCAGGGGGTATGTTTTATGACCGCCCCACCGGTCACCAGGGGGTATGTTTTATGACCGCCCCACCGGTCACCAGGGGGTATGTTTTATGACCGCCCCACCGGTCACCAGGGAGTATGTTTTATGACCGCCCCACCGGTCACCAGGGGGTATGTTTTATGACCGCCCTACCGGTCACCAGGGGGTATGTTTTATGACCGCCCCGCCGGTCTCCAGGGGGTATGTTTTATGACCGCCCCACCGGTCACCAAGGGGTATGTTTTATGACCGCGTCACCGGTCACCAGGGGGTATGTTTTATGACCGCCCCTCCGGTCACCACTGGGTATGTTTTATGACCGCCCCTCCGGTCACCAGGGGGTATGTTTTATGACCGCCCCATCGGTCACCAGGGGGTTTGTTTTATGACCGCCCCACCGGTCACCAGGGGGTTTGTTTTATGACCGCCCCACCGGTCACCAGGGGGTATGTTTTATGACCGCCCCACCGGTCACCAGGGGGTATGTTTTATGACCGCCCCACCGGTCACCAGGGGTTATGTTTTATGACCGCCCCACCGGTCACCAGCGGTTATGTATTATGACCGCCCCACCGGTCACCAGGGGTTATGTATTATGACCGCCCCACCGGTCACCAGGGGGTATGTTTTATGACCGCCCCACCGGTCACCAGGGGGTATGTTATGACCGCCCCACCGGTCACCAGGGGGTATGTTTTATGACCGCCCCACCGGTCACCAGGGGGTATGTTTTATGACCGCCCCACCGGTCATTACCGGGTATGTTTTATGACCGCCCCACTGGTCACCAGGGGGTATGTTTTATGACCGCCCCACCGGTCACCAGGGGGTATGTTTTATGACCGCCCCACCGGTCACCAGGGGGTATGTTTTGACCGCCCCACCGGTCACCAGGGGGTATGTTTTATGACCGCCCCACCGGTCACCCACCGGTCACAAGGGGGTATGTTTTATGACCGCCCCACTGGTCATTACGGGGTATGTTTTATGACCGCCCCACCGGTCACCAGGGGGTATGTTTTATGACCGCCCCTCCGGTCACCAGGGGGTATGTTTTATGACCGCCCCTCCGGTCACCAGGGGGTATGTTTTATGACCGCCCCACCGGTCACCAGGGGGTATGTTTTATGACCGCCCCACCGGTCACCAGGGGGTATGTTTTATGACCGCCCCACCGGTCACCAGGGGGTATGTTTTATGACCGCCCCACCGGTCACCAGGGGTATGTTCTATGACCGCCCCACCGGTCTCCAGGGGGTATGTTTTATGACCGCCCCACCGGTCACCAAGGGGTATGTTCTATGACCGCCCCACCGGTCTCCAGGGGGTATGTTTTATGACCGCCCCACCGGTCACCAGGGAGTATGTTATATGACCGCCCCACCGGTCACCAGGGGGTATGTTTTAGGACCGCCCCACCGGTCACCAGGGGGTATGTTTTATGACGGCCCCACCGGTCACCAGGGGGTATGTTTTATGACGGCCCCTCCGGTCACCAGTGGGTATGTTTTATGACCGCCCCACCGGTCACCAGTGGGTATGTTTTATGACCGCCCCACCTGTCACCAGGGGGAATGTTTTATGACCGCCCCACCGGCCACCAGGGGGTGTGTTTTATGACCGCCCCACCGGTCACCAGGGGGTGTGTTTTATGACCGCCCCACCGGTCACCAGGGGTTATGTTTTATGACCGCCCCACCGGTCACCAGGGGGTATGTTTTATGACCGCCCCACCAGTCACCAGGGGGTATGTTTTATGACCGCCCCACCGGTCACCAAGGGGTATGTTTTATGACCGCCCCACCGGTCACCAGGGGGTATGTTTTATGACCGCCCCACCGGTCACCAGGGGGGTATGTTTTATGACCGCCCCACCGGTCTCCAGAGGGTATGTTTTATGACTGCCCTACCGGTCACCAGGGGGTATGTTTTATGACCGCCCCACCGGTCACCAGGGGGTATGTTTTATGACCGCCCCACCGGTCACCAGGGGGTATGTTTTATGACCGCCCCACCGGTCACCAGGGGGTATGTTTTATGACCGCCCCACCGGTCACCAGGGGGTATGTTTTAAGACCGCGCCACCGGTCACCAGGGGGTATGTTTTATGACCGCCCCACCGGTCACCAGTGGGTATGTTTTATGACCGCCCCTCCGGTCACCACTGGGTATGTTTTATGACCGCCCCACCGGTCACTAGGGGGTATGTTTTATGACCGGCTCACCGGTCTCCAAGGGGGTATGTTTTATGACCGCCCCACCGGTCACCAGGGGGTATGTTATGACCGCCCCACCGGTCACCAGGGGGTATGTTTTATGACCCACCCACCGGTCACCAGGGGATATGTTTTATGACCGCCCCACCGGTCACCAGGGAGTATGTTTTATGACCGCCCCACCGGTCACCAGGGGGTATGTTTTATGACCGCTCCACCGGTCACCAGGGGGTATGTTTTATGACCGCCCCACCGGTCACCAGGTGGTATGTTTTATGACCGCCCCTCCGGTCACCAGTGGGTATGTTTTATGACCGCCCCACCGGTCACCAGGGGGTATGTTTTATGACCGCCCCACCGGTCACCAGGGGGTATGTTTTATGACCGCCCCATTGGTCACCAGGGGGTATGTTTTATGACCGCCCCACCGGTCACCCACCGGTCACCAGGGGGTATGTTTTATGACCGCCCCACCGGTCACCAGGGGGTATGTTTTGTGACCGTCCCACCGGTCACCAGGGGGTATGTTTTGTGACCGCCCCACCGGTCACCAGGGGGTATGTTTTATGACCGCCCCACCGGTCACCAGGGGGTGTGATTTATGACCGCCCCACCGGTCACCAGGGGGTGTGATTTATGACCGCCCCACCGGTCACCACGGGGTATGTTTTATGACCGCCCCACCGGTCACCAGGGGTTGTGTTTTATGACCGCCCCACCGGTCACCAGGGGGTATGTTTTATGACCGCCCCACCGGTCACCAGGGGGTATGTTTTATGACCGCCCCACCGGTCACCAGGGGGTATGTTTTATGACCGCCCCACCGGTCACCAGGGGGTATGTTTTATGACCGCCCCACCGGTCACCAGGGGGTATGTTTTATGTTCGCCCCACCGGTCACCAGGGGGTATGTTTTATGTTCGCCCCACCTGTCACCAGGGGGTATGTTTTATGACCGCCCCTCCGGTCACCAGGGGGTATGTTTTATGACCGCCCCATCGGTCACCAGGGGGTTTGTTTTATGACCGCCCCACCGGTCACCAGGGGGTTTGTTTTATGACCGCCCCACCGGTCACCAGGGGGTATGTTTTATGACCGCCCCACCGGTCACCAGGGGGTATGTTTTATGACCGCCCCACCGGTCACCAGGGGGTATGTTTTATGACCGCCCCACCGGTCACCAGGGGGTATGTTTTATGACCGCCCCACCGGTCACCAGGGGGTATATTTTATGACCGCCCCACCGGTCACCAGGGGGTATGTTTTATGACCGCCCCACCGGTCACCAGGGGGTTTGTTTTATGACCGCCCCACCGGTCACCAGGGGGTATGTTTTATGACCGCCCCACCGGTCACCAGGGGGTATGTTTTATGACCGCCCCACCGGTCACCAGGGGGTATGTTTTATGACCGCCCCACCGGTCACCAGGGAGTGTTTTATGACCGCCCCACCGGTCACCAGGGGGTATGTTTTAGGACCGCCCCACTGGTCACCAGGGGGTATGTTTTATGACCGCCCCACCGGTCACCAGGGGGTATGTTTTATGACCGCCCCACCGGTCACCAGGGGGTATGTTTTATGACCGCCCCACCGGTCACCAGGGGGTATGTTTTATGACCGCCCCACCGGTCACCAGGGGGTATGTTTTATGACCGCCCCACCGGTCTCCAGGGAGTATGTTTTATGACCGCCCCACCGGTCACCAGGGGGTATGTTTTATGACCGCCCTACCGGTCACCAGGGGGTATGTTTTATGACCGCCCCACCGGTCTCCAGGGGGTATGTTTTATGACCGCCCCACCGGTCACCAAGGGGTATGTTTTATGACCGCGTCACCGGTCACCAGGGGGTATGTTTTATGACCGCCCCACCGGTCACCAGGGAGTATGTTTTATGACCGCCCCACCGGTCACCAGGGGGTATGTTTTATGACCGCCCCACCGGTCACCAGGGGGTATGTTTTATGACCGCTCCACCGGTCACCAGGGGGTATGTTTTATGACCGCCCCACCGGTCACCAGGGGGTATGTTTTATGACCTCCCCACCGGTCACCAGGGGGTATGTTTTATGACCGCCCCACCGGTCACCAGGGGGTATGTTTTATGACCGCCCCACCGGTCTCCAGGGGATATGTTTTATGACCGCCCCACCGGTCTCCAGGGGGTATGTTTTATGACCGCCCCACCGGTCACCAGGGGGTATGTTTTATGACCGCCCCACCGGTCACCAGGGGGTATGTTGTATGACCGCCCTACCGGTCACCAGGGGGTATGTTTTATGACCTCCCCACCGGTCACCAGGGGGTATGTTTTATGACCGCCCCACCGGTCACCAGGGGGTATGTTTTATGACCGCCCCACCGATCACCAGGGGGTATGTTTTATGACCGCCCCACCGGTCACCAGGGGGTATGTTTTATGACCGCCCCACCGGTCACCAGGGGGTATGTTTTATGACCGCCCCACCGGTCACCAGGGAGTATGTTTTATGACCGCCCCACCGGTCACCAGGGGGTATGTTTTATGACCGCCCCACCGGTCACCAGGGGGTATGTTTTAAGACCGCGCCACCGGTCACCAGGGGGTATGTTTTATGACCGCCCCACCGGTCACCAGGGGGTATGTTTTATGACTGCCCCTCCGGTCACCACTGTGTATGTTTTATGACTGCCCCACCGGTCACCAGGGGGTATGTTTTATGACCGGCTCACCGGTTTCCAGGGGGTATGTTTTATGACCGCCCCACCGGTCACCAGGGGGTATGTTATGACCGCCCCACCGGTCACCAGGGGGTATGTTTTATGACCGCCCCACCCGTCACCCACCGGTCACCAGGGGGTATGTTTTATGACCGCCCCACCGGTTATTACGGGGTATGTTTTATGACCGCCCCACCGGTCACCAGGGGGTATGTTTTATGACCGCCCCACCGGTCACCAGGGGGTATGTTTTATGACCGCCCCACCGGTCACCAGGGGGTATGTTGTATGACCGCCCTACCGGTCACCAGGGGGTATGTTTTATGACCTCCCCACCGGTCACCAGGGGGTATGTTTTATGACCGCCCCACCGGTCACCAGGGGGTATGTTTTATGACCGCCCCACCGATCACCAGGGGGTATGTTTTATGACCGCCCCACCGGTCACCAGGGGGTATGTTTTATGACCGCCCCACCGGTCACCAGGGGGTATGTTTTATGACCACCCCACCGGTCACCAGGGAGTATGTTTTATGACCGCCCCACCGGTCACCAGGGGGTATGTTTTATGACCGCCCCACCGGTCACCAGGGGGTATGTTTTAAGACCGCGCCACCGGTCACCAGGGGGTATGTTTTATGACCGCCCCACCGGTCACCAGGGGGTATGTTTTATGACTGCCCCTCCGGTCACCACTGTGTATGTTTTATGACTGCCCCACCGGTCACCAGGGGGTATGTTTTATGACCGGCTCACCGGTTTCCAGGGGGTATGTTTTATGACCGCCCCACCGGTCACCAGGGGGTATGTTATGACCGCCCCACCGGTCACCAGGGGGTATGTTTTATGACCGCCCCACCCGTCACCCACCGGTCACCAGGGGGTATGTTTTATGACCGCCCCACCGGTCATTACGGGGTATGTTTTATGACCGCCCCACCGGTCACCAGGGGGTATGTTTTATGACCGCCCCACCGGTCACCAGGGGGTATGTTTTATGACCGCCCCACCGGTCACCAGGGGGTATGTTTTATGACCGCCCTACCGGTCACCAGGGGGTATGTTTTATGACCGCCCCACCGGTCACCAGGGAGTATGTTTTATGACCGCCCCACCGGTCACCAAGGGGTATGTTTTATGACCGCCCCACCGGTCACCAGGGGGTATGTTTTATGACCGCCCCACCGATCACCAGGGGGTATGTTTTATGACCGCCCCACCGGTCACCAGGGGGTATGTTTTATGACCGCCCCACCGGTCACCAGGGAGTATGTTTTATGACCGCCCCACCAGTCACCAGGGGGTATGTTTTAAGACCGCGCCACCGGTCACCAGGGGGTATGTTTTATGACCTCCCCACCGGTCACCAGGGGGTATGTTTTATGACCTCCCCACCGGTCACCAGGGGGTATGTTTTATGACTGCCCCTCCGGTCACCACTGGGTATGTTTTATGACTGCCCCACTGGTCACCAGGGGGTATGTTTTATGACCGGCTCACCGGTCTCCAGAGGGTATGTTTTATGACCGCCCCACCGGTCACCAGGGGGTATGTTATGACCGCCCAACCGGTCACCAGGGGGTATGTTATGACCGCCCCACCGGTCACCAGGGGGTATGTTTTATGACCTCCCCACCTGTCACCCACCGGTCACCAGGGGGTATGTTTTATGACCGCCCCACCGGTCATTACGGGGTATGTTTTATGACCGCCCCACAGGTCACCAGGGGGTATGTTTTATGACCGCCCCACCGGTCACCAGGGGGTATGTTTTATGACCGCCCCACCGGTCACCAGGGGGTATGTTTTATGACCGCCCCACCGGTCTCCAGGAGGTATGTTTTATGACCGCCCCACCGGTCACCAAGGGGTATGTTTTATGACCGCCCCACCGGTCACCAGGGGGTATGTTTTATGACCGCCCCACCGGTCACCAGGGAGTATGTTTTATGACCGCCCCACCGGTCATTACGGGGTATGTTTTATGACCGCCCCACAGGTCACCAGGGGGTATGTTTTATGACCGCCCCACCGGTCACCAGGGGGTATGTTTTATGACCGCCCCACCGGTCACCAGGGGGTATGTTTTATGACCGCCCCACCGGTCTCCAGGAGGTATGTTTTATGACCGCCCCACCGGTCACCAAGGGGTATGTTTTATGACCGCCCCACCGGTCACCAGGGGGTATGTTTTATGACCGCCCCACCGGTCACCAGGGAGTATGTTTTATGACCGCCCCACCGGTCACCAGGGGGTATGTTTTAGGACCGCCCCACCGGTCACCAGGGGGTATGTTTTAGGACCGCCCCACCGGTCACCAGGGGGTATGTTTTATGACAGCCCCACCGGTCACCAGGGGGTATGTTTTATGACCGCCCCACCGGTCACCAGGGGGTATGTTTTATGACCGCCCCACCGGTCACCAGGGGGTATGTTTTATGACCGCCCCACCGGTCACCAGGGGGTATGTTTTATGACCGCCCCACCGGTCACCAGGGGGTATGTTTTATGACCGCCCCACCGGTCACCAGGGGGTATGTTTTATGACCGGCTCACCGGTCACCACGGGGTATGTTTTATGACCGCCCCACCGGTCACCAGGGGGTATATTTTATGACCGCCCCTCCGGTCACCACTGGGTATGTTTTATGACTGCCCCACCGGTCACCAGGGGGTATGTTATGACCGCCCCACCGGTCACCAGGGGGTATGTTTTGTGACCGCCCCACCGGTCACCAGGGGGTATGTTTTATGACCGCCCCACCGGTCATTACGGGGTATGTTTTATGACCGCCCCACCGGTCACCAGGGGGTATGTTTTATGACCGCCCCACCGGTCACCAGGGCGTATGTTTTATGACCGCCCCACCGGTCACCAGGGCGTATGTTTTATGACCGCCCCACCGGTCACCAGGGGGTATGCTTTATGACCGCCCCACCCGTCACCCACCGGTCACCAGGGGGTATGTTTTATGACCGCCCCACCGGTCATTACGGGGTATGTTTTATGACCGCCCCACCGGTCACCAGGGGGTATGTTTTATGACCGCCCCACCGGTCACCAGGGGGTATGTTTTATGACCGCCCCACCGGTCACCAGGGGGTATGTTTTATGACCGCCCCACCGGTCACCAGGGGGTATGTTTTATGACCGCCCCACCGGTCACCAGGGGGTATGTTTTATGACCGCCCCACCGGTCACCAGGGGGTATGTTTTATGACCGCCCCACCGGTCACCAAGGGGTATGTTTTATGACCGCCCCACCGGTCACCAGGGGGTATGTTTTATGACCGCCCCACCGGTCACCAGGGGGTATGTTTTATGACAGCCCCACCGGTCACCAGGGAGTATGTTTTATGACCGCCCCACCGGTCACCAGGGGGTATGTTTTATGACCGCCCCACCGGTCACCAGGGGGTATGTTTTAAGACCGCGCCACCGGTCACCAGGGGGTATGTTTTATGACCTCCCCACCGGTCACCAGGGGGTATGTTTTATGACCGCCCCTCCGGTCACCCACCGGTCACCAGGGGGTATGTTTTATGACCGCCCCACCGGTCATTACGGGGTATGTTTTATGACCGCCCCACCGGTCACCAGGGGGTATGTTTTATGACCACCCCACCGGTCACCAGGGCGTATGTTTTATGACCGCCCCACCGGTCTCCAGGGGGTATGTTTTATGACCGCCCCACCGGTCACCAAGGGGTATGTTTTATGACCGCCCCACCGGTCACCAGGGGGTATGTTTTAGGACCGCCCCACCGGTCACCAGGGGGTATGTTTTAGGACCGCCCCACCGGTCACCAGGGGGTATGTTTTATGACCGCCCCACCGGTCACCAGGGGGTATGTTTTATGACGGCCCCACCGGTCACCAGGGGGTATGTTTTATGACGGCCCCTCCGGTCACCAGGGGGTATGTTTTATGACCTCCCCACCTGTCACCAGGGGGTATGTTATGACAGCCCCACCGGTCACCAGGGGGTATGTTTTATGACCGCCCCACCGGTCACCAGGGGGTATGTTTTATGACCGCCCCACCGGTCACCAGGGGGTATGTTTTATGACCGCCCCACCGGTCACCAGGGGGTATGTTTTATGACCGCCCCACCGGTCACCAGGGGGTATGTTTTATGACCGCCCCTCCGGTCACCAGTGGGTATGTTTTATGACCGCCCCACCGGTCACCAGGGGGTATGTTTTATGACCGCCCCACTGGTCACCAGGGGGTATGTTTTATGACCGCCCCACTGGTCACCAGGGTGTATGTTTTATGACCGCCCCTCCGGTCACCAGCGGGTATGTTTTATGACCGCCCCACCGGTCACCAGGGGGTATGTTTTATGACCGCCCCACCGGTCACCCACCGGTCACCAGGGGGTATGTTTTATGACCGCCCCACCTGTCATTATGGGGTATGTTTTATGACCGCCCCACCGGTCACCAGGGGGTATGTTTTATGACCGCCCCACCGGTCACCAGGGGGTATGTTTTATGACCGCCCCACCGGTCACCAGGGGGTATGTGTTATGACCGCCACACCGGTCACCAGGGGGTATGTTTTATGACCGCCCCACCGGTCACCAGGGGGTATGTTTTATGACCGCCCCACCGGTCTCCAGGGGGTATGTTTTATGACGTCCAGACCGGTCACCAGGGGGTATGTTTTATGACCGCCCCACCGGTCTCCAGGTGGTATGTTTTATGACCGCCCCTCCGGTCACCAGGGGTTATGTTTTATGACCGCCCCTCCGGTCACCAGGGGGTATGTTTTATGACCGCCCCACTGGTCACCAGGGGTTATGTTTTATGACCGCCCCCCTGTCTGATTTTAAAGGTATAAAAATTTAAGACGCTGAAGTAACATTTAAACAATTTACCCCTTTAATAACCATATTTTAGTTACCATATCTCCTCCCAAAAAATGAATTTAAAAAACAAAATCTTCTGTGCTCCCTAAACTGGTGTCCGTAAAAACATGAGCTTCACTCACACAAACTAAATCCTCATTTTGTTTTACCAATAGGAAAATATTTGGCCACAGAAAATAATGGGAAATGAGTTATTTTCTTTGTTGCAAAATGAAATAAAATAAAATGTTTTCACCACTAAGATAAAAACAAACTGTACAACTATATATTTATCATATGTCTGAAACGTGGAGAGAAAAATTCTGTGTTGGGATGAAATAATGAGATAAAAGCAATTCCACTATTCTCTTTTCAGGATTTGTTTTTAGATTATAATATAATTCTCCAGGTCATTGAGATAACGGCAATACCAAACCCAAGGTGTTTTATCTCCCACGGTGGTTAAACAACTATGTAACACTAAAGAAATAGGTTTGTGTCACCATATTCTGAGACCGTTACATTTTCTTTTCTGTTGATGGACCTTTGTGAGGGCTTGATTTTGCGGACCTTTTTCTGATACAATTTTGGGGTACATTAAAAGGTTTGTCCAGGTTTGGGGAGCCATCTGCAGTCAGACTTGTGGCTCCTTAAAGTGCACAGTGTGCGAGCGGTCAGAATTTCTCTGGTACTGGCGCCGCAAGATTGCAATTTGCATGCACGCGATCACGTGCCGACTGGATGTGTTCGGCCTCTCTCCATACAAGTGAATTGACCCGTTTTTGATACCTTTTTGGTTGCATTAAATGTCATTTCTTTTTATTGCGTTTTTTTTGTGAAGAAGAGCATTTAATTTTTTGTTTTGGGGGGAATTTTAACATAACGATTGAAGTATAATTTAAACGTTCATATTTTTAAAAAACTTTTCAATTTGTACTCTATTTTTAAGTTAACTTAGTGGACGGACTTCTGTGATCATTTAACCCCTTATACTATATTTTGTAATTATATATTATTGCAGTATATAACAGTAGTTTAATTGACATTCTCTTGTGAAGCCAAGCTTTATAGGAGTACTAAGATGGCAGTGATTGAATCCTTCTTTAAGGCCCCTGAATGCCATGGTAAATCTTCAGCAATCGCTTCTATGGGGCGATGGGAAAAGGTACATAAGTGAAGTAGCTACCAGGACACTTAAATGCCCCTGTCAGTGACTGACCATGGTATTGACTGAACGGCAGCATTTAAGGCTCCCTCCGATCCCTGCTGTTACAGGCAAATGTGTAACAGACCCATTGGCCAGATATGGGGCATGCAATTTTTATATGTCCCCCAGTACATTCCTGCCCATATAGTATGATGCCCCACAGTGGCGTACTGCCAATGGTGGCAAGCCGCACGACTGCTATGTGGCCTGTGAGCCGCACCGGGTCCTCCCTCCGGCCAGCCAGCGCCGCCTCCCCGCATTCAACTGTATCGGTAGATGACAATACAGTTGAAAGCAATGATGGAGGAAGCGTTATGTGACCCTCCCTCTCCCATCATCCCCCCCTCTGCATCTGACACAGCGGGCACGATGACGACACTTCATTGCACTCCATGCTGTGTCAGATAGTGTAGCTGCTGAGGTGAGTAGATGCGCTGCAGAGACTGAAGCAGTGGGGGAACAAGGAGCGGTGAGTATTATATTTCTTTTCTTAAAAAAAACAGTGAGTACGTGATGCCCATAATACTGGGAAACTGTGGGCTGCGGTTTACCCTATGGAGGGGGGTTGCGTTTTACCCTATGGAGGGGGGTTGCGTTTTACCCTATGAGGGGGGGTTGCGTTTTACCCTATGGGGGGGAGGGGGTTGCTTTTTACCCTATGGGGGGGAGGGGGTTGCGTTTTTCCCTATGGTGGGGAGGGGGTTGCGTTTTGCCCTATGGGGGGTTGCATATTACTGTGTGGAGGACCGTGGGGAGTGTATTATGCTGTGAGGAGGATCATAGTGAGTATTTTATTGTATGGAGGATTATGGTGGCGTGTTATACTATGTGGGGCCATTATAATATTTGAAGGGTTATGTGGGGGGCCATTATACAGTATGCAAACAATTATACGGTGTTAAGATTTGTGTGGGTTCCATCATGCATGAATTGAAGTGAAGATCCAGCTCCAGTAAAAAACAAAGGGATTGTTGTGACACCATATAACCATATAGGTGTAGTTGGGGGTTTGGAAGGTGCAGAAAATGTGTAACATCGAACGCGTTTCGAACACTCTGCATGTTCTTAGACTCCTATTTTGTGCACCTTCCAAACCCCCAACTACACCTAAATGGTGTGTCACAACAATGTCATTGTTTCAATCGTTCTTATAAAGACTTCTTTTGTACTGGATTTGGATCTTCACTTCAATTCGTTCACCTTGCTTCTACATCTGCCAGAGACTGGATCCTGTGCTTCATTATATGGAACCCGCTGGGAATCCTTCAAGGGTGAGCTGAATATTACTCTTTGACCTATGTGGGGTCCATCATGCTGTGTGGGGTTCATTATACTGTTTGGAGGGCTAGTGCAGACTATTATACAGTGTGGGGCCATTATACTGTATGTAGGCCCATTACACTGCATAGGGCTGTGTGGGGGGGGGGCACAGTTGGGGGATCACACTGTGTTGGGGTCACATTACTTTGCCTTGGGAGTTGAGGGGGGGCGCACAGTTTGATGACCCTACTGTACATGTGGAGGCTAAGGTAGAGGAATTCACCATGGGGGTATCATACTGTGTTTGGGGGGCACTTTTGTTGGCATCATACTTTATGGTGGCAATGAGAGGGGAATCTAGGACTTCAGCAGGAGGAAAATTACTATGTAAAGGCTGGAAAGTTGTGAGATATGCTCTTCTGTGACCCCGACAAATATATATATATATTTTTTTAAATTTCTTTTGAAGGGGGAGGCTCCAACTCGAACTTCTGCTATGGGGCCCGATGATTTCTATGTAAACCCCTGCCCCGCGGCATCGATATACGCGCATAGCACTGCTACAGCAATGCACAGAATTAACAAAATGAAGGTGAGTGGCCCCCTAACCTATCAGCCCCCTGTGCAGCTGCACTGGTTGCACCAATGATATCCACTTAGTCTAGTAAAATCTGTCATCCCTTATCAAAGCTGAGCAACAAAAAACTCTCCTAGTTACCAATAGCAATCAGAGATTAAAAAGGGTATTCCCATCTCCAAGATCCTATCCCAATATGTAGTAGGTGTAATAATAATAATATTAGCAAATACCTCCAATTAGAAATGTAGAATAGTTTTTCTGATTCACTATGTCTCTTTCCTCATGTGCAGGCATTGCAGGACCTTAGTTATCCATGGTTAAGACCACTAGCAACTAGATAACTATCGCTATAAGTGGTTGTAAGCTTGGATAGCTAAGGTCCTGCAATGCCTGCACATGAGGGAAGAGACATAGCTAATCAGAAAAACTATTCTACATTTCTAATTGGAGGTATTTGCTAATATTATTATTATTACACCTACTACATATTGGGATAGGATCTTGGAGATGGGAATACTCCTTTAATAAAAGCTGAGCTCTGACTGGTTGCTATGGGTAACGAGAATAGTTGTAATGCTGCTACATAATCTACATAATTTCTCACCTTTCTCATCATTCAGGTGGATGTGACTGGGTCCTGGGTCTCCTCCTCCGCTTCCATCCTGTCAGTCTTGTCATGGCTCAGTGAAGCCTAAGAAGCGGGTTATTCTGTTCTTCTTGGCTTCTCCTGTCCCTATTCTCCAATTGATTCTTCTTGCCTTCCTTGTGGTTTGTGAGCTCCCGTGTGTCTCCTCTCACCTGCAGTGAGCGAGTGCAAAGCACCTGAGCTGCGCTCCTGTGTATGTAGGCGCCTGCAATTGTGATGTCATCGCTATGTCATAGATTCCACATTCCGGCACCTGCCATTGTGATGTCATCGCTATGTCATAGATTCCACATTCCGGCACCTGCCATTGTGATGTCATCGCTATGTCATAGATTCCACATTCCGGCACCTGCCATTGTGATGTCATCGCTGTCATAGATTCCACATTCCGGCACCTGCCATTGTGATGTCATCGCTATGTCATAGATTCCACATTCTGGCACCTGCCATTGTGATGTCATCGCTATGTCGCCATGCTTCCACATGCTGGTATGTGCCTCTGTGATATCACAGCTTTGGCCAATATGGCTGTAGTCCTGGGGCAGCATAAGTCACATGACTGGTACAAGTCGTATGGTCCAGGACATTGCAGTCCAATTGAAGAAATCATAGCTTGATTACAATCCGGTTTTCCACACAATTTACCTCACACGTATTATTTACACCAGTGCATTATTAATGGCCGTACAGAACTAGGCCTCAAAAAGGCTGGGTTTATTGAGGTCCTGACAAGGATTTATTACTGGGTTTGATATGGAGGTTGGATGTGGAACTAGGAATGTGATAGGCTGGTGGTGGAGTTAAAGTGAGATTTATATAATAGGAGGGCAGCCATCTTTGACGTGACATTCAGCGCTGGCTTCACTTTCCTCTCCTACAGACATCATTGACATCTGGAGGAGGTGGGAGAGCAGCTGCAGCGGTCAATTCCTTCAAAGTACGAGAGAGTGAAGACACCTCTGATTGGCCGCAGGGATCGCGGGCCCCGGGAGAGCCAGTGCTGACACTGCTGGAATAATGGCACAGAGTAGAATAGTTATTATTTTACTGAGGAGAAACAGTGATTGAGATGTTGTCTGAATAGTGGAAAAGCCTTTTAAGTTTAGGGGTGGCGCGTTCTCATGAAGCCTCAGCGCCACCTGATGGTGTTTATGTTTTCTACAATAGGGGGCTAGTTGATGGTGTGACTTCATTGCCACCTGCTGGTCATTCGGTGCAATGCGGCGTTTACTTTATTATTATTATTTTTCATTATTGCAGGCTTCATCAGAGGTCGTTAATCCAGAAGATACTTTGCATCAGGTCCTCAGAGTGCCCGGAGTCAGTTAGGATGGACCATTAGTGGGTTGTGGTGATGACCTCCGGTGAGACATGCCAGTTACACACTTTCACACCTCACGTACGGTAACCTGGGTACATCTTTTAGGCCACCGGGTGTTGCAGTTGGGACCACAGTGTGAGGGGCCTGTAGCAGCATGGTGGTCTGTTAGGGTTGATGATGCAGAAGTATGTGTTGGGACTTGGCCAGTGGCAGCAGAGACTGTTACCAAAAATAGGCTTGTCTGTCTGCAACAAACTCTGACTTGGGAGCATGTGTGTGTGCTTTCACGGACCATTAGGGCCTCATTTAAAAAATGGAGGTTAAAAATATTTGGAAAAGGAAAACTGCAGCTATATCTACTTTACTGCCACTTGAGTGTTTCATCACTGAAATGTGGGAGCAGGGAAAAAGCATAGGGAGGTGGAGGGTGAGCAATGTAGGAGGCACTTTTGGAAATTGGCTGCAGGCATTTATTATTCTCGGCAGTGTGATAGGTGAGGAGAATCCTGAGCACTGTTCAGATCTGTTCTGTAGTGATGAGCGAACGTGCTCCGATAAGGCGTTATCCGAATATTCTCGGGTGCTAAGAGTATCTTCGGCGTGCTTGAAAAATATGTTTGCGTCACCGCGGCTGCATGTCTCACGGCTGTTAGACCGCCGCAATACATGCAGGGCTTGCCAGTTTGTGTGCAGCTGCGGCGACGTGAACATACTTTTCGAGCACGCCAAAGATAATCTGTTAGCACCCGAGCGTGCTCAGATAACACCTTATCCAAGCACGTCTGCGCAACACTACTGTTCTGTTATCTTGAGGCCAATTGGGAGGCTTATATTGTGTATAATAATGATACTGCCCACTGGATGCCATACCATAATGATACTGGCCACTGGATGCCATACCATAATGATACTGGCCACTGGATGCCATACCATAATGATACTGGCCACTGGATGCCATATCATAATGATACTGACCACTGGATGCCATACCGTAATGATACTGGCCACTGGATGCCATACCGTAATGATACTGGCCACTGGATGCCATACCGTAATGATACTGGCCACTGGATGCCATACCGTAATGATACTGGCCACTGGATGCCATATCATAATGATACTGGCCACTGGATGCCATACCGTAATGATACTGGCCACTGGATGCCATACCGTAATGATACTGGCCACTGGATGCCATACCGTAATGATACTGGCCACTGGATGCCATACCGTAATGATACTGGCCACTGGATGCCATACCGTAATGATACTGGCCACTGGATGCCATACCATAATGATACTGGCCACTGGATGCCATACCATAGTGATACTGGCCACTGGATGCCATACCATAATGATACTGGCCACTGGATGCCATACCATAATGATACTGGCCACTGGATGAGCTTGATAGCAGAAGTCGGTGCAGACTTCTGGACAAACCAGGTCTTCATAGGTAATTGAATAAAATGGAGGTTTATTTAGAATAAAGTTACAATTAAAGGTATAGATAAGGGTAAGATATAAAAAACCTTATCCAGAAACCTCTATGAATGAGAAGTGGGTCTGCCTTCTTGCAAAAGGGTGCAGTATTTAAATCTAAATTTCTCTCCTGCATGGAGTTTCCACGCACGCCCAGACAATATAATGAAATGACATGGAAATCTGTATTCCAAGCAAAACATCCATATTCACAGGTGATTAGAATGAGAGAAAAATGTATTTTGAATAATAGTTACAGTTCAGAGAAGGAGATGAGACATAAATTGCTTATACTGGACCCCTATGAATGAGAGAGGGACCTACTCTGTTACAGAAGAGTGCAGTATCTAAACCAAAGTTCTGGCTCACAGTAACAAAGTTTCCATGCATGTTCAGATTAACCATTACAATTCTTAGTTCTCCAGGATAAGTCTGTTGCAGGAGACCTCCAGACGCCTGGTTTCTGTGAGTACATTTAATCTATGGAATAACAGGTTACAGAACTTTCTAACAATATCTGCAGGCTCAGCCTTGATTTCCTTTACAGAAACAAAACATGATTTAATAAAGCTAGACTATATCAGACGTATCACAAGTAATATAACATATTGGAAAATTATGGATTATAATTACTGTATTGATTATTTTCTTTATTAGAAATATTTAAAGTAAAATATAATTAGTACTTAAGCATAAATCTGACAAGGAGGCTTCCAGGCGTTTTGTTTCTGGAAGAATATCTGATCTATAGTGCAATGTCTTACAGAACCTTCTGACCATATCTGCAAGCTTAGCACAGAGGCAGATCTGTATTCCGGCACCCGGAGCAAGAATTCAGTTTGGCGCCCCCCACACACACCGCTCATGCAGTTTGAATAGTAGTCATGTGACCGCTCATATACGATTTTCTTTTTGACAGTCACGTGACTAGCTGCTCTTCCTAATTCTCTCAATTTCAGTGAAAAACTACAGCCCCTATTTCATGAAGAGAAGCAGGATTAAAGGCTAGTTGTCACATAACCGTAAGCATGAAAATCACATACGAGTGGTCATGTGGTGTCTGCTGGACCCAGCTAGCAGAGCTGAATCTTGACATTGAGTATATTACACGCTGTTAGGGTTGGGCATGCTACAGTACTTAATTTTATAATTAAAAGGGTTGTCCAGGTTTGTGATTAAAGTCGGCAGTAACTCTAGGTGACTGCAGACTTCTGAATACTCGCAGCGCATGCACTGCACACTTTCACCTTTCCTCCAGCACAGGAGAATCCTGAAAGGTCATGTGAGTGCAAGTATGAGATTTTCATACTTCTGGCCACATTCCAACTAAATGTGACCAGCCTCACTCAAGTCATTTGTATAGAATGAGGCCACGCATGTCTAGTCGGCATGTGACCATGTGTATGCAAATCGCATAATTGTGGTTTCAAGATTTCCTGCTCTCACCACTAGCGCCAGAGAATCCTGACCGCATGCAGTGCACATGCGCATGGTGAGAATTCAGAGGTCTGCTGTCAGTGATTGCAGACTTTCATCACAAATTTGAACAACCCTTTTAATTTTCCTAAAACAAATAAAAACAGAGTAACTCTTGTCAGACAGCACAACACTTTATTAACATGGCCATGTATCATGTAATTTTACAAGTTATGGACTGTTCTATGTGTACAGGATCAGAACCAATAACTGCACAAAAATACATCAACATAACTACCAGCAGTATGCAGAAATACAGCATCACAACCCTCATCAGTACAGTACAACTCCAGAACCACCTTCAGTACATGTACTGTCTCCTCCTTGGTGTGTCCTCACACTGTCTCTTCATGTTACCCCTTTCCCCACATTACCCAGTCTCTATTATGTGCCCGCACAAACTTTGCTCCTCCTATACTGTCTCCTGACACATCCCCCCCCCCACCATTCCTTATACTATTTCTGCACACATTCCCCCCTCCCCCGTTCCTCATTATTTCCACACACCCATTCACCCTTGTTCCTCACACATTCCCTCCCTGCAGTGTTTCCACACCCATTCCTCACCCCCGCTCACTATGCTGTTTCCTCACACATTCTCCCCTCGCTCTCCATTCTGTATCCCAATGCATCCCCCTCCCTATCCTGTTCCCACACTCATCCCCCCCCCCTCCTCTCCATACTGTTTCTTCACATATTCTCTCCATACTGTCTCCTCAAACTTCACCCAGCATTACAATAATTCTTTGGTTCCTTCAGCTTAATTGGAGCGCTTGCCACACCAACAGACATTCTTCACGCCTATGTGTCGCTGAAGAGTGTCATCAGTAGTATAATCAGATGACCTGATGACGCTGCTAACGTCGCCCTGACCCAGAAGTGCGGTAAGTCAGTGCTTGAATTGTTCTTGTGCATGAAAGACGTGAGTAAAGTTGATTGCTGGGAGCCGTTGTTGCACCTTCTCTGAGCCGGCCATCAAACTAATAGCTGAATCCCACTATGGGGGCGGCAGAGACACGTCTGACCGTGACTTTAGGTGGTCCGATGGCGCCCCCTGGCCGGCTGCACTGAAGTTTAATGCCACACCTGCACCCCCTTAGATACGCCCCTGATTAGAATTGGTTTCTTTTAGCTGAAGCAAAACATCACTTTATAAAGCTGATATATAATCCATCATTTGCCAATATGTTATATTACTTGTTATAATAGCTATACGGATTGTTTTCATCAGTTCCCACCTTTGTTTTGCACGTAAACAACTCTATGAATCACAAATTTAAAAGCAATAGCTACTTTTTCAAGCTTAAAAGTACACTGTTTCTATTTCGAATCTTCATGTGTATTTGCAATGTCTGGAATTATAATAGCACAAATTGCAACAATAGGTTTTGAGGAATGAAACAAAGAACTCAATCAACTGAGCTCCTAGGGAACCTATTTTGGATGCCATCACTTGGAGCTCTCTTACATTCTTGAGATGCTCAATCACAACTTCAGAGCTATCAAAGATACAACATTAATCCTCCACGAATGAACACACAACCGTGAGCTGCCAGTAAGAAATCTGCTACTCTACATGTCTGTTCTAATTCTAAAGAGATTTCTGCCAGAGCATCAGAAGTCTCATTGATAACCTGGTCCATAATATTACTATACAGATTTAGCTTTTTCATAATGAGGATACCCCAACCTATCAAAATTGGGGCCATTGAATAGAATCATAGATTCGTAGCTGTAAGTGACCTCCAGGGTCAACGTGTTCAACCACCTGCTCAATGCAAGATTCAATAAACCATCTCCGGACAGATGTCTGTCCAGCCTCTGTTTGAAGACTTCTATTGAAGGAGAACTCGCCACCTCTCGTGGCAGCCTGTTCCACTCATTGATCACCCTCACTGTTAAAATGTTTTTTCTAATATCTAATCTGTATCTGCTCCCTTTTCAGTTTTATTCCATTGCTTCTCGTGTTTCCATGTGCAAATTAGAATAAAGATGATCCCTCTACACTGTCCCATCCCTTCAGATATTTGTAGACAGCTATTAAGTCTCCTCTTGGCCTTCTTTTTGCAAGCTAAACATTCTCAGATCCTTTAACTGTTCCTCATTGGACATAGTTTGCAGTCCGTTCAATATCCTAGTGGATCTTCTCTGAACTTGTTCCAGTTTTTCGATGTCTTTTTCAAATGTAGTGCCCAGAAGTGGACACAGTATTTCAGATGAGGTCTGACCAAGGAGGAGTAGAGGGGGATAATTACTTCCCTTTATCTAGATTCTGTGCTTCTCTTAATACATCCCAGAACTGTTTGCCTTTATTTCTGCTGCATCACACTGTTGACTTATGTGCAGTCTGTGATCTATTATTATACCCAAGTCTTTTTCACATGTGCTGTTGCTTGGTTCTATTCTTCCCATTCTGTAGATGTTCTTTACGCTTTTTTATTGCCCAATGAATGTAATTTTAAAAGTGGTAAAAATATCCCTTCTGATAATGATAGCCATATGACATTACCACAATGAATTTTAAACAAAACAATTCAGATGCAGCTGAAGTTCAGACTTTCAGCTTTCATTTGAGGGTATCCACATTAAAATTGGATGAAGGGTTTAAGAGTTTCAGCTCCTTAACATGTGCCACCCTGTTTTTAAAGGGACCAAAAGTAATTGGACAGATTAAATAATTGTACATAAAATGTTCATTTCTAGTACTTGGTTGAAAACCCTTTGTTGGCAATGACTGCCTGAAGTCTTGAACTCATGGACATCACCAGACGCTGTGTTTCCTCCTTTTTGAGGCTCTGCCAGGCCTTCACTGCGGTGGTTTTCAGTTGCTGTTTGTTTGTGGGCCTTTCTGTCTGAAGTTTAGTCTTTAACAAGTGAAATGTATGCTCAATTGGGTTGAGATCAGATGACTGACTTGGCCATTCAAGAATATTCCACTTCTTTGCTTTAATAAACTCCTGGGTTGCTTTGGCTTTATGTTTTGGGTCATTGTCCATCTGTAGTATGAAACGACGACCAATCAGTTTGGCTGCATTTGGCTGGATCTGAGCACACAGTATGGCTCTGAATACATCAGAATTCATTCGGCTGCTTCTGTCCTGTGTCACATCATCAATAAACACTAGTGACCCAGTGTCACTGGCAGCCATGCATGCCCAAGCCATCACACTGCCTCCGCCGTGTTTTACAGATGATGTGGTATGCTTTGGATCATGAGCTGTACCATGCCTTCGCCATACTTTTCTCTTTCCATCATTCTGGTAGAGGTTGATCTTGGTTTCATCTGTCCAAAGAATGTTCTTCCAGAACGGTGCTGGCTTTTTTAGATGTTTTTTAGCAAAGTCCAGTCTAGCCTTTTTATTCTTGATGCTTATGAGTGGCTTGCACCATGCAGTGAACCCTTTGTATTTACTTTCATGCAGTCTTCTCTTTATGGTAGATTTGGATATTGATACGCCTACCTCCTGGAGAGTGTTGTTCACTTGGTTGGCTGTTGTGAAGGGGTTTCTCTTCACCATGGCGATTATTCTGCGATCATCCACCACTGTTGTCTTCCATGGGCGCCCAGGCCTTTTTGCATTGATGAGTTCACCAGTGCTTTCTTTCTTTCTCAGGATGTACCAAACTGTAGATTTTGCCACTCCTAATATTGTAGCAATTTCTCGGATGGGTTTTTTCTGTTTTTGCAGCTTAAGGATGGCTTGTTTCACCTGCATGGAGAGCTCCTTTGACCGCATGTTTACTTCACAGCAAAACCTTCCAAATGCAAGCACCACACCTCAAAACAACTCCAGGCCTTTTATCTGCTTAATTAAGAATGACATAACGAAGGGATTGCCCACACCTGTCCATGAAATAGCCTTGGAGTCAATTGTCCAATTGCTTTTGGTCCCTTTAAAAACAGGGTGGCACATGTTAAGGAGCTGAAACTCCTAAACCCTTCATCCAATTTTAATGTGGATACCTTCAAATGAAAGCTGAAAGTCTGAACTTCAACTGCATCTGAATTGTTTTGTTTAAAATTCATTGTGGTAATGTCTAGAACCAAAATTAGAAAAATGTTGTCTCTGTCCAAATATATATGGACCTAACTGTAGGTCAATTTTTTTGTGTTTATTTGTGAAAATATTGGAATTTTGGCAAGAATTTGGATGTAAATACTTTTATGCCCAAAAATGACAAAAGTATTCTCGGAGGGATACCTTTATTGGCTAACCAGAAAAAATATATACCGTATTTTTCGGACCATAAGACGCACTTTTTTCCTCCAAAATTTTGGAGGAAAATGGGGGATGCGTCGTATAGTCCGAATGTTGGGGGGGGGAGGTGTATATTTATGTGGGGTGTGGGGGGAACGGTATCGGTGGAGGAGCGGGGCACTGGAGGCAGCAGCCGCCTGCTGCAGCCTACACTGTCCCCGCTGCTAAAGAAAATGAATATTCACTGCTCCCCATGCCCATGAGGCGTGGTGAGCACTGAATGTTCATGCTCCTTAATAGCGGTATACAGTGTAGCAGCGCTGCGGCTGCTGCTGCCGGCTATCTCCTGTGCCCGCTGTTAAAGGGCATGAATACTCAACCTCTCTCCACGCCCATGGGCGTGGGGAGGGGGTGAATATTCATGCCCTTTAATGAGCGGGCACAGGAGATAGCCGGCAGCTGCAGCGCAGCTCCGCTGTGTGCCGGCTATGAAGGAGGGTGAAGTCACTGCTCCCCGCGCACACAGACCCGGCGTGGAGAGCAGTGACTTCCGGCAGCTGATCTTTCCTTGTGAGCCGCGCATGGCAGTGACGTCATGCGCGGCTCACATGGAGAGATCAGTGCAGGCAGACCGGACGCAGCACTGGAGGAGAGAGAAGAGAGGTGAGTATGAGTGTTTATTTTTTTTAATGTGCAGCCTGATGAGGATTAGGGGGACCATGCATACTAGGACAGGGATTAGGGGTGCTATGCATACCAGGACAGGGATTAGGGGTGCTTGCATACCAGGACAGGGATTAGGGGTGCTTGCATACCAGGACAGGGATTAGGGGTGCCATGCATATCAGGATAGGGATTAGGGGTGCCATGCATACCAGGATAGGGATAAGGGGTGCCCTGCATACCAGGATAGGGATTAGGGGTGCCATGCATACCAGGACAGGGATGAGGGGTGCCATGCATACCAGGATAGGGATGAGGGGTGCCATGCATACCAGGACAGGGATTAGGGGTGCCATGCATACCAGGATAGGGATTAGGGGTGCCATGCATACCAGGATAGGGATTAGGGCTGCCATGCATACCAGGATAGGGATTAGGGCTGCCATGCATACCAGGATAGGGATTAGGGGTGCCATGCATACCAGGACAGGGATTAGGGGTGCCATGCATACCAGGATAGGGATTAGGGGTGCCCTGCATACCAGGATAGGGATGAGGGGTGCCCTGCATACCAGGATAGGGATGAGGGGTGCTTGCATACCAGGACAGGGATTAGGGGTGCTTGCATACCAGGACAGTTAGTTATTAGGGGTGCCATGCATACCAGGACAGGGATTAGGGGTGCCATGCATACCAGGACAGGGATTAGAGGTGCTTGCATACCAGGACATGGATTAGGGGTGCCATGCATACCAGGACATGGATTAGGGGTGCCATGCATACCAGGACAGGGATTAGGGATGCCATGCATACCAGGATAGGGATTAGGGGTGCCATGCATACCAGGATAGGGATAAGGGGTGCCATGCATACCATGACAGGGATGAGGGGTGCCATGCATACCAGGATAGGGATGAGGGGTGCCATGCATACGAGGACAGGGATGATGGGTGCCATGCATACCAGGATTGGGGATGAGGGGTGCCAGGCATACCAGGATAAGGATGAGGGAGCCATGCATATCAGGATAGGTATGAAGGATGCCATGCATACCAGGATAAGGATGAGGGGTGCCATGCATACCAGGATGGGGATGGGGACCACATATAAAAGGAAGGGGGGCGGCGTATATACCAGGAGGGGGAAAATTGTCAGAATTGGGGGACATTACCCCTATACCAGTGTCAGCAGAAGACCCCCTCTCCCTTAAAAGTGTATCATGACCACATTTTTTGCTTAAATTTTTATTTTTTTATTTTCCTCCTCTAAAACCTAGGTGTGTCTTATGGTCCGGTGCGTCTTATAGTCCGAAAAATACGGTATGCAAGCTTTCAGAGCACAGAGGCTCCTTCAGGCAGGATTACAAATGAATTACGAAGACGAAGAAGGCACAACATTTAAGAGATATTGTCCTGTCCTGACAGTGAATCTGCTCTCTGGAAATATAAGTCATATTTTATGTTTCATTACAAATTCTTGTGACGTTGACCTCTGTTTATTGCTCCTAATGTTTGGTAACATCTCCTGGCGATTAATGTATACATTTTAGTTTCAGTTTGCAATGTATTGTGGGAGGTTCTTGAGGCATTCTGTTATTATTGCAATGCATTGTGGTCTTATTATGACACTGTGAAAATACCAGCAGCCATTTCCTGCATTCTTCTGAGGAGAAACCACCTCACGTGTTGCTCTGTCTTGTTCTTTGCATACAGCCTCTTTTAGCATAGTTGGTAAGCTGCTATCTGTGTTACAATGCACTGATGTTAGAAGTGTATTGATGTATTAGATGGGTAATCATCAGCTTCCTGTCCATCTACAATCAATAGAAGAAGGTTACAAGTTCACAGCCTCTTTTTCTTAAAGAAGACAGGGGGTTTAGCTACATGTCTCACTGCACACCGTGCTATCGTGTGAGGCCAGTATAGATATAATCGTTGTGCCTTCTTCATTTGTCTCATTAATTTGTAATCCTGCCTGAAGAAGCCGCCCCTGTGCTCTGAAAGCTTGCATATATATTTATTCTGGTTAGTCAATAAAGGTATCCAGGGCCGGACTGGGTCAAAAAAGCAGCCCTGCCGCACAGACCCCACCAGCCCACACACTAGAAGGGTATGTGCACACGGTCGGTATTGGCAGCGCTTTCAACGCAGTATACTTTATGCTGCATCCAAAGCGCTGCACGCAGGTGAATCCGCGTGTGTTCATTGAACCATGCGGATTCACTGCATCCTGTACATTGCACTGATAGAATTTCTCTTGCGGAGACTAGTGACTCCGCAAGAGAGATTGACATGCTGCAGTCTGGAAAGACGCATCCCATCTCCGTGTCCGCGGTTGATTGTACAAATCCCATCTACTACATACAGTACAGACCAAAAGTTTGGACACACCATCTCATTTAAAGATTTTTCTGTATTTTCACGACTATGAAAATTGTACATTCACACTGAAGGCATCAAAACTATGAATTAACACATGTGGAATTATATACTTAACAAAAAAGTGTGAAACAACTGAAAATATGTCTTATATTGTAGGTTCTTCAAAGTAGCCACCTTTTGCTTTGATGACTGCTTTGCACACTCTTGGCATTCTCTTGATGAGCTTCAAGAGGTAGTCACCGGCAATGGTCTTCCAACAATCTTGAAGGAGTTCCCAGAGATGCTTAGCACTTGTTGGCCCTTTTGCCTTCACTCTTTGGTCCAGCTCACCCCAAACCATCTCGATTGGGTTCAGGTCTGGTGACTGTGGAGGCCAAGTCATCTGGCGTAGCACCCCATCACTCACCTTCTTGGTCAAATAGCCCTTACACAGCCTGGAGGTGTGTTTGGGGTCATTGTCCGGTTGAAAAATAAATGATGGTCCAACTAAACGCAAACCGGATGGAATAGCATGCCGCTGCAAGATGCTGTGGTAGCCATGCTGGTTCAGTATGCCTTCAATGAGGTAGTCACTGGAAATGGTTTTCACTTCACAGGTGTAGGTGTACCCTGTCAGGTTTAATAAGTGGGATTTCTTGCCTTATAAATGGGGTTGGGACCATCAGTTGTGTTGTGCAGAAGTCAGGTGGATACACACCTGATAGTCCTACTGAATAGACTGTTAGAATTTGTATTACGGCAAGAAAAAAGCAGCTAAGTAAAGAAAAACGAGTGGCCATCATTAGTTTAAGAAATGAAGGTCAGTCAATCCGAAAAATTGGGCAAACTTTGAATGTGTCCCCAAGTGCAGTTGCAAAAACCATCAAGCGCTACAAAGAAACTGGCTCACATGAGGACCACCCCAGGAAAGGAAGACCAAGAGTCACCTCTGCTTCTGAGGATAAGTTTATCCGAGTCACCAGCCTCAGAAATCACAGGTTAACAGCAGCTCATATTAGAGACCAGGTCAATGCCACACAGAGTTCTAGCAGCAGACACATCTCTACAACAACTGTTAAGAGGAGACTTTGTGGAGCAGGCCTTCATGGTAAAATAGCTGCTAGGAAACCACTGCTAAGGACAGGCAACAAGCAGAAGAGACTTGTTTGGGCTAAAGAACACAAGGAATGGACATTAGACCAGTGGAAATCTGTGCTTTGGTCTGATGAGTCCAAATTTGAGATCTTTAGTTCCAACCAGCATGTCTTTGTGCGACGCAGAAAAGGTGAACGGATGGACTCTACATGCCTGGTTCCCACCGTGAAGCATGGAGGAGGAGGTGTGATGGTGTGGGGGTACTTTGCTGGTGACACTGTTGGGGATTTATTCAAAATTTAAGGCATACTGAACCAGCATGGCTACCACAGCATCTTGCAGCGGCATGCTATTCCATCCGGTTTGCGTTTAGTTGGACCATCATTTATTTTTCAACAGGACAATGACCCCAAACACACCTCCAGGCTGTGTAAGGGCTATTTGACCAAGAAGGTGAGTGATGGGGTGCTACGCCAGATGACTTGACCTCCACAGTCACCAGACCTGAACCCAATTGAGATGGTTTGGGGTGAGCAAGACCGCAGAGTGAAGGGAAAAGGGCCAACAAGTGCTAAGCATCTCTGGGAACTCCTTCAAGATTGTTGGAAGACCATTTCCGGTGACTACCTCTTGAAGCTCATCAAGAGAATGCCAAGAGTGTGCAAAGCAGTCATCAAAGCAAAAGGTGGCTACTTTGAAGAACCTAGAATATAAGACATATTTTCAGTTGTTTCACACTTTTTTGTTAACTATATAATTCCACATGTGTTAATTCATAGTTTTGATGCCTTCAGTGTGAATTTACAATTTTCATAGTCATGAAAATACAGAATCTTTAACCCCTTAATAACATCTGACGTACTAATACGCGTCTGTGCCCTGGGACTTAAGAGCCAGACCCGTATTAGTACGTCATCGCGATCGCGCGCGCACACAGGCTGTGCGGGCGCGATCGCCGCCGGGTGTCAGCTGATTGTCACAGCTGACACCCGGTACTATGTGCAGGGAGCGGTCCTGCACCGCTCCCAGCACATTAACCCCCGCGATGCTGCGATCGAAGTCGATCGCGGCATTGCGGGGGCAAGGGGAGGTGATCGGCGATACTCACCTCCTCTTCCGGCTTCTAGCGCAGTCTGAAAAGGCTTCCCGGGTGTTGCCATGACGACCCGATGTCGTCATGACAACATCCGGGTCACCAGAGAGCAGGAAGATTGCTTGGACATGCGCAGTGCATCTCCAAGCAATCTTCACACTGTGCACTTCTGACAGCCTTCATGGCATAGGGATGGTGCTCCATTCCTGTGCCATGCAGGCGATCAGAAAAAAAAAGTGAAAGTCCCAGAGTGGGACAAAGTAATAAAGTGTATAAACTGTGTGAAAGTGGAAAAAAAAAAAAAAAAAATGTGCAAAAATATTATAAAAAAATAAAAAAAATAATACACCAAAAATAAAAATATAATGTACCCATCAATAAATATTATTATAAAAAAAAAACAATAAAAGTACACATATTTGGTATCGCCGCGTCCGGAACAACCTGACCTATAAAACTGTCCCACTAGTTAACCCCTTCAGTGAACACGGTAAAAAAAAAAAAAAAAAAACGAAGCAAAAAACAATGCTTTATCAGCCGAAAAATAAAAAAGTTATAGCTCTCAGAATAAAGTGATACTAAAAAATATTTTTTTCTATAAAATAGCTTTTATTGTGTATAAGCGCCAAAACATAGAAAAATGATACAAATGTGGTACCGCTGTAAACGTACTGACCCGAAGAATAAAGCTACCTCATCAATTTTACCACACGCGGAACAGAATAAAAAAAAAAAAAAAAAAAACAATTCCTGAATTGTTGGTTTTTGTTTATTCTGCCTCCCAAAAATCGGAATAGAAAGCGATCAAAAAATGTCACGTGCCTGAAAATGGCACCAATAACAACGTCAAGTCATCCCGCAAAAAACGAGCCGTCACATGACTGTCTGCCAAAATCTGGAAAAATTATAGCTCTCAAAATATGGCGATGCAAAAACTAGATTTTACAAAAAATGCGTCTTTTAGTGTGTGACAGCTGTCAGTCATAAAAACCCTATATGATTCTGGCATTGCTGTAATCACATCGACCCGAAGAATAAAGTCGTCTAATCACTTATACCGCACAAGGAACGGCGTCAAAAATAAACTCTTGGGTTAGGATTGGGCTAGGGTTAGGGCTGGGTTTGGGGCTAGGGTTGTGCTGGGGCTAGGGTTGTGCTGGGGCTAGGGTTGTGCTAGGGCTAGGGCTGGGGTTGGGATTTTTTTCAAAAGTAAGAAAAAAAGATGACGATATGGCGACTAGTGTTGAGAGCAAGTGCTCGCTACTTGAGTTTGCATCGGGTGCTCTGGTATGCATTGAGTATCGTGGGTATTTGAGTGACATGCTCGAGTCTCTGCCCCATATGCTTCGCGGCCAAAAAACTTTACGGGGATTGCCTGCCATGCACGAGCGATCCCCGCATGTTTTTTTTTGGGTGTCTAATAACCGTGAAACATGCGGAGCAGGGACTCGAGCATGTCACTCGAGCACACGCTGTACATGGTGCATACCTGAGTACCCGATGCAAACTCAAGTAGCGAGCACTTGCACTCAAGAATAATGACAACTTATTCAATATGATGACCTAATGTAAACAAATTCTGTGCCGTACCTCTGGGTTCAAAATGTTCACTATACACCTTAATAAAATCCTTGAGGGGTATAGTTTGGACACTTGTGGGGGAGCTCCACTGTTTAGGCACATCACGGGCTCTCCAAACGCGACATGGTGTCCGCTAACAAATTGAATGGAAAATCGGCTCAAATTGTTAGCGGACACCACATTTGCGTTTGGAAAGCCCCTCTGTGCCCAAACTTTGGAGCTCCCCCACAAGTGACCCCATTTTGGAAACTAGACCCCCCAAGGCACCTTTCTAGATGCATAGTGAGCACTTGGAACCCCCAGGTGCTTCACAAATTGATTCGTAATAATGAAAAAGTGAAAAAAAAAACACTTTTTCATTTTTATGAATCAATTTGTGAAGCACCTGGGGTTCCAAGTGCTCACTATGAATCTAGATAGGTGCCTTGGGGGGTCTAGTTTCCAAAATGGGGTCACTTGTGGGGGAGCTCCAATGTTTGGGCACGCAGGGACTCTCTAAATGCAACATGGTATCCGCTAACAAATTGAAAGGAAAATCGGCTCAAATTGTTAGCGGACACCACATTGCGTTTGGAGAGCCCCTCTGTGCCCAAACTTTGGAGCTCCCCCACAAGTGACCCCATTTTGGAAACTAGACCCCCCAAGGCACCTATCTAGATGCATAGTGAGCACTTGGAACCCCCAGGTGCTTCACAAATTGATTCGTAATAATGAAAAAGTGAAAAAAAAAACACTTTTTCATTTTTATGAATCAATTTGTGAAGCACCTGGGGTTCCAAGTGCTCACTATGAATCTAGATAGGTGCCTTGGGGGGTCTAGTTTCCAAAATGGGGTCACTTGTGGGGGAGCTCCAATGTTTGGGCACACAGGGACTCTCCAAATGCAACATGATATCCGCTAACAAATTGTCGGCTCAAATTGTTAGCGGATATCATGTTGCATTTGGAGAGTCCCTGTGTGCCCAAACATTGGAGCTCCCACACAAGTAAACCCATTTTGGAAACTAGACCCCCCAAGGCACCTATCTAGATGAATAGTGAGCACTTGGATCCCCAGGTGCTTCACAAATTGATTCATAAAAATGAAAAAGTGTTTTTTTTTTCACTTTTTCATTATTACGAATCAATTTGTGAAGCACCTGGGGGTTCCAAGTGCTCACTATGCATCTATAAAGGTGCCTTGGGGGGTCTAGTTTCCAAAATGGGGTCACTTGTGGGGGAGCTCCAAAGTTTGGGCACAGAGGGGCTCTCCAAACGCAATGTGGTGTCCGCTAACAATTTGAGCCGATTTTCCATTCAATTTGTTAGCGGATACCATGTTGCATTTAGAGAGTCCCTGTGTGCCCAAACATTGGAGCTCCCCCACAAGTGACCCCATTTTGGAAACTAGACCCCCCAAGGCACCTATCTAGATGCATAGTGAGCACTTGGAACCCCTAGGTGCTTCACAAATTGATTCGCAAAAATTAAAAAGTGTTTTTTTTTTCACTTTTTCATTATTACGACTCAATTTGTGAAGCACCTGGGGGTTCCAAGTGCTCACTATGCATCTATAAAGGTGCCTTGGGGGGTCTAGTTTCCAAAATGGGGTCACTTGTGGGGGAGCTCCAATGTTTGGGCACACAGGGGCTCTCTAAACGCAACATGGTGTCCGCTAATTATTCAAGCAAATTTTACAATCAAAAAGTCAAATGGTGCTCCTTCCCTTCCGAGCCCTACAGTGCGCCCAAACAGTGTTTTTTCCCCAAATATTGGGTATCTGCGTGCCCAGGGGAAATTGCACAACAAATTTTGCGGTCCATTTTTTCTTGTTACCCCTGTGAAAATAAAAAAAATTGGGTCTAAAGTAACATTTTTGTGAAAAAAGTTAAATGTTTATTTTTTTCTTCCACATTCAAAAAATTCCTATGAAGCACCTGAAGGGTTAATAAAGTTCTTGAATGTGGTTTTGAGCACCTTGAGGGGTGCAGTTTTTAGAATGGTGTCACTTTTGGGTATTTTCTGTCACAAAGACCTCTCAAAGTGACTTCAAATGTGATGTGGTCCCTAAAAAAATGGTTTTGTAAATTTTGTTGGAAAAATGAGAAATCGCTGGTCGACTTTTAACCCTTATAGCTCCCTAACAAAAAAAAATTTTGGTTCCAAAATTGTGCTGATGTAAAGTAGACATGTGGGAAATGTTATTTATTAACTCTTTTGTGTGACATATCGCTCTGATTTCAGGGCTTAAAAATTCAAATTTTGAAAATTGCCAAATTTCCGTTTTTTTCACAAATAAACGCAAGTGATATCGAAGAAATTTTTCCACAATCATGAAGTACAATATGTCACGAAAAAACAATCTCAGAATCAGGGGGATCCGTTGAAGCGTTCCAGAGTAATTACCTCATAAAGTGACAGTGGTCAGAATTGTAAAAATTGGCCCGGTCATTAACGTGCAAACCACCCGCGGGGCTTAAGGGGTTAAATGAGAAGGTGTGTCCAAACTTTTGGTCTGTAATGTATATGCTGTAACATATGATCGTGTGCACGTACCCTAACACTCGTTACCCCCAATCATTGCTTTACTTGGTTGTGCCCCTCACTCTCTTAAAAGGAGTTATTTGAAGAGGTGCATGTGAATGGCGCCACAGTGCGTATGATCGACTACAGCTCCATTTACATGGTGCTCTACAGAGCTCCGATTCTCGGGATCATGGGGGTTCCAACAGTCGGATCTCCAGCGATTGGACAGTTATCCCCTATCCAGAGGAGAAGGCATTACTTGGAATAATCAATAGATTTTCCAATATTTATTTTTATTTGGCCATAGTAATATTGAAAATACTAAACCAATATTGACGCCTCTCCGACAACAGGACAGGAGGAGTGGTACTGTGCGGTGTATGTATACAGGACAGGAGGAGTGGTACTGTGCGGTATATGTATACAGGACAGGAGGAGTGGTACTGTGCAGTATATGTATACAAGACAGGAGAAGTGGTACTGTGCGGTGTATGTATACAGGACAGGAGGAGTGGTACTGTGCAGTGTATGTATACAGGACAGGAGGAGTGGTACTGTGCAGTGTATGTATACAGGACAGGAGGAGTGGTACTGTGCGGTGTATGTATACAGGACAGGAGGAGTGGTACTGTGCATTCTATGTATACAGGACAGGAAGAGTGGTACTGTGCGGTGTGTATATTCAGTGGGTACGGAAAGTATTCAGACCCCTTTAAAATTTTCACTCTTTGTTTCATTGCAGCAATTTGGTAAATTCTAAAAAGTTCATTTTTTTTCTCATTAAAGTACACTCTGCACCCCATCTTAATTTTTTTTCAATTTATTAAAAAAAAACCTGAAATATCACATAGTCATAAGTATTCAGACCCTTTGCTCAGACACTCATATTTAAGTCACATGCTGTCCATTTCCTTGTGATCCTCCTTCAGATGGTTCTACTCCTTCACTGGAGTCCAGCTGTCTATATAAGACTTCACAGATCACAGTGCATGTCAGACCAAATGAGAATCATGAGCTCAAAAGGAACTGCCCAAGGAGCTCAGAGACAGAATTGTGGCAAGGCACAGATTCGGCCAAGGTTACAGAATTTCTGCATTACTCAAGGTTCCTAAGAGCACAGTGGCCTCCATAATTTTTAAATAGAAAAAGTTTGGGACCATCTAAGCGGTATGTGTGGGGAAAACCAGGCACTGCTCACCACCTGCCCCATGGTCATAAGTATTCAGACCCTTTGCTCAGTATTGAGTAGAAGCACCCTTTTGAGCTAGTACAGCTATGAGTCTTCTTGGGAATGATGCAACAAGTTTTTCCAGGATGTCCCTCCTGACCGCACCATCAGGAGGTCGTCCTTCATATCCTTGATAGGGACAGGAAACAGACAAGAGGTTAAAAGGCCCCTCCCTCCACCCTCACTCCAGTGTTTTTCCTGTCCCTATCAGGGACGGACACAGAAGAGGATTACATACCGGGAGCAGGAGCTCCTGAAGCCGGGCGCAGGAGGATCGGGCCGGGGTCCTCGCACTCCTCCCCTCCCTCCTGCCAGGGTCCGGAGGCCGACACCCCGCTGAAACCAGGGGTCCCTCAGCCTTTGTTTTCCGGTGGGAGTGAAACCGTCTCCCCGCAAAGGGGGCTCTTGGTTCCAGCAGCTGCAGCCCTGGATACTCCAGCGTGCGCAAGATGGCGGATACAGCACTTCCGGTTACAGAGGGAGAGATACGCGAACCTCTAGTAACCGACGTGCGTTCCACAGTGGAACGCACTTCCGGAAAATTTGAAAAAAAGGCGCCAAACTAAAAATTAAAGGAGAGACGCCCCTTTTTCTGACGATTCAGATGGAAGACAGGTGAGAGGGTCTATTTAAGGGGGGATGGGACTAAGCTTATCAGTCAACCAGCACACCAGCAATGGCAGATCAAACCACTGGTCGTTCTGACACTCAGACTGAACCTCCAGCCCAAGTAAGTTTACTGGGTACTTCCCCTCTTCTCACTTCATTACCATTGGTATACGGTAGTAAAAGTCTTGTGCTCCTTGTCTTTTTAGGACAAGGAGACACCTTAAAAAGACTCGATAACATCAGCTCCTAAGAAAAGGAGATGCGCCATCTGTAACAAGAAACTACCGGACACATACGGGAAACAGTTATGCTCTACCTGTATTGCAAAAATTGTCAAAGAAGAACATTCCTCCTTCATGTCAGACTTAAAAGCCATAGTTAGAGAGGAAGTGCAGAGTACTGTCACAGACTTAGTCGCTCCCCAAGCTCCTCAGGGTGCGCCCCGTCTCAAGAGGCCACGTCAGGAGCTGGAGTCCAGTTCTGAGGAAGAAGAATTGTCGGATTTTTCTGCCCCCGATCAGGACAGGGAAGACTCTATCATTAACCCTCCAGAAGAGAAGAAAAAATATCCCTTCTCCTGGGAAGATACCGATACACTGTTAACCGCAGTAAGAAACACTATGCAGATAGAAGACACAACCATCATCAGTGCAGGATGAGATGTTTGGGGGGTTGAGAACCCGCAGGAATAAGGTTTTTCCCGTAAATAATCACATTAAGGCAATGATCCTGGAAGAGTGGGAGGACGCAGAGAAGAAGCTAGTAATTCCCAGAAGCTTCAGAACTCGCCTACCATTCGAACCAGAAGATATAAAATTATGGGAGGAAACCCCAAAAATTGATATTCCGATTGCCAGGGTAGCGAAAAAAACATCCATCCCGTTTGAGGATTCATCATCTCTCTCTAAAGGATGCAATGGATAGGAAAGCAGACAGTCTCCTTAAAAAGACCTGGGAAACATCTGCAGCAATAATAAAAGCCAATATCGCATCCATGAGTATATGGCTGGAACAACTGGAAGACCACCTGAGGAGGAAGACATCCAGAGAGGAGATCCTCTACTCCATTCCGCTACTTAAGATGGCAACAGGGTTCGTCGCCGATGCCTCGGCAGAATCAATAAGATTTGCTGCTTTGAATGGGGCCCTTTCTACTACATCCAGAAGAGCAATATGGCTAAAAACCTGGTCAGGTGACAGTCATTCTAAAAGTAAATGATGTTCCATTCCCTTTTCAGGCCTCCGGGTGTTTGGTCCAGTATTAGATGAAATACCGGAGAAGGCCTCAGATGAAAAAAAGGGATTTCCGGAGGAGAAACCTAACAAGGTGTCCTCCTTTCGGAAACCTCGTTACCAGCAAAAGCCAGAATATTCCGGAAAAGGGAAGTCAGGTAGATGGAGCTACCAGAAGGGAGGTATCTCGAGGAATCCCCTTCCCTCTTCAAGTGCTAACACACGTAGAAGATGACGGCAGGAAAGTGGGAGGAAGACTCCAATTTTTCCTTGGAGCTTGGATGAAGATTACCAACAGCCCATGGATTCTTCAGTCTATCGCACAGGGCTACAAGATAGAATTTGGACAGAATCCGCAGGGAAGGTTTCACCTGACAACAACCCATTCCGCCTAGGTCTCCAAAAGGCTGCTAACAGACGTGAGGAAGCTGATAAAATTCGGGAGCAGTAATACCAGTACCAGAAGCAGAATAGTTCCTGGGCTTTTACTCGAGTCTTTTTTCAATAAAGAAACCCGGGGGCGATTATCGCACCATAATAAATCTGACATCTCTAAACAAATCAGTCGTTTACAAAAAATTCAAAATGGAATCAATCAGGTCGACAATTCCCTTAATCGGACACAACATGGTGATGTGTACAATAGATCTCAAAGAGGCCTATTATCATGTCCCAATTCACCGTCACAGTCAAAAATTTCTACGGTTTGCTCTAAAAGTAGACACCATTCTACATTACCAGTTTACTTGTCTTCCGTTTGGCCTATCTTCAGCTCCACGTATCTTTACCAAACTGATGGCAGAAGTTATGGCGTTCCTCAGGGAAACAAGGAATATTAATCATTCAATATCTAGACGACTTCCTGGTATTGGCCGACTCTCCACAGCAGCTAAAAAACAACGTAACATCAACCATCCTGACCCTAAAAAATTTAGGATGGATTATAAACTGGGAAAAATCACATCTTGTACCAGAAAGAAGAAAGATTTTTTTGGGAATCCTACTAGACTCAGAACAACAAATGTCTTTTCTGCCGGAAAAGAAACAGACAGAGCTCAGGGTCAAGATCAAGAAATTCATGAGGAACACGAAAGTTACCATTCGGGAATGTATGAAAATCCTGGGTCTCATGACAGCTTCCATACCGGGAGTCAGGTGGAGCCAATTCTATTCAAGACAATTGCAACAACAAATTCTATCAACCTGGAATCGGAAAATGGTCGATCTGGACAAAAAGGTTTCCTTATCAAAGGTAACCAAAAGATCATTGACTTGGTGGACCACCAAGGCCAACCTACAGGAAGGAGTCATGTGGAAATTAACCCCATTCGTGACTCTCACTACCGATGTGAGCAGCAGAGGCTGGGGGGGCTCACGTAAACGGCTCAGACGCAGGATCATCCCAGATCATCAAATCTAAGAGAGATTCAGGCCATCTGGGAGGTGTTAAAAAAAAGTGTCAAAAACATCTAAAAGGTCAACATGTCAGAGTATTAACAGATAACATGACATCAGTGGCTTTCCTCAAACATCAGGGAGGTCCTCGTCACCACCTTCTACAATCCTTGGCGGGCAAAATCTTCCAGTGGACAGAAAGTTCAGTCCTTTCAATATCTGCAGTACATCTAAAAGGCTCTCAAAATACAGTAACAGACTTCCTCAGTTGAGAAACTGTTCTACAGTCAGAATGGGAGTTGAATTGGGAGGTGTTTCGTCAGGTAACACATCGATGGGGCATTCCCCAATGGGATCTTTTCGCCACTCGGAAAAACGCAAAGGCAGAAAAATTCTTCTCCCTCAATCCAGAAGACAGATCAGAAGGGATAGATGTGTTATCTCAAAGATGGAACATGAATCTAGCATATGCATTCCCTCCTATACCCTTGATACCGTGGGTGCTAAAGAAGATTCAGGAAGACCGAGCCAGGGTGATGATAATCCTCCCTTTCTGGCCCAAGAGAAGTTGGTTCCCCTTACTGAAGAAAATGTCCCTGGAGGATCCAATAATCCTTCCGGAGAGGCAGGACTTGCTGTTTCAGGGCCCGATATTCCATCCCGATGTGAAATTTCTCCAACTTTCAGCATGGACCCTGAAAGGCAGATCCTGAGATCTAGAGGCCTATCAGACGCAGTAATCTCAACCATGCAAATAGTAGGAAACCTGTAACATCGGCCATCTATACAAAAATCTGGAAGAGATTCTGTTTGCGGTACCAACCAGCATCTGAGAGTTCCGTTCCAGACTTCCCCAAAATATTAGAATTCTTGCAGACAGGGTTTGAAAAAGGTCTAAGGCCCAGCACATTAAAAGTACAAATTGCTGCATTGAGTGTTTTAATGGATTACCCACTAGCTCACCATCCATGGGTAGAAAGATTTGTTAAGGCTACAACAAGGTTAAGACCAACAATTAAAACCCATATCCCACCATGGGACTTGAATATGGCCCTAAAGAGCCTATGCAACAAGCCCTTCGAGCCTCTCAGAATCAAACATAAAATTCCTCTCACTTAAGACAGTGTTCCTAGTCGCAATAACCACAGCGAGAAGGATAGGGGAAATTCAAGCATTCTCAATCAGAGACCCATACTTGAAATGCCTAGACGATTGTATTATCCTCAGGTTAAACCCAGCTTTTTTGGCAAAAGTAGTTACCCCTTTCCATATGAATCAGGAGGTAGTTCTACCCTCTTTTTGTCAGGACTATAAGAATGATCAAGAACCAACTTTCCACTCACTTGATGTCAGGAGAGTAGTTCTACAATACCTAGAGGTCACGAAGGACTGGCGCATAGATTACAACCTATTTATACAGTTTGGGGGAAAAAAATAGGGGGAAAAAAGCAACAAAATCTACATTAGCAAGATGGGTCAGATCAGTAATTAGTCTAGCCTATTTAGCCGAGGGGGAAGTCCCCTCCAGAAAATATTAGAGCCCATTCTACCAGGGCTATGTCCGCATCATGGGCAGAAAGAGCAGGGGCATCTGTGGACCAAATCTGCAGAGCGGCAACTTGAACAAATCTGAACACCTTCTGTAAACATTATAAATTGGACATTCTATCAGGCCAAAAGATGGCCTTCGGAAGGAAGGTCCTCCAGGCAGTGGTCCCCCCCTAAAATGTATACTCTGGTATTCTCCTGATGGTGCTGTCAGGAGGGATGTCCTGGAAAGTAGGCATTAGACCTACCGGTAATAGGGTTTCCAGGAGTCCCTCATGACAGCACCCATTATATTCCCTCCCTAAATATTCCTAAATGGCTATGTGAAATTAACATTGATTGTTGAAAGGCAAATAAAATAGAGTTGCATCCATCCTGGTGTGGTACTTGGAAAATCACTGGAGTGAGGGTGGAGGGAGGGGCCTTTTAACCTCTTGTGTGTTTCCTGTCCCTATCAAGGATATGAAGGACGACCTCCTGATGGTGCTGTCATAAGGGACTCCTGGAAACCCTATTACTGGTAGGTCTAATGCCTACATTCACACCTGGATTTGGGGATCCTCTGCCATTCTTCCTTGCAGATCCTCTCCAGTTCCGTCAGGTTGGATGGTGAACGTTGGTGGACAACCATTTTCAGGTCTTTCCAGAGATGGTCAATTGGGTTTAGGTCAGGGCTCTGGCTGGGCCAGTCAAAAATGGTCACAGAATTGTTCTGAAGCCACGCCTTTGTTATTTTAGCTGTGTGCTTAGGGTCATTGTCTTGTTGGAAGGTGAACCTTCGGCCATGTTTGAGGTCCAGAGCACTCTGAAAGAGGTTTTCATCAAAGATATCTCTGTACTTGGCCGCATTCATGTTTCCTTCAATTGCAACCAGTCGTCCTGTCCCTGCAGCTTAAAACCACCCCCATAACATGATGCTGCCACCACGTTTCACTGTTGGGATTATATTGGGCAGGTGGTGAGCAGTGCCTGGTTTTCTCCACACATACCGCTTAGAACTTTTTGGTGATAATTCTATCTTCGTCTCATCAGACCAGAGAATCTTATTTCTCATAGTCTGGGAGTCCTTCATGTGATTTTGAGCAAACTATATGAGGGCTTTCATATGTCTTGCACTGAGGAGAGGCTTCCATCAAGCCACTCTACCATAAAGACCTGACTGGTGGAGGGCTGCAGTGATAGTTGACTTTGTGGAACTTTCTCCCATCTCCCTACTGCATCTCTGGAGCTCAGCCACAGTGATCTTGGGGTGGTTCTTCACATCTCTCACCAAGGCTCTTCTCCCCCGATTCCTCAGTTTGGCTGGACGGCCAGGTCTATGAAGACTTCTGGTGGTCCCAAACTTCTTCCATTTAAAAATTATGGAAGCCATTGTGCTCTTAGGAACCTTGAGTAATGCAGAAATTCTGTAACCTTGGCCAAATCTGTGCCTTGCCACAATTCTGTCTCTGAGCTCCTTGGGCAGTTCAAATGAGAATCATGAGCTCAAAAGGGTCTGACATGCACTGTGATCTGTGAGGTCTTATATAGACATCTGGACTCCAGTGAAGGAGTAGAACCATCTGAAGGAGGATCACAAGGAAATGGACAGCATGTGACTTAAATATGAGTGTCTGAGCAAATGGTCTGAATACTTATGACTATGTGATATTTCAGTTTTTCTTTAACAAATTTGCAAAAATTTCTACATTTCTGTTTTTTTTCAGTCAAGATGGGGTGCAGAGTGTACTTTAATGAGAAAAAAAAATGAACTTTTGAGAATTTACCAAATGGCTGCAATGAAAGAAAAAGTGAAAAATGTAAAGGGGTCTGAATACTTTCCGAATCCACTGTATACAGGACAGGAGAAGTGGTACTGTGCGATGTGTATATATACTGGACAGGAGAAGTGGTACTGTGCGGTGTGTGTATATACACAGGACAGGACAGGACAAGTGGTACTGTGCGGTGTGTAAGTATACAGGACAGGACAAGTGATACTGTGCGGTGTATATGTATACAGGACAGGACAAGTGGTACTGTGCGGTTTTATGTATACAGGACAGGACAAGTGGTACTGTGCGGTGTGTATGTATACAGGACAGAAGGAGTGGTACTGTGCGGGGTGTATATAGACAGGACAAGTGGTACTGTGCGATGTGTGTATGTATACAGGACAGGACAAGTGGTACTGTGCGGTGTGTATATATACAGGACAGGACAAGTGGTACTGTGCAGTGTGTATATATACAGGACAGGACAAGTGGTACTGTGCGGTGTGTATATATACAGGACAGGACAAGTGGTACTGTGCGGTGTGCATATATACAGAACAGGAGCAGCACTAAATCAAAGGAATCTGTCACCCCTGGGAAGTTTTTAAGCTATTAATACGAGCATACAAGTGATAGGACTATTATCACCATTCTACCTGTACGCTCATATCAGTGGTCTTATTGTGGAGAAATCATCTTTTATTTCTTTACGGTAATGATTTCTGGGGCGCACGGTGCCTGGAAGAAAACTCTGCCTCCGGTTTTCATTTGCGTACCATCGCCCTCCCATCAGCGTCACGGGGTCCTGTGATGTGTATTGGTGGCCCAGGAATCCCGCCCCTGCAATAGTGTGATTATACGCACCTTTTCTGTCATTCAATGGGCAGAGTACAGGTCACAGGGCCCTGTGACGCTAATGGGAGGGGTGACACGCAAATGAAGACACCGGAGGCAGAGCTTTCTTCCAGGCATCACACCCCGCAGAGCCTGGAAGAAATCATTACCATAAAGAAATAAGATGATTTCTCCACAACAAGACCGCAGATATGAGGCATACAGGTAGGACTATTATAACCATTCTATCACCTGTATGCCCATATTAATAGCTAAAAAACGTCCCAGGAGGTGACAGATTTCATTTAAGCAGTGGACTCTTTATTAGCCCATGTAACAACATTTCAGTTCCATAGCAGAGAAATGTTCTGTTGTGGATCCGAAACATTGCCACATGGGCTAATATATATATATATATATGCAGCACTCCGATTAATTGAGAAATAAATGGAGGACACTTTATTAGCCCATGTGGCAATGTTTCATGTATACAGGACAGCGGAAGTATGCACGACATGCATAGCTCCACAATATATACTGTGTTGGGTAATATACAGTGGAGCGGTGTGCTGTGTATATAGTGTAGATTCCACACTATATACACAGCACCATACTATTTAAACACCTGTACACTATACAGTGCCTTGGGAAAGTATTTGGCCCCCTTGAACTTTTCTACCTTTTGCCACATTTCTGGCTTCAAACATAAAGATATAAAATTCTCATTTTTTTGGCAAGAATCAACAACAAGTGGGACACAATCGTGAAGTGGAATGAAATTTATTGGATATTTTAAACTTTTTTAATAAATTAAAAACTGAAAAGTGGGGCGTGCAATATTATTCGGCCCCCTTGAGTTAATACTTTGTAGCGTCACCTTTTGCTGCGATTACAGCTGCAAGTCGCTTGGGGTATGTCTCTATCAGTTTTGCACATCGAGAGGATGAAATTGACAGAGATAGGCACCGAAGCACCAGGCTAGCAAAACAGTCAAACAACACTGAAGTCCAGCAAAGCCAGAAGGGCGGAGCTGGAATATATAGGCAGATGGTCACGTGACCGCAAAACACAAGATAGAAAAAACTAACAGGAGGGTTCTAACAGTCAGTCAGTCCGAAAAATTGGGAAAACTTTGAATGTGTCCCCAAGTGCAGTTGCAAAAACCATCAAGCGCTACAAAGAAACTGGCTCACATGAGGACCGCCCCAGGAAAGGAAGACCAAGAGTCACCTCTGCTTCTGAGGATAAGTTTATCCGAGTCACCAGCCTCAGAAATCGCAGGTTAACAGCAGCTCAGATTAGAGACCAGGTCAATGCCACACAGAGTTCTAGCAGCAGACACATCTCTACAACAACTGTTAAGAGGAGACTTTGTGGAGCAGGCCTTCATGGTAAAATAGCTGCTAGGAAACCACTGCTAAGGACAGGCAACAGGCAGAAGAGACTTGTTTGGGCTAAAGAACACAAGGAATGGACATTAGACCAGTGGAAATCTGTGCTTTGGTCTGATGAGTCCAAATTTGAGATCTTTGGTTCCAACCACCGTGTCTTTGTGCGACGAAGAAAAGGTGAACGGATGGACTCTACATGCCTGGTTCCCACTGTGAAGCATGGAGGAGGTAGGTGTGATGGTGTGGGGGTGCTTTGCTGGTGACACTGTTGGGAATTTATTCAAAATTGAAGGCATACTGAACCAGCATGGCTACCACGGCATCTTGCAGCGGCATGCTATTCCATCCGGTTTGCGTTTAGTTGGACCATCATTTATTTTTCAACCGGACAATGACCCCAAACACACCTCCAGGCTGTGTAAGGGCTATTTGACCAAGAGGGAGAGTGATGGGGTGCTACGCCAGATGACCTGGCCTCCACAGTCACCAGATCTGAACCCAATCGAGATGGTCTGGGGTGAGCTGGACCGCAGAGTGAAGACAAAAGGGCCAACAAGTGCTAAGTATCTCTGGGAACGCCTTCAAAATTGTTGGAAGACCATTTCCGGTGACTACCTCTTTAAGCTCATCAAGAAAATGCGAAGAGTGTGCAAAGCAGTCATCAAAGCAAAGGTGGCTACTTTGAAGAACCTAGAATATAAGACATATTTTCAGTTGTTTCACATTTTTTTTGTTAAGTATATAATTCCACATGTGTTAATTCATAGTTTTGATGCCTTCAGTGTGAATGTACAATTTTCATAGTCATGAAAATACAGAAAAATCTTTAAATGAGAAGGTGTGTCCAAACTTTTGGTCTGTACTGTATATCGTTAATATGGAATGTAAAGAATATGCAAATTATACATTTGAATAGCAATTAAAAAAATGTGAAAGATAACAAATTTCAAGAATTTTTTTTTCAAAAAAAGATTGAAAACGAAAAAATGAGAAAGTCCATATAAACATATAAAATATTACACAGAACGGGCGATGGTTTCACCATTTAGTCTGATAGAAGCAAGAGTCACAATATTTTAGTTTTAAAGATTACACTACTGATGGAACAGGGGGTAAGGTGATTTGATATATCAACATTTAAACAAATGAAAGAACATAATTTTACCTCTATACAAGTCACTAGTGCGACCACACTTAGAATACTGTGTACAGTTCTGGTCTCCGGTGTATAAGAAAGACATAGCTGAACTAGAGCGGGTGCAGAGAAGAGCGACCAAGGTTATTAGAGGACTGGGGGTCTGCAATACCAAGACAGGTTATTACCCTTGGGGTTATTTACTGTGGAAAAAAGAAGGCTTAGGGGTGATCTTATTACTATGTACAAGTATATGAGGGGACAGTACATAGATCTTTCTACTGATCTTTTTACTCTTAGGCCAGAGACGGGGACAAGGGGGCATCTTCTACGTCTGGAGGAAAGAAGGTTTAATCATAATCACAGACGGGGATTCTTTACTGTAAGAGCAGTGAGACTATGGAGCTCTCTGCCGCATGATGTTGTAATGAGTGATTCACTGTTAAAATTTAAGAAGGGCATGGATGCCTTTCTTGAAAAGTATAATATTACAGGTTATAAATACTAGATTCCTTGATAGGGCGTTGATCCAGGGAACTAGTCTGATTGTCGTATGGAGTCGGGAAGGAATTTTTTTCCCCAATTTGGAGCTTAGTGTTTGCCACATGTTTTTTTTGCCTTCCTCTGGATCAACATGTTAGGCTACGGCTTGAACTAGATGGACTTAGTCTTCCTTCATCCTTAAAAACTATGTTACTATGTTTGTATCATGTATTTCTAGAAATGTTATATAATAAGTTGATTTCTGGAGGTTTTATATTTTATTAACAAGTGCAGGGATTGTAGAAGTAATAACTATAATGTGCATATATATGATCCAGTGAAATTATAGTCTATTATAATTATGCTAGTTTACTGTGCTGATTATATTATCTTGTAACTAGCCTCATTATGATGTCATTTCCCTGATGTTACCTATATAAACCCTTGAATGTATTCAACCCACATTATTGAAAAAAGCCCAGGAGGGGCTGAAACGTCTGACTTGCATGTTGAGACAACAATAAACGGTTAATTATTTCACATGTGAGTGCCAGGATCCTATTTGGTTTGATCTGCATTTCCTCCACGGGCACCACAAGAACCATACGGTTGCCGGCCAGCCTGCCTTTTCCTTGTAACTTTGAATCACGAGCACACGTATTCATCCATGGCGACTAGCCGAGCCTTTAGTGAAGAGGAGGCTGCGAGAATTATTGCACAATTCACAGTATCTACGGATTTCTTAAAGACTCCATCCAGTGACTTTAAAAGATGTGACTTGGAGAAGGAATCCAGGAGACTGATCTCGTATGAGTTGCATGCTGGAACACTTACTGAATATTACCGAGAGAAAAGGATGCCAAGAGGCTTGAGGGTAAATCTGCGCCCTTCACTTTTCTCAGATGAGAACACTTTCTGTGATGAATTTGAAAAAATCCTGAATAAATGCTCTTTGGATTTGATCTTATTGACTATTGAACGACTGCAAAAATCTATTTCTGAGCTAAAGACTCATATTGATGCTATTGAACCACAACTGAACACCTGTATAAAGCCGGAGGAGTTCTCCACGATTAAAGAGTCATTGGACAATATTCTTCTGAACCATTGGAAAGAATTGCAGGGAAGAAAGACAAAAATTTGCCAGAGACACTGAAGATTACATGTTAAATAAAGTGTATAGATAACGTGATCCGTCCAGCAGGACAGCAAATCCCAGACAGCGTTTTGGGAATGGATATATGTCAGACTCTAGCAGCGACCACTTTGGCTCCTGGAGGAATCAACGTTCTACTTTTTTTCAGAAAGGCAAAGGATGCAACCAAGTAAGAAAAAGACCAGCAGGACATCCTCATCGGCGCAACTATACCGCCAATGCAGACGCGGTCTCGGGTACAAACGACTACCTTGTAATCAATATTTCTTCAAAGACATGGATGGCAATACAAATGCATGTATTGCAGAAAGGACTCTTTTTTAGTATTATGTCTAATCTTAATACATTCCAACTTGAGTTGGACATGCAGAGATTTTTCCATAATATTAGGCTAAAAGTGCATTTTTCTGTGATGTGTGCCCCTCGTGATGCTTTAACTATACAACAATCTGAATGTGTTCACCTATCTGACTTAGGTCTAAGATTAAAAAGCTACTTTTCACCACCTAAAAGTTATCACCTGGTAGAAACATACATTAATTTTGTTATGAGAGATGTGGAAAAATTGATTCAGGGTACATGGTCTGCTGGCTTTACTCCGAGGGGTAATCTAAATATGTCAGGGAAAAAACTTTGACTTAATTGATAGTAGATAAATCTATAGAAATAAAGACTGCGGATAAAGGTGGGGCGATTATTATAATGGACTGATCAGATACGGATGTGGATATATATGCCCCCCTAAATCATAATCCACTTGCAGATATACAAAAGAAAGTTTCTATAATGATTTGTAATGCACACGCCCGGGCTGAGCGGCGTGTGCGTGTGATTGTAGTGATTCCACTGGACCGTGCCGGAGAGTGAATGCCTGGAGGGGCGTAACTAGGTATTCACCCGATCCGACCAGGGTCGCACGACGGCATACGACGCCAGTGCACCAAGGAGGAACCGAGCAGAGGGACCAGGTGCTACTCCAGGACAGACCCCGGACACGGCTGTTGACCCACACAGGGGAATACAGGAACAGACTGGTAGGCTGGCACACAGACTGGTGGGTATAGGCAGGCACGACTGGTATGCAGGCAGGCGGGTATGCAGGCAGGGGGGTACAGGCAAGCACAGCTAGAGTGCAGACAGGGAGGCACTAGCAGGTAGGAACACAGGCGGGATAGGACCCAGTACACACTGGGACTCAGGAACAATACAGGCAGAGGGGTACAGGCAAGCACAGCTAGAGTGCAGACAGGGAGGCACTAGCAGGTAGGGACACTGGCGGGATAGGACCCAGTACACACTGGGACTCAGGAACAGAACCACAGATGTGGCGGACAAACACAGCAGAGTGAGGCCGCCCAGAGAGGTGAGCGAGAACAGGGCAGGACAAGGCCGCCTGGAGCGGTGAGCAAGAGTAGAGCAGGACAAGGCCGCCAGGAGCGGTGAGCAAAGGGTCAGAGCTGAGCGAGACTGCCGGAGCAGTGAGCAAGAGTAAAGCAGAACGAGACCGCCTGGAGCGGTGAGCAAGAGTGGAGCAAGACTGCCGGAGCAGTGAGCAAAAGGATAAGAGCGGAGCGAGACTGCCGGAGCAGTGAGCAAAAGGGTCAGAGCGGAGCAAGGCTGCCGGAGCAGCGAGCAAAGGAGTCAGAGCAGGCTAGAACCGCCGGAGCGGTAAGCAAAGGAGTCAGAGCAGGCTAGAACCGCCGGAGCGGTGAGCAAAGGAGTCAGAGCAGGCTAGACTGAGCAGGGGGAACAGGGCTCTGTTCACACGGAACAGACAGGAAGGGAAAGGCAGAGCCAGATACCCACAGGGTACTTGCAGTGAAGTAGCGAGTGGACCAGAAACTCACAAACGGGAGTACAGAGACATCAAGCAGGAGTTAGGTACGAGTTCAGACTCTGCAGAAAAAGGAAGGGAACGGACATAGAGGCAAAACAGGTAAAGGATAGGAGAGAGTTCAGACTGGAACTGAGTGTACGGAGGAGACCGACACTGCAGCGGAATACAGGAGCGGGTCTGGGAATACGGCCCCCAGAGAGGCAGGATGAACAGGCAAGGAGCGTGTTCAGACAGGACAGACAAGATACAGGAGCGGGTCTAGGTAATCGGCCCCTAGAAGGCGGGAGGAACAGGCTAGGAGCGTGTTCAGACAGGACAGACAAGATACCGGAGCGGGTCTAGATAATCAGCCCCTAGAAGGCGGGAGGAACAGGCTAGGAGCGTGTTCAGACAGGACAGACAAGATACAGGAACGGATCTAGGTAATCGGCCCCTAGAAGGCGGAAGGAACAGGCTAGGAGCGTGTTCAGACAGGCCTGGAAATACAGCCTCCAGGATAGGCAGACAAGAGAACACAGACAGGACTCAGTTCAGACACGGGAACTGATACCGCAAGGCAGGAGACATAGACAGGACTCAGTTCAGACACAGGAACTGATACCGCAAGGCAGGAGACATAAACAGGACTAAGCTCAGACACGGGAACTGATACCGCAAGGCAGGAGACATAGACAGGACTCAGTTCAGACACGGGAACTGATACCGCAAGGCAGGAGACATAGACAGGACTCAGCTCAGACACGGGAACTGATACCGCAAGGCAGGAGACATAGACAGGACTCAGTTCAGACACGGGAACTGATACCGCAAAGCAGGAGACAAAGAACGGGACCTGGCACCTTCAGAGTGCAAGCACACACTGAATGAAACTCTATGCTCAGGCAGGGATAGATGGGAGCAGCTGAGCTATATACCAGGTGACAGACAGCAATAGGCTGAGAACCCACAAGGGGTGTGACCCACAGCAGGTACAAAAAGCAGGAAGTGATCGGGCGCCGCCCTTAAGCAGCAGAAACAGACACAAACAGACAGCATGGAGGGAAGCCAGAGAGACATTCTGGACTGGAGATCAAGTGCGCGCTCTTGCACAGTGGGAGATGGACCACCATGCAAGGACGCCGCCAGGTATGTTACATGATTGAGATCATTACAAAAAGGTTTATAGAACAGCACCATTTTATTGCTCACGATGGGTGCCATGCGTCCACTCAAAATTTCCAATTTGTTCCACAATACAGGTCAAAAAAAGCGAAGGCAGCACTCCTATAAAATTATTTTTATAAATTAGTGGTAAATATATCGGGTAAAACATTAACAGAACCACAAATGTTGACCCTGAACAAGGGTTTAACATTTAGTCCAACAAAGCGTTTTAATTGGTTCCAGTTTGAATTAGATCTTCAGAGGTTTTTTAGAAATGTTTAAATTGAAAAATTGGTTTGCAAATAATGTTGTGATTCCAAAATCTCATGACAGTGAGCTAAGTCTACAGCAAGCATTAATGGTTTAAAAGGTTACCTTCACACCACCTGGGAATGTGCCAGCGATAGAGGCATTTATAGTGGAGGTACTAAAACGAAAAACAAATGGAAAATTAAAAATTCCCAGTTTGAAGGTAGAGGAGTCAAAAGCACTTTGTGACCTTGTCCATGACTATGACATTATAATAGAACCAGCTTATAAAGGTGGTGCTGTCGTCGTCATGGACAAGGGGATGTATATAAATGAGATCAGGAGACAATTGAGTGATGGGGAGGTATATAGAAAGGTGGATAGAGATCCCAAATTAATGAATGTATTGAAGAATTTCTTGTCTGAGGCACTGGAAAAGAAAATTATTAATAAAGATCTATATGAATATCTATGGATGGAACATCGTACTACGCCTGTACAATATGTGTTGCCCAAGATGCATAAGTCACTTAAAAATCCAACAGGGCGACCTATAGTATCGGGCGTAGATTCTTTGAGCAGTAGAGTTGGGACCTACTTGGACAAAATTTTAAATCCTTTAGCCAGAAACTGTGTCATTTGTACGAGATACTTCAGATTCCATCTCTAAATTGCAGAATATTAGAACTGACGGGGGAGGTTACATTGGCTTCATTCAAAGTGATCTCCCTTTACACATCTATTGACAATGAAAGAGGAATTAAGGCAATTAGACGAAAGCTGTTATCCACTGAGCACACAAGTAAGAGCCAATGGTTTATGGTGGAATTATTGAAATTTGTATTATATCAGTATTATTTTTTGTTTGGTAATTATTTTGTTCAACAACGTGGCACCGCAATGGGGGCAAATATGGCCCCAGCGTAGGCAAACATTGTTATGGCATCCCTAGAGGAAGACCTAATCTATGTGTCCCACCACTTCAAATGGGTGATGGTGTGGTGGAGATACATAGACAACGTCTTCCTCCTGTGGACTGGTACCCAAACTGAGTTGGAAGATTTCCATGCTTATTTAAATAAAATAGATAGTACTATTAAATTTACATTGGCAAGCTCTAAGGAAAAGATCAATTCCTTGACGTCCTTGTTTCACAACAAAATGGAATATTAAAAACCTCTCTCTATACTAAACCAACAGATTGTAACGATTTGCTAAAATATAACAGCAATCATCCAAAAAAGACAGTACAATCATTACCATACAGTCAATATTTGAGAATCAAAAGAATTGAAAGTGAAGAGAATAATTTAAAAACTAGCTTGGATGGTTTAACAAAAAACTTTAAAGAAAGGGGCTATCCACAAAAATTATTAGAACAGCAAATGTATAAAGTTAGAGAGGTGGATAGAAAGGAGTTAATTAATTCTGTTAAAGAAGAAAAAAATAAGGATAGAGTACCAGTAGTCACAACATATGAGGAAGAGAGTGAAGAAGTTGGGAAAATGATAAAAAAAAAAAAAAAAACCTTGGAGGATGTTAGGGAATTGTCTGACGAATGTACCAGAATTTAAAAATTCCCCATTGTTCTCTTACAGAAGACCACAGAATATCAGGGACAGATTAGTCCATTCGCATATTGGAGCACTGAAAACTATGACGCAAACTTTTATTACGGGTAGAGACAGAAAGGGTTGCTATTATTGATGAGCGAGCACTAAAATGTTTTGGTACTCGTCGCTCGGGTCGAGCAAATTGGAATGCTCGAGTACTTGGTCCGAGTAACGAACCCAATGTAAGTCTATGGGAAACTCGAGTTTCCGGCGGCTCCCCTCGGCAGTCTGCAGAGGGCCTAAAAATTGCCCAAATCGATGGGAACAGTGCTCAAATGACAAGGGAACAGCATGGGGAAGACCCCTGGAAACCTCTCTGACTCCCAGGTCACTGCTGTGAACAACGTTGTCAGAGGTATTATGCCACTTTTACGGACTCACAATAAAACATACAAAAACATAATGGATTTTCCTGGGAAATATGTTAAAGAACATCCTTTCCAGGGTAATGACTTGTATATAAGGCAAAATAAATAGCCAAAAACAAAAATGCTCCTCCACACCTTGGGCTATGTTCACACGTAGTGTTTCTGATGCGTTTTTGCACTTTTGTATTGCTTTCAACCAAGACAAATGCATTCACCGGGAAATGTCATTTTAACATTTTACAATCTTATCTGGCCATGTGGTGTGTGACACTTCATCAGACACATGCATACAGTGCTGAAAAGACATGGGAACAGCATGGAGAAGACCCCCGGAAGCATCTCTGACTCCCAGGTCACTGCCTAAGTGTGCCCATCATAAGTGATCCTTGGCACATGCGAAGATGCCTCCTGCCATGCACCTGTCGTTGCAGACTTGCAGCAATCACTGTCCACATCCTTGTCCCAGCGCAGCGTTCAGTTGTCCCTACCCCATTCCTTGGTATGCAAGCGCAAGTATACAGCCAGCCACCCACCCTCCCACAGGCTGCAATACTATACTGCCAGACTTTTGACAGCTGTTTGTACTTGAAATGGGGCCAGTCCACAGCTTTTTTTTCTGTGAGTTGTATGTCAACACAGCTATATTCTTTAGCTTGGTAAAGGGAACTTTTATCTACTCTGTTATTTCTCCCAGGAAGTCCTCTAAAGCTGCTTGTACTTGAAATGTGGCCTTTTAGGCTCGTGGAGGCAAAAGCTGTCTACAACCTCATGGCGGCGGCCAGGTGTCCATACTCTGTCCCTACCCGCCACTTTATCTCCCGGTGTCGTCTCTGGCTTCCACAAGCACGTGTTCCACAACATTACCCGTGCCCTCCTCCCCAGTGCACTTACTGGGTAGGATCGCCTAACCACAAACACGTGGTTAAGTGAATGTGGCCAGGGACGGTACAGAGCCAATCCACAGCTTGTGGGTGAGTTGTATTTCACCACAGCCATATTTTTTAGCTCGTATCTACTCCGGCTGTCATTTCTCCGTCACTAGGTTCCGCGCATTGTCACACACGATCATGCCTGGCTGTATGTTCAGCCGTGAGAGCCACAGATCAGGCTGCTGTGTTACAGCTTTCAACAACTCTGCAGCAGTGGGCGGTTTGTCACCTAAGCATTAAGCATGTTATCTTCAGAACTGGAGGAGGAAGTGCAGGAGCTGAACAATGTGATTACATTGAGGTTACATTGGCGACTCTGGTTTTTATACTAAAGAAAGATCCTACTGTTTTTTTGGGGGGGTTTTACGTTATTTTTTAAGACAAACTGCATTCACCGGTAAATGACATTTTAACATTTTACAACCTTATCTGGCTATGTGGTGAGTGACATATCTTCAGACACATCCTGTTTCATTTATGATGGAGGGACTCTGAAAGTCACAAACCTATTTTTATAGGGCCATCAGGCGGCCCTTACTATTCTTAAAGGGCCAGCAGTCGGCCCTCGCTATTGTTAGAGAGCCATCAGCCAGCTATGCTTTGTTGTTCCCATTATTAACGAGTGGGTCTGCTATACTGTTATTGCGTATGTAGTGACTGCAAGGGCTGCCAAAAATTTGCAGGCACTCCAAAGCCCCTTGCAAGAGCCGTAGAGGTCAGAGAGCCTCCTAAAAACAATGGTCCCATTATTAGAAAGAGGGTCTCCCATAGACACTGTATTTGAGTTTGTTACGCTGCTATCATTCGGTGGAGTTGAGAAGTCCGGCCCAATCCAGCCCATGTTCATTTTTATAAGAGTTAGCCTGTCAGCATTTTCAGTTGACAGGCAAATGTGCCTATCTTCTAATATATACACTGCTCAAAAAATAAAGGGAACACTTAAACAACAGAATATAACTCCAAGTAAATCAAACTTCTGTGAAATCAATCTGTCCACTTAGGAAGCAACACTGATTGACAATCAATTTCACATGCTGTTGTGCAAATGGAATAGACAATAGATGGAAATTATTGGCAATTATCAAGACACACTCAATAAAGGAGTGGTTCTGCAGGTGGGGACCACAGACCACATCTCCGTACCAATGCTTTCTGGCTGATATTTTAGTCACTTTTGAATGCTGGTTGTGCTTTCACCCTCGTGGTAGCATGAGACGGACTCTACAACCCACAGAAGTTGCTCAGGTAGTGCAGCTCATCCAGGATGGCACATCAATGCGAGCTGTGGCAAGAAGATTTGCTGTGTCTGTCAGCGTAGTGCCCAGAGGCTGGAGGCGCTACCAGGAGACAGGCCAGTACACCAGGAGACGTGGAGGGGGCCGTATGAGAGCAACAACCCAGCAGCAGGACCGCTACCTCTGCCTTTGTGCAAGGAGGAACAGGAGGAGCACTGCCAGAGCCCTGCAAAATGACCTCCAGCAGACCATAAATGTGCATGTGTCTGCACAAACGGTTAGAAACCGACTCCATGAGGGTGGTATGAGGGCCCGACGTCCACAGATGGGGGTTGTGCTCACAGCCAACACCATGCAGGACGCTTGGCATTTGCCACAGAACACCAGGATTGGCAAAGTCGACACTGGCGCACTGTGCTCTTCACAGATGAAAGCAGGTTCACACTGAGCACATGTGACAGATGTGACAAGAGTCTGGAGACACCGTGGAGAGCGATCTGCTGCCTGCAACATCCTTCAGCATAACCAGTTTGGCAGTGGGTCAGTAATGGTGTGGGGTGGCATTTCTTTGGAGGGCCGCACAGCCTTCCATGTGCTCGCCAGAGGTAGACTGACTGCCATTAGGTACCGAGATGACATCCTCAGACCCCTTGTGAGACCATATGCTGGTTCGGTTGGCCCTGTGTTCCTCCTAATGCAGGACAATGCCACACCTCATGTGGCTGGAGTGTGTCAGCAGTTCCTGCAAGATGAAGGCATTGAAGCTATGGACTGGCCCGCCCGTTCCCCAGACCTGAATCTGATTGAGCACATCTGGGACGTCATGTCTCGCTCCATCCACCAACGTCACGTTGCACCACAGACTGTCCAGGAGTTGGCGGATGCTTTAGTCCAGGTCTGGGAGGAGATCTCACAGGAGACCATCCGCAACCTCATCAGGAGCATGCCCAGGCATTGTAGGGAGGTCATACAGGCACGTGGAGGCCACACACAATACTGAGCCTCATTTTGACTTGTTTTAAGGACATTACATCAAAGTTGGATCAGCCTGTAGTGTATTTTTCCACTTTAATTTTGGGGGTGACTCCAAATCCAGGCCTCCATTGGTTAATAAATTTGATTTCCATTGATGATTTTTGTGTGATTTTGTTGTCAGCACATTCAACTTTGTACAGAACAAAGTATTCAATGAGAATATTTCGTTCATTCAGATCTAGGATGTGTTATTTGAGTGTTCCCTTTATTTTTTTGAGCAGTGTACTTACCTTGTAATGTCTTCACATCCTGCTCCGTCCAGATGTGTCCGGATCCCAGAATTCCAAGCTGCGGAAGTTCATTGACCGCCATATTGGTACACCCAAGTGATGGGTGTCTCAATATGGAAACCGGCAGAACACCGTCGCGAGCACGCCGTACATGCCGCACACGCCGCCGCCGGGATCAGCCGAATGATTCACTGACCGCCGCCATCTTTGCACAGGAGGAGTGCATGTGCAGTTTTAATGTGAGCGCCGCTATCTGCCTGTACAAAGATAGCGGAGGTCTGATTTACTGCGCCTGCGCGAATTCCGCGCTTAGCACAGGGGGGAGGGGTGAGTGCACATAGGAAAGAGATGACACACCGGGGAGACAACTCAAACGAGAACACATGAGGGAAGAAGACAGCACAGGGGTGGAGAGAGAGAGCAGACAAGGGGGAGAGCACATGGGGTACACAGGTCAAAGATGAGATCACTTGAGAGGAGAAGACAGCAGATGGGGAGAGAGAAAGCGCACAGGGGGGAGAGAGAGAGAGCACAGGGGAGAGACAGCTCAAACGGGACAGCACATGAGGGGAGAACACAACACAGGAAGGAGAGAGACAGCAGACATGGGGGTAGCACATGGGGTAGACAGGTCAAAGAAGAGAGCACAGATGGGAGAAGTCAGCACATGGGGGAAAGAGAGAGTGGATAGGTGGGTGAGCACATGTGGGGGAGAGATTCTCAACGCTGCCAAGCCTGCCCCCATCGTGACATTACCGCCCTCGCGTCGGGCCTCCATCTAGTCGCTTATAATTTCACCGGTGACACTAAAATCCCGCTCTGACAAAACCATAGCGGCAGGGCAGGCCAGGACCTCCAAGGCGTAAAGAGCCAGTTCATGCCACGAGTCCAGCTTGGATACCCAATAATTATAAGGCACAGAGAAATCACGGAGGACGTTGGTACAGTTGGCAAGGTCCTCCATCACAATCTTCCGAAACTTTGCACTCCTTGGAAGAGTACCCCCGGACTCAGGGCCTGTGTGATGGGAGGGTCTGAGAAAACTGTCCCAGAACTTTGACAGTGTTCCCCTGCCTCTGCTCAATTGCATTTGTGGCTCTCTTGCCTGTACTCCTTGGTTGTCCAACGAACTGTGACCTCTGCCGCCAGCGTTTTCAGATGGGTATTTTTTTAATAATTCCGCAACAAGGGCCTTCTCGTATTGCACCATTTTATTAGGCCTGTCCTGCAAGGAAATAAGGGACAGAAAGTTCTCCCTGTAGGGTGAGTCACCAACCAGTAATGACTGTCACCCAAAATTTGAACAACGCGAGGGTCACGGGAAAGGCAACGTAACATAAGCTCAGCCATGTGTGCCAGACTGCAAAGAAGCAAGACTTCCGTGTCCTCACCAAGAGGACGACTAACCATGCTCTCCTCCTCTTCCTCCTCCTCCCTGTGCTCAGGCCATCCACGCTGACTAGACTGTGTAGCATCGGCGTCTCACCCTCCTGCCGGGTAGAGACGCCTGTTCCCCTCACCGCCGCAGTCCTGGTCCGGTGTGTTCCGGCCTGTTTGCCGCTGTGACGCGCACCGCGCTCAGCTTCCCAGGCACTGTGCTTAGGGCACGCGCTCGCTCCCTCCCTCTTAAAGGGGCCGCTCGCGCCATCCTAAAGAGTACCCGGCCAATGGCCGGAGGACTTCTATATAAGGCACCTCCTCCAAAATGGAGGTGCCTGTGCAAGGTTGTTGTTCCGTGTGCTAACACTTGCTTCAGCCCTCAGGTCCCGCTGCCAGTCAGTCCAGCCTGCCAGTTTGTCTAACAGTCTGTCTATTAGTTCTGCCCGCCAGTCTGCCAGGTACCTGCTGTGTCCACCAGCCAGCCTACCTGGAGCACCTGCCAGTTACCTACCGTGCCCGCCAGCCTGCCCACCTGGAGCACCTGCCAGTTACCTGTCGTGCCAGCCAGCCTACCTGGAGCACCTGCCAGTTACCTGCCGTGCCCGCCAGCCTGCCTACCCAGAGCACCTGCCTGGCTATCTGCCGTACCCACCTGCTTGCCTACCCGGAGTACCTGTCTGACTATCTGCCGTACCTGCCTGCTGATCTACCCGGACCACCCATCTGCCTTCTTCCCGTGCTCGTCTGTTGTACCGGTCAGTTCCTGTCATCTGACCCGTGGGAGTCACCTGCTCTCACACAAGGTCGGTCCCAGAGTGGCACATGGTTCACCTGCCCGGTCCCTCCCTGGTTCACGGAGTCGACTAAGCCGCTGTGACCTGGGTCAGGCCGAGTAGGCACTTAGTCACTCCCCTCTGGTCTCTCCTTGCACTGAAGCACAGAGGTTCCACCACCCGGACCCGTAACAGTTTGCACACGCCATGGAACCCGGTAGCCCTCAGGCTCCTTCGCTCTCTGACCTGTACCAGGAGGTCTCACGTCAGCGATCCCAACAGTAAACTATCCTGTCCTATCTGCGGACTGTCAACTCCCGCCTGTACACACTGTCCAACCCATCTGTGTCTGTCTCTAGCCAAGCGGCACCCGCTCCAGCGGCACCTCTACCCAGTGGCTCTGTGGCACCCAGCTTTGGACCTCAGCTCTCTGCACCTCCACGTTTTGGTAGTGACCCCGTCTTATGTTGGGGCTTCATAAATCAGTGCACGCTGCACTTTGAAATCCTGGCACACCAGTTCACCTCCGACCGGGCCAAGGTGGCGTTCATCACGTCTCACCTCACCGGGGAGGCATTGGCATGGCTAAACCCCCTGTGGGAAAGAGGGGATCCCCTGGTGTCCGATCTTCTGGCTTTCCTCGCTGCCTTCCGGAAGGTTTTCGATGAGCCCGAACAAAAATCTTCTACTGCTTCCTCACTTTTCCGTCTCCGCCAAGGGAGTCTCACTGTGGACCAGTATGCCCTACGTTTCCGAACCCTCGCATCTGAACTTGCCTGGAACAATGAGGCCCTGGTGTCCACCTTTTAGGAGGGTCTTTCCGGACGGATCAAGGATGAACTAGCCAGTCGTGACATCCCCTCCTCCCTGGACGACCTGGTGTTATTAGCTACCCGGATTTACATCCGTTTTCTGGAACGTGCTAAGGAGACTACCCGGGAGAGAAGATTTCCGCGTCTCGCTCCAACATTCCAAAGGACAGCCTTGCAACCAGCAATTCCCCGGGCGTGTTCGCCTGAGCCAATGCAAATTGACAAAGCCATGATGGTCAAGTCTCGCCTGGAGATGCGCCGAGCCGAGGGGAGTTGCTTCTACTGTGGCAGTATAGAGCATCTGATCCGTTCCTGCCCGGTGAGGCCGGGAAACTCCAGTGTCTAGGACCACTCGGAGAGGTCATCCTAGGCAAGAGGAAATCCTCTCCGTCCTTGACTCTGTCTGTTTCTATTTCCAGTGGTGAGACCCGCTTCTTCAAGACTGCCCATCTGGATTCCGGAGCCGCTGGGAATCTTATTCAACAGGCTGTTGTGGAGCGGTATCAGATTCCTACCGTACGTCTGGCTGAACCGTTGGCGGTTGCCTCCATGGATGGGAGGCTTCTTCCCAAGACCATCTTGCTCATCACTGAGCCTGTAACCCTTCAGGTGGGAATGATGCACTCGGAAAAGATCTCCTTTCACGTGCTGTCCGGTCTCTCTCACCCCCTCTTGCTTGGTCTACCCTGGTTTCAAAGACATGAGCCCGTCCTGAATTGGAGATCTGGTGAAGTGTTCTGTTGGGGTCAGGAATGCCATGAGCCCTGTCTGGTTCCGGTTCGTCCTGCTCAACCCCCGTCTACTCTGGCTAATCTACCTGGTCTGCCGGCACCCTACTGGTCCTATGCGGACGTCTTTGACAAAAAGGAAGAGGAGACACTACCACCTCATAGGCCGTATGATTGCCCCATCGACCTGGTACCTGATGCTTCTCCTCCCCGCGGGCGAATCTACCTCTTGTCGCTGGCTGAGACCCAGGCCATGTCTGAGTACATAGAAGAGAATCTTGCCAGGGGATTTGTCTAGAAATCCACCTCTCCGGCTGGAGCAGGATTCTTCTTCGTCAAGAAGAAAGACGGCTCTCTACGTCCCTGTATCGATTACAGGGGCCTTAACCAGATTACCATCAAAAATAAGTACCCCCTGCCTCTCATCTCGGAGCTGTTTGACCGCCTTAAAGGCGCAAAGATCTTCACCAAGCTCGATCTTCGTGGGGCATACAATTTGGTCTGGATCCGCCAGGGGGACAAGTGGACGATGGCATTCAACACTCGGGAAGGTCTCTATGAATACCGCTTGATGCCCTTTGGGCTCTGTAATGCTCCAGCCATCTTCAAGGAGCTGGTTAACGACATCTTCCATGATCTCCTGTATTCTTGCGTAGTGGTGTACCTGGACGATATCTTGGTTTTCTCTCCGGATCTGCCCTCACACCGGAGGGATGTTCGTCAGGTTCTGCTAAGGCTCCAGAAGAATCGCCTATACGCTAAATTCGAGAAATGCCTCTTTGAACAGACCTCTCTGTCGTTCCTGGGCTATATTATCTCCGAGACTGGTCTGCGGATGGATCCCAAGAAGTTGTCTGCCGACCGAAGGGGTTGAAGGCGATTCAACGATTCCTGGGCTTCGCAAACTATTACCGCCTCTTCATTCCTCATTTCTCCTCCCGGACTGCTCCCATCTCCGCGCTCACCCGTAAAGGATCAAATCCCTGGGAATGGACTTCCGAAGCGGAGAAGGCCTTCGTCTCCCTTAAACAAGCCTTCTCTTCCGCTCCTGTGCTGCACCGTCCGGATTGCAACAAGCAGTTCTTCCTGGAGGTTGATGCATCCTCCTCCGGAGCCGGAGCGGTGCTCACCCAGAAATCCTCATCCGTGAGGATGGTAACCTGCGGCTTCTTCTCCAAGCTCTTCTCCTCGTCCGAGCGCAACTACTCTATAGGAAATCGTGAGCTGCTGGCCACCAAATTTGCACTGGAGGAGTGGCGCTACTTGCTGGAGAGAGCTCTGCACCCGGGGGTCATCTACGCTGACCACAAAAACCTCGCTTATTCTCAGAACGCCCAAAGACTAAATCCGCGTCAGGCCAGGTGGTCTCTATTCTTTGCCAGATTCTGCTTCACTCTGCATTACCGCCCGGCGGACAAGAACATTAAAATTGACGCTTTATCCCGCTCATTCCTGTCTTCCGATCAAGAGGAGGAGCCTCTACATATCATTGACCCCTCCAAAGTAATGACTGTTGCTCCGTTTGACCTGTCTCATCTTCCACCCCGTAAGACTTTTGTAGCGGTTCCGGATCGAATGAAGGTTCTACTCTGGGGCCATTCATCCAAACTAGCCGGTCATGCTGGCCACAGGAAGACCTTTCTGCTCATCGCCCGACATTACTGGTGGCTTTCCCTGCGCAAGGATGTTGCGGACTTTGTCGCAGCTTGTTCCTCTTGTGCCCGTAACAAGGTTTCCAGGCACCTTCCATCCGGCTGTATACTTCCTCTTCTCGTGCCTTCCGCTCCGTGGCAACACATTGCAATGGACTTCATCATGGATCTACCTGTTTGTTTGGGCTGGGTTGCAAGTGGGACCGCTCATTTACTTTGATCTAACTCTTTACTATTTACACTAAGCAGTATAGCACTCAGTAGTGCTGTCACTATTTCCCTGATGTATGTTCCCTTGCTCACCTCCAGCATACATGTGTAGCTATTTACACCCATTCAGTCCATTTGCCCCATTATCCATGTGATCCCCTGATATCTGGCACCATGCACTTTATTCCCCTTGTGATGTGAATTAATTTAATCTTTGGTATATGTTATCATGTAAATTTCACTTAATAAAATTATGCTTTTTATGCCGCTATACTCATTTTTCCTCCTTCTTCAAAACACTGCTGGAAATCAGTACAGTAGTCCTCAGCTGTGCGACCCCCTTGTGCCAGGTTCGTGATCTTAGCCTGAGCGACCTGGATCCTGTCGGGTTCATCATATATCAGTCCTAAACTGTCAAAGAAGGCGTCAACAGAAAACCGTTTTGGAGCTTGTGGCGACAAGGAAAATGCCCAGGTCTGAGGGCCCCCTCACAGTAGGGACATGATTATTCCCACCCGCTGGAACTCCTCCCTTGACGATCGGGGGAGCAGGGTAAAAAATAACCTATAGCTCTCCCTAAAGATTCTAAACTGGTCTTTCTCTCCAGAAAATTTATCAGGAAGGGCTATTACAGGTGCTGGAGAGACCAACTGTGCATCAGAGGATACTGACGTCACAGCCACTACCGCCAGTGGAGGGCTATGGGAGGTCTTCATTAAATTAGTTATCTGACCCTGCTACTGACTTTGTGATGACTCCAGACTCTGGCATTCCTTAGCCAGATCCTGAGTCATCTGCTTCAGATTTGCCACCTGATCACAGAGAGTGTGGACAGTCTCCATACTGGCGAAAAAGAAAAACGTATGAGCCAGACGTAATGTGACGCTGAGTCACTTTTCACGGCCAGGCCGTGAGACAGGATAGTCAAGGAGTCTGAAGTCAAAGCCCGGAGGGTATGTCATAAACAGAGGGAAGAGGCAAAGGCTTAGTCAGGTAACATACCACTGGTCAAAATTCCAGGAGGACGGCAGATCAGAGCAGAAGGGGTTAAACAGACGAATGGTCAGAACAAGGTCCAAGGTCAGGCAGCAGAAGATCAATAAACAGAACAAGGCACAGAGAACAAACCACACACTAGCTGAATGTACGTCTGGCAGAGATATGGGACAAACAGCTCAGTTAAGTAGCCAGGCATTAACCTGGGATAATGAACACCTGAAGATAGCCAGTGATTCCCAGTCTCAGCTTGGACAGCCGAGCTGTCAATCACCACACTGAGCTATTGCACGCCCCTGTACCACATTTGACGGTCGAGCTGTCAATCACAGTACTGACAGCTCCAGCACGCCCCTGTACAAGATTAGACGGCTGAGCCGTGAGCACCTGCGTCCCACACACAGTGAGGAGTGGAACCATGACAGAAGCAATTCAGAGCACTACCCAAGCAGTACAAGCTTATCAGGAGGAAGACACACCATTGTGGTGTCCGTTGATGGTGGAAACCACCATAAAAGTGAGAGAACAAGATCACCCCCTGTCTATTCAACAACTACCAAAAGGGAAAATCCGTAGAGCACAACGGGAAGATAAGATAATTGGTAGACTACTACTTTATGTGGATCAAAATCGGTTTGCAAGCAAACGGGAGAGAGACAATGAGTCACCAGCAATATCTGTTTTAATTACAGAATGGACGACGCTCTACCTCAGTGAAGACGGTATCTTGTATCGACAAAACTGGCAGTTGGTACAACCCAGATTATTCCGTAGGTTGGTCTTGAAAGAACTCCATGAAAACATGGGACACCTGGGAGTGGAAAGGACAACAAATTTGATCCGTGAACGTTTCTTCTGGCCGTACATGCAGAGAGATATTGAGACGTACATAACCAGGGAGTGTGGGTGTCTGAAAGATAAACGTCCCAACACATCAACCCGGGCACCTATGGGCAACATCCAAACTACATATTCGTTTGAGATGGTCTCAATAGACTTTTTACATCTCGAGACGTGCAAGGGTGGTTACGAATACATCTTGGTGGTGATGGACCATTTCACTCGATTTGCTCAAGCATATGCCACCAGCAATAAATCGGGTCGAACAGCGGCAGAGATCTTCAATGATTTTGCTTTAAGGTTTGGGTTCCCTACGAGGTTACACCACGACAAAGGAAGAGAATTTGAGAACCAGCTCTTTGCTAAGCCAGGAAAGTACTGTAGAATTCAGAGATTCCACACAACGCCCTATCACCCAGAGGGTAATGGACAAGTGGAACGTTTTAACCGGACATTATTGTCGATGTTGCGCACTTTAACAGCTGATGAGAAAAAAGACTGGAAGAGTTCTCTGTCAAAAGTGGTACATGCCTATAACTGTACAAAGAGCGATGCAACGGGTTACTCACCCTTTTTCCTATTGTATGGACGATTGCCAAGACTGCCAATAGACATCATGTTCGATACTCCGGTGTCAGAGACTTACAGAACATATCCGGAGTACGTTCGGAAATGGAAGGAACGGATGGCAGAGGCATACAACATAGCGTCCAAAGTGGTTACGCAAGGACAGAGCAAGAGTAAGAAGTACTATGATCAAAAATGTTATGGATCAGAATTGGCACCGGGAAGCCGGGTGCTAGTCAAGAACGTACGTGAGAAAGGCGGTCCAGGAAAACTTTGTTCGTACTGGGAAGACAAGGTGTATGTGGTCGTAAGGAGGAAAGCTGGTGACAGCCCAGTGTATGAAATCCGATTGGAATGGGAGAAAAAAAACTAGAATAGTCCACTGGAATTTACTACTACCCTGTGATTATCTCCCACCACAACAAGACATCCCATAAGTAGACCGACATCGTCCGAGATCGACTAAGGGACCACCACAGACTGAAGCTTCCGAGGTGGATAGTGACCTTGAAAGTTCCGATGGAGAAGAACACACCGTTGTATTTCTCGGACTGGCAAGGATAGGGATGTACCATCCTCAGGAGAGTGAATTAAGTCCTGAGGCTCCAGAGTTCCTACCAAGGAGTACAGATGAAGTCCAATTCAGATCTTATGATCGAACACCGGCCCCTGAAGAGACACTCAGGAGGAGTGGAATTACCAGATCGTGCGGAAACAAGCGATTCAGGAGAAGTACAGGAACTTACAGAGGCAGCTCCAAGAGCATCTGAGGAAGCATGGGAAAGTAAGGAGGCCCGTGATGCTGACGTGTGAGACACTTGGTGAACCGAGTCAAGTGCCAAGGACTGTCGACTAGAAACAGGTATCTCTGCCTGCGGACCAGGTAAGCCCACTTGAGTGGTATTCACCACCGAGAAGCAGTAGGGAAGATGTTGCTTAGTGGAAAGACTTGTTTTCATGCTTTGATTTTCCTTAAAGGACTTTGTTGAAACAAAGAACTATTAAAGCCTAGTGAGAGAGAGCTGGTTGAAGACGTACGAAAAGCTCCAGCTGAAGAGATGCTGATTGTTTTAATTGTGTTAATTGTTTATTTATTACAGGCGTCCTACAAGAAAAAGGTCGTAAGAATAGGTTATCAATGTTTATGAACGTTATAGCAATTTGACAATGCCAATTTGTATATAAAGTTATTCAACTTTCACCACTGTCTCAGAATTGATCAGATTGACCAATTAAGACGAATGTCGAGGGCGACATTCAAAAAGGAGGTAAGAGTGTGACATACAGAAGTAGTGCTGTTGCTTCAAAAGCATCCAGCAACTATTAGAAGTAACACAAGCACAGGAGACAGGAAGTGTTGTGCTCCAGAAGCATCCAGCAACTAGAGGGGTTAACAGTCACAGGAGACAGGGAGTGTTTAGCAGTGCCCCAGGGGGATTGTGGGGAAATTGTTTACTGTCTGGCTGGAGCCGAAGAGAAAAGTGGTGTGTGATCTGTATTTCACAGTAGGCAAGTGTAGCACCCTGAGGATTCGGCTGCTACAGGGGTATTGCACCTCAACCCAGAGGTGTGATATTCCACTCCCGGGTAAGGATGGAGTGTGGAACTGAGCTCAGTTAGCTGCATGCACTACACACATCCCATTTCCGAGGAACAGACCGACGGTACTCCCACCAGTTTATGTGCAGGTACGACAGTGTCTGTTCCTGGCTGGAGTGGGAGGGGGGTGGAACATCCCAGTAGTGTAGGGGCAGATAGGGGGAGCAGCCTGGGTAAAGCTAGGAGCTCATTGGGTGCTGGTCACCTGAGCTCACACATAGAGGGAGTATATAAGGTGGGAACCATCTTAGATCAGGGTCAGTCTGTCAGAGTTGAGTCAGAGAAGCAGAGCAGCTCAGCCAGCTCCAAGGCCAAGAGAGAGAGAGAGGAGAAAGAAGGACCCAGAGGGGGAGAAGAGGGAACTCCAAGAACCCAAAATTAGATCAGAGGGTGAAGAGTTGGCACAAGGGTACCGGATCCCAAGCTGGTGGAGGGCCCTACTCCTTAGCCAGAGACCGGAGGTCGTGGGCAGGATCTGCCACGACCACCCACTAAATCCACCCGGAAGGCAAACCAAGAATAGGGTCAGGGAACCCAGAGACAAGGGTTTACCAACAAGAGGCCCGAGGGAGCCGGACTTAGGTGGATCCCTGGTGGGGAAGGCCGGAGAGGAGGACAAGTCAGAAAGGGAGCTCAGGACCACACTCCGGAGTTGCCTGGGAGTTGACCGAGTCCAGGACCTGGTGGACGCAGCACGGCTTGGGTGGTCACTGCTGTACACAGTGACCCGAGCAACACCAGTAAGTAAAACCCTGGAACTGCATTTTATGCCTCTGAGTCTCCTTGCTGCACCTTCACAACCACCATCCTCCACGGCTGACCCCCTGAGGCTATACCCCTCCCGTTGGGGGTTATACTACCGCAGCTGCATACACACCACCAGCCTCAGCGGACCATCTTGCAGCGGCGGCCTTTTGACCGCAAATCAACGGGTGGCGTAGTCGACACTAATAACATCTATAAGGACTGCCGCACACTGAGTTTGACACCCTGGGCACGGACCGGGTCACAGCCACTCGGAGACTACAACCCCCATCTGATCCGGCTCCGGGTATCCCTAACAACATGGCCCAGGGGGCGCGTCAACTTTGGCGTAGTCGGCAGGATCACGTGCCCGCAACAACCGGGTACTGCGTGCCTGAAGAAAAGATCGCATTTACCTCAAAAAGAAGTCTCCCGCCAATTCCAGAGGGTCCCCGCCATCGGACGCCATCTCGGATCAGTTCCCGCCATTTGCCCGTCATCTGCAGTCTTTTCCCGCCATCCACAGAGTTTCCCGCCACTGGGAAGCGGTTCCCGCCATCTGAGAAGGTTTCCCGCCTTGGCAGAGCGGACGCCATTATGGGCGTGCCAAAGGATGGCAAGAGGCCACCTCCCATCGTGGGCCAGGACCGAAAATGGCGCCAAAAGTGGAAACCGCCCCCACCAGCAGAGACTGTGATGATTGATATGTCCATCAGCGTGAGAGAACTGCCCCTGGAACTGGCAATCACAAAGTTGCCCCAGGACCGCCCTCGGGATGGGCGTAGACAGAACAAAAGAAAGAAGATGGGAGCAGCTTGGAGGAGTCTGGAGGAGAGTCCAGAGAGAACATACCCGGAGATGGAGGGAGAGTCAGGCAGCACCGACCCAGTGGTCAGGAGCCTGTTGCAGGTCGCCACTCCAGAAGGCCTGCTGGAGATCCTGGCGCAGCTCCCCGGAGATCGGGAGCGTGCACAGACCGCGTTGGAGGGCCTCGCACGGAGGATGGCCCGGGTGCAGCAGGAAACACTGGCGGAGTGGACTCGAGAGATGGCCCAGCAGGCTGGAGCCCGCCAGCGAAGCATGCCACCCGCAGCGAGGAGCAAGTCCACCTCTGAGGACGGCGAAGGAGGGACGACGGCCGGAGACGACGCCGCGGAGGGAGCCGAAGAGATAAAGGCAGGTAATGGGGACGACAGCATCCCGTGCCCAGAAGCCGTAAACCTGCCCCAGCTCCCCGTCGCAGAGCCTGAAGCCCCACTCACCGTTCCCGTAGCCGCTGCGTCATCGCTCCAAGCTAGGCCTCAAGCGGCCGGAGCCGCGGCCACGCCCCCTGCTACGTCACGCACCTCAATCCAGAGCGCGGCCAAGCAGGAGACGCCACCGGCCTGGTCGCAAGGCCGAGTGCCCCCGGGCGCCGCAGTACCAACAGCGCCCCCTACCTCTGCCGAACCACCGGCCTGGTCGCAAGGCCAGGAACACCCGGGCGCCGCCGTCTTTACGGTGCCCTTCACCTTCAGGGTGCCCCAAGCCTGGTCGCAAGGCCTGGTAAACCTGGGCGCCGCTACCACCTCCGCGCCCTCAACATCTAGAGTGCCGCACCTGGGTGAAGACCTGTTCGCCCAGCATACGTGCCCGGATGGGCAGCCCTTTATATTGCCACCGGAGTATTACCAACTTGAGCTCCAAAAAGAAAGACCCCTAGATGAGCCCCTGATTCCGGTTCCGAAGCCCGTTAAGATCACCCCACTCTCGTTGGAGGAAGCGCAGTTTGCGTGGGACCCCACCGGAGGAGACCTCATGGGATTCACCCAAGAAACGCGGGCGGCCGCAGCTGAACGTGCGGAGTGCTGCCGGCAGCAGTTAGAGGTCTTCGACCGGGAGAGGAGAGAGAGGCGGGTCCGAGAGCAGCGGCTGCAAATCCAGAGCGCAGAGCAGAAGAGCCGGACCCGGAGGAACCCCCGTGCAGCCCACGGTCCCCGTGCCACCGGGACTGTAATTAAATTCCAACTGCAGCACGGTTGGGGTTTCATCAGGGATCATCACACCCCCGGCGACGTCTTTGTCACCCGCAGAGACGTAGAAAGCCATCTGCCGGAGGGACACAGAGGTCGTGACCTGTATGTAGGGGACGAGGTCACCTTCACCCGGCACAAGTGTGCCAAAGGACCCTACGCCCTCCATGTGCATCGCCTGATGGAGGAGGAGCTGCGGTGTGAGGAGGAGCAAGAGGACCCGGACGGGTCTGAAGAATCTAAAGAAGGAGCAGGAGGACGCCGTCGTTGAAGTACGGTAGAGAGAGACTGTACATAGTTACCCGTCAGGGTATAAGAACTGTTCTAGTTAAAATATAGTCCCCGTTGGGACCAGCAGATTGAACTGAAACCCGTGTGTCCCTATTCCCACTGACCGAGGACTGAGAGCGGTCAATCCTCCCTAATACCTGGCCGAGGACTGAGAGCGGCCATAATTCCCTTGTATATAGTTGCGCTTCCTAAAGCACCCCCTACCGGTTTTATAGGAAACTGTTTTCTTCCAAGAGAGACTGTCGCACTTTACCCGGTCACAAGTTGCACCGTGGCCGGAGGAACAAGAATGTTTCTAATGAGGAGTTTTATATGAAAAGTTTTATGATATATATATATTGTTTTATATGTTTATGATGTTTATGAAAAAAAAAAATTGTATGTTTTTGGATGTTTTGTTATTTTACAGCCCGAGGACGTGCTGTGATTTACCAGGGGGGAATGTAGCACCCTGAGGATTCGGCTGCTACAGGGGTATTGCACCTCAACCCAGAGGTGTGATATTCCACTCCCGGGTAAGGATGGAGTGTGGAACTGAGCTCAGTTAGCTGCATGCACTACACACATCCCATTTCCGAGGAACAGACCGACGGTACTCCCACCAGTTTATGTGCAGGTATGACAGTGTCTGTTCCTGGCTGGAGTGGGAGGGGGGTGGAACATCCCAGTAGTGTAGGGGCAGATAGGGGGAGCAGCCTGGGTAAAGCTAGGAGCTCATTGGGTGCTGGTCACCTGAGCTCACACATAGAGGGAGTATATAAGGTGGGAACCATCTTAGATCAGGGTCAGTCTGTCAGAGTTGAGTCAGAGAAGCAGAGCAGCTCAGCCAGCTCCAAGGCCAAGAGAGAGAGAGAGGAGAAAGAAGGACCCAGAGGGGGAGAAGAGGGAACTCCAAGAACCCAAAATTAGATCAGAGGGTGAAGAGTTGGCACAAGGGTACCGGATCCCAAGCTGGTGGAGGGCCCTAATCCTTAGCCAGAGACCGGAGGTCGTGGGCAGGATCTGCCACGACCACCCACTAAATCCACCCGGAAGGCAAACCAAGAATAGGGTCAGGGAACCCAGAGACAAGGGTTTACCAACAAGAGGCCCGAGGGAGCCGGACTTAGGTGGATCCCTGGTGGGGAAGGCCGGAGAAGAGGACAAGTCAGAAAGGGAGCTCAGGACCACACTCCGGAGTTGCCTGGGAGTTGACCGAGTCCAGGACCTGGTGGACGCAGCACGGCTTGGGTGGTCACTGCTGTACACAGTGACCCGAGCAACACCAGTAAGTAAAACCCTGGAACTGCATTTTATGCCTCTGAGTCTCCTTGCTGCACCTTCACAACCACCATCCTCCACGGCTGACCCCCTGAGGCTATACCCCTCCCGTTGGGGGTTATACTACCGCAGCTGCATACACACCACCAGCCTCAGCGGACCATCTTGCAGCGGCGGCCTTTTGACCGCAAATCAACGGGTGGCGTAGTCGACACTAATAACATCTATAAGGACTGCCGCACACTGAGTTTGACACCCTGGGCACGGACCGGGTCACAGCCACTCGGAGACTACAACCCCCATCTGATCCGGCTCCGGGTATCCCTAACAACATGGCCCAGGGGGCGCGTCACAAGTAAACAGAATTTAGGTCAGGATGGAAGCTAAACACAGGTCAGATAGACTCCCTGAACTAACCGTGCAGAGTATTATCTGCATCCCTCATCAAACCCTCCCCCCCTCCATCTCCATGCAGGATAAAGAATGCTGTATACTATTGAGTCCTTATGAAGGAAAAGACTGTGGTTATGTATGCATAGAAGTGTGCTGCTAAGAGATCTAATCTGTGCTGAATTATGCTACTGAAGAGACTGACGATACTGTGCTTGCTTTATTAAACTGTACTGTAATGAAGATTGTTGCTGTAATATCCCTGAATTCCACTGGCCATGCTTCAGATTAAATTCCACTGTTAAACTGTTGAAAAAGACTCTTGTCAGATGTGTCTGGTCAGTAACTGAATCTATCGTGTGTCTGAGAGAAGCTGCAGCCTCTGGTCGCCCTGAGTAACAGTTCCCCCAGGATTCCAACGAATTGATGAAACCCATCTTGCCCTATCTGAAGCTAACAGCGTGCGTGTAACACAGAGACATAGGGCTTGTTAGATATCACTGATGTACCCCTCACTAACCCCTCTGCTGAGTATTTTGTAGATGGCTCCAGAGCTCTGGACAGTGAACTGCGCCAGAGGCTGAGCTGAAGGCGCTCGCTGCAACGTGCAATCTGGGAAAAGGTAAAGAGATTTATGTATTTTCGGAATCCAGATATGTTTTAAAGGGTAGCACATGACTTTTGTGCCATTTGGCGGAGTCGTAATTTTCTGACCTCTGCTAGCAATCCTATGAGGTGGTAGAGCAGCTACTCACAGCACTCACCCTTCCCCGAAGGGCAGCTACCGGCGCACACACGGGAACAAACGCCCCTTGCTGTAGGGAATGCCTTGGCCGACCAGGCGGCTAAGGAAGCAGCACAACACATAGTTTCTAAAGACTGTCCTAAGAACTGCTGGATATGCACCCACAGCCCAATATCCGCTGATACTATGCCATATCTCGCAGTGCCCCTAACCCCATATGAGGCTTTCAACTATAGCTGTTTCTACAAAGAGACATTTGATACTGCCCGTTACAACGGAGGAAACCTCTGATGCAAGGACTTTTGACTTATATACGTTGTCTTGGGAGACTCACTGACATCATACCCTGCATATTGCCAAGGATTTATATCTAGTATGTGGTCACCAAGCCTCTAAATGGCTTCTCCCAGGTGCAGAAGGAACCTGCACCTTAGCACGCCTTACGCCTGCAATCTTCAGACTTCTGCATGGTGACCTAGGTATAAATGCTGTCCACAAACATTCCCTATATACAAGAGTTGCAGACAATTCAACCGAATGGTAGACCTTATATAGTGTAAATAGGAATAGAGAATAAGAGTATATTCATTTACCCTGTCATTACATAAATGTTGGTACTACTAGTGTATGTAACTGCTAGAACTGGTGTATTTGTTATGATGAGATTTGCGGACAAGGTATCTGTCAGTGAACGGGATTTGTCCCCTCCAGGCTCCCATAGCATCGGGAAGTAGCTGATGGATAAATTGTCTGTAAATTATAAAAAGGGAGGAATTGTGGTAAATATTTATACTTTGCTTTGATTATTATTTTAGACAATTAAATCTACCTATATATCTAAATAACTTAATATTAGCTTTATAAGTTTTATTCATAAAAGCGATAACTCTGGGTGTAGAGCTGTGTTTCTGTTACACTTTCCTCTGTTTTTTTTTTAAGTATAGTTAATTGGATAGAGCTAGTTTTAGTTTCAATGACAACTGCAGATGTTTCCATAATTTACGATGTTGTTATTTCCAATTAAAATGCTTTCTTTCCCCAATTAAAATATCTGCAGCATTAGGTGATGTAAAGCCTGTAAAGACATTCCCCTTTTCATATCTCTGTTGTAATAAATATATGTGACTGGGCTTCTGAGACTCAGACAAGAATTGTGCACTCAGACACTGGCTGTGAGTTATTCTCTTATCTCCGATGCTTCGTATTGATTCTATTTCTCTAATTTGAACCAAAAATGGCAGACCGATTTAGAGAGAATTTGTTATCTCAATCCAAATTAGCTCTTCTTGGAAGGGCTCCCACGACATTACATACAAGCAGCATACAAGATGCACACAAGATACATATAAGAGGCACAGAATCTGCCTACAATTCACATATAAGCTGCATACAAGCTGTATACAGGATACACAAGAGCTGTATACAGGATACATACAAGCTGTATACAGGATACACACAAGACACATACAAGCTGTATACAGGATACACACAAGACACATACAAGCTGCATACAGGATACACACAAGCTGTATACAGGATACACACAAGACACATACAAGCTGCATACAGGATACATACAAGACACATACAAGCTGTATACAGGATACATACAAGCTGTATACAGGATACATACAAGCTGTATACAGGATACACACAAGCTGTATACAGGATACACACAAGACACATACAAACTGTATACAGGATACACACAAGACACATACAAGCTGTACACAGGATACATACAAGCTGTATACAGGATACACAAGAGCTGTATACAGGATACATACAAGCTGTATACAGGATACACACAAGCTGTATACAGGATACACACAAGCTATATACAGGATACACACAAGCTGTATACAGGATACACACAAGCTATATACAGGATACACACAAGCTGTATACAGGATACACACACGCTGCATACAGGATACATACAAGCTGTATACAGGATACACACAAGCTGTATACAGGATACATACAAGCTGTATACAGGATACAAACAAGCTGTATACAGGATACACACTAGACACATACAAGCTGTATACAGGATACATACAAGCTGTATACAGGATACACACAAGCTGTATACAGGATACATACAAGACACATATAAGCTGTATACAGGACACATACAAGACACATACAAGCTGTATACAGGATACACACAAGCTGTATACAGGATACATACAAGACACATACAAGCTGTATACAGGATACATGCAAGACACATACAAGCGGTATACAGGATACATACAAGCTGTATACAGGATACATTCAAGACACATACAAGCAGTATACAGGATACAAACAAGACACATACAAGCTGTATACAGGTTACATACAAGCTGTATACAGGATACATACTAGACACATACAAGCTGTACACAGGATACATACAAGACGCATACAAGCTATATACAGGATACACACAAGCTGTATACAGGATACATACAAGCTGTATACAGGATACATACATGCTGTATACAGGATACATACAAGACACATACAAGCTGTATACGGGATACATACAAGACACATACAAGCTGTATACAGGATACATACAAGCTGTATACAGGATACATACAAGCTGTATACAAGCAGTATACAGGATACATACAAGACACATACAAGCTGTATACAGGATACATACAAGCTGTATACAGGATACATACAAGCTGTATACAGGATACATACAAAACACATACAAGCTGTATACAGGATACATACAAGACACATACAAGCTGTATACAGGATACATACAAGACACATACAAGCTGTAAACAGGATACACACAAGCTGTATACAGGATACATATAAGCTGTATACAGGATACACACAAGCTGTATACAGGATACACACAAGCTGTATACAGGATACCTACAAGACACATACAAGCTGTATACAGGATACACACAAGCTGCATACAGGATACATACAAGACACATACAAGCTGTATACAGGACACACACAAGCTGTATACAGGATACACACAAGTTGTATACAGGATACACACAAGCTGTGTACAGGATACACACAAGCTGTATACAGGATAGACACAAGCTGTATACAGGATACATAAAAGACACATACAAGCTGTATACAGGATACATACAAGCTGTATACAGGACACAAACAAGACACATACAAGCTAGCTATATACAGGATACATACAAGACACATACAAGCTGTATACAGGATACATACAAGCTGTATACAGGATACATACAAGACACATACAAGCTGTATACAGGATACATACAAGACACATACAAGCTGTATACAGGATACATACAAGACACATACAAGCTGTATACAGGATACACACAAGCTGTATACAGGATACACACAAGCTGTATACAGGATACATACTAGCTGTATACAGGATACATACAAGCTGTATACAGAATACACATAAGCTGTATACAGTATACACACAAGCTGTATACAGGATACACACAAGCTGTATACAAGATACACTCAAGCTGTATACAGGATACACACAAGCTGTATACAGGGATACATGCAAGCTGTATACAGGATACACACAAGCTGTATACAGGATACATACAAGCTGTATATGTGGCGCCCAGGGGATGGGGACTACTGGGCGCCCGGGCCTTAATGCCTGGTCTTGGGGGAAGTCGCGGTGGTCGGCTCCCGGGCCCGTACCCTGGGGTCTCTCTTAAAAAAGGGGAAAATGAAATGTCAAAGTTCGTGACGCCACCTGTGGTGTCTGGTGAGAATCACCAGCGCTGCGGCAGTCCACTGAGGCCGGTGTCACGGCAGCTTTGATGGTGTAGCTCCCCACAGGTGGAGCTAGGCCTCAGGGCAGTGATGTTTGACGAGGTGCACGATATGGCGGTGACCCAGCCGGGTCCAAGGAAGAACAGGGGACACACACACACGGTTTGCTTCTGTACCTTTTACTGGTGGAAATGCAGGTACCGTCCGGAGCACTGTAGGTTGAGGGGTGCACTACAGGACTCTCCCCAGTGAGCAGGTGTAGGGCCTCCTGTTTCTTTGCCGCTTAGTGTTAGTCTCTGGCCTGCCTGGAGCTAGGCCTAACTTAGTCTCTGTTCTGCACCGGCTGATCCTGTGGTAGGGCCTTCTGTTGGAGTACACACTCCCTGGTATATGGGGCCTCGGTAACTCCTGACCCTGGTATAACAGTCAGCATTTGGTATTCCTGGGACATGTAGTTCACCAGGGGTTCTGGTTGTCTTCTGCTGGGTGTCAAGAATCCCTGCAGACTCCGACCCGGTGTTCGCTATATGGTTTCTGGGGTGAGCTGGTAAAGCTCCTCCGCCCCCAATGCTACTCGCTCCTCTAGCCTTCGGCCTACTCGGGCCCTCGCTAGGCTATACACACTGGCAGTTAGCTGGCTGCCTCTTCGCTGCTCTCTGAGCGTCAGCAGCCCTCCTAGCTCACTTAACTCGAGCTGCTTGAGTCTGACTGAGCTCCACTGCAGACTGACCTGTTTCTCTGTCTCACTCTGCAGGAACTGGCTGTGGAGGTGTGTGTATGTTCTGAGGGCCTCTTGTGGAGAAATCCTTTAATGCACCCCTCCAGGATCTGTGGCTCCATGCACAGCAGGGCGTCACATTCCCCCCTAGTTGAACTCAGCACTCCCGGGCTGAAGCACATTTTGTAACAACAACAATAACAAGCTTCCCTTTATGGGAGGTTAGGACACTTGAACGTTGCATAACCAGAACATGGATAAATATACATATATAGTTCAATAAACAGTAGGCAATGAGCAACCAGAAAGTCCAAGTCTCTTCCGGAGAGGTTGCTCAAAGGGGCACTCCAGGGAGTCCAAATAAGTACAATCAAAGTCTTTGGGCTGCACACAGCCCTCAGCCACAGAGTTCTTAGATACCCAAGCGGGTAATGGGAAGCAAATAAGTAAAGTGTCCGTTTCACTTGGATTGTCCATTAGAGGGGCAAAATATAAGTTAAAGGCCTGTAAAAGGCAATAAATACATAGCAATACATACACAGGATAATGCAATAATATACAGTATTATACAATACAATGCCCCAGGGGTAACTATCTACATCTGTCGGGGTTTAACTATTTTACTTAGTGTACCTGACATGGAGTTGACCTTTCGTGCTACGTGTAGATCTGCGTAGTGCGGTGGTCTGTGTAGTGTCAGTGTTTCTCTCAGCTACCCTGTTTGTTCTACTAGCGATGGTATTGAAAAACTGCCTTAACCTCGCTACTGGGCTGGCAAGTTCACCATTGGCTGGGCCTTCTTGCTCTGCTTCTGCCGGGGATCCTTCTTCCGGGGATTCTTCCTGAGCAGGCTCTTCTGCGGCACTAGGCTCTTCTGCAGCACTTACAGGTTCAACTTGCTGTGGAGGGTCTTCTGGCTGTTGGAAGAATTGGAGTACTGGAATTATGACTGCTCCTCCGATTTGAGGCCAATCTGCCGGGAAGTCTCCTAAATCAGTATGTATTACTGCTTCATCAGGTTCCTCCGGGAAAATGAGAGACACTTCTTCTTGGGGTTTTAGCAGATCTGGACACAACTTCAGGTGGTCCCTAGATACTGTCGCAGCTGTTCTTCCTCCATCTTTGCTGATCAGACACTTCTTCCTGTTGTCAAACCTTGAATTCAACACAGTGTAGGGTTCTCTCTCCCACTGATCATCAAGCTTGTGGTTCCTCCGCTTCCTTTTCAATACCACTTCTCCTGGTGTGAAGGGTTCCTCTGGTGCACTTCTGTTGTATTGTGCTTCTTGTTTATCCCTCACCCGAGTGAGACTGTCTTCGACACAGGCTTGTACTCTTCTGTACAGCTCTTGTCTGGTCGTGTCCCAGTCTTCAGTGGTCACGTCTGCCTCTGGTTCTACAACACCAAGCTCCAGGTCCATGGGCAACTTTCCTGGTCTCGCTCGCATGAGATAAGCTGGAGTGCAATTGGTGGAACTCACAGGTATGTGATTGTACAGGTCTACCAGGTCAGGTAGTAGGTCTGGCCACTGGTTTCTCTCCTCAAGCGGTATGGTCTTCAGCAGGTCGATGACAATGTTGTTCATCTTTTCACAGAGACCGTTAGTTTGGGGGTGGTACGGTGTAGTCCTGATCTTTTTACACCCGTACAGATGGCAGAACTCTTTGAACAATTCAGCCTCAAAGGCCGGGCCTTGGTCAGTCAGTACCTGCTCAGGGTATCCATGGGGTTTGCAGAAGTACGCTTGGAACGTCTTCACTGCTGTCTCTGCTGTCAGGTCTTTGACAGGGGCGACCACCAGGAACCTGGAGTAGTGATCCACCATGGTCAGGGCATAGGTATATCCTGACCGGCTGGGTGACAACTTGACATGGTCCAGGGCCACGATCTCCAGGGGTTGAGTCGTCTTATTGGGTTGCAGGGGTGCCTTCTGGCTGCTGTAGTCTTTTCTTCTGAGGCTACAGGGTCCACAGTCTCTGCACCACCTCTCAATGGAGCTGCGCATTCCCACCCAGTAGAATCGACACTTCAACAGGGTCTCTAGCTTTTTCCAGCCAAAGTGCCCCGCTTGATTGTGGTAGGCCTCCAATACCATTTGAATGTCTGTCTTAGGGACTACTATCTGCCATACCATCTCGTGGGTCTTGGGATTGACGTATTTCCGGCACAGCTTCTCATGGTAGATAAACAGCCGGCTTCTCTCATTCCACAGCTGCTTTGCTTGGAGAGACGCATCCTTCTCCAGGGAGGAACCTTCTTGGGTTATCAGCTCCTTGATTGGGCTGACAACCGGGTCGCTGTCCTGGGTCTCTTTCCAGCTGTGATGAGGCAAAGGGTTTAACGTCTTACCACGCTGCCTCCTGGAGGCTCGTTGCTCGTGGATGATCCCATTCCAGTGGAAGGCAGGTAGCTCAACCTCTTCCAGGTCATCCACTTCTTTGTAGATGGCTCCAGAGCTCTGGACAGTGAACTGCGCCAGAGGCTGAGCTGAAGGCGCTCGCTGCAACGTGCAATCTGGGAAAAGGTAAAGAGATTTATGTATTTTCGGAATCCAGATATGTTTTAAAGGGTAGCACATGACTTTGGTGCCATTTGGCGGAATCGTAATTTTCTGACCTCTGCTAGCAATCCTATGAGGTGGTAGAGCAGCTACTCACAGCACTCACCCTTCTCCGAAGGGCAGCTACCGGCACACACGCGGGAACAAACGCCCCTTGCTGTAGGGAATGCCTTGGCCGACCAGGCGGCTAAGGAAGCAGCACAACTACCTCTGATTGAAATACTGGCCAAAGCAGACACGGCTCCGCTAGGGGCCTCAGTGACCGAGAGCGCGGGAAGCTACCTTTTCACAGAGGAGACTGTCACTGCACCGGCCTCAGTGGCTGTAGATCGTGAACTGCTGCAGGTCTTCCAGGCCCAGGCTCCCCCACACGAACAGAACGCATTGGCCAAAGCGGGTGCTGTACAGTCAGAGTCAGTGGTATGGCAGGTAAACACCAGGATTTGCCTCCCACGCTGCGTGTTCCCCATGATGGCTGCCCTAGCACATTCCCCCGGTGCACAACTCAAATGGTGTTATGTGTGCAGTGGTGCTACAAAACGGTGTGCCCCAGAGTTCCCGAATGCGGCTACAAATTGTGTCTCGTTTGTGCGAAGCATAACCCCGGTAGATCTATTCAAAGGTCCCACAAAATGCACGCCAAAACCAGATTACCCATTTCAGAAACTGCAGGAGGACTACATACAGCTACCTAAGGTGGGTACTTATAAATACGTCCTGGTATGCACCGATCTCTTCCCTTGGTTGCCTGAAGCTTTGGCCGTGACCAGCACAAAAAAAAATAATAATAAGTGAGGTGGTTTGCAGATATGGGGTGGCCAAACTATAGAGTGTGACAGGGACATACTTCACTAGAGAACTGATGGAACAGATCATGGCCACTCTGGGGATCGAACAGGTTTTCCATGTTCCCTATCACTCACAAAGTAGTGGGAATGTGGAACACCTTAATGGTGCCCTGAAGATAAAAATCCAGAAGTGCATGGAGGAAACACACTTGTCCTGGGTAGATTGCTTGCCCATTGCATTATATTCAGTGAGGACCGCCCAAGGTGTAGACAGAAGCTGTCTTCGATGAAATACTGTTTGGTGGCGTCCCTAAGACAGAGTTGTATTTCAAGCAGCAGCTACAGCCTCCTATAGTTCCCTCACTGAATATGTCTTGGAGTTGCACAAATTTCTGACTGTTACTCATAACCGTGTTCTTTCCTCCAGACCCCAACTGTATAAGCGGCACAGACACATTGGTACCAGGAGACTGGGTCGTGGTCAAGAGACATATGAGACCACTGGACCCAGATACAGTGAGCCATTTTAAGTACTGACCACTGCTATTTCTGTCAAGCTCCAAGGCAAAGATCAACGCCAGCAACTGGAAAAGGTCCTGATTCCCGGCCACAGAGCTGACCCTGCCCCTTTGGTCCATTCTGATGGCAATTGCATCCTAACTCTAACTCTCAATGACGTACTAGGAGATGACTGGGACAACAAACTGATAAGTATCACCAAGTCCTGCTGCGAGACATAGTTTCTAAAGACTGTCCTAAGAACTGCTGGATATGCACCCACAGCCCAATATCCTCTGATACTATGCCATATCTCGCAGTGCCCCTAACCCCATATGAGGCTTTCAACTATAGCTGTTTCTACAAAGAGACGTTTGATACTGCCCGTTACGACGGAGGAAACCTCTGATGCAAGGACTTTTGACTTATATACGTTGTCTTGGGAGACTCACTGACATCATACCCTGCATATTGCCAAGGATTTATATCTAGTATGTGGTCACCAAGCCTCTAAATGGCTTCTCCCAGGTGCAGAAGGAACCTGCACCTTAGCACGCCTTACGCCTGCAATCTTCAGACTTCTGCATGGTGACCTAGGTATAAATGCTGTCCACAAACATTCCCTATATACATGAGCTGCAGACAATACAACCAAACGGTAGACCTTATATAGTGTAAATAGGAATAGAGAATAAGAGTATATTCATTTACCCTTTCATTACATGAATGTTGTTATGATGAGATTTGCGGACAAGGTATCTGTCAGTGAACGGGATTTGTCCCCTCCAGGCTCCCATAGCATGGGGAAGTAGCTGACGGATAAATTGTCTGTAAATGATAAAAAGGGAGGAATTGTGGTAAATATTTATACTTTGCTTTGATTATTATTTTAGACAATTAAATCTACCTATATATCTAAATAACTTAATATTAGCTTTATAAGTTTTATTCATAAAAGCGATAACTCGGGTGTAGAGCTGTGTTTCTGTTACACTTTCCTCTGTTTTTTTTAAGTATATTTAATTGGATAGAGCTAGTTTTAGTTTCAAGGACAACTGCAGATGTTTCCATAATTTACGATGTTGTTATTTCCAATTAAAATGCTTTCTTTCCCCAATTAAAATATCTGCAGCATTAGGTGATGTAAAGCCTGTAAAGACATTCCCCTTTTCATATCTCTGTTGTAATAAATATATGTGACTGGGCTTCTGAGACTCAGACAAGAATTGTGCACTCAGACACTGGCTGTGAGTTATTCTCTTATCTCCGATGCTTCGTATTGATTCTATTTCTCTAATTTGAACCAAAAATGGCAGACCGATTTAGAGAGAATTTGTTATCTCAATCCAAATTAGCTCTTCTTGGAAGGGCTCCCACGACATTACATACAAGCAGCATACAAGATGCACACAAGATACATATAAGAGGCACAGAATCTGCCTACAATTCACATATAAGCTGCATACAAGCTGTATACAGGATACACAAGAGCTGTATACAGGATACACACAAGCTGTATACAGGATATACACAAGCTGTATACAGGATACACACAAGCTGTATACAGGATACACACAAGCTGTATACAGGATACACACAAGCTGTATACAGGATACATACAAGCTGTATACAGGATACACATAAGCTGTATACAGGATACACACAAGCTGTATACAGGATACACAAGAGCTGTATACAGGATACACACAAGCTGTATACAGGATACACACAAGCTGTATACAGGATACACATAAGCTGTATACAGGATACACACAAGCTGTATACAGGATACACAAGAGCTGTATACAGGATACACACAAGCTGTATACAGGATACACAAGAGCTGTATACAGGATACATACAAGCTGTATACAGGATACACACAAGACACATACAAGCTGTATACAGGATACACATAAGCTGTATACAGGATACACACAAGCTGTATACAGGATACACAAGAGCTGTATACAGGATATACACAAGCTGTATACAGGATACACACAAGACACATACAAGCTGTATACAGGATACACAAGAGCTGTATACAGGATACATACAAGCTGTATACAGGATACACACAAGCTGTATACAGGATACATACAAGCTGTATACAGGATACACACAAGACACATACAAGCTGTATACAGGATACATACAAGCTGTATACAGGATACACACAAGCTGTATACAGGATACACACAAGACACATACAAGCTGTATACAGTATACATACAAGCTGTATACAGGATACACACAAGCTGTATACAGTATACATACAAGCTGTATACAGGATACATACAAGCTGTATACAGGATATACACAAGCTGTATACAGGATACACAAGAGCTGTATACAGGATACATACAAGCTGTATACAGGATACACACAAGACACATACAAGCTGTATACAGGATACACAAGAGCTGTATACAGGATACATACAAGCTGTATACAGGATACACACAAGACACATACAAGCTGTATACAGGATACACACAAGCTGTATACAGGATACATACAAGCTGTATACAGGATACACACAAGACACATACAAGCTGCATACATGATACATACAAGCTGTATACAGGATACATACAAGCTGTATACAGGATACACACAAGCTGTATACAGGATACACACAAGACACATACAAGCTGTATACAGTATACATACAAGCTGTATACAGGATACACACAAGCTGTATACAGTATACATACAAGCTGTATACAGGATACACACAAGCTGTATATGTGGCACCCCAGGGGTCTGGTTTTCCACAGTAATGTAATGTTATGTCTGAGAGCAGGTGGGAGGTCCTTTGGTCAGGGATCCTGTGCATGCCACACCTCCTGCCCAGTCTTGGGAGGGGAAGGACTTCCCCTATATAAACCTGGGGCTGAGGCAGGGTAGAGAGTTCTGAGAGGAGAAGACAGGGAGCAGAGCTGCTCTATGGGCTCTGCTCCACAGGCAGGCCCTGTCCAGGGGCCTGAGCCTGGAGACAAGGAGAGTGGAGACAAGAAGCAGCATAGGAAACAGCAGAGTTACAAGGAGTCAGGGGCTGGCAGCTGCAGCGCTCGCCCTGACTAAGAAGATTCTTTACCGGACCCGGAGTCCGAGGCTGTGGGGACTAACTTCTACCCAGCAGCAGAATCCGTCAGGCAGGGGATTTCAGGTCCTCTGGCCCAGAAGCCCGAAGGCACGGTCACACGCGTGGGACCAGCACCGCCATCGTGGAGCGGAAGCCATTAGAAGGCCCCGAGTCACCGGCCATACGGGTGAGCACCACACGGTACACTCAGGGACGTGGGCTACTTACATCAGCTTCTAGCAAGGTAGCCAGAAGAGTACAGTCAGTTTGTGAGGCCTATAACTACACCTGGCCAGGGGAGATCCCATCTGCTCAAAGACTGACCAGGCCCCGTTTGCTAGCAAGTACTCCGGGAGGGTCTATCGTTGTTACCAGTAAAGACCCTGAACTACACCGCACCGTCTCTGAGTGGTTCCTGCTACCCCCATCATCCACGTCGGCTGCCCTGAGGCCATACCCCTCCCGTTGGGGGTTATACTATCACGCTGCACAATCCTACCACCGGCCTCAGCGGTCTGCCCTGCAGCAGCAGCTCCCTGGCTGCACTCAACGGGTGGCGTAGTCATCAACCATTTTCTACCGCTAACAGACTGCCGTCCAGTTTGACTCCCTGGGCACGGACCGGGTCACCGCCACGAGACTACAACCCTAAACAGATCCGGCTCCGGGTAAGCTCCCGCGTGCGCAACGCAGCGCGACACAGGCCCAGGGGCGCGTCAACTTTGGCGTAGTCGGCAGGATTTCGTGCCCGCAACCACCGGGTACTGCGTGCCTGAAAAGCAAAGACTGTTCAAACTTACCAGTGGTGAAGATTCCCGCTATCCGTGGAGTTTTCCCGCCATCCGGCGCCATCTTCTGCCTTCTTCCCGCCATCCGAGGAGTTTTCCCGCCATCCGGCGCCATCTTCTGCCTTCTTCCCGCCATCCGAGGAGTTTTCCCGCCATCCGGCGCCATCTTGGAGACGCCGCGCGGGAAGAAGAGGGGCGTGGACTCCGAAAGCGCGCGAGAACTGAAGCCCCGCCTCACGTCCGGACGTTGCGTAAGGTCCTGGAAGGAGCCCAGCAGACGCCGACGTCACAGGAGCGCGACGCCAGGTCCTCTACCCCGACGATTGACTGCGGAGCCGCGGCCTACGGAAGAGGATCTCCGGAAGGTAGGCCACGGTCCACTAGGGGGGAGGAGGACACCAGGAACGGACAGCAAGATGGCGGACCGGCAGCAGACTAAGCTGCCCAGCATCGGCAGTGCCCCAGTCGTCGCCGGCCCCGACCAGCGCCGGGAGAAGACGCGTGACGCAGGAGCGGTCGCGGGAGCAGGTAAGAGGAGTCTCCCTGTCCCGGACGCTGCCAGCGTCAGCCTGCTCCCGGGCCCCCTGGTGGAGCCGCCGATTCCGGGCGCTGCAGACACCGACCTGCTCCAGCCCCCGCAACAAGCCCTGCGGCCAAGCTCTCCAGCCCCGGGCGTCATCAACGGCGACCCTCTCCACGCCTGGTCGCAAGGCCTGAACTCCCCAGGTGCAAAAGGACTGTACGCCCTCCACGTTAACCAAGGAGGAGCTGCAGTACTACCAATACGAGGAAAGCCAAGAGGACCCGGACGGGTCTGAAGCCTACACACAAGAAGGAGCAGGAGGATGCCGTTACTGAAGTACGGTAAAGTGGAACTGTACATAGTTACCCGTAGGGGTACTTGTGTTGCTAATTAAAATATGGTCCCCGTTGGGACAAGTGTGAACTGTTCCCGTGTGTCCCCTATCCTTAACCAGGCTGAGGACTGTGAGCAGCCATCCCATCTCCCCACAGGCTGAGGACTGTGAGCAGCCAATCCTTATCCCCACTGGCCGAGGACTGAGAGCGGCCATATCTTGTAAATATTATGTGTTTCCAGTTATTTATAGGAGTCCTTGGTGGATTTACCGGGAATCCTTTGTACAGTTAGTGGAGCGTAACCCAGGATGGACTTAAAGACTGTTAAGGACTCGGGGTAGGACAGACCCCTACCTGGTTACGTCTCCCTGTGTTGGTGAAATGGACACCTTTGCTTTTCTTCAAAGACTGCATCCGGTTGCGGACACGCCGTAACCATCTTATGTGTTTTTCTTATAGTATTGTTATTGTTATACTTTGTTATGTTTTTCTAAATGTGTTTAGTCCCGGAGTACTAAATTTCACTAGGGGGGAATGTGGCACCCCAGGGGTCTGGTTTTCCACAGTAATGTAATGTTATGTCTGAGAGCAGGTGGGAGGTCCTTTGGTCAGGGATCCTGTGCATGCCACACCTCCTGCCCAGTCTTGGGAGGGGAAGGACTTCCCCTATATAAACCTGGGGCTGAGGCAGGGTAGAGAGTTCTGAGAGGAGAAGACAGGGAGCAGAGCTGCTCTATGGGCTCTGCTCCACAGGCAGGCCCTGTCCAGGGGCCTGAGCCTGGAGACAAGGAGAGTGGAGACAAGAAGCAGCATAGGAAACAGCAGAGTTACAAGGAGTCAGGGGCTGGCAGCTGCAGCGCTCGCCCTGACTAAGAAGATTCTTTACCGGACCCGGAGTCCGAGGCTGTGGGGACTAACTTCTACCCAGCAGCAGAATCCGTCAGGCAGGGGATTTCAGGTCCTCTGGCCCAGAAGCCCGAAGGCACGGTCACACGCGTGGGACCAGCACCGCCATCGTGGAGCGGAAGCCATTAGAAGGCCCCGAGTCACCGGCCATACGGGTGAGCACCACACGGTACACTCAGGGACGTGGGCTACTTACATCAGCTTCTAGCAAGGTAGCCAGAAGAGTACAGTCAGTTTGTGAGGCCTATAACTACACCTGGCCAGGGGAGATCCCATCTGCTCAAAGACTGACCAGGCCCCGTTTGCTAGCAAGTACTCCGGGAGGGTCTATCGTTGTTACCAGTAAAGACCCTGAACTACACCGCACCGTCTCTGAGTGGTTCCTGCTACCCCCATCATCCACGTCGGCTGCCCTGAGGCCATACCCCTCCCGTTGGGGGTTATACTATCACGCTGCACAATCCTACCACCGGCCTCAGCGGTCTGCCCTGTAGCAGCAGCTCCCTGGCTGCACTCAACGGGTGGCGTAGTCATCAACCATTTTCTACCGCTAACAGACTGCCGTCCAGTTTGACTCCCTGGGCACGGACCGGGTCACCGCCACGAGACTACAACCCTAAACAGATCCGGCTCCGGGTAAGCTCCCGCGTGCGCAACGCAGCGCGACACAGGCCCAGGGGCGCGTCATATACAGGATACACAAGAGCTGTATACAGGATACATACAAGTTGTATACAGGATACACACAAGACACATACAAGCTGCATACAGGATACATACAAGCTGTATACAGGATACACACAAGCTGTATACAGGATACACACAAGACACATACAAGCTGTATACAGTATACATACAAGCTGTATAGAGGATACACACAAGCTGTATACAGGATACATACAAGCTGTGTACAGGACACACACGAGCTGTATACAGGATACATACAAGCTGTGTACAGGACACACACGAGCTGTATACAGGATACATACAAGCTGTATACTGGATACACACAAGCTGTATACAGGATACATACAAGCTGTATACAGGATATGACGCACCCCCTGGGCCATATTCTTTAGGGGAATACCCGGAGCCGGATCAGATGGGGATTGTAGTCTTCCGAGTGGCTGTGACCCGGTCCGTGCCCAGGGTGTCAAGCTCAGAGTATGTGGCAGTCCTACAGATGTTACAAAGTTCGTTTTGTCGACTACGCCACCCGTTGGATTGCGGTCACTACGGCCGCCGCTGCAGCAGGGTCCGCTGAGGCTGATGGTGTTGGTGCAGCTTTAGATAGTATAACCCCCAACGGGAGGGGTATGGCCTCAGGGGGTCAGGTGCAGAGGATGGGGGTTGTGGTGGTGCAGCGTAGATATAATTAAAGACAGAGTCGGGTTGTGCAGTTCAGGGTGTTTACTTACTGCAGATGTTCCGGTCACTCCGGCCTTCAGTGACCACCCGAGCCGTGCTGCGTCCACCAGGTCCTGGATTCAGCCAACCCCCAAGCAAGTCCGGAGCGTGTCCCTGAGCCCTCCTTCTTGTCCTTTCTTCTGGCCGTCCCCACCAGGGATCCACCTAGGTCCAGCTCCCTCGGGCCTTCTGTTGGGAGACCCTTGGCCTTGGGTTCCCTGACCCTACACGTGGTTTGCCTTCAGGGTGGATGTGGTGGGTGGCCGTGGCAGATCCTGCCCACGGCCTCCGGTCTCTGGCTGAGGTATGCTTTAGCCCCCACCAGTTTGGGATCCGGTACCCTATTGCCAACTCTTCACCCTGGGGTTGTACTTGGGTTCTCAGAGTTCCTTTCTGTCTCCCCCTCTGGGTCTTTCTCGCTCCTCTCTCACTCTCTCTGGGCCTGGGGCTGCTCTGCTCCTCTTCCTCTGGCTTCTCTGCAAAAGGCTGACTGGCTCCTCACAGACTGACTGACCCTGATCTTAGATGGTGCCCACCTTAAGTACTCCCTCTATGTGTGAGCTCAGGTGACCAGCACCCAATGAGCTCCTATCTTTACCCAGGCTGCTCCCCCTATCTGCCCCTACACTACTGGGATGTACCACCCCCCTCCCACTCCAGCCAGGAACAGACTCGGTCGTACCTGCACATTTCTAAGTGGGAGTACCGTTGGTCTGCTCCTCGGAAATGGGATGTGTGTAGTGCATGCAGCTGACTGAGCTCAGTTCCACACTCCATCCTTACCCGGGAGTGGAATACCACACCTCTGGGTTGAGGTGCAATACCCCTGTAGCAGCCGAATCCTCAGGGTGCTACAGATACACACAAGCTGTATACAGGATACACACAAGCTGTATACAGGATACATACAAGCTGTATACAGGATACAAACAAGCTGTATACAGGATACACACTAGACACATGCAAGCTGTATACAGGATACATACAAGCTGTATACAGGATGCACACAAGCTGTATACAGGATACATACAAGACACATACAAGCTGTATACAGGACACATACAAGACACATACAAGCTGTATACAGGATACACACAAGCTGTATACAGGATACATACAAGATACATACAAGCTGTATACGGGATACATACAAGCTGTATACAGGATACATACAAGACACATACAAGCAGTATACAGGATACATACAAGACACATACAAGCTGTATACAGGTTACATACAAGCTGTATACAGGATACATACTAGACACATACAAGCTGTACACAGGATACATACAAGACACATACAAGCTATATACAGGATACACACAAGCTGTATACAGGATGCACACAAGCTGTATGCAGGATACACACAAGCTGTATACAGGATACATACAAGACACATACAAGCTGTATACAGGATACATACAAGACATATACAAGCTGTATACAGGATACATACAAGCTGTATACAGGATACATACAAGCTGTATACAAGCAGTATACAGGATACATGCAAGACACATACAAGCTGTATACAGGATACATACAAGCTGTATACAGGATACATACAAGCTGTGTACACATACAAGCTGTATACAGGATACATACAAAACACATACAAGCTGTATACAGGATACATACAAGACACATACAAGCTGTAAACAGGATACACACAAGCTGTATACAGGATACATACAAGCTGTGTGCAGGATACACACAAGCTGTGTGCAGGATACACACAAGCTGTATACAGGATAGACACAAGCTGTATACAGGATACATACAAGACACATACAAGCTGTATACAGGATACATACAAGCTGTATACAGGACACAAACAAGACACATACAAGCTAGCTGTAGCATCGGCGTCTCTGCCCCGTTCTAGGTAGAGACGCCGTCCCTCTCACCTCCCCGCTCCTGGCGCGGCGTCCTCCAGCGCTTCTCTCCCCGCTGCTTCCGGCACGCGCTCCTTCCCCGGCAGTGTGCTTAGGGCGCGCGCGCGCGCCCGCTCCCCCTCTCTTAAAGGGACCGCGCGCGCCGTCCTAAGGAGTCCCCGGCCAATTGCCGGAGGACCTCCCATATAAAAGGCACCTCCTCCAAAATGGAGGTGCCCGAGCAATGTTGTAGCACTGTTCACTACTCTGCTTCAGCCCTCAGGTCCCGTTGCCAGTTACCTGCCAGATACCTGCCAGATTCCTGCCAGTCTGCTGTCTAATTCCTGCCTGATATCCTGCTACCTGCCTGCTAGCCTGAGGTCCGACGGTCTGCCTTCCAACTTCTGTCAGTCTGTCTAAGGACCAGCTTGCCCGCTCACCTGGGAGCGCACATCTTCTACCTGCCTGCTTGCCTGAGGTCCAACGGTCTGCCTTCCAACTCCTGTCAGTCTGTCTAAGGACCAGCTTGCCCGCTCACCTGGGAGCGCTCATCTGCTGCCTGTCTGCTAGCCTACCAGGAGGCTCTGCCGTCACGTGCTGTGACCACCCGCCTGTCCAGAGACTCCTGCCCGCTCACCTGGGAGCGCTCATCTGCTACCTGTCTGTTGGTCTTCCTGGAGGCTCCGCCGTCACATGCTGTGACCACCCGTTTATCCAGAGACTCTCGCCTGCTCACCTGGGAGCTCACGTCTATCATCTGCCGCCACAGGTCGTACCAATCCTTTACCCAGAGACTGCCCCGGTCACTTGCCGTGACCTCCTGCCCGTTCATCCAGAGACTGCCCCGGTCACTTGCCGTGACCTCCTGCCCGTTCATCCAGAGACTGCCCCGGTCACTTGCCGTGACCTCCTGCCCGTTCATCCAAAGACTGCCCCGGTCACTTGCCGTGACCTCCTGTCCGTTCATTCAGAGACTGTCCCAGTCACCTGCTGTGACTGCCTGCCCGTCTACCCTGGTCGCCACCCGCTCCCTTACAAGGACCGCCCCCTTGTATAGTAGCTCAGAGGTTCCGCCTCCCAGACCCGTTACAGTTTGCTCGGACCATGGAACCCGGTGGCACCCAAGCTCCCTCGCTCTCGGACCTGTGTCATGAACTGTCCCGTCAGAGGTCCCAACAGGAGTCCATCCTGGGTCACCTGCGGAATGTCAATTCTCGCCTGGACACTCTGACTGCTCTGCCTGCAACCACCGCCAGTGCCATGACTCGCAATCCGGCAGCTCCACTGCCCACTAATAACATGGTATCCTACCCCGGACCCCGGCTTTCTGCACCTCCTCGTTTCGGAGGCGACTCCGCCCAGGCTCGGGGCTTCATAAATCAGTGCACCCTGCACTTTGAACTCCTGTCTCACCAGTTTAACTCCGACCGGGCCAAAATTGCCTTCATCATGTCCCATCTCACCGGGGAGGCCCTGGCCTGGCTAAATCCTCTATGGGAGAGAGGAGACCCCCTGGTGTCCGACTTGCCTGCCTTTCTCACGGCTTTCCGGAAAGTCTTCGACGAACCCGGACGGAAGACCTCATCCGCATCATCTCTGCTACGCCTCCGTCAGGGAAGTCTCACCGTGGGCCAATATGCCATACGGTTCCGTACCCTTGCCTCGGAGCTGGCCTGGGATAATGACGCTCTGGTTTCCGTCTTCTGGGAGGGTCTGTCCGGCCGTATTAAAGATGAACTTGCCGGTCGGGACATTCCTACCACTCTCGATGACCTTATAACTCTTGCCACCCGGATTGACCTGCGGTTCCAGGAGCGTGCCAAAGAGGTCACCCGTGAGAGGAGGGTTCCACGTCTAGCTCCTACTTTTCAGAAACCCGTCACTCCCTCCGTCTCTCCTCACCTACACTCTCCTGAGCCTATGCAGGTCGACCAGACCAAGATGGTCGGTTCTCGCCAAGAGTCTCGCCGAGCCGAGGGAAGCTGTTTCTATTGTGGCAGTATGAAGCACTTCATCCGTTCCTGCCCGGAAAAACCGGGAAACACCAGTGTCTAGGACCACTCGGAGAGGTCGTCCTAGACAAAAGTAAGCCCTCTCCGTCTCTGACCTTACCGGTCTCTATTGCTTGGGGAGAAAACCGTCTCTTTGAACTCGCCCATCTGGATTCTGGAGCTGCTGGAAGCCTCATCTCCCAGTCTCTGGTAGAGAGATACCATATTCCCACCAAGTCCTTGGCTGAACCATTGTCAGTCGCCTCCGTGGATGGAAGACTTCTCTCGGAGATCATCCTGCTCGTCACCGAACCCATAACCCTGCAGGTGGGAATGCTGCACTCTGAGGAGATCTCATTCCATGTGCTGTCCGGACTTTCTCACTCCCTGTTGCTAGGTCTACCTTGGCTCCAGACACATGAACCCGTATTGAACTGGCGGTCCGGTGAAGTACTCCGATGGGGTCCTGACTGCCATAGGACCTGCCTGGTCCCGGTCCGTCCACTTCGCCCTCAGCCTACTCCAGCTAACTTACCTGGTCTCCCGGCTCCCTACTGGCCCTATGCGGACGTCTTCGGTAAGAAGGAAGCTGAGACGTTGCCACCCCATAGGCCATACGATTGCCCGATCGACCTGGTACCTGGCACCACTCCTCCCCGTGGGCGTATCTACCCGTTGTCTGCAGCCAAGACCCGAGCCATGTCTGAGTACATTGAAGAGAATCTGGCTAGGGGATTTATCCGAAAATCTACCTCCCCGGCTGGAGCCGGATTCTTCTTTGTCAAAAAGAAAGACGGCTCGCTACGTCCCTGTATTGACTACAGAGGACTCAATCTCATCACGGTAAAAAGCAAATATCCCCTGCCACTCATCTCCGAATTGTTTGACAGTCTCAAGGGCGCCAGGATCTTCTCCAAGCTGGATCTACGAGGAGCGTATAATCTGGTCCGTATCCGTCAAGGAGACGAGTGGAAGACGGCATTCAATACCCGGGACGGTCACTACGAGTACCTTGTGATGCCCTTCGGTCTCTGTAATGCTCCTGCTCAGGAACTAGTCAACGACATCTTCCGTGACCTCCTGTACTCCTGCGTAGTGGTATACCTGGACGATATCTTGGTCTTCTCTCCGGATCTCCCCACACACCGGAGGGATGTTCGTCAGGTCCTGCTTAGGCTTCGGCAGAACCACCTTTACGCCAAATACGAGAAGTGCCTCTTCGATCAGACCTCCCTTCCGTTCTTGGGCTATGTCATCTCCCAAACAGGTCTGCAAATGGATCCCGAGAAGCTCTCTTCCGTTCTAAAATGGCCTCGTCCTGAAGGTTTGAAGGCGATACAGCGATTCCTGGGCTTCGCTAATTATTATCGTCTTTTCATCCCACACTTCTCGTCTCGGACTGCTCCCATATCTGCACTTACCCGTAAGGGGGCTAACCCCAGGACATGGTCGCCTGAAGCCGAGGAGGCCTTCCTTTCCCTAAAGAAAGCCTTCGCCTCTGCTCCCGTCCTGCACCGTCCGGACTGTAATAAACAATTCTACCTGGAGGTTGATGCCTCCTCCTCCGGAGCCGGAGCGGTGCTCACCCAGAAGTCTTCTACCGGGAGAATGGTAACGTGCGGCTTCTTCTCCAAAATCTTCTCCTCGTCGGAGCGCAACTACTCCATTGGAGACCGGGAATTGCTAGCCATCAAATTGGCACTGGGAGAGTGGCGCTATCTGCTTGAAGGGGCTCTCTACCCGGTAATTATCTACACGGATCACAAAAACCTGGCATATCTCCAAAATGCCCAGAGACTCAATCCTCGCCAGGCCCGGTGGTCGTTGTTTTTTGCCCGCTTCGACTTCATTCTTCATTTCCGTCCGGCGGACAAGAACGTCAAAGCTGATGCCTTGTCCCGGTCCTTCCTGTCCTCCGATCAAGAGGAGGAACCTATGCACATCATCGACTCCTCCAAGGTGATGAATGTGGCCCCCTTGGATCTGACTCGTCTTCCACCCGGTAAGACGTTCGTAGCTGTGCCAGATCGGGAGAGGGTTCTTCGCTGGGGACATTCTTCTAAACTAGCTGGCCATGCTGGCCAAAAGAAGACCTTCCAACTTATTACCCGGCATTACTGGTGGCCTACCCTGCGTAAGGACGTGGTAGACTTCGTCGCGGCCTGTTCATCCTGTGCCCGTAACAAAGTTCCCCGACATCTACCTGCCGGCCATCTCCTGCCCCTTCCCGTACCTGCTGCTCCTTGGCAACACATCGCTATGGACTTTATCACCGACCTTCCAGTTTCTGCCGGTTGTACTGTCATTTGGGTTGTCGCTGACCGTTTTTCTAAGATGGCCCACTTCATTCCCCTGCCTGGTCTTCCGTCTGCACCCGAGCTGGCTAAAGACTTTATCCGCCACATCTTCCGTCTCCATGGTCTGCCCCTCCACATCGTGTCGGATCGTGGGGTTCAGTTCACCTCTCGCTTCTGGAGAGCCACATGTAAGCTGCTGGACATTACCCTGGATTTCTCCTCCGCTTACCACCCTCAGTCCAATGGTCAAGTGGAGCGGATCAATCAGATCTTGTCCAGCTACCTCCGGCACTTCGTTGATGCTCACCACTCGGACTGGGTGGATCTCTTACCATGGGCCGAGTTTTCTTATAAAAACCATGAGAGCGAGTCCTCTTCCAAATCCCCGTTCTTTATAGTCGGTGGCCAACATCCCCGGATTCCACTTCCTGTCTCCGTTTCTGTGGACAACCCTGCTGCGGAGTCTCTTGTCAGCGAATTTTCTACTATTTGGGAGAGCACCAGGTCCGCTCTTCTTCTCTCCTCTGAGCGGATGAAGAGATATGCTGATAAGAGACGTCTGGATCCGCCCCAATTCCGTCCGGGAGACAAGGTTTGGCTCTCATCCAAACATGTGCGGCTCAAAGTACCCTCCTACAAGTTGGGTCCTCGATTCATCGGCCCCTTCGAAGTCCTCAGGCAAATTAACCCTGTGGCCTACAAATTAAAACTCCCGGCCACCCTACGGATCCCCAACTCCTTCCACGTATCTCTCCTCAAACCCGTTGTCTTTAACTTTTTTTCCAAAAATCCAGGTGCCCCTCCTGCTCCGGTTTCCGCTGATGACATCTTTGAGGTAGAGAGTATTCTGGCCTCCAAGAGGGTAAGAGGAAAAACCTTTTTTCTGGTAGATTGGAAGGGGTTTGGTCCTGAGGAGAGAACTTGGGAACCCAGGGAGAACATCAACGCCCCGCTTCTCCTTGAGAAATTTCTTTCTGGCCAAAAAAAGAGGGGGCCTAAAGGGGGGGGTACTGTAGCATCGGCGTCTCTGCCCCGTTCTAGGCAGAGACGCCGTCCCTCTCACCTCCCCGCTCCTGGCGCGGCGTCCTCCAGCGCTTCTCTCCCCGCTGCTTCCGGCACGCGCTCCTTCCCCGGCAGTGTGCTTAGGGCGCGCGCGCGCGCTCCCCCTCTCTTAAAGGGACCGCGCGCGCCGTCCTAAGGAGTCCCCGGCCAATTGCCGGAGGACCTCCCATATAAAAGGCACCTCCTCCAAAATGGAGGTGCCCGAGCAATGTTGTAGCACTGTTCACTACTCTGCTTCAGCCCTCAGGTCCCGTTGCCAGTTACCTGACAGATACCTGCCAGATTCCTGCCAGTCTGCTGTCTAATTCCTGCCTGATATCCTGCTACCTGCCTGCTAGCCTGAGGTCCGACGGTCTGCCTTCCAACTTCTGTCAGTCTGTCTAAGGACCAGCTTGCCCGCTCACCTGGGAGCGCACATCTTCTACCTGCCTGCTTGCCTGAGGTCCGACGGTCTGCCTTCCAACTCCTGTCAGTCTGTCTAAGGACCAGCTTGCCCGCTCACCTGGGAGCGCTCATCTGCTGCCTGTCTGCTAGCCTACCAGGAGGCTCTGCCGCCACGTGCTGTGACCACCCGCCTGTCCAGAGACTCCTGCCCGCTCACCTGGGAGCGCTCATCTGCTACCTGTCTGTTGGTCTTCCTGGAGGCTCCGCCGTCACATGCTGTGACCACCCGTTTATCCAGAGACTCTCGCCTGCTCACCTGGGAGCTCACGTCTATCATCTGCCGCCACAGGTCGTACCAATCCTTTACCCAGAGACTGCCCCGGTCACTTGCCGTGACCTCCTGCCCGTTCATCCAGAGACTGCCCCGGTCACTTGCCGTGACCTCCTGCCCGTTCATCCAGAGACTGCCCCGGTCACTTGCCGTGACCTCCTGCCCGTTCATCCAGAGACTGCCCCGGTCACTTGCCGTGACCTCCTGTCCGTTCATTCAGAGACTGTCCCAGTCACCTGCTGTGACTGCCTGCCCGTCTACCCTGGTCGCCACCCGCTCCCTTACAAGCACCGCCCCCTTGTATAGTAGCTCAGAGGTTCCGCCTCCCAGACCCGTTACACTAGCTATATACAGGATACATACAAGACACATACAAACTGTATACAGGATACATACAAGCTGTATACAGGATACATACAAGACACATACAAGCTGTATACAGGATACATACAAGACACATACAAGCTGTATACAGGATGCACACAAGCTGTATACAGGATATACAAGCTGTATACAGGATACATACAAGCTGTATACAGGATACACACAAGCTGTATACAGGATACACACAAGCTGTATACAGTATACACACAAGCTGTATACAAGATACACTCAAGCTGTATACAGTATACACACAAGCTGTATACAGGATACACACAAGCTGTATACAGGATACATACAAGCTGTATATGTGGCGCCCAGGGGATGGGGACTACTCGGCACCCGGGCCTTAATGCCTGGTGTTGGGGGAAGTCGCGGTGGTCGACTCCCAGGCCCGTACCCTGGGGTCTCTCTTAAAAAAGGGGAAAATGAAATGTCAAAGTTCGTGACGCCACTGAGTCCGGTGTTACGGCAGCTTTGTTGGTGTAGCCCCCCACAGGTGGAGCTAGGCCTCAGGGCAGTGATGTTTGACGAGGTGCACGATATGGCGGTGACCCAGCCGGGTCCAAGGAAGAACAGGGGACACACACACACGGTTTGCTTCTGTACCTTCTACTGGTGGAAATGCAGGTACCGTCCGGAGCACTGTAGGGTGAGGGGTGCACTGCAGGACTCTCCCCAGTGAGCAGGTGTAGGGCCTCCTGTTTCTTCGCCGCTTAGTGTTAGTCTCTGGCCTGCCTGGAGCTAGGCCTAACTTAGTCTCTGTTCTGCACCAGCTGATCCTGTGGTAGGGCCTTCTGTTGGAGTACACACTCCCTGGTATATGGGGCCTCGGTAACTCCTGACCCTGGTATAACAGTCAGCATTTGGTATTCCTGGGACATGTAGTTCGCCAGGGGTTCCGGTTGTCTTCTGCTGGGTGTCAAGAATCCCTGCAGACTCCGACCCGGTGTCCGCTATATGGTTTCTGGGGTGAGCTGGTAAAGCTCCTCTGCCCCCATTGCTACTCGCTCCTCTAGCCTTCGGCCTACTCGGGCCCTCGCTAGGCTATACACACTGGCAGTTAGCTGGCTGCCTCTTCGCTGCTCTCTGAGCGTCAGCAACGCTCCTAGCTCACTTAACTCGAGCTGCTTGAGTCTGACTGAGCTCCACTGCAGACTGACCTGTTTCTCTGTCTCACTCTGCAGCAACTGGCTGTGGAGGTGTGTGTATGTTCTGAGGGCCTCTTGTGGAGAAATCCTTTAATGCACCCCTCCAGGATCTGTGGCTCCATGCACAGCAGGACGTCACATTCCCCCCTAGTTGAACTCAGCACTCCCGGGCTGAAGCACATTTTGTAACAACAACAATAACAAGCTTCCCTTTATGGGAGGTTAGGACACTTGAACGTTGCATAACCAGAACATGGATAAATATACATATATAGTTCAATAAACAGTAGGCAATGAGCAACCAGAAAGTCCAAGTCTCTTCCGGAGAGGTTGCTCAAAGGGGCACTCCAGGGAGTCCAAATAAGTACAATCAAAGTCTTTGGGCTGCACACAGCCCTCAGCCACAGAGTTCTTAGATACCCAAGCGGGTAATGGGAAGCAAATAAGTAAAGTGTCCGTTTCACTTGGATTGTCCATTAGAGGGGTAAAATATAAGTTAAAGGCCTGTAAAAGGCAATAAATACATTGCAATACATACACAGGATAATGCAATAATATACAGTATTATACAATACGATGCCCCAGGGGTAACTATCTACATCTGTCGGGGTTTAACTATTTTACTTAGTGTACCTGACATGGAGTTGACCTTTCGTGCTACGTGTAGATCTGCGTAGTGCGGTGGTCTGTGTAGTGTCAGTGTTTCTCTCAGCTACCCTGTTTGTTCTACTAGCGATGGTATTGAAAAACTGCCTTAACCTCACTACTGGGCTGGCAAGTTCACCATTGGCTGGGCCTTCTTGCTCTGCTTCTGCCGGGGATCCTTCTTCCGGGGATTCTTCCTGAGCAGGCTCTTCTGCGGCACTAGGCTCTTCTGCAGCACTTACAGGTTCAACTTGCTGTGGAGGGTCTTCTGGCTGTTGGAAGAATTGGAGTACTGGAATTATGACTGCTCCTCCGATTTGAGGCCAATCTGCCGGGAAGTCTCCTAAATCAGTATGTATTACTGCTTCATCAGGTTCCTCCGGGAAAATGAGAGACACTTCTTCTTGGGGTTTTAGCAGATCTGGACACAACTTCAGGTGGTCCCTAGATACTGTCGCAGCTGTTCTTCCTCCATCTTTGCTGATCAGACACGTCTTCCTGTTGTCAAACCTTGAATTCAACACAGTGTAGGGTTCTCTCTCCCACTGGTCATCAAGCTTGTGGTTCCTCCGCTTCCTTTTCAATACCACTTCTCCTGGTGTGAAGGGTTCCTCTGGTGCACTTCTGTTGTATTGTGCTTCTTGTTTATCCCTCACCCGAGTGAGACTGTCTTCGACACAGGCTTGTACTCTTCTGTACAGCTCCTGTCTGGTCGTGTCCCAGTCTTCAGTGGTCACGTCTGCCTCTGGTTCTACAACACCAAGCTCCAGGTCCATGGGCAACTTTCCTGGTCTCGCTCGCATGAGATAAGCTGGAGTGCAATTGGTGGAACTCACAGGTATGTGATTGTACAGGTCTACCAGGTCAGGTAGTAGGTCTGGCCACTGGTTTCTCTCCTCAAGTGGTATGGTCTTCAGCAGGTCGATGACAATGTTGTTCATCTTTTCACAGAGACCATTAGTTTGGGGGTGGTACGGTGTAGTCCTGATCTTTTTACACCCGTACAGATGGCAGAACTCTTTGAACAATTCAGCCTCAAAGGTCGGGCCTTGGTCAGTCAGTACCTGCTCAGGGTATCCATGGAGTCTGCAGAAGTACGCTTGGAACGTCTTCACTGCTGTCTCTGCTGTCAGGTCTTTGACAGGGGCGACCACCAGGAACCTGGAGTAGTGATCCACCATGGTCAGGGCATAGGTATATCCTGACCGGCTGGGTGACAACTTGACATGGTCCAGGGCCACGATCTCCAGGGGTCGAGTCGTCTTAATGGGTTTCAGGGGTGCCTTCTGGCCGCTGTAGTCTTTTCTTCTGAGGCTACAGGGTCCACAGTCTCTGCACCACCTCTCAATGGAGCTGCGCATTCCCACCCAGTAGAATCGACACTTCAACAGGGTCTCTAGCTTTTTCCAGCCAAAGTGCCCCGCTTGATTGTGGTAGGCCTCCAACACCATTTGAATGTCTGTCTTAGGGACTACTATCTGCCATACCATCTCGTGGGTCTTGGGATTGACGTATCTCCGGCACAGCTTCTCACGGTAGATAAACAGCCGGCTTCTCTCATTCCACAGCTGCTTTACTTGGAGAGATGCATCCTTCTCCAGGGAGGAACCTTCTTGGGTTATCAGCTCCTTGATAGGGCTGACAACCGGGTCGCTGTCCTGGGTCTCTTTCCAACTGTGATGAGGCAAAGGGTTTAACGTCTTACCACGCTGCCTCCTGGAGGCTCGTTGCTCGTGGATCATCCCATTCCAGTGGAAGGCAGGTAGCTCAACCTCTTCCAGGTCATCCACTTCTTCTTCTGTGTCTGACTGGTGAGGCATCCTGGACAAGGCATCGGCGTTAGCGTTCTTGCGGCCCGCCCGGTACTTTATTGTGAATTGGTAGTTTGACAGCCGAGCCATCCATTGTTGTTCCATGGCTCCCAGCTTGGCTGTTTCAAGATGAGTTAAGGGGTTATTGTCAGTGTAGGCAGTGAACTTGCTGGAGGCTAAGTAGTGCTTGAACCTTTCTGTGATGGCCCAGACCAAGGCCAGGAACTCTAACTTAAAGCTGCTATAGTTCTCTGGATTCCTCTCAGTCGGGCGGAGCTTCCTGCTTGCATACGCGATGACTTTCTCCTGGCCATTCTGCTTCTGACTTAGGACAGCTCCCAATCCTTCATTGCTGGCATCAGTATACAGCAGGAACGGTTGGCTGTAGTCAGGGTAGGCTAGGATCTCATCACCTGTCAGGATCTCCTTCATTTCTTGAAATGATTCAGCCTGTTCTTTACCCCAGTGGAACGGGGGATTTCTGCCCTTGGGGGACTGTCCTACCAGGAGGTCTTGCAGAGGCGCTGCTTTCTTAGTGTAATCTTGTACAAACCTCCGGTAGTATCCTATCAGTCCCAGGAACTAACGCACCTCCTTGAGGTTCTTCGGCTCCGGCCATTTCCGGATGGCAGTGACCTTCTCTGGTGCTACTCCCTCTGGACTGACAATGTGTCCCATGTACTGTACCTTTCTCTTGAGCAGGTGGCACTTGGAGGGCTTCAACTTCATCCCATACTGGGACAGTGACTCAAATACCTCCGCCAGGTGCTTCAAGTGGTCCTCATACGTCTTGGAGTACACAATCACGTCATCCAGGTATAGTAACACGGTCTCGAAGTTGCGGTGTCCCAGGCAGCACTCCATCAATCTCTGGAACGTTCCGGGGGCATTGCAGAGTCCAAACGGCATACTGTTGAACTCGCAGAGTCCCATCGGGGTGGTGAAGGCCGTCTTCTCCCGATCCTCCTCAGCCACAGCTACTTGCCAGTACCCACTAGTGAGGTCAAGGGTGGAAAAGTAATTTGCAGACTTTAAGGCAGCCAGGGATTCCTCAATACGGGGTAAAGGGTATGCATCTTTATGTGTAATGCGATTTACTTGTCTGTAATCTACACACATTCTCATGCTTCCATCCTTCTTCCTGACTAGAACTAGGGGAGCTGCCCAGGGACTACAACTATCCCTTACTACCCCTGCCTTCTTCATGTCATGCAACATCTCCTTGGGTTTCTGGTAGTGTGCTGGAGGTATAGGCCTGTACCGTTCCTTGATGGGGGGATGGTTGCCTGTGGGGATGTGATGTTGTACCCCCTTAATTCTTCCAAAGTCAAGTGGGTGTTTGCTGAATACCTGCGCGTATTCCTGAACCACCTGGTGTACTCCCTGTTTCTGGTGGGCAGGAGTGGTGTCTGTCCCAACGTGGAGCTGTTGACACCAATCCTCCACCTGTGTTGTAGGGCCGTTATCCTCCACTTGGTCTGGGGAGGTTAAGGACTCCGCCGTGTGAATAGAGTTATTATTTACAGTGTAAAGTTTGGCAACAGTGGCATAACATGGTAATCTGACCTTGTCTTCCCCATAGTTGAGAAGACGGGCGGGCACGGGCGGGCACCCTCCCATTGCGTACATCTACTACCCCCCTGGCAGTTAAGAGTGTAGGTCTGTGTTCCGAGCTAAGGGGTTCTACTACCGCCTGGTAGCTATGTCCTTTAAGACCTATTGCTGCTCTACACCAGATAAGCATTTCACTCATTGGGGGAATCACAATGGGTACGGGGTCTGTTACCCGCACATTACCAATCTCACCACCGGTTAGCTTTACTTGCTGCTGGTACATCAGGGCTCAAATCTCCCTCTGGAGTGCTCTCCTCTGCCCTGGTCTGGCAACGTCAGCGAGCTGTTGGAGTAAAAACACAACCTTCTCCAAACAGTTACCAACAATGTTAGTGCCTAGTACCACCTTCAGTCCATTTTCCTCATTGACAGTCTTCACTACAAAGAGTCCCTGGTCCTTTAACTCCACTCTCCCCACTTTTACTGCTACATTCTTAACCCCAAGTAGGTGAAGAGGGAGGCCGTTAGAGGCATATACTGAAAAGTCTGGGTTTGGGGGTTGGAGACTGTCCATGGACCAGTATTTGCTATAGAGGATATCAGGTATGATTGTTACCTGGGATCCGGTGTCCAGCAGGGCAGGTATCGCAATGCCGTCCAGTATGATGGATAGGAAAAGTCTTCCTCCCACGAACCTGCGGTGCCAGTCTGAGGGCCCTGCTGAGTCTATTCCTGGGTGTTGGCCCTCGGACCCAGGGTTTGCTTGTTTAAAGGACACTGGTGCACTGTGTGACCTTCCTTCTGGCAACGGTGGCAGACGAACTCTTGGTGAGGATGGCGCTCGTTGTTGGTCCTTCCTGGGGGCGGCGTTGTCCTCCTCCGGGGTGGCGACGTCCTCCTTCTCCTCCGGCTCATCCAGGGAACATCCTCAGGGCAGTCGGCTAGCAGGATCTTTCCCTCCGTCTCTGGCTCCATCCATAGTTGCAGGGCACTCATTACAGTGGCCAGGTTTTTGGTCAGCTGGCGCACTTCTGAGCGCAGACAGTCCAGCTCAGTAGGGGGCACTGCCTGCACTTTGGCTTCAGCAGCCAGTGGGGAAAAGGTGGGTGCTGCTGGCATTAGAGTGGCCCCACCCTGGTAACGCTGGATAGACGTATCTGCTGTCTCCAGGGGTTGCAGTCCCCTGATAGCCATGTCCTTAAGGATGTCAAAGGTAGCATCTGGATGGTCCAAGGACCACCAACGCACAGTCCTGCTCTCCGCTTGGGACCTCAGCCCCCGGACAAATTGTTCTTTTAGCATTTTACTCTCATTGGTTATGCTAATTGGACTAACCTGTTTTAGAGCTCGCAGGGCCCCTTGTAAATGGCAGGCATAGTCCCGAACGCTGTCCTCTGGCTTCTGAGAGCATTGGTAGAACCTCATCCAGAGGTCTGCCTCAGTGCAGTCCTCAAAGGCATTCTGTAACTTTTTGAAAATTGCGGGCACTGATTCCTGATCTGCGGCCGACCAGGTCTCTCCTTCTCTCTCCACAGCACCAGTCAATTGTCCCACAACTACTGCAGCTCTTTGTTTGCCCGTCATAGAATACATGTCCAGGATGCTGCATATTTTGCGCTTGAATCCAGACAGGGTATCTGGCTTGCCGCTGTACTGGGGGAGCCACTTTGCTCCAGGCATGTATCGTAAAGTCAATGGTACGATAGGGGCTACAGGCCCTGGTGATGGAGCGGCTGCTCCGGCCTGCGTGGCAGCGACCGCGGGTAGATTATCAGGGCTGTCGGCCTGGGCCGCGACGTCGGGCTGTTGCTGCAACATCTTGGTGCCCCCCTAGTGAACCGTGGTCTACCTTCCTTCTGTAGGCCGCAGCTCCGCAGGTGACGGTCTTCTGGTAGGACCTTGCGTCACTTACGTTCCACGTTAGAGCGTTCGCTGGGGCTTCCTGCCAGGACCTGACGCTGGGTCAGGGCGTGGGGCGTGTCCAAGGCTTCGCGTGGTTTCACAGGTACGCATCCTAGTTTTCCCGCGGTTACGCCCTTCTTCTCGCGCGGTGACGTAATAATGGCGGACTATGGCGGGAAACTTCCGAAATGGCAGGAAATCTTCACCACAGTAAGTTTTACAGTCTTTTAAGGCACACAGTACCCGGTAGCAACGGGAACAACTCCTTCCGTTGCCGCGAGCATGCAATCCTGTTCGTGACGCCAGTTAGAGAGATGTGGCGCCCAGGGGATGGGGACTACTCGGCGCCCCGGCCTTAATGCCTGGTCTTGGGGGAAGTCATGGTGGTCGGCTCCCGGGCCCGTACCCTGGGGTCTCTCTTAAAAAAGGGGAAAATTAAATGTCAAAGTTCGTGACGCCACCTGTGGTGTCTGGTGAGGATCACCAGCGCTGCGGCAGTCCACTGAGGCCGGTGTTACGGCAGCTTTCATGGTGTAGCTCCCCACAGGTGGAGCTAGGCCTCAGGGCAGTGATGTTTGATGAGGTGCACGATATGGCGGTGACCCAGCCGGGTCCAAGGAAGAACAGGGGACACACACACACGGTTTGCTTCTGTACCTTCTACTGGTGGAAATGCAGGTACCGTCCGGAGCACTGTAGGGTGAGGGGTGCACTGCAGGACTCTCCCCAGTGAGCAGGTGTAGGGCCTCCTGTTTCTTCGCCGCTTAGTGTTAGTCTCTGGCCTGCCTGGAGCTAGGCCTAACTTAGTCTCTGTTCTGCACCGGCTGATCCTGTAGTAGGGCCTTCTGTTGGAGTGCACACTCCCTGGTATATGGGGCCTCGGTAACTCCTTACCCTGGTATAACAGTCAGCATTTGGTATTCCTGGGACATGTAGTTCGCCAGGGGTTCCGGTTGTCTTCTGCTGGGTGTCAAGAATCCCTGCAGACTCGGACCCGGTGTCCGGTATATGGTTTCTGGGGTGAGCTGGTAAAGCTCCTCTGCTCCCAATGCTACTCGCTCCTCTAGCCTTCGGCCTACTCGGGCCCTCGCTAGGCTATACACACTGGCAGTTAGATGGTTGCCTCTTCTGCTGCTCTCTGAGCGTCAGCAACGCTCCTAGCTCACTTAACTCGAGCTGCTTGAGTCTGACTGAGCTCCACTGCAGACTGACCTGTGTCTCACTCTGCAGGAACTGGCTGTGGACTCCAGACTGTTCTGTCTCTACTCACTTCCTGAGGAGAACTAACTGACTCTCTAACTCCACCCTCCTTTATATATCCCTATTCAGGCTCCCTCTGGTGGACTGAGGTAGGGTGGAGGTGTGTGTATGCTCTGAGGGCCTCTTGTGGAGAAATCCTTTAATGCACCCCTCCAGGATCTGTGGCTCCATGCACAGCAGGGCGTCACATATACAGGATACACACAAGCTGTATACAGGATACACACAAGCTGTATACAGGATACATACAAGCTGTATACAGGATACACACAAGCTGTATACAGGGCACACACAAGCTGTTTACAGGATACATACAAGCTGTATACAGGATACACACAAGCTGTATACAGGATACACACAAGCTGCATACAGGATACATATCATCTGTATACAGGATACATACAAGCTGTATACAGGATACATACAGTGGTGGCCAAAAGTATTGGCACCCATGCAATTCTGTCAGATAATACTCAGTTTCTTCCTGAAAATGATTGCAATCACAAATTCTTTGGTATTATTATCTTCATTTAATTTGTCTTCAATGAAAAAACACAAAAAGAATTGTCTTAAAGCCAAATTGGATATAATTCCACACCAAACCTAAAGAACGGAGTGGACAAAAGTATTGGCACTGTTTGAAAAATCATGTGATGCTTCTCTAATTCGTGTAATTAACAGCACCTGTAACTTACCTGTGGCACCTAAAAGAAAGAAGACCAAAGAACTGTCTGATGAATTCAGAAACCAAATTGTGAGGAAGCATGAGCAATCTCAAGGCTACAAGTCCATCTCCAAAGACCTGAATGTTCCTGTGTCTTCCGTGCGCAGTGTCATCAAGAAGTTTAGAGCCCATGGCACTGTGTCTAACCTCCCTAGATGTGGACGGAAAAGAAAAATTGACGAGAAATTTCAGCGCAAGATTGTGCGGATGGTGGATAAAGAACCTCGACTAATATCCAAACAAGTTCAAGCTGCCCTGCAGTCCGAGGGTACAACAGTGTCAACCCGTACTATCTGTCGGCGTCTGAATGAAAAGGGACTGTATGGTAGGATACCCAGGAAGACCCCACTTCTTACCCCGAGACATAAAAAAGCCAGGCTGGAGTTTGCCAAAACTTACCTGAGAAAGCCTAAAACTTTTTGGAAGAATGTTCTCTGGTCAGATGAGACAAAAGTAGAGCTTTTTGGGAAAAGGCATCAACATAGAGTGTATAGGAAATAAAAGAGGCATTCAAAGAAAAGAACACAGTCCCTACAGTCAAACATGGCGGAGGTTCCCTGATGTTTTGGGGTTGCTTTGCTGCCTCTGGCGATGGACTGCTTGACCGTGTGCATGGCATTATGAAGTCTGAAGACTACCAACAAATTTTGCAGCGTAATGTAGGGCCCAGTGTGAGAAAGCTGGGTCTCCCTCATAGGTCATGGGTCTTCCAGCAGGACAATGACCCAAAACACACTTCCAAAAGCACTATAAAATGGTTTGAGAGAAAGCACTGGAGACTTCTAAGGTGGCCAGCAATGAGTCCAGACCTGAATCCCATAGAACACCTGTGGAGAGATCTCAAAATGGCAGTTTGGAGAAGGCACCCTTCAAATATCAGGGACCTGGCACAGTTTGCCAAAGAAGAATGGTCTACAATTCCAGCAGAGCATTGTAAGAAACTCATTGAGGGTTACCGGAAGCGGTTGTTCGCAGTTATTTTGGCTAAAGGTTGTGCAACCAAGTATTAGGCTGAGGGTGCCAATACCTTTGTCTGGCCCATTTTTGGAGTTTTGTGTGAAATGATCAATGATTTGATTTTTGCTTCATTCTCTTTTGTGTTTTTTCCTTGCAAGCAAATTAAATAAAGATAATAAGACCAAAGAATTTGTGATTGCAATCATTTTCAGGAAGAAACGGAGTATTATCTGACAGAATTGCAGGGGTGCCAATACTTTTGGCCACCACTGTACAAGCTGTATACAGGATACACACAAGCTGTATACAAGCAGAGCTGAAGTGCAGGTTTATGTGGATTTTGCTGCAGTGAGTTTAGCTGGAAGAGCCCAGTATAATCCTCAGTGTCTCTGGCCTCAGGTCTATGTTCACACCACGTTCCTTAGACTCTCTGACATGTTGTTACCTGAATCTTCTTTTGGGTGTTTTTCGGTCGTCTCCTGAGCATTTTCCCTTTAGTGTTTTTCCAGCAGTTTCTTTTATAGTTTTTCTCACGGTTTTTGTGGAGTTTTCTTTATTGTGGTTTTTCGGTCTCGTTCCACTGAATAATGAAGAGACACTTGTGGTTTATTAACAATGGGAAAAGCCCAAACCCCCCGACATCTTCTGCTCCTTCTCCTGCCTTGTCCCTTATAGGCCGGAGAGGAGGACAGAGGAGCGGAGGACAGAGCGGAGGACGGAGGAGCGGAGGACAGAGCGGAGGACGAGCTGAGGACGGAGCGGAGGACGGAGGGGAGGGGAGGACGGAGGAGAGGAGGACAGAGCGGAGGACGGAGGGGAGGCCAGAGCGGAGGACGAGCGGAGGACGGAGCGGAGGACGGAGCGGAGGATGGAGCGGAGGACGGAGGGGAGGCTGGAGCGGAGGCCGGAGTGGAGGGGAGGACGGAACGGAGGGGAGGCAGGAGCAGAGAACTGAGGAGCGGAGGACAGAGCAGAGGACAGAGCCAAGGACGGAGCGGAGGACGGAGCGGAGGACGGAGCGGAGGACGGAGCGGAGGACGGAGCGGACACTTCTCTGCGGTTTGATAAGAGACGTGTCTGAGCCGCCATGAGCCCCGCGAGGGAGTACAGAGACGCCGTCTATTCCTGGCAGCGGCCTCCGGCTTCCTCAGGGGCTTTCTGTGGCGGAATCCGCCTGTGAGAGGCGCAGTGTAAACACAGCCTTACTGGCAGACACTGCGAGACTCTGTGCTGGACCCCACAATGTAACACGGGTATCCCCAGCTGAGAATAACCACAAGAGCCCAGCAGGGACACAGGAAACCCCGTGCTTTTATGTATCTTGGAGCCTACAGATTTACGTTACATAAGATAAAACAGATGAGACCCACCAGGGATGAAATCCTATAACCCCCCCCCCCTATAAAGCGCAGCCAAGCTCCTCCGCTGTACAGTGATAACAGGACTATTATAGCGCTATTACAGGCGAGTAGGTAACGTGTCTCTATTTATAGATTCGGGCCTCTCACCCGGTCCACTTGAAGCGGGGCAAGAGGAGATCGCATGTAGCGATGCCCAAATATTTGAGCAGCCACGGTCACACAAAGGCTATGGTGGGGAAACTGTCACAAGAGGTGGACGATGACGAGACACAATTGCCAGAATGTCAAGAGGACCAGGGTCTGGAAGTGGAAGACGAGGTGGTGGATGATGTAGTAACTGACCCAACCTGGCAGGAGGAGATGCAGTGCGAGGACAGCAGCACACGGGGAGGGAGGCCGAGTACCCCAACTAGCAGGAAGAAGCAGTGTGGTGGCCGCAGACAGAAGGCAGGCAACCGTTCCCCATAACATGAAGGAAGTTGCCAGTACAACTGTTAGGTCTTCCCATGTCTAGTTATTTTTTAAAGACTCTGCCGATAACCCCAAAAAGGCCATTTGCACCATCTGCCAGGCCAGCATCAGCAGGGGTGGCAAAACTAGCAGCCTGACCACCATCAGTATGATCAGGCACATGGCAGCAAAGCACCTGACTTTGTGGGCTGAACACCAGGGTCCAGGAGCAGTGTCTGCAGGTGGCACCACTGCTTCTTCTGCTGTTGTGCAAGCAAGCCAATCCCGTCCATAGTGCATGCGAAGATGCCTCCTGCCCTGCACCTGTCGTTGCACACTCTCAAGTAGCAGCACCAGGAAGCAGGTCCTTGTCCCAGCGCAGCATTCAGTTGTCCATACCCCAGACCTTGGAACGCAAGCGCAAATACGCAGCCAACGCCCGACAGGCCACACTACTAACTTCCCACATTTCACGACAGCTTACACTCGAAATGTTGCCTTTTAGGCTCATGGAGATAGAAGCATTCCACAACCTGATGGCGGCGGCCGTCCCTTGGTACTCGGTCCCCAGCCGCCACTATTTCTCCCCGTGTGCCGCATTACACAAGCATGTGTCCCAAAACATTAGCCGTGCATTCAACAACGCAGTTACCGGGAAAGTCCACCTAACCACGGCTACGTGGACAAGTGCTTGTGGGCAGGGACGGTACATCTCGCTCACGGCACTCTGGGTTAAGATAGTGGAAGCTGGGACCCAGTCGGACCTTGGGACCGAACACGTACTCCCTACGCCAAAGATTGCTGGCCCTAGGTCAATCAGGGTTGCACCCACAGTCTACAGCTCCTGCACCTCAGCCTCCTCCTCCTCCTCTTCTTCAGCCTCCATCTCCGAAATGACCACATCAGTTACAAGCTGGAAGCAGTGCAGCACTGCCTCGGCCAAGCGGCAACAGGCTGTGCTGAAGCTAATATGCTTAGGTGACAAACCGCACAATGCTGAAGAGTTGTGGACAGCTCTGAAAGAGTAGGCAGATCTGTGGCTCACACCGTCGAGCCTAAAGCAAGTGGTCGTGTGTGACAATGGCCGGAACCTGGTGGCAGCTCTGAGGCGAGGCGAGCTCACACACGTACCATGCCTAGCCCATGTGCTTAACCTCGTGGTTCAGCGGTTTCTCAAATCCTACCCGGAGCTGCCGGATCTGCTTGTTAAAGTACGCCGCCTGCATGCCCAATTTAGAAAATCACCTACAGCTTCCGCCACCCTTGCCGTGTTTCAGAGCAGCGTTTGCAGTTTCCGGCTCATAGACTGGTAAGTGATGTCCTTACGCGTTGGAACTCTACAATGCAGATGTTGGGAAGGATTTGTGAGCAGAAGAGGGCAGTTGTTGACTACCAGCAACAACAAGGCCGTCGGTATTCAGTTCAGACTCCACTCATAAGACCTCAGGAGTGGACATGGATGTCAGACATATCCTCCAAAACTTTGAGGACTCCACCAAGATGGTGAGTGGCGATGATGCCATAATTAGCATCACCATCCCGCTTCTCTGTCTTCTGAAACGCTCTCTGCTCACAATAAAAGAAGATGCATTGCTGGCGGAGCACGATGAGATGGAGCAAGGAACCATACAGGGTGATTACACACAGCCCAGCCTCATCTCATCCCAATGTGGATTGGGTGACAATGAGGAAGAGGAGGAGTAAGAACAGGAGCTAGTTTCCTGCGCTATAGATGGTACTACCTGCACTACTGTCATACCGTCTGTTCAGCGTGGATGGCCTGAGGACAGAGAGGAGGAGGAGAGTATGGTCAGTGGTCCTCTTGGTGAGAACACGGAAGTCTTGCCTGTTAGCAGTCTGGCACGCATGGCTGAGTTTGTTACGCTGCCTTTCCCATGACCCTCGCATTCTCAAAATTTTGGGTGACCGTCATTACTGGTTGGTGACACTTCTAGACCCACGCTACAAGGAGAACTTTCTATCTCTTATTCCTGAGGCGGACAGGTCTACAAAAATGGGGCAGTACCAGAAGGCCCTTGTTGCGGAACTGTTAAAAAAAATTCCCATCTGAAAATGCTGGTGGCAGAGGTCACAGTTCGTTGGACAACCAAGGAGTACAGGCGAGAGAGACACAACTTCAATCCAGCAGAGGCAGTGGAACACTGTCCAAGTTCTAGGAGAATTTTCTCAGCCCCTCCCATCGCACAGGCCATGAGGCTCGGGGTACTCTCACAAGGAGAGCAAAGTTTGGGAAGATGCTGAGGGAGTACCTTGCCGACCGTACCAACATCCTCCGTAATTCCTCTGTGCCTTATAATTGTTGGGTATCCAAGCTGGATACGTGGAATGAACTGGTTCTCTACGCCTTGGAGGTCCTGGCCTGCCCTGCCGCTAGCGTTTTATCAGAGCGGGTTTTTAGTGCCGTTGGTGGTATTATAACTGATAAGTGCATCCACCTATCAACTGAAAATGCTGACAGGCTGCCTCTTATAAAATGAACAAGGGCTGGATTGGGCCAGACTTCTCAACACCACAGAATGAAAGCAGCGTAACAAACTCAAATCCAGTGTTTTGGTTTTTTTGGGAGGTGTATTCACATGCACCTTTTCACACCCACACATGGGTATAAGCTTCCTGATTTTGGCTATTTGCTCTTGTCCTCCTCCTTCTCCTCATCATCCACCAGCATATCACCAGGGTGACCGTGGCCCGTGATGCAACACCCACAATTTTTTTTTAAAGGGTGTTTATGATGGACGTAAAAAAATTTTTTTAGATCGTATGTTCTTGTATACCCCTCAGGGGTAAATGTTTGTCAGCCCATACACTTAGTGCATGGGCATTACAAGTATAGGAGACCCGCTCCTTTCTAATGGGAACCTTTTTTTTGAGGCCCTCCTCCACGTCTCTTTTAAGGGACATTGTAGCGCCTCCCAATTTTTGGCAGCCCTTGCATTCATTGCATAGGCCAACACTATGGGAGATCCACTTCCTAATAATGGGAACATTGTTTTCAGTAGGCCCTCTGACCTCCACGTCTCTTCCAAGGGGCATTGGAGTGCCTCCAAATTTTTGGCAGCCCAGACACTCACTGCATACGCAATAACAGTATAGGAGACCCACTCTTTAGTAATGGGAACAACAAAGCCTAGCCGGCTGATGGCTCTCTAAGAATAGTAAAGGCTGCCTGATGGCCCTAAAAATAGATTTGTGACTTTCAGAGTCCCTCCATCATAAATAAAACAGGATGTGTCTGATGTGTCCTACACCACATGGCCAGATAAGGTTGTAAAATGTTAAAATGACATTTCCAGGTGAATGCATTTGTCATGGTTGAAATCAAAGCAAAAGTGCAAAAACGCATCAAAAACGCTACGTGTGAACATAGCCCAAGGTGTGGAGGAGTATTTTTGTTTTTTTATATTTATTTTGCCTTATATACAAGTCATTACCCTGGAAAGGATGTTCCTTAACATATTTCCCAGAAAAATCCATTTTAGTTTCGTTTTTGTATGTTTTATTGTGAGTCCGCAAAAGTGGCGTAATACCTCTGACAACATTGTTGACAGCAGTGACCTGGGAGTCAGAGATACATCCAGGGGTCTTCCCCATGCTGTTCCCATGCCATTTGAGCACTGTTCACATCGATTTGGGCAATTTTTAGGCCCTCTGCTGACCGCCGCAGGGAGCTGCCTGAAAAATCCTCGAGTTTCCCATAGACTTACATTGGGCTCGTTGCTTGGGTCGAGCACCCCAGTATTCCAATATGCTCGACCCGAGCATTTTAGTGCTCGCCCATCACTAATGAAGACCAGTGTTGTTGGTGCTGGTCTTGATGAGCGGCTGTCCTGGAGTCCTGGCTCATCAGGCAAACCTCTTCATGAGTCAGGAGTGTCGGATGATGTTGTACACCTGTGCCCATAATCCTAATCCACCCCATGTTGGTGTAAGACTTGTAGTGAACATCTCTGCTTGTCTGTATGATGAGCAGCGGCCATCATGCCTTCGCCACCTCTGCCCATTTTGTTGACCCTGGGAGAAACTGACATGATGGCTCAACTGAGTTGGGCTTAAACTTTGCAGCTTTTGTCAGATTTCTGGTGAAAGCTTTGCTGCATCAGCCCGTACCATTTACATCTGTGGGATTCCAGCTATTAAAGGGAACCTGTCACCAGTGTGAGTCTATGAACAAATGCCACCACCTTTACTGCTCCTGTGCTGCATCTCACAAACATGTCAGCTCCTGACTCCCCCTATATACCCCAAATAATACCATTTGATCTGCTCTGTATGTAAATGAGGGTGGTCCGGTCTGATGGGTGTCCTCGCTGCGGTGTCTGTCCCTCTCTCCGCTCCTAAACGCATCCTCCTGCTATGATAGATGTGACGTGTCATCCACATAGTGAACCGAGAGCTCGCGCCTGCGCAGTAGCTTCACGGCACCGCACGGGCGCACTCTGCTCTGCCCTACTGTGAGCAGCGCATACAACAGCACCGCGCATAGCTTTGTTTCATGTGAGCAGCGAGCTGATATCGCTGGCCTGTGCAGTAGCTTATTCCGATGCTGCTAGGCGCACTGCTGATTAGGAGCAGAGAGGGACAGAGGCCGCAGCGAGGACGATCATAAGACTGGACCACCCTCATTTACATAGTGTGGGAGCAGATCAAATGGTATTATTTGGGGTACACAGGGGGAGTCAGGAGCTGATGGACACGTTTGTGGGAAGCAGTAAAAGTGGTAGCATTTGTTCATGGGCTCAAACTGGTGACAGGTTCTCTTTAAAGCCCTACTTGATAACTGCACCCTTAAAGGGAATCTCAGCAGGTTTTTGCTACCCTATTGGAGAGTGATATAATGTAGGTGCAGAGACCCTGATTCCAGTGATGTCACTTGCTGCGATTTTGATTAAAAAATTCTACTTGCGGCATTTCTCTGGCTGCTGAGTTCTGTATAACACCGCTGGTTGGCAGATTTCAGAGTATGCAGTGTACACAGAAATCTTATAATCGGTGGTGGGGTTGGACTACCTAGTGCAGATTTACTTGTCTAGATAATCTCCTGCTGATAAAACTGACTTTATAACTACAGCAAGTGATGCGCCCCCTGGGCCGTGGGGTACTCGGTAGCCGGACTGGTCGGTGCTGGGGATGTCACAGTGGCAGTGACCCGCTCCGTGACCCAGGCCGGTCAATAAAAGGGGAATTAAGAAAAGGGAATAAAGTTTTTATATATAATGTTCGTGACGCCACCTGTGGTATGGATCCACCGCTGCGGGGCAGACTCCTCTGGAGCTGATGGTGAAGCAGCAGAGTTGGTTCAGTTCTCCACAGGCAGAGCTAAGCTCCAGGGCAGTGTAGTGATGATTAATGAGGTAGATGTTGCTGTGCAGTGTAGTGTAGGTGATGGCACAGATAATAATTCTAGGACACAGTGGGGTGCAGTCTTCAGATTTACTCACAGTTGTTGGACTCCGGGTTCCCAGTACCAGGGTAACCTCCCACGCCGTCCTGTGTTTACCAAGGCAATGGTTCAGCAAACTCCCAGGTGTCATTCTGTGTGCCTTCCTCGGTCGTCTTCCTGCGCTGGCTCTCTCCCTCTTGCCCTGCGCCTCGCAACCAGTGTCCCAAGCCAGTAACCTCGGATTTTGGCGGGCAACCTGCAGTCCCCTGAATCCTGTGTGACTACCTTTTTAGCGATTTAGTTGCCGATGTGAGCAGCTGCACCTTGAAAGTACTGAAGCCTCCGGTCTCTAGCTGAGCCTTGTAGTTCTCCACTAGTTAGGGGCCGGTCCCCTCTGCGGCCTGATCCCTCCACATTCCTGTAGATTCAGGCGCACGGGTGGCTTCCGCACTCGCCGTGCCCCTGGGATCCCCTCACTTCTGGAGCCTTTCCTCTGCTCCCGTCCTCTTCCAGCCTGTCCTCCTGGGCCTCTCAATCTAGGCCCTGTTCTCTGAGCAGAGCTCCTGTTCCCACTCCTTCTCCCCTCAGACTGTCCTGAACACTCCCAAGATGGTTCCCTTTTGTACTCCTACTCAAAGTGCTCCCTTGTCCTGCTTCCTCCACCCACACCCTACTACATGGTCCCCCCCACTTCCAACCAGGGACAGAGCTCAGCATAAGCCAGTGCTTCTTGCCCCGCCTGCTGGTCTGGAAGGGTGTAGTGTTGGATGCAGGTGGGTGGGTCCCGGGCAGTACTCCTTCCTTACCTGAGAGTGGGATACCACACCTCTGGCTGAGATGCTGTACCTCTGTAGTGACTGAACCAGCAGGGGCGCCACACAAGCAGCCCAGTAAGTGACACATTGCTAGAATCCTGGTCTGTTTGTACATTATGCTGCTCTTAGATTAGGTGGTAAAAGCCTGGTGACAGATTCCTTTACTTCATTGCAGTAATGGATGTGGGGCCATTGAGGAGTCTGGTGACTTAACACTCTTGTATCCGGTACAGTGGTCTGGTGATGTTTGGCAGGACGTCCCCTAGACAGTGACTTGGATTGGGAGTATCCACACAGCAATCATGTGGGCTGATAAGACTGGAGTTGTGCATGTGCCGATCTTGCTGTAGGATGATCATTAAGAGGCTCATGTCTCTGAATGAAGCTTCTTCTGTGTCTTGCTGCCATCACACTGTGCAAATTTGCATTATGTAAAAAAGACTTCCTGTCTTATGCCACTTCTGGTGTAAAAGCTCTGATTTGTCGCTCTTGTCCTGCGATGGTGACGCGCCCAGGGGATGGGGAGGACTCGGCGCCCGGACCTTGTTGTTGCCTGACCCTGGAGGATGTCGCGGTGGTCGGCTCCCGGGCCCGTACCCTGGGCCTCTCTTTAAAAGGGTGGATAATTATATGAAAGTTCGTGACGCCACCTGTGGTGTATGGTGAGGTCACCAGCGCTGCGGCAGCCCCACTGAGGCCGGTGTTAAGGCAGCTTGGGTGGTATAGCTCCCCACAGGTGGAGCTAGGCCTCAGGGCAGCATGGATGTAGGGATGCAGGACAGGGGAGACCCAGCCGGGTCTGAAGAAGGATAGGCAAACACACAGTTCACTTCAGTACCTTTTACTGATGGAAGTTCAGGCACATTCCGGAGCACTGAAGGGTGAAGGGTGCATATCAGGATTCTCCCCAGTGAGCGGGTATAGGGCCTCCTGTTTCTTGCCTTTGTGTAGTAAGTTTCTGACCTGCCTGGAGCTAGGCCTAACTTTATCTCTGTCCTGCACCGGCTGACTTTGTGGTAGGGCCTTCTCTTGCAGTACACACTCCCAGCTTGCGGGGCCTTCGTGACTCCTGGCTCTGGTACGTATCAGCTCTTGGGTGATCCTGGGACCTGAAGTCTTCCAGTGGTCTCCGGTTGTCTCTACAGGGGGGTATACGGCCCTGTAGACGCGGACCCGGTGTCCGGAATATGTTTTCTGGGGTGAGCTTGCACAGCTCCTCTGCCCCCAATGCTACTCACTCCTCTAGCCTTCGGCCTCGCTCGAGGCCCTAACTAGCCTATACACACTAGTGGCAGCTTGCCGCGCTTCACTGCTCTTATGGCGTCGGCACGCCTTGGGCTCTAACTGAGCTCTCTCTAGACTGAGCTCCACTGCAGGCTGACCTCTCTCAGGCTCATCTACTGCAGGAACTCCCTCACTGCCTAGCTCCACCTTCCCTTTTTATATCCCTATCCGGGCTCCCTCTGGTGGTCTGAGGTGGAAGGTGGAGGTGTGTGTATGCTGTGAGGGCCTCTTGTGGAGGAATCCGTCCATGCACCCCTCTAGGATCTGTGGCACTAATGCTCAGCAGGGCGCCACAATGGTGTTTGCTGCTGTATCCTAAACCCATTCCCTGCGCTGCGCAGACACCAGGACTCTGCAGTCTCTGTGCTCCTCACTTGTACTGGTTGTTGCCTTCCTAGAGCCATAACTTCTTACACTGCTGCGGCGCCTCCTATCCTGAGCTGTGCTGCAGCCCTGTGCTGCCTGGCGGAGGAGCTGAGGCCATGCACTGCTCCTGGTCTGTGGGGCCGCTGATCCGGGGATCACTTATTGTGGCATTTCTGGCCGCACCGTGTGTTCATGAACTGTTCCACTTTGTGCTTTAGTTTTCTCTGCACACAGCCATGTAAGGGCTTGTTCTCATGAGTTGGGTTGTAATTTTGAATGACAACATTCATTTTACCCCATAAATGGGGAATCTCCAGGTGCAGTGAAATGGCAAGAAACACCCTCCCCCATGCACACAATTTAATCCGGGTTTGTTTGTTTTTCTATTTTTGGCACTTATTGTTCAGGTCAGTGTTAGTGATGCCAATCAGAGCTGGTTTCTACTTTCTACCCAGAAGGGTCACATTTTAATTGGTCTTTTATGGCTGTGCCAGAGCCTGTGATGGTTCCCCCATGCCTACCCATTAGTACCCTACAATTGCATTTCAGGGGGAATAGTTGGGTGCTCTAAACTGTTGCTATCCGGAACATGATAAAGCTGCTGTCAAACATTGTCTACGACATTTAGAGGGAATCTCTCACTAGGTTCATGTTGCCCAAACCACAGACAGCTTGAAATGGAGCCAGATGTGTTTTATCCTGACACTTCAGAGAAAATGTAGTTTATGGACTATAGAAAGAGACCTGACTGGTCTCATGACAGATGTGGCCGGTCTCTCCTGATCTACAGACCAATCACATGGTGACTAGAAGTAGGCCGGTGTCAGACCAGTCACTTCCACCACCTTGCTCCTTGTCAAATGGTTTTGAGCTGCTGCAGTGTAGGCATGGCGGCTGATCAATGCTGCTCATAGCACTATGGATCTGTCAGGACCCTGTAATGGGTAATTGCTGCAGTGTAGACATGGCTGCTCATCAGTGCTGCTCATAGCTCTATGGATCTGTCCGGCCCCTGTAATGGGTAATTGCTGAAGTGTAGACATGGCGGCTGATCAGTGCTGCTCATAGCACTATGGATCTGTCAGGATCCTGTAATGGGTAATTGCTGCAGTGTAGACATGGCAGCTGATCAGTACTGCTCATAGCACTATGGATCTGTCAGGACCCTGTAATGGGTAATTGCTGCAGTGTAGACATGGCTGCTGATCAGTGCTGCTCATAGCTCTATGGATCTGTCAGGTCCCTGTAATGGGTAATTGCTGCAGTGTAGACATGGCTGCTGATCAGTGCTGCTCATAGCAGAATGGATCTGTCAGGACCCTGTAATGGGTAATTGCTGCAGTGTAGACATGGCGGCTGATCAGTGCTGCTCATAGCACTATGGATCTGTCAGGACCCTGTAATGGGTAATTGCTGCAGTGTAGACATGGCGGCTGATCAGTGCTGCTCATAGCACTATGGATCTGTCAGGACCCTGTAATGGGTAATTGCTGCAGTGTAGACATGGCGGCTGATCAGTGCTGCTCATAGCAGAATGGATCTGTCAGGACCCTGTAATGGGTAATTGCTGCAGTGTAGACATGGCTGCTGATCAGTGCTGCTCATAGCACTATGGATCTGTCAGGACCCTGAAATGGTTAATTGCTGCAGTGTAGACATGGCGGCTGATCAGTGCTGCTCATAGCACTATGGATCTGTCAGGACCCTGTAATGAGTAATTGCTGCAGTGTAGACATGACGGCTGATCAGTGCTGGTCATAGCACTATGGATCTGTCAGGACCCTGTAATGGGTAATTGCTGCAGTATAAACATGGCTGCTGATCAGTGCTGCTCATAGCACTATGGATCTGTCAGGTCCCTGTAATGGGTAATTGCTGCAGTGTAGACATGGCTGCTGATCAGTGCTAATCATAGCTCTATGGATCTGTCAGGACCCTGTAATGGGTAATTGCTGCAGTGTAGACATGGCTGCTGATCAGTGCTGCTCATAACACTATGGATCTGTCAGGACCCTGTAATGGGTAATTGCTGCAGTGTAGACATGGCTGCTGATCAGTGCTGCTCACAGCACTATGGATCTGTCAGGACCCTGTAATGGGTAATTGCTGCAGTGTAGACATGGCTGCTGATCAGTGCTGCTCATAGCACTATGGATCTGTCAGGACCCTGTAATGGGTAATTGCTGCAGTGTAGACATGGCTGCTGATCAGTGCTGCTCATAGCACTATGGATCTGTCAGGACCCTGTAATGGGTAATTGCTGCAGTGTAGACATGGCTGCTGATTAGTGCTGCTCATAGCACTATGGATCTGTCAGGACCCTGTAATGGGTAATTGCTGCAGTTTAGACATGGCTGCTGATCAGTGCTGCTCATAACACTATAGATGTGTCAGGACCCTGTAATGGGTAATTGCTGCAGTGTAGACATGGCTGCTGATCAGTGCTGCTCATAACACTATGGATTTGTCAGGTCCCTGTAATGGGTAATTGCTGCAGTGTAGACACGGCTGCTGATTAGTGCTTCTCATAGCACTATGGATCTGTCAGGACCCTGTAATGGGTAATTGCTGCAGTGTAGACATGGCGGCTGATCAGTGCTGCTCATAGCTCCATGGATCTGTCCGGCCCCTGTAATTGGTAATTGCTGAAGTGTAGACATGGCGGCTGATCAGTGCTACTCATAGCACTATGGATCTGTCAGGTCCCTGTAATGGGTAATTGCTGCAGTGTAGACACGGCTGCTGATAAGTGCTGCTCATAACACTACGGATCTGTCAGGACCCTGTAATGAGTAATTGCTGCAGTGTAGACATGGCTGCTGATCAGTGCTGCTCATAACACTATAGATCTGTCAGGACCCTGTAATGGGTAATTGCTGCAGTGTAGACATGGCTGCTGATCAGTGCTGCTCATAACACTATGGATCTCTCAGGTCCCTGTAATGGGTAATTGCTGCAGTATAGACATGGCGGCTGATCAGTGCTGCTCATAGCACTATGGATCTGTCAAGTCCCTGTAATGGGTAATTGCTGCAGTGTAGACATGGCTGCTGATCAGTGCTGCTCATAGCACTATGGATCTGTCAGGACCCTGTAATGGTTAATTGCTGCAGTGCAGACATGGCGGCTGATCAGTGCTGCTCATAGCACTATGGATCTGTCAGGACCCTGTAATGGGTAATTGCTGCAGTATAGACATGGCTGCTGATCAGTGCTGCTCATAGCACTATGAATCTGTCAGGTCCCTGTAATGGGTAATTGCTGCAGTGTAGACATGGCTGCTGATCAGTGCTACTCATAGCACTATGGATCTGTTAGGACCCTGTAATGGGTAATTGTTGCAGTGTAGACATGGCTGTTGATCAGTGCTGCTCATAGCACTATGAATCTGTCAGGTTCCTATAATGGGTAATTGCTGCAGTGTAGACATGGCGGCTGATCAGTGCTGGTCATAGCACTATGGATCTGTCAGGTCCCTGTAATGGGTAATTGCTGCAGTGTAGACATGGCGGCTGATCAGTGCTGCTCATAGCACTATGGATCTGTCAGGTCCCTGTAATGTGTAATTGCTGCAGTGTAGACATGGCTGCTGATCAGTGCTGCCCATAGCACTATGGATCTGTCAGGACCCTGTAATGGGTAAATGCTGCAGTGTAGACATGGCTGCTGATCAGTGCTGCTCATAGCACTATGGATCTGTCAGGACCCTGTAATGGGTAATTGCTGCAGTGTAGACATGGCGGCTGATCTGTGCTGCTCATAGCACTATGGATCTGTCAGGTCCCTGTAATGGGTAATTGCTGCAGTGTAGACATGGCTGCTGATCAGTGCTGCCCATAGCACTATGGATCTGTCAGGACCCTGTAATGGGTAATTGCTGTAGTGTAGACATGGCGGTTGATCAGTGCTGCTCATAGCACTATGGATCTGTCAGGACCCTGTAATGGGTAATTGCTGCAGTGTAGACATGGCTGCTGATCAGTGCTGCCCATAGCACTATGGATCTGTCAGGACCCTGTAATGGGTAAATGCTGCAGTGTAGACATGGCTGCTGATCAGTGCTGCTCATAGCACTATGGATCTGTCAGGACCCTGTAATGGGTAATTGCTGCAGTGTAGACATGGCGGCTGATCTGTGCTGCTCATAGCACTATGGATCTGTCAGGTCCCTGTAATGGGTAATTGCTGCAGTGTAGACATGGCTGCTGATCAGTGCTGCCCATAGCACTATGGATCTGTCAGGACCCTGTAATGGGTAATTGCTGCAGTGTAGACATGGCTGCTGATCAGTGCTGCTCACAGCACTATGGATCTGTCAGGACCCTGTAATGGGTAATTGCTGCAGTGTAGACATGGCTGCTGATCAGTGCTGCTCATAGCACTATGGATCTGTCAGGACCCTGTAATGGGTAATTGCTGCAGTGTAGACATGGCTGCTGATCAGTGCTGCTCATAGCACTATGGATCTGTCAGGACCCTGTAATGGGTAATTGCTGCAGTGTAGACATGGCTGCTGATTAGTGCTGCTCATAGCACTATGGATCTGTCAGGACCCTGTAATGGGTAATTGCTGCAGTTTAGACATGGCTGCTGATCAGTGCTGCTCATAACACTATAGATGTGTCAGGACCCTGTAATGGGTAATTGCTGCAGTGTAGACATGGCTGCTGATCAGTGCTGCTCATAACACTATGGATTTGTCAGGTCCCTGTAATGGGTAATTGCTGCAGTGTAGACACGGCTGCTGATTAGTGCTTCTCATAGCACTATGGATCTGTCAGGACCCTGTAATGGGTAATTGCTGCAGTGTAGACATGGCGGCTGATCAGTGCTGCTCATAGCTCTATGGATCTGTCCGGCCCCTGTAATTGGTAATTGCTGAAGTGTAGACATGGCGGCTGATCAGTGCTACTCATAGCACTATGGATCTGTCAGGTCCCTGTAATGGGTAATTGCTGCAGTGTAGACACGGCTGCTGATCAGTGCTGCTCATAACACTACGGATCTGTCAGGACCCTGTAATGAGTAATTGCTGCAGTGTAGACATGGCTGCTGATCAGTGCTGCTCATAACACTATAGATCTGTCAGGACCCTGTAATGGGTAATTGCTGCAGTGTAGACATGGCTGCTGATCAGTGCTGCTCATAACACTATGGATCTCTCAGGTCCCTGTAATGGGTAATTGCTGCAGTATAGACATGGTGGCTGATCAGTGCTGCTCATAGCACTATGGATCTGTCAAGTCCCTGTAATGGGTAATTGCTGCAGTGTAGACATGGCTGCTGATCAGTGCTGCTCATAGCACTATGGATCTGTCAGGACCCTGTAATGGTTAATTGCTGCAGTGCAGACATGGCGGCTGATCAGTGCTGCTCATAGCACTATGGATCTGTCAGGACCCTGTAATGGGTAATTGCTGCAGTATAGACATGGCTGCTGATCAGTGCTGCTCATAGCACTATGAATCTGTCAGGTCCCTGTAATGGGTAATTGCTGCAGTGTAGACATGGCTGCTGATCAGTGCTACTCATAGCACTATGGATCTGTTAGGACCCTGTAATGGGCAATTGTTGCAGTGTAGACATGGCTGTTGATCAGTGCTGCTCATTGCACTATGGATCTGTCAGGACCCTGTAATGGATAATTGCTGCAGTGTAGACATGGCTGCTGATTAGTGCTGCTCATAGAACTATGGATCTGTCAGGACCCTGTAATGAGTAATTGCTGCAGTTTAGACATGGCTGCTGATCAGTGCTGCTCATAACACTATAGATCTGTCAGGACCCTGTAATGGGTAATTGCTGCAGTGTAGACATGGCTGCTGATCAGTGCTGCTCAAAACACTATGGATCTGTCAGGTCCCTGTAATGGGTAATTGCTGCAGTGTAGACATGGCGGCTGATTAGTGCTGGTCATAGCACTATGGATCTGTCAGGTCCCTGTAATGGGTAATTGCTGCAGTGTAGACATGGCGGCTGATCAGTGCTGCTCATAGCACTATGGATCTGTCAGGTCCCTGTAATGTGTAATTGCTGCAGTGTAGACATGGCTGCTAATCAGTGCTGCCCATAGCACTATGGATCTGTCAGGACCCTGAAATGGGTAATTGCTGCAGTGTAGACATGGCTGCTGATCAGTGCTGCTCACAGCACTATGGATCTGTCAGGACCCTGTCATGGGTAATTGCTGCAGTGTAGACATGGCTGCTGATTAGTGCTGCTCATAGCACTATGGATCTGTCAGGACCCTGTAATGGGTAATTGCTGCAGTGTAGACATGGCTGCTGATCAGTGCTGCCCATAGCACTATGGATCTGTCAGGACCCTGTAATGGGTAAATGCTGCAGTGTAGACATGGCTGCTGATCAGTGCTGCTCATAGCACTATGGATCTGTCAGGACCCTGTAATGGGTAATTGCTGCAGTGTAGACATGGCGGCTGATCTGTGCTGCTCATAGCACTATGGATCTGTCAGTTCCCTGTAATGGGTAATTGCTGCAGTGTAGACATGGCTGCTGATCAGTGCTGCCCATAGCACTATGGATCTGTCAGGACCCTGTAATGGGCAATTGCTGCAGTGTAGACATGGCGGCTGATCAGTGCTGCTCATAGCACTATGGATCTGTCAGGACCCTGTAATGGGTAATTGCTGCAGTGTAGACATGGCTGCTGATCAGTTCTGCTCATAGCACTATGGATCTGTTAGGACCCTGTAATGGGTAATTGCTGCAGTGTAGTCATGGCGGCTGATCAGTGCTGCTCCTAGCACTATGGATCTGTCAGGACCCTGTAATGGGTAATTGCTGCAGTGTAGACATGGCTTCTGATCAGTGCTGCTCATAGCACTATGGATCTGTCAGGACTAGTGTTGAGCATTCCGATACTGAAATATCGGGTATCGGCCGATATTCACTGTATCGGAATTCCGATACTTAATTCCGATACTTTTATAATATCGAATACCGGAATCGGAAGTTCCCATAATGCCTGCGCTCTGCAGTGTCTCTGAAGGATGACAAGCTGGATGGCAGCGCTCAGCTGCGATCCAGCTTGTCATCAGAATGCCATCCCAGCGTGGGAGAATTCTCCTGATTGTTTAAAAGCCGGCGCGCGGTAAAAAGCCGCCGGCTTTTAAACAATCACGCAGCCCCATACTGCTTCCCCGCAGCCTCCCACCCCGATCCTCCGCTCCCCTCGCCACCTCCCATCCCGATCGTAAATTAGGACCGGGCGGGGAGCGCAGCACCAAGGAGCGAAGGACCCGGGCGGGGAAGCCGGCAGTGAAAAGACTTCACCGCCGGCTTTCCCGTTCTGTGCTGCGCTTTCCCGCCGGTTATTTCAAATGAACAGCTGAGGTATCAGGTGATGCCGATCAGCTGTTCATTTGAAGTAGCCGCGGTGCCCTCAGAGGGTTCATGTGAGTTCATGCTTGACTGCATGAACTCACATCAACTTTCCCACGGCCGCACAGGTCAGCCTCACCTCCCGGACCCGTCATGATTAGTGTGTGCGGGGTGTGTGTGTGTGCGGGGTGTGTGTGCGGGGTGTGTGTGCGGGGTGTGTGTGCGGGTGTGTGTGCGGGGTGTGTGTGTGCGGGTGTGTGTGCGGGTGTGTGTGCGGGCAGACATAGGCCGATGTGACACTACTACTCCCATCGGCCTATGTCTGTCCCCCGTCCACTCCTGCCAGCAGGATCAGCTCGTTGGGAGCAGTAGTTCCCATCAGCCTGATCCTGCTATTTTAATTGCCCTACTGTGTCCCCAATAAATGTTAAATACATGTCATTGGTGGCCAGTGGTTACCTAAAAGAAATTAGTTCATACATTACCTGTCCCCGCCGATCGCCACCTAAAATAAAGTAAAAAATAAAAAACTACACCTATACTCACCAAGACACCTAATTCCCCGAAGCCATCGATCTCCTGTAATAAAATATAAAATAATAAACCACAACCTTATCCTTACCCCTCCGTAGTAGTCCACGAGTGTCCCACGAAGATCTCCAGTTCAGAGCAGCCACATAGAATGTGACCGCTCTGAACCGCTGCCGCCGCTAGAATGACGGGGCCGTAAGGGTTCACCGGAGTTCAGGCAGCGCTGCTCCGGTTAGCTCCTTTACGGCACTGCTGTATCGTGAGAAATTCCCACGGTACAGCACTGCCGTAAAGGAGGTCTCCGGAGCTGCGCTGCCTGAATGCACTCCGGTGACCTCAGTCAGTGGCTCCCGCTGCCGGGAGCGGACGTGTTCCCGGCAGCGTGAGCTTACAGCAGCCATGCACAGCTGTCACCATCTCCAGATGTGACAGCTGTGCATGGGAGATCAGCGCAGGAACGTGGACAGGTAACTATTTTTTTTTTAGTAAACTAAGAATTAAATAAAATGGTGTTTTATTTCAAATAAATTATTTTTTTCTGGGTGTAGTGTGTTTTTTCTTTTTAACACTTTGTAGGTTAGTAATGGGGGTGTCATATAGACGGCCATCATTACTAACCTGGGCTTCATGGCAGCTGGCGTTGACATGAACCCCACCACTATTACCCCCTGCCACCGCACCAGGGCAGCGTGGAAGAGCGAGGCTAAGTGCTAGAATTGGTGCATCCTATGGATGCGCCATTTCTGGGGCGGCTGACGGCTGGTGTTTCTAGCCTGGGAGGGGGCCAATATTCATGGCACCCTTCCTGAGCTATTAATATCAGCCCCCAGCTGTCTGCCTAGCCTTTGCTAGCTATTAAAATAGAGGGGACCCCACGTCATTTTTTTTTGGGGGGTCCCCCATTTTAATAGCTAGTAAAGGCTAGGTATTCAGCTGGGGGCTGATATTAGTAGCCTGGGAAGCTCCGTGGGTTTTACCCCCTTCCCAGGCTTCAAACATCTGCCCCAGCCGTCTGCTTAACCTCCGCTAGAGACTAAAATTATGGGGGATCCCACGCCATTTTTTTTTAAAATAAATCCTTTATTTTAACACTAAATGACATTTGAGGACTTAATAAAGATGCAGTCCCTAAATTATTATTTATTTTTTAATAAATTTTTCCCAAAACTTTTGACGTGGGCTTCGCCATATTTTTGTATGCCAGCCAGGTACAGCATCCAGCTTCTATGAACGCGCCATTTTCCGGGGCGGCCGCGGACTGCAATTTTCAGCGGGGGGGGGGAGGGCAAAAAGCTTGGGCCTCCCTGCGCTGCAGATTCCATCCCCCAGCTGCCTAGTTGTACCTGGCTGGACACAAAAATAGGGAGAAGCTCCACGTTTTTTTTTTTTTAATTATTTCATGAAATTCATGGAATAATTAAGAAAAAAAGGGCTTCCCTATATTGTTGTGTCCGGCTAGGTACAAATAGGCAGCTGGTGGTTGGGGGCAGCCCGTTCCTGCCTGCTGTACCTGGCTGGACACAAATATAGTGTGAAGCCCCACGTCAATTTTTTTTTAATTATTTCAGGAAATTCATGAAATAATTAAAAAAAAATTATGTGGGGCTTCGCCCTATAATTGTGTCCAGCCAGGTACAGCAGGCAGGAACGGGCTGCCCCCAACCACCAGCTGCCTATTTGTACCTAGCCGGACACAACAATATAGGGAAGCCCTTTTTTTCTTAATTATTCCATGAATTTCATGAAATAATTAAAAAAAAAAATGTGTGGCGCTTCGCCCTATTTTTGTGTCCAGCCAGGTACAACTAGGCAGCTGGGGGCTGGAATCTGCAGCGCAGGGAGACCCAAGCTTTCTGGGTCCCACCCGCTGCAAATTGCAGTCCGCAGCCGCCCCGGAAAATGGCGCGTTCATAGAAGCGCCATCTTCTGGCGCTGTACCCAACTCATCCAGGGCCCTGGTGCGGTGGCTCACTGGGTAATAAAGGGGTTAAGGCCAGCTTGGCATTATCAGCTGGCCCTAAGCCCGAAATTCATGGGGTCACGCCAATATTAGACATGACCGCCATGAATTTCTAGTAAAGTATTTAAAAAAAACACAAACACCCAGAAAAAAGTCCTTTAATTGAAATAAAGACACAATTCTTTATTGTTCTAAATTAAACCATACTTACCGCCACACCCATTCCAGCTGAAGCCAACGATCTCCTGCAATAAAAGTAAAATAATAAAGCAACCTCATCCTTACCTTTCCATGGTTCCCAGGACAGCTTCAGCTCTGCTACATCGAGATGACAGGCTGGACCGCAGCAGAACGCTGCCATCCAGCCTGTCATCCCGCGGACACTGAGAAGCGCAGGCATGCTTGCGCTCCTCAGTGTCTTTCTGTGACGTCATCCAGATGAGCCGAGGTCATGTCCAATGAACTCAGCTCACCTCATGCACGTCACTGACAGCGTGGGAAAATTCTCCTGCACTCAGCGCTTCAGCGTGAGAATTCTCCCACGCTGTCAGTGACGTGCATGAGGTGCGCCGAGTTCATGGGACATGACCTCACCTCATGCACGTCACTGACAGCGTGGGAAAATTCTCACGCTGAAGCGCTGAGTGCAGGAGAATTCTCCCACGCTGTCAGTGACGTACATGAGGTGAGCCGAGTTCATTGTCGGCTCATCTGGATGCCGTCACAGCCAGACACTGAGGAGTGGAAGTATGCCTGCGCTTCTCAGTGTCTGCGGGATGACAGGCTGGATGGCAGCGTTCTGCTGCGGTCCAGCCTGTCATCTCGATGTAGCAGAGCTGGAGCCGTCGTGGGAGCCATGGAAAGGTAAGGATGAGGTTGCTTTATTATTTTTCTTTTATTGCAGGAGATCGTTGGCTTCAGCTGGAATGGGCGTGATGGTAAGTATGGTTTAATTTAGAACAATAAAGAATTGTGTGTTTATTTCAATTAAAGGACTTTTTTCTGGGTGTTTGTGTTTTTTTTAAATACTTTACTAGAAATTCATGGTGGTCATGTCTAATATTGGCGTGACCCCATGAATTTCGGGCTTAGGGCCAGCTGATAATGCCAAGCTGGCCTTAACCCCTTTATTACCCAGTGAGCCACCGCATCAGGGCCCTGGATGAGTTGGGTACAGCGCCAGAAGATGGCGCTTCTATGAACGCGCCATTTTCCGGGGCGGCTGCGGACTGCAATTTGCAGCGGGTGGGGCCCAGAAAGCTTGGGCCTCCCTGCGCTGCAGATTCCAGCCCCCAGCTGCCTAGTTGTACCTGGCTGGACACAAAAATAGGGCGAAGCTCCACGTTTTTTTTTTTTTAAATTCATGAAATTCATGGAATAATTCAGAAAAAAAGGGCTTCCCTATATTGTTGTGTCCGGCTAGGTACAAATAGGCTGCTGGTGGTTGGGGGCAGCCCGTTCCTGCCTGCTGTACCTGACTGGACACAAATATAGGGCGAAGCCCCACATCAATTTTTTTAAATTATTTCATGAATTTCCTGAAATGATTTAAAAAAAATTGACGTGGGGCTTCGCACTATATTTGTGTCCAGCCAGGTACAGCAGGCAGGAACGGGCTGCCCCCAACCACCAGCTGCCTATTTGTACCTGGTTGGACACAACAATATAGGGAAGCCCTTTTTTTCTTAATTATTTCATGAATTTCATGAAATAATTAAAAAAAAAAAATACGTGAAGCTTCTCCCTATTTTTGTGTCCAGCCAGGTACAACTAGGCAGCTGGGGGATGGAATCTGCAGCGCAGGGAGGCCCAAGCTTTCTGCCCCCCCCCCCTCCCCCCGCTGAAAATTGCAGTGCGCAGCCACCCCGGAAAATGGCGCGTTCATAGAAGCTGGATGCTGTACCTGGCTGGCATACAAAAATATGGCGAAGCCCACGTCAAAAGTTTTGGGAAAAATTAATTAAAAAATAAATAATAATTTAGGGACTGCATCTTTATTAAGTCCTCAAATGTCATTTAGTGTTAAAATAAAGGACTTATTTTAAAAAAAATTGACGTGGGGCTTCGCCCTATATTTGTGTCCAGCCAGGTACAGCAGGCAGGAACAGGCTGCCCCCAACCACCAGCTACCTATTTGTACCTGGCCGGACACAACAATATAGGGAAGCCCTTTTTTAAAAAAATTATTTCATGAAATAATTAAAAAAAAATTGACGTGGGGCTTCGCACTATATTTGTGTCCAGCCAGGTACAGCAGGCAGGAATGGGCTGCCCCCAACCACCAGCTGCCTATTTGTACCTGGTTGGACACAACAATATAGGGAAGCCCTTTTTTTCTTAATTATTCCATGAATTTCATGAAATAATTTTAAAAAAAAATGCGTGGGGCTTCGCCCTATTTTTGTGCCCAGCCAGATACAACTAGGCAGCTGGGGGCTGGAATCCGCAGCGCAGGGAGACCCAAGCTTTCTGGGCCACCCCCGCTGCAAATTGCAGTCCGCAGCCGCCCCAGAAAATGGCGCGTTCATAGAAGCGCCATCTTCTGGCGCTGTACCCAACTCATCCAGGGCCCTGGTGCGGTGGCTCACTGGGTAATAAAGGGGTTAAGGCCAGCTTGGCATTATCAGCTGGCCCTAAGCCCAAAATTCATGGGGTCACGCCAATATTAGACATGACCACCATGAATTTCTAGTAAAGTATTTAAAAAAACACAACACCCAGAAAAAAGTCCTTTAATTGAAATAAACACACAATTCTTTATTGTTCTAAATTAAACCATACTTACCACCACGCCCATTCCAGCTGAAGCCAACGATCTCCTGCAATAAAAGTAAAATAATAAAGCAACCTCATCCTTACCTTTCCATGGCTCCCACGACAGCTTCAGCTCTGCTACATCGAGATGACAGGCTGGACCGCAGCAGAACGCTGCCATCCATCCTGTCATCCCGCAGACACTGAGAAGCGCAGGCATACTTCCACTCCTCAGTGTCTGGCTGTGACGGCATCCAGATGAGCCGAGGTCATGTCCAATGAACTCCGCTCACTTCATGTACGTCACTGACAGCGTGGGAAAATTCTCCTGCACTCAGCACTTCAGCGTGAGAATTTTCCCACGCTGTCAGTGACGTGCATGAGGTGAGCTGAGTTCATTGGACATGACCTCACCTCATGTATGTCACTGACAGCGTGGGAGAATTCTCACGCTGAAGCGCTGAGTGCAGGAGAATTTTCCCACGCTGTCAGTGACGTGCATGAGGTGAGCTGAGTTCATTGGACATGAACTCGGCTCATCTGGATGACGTCACAGAGAGACACTGAGGAGCGCAAGCATGCCTGCGCTTCTCAGTGTCTGCGGGATGACAGGATGGATGGCAGCGTTCTGCTGCGGTCCAGCCTGTCATCTCGATGTAGCAGAGCTGGAGCTGTCCTGGGAACCATCGAAAGGTAAGGATGAGGTTGCTTTATTATTTTTCTTTTATTGCAGGAGATCGTTGGCTTCAGCTGGAATGGGCGTGATGGTAAGTATGGTTTAATTTAGAACAATAAAGAATTGTGTCTTTATTTCAATTAAAGGACTTTACTCTGGGTGTTTGTGTTTTCTTTTAACTTTGACTATGGGGTTAGTAATGGGGGTGTCTTATAGACGCCTCTCCATTACTAACCTGGGCTTGATGTCAGCTGGCATTATAAGCTGACATCAACCCCAACCCTATTACCCCCTGCCACCGCACCAGGGCAGCGTGGAAGAGCGAGGCTAAGTGCCAGAATTGGCGCATCCTATGGATGCGCCATTTCTGGGGCGGCTGACGGCTGGTGTTTCTAGCCTGGGAGGGGGCCAATATTCATGGCACCCTTCCTGGGCTATTAATATCAGCCCCCAGCTGTCTGCCTAGCCTGTGCTAGCTATTAAATTAGGGGGGACCCCACGTCATTTTTTTGGGGGGGTCCCCCATTTTAATAGCTAGTAAAGGCTAGGTATTCAGCTGGGGGCTGATATTAGTAGCCTGGGAAGCTCCGTGGGTATTACCCCCTTCCCAGGCTTCAAACATTTGCCCCAGCTGTCTGCTTAACCTCCGCTAGAGCCTAAAATTAAGGGGAACCCCACGCCAATTTTTTTTTAAATAAATCCTTTATTTTAACACTAAATGACAAGTACAGTAATCAACACTGTCACTGTACTTCATATATATGTGACTGACATGTTTCTATCTATCTAATCTATGTGTGATTCTCTATTCCTTCTATTCTAAATTGTCGGGTACAGATGCTGAATTGCCGGCCGGCTTTCTTAAAGAGACGGTGCATGAAAACACTATTATTTTTTTAAATAAATCCTTTACACTAAATGACAAGTTCTGTAAGCAACACTGTCACTGTACTTCTTATATATGTGACTGACATGTTTCTATCTATCTAATCTATGTGTGAAGCTCTATTCTGTCTGTTATAAATTGTCGGGTACAGATGCTGAATTGCCGGCCGGCTTTTTTAAAGAGACGGTGCACGAAAACACTAATATTTTTTTTAATAAATCCTTTACACTAAATGACAAGTACAGTAAGCAACACTGTCACTGTACTTCATATATATGTGACTGACATGTTTCTATCTATCTAATCTATGTGTGAAGCTCTATTCTTTCTGTTGTAAATTGTCGGGTACCGGTGTATGCCGCTGATGAATTGCCGGCTTTTCATGTCATTCTACATTATTCTTAGTTGTTTTACTTCATGTAGAATTAACCTACAAGGAAAGAAAGGGTTTATTTTCATTCCGATATTTGTGTCCCATTGACTTGCATTGGTTTCCGGTATCGGAATCGGCGATATCCGATACTTTTTGGGTATCGGCCCGATCCAATCCGATACGATATTTCCTGATATCGGAAGGTATCGCTCAACACTAGTCAGGACCCTGTAATGGGTAATTGCTGCAGTGTAGACATGGCTGCTGATCAGTGCTGCTCATAGCACTATGAATCTGTCAGGTTCCTATAATGGGTAATTGCTGCAGTGTAGACATGGCGGCTGATCAGTGCTGGTCATAGCACTATGGATCTGTCAGGTCCCTGTAATGGGTAATTGCTGCAGTGTAGACATGGCGGCTGATCAGTGCTGCTCATAGCACTATGGATCTGTCAGGTCCCTGTAATGTGTAATTGCTGCAGTGTAGACATGGCTGCTGATCAGTGCTGCCCATAGCACTATGGATCTGTCAGGACCCTGTAATGGGTAAATGCTGCAGTGTAGACATGGCTGCTGATCAGTGCTGCTCATAGCACTATGGATCTGTCAGGACCCTGTAATGGGTAATTGCTGCAGTGTAGACATGGCGGCTGATCTGTGCTGCTCATAGCACTATGGATCTGTCAGGTCCCTGTAATGGGTAATTGCTGCAGTGTAGACATGGCTGCTGATCAGTGCTGCCCATAGCACTATGGATCTGTCAGGACCCTGTAATGGGTAATTGCTGCAGTGTAGACATGGCGGTTGATCAGTGCTGCTCATAGCACTATGGATCTGTCAGGACCCTGTAATGGGTAATTGCTGCAGTGTAGACATGGCTGCTGATCAGTTCTGCTCATAGCACTATGGATCTGTCAGGACCCTGTAATGGGTAATTGCTGCAGTGTAGTCATGGCGGCTGATCAGTGCTGCTCATAGCACTATGGATCTGTCAGGACCCTGTAATGGGTAATTGCTGCCGTGTAGACATGGCTTCTGATCAGTGCTGCTCATAGCACTATGGATCTGTCAGGACCCTGTAATGGGTAATTGCTGCAGTGTAGACATGGCTGCTGATCAGTGCTGCTCATAGCACTATGAATCTGTCAGGTTCCTGTAATGGGTAATTGCTGCATTGTAGACATGGCGGCTGATCAGTGCTGCTCATAGCACTATGGATCTGTCCGGTTCCTGTAATGGGTTGTTGCTGTAGTGTAGACATGGCGGCTGATCAGTGCTGCTCATAGCACTAAGGATCTGTCAGGACCCTGTAATGGGTAATTGCTGCAGTGTAGACATGGCTGCTGATCAGTGCTGCTCACAGCAGTATGGATCTGTCAGGACCCTGTAATGGGTAATTGCTGCAGTGTAGACATGGCGGCTGATCAGTGCTGCTCATAGCACTATGGATCTGTCAAGACCCTGTAATGGGCAATTGATGCAGTGTAGACATGGCTTCTGATCAGTGCTGCTCATAGCACTAAGGATCTGTCAGGACCCTGTAATGGGTAATTGCTGCAGTGTAGACATGGCTGCTGATCAGTGCTGCCCATAGCAGTATGGATCTGTCAGGACCCTGTAATGGGTAATTGCTGCAGTGTAGACATGGCTGCTGATCAGTGCTGCCCATAGCACTATGGATCTGTCAGGACCCTGTAATGGGTAAATGCTGCAGTGTAGACATGGCTGCTGATCAGTGCTGCTCATAGCACTATGGATCTGTCAGGACCCTGTAATGGGTAATTGCTGCAGTGTAGACATGGCGGCTGATCTGTGCTGCTCATAGCACTATGGATCTGTCAGGTCCCCGTAATGGGTAATTGCTGCAGTGTAGACATGGCTGCTGATCAGTGCTGCCCATAGCACTATGGATCTGTCAGGACCCTGTAATGGGCAATTGCTGCAGTGTAGACATGGCGGCTGATCAGTGCTGCTCATAGCACTATGGATCTGTCAGGACCCTGTAATGGGTAATTGCTGCAGTGTAGACATGGCTGCTGATCAGTTCTGCTCATAGCACTATGGATCTGTCAGGACCCTGTAATGGGTAATTGCTGCAGTGTAGTCATGGCGGCTGATCAGTGCTGCTCATAGCACTATGGATCTGTCAGGACCCTGTAATGGGTAATTGCTGCAGTGTAGACATGGCTTCTGATCAGTGCTGCTCATAGCACTATGGATCTGTCAGGACCCTGTAATGGGTAATTGCTGCAGTGTAGACATGGCGGCTGATCAGTGCAGCTCATAGCTCTATGGATCTGTCCGGCCCCTGTAATTGGTAATTGCTGAAGTGTAGACATGGCGGCTGATCAGTGCTACTCATAGCACTATGGATCTGTCAGGTCCCTGTAATGGGTAATTGCTGCAGTGTAGACACGGCTGCTGATCAGTGCTGCTCATAACACTACGGATCTGTCAGGACCCTGTAATGAGTAATTGCTGCAGTGTAGACATGGCTGCTGATCAGTGCTGCTCATAACACTATAGATCTGTCAGGACCCTGTAATGGGTAATTGCTGCAGTGTAGACATGGCTGCTGATCAGTGCTGCTCATAACACTATGGATCTGTCAGGTCCCTGTAATGGGTAATTGCTGCAGTATAGACATGGCGGCTGATCAGTGCTGCTCATAGCACTATGGATCTGTCAAGTCCCTGTAATGGGTAATTGCTGCAGTGTAGACATGGCTGCTGATCAGTGCTGCTCATAGCACTATGGATCTGTCAGGACCCTGTAATGGTTAATTGCTGCAGTGCAGACATGGCGGCTGATCAGTGCTGCTCATAGCACTATGGATCTGTCAGGACCCTGTAATGGGTAATTGCTGCAGTATAGACATGGCTGCTGATCAGTGCTGCTCATAGCACTATGAATCTGTCAGGTCCCTGTAATGGGTAATTGCTTCAGTGTAGACATGGCTGCTGATCAGTGCTACTCATAGCACTATGGATCTGTTAGGACCCTGTAATGGGTAATTGTTGCAGTGTAGACATGGCTGTTGATCAGTGCTGCTCATTGCACTATGGATCTGTCAGGATCCTGTAATGGATAATTGCTGCAGTGTAGACATGGCTGCTGATTAGTGCTGCTCATAGAACTATGGATCTGTCAGGACCCTGTAATGAGTAATTGCTGCAGTTTAGACATGGCTGCTGATCAGTGCTGCTCAAAACACTATGGATCTGTCAGGTCCCTGTAATGGGTAATTGCTGCAGTGTAGACATGGCGGCTGATCAGTGCTGGTCATAGCACTATGGATCTGTCAGGTCCCTGTAATGGGTAATTGCTGCAGTGTAGACATGGCGGCTGATCAGTGCTGCTCATAGCACTATGGATCTGTCAGGTCCCTGTAATGTGTAATTGCTGCAGTGTAGACATGGCTGCTAATCAGTCCTGCCCATAGCACTATGGATCTGTCAGGACCCTGAAATGGGTAATTGCTGCAGTGTAGACATGGCTGCTGATCAGTGCTGCTCATAGCACTATGAATCTGTCAGGTTCCTGTAATGGGTAATTGCTGCATTGTAGACATGGCGGCTGATCAGTGCTGCTCATAGCACTATGGATCTGTCCGGTTCCTGTAATGGGTTGTTGCTGTAGTGTAGACATGGCGGCTGATCAGTGCTGCTCATAGCACTAAGGATCTGTCAGGACCCTGTAATGGGTAATTGCTGCAGTGTAGACATGGCTGCTGATCAGTGCTGCTCACAGCAGTATGGATCTGTCAGGACCCTGTAATGGGTAATTGCTGCAGTGTAGACATGGCGGCTGATCAGTGCTGCTCATAGCACTATGGATCTGTCAAGACCCTGTAATGGGCAATTGATGCAGTGTAGACATGGCTTCTGATCAGTGCTGCTCATAGCACTAAGGATCTGTCAGGACCCTGTAATGGGTAATTGCTGCAGTGTAGACATGGCTGCTGATCAGTGCTGCCCATAGCAGTATGGATCTGTCAGGACCCTGTAATGGGTAATTGCTGCAGTGTAGACATGGCTGCTGATCAGTGCTGCCCATAGCACTATGGATCTGTCAGGACCCTGTAATGGGTAAATGCTGCAGTGTAGACATGGCTGCTGATCAGTGCTGCTCATAGCACTATGGATCTGTCAGGACCCTGTAATGGGTAATTGCTGCAGTGTAGACATGGCGGCTGATCTGTGCTGCTCATAGCACTATGGATCTGTCAGGTCCCTGTAATGGGTAATTGCTGCAGTGTAGACATGGCTGCTGATCAGTGCTGCCCATAGCACTATGGATCTGTCAGGACCCTGTAATGGGCAATTGCTGCAGTGTAGACATGGCGGCTGATCAGTGCTGCTCATAGCACTATGGATCTGTCAGGACCCTGTAATGGGTAATTGCTGCAGTGTAGACATGGCTGCTGATCAGTTCTGCTCATAGCACTATGGATCTGTCAGGACCCTGTAATGGGTAATTGCTGCAGTGTAGTCATGGCGGCTGATCAGTGCTGCTCATAGCACTATGGATCTGTCAGGACCCTGTAATGGGTAATTGCTGCAGTGTAGACATGGCTTCTGATCAGTGCTGCTCATAGCACTATGGATCTGTCAGGACCCTGTAATGGGTAATTGCTGCAGTGTAGACATGGCTGCTGATCAGTGCTGCTCATAGCACTATGAATCTGTCAGGTTCCTGTAATGGGTAATTGCTGCAGTGTAGACATGGCGGCTGATCAGTGCTGGTCATAGCACTATGGATCTGTCAGGTCCCTGTAATGGGTAATTGCTGCAGTGTAGACATGGCGGCTGATCAGTGCTGCTCATAGCACTATGGATCTGTCAGGTCCCTGTAATGTGTAATTGCTGCAGTGTAGACATGGCTGCTGATCAGTGCTGCCCATAGCACTATGGATCTGTCAGGACCCTGTAATGGGTAAATGCTGCAGTGTAGACATGGCTGCTGATCAGTGCTGCTCATAGCACTATGGATCTGTCAGGACCCTGTAATGGGTAATTGCTGCAGTGTAGACATGGCGGCTGATCTGTGCTGCTCATAGCACTATGGATCTGTCAGGTCCCTGTAATGAGTAATTGCTGCAGTGTAGACATGGCTGCTGATCAGTGCTGCCCATAGCACTATGGATCTGTCAGGACCCTGTAATGGGTAATTGATGCAGTGTAGACATGGCGGTTGATCAGTGCTGCTCATAGCACTATGGATCTGTCAGGACCCTGTAATGGGTAATTGCTGCAGTGTAGACATGGCTGCTGATCAGTTCTGCTCATAGCACTATGGATCTGTCAGGACCCTGTAATGGGTAATTGCTGCAGTGTAGTCATGGCGGCTGATCAGTGCTGCTCATAGCACTATGGATCTGTCAGGACCCTGTAATGGGTAATTGCTGCAGTGTAGACATGGCTTCTGATCAGTGCTGCTCATAGCACTATGGATCTGTCAGGACCCTGTAATGGGTAATTGCTGCAGTGTAGACATGGCTGCTGATCAGTGCTGCTCATAGCACTATGAATCTGTCAGGTTCCTGTAATGGGTAATTGCTGCATTGTAGACATGGCGGCTGATCAGTGCTGCTCATAGCACTATGGATCTGTCCGGTTCCTGTAATGGGTTGTTGCTGTAGTGTAGACATGGCGGCTGATCAGTGCTGCTCATAGCACTAAGGATCTGTCAGGACCCTGTAATGGGTAATTGCTGCAGTGTAGACATGGCTGCTGATCAGTGCTGCTCACAGCAGTATGGATCTGTCAGGACCCTGTAATGGGTAATTGCTGCAGTGTAGACATGGCGGCTGATCAGTGCTGCTCATAGCACTATGGATCTGTCAAGACCCTGTAATGGGCAATTGATGCAGTGTAGACATGGCTTCTGATCAGTGCTGCTCATAGCACTAAGGATCTGTCAGGACCCTGTAATGGGTAATTGCTGCAGTGTAGACATGGCTGCTGATCAGTGCTGCCCATAGCAGTATGGATCTGTCAGGACCCTGTAATGGGTAATTGCTGCAGTGTAGACATGGCTGCTGATCAGTGCTGCCCATAGCACTATGGATCTGTCAGGACCCTGTAATGGGTAAATGCTGCAGTGTAGACATGGCTGCTGATCAGTGCTGCTCATAGCACTATGGATCTGTCAGGACCCTGTAATGGGTAATTGCTGCAGTGTAGACATGGCGGCTGATCTGTGCTGCTCATAGCACTATGGATCTGTCAGGTCCCTGTAATGGGTAATTGCTGCAGTGTAGACATGGCTGCTGATCAGTGCTGCCCATAGCACTATGGATCTGTCAGGACCCTGTAATGGGCAATTGCTGCAGTGTAGACATGGCGGCTGATCAGTGCTGCTCATAGCACTATGGATCTGTCAGGACCCTGTAATGGGTAATTGCTGCAGTGTAGACATGGCTGCTGATCAGTTCTGCTCATAGCACTATGGCTCTGTCAGGACCCTGTAATGGGTAATTGCTGCAGTGTAGTCATGGCGGCTGATCAGTGCTGCTCATAGCACTATGGATCTGTCAGGACCCTGTAATGGGTAATTGCTGCAGTGTAGACATGGCTTCTGATCAGTGCTGCTCATAGCACTATGGATCAGTCAGGACCCTGTAATGGGTAATTGCTGCAGTGTAGACATGGCTGCTGATCAGTGCTGCTCATAGCACTATGAATCTGTCAGGTTCCTGTAATGGGTAATTGCTGCAGTGTAGACATGGCGGCTGATCAGTGCTGGTCATAGCACTATGGATCTGTCAGGTCCCTGTAATGGGTAATTGCTGCAGTGTAGACATGGCGGCTGATCAGTGCTGCTCATAGCACTATGGATCTGTCAGGTCCCTGTAATGTGTAATTGCTGCAGTGTAGACATGGCTGCTGATCAGTGCTGCCCATAGCACTATGGATCTGTCAGGACCCTGTAATGGGTAAATGCTGCAGTGTAGACATGGCTGCTGATCAGTGCTGCTCATAGCACTATGGATCTGTCAGGACCCTGTAATGGGTAATTGCTGCAGTGTAGACATGGCGGCTGATCTGTGCTGCTCATAGCACTATGGATCTGTCAGGTCCCTGTAATGAGTAATTGCTGCAGTGTAGACATGGCTGCTGATCAGTGCTGCCCATAGCACTATGGATCTGTCAGGACCCTGTAATGGGTAATTGATGCAGTGTAGACATGGCGGTTGATCAGTGCTGCTCATAGCACTATGGATCTGTCAGGACCCTGTAATGGGTAATTGCTGCAGTGTAGACATGGCTGCTGATCAGTTCTGCTCATAGCACTATGGATCTGTCAGGACCCTGTAATGGGTAATTGCTGCAGTGTAGTCATGGCGGCTGATCAGTGCTGCTCATAGCACTATGGATCTGTCAGGACCCTGTAATGGGTAATTGCTGCAGTGTAGACATGGCTTCTGATCAGTGCTGCTCATAGCACTATGGATCTGTCAGGACCCTGTAATGGGTAATTGCTGCAGTGTAGACATGGCTGCTGATCAGTGCTGCTCATAGCACTATGAATCTGTCAGGTTCCTGTAATGGGTAATTGCTGCATTGTAGACATGGCGGCTGATCAGTGCTGCTCATAGCACTATGGATCTGTCCGGTTCCTGTAATGGGTTGTTGCTGTAGTGTAGACATGGCGGCTGATCAGTGCTGCTCATAGCACTAAGGATCTGTCAGGACCCTGTAATGGGTAATTGCTGCAGTGTAGACATGGCTGCTGATCAGTGCTGCTCACAGCAGTATGGATCTGTCAGGACCCTGTAATGGGTAATTGCTGCAGTGTAGACATGGCGGCTGATCAGTGCTGCTCATAGCACTATGGATCTGTCAAGACCCTGTAATGGGCAATTGATGCAGTGTAGACATGGCTTCTGATCAGTGCTGCTCATAGCACTAAGGATCTGTCAGGACCCTGTAATGGGTAATTGCTGCAGTGTAGACATGGCTGCTGATCAGTGCTGCCCATAGCAGTATGGATCTGTCAGGACCCTGTAATGGGTAATTGCTACAGTGCAGACATGGCTGCTGATCAGTGCTGCTCATAGCACTATGGATCTGTCAGGACCCTGTAATGGGTAATTGCTGCAGTGTAGACATGGGTGCTGATCAGTGCTGCTCATAGCACTATGGATCTGTCAGGTCCCTGTAATGTGTAATTGCTGCAGTGTAGACATGGCTGCTGATCAGTGCTGCCCATAGCACTATGGATCTGTCAGGACCCTGTAATGTGTAATTGCTGCAGTGTAGACATGGCTGCTGATCAGTGCTGCTCATAGCACTATGGATCTGTCAGGACCCTGTAATGGGTAATTGCTGCAGTGTAGACATGGCGGCTGATCAGTGCTGCTCATAGCACTATGGATCTGTCAGGTCCCTGTAATGGGTAATTGCTGCAGTGTAGACATGCCTGCTGATCAGTGCTGCTCATAGTACTATGGATCTGTCAGGACCCTGTAATGGGTAATTGCTGCAGTGTAGACATGGCTGCTGATCAGTGCTGCTCATAGCACTACGGATCTGTCAGGTTCCTGTAATGGGTAATTGCTGCAGTGTAGACATGGCGGCTGATCAGTGCTGCTCATAGCACTATGGATCTGTCAGGACCCTGTAATGGGAAATTGCTGCAGTGTAGACATGGCTACTGATCAGTTCTGCTCATAGCACTATGGATCTGTCAGGACCCTGTAATTGGTAATTGCTGCAGTGTAGACATGGCGGCTGATCAGTGCTGCTCATAGCACTATGGATCTGTCACGACCCTGTAATGGTTAATTGCTGCAGTGTAGACATGGCGGCTGATCAGTGCTGCTCATAGCACTATGGATCTGTCAGGACCCTGTAATGGGTAATTGCTGCAGTATAGACATGGCTGCTGATCAGTGCTGCTCATAGCACTATGAATCTGTCAGGTCCCTGTAATGGGTAATTGGTGCAGTGTAGACATGGCTGCTGATCAGTGCTACTCATAGCACTATGGATCTGTCAGGACCCTGTAATGGGTAATTGCTGCAGTGTAGACATGGCTGCTGATCAGTGCTGCTCATTGCACTATGGATCTGTCAGGACCCTGTAATGGGTAATTGCTGCAGTGTAGACATGGCTGCTGATTAGTGCTGCTCATAGCACTATGGATCTGTCAGGACCCTGTAATGAGTAATTGCTGCAGTTTAGACATGGCTGCTGATCAGTGCTGCGCATAACACTATAGATCTGTCAGGACCCTGTAATGGGTAATTGCTGCAGTGTAGACATGGCTGCTGATCAGTGCTGCTCATAACACTATGGATCTGTCAGGTCCCTGTAATGGGTAATTGCTGCAGTGTAGACATGGCGGCTGATCAGTGCTGGTCATAGCACTATGGATCTGTCAGGTCCCTGTAATGGGTAATTGCTGCAGTGTAGACATGGCGGCTGATCAGTGCTGCTCATAGCACTATGGATCTGTCAGGTCCCTGTAATGTGTAATTGCTGCAGTGTAGACATGGCTGCTGATCAGTGCTGCCCATAGCACTATGGATCTGTCAGGACCCTGAAATGGGTAATTGCTGCAGTGTAGACATGGCTGCTGATCAGTGCTGCTCATAGCACTATGGATCTGTCAGGACCCTGTAATGGGTAATTGCTGCAGTGTAGACATGGCTGCTGATTAGTGCTGCTCATAGCACTATGGATCTGTCAGGACCCTGTAATGGGTAATTGCAGTGTAGACATGGCTTCTGATCAGTGCTGCTCATAGCACTATGGATCTGTCAGGACCCTGTAATGGGTAATTGCTGCAGTGTAGACATGGCTGCTGATCAGTGCTGCTCATAGCACTATGAATCTGTCAGGTTCCTGTAATGGGTAATTGCTGCAGTGTAGACATGGCTGCTGATCAGTGCTGCTCATAGCACTATGGATCTGTCAGGACCCTGTAATGGGTAATTGCTGCAGTGTAGACATGGCGGCTGATCTGTGCTGCTCATAGCACTATGGATCTGTCAGGTCCCTGTAATGGGTAATTGCTGCAGTGTAGACATGGCTGCTGATCAGTGCTGCCCATAGCACTATGGATCTGTCAGGACCCTGTAATGGGTAATTGCTGCAGTGTAGACATGGCTGCTGATCAGTTCTGCTCATAGCACTATGGATCTCTCAGGACCCTGTAATGGGTAATTGCTGCAGTGTAGTCATGGCGGCTGATCAGTGCTGCTCATAGCACTATGGATCTGTCAGGACCCTGTAATGGGTAATTGCTGCAGTGTAGACATGGCTTCTGATCAGTGCTGCTCATAGCACTATGGATCTGTCAGGACCCTGTAATGGGTAATTGCTGCAGTGTAGACATGGCTGCTGATCAGTGCTGCTCATAGCACTATGAATCTGTCAGGTTCCTGTAATGGGTAATTGCTGCAGTGTAGACATGGCTGCTGATCAGTGCTGCTCATAGCACTATGGATCTGTCAGGACCCTGTAATGGGTAATTGCTGCAGTGTAGACATGGCGGCTGATCTGTGCTGCTCATAGCACTATGGATCTGTCAGGTCCCTGTAATGGGTAATTGCTGCAGTGTAGACATGGCTGCTGATCAGTGCTGCCCATAGCACTATGGATCTGTCAGGACCCTGTAATGGGTAATTGCTGCAGTGTAGACATGGCTGCTGATCAGTTCTGCTCATAGCACTATGGATCTGTCAGGACCCTGTAATGGGTAATTGCTGCAGTGTAGTCATGGCGGCTGATCAGTGCTGCTCATAGCACTATGGATCTGTCAGGACCCTGTAATGGGTAATTGCTGCAGTGTAGACATGGCTTCTGATCAGTGCTGCTCATAGCACTATGGATCTGTCAGGACCCTGTAATGGGTAATTGCTGCAGTGTAGACATGGCTGCTGATCAGTGCTGCTCATAGCACTATGAATCTGTCAGGTTCCTGTAATGGGTAATTGCTGCATTGTAGACATGGCGGCTGATCAGTGCTGCTCATAGCACTATGGATCTGTCCGGTTCCTGTAATGGGTTGTTGCTGCAGTGTAGACATGGCGGCTTATCAGTGCTGCTCATAGCACTATGGATCTGTCAGGACCCTGTAATGGGTAATTGCTGCAGTGTAGACATGGCGGCTGATCAGTGCTGCTCATAGCACTATGGATCTGTCAAGACCCTGTAATGGGTAATTGCTGCAGTGTAGACATGGCTTCTGATCAGTGCTGCTCATAGCACTAAGGATCTGTCAGGACCCTGTAATGGGTAATTGCTGCAGTGTAGACATGGCTGCTGATCAGTGCTGCTCATAGCACTATGGATCTGTCAGGACCCTGGAATGGGTAATTGCTGCAGTGTAGACATGGCTGCTGATCAGTGCTGCTCATAGCACTATGGATCTGTCAGGTTCCTGTAATGGGTAATTGCTGCAGTGTAGACATGGCGGCTGATCAGTGCTGCTCATAGCACTATGAATCTGTCAGGTCCCTGTAATGGGTAATTGCTGCAGTGTAGACATGGCTGCTGATCAGTGCTACTCATAGCACTATGGATCTGTCAGCACCCTGTAATGGGTAATTGCTGCAGTGTAGACATGGCTGCTGATCAGTGCTGCTCATTGCACTATGGATCTGTCAGGAACCTGTAATGGGTAATTTCTGCAGTGTAGACATGGCTGCTGATTAGTGCTGCTCATAGCACTATGGATCTGTCAGGACCCTGTAATGAGTAATTGCTGCAGTTTAGACATGGCTGCTGATCAGTGCTGCTCATAACACTATAGATCTGTCAGGACCCTGTAATGGGTAATTGCTGCAGTGTAGACATGGCTGCTGATCAGTGCTGCTCATAACACTATGGATCTGTCAGGTTCCTGTAATGGGTAATTGCTGCAGTGTAGACATGGCGGCTGATCAGTGCTGCTCATAGCACTATGGATCTGTCAGGTCCCTGTAATGGGTAATTGCTGCAGTGTAGACATGGCGGCTGATCAGTGCTGCTCATAGCACTATGGATCTGTCAGGTCCCTGTAATGTGTAGTTGCTGCAGTGTAGACATGGCTGCTGATCAGTGCTGCCCATAGCACTATGGATCTGTCAGGACCCTGAAATGGGTAATTGCTGCAGTGTAGACATGGCTGCTGATTAGTGCTGCTCATAGCACTATGGATCTGTCAGGACCCTGTAATGGGTAATTGCTGCAGTGTAGACATGGCTGCTGATCAGTGCTGCTCATAGCACTATGGATCTGTCAGGTCCCTGTAATGGGTAATTGCTGCAGTGTAGACATGGCGACTGATCAGTGCTGGTCATAGCACTATGGATCTGTCAGGTCCCTGTAATGGGTAATTGCTGCAGTGTAGACATGGCGGCTGATCAGTGCTGCTCATAGCACTATGGATCTGTCAGGTCCCTGTAATGTGTAATTGCTGCAGTGTAGACATGGCTGCTGATCAGTGCTGCCCATAGCACTATGGATCTGTCAGGACTATGTAATGGGTAAATGCTGCAGTGTAGACATGGCTGCTGATCAGTGCTGCTCATAGCACTATGGATCTGTCAGGACCCTGTAATGGGTAATTGCTGCAGTGTAGACATGGCGGCTGATCTGTGCTGCTCATAGCACTATGGATCTGTCAGGTCCCTGTAATGTGTAATTGCTGCAGTGTAGACATGGCTGCTGATCAGTGCTGCCCATAGCACTATGGATCTGTCAGGACCCTGTAATGGGTAATTGCTGCAGTGTAGACATGGCTGCTGATCAGTGCTGCTCATAGCACTATGGATCTGTCAGGACCCTGTAATGGGTAATTGCTGCAGTGTAGACATGGCGGCTGATCAGTGCTGCTCATAGCACTATGGATCTGTCAGGTCCCTGTAATGGGTAATTGCTGCAGTGTAGACATGCCTGCTGATCAGTGCTGCTCATAGCACTATGGATCTGTCAGGACCCTGTAATGGGTAATTGCTGCAGTGTAGACATGGCTGCTGATCAGTGCTGCTCATAGCACTATGGATCTGTCAGGTTCCTGTAATGGGTAATTGCTGCAGTGTAGACATGGCGGCTGATCAGTGCTGCTCATAGCACTATGGATCTGTCAGGACCCTGTAATGGGTAATTGCTGCAGTGTAGACATGGCTGCTGATCAGTTCTGCTCATAGCACTATGGATCTGTCAGGACCCTGTAATTGGTAATTGCTGCAGTGTAGACATGGCGGCTGATCAGTGCTGCTCATAGCACTATGGATCTGTCAGGACCCTGTAATGGGTAATTGCTGCAGTGTAGACATGGCTTCTGATCAGTGCTGCTCATAGCACTATGGATCTGTCAGGACCCTGTAATGGGTAATTGCTGCAGTGTAGACATGGCTGCTGATCAGTGCTGCTCATAGCAGTATGGATCTGTCAGGACCCTGTAATGGGTAATTGCTGCAGTGCAGACATGGCTGCTGATCAGTGCTGCTCATAGCACTATGGATCTGTCAGGACCCTGTAATGGGTAATTGCTGCAGTGTAGACATGGCTGCTGATCAGTTCTGCTCATAGCACTATGGATCTGTCAGGACCCTGTAATGGGTAATTGCTGCAGTGTAGACATGGCGGCTGATCAGTGCTGTTCATAGCACTATGGATCTGTCAGGACCCTGTAATGGGTAATTGCTGCAGTGTAGACATGGCTTCTGATCAGTGCTGCTCATAGCACTATGGATCTGTCAGGACCCTGTAATGGGTAATTGCTACAGTGCAGACATGGCTGCTGATCAGTGCTGCTCATAGCACTATGGATCTGTCAGGACCCTGTAATGGGTAATTGCTGCAGTGTAGACATGGGTGCTGATCAGTGCAGCTCATAGCACTATGGATCTGTCAGGTCCCTGTAATGTGTAATTGCTGCAGTGTAGACATGGCTGATGATCAGTGCTGCCCATAGCACTATGGATCTGTCAGGACCCTGTAATGGGTAATTGCTGCAGTGTAGACATGGCTGCTGATCAGTGCTGCTCATAGCACTATGGATCTGTCAGGACCCCGTAATGGGTAATTGCTGCAGTGTAGACATGGCGGCTGATCAGTGCTGCTCATAGCAGTATGGATCTGTCAGGTCCCTGTAATGGGTAATTGCTGCAGTGTAGACATGCCTGCTGATCAGTGCTGCTCATAGCACTATGGATCTGTCAGGACCCTGTAATGGGTAATTGCTGCAGTGTAGACATGGCTGCTGATCAGTGCTGCTCATAGCACTATGGATCTGTCAGGTTCCTGTAATGGGTAATTGCTGCAGTGTAGACATGGTGGCTGATCAGTGCTGCTCATAGCACTATGGATCTGTCAGGACCCTGTAATGGGTAATTGCTGCAGTGTAGACATGGCTGCTGATCAGTTCTGCTCATAGCACTATGGATCTGTCAGGACCCTGTAATGGGTAATTGCTGCAGTGTAGACATGGCTTCTGATCAGTGCTGCTCATAGCACTACGGATCTGTCAGGACCCTGTAATGGGTAATTGCTGCAGTGTAGACATGGCTGCTGATCAGTGCTGCTCATAGCAGTATGGATCTGTCAGGACCCTGTAATGTGTAATTGCTGCAGTGCAGACATGGCTGCTGATCAGTGCTGCTCATAGCACTATGGATCTGTCAGGACCCTGTAATGGGTAATTGCTGCAGTGTAGACATGGCGGCTGATCAGTGCTGCTCATAGCACTATGGATCTGTCAGGACCCTGTAATGGGTAATTGCTGCAGTGTAGACATGGCTTCTGATCAGTGCTGCTCATAGCACTATGGATCTGTCAGGACCCTGTAATGGGTAATTGCTGCAGTGTAGACATGGCTGCTGATCAGTGCTGCTCATAGCACTATGGATCTGTCAGGTTCCTGTAATGGGTAATTGCTGCAGTGTAGACATGGCTGCTGATCAGTGCTGCTCATAGCACTATGGATCTGTCCGGTTCCTGTAATGGGTTGTTGCTGCAGTGTAGACATGGCGGCTGATCAGTGCTGCTCATAGCACTATGGATCTGTCACGACCCTGTAATGGGTAATTGCTGCAGTGTAGCCATGGCGGCTGATCAGTGCTGCTCATAGCACTATGAATCTGTCAGTACCCTGTAATGGGTAATTGCTGCAGTGTAGACATGGCGGCTGATCAGTGCTGCTCATAGCACTATGGATCTGTCAGGACCCTGTAATGGGTAATTGCTGCAGTGTAGACATGGCTTCTAGTCAGTGCTGCTCATAGCACTATGGATCTGTCAGGACCCTGTAATGGGTAATTGCTGCAGTGCAGACATGGCTGCTGATCAGTGCTGCTCATAGCACTATGGATCTGTCAGGACCCTGTAATGGGTAATTGCTGCAGTGTAGACATGGGTGCTGATCAGTGCTGCTCATAGCACTATGGATCTGTCAGGTCCCTGTAATGGGTAATTGCTGCAGTGTAGACATGGCGGCTGATCAGTGCTGCTCATAGCACTATGGATCTGTCAGGTCCCTGTAATGGGTAATTGCTGCAGTGTAGACATGGCTGCTGATCAGTTCTGCTCATAGCACTATGGATCTGTCAGGACCCTGTAATGGGTAATTGCTGCAGTGTAGACATGGCTGCTGATCAGTGCTGCTCATAGCACTATGGATCTGTCAGGACCCTGTAATGGGTAATTGCTGCAGTGTAGACATGGCTGCTGATCAGTTCTGCTCATAGCACTATGGATCTGTCAGGACCCTGTAATGGGTTGTTGCTGTGGTTGGAGGCACAGGCCTCTATTCTCTGGTCCTGTCATCTGTAGGAGGATCATCGCTATAACACTGGGCACCTGCTTACCAGGAATGGCTTCCTCTTCTGAGCTCACGCTATATTCCCCCTGACAAGGACCAGCATAATGAAGGGCTCCTCTAATATTCCTGAGTTGTGGTGTGAGGAGATTGTCCAGGGGTTGGTGAGGAGGACACTACTTGTTGGTGTGTTGTACAATGAAACGTGGCTCATTCTTATATTTTGCCTGCAGAATCTGACTATAATGGCGACCGTGATCTACACTGACCAGGAGAACGGTGATGTTAATGCTGCGCTGTTGTCCAGAGGTCGTGCACAACTATCAGGTGCCGGTAAGTGGTTTCTAAAGGTAACGGCCGATCTGGCCCCAATTCATCAAGGGGTTTAATAGATTTCTAGCATAACTCTGACATGTCAAAACTTATATGCAACTTAATGATTAAAAATTGTGACCTTTTTTAGCACTTTCATGCCAGGGTCAGCCAGCTCTGCCAAGTGGGTGGAGCATGGACAGGGCATGGTGGAGCCACCTGATACTCATGGAAAGTTGGGACTTACAGCACCACTCCAGCTTTTTTTGTTTGGTTTTCAGCGCTGGGATGGCTCTTTTAAATGTAGGGCCTCTGGTCATATACTCGCCCTCCGGCGTCTTCACTGTTTTTCGGCATTGTTATGTTCCTATGGCACTATCTTGTGAGCGCAGCTGACTGGCCATAAGTCAGAAGCTACGACAAAAGATCTCAATGCAAATCTATGGAAGCCAGAACAAGGCTCTCATAGACTTGTATGGGAAAGTGACCTCCGCAGCTCCATGAAACACTGGAGCAGCCAACAGGTCACTCTTCACCGGACAACGATGGGAGCAACTCTGGAAAACAAAGGCGGCAGCAAGTGAGTATGAGACCGGGCAATTGTATATAAAGCACCACTCCAGCAATGCAGTAAAAAAGCACCACTCCAGTGTTTTGGTTTTTTACAAATTAATTGCGCCTCCCCACAAGTGTTAATTGGGGGTCCACCTCATAGTGGACATGGCTTCTTCTGCCCACCCATCTTTAAAGAAGCAATCATCAAAGTTTTTATTCTCAATATATTGCGATCATCATATTGTATAGCACTTAAAAATTTAGAAGGCAGAAGGCGAAATGTACGTCTGGGTTGGGTCTTTTTTTTCCTGGGTTTGGCACTGCAATCCTACACAGGTATTATGTTTCACTGTTGTACTTCAATACATCTACATTTGGCTGTTGGGATCTATGAATGATTATTTCATTCTTAGAAGGACCCTGAGTCAGGTAACCTAATGACTAGTAGATTCACAGCCATCTGGATCAAAAATCCTGTTATGTGAGGTTGTGCTGCCGCCTAGTGGCTTCCCATTCTTTTACATAACCCTCTACACTGTCCATGTGTCCATTGCCACACACCCATTTTTGGATGTCTTTACAATGTGATTGGACATTTTTGATAATATTTATAAGCTGTATGTAGAAACAGGGGGTCAGTTTTCCTTGTATGAGTCATAAGTCACTGCAAAAGTCCCTGGCAGGGGGATGAGAGCAGCTGGGTCAGGAGGGGAATGATTTTTGCAGGGAAGAGTCTTCCTAATTCTACATAGAGCAGAGAAAAGAGAATAATTAGCCCAGTAGAAAGGTATAATGAGCAGCTGTAAGTACAGTGCTGTATAATCTGATTACAATATACTAAGAGGATAAGCTCTGATGGGAGAGGGTCTTTAAGCCTGTCATGTATTGGGTAATGAGTTGGGGTGTCAGTCTCCATCAGTGCTGGCTGAACACTGACTATCCTGCTCAGATTACTACACATGGCGCTGCTCCTCCTCCCTGTAGTATGGGCTACGCAGGACGGTGTCGAGGCTCCAGATTCTACCTGCACAGCAACAAGGTCCCAACACTTCTACCTCTATAACTTGCCTAATGCAGACGCAAACCTGCAGCCTTTCCACTGAGATCTTGTCGGCCTTCTACACTGCCATGGCTTTGTCTGCACAATGTAGCTTAAAGGGAATGTCCACTTATTAAGCATCCTAGAAGTCTACAAGACCACCCCTGATCTCTACAATATAAGGTCGGTGTTCCTCTAACCCTCTGCCTTATTTGGCTGCCATTGAAGGCAGTCAGCGAAATGGGTTCAATTTTCTATAGAAGTGGCAGAATTTAACCCCTTCCTGACCATGTTATTTCCCGTCTCTGCATTTTTCTTACTCTTCTAAGAGCAGTAACTTTATTTTTCTGTCAGTACAGCCATATGAGGGTTTTTGTTTTTATGCCGTTCACTGATCAGGTAAATTATTTTTATATTTTGATTGGACTTTTACAGAAGTAACGCCCATATGTTTTATTTTAAAATGGGTCATAGAGGGGCAGGGGTGATTTGAATGTTCAGATTCTACTTTTTCCTTTTTGTCCCCTTAGGGGACTTGAACATGCAATCATCTGATTTCTTGTGTTATGTACAGCAATACTGCAGTATATAGCCAGCATTCACAGATCTGTCATGACAGGCATGGGTCTTTTCAGCAGACTCCTTCCTGGCAGTGATGGCATCCCACGATCGTGTTACAGGGGCACAGATGGGCACATGGCATGACTCCCTTCTCAGTTCGCTGGTAATGCCGCTGTCCATCTCTAACAGGTGGAGCTCTGGCCTACATGTGGCTATTAAAGGCAGATGATGGCTAAATATCACAGCTATCATCTTCCAGGCAAGAAGTCACATCTGGCATATGATGTAACTGCAAATCATGTTGGTAAGGGGTTAAAGTGCCACTCCAGTGGGGTTTTGTCATGTGAAATCCTTTTAGTGCAGAAATGACATAGTCCTTTTGGGCATGAGGGCAGGGTGCTGGGATTACTAGTACACCTGACATCCAGGTGGGCATAATTCTGTTCCTTGTGTATTGGAAGACTTTTGCCTCTGCAGCTTTGGTGTTGGCAATCTTTCACTTTCATGCCCATTGCTGCTCCACATGGTTGGCTCAGGAACCGTCCTCACATGATCTAGATTTCCCTAAAGGAAAGTCACTTGTCAAAAGCCACCAGGACAAAGTGCGCGGTTCTGTATCATGTGGGAAAACATCAAGAAAAGCTCTAGGAAATGTCAACAAGCAAGTAATGACCCAGAAGAACGGGCAGCCTCTGAAAGGAGACTGGAAAGTGCCAAAGCCTGCGCCAGCTGTTATACAGGTATAATGTATTACCGCAGCTCTGATCATACACCGCTCTTGTGTTCTGCCCTGTACTGGTGTACAGACTTGTATCTACATAATCCTAAAATGCCACAGGAACATCTGCAAGAAGATCACATGGCATTTTCTACTATTACAAGTCCCATTGTTATCTGTTGGTTTAAAGTGGGCTAATATCTGGCTAATCTAGCTGTGTAACGTGTATGGGGGTCTCCTGGCTGCCCTAACAAATGTTCAGTTCAAATACCCGCTCCTTGTTCTCTAGGCACACATTGCTTAGAGGCAGCAGATTACCCTCCTCCCCACAGAACACATGAGAGCTCATCTGTATGTTGGGAGAGATGGCTGCTAGCCAAACAGTGTATGGCCAGGCCACAGCTATGCCACAAGGGCTTGGCTGACTCCTTTTCAGATCATATATGGAGAACCTAATGGTAAACACTGGATAAATGAAGCTTGTGACCTGGTTCCTGTTCCCCTCTTGGTTTCTGGCACTTCTGATAAGACAGACGAGCAGCAGTACCCCGACATTGAGAAGTTTGTTCCCTACAATCCTGCAGGTAACTCTTCCACACCTTGCTGTACCTATTGCCTGCCATTAGCCACTTGCCTTTACATTTAATTTTGAGCATCAGAATCAATTCTAATATTTGCACCTGAAGCTGGATGGGGTTAGTGAATTTGTCACCAGGATTTTGCTGCCCCAACTGAGAGCAGCATGACTTAAGGGCAGAGACCCTGATTACAGTGATGGATCGCTTGGTGCAGTTCAGAGTAACTGTGTCTGCTGCAGATCTACAAATGCTCTGAATGCTGGGCTCTGTATAACCCCACCCACACCACTGATTGGTAGCTTTCTGCCTATGCACAGTGTATAGAGCTATCCATCAGTTGTGGGGACAGGGTTGGACTACATGGCAGCAGCTTTACTAGTCCTCTGGTGGCAGTCTCCTGCTGGTGGAGGATTACTTATCAAAACTACAGCAGTCAGCCCAGAAAGCAACATGTGTCTGGAATTGGGGATCTTCGTCCCCACGTTGTGCTGCTCTCAGATCAGGTGGCAATAAACCTGGTGACAGATTCCCTTTAAATGCAGTTTAGGGCCATCTCTGTTACACTCTTACTCTCTATTAGCTGCAATGTCCCATCTGCCTAATGCAGCCACAGATCTCATGGCTGCAGTATCCGGATCTTCAGAAACTCACTGACATCGTGTCAGTTAATCCAATGAGTGTTTGCAGTGACAGCAATGTCTGTTAGCTGGGCTTCTGCTGCTGCTCAGTTGTGGAGGAGAGCAGACAGATGTCAGTGTGGTGTTCGGAGGCTCCTGGGGCCCCTGCACGTGACATCAGGAGTGCCAGAGATCCAGAGTGTGGTCTTGGGCTCCACTATATAGGTGGGACTCTGCAGCTATTTGGGGGTGGGGAGAGGAGGGCACAACACTGACGTGTGCAGTGAAGGTGGTTCAAGTTCATTGATGCTAGATGACCCATTTTGTTGCATTGAGCCCATAGGCAAACTAGGAATGCCAAAGAACCAATCAAAAACAACCGAACAAAATAGTCAAATTCTGCATAAATAGGAAATTTAAAAAACCTATAATGAATTCACGGTTAAGTAAGTGACACAGTAGAGACAGGCACTCACACCAATGTACATACAATAGTTCTGGAACCGCCCACCAGGAGCAGTACTAGAACCACCCACAAGGAGCATACCAGGAACAATACTACAACCGCCCACCAGGACATGCACACTAGGAGTAATTCTAGAACCGCCCACCGGCACCAGGAGTTGTTCAGGAACTGCCCGCCAGGGGTAGTTATAGAACCGACCTCCAGCACCAGGGGTAGTTCTAGAACCACCCACCAGGAGTAGTTCTAGAACCGCCCACCGGCACCAGGTGTTGTTCTAGAACCACCCACCATGAGCAGTACTAGAACTGCACACTAGGAGTAGTTCTAGAGCCACCCACTAGCACCAGGGGTTGTTCTAGAACCGCCCACCAGGGGTTGTTCTAGAGCCGCCAGCACCAGGAGCAGTACTAGAACCGCCAGCACCAGGAGCAGTACTAGAACCGCCAGCACCAGGAGCAGTACTAGAACCGCCAGCACCAGGAGCAGTACTAGAACCGCCAGCAACAGGAGCTGTACTAGAACCGCCAGTACCAGGAGCAGTACTAGAACCGCCAACACCAGGAGCAGTACTAGAACCGCCAGCACCAGGAGCAGTACTAGAACCGCCCCGCCAGGAGCAGTACTAGAACCGCCCCACCAGCACTAGGAGTAGTTCGAGAGCTGCCCGCCAGCACCAGAGGGTAGTATTATGCCCGCCCCACAGGCACCAGAGGGTAGTTTTATGCCCGCCCCACAGGCACCAGAGGGTAGTTTTATGCCCCCCCCACAGGCACCAGAGGGTAGTTTTATGCCCGCCCCACAGGCACCAGAGGGTAGTTTTATGCCCGCCCCACAGGCACCAGAGGGTAGTTTTATGCCCGCCCCACAGGCACCAGAGGGTAGTTTTATGCCCGCCCCACAGGGTAGTTTTATGCCCGCCCCACAGGCACCAGAGGGTAGTTTTATGCCCCCCCACAGGCACCAGAGGGTAGTTTTATGACTGCCCCAAAGGCACCAGAGGGTAGTTTTATTCCTGCCCCACAGGCACCAGAGGGTAGTTTTATGCCTGCCCCACAGGCACCAGAGGGTAGTTTTATGACCGCCCCACAGGCACCAGACGGTAGTTTTATGACCGCCCCACAGGCACCAGAGTGTAGTTTTATGACCGCCCCACAGGCACCATATAGGTAGTTTTATGACCGCCCCACAGGCACCAGAGGGTAGTTTTATGCCCGCCCCACAGTCACCAGAGTACCGTTTTATGACCGCCCCACAGTCACCAGAGTACCTTTTTATGCTCGCCCCACAGTCACCACAGTACCGTTTTATGCCTGCCCCACAGTCACCAGAGTACCGTTTTATGCCCGCCCCACAGTCACCAGAGTACCGCTTTATGACCGCCCCACAGTCACCAGAGTACCGCTTTATGACCGCCTCACTGTCACCAGAGTACCGTTTTATGCCCGCCCCACAGTCACCAGAGGGTAGTTTTATGCCCGCCCCACAGGCACCAGATGGTAGTTTTATAACCGCCCCACAGGCACCAGAGGGTAGTTTTATGACCGCCCCACAGGCACCAGACGGTAGTTTTATGACCACCCCACAGGCACCAGAGTGTAGTTTTATGACCGCCCCACAGGCACCATATAGGTAGTTTTATGACCGCCCCACAGGCACCAGAGGGTAGTTTTATGCCCGCCCCACAGTCACCAGAGTACCGTTTTATGACCGCCCCACAGTCACCAGAGTACCTTTATATGCTCGCCCCACAGTCACCACAGTACCGTTTTATTCCTGCCCCAGTCACCACAGTACCTTTTTATGCCCGCTCCACAGTCACCAGAGTACCGTTTTATGCCCGCCCCACAGTCACCAGAGTACCTTTTTATGCCCGCCCCACAGTCACCAGAGTACCGTTTTATGCCCGCCCCACAGTCACCAGAGGGTAGTTTTATGCCCGCCCCACAGGCACCAGAGGGTAGTTTTGTGCCCGCTCCACAGGCACCAGAGGGTAGTTCTGTGCCTGCCCCACAGGCACCAGAGGGTAGTTTTATGCCCGCCCCACAGGCACCAGAGGGTAGTTTTATTCCCGCCCCACAGGCACCAGAGGGTAGTTTTATGCCCGCCCCACAGGCACCAGAGGGTAGTTTTATGCCCGCCCCACAGGCACCAGAGGGTAGTTTTATGCCCGTCCCACAGGCACCAGAGGGTAGTTTTATGCCCGCCCCACAGGCACCAGAGGGTAGTTTTATGCCCGCCCCACAGGCACCAGAGGGTAGTTTTATGCCCGCCCCACAGGCACCAGAGGGTAGTTTTATGCCCGCCCCACAGGCACCAGAGGGTAGTTTTATGCCCGCCCCACAGGCACCAGAGGGTAGTTTTATGCCCGGCCCACAGGCACCAGAGGGTAGTTTTATGACGGCCCACAGGCACCAGAGGGTAGTTTTATGACCGCCCCACAGGCACCAGAGTGTAGTTTTTTGACCTCCCCACAGGCACCAGAGGGTAGTTTTATGACTGCCCCAAAGGCACCAGAGGGTAGTTTTATGCCTGCCCCACAGGCACCAGAGGGTAGTTTTATGCCTGCCCCACAGGCACCAGAGGGTAGTTTTATGCACGCCCCACAGGCACCAGATGGAAGTTTTATGACCGCCCCACAGTCACCAGAGTACTGTTTTATGACCGCCCCACAGTCACCAGAGTAACTTTTCATGCTCGCCCCACAGTCACCACAGTCCCGTTTTATGCCCGCCCCACAGTCATCAGAGTACCGTTTTATGCCCGCCCCACAGTCACCAGAGTACCGCTTTATGACCGCCCCACAGTCACCAGAGTAGGGTTTTATGCCCGCCCCACAGTCACCAGAGGGTAGTTTTATGCCCGCCCCACAGGCACCAGAGGGTAGTTTTATGACCCCCCCACAGGCACCAGAGGGTAGTTTTAGGACCGCCCCACAGGCACCAGAGTGTAGTTTTTTGCCCGCCCCACAGGCACCAGAAGGTAGTTTTATGCCTGCCCCACAGGCACCAGAGGGTAGTTTTATGCCCGCCCCACAGGCACCAGAGGATAGTTTTATGCCCGCCCCACAGGCACCAGAGGGTAGTTTTATGCCCGCCCCACAGGCACCAGAGGGTAGTTTTATGCCCGCCCCACAGGCACCAGAGGGTAGTTTTATGCCCGCCCCACAGGCACCAGAGGGTAGTTTTATGCCCGCCCCACAGTCACCAGAGGGTAGTTTTATGCCCGCCCCACAGGCACCAGAGGGTAGTTTTATGCCCGCCCCACAGGCACCAGAGGGTAGTTTTATGCCCGCCCCACAGGCACCAGAGGGTGGGTTTATGCCCGCCCCGTGGTCACCAGAGGGCGGGTTTATGCCCACCCTGCGGTCACCAGAGGGCGGTTTTATGACCGCCCCCCTGTCCGATTTTAAAGGTATAAAAATTTAAGGCGCTGAAGTAACATTTAAACAATTTAGCCCTTTAATAACCGTATTTTAGTTACCATACCTCCTCCCAAACAATGAATTTAAAAAACAATCAAAATCTTCTGTGCTCCCCAAACTGGTGTCCATAAAAACATGAGCTTCACTCACACAAACTAAATCCTCATTTTGCTTTACCAATAGGAAAATATTTGGCCACAGAAAATAATAGGATGAAATAATGAGATAAAAGCAATTCCACTGTTCGCTTTTCAGGATTTGTTTTTAGAATATAATATAATTCTCCAGGTCATTGAGATAACCGCAATACCAAACCTAATGTGTTTTATCTCCCACAGTGGTTAAACAACTATGTAACACAAAAGAAATTGGTTTGTGTCACCATTTTCTGAGAGCTTTACATTTTTTTTTCTGTTGATGGACCTTTGTGAGGGCGTGATTTTGCGTAGCTTTTTCTGATACAATTTTGGGGTACATTAAAAGGTTTGTCCAGGTTTGGGGCGCCATCTGCTGTCAGACTTGTAGCTCCGTAAAGTGCAGTGTGCGAGCGGTCAGAATTTCTCTGGTACTGGCGCCGCAAGATTGCAATTTGCATGCACGCGATCACGTGCCGACTGGATGTGTTCGGCCTATCTCCATACAAGTGAATTGACTTGTTTTTGATACCTTTTTGGTTGCATTAAATGTCATTGCTTTTGATTGCGTTTTTTTGTGAAGAAGAGCATTTAATTTTTTGTTTTGGGGGGAATTTTAACATAACGATTGAAGTATAATTTAAACATTCATATTTTTAAAAACTTTTTCAATTTGTACTTTATTTTTAAGTTAACTTAGTGGACGGACTTCTGTGATCATTTAACCCCTTATATACTGCAATAATATAGAATTACAAAATATAATATACCTGTAGTTTAATTGAGATTCTCTTGCGAAGCCAAGCTTTATAGGCGTACTAAGATGGCAGTGATTGAATCCTTCTTTAAGGCCCCTGACTGCCATGGTAAATCTTCGGCAATCGCTTCTATGGGGCGATGGGAAAAGGGACAGTACAGACCAAAAGTTTGGACACACCTTCTCATTTAAAGATTTTTCTGTATTTTCATGACTATGAAAATTGTACATTCACACTGAAGGCATCAAAACTATGAATTAACACATGTGGAATTATATACTTAACAAAAAAGTGTGAAACAACTTAAAATATGTCTTATATTCTAGGTTCATCAAAGTAGCCACCTTTTGCTTTGATGACTGCTTTGCACACGCTTGGCATTGTGTTGATGAGCTTCAAGAGGTAGTCACCGGAAATGGTTTTCACTTCACAGGTGTGCCCTGTCAGGTTTTATAAGTGGGATTTCTTGCCTTATAAATGGGGTTGGGACCATCAGTTGTGTTGTGCAGAAATATGGTGGATACACAGCTGATAGTCCTACTGAATAGACTGTTAGAATTTGTATTATGGCAAGAAAAAAGCAGCTAAGTAAAGAAAAACGAGTGGCCATCATTACTTTAAGAAATGAAGGTCAGTCAGTGCGAAAAATTGGGAAAACTTTGAAAGTGTCCCCAAGTGCAGTTGCAAAAACCATCAAGCGCTACAAAGAAACTGGCTCACATGAGGACCGCCCCAGGAAAGTCACCTCTGTTTCTGAGGATAAGTTTATCCGAGTCACCAGCCTCAGAAATCGCAGGTTAACAGCAGCTCAGATTAGAGACCAGGTCAATGCCACAGAGTTCTAGCAGCAGACACATCTCTTCAACAACTGTTAAGAGGAGACTTTGAGAAGCAGGCCTTCATGGTAAAATAGCTGCTAGGAAACCACTGCTAAGGACAGGCAACAAGCAGAAGAAACTTGTTTGGTCTAAAGAACACAAGGAATGGACATTAGACCAGTGGAAATCTGTGCTTTGGTCTGATGAGTCCAAATTTGAGATCTTTGGTTCCAACCACCGTGTCTTTGTGCGACGCAGAAAAGGTGAACGGATGGACTCTACATGCCTGGTTCCCACCGTGAAGCATGGAGGAGGAGGTGTGATGGTGTGGGGGTGCTTTGCTGGTGACGCTGTTGGGGATTTATTCAAAATTGAAGGCATACTGAACCAGCATGGCTACCACAGCATCTTGCAACGGAATGCTATTCCATCCGGTTTGCGTTTAGTTGGACCATCATTTATTTTTCAACAGGACAATGACCCCAAACACACCTCCAGGCTGTGTAAGGGCTATCTGACCAAGAAGGAGAGTGATGGGGTGCTACATCAGATGACCTGGCCTCCACAGTCACCAGACCTGAACCCAATCGAGATGGTTTGGGGTGAGCTGGACCGCAGGGTGAAGGCAAAAGGGCCAACAAGTGCTAAGCATCTGTGGGAACTCCTTCAAAATTGTTGGAAGACCACTTCCGGTGACCACCTCTTGAAGCTCATCAAGAGAATGCCAAGAGTGTGCAAAGCAGTCATCAAAACAAAAGGTGGCTACTTTGAAGAACCTAGAATATAAGACATATTTTCAGTTGTTTCACACTTTTTTGTTAAGTATATAATTCCACATGTGTTAATTCATAGTTTTGATGCCTTCAGTGTGAATGTACAATTTTCAAAGTCATGAAAATACAGAAAAATCTTTAAATGAGAAGGTGTGTCCAAACTTTTGGTCTGTACTGCACATGAGTGAAGACACTTAAATACCCCTGTCAGTGACTGACCATGGTATTGACTGAACGGCAGCATTTAAGGCTCCCTCCGATCCCTGCTGTTACAGGCAAATGTGTAACAAAGCCCACATTTTATATGTCCCCCAGTACATTCCTGCCCACATAGTATGATGCCCCACAGTGGCGTACTGCCAATGGCGGCAAGCCGCACGACTGCTATGTGGCCTGTGAGCCGCACCGGGTCCTCCCTCCGGCCAGCCAGCGCCACCTCCCCGCATTCAACTGTATCGGTAGATGACGATACAGTTGAAAGCAATGATGGAGGGAGCGTTATGTGACCCTCCCTCTCCCATCATCCCCCCCTCTGCATCTGACACAGCGGGCACGATGACGACACTTCATTGCACTCCATGCTGTGTCAGATAGTGTAGCTGCTAAGGTGAGTAGACGCGCTGCAGAGACTGAAGCAGTGGGGGAACAAGGAGCGGTGAGTATTATATTTATTTTCTTAAAAAAAACAGTGAGTACGTGGTGCCCATAATACTGGAAGACTGTGGGCTGCGTTTTACCCTATGGGGGGTAGCGTTTTACCCTATGGAGGGGGGGTAGCGTTTTTCCCTATGGAGGGGGGGTTGCGTTTTTCCCTATGGGGGGGTTGCGTTTTTCCCTATGGGGGGAGGGGTTGCGTTTTTCCCTATGGGGGGGAGGGGTTGCGTTTTTCCCTATGGGGGGGAGGGGTTGCGTTTTTCCCTATGGAGGGGAGGTGTTGCGTTTTTCCCTATGGGGGGGAGGGGTTGCATTTTGCCCTATGGGGGGGTTGCGTTTTGCCCTATTGGGGGGCGATTGCATTTTGCCCTATGGGGGAGGGTTGCGTTTTGTTCTATGGGGGAAGTGGTTGCGCTTTGCCCTATGGGGGGGTGGTTGCGCTTTGCCCTATGGGGGAAGTGGTTGCGCTTTGCCCTATGGGGGGGTGGTTGCGCTTTGCCCTTTGGGGGGGAGGGGTTGCGTTTTTCCCTATGGGGGGAGGTGTTGCGCTTTGCCCTATGGGGGGGAGGGGTTCCGTTTTTCCCTATGGGGGGAGGGGTTGCGTTTTTCCCTATGGGGGGGGTTGCGTTTTTCCCTATGGGGGGGTAGCGTTTTTCCCTATGGAGGGGGGGTTGCATTTTTCCCTATGGGGGGAGGTGTTGCGTTTTTCCCTATGGGGGGGGTTGCGTTTTTCCCTATGGGGGGAGGGGTTGCGTTTTTCCCTATGGGGGGAGGGGTTGCGTTTTTCCCTATGGGGGGGGTTGCGTTTTTCCCTATGGGGGGTAGCGCTTTTCCCTATGGAGGGGGGGTTGCATTTTTCCCTATGGGGGCAGGGGTTGCGTTTTTGCCTATGGGGGAGAGGGGTTGCGTTTTTCCCTATGGGGGGAGGTGTTGCGCTTTGCCCTATGGGGGGGAGGGGTTCCGTTTTTCCCTATGGGGGGAGGGGGTGCGTTTTTCCCTATGGGGGGGGGTTGCGTTTTTCCCTATGGGGGGGTAGCGTTTTTCCCTATGGAGGGGGGGTTGCATTTTTCCCTATGGGGGGGAGGTGTTGTGTTTTTCCCTATGGGGGGGTTGCGTTTTTCCCTATGGGGGGAGGGGTTGCGTTTTTCCCTATGGGGGGAGGGGTTGCGTTTTTCCCTATGGGGGGGTTGCGTTTTTCCCTATGGGGGGGTAGCGCTTTTCCCTATGGAGGGGGGGTTGCATTTTTCCCTATGGGGGCAGGGGTTGCGTTTTTGCCTATGGGGGAGAGGGGTTGCGTTTTTCCCTATGGGGGGGAGGGGTTGCATTTTGCCCTATGGGGGGGTTGCGTTTTGCCCTATTGGGGGGGATTGCATTTTGCCCTATGGGGGGGGGTTGCGTTTTGCCCTATGGGGGAAGTGGTTGCGCTTTGCCCTATGGGGGGGTTGCTTTTTGCCCTATGGGGGGGAGGGGTTGTGTTTTTCCCTATGGGGGGGAGGTGTTGCGCTTTGCCCTATGGGGGGGAGGGGTTGCGTTTTTCCCTATGGTGGGGGGTTTGCATTTTTCCCTATGGGGGGAGGGGTTGCTTTTTTCCCTATGGGGGGAGGTGTTGCGCTTTGCCCTATGGGGGGGGTAGCGTTTTTCCCTGTGGAGGGGGGGTTGCGTTTTTTCCCTATGGGGGGGAGGGGTTGCGTTTTTCCCTATGGGGGGGAGGTGTTGCGTTTTTCCCTATGGGGGGCTGCGTTTTTCCCTATGGGGGGGAGGGGTTGCGTTTTTTCCCTATGGGGGGGAGGGGTTGCGTTTTTCCCTATGGGGTGGGAGGGGTTGCGTTTTTCCCCATGGGGGGGTTGCGTTTTTCCCTATGGAGGGGGAGTTGCGTTTTTCCCTATGGGGGAGGGGTTGCGTTTTTCCCGATGAGGGGGAGGGGTTGTTTTTTTCCCTATGGGGGGGAGGGGTTGCATTTTGCCCTATGGGGGGGTTGCGTTTTGCCCTATTGGGGGGGATTGCATTTTGCCCTATGGGGGGGGTTGCGTTTTGCCCTATGGGGGAAGTGGTTGCGCTTTGCCCTATGGGGGAAGTGGTTGCGCTTTGCCCTATGGGGGGGTTGCTTTTTGCCCTATGGGGGGGAGGGGTTGCGTTTTTCCCTATGGGGGGAGGTGTTGCGCTTTGCCCTATGGGGGGGAGGGGTTGCGTTTTTCCCTATGGTGGGGGGTTTGCATTTTTCTCTATGGGGGGAGGGGTTGCTTTTTTCCCTTTGGGGGAGGTGTTGCGCTTTGCCCTATGGGGGGGAGGGGTTGCGTTTTTCCCTATGGTGGGGGGTTTGCGTTTTTCCCTATGGGGGGAGTGGTTGCCTTTTTCCCTATGGGGGGTAGCGTTTTTCCCTGTGGAGGGGGGGTTGCGTTTTTCCCTATGGGGGGAGGGGTTGCGTTTTTCCCTATGGGGGGGAGGGGTTGCGTTTTTCCCTATGGGGGGGAGGGGTTGCGTTTTTCCCTGTGGGGGGGCTGCGTTTTTCCCTATGGGGGGGAGGGGTTGCGTTTTTTCCCTATGGGGGGGAGGGGTTGCGTTTTTCCCCATGGGGGGGTAGCGTTTTTCCCTATGGAGGGGGGTTGCGTTTTTCCTTATGGGGGGAGGGGTTGCGTTTTTCCCTATGAGGGGGAGGGGTTGCTTTTTTCCCTATGGGGTGGAGGTGTTGTGTTTTTCCCTATGGGGGGTTGCGTTTTTCCCTATGGGGGAAGTGGTTGCGCTTTGCCCTATGGGGGGTGCGCTTTGCCCTATGGGGGGGAGGGGTTGCGTTTTTCCCTATGGGGGGGAGGTGTTGCGCTTTGCCCTATGGGGGGGAGGGGTTGCGTTTTTCCCTATGGTGGGGGGTTTGCGTTCTTCCCTATGGGGGGAGGGGTTGTGCTTTTCCCTATGGGGGGTAGCGTTTTTCCCTATGGAGGGGGGTTGCGTTTTTCCCTATGGGGGAGGGGTTGCGTTTTTCCCTATTGGGGGGAGGGGTTGCGTTTTTCCCTATGGGGGGTTGCTTTTTTCCTTATGGGGGGGAGGGGTTGCATTTTTCCCTATGGGGGGGTTGCATTTTTCCCTATGGGGGGGTTGCGTTTTTCCCTATGGGGGGAGGGGTTGCGCTTTGCCCTATGGGGGGAGGGGTTGCATTTTTCCCTATGGTGGGGGGTTTGCGTTCTTCCCTATGGGGGGAGGGGTTGCGTTTTTCCCTATGGGGGGGTAGCGTTTTTCCCTATGGAGGGGGGTTGCGTTTTTCCCTATGGGGGGAGGGGTTGCGTTTTTCCCTATGGGGGGAGGGGTTGCGTTTTTCCCCATGGGGGGGTAGCGTTTTTCCCTATGGAGGGGGGTTGCGTTTTTCCTTATGGGGGGAGGGGTTGCGTTTTTCCCTATGAGGGGGAGGGGTTGCTTTTTTCCCTATGGGGTGGAGGTGTTGTGTTTTTCCCTATGGGGGGTTGCGTTTTTCCCTATGGGGGAAGTGGTTGCGCTTTGCCCTATGGGGGGGTGCGCTTTGCCCTATGGGGGGAGGGGTTGCGTTTTTCCCTATGGGGGGGAGGTGTTGCGTTTTTCCCTATGGGGGGTTGCGGTTTTCCCTATGGGGGAAGTGGTTGCACTTTGCCCTATGGGTGGGAGGGGTTGCGTTTTTCCCTATGGGGGGGAGGTGTTCCGTTTTTCCCTATGGGGGGGAGGGATTGCTTTTTTCCCTATGGGGGGGTTTGCGTTTTTCCCTATGGGGGGAGGTGTTGCTCTTTGCCCTATGGGGGGAGGGGTTGCGTTTTTCCCTATGGGGGGGAGGGGTTGCATTTTGCCCTATGGAGGGGGATTGCATTTTGCCCTATGGGGGGGATTGCATTTTGCCCTATGGGGAGGTTGCGTTTTGTTCTATGGGGGGGGGCTGCGTTTTGCCCTATGGGGGGAGGTTGCGTTTTGCCCTATGGGGGGAGGTGTTGCGTTTTTCCCTATGGGGGGCTGCGTTTTTCCCTATGGGGGGGTTGCGTTTTTTCCCTATGGGGGGGAGGGGTTGCGTTTTTCCCTATGGGGTGGGAGGGGTTGCGTTTTTCCCCATGGGGGGGTTGCGTTTTTCCCTATGGAGGGGGGGTTGCGTTTTTCCCTATGGGGGGAGGGGTTGCGTTTTTCCCTATGAGGGGGAGGGGTTGCTTTTTTCCCTATGGGGGGAGGGGTTGCATTTTGCCCTATGGGGGGGTTGCGTTTTGCCCTATTGGGGAGGGATTGTATTTTGCCCTATGGGGGGGTTGCGTTTTGCCCTATGGGGGAAGTGGTTGCGCTTTGCCCTATGGGGGAAGTGGTTGCGCTATGCCCTATGGGGGGGTTGCTTTTTGCCCTATGGGGGGGAGGGGTTGCGTTTTTCCCTATGGTGGGGGGTTTGCATTTTTCTCTATGGGGGGAGGGGTTGCTTTTTTCCCTTTGGGGGGAGGTGTTGCGCTTTTCCCTATGGGGGGAGGGGTTGCGTTTTTCCCTATGGTGGGGGGTTTGCGTTTTTCCCTATGGGGGGAGTGGTTGCCTTTTTCCCTATGGGGGGGTAGCGTTTTTCCCTGTGGAGGGGGGGTTGCGTTTTTCCCTATGGGGGAGGGGTTGCGTTTTTCCCTATGGGGGGGAGGGGTTGCGTTTTTCCCTATGGGGGGCTGCATTTTTCCCTATGGGGGGAGGGGTTGCGTTTTTTCCCTATGGGGGGGAGGGGTTGCGTTTTTCCCCATGGGGGGTAGCGTTTTTCCCTATGGAGGGGGGTTGCGTTTTTCCTTATGGTGGGAGGGGTTGCGTTTTTCCCTATGAGGGGGAGGGGTTGCTTTTTTCCCTATGGGGTGGAGGTGTTGTGTTTTTCCCTATGGGGGGTTGCGTTTTTCCCTATGGGGGAAGTGGTTGCGCTTTGCCCTATGGGGGGGTGCGCTTTGCCCTATGGGGGGGAGGGGTTGCGTTTTTCCCTATGGGGGGGAGGTGTTGCGCTTTGCCCTATGGGGGGGAGGGGTTGCGTTTTTCCCTATGGTGGGGGGTTTGCGTTCTTCCCTATGGGGGGAGGGGTTGCGTTTTTCCCTATGGGGGGTAGCGTTTTTCCCTATGTAGGGGGGTTGCGTTTTTCCCTATGGGGGGAGGGGTTGCGGTTTTCCCTATGGGGGGAGGGGTTGCGTTTTTCCCTATGGGGGGAGGGGTTGCGTTTTTCCCTATGGGGGGTTGCTTTTTTCCTTATGGGGGGGAGGGGTTGCGTTTTTCCCTATGGGGGGGTTGCATTTTTCCCTATGGGGGGGTTGCGTTTTTCCCTATGGGGGAGGGGTTGCGCTTTGCCCTATGGGGGGGAGGGGTTGCGTTTTTCCCTATGGTGGGGGGTTTGCGTTCTTCCCTATGGGGGGAGGGGTTGCGTTTTTCACCATGGGGGGGTAGCGTTTTTCCCTATGGAGGGGGGTTGCGTTTTTCCCTATGGGGGGAGGGGTTGCGTTTTTCCCTATGGGGGGAGGGGTTGCGTTTTTCCCTATGGGGGGGAGGGGTTGCGTTTTTCCCTATGGGGGGTTGCTTTTTTCCTTATGGGGGGGAGGGGTTGCGTTTTTCCCTATGGGGGGGTTGCATTTTTCCCTATGGGGGGGTTGCGTTTTTCCCTATGGGGGGAGGGGTTGCGTTTTTCCCTATGGAGGGGGGGTTGCGTTTTTCCCTATGGAGGGGGGGTTGCGTTTTTCCCTATGGGTGGGAGGGGTTGCGTTTTTCCCTATGGGGGGGAGGGGTTGCGTTTTTCCCTATGGGGGGGAGGTGTTGCGTTTTTCCCTATGGGGGGTTGCGGTTTTCCCTATGGGGGGGAGGTGTTCCGTTTTTCCCTATGGGAGGGAGGGATTGCTTTTTTCCCTATGGGGGGTTTGCGTTTTTCCCTATGGGGGGGAGGTGTTGCTCTTTGCCCTATGGGGGGGAGGGGTTGCGTTTTTCCCTATGGGGGGGAGGGGTTGCATTTTGCCCTTTGGGGGGGGATTGTATTTTGCCCTATGGGGGGGTTGCGTTTTGTTCTATGGGGGGGGCTGCGTTTTGCCCTATGTGGGGGGGCTGCGTTTTGCCCTATGGGGGGAGGTTGCGTTTTTCCCTATGGGGTGGAGGTGTTGCGTTTTTCCCTATGGGGGGTTGCGTTTTTCCCTATGGGGGAAGTGGTTGCACTTTGCCCTATGGGGGAAGTGGTGGCGCTTTGCCCTATGGGGGGGTGCGCTTTGCCCTATGGGGGGGAGGGGTTGCGTTTTTCCCTATGGGGGGGAGGTGTTGCGCTTTGCCCTATGGGGGGGAGGGGTTGCGTTTTTCCCTATGGTGGGGGGTTTGCGTTCTTCCCTATGGGGGGAGGGGTTGCGTTTTTCCCTATGGGGGGGTAGCGTTTTTCCCTATGGAGGGGGGGTTGCGTTTTTCCCTATGGGGGGAGGGGTTGCGTTTTTCCCTATGAGGGGGAGGGGTTGCGTTTTTCCCTATGGGGGGTTGCTTTTTTCCTTATGGGGGGAGGGGTTGCGTTTTTCCCTATGGGGGGGTTGCATTTTTCCCTATGGGGGGGAGGGGTTGCTTTTTTCCCTATGGGGAGAGGGGTTGCGTTTTTCCCTATGGAGGGGGGGTTGCGTTTTTCCCTATGGAGGGGGGGTTGCGTTTTTCCCTATGGGGGAGAGGGGTTGCGTTTTTCCCTATGGGGGGGAGGTGTTGCGTTTTTCCCTATGGGGGGTTGCGGTTTTCCCTAAAGGGGGAAGTGGTTGCACTTTGCCCTATGGGGGGGAGGGGTTGCGTTTTTCCCTATGGGGGGGAGGTGTTCCGTTTTTCCCTATGGGGGGGAGGGGTTGCTTTTTTCCCTATGGGGGGGTTGCGCTTTGCCCTATGGGGGGGTGCGCTTTGCCCTATGGGGGGGAGGGGTTGCGTTTTTCCCTATGGGGGGGAGGTGTTGCGCTTTGCCCTATGGGGGGGAGGGGTTGCGTTTTTCCCTATGGTGGGGGGTTTGCGTTCTTCCCTATGGGGGGAGGGGTTGCGTTTTTCCCTATGGGGGGGTAGCGTTTTTCCCTATGGAGGGGGGGTTGCGTTTTTCCCTATGGGGGGAGGGGTTGCGTTTTTCCCTATGGGGGGAGGGGTTGCGTTTTTCCCTATGGTGGGTTGCTTTTTTCCTTATGGGGGGGAGGGGTTGCGTTTTTCCCTATGGGGGGGTTGCATTTTTCCCTATGGGGGGGAGGGGTTGCTTTTTTCCCTATGGGGGGAGGGGTTGCGTTTTTCCCTATGGAGGGGGGGTTGCGTTTTTCCCTATGGAGGGGGGGTTGCGTTTTTCCCTATGGGGGAGAGGGGTTGCGTTTTTCCCTATGGGGGGGAGGTGTTGCGTTTTTCCCTATGGGGGGTTGCGGTTTTCCCTAAAGGGGGAAGTGGTTGCACTTTGCCCTATGGGGGGGAGGGGTTGCGTTTTTCCCTATGGGGGGGAGGTGTTCCGTTTTTCCCTATGGGGGGGAGGGGTTGCTTTTTTCCCTATGGGGGGGTTGCGTTTTTCCCTATGGGGGGAGGTGTTGTTCTTTGCCCTATGGGGGGGAGGGGTTGCGTTTTTCCCTATGGGGGGGAGAGGTTGCATTTTGCCCTATGGGGGGGATTGCATTTTGCCCTATGGGGGGGGGTTGCATTTTGCCCTATGGGGGGGTTGCGTTTTGCCCTATGGGGGGGTTGCGTTTTGTTCTATGGGGGGGGCTGCGTTTTGCCCTATGTGGGGGGGCTGCGTTTTGCCCTATGGGGGGAGGTTGCGTTTTTCCCTATGGGGGGTTGCATATTACTGTGTGGGGGACCATGGGGAGTGTATTATGCTGTGAGGAGGATCATAGTGAGTATTTTATTGTATGGAGGATTATGGTGGCGTGTTATACTATGTGGGGCCATTATAATATTTGAAGGGTTATGTGGGGGGCCATTATACAGTATGCAAACAATTATACGGTGTTAAGGTTTGTGTGGGTTCCATCATGCATGAATTGAAGTGAAGATCCAGCTCCAGTAAAAAACAAAGGGATTGTTGTGACACCATATAACCATATAGGTGTAGTTGGGGGTTTGGAAGGTGCAGAAAATGTGTAACATCGAACGCGTTTCGAACACTCTACATGTTCTTAGACTCCTATTTTGTGCACATTCCAAACCCCCAACTACACCTAAATGGTGTGTCTCAACAATGCCATTGTTTCAATCGTTCTTATAAAGACTTTTTTTGTACTGGATTTGGATCTTCACTTCAATTCGTTCACCTTGCTTCTACATCTGCCAGAGACTGGATCCTGTGCTTCGTTATATGGAACCCGCTGGGAATCCTTCAAGGGTGAGCTGAATATTACTCTGACCTATGTGGGGTCCATCATGCTGTGTGGGGTTCATTATACGGTTTGGAGGGCTAGTGCGGACTATTATACAGTGTGGGGCCATTATACTTTATGTAGGCCCATTACACTGCATAGAGGGCTGTGTGGGGGGCACAGTTGGGGGATCACACTGTGTTGGGGTCACCTTACTTTGCCTTGGGAGTTGAGGGGGGGCGCACAGTTTGATGACCCTACTGTACATGTGGAGGCTAAGGTAGAGGAATTCACCATGGGGGTATCATACTGTGTTTGGGGGGCACTTTTGTTGGCATCATACTTTATGGTGGCAATGAGAGGGGAATCTAGGACTTCAGCAGGAGGAAAATTACTATGTAAAGGCTGGAAAGTTGTGAGATATGCTCTTCTGTGACCCCGACAAATATATATATATATTTTTTTAATTTCTTTTGAAGGGGGAGGCTCCAACTCGAACTTCTTCTATGGGGCCCGATGATTTCTATGTAAGCCCCTGCCTCACGGCATCAATATATACGTGGACAGCACTGCTACAGCAATACACAGAATTAACAAAATGAAGGTGAGTGGCCCCCTAACCTATTAGCCCCCTGTGCAGCTGCACTGGTTGCACCAATGATATCCACTTAGTCTAGTAAAAACTGTCACCCCTTATCAAAGCTGAGCAACAAAAAACTCTCCTAGTTACCCATAGCAATCAGAGATTAAAAGGGTATTCCCATCTCCAAGATCCTATCCCAATAAGTAGTAGGTGTAGTAATAATAATAATATTAGCAAATGCCTCCAATTAGAAATGTAGAATAGTTTTCTGATTCACTATGTCTCTCTCCTCATGTGCAGGCATTGCAGGACCTTAGGTATCCATGGTTACGACCACTAGCAACTAGATAACTATCGCTATAAGTGGTTGTAAGCTTGGATAGCTAAGGTCCTGCAATGCCTGCACATGAGGGAAGAGACATAGCGAATCAGAAAAACTATTCTACATTTCTAATTGGAGGTATTTGCTAATATTATTATTATTACACCTACTCCATATTGGGATAGGATCTTGGAGATGGGAATACTCCTTTAATAAAAGCTGAGCTCTGACTGGTTGCTATGGGTAACGAGAATAGTTGTAATGCTGCTACATAATCTACATAATTTCTCACCTTTCTCATCAGTCAGGTGGATGTGACTGGGTCCTGGGTCTCCTCCTCCGCTTCCATCCTGTTAGTCGTGTCATGGCTCAGTGAAGCCTAAGAAGCGGGTTATTCTGTTCTTCTTGGCTTCTCCTGTCCCTATTCTCCAATTGATTCTTCTTGCCTTCCTTGTGGTTTGTGAGCTCCCGTGTGTCTCCTCTCACCTGCAGTGAGCGAGTGCAAAGCACCTGAGCTGCGCTCCTGTTTATGTAGCCACCTGCCATTGTGATGTCATCACTATGTCATGAAGATTCCACAAGCTGCCATCTATTGTGATGTCATCGCTGTCATAGATTCCACATTCCGGCACCTGCCATTGTGATGTCATCGCTATGTCATAGATTCCACAAGCTGCCATCTATTGTGATGTCATCGCTGTCATAGATTCCACATTCCGGCACCTGCCATTGTGATGTCATCGCTATGTCATAGATTCCACATTCCGGCACCTGCCATTGTGATGTCATCGCTATGTCGCCATGCTTCCACATGCTGGTATGTGCCTCTGTGATATCACAGCTTTGGCCAATATGGCTGTAGTCCTGGGGCAGCATAAGTCACATGACTGGTACAAGTCGTATGGTTCAGGACATTGCAGCCCAATTGAAGAAATCATAGCTTGATTACAATCCGGTTTTCCACACAATTTACCTCACACACATTACTTACACCAGTGCATTATTAATGGCCGTACAGAACTAGGCCTCAAAAAGGCTGGGTTTATTGAGGTCCTGACAAGGATTTATTACTGGGTTTGATATGGAGGTTGGATGTGGAACTAGGAATGTGATAGGCTGGTGGTGGAGTTATAGTGAGATTTATATAATAGGAGGGCAGCCATCTTTGACGTGACATTCAGCGCTGGCTTCACTTTCCTCTCCTACAGACATCATTGACATCTGGAGGAGGTGGGAGAGCAGCTGCAGCGGTCAATTCCTCCAAAGTACGAGAGAGTGAAGACACCTCTGATTGGCTGCAGGGATCGCGGGCCCCGGGAGAGCCAGTGCTGACACTGCTGGAATGGCCAAACCAGGTCTTCATAGGTAATTGAATAAAATGGAGGTTTATTTAGAATAAAGTTACAATTAAAGGTATAGATAAGGATAAGATATAAAAACCTTATCCAGAAACCTCTATGAATGAGAAGTGGGTCTGCCTTCTTGCAAAAGGGTGCAGTATTTAAATCTAAATTTCTCTCCTGCATGGAGTTTCCACGCACGCCCAGACAATATAATGAAATGACATGGAAATCTGTATTCCAAGCAAAACATCCATATTCACAGGTGATTAGAATGAGAGAAAAATGTATTTTGAATAATAGTTACAGTTCAGAGATGGAGATGAGACATAAATTGCTTATACAGGACCCCTATGAATGAGAGAGGGACCTACTCTGTTACAGAAGAGTGCAGTATCTAAACCAAAGTTCTGGCTCACAGTAACAAAGTTTCCATGCATGTTCAGATTAACCATTACAATTCTTAGTTCTCCAGGATAAGTCTGTTGCAGGAGACCTCCAGATGCCTGGTTTCTGTGAGTACATTTTATCTATGGAATAACAGGTTACAGAACTTTCTAACAATATCTGCAGGCTCAGCCTTGATTTCCTTTACAGAAACAAAACATGATTTAATAAAGCTAGACTATATCAGACGTATCACAAGTAATATAACATATTGGAAAATTATGGATTATAATTACTGTATTGATTATTTTCTTTATTAGAAATATTTAAAGTAAAATATAATTAGTACTTAAGCATAAATCTGACAAGGAGGCTTCCAGGCGGTTTGTTTCTGGAAGAATATCTGATCTATAGTGCAATGTCTTACAGAACCTTCTGACCATATCTGCAAGCTTAGCACAGAGGCAGATGTGTATTCCGGCACCCGGAGCAAGAATTCAGTTTGGCGCCCCCCACACACACCGCTCATGCAGTTTGAATAGTAGTCATGTGACCGCTCATATACAATTTGCTTTTTGACAGTCACGTGACTAGCTGCTCTTCCTAATTCTCTCAATTTCAGTGAAAAACTACAGCCCCTATTTCATGAAGAGAAGCAGGATTAAAGGCTAGTTGTCACATAACCGTAAGCATGAAAATCACATACGAGTGGTCATGTGGTGTCTGCTGGACCCAGCTAGCAGAGCTGAATCCTGACATTGAGTATATTACACGCTGTTAGGATTGGGCATGCTACAGTACTTAATTTTATAATTAAAAGGGTTGTCCAGGTTTGTGATTAAAGTCGGCAGTAACTCTAGGTGACTGCAGACTTCTAAATACTCGCAGCGCATGCACTGCACACTTTCACCTTTCCTCCAGCACAGGAGAATCCTGAAAGGTCATGTGAGTGCAAGTATGAGATTTTCATACTTCTGGCCACATTCCAACTAAACGTGACCATCCTCACTCAAGTCATTTGTATAGAATGAGGCCACGCATGTCTAGTCGGCATGTGACCATGTGTATGCAAATCGCATAATTGTGGTTTCAAGATTTCCTGCTCTCACCACTAGCGCCAGAGAATCCTGACCGCATGCAGTGCACATGCGCACGGTGAGAATTCAGTGGTCTGCTGTCAGTGATTGCAGACTTTCATCACAAATTTGAACAACCCCTATAATTTTCCTAAAACAAATAAAAACAGAGTAACTCTTGTCAGACAGCACAACACTTTATTAACATGGCCATGTATCATGTAATTTTACAAGTTATGGACTGTTCCATGTGTACAGGATCAGAACCAATAACTGCACAAAAATACATCAACATAACTACCAGCAGTATGCAGAAATACAGCATCACAACCCTCATCAGTACAGTACAACTCCAGAACCACCATCAGTACATGTACTGTCTCCTCCTTGGTATGTCCTCACACTGTCTCTTCATGTTACCACTTTCCCCACATTACCCAGTCTCTATTATGTGCCCGCACAAACTTTGCTCCTCCTATACTGTCTCCTGACACATCCCCCCCACCATTCCTTATACTATTTCTGCACACTTCCCCCCTCCCCCGTTCCTCATTATTTCCACACACCCATTCACCCTTGCTCCTCACACATTCCCTCCCCGCAGTGTTTCCACACCCATTCCTCACCCCTGCTCACTATGCTGTTTCCTCACACATTCTCCCCTCGCTCTCCATTCTGTATCCCAATGCATCCCCCCCCCTATCCTGTTCCCACACTCATCCCCCCCTCCTCTCCATATTGTTTCTTCACACATTCTCTCCATACTGTCTCCTCAAATTTCACCCACCATTACAATAATTCTTTCCTTCAGCTTAATTGGAGCGCTTGCCACACCAACAGACATTCTTCACGCCTATGTGTCGCTGAAGAGTGTCATCAGTAGTATAATCAGATGACCTGATGACGCTGCTGACGTCGCCCTGACCCAGAAGTGCGGGAAGTCAGTGCTTGTATTGTTCTTGTGCATGAAAGACGTGAGTAAAGTTGATTGCTGGGAGCCGTTGTTGCACCTTCTCTGAGCCGGCCATCAAGCTAATAGCTGAATCCCACTATGGGGGCGGCAGAGACACGTCTGGCCGCGACTTTAGGTAGCCCGATGGCGCCCCCTGGCCGGCTGCACCGAAGTTTAATGCCACACCTGCACCCCCTTAGATACGCCCCTGATTAGAATTGGTTTCTTTTAGCTGAAACAAAACCTCACTTTATAAAGCTGACATATAACAAGTAATATAACATATTGGCAAATGATGGATTATAATGGCTGTATTCATTATTTTCATCAGTTCCCACCTTTGTTTTGCACGTAAACTACTCTATGAATCACAAAATTAAAAGCAATAGCTACTTTTTCAAGCTTAAAAGTGCACTGTTTCTATTTTGAATCTTCATGTGTATTTGCAATGTCTAGAATTATAATAACACAAATTGCAACAATAGGTTTTGAGGAATGAAACAAAGAACTCAATCAACTGAACCTATTTTGGATGCTATTGACGCGCCCCCTGGGCCAGTGTTGTTTGGGGGATACCCGGAGCCGGATCAGATGGGGGTTGTAGTCTCCGAGTGGCGGCGACCCGGTCCGTGCCCAGGGTGTCAAACTCCGTGTGTGGCAGTCTTTACAGATGTTGTTAGTGTTCTTAGTGTCGACTACGCCACCCGTTGATTTGCGGTCAAAAGGCCGCCGCTGCAGCAGGGTCCGCTGAGGCTGGTGGTATGTGTGCAGCTGTGATAGTATAACCCCCAACGGGAGGGGTATAGCCTCAGGGGGTCAGGTGTAGAGGATGGTGGTAGTGGTGGTGCAGTGTGGATGGTAAGAAGACTCAGAGTCGGGCTGTGCAGTTCAGGGTTTTTACTTACTGCTGTTCTGTTGGTCACTCTGGCCTTGAGTGACCGCCCGAGCCGTGCTGCGTCCACCAGGTCCTGGACTCGGCCAACCCCCAAGCAATTCTGGAGCGTGGTCCTGAGCTCCCTTTCTGACTGTCCTCTCTACTGGCCTTTCTCACCAGGGGTCCACTCATGTCCGGCTCCCTCGGGTCTCCTATTGGGTGCACCTCTTCGGGGTTCCCTGACCCTATACCTGGTGTGCCTTCCTTGTGGACTTGGTGAGGGGCTGCTCCACATGCAATGTCGCAGCCTCCGGTTCTTAGTTGAGGGTTGTTTCTTTCCTCCACTAATTTGGGATCCGGTTCCCTTGCGTGCCAACCCTTCACCCTTCTGGTCTAATTCTGGGTTCTTGGGGTTCCTTCTTCTCCCCCTCTGGGTCCTCCTCTTCTCCTCTCTCTCTTCTCTCTGCAGGCGCTCCTGGACCTCTCTCAGGACTCACTGACTCTCTACAGAAGACTGACCCTGATCTAAGATGGTTCCCACCTTATATACTCCCTCTATGTGTGAGCTCAGGTGACCAGCACCCAATGAGCTCCTAGCCTTACCCAGACTGCTCCCCCTATCTGCCCCTACACTACTGGGATGTTCCACCCCCCTCCCACTCCAGCCAGGGACAGACACTGTCGTACCTGCACATATACCTAGTGGGAGTACCGTCGGTCTCTCCCTCGGAAATGGGATGTATGTAGTGTATGCAGCTAACTGAGCTCAGTTCCACACTCCATCCTTACCCGGGAGTGGAATATCACACCTCTGGCTTGAGGTGCAATACCCCTGTAGCAGCCGAATCCTCAGGGTGCTACATTCCCCCCTGGTAAACCACAGCACGTCCTCGGGCTGTAAGAGGATAAAACATCCATAAACATACAAATTTTTATAACAACATAAACATATAAAACATTATAAACACTTTCAGCAGTCTTGTTCCTCCGGCCACGGTGCGACTTGTGACCGGGTAAAGTGCCACAGTCTCTGGTAGAAAAACAACAGTTTCCTATAAAACCGGTAGGGGGCGCCTTAAAAAGCGCAACTATATACAAGGGGAAATATGGCCGCTCTCAGTCCTCGGCCAGGTATTAGGAAAGGAATGACCGCTCTCAGTCCTCGGTTAGTGGGAATGGGGACACACGGGTTTCAGTTCAATTTGCTGGTCCCAACGGGGACTATATTTTAACTAGCAGCAGTAACAGTTCTTATACCCTGACGGGTAACTATTTACAGTCTCTTTACCGTACTTTAATGACGGCGTCCTCCTGCTCCTTCTTTGTCTTCAGACCCGTCCGGGTCCTCTTGCTCCTCCTCACACCGCAGCTCCTCCTCCGTCAGGCGATGTACATGGAGGGCGTAGGGTCCTTTGGCACACTTGTGCCGGGTGAACGTGACCTCGTCCCCTACGTACAGGTCACGACCTCTGTGTCCCTCCGGCAGATGGCTTTCTACGTCTCTGCGGGTTACAAAGACGTCGCCGGGGGTATGATGGTCTCTTATGAAGCCCCACCCATGCTGCAGGTTGAATTTAATCACAGTCCCGATGGTACGGGGACCATGAGCTGCACGGGGGTTCCTCCTGGTCCGGCTCTTCTGCCCTGCGCTCTGTTCCTGCAGCCGCTGCTCACGGATCCGCCTCTCTTTCCGCTCTTGCTCGAAGGCTGCCAACTGCTGGCGGCAGCACTCCACTCGCTCTGCTGCGGCTGCCCGCGTTTCTTGAGTGAACTCCATGAGGTCTCCTCCGGTGGGGTCCCACTCGAATTGTGCTTCTTCTAGCGGGAGCGGGGTTCTCCTGACGGGCTTCGGAGCCGGAATCAGGGGCTCGCACAGGGGCCTTGCTCTTTGGAGTTCCAGTTGGTAGTACTCCTGGGGCCATACAAAGGGCTGCCCATCCGGGCACGTGTGCTGGGCAAATAGATCTTCGCCCAGGTGCGGCACTCGAGATGTTGAGGGCACGTTGATGGTAGCGGCGCCCGGGTCGACCAGGCCTTGCGACCAGGCTTGGGGCACCCTAAAGGTAAAGGGCACCGTAAGAACGGCGGCGCCCAGGGGTACTCGGCCCTGCGACCAGGCCGGTGGCTCCACGGAGGTAGGGGGCGCTGTTGGAATTGCGGCGCCCGGAGGTACTAGACCTTGCGACCAGGCCGGTGGTATTTCCTGCTTCGCCGCGCTCAGGGTTGAGGCGCGTGACGTCACAGGGGTCGCGGCCGCGGCTTCTGCTTGAGGCCTAGTCTGGCACGGTGACGATGCAGCGACGGGCACGGCAGGGGGAATTTCGGGCTCTGCGACGGGGAGCTGGGACAGGTACACGGTTTCTCGGCTCGGGGTAGAGACGTCCCCTTTACCTGCCTCCGTCCGTTCAGCTCCCTTCTCGGCGCCGTCTCCTGCCTTCATTCCTCCTGCGCCATCCTCAGAGGCGGTCTGTCTCCTCGTCTCGGGTGGCGTGCTCCGCTGACGGGTTCCGGTCTGCTGGGCCATCTCACGGCTCCACTCCGTCAGCGTGTCTTGCTGCACCTGGGCCATCCTCCGTGCGAGGCCCTCCAGCGCGGTCTGTGCACACTCCCGGTCTCGGGGGAGCTGTGCTAGGATCTCCACTAAGCCTAGTGGGGTTGTTGCTTGCAGCAGGCTCCTGACCACTGGGTCGGTGCTGCCTGTCTCTCCCTCCATCTCCGGGTACGCTCTCTCTGGACTCCTCTCCAGACTTCTTGTCTCCGGGTGCGCTCTCTCTGGACTCCTCCAGGCTGCACCCATCTTCGCTCCTTTGTTCTGTCTCCGCCCACATTGAGGGTGGTCCCGGGGCAACTTAGTGATTGTCAGTTCCAGGGGCAGTTCTCTCACGCTGATGGACACTTCCAGCATCACAGTCTCTGTTGGTGGGCGCGGTTTCCGCTTTTGGCGCCATTCTTCGACCTGGCCCACGATGGGAGGTGGCCTTTTGCCACACTCTGGCACGCCCATAATAGCGTCCGCTCTTCCAAGGCGGGAAATCTTTGGAAATGGCGGGAATCGTCTCCCAGTGGCGGGAAACTCCATGGATGGCGGGAAAAAGCTGCAAATGGCGGACAACCGGCGGGAAACGACCTGTGATGGGGTCCGTTGGCGGGGACCCTCCGGAACCGGCGGGAGACTTCTTTTTGAGGTAACGGTGAACTTTTCTTCAGGCACGCAGTACCCGGTTGTTGCGGGCACGTTATCCTGCCGACTACGCCAAAGTTGACGCGCCCCCTGGGCCAGTGTTGTTTGGGGGATACCCGGAGCCGGATCAGATGGGGGTTGTAGTCTCCGAGTGGCGGCGACCCGGTCCGTGCCCAGGGTGTCAAACTCCGTGTGTGGCAGTCTTTACAGATGTTGTTAGTGTTCTTAGTGTCGACTACGCCACCCGTTGATTTGCGGTCAAAAGGCCGCCGCTGCAGCAGGGTCCGCTGAGGCTGGTGGTATGTGTGCAGCTGTGATAGTATAACCCCCAACGGGAGGGGTATAGCCTCAGGGGGTCAGGTGTAGAGGATGGTGGTAGTGGTGGTGCAGTGTGGATGGTAAGAAGACTCAGAGTCGGGCTGTGCAGTTCAGGGTTTTTACTTACTGCTGTTCTGTTGGTCACTCTGGCCTTGAGTGACCGCCCGAGCCGTGCTGCGTCCACCAGGTCCTGGACTCGGCCAACCCCCAAGCAATTCTGGAGCGTGGTCCTGAGCTCCCTTTCTGACTGTCCTCTCTACTGGCCTTTCTCACCAGGGGTCCACTCATGTCCGGCTCCCTCGGGTCTCCTATTGGGTGCACCTCTTCGGGGTTCCCTGACCCTATACCTGGTGTGCCTTCCTTGTGGACTTGGTGAGGGGCTGCTCCACATGCAATGTCGCAGCCTCCGGTTCTTAGTTGAGGGTTGTTTCTTTCCTCCACTAATTTGGGATCCGGTTCCCTTGCGTGCCAACCCTTCACCCTTCTGGTCTAATTCTGGGTTCTTGGGGTTCCTTCTTCTCCCCCTCTGGGTCCTCCTCTTCTCCTCTCTCTCTTCTCTCTGCAGGCGCTCCTGGACCTCTCTCAGGACTCACTGACTCTCTACAGAAGACTGACCCTGATCTAAGATGGTTCCCACCTTATATACTCCCTCTATGTGTGAGCTCAGGTGACCAGCACCCAATGAGCTCCTAGCCTTACCCAGACTGCTCCCCCTATCTGCCCCTACACTACTGGGATGTTCCACCCCCCTCCCACTCCAGCCAGGGACAGACACTGTCGTACCTGCACATATACCTAGTGGGAGTACCGTCGGTCTGTCCCTCGGAAATGGGATGTATGTAGTGTATGCAGCTAACTGAGCTCAGTTCCACACTCCATCCTTACCCGGGAGTGGAATATCACACCTCTGGCTTGAGGTGCAATACCCCTGTAGCAGCCGAATCCTCAGGGTGCTACACTATCACTTGGAGCTCTCTTACATTCTTGAGATGCTCAATCACAACTTCAGAGCTATCAAAGATACAACATTAATCCTCCACGAATGAACACACAACCTTGAGCTGCCAGTAAGAAATCTGATACTCTACATGTCTGTTCTAATTCTAAAGAGATTTTTGCCAGAGCATCAGAAGTCTCATTGATAACCTGGTCCATAATATTACTATACAGATTTAGCTTTTTCATAATGAGGATACCCCAACCTATCAAAATTGGGGCCATTGAATAGAATCATAGATTCGTAGCTGTAAGTGACCTCCAGGGTCATCGTGTTCAACCCCCTGCTCAATGCAAGATTCAATAAACCATCTCCGGACAGATGTCTGACCAGCCTCTGTTTGAAGACTTCTATTGAAGGAGAACTCGCCACCTCTCGTGGCAGCCTGTTCCACTCATTGATCACCCTGTCAAAATGTTTTTATTCGGTCGTCCATGACAGCACCACGTGGGAGAGAGAGGATCCGCCCATCAAGGACAGGAAACCTACAGGTTAAAAAGGGCGGCCCTCTCTTTCCGCCTCAGTTTAGGTTTCCTGTCCATGATGGGGGACCTTGCAGGCTTACCTGCAGAAGATGGACTCCTGTCCCAGAGAGGGCCACAGCAGGTGGTTGGAGCCGGTCTGTCCCGGTCCTCTGGAGACGCCACGGCAGGGCTCATGGGGGCGCCTCCGTGAGCGTTGCGGCAGGCGCGACATTGCCTCACGGGAGGTAGATGTCCGCCAGGTGTGGGCCCGCTAGCGGGCTTCCTCCCCCCCCTTCGCTACCGCTTGCAGGAGATCCAGGTCGCGCAGGCGGCGCACGTGACGGGCGCGACCTTCTGACGCGACTTCCGGTGCGCCGGGCAGGAAGCCCTGTGATGTCACCGGAAGGGGCGGGGCTCGTTTGAATTTTTTGGCGCGAGCAGCTGAACGCCGGGGGATTGTGGACCTGGCGGCGAGTAGCCCACCTGGATCCCACCTGGACCTGGGGAGGAAGACCAAGGAGCAGGTAACGCCCTCCTGGGTAAAAAAAAAAAAAAAAAAAAAAAAAAAAAAAAAAGGAAACACACACCCACACATGGTACCGGTATGGCCAGTATATAAAGGGTCTGGTAACATACAGAGGTGCTTCCCAGCCCATTCTTACATTGTAAGCTATGGAAGATTCACAGGAGCTGTCACCTAGGCAACAACATCTGCTGCAGGAGCAGCCCTCTGGGGAGCCCTCACAACTAGTGGCGCAGCGTCATTCCCGGCTAGGGTCTGGTCGTACAACTAGAAGAGCTACCACTAAGAGCAGGAAGGACTGTTCGGTGCGGCGTGATTCCTCGCCATGCATGCTGGATTCTTCTGCTTCTACGGTACCGAAGGTTCTGTGGGGTGAGTGGAATCTTCGTGAAAGTTCTACTAATGTTTCCTCCTTCTTTCTATCTATGACTTTCTTTTAGAGCAAGAAATGTTCCTCGAAGTCCAAGCACAGAGAGTGTGCCTTATGCAGCTGTCCACTCCCTGATTCTTATAGCAAAAGGTTGTGTCAGCTTTGTATCAGCAAAATGATATCGGAGGAGACCCCAGATTTTTCCCTAGGCCTAAGAACTTTAATAAGGGAAGAAATAGGCAAAGCATTGCAAGGTTCAGAGTCTGGGCATATTCCTCAAGAAACCCAGCCGGGTTCAGACTCTGAGCTATCGGTCGCTTCCTCCTCCGCCTTCTCTTCCTCTGATAGTGAGCCAGACAGACAGTGCTTCCCCCTGAAGGAGGTCGATGCCCTAGTAAAAGCCGTCCGATCTACAATGGGGATAGTGGACTCGAGGGTAGAGAAGTCAGCTGAGGATGTTATGTTTGGTGGTCTGGGGCTAAAGAAGAGAAGGGTCTTTCCAGTAAATTCAAGGGTGAAAGACCTCATTGATAAGGAGTGGAGAAAGCCTGACAAGAAGGGTAGTGTTCCTCCATCCTTTAAAAGGAAATATCCGTTTGAGGATACTATGTCTTCCTCCTGGTTAAAAGCACCCAAGCTGGATGTTGCTGTTACTAAAGCAGCGAAAAGAACTTCCCTCCCGTTCGATGATATGGGTGCATTGAGAGACCCCCTAGACAGACGGGCTGATACTTTCCTGAAAGGGGCATGGGAGACAGCTGCGGGAGCACTGAGACCAACAGTAGCAGCTACCTGTACGTCCAGAGCCCTGATGGTATGGCTTGAACACCTAGACAGTCAGTTGAAGGATGGGACTTCTAGGAAAGACATTATTTCTTCCCTTCCACTGGTTCAGGGGGCGGCAGCTTTTCTTGCTGATGCATCTGTGGACTTGGTGAGGTTGGCAGCAAAGTCAGCAGCACTGTCAAATGCGGCTCGGCGAGCCTTGTGGATTAAAAGCTGGCCAGGGGATTTACAGACTAAGTCCAGACTGTGTACAATCCCGTGTGAAGGGGAATACCTCTTTGGTCAGACCATGGACGACTTATTGGAGAAAGCGGGGGACCCTAAGAAGGGGTTTCCATCAGTTCCTCTACCCTCCTTTAAGAGATCGTTCCGGAAGAGGAAATTTTTCCGGAAGAGATATTTCAGGGAGCAAGACAAGTCTGATGAAAGAGGTCGAAAAGGTAGAGGTCTACTCTTTGGTCCGTCTCCAAAAAATGAGCAGAAGACAGGGGATACACAATCAGCCCAGGTGGGAGGGAGATTGTCATTTTTTGTCCCAGCTTGGGAACAGATTTCTCATAGTAATTGGATTTTGAGCCTGATTAAGTATGGTCTTAAGTTTCAATTTAAAGCATTGCCTCACAAAAGGTTCATGGTTGTTCCCTCCAGTTCTTCCCCAGAATGCCAGGCTGCCCTCGTTTCGGAAGTACAAACCCTAATAAGAAAGCACGTCCTGATTGAGGTTCTGGAAGCTGAAAAGGGTCTTGGTTTCTACTCCCCGCTCTTCTTGATTCCGAAACCGGATGGAAGTTTCAGAACAATTATAAATCTGAAATCCCTGAATAATTTCCTTAAAATACACACCTTTAAAATGGAGTCTTTAAAATCCGTAATAAAGTTACTTTTTCCCCACTGCTATATGGTAGTGCTCGATCTCAAAGATGCGTATTACCATATCCCAATTCATAGTGATTACCAGAAATACTTGAGGCTGGCCATTGAAATAGACGGGGTGGTTAAACACTTCCAATACACTGCACTCCCCTTCGGTTTAGCTATAGCCCCACGGGTTTTTACTAAAGTAATGGCGGAAGTTATGGCCCATATAAGAGAAAGGGACATTCTAATTATCCCTTACCTGGATGATCTCCTGATAGTGGGGAATTCGTTGGTTCAATGCGAGACCCACCTGCAGGAGACCATGTCGGTCTTAAAGAGTTTGGGGTGGTTTCTAAATTTAGAAAAATCTAGACTATCTCCACTCAAGGTACAACAATATCTGGGGGTCATATTAGATTCCAGGAAACAGCTATGTTGTCTTCCAGAAGAGAAAATTGATAGAATCCGGGAGTTGGTAGAACAATGTATACGTAAACCTTCTATGTCACTCCGTAAGGCCATGTCACTATTGGGAACCTTCACCTCCACTTTTCCTGTGGTTCGTTGGTCACAATTGCATTCAAGAGCCTTTCAGTGGGATGTGTTGTACAATAACGCAGCTTTAGAGGGGCATCTAGACCGTAAGTTTACGCTAGGTCCTCGTGCCATATGGTCCCTTCGTTGGTGGTTACGACAAGACAATCTTGCTAAAGGGATTCCCTGGGAATGTAGTCCAACTGCAGTCTTGTCCACTGATGCAAGTGCTACAGGTTGGGGAGCTCACTTTGAAGGGAAATTAGTGCAGGGAACCTGGTCAAGCAGTGAGCAACAGTTGTCATCAAATGTTAAGGAGCTTCTGGCGGTGCAGCATGCGTTCAACGAGTTCCTTATATATTTTCAGGACCAGCATGTCCGTGTACTCTCGGACAATCAAGTCACGGTAGCTTACATAAACCACCAAGGGGGAACCCGCTCAAGAAACTTGATGAGGGTAGCGAACGCACTTCTGCTGAAAGCCGAAGATCACTGTCTCTCTCTTTCGGCTACTCATCTAAAAGGCAAGGAAAACATCACAGCGGATTTCCTCAGCCGTACTTCTGTAAAAGAAGGAGAGTGGTCCCTAAATACACAAATATTCTCGAGAATCGTAGAAATGTGGGGCCTTCCGTCTGTGGACTTATTCGCAACAAGAGCCAATCGGAAAGTGGAAAATTTTTGTTCCTTAGACCCCAGAGAAGGACCCCTGGCAGTGGACGCCTTTATGGTTCCCTGGAGGTTTCCTCGGGCATATGCCTTCCCTCCCATGATCCTGCTCCCAGCGGTGATAAAAAAGATCAGGGCAGACCGGGCCAGAGTGATACTCGTATGTCCCTTTTGGCCCAAAAGACCGTGGTTCCCTTGTCTCCGGAAGATGTCCATATCAGATCCCTGGGTTCTTCCAGAGATTCCGGACCTCCTCACTCAAGGGCCACTTTCCCATCCTCCAACCCCGAGTCTACATTTGACAGCGTGGAATTTGAGAGGGTGTTATTGACCAACAAAGGATTCCCCGCAAATGTAGTGAATACTCTCCTAGCTAGCAGAAAACCTGTTACCACCCGTATTTATGCCAGGACCTGGAGGAAGTTTCTGTCCTTTGCAGAAGTTAAGGTGGAGGAGGGGCCCCCTATTGGGAAAATTCTGGAATTTCTGCAGCGAGGCTTAAAATTAGGTCTCACTACCAGTACCTTGAAAGTACAGGTGTCGGCGTTGGGAGCTTTATTTTCTTCCAATATTGCAGATAACTATTGGATAGGCCTTTTTATAAAAGCTTCCTTTAGGTGTAAACCCATTACCAAAGCAATGATGTCTCCCTGGGATTTGAATTATGTCTTAGATGCCTTGACCAGTCCTCCTTTTGAGCCACTAGATTTAGTCTCCCCCAAAATTATTTTCCTAAAGACGGTCCTGTTAGTAGCCCTAACTTCAGCCAGGAGAGTCAGTGACCTACAGGCCCTTTCAATATGCCCTCCATTCACGCAAATTCTGGACGATAGGATTATATTAAAACCTGATCCAGCCTTTCTTCCTAAAGTGGCCACTCGATTCCATAGAACCCAGGAAATAGTTCTCGCAACTTTTTGCTTTCCGCCCAAAAATCAAAAAGAGGAGAGACTTCACACTTTAGACGTTAGCAGGTGCGTACTAAGGTACTTAGAAGTATCACATGACTTTAGAAAGGATAAGTCCCTATTTATTTGCTATCAGGGGGCTAGGAAGGGTTGTAAGGCCTCAAAGGCTACAATCGCTAGATGGATCAAGGAGGTCATTTCCCTCGCATACTCCTCAGGGGATAAAGAGATACCGGAGGGATTGAGGGCGCATTCTACCAGAGCGGTGTCAACCTCCTGGGCGGAGAAGACAGGGCTTTCCATTGAGGAGATTTGTAAGGCTGCCACTTGGTCTTCTGCCTCTACTTTCTATAGGCACTATAGATTGGATCTGGGTGGCTCTGCAGATCTCACTTTCGGGAGAAGGGTGCTTCAAGCTGTGGTCCCTCCCTAATTTCCTTCGTCTCTGTAATTCTCTCACGTGGTGCTGTCATGGACGACCGAATAAAGCCTTAGTTACTTACCGGTAACGGGATTTTTCGGAGCCCATGACAGCACCCGTATATTCCCTCCCTTCACTGGTGTTGTGCACTCCTGTAGATTTGATTTCTTTTTGTGCACCCTTGTGGGAAATTGATGAAAAGTAATGTACTTAATGTGATTATGTTTTGCTATAACTAACCTTGGCGGTACTCTCATGCTCTGTTAACTAAACTGAGGCGGAAAGAGAGGGCCGCCCTTTTTAACCTGTAGGTTTCCTGTCCTTGATGGGCGGATCCTCTCTCTCCCACGTGGTGCTGTCATGGGCTCCGAAAAATCCCGTTACCGGTAAGTAACTAAGGCTTTTCTAATATCTAATCTGTATCTGCTCCCTTTTCAGTTTTACTCCATTGCTTCTCGTGTTTCCATGTGCAAATTAGAATAAAGATGATCCCTCTACACTGTCCCATCCCTTCAGAAATTTGTAGACCGCTATTAAGTCTCCTCTTGGCCTTCTTTTTGCAAGCTAAACATTCTCAGATCCTTTAACCATTCCTCATTGGACATAGTTTGCAGTCCGCTCAATATCCTCGTGGATCTTCTCTGAACTTGTTCCAGTTTTTCGATGCCTTTTTAAAATGTGGTACCCAGAAGTGGACACAGTATTTCAGATGAGGTCTGACCAAGGAGGAGTAGAGGGGGATAATTACTTCCCTTTATCTAGATTCTGTGCTTCTCTTAATACATCCCAGAACTGTTTGCCTTTATTTCTGCTGCTTCACACTGTTGACTTATGTGCAGTCTGTGATCTATTATTATACCCAAGTCTTTTTCACATGTGCTGTTGCTTGGTTATATTCTTCCCATTCTGTAGATGTCCTTTTCGCTTTTTTCTTGCCCAATGAATGTAATTTTAACCACTTCGTGCCAGAGCCTGTTTTTGCCTTCGTGACCGTGCCAATTTTTTCAATTCTGACCACTGTCACTTTATGAAGTAATTACTCTGGAACGCTTCAACGGATTCCCCTGATTCTGAGATTGTTTTTTCGTGACATATTGTACTTCATGATAGTGGTAAAATTTCTTCAATATCGCTTGCGTTTATTTGTGAAAAGATCAGAAATTTGGCGAAAATTTTGAAAATTTTGCAATTTTCAAACTTTGAATTTTCATGCCCTTAAATCAGAGAGATATGTCACACAAAATAGTTAATAAATAACATTTCCCACATGTCTACTTTATATCAGCACAATTTTGGAAAGGAAGCTATAAGGGTTAAAAGTTGACCACCGATTTCTCATTTTTCCAACAAAATTTACAAAAACATTTTTTTAGGGACCACATCTTATTTGAAGTGACTTTGAGGGCCCTTTAGGACAGAAAATACCCAAAAGTAACACCATTCTAAAAACTGCACCACTCAAGGTGCTCAAAACCACATTCAAGAAGTTTATTAACCCTTCAGGTGTTTCACAGGAATTTTTGGAATGTGGAAGAAAACAATGAACATTTAACTTTTTTTCACAAAAATGTTACTTTAGACCCAATTTTTTTATTTTCACAAGGGTAACAGGAAAAAAATGGAATACACAATTTGTAGTGCAATTTCTCATGAGCGCGCTGATACCCCATATGTGAGGGAAAACCACCGTTTGGGCGCAGTGCAGGGTTCGGAAGGGAAGGAGCGCAATTTGACTTTTTGAATGTAAAATTAGTTTGAATAATTAGGGGACGCCATGTTGCATTTGGGTAGCCCCTGATGTGCCTAAACAGTGGAAACCCCCCACAAGTGACACCATTTTGGAAACTAGACCCCTTAGGGAACTTATCTAGATGTGTGGTTAGCACCTTGCACCCCCAGGTGCTTCACAGAAGTTTATAATATTGAGCCGTAAAAATAAAATTTTCGCATTTTTCACAGATAAAATGTTTTTTATTCCCTAATTTTGCATTATCATAAGGGTAACAGGAGAAATTGCACCATGAAATTTGTTGTGCAATTTCTCCTGAGTATGCCGATACCCCATATGTGGGGGAAAACCACTGCTTTGGTGTACGGCAGGGTTCGGAAGAGAAAGGAGCGCTATGGTGGCTGGGATAGGTTGCAGACACCATGTCACATTTGAAGAGTCGCTGACATGCCGAAACAGCAGAAACCCCCACAAGTGACCCCATTTTGTAAACTACACCTCTCAAGGAATTCATCTAGGGAAGTAGTGAGTATTTTTAAATTTTTAAATTTATACCATTGGGCAGTGAAAAAAACATAATTATATTTTTACCACAAAAAAATGTTTTACCCTCAGATTTTACATTTTCACACAGGGCAATGGGTAAAAATGGTGCCGAAATGTGTCACACAATTTCTTCTAAAAGTGTCAATACCCCATATGTGGCTGTATCGTACCGCTTAGCCATACGGCGAGATCTGGGAGGGACGGAGCGCTATTTGGCAATTGGAGAACAAATTATTGTAGAATAGGCATTTGGACTTGGGAGCACAAAATTTTCTGAATTTCTTTTGGGGGGCAAGGGCCATTTCGCTTTTCCAGAGCCTTTCTGCTACCAGTAACTTGGAATATTTTTAACAGATGACGGACCTGAGTGGGGACTAGCTTTTTTTGAGGACTGAGTTGAAGCTTTTATTGGGAACATTTTACGTAACATTTATCCGGCGCTCGAGGCTGAGCACTTACATCGGGGTTTCCATCTAAATTTCCAAGTGATGTAATTCAGATGAAACCCCTGTGGGATCCATTCACTGTAATGAGGCAGCAGAGTTACTCTGGACTCCGTCTGGCCTCTGTTTAGCGGTGTCCTTTTTTTCAGAAGTGCACAAAACTGTGGCCAACCGCACTTTTATGCACGCCTAGAAAAACTGACACCGTGGGATCACAGGCCAGATGGCATCCACAGTGGCCTATATCAGCCTCATTACAGGGAATCTTCCGTCATGGGTTCCATCTGAATCACGTATTTCAGAGATTTACACGGAAACTCTGGTGTAAGCGCTCAGCGCAGAGCGCAGGATAAATGTGTGCAGAGCCTTACTGCGATCTTTGGGAGACATAATAAACAAATCAGTAGCAGGTGAAGAATTGGTTTTATTTATTTTTTACGCCGTTCCTCGTGCGGTATAAGTGATGAGATTACTTTATTCTTCGGGTCGGTGTGATTACAGAGATACCAGATTCATATCGGGTTTTTATGACTGACAGCTGTCACACACTAAAAGACGCTTTTTTAGCAAAATCTAGTTTTTGCATCGCCATATTTTGAGAGCTATAATTTTTTCCATATTTCGGCCAACAGAGTCATGTGATGGCTTGTTTTTTGCGGGACGAGTTGACATTTTTATTTGTACCATTTTTGGGTATGTGACATTTTTTGATCGCTTTTTATTCCGTTTTTTGGAAGGTAAAATTAACAAAAACCAACAATTCAGGAATTGTTTTTTGAGGTTTTTTTTTATGCCGTTCTGCGTGTGGTAAAAGTGATAAGGCAGCATTATTCTTCGGGTCAGTACGTTTACAGCGATACTACACTTACTGTATATTTTTTTATGTTTTGGCGCTTTTACACAATAAAACAATTTTATAGAAAAAATATATTTTTTTGCATCGCTTTATTCTGAGAGCTATAACTTTTTTATTTTTAGGCTGATGGAGCTGTGTGGCGGCTTGTTTTTTTGCGGAACAAGATGACGTTTTCAGTGGTACCATTTTTATTTCCATTTTGCTTTTTGATCGCATTTTTTTCCACTTTTTCTTTGGCGATATGATGAAAAAGCATAGTTTTTTATTTATTTTTATTACGGTGTGCACAGAAGGAGTTAATTAGTGTGACAGTTTTACAGATCGGGTTGTTTTGGACGCGCCGATACCAAATATGTGTACTTTTTTTGTTTTTGCATAAATATACGGATTTATTGGTTTAATATTTTATTTATTTATTTTTATTTATTTTGTGATTTTTTTTTTTTTCTAAACAGTTTGAAAACATTTTTTTGAATTTTTTTTTTACTTTTTCTACTCAGTCCCTGTATGGGACATTAATTTTTATTTTTCTAATCACTGATCTCATGCAATGCAATAGACATGTATTGCATTGGATGAGATCTATGCTGACAGTTTCACACTGTCTCCTGCTGGACTCAGCTGCAGGCTGAGCTCAGCAGGACACCATATATGGCAGATCCGGAGGCTGTCATGTGACCTCCGGCTGCCATAACAACGGCAGGTCCTGGAAGACATCAGGGGGCCGTCGGAGAGGTAAGTTGACGACCCCCTCTCCTCTCACTATCTTCTATAAGCCACGATCACTATAGATCGCGGCATATAGAAGATAGCAAAGGGTTAACATCATTGGGACCTGATCCAATCATGTCCCCTGTCAGAGCTATTGCTCTGCACCGGAACCGCAGCGCTTGCAGGACCCTGGGGGTCTTGAGCGCTGCGGGACCACCCACCGTTTTTAAACGTCGGCGCTGCACAGAGTCCAGGCAGCGCCGACGTTTATGTACAGTGGGCGGTCTGGAAGCGGTTAAATGTGGTAAAAATATCCCTTCTGATAATGATAGCCATGTGATGTGAAGAGCCAATCAGTTCTTTAACCCCTTCACCCTCTTTTCACCTTCATGACTAGGCCAACTTGTACAATTTAGACCACTGCTACTTTATATTGTAGTAACTCTGAACGCTTCAAATCCCAATGATTGAGATTGGGTTTTTTTTTTTGACACATTGTACTTTTAGTGGTAAACTTAGGTCAATTTTTTTTGCGTTTATTTGTGAAAATATTGGAATTTTGGCAAGAATTTGGATGTAAATACTTTTATGCCCAAAAATGACAAAAGTATTGTCGGAGGGATACCTTTATTGGCTAACCAGAAAAAATATATATGCAAGCTTTCAGAGCACAGAGGCTCCTTCAGGCAGGATTACAAATGAATTACGAAGACGAAGAAGGCACAACATTTAAGAGATATTGTCCTGTCCTGACAGTGAATCTGCTCTCTGGAAATATAAGTCATATTTTATGTTTCATTACAAATTCTTGTGACGTTGACCTCTGTTTATTGCTCCTAATGTTTGGTAACATCTCCTGGCGATTAATGTATACATTTTAGTTTCAGTTTGCAATGTATTGTGGGAGGTTCCTGAGGCATTCTGTTATTATTGCAATGCATTGTGGTCTTATTATGACACTGTGAAAATACCAGCAGTCATTTCCTGCATTCTTCTGAGGAGAAACCACCTCACGTGTTGCTCTGTCTTGTTCTTTGCATACAGCCTCTTGTAGCATAGTTGGTAAGCTGCTATCTGGGCTACAATGCACTGATGTTAGAAGTGTATTGATGTATTAGATGGGTAATCATCAGCTTCCTGTTCATCTACAATCAATAGAAGAAGGTTACAAGTTCACAGCCTCTTTTTCTTAAAGAAGACAGGGGGTTTAGCTACATGTCTCACTGCACACCGTGCTATCGTGTGAGGCCAGTATAGATATAATCGTTGTGCCTTCTTCATTTGTCTCATTAATTTGTAATGCTGCCTGAAGAAGCCGCCCCTGTGCTCTGAAAGCTTGCATATATATTTATTCTGGTTAGTCAATAAAGGTATCCAGGGCCGGACTGGGTCAAAAAAGCAGCCCTGCCGCACAGACCCCACCAGCCCACACACTAGAAGGGTATGTGCACACCGTCGGTATTGGCAGCGCTTTCAACGCAATATACTTTATGCTGCATCCAAAGCGCTGCACGCAGGTGAATCCGCGTGTGTTCATTGAACCATGCGGATTCACTGCATCCTGTACATTGCACTGATAGAATTTCTCTTGCAGAGACTAGCGACTCCGCAAGAGAAATTGACATGCTGCGGTCTGGAAAGACGCATCGCATCTCCGTGTCCGCGGGTGATTGTACATATCCCATCTACTACATATATGCAGTAACATATGATCGTGTGCACGTACCCTAACACTCGTTACCCCTGATCATTGCTTTACTTTGTTGTGCCCCTCACTCTATTAAAAGGAGTTATTTGAAGAGGTGCATGTGAATGGCGCCACAGTGCTTATGATCGACTACAGCTCCATTTACATGGTGCTCTACAGAGCTCCGATTCTCGGGATCATGGGGGTTCCAACAGTCGGATCTCCAGCAATTGGAAAGTTATCCCCTATCCAGAGGAGAAGGCATTACTTGGAATAATCAATTTAAACAGATTTTCCAATATTTATTTTTATTTGGCCATAGTAATATTGAAAATACTAAACCAATATTGACGCCTCTCCGACAACAGGACAGGAGGACTGGTAATGTGTGGTGTATGTATACAGGACAGGAGGAGTGGTACTGTGCGGTGTATGTATACAGGACAGGAGGAGTGGTACTGTGCGGTGTATGTATACAGGACAGGATGAGTGGTACTGTGTGGTGTATGTATACAGGACAGGAGGAGTGGTACTGTGTGGTGTATGTATACAGGACGGGAGTAGTGGTAATGTGCGGTGTATGTATACAGGACAGGAGGAGTGGTACTGTGCGGTGTATGTATACAGGACAGGAGGAGTGGTACTGTGCGGTGTATGTATACAGGACAGGAGAAGTGGTACTGTGCAGTGTATGTATACAGGACAGGAGGAGTGGTACTGTGCGGTGTATGTATACAGGACAGGAGGAGTGGTACTGTGCAGTGTATGTATACAGGACTGGAGAAGTGGTACTGTGCAGTGTATATATACAGGACAGGACGAGTGGTACTGTGCTTTGTGTGTATATATACAGGACATGAGTCAACAGTGTGATGCAGCAGCAAAAAAGGCAAATACAATTCTGGGATGTATTAACAGAAGCATACAGTCTAGATCACGTGAAGTCATTATCGGTCTTTACTCCTCTTTGGTCAGACCTCATCTGGAATACTGTGTACAGTTTTGGGCACCACATTTTAAAAAAGACATAGACAAACTGGAGCAAGTTCAGAGAAGAGCGACCAGAATGGTGACTGGTCTGCAAACCATGTCCTATGAGGAACGGTTGCAGGATTTGGGAATGTTTAGCTTGCAAAAAAGAAGACTGAGAGGAGACTTAATAGCTGTCTACAAATATGTCAAGGGCTGTCACATTGTAGAAGGATCATCTTTATTCTCATTTGCACAAGGAAAGACTAGAAGCAATGGGATGAAACTAAATGGGAGGAGACACAGATTAGATATTAGAAAAAACTTTTTGACAGTTAGGGTGATTAATGAGTGGAACAGGCTGCCACGAGAGGTGGTGATTTCCCCTTCAATGGACGTCTTCAAACAGAGGCTGGACAGACATCTGTCTGAGATGATCTAGTGAATCCTGCTTTGATCAGGGGGTTGGACCAGATGACCCAGGAGGTCCCTTCCAACTCTACCATTCTATGATTCTATGACAGGACGAGTGGTACTGTGCGGTGTGTGTATATATACAGGACAGGACGAGTGGTACTGTGCGGTGTGTGTATATATACAGGACAGGATGAGTGGTACTGTGCGGTGTGTGTGACGCGCCCCTGGGCCTGTGTCGCGCTGCGTTGCGCACGCGGGAGCCTACCCGGAGCCGGATCAGTGGAGGGTTGTAGTCTCGTGGCGGTGACCCGGTCCGTGCCCAGGGAGTCAAACTAGACGGCAGTCTATTAGTAGTAAATAGTTGATGACTACGCCACCCGTTGAGTGCAGCCAGGAAGCTGCTGCTGCAGGGCAGACCGCTGAGGCCGGTGGTAGGACTGTGCAGCGTGATAGTATAACCCCCAACGGGAGGGGTATGGCCTCAGGGCAGCCGACGTGGATGATGGGGGTAGCAGGAACCACTCAGAGACGGTACGGTGTAGTTCAGGGTCTTTACTGGTAACAACGACAGACCCTCCCGGAGTACTTGCTAGCAAACGGGGCCTGGTCAGTCTTTGAGCAGATGGGATCTCCCCTGGCCAGGCGTAGTTGTAGGCCTCCCAAACTGACTGTACTCTTCTGGCTACCTTGCTAGAAGCTGATGTAAGTAGCCCACGTCCCTGAGTGTACCGTGTGGTGCTCACCCGTATGGCCGGTAACTCGGGGCCTTCTAATGGCTTCCGCTCCACGATGGCGGTGCTGGTCCCACGCGTGTGACCGTGCCTTCGGGCTTCTGGGCCAGAGGACCTGAAATCCCCTGCCTGACGGATTCTGCTGCTGGGTAGGAGTTAGTCCCCACAGCCTCGGACTCCGGGTCCGGTAAAGAATCTTCTTAGTCAGGGCGAGCTCTGCAGCTGCCAGCCCCTGACTCCTTGTAACTCTGCTGTTTCCTATGCTGCTTCTTGTCTCCACTCTCCTTGTCTGACTCACCCTGCCTCAGCCCCGGGTTTATACAGGGGAAGTTCTTCCCCTCCCAAGACTGGGCAGGAGGTGTGGCATGCACAGGATCCCTGACCAAAGGACCTCCCACCTGCTCTCAGACATAACATTACATTACTGTGGAAAACCAGACCCCTGGGGTGCCACATTCCCCCCTAGTGAAATTTAGTACTCCGGGACTAAACACATTTAGAAAAACATAACAAAGTATAACAATAACAATACTATAAGAAAAACACATAAGATGGTTACGGCGTGTCCGCAACCGGATGCAGTCTTTGAAGAAAAGCAAAGGTGTCCATTTCACCAACACAGGGAGACGTAACCAGGTAGGGGTCTGTCCTACCCCGAGTCCTTAACAGTCTCTAGTCCATCCTGGGTTACGCTCCAACTATATACAAGGATTCCCGGTAAATCCACCAAGGTTTCCTAAAAACAACTGGAAACACAAAATTATACACAAGCAACAATACACAGATAAACATAAATAAAACTATTTTTACACTTCAAATTCTCCAGCGTGCGGGTAACTGGCCTCTAGTGGCCCTAGTGGACCTACGGAGCTGACTGTCTGGCCCTGAACTACAGGGTGTAGGAGCTGTCAAGGGTAAACTGGGCAGCTGTCTACCGGCTCTTTGTCTCACTAGGGGTACGGCAGGCTCACTATAAGCAGAGGGTTGATTCTCCTGTTCTACTCGTGTGGAGTCTTCTGCCTCCTGGACCGGCTGTTCTTCCAGCTCTACCCGTTGCTCCGTAGGTTCTTGGGATGATGGTTGGAGGAAGGTGAGTACGGGTACCACAACTGCACCATTGACTTGAGTCCAAGACCGAGGGAAGTCCCCGAGCACGGTACTAACCATATCTTCCCTTTCCTCTACGGGTCGATGGTCTTCTTGTTCTTCTTCAGGGTTCCTCAGTTGTTCGGGACACTTCTTCAGGTGGTCCCGGGATACAATGGCTGTGGTTTCCCCTCCGTCTTTACTGATGGTACAGACCTTCGGGTTCTCGTGGCTTGAGGGCAGTACGGTGTACGGGTCCTTCTCCCACTGGTCATCCAACTTGTGGAGCCGTCTTTTCCTCTTCAAGACCTGCTCTCCGGGTACCAGGGGAACAGCGGGAGCATACTGGTTGTAAGTCTTCTCTTGTCTTTCCCTAGCCTGACAGAGACTTCGCTCCACGCTCTCTTGTACTCTCCGGTACTGCTGCTGCCTCTCTGTGTCCCAGTCTGTTTCTGGTGAAGTGTCCTCAGGTGTCAGGACTCCCATTTCCAGGTCAACAGGTAACTTACCAGGTCTCGCCCTCATTAGGTAAGCCGGGGTACAGTTGGTGGAACCTACCGGGATGTGGTTGTATAGGTCCACCAGATCGGGCAACTTCTCAGGCCACAGACTGCGTTCTTCCAGGGGCAATGTTTTTAGAAGATCCATTACCACCTGGTTCATTTTTTCACAAAGTCCATTAGTTTGCGGATGGTAGGGTGTCGTCCTTATCTTCCGGCAGCCATACAGATTGCAGAATTCCTGGAAGACCTCCGCTTCAAAGGCAGGTCCCTGGTCCGTCAGCACTTGGTCCGGGTACCCGTGTGGACGGCAGAAGTGCTGCTGGAAGGCTCTAGCTGCTGTTTGAGCCGTTAAGTCCTTGACGGGGACGACAACCAAGAACCGGGAGTAATGATCCACGATGGTTAACGCGTAGACGTAGCCACTTCTGCTTGGGGTCAGTTTTACATGATCCAAGGCTACCAGTTCCAACGGTTGCCGGGTGACGATGGACTGCAGGGGAGTCTTCTGGCTGGCCCGGTCCTTCCTTCTCAGATTGCACGGGCCACAGTCTCTGCACCACTTCTCGATGGTTCCCCTCATGCCTACCCAGTGGAACCGCTCGCGCAGCAGGAACTCCAGCTTTTTCCACCCGAAGTGTCCAGCTCCGTCGTGGTATGCCTCCATCACCATGGCTGCGTCTCTTCGTGGCACCACTACTTGCCAGAGTAGTTCATGCGTCCGGGAGTTGACCATTCTGCGGCACAACTTCCCCTTGTAAAGGAATAGTCGACTCTTCTCCGCCCATAGTTGTTTGGCTTCCTCCGGAGCGTCTGGTTCAAGGCGAGCCTCCGGCCGAGTCAGCATCTCCTTCACCAGTCGGACGGCAGGGTCGCTGTCTTGCGTTTCCGCCCAGTTGTAGTGGGGTAAGGGGTTCAACGTAGCAGCCTGCTTACCCCTTACCCGGTGGGAATACTGGATAGTCCCATGACGGTGGAACGCAGGGAGTTCAACTTCTTCCAGTCCCTCCGGATCTTCTCCTTCGTCCGGCAGGTTGGGCATCCTGGACAGGGCATCCGCGTTAGTATTGGAGCGTCCTGCCCGGTATTTGATTGTGAACTCGTAGTTGGACAGACGGGCCATCCACCTCTGCTCCAGGGCACCGAGTCTTGCCGTGTCCAGGTGTGTCAACGGGTTGTTATCCGTGTATACGGTGAACCGGGAAGAAGCGAGGTAATGCCTAAAGCGCTCGGTGACTGCCCATACCACGGCCAGGAACTCTAGCTTAAATGAGCTGTAATTCTCGGGGTTCCTTTCGGTGGGTCGCAGTTTTCGGCTGGCATAGGAGATTACTCGTTCTCTCCCCTGCTGAATCTGGGACAGTACGGCTCCTAGCCCGATGTTACTGGCGTCGGTGTAGAGGATGAAGGGCTGGCTATAGTCCGGGTACGCCAAGATTTCATCCCCCGTGAGGGCCATCTTCAGCTGGCGGAAGGACTCTTCTTCTAGCTCTTCCCATTTGAAGGGCGGCTTCTGGTTCTTGGCCTTTCGGGACTGGCCTATCAGGAGGTCCTGCATAGGCGCTGCCTTTTTGGTGAAACCGGGAATAAACCTTCGGTAGTAGCCTACCAACCCTAGGAACTGCCGCACTTCTTTTACGCTGGAGGGGCTTGGCCATCCCTTAATTGCGGTGATCTTATCGGGGTCGGGAGCCACTCCGTCAGCGCTCACCACGTGTCCCAGGTATTGCACCTTTGGTTTCAGGAGGTGACACTTGGAGGGTTTCACCTTTAGGCCGTAACTCGCCAGAGCTTCGAACACCTCCGCCAGGTGTTTCAGGTGGTCCTCATAAGTTTTGGAGTATACGATGACATCGTCCAGGTACAACAGGACCGTCTCGAAGTTTCTGTGGCCCAGACAGCACTCCATTAATCGTTGGAAGGTTCCTGGGGCGTTGCAGAGTCCGAACGGCATGCAGGTGAACTCGCTAAGTCCCATCGGGGTGGTGAATGCGGTCTTCTCCCGGTCCGCCTCTGCTACAGGAACCTGCCAGTACCCGCTAGTGAGATCCAAGGTAGAGAAGAAGTTAGCAGATCTTAAAGCAGCCAATGACTCCTCTATCCTTGGTAAGGGGTACGCATCCTTGTGTGTGATACGGTTGATTTTCCGGTAATCTACACACATCCTCATGGTGTTGTCTTTCTTTTTGACTAAAACTAGTGGGGCTGCCCAGGGGCTACAGCTATCCCGGATTACCCCAGCCTCCTTCATGTCTCTAAGCATCCCCTTGGCGTGTTGGTAATGTGCAGGGGGTACGGGTCGATACCTCTCTTTTATGGGAGGATGATCTCCCGTGGGGATGCGGTGTTCTACCCCCTTGACTCGCCCGAAGTCTAACGGGTGTTTACTAAACACTCTCTCATACTCTTGAACCACCCGATAGACTCCTTGTTTCTGATGTGAGGGAGTGGAATCAGTACCCAAATGTAGTTGCTGACACCAGTCCTCCATGTCTTTCTTAGAGCCGTTACCTTCCTCCGGGTGAGATGGAGGCAAGGGTTCCACAGATTGTATAGAATTTTGATTAGTGGTATATAATTTGGCTAGCGTGGCATACCGGGGCAGGTACACTTCCCTCTCCCCGATATTTATTATGCGAATGGGCACCCTCCCATGGCGTACATTGACCACCCCCCGTGCTGTCAAAATGGTGGGCCTACTGTCTGAGTAAACTGGTTCTACCATTGCCTGGTAATCTCTACCTCTCAGACCAATAGCTGCCCGGCACCAAATCATCATTTCACTTTTTGGGGGCATGGCAATAGGAAAAGGGTCACACATTCTTACGCTACCAATCTCACCGCCGGAGAGTTCCACTTGTTGCCGTTGCATCAGTGCCCGGATCTCTTTCTGGAGCACCCGCTGCTCGCCGGAGCTGGCGTTCTTGGCAACCTGCTGTAAAAGGAAAATCACCTCTGCAAGACAATTTTCAATTACGTTAGTTCCTAGAGTTATTTTTGGATGACTCTCATGTTTATCAATATCTACAATGATCAGTCCCTGTGCGGCCAGTTCGACTCTACCGATTTTGAGGGTCACCTCTTTAAATCCGATCTGTGGCACGGGCTGGCCATTGCTGGCGATGATACTCAAGTCGTCGTCAGGGTAGCGGGTAATATCCGAGTCATTCCAGTACTGCTTGAAGAGCACGTACGGGATGGTGGTGACCTGTGACCCGGTATCCAGTAGGGCACTCATGGGAATGCCATCCAGTACCACAGGCAAGACTGGACGTCCTCCCACATATCTGTCGCGCCAGTTCGATGGGCCTGGTGATCTTTTTCCTGGGGGTTGGCCCTCTACCCCAGGTTGTGCCCGTTTAAAGAACAGTACCTTTCCATATGTCCGGGTTGATTGCAGCGGCGGCAGATGGGTCGTCCGTCCTCGCTGTATCGGTCACTGGGTCTTCCTCTAGCCGGTGGGGTCCTCCTTGGTCGACGCCACGGGATGTCCTCCGGTCCGGATGCCAGCTGGATCTTCCCTGGGGTGGAAACCTGTAAAGACTGCACAGTTCGGGTTAGCGCAGCAACGCTCTTAGCTAGCTCTTGGACCTGATGGTGTAGGTCTGGAGCCGGGTCATTGTCCAAAGCCTGCGCATCAGCTCCCACAGGCCCTGCCGACAAGGGCGCCGCCTCCTGGTGGTAAGTGATAGCTGGGCGCCTGTGGGTAACAACGCCACCCGGTGCTGGTTCTCGGAGCACCCGGATAGCTCTATCCTTGAACTGTGCAAAGTCCAGATGGGGATCCTGTAAGGCCATTGCCCGCAACTGGGTTCGGTGGGCATTGCAATATAAACCCTCTATAAATTGTTCAGTCAATAGCCTGTCCTCGTTTCCCACCCCATCAGGGTCGGTCTGCTTTATGGCCCTCAGGGCCTCTTGTAGGTTTAGTGCATAGTCCCTTATACTCTCATGCGCTCGCTGCTTGCACCCGTAGAATCTAAGCTTAATCTCGGCTGAGGTGCGGGTATCAAAGGTGTCCTTCAGCCGGGTTAGTATCCCTGCGACAGTCTTCCTCCCAGGTGGCCAGGATTTTACTTCCCTTTTGGCTGCCCCGGTTAGTTGGGCCACCAGGATGCTCACTTTTTGCTCTTCTGTGAGGGGGTACACCTGGAAGAGGCTATCCAGCTTTTCTCTAAAGTCATGCAGGGTATGTGACTCCCCTGAGTACTGGGGTAGCCAAGCTGCTCCCGGGATATAGGGCATGGTGAAGGGCATAACTGCAGCAGCGGTAGCGCTGGCGGGGGTTGAGGCAGTGAAGCTCTCCTCCGTATCCGACATCTTCCTCCCCCCTAGTGGACCGTGGCCTACCTTGCGATGATCCTCTTCCGTAGGCCGCGGCTCCGCAGTGGATCGTCAGGGTTGAGGACCTTCCGTCGCGCTCCTGTGACGTCGGCGTCTGCTGGGCTCCTTCCAGGACCTTACGCAACGTCCGGACGTGAGGCGGGGCTTCAGTTCTCGCGCGCTTTCGGAGTCCACGCCCCTCTTCTTCCCGCGCGGCGTCCTCAAGATGGCGTCCAATGGCGGGAAAACTCCACGGATGGCGGGAAGAAGGTCGAAGATGGCGCCGGATGGCGGGAAAACTTCGCGGATGGCGGGAAGAAGGTAGAAGATGGCGCCGGATGGCGGGAAACCTTCACCACTGGTAAGTTTGAACAGTCTTTGCTTTTCAGGCACGCAGTACCCGGTGGTTGCGGGCACGAAATCCTGCCGACTACGCCAAAGTTGACGCGCCCCTGGGCCTGTGTCGCGCTGCGTTGCGCACGCGGGAGCCTACCCGGAGCCGGATCAGTGGAGGGTTGTAGTCTCGTGGCGGTGACCCGGTCCGTGCCCAGGGAGTCAAACTAGACGGCAGTCTATTAGTAGTAAATAGTTGATGACTACGCCACCCGTTGAGTGCAGCCAGGAAGCTGCTGCTGCAGGGCAGACTGCTGAGGCCGGTGGTAGGATTGTGCAGCGTGATAGTATAACCCCCAACGGGAGGGGTATGGCCTCAGGGCAGCCGACGTGGATGATGGGGGTAGCAGGAACCACTCAGAGACGGTACGGTGTAGTTCAGGGTCTTTACTGGTAACAACGACAGACCCTCCCGGAGTACTTGCTAGCAAACGGGGCCTGGTCAGTCTTTGAGCAGATGGGATCTCCCCTGGCCAGGCGTAGTTGTAGGCCTCCCAAACTGACTGTACTCTTCTGGCTACCTTGCTAGAAGCTGATGTAAGTAGCCCACGTCCCTGAGTGTACCGTGTGGTGCTCACCCGTATGGCCGGTGACTCGGGGCCTTCTAATGGCTTCCGCTCCACGATGGCGGTGCTGGTCCCACGCGTGTGACCGTGCCTTCGGGCTTCTGGGCCAGAGGACCTGAAATCCCCTGCCTGACGGATTCTGCTGCTGGGTAGGAGTTAGTCCCCACAGCCTCGGACTCCGGGTCTGGTAAAGAATCTTCTTAGTCAGGGCGAGCTCTGCAGCTGCCAGCCCCTGACTCCTTGTAACTCTGCTGTTTCCTATGCTGCTTCTTGTCTCCACTCTCCTTGTCTGACTCACCCTGCCTCAGCCCCGGGTTTATACAGGGGAAGTTCTTCCCCTCCCAAGACTGGGCAGGAGGTGTGGCATGCACAGGATCCCTGACCAAAGGACCTCCCACCTGCTCTCAGACATAACATTACATTACTGTGGAAAACCAGACCCCTGGGGTGCCACATGTGTATATATACCGGACAGGACGAGTGGTATATATATACCGGACAGGAGGAGTGGTACTGTGCGGTGTGTGTGTATATATACAGGACAGGAGGCGAGGTACTGTGCGGTGTGTGTGTGTATATACAGGACAGGAGGAGTGGTACTGTGCGGTGTGTGTATATACAGGACAGGAGGAGTGGTACTGTGCGGTGTGTGTGTATATATACAGGACAGGAGGAATGGTGCTGTGTGGTGTGTGTATATATACTGGACAGGAGGAGTGGTACTGTGCGGTGTGTGTATATATACAGGACAGGAGAAGTGGTACTGTGCGGTGTGTACGTAAAGTATTCAGACCCCTTTAAATTATTCACTTTGTTTCATTGCAGCAATTTGGTAAATTCTAAAAAGTTCATTTTTTTTCCTCATTAATGTACACTCTGCACCCCATCTTGACTGAAAAAAAACAGAAATGTAGAAATTTTTGCAAATTTATTAAAAAGAAAAACTAAATATCACATGGTCATAAGTATTCAGACCCTTTGCTCAGTATTGAGTGGAAGCACCCATTTGAGCTAGTACAGCTATGAGTCTTCTTGGGAATGAAGCAACAAGTTTCTCACACCTGGATTTGGGGATCCTCTGCCATACTTCCTTGAAGATCCTCTCCAGTTCTGTCAGGTTGAATGATGAACGTTGATGGACAACCATTTTCAGGTCTCTCCAGAGATGCTCAATTAGGTTTACGTCAGGGTTCTGGCTGGGCCAGTCAAGAATGGTCACTGAGTTGTTCTCAAGCCACTCCTTTGTTATTTTAGCTGTGTGCTTAGGGTCATTGTCTTGTTGGGAGGTGAACCATCGGCCAAGTCTGAGGTCCAGAGCACTCTGGAAGATGTTTTCATCCAGGATATCTCTGTATTTGGCCGCATTCATGTTTCCTTCAATTGCAACCAGTCGTTCACTGTTGGGATTGTATTGAGCAGGTGATGAGCAGTGCCTGGTTTTCTCCACACATACCGCTTAGAATTATCACCAAAAAGTTCTATCTTCGTCTCATCAGACCAGAGAATCTTATTTCTCATAGTCTGGGAGTCCTTCATGTGTTTTTGAGCAAACTCTATGCGGGCTTTCATATGTCTTGCACTGAGGAGAGGCTTCCATCAAGCCACTCTGCCATAAAGGCCTGACTGGTGGAGGGCTGCAGTGATAGTTGACTTTGTGGAACTTTCTCCCATCTCCCTACTGCATCTCTGGAGCTCAGCCACAGTGATCTTGGGGTTCTTCTTCACATCTCTCACCAAGGCTCTTCTCCCCCGATTGCTCAGTTTAGCTGGACGGCCAGGTCTATGAAGACTTCTGGTGGTCCCAAACTTCTTCCATTTAAAAATTATGCAGGCCACTGTGCTCTTAGGAACCTTGAGTAATGCAGAAATTCTGTAACCTTGGCCAAATCTGTGCCTTGCCACAATTCTGTCTCTGAGCTCCTTGGGCAGTTCCTTTTGAGCTCATGATTCTCATTTGGTCTGACATGAACTGTGATCTGTGAGGTCTTATATAGACAGCTGGACTCCAATGAAGGAGTAGAACCATCTGAAGGAGGATCACAAGGAAATTGACAGCATGTGACTTAAATATGAGTGTCTGAGCAAAGAGTCTGAATACTTATGACCATGTGATATTTCAGTTTTTCTTTTTTAATAAATTTGCAAAAACTTCTACATTTCTGTTTTTTTTTCAGTCAAGATGGGGTGCAGAGTGTACTTTAATGAGAAAAAAATGAACTTTTTTAGAATTTACAAAATGGCTGCAATGAAACAAAAAGTGAAAAAGTTAAAGGGGTCTGAATACTTTCCGAACCCACTGTATACAGGACAGGAGAAGTGGTACTGTGCAATGTGTATATATACTGGACAGGAGAAGTGGTACTGTGCGGTGTGTATATACACAGGACAGGACAGGACAAGTAGTACTGTGCGGTGTGTAAGTATACAGGACAGGACAAGTGGTACTGTGCGGTGTGTAAGTATACAGGACAGGACAAGTGGTACTGTGTGGTGTGTAAGTATACAGGACAGGACAAGTGGTACTGTGCAGTGTGTGTATATATACAGGACAGGACTAGTGGTACTGTGCAGTGTGTAAGTATACAGGACAGGACAAGTGGTACTGTGCGGTGTGTAAGTATACAGGACAGGACAAGTGGTACTGTGCGGTGTGTAAGTATACAGGACAGGACAAGTGGTACTGTGCAGTGTGTAAGTATACAGGACAGGACAAGTGGTACTGTGCGGTGTGTAAGTATACAGGACATGACAAGTGTTACTGTGCGGTGTGTAAGTATACAGGACAGGACAAGTGTTACTGTGCAGTGTGTGTATATATACAGGACAGGACAAGTGGTACTGTGCGGTGTGTATATATACAGGACAGGACAAGTGTTACTGTGCGGTGTGTAAGTATACAGGACAGGACAAGTGTTACTGTGCAGTGTGTGTATATATACAGGACAGGACAAGTGGTACTGTGCGGTGTGTATATATACAGGACAGGACAAGTGTTACTGTGCGGTGTGTATATATACAGAACAGGACAAGTGGTACTGTGCAGTGTGTGTATATATACAGGACAGGACAAGTGGTACTGCGCAGTGTGTGTATATACACAGGACAGGACAAGTGGTATTGCGCAGTGTGTGTGTATATACACAGGACAGGACAAGTGGTACTGCGCAGTGTGTGTATATACACAGGACAGGACAAGTGGTACTGCGCAGTGTGTGTATATATACAGGACAGGACAAGTGTTACTGTGCGGTGTGTATATATACAGAACAGGACAAGTGGTACTGTGCGGTGTGTAAGTATACAGGACAGGACAAGTGGTACTGTGCAGCGTGTGTATATATACAGGACAGGACAAGTGGTACTGCGCAGTGTGTGTATGTATACAGGACAGAAGGAGTGGTACTGTGCGGTGTGTATGTATACAGGACAGGACAAGTGGTACTGTGCAGTGTGTGTATATACACAGGACAGGACAAGTGGTACTGTGCGGTGTGTATGTATACAGGACAGAAGGAGTGGTACTGTGCGGGGTGTATATAGACAGGACAGGACAAGTGGTACTGTGCAGTGTGTATGTATACAGGACAGGACAAGTGGTACTGTGCGGTGTGTATGTATACAGGACAGAAGGAGTGGTACTGTGCGGGGTGTATATAGACAGGACAGGACAAGTGGTACTGTGCAGTGTGTGTATATACACAGGACAGGACAAGTGGTACTGTGCGGTGTGTATATATACAGAACAGGACAAGTGGTACTGTGCGGTGTGCATATATACAGAACATGTGCAGCACTAAATCAAAGGAATCTGTCACCCCTGGGAAGTTTTTAAGCTATTAATACGGGCATACAAGTGATAGGACTATTATCACCATTCTACCTGTACGCTCATATCTGTGGTCTTATTGTGGAGATATCATCTTTTATTTCTTTATGGTAATGATTTCTTCCAGGTTCTGGGGCGCACGGTGCCTGGAAGAAAACTCTGCCTCCGGTTTTCATTTGCGTACCACCCCCCTCCCATCAGCGTCACGGGGTCCTGTGATGTGTATTGGTGGCCCAGGAATCCCGCCCCTGCAATAGTGTGATTATACGCACCTTTTCCGCCATTCAATGGGCAGAGTACAGGTCACAGGGCCCTGTGACGCTAATGGGAGGGGTGACACGCAAATGAAGGCCCCCGAGGCAGAGCTTTCTTCCAGGCATCACACCCCGCAGAGCCTGGAAGAAATCATTACCATAAAGAAATAAAAGATTATTTCTCCACAACAAGACCGCAGATATGAGGCATACAGGTAGGACTATTATATCCATTCTATCACCTGTATGCCCGTATTAATAGCTAAAAAACGTCCCAGGGGGTGACAGATTCCATTTAAGAAGTGGACTCTTTATTAGCCCATGTAACAACATTTCAGTTCCATAGCAGAGAAATGTTCTGTTGTGGATCCGAAACATTGCCACATGGGCTAATATATATATATATATATATATATATATATATATATATATATGCAGCACTCCGATTAATTGCCCATGTGGCAATGTTTCATGTATAAAGTGTAGCATCGGCATCTCTGCCCCCTGCCAGGCAGAGACGCCATCCCTCTCACCTCCCCGCTCCCCGCGCGGCGTCCTCCTGCGCTCCTCTTCCTGCTGCTGCCGGCGCATGCCGTCCTAAGGAGTCCCCGGCCAATAGCCGGAGGACCTCCCATATATAAGGCACCTCCTCCAAAATGGAGGTGCCCGAGCAAAAGTTGATACACAACATACTTACCTCTGCTTCAGCCCTCAGGTCCAGTTGCCAGCCTGACTACTGTTCCAGTCCGCCAGTCTGACTACTCTCCAGCCCGACAGTCTGCCTTCCGTTCTACCCGCCAGTCTGTCTATGGGCAAGTCCGCCTGCTTACCAGGAAGCACCTGCCTGTTACCTGCCTGCTACCTGCCGTGCCTGCTAGCCCGCTCACCTGGGAGCACTCGCCTGTTTCCTGCCTGTCACCTGCTAGCCTACCTGGAGGCTCTACCGTCACTTGCCGTGACCACCCGCCTGCTAACCTAGAGACTTCAGCCTGCTTTGCCGTCACGTGCCGTGACCACCCGCCTGCTAACCTAGAGACTTCAGCCTGCTTTGCCGTCACGTGCCATAACCACCCGCCTGCTAACCTAGAGTCTTCAGCCTGCTTGGCCATCACTTGCCGTGACCACCTGATAGCCTACCTGGAGGCTCCTGCTGTCACTTGCCGTGATTACCCGTCTGCTAACCTAGAGACTTCTGCCTGCTTGTTGTGTCCATCCCCTATACCGGTCAGTCCCAGTCTGCTGACCCGTGGAAGCCACCTGCTCTCTTACAAGGTCGTCCCCAGAGTAGCACCTGGTTCCTCTGCTCGGTCCCTCCCTGGTCACGGAGTCGTTAGCCGCCGTACGACCAGGGTCGGTCTGAGTTGATACTTAGTTACGCCCCTCTGGGTCCCTCCTTGCACCGCGGCACAGAGGTTCCACCACCTGGATCCGTAACATACAGGACAGCGGAAGTATACACGACATGTATAGCTCCACAATATATACTGTGTTAGGTAATATAGAGTGGAGCGGTGTGCTGTGTATATAGTGTGGATTCCACCCAATAGTATACACAGCACCATACTATTTAAACACCTGTAGACTATATATACACAACTCTACATTATACACTACATTAAGACCGCATTATACTATATTATGTTGCACACATCACATAGGGGACACCGCGACTGCTGAATATATATCACATTGAGATTGCTGTATATACATTATATAGGTGATACTGCGACTATTCCCAGCAGTCGCAGTATCGCATACATAATGTATATACAGCAGAGTCAGTGTCACCTATATAATGTATATACAGCAGTCACAGGATCACCTGTATAATGTACATTATGTATGTGATACTGCAACTGGTGTTTATACATTGTATAAGTGATGCTGCGACTGCTGTGTATAGCCGCAGTATAACCTATTTACATATATACAGCAGTATCACCTATATAATGTAAACAGCAGTTGCAATATCACATACATAACTTATACACAGCTGTCTATATACATTATACAGGTGATACTGCGACTGCTGTATATACAATATACAGGTGATACTGCGACTGCTGTATATAATCACAGTATCAGCTATGTAATATATAAACAGCAGTCACAGTATCACCTATATATTGTATATACAGTAGTCTATATACAGTCTACAGTTGATACTGCAATTGCTGTATATACATAATAAAAGTTTCCATATTGGGACTCACTCAGATCCCTGAGATGGGGGTAGGATGAAAAGCTGAAGAGGGTCCATCGTCAGATGTGAGGAGTGGATTCCTGGCTGAGACTATTGATTGAAGCAGGATTCGGAAACATAAAAATGGTGGTCTGACGCTGGTACAGACTTGTGCGCGCTGCGGTGGCCCTTTCAAACTTTTGCCTGAAGGGATGTTGTTCGCACGCGGCCGCACGCTCTTGCTTGTACACACTGACAAGGGCCGCATGCATGTGACGCGCCCCCTGGGCCATATTCTTTAGGGGGAATATCCGGAGCCGGATCAGATGGGGGTTGTAGTCTTCCGAGCGGCTGTGACCCGGTCCGTGCCCAGGGTGTCAAACTCAGTTGTATGTGGCAGTCCTACAGATGTTACTAAGTTCTTAATGTCGACTACGCCACCCGTTGTGTTGCGGTCACTGTGGCCGCCGCTGCAGCAGGGTCCGCTGAGGCTGGTGGTGTAGGTGCAGCTTTGGTGATATAACCCCCAACGGGTGGGGTATAGCCTCAGGGGGATCAGGTGCAGAGGATGGGAGTTGTGGTGATGCAGTGTAGTCGGCAATCAGAGACAGAGTCGGGTTATGCAGTTTAGGATGTTTACTCACTGCTGATGTTCCGGTCACTCCAGCTTCGAGTGACCTCCCGAGCCGTGCTGCGTCCACCAGGTTCTGGATCCAGCCAACCCCCAAATAAGTCCGGAGCGTGACCCTGAGCTCTCCTTCTGTCCTTTCTCTGGCCGTCCCCACTATTGATCCACCCAGGTCCAGCTCCCTCGGGCCTTCTGTTGGGAGACCCTTGGCCTTGGGTTCCCTGACCCTCCACGTGGTATGCCTTCGTGGTGGATGTGGTGGGTGGCCGTGGCAAACGCTGCCCACGGCCTCCGGTCTCTGGCTGGGGTGTGTTTTTGCCCCCACCAGCTTGGGTTCCGGTACCCTGTGCCGACTCTTCACCCGGGGATTTAGTTTGGGGTCTTAGAGTCCTCTTCTTCTGTTTCCCCCTCTGGGTCTCTCTTCTCCTCAGCTCGCTGACTTTCTCTCTGCAACTGACCCTGTTCTTAGTTGGTGCCCACCTTATATACACCCTCTATGTGTGAGCTCAGGTGACCAGCACCCAATGAGCTCCTATCTTTACCCAGGCTGCTCCCCCTATCTGCCCCTACACTACTTGGGATGTACCACCCCCCTCCCACTCCAGCCAGGAACAGACTCGGTCGTACCTGCACATTTCTAAGTGGGAGTACCGTCGGTCTGCTCCTCGGAAATGGGATGTGTGTAGTGCATGCAGCCTACCGAGCTCAGTTCCACACTCCTTCCTTACCCGGGAGTGGAATATCACACCTCTGGGTTGAGGTGCAATACCCCTGTAGCAGCCGAATCCTCAGGGTGCTACATTCCCCCCTGGTAAATCACAGCACGTCCTCGGGCTGTAAGACATAACACCAAAACATACAATTTTTTTTTTTTTCATAAACATATAAAACATATAAAACATCATATATTAGCATAAAACTTTTCATATAAAACATTCTCGTCGCCTCTTGCTCCTCCTCCGGTCACTGGGCAACTGTTGACCGGGCAAAGTGCGACAGTTCTTTTCCTTAAGGTGGTTTTACAGTAAAACCAGTAGGGGGCGCTTTAGGAAGCGCAACTATTTACAAGGGACAGTGTGGCCGCTCTCAGTCCTCGGCCAGGTATTGGGGAGGAATGACCGCTCTCAGTCCTCGGTCAGTGGGATTAAGGGTAAACGGGTGAACAGTTCACATCAGCTGGTCCCAACGGGGACTATATTTGCAGTAACAGTTTCTTTGTACCCCGGTCGGGTAACTATTTACAGCACCTGCTCCGCTGCACTTAACGACGTCTTCCTCCTGCTCTTTCTTTGGGGATCTTAGCTTCAGACCCGTCCGGGTCCTCTTGCTCTTCCTCCTCACATCGCAGCTCCTCCTCTGTCAGGCGATGCACATGGAGGGCGTAGGGACCTTTGGCACACTTGTGCCGGGTGAAGATGACCTCGTCCCCGATGTAAAGGTCACGACCTCTGTGCCCCTCCGGCAGATGGGACTCCACGTCTCTGCGCGTGACAAAGACGTCGCCGGGGGTGTTGTGGTCTCGGATGAAGCCCCACCCGTGCTGCATGTTGAACTTGATTACAGTCCCGGTGGTGCGGGGACTGTGCGCTGCACGGGGGTCCCTCCTGGTCCGGCTCTTCTGCTCGGCGCTCCTTATTTGGGCCTGTTGTTCCCGGACCCGCCTCTCTCTCCGCTCCTTCGCAAACTCCTCGAGCTGCTGTCGGCAGCACTCAGCACGCTCCGCTGCAGCTGCCCGGGTTTCTTGAGTGAACCCCATTAGATCTTCTCCGGTGGGGTCCCACTCAAATTGGGTCTCTTCAAGCGGGGGCGAGATCCTTATCACGGGCTTCGGAGCCGGAATCAGGGGTGCACACATGGCCCCAACCCTCCTCTGGTGCTCCAGTCCATAATATTCCTGGGGCCAGATGAAAGGCTGCCCGTCCGGCCACGTGTGCTGGGCAAACAAGTCCTCTCCCAGACGCGGCACCCTTGGTTTTACGGGCGCGGGCGCGGTGGTGGTGGCGCCCGGGTTGCCCAGGCCTTGCGGCCAGGCCTGGGGCACCTGGAAGGTGAAGGGCACCGTTAGGACGGCGGCACCCTGGGCTACCTGGCCTTGCGGCCAGGCCGGAGGCTCCGCGGAGGTAGGGGGCGCTGTTGGTGATGCGACGCCCGATAATTCTAGGCCCTGCGACCAGGCTGGTGTTGCTTCCTGTTTTGCCACGCTCGGGGTCGTTGCGCATGGCGTCACAGGGGTCGCGGCGGCGGCTTCCGGTTGGGGCCTAGTCTGCGTCGGTGACATGGCGTTTTCGGGCACAGCAGGGGGACTTTCGGGCTCTGCGACGGGGAGCTGGGGCAGGTACGCGGTTTCCCGGTTTGGGGTATAGACGTCCCCTTTACCTGCCTCCATGCGTTCGGCTCCCTTCTCGGCGCCGTCTCCGGCCTTGGGTCCTCCCGCGCCATCCTCAGAGGCGGTCTGTCTCCTCATCTTGGCTGGCGTGCTCCGGGTCTTGGTTTGCTGGGCCATCTCTCGGCTCCACTCCGCCAATGTCTCTCGCTGTACCCGGGCCATCCTCCGTGCGAGGCCCTCCAGAGCGGTCTGTGCACACTCCCGGTCTCGGGGGAGCTGTGCTAGGACCTCCACTAGGCCTAGTGGGGTCGTGGTTTCCAGCAGGCTCCTGACCAACGGGTCGGTGCTGCTCTGCTCTTCTTCCAGCAGGCTCCTGGCCAGCGGGCCGGTGCTGCTCTGCTCTCCTTCCTCTGTTTCTAGCAGGCTCCTGGCCAACGGGCCGGTGCTGCTCTGCTTTCTCGCCATCTCCGGGTAAGCTCCTCCGATATTCTTCTCCAGGCTTCTTGCCTCCGGGTGCGCTCGCTCTAGACTGCTCCAGGCGGCACCCATCTTTGTTCTCTCCTTTCGTCTCCTCCCACCTCGAGGGCGGTCCCGGGGCCACTTGGTGACTGTCAGCTCCAGGGGGAGTTCTTTCACGCTCACAGACACCTCTAGCATCACAGTCTCTGTTGGTGGGGGCGGTTTCCACTTTTGGCGCCATTTTCGGTCCTGGCCCACGATGGGAGGTGGCCTCTCGCCACCCTCTGGCACGCCCATAATGGCGTCCGCTCTTCCAAGGCGGGAAACCTTTGGAAATGGCGGGAATCGCTTCCCAGTGGCGGGAAACTCTGCAGATGGCGGGAAAACGCTGTTAATGGCGGACAACCGGCTGGAATCGACTGGTGATGGGGTCCGATGGCGGGGACCCTCCGGAACCGGCAGGAGACTTCTTTTTGAGGTAAACTCGTTCTTTTCTTCAGGCACGCAGTACCCGGGTGTTGCGGGCACGTAATCCTGCCGACTACGCCAAAGTTGACGCGCCCCCTGGGCCATATTCTTTAGGGGGAATATCCGGAGCCGGATCAGATGGGGGTTGTAGTCTTCCGAGCGGCTGTGACCCGGTCCGTGCCCAGGGTGTCAAACTCAGTTGTATGTGGCAGTCCTACAGATGTTACTAAGTTCTTAATGTCGACTACGCCACCCGTTGTGTTGCGGTCACTGTGGCCGCCGCTGCAGCAGGGTCCGCTGAGGCTGGTGGTGTAGGTGCAGCTTTGGTGATATAACCCCCAACGGGTGGGGTATAGCCTCAGGGGGATCAGGTGCAGAGGATGGGAGTTGTGGTGATGCAGTGTAGTCGGCAATCAGAGACAGAGTCGGGTTATGCAGTTTAGGATGTTTACTCACTGCTGATGTTCCGGTCACTCCAGCTTCGAGTGACCTCCCGAGCCGTGCTGCGTCCACCAGGTTCTGGATCCAGCCAACCCCCAAATAAGTCCGGAGCGTGACCCTGAGCTCTCCTTCTGTCCTTTCTCTGGCCGTCCCCACTATTGATCCACCCAGGTCCAGCTCCCTCGGGCCTTCTGTTGGGAGACCCTTGGCCTTGGGTTCCCTGACCCTCCACGTGGTATGCCTTCGTGGTGGATGTGGTGGGTGGCCGTGGCAAACGCTGCCCACGGCCTCCGGTCTCTGGCTGGGGTGTGTTTTTGCCCCCACCAGCTTGGGTTCCGGTACCCTGTGCCGACTCTTCACCCGGGGATTTAGTTTGGGGTCTTAGAGTCCTCTTCTTCTGTTTCCCCCTCTGGGTCTCTCTTCTCCTCAGCTCGCTGACTTTCTCTCTGCAACTGACCCTGTTCTTAGTTGGTGCCCACCTTATATACACCCTCTATGTGTGAGCTCAGGTGACCAGCACCCAATGAGCTCCTATCTTTACCCAGGCTGCTCCCCCTATCTGCCCCTACACTACTTGGGATGTACCACCCCCCTCCCACTCCAGCCAGGAACAGACTCGGTCGTACCTGCACATTTCTAAGTGGGAGTACCGTCGGTCTGCTCCTCGGAAATGGGATGTGTGTAGTGCATGCAGCCTACCGAGCTCAGTTCCACACTCCTTCCTTACGCGGGAGTGGAATATCACACCTCTGGGTTGAGGTGCAATACCCCTGTAGCAGCCGAATCCTCAGGGTGCTACACATGCACGCAAGCACTCACTGACAGGGGCAGGGCCACAGCCACGCCACGCACGCTCTGATAGGGGCCGCAGCGGTCCTTGCAAGCGTGTAGAAGTGAGAGAGCACGTGGCCGCGAGGGCACACCGGGCCTTTGGTGAGACTTTTAAAGGGCTACCGGCCCACTTTGTAGTACTGAGCCACCGGGCATCTGCCCGCTTTAGAACATTGCCAATCCGGGCCTAGCTCTCTGGTTCTGTAATGTCTTCATCCTGGAAGAAGAAATCACAGGTAAATCAGAGAGATAAAACAATTCACAAGAGACCATAATATTAAAGTGCAGATATTGTAGCTTAAGACTGGACAACCAGTCACTTACACACTTGGTCAAAATTGTTGGTACCCCTCGTTTAATGAAAGAAAAACCCACAATGGTCACAGAAATAACTTAAATCTGACAAAAGTAATAATAAATTAAAAATCTATGAAAATGAACAAGTTAAAGTCAGTCATTGCTTTTCAACCCTGCTTCCACAGAATTTAAAAAAAAATTAAACTCATGAAATAGACCTGGACAGAAATGATGGTACCCCTGAAAATAATGTGACAAAAGGGACATGTTAAATCAAGTTGTGTCCACTAATTAGCATCACAGGTGTCTACAATCTTGTAATCAGTCAGTGGGCCTGTAAATAGGGCTACAGATAGTCACTGTGCTGTTTGGTGACATAGTGTGTACCACACTCAACATGGACCAGAGGAAGCAAAGAAAAGAATTGTCTCAGGAGATTAGAAAGAAAAGTATAGACAAGCATGTTAAAGGTAAAGGTTATAAGACCATCTCCAAGCTGCTTGATGTACCTGTGACTACAGTTGCACATATTATTCAGAAATTTAAGATCAATGGGACTGTAGCCAACCTCCCTGGCCGCAGGAGGAAAATTGATGACAAATCAAAGAGACTGATAAAACAAATGGTAACAAAAGAGCCCAGGATAACTTCTAAAGAGATTAAAGGTGAACTTTAAGCTCAAGGAACATCAGTGTCAGATTGCACGATTCGTCGTTGTTTGATCCAAAGTGGACTTCATGAGAGACGACCAAGGAGGACACCATTATTGAAAAAAAATCATAAAAAAGCCAGACTGGAGTTTGCCAAACTACATGTTGACAAGCCACAAAGCTTCTGGGAGAATGCCCTATGGACAGATGAGACAAAAATGGACGTTTTTGGCAAGGTACATCAGCTCTATGTTCACAGACGGAAAATGAAGCATATCAAGAAAAGAACACTGTCCCTACTGTGAAACAAGTTGGAGACTCTATTATGTTCTGGGGCTGCTTTGCTGCATCAAGGCACAGGGTGTCTTGAATCTGTGCAGGGTACAATGAAATTTCAAGACTATCAAGGGATTCTAGAGAGAAATGTGCTGCCCAGTGTCAGAAAGCTTGGCCTCAGTCGCAGGTCTTGGGTCTTGCAACAGGATAATGACCCAAAACACACAGCTAAAACACCCAAGAATGGCTAAGAGGAAAACATTGGTCTATTCTGCAGTGGCCTTCTATGAGCCCTGACCTAAATCCTATTGAGCATCTTTGTAAAGAGCTGAAACATGCCGTCTGGAAAAGGCAACCTTCAAATACGGGACAACTGGAGCAGTTTGCTCATGAGGAGTGGGCCAAAATACCTGTCGAGAGGTGCAGAAGTCTCATTGACAGTTACAGGAATCGTTTGATTGCAGTGATTGCCTCAAAAGGTTGTTCAACAAAATATTAAGTTAAGAGTACCATCATTTCTTTCCAGGCCTATTTCATGAGTTTAATTTGTTTAAAAGTTCTTTGGAAGCAGGGTTGAAAAGCAATGTCTGACTTCCATTTGTTAATTTTCATAGATTTTAAATTTATTATTACTTTTGTCAGATTCAAGTTATTTCTGTGACCATTGTGGGTTTTTCTTTCATTAAACGAGGGGTACCAACAATTTTGACCATGTGTGTATGTGACTGCAGACCTGGGAATCCCCACATCGTGCGCACAGCGCTCTATGAGGATTCGCCGGTGTCAGTGCTGGGAACAGCAGTCATGTCACTCCAAGTATGCGTTACGCACACCCCCGTCCACATTCCGACTAGACGTGGAAGCCTCGCTTAGCATTCTTACATTGAACAAGGCCAGAAACAGTCTAGTCACAATATGTGGCTAGGAGCGACTGCTCGCTCTGTGTCGGCACCGGAGAATCCTTACAGTGCGCAGTGCATGCGATGTTACTATTCACTAGTCTGCAGTCACATAGAGTGACTGCAGACTTGTCATTTTAGACCAGAAAACCTCTCTAAGAACACTGAATGCATGAAAATGGATTAAAAACAAATGCTTCATTTTCAGACTATTCAAAGATTTAACAATAATAAAAAAAAAAAAATGGTCCATTTTTTTAAGAAGGCAGGAAATAATAATGTATTGCAAGATTTGGCTCATTCTAAATTTGTTTCCAGTTTCTATAGATGAAACCATTATGGAAATCACAGGATGGATTGACATGTCAATGATATGCAAATGATGGAAAAAAAATGGAAACAAATTACTTAAAACCTCTCAATTTATTCAATATGGACTATGAAAGAGCCATGCACAGAAATCCCTACACTTGTATGCTTTGTCTGCTTTCATTTAGGTTATTATTGGTTGTTTAAGGAATGTTCTGTCACTTTGGCAAATCATCAAGATCCGCTGCAGGCAGCTCCCCATGTAATTGCCGGCCAATGACATCACAAATGCGCTCAATGGGAGACAAGTCCGGAGATGCTGCTAGACATGGTAGCACGCTTAGACCAACAAGCTTACAATTTTTCATCATTTGCATATCATTAACATGTCTATCGATCATGCGATGTAATTAATTCCATCATTTTTCCTTCTTGGTGTTGCAATTTAATACAGATGTATTATTATCTAACCTAAATCATGACATGGTAACTACACCATGATGCCGAAAAATATCCTGATGCAGAAACTGTAAATGGACACGTAACACATCAAAAGCCACTAAACATGTCAAGCTAGGTGTGGACTTTTCTCACTGTGCTATGTGCGATATGCCACATCTGTAGTGGAAGAATAAATAACTAGATCTGTGTTCCTTGTCCTTTACCAAGTAATATAATGGAACAAAAAGTACAGTTATCAGAAGCTAATGGAAAGAATACTATAGCACACAATGCAACAGCAACCTCAGAGCCGATCCGCATCCACAACTTCCTGGAGACCTCCTCAAGGAACTCTGGATGTGACATCTGAGCAGTAGTCACAAACCGCATGGCTGAAAGGCTCCCTGTAAAGTCCAATATGCAAATTGCCTCTTCAGAGAAAAAGTGGACTTGAACTCTATAGCGCCACCTATTGGAAGCAGCAATCCTACAAGTCACAATCAACCCTTTAACGAGTCGTGCAATATGACTTAGGATAATAATAAATAAAGTCCAAATAATTCAAAGACCTGAACTGTGTCCAAGAACGGAACTAACATTTATTCTTTGGCTTTTTGACAGGTTCCTCAAAATGTTCCTGAGTAGTTTTTGCAGAGTGGTAAAGGCATTATCCTGCTGAACGGGGCCACTGCTATTGGGGGACATCGCTGCCATGAAGTGGTCCTTGCTCTGTAACAATGTTTAGGTGAGTATAGCGTTCACATGCTGCCGGCTCACCACACTTATAACATATTCCTCACCCAGGAAAGGTGATGTTACATGATACATAGGATATAAGTATATGGGTAAATGGTGGTTTTGCAGTCCCTATTTTGCACCACACGGCCATCCTACCCTCCTATTCCTTCTCAGACACAGGAAATACTAACCTTCATTAATCATAACATTAAAGACATCACTTGGTCTCCGTAAAGGAACTTGATAAAACTCATTCAGCCTTCTCAGGTCCCTTGCCATGTAGGCGCCTCTTTGGAGCCAGGGCAGGGGGTGAGTTACCTATAGATAATAAATAAGAGTCATTTCTGATACTGTAACATCATTGGATCTGCTATATTGTGAAATTGACACATTTTAGAGTGCATTTCAATTCCGAGATAAATCTGACTTATGCAGCAACTCAGCACCAGGACACGCGTGTAATCACCTTACAACCTTCAAAGGAATCTGTCGCTAGGTTTTTTGCTACACCATCTGAGAGCAGCATAATATAGGGGCAGAGACCCTGATTCTAGTGATGTGTCACTTACTGGTCTCCTAGCTGTCATTTTGAGAATAGCATTATTTTTTCTGCTTCAGGTCTACCAGTTCTCTGAATGCAGACCTCTTTATAACCCTGCCCACACCACTGATTGGCTGCTTTCTATGTACACTGTGCATAGGGAGAAAGCTGCCAATCAGTTGTGTGGCTCATGAATATGAATTTACACCTCAATTTACACCTTTTGGCCTGGGACAGCTCATAGTCTCACGGCTTTCAGTATCACCTCTATGCTGATGACACACAGATCTACCTCTCTGGACCCGATATCTCCTTCCTACTAACCAGAATCCCACAATGTCTGTCGGCTATTTCATCCTTCTTCTCTGCTAGATTTCTAAAACTTAACATGGATAAAACAGAATTCATCATCTTTCCCCCATCTCACTCAACCCCCTCATCTGACCTATCTATCAACGTCAATGGCTGTCCACTCTCCCCAGTCCCACAAGCTCGCAGCCTTTGGGTAACCCTGGACTCTAATCTCTCCTTCAAACCACATATCCCCATGCCCTTTTCACTTCCTGCCGACTCCAACGCAAAAATATCTCCCGGATCCGCACATTCCTCAACCATGAATCTGCAAAAACACTAGTGCACGCCCTCATCATCTCCCGCCCCGACTACTGCAACCTTCTGCTTTGTGGCCTCCTTTCTACAACTCTCGCACCCCTCCAATCCATCCTAAACTGTGCTGGCCGACTAATCCACCTGTCACCCCACTAGTCCCCGGCTTGTCCCCTCTGTCAATCTCTTCACTGGCTCCCCATTGCCCAGAGACTCCAGTTCAAAACCCTAACCATGACATACAAAGCCATCCACAACCTGTCTCCTCCTTACATCTGTGACCTAGTCTCCCGGTACTGGCCTGCATGCTACCTCCGATCCTCACAAGATCTACTTCTCTACTCCCCTCTTATCTCTTCTTCCCACAATCGCATGCACGATTCCTCCCGTGCACCCCCCCTACTCTGGATCTCTATACCCCAACATATCAGACTCTCGCCTACCGCGGAAGCCTTCAAAAGGAGCCTGAAGACCTACCTCTTCTGACAAGCCTACAACCTGCAGTAGCCCTCTCTCCACCATACCGCTGCACGACCAGCTCTACCCTCACCTACTGTATCCCAACCATCCCTTGTAGACTGTGAGCCCTCGCGGGCAGGGTCCTCTCTCCTCCTGTACCAGTCGCCGTCACATTTTGTTCAAGACTATTGTAATTATTTTTGCTATGTATACCCCTTTTTCACATGTAAAGTGCCATGGAATAAATGGTGCTATAATAATAAATAATAATAACACTACACCAAATAGCCCAGTAAGTGACACATTGCTGGAATCAGGGTCTCTGTCTCTACAGTATGTTGCACTCAGATTAAGTAGCAAAAGATCTGGTGACAGATTCCCTTTAATGAGACCACTGAGGTGGTGTAGGGAGACTTATAAACCAGGCAATGCTCCTTGGGAAATAAAATATGCAGAGAGCCTCTTCACAGAGGAAGCACAAATGGTCTCTGACTCTTGTAAGTAGCAATCCCATAAGTCAACATTGACCTTATAAATTGTACAAGCTTTTATAGGGCTGCAACATAATTGAGTAATTATGAACTAATATTTTAATGTTACACAGAGTTCAGGAGATAAGTAAAACGTAACTTGAGTAGTATTTATATCATTTCTTTTGACCACTTTTGCTGAGGCCCTGGGATCCCCTTCATGTGTCTCATGAGAAGTCCTGGTGTGGGGTAACCTGTACGGTAAGTTGTGGTTGCATGCTCTGTACGGTAAATGATGCCATTATTGGGTGCTGCTTCTTAGCCTTATTAGTTAATAATCTGTTTTCAATTATACAATAGCTGTCTACAAATGGAGATTTTTTTCCATTTTGGAGAAGATTTGGATTTGGTTGTATATCCTAAGTAAATTGTTAACTAGTGTTGAGCGAGCATGCTCGACACTGCTCGGTACTCGCCCGAGCATCTCACTACTCGGGATGTTCGGCGAACACCGAGCATTTCCGGGTTACTCGGGCGGGAGCTCGGGTCTCCGCCCTGCACGTTTGGCGCTCTTTACAGAGCCAATGAACATGCAGGGATTGCCAGCCAGTCACTGTAATACCGCAGCCATGTTGTTTGTGGGCATTACAGTGATTGGCTGGCCACACAGCGTCACCTCGAGTATTTAAAACCGGGCGCCGCCATCTTGGACACAGTCGCCCGGGATTAGACAGTGTAGGGAGAGTGCAGCAGAGTTAGGGAGAGATATAAACTGCGAAATAGTTAGTGTAGGGTCTCTAAAGGCTGCCAAATCAAACAAACAGTCCTTCTCAGGACTAATATCCATCCCAGATATCAGGCAGACAGGCAGGCTGTATAGGAGACGCAGTGGTTATACCAGCAAACGCTGCATTACAGTCCTGTGTGCTGCTCCTGCTGGTCAAATTGCTAGACTTATCACCCCAGTCTCAGGGGCCAGGAAAATTATTATTTTTTTTTCATCTAAATCCTGAATTTTTTTTTTTCGGCAGTCAGACTGTCCAAATACACGTCTTATTAACCTTTTGGTATCCCCCCCCCAAAAAAAATAAAAATTTGAGTCTGTCTGCGACTGTTCAGACACCAATATATCTGTTTGAAAGAGTCTGGTGTACGCCACATAACTATAACTGTGGTTTAGCAGTTCCACGGTTCAAATCTCTGTATTGTCCACTTTTGGGCCTTTTTTACATAAAAAAAAACAGTTTGAGTGTGTCGCTGACTGTTCAGCCACAAATATATCTATTTAAAAAAAGTCTGGTATACGCCAGTAAATTAGAACTGTGGTTTTGCAGTTCCACTGTTCAAATTTCTGTATTATCCAGCTTTTGACCTGTTTTACGTAAAAAAAAAAAACAGTAATAGTGTCTCCCTGTCTGTTCAGTCACAAATATATCTGTTTAAAAGATTCTGGTCTAGGCCAGAGAAATAGAACTGTGGTTTTCCTCTTCCACGGTTCTAATCTCCTTTTTATTACCCTTTTTCCATTGATAGTGCGCGTGTAAGCTATTTTACTTCATTTACAATGGGCAAGGGACGTGGAACTGGATGTTCTGGTGATTGTGCGTGTAGAGGACGGGGCCGTGGCCAAGGTGAAAATGTGCCACAACCAACAGCCACATCTTCTCGCTCCCACTTCTTGACCGAATTACTAGGAAAGCACACTACAACACCAGTATTGTGAACTGATTGTAACATACCTGGCGGCGTCCTTGCATGGTGGTCCATCTCCCACTGTGCAAGAGAGCGCACTTGATCTCCTGTCCAGAGTGTCTCTCTGGCTTCCCTCCATGCTGTCTGTTTGTGTCTGTCTCTGCTGCTTAAGGGCGGCGCCCGATCACTTCCTGCCTTTTGTACCTGCTGTGGGTCACACCCCTTGTGCGTCCTCAGCCTATTGCTGTCTGACACTTGGTATATAGCTCAGCAGCTCCCTTCTATCCCTGCCTGAGCATAAGTGTTTCCTTCAGTGTGTGCTTGCACTCTGAAGGTGCCAGGTCCCGTTCTTTGTTTCCTTGTCTGCCTTTCCTGGAGGCTGTATTTCCAGGCCTGTCTGAACTGAGTCCTGTATGTCTTCTGCTTTGCGGTATCAGCTCCCGTGTCTGAACTGAGTCCTGTATGTCTCCTGCTTTGCGGTATCAGCTCCCGTGTCTGAACTGAGTCCTGTATGTCTCCTGCTTTTCGGTATTAGTTCCTGTGATGAACCTGTAGCCGCCATCTTGGTAATGATAAATCATATCCAGGGATGGCCACACTTCAGCAGCCCCCACCCTTGGGACCTTCTGTTAAAACGTCAACTAGATAGTTTCCCCCCATCCAGGCTCCTGTAAGATAAGAAGCCTACTTAACACTTGAATGCTAGGAGCTTCAAAGACTTCGAGAGGAAACACAGCCAGCAGGGGGGGGTGCTTCGTCTATCTGTACCTGACCATTTGTCCCATAGGACTAGTTTCTTTGTCTGTCACAAGCATGGAGGCATAAGATATAGAAACATGAATAGTACACGCATGTTGCGTGGGATGGGCCAATAAAAAAATATCACGGCGTCCCGGAGCCATTGCGCACACAAGCCTCCGCGGTAGACGTTTGTACGTGCTCTGGAAGCCAAGATATAGCGCGGAGCCATTCCTGAGGACCGTATGGTATCATAATTGATATCAAAAGGTCGGTTACGGCGGCCCGAATCCATGGGAACCCCTGGGGGTATCATGAGACCATCCCAGAAGAAGTTATTGGGTTCCATAGAATTTGGGCTTCTGATCGAAGTTAGACCTGAGGGTGGAGACTGAGCCAGCTGACCTCACCAGCAGTGGGCGGGACGGGGCAGGTAAGATAGCAGGACAGACAAGAGACAAGTCAGTCTTGACCCAAGAGTGGTGTGCTGAACATCTGAGCACCAGCTGAGGCCACCAAGGGGAGGAGCAGTTTGACCATGCGGTGGTAGGCCTCAGCCTGTAACAAAGAACCGTGCCTGCGACCGCAGAATCCTCTCCCTGCGTCACAAGAAAATCAAGAAACCGGTAACGGATATGCTGTGGTGATTCTGTGTGTTGTATTCCATTGTTGTATAGTTTAGCCTGACCTTATACCTGTGTATATTTAGTTGTATATCGTGTATCTAGTGTATTATTATAATCAATTACCTCAAGTAATTGTGGGCCTGCCTTTTATTCTGCATAACGAACGCACGTCCGTGTGAGCTCGGCTCAAGCCAAAAACGCTACCCAGGGTTGGTTCCTGACCCGATATAGGCCCATTCACGGACTGGGCGTATATCTAAAATAGGGACTGGTGGCAGCATACCAACTGGGGATTGGGGAAGGCTGGTAGTGACGGTCGGAGGTTCAGATATATATATTCCTGGCGCGGCCAAGGAAGATATATATACCGCCCTCACTACAGAGGGCCCCGATACCCAGTAGGTTACAGGACAGTCTCCCTGGCGACCGCTTATCCTAGGTGCAGTTCCTTGACTGACCTGAGGCTAAGAGGGCGCTAGCGAGTTGTGCTGTGTAGTGACGTTACGGTTTAGTGACGTTGAAGGGATAACACACTACCGTGTTCCCTGCGCTGGTTGCAGCTTCCTGGCACTACTTTCTCTAGGTGCAGTACCTTGACTGACCTGAGAGGTAAGGGGGCGCCAGAGAGCTGCACCCACCGGCCGGCTTTCATCACATTGGTGGCAGAGCGGTGGGATTGCAGAATAATAGTGTTGTGGGACCCTTACTCCCAGGCACTAAAGACTGCCAGTGGTAACTTCCACTGCTGGAGTCTTAAGGTCAGCCCAACGTTAGACGGTCAGGCTAAAAGTATAACAAGGTGTGTGCAAACTCAGGGTTGCAGCGGTGTCGGTTACCAAGATGGCAGACGGCACCAGGAGCAAGACCCTGCAGGAGGCTAATGCTACGGTCCGTGTGGCAGGAGGGGAGGACATTGTTACTCATGGCGAGGAGGAGTCCAGCCCGGGCACCTCAGGGAGCCAGTCCCCAGTATACGGTCCCGCAGTGGGCTGCCCACCACCTACCCAGCCCAGCCTGTCCAGATCACAAGCCCTTTTACAAGCGGCTATGGCAAGTCTCCAGTCTCATGGCGATGCCGTCTACAAAACCCTCCTGGCAGCATCAGAGAAGGCAGCGGAGGAGGAGCGCGAAGCTGCGGAGCGCCGGGAGGCTGCGGAGCGTGAAGCTGCAGAGCGCCGGGAGGCTGCGGAGCGTGCAGAGCGAGCTGCGGAGCGCCAGCACCAACTGGACCTGGCCCAGCGGGGGCTTCCGCTAGAGCAACCAACCCATCAGGAGACCAAGTCGTCCAAAGTCCGAGCTGAGGACTTCCCTCTACTGGAGAAGGATGGGGACCTGGACTCCTTTCTGGTGGCATTTGAACGGACCTGTCTTCAGCACCATCTGGCCCGGGATCAGTGGGCCAGATACCTGACCCCCCGTTTGAGGGGTAAGTCCCTGGATGCCTTGGGGGACTTACCTGCCGGGGAGGTACAGAACTACGACTGCATCAAGCGGGCCCTGATCCGGCAGTACAACCTCACTCCCGAGTCGTACCGCCAGAAGTTCCGGAGCCTGCTGCGTGGCCCCAAGGACACCTGGACCGATCATATGCGGGCGCTGTTGAGAGCCGCAGAGCACTGGACCTCGGGTCTAGCGCTTACTACCCGCCAGGAGGTCCAGGAACTGTTCGTCACGGAGCAGTTCTTGTGGAACTGCCCAGAGGACCTCCGACAGTTCCTCCGTGACCGAAAACCAACAGGGGCTTCTGCTACAGCCGCCCTGGCAGACGAGTATGCCAATAACAGGGCGCCTGAGCTGAAGAAGTCTGCCAGCAGCACCTGGAGAGGGGGTAAGCCCAGTCATGCCCCTGTTTCCCCGGCCCCTAGAACACAAGGGGTGTATCCCCCTGTTGCCCTCTCCAGGCAAGGACCAGACGTAAGACGTTGTCATCTATGCAACAAACCAGGACACTTTAGGGCTGAGTGTCCCCAGCGCCAAAAGACCCCATCCCAGTCCCAGAGAGCGCCCAATGTTTTGTGTGTGGGAGGGGGTGGTGGTAGGTCCCTGGACAACATCCAACCCGTCACCATAGGCCGTTCTGCGGTCATGGGACTGCGGGACACGGGCGCTGAACGAACACTGGTACGGCCTGAGGTGGTGTCCCCCCAGGACTTGGTACCAGGAAAGACTCTTTCCGTCTCCGGGGTTGGAGGCGTGGAGCCGGCACTTCCCGTTGCCATGGTGTATTTGGACTGGGGTGCCGGAAGGGGGATGCGGGAGGTGGGAGTAACGCCAAATATTCCCGCAAATGTTTTATTAGGGACCGACTTGGGGCGTCTAGTATCGCAGTATGTACCCTCTGAACCCCCAAGTTCGGCCCCCCAAGAGTGTATTGATTTGTCTGCTGCTAATGCCAACCATGTTGTATGTAGTGTGTGTCCTGCTGAGGAGGAGGGAGTGAAACCTGAGGGTAACACCTGCACAGACACAACACAAACAGGGTTAGTGAAAGCAGGTGGGGAGTGTGGGGATGCCCGCAGAGGTGCTCAGCCGGCGTGCCGTGACCTCTTGTCCTCCGGTGAGGGAGGGGGCGGGCAGGATTCTGTAGAGGGAAGCTCAGGGATGGAGAGGGGGGCAGCTACCGGCAGTGTAGGGCTCCCAGGGGTATCCAGGCTGCTGAGTATAGGCCCACTGCAGGGGGAGGAACAGGCCATGGGAGGTGGGGGTGTCCCAAGAGAGGAGCCGCCAGGTAAGACCCCAGGGCAGGAGTTCCCCACATCCGAGATGTCCAAAGGCCTAGGAAGCCTGCCTGATCGGGCGGCTTGGTCAGAAACAGAGGGGAAGCAGGCACTACCCACGGTCACAGCGGTCATAGCCGCTGTCACCAGGAGTGGGAGCGCCGGAGCCCAAGGAGCCTTGCAGAGGTCCGACGGCTTCCCCACTTCTGACCAAGTGTCTGCCGGGTCAGACAGCGGCCAGGTGACATGCCCGGAGGGGCTGACAGAGGATGTGGCAGTTTCGTCGATTCTGGCCACATCAAGTCAGGAATTTCAGGCTGCGTTGGAAGCAGACGACAGCCTGAAAGCTCTCAAGGAACAGGCGGCACAGCCTCCCATGGAGTCAGACTGCGAGCGGGTGGTCTGGGACCAGGGACGGCTGTACCGGGTAACGGTCCAGCAGGGTTCACCGGAGGCGTGGCCCAGGGACCGACAGTTAGTGGTACCCTATCCGTTCAGGGCGGAATTGTTGCGGATCGCACACGAGATTCCGATGGCCGGACACCTAGGGATCGCTAAAACCAAGGCCAGGATAGCTCAGCATTTCTACTGGCCTGGGATGGGAGCCGCGGTGGGTGCCTACTGCCGTTCGTGTGACACCTGTCAGAGGGTGGGGAAGGCGGGGCCGCGCCCCAAAGCCCCACTGGTAACTCTGCCAATCATCGAAGAGCCTTTCTCGAGGGTTGCTGTGGATCTTATTGGACCTCTGTCCACTCCCAGCCACTCCGGGAAATGCTTCATACTCACGGTAGTGGACTATGCCACCCGGTACCCGGAAGCGGTAGCTTTGTCGTCCATTCGGGCCGACAAGGTGGCTACCGCCTTACTGGAGATCTTCTCCAGAGTGGGTTTCCCCCAAGAAATGCTCACCGACCGAGGGACCCAGTTCATGTCGCGGCTGATGGAGTCCCTCTGTAAGCAAATGCAGGTGCAACATCTGGTGGCCAGCCCGTATCACCCACAGACTAATGGCCTGTGTGAGCGGTTCAATGGCACCTTAAAGCAGATGCTTAAGATGTTGGTCGACTCCCACGGGAGAGACTGGGAGCGTTACCTCCCACACCTCCTATTTGCTTACCGGGAGGTTCCGCAGGCCTCAACGGGGTTCTCCCCCTTTGAGCTCCTGTACGGGCGACGGGTACGGGGCCCCCTGGCTCTGGTGAAGGAAGAATGGGAAGGGGATTTGGCCACCCCCGAGGTGTCGGTCATCGAGTATGTCGTGCGCCACCGGGACAGGATGATGGCCTTGGCAAAGCTGGTGCAGGACAATATGGCCCAGGCCCAGGCCGACCAGAAGCGGTGGTACGACCAGAATGCTTGTGAGAGGACCTACCAGGTGGGTCAAAAGGTGTGGGTACTGGTCCCCGTACCACAGAACAAGCTTCAGGCAGCCTGGGAAGGTCCCTACTTCGTGCACCAGAAACTCAATGCCGTCACCTATCTGGTCACCCTGGATCACGCCCGTGGAAGGAGGAAGGCCTTCCACGTGAACATGATGAAGGCTCATCATGAGCGGGAAGCGACTGCCCACCCAGTGTGCAACCTTCCCGAGGAAGGAGAGGTAGAAACCCTCCTGGATCTGCTCACCCAAGCCAAGGCGGGTGGGTCCATCGAGGATGTGGGGGTTGGCCACCAGCTCACGGAGGACCAACGGTCCCAGCTGGGGACCACCCTGCACCCCTTCCGGGGGCTGTTCAGCAGCCTGCCCGGAAGGACTGAGATGGCTGTCCACGACGTGGACACTGGCGATCACCCGCCGATCCGGCGTTCAGCATATCGGGTCTCTTTCGAGGTGCAGGGAAACATGCGCCAAGAGATAGACGAGATGCTGAAGCTGGGGGTGATCCAGGCATCCAGCAGCGCGTGGGCCTCGCCTGTAGTCCTCGTACCAAAGAAGGACCGAACTACACGGTTCTGCGTGGACTACCGGGGGCTCAACGCTGTAACGGCCACCGATGCGTTCCCCATACCACGCATCGATGACCTGCTCGATCGGATGGCCGGGGCTAAGTACCTGACCATCATGGATCTGAGCCGGGGGTACTGGCAGATTCCTCTGACCCCCGCGGCAAGGGAACGCTCTGCCTTTATCACCCCTTTTGGACTGTACGAGTCCACAGTGATGCCATTCGGCATGAAGAATGCCCCTGCCACTTTTCAGCGGATGGTCAATACGCTGCTTGAGGGACTTGAAGGGTACGCGGCTGCGTACTTGGACGGTATTGCAGTCTTCAGTCCCACTTGGGAGGATCACCTAGAGCACCTGCGGCAGGTGCTCGGTCGGATCCACCGGGCAGGCTTGACCATCAAGCCGGAAAAGTGCCAGCTGGGCATGAGTGAGGTCCTCTACCTGGGTCACCGGGTAGGCGGGGGGGTTCTGAAGCCAGAACCGGGGAAAGTGGATGCCATCGCATCCTGGCCCACTCCTAGGACCAAAAAGCAGGTGATGTCCTTCTTGGGGACCGCCGGGTACTATAGGAGGTTCGTCCCACACTATAGCACCCTGGCCAAGCCCCTGACGGACCTCACCAAGAAGAAGCTGCCCGTCGCAGTCGACTGGACAGTCGCCTGCGAGACAGCTTTCGGGGCACTCAAGGCCGCCCTAAGTAGCTCCCCTGTACTGCAAGCTGCCGACTTCGACCGGCCGTTTGTGGTACAGACCGACGCCAGTGACTTTGGCCTCGGTGCTGTGCTAAGTCAGGTCAACACGACAGGCCAGGAACATCCTCTCTTGTACCTGAGCAGGAAGCTACTGCCCCGGGAGGTGGCTTACTCCACGGTGGAAAAAGAATGCCTGGCAATTGTATGGGCCCTGCAGCGTCTGCAGCCCTACTTGTACGGGAGCCATTTCACCGTGGAGACGGACCACAACCCCCTCAGCTGGTTACACACGGTCTCTGGGTCGAATGGCAGGTTGCTACGCTGGAGCCTCGCTCTCCAGCAGTACCACTTCTCCATTCGCCACAGAAGAGGCCGTGACCACGGTAACGCTGACAGGTTATCCCGGCAAGGGGAGGGTGCAGAAGGACGCACGGGGGAACACAGGAATGTGCTACCCCCTCGCGCCCTCGTATAGGGGGAGGTGTGATGAACCTGTAGCCGCCATCTTGGTAATGATAAATCATATCCAGGGATGGCCACACTTCAGCAGCCCCCACCCTTGGGACCTTCTGTTAAAACGTCAACTAGATAGTTTCCCCCCATCCAGGCTCCTGTAAGATAAGAAGCCTACTTAACACTTGAATGCTAGGAGCTTCAAAGACTTCGAGAGGAAACACAGCCAGCAGGGGGGGGTGCTTCGTCTATCTGTACCTGACCATTTGTCCCATAGGACTAGTTTCTTTGTCTGTCACAAGCATGGAGGCATAAGATATAGAAACATGAATAGTACACGCATGTTGCGTGGGATGGGCCAATAAAAAAATATCACGGCGTCCCGGAGCCATTGCGCACACAAGCCTCCGCGGTAGACGTTTGTACGTGCTCTGGAAGCCAAGATATAGCGCGGAGCCATTCCTGAGGACCGTATGGTATCATAATTGATATCAAAAGGTCGGTTACGGCGGCCCGAATCCATGGGAACCCCTGGGGGTATCATGAGACCATCCCAGAAGAAGTTATTGGGTTCCATAGAATTTGGGCTTCTGATCGAAGTTAGACCTGAGGGTGGAGACTGAGCCAGCTGACCTCACCAGCAGTGGGCGGGACGGGGCAGGTAAGATAGCAGGACAGACAAGAGACAAGTCAGTCTTGACCCAAGAGTGGTGTGCTGAACATCTGAGCACCAGCTGAGGCCACCAAGGGGAGGAGCAGTTTGACCATGCGGTGGTAGGCCTCAGCCTGTAACAAAGAACCGTGCCTGCGACCGCAGAATCCTCTCCCTGCGTCACAAGAAAATCAAGAAACCGGTAACTGATATGCTGTGGTGATTCTGTGTGTTGTATTCCATTGTTGTATAGTTTAGCCTGACCTTATACCTGTGTATATTTAGTTGTATATCGTGTATCTAGTGTATTATTATAATCAATTACCTCAAGTAATTGTGGGCCTGCCTTTTATTCTGCATAACGAACGCACGTCCGTGTGAGCTCGGCTCAAGCCAAAAACGCTACCCAGGGTTGGTTCCTGACCCGATATAGGCCCATTCACGGACTGGGCGTATATCTAAAATAGGGACTGGTGGCAGCATACCAACTGGGGATTGGGGAAGGCTGGTAGTGACGGTCGGAGGTTCAGATATATATATTCCTGGCGCGGCCAAGGAAGATATATATACCGCCCTCACTACAGAGGGCCCCGATACCCAGTAGGTTACAGGACAGTCTCCCTGGCGACCGCTTATCCTAGGTGCAGTTCCTTGACTGACCTGAGGCTAAGAGGGCGCTAGCGAGTTGTGCTGTGTAGTGACGTTACGGTTTAGTGACGTTGAAGGGATAACACACTACCGTGTTCCCTGCGCTGGTTGCAGCTTCCTGGCACTACTTTCTCTAGGTGCAGTACCTTGACTGACCTGAGAGGTAAGGGGGCGCCAGAGAGCTGCACCCACCGGCCGGCTTTCATCACAGTTCCCGTGTCTGAACTGAGTCCTTTCTGTGTTCTCTTGTCTGTCCTGTCTGAACACGCTCCTAGCCTGTTCCTCCTGCCTTCTAGGGGCCGATTACCTAGACCCGTTCCTGTATCTTGTCTGACCTGTCTGAACACGCTCCTAGCCTGTTCCTCTCGCCTTCTAGTGGCCGATTTCCTAGACCCGCTCCTGTGTCTGGTCTGTCCTGTCTGAACACGCTCCTTGCCTGTTCGCTCCGCCTTCTAGTGGCTGATTTCCTAGACCCGCTCCTGTGTCTGGTCTGTCCTGTCTGAACACGCTCCTTGCCTGTTCGTTCCGCCTCTCTGGGGGCCGTATTCCCAGACCCGCTCCTGTATCCCTCTGCAGTGTCGGTCTCCTCCGTACACTCAGTTCCAGTCTGAACTCTCTCCTGTCCTTTACCTGTTCTGCCTGTATTGTTCCTTAGTCCCGGTGTGTACTGGGTCCTATCCCGCCTGTGTTCCTACCTGCTAGTGCCTCCCTGTCTGCACTCTAGCTGTGCTTGCCTTTACCCCCCTGCCTGCATACCCGCCTGCCTGCATACCAGTCGTGCCTGCCTATACCCACCAGTCTGTGTGCCAGCCTACCAGCCTGTTCCTGTATTCCCCTGTGTGGGTCAACAGCCGTGTCCGGGGTCTGTCCTGGAGTAGCACCTGGTCCCTCTGCTCGGTTCCTCCTTGGTGCACTGGCGTCGTATGCCGTCGTGCGACCCTGGTCGGATCGGGTGAATACCTAGTCACGCCCCTCCAGGCATTCACTCTCCGGCACGGTCCAGTGGAATCACTACCAATCACACGCACACGCCGCTTAGCCCGGGCGTGTGCATAACAGCATGCTCAGGACATGGTTCCCGTTGAGCCCCACGGCCTTCGCTCTTTGAGAAGTTTTTCCAGCGAATACATGCATTAAAATAAAATAAATAAATTTTTTTTTCCCCCTTTAGCTGAGTTCCAGGCGAATTACGCACCCGTCCAGATGGATCTATCAGCCCTCGTTCCTGCGGATCCGCCACGTTACTATGGGGATCCAAGACAGTGTCGTGCATTTGTGGAGCAATGCATGCTACACTTTAAGGCCTACCCTCTCTATTTTCCTTCCGATTGGGCTAAAGTGGCCTTTATGATTGACTACCTAGCGGGTGATGCCTTGAAATGGGTCACCCCCCTATGGGAAGCATGGGATCCTGTCATCCTTGACCTGCAGGCCTTCCTGGTGGCCTTTCGTATGGTCTTTGAGGACCCTAACTCTGAAGCCCCTGCTGAAGCTTCACTTCCCAATATCCCGGAGCAGCCCCGACGGGTAATGTGTGTGGGTAGCGCAATAGTCCTCCAGCCCAATGAGACTACTGCCCACCCAGAATCCTCACAGGGTGACTACGCTTTCCGGAATACTTCTCTCAACCTCAAGAGGCAGTCCAGACGTGCTAGACTTAGAGGCAAGCCGTCACGCCAGGGTCTGTCCTCCCTGAGACCTCCTGACCCCAACCTTGAAGTCCCTACTGAAGCTTCATCTCCCTGTATCCCGGAGAAACCCCAATGGGTAATGTGCGTGGGTAGTGCACCAGTTCTCCTGCCCGAAGAGACTTCTGCCCATCCAGACTCCACACAGGAGAACTTCCTGCACCCGGCATCAGATGCTTCTCTCTCTTTAACCGGTGTGCATGTCCAAGGATGCTCCAAAGCTGTGGTTACCTCTGAGTCTGTGCACCTCTACTACCTGGCGGAGGATCCCCTGTTGCCTCCTGAATCCTCCGGGATACCACTCGATGACAAATGGAGAGAGACTTCTCTACACCCGGTACTCAATACTTTGTCCGCTTCGTCCTGTGAGCCTGACAATGGGTACCCCAAAGTGGTAGTTACCTCCGAGTCTCTACACCCCTCCGACCAGGCGGAGGATCTCCAGTTGTCTCCTGAACCCTTCGGGGTGCTACCTGGTAACGAAAGGACAGAGACTCTCCTATACTCTGTACCTGATACCTCGCTCGCTTCGTCCAGTGAGTCCAACCTAGTGTACTCCGAAGCAGAGGTTACTCCCGAGTCTCTACACCCCTCCGACCAGGCGGAGGACCTCCAGTTGTGTTCAGAACCCTTCGGGGTGCCACCTGGTGGTGAATGGACAGAGACTTTCCTATACTCGGTACCCGATACCTCGCCTGCTTCCTCCAGTGAGTCCGACCTAGTGTACTCTGAAGCAGTTGTTTTCTCTGAGCCTCTGCACTCTTCTGACCCGGCGGAGGACCTCCAGTTGTTTCCTGAATCCTCCGGGGTACCACCAGATAACAAAGAGACAGTGACTTTTCCTCATTATGTACCTGATAACCCGTCTATTTTTTCCTGTGAGCTTGACAAGATGTACCTCGAAGCAGAGATTACCCTCAAGTCTCTGTCCCCCTCCAACCCAGTGAACGTCTGGTCCTCGAATTCCCTGCGGAAGATTCTGGCAGGCCTGAAGAAGAGGGGGCGTAAGGGGGGAGGTACTGTAACATACCTGGCGGCGTCCTTGCATGGTGGTCCATCTCCCACTGTGCAAGAGAGCGCACTTGATCTCCTGTCCAGAGTGTCTCTCTGGCTTCCCTCCATGCTGTCTGTTTGTGTCTGTCTCTGCTGCTTAAGGGCGGCGCCCGATCACTTCCTGCCTTTTGTACCTGCTGTGGGTCACACCCCTTGTGCGTCCTCAGCCTATTGCTGTCTGACACTTGGTATATAGCTCAGCAGCTCCCTTCTATCCCTGCCTGAGCATAAGTGTTTCCTTCAGTGTGTGCTTGCACTCTGAAGGTGCCAGGTCCCGTTCTTTGTTTCCTTGTCTGCCTTTCCTGGAGGCTGTATTTCCAGGCCTGTCTGAACTGAGTCCTGTATGTCTTCTGCTTTGCGGTATCAGCTCCCGTGTCTGAACTGAGTCCTGTATGTCTCCTGCTTTGCGGTATCAGCTCCCGTGTCTGAACTGAGTCCTGTATGTCTCCTGCTTTTCGGTATTAGTTCCCGTGTCTGAACTGAGTCCTTTCTGTGTTCTCTTGTCTGTCCTGTCTGAACACGCTCCTAGCCTGTTCCTCCTGCCTTCTAGGGGCCGATTACCTAGACCCGTTCCTGTATCTTGTCTGACCTGTCTGAACACGCTCCTAGCCTGTTCCTCTCGCCTTCTAGTGGCCGATTTCCTAGACCCGCTCCTGTGTCTGGTCTGTCCTGTCTGAACACGCTCCTTGCCTGTTCGCTCCGCCTTCTAGTGGCTGATTTCCTAGACCCGCTCCTGTGTCTGGTCTGTCCTGTCTGAACACGCTCCTTGCCTGTTCGTTCCGCCTCTCTGGGGGCCGTATTCCCAGACCCGCTCCTGTATCCCTCTGCAGTGTCGGTCTCCTCCGTACACTCAGTTCCAGTCTGAACTCTCTCCTGTCCTTTACCTGTTCTGCCTGTATTGTTCCTTAGTCCCGGTGTGTACTGGGTCCTATCCCGCCTGTGTTCCTACCTGCTAGTGCCTCCCTGTCTGCACTCTAGCTGTGCTTGCCTTTACCCCCCTGCCTGCATACCCGCCTGCCTGCATACCAGTCGTGCCTGCCTATACCCACCAGTCTGTGTGCCAGCCTACCAGCCTGTTCCTGTATTCCCCTGTGTGGGTCAACAGCCGTGTCCGGGGTCTGTCCTGGAGTAGCACCTGGTCCCTCTGCTCGGTTCCTCCTTGGTGCACTGGCGTCGTATGCCGTCGTGCGACCCTGGTCGGATCGGGTGAATACCTAGTCACGCCCCTCCAGGCATTCACTCTCCGGCACGGTCCAGTGGAATCACTACCAATCACACGCACACGCCGCTTAGCCCGGGCGTGTGCATAACACTGATCAGTGTGAACAGGTTATTAATTGGATAGCAGATAATACTTCCAGTTACCTGGGCACCACCACCTCCGGTCTGTCTTCCACACGGTCAAGCTTTAGTAGCCGTGAGTCTCGACCGCATACTCCTCCTCACCCTGATGCTCCTTCCTCCCACCATGCCGAGTGTCGTCAGACAGCAACTGATCCCACACTTGGACACTCTGAAGAGCTGTTCACTGGTCCATTTCCATATTTGTGCCCCTCGCCTGATACGCTTGAAGTGGTGGAAGAGGAGATCCCATGTAGCGATGCCCAAATATTTGAACAGCCACGGCCAGAGGAAGTCGACGCTGGCAATTTGTCACAAGAGGTGGACGATGACGAGACACAATTGCCAGGAAGTGAGGAGGAGGGTCGTGGTGTGCAAGTGGAAGAGGAAGAGGTGGTGGATGATTTAGTAACTGACCCAACATGGCAGGAGGACACGCAGTGCGAGGCCAGCAGCACACAGGGGGAGGGAGGCAGAGTACCCCAACAGGCAGGAAGAAGCAGTGTGGTGGCCGCACACAGAAGGCGGGCAACAGTTCCCCGTAACACCAACACGAGGGACGTTGCCAGTACAAGCGGTAGGTCTTCCAGAGTCTGGAATTTTTTTAAAGACTCTGCTGATAACCCCAAAAAGGCCATTTGTACCACCTGCCATGCCAGCATCAGCAGGGGTGACAAAACTACCAGCCTGACCACCACCAGCATGATCAGGCACATGGCAGCAAAGCACCCGACTTTGTGGGGCGAACCCCAGGGTCCACGACCAGTGTCAGCGGGTGTCACCACTGCTTCTTCCGCTGTTGTGCATGTAATAGAACCCCCTGTTGTGCGTGCAAGGCAATCCCCTGTCCATACTGCATGCAAAGATGCCCCCTCCTCTCAGTCTTCACTTGTTATGGCAGTTTCTCAAGAAACAGCATCAACGTCCACGTCCCACCGCAGCGTTCAATTGTCCATATCCCAGAGCTTTGAACGAAAGCGCAAATTCGCAGCCAATGCCCCACAGGCCACAGTCCTAAATTCGCACATTTCACGACTGCTTGCGTTGGAAATGCTGCCTTTTAGGCTGGTGGAGACGGAATCCTTCCGCAACCTTATGTCAGTGGCCGTCCCTCGGTACTCGGTCCCCAGCTGACACTATTTTGCCTGGTGTGCCATCCCCGCACTACACAAGCACATGTCCCAAAACATCTGCCATGCCCTCAACAACGCATTTACAGGGAGAGTCCACCTGACAACGGACACGTGGACAAGTGCTTGTGGCCAGGGACGGTACAGCTCCCTGACGGCACACTGGGTAAACTTAGTGGAAGCCGGGACCCAGTCGGACCTTGGGACGGAACACATCGTCCCCACACCGAGGATTGCGGGCCCTATGTCAGTCAGAGTTGCCCCCACAGTGTACAGCTCCTGCACATCATCCTCCTCCTCCTCCTCATGTTCAGCCTCCATCTCAGATATCAGCACATCAGTTACAAGCTGGAAGCACTGCAGTACTGCCTCAGCCAAGCGGCAACAGGCTGTGCTGAAACTCATAAGCTTAGGTGACAAACCTCACACTGCTTGTGAGTTGTGGACAGCTGTGAAAGTGCAGGCAGATCTGTGGCTGAGACCGCTGAACCTACATCCAGGCATGGTCGTGTGTGACAATGGCCGCAACCTGGTGGCGGCTCTGAGGCGAGGCGAGATCACACACATACCATGCCTGGCTCATGTGCTTAACCTCGTGGTTCAGCGGTTTCTTAAATCGTACCCAGAGTTCCAGATCTGCTCGTCAAAGTACGCCGCCTGTCAGCTCATTTTCGCAAGTCGGCTACAGCTTCCGCCGCCCTTGCTGTGTTGCAGCAGCGTTTGCAGCTTCCGGCATACCGACTGGTGTGTGATGTCCCCACATGTTGGAACTCTACCCTCCACATGTTGCAAAGGATTTGTGAGCAGAAGAGAGCAGTTGTGGAGTACCAGCTGCAACAAGGCCGTCGATATTCAGGTCAGACTCCACACATAAAACCTCAGGAGTGGACCTGGATGTCTGACATATGTACCATCCTGACAAACTTTGAGGAGTCCACCAAGATGGTGAGTGGCGATGACGACATCATTAGCGTCAGCATCCCACTTACAGTGGTGGGCAAAAGTATTGGCACCACTGCAATTCTGTCAGATAATACTCAGTTTCTTCCTGAAAATGATTGCAATCACAAATTCTTTGGTATTATTATCTTCATTTAATTTGCTTGCAAGGAAAAAACACAAAAGAGAATGAAGCAAAAATCAAATCATTGATCATTTCACACAAAGCTCCAAAAATGGGCCAGACAAAAGTATTGGCACCCTCAGCCTTATACTTGGTTGCACAACCTTTAGCCAAAATAACTGCGAACAACCGCTTCCGGTAACCATCAATAAGTTTCTTACAATGCTCTGCTGGAATTGTAGACCATTCTTCTTTGGCAAACTGCTCCAGGTCCCTGATATTTGAAGGGTGCCTTCTCCAAACTGCCATTTTGAGATCTATCCACAGGTGTTCTATGGGATTCAGGTCTGGACTCGTTGCTGGCCACCTTAGAAGTCTCCAGTGCTTTCTCTCAAACCATTTTATAGTGCTTTTGGAAGTGTGTTTTGGGTCATTGTCCTGCTGGAAGACCCATGACCTCTGAGGGATACCCATTTTTTTTCACACTGGGCCCTACATTATGCTGCAAAATTTGTTGGTAGTCTTCAGACTTCATAATGCCATGCACACGGTCAAGCAGTCCAGTGCCAGAGGCAGCAAAGCAACCCCAAAACATCAGGGAACCTCCGCCATGTTTGACTGTAGGGACCGTGTTCTTTTCTTTGAATGCCTCTTTTTTTTTCCTGTACACTCTATGTTGATGCTTTTTCCCAAAAAGCTCTACTTTTGTCTCATCTGACCAGAGAACATTCTTCCAAAACGTTTTAGGCTTTCTCAGGTAAGTTTTGGCAAACTCCAGCCTGGCTTTTTTATGTCTCGGGGTAAGAAGTGGGGTCTTCCTGGGTATCCTACTATACAATCCCTTTTCATTCAGATGCCGACGGATAGTACGGGTTGACACTGTTGTACCCTCGAACTGCAGGGCAGCTTGAACTTGTTTGGATGTTAGTCGAGGTTCTTTATCCACCATCCGCAGAATCTTGCGTTGAAATCTCTCGTCAATTTTTCTTTTCCGTCCACATCTAGAGAGGTTAGCCACAGTGCCATGGGCTTTAAACTTCTTGATGACACTGCGCACGGAAGACACAGGAACATTCAGGTCTTTGGAGATGGACTTGTAGCCTTGAGATTGCTCATGCTTCCTCACAATTTGGTTTCTCAAGTCCTCAGACAGTTCTTTGGTCTTCTTTCTTTTCTCCATGCTCAATTTGGTACACACAAGGACACAGGACAGAGGTTGAGTCAACTTTAATCCATGTTAACTGGCTGCAAGTGTGATTTAGTTATTGCCAACACCTGTTAGGTGCCACAGGTAAGTTACAGGTGCTGTTAGTTACATGAATTAGGGAAGCATCACATGATTTTTCAAACAGTGCCAATACTTTTGGCCACCCCCTTTTTTAGGTTTGGTGTGGAATGATATCCAATTTGGCTTTAGGACAATTCTTTTTGTGTTTTTTCATTGAAGACAAATTAAATGAAGATAATAGTACCAAAGAATTTGTGATTGCAATCATTTCAGGAAGAAACTGAGTATTATCTGACAGAATTGCAGGGGTGCCAATACTTTTGGCCACCACTGTATCAGTCTTTTGCAACGCTCTCTGCAGATAATTAAAGAGGAGGCATTGCAGCCAGAGTATGATGAGATGGATCAAGAAGCCGTAGCAGGTGATTACACACAGCCCAGCCTCATCTCATTCCAACGTCATTGGGGGACAATGAGGGAGAGGAGGAGGAGGAAGTACAGGAGCTGGTATCATGCGCTGTAGACGGTAGTACCTGTACAACTGTCATACCGTCAGTTCAGCGTGGGTGGCCTGAGGACAGGGGGGAGGAGGAGAGCATGGTCAGTCGTCATCTTGGTGAGGACACTGAAGTCTTGCCCATTACCAGTCTGGCACGCATGGCTGACTTTATGTTACTCTGCCTTAACAGTGACCCTCGCGTTGTCAAAATGTTGGGTGATAGTCATTACTGGTTGGTGACACTTTTAGACCCCCGCTACAAGGAGAACTTTCACTCTCTTATTCCTGAGGTGGAGAGGTCTACAAAAATGGGGCAGTACCAGAAGGCCCTTGCTGCAGAACTGTTAAAAAAATTCCCATCTGAACACGCTAGTGGCAGAGGTCACAGTTCGTTGCCCAATCAAGGCGTACAGGCGAGAGAGACGCAACTCCAATCCAGCAGAAGCAGGGGAACACTGTCAACGTTCTGAGACAGTTTACTGAGACCCGCCCAGCTTACAGGCCCTGAGGTGCGGGGTACTCTCACAAGGAGTGGAAAGTTTCAAAAGATGGTGAGGGAGTACCTCGCCGACCATACCAGCATCCTCCGTGATTCCTCTGTGCCTTTTAATTTTTGGGTATCCAAGCTGGACACTTGGAATGAACTCGCTCTGTATGCCTTGGAGGTCCTGGCCTGCCCTGCCACTGGCGTGTTATCGGAGCGTGTTTTTAGTGCCGCTGGGGGAATTATAACAGATAAGCGCACTCGCCTGTCAACTGACAATGCTGACAAGCTGACCCTTATCAAAATGAACAAGGGCTGGATTGGGCCAGACTTCTCATCACCACCAAATGACAGCAGAGTAACATAAAGAAAAATCCACTGTGTTATTTCGGGAGGTGTATTCCCATGCACTGCTTCACACCCACACATGGGTATACGCTTCCTCATTCCGGCTGTATTTTGCTCTTCTCCTTATCCTCAGCCTCCACCACCACTATACCACCAGGGTGACCGTGGTCCGTGTTGCCAGCATTGCAAGTTCCTCCGTCCTAATTTTTGGCAGCGTTTGCTTGGAAGGCATAGGCAAAGACTATGGGAGACCCACTCCCCCAATAATGGGAATAATGTTTTTAAGATGCAGTACTGCATGGCTCTTGTTTGCCAGCACTGCAAGTTCCTCCGTCCTAATTTTTGGCAGCTTTTGCTTGGAAGGCATAGGCAAAGACTATGGGAGACCCACTCCCCAATAATGGGAATAATGTTTTTAAGGTGCAGTACTGCATGGCTCTTGTTTGCCAGCATTGCAAGTTCCTCCAACCTAATTTTTGGCAGCTTTTGCTTGGAAGGCATAGGCAAAGACTATGCGAGACCCACTCCCCAATAATGGGAATAATGTTTTTAAGATGCAGTACTGCATGGCTCTTGTTTGCCAGCATTGCAAGTTCCTCCGTCCTAATTTTTGGCAGCTTTAGCTTGGAAGGCATAGGCAAAGACTATGGGAGACCCACTCCCCAATAATGGGAATAATGTTTTTAAGATGCTGTACTGCATGGCTCTTGTAAGGGGCATTAAAATAGTCTTGTTAAGCTACTGTAACCTCCACCGCTCTTCCAAGGGGCATTTAAACCGTCTTGTTAAGCTACTGCGACCTGCACGTCTCTTCCAAGGGGCATTTAAACCATCTGGTTAAGCTACTGCGACCTCCACCGCTCTTCCAAGGGGCATTTAAACCGTCTTGTTAAGCTACTGCGACCTGCATGTCTCTTCCAAGGGGCATTTAAACCGTCTTGTTAAGCTACTGAGACCTGCACGTCTCTTCCAAGGGGCTTTTAAACAGTCTTGTTAACCTACTGCGACCCCCACCGCTCTTCCAAGGGGCATTTAAACCGTCTTGTTAAGCTACTGTGACCTCCACCACTCTACCAAGGGGCATTTAAACCATCTTGTTAAGCTACTGCGACCTCCATCGCTCTTCCAAGGGGCATTTAAACTGTCTTGTTAAGCTACTGTGACCTCCACCACTTTTTCAAGGGGCATTGATATTGTCTTTTTATTCCACTGCGAACTCCACCATTCTTCCAACGGGCATTGCATTTCCTCCTAATTTTAGTCAGCTTTTGCTTTTCAATGCATAGGCGAACACTAAAGGAGACCCACTCCCCAATAATGGGTAGAAGGTTTTTAGTATGCTGTAATCCACATCTGTTTCAAGGGGCATTGCAGTTCCTCATAATTTTTGGAAAGCCTTCCATCCACTGCTTAGGCCAACAGTGCACAGGAGACCCAGTTGCTATAAATGGAAAAAATGGTTTACTTAAGGCCCTCTGACCTCCATGTCACTTCCAAGGGGCATTGGAGTGCTTCAAAATTTTTGGTAGGAATTGCACTCACTGCATGCCCTATAACTGTGTAGCTGAACCTCTCCTTTTGGTACAGAAACATATCCTACTAGACATGTGTGGTTGACTGGCCTGATATTGATGTGAATGGTCCCTGTTCCTCCTGCCCTTTCTCCTTTGCCACCACCTCATCCATCATTCATCACCTGAAGCTTTGTTTTAACGGGAGTCATAGAACTGGGATAGTAGCAGGAAAACATCCAGCAATACTCGGAGGAGGTAGGATATGCGCCAAAATGCTGACCACCTCAGGCCTAGCCGCTACTACATACATGCGCTTGCATTCCAAGAAAACAAAGCAGATGCTAACTTCTATCATCATCATCATGCTCCTCACCTTGACACTCTCAACTCCCCTGATGGAAAAGCCATTGCCCACCGGAGGAGTCTGGTTCTCTGGTGGGCTCATCCAATGCTGCCCTAAAGCAGGCCGGGCTAAGAAAAGTGTGTGGGGGAAGTTCAGCGGAGAAATAGGGGCGGCTGGGGACCGTGTGTGGACACCCGGCCGCGGGGCGGCTGGGGACCGAGTATGGCTACCCGGCCGCCCCCTGGCAGCTGGGGACCGAGCGTGTACACCCGGCCGCCGGGCGGCTGGGGACTGAGTATGGATACCTCGCTGCCAAAGCAGCCATGAGGTAGTGGCCCGCTTCGGCCTCCTCCAAACTAAAGGCCCCATTTCAAGTGCAAGCTAGCAGTATGGTATTGCAGCCTGGGGGTGGGTGGGTAGTAGGCTGCATACTTGCACTTGCATTGCAAGGAATGGGGGAGGTACAATTGAACACTGCCCTGGGACAAGGGCTTGCACGGGGATAGTTGCAAGTCTACATCTTCTGATGCGGAAAGGATCACTTCTGATGGGCACACTTTTAGGCAGTGACCTGGGTGTCATAGATGCTTCCAGGGGTCTTTCCCATGCTGTTCCCATGTTTTTTCAGCACTGTTTGCATGTGTCACACAGCACATGGCCAGATAGGGTTGTAAAATGTTAAAATGACATTTCCCAGTGAATGCATTTGTCACGGTTGAAAGCAATACAAAAGTACAAAAACGCATAAAAAATGCTACTTGTGAACATAGCCCAAGGTGTGGAGGAGTATTTTAGTTTTTGGTTATTTATTTTACCTTATACACAAGTCTTTAACCTGGAAAGGATGTTCCTTAACATATTTCACAGGAAAGCACTTTCAGTTTCGTTTTTGAATGTTATCTTGTGAGCCCTTAAAAGTGGCTTAATATCTCTGACCACGTTGTTGACAGCAGTGACCTAGGGGTCAGAAATGCTTCCTGGGGCGATCCCCATGCTGTCCCCATCTCATTTGAGCACTGTCACTATCATTTTGGGCACTTTTTAGGCTTTCTACAGACTGCTGGGGGTGCCGCCGCAAAAATGCTCGGGTCTCCCATAGACTAACATTGGGCTCGTTGCTCGGGTCGAGCACCCAAGTATCACGGTGAACTCGGCCCGAGCTTCGAGCACCCGAGCATTTTAGTGCTCGCTCAACACTATTGTTAAGGCAATTTCAAGGGTCGATATTGACTTTTAGGTTTGTGACCTCCAATGGGAGACACTACAGACCCTGTTCTCTTCCGCTATATTTGCACAAGACTATTAAGAGACACCTGTAACATAATTCAACCATTTGCTCCGTTCCAGCTTGTATTCGCAGGACCCTAGTCCAGAGGATATGTGAGTGGTCTGTAGCCACCGGATGGGAGCCGAGCGACTCAGCACCTAACTGTTAATCTCCAGTGACTCCTCAGATTTGTAGGCACCGTGAAACATAATCGTTACATTGGGACACGCATGACATCTACTAATTGGGGCAGCATGGTGGCTCAGTGGTTAGCACTACAGCCTTGAAGCCCTGGAGTCCTGGGCTCAAATCCCATCAAGGACATCATCTGCAAGGAGTTTGTATTTTCTCCCAGTGTTTGCATGGGATTCCTCCCACACTCCAAAGACATACTGATAGGGAATCTAGATTGTGAGCTCCAATGGGGACAGCGATGGTGAGGTCTATAAAGCGCTGCAGAATATAATATCGCTATATAAGCAATGCATAATAACAACTTATCAGAAGAGACGCCGCATATTCCAGCAGGTGAGAGGCGGCTCTCAGGGCTCCAGTTCGGCAGTCACAGATTACTGATGAGGCCGCTGGACCAAGATCCTGCAAATTGATTTTCTGATCTTTAAAAAACATGTCTGTCATTGTTGTACTATGTCTGCTAATCATGAAAAAAAATGTGCTGAACACTGCTAGATAACTAAGTAGTAGTGTTAGGAATACCCCTTTAATTCTGATTGGTGACTCAGAAAACATTTTTTCCCCCATTATAAAGGAGTGGATATTCTAGACTGGTAATGCGCATGCACTAAGTGCATGGGCTGGAAAACCTTTACCCCTGGGGGTATACATATATATCAAAGAATGTTAGAGGTAGGCCTCTCAAAGTTTCTTAATGCGTACATCAAAGACGTGTAGTGAAGGTAGCATGATACCCTTGTTGATATTGTGGTGGAGAAGGAGGAGGACAACATAAAAAAGACTAAATCCTGAAGCGTATACCTATGTTTGGGTGGGAATGGGTGCATGGGAATAAACCACAAAAAAAAACCAAACACTGGATTTGAGATTGTTCCGCTGCTATCATCCCGTGGTGTTGAGAAGTCTGAGCCAATCCAGCCCTTGTTCATTTATATAAGAGTCAGCCTGTCAGCATTTTCAGTTGACAGGCGGATGCGCCAATCAGTTAAAATACCCCCAGTGGCACTAAAAACCCGCTCTGACAAAATTCTAGCGGCAAGGCAGGCCAAATCAAAGTTTGAAGTGTTTGGATCACAGAGAAGAACATTTGTGAGACTTAGAACAACTGAAAAGATGCTGGAAGAGTGCCTAACGCCATCTGTCAAGCATGGTGGAGGTAATGTGATGGTCTGGGGTTGCTTTGGTGCTGGTAAAGTGGGAGATTTGTACAAGGTAAATGGGATTTTGAATAAGGAAGGCTATCACTCCATTTTGCAATGCCATGCCATACCCTGTGGACAGCGCTTGATTGGAGCCAATTTCATCCTACAACCGGACAATGACCCAAAGCACACCTCACCTCCAAATTATGCATGAACTATTTAGGGAAGAAGCAGGCAGCTGGTATTCTATCTGTAATGGAGTGGCCAGCGCAGTCACCAGATCTCAACCCCATTGAGCTGTTGTGGGAGCAGCTTGACCGTATGGTGCGCAAAAAGTGCCCATCAAGCCAATCCAACTTGTGAGAGGGGCTTCAGGAAGCATGGGGTGAAATTTCTCAAGATTACGTCTGCAAATTAACAGCTAGAATGCCAAAGGTCTGCAATGCTGGAATTGCTGCAAAGGAGCATTCTGTGACGAAAGCAAAGTTTGAAGGAGAAAATTATTCTTTCAAATAAAAATCATTATTTCTAACCTTGTCAATGTCTGGACTATATTTTCTAATCATTTTGCAACTCATTTGATAAATATAAGTAAGAGTTTTCATGGAAAACACAAAATTGTCTGGGTGACCCCAAACTTTTGAACGGTAGTGTATATCTATATATATGTGTGTGTGTGTGAAATACCAAGCACTTTCCACCTATTGTGCCCCCCCATTTCCGTGTAGAATGTAAGCTTGCGAGCAGGGACCTCTCTCCTGATGTAATTGTTTAAACTGTCTCACCTTGTATTGAATTTATAATCTGTACATGTCCCCGCTTAATTGTAAAGTGCTGCGGAATATGTAGGCGCTATATAAATAAAAATTATTATTATTATATGTATATATATAATCAACACTAACAAAAAGTCAGGGTGCCAGGCTTCCCAGGTAAAGATAAAGCCTTAAATAGAACAAGAAAAATGGCGGTAGCACACCAGATGAAAAAGTGAAAAAAGTGCTATTTATTAGCCCTTAATGGCGACGTTTCGGTTCTAAGTGAGAACCTTTCTCAAGCAGTACAGAAGGGCATGTGCATACCTTATAAAGAACGTCAATTACAGAAAGGGTTTAACAATAATTACACAAGAAAGAGCCTATCCCATCATATATAGTAAGATATATATATACAGTGAATGACAATTTAGAATGATGACATTGGAATAAAGTGCATTATGGTGACTATAATAATAATAATAATAATTTTTATTTATATAGCGCCAACATATTCCGCAGAACTTTACAATTAAGCGGGGACATGTACAGATTATAAATTCAATACAAGGTGAGACAGTTCAAACAATTACATCAGGAGTGAGGTCCCAGCTCGTAAGCTTACAGTCTACAAGGAAATGGGGGGGCACAATAGGTGGGAAGTGCTTATTATTTCAGGTCTAGCAATTATAATAAATAGGGATTTTCATATAAAGCTGTATGATCCGGTCATCAGCCTGTATGTTCAAGTGCAATACTCAATTACCGAGTGCAGTTATCGTGTGCATGGAGGGTGTACAATAGAAAAACAATGTAAATAATACATGGAAAGGATTACATATTAATTAAGAAACAGCAGTATATGACTAATCATGTCATGACTCACCCCATTGTATTTTGAAAACAGTAGTATTTTAATACTACTAAAAATATTGTTAAAATAATTTGCAAATGACTGGAAAAAAAGCAGCAAAACCTCGTAACTTATACAAAGAAGAAATTTAGTGGAGTAAACTTTTGCAATGTTGATGAAAACACAACAGAGATATAAAATATAGATTATAGAATCAGAATATGTAGCCAGAAATAATCAAAAGCACCAGCACACAAATACCTAGAGAATAAGCATATATAACACTTGTGATACTAAGCCCCATAATGGCCAGAAGAGGGCAGTATACAGTGAGGCTAAAGCACAATGATGTGAGATAAGCAGAAGGCAGCAGCTTACAGTGAGCTTCATAGACTACAGCTCCGTACAGGATCTCCCATGATGGTGAATTCCTTACAGGCAGAGCGGTACAGTGTTCTGGCAGAGCGCACTGCCAGCATCTATAAACAGAGATTATTCACATCATCAGCAGTGTACCAGAGCTCAGAACCAGCACAACTCAACTGAACAGCACATGGCCTTAGGACAATTTGCAGATTGCTCATTTACCTGCTGTATAAAACATTAGGAGCAGGAGACATAGGCCCGGGTCACACTAGAGAATCGCATCCGATGTAATATGCTAATGACACTCTCAAACTCTGCTGCGAGCGTGAGCCGAGTATCAGTCCTTATGCTCTTGCATGAGAGAATCGCAGCACAAGTACGGAGGAGATGGAGAAAGTAATTTCTCCATCTACTTCATTGCTGGCATCCACAGTAACTGGACTGCACTCAGATGACATCCGAGTGCAGTCCAAAGTTTCATACGCACCCATAGACTTGTATGGGTAACTGCAAACCAATTCTCGGATGCACTCGCAGCATGCTGTGGTTGTTCTCTCATACTGAATCAGCATGAGAAGAGAATCGCAGATGTGAGCTGCCCCATAGAATAACAGTGTGTTATCACATAGCACTCGGCCATGTTATATGCTCGTGTGACCCCGGCCTTAGGCTGTGTGCACACATTAAGCATTTACAGCAGAAATTTCTGCACCATTTCTGCCTCTCTTGGCAGTAAAGAAGCTGCTGATAAAAAGCAAGATTTGGTGTGTTTTTGCTACTCTTTTCTACCTGTTTTTGCTGCAGATTACATGTGTCATTTGTGAACAGTACATGTACAATAAAGTTATTTTTATTCACCAAAAACGCATCAAAAATAAATGCAACAAACACGCAGGGTTGTGTTTTTTACAGTGTTTTTGCACTTTCTCTTTGCTTTCTATGGTGAAAAAACACTGGAAGAAGTGACATGCTGCAGATTTCAAAACAGCAGCAGTTTTCCAATTCAGTCAGGAAAAAAAACAAGTGTGTGCATGAGAGTTCTGAAATCTCATAGCTTTTGCTGGTACTGTAAAAAGCAGCTTTCAGCATCTTACCAGAAGATTACCGTATTTTTTGGATTATAAGACGCAATCTCTCCCCAAAATTTGCGAGGAAATTGGGGGTGTATCTTATAATCCGAATGTAGCTTACCAGGGGGGCGGCTGCGGTAGAGTGGGGTTGAGATCTCGCCTTCCGAGATCTCAACTGCCACCTCTGGCAGCCATTTTCCCGGAGTCCACTGCAGGGAAGTCAATGGGAAGTGCGAGGACTCTGCTTATCGCCGACATTTTCAAAATCCCAGGGCCCACTGCAGTCTCACACTGCCTCCTCCCAGCCCAGGGCCTGCAGCATTGCCCCACTCCTGCCGCCACCACCAGCTTCCTGCAGCAGCGACCCTGCCCCCTGTGACCCCGCTCCACCGCAGCCGCCATCCCACGGTAAGCTACTGTTAAATCGGACTAAAAGACAAACCACCATTTTATAAAAAAAATTTCCTATTTTCGGCCCCAAAATTTGGGATGCGTCTTATAGACCACAAAATACGGTAACCTTTTCCACTGAATATAGTTGAGATTACAAACAAGTCATTAACATCACTAAATAGAATTTATTTATTTAAATGGAGATTGGCAAGATCGGAAAAAGGGATCATTAGGGCCAGAATTAAGGTGATCAGGGCCATATCAGCTTTTGTGGTGCGGAATGGGGGAATTTGTGTTAGACATCATGAGTTGGAATCTGGTGAGGGGAATTTCTGGTTGAATGATGGCGGCACTTGAATGCAGTCGGGATAGATTTATGGGCGCTCGCAGTTCAGTGAGGGATAGGGCGAGCTTTGGTCTTGTTGGGTGGCTCACGGGCCTGAGGTTTCAGCACCATTCATTGTGGTGGGGTCCTTAGAGTTGGTTATACAATTCGTGGTGGGAGAATGATATGGATGGTTCCCTTCAAAATCAAATTGAATAGGGGTTGACTGGCACTTGGTTTGGGCTTTGGATGGGGTTTGACCCTGGGAGCTTGTGGTGTGGTTAATCTACCACGTACGGTGGTAGTGTGGTGCCATCCAGCTGGGGTGTTATAGCTGAGGGTAAAATGGTCAGGGGAGAATTAAGTAATATGGTGCCAGATCTGGTAGTTCCAAGAACCCCTCCCTTCACGGCAGGGCCGGCGTCAGCACCCGGCGCACCTGGGCAAGTGGCGGGGCCCTGAGCAGACGGGGGAGGCCCACTTACCGTCAGGCACCCCGCTGCGCTATGGGACCCGTGACGTGAGCGGAGGAGAGCGGTGTCAGCGCCCACTTTCCCCCCGCTTGTTCAGGGCCCTGGCAGCCAGAGAAACAATACTTACCTCTCCCTGTGCCTAAACAGCAGCTCCGGTGTCTTCCGCGCCTGCTGCACTGTGACGTCTCAGGTCAGAGGGCGTGGTGACGTCTTTACACCGCACTCGCTCCTGAGCCATCACAGCGCAGAGCGGGAAGACGCCAGCGACGCTGGAGTCCAGAGCAGCGGCAGCAGATGAGGAGGAGTGAGGTGAGTATTTGATTTTTTTTCTTTTTAATGTATGGAGGCATGGGGCATTATATGGTGGGGGTGTGTGTGTGTGACATCCTGCATGGGGCATTATAAGGAAGGGCGGGGGTGTGTGTGACATCCTGCATGGGGCATTAAAAGGGGGGGGAGTGACATCCTGCATGGGGCATTAAAAGGGGGGGGAGTGACATCCTGCATGAGGCATTATAAGGGGGAGTGACATCCTGCATGGGGCATTAAAAGGGGGGTGACATCCTGCATGGTGCATTATATGGGGAGTGACATCCTGCATGGGGCATTATAAGGGGGGGGTGACATCCTGCATGGGGCATTAAAAGGGGGGTGACATCCTGCATGGGGCATTAAAAGGGGGGTGACATCCTGCATGGGGCATTATAAGGAGGGGTGACATCCTGCATGGGGCATTACAAGGGAGGGGGGGTGTGACATCCTGCATGGGGCATTATAAGGGAGGGTGACAACGCATGGGGCATTATAAGGGGGTGACATTATGCAAGGGGCATTATAAGGTAGGGTGACATCCTGCATGGGGCATTATATGGGGGGGGACAGCCTGCATGGGGTATTATAAGGGGGGAACAGCCAGCGTGGGGCATTATGTGGGGGAAACAGCCTACATGGAGCATTATATGGGGGCCAGTATCCTGTATGGAGCATTATATGGGGGCCAGTATCCTGTATGGAGCGTTATATGGGGACCAGTATCCTGTATGGAGCATTTTATGGGGGCCTGTATCCTGTATGGAGCGTTATATGGGGGCCAGTATTCTGTATGGAACGATCCGCCGGTTTCTGAGCTTTTGTAGAATTTACAATAGATATCGCTCATGTAATGTAAGAAGTGAAATCTTCGGCATTGTACTATATACAGTGCCTACAAGTAGTATTCAACCCCCTGCAGATTTAGCTGGTTGACACATGCGGAATTAACTTGGCATTGTGACATTTGTACTGTAGATCAGCCTGGAAGTGGGAAATGCACTGCAGCAATTTTTTTTTTTTTTTTTTTTTAAAAAACGTTAAAAGTTAATTCAGAGTGTCATTTATTATTCAACCCCTCAAACCACAAGAATTCTGTTTGGTCCCCCAAAAGTATTAAGAAGTAGTTCAGGCACCAAGAATAATGAGCTTCACATGTGTGGATTAAAGATCTCTTTTGCCAGCCTTTTCTGACTATTTAAGACCCTCCCCAAACTTGTGAACAGCACTCAGACAGGGTCAACATGGGAAAGACAAAGGAGCATTCCAAGGCCATCAGAGACAAGCTCGTGGAGGGTCACGAGGCTGGCAAGGGGTAAAAAACCCTTTCCAAGGAGTTGGGCCTACCTGTCTCCACTGTTGGGGCATCATCCGTAAGTGGAAGGCTTATGGAACTACTGTTAGCCTTCCACGGCCAGGACAGCCTTTGAAAGTGTCCTCCCGGGCCGAGGCCAGGCTTGTCCGAAGAGTCAAGGCTAACCCAAGGACAACAAGGAAGGAGCTCCGGGAAGATCTCATGGCAGTGGGGACATTGGTTTCAGTCAATACCATAAGTAACGTACTCCACCGCAATGGTCTCCGTTCTAGACGAGCCCGTAAGGTACCTTTACTTTCAAAGCGTCATGTCAAGGCTCGTCTACAGTTTGCTCATGATCACTTGGAGGACTCTGAGACAGACTGGTTCAAGGTTCTATGGTCTGATGAGACCAAGATCGAGATCTTTGGTGCCAACCACACACGTGACGTTTGGAGACTGGATGGCACTGCATACGACCCCAAAAATACCATCCCTACAGTCAAGCATGGTGGTGGCAGCATCATGCTGTGGGGCTGTTTCTCTGCCAAGGGGCCTGGCCATCTGGTCCGCATCCATGGGAAGATGGATAGCACGGCCTACCTGGAGATTTTGGCCAAGAACCTCCGCTCCTCCATCGAGGATCTTAAGATGGGTCGTAATTTCATCTTCCAACAAGACAACGACCCAAAGCACACAGCCAAGAAAACCAAGGCCTGGTTCAAGAGGGAAAAAGTCAAGGTGTTGGAGTGGCGTAGTCAGTCTCCTGACCTTAACCCAATTGAAAACTTGTGGAAGGAGCTCAAGAATAAAGTCCACATGAGACACCCAAAGAACCTAGATAACTTGGAGAAGATCTGCATGGAGGAGTGGGCCAAGATAACTCCACAGACCTGTGCCGGCCTGATCAGGTCTTATAAAAGACGATTATTAGCTGTAATTGCAAACAAGGGTTATTCCACAAAATATTAAACATAGGGGTTGTATAATAATTGACCCACACTTTTATGTTTAAAATTTAATAAAATTCAACTGAGCAACATAACTTTTTGGTTTGTAAGATTTATGCTTCTGTTCTTAAAACCTACTCTCGTTTGCAGTTTGAAGGCTCTAACTTATTTGCATCTTATCAAACCAGCTAAATCTGCAGGGGGTTGAATACTACTTGTAGGCACTGTACATATTTCTCTGCAGTATCTGTGCATCATGAATCGTGGTATGTGTTAAAGAGGCCCACTGAGACTCTTTCGCCCAGGGCCCACAAAAACCTGGAGCCGGCCCTGCTTCACGGTATTATTATTTAATATTGGTTATTTGTTGTGTATTTGTTAACGGCCTCTGTGGCCAATTTATCCCAACAAAAGAAAAGGGTTTTGGGTATTGGCATTAGGATTCATAAGTATAATAATAATATATAATATAATTCATAAGTATAATGGGACTGAGTATGTCATGTGTTCAATACTTTTCCCTGTGTTATTTCTCATTATTACACATAATTTATGGACATCTTTGGTTGGATTTCTTTGCCTGTATGGACTGGATGGATTGTTATCGACATCTGGTGGGAATTTCATGTCAATAGCACCTTTAGAAATATATTTACTTAGAAAATTGGTGACATGTTCAGTACTTATTTCACCCGCTGTATATCCTGGTTTATGATGTGTCAGGGAAATATTGAGAAATATTGAATATATTCTCTTTCTTCCCCTGAAGCCCCCTCACCCCTCCTTCATCCCCCATTTGTCACAGGAGAGCTGACAGTCCAGCATCTGTGTCTCTGCAAATTATCACCTACAGTAGAAGTGACTTGTAAAGCTACAACCTAATTAACATGCGAGGGTCTTTCTCCCTGGCAGATGCAGGGGGTGATTAGACGCAGGCTTGCAATAATTTACGTGTAACTGTTGAAGCTTGCTTCCCGAGCTTCAAAAGGAAGTCTATAGTCACGCCGGCACCGATACGGAATATGGAATATTGTAAGTTCTATAATTCCGATAATAATGGGACCTATATTTTTAGTGGCAGGGGCAGCCAAGGAGCGATATGCATATTTTCTCATTGCTGTAAGCCAAACCAGGGAGCTGTGGCGCAAAAGTAGCAAAATAGCAAACTGCAACTATATCATGTGTGGTCTCTAAATGAAGGTAAAATCATAATAGAAAATATGGTACCACTATTGGGCTTCTGGGATCAACCAGCGACAAGTTATCCCAAAAACCCGATTTTTAATACAAACATGAAGGGTGGAGCCCCTGCATCTGTGATGTCGGCACAAGGGGGTGTGGACAGGTCTCTCTTAAGCATAAAATAGTTTGCTGAGGTTGGAGCAGTATTCATTGCGAGGGAGGTATAGCTACTGTAAGCAACGGGTCACGTTCGATAACATTCAAATCAAATCTGGGAGCCCCTCCTCCACCTATGCTGATTCGTCCCTGCGAACTGTATAGAGTAAGTCTTCTTTAATCCTTATTATTTTGTGTAACTGCTTATGTATTGTATGCCTCCTTTGTAAAATCTTGTTTTTTTTTTCTTAAACACTGCCTCCCTTTTTGGATTAAATATAAAATGTAATAGTTCTGTTTCTTTTGTCCTGTAATCATTCCCTCCCCCGAAGCCATATATGCTACCAGAACGTAGGCATCCGCCCAGGCCTGTATTATATTTCAAATCTGGATGGTGGTGGCAGTGAATAATAATAATTGGGCTATTCTGAAGCTAACAGTGACCGTACGGAGGGCGTAAACACACATTCCATGCGTTGGAATCCAGAGGTGTGACGCCAGACGCTCACTGGTCGCTTGCCGATACCTAAGAAGTAAGTAGTCTGGATCGTGTGCTCGTGATTCCGGACGAAATCCGTGACTTAGTGACGGCACAGTGAGATATTGCGTGATCTCCCCGGTGTCGTCACTGTGGAATCCCTGACATGAGGGATTCCCATGTAAAAATGTCACCCTTGAAACAAAATAAAAAGATTTACCAGATCCTCTCAGATTGATTCCCTACCTACATTCTAGCTAACAATGCAGTTAGTCTGGAGATAGTAGTACGACACATGCCTTTTGCCACACAATAACAAAATTAATGGGACCAACCAGATTCTCTTCAAAGCCCCCATGTCACCTACATGAACTCGCCTACCTATCTGCCTCTACGATATCTATGGCTTTGTAATGAGTATTACTCTGGTTTGGCCATCAGCTACAGTGGTGACCAAAAGTTTTGCATTTTTTTTAAAATGTGATTCCTTCTGTCTTGTTGTTGTGATGCCATTTTCCTGGTAATGAATTGAAAGTGCATGAAGTTGTCATCATGCAAGATCTTAATTTTAATCAAACTACTTTTGAATATAGGTATGGTCATTTAATTAAAGAAAACTGACTGCCAAAAGTTTTGCATATACAATTTATTGATCACAACATAGAGAGTAATGTATTGTTTACAATGCCATAACTTAGTATTTTGTAGCATAACCTCTTGCTTTAATTACTGCACCACACCGACGGGGCTTTGAAGCCACTAGGGGAGTCCTGAGGAGATAACCAGGGGAGGAGTCCTGAGGAGATAATTTGCATATTCCCACTGCATTTTGGGGTAAGTGAAGAGTCTCCGCGAGCTCAAAGAACACTGGATTTTGGCTGTTGGAGCTGAAAAGAGGACATCGGTAAACCAGGGGAGGAGTCCTGAGGAGATAATTTGCATATTCCCACTGCATTTTGGGGTAAGTGAAGAGTCTCCGCGAGCTCAAAGAACACTGGATTTTGGCTGTTGGAGCTGAAAAGAGGACATCGGTAAACCAGGGGAGGAGTCCTGAGGAGATAATTTGCATATTCCCACTGCATTTTGGGGTAAGTGAAGAGTCTCCGCGAGCTCAAAGAACACTGGATTTTGGCTGTTGGAGCTGAAAAGAGGACATCGGTAAACCAGGGGAGGAGTCCTGAGGAGATAATTTGCATATTCCCACTGCATTTTGGGGTAAGTGAAGAGTCTCCGCGAGCTCAAAGAACACTGGATTTTGGCTGTTGGAGCTGAAAAGAGGACATCGGTAAACCAGGGGAGGAGTCCTGAGGAGATAATTTGCATATTCCCACTGCATTTTGGGGTAAGTGAAGAGTCTCCGCAAGCTCAAAGAACACTGGATTTTGGCTGTTGGAGCTGAAAAGAGGACATCGGTAAACTGCGCGCCTACCGGCGCGCGCATTTTGAAGCTTTTTTTTTAAGCTTTTTTCACTGTTTTCAGAACATTAACAGTAAGAACATGGAAGAGTCCAGGAGCCATTTGGTGAGCTGCATATCCTGCTACATGTTCACAGACTTGCCAGTGGAAAAGCCAAACTTCACATGCCAGAAATGCAAGCTTGTGTCCCTGTTGGAGGAAAAGTTGCAAAATCTAGAAGAGAGGTTAACTACCTTGAAAATCATTAAGGAAGGTGAAGAGTTCTTAGACAGAGCAGAATTATCTCTTCATGATTCAGAAAGAGAAGAAATTCGAACTGCACCTGACGAAACAGAGGAATGGAAGCATGTGACCCACAGAAGCAGGAGGATCGAGAGGCAGTCAGCACCCATACTGCTCAGGAACCAGTACCAGGCTCTCACGCAGAAGAACCATGAAGAAATACAGCAAAATAAGACTTTGCCAGCAATGAATAACCTTGTAAGCCCTCAGAATCCTCCTGGATGGAGAAAGAAGAATGTTGTGAAGAAAAAACGGAGAGTGGTGGTCATGGGGGATTCCCTGTTAAGAGGAACAGAGGCCGCTATCTGCAGACCAGACATAACCTCAAGAGAAATGTGCTGTCTTCCAGGAGCAAAAATTAAAGATGTGTCTGACAGGATATCAAGACTCTTCAGACCTACAGATCACTACCCATTCCTGCTAATACATGTGGGGACAAATGACACCGCAAGAAAGGACCTGGAAACCATCTGCAGTGACTTTGAAGACTTAGGCAAGAAAGTGAAAGAATTGGGAGCGCAGGTGGTCTTCTCATCCATCCTCCCAGTGGATGGCCATGGAACAATGAGGTGGAATAAGATTCTACAGGTGAACAACTGGCTACGTCGATGGTGCCGTCAACAAGGATTTGGATTTCTGGATCACGGAATGAATTACCTATACGATGGACTACTTGCTAGAGATGGGGTGCACCTTACGAAGACTGGAAAACATGTATTTGGAAGTCGCCTTGCTACACTCATCAGAAGAGCTTTAAACTAGAACAATGTGGGAAGGGAAGCAAAAGGCCAGAAAAAGCCATACAGCTGACAAATACTATTGAGATCTCTGCTACTGGAAGTGGAAAAGAAGAACAAAGACAAAACAATTTAAATAATAAAAATATGGGAGGAAGAGAAACCAATCACAAACTAAAATGTTTTTATACAAATGCACAAAGCATGGGCAACAAACAAGGAGAATTGGAACTACTAATGCAGGAAAAGGAATATGATGTCATTGGAATCACTGAAACTTGGTGGGACGATACACATGATTGGAATAAAAGGCTAAAAGGATACAACTTATTTGCAAGAAACAGACTTGATAAACGAGGAGGAGGTGTTGCATTGTATGTTAGAAAAGCGTATATCTGCACAGAGATTGAAGCTTCAGAGACTGGGAGTTCTGTGGAAACTGTTTGGGTAAGAATACAAGGAGAGAACAACGGAAAGACACCATTGTAGGCATTTACTACAGGCCACCTGGGCAAGCTGAAGATATGGATGAACTCTTTATGTATCAAATGACCAAGTTCTCCAAAAAATATGACGTAGTGGTCATGGGAGATTTCAACTATCCAGACATTTGTTGGGAATCTCTCTCAAGTAAAACTAACAGGTCAAGCAAATTCTTATCCTCTCTTGCTGACAACTTTATCTTCCAAAAGGTAGGGGAGAAAACAAGGGGATCTGCTACTTTGGATCTAATCCTTATAAACAGGGAGGAAATGGTTGAGGAGGTAAAGGTGGCTGGGACCCTAGGAGGCAGCGATCATGCTATTATAGAATTTTGGATAACTAGAGGAGGAAGACATGTGAAGACTCAAACTTCAAGGTTAGATTTTAGAAAGGCAGATTTTAAGAGACTCAGAAAGAGAATAGGAGGGATCCAATGGCTGGATATCCTTAAGGACAAAAATGTCCAGGAAGGATGGGAAATTTTTAAAAATGAGATTCTCAAAGCACAATCGTTAACAATCCCGAAAAGTAGGAAGAATGGGAAGCATTTAAGGAAACCAGGATGGATGAACACAGAACTTAAACACATGCTAAAAAGAAAGAAAGAAATGTTTATTAAATGGAAAGAGGGAGGCATATCTAAAGAAGATTATAATGCAGTCTGCAGATCCTGCAGGGCACGTATCAGGTTAGCTAAAGCTGACAATGAATTAAGGCTTGCAAGAGATGTCAAAAGCAATAAAAAAGGATTTTGGGGGTATGTCAAAAGTAAAAGAAAAGTCAAAGATGCTATAGGATTTTTACAGGATGAAAATGGAGAAATGGTAAGAGAGGATGTTGAGAAGGCCGAACTTTTTAATTCCTATTTTGCATCTGTTTTCTCTCAGAAAGAAAATGTAACATCAACTGATCTTCACTGTCCTTTTAAAGGAATAGAGGAATCCAAGTTATCTGTAAACAGAAAGATTGTGAGGGAATATTTAGCTAACATGAATGAGTTCAAGTCTCCAGGTCCAGATGAATTACACCCCAGAGTACTGAAGGAGATCGTAGAAGAAATTTTAGAACCACTCTCCATAATCTTTGAAAATTCTTGGAGAACAGGAGAAGTCCCAGAAGACTGGAGAAGAGCAAATGTTGTTCCTATCTTCAAAAAGGGGAAGAAGGTGGACCCAGGGAACTATAGGCCGGTGAGTCTGACTTCTATACCAGGAAAGATCTTTGAACAAATTATTAAACAACATGTATGTAAGTACATGGATAAGAATGAAGTGATTAACCAGAGTCAGCATGGGTTTGTAACTAACAAGTCATGTCAGACTAACTTAATTTCCTTCTATGACAGAATCACTGACTGGGTGGATCAGGGAAATGCTGTAGATATAGTATATCTTGACTTCAGCAAAGCATTTGACAAAGTATCTCACACCATCCTTATTGAAAAAATGACCAAGTATGCAATGGACCAGGCAACTGTTAGGTGGATTCATAACTGGCTTAGTGATCGGACTCAAAGGGTAGTTGCAAATGGGTTCACATCCAGCTGGATGAATGTCTCAAGTGGGGTACCACAGGGCTCCGTCCTGGGACCTGTATTGTTCAACATCTTTATCAATGATTTAGAGGAAGGAATTGAGGGTAAACTGATTAAATTTGCTGATGACACAAAGCTAGGAGGGATAGCTAATACTAGAGAAGAGAGAGAGAGGATTCAAAAAGACCTAAATAAACTGGAGCAGTGGGCAGCAACCAACAGAATGGTTTTTAACAGGGAAAAATGCAAAGTACTACATCTGGGCAATACAAATGAAAAAAGCATATACAGAATGGGAGGAATAGAGCTAAGCAACAGTACATGTGAAAAAGACTTAGGTATACTAATAGATCATAGACTGAACATGAGTCAACAGTGTGATGCAGCAGCAAAAAAGGCAAATACAATTCTGGGATGTATTAACAGAAGCATACAGTCTAGATCACGTGAAGTCATTATCGGTCTTTACTCCTCTTTGGTCAGACCTCATCTGGAATACTGTGTACAGTTTTGGGCACCACATTTTAAAAAAGACATAGACAAACTGGAGCAAGTTCAGAGAAGAGCGACCAGAATGGTGACTGGTCTGCAAACCATGTCCTATGAGGAACGGTTGCAGGATTTGGGAATGTTTAGCTTGCAAAAAAGAAGACTGAGAGGAGACTTAATAGCTGTCTACAAATATGTCAAGGGCTGTCACATTGTAGAAGGATCATCTTTATTCTCATTTGCACAAGGAAAGACTAGAAGCAATGGGATGAAACTAAATGGGAGGAGACACAGATTAGATATTAGAAAAAACTTTTTGACAGTTAGGGTGATTAATGAGTGGAACAGGCTGCCACGAGAGGTGGTGAGTTCCCCTTCAATGGACGTCTTCAAACAGAGGCTGGACAGACATCTGTCTGAGATGATTTAGTGAATCCTGCTTTGAGCAGGGGGTTGGACCAGATGACCCAGGAGGTCCCTTCCAACTCTACCATTCTATGATTCTATGATTCTATGATGATTCTATGAGGGTATTCAAGACATCTTGAAGGATCTTACTCCATTCCATTTGCAAATCTGCAAACAATTCATCTTTATTGCCAACCCGTCACCCTAACTCATCCCAAAGGTGCTCTATAGGTTTAAATCAGGTGATCGGCTTGGCCATTGCAACAGGGGAACATTTTTCTTTGCTAACCAATTTTTGACTAAATTGGATGTGTGCTTAGGATCATTGTCTTCCTGGAATTACCATCTCCTGCCTACTTTTCTTTTACCATGTAGAAGCATTACATTCTCCAGTATATCCTTGTACATGGTAGCATTCATATTTCCATCAATTCTATACAGAGGGCCAATGACAGATGCAGAAGAGCAGCCCTAAAGCATGACATGGCCACCACCATGTTTCACTGTAGGTGTTTGATACCTTACGTCATTACATTTTCCAATTGGGCAGTATATATAGTGCTTGCTATCACTACCAAACAGATTAAACTTGGATTCATGCGACCACAATACCGTAGACCAGTCTGTCTCTTTCCATTGTCAGTGTTGTTTGGCAACCTCAAATCGGACCTTCCGGTTCTTTGCAGAGATGAAAGGCTTCTTGACTGGAACTCGTGCATTCAACCCTACTGCTCTTAGCCATTGCACCACAGGATTCATGTGTTTTCATTGGGAATTAGACAGGACATTGTCAGACTCCTTGGTGGCAGGTTATTTGCAGGGAAGAATAAAGGGAATTGGAGGTTGAAATCAAACTACTTGAATTGGTGGATTTCCCAGGCTTAATGAGCATCTGGTTCTTTATTCATGGACAGGTTTGCACCAGCACCTGGTAAGCCCTGATAAGTGCCTGAGCCCCAGTGATCCCATTCAGCTCTGTGCACACTGCATGTATGGAACGGTGTTGCACAGCCAGCACATGAGTCTAACTGCTGCGATCATGGATAGCAGTTTAAATCCTTAGATGGCGCTGTAATTGTGACAGAAGCATTTAGTAGGTTGGAAATGGGGTGGAGATAGTGCTGCAATAGGAGCCATGGACCTACTGAATGCCCCCTTACTTGCCACGTTTGTACACCTATGAAGCCCACATTGTGCCTGGGCTTCATAGAAGAATGCTAATTTTACAATAAAGTGCAATATTGCTATATTGGCATTGTATTGTACAAGCAATTTCAGGTATAAATTCCCTATAGGGAGAAACAGAAAAATGTAAATACAAAACAATAAAAAAAATATATAAAAGTTTACATCACTTTATTTTCCTCTCAAATTATTAAAATCGAAAAATTTACAAAAGTCTAAGTATTTTTTTTATCTCCACATGCATAGCTTTCCAAACCAATAAATATTATACTATTTACCTTGTACTGTGAATGTCAAAATGAAAATGAAAAAAATATAAAAAAATACATAAAAAATGAAATGCCAGAATCATGGTTTTTGTGGTCACTCCAATCTCCCCCAGGAAAAATAGAAGCAAAAGAGATCAGAAAGTCGTATGGGTCCCAAAATGGTACCAAGAAATACTTCTCACATAATACAAGCCTAGGTACTGGGGGACGGAGGGGGTGGTCTCCACAGGCCCCTAACTCAGATGGACCCACTCAAAGCAACCGACATGCTTAACTGCAGGGTCAACTATATAGCAGGGAGGCATGGTCTAGCTGCACTACCACTCTCTGTTCAGTCCCTTTGGGACCACAGCCTGTAAAACAGCACAATGATGCACTGGACGAGTTCCTTGTGGAGCAATGTGATGATGTAATTGCGCCTGGACTCTGACTCTGGTGTAATGACATTACTGCGTTGGTCCAGCTGCACCTTGTCGCTGTCTGTAGGTGGATCTGAGTTTAAGTGAGTACATGATGTTTTTATTTTAATATTACTTGTGGAGGGACTGTGGGGGCTTATACATTGTGGGGACAACTGTGGGGGGGCATTTTACAGTGCGAAGTACTGTGGTGGCTTCATACAGTGCGGGGTCAATATACTGTGTATAGGAAGCTGTGTAGGGCAGCATACTATGTACAGGGAAGCTGTGGGCCCATCATACTGTGTATAGGAGAATTGTGGGCCCATCATACTGTGTATAGGAAAATTATGGGCCCATCATACTCTGTATAGTAGAGCTGTAAGCCAATCGTACTGTGTATAATAGAGCTTTAAGCCAATCTTTCTATGTATAAGGGAGCTATGAGACCATCATACTTTGCATAGGGGAGCTGTGAGGGCATCACACTGTGTTTAGGGAAACTGTACATGGGGAAACTCAGGGGACATTATTACTGAAAATGGAAGGAATCAAGGTACATTACTGTACATGGGGAGCTCAGGTGACATTATTACTGTACATTGGGGCTCAGGTAACATTATTACTGTACATGGGGGAACTTTGGACATTATTAAATGTTAAGTGGGCACTTAAGAAGCATTATTGTTATAGAGGAACTCAGGTTATTGTGACTGTCAAATGTGCACACAGGGTGTGGAGAAGCGGGCATATCCAGTAGCCTCAGTTCCCTCAGCAAAGCAGCCCAGTACTTGGACCATTTGACCCCCCATAGTTATACTTCAGTACGGCTGGCTGCTCTTTATCCTGATAACTTTGGCACAGATAATCTTAGGCTTAGTTGATCGTGACTCAACATCAAGTAGAGGGTTCCCTGCCTGGTTCATTGGTTGTGCATCAAAAAAAAAAATAAGAGTGCTACGAATCAGAAGTCAGCAGTCTCATAGAGTGACTGCAGGATTTTCTTGTAAGACTGGACAACCCCTTTAGAGATGCTGAATAGTGGAATTAATTTCTGCAGGCAGCCAAGTAAATATTATATTAACCCCTTCACGTCATGAGCCGTACATATACGCCGCATGGCGTGTCTCCCTTTTCCGGCGACATGACACCTGATCTGATCAACTGTCATGTGCCCCTAACAGCCGTGGTTGGAATCGCGATCCACCCGCCGATGTTAACTAGTTAAGTGCCGCTGTCAATCTCTGGCTGCAGCATTTAACATCGTCATGCCGGAAGCACGTCACTGACTGCCCACTGGCGCCCGTGTCCCATGACTGCGGGTCGCCAATGGGTTGGCATGACAACCCGGGGTCTGCAGGAGACCCCTGTGGTTGTCATAGCCGATCTAATATGAGCGCCGCCCAGCAGTCGGTGTTTATAGCAGATGAGCACTTTTGTTACACATAGCAGGGCTGAAATATCTTGTAATTGTGACACCCCAGGGGTCTGGTTGCCACAGTGATAGAGATATTATGTCTGAGAGCAGGTGGGAGGTCCTTTGGTCAGGGATCCTGTGCATGCCAGACCTCCTGCCCAGTCTTGGGAGGGGAAGAACTTCCCCTATATAAACCCGGGGCTGAAGCAGGGTTAGTCAGTCAAGGAGAGTAGAGACAAGAAACAGTCACAGGAAGAAACAGCAGAAGCTCAGTGGGAGCAATACTACTACGAGTCAGGGGCTGGCAGCTGCAGAGCTCGCCCTGACTGAGAAGCTTTCTTACCGGACCCGGCGTCCGAGGCTGTGGGGACTAACTCTTACCCAGCAGCAAAAGCCGACCGGCAGGGGATTGCAGGTCCTCAGGCCCAGAAACCCGAAGGCACGGTCACACGCGTGGGACCAGCACCGCCATCGTGGAGCGGAAGCCATTAGAAGGCCCCGAGTCACCGGCCATACGGGTGAGCACCACACGGTACACTCAGGGACGTGGGCTACTTATATCCGCTTCTAGCAAGGTAGCCAGAAGAGTGCAGTCAGTTTGGGAGGCCTACAACTCCGCCTGGCCAGGGGAGATCCCATCTGCTCAAGGACTGACCAGGCCCCGTTCACTAGCAAGTACTCCAGGAGGGTCTATCGTTGTTACCAGTAAAGACCCTGAATTACACCGCACCGTCTCTGAGTGGTTCCTGCTACCCCCATCATCCATCTGCTGCCCTGAGGCCATACCCCTCCCGTTGGGGGTTATACCATCTACGCTGCACCATCCATCCACCGGCCTCAGCGGACTGTCCTGCAGCGGCAGCTCCATAGCTGCATTCAACGGGTGGCGTAGTCGTCCTACATCTACCGCTGTTACATCGCCGCTCAGTTTGACTCCCTGGGCACGGACCGGGTCACCGCCACGAGACTACAACCCTCAAGAGATCCGGCTCCGGGTAAGCTCCCGTGTGCGCAACGCAGCGCGACACAGGCCCAGGGGCGCGTCAACTTTGGCGTAGTCGGCAGGATTTCGTGCCCGCAACCACCGGGTACTGCGTGCCTGAAAAAGAGACTTTTCAAACTTACCTGTGGTGAAGATTCCCGCCATCCGGCGCCATCTTCAGCCTTCTTCCCGCCATCGGTGAAGTTTCCCGCCATCCGGCGCCATCTTCTGCCTTCTTCCCGCCATCCGTGGAGTTTTCCCGCCATTGGACGCCATCTTGAGGACGCCGCGCGGGAAGAAGAGGGGCGTGGACTCCGAAAGCGCGCGAGAACTGAAGCCCCGCCTCACGTCCGGACGTTGCGTAAGGTCCTGGAAGGAGCCCAGCAGACGCCGACGTCACAGGAGCGCGACGGAAGGTCCTCAACCCTGACGATCCACTGCGGAGCCGCGGCCTACGGAAGAGGATCATCGCAAGGTAGGCCACGGTCCACTAGGGGGGAGGAAGATGTCGGATACGGAGGAGAGCTTCACTGCCTCAACCCCCGCCAGCGCTACCGCTGCTGCAGTTATGCCCTTCACCATGCCCTATATCCCGGGAGCAGCTTGGCTACCCCAGTACTCAGGGGAGTCACATACCCTGCATGACTTTAGAGAAAAGCTGGATAGCCTCTTCCAGGTGTACCCCCTCACAGAAGAGCAAAAAGTGAGCATCCTGGTGGCCCAACTAACCGGGGCAGCCAAAAGGGAAGTAAAATCCTGGCCACCTGGGAGGAAGACTGTCGCAGGGATACTAACCCGGCTGAAGGACACCTTTGATACCCGCACCTCAGCCGAGATTAAGCTTAGATTCTACGGGTGCAAGCAGCGAGCGCATGAGAGTGTAAGGGACTATGCACTAAACCTACAAGAGGCCCTGAGGGCCATTAAGCAGACCGACCCTGATGGAGTGGGAAACGAGGACAGGCTCTTGACCGAACAGTTTATAGAGGGACTGTATTGTAATACCCACCGAACCCAGTTGCGGGCAATGGCCTTACAGGATCCCCATCTGGGCTTTGCACAGTTCAAGGACAGAGCCATCCGGGTGCTCCGAGAACCGGCACCGGGTGGCGTTGTGACCCACAAGCGCCCTGCTATCACTTACCACCAGGAGGCGGCGCCCTTGTCGGCAGGGCCTGTGGGAGCTGATGCGCAGGCTTTGGACAATGACCCGGCTCCAGACCTACACCATCAGGTCCAAGAGCTAGCTAAGAGCGTTGCTGCGCTAACCCGAACTGTGCAGTCTTTACAGGCTTCCACCCCAGGGAAGATCCAGCTGGCATCCGGACCGGAGGACATCCCGTGGCGTCGACCAAGGAGGACCCCACCGGCCAGAGGAAGACCCAGTGACCGATACAGCGAGGACGGACGACCCATCTGCCGCCGCTGCAATCAACCTGGACATATGGCAAGGTACTGTTCTTTAAACGGGCACAACCTGGGGTAGAGGGCCAACCCCCAGGAAAAAGATCACCAGGCCCATCGAACTGGCGCGACAGATATGTGGGAGGACGTCCAGTCTTGCCTGTGGTACTGGATGGCATTCCCATGAGTGCCCTACTGGACACCGGGTCACAGGTCACCACCATCCCGTACGTGCTCTTTAAGCAGTACTGGAATGACTCGGATATTACCCGCTACCCTGACGACGACTTGAGTATCATCGCCAGCAATGGCCAGCCCGTGCCACAGATTGGATTTAAAGAGGTGACCATCAAAATCGGTAGAGTCGAACTGGCAGCACAGGGACTGATCATTGTAGATATTGACAAACATGAGAGTCACCCAAAAATAACTCTAGGAACTAATGTAATTGAAAATTGTCTTGCAGAGGTGATTTTCCTTTTACAGCAGGTTGCCAAGAACGCCAGCTCCGGCGAGCAGCGGGTGCTCCAGAAAGAGATCCGGGCACTGATGCGACGGCAACAGGTGGAACTCAGATTGGTAGCGTAAGAATGTGTGACCCTTTTCCTATTGCCATGCCCCCAAAAAGTGAAATGATGATTTGGTGCCGGGCAGCTATTGGTCTGAGAGGTAGAGATTACCAGGCAATGGTAGAACCAGTTTACTCAGACAGTAGGCCCACCATTTTGACAGCACGGGGGGTGGTCAATGTACGCCATGGGAGGGTGCCCGTTCGCATAATCAATATCGGGGAGAGGGAAGTGTACCTGCCCCGGTATGCCACGCTAGCCAAATTATATACCATTAACCAAAATGCTATACAATCTGTGGAACCCTTGCCTCCATCTCACCCGGAGGAAGGTAACGGCTCTAAGAAAACAAAGGAGGACTGGTGTCAGCAACTACATTTGGGTACTGACTCCACTCCCTCACATCAGAAACAGGGAGTCTATCGGGTGGTTCAAGAGTACGAGAGAGTGTTTAGTAAACACCCGTTAGACTTCGGGCGAGTCAAGGGGGTAGAACACCACATCCCCACGGGAGACCATCCTCCCATAAAAGAGAGGTATCGACCCGTACCCCCTGCACACTACCAACATGCCAAGGGGATGCTTAGAGACATGAAGGAGGCTGGGGTGATCAGGGATAGCTGTAGCCCCTGGGCAGCTCCACTAGTCTTAGTCCGAAAGAAAGACAACACCATGAGGATGTGTGTAGATTACCGGAAAATCAACCGTATCACACACAAGGATGCGTACCCCTTACCAAGGATAGAGGAGTCATTGGCTGCTTTAAGATCTGCTAACTTCTTCTCTACCTTGGATCTCACTAGCGGGTACTGGCAGGTTCCTGTAGCAGAGGCGGACCGGGAGAAGACCGCATTCACCACCCCGATGGGACTTAGCGAGTTCACCTGCATGCCATTCGGACTCTGCAACGCACCAGGAACCTTCCAACGACTAATGGAGTGTTGTCTGGGCCACAGAAACTTCGAGACGGTCCTGTTGTACCTGGACGATGTCATCGTATATTCCAAGACGTATGAGGACCACCTGAAACACCTGGCGGAAGTGTTCGAAGCTCTGGCGAGTTACGGCCTAAAGGTGAAACCCTCCAAGTGTCACCTCCTGAAACCAAAGGTGCAGTACCTGGGACACGTGGTGAGCGCTGATGGAGTGGCTCCCGACCCTGATAAGATCACCGCAATTAAGGAATGGCCAAGCCCCTCCAGCGTAAAAGAAGTGCGGCAGTTCCTCGGGTTGGTAGGCTACTACCGAAGGTTTATTCCCGGTTTCACCAAGAAGGCAGCACCTATGCAGGACCTCCTGATAGGCCAGTCCCGGAAGGCCAAGAACCAGAAGCCGCCCTTCAAATGGGAGGAGCTGGAAGAAGAGTCCTTCCGCCAGCTGAAGATAGCCCTCACGGGGGACGAAATCCTGGCGTACCCGGATTATAGCCAGCCCTTTATCCTCTACACCGACGCCAGTAACATCGGGCTAGGAGCCGTACTGTCCCAGATCCAGCAGGGGAAGGAACGAGTAATCGCCTACGCCAGCCGAAAACTGCGACCCACCGAAAGGAACCCCGAGAATTACAGCTCATTTAAGCTGGAGTTCCTGGCCGTAGTATGGGCAGTCACCGAGCGCTTTAAGCATTACCTCGCTTCTTCCTGGTTCACCGTGTACACGGATAACAACCCGTTGACACACCTGGACACGGCAAGACTCGGTGCCCTGGAGCAGAGGTGGATGGCCCGTCTGTCCAACTACGAGTTCACAATCAAATACCGGGCAGGACGCTCCAATACCAACGCGGACGCCCTGTCCAGGATGCCCAACCTGCCGGACGGAGGAGAAGATCCGGAGGGACTGGAAGAAGTTGAACTCCCTGCGTTCCACCGTCATGGGACTATTCAGTATTCCCACCAGGTAAGGAGTAAGCAGACTGCTACGTTGAACCCCTTACCCCACTACAACTGGGCGGAAACGCAAGACAGCGACCCTGCCGTCCGACTGGTGAAGGAGATGCTGACTCGGCCGGAGGCTCGCCTTGAACCAGACGCTCCGGAGGAAGCCAAACAACTATGGGCAGAGAAGAGTCGACTGTTCCTTTACAAAGGGAAGTTGTGCCGCAGAATGGTTAACTCCCGGACGCATGAATTACTCTGGCAAGTAGTGGTGCCACGAAGGGACGCAGCCATGGTGATGGAGGCATACCACGACGGAGCTGGGCACTTCGGGTGGAAGAAGCTGGAGTTCCTGCTGCGCGAGCGGTTCCACTGGGTAGGCATGAGGGGAACCATTGAGAAGTGGTGCAGAGACTGTGGCCCGTGCAACCTGAGAAGGAAGGACCGTGCCAGCCAGAAGACTCCCCTGCAGTCCATCGTCACCCGGCAACCGTTGGAACTGGTAGCCTTGGATCATGTAAAACTGACCCCAAGCAGAAGTGGCTACGTCTACGCGTTAACCATCGTGGATCATTACTCCCGGTTTCTGGTTGTCGTCCCCGTCAAGGACTTAACGGCTCAAACAGCAGCTAGAGCCTTCCAGCAGCACTTTTGCCGTCCACACGGGTACCCGGACCAAGTGCTGACGGACCAGGGACCTGCCTTTGAAGCGGAGGTCTTCCAGGAATTCTGCAATCTGTATGGCTGCCGGAAGATAAGGACGACACCCTACCATCCGCAAACTAATGGACTTTGTGAGAAAATGAACCAGGTGGTAATGGATCTTCTAAAAAAGTTGCCCCTGGAAGAACGCAGTCTGTGGCCTGAGAAGTTGCCCGATCTGGTGGACCTATACAACCACATCCTGGTAGGTTCCACCAACTGTACCCCGGCTTACCTAATGAGGGCAAGACCTGGTAAGTTACCTGTTGACCTGGAAATGGGAGTCCTGACACCCGAGGACACTTCACCAGAAACAGACTGGGACACAGAGAGGCAGCAGCAGTACCGGAGAGTACAGGAGAGCGTGGAGCGAAGTCTCTGTCAGGCTAGGGAAAGACAAGAGAAAACTTACAACCAGTATGCTCCCGCTGTTCCCCTGGTACCCGGAGAGCAGGTCTTGAAGAGGAAGAGACGGCTCCACAAGTTGGATGACCAGTGGGAGAAGGACCCGTACACCGTACTGCCCTCAAGCCACGAGAACCCGAAGGTTTGTACCATCAGTAAAGACGGAGGGGAAACCACCGCCATTGTATCCCGGGACCACCTGAAGAAGTGTCCCGAACAACTGAGGAACCCTGAAGAGGAACAAGAAGACCATCGACCCGTAGAGGAAAGGGAAGATATGGTTAGTACTGTGCTCGGGGACTTCCCTCGGTCTTGGACTCAAGTCAATGGTGCAGTTGTGGTACCCGTACTCACCTTCCTCCAACCTGCATCCCAAGCACCTACGGAGCAACAGGTAGAGCTGGAAGAACAGCCGGTCCAGGAGGCAGAAGACTCCACACAAGCAGAACAGGAGGATCAACCCTCTGCTTATAGTGAGCCTGCCGTACCCCTAGTGAGACAAAGAGCCGGTAGACAGCTGCCCAGTTTACCCTTGACAGCTCCTACACCCTGTAGTTCAGGGCCAGACAGTCAGCTCCGTAGGTCCACTAGGGCCACTAGAGGCCAGTTACCCGCACGCTGGAGGATTTGAAGTGTATAAATTGTTTTATTTATGTTTATCTGTGTATTGTTGCTTGTGTATAATTTTGTGTTTCCAGTTATTTTTAGGAATCCTTGGTGGATTTACCGGGAATCCTTGTACATAGTTGGAGCGTAACCCAGGGTGGACTAGAGACTGTTAAGGACTCGGGGTAGGACAGACCCCTACCTGGTTACGTCTCCCTGTTTTGGTGAAATGGACACCTTGCTTTCTTCAAAGACTGCACCCGGTTACGGACATGCCGTGACCACCTTTATGTGTTTCTTATTGTATTGTTATTGTTATATCTTGTTATGTTTTTCTAAAATATGTTTAGTCCCGGAGTACTAAATTTCACTAGGGGGGAATGTGACACCCCAGGGGTCTGGTTGCCACAGTGATAGAGATATTATGTCTGAGAGCAGGTGGGAGGTCCTTTGGTCAGGGATCCTGTGCATGCCAGACCTCCTGCCCAGTCTTGGGAGGGGAAGAACTTCCCCTATATAAACCCGGGGCTGAAGCAGGGTTAGTCAGTCAAGGAGAGTAGAGACAAGAAACAGTCACAGGAAGAAACAGCAGAAGCTCAGTGGGAGCAATACTACTACGAGTCAGGGGCTGGCAGCTGCAGAGCTCGCCCTGACTGAGAAGCTTTCTTACCGGACCCGGCGTCCGAGGCTGTGGGGACTAACTCTTACCCAGCAGCAGAAGCCGACCGGCAGGGGATTGCAGGTCCTCAGGCCCAGAAACCCGAAGGCACGGTCACACGCGTGGGACCAGCACCGCCATCGTGGAGCGGAAGCCATTAGAAGGCCCCGAGTCACCGGCCATACGGGTGAGCACCACACGGTACACTCAGGGACGTGGGCTACTTATATCCGCTTCTAGCAAGGTAGCCAGAAGAGTGCAGTCAGTTTGGGAGGCCTACAACTCCGCCTGGCCAGGGGAGATCCCATCTGCTCAAGGACTGACCAGGCCCCGTTCACTAGCAAGTACTCCAGGAGGGTCTATCGTTGTTACCAGTAAAGACCCTGAATTACACCGCACCGTCTCTGAGTGGTTCCTGCTACCCCCATCATCCATCTGCTGCCCTGAGGCCATACCCCTCCCGTTGGGGGTTATACCATCTACGCTGCACCATCCATCCACCGGCCTCAGCGGACTGTCCTGCAGCGGCAGCTCCATAGCTGCATTCAACGGGTGGCGTAGTCGTCCTACATCTACCGCTGTTACATCACCGCTCAGTTTGACTCCCTGGGCACGGACCGGGTCACCGCCACGAGACTACAACCCTCAAGAGATCCGGCTCCGGGTAAGCTCCCGTGTGCGCAATGCAGCGCGACACAGGCCCAGGGGCGCGTCATAATGACATCTCTTAAAGCGCCCCTGTCAGCAGGATTGTGCTCAGTAAACTACATACACTGTCAGGTGGGCGACATTACACTGTGAAGGATCAGTGAGCTGTTATAAGAGCATACATATGAATATGTAAGCAGAGCACCAGATAGAGAGCCCCCCACAGGCTGCCCCGAAGCACAAGCATATCATTATCTACAAACTGAAAGTAAAGATTACACAAGAACCACAGGACGGATTTCATCAACCAAGGTATCATTTTAAACAGTGTAATGCCCTGACAGTGTCTGTAGTTTACTGAGCACAATCCTGCTGACAGGTGCGCTTTAAGAGATGTCATAACAAGATATTTGTGCATGGGGTGGATGGAGTGATGCCTTCTAAAGATAAACCAAGGTTCTAAACTTAAAGAAGTTGTCCACTACTTCTCCATTGATGCCCTATCTATAGGATAGGGCATTAATGTTTGATCAGCCGGGGTAACGCACCCCCGCCGATCAGCTGTTACCGATGCCTGCGGCGGCCACCGGCCAGAAGTGCTTACTTGCGGTGCTTGGCCATCTAGGTTGTTGCTTTGTGTACTTACTGTTGCTTCAGTCCTCAAGTTCGTCTGCAAATCAGTCCTGTCCGCCAGTCTGTCTATCAGTCCAGCCCGCCAGTTTGACTACAATCCAGCCCGACAGTCTGTCTACAGTCCAGTCCACCAGTCTGTCTATGGGCTCAGCCCGCCTGCTTATGTAGCACCCTGAGGATTCGGCTGCTACAGGGGTATTGCACCTCAACCCAGAGGTGTGGTATTCCACTCCCGGGTAAGGATGGAGTGTGGAACTGAGCTCAGAAAGCTGCATGCACTACACACATCCCATTTCCGAGGAACAGACCAACGGTACTCCCACTTAGAAATGTGCAGGTACGACCGAGTCTGTTCCTGGCTGGAGTGGGAGGGGGGTGGTACATCCCAGTAGTGTAGGGGCAGATAGGGGGAGCAGCCTGGGTAAAGTTAGGAGCTCATTGGGTGCTGGTCACCTGAGCTCACACATAGAGGAAGTATTTAAGGTGGGCACCATCTAAGATCAGGGTCAGTCAGCCAGTCAGTCTGTGAGTCTTTGCAGAGGAAAAGAGCAGAAGAGCAGAGCAGCCCCAGGCCCAGAGAGAGTGAGAGAGGAGAGCCAGAAAGACCCAGAGGGGGAGACAGAAAGGAACTCTGAGAACCCAAGTACAACCCCAGGGTGAAGAGTTGGCAATAGGGTACCGGATCCCAAACTGGTGGGGGCTAAAGCATACCTCAGCCAGAGACCGGAGGCCGTGGGCAGGATCTGCCACGGCCACCCACCACATCCACCCTGAAGGCAAACCACGTGTAGGGTCAGGGAACCCAAGGCCAAGGGTCTCCCAACAGAAGGCCCGAGGGAGCTGGACCTAGGTGGATCCCTGGTGGGGACGGCCAGAAGAAAGGGCAAGAAGGAGGGCTCAGGGACACGCTCCGGACTTGCTTGGGGGTTGGCTGAATCCAGGACCTGGTGGACGCAGCACGGCTCGGGTGGTCACTGAAGGCCGGAGTGACCGGAATATCTGCAGTAAGTAAACACCCTGAACTGCACAACCCGACTCTGTCTTTAATTATCATCTACGCTGCACCACCACAACCCCCATCCTCTGCACCTGACCCCCTGAGGCCATACCCCTCCCGTTGGGGGTTATACTATCTAAAGCTGCACCAACACCATCAGCCTCAGCGGACCCTGCTGCAGCGGCGGCCGTAGTGACCGCAATCCAACGGGTGGCGTAGTCGACATAACGAACTTTGTTACATCTGTAGGACTGCCACATACTCTGAGCTTGACACCCTGGGCACGGACCGGGTCACAGCCACTCGGAGACTACAACCCCCATCTGATCCGGCTCCGGGTATTCCCCTAAAGAATATGGCCCAGGGGGCGCGTCACTTACCTGGAAGCACCTGCCTGTTACCTGCCGTGCCCACTAGCCTGCTTATCTGGAAGCACCTGCCTGTTACCCATTGTGCCCGCCAGCTTGCCTACCCGGTGCACCCGTCTGGCTTTCAGCTGAATCAGCCTGCTTATCTACCCGGATCACCCATCACCCTTCCTGCAGTGCTCATCCGCTGTACCGGTCAGTTCCTGCCATCTGACCCGTGGGAGTTACCTGCTCTCATACAAGTTCGGTCCCCAGAGTAGCACCTGGTCCCTCTGCTCGGTCCCTCCCTGGTCACGGAGTCGATTGAGCCGCCGTGCGACATTGGTCAGGCTGAGTAGGTACTTTGTCACACCCCTCTGGTCCCTCCTTGCACCGCAGCACAGAGGTTCCCCCACCCGGACCCGTAACAATCCGTTTACCATCCTCAAACAGAAGGCCTCGTGGAGAGGTTCAACAAAACTCTGAGGAGTATGCTGAAGAAGGTTATAGAAAAGGATGGCAGAGACTTGTACTGTCTCCTGCCGTATCTGTTGTTCTCTATCCGAGAGGTTCCACAGGCCTCTACTTGGTTCTTGTCATTTGAACTCCTGTATGGCCGACATCCGAGGGGTCTCCTGGATGTAGCAAAGGAAACCTGGGAAGCTGAAGTCACACCCCACAGGAGCATCATCGAGTACGTTGTCAGGATGCAGGAAATGATAGCGAAGGTGATGCCCATCATAAAAGAACATCTCCTCCAGGCACAAGAGGAGCAGGCCAGGGTCTACAACCAGTCAGCCAGAGTGCGGCAGTTTAATCCAGGTGACAAAGTCCTCGTACTGATTCCTACCGTGGAAAATAAGTTCTTGGCCAAGTGGCAAGGGCCGTATGAGGTGGTGGAAAAAGTTGGTGAAGTGAATTATATTATTCATAAACCATACCAGATCAACCACGCTAATCTCATCAAGCTGTGGCAAGACAGAGAGGCTGTTGAAGCTCTGTGATTGCTTGTCAAACCAGTGAGCGAGGTTGAAGGAGTCGCAATAGGGGAGATGCGGATAAAGGCCCAAAAACAGCAGTGTCGGTAATTGCTGCAGAAAAACGGATTCGATGGCGAATGGAGATTCTGTAATGATTATCGGAAGTTGTTGAATGAGGTCTCCAAATTCGACGCATATCCGATGACATGTGTCGATGAGCTGATCGAGAGACTTGGGCCAGCAAGGTACATAACCACCTTGGATTTGACGAAGGAATATTGGCAGATCTCCATGTCACAGGGAGACAAGGAGAAGACTGCGTTTTCCACGCCAGACGGGTGCTTCCAATATGTCCTCTAAGTGCTTATGTGCACTAGAGCAACATTCCGGGTTACATCACAGAGGACAGCCATCTCTGTGATACATACCTCCCATCAACTATATGTCTGTTAGCCACCTTACAAAGGGTTACTACAATGGGATCTTTTTTCACCTAAAAAATTGATTTAAAGAAATGACAGTAACTTAATGACAGACACAACAAAGAAGTTATCAGAACAAAAATCAGATCCACGTGAAACCATGTGTAAATGACAAACATTTGCATCTCCTTTTTTGTTGTGTATTAACAAATTTGTAAATGTTGTGAGACTATGGTGGAAACTACAGATGTAGTAGGCCCGGACTGCAACCCAAAGAGGCTGAATGGGAGGGACCCATGACTGGGATGCCTGTGGGGGCACTCAGCTAGGTGGGGGGCATTTTAGGTTGAAGGGGATATTGTATAAGATGGCATCTGGCATGTACTGTGGGGGCAGGGATGAGCTGGAAAGATAAGGGATGGGTCACACCCTGGGGGGAGTGCAGGTCAGGGGGGTCAGGTACATACCTGATTGGTTGCTGTCCCCTTGGTATGCAGGGCACCAGGCGCGATCCTAGGGCAGTCCTTTTAGGAAGATCCAAGACTGTAGGGTCACCACTGGTTTGTCCTTGTTATATTATTGAGTAGTTGTTCCAGCGTCTGATAAAATAATTCTTTCTTTATTTTTCGTCCATTAAAAACTTGCAAAAATTAACAGTCCCAGTGACCATAGGAACAGCATAGGGAACATGGCGCCTGCACTGGTCGCAGGTGGCAGGCAGAGACTAAGTGCTGCGTCTGCGCCAGTTGCAGATGGCAGGCAGGGACCAAGTGCTGCATCTACGCCAGTCGCAGGTGGCAGGCTGGGACCAAGTGCTGCATCTGCACTGGTCGCAGGTGGCAGGCAGGGACCAAGTGCTGCGTCTGCACCGGTCGGAGGTGGAAAACAGAGACTAAGTGCTGCATCTACGCCAGTTGCAGATGGCAGGCTGGGACCAAGTGCTGCATCTACGCCAGTCGCAGGTGGCAAGCAGGGACCAAGTGCTGCATCTACACTGGTCACAGGTGGCAGGCAGAGAACCAGCAAGAGAAAAGTACAAGGTAGCAGACCTTGAGAAGGGGAGGAGCATGGCCACAGAAGATTTGCTGGCTGCATAGGCGGATTATAATGAGGGCAATCTGGGCTACCGCCTGGGGCTCCAGGGGGCCCATGGCCAGATTGCTCTCATTATAATATGTGGGCGCCAATGCGGCACATACCGGCAGGCAGAGGCGAGGGGGTCCCGAACCGCTCCCCCAGCAGCTGCGCACGGCCGCTGCTTCTTCTTCGGCCAGGCCAGCACTGCACCTGTTAACTTACCTGTGTGCTGGCCTGGCCGCGTCACAGCTAGGAGACACCGCCCTGTGCGCGGCCGTGTCTGCTAGCATGACGTCACGCAGTGCTTGCTGCACTGCTGCACCGGAGAGGAGCTGGACACTGGAGCCGAGCCGGGGGATGGTGAGTGCGTGAGTGAGTGAGTGTGTGATTGAATGTGTGTGTGAGTGAGTGTGTGATTGAGGGAGTGTGTGTGTGCAGGCAGATATCATTGTGTGATGTCTGTTTATATGTATTTTTGTGTTTCAAATGTGTTTATGTGTGTATGCATATGTCTGTATATGTTTGTGTGTGTGTACGTGACTGCGTGCAGGTTCCCGCTGTCTCTGGGGGGACGCCGTGCGGCCTCCTGATGTATATGGGGGGCGCCGTGCGGCCTCCCGCTGTGTATAGATGGCTACGTGCGGCCTCCTGCTGTGTATAAATGGCTATGTGCGGCCTTCTGCTGTGTATAGATGGCTACGTGTGGCCTCCTGCTGTGTATAGATGGCTACGTGCAGCCTCCTGCTGTGTATAGATGGCTACGTGGGGCCTCCTGCTGTGTATAGGAGGATTGTGGCAGCTCATATTGTGTGTAGGGTCTCATACTGTATATAGGGGATATCAGCATACTTACAGTGCCTACAAGTAGTATTCAACCCCCTGCAGATTTAGCTGGTTTGATAAGATGCAAATAAGTTAGAGCCTTCAAACTGCAAACGAGAGTAGGTTTTATGAACAGAAGCATAAATCTTACAAACCAAAAAGTTATGTTGCTCAGTTGAATTTTATTAAATTTTAAACATAAAAGTGTGGGTCAATTATTATACAACCCCTATGTTTAATATTTTGTGGAATAACCCTTGTTTGCAATTACAGCTAATAATCGTCTTTTATAAGACCTGATCAGGCCGGCACAGGTCTGTGGAGTTATCTTGGCCCACTCCTCCATGCAGATCTTCTCCAAGTTATCTAGGTTCTTTGGGTGTCTCATGTGGACTTTATTCTTGAGCTCCTTCCACAAGTTTTCAATTGGGTTAAGGTCAGGAGACTGACTAGGCCACTCCAACACCTTGACTTTTTCCCTATTGAACCAGGCCTTGGTTTTCTTGGCTGTGTGCTTTGGGTCGTTGTCTTGTTGGAAGATGAAATTACGACCCATCTTAAGATCCTTGATGGAGGAGCGGAGGTTCTTGGCCAAAATCTCCAGGTAGGCCGTGCTATCCATCTTCCCATGGATGCAGACCAGATGGCCAGGCCCCTTGGCAGAGAAACAGCCCCACAGCATGATGCTGCCACCACCATGCTTGACTGTAGGGATGGTATTCTTGGGGTCATATGCAGTGCCATCCAGTCTCCAAACGTCACGTGTGTGGTTGGCACCAAAGATCTCGATCTTGGTCTCATCAGACCATAGAACCTTGAACCAGTCTGTCTCAGAGTCCTCCAAGTGATCATGAGCTAACTGTAGACGAGCCTTGACATGCCGCTTTGAAAGTAAAGGTACCTTACGGGCTCGTCTGGAACGGAGACCATTGCGGTGGAGTACGTTACTTATGGTATTGACTGAAACCAATGTCCCCACTGCCATGAGATCTTCCCGGAGCTCCTTCCTTGTTGTCCTTGGGTTAGCCTTGACTCTTCAGACATGCCTGGCCTCGGCACGGGAGGACACTTTCAAAGGCTGTCCTGGCCGTGGAAGGCTAACAGTAGTTCCATAAGCCTTCCACTTACGGATGATGCTCCCAACAGTGGAGACAGGTAGGCCCAACTCCTTGGAAAGGGTTTTGTACCCCTAGCCAGCCTTGTGACCCTCCACGATCTTGTCTCTGATGGCCTTGGAATGCTCCTTTGTCTTTCCCATGTTGACCATGTCTGAGTGCTGTTCACAAGTTTGGGGAGGGTCTTAAATAGTCAGAAAAGGCTGGCAAAAGAGATCTTTAATCCACACATGTGAAGCTCATTATTCTTGGTGCCTGAACTACTTCTTAATACTTTAGGGGGACCAAACAGAATTCTTGTGGTTTGAGGGGTTGAATAATAAATGACACTCTGAATTAACTTTTAACGTTTTTTAAAAAAAAAAAAAAAATTTGCTGCAGTGCATTTCCCACTTCCAGGCTGATCTACAGTACAAATGTCACAATGCCAAGTTAATTCCGCATGTGTCAACCAGCTAAATCTGCAGGGGGTTGAATACTACTTGTAGGCACTGTAATTGTGCTCAATATTAAGTCATACAATTAATGTAAAAAATTATTATAATTAATATATTAATATTGTGCCAAATTAATTTCACGTGAACTATCACATGATCTATCAAAGGGGATCATGTGACATGTCACGTGATACATCAGGTGTGTGTGTGTGTGTGTGTGTGGGGGGGGGGGGGGTTGCCGCGCCTTCTAAACTGTCCAGGGCCCTTGCTACTCTTAATCCACCCCTGGCTGGCTGCAGTTGTGCAGCCGAAGAACCATGCACATCACAAGCAGCGACATCCATGGGACACCACAGGGTCAGAGCAATGGCAGCTGGAGGGATCCAGGCTGCTGAGGATGGGGACAACAGCGAGGAAGAAGGAGAGGCGTCATCTGATGAAGAGGCAGATGGAGATCATCGGGGGACGTACGCATTACGTATGATGCCAGGGCTGGCGTTAGGGGCACGAAGAATAGGCATCTGCCTAGGGCCCCCACTCTCCCAGGGGCACCCAGCTACACACCACACGGCCGCTATGGGGCCCGTGAGCCAGGGAGGCCCGACGTCAGTACCGCTTCCCACCCCCCCACGTATCATAGATGCTGATACAGTTGATAATAATGATGGAGGAGACGCTCTCTCTCACATCATTCTCCCTCTGCCTCTGGCGCAGCATCATGACGTCATCGCGCAGGGCAGTGGAGCTACCGCTGCAGATACCAGAGCTGCAGGGAAACGAGGAGGAGAGATAAGTATTATATTTATTTTTTTAACTCACTGAGGCCATAATACTGAGGACTGGGCCCTGCATTATGCTCTACAAGGGGGGCCCTGCATTATATTCTACATGGGGGCCCTGCATTATACTCTATATGGGGGCTCTACATTATACTCTACATGAGGGCCCTGCATTTTACTCTACATGGGGGCCCTGCATTATGTGACATGCAGAAGTAGTGCTGTTGCAGAGTGTGACATGCAGAAGTAGTGCTGTTGCTTTTAAAGCATTCAGCAACTATTAGAAATAAAACAAGCACAGGAGACAGGAAGTGTTGTGCTCCAGAAGCATCCAGCAACTAGAGGGGTTAACACAGTCACAGGAGAAGGGGAGTGTTTTAGCAGAGCCTCAGGGGGATTATGGGGAAGTTGTTTACTGTCTGGCTGGAACCGAAGAGAAAGGTGGCTTATGATCTATATCTCACAGAAGCCAAGGGAACAGAATTCAGGTCAGGAGAGAAGCTAAACAAAGGTCAGTTAGACTTCCTGAGCTAACAGTGTGGGGTATTGTCGGCCAGGAAGATAAGGACTGGAAGGAATCCTGTCATAGGGATCATCTCACTAATCAAACCCTCCCCCCCTCCATCTCCATGCAGGATAAAGAATGCTGTGTACAATTGAGTCCTTGTGAAGGAAAAGCCTGTGGTTGTGTATGCATTAAAACTGTGCTGTATTGTGCTACCTGATAATAGACTTTGTACTGCTGTGTTACAAAGGAGACTGTACTGTTATTACTGGAGCCTGTTACTCAAAGAGACATTTGCATTGCACTGGACGTGCCTCATTAAATATTACTGTTCTACCGTTTATGAAGACTCTTGTCAGATGTGTCTGCTCAGCAACTGAATCCATCGTGTGCCTGAGAGAAGCTGCAGCCTATGGTCGCCCTGAGGAACGGTTTCCCCAAGATTCCAATGAATTCATGTAACCGGTCCCGCCCCTATCTGAACTAAGGCGGCGTGCGTGTAACATTTGTGGTCCGTACAGGAAATCCTGAGTGGGAATTAGCGTGTAGAGGGAGAAGAGGAAAAGTGTCTGGAAAAACACAGCAGCGCAGCACCTCAACTCAACTCTGCTACACCAGTTAAAGGGGACCAGCCCTAAAGGAAAACTCACTAGCAGCAATGGATGTGGAAATACAAATGGACAGAATTAGTGAGCAGCTTATTCAGTTAACCTGTGAAGAATTGAGAACAGTAGCAGAACATATAAAGATGTCATCAGTAGAACATATTTCCAAAGCACACAACCGCCGGCAACTGTTAGCTGCCATTAATGCAAAAATGGATGAGCTGCAGGAGAAAGAAGCTGAAGACGTCATGGAGACATTCGTCCAGGAACTAACAGTTTCTAACCAGGTTGACGTTGGAGGATGGAGGGGCAGCACCAATTACCAAAAGTGGGAATCTATGTCCACAGACTGAACTACAGGAATTGAAAGAACAATTCAAAGCCCTAACAACAGCCCTGCGGGAATCGACCAAAACCTCTGAACGGGTGATAGACTCAGACAGGATCTTTAACCTGCTCAGGTTAGATAAATCAAGGAGACAGTCCTTTCTAACACCACAAATCACCATAAGGAAAGAATTCAAGATCCTGGGACACATTGGAGAGTGTGAACAGAAAGAGAGACTGTCTTATTTGAACTTGTTGCACCAGATCAATGCAAGCTTACAGAAAGGCTATCATCCAGATGAGATCGTTGAGGGGGTGTTGAAAGCGATCAGCACAGGACTGAACCTCCTCTGTAGTATGCTAGAAATGAAAAGTCAATTGACCTTGCAACAGCTGAAGATGATTTTAAAAGGGCACTATAAAGAAGACAGTACTTCAGAATTGTTCCACCGACTCATTAACCTCTCACAGAAAAATAATGAATCACCCCAAAGTTTCTTGTTCAGAGCAATTGAACTGAAGGATAGACTATTGTTTGCATCCAGAGAAAGCAGAAGAGAAGTTTGATGCTGGGCTAGTCCAGAAGAAGTTCTTGAGATCATTGGGAACGGGATTAATAAGCAAAGATATCAAGTTGCAGCTGAACAGTACCTAAAAGATCCTGGCATTTTGGATGAAGTCCTAATTGAAAAAATGAATGAGGCCGCTAGTTTGGAGTCAGAGAGCGAACAGAAGTTAAAGAAAGGCTCTGCTCCTAAAATCACCAAAATGAGTCAGCTGAAGTTGGAGACCTCCGGTGGCCAGTCCGAAGATCATCATAGAGACCCTCCAGTGCCACCTCCGAGACGGAACCTTAAATCACCAACAAAAGAGAGGACCGCCAACGCTGATTGGGAGGAAGTAATAGGAGAACTGCGAGCCGAGTTGATTGAGGTGAAAAAGGTGATTAGTTTCAGGCCAGAACAGGTATCTCTCAGACCCAGGAGTGGGTTCCAAAACAGAAGATACCCGGCTTGTGAAGCGTGCCGTTCATCAAATCAGAGAATGGTGTGTGTCCACTGTCTAAGATGTGGTGAAGAAGGACATTATGCCAAGGAATGCCAATGGTCATGGTCGTTTGGGTTAAAAGACAGGAGGTTTCCAGTGTTGGGCGACTGGTAACCGCGACACGGAGGAGGCCTCAGAAGCAAATCCAAATCTCACCAAACCCCAGAACGGCGCATGAGGTAAAATGGCTGTGTCAGTACTATCCCCAAGTGTGTTCCCGTCTACAACAGCTGCAAGAGAGACAGGGGTATCAGTTACTTAATGCCCAGTGTGGAGGTCAAACGATGTACTCCTGGGAGGAGGATTCCTCGGTCAGTAAAGATAGCCTCATCAGCCTAATTGGTGAAAGTTGCTTTATACAGTGCCAGCTAGATGGACTTCTAGTAAAAGCACTGTGGGACACAGGAGCCCAAGCAAGCCTTTTAAATGAAGAATGGAGAAGGCGCTAAATGCCACACACTTGCCTTCGGTCAATAAAAGAACTCTTGGGACAAGTGGAACTCCATGGAAAAGGAGTCAACCAGACCGAAATCCTTTTCATAGCCTGGGTGGAAGTGACTTTCCAACTCAGGGCCACGAAGAACAGCAACACCATGGAGCTTTTGGTACCTTTTCTTGTGATCAGTGATCAGAACGTGGCAGAGGAACCTATCCTGGGTTATAATGTAATCAGTGAGGCCATCACGAAACACAAGGCAGGGGCGCTGATGGTGGATGCAATCGCCACATCGCTCACCATACCCAACGCTGTGGCGGAAAACGTGATTCATAGAGTAAAGAAAGCACAGAATACAATGGACCTAAAAGAAGTTGTTATGTTCTGCTACCAAAGCTAAGGAAAGAGAGGAGATCTGTCCCTACTATAAGACTCAGCTGAATCCCTACGATGTAACAGGGAACCTGATCCTGCGATCAGACCTGCTAAAGTCCTAATCTAGTCTGTACGGAGACCTATAGATGTGGGGAGGGAATCCCTACAAGTACTAAGGACTGGGAGGAATATGGGACACCTCCTAACAGAAATAGTAGCAGACAGACGAACAAACAAAATAGATAGAACATAGAGGTCCGTAGACCAAGCAAACTAACAGAGTTAGATACAGAGCACAGGCTAGCTAGAAAGTAGATATACAATGAAGTCCAGCAAAGCCAGAAGGGCGGAGCAGGATTAAATAGGCCAACAAGGTCATGTGACCAGCAAAGGAAAAAAAACCTAACAGCAAGGTTCTAACAGTACCCCCCCTTCTAAGAGGATCCTCCGGATCCCCTAGGACCAGGCTTATCAGGAAATCTCCTGTGAAACGCTCTGATAAGTCTGGACGCGGAAACATCATCTGACCTCACCCAAGAGTTATCCTCGGGTCCGAAACCTTTCCAGGCCACAAGATACTGCAAACTACCTCTATACCGTCTAGAGTCAAGGATGCGAGAAATTTCATATTCCCCGTCCTCCACCACCGGAGGAACAGAGGCAGAGGCGTCACCATCCGACACAACAGCTTTTTTTAATAGAGAGACATGAAAGACCGGATTAATTCTCCAGGAGGTAGGAACCTCCAACCTAACAGCAGATTGGTTGACAACCTGAAGCACCTTAAAGGGCCCTACAAACTTGGGACCCAATTTCTTAGAAGGAATCCTCAACCGCAGATTCCTAGAGGACAACCAAACCATGTCACCAACAGCGAACAAAACCTCCTGTCGTTTCCTATCAAAGTAGTCTTTAGATTTTCTGTTGGCCTCCTGAAGATTACCACGCACATCCGTCCAAACTCTTTCCAAATCACCGGAAAAATTCTCCTCCTCAGGCACGGCAGATCCCAACTTGGAGAACGACCCAAACGACGGATGTCTCCCAGAACAACAAAAAAAAGGCGAACAACCAGCAGAAGAAGATGTATGATTGTTCAGAGCAAATTCGGCAAGTGGCAGAAACTCAGACCACCCCTCTTGATTGTCTGCCACAAAACAACGCAAGAACTGCTCAACATCCTGGTTTTTCCTTTCTGTCTGGCCATTAGATTCAGGATGATATCCGGACGAAAACGACAAATGAATTCCCAACCTGTCACAAAAGGCACGCCAAAAACGAGCCACGAACTGAGGACCCCTATCAGAAACAATGTCAGTAGGAACGCCATGAAGTCTGACAATTTCCTTGACAAAGGCCTTAGCGAGAGTTTTAGCGCAGGGCAGTTTGACGAAGGGAACCAAGTGACACATCTTGCTAAAACGGTCCACGACCACCCAGATGACAGTAAAACCCTCAGAGGGGGGAAGGTCAGTTATAAAGTCCATAGCCAAATGTGTCCAAGGAGCACTGGGGACCTCCAAAGGACAAAGCAACCCCGCAGCAGGAGTATGTGAGGACTTAGATCTAGCACATATAGTACATTGGCGCACCCACTTAATGACTTCCTTCTGCCATCCAGGCCACCAAAAACTGCGACCCACCAGTCTCTTGGTCTCAGAGATTCCGGGATGACCTGCCAACCGAGATTCGTGACACTCAACAAACAAATCTCTCCTAAAGGTCCCAGGCACAAACAACCTCCCATGAGGAGTGTTAGATGGGGCATTCTCCTGAGCTTTAAGAATCTCATCTTCCAAAACGGAGTCTAAAGCAGCTATCACAACACCTTCTTGTAAAATGTTTTCCTCTTTCTCAGCACCGACTATGGGAGAAAAACTGCGAGACAAGGCATCCGCCTTAACATTCTTAGTACCAGGGATGTAAGTAACGGAGAAATTAAACCGCGAGAAAAACAGTGCCCACCTAGCCTGACGGGCATTCAGGCGCTTGGCAGCATCAAGATATATCAGATTTTTATGATCCGTAAGAACCTGAACGGGAAATTCCGCACCTTCCAAGAAGTGGCGCCAGTGTTCAAATGCGAGTTTAATAGCCAATAATTCCCGATTACCAATATCGTAATTCAGTTCAGTCTCCGAAAATTTTTTTGAAAAAAAGGCACAGGGATGTAATCCATCCCCGTTATCCTGAGACAATACTGCGCCAACCCCCACAGAGGAAGCATCAACCTCAACCAAAAACGGCCTAGTAACATCAGGCTGCATAAGGATGGGAGCAGAGGTGAACCTCTCCTTGAGATACACAAAAGCTTCAATGGCCTCAGAAGACCACTGAACCGCATCAGCACCTTTCCTGGTGAGATCAGTCAGAGGTTTGACAATACTAGAAAAATTTTTTATGAATTTTCTGTAGTAATTGGCGAAACCCAAAAACCTCTGTATCGATTTCAAACCAATAGGCCTAGGCCATTCCTGCACAGCCTGAACCTTAACCGGATCCATCTCAAAACCTTTGCTGGAGATAATGTAGCCCAAAAAACTAATTCTCTGTACAGCGAACTCACATTTCTCCAGCTTAGCAAAAAGCGAATTGTCCATTAATAACTGTAATACCTCACGCACGCTCCGCCAATGAGACTCCAGATCTGGCGAATAAATCAAAATGTCATCCAAATACACAACCACATTTTTACCGATCAAAGGTCTAAGGATGTCATTAATCAGATTCTGAAAAAATGCAGGAGCATTAGTAAGACCAAAGGGCATAACCAGATTCTCAAAATGACCCACAGGAGTGTTAAAAGCAGTCTTCCATTCATCACCCTCCTTCATGCGCAACAGATTGTATGCCCCCTTAAGGTCAATTTTAGAGAACCACTTGGCCCCCAATAACTGGTTAAACAGATCAGGAATCAATGGCAGTGGGTAAGGATTGCGTACCGTAATTTTGTTAATCTCACGAAAATCCAGACAAGGACGTAAACCGCCGTCCTATTTTTTTACAAAAAAAAATCCAACCGCCACAGGAGACTTAGAGGGCCTAATGTGACCGGCGGCCAAACTTGTCTGTATGTATTCCTCCAAAGCCTTCCTCTCAGGAATAGTAAGGTTAAATAAACGACTTTTAGGAAGAGTCGCTCCAGGGACAAATTCAATAGAACAATCATAGTCTCTATGGGGAGGCAAAACCTGCGATTCCTTCTCAGAAAAAACTCTCCAAAAATCCTGAATAGGAACAGGCAATTCTCCCCTATCCAAAGCTGCAATACGCCCGTTACAACACTTGTCATAACATTTATGGCTCCAGGATTTAATTTCACTGGTAGACCAATCCAGTACAGGATTGTGAAATTTTAACCAGGGCAAACCCAATATTACTGGAGAAGGCAAGTTATTCAACACTACCAAATCCAATTTCTCATGGTGAACACCATTAATAGTGAGAGGAAATTCACTGACCTTGAGAGTAATATTCTTCAAAGGGGAGCCATCCACAGAAACCACAGCAATGGGGGATGATAAAGGTTCAGGTTTTAAATTGAGTTTTTCCACGAATCCCCCATCAATTACATTCAGTGTAGACCCGCAATCAACAAACACCCGAAATTCCATTAATTTTTCCTGAGCAATCGTGGAAGCAGCTAAAAATATACCCTTGGAATTTAAACAGGCAATACGGGCGTGACTGACCATTTTTTTTTTTTCTTTCTTCATACGAAGCTCACAGCCTTTAATCAAATGACCAGATTTTCCGCAATAGAAACACAAGCCTTCCGAAAAACGACGGTCTTTTTCTTGAGAGCGAGGTGCCACCGATCCAATCTCCATCGGTTCACCACTGTTAGTACACACATTATCATAACCAGAAACTGACATAGCAGAGGATTTGCTCTCATTAACCCTAGCACGCAGTCTTCTATCCACCCGTATAGCTAATTGCATAGCCTGTTGCAAATCCTCAGGTGTAGGATAAGCAATTAGCAGGTCTTTAACCCTTTCACTGAGCCCAGCAAGAAATAGACTCTTCAGAGCAGAATCGTTCCACCCTGTTTGAGTGGACCAACGACGAAAATGAGTACAATATTTTTCAACATTACCTGATCCTTGTTTTAAACGTCTCAACTCAGTCTCAGCTGATGCCACACGGTCAGGATCATCATACAATAGTCCCAAAGCAGAAAAAAAACTATCCACTGATCTGAAGCATGTATCACTAGGTTGCAAAGAAAAGGCCCACTCCTGAGGCTCTTTGCGCAAAAGTGACATTATGAACCCTACGCGCTGGGATTCATCCCCAGAGGACTTGGGTCTCAAACGAAAATACAATAAGCAAGCATTTTTAAATGAAAAAAATTCTCGATGTTCACCAAAAAATAAATCCGGCAAACATACCTTAGGCTCCAAGAAATATGCTCCAGGACAGTTACTCACGTGCTGACGGAGCTCGGCCACTTCCAGAGAGAGTCCCTGCAGGTGTTTAGCCAAATCCTGAACCGACACCATGATGGAACAAAAAAAAAAAAAAAATCTTTCCTTAGAAATTTGCAGGCTGGACTTACTGTTATGTTCTGCTACCAAAGCTAAGGAAAGAGAGGAGATCTGTCCCTACTATAAGACTCAGCTGAATCCCTACGATGTAACAGGGAACCTGATCCTGCGATCAGACCTGCTAAAGTCCTAATCTAGTCTGTACGAAGACCTATAGATGTGGGGAGGGAATCCCTACAAGTACTAAGGACTGGGAGGAATATGGGACACCTCCTAACAGAAATAGTAGCAGACAGACGAACAAACAAAATAGATAGAACATAGAGGTCCGTAGACCAAGCAAACTAACAGAGTTAGATACAGAGCACAGGCTAGCTAGAAAGTAGATATACAATGAAGTCCAGCAAAGCCAGAAGGGCGGAGCAGGATTAAATAGGCCAACAAGGTCATGTGACCAGCAAAGGAAAAAAAACCTAACAGCAAGGTTCTAACAGAAGTCAAGGTAGGCTTGCACCTAACCATCATCCCTGCAAACCAAATGGTGGGGGTGAGGTGTGGAGTCCGGGTAGAACCAGGAAGAAAAGTCCAGAAAAGACTGAGTGTGCCAAAAGACTCCTCAGAACTTCCGGAAGGCCTAGTTCAATGTGAGACTGTGCTTACGATTCCTACTGGTGGGTTTGCTCGAGTGACAGTACCGGTGATGAATGCTATGAAACACAAAATTAGACTGGATCCAAAGACTGTGTTAGGTCATATTGGAACCGTTAAAACTGTATATCCAGCCAGTGTGAGACCAGCCCTGGGGTCTACAGTGAATTCAGTCTCCCCACCAAGGAACAGGAGTTGCACAGGGGAGGAAATTGCGCAACCCACCTCGGGGTCCTGGGATCCCCCAGTACCCCTGGAATATTTGTGTGCTGAAGATCTAGCGGTAGCAAAACAGATGCTGAGAGAAGAGTGTCATGCGTTCTACAAAGATGACTCTGATATAGGCTGTAGCTCGTCGTTGCATTTGAAAATCAATTTGAAAGACACGAGCCCAGTAACTAGAAGTTACATGTCTGTGCCAAAACCATTACATCGTGAAGTGAAAGAATATTTACAAGATCTCATCAACAGAGGTTAGGTCCAAAAGTCAAAGTCGTCTTATTCCTCTCCTATTGTCTGTGTTAGGAAGAAGGACGGTACGTTGAGACTTTGTTGTGATTACCGGGAACTAAACCGAAAGTCAGTACCTGATCGACACCCGATACCAAAGATCCAAGATATTCTGGATAGCCTATCAGGAAGTACCTGGTTCTCTGTCCTCGATCAGGGTAAGGCATACCACCAAGGGTTTGTCAAAGAGTCCAGTAGACTCTTGACAGCATTCATCACACTGTGGGGATTATATGAGTGGATCCGCATACTGTTTGGGCTCCGTTCACCACCAGTAGAATTCCAGAGGTGCATAGAGACATGTTTAGAACGATTGACGGACGATATCTGTCAGCTGTACTTGGATGACAATGTGTAGTACACAGCAAAACCTTCCAGGAGCATGTTGAACACGTGATGACCGTATTACAACGGTATCAATAACACAGAGTTAAGTTGACCCCGAAGGAGTGTGAACTGTTCAAAAGACAAGTCCGATTTCTAGGGAAAATTGTGTCCGGAGAAGGATATAGCATGGACCCAGCAGAAATCGCTCCGGTACTGGCCTTAAAAGACAAGCGGCCCTCTACCGTCGGGGAGTTGAGACAGATATTAGGATTCCTTTCCTACTATCGTACTTACATTTGTAACTTCTCCAGGATTGCCGCCCCACTATACCTCTTCTTGGGGAGGGACGACAGAGACAACACCACCCACGGAGAAAAAGAAGAACGCGGGTAGGACCGGGCTTTAAAGAAACAACGCCATTTCATCCCAACAGCCCATTCTCTGGACAGCAGACCACCAGGAGGTATTGGAAGAACAAGTAGACTACTTGGTAAAAGCACCCATCTTGGGATATCCCGATTTCAATTTACCATTTGTACTTCATTGTGACGCTTCTCAAGTTGGACTGGGAGCTGCCCTGTATCAACATCAAGATGGAAAATTGAGAGTCATCGGTTACGGTTCGAGAACATTGACAAACGCAGAGAAGAATTACCATCTACATTCTGGAAAATTGGAGTTCATGGCACTGAAATGGGCTATCTACAGCAAAGATTTTGAGGTATACACTGACAACAACCCTTTGACCTATGTCCTTACTACAGCCAAACTGAATGCAACGGGTCAGGTGGGTCGCTGAACTAGCTGACTTCAATTTCAGCATCAAGTACAGGCCAGGAAAATGCAATGCGGATGCTGACAGATTGTTGAGAATGCCACTAGAGCCTGTGGAGCTCATGCAAGAATGCTCGGAGGAAGTCAGTCTGGAAGCTGTGACACTGAGTCACTTTTCACGGCCAGGCCGTGAGACGGGATAGTCAAGGAGTCCGAAGTCAAAGCCAGGAGGGTACGTCATAAACAGAGGGAAGAGGCAAAGGCTTAGTCAGGTAACATACCATTGGTCAGAATTCCAGGAGGACAGAAGATCAGAGCAGAAGGGGTTAAACAGACGGATGGTCAGAATAAGGTCCAAGGTCAGGCAGCAGAAGATCAATAAACAGAACAAGGCACAGAGAACCAACTACACACTAGCTGAATGTACGTCTGACAGAGATCTGGGACAAACAGCTCAGTTAAGTAGCCAGGCATTAACCTGGGATAATGAACACCTGAAGATAGTCAGTGCTTTCCAGTCTCAGATTGGACAGCCGAGCTGTCAATCACCACACTGAGCTATTACACGCCCCTCTACCACATTTGACGGTCGAGCTGTCAATCACAGTATTGACAGCTCCAGCACGCCCCTGTACAAGATTGGGACGGTTGAGCAGTCAGCAACTGCGTCCCAGACACAGTGAGTGGTGGAACTGTGACAGTACCCCCTCTTCTAAGGGGGGCCACCGGACCCCCCAGGCTTCCCAGGAAACTTTATATGGAAGGCCCTGACTAACTGATCGGCCTTCACATCTCGAGTAGGGACCCATGATCTCTCCTCTAGTCCGTATCCCCTACAGTGGATGAGGTACTGGAGGGAATTATGGACCCTACGAGAATCCACCACTCTCTGAACCTCATACTCCAAGCCACCGTCGACTGACACTGGAGGAGGCGGGGATGATGGAGACAATACCGAAGGGACAAATTCCTTTAATAGAGATTTATGGAAGACGTTAGGGATGCGAAGGGATGGAGATAGCTTCAATCTGAATGCCACTGGATTGACCACCTCAAGGATCTTATAAGGACCAATAAACTTTGGACTCAACTTTGCCGACGGCACTCTAAGTTTAATGTTCCTGGATGACAACCAAACCTTATCCCCAATCTTAAAAACAGGACCGACCAAAGGTCTTCTATCGGCCTTCAGTTTTTGGCAAATCAGAGCAGTCCCAATATTCTTTTGAACCTCCTTCCAAACATCCCCAAGTCTTTGTACGGCGACCTTCACCCCAGGACATTCAGAACTAATTCTAGAAAATTCACCAAACTGGGGATGAAAACCATAATTACAGAAAAACTGAGAGGTTCCATTACATTGATTCACTCAACTGCTAAAGGTAAACTCGGCGAGAGGTAAAAACGAAGACCAGTCCTCCTGCTGAGCCGCCACAAAACACCTTAAAATTTGTTCCAAAGATTGATTTGTCCTCTCAGTCTGACTCTTTGTCTCTAGTTGGTAAGCAGATGAAAATGACAATTCAATCCCAAGTTTATTACAAAAAGCTCTCCAGAATTTAGAGACAAATTGTACTCCCCTATCGGACACAATGTTAAGAGGGATACCATGTAACCTTACAATATGGGAAATAAACAACCTGGAGAGTGTCTCTGCATTAGGTAATCCTGACAAGGCAACAAAATGAGCTTGTTTGCTGAATCAGTCCACTACCATGCAGATAGCAGTTTTCCCATCAGACAGAGGCAAATCTGGGATGAAATCCATGGACAAATGAGTCCATGGTCTTTCTGGAATTGGCAATGGAGCCAATCCCCCGGCCGGCTATGGCTGACTTTAGGGAGTGCGCAGTCCTCACGAGCAGATACTAAATCTTTGATATCATTATGCATGGACAGCCACCAAAAAAGTCTGGCAATGGCTTTCCGTGTAGCAGTAACCCCAGGATGACCACTCAAAACGGAATCATGAAATTCCAGTAACACACGTAATCTTAGATACACAGGCACAAATAATTTAGACCCTGGAGTACCAGGAGGAGCCAATGACTGGGCATTACGGATCTCCTCCTGCAATTTTGAGGTTACCATAGAAACCACAATACCCTGAGGAATAATGGAGGATGGAGGTTCTGGAAGAGAAACTGGATCGACACTACGAGACAATACGTCAGACAATACGTCAGCTTTCACATTCTTAGACCCCGGTCTGAATGTAATCGAAAAATTAAACCTTTAGAAAAACAAGGACCATCTGGGAGTTAACCTTTTAGCTGACTCAATATAGGCTAGATTCTTGTGATCAGTGACCACAGTAACTGGATGAACCGCTCCCTCCAAAAAAATGCCTCCATTCCTCAAAGGCTAATTTTACAGCAAGTAACTCACGATTCCCAACATCATAATTTCTTTCCGCCGGCGAAAATTTCTTAGACAAAAAAGCACATGGACGCAAGTTAGTCAGAGTTTTGGGCCCCTGCGACAAAACTGCCCCTACTCCGACCTCCGAAGCATCCACCTCTTCAATGAATAGTTCTTGGAGATCTGGTTGGATCAGAATGGGGGCAGACATGAAACACTCTTTTAATTTTTCAAAAGCCCTGATAGCACCAGGCAAGCATACCTTGAGATTAGCCCCCTTACGTGTCAGGTCAGTAAGAGGTTTAGCAATCTGAGAGAAATCCTTGATAAATTTCCTATAATAGTTGGCGAATCCCAGAAATCGTTGCAAAGCCTTAAGATCACAAGGCTGAACCCAGTCAATTATGGCCTGTACCATCCCAGGGTCCATCTTAAACCCTTCTGCTGACAAGATGAACCCCAAGAATGAAATTTCTGAACAGAAAAAACACATTTCTCTAATTTAGCAAACAAGGAGTTCTCCCCTGATGAGAATCCAAGTCTGGAGAGAAAATTAGAATATCATCCAGGTAAATCATAACATATCTTCCAATGCAATCAGAGAAAATATCATTCATAAATTTTTGAAACATAGCAGATGCATTGGATAACCCAAATGGCATGACAAGGTTTTCAAACAGACCCTACGACGTTAGAAACGCTGTTTTCCACTCATCACCCTCCCGGACGCGTATCAAATTGTAAGCGCCTCTAAGATCAAGTTTAGAGAACACCCTGGCCCCTAGAAGCTGATTATATAGGTCGAGGATGAGTGGAAGTGGGTAAGTATTTTTAACCGTGATTTTGTTTAGTTCTCGGAAATCGAGGCAAAGACGGAGACCCCCATCTTTCTTTTTTACGAAGTAAAATCTGGCAGCTACCGGAGAGGAGGAAGGACAGATATGACCCTTCAGTAATCTTTCATTATAATATTCTTTAAAGGCGGTCCGTTCAGGCCGAGACAAATTGTAAAGGCGAGCTTTAGGCAATTTGTCACTAGGAATAAGATCAATAGCACAATCATAAGGACGATGGGGAGGTAGTATCTCCGCCTCTTTCTCCGAGAACACATCTCCGAAGTCCTTCAGGTACCCCGGCAGACCCTTCAGACTGGCGGAACATATTTGTACAGTTTTTAGACATTTCTTGTGACAATTGGAGCTCCATTTAACAATCTCCCTCTGACACCAATCAATCACAGGATTGTGAATCTGCAACCATGGAAGCCCCAGTACCAACCCAGCAGGCAAATTATCCAATACAAAATATGAGATGGATTCAGAGTGGAGAGCGCCTACTTGAAGCGTGAAATCCACCGTTACCTTCTTGACCAAATTCTGGGATAATGGTGTCTTGCCAAGGGCGAAGATTTGCATGGGTCTTTCTAAACTTACTGTCCCTAACTTCAGAACCAGTCCGGAATCAATAAAGTTAGCAGCAGACCCACAGTCAATAAACGCCAATGTTGATAACACCTGGTTCTCGAAGGATAACACAGTATTTATCAGTACTTTAGTAGAGAAAGAAAAAGGTACCTGGGAGTCTGGGTGACCTCCTTGGCCATCACCCAGACTCATCAGACGTTCTCCTGCTGATTTGCCAGCCTGAGGACGAGTTGGGCAATTCTTGAGAAAATGTCCAGAGAGACCACAGTACAGAGTACAGAGTCCAAGATCTTGTCTACGTTTTTTTCTCTACCACACGAAGAGTGGCAACTCTAATCTCTGATGGCTCTACCTCTGGTAAATGGACCTGCTCCGGGGAAGAATAATGGGCAGCCTGCTGTTCATCCCATCTCTCACGGATTCTATGGTCCATTCATATGGCCCGGGTCATGGCCTCCGCCAAAGAATAAGGGGCATCATGTAGGACCAGGGCATCCTTAAGGATTTCGGAAAGGCCTTTGTGGAGCAGGCACCTGAGAGCTGCATCATTCCACAGAACTGCAGTGGACCACTGCCCGAACTCAGTACAGTAGTCCTCAGCTGTGCGACCCCCTTGTGCCAGGTTCGTGATCTTAGCCTCAGCAACCTGTCAGGTTCGTCATGGCGGGTTCGTCACGTTCGTCCTGTTGGGTTCATCATATATCAGTCCTAAACTGTCAAAGAAGGCGTCAAGAGAAAACTGTTCTGGGGCTTGTGGGGACAAGGAAAATGCCCAAGTCTGAGGGCCCCCTCAAAGTAGGGACATGATTATGCCCACCCGCTTGAACTCCTCCCCTGACGATCGGGGGAGCAGGGTAAAAAATAACCTACAGCTCTCCCTAAAGATTCTAAACTGGTCTTTCTCGCCAGAAAATTTATCAGGGAGGGCTAGTACAGGTGCGGGAGAGACCAATTGTACATCAGAGGATACTGACATCACAGCCACTGCTGGCAGTGGAGGGCTTCATTAAATTAGTTATCTGACCCTGCAAGTGACATTGTGATGACTCCAGACTCTGGTATTCCTTAGCCAAATCCTGAGTCATCTGCTTCAGATTGGCGACCTTATCACAGAGAGTGTGGACAGTCTCCATGCTGGCGATAAAGAAAAACGTATGGGCCAGACGTAACGTGACGCTGAGTCACTTTTCACGGCCAGGCCGTGAAACGGGATAGTCAAGGAGTCCGAAGTCAAAGCCAGGAGGGTACATCATAAACAGAGGGGAGAGGGAAAGGTTTAGTCAGGTAACATAGCATTGGTCAGAATTTCAGGACAGCAGATCAGAGCAGAAGGAGTTCAACAGACGGATGGTCAGAACAAGGTTCAAGGTCAGGCAGCAGAAGATCAATAAACAGAACAAGGCACAGAGAACAAACCACACACTAGCTGAATGTGCATCTGGCAGAGATATGGGACAAACAGCACAGTTAAGTAGCCAAGCATTAACCTGGGATAATGAACACCTGAAGATAGCCAGTGCTTCCCAGTCTCAGATTGGACAGCCGAGCTGTGAATCACCACACTGAGCAATTGCACGCCCCTGAACCACATTTAGCTGTCAATCACAGTACTGACAGCTCCAGCACGCCCCTGTACAAGATTGGACGGATGAGCTGTGAGCAACTGCGTCCCACACACAGTGAGGAGTGGAACCATGACAGAAGCAATTCAAAGCACTACCCAAGCAGTACAAGCTTATCAGGAGGAAGACACACCATTGTGGTGTCCATTGATGGTGGAAACCACCATAAAAGCGAGAGAACAAGATCACCCCCTGTCTATTCAACAACTACCAAAAGGGAAAATCCATAGAGCACATCGGGAAGATCAGATAATTGGTAGAATACTACTTTATGTGGAACAAAATTGGTTTGCAAGTAGACGGGAGACAGACAATGAGTCACCAGCAGTATCTGTTTTAATTACAGAATGGACGACGATCTACCTCAGTGAAGACAGTATCTTGTATCGACAAAACTGGCAGTTGGTACTACCCAGAGTATTCCGTAGGTTGGTCTTCAAAGAACTCCATGAAAACATGGGACAATTGGGAATGGAAAGGACAACAAATTTGATCCATGAATGTTTCTTCTGGCCGTACATGCAGAGAGATATTGAAACGTACGTGACCAGGGACTGTGGGTGTCTGAAAGATAAACGTCCCAACACATCAACCCGGGCACCTATGGGCAACATCCAAACTACATATCCGTTTGAGTTGGTCTCAATAGACTTTCTACATCTTGAGATGTGCAAGGGTGGTTACTAATACATCTTGGTGGTGATGGACCATTTCACTCGATTGGCTCAAGCATATTCCACCATCAATAAATCGGGTCGAACAGCGGCAGAGAAGATCTTCAATGATTTTGCTTTGAGGTTTGGGTTCCCTACGAGGTTACACCACGACCAAGGAAGAGAATTTGAGAACCAGCGGGTAATGGACACGTGGAACGTTTTAACCGGACATTATTGTCGATGTTGCGCACTTTAACAGCTGATGAGAAGAAAGACTGGAAGAGTTCTCTGTCAAAAGTGGTACATGCCTATAACTGTACAAAGAGCGATGGAACGGGTTACTCACCCTTTTTCCTATTGTATGGACGATCGCCAAGACTGCCAATCGACATCATGTTCGATACTCTGGTGTCAGAGACTTACAGAACATATCCGGAGTACGTTCGGAAATGGAATGGATGGCAGAGGCATACAACATAGCGTCCAAAGTGGTTACGCAAGGACAGAGCAGGAGTAAGGAGTACTATGATCAAAAATGTTATGGAGCAGAATTTGCACTGGGAAGCCGGGTGCTAGTCATAAACGTACGTGAGAAAACCGGTCCAGGAAAACTTTGTTCGTACTGGGAAGACAAGGTGTATGTGGTCGTAAGGAGGAAAGCTGATGACAGCCCAGTGGACGAAATCCGATTGGAAACAGGAGAAAAGAAAACCAGAATAGTCCACTGGAATTTACTACTACCCTGTGATTATCTCCCACCACAACATGACTTCCCAGAAGTAGACCGACATCGTCCGAGATCGACTAAGGGACCACCACAGACTGAAGCTCCGGAGGTGGATAGTAACCTTGAAAGTTCCGATGGAGAAGAACACCCCGTTGTATTTCTCGGACCGGCAAGGAGAGGGATGTACTATCCTCAGGAGAGTGAATTAAGTCCTGATGCTCCAGAGTTCATACCAAGGAGTACAGATGAAGTCCAATTCAGATCTGATGATCAAACACCGGCCCCTGAAGAGACCGATCGACACTCAGGAGGAGTGGAATTATCAGAACGTGCGGAAACAAGTGATTCAGGAGAAGTACAGGAACTTACAGAGGCAGCTCCAAGAGCATCTGAGGAAGCATGGGAAATGAGTGTAGCGGAAGAATCTCCTGTGACCTAAGAACCCGTGGTATCTGAGGAACAACTCACCAGGAGGATGTCGACTCGAGAAGTGAGGAGGCCCGTGATGCTGACGTATGAGACACTTGGTGAGCCGAGTGAAGTGCCAAGGACTGTCGAATAGAAACAGGTATCTCTGCCTGCGGACCAGGTAAGCCCACTTGAGTGGTATTCACCACCGAGAAGCAGTATGGAAGATGTTGCTTAGTGGAGAGACTTGATTTCATGCTTTGATTTTCCTTAAAAGACTTTGTAGAAACAAAGAACTGTTAAGGCCTAGTGAGAGAGAGCTGATTGAAGACGTATGAAAAGCTCCAGCTGAAGAGATGCTGATTGTTTTAATTGTGTTAATTGTTTATTTCTTACAGGCGTCCTACAAGAAAAAGTTTGTAAGAATAGGTTGTTATCAATGTTTATGAACGTTATACCAATTTGACAATGCCAATTTCCAATTTGTACATAAAGTTATTCAACTTTCACCACTGTCTCTGAATTGGTCAGATTGACCAATTAAGACGAATGTCAAGGACAACATTCAAAAAGGAGGGAAGAGTGTGACATACAGAAGTAGTGCAGTTGCTTCAAAAGCATCCAGCAACTATTAGAAATAACACAAGCACAGGAGACAGGAAGTGTTGTGCTCCAGAAGCATCCAGCAATTAGAGGGGTTAACAGAGTCACAGGAGACAGGGAGTGTTTAGCAGTGCCCCAGGGGGATTGTGGGGAAGTTGTTTACTGTCTGGCTGGAGCCGAAGAGAAAGGTGGTGTGTGATCTGTATCTCACAGTAGGCAAGTAAACAGAATTCAGGTCAGGAGGGAAGCTAAACACAGGTCAGATAGACTCCCTGAACTAAGAGTGCAGAGTATTATCAGGCAGAAAGATAAGAACTGGAAGGAATCATGTCACAGGGATAAAATCCCTCATCAAACCCCCCCCCCCCTCCATCTCCATGCAGGATAAAGAATGCTGTGTACAATTGAGTCCTTATGAAGGAAAAGACTGTGGTTATGTATGCATAGAAGTGTGCTGCTAAGAGATCTAATCTGTGCTGAATTATGCTACTGAAGAGACTGACGATACTGTACCTGCTTTATTAAACTGTACTGTAATGAAGATTGTTGCTGTAGTATTACTGAATTACACTGGCCATGCTTCAGATTAAGTTCCACTGTTAAACTGTTGAAAAAGACTCTTGTCAGATGTGTCTGGTCAGCAACTGAATCTATCGTGTGTCTGAGAGAAGCTGCAGCCTCTGGTCGCCCTGAGTAAGGGTTCCCCCAGGATTCCAACGAATTCACGAAACACCTCTCGCCCTATCTGAACCTAACGGCGTGCATTTAACACAGAGACATAGGGCTTGTTAGATATCACTGATGTACCCCTCACTAACCCCTCTGCTGAGTATTTTGTACATGGTTCCAGAGCTCGGGACAGTGAACAAGGACGGTTCATCACCGGGCATGCAGTAGTCCACAATGGTAAGGCAGTAATGCATGAACCACTCTCCTCCAGCTGCTCTGCGCCAGAGGCTGAGCTGAAAGCGCTTGCAGCAATGTGCAATCTGGGAAAAGGTAAAGAAATTTATGTATTTTCGGACTCCAGATATGTTTTAAAGGGTCGTACGTGACTTTGGCGCCATTTGGCGGAGTCATAATTTTCTGACCTCTGCTAGCAATCCTATGAGGCGGTAGAGCAGCTACTCACAGCACTCACCCTTCCCCGAAGGGCAGCTATTGGCGCACACACGGGAACAAACGCCCCTTTCTGTAGGGAATGCCTTGGCCGACCAGGCGGTTAAGGAAGCAGCACAACTACGTCTGACTGAAATATTGGCCATAGCAGACACGGCCCCGCTAGGGGACCCAGTGACCGAGAGTGCGGGAAGCTACCTTTTCACAGAGGAGACTGTCACCGCACCGGCCTCAGTGGCCGTTGATCGTGAATTACTGCAGGTCTTCCAGACCCAGGCTCCCCCACACGAACAGAACGCATGGGCCAAAGCGGGTGCTGTACGGTCAGAGTCAGTGGTATGGCAGGTAAACACCAGGATTTGCCTCCCACGCTGCATGTTTCCCATGATGGCTGCCCTAGCACATTCCCCCGGTGCACAACTCAAATGGTGTTATGTGTGCAGTGGTGCTACAAAACGGTGCGCCCCAGGGTTCCCGAATGTGGCTACAAAGTGTTACGGATCCGGGTGGTGGAATCTCTGTGCTGCAATGCAAGGAGGGACCAGAGGGGCATAACTAGGTATCAACTCGGACCGACCAAGGTCGTACGGCGGCTCAATCGACTCCGTGACCAGGGAGGGACCGAGCAGAGGGACCAGGTGCTACTCTGGGGACCGACCTTGTATGAGAGCAGGTGACTCCCACGGGTCAGAAGGCAGGGACTGACTGGTACAGCAGAGGAGCACGGCAGGCAGGCTGATGGGTGATCCGGGCAGACAGACTGGCAGGCACGACAGGTAGCAGGCAGGAGCCTCCAGGTAGGCTGGCTGTTAGGCACGGCAGGTAACAAGCAGGTGCTTCTAGGTAAGCGGGCTGGCAGGCACGGCAGGTAACAGGCAGGAGCCTCCAGGTATGCTGTCTGGCAGGCACGGCAGGTAACGGGCAGGAGCCTCCAGGTAGGCTGGCTGGCAGGCACGGCAGGTAACAGGCTGGAGCCTCCAGGTAGGCTGGCTGGCAGGCACGGCAGGTAACGGGCAGGTGCTTCCAGGTAAGCAGGCGGGCAGAGCCCATAGACAGACTGGCGGACTGGCAGTAGGCAGACTGTCGGGCTGGAGAGTAGACAAGCAGATGGACTGGACTAGTAGTCCGGATGGCGGACTGGACTTGTAGTCTGGCTGGCGGGCTGGACTTGTAGACTGGCGGGCTGGACTCGTCTGGCTGGCGGTCTGGACTGGTAGTCAGGCTAGCAGCGGGACCTAAGGGCTGAAGCAGAGTATCATACACAAAGCTACAACCTTGCACGGGCACCTCCATATTGGAGGAGGTGCCTTTTATAGGGGAAGTCCTCCGGCCATTGGCGGGGACTTTTTAGGACGGCGCGCGTGGCCCCTTTAAGAGGGCGCGCGTGCGGCCTTAGCACAGGGCCAGGGAAGCTGCGTGCACCAGCAGCAGCTGCAGGGAGGCCAGAAGACGCCGAAGCAGGACCGCGGAGGTAAGGGGGACGGCGTCTCTGCCGTGCAGGAGGCAGAGACGCCGATGCTACACAAAGTGTGTCTCGTTTGTGCAAAATATAACCCCGGTAGATCTATTCGAATGTCCCACAAAATGCACGCCAATACCAGATTACCTGTTTCAGAGACTGCAGGAGGACTACATACAGCTACCTAAGGTGGGTACTTATGAATAAGTCCTGGTATGCACCAATACATACAGGATACATACCAGCTGTATACAGGATACATACAAGCTGTATATAGGATACACACAAGCTGCATACAGGATGCACACAAGCTGTATACAGGATACACACACGTTGTATACAGGATATATACAAGCTGTATACAGGATACACACAAGCGGTATACAGGATACATACAAGCTGTATACAGGATACATATAAGCTGTATACAGGATACACACAAGCTGTATATAGGATACACACAAGCTGTATACAGGATACACACAAGCTGTATATAGGATACATACACGCTGTATACAGGATAAACACAAGCTGTATAAAGGATACATACAAGCTGTATACAGGATACATAAAAGCTGTATACAGGATACACACAAGCTGTATATAGGATACATACAAGCTGTATACAAGACACATACAAGCTGGATACAGGATACAAACAAGCTGTATACAGGATACACACAAGCTGTATACAGGATACACTCAAGCTGTACACAGGATACATACAAGCTGTATACAGGATACACACAAGTTGTATACAGGATACACACAAGCTGTATATAGGATAAATACAAGCTGTATACAGGATACATACAAGCTGTATACAGGATACACACAAGCTGTACACAGGATACACACAAACTGTATACACGATACACACAAGCTGTACACAGGATACACACAAACTGTATACAGGATAGACACAAGCTGTATACAGGATAGGCGCAAGCAGTATACAGGATACACATAAGCTGTATACAGGATACACACAAGCTGTATACAGGATACATACAAGCTGTATATAGGATACACACAAGCTGTATACAGGATACATACAAGCTGAATACAGGATACATACAAGACACATACAAGCTGTATACAGGATACACACAAGCTGTATACAGGATATGTAATAGTGGGGAAGGACGTAGCCTTCCTTTGGCACTGTGTAGTTACAGAAAGTGTCCCCGTAGTTAGACCTCTCTGAACTGTTGGTAGTCCAAGCTAAGGGGTTAGCTTTAGTGGTCCAGTCAGTAGAGTAGAGGGGGAATTTAGTGCCCTGATCAAGCCTTGAGTGATATAGAGCTTGTTCCTGGCATAATTCCTTGTGGGCTGCAGTACCTGTAAACAGCCACAAGATGCCACTGTCCTGGGTGCAGATGTCAGGTTGAGTCTGCTAGCAGTGGTACAGACAGTGATGAGTTAATTCTGTGTGATGACAGCTCACTGAGGGTGGGCACATTAGGAAAATCTCAGTTTAGTTTCCAGGATCAGGAAGTGATTCTTCAGTAAGAGATAGGACAGCGAACTGTGCGGGCAGCCTGAATATATAGTGGCTGCTAGGGTAGACGGGAGCTCCATACCCTCAGACAGTGGGATCACCAGTGTGAAAGTCTCCCTACACAAGAGCAAGAGTCCTGTTAGCCGGCCGGAGAATCTCATCAAAGGTAGTGAAGACCCAGGGCACTTCTAGTCTGCAGGAAGCAGAGGAAGATAAATAGGACTCCAGGCTAAGATGTGAGGGAGAGATATCGGATCCAGATCACTGTTATTATTGCAGAAGAGTCTCTTGGGCTAGAGATTAGAGTAACAGATATGCTTCACTTAAAGAGGGAACCAGGGCTGAAGAAGTTGCCAGCGCCTGTGAGAGAGATAATAACCGGTCGGGCCTTATCCATTATATCTGCCTGTAAATATTGTACATATTCCTCTTCCCCAAGTAAAGTTCAAGTTCTGGTTAAGAACCTCGTGTCCTCTGAATTTATTGCTGCCCTGGTACCAGAAGAGAAATGCCTGGAGACAGCCGCGATCGGATGGTTTGAAGTAAGTGGAGAGCCCCACATACACAGCCACACATCAGAGGGAGGACACGAATTGTCTGTAGGGTGCCAGAGCGAGAGGGAGCTACAGCTCGCCCACGACTACCTCGCTGGGGCACCTTACATTTGGCGTAGTCGGCAGGATGCGAGCTCCTCGCATGAAGAAAGCGGGGAAGAGCCGACGCAGAACACTGAGGAGAAAGTGTTGGAAGGCACGCGGCCCAAGATGGCGGCCCGAAGCATGGATTCCAAGATGGTGACAATGGCGGTAAAGTCTGGGAGAAGAACCGCCTATCGTTTGAGTGGACGGCCCCGGAGACCGCGAAAAGATGTCCAGCCCCTACGAGTTCCGGCCCAAAGAAGGATGGGCCCAGCAGTGAAGATGCGTCCCAGGATGGGACGTCCAGTGAGGAAGAGGGCGCGGCGTAACGTGAAGTCCGGCCCCGTGAGTATCAGTGCGCACAGAGAATGGGCGCGGCTGAAGGCGGAGCTGCCGAGAGTGACGAGTGACGCGGCGGTCGCGTCAGAACGCCGGCCCAGGAAGAGGAGGAGTTGGACGCGCAAGACGCGCGTCACTGGTAAGCGACCAGCGCCATTTTATGTCCAGCGCGCGAGAGGAAGGAGGTGCTGCGGTGGATGCTCTGAGAGAATGGCGACCGGAGGATCGGATGACCTGTCCGGAATGAACGCCGAGGAGGAGATCTTGGAGCTGAGTACCCCAGGGGCCGCAATCGAGAGTCACTCACCCGCGGATGCTGCCCGTGAGTCCTTGCCCCCAGTGGCTGTCCAGTGGTCCACTAGGCCCTATCCGGAGCTGGGCCTGCTTGTCCATGAGTTCCGTATGTGGTGCTGGAGCCGGATGCCGGAAGACCCGTCCCCCTCGGCCGAGGGTGGAGATCATTTCGGTGGGGCCGGAGCAACAGCTGCAGCGGGGCTTGACGGAGGTGAGCAGCCTATACCCCAGTGGCCGGTTTCGCCTGCCACGACAGCTTACACGGCGACACGGACCCCTAGGCCTGAAAGGGGTGGTGCGGAGGCGAGGCCTCCCAGGAAGAGGGCCCCGCAAGAGAGCTTTTGGCAGCTGGCAGTGGAGGCCATCAACACCCCTTCGGCGAAGCGTTACGCCGAGCTCGGGAGTCTGAAGTGGACTACCCGCAACCCCCCGATGACGCCACGAGAGCAGCGGCGATGGACCGACACCTTCCTCAGAGGCTGACTGGAAGGGTCCAACGCGGCGCGGAGAGAGTCGGTGGAGGCCTCCCAGACTCGGGGACGAGTCCTCGAGTTCTACATCCGTGAGGGGTACGGGTTCCTGGAGGAAGAGTGGACCGGGGACGAGGTGTTCGTTACTCGCGAGGTAATTAAGCGAGATTATCTCCCTGACCGCCTTCACAATCTGCGCGTGGGGGACATAGTCCACTTCGTCAAGTGTGAATGTTCCAGGGTGTGGTAGGCGGCTGCGCTCACCCGTCCATACGAGTGGAAAGATGTCCTGGAAAAGGACGAAGAGGTCTTCAGGAGGAGGGCCAAGAGGGAGGCTAAGCAGCGCTGGGCTAGGGAAGCCCCTAAAGGCTTTCTGTCCCCACCTAAGGCCAATGTTCCGCCAGCAGAGGAGCCTAGGAGGCGGCAGTGGGGGGAGATTGTGAGTGATGAAGAAGAAGATGTCACAAGTGGCAAGGAAGCTGATTTCCTTAGTGAGGTGCCAGAGGAGAAGTCGGCGCCACAATACTCAGGAGGGGCTGAGAGAGCTGTCGCAGACATCCAAGCTGGCGCCAGTAACATCGTCCACAACTTTACAGTGACCAGCTACGGCCCTACCCAGGTTGGCTGTGGCAGTGCTACGTCCTCGGACGAGGACCCTGGGCCTACTAAGTACCCCAATCAGCCTTGGAGGTGGAAGAAGCCACCTTCCTCTGCAGCATGGGCCGCCTTCATGAAGGAACGGGGGGAGGCCCAGTAGAAGTGAGATGGCTAAAAGGTCCGTTGACCTTTCACCTTTTCTTCTACCAGGACCCACCAGCTGTGGTCCTGTTTCTGGGACTGTTTCCCAATGGGGGCGGAGTGCCCCATGTTAAATTAAGTTGGAGAGAGAAAAAAAATAAAATGGAGGACTGTTCACCTACCTCCCAGGCCAGGAAGGCCTTAAGCAGCACTAAAGTTGTGTGCCCAGGAGAGCTGCTCTTTTTGATTTTACTTTTTATTTTTTATTTTTGTTGCGCTTGTTGCGCCTTTTTCTGCTGGAATTTAAAACGCTGAGGCACACCTTGACGATGGACATCCTCCAAATCTAAGAGACTTGTGGCCTAGCGGGAAAGACCGGTGACCCCCGCTAGGGCCAAGAAGAAAGAGACTCACGGGGTGTTACCTGTGACTGTGTGCCTCAGAATGCAGCTCAAAACCACATTCAAAAAGTTTATTAACCCTTCAGATGCTTCAGAGGAATTAAAGAAACGTGGAAGTAAAAAATGAACATTTTAATTTTTCCCACAAAAAAATGTTCATTTATCCCCAAATTTTACATTTTTACAAGGGTAATAGGAGAAAATAAACCGTTCATTTTTTCTGTAATTTCTCATGAGTACGCCGACAACCCATATGTGGTGGACAACTACTGTTTGGGTGCATGGCAGTGCTCGGAAAAGAAGGCGCGCCATTTGACTTTTGTAGTGCAAAATTGGCTGGAATAGATAGTTCACACCATGTCGCGAGTGCAGAGCCCCTGATGTGTCTAAACAGTTGTGCAATTTTTCCTGAGTACCCCATGTGTGGTGGAAAAATACTGTTTGCGTGCATGGCAGAGCTTGGAAGGGAAGGAGCGCCAATTGAATTTTGTCTGGAACAGATTGCGGTTGCCATGTCACATTTAAAAGCCACTGACATGCCAAAACAGCAGAAACCCCATTTTGGAAACTATACCTCTTGAGGAATTCATCTAGTGGTCTCGTGTGCATTTTTAACCCTTGAGCCTCAGAATTGTATAACTTTGGGCTGAGTCAATGGAAAATTACCATTTTTTCCTCTAAAATGTTACTTTGGCCTCAAGTTTTCAATTTTCAAAAGGCATAATAGGAGAAAATGGACCATCAGGGTTTCCATCTAAATCTCCAAATGACAATTCAGATGAAACCCCGAGTGATCCATTCACTATAATGAGGCAGCAGAGATATTCTGGACTCCATCTGGTCTCTGTTCAGTGTTGTTCTTCTTTTCAGAAGTGCACAAAACTGTTGTCAACCGCACTTTTATGCACGCCTAAAAAGACGGACACCGCCGGATCATATGCCAAACAGAGTCCACAGTGCCTCCATCTGCCTCATTATAGGGAATCTTCCCCCAGGGTTCTGTCTGAATCGTGTATTTCAGAGATTTACACGTAAACCCCATTGTAAGTGCTCAGTGCAGAATAAATGTGCGCCGAGCATTTCTGCGATTTTTGGGAGGCTAAATGAACAAATCAACAGCAGGTGAAGAATTTGTTTTATTTATTTTTTACGCCGTTCCTCGTGTGGTATAAGTGATTAGACAACTTTACTCTCTGGGTCGGTGCGATTGCAGCGATTACAGCGATCGCTTCATGTTTGGCAGCTGTCACACACTAAAAGATGCTTTTTTTTTTTGAGAACTATAATTTTTCTACATTTCTGCCAACAGTCATGTGAGGGCTTATTTTTTGCGGGATGAGTTGGCGTTTTCATTGGTACCATTTTCGGACACATGACATTTTTTGATTGCTTTCTTTTCTTTCTTTTCCAATTTTTGGGAGGTAGAATGAACAAAAACAGAAATTGTTAACTATTGTGACAGAATAGATGTGGTTGTTCCAGACGCGGCAATATGTTAACTTTTTTGTTTATTTTTGTTTTTACATAAAAATATGTATTTATGGGTATAATTTTTTTTATTCCTTTTTCATTATTTTGTGATTTTTAAATAAAATATTTTTACTATTTTTTTATTCTTTTTTTTTTCTTAGTTCCTCTATGGGACTTTAACTTTTAGCAGTCTGATTACTGGTATAATGCATTGCAATGCACTACCATTGCAATGCTTTATACCTGTTTGAGAAAAACATGCGTATGTGTCTTTTTATATAATGTATGTAAACTTCTGGTTTCAACTGTATGTCCGTAGGAGAGGAAAGTGAAGCCAGTGCTGACTGTCACGCCAAAGATGGCTGCCCTCCTATTATATAAATCTCACTTTAACTCCACCACCAGCCTATCACATTCCTAGTTCCACATCCAACCTCCATATCAAACCCTGTAATAAATCCTTGACATGACCTCAATAAACCCAGCCTTTTTGAGGCCTAGTTCTGTACGGCCATTAATAATGCACTGGTGTAAATAATATGTGTGAGGTAAATTGTGTGGAAAACCGGATTGTCATCAAGCAATGATTTCTTCAATTGGACTGCAATGTCCTGGACCATACAACTTGTACCAGTCATGTGACTTATGCTGCCCCAGGACTACAGCCATATTGGCCAAAGCTGTGATATCACAGAGGCACATACCAGCATGTGGAAGCATGGCGACATAGCGATGACATCACAATGGCAGGTGCCGGAATGTGGAATCTATGACAGCGATGACATCACAATAGATGCCAGCTTGTGGAATCTTCATGACATAGTGATGACATCACAATGGCAGGTGGCTACATAAACAGGAGCGCAGCTCAGGTGCTTTGCACTCGCTCACTGCAGGTGAGAGGAGACACACGGGAGCTCACAAACCACAAGGAAGGCAAGAAGAATCAATTGGAGAATAGGGACAGGAGAAGCCAAGAAGAACAGAATAACCCGCTTCTTAGGCTTCACTGAGCCATGACAAGACTGACAGGATGGAAGCGGAGGAGGAGACCCAGGACCCAGTCACATCCACCTGACTGATGAGAAAGGTGAGAAATTATGTAGATTATGTAGCAGCATTACAACTATTCTCGTTACCCATAGCAACCAGTCAGAGCTCAGCTTTTATTAAAGGGGTATTCCCATCTCCAAAATCCTCTCCCAATATGGAGTAGGTGTAATAATATTAGCAAATACATCCGATTAGAAATGTAGAATAGTTTTTCTGATTCGCTATGTCTCTTCCCTCATGTGCAGGCATTGCAGGACTTTAGCTATCCATGGTTACGACCAATGATATAGCGATAGTTAATTAGCTAGTTGCTAGTGGTCGTAACCATGGATACCTAAGGTCCTGCAATGCCTGCACACGAGGAAAGAGACATAGTGAATCAGAAAAACTATTCTACATTTCTAATTGGAGGCATTTGCTAATATTATTATTATTACTACACCTACTACATATTGGGATAGGATCTTGGAGATGGGAATACCCTTTGAATCTCTGATTGCTGTGGGTAACTAGGAGAGTTTTTTGTTGCTCAGCTTTGATAAGGGATGACAGTTTTTACTAGACTAAGTGGATATCATTGGTGCAACCAGTGCAGCTGCACAGGGGGCTAATAGGTTAGGGGGCCACTCACCTTCATTTTGTTAATTCTGTGTATTGCTGTAGCAGTGCTGTCCACGTATATATTGATGCCGTGAGGCAGGGGAGTACGTAGAAATCATGATGCCCCATAGCAGAAGTTATAGTTGGGGCCTCCCCCTTCAAAGAAAAAAAATGATATATGTCGGGGTCACAGAAGAGCATATCTCAATTTTCTAGCCTTTACATAGCAATTTTCCTCCTGCTGAAGTCCTAGATTCCTCTCTCATTGCCACCATAAAGTATGATGCCAACAGAAGTGCCCCCCAAATACAGTATGATACCCTCATGGAGAATTCCTCCACCTTAGCCTCCACATGTACAGTAGGGTCATCAAACTGTGCCCCCCCCCCCTCAACTCCCAAGGCAAAGTAATGTGACCACAACACAGTGTGATCCCCCAACTGTGCCCCCCACACAGCCCTCTATGCAGTGTAATGGGCCTACATACAGTATAATGACCCCACACTGTATAATAGTCCGCACTAGCCCTCCAAACAGTATAATGGAACCTAAATAGGTCAAAGAGTAATACTCAGCTCACCCTTGAAGGATTCCCAGCGGGTTCCATATAACGAAGCACAGGATCCAGTCTCTGGCAGATGTAGAAGCAAGGTGAACGAATTGAAGTGAAGATCCAAATCCAGTATAAAAAAAAGTCTTTATTAGAACGATTGAAACAATGACATTGTTGTGACACACCATTTAGGTGTAGTTGATTGAAAATATTGTTTCCCCGTCATTTTCTGTGGCCAAATATTTTCCTATTGATAAAGCTATATGATGAATTATTTTGTGTGAGTTAAACTTATGTTTTTATTGACAACAATTTGGAGAACACAAAAGATTTTGATTGTTTTTTAACTCATTGTTTAGGAGGAGGTATGGCAACTAAAATACGATCATTAAAGGGGTAAATGCATCTTGTGGCGCTTATATTATGGGTTCAATAATTTAACATTTTTATATAGAGAATTGTTTATATGCTACTTCTGCGTCTTAAATTTTTATACCTTTAAAAACTGACAGGTCATCGGATCCAGGCCCGTTTGCCCACCTGACAATAGGTCATCGGATCGGGGCGCATATGCCCACTCGACAACAGGTCATCGGATCCAGTCCCTTTTTCCCACCGGAAAACAGGTCATCGGATCGGGGCCCATCTGTCCACCGGACAACAGGTTGTCGGATTGAAGCCCATCTGCCCACCGGACAATAGGTCATCGGATCCAGTCCCGTTTTCCAACCGGACAACAGGTCATCGGATCGGGGCCCATCTGTCCACCGGACAACAGGTTATCGGATCCGGGCCCGTCTGCCCACCGGACAACAGGTCATCAGATCAGGGCCCATCTGCTCACCGGACAACAGGTCATCGGATCGGGGCCCGTCTGCCCACCGGACAATAGGTCATCGGATCCAGTCCCGTTTTCCCACCTGAAAACAGGTCATCGGATCGGGGCCCATCTGTCCACCGGACAACAGGTCATCGGATCAGGGCCCATCTGCTCACCGGACAACAGGTCATCGGATCGGGGCCCGTCTGCCCACCGGACAATAGGTCATCGGATCCAGTCCCGTTTTCCCACCTGAAAACAGGTCATCGGATCGGTGCCCATCTGTCCACCGGACAACAGGTTGTCGGATTGAAGCCCATCTGCCCACCGGACAATAGGTCATCGGATCCAGTCCCGTTTTCCAACCGGACAACAGGTCATCGGATCGGGGCCTATCTGTCCACCGGACAACAGGTCATCGGATCAGGGCCCGTCTGCCCACCAGACAACAGGTCATCGGATCGGGGCCCATCTGCCCACCGGACAACAGGTCATCGGACCGGGGCCCTTCTGCCCACTGGACAATAGGCCATCGGATCCAGTCCCGTTTTCCCATAGGAAAACAGGTCATCGGATCGGGGCCCATCTGCCCACGGGACAACAGGTCATTGGATCCGGGCCCGTTTGCCCACCTGACAATAGGTCATCGGATTGGGGCGCATATGCCCACTGGACAACAGGTCATCGGATCCAGTCCCGTTTTCCCACCGGAAAACAGGTCATCGGATCGGGGCCCATCTGTCCACCGGACAACAGGTTGTCGCATTGAAGCCCATCTGCCCACCGGACAATAGGTCATCGGATCCAGTTCCGTTTTCCAACCGGACAACAGGTCATCGGATCGGGGCCAATCTGTCCACCGGACAACAGGTCATCGGATCCGGGCCCGTCTGCCCACCGGACAACAGGTCATCGGACCAGGGCCCATCTGCTCACCGGACAACAGGTCATCGGATCCGGGCCCGTTTGCCCACCTAACAATAGGTCATCGGATTGGGGCTCATATGCCCACTGGACAACAGGTCATCGGATCCAGTCCAGTTTTCCCACCTGAAAACACGTAATCGGATCGGGGCCCATCTGTCCACCGGACAACAGGTCATCGGATCCGGGCCCGTTTGCCCACCTGACAATAGGTCATCGGATCGGGGCGCATATGGCCACTGGACAAGAGGTCATCGGATCCAGTCCCGTTTTCCCACCGGACAACAGGTCATCAGATCGGGACCCATCTGCCCACCGGACAACATGTCATCGGATCGGGGCCCGTCTGCCTGCCAGACAATAGGCCATCGGATCCAGTCCCGTTTTCCCATCGGAAAACAGGTCATCGGATCGGGGCCCATATGTCCACCGGACAACAGGTCATCGGATCCGGGCCCGTTTGCCCACCTGACAATAGGTCATCGGATCGGGGCGCATATGCCCACTGGACAACAGGTCATCGGATCCAGTCCCGTTTTCCCACCTGAAAACAGGTCATCGGATCGGGGCCCATCTCTCCACCGGACAACAGGTCATCGGATCCGGGCCCGTCTGCCCACCGGACAACAGGTCATCGGATCGGGACCCATCTGCCCACCGGACAACAGGTCATCGGATCGGGGCCCGTCTGCCCACCGGACAATAGGCCATCGGATCCAGTCCCGTTTTCCCATCGGAAAACAGGTCATCGGATTGGGGCCCATCTGTCCACGGGACAACAGGTCATCGGATCCGGGCACGTTTGCCCACCTGAAAATAGGTAATCGGATCGGGGCGCATATGCCCACTGGACAACAGGTCATCGGATCCAGTCCCGTTTTCCCACCGGAAAACAGGTCATCGGATCGGGGCCCATCTGTCCACTGGACAACAGGTTATCGGATCCGGGTCCGTCTGCCCAACGGACAACAGGTCATTGGATCAGGGCCCATCTGCTCACCGGACAACAGGTCATCGGATCGAGGCCCGTCTGCCCACCGGACAATAGGTCTTCCGATCCAGTCCCGTTTTTCCATCTGAAAACAGGTCATCGGATCGGGGCGCATATGCCCACTGGATAACAGGTCATCGGATCCAGTCCCGTTTTCCCACCTGAAAACAGGTCATCGGATCGGGGCCCATCTCTCCATCGGACAACAGGTCATCGGATCCAGTCCCGTTTTGCCACCGGACAACAGGTCATCGGATCGGGACCCATCTACCCACCGGACAACAGGTCATCGGATCGGGGCCCGTCTGCCCGCGAGACAATAAGCCATCGGATCCAGTCCCGTTTTCCCATCGGAAAACAGGTCATCGGATTGGGGCCCATCTGTCCACGAGACAACAGGTCATCGGATCCGGGCCCGTTTGCCCACCTGACAATAGGTCATCGGATCGGGACGCATATGCCCATTGGACAACAGTTCATTGGATCCAGTCCCGTTTTCCCACCGGAAAACAGGTCATCGGATCAGGCCCATCTCTCCACCGGACAACAGGTCATCGGATCCGGGCCCGTCTCCCCACTGGACAACAGGTCATCGGGTCGGGACCCATCTTCCCACTGGACAACAGGTCATCGGATCGGGGCCCGTCTGCCCACCAGACAATTGGCCATCAGATCCAGTCCCGTTTTCCCACCGGAAAACAGGTCATTGAATCGGGGCCCATATGTTCACCGGACAACAGGTCATCGGATCCGGGCCCGTTTGCCCACCTGACAATAAATAGGTCATCGGATTGGGGCTCATATGCCCACTGGACAACAGGTCATCGGATCCAGTCCCCTTTTCCCACCTGAAAACAGGTCATCGGATCGGGGCCCATCTGTCCACCGGACAACAGGTCATCGGATCCGGGCCCGTTTGCCCACCTGAAAATAGGTCATCAGATCGGGGCGCATATGCCCACTGGACAAGAGGTCATCGGATCCAGTCCCGTTTTCCCACCGGACAACAGGTGATCGGATCGGGACCCATCTGCCCACCGGACAACAAGTCATCGGATCGGGGCCCGTCTGCCCGCCAGACAATAGGCCATCGGATCCAGTCCCTTTTTCCCATCGGAAAACAGGTCATCGGATTGGGGCCCATATGTCCAGCGGACAACAGGTCATCGGATCCGGGCCCATTTGCCCACGTGACAATAGGTCATCGGATCGGGGCGCATATGCCCACTGGACAACAGGTCATCGGATCCAGTCCCGTTTTCCCACCTGAATACAGTTCATCGGATCGGGGCCCATCTCTCCACCGGACAACAGGTCATCGGATCCGGGCCCGTCTGCCCACCGGACAACAGGTCATCAGATCGGGACCCATCTGCCCACCGGACAACAGGTCATCAGATCGGGGTCCGTCTGCCCACCGGACAATAGGCCATCGGATCCAGTCCCGTTTTCCCATCGGAAAACAGGTCATCGGATTGGGGCCCATCTGTCCACGGGACAACAGGTCATCGGATCCGGGCCCGTTTGCCCACCTGAAAATAGGTAATCGGATCGGGGCGCATATGCCCACTGGACAACAGGTCATCGGATCCAGTCCCGTTTTCCCACTGGAAAACAGGTCATCGGATCGGGGCCCATCTGTCCACCGGACAACAGGTTATCGGATCCGGGCCCGTCTGCCCAACGGACAACAGGTCATTGGATCAGGGCCCATCTGGTCACCGGACAACAGGTCATCGGATCGGGGCCCGTCTGCCCACCGGACAATAGGTCTTCGGATCCAGTCCCGTTTTCCCATCTGAAAACAGGTCATCGGATCGGGGCCCATCTGTCCACCGGACAACAGGTCATCGGATCCGGGCCCGTCTGCCCACTGGACAACAGGTCATCGGATCGGGACCCATCTGCCCACCGGACAACAGGTCATCGGATCGGGGCCCGTCTGCCCATCGGACAATAGGCCATCGGATCCAGTCCCATTTTCCCACCGGAAAACAGGTCATCGGATCGGGGCTCATATGTTCACCGGACAACAGGTCATCGGATCCGGGCCCGTTTGCCCACCTGACAATAGGTCATCGGATCGGGGCTCATATGCCCACTGGACAACAGGTCATCGGATCCAGTCCCGTTTTCCCACCTGAAAACAGGTCATCGAATCGGGGCCCATCTGTCCACCGGACAACAGGTCATCGGAACCGTGCCCGTCTGCCCACCGGACAACAGGTCATCGGATCGGGGCCCATCTGCCCACCGGACAACAGGTCATCGGATCGGGGCCCGTCTGCCCACCGGACAATAGGCCATCGGATCCAGTCCCTTTTACCCACCGGAAAACAGATCATCGGATCGGGGCCCATCTGTCCACGTGACAACAGATCATCGGATCCGGGCCCGTTTGCCCACCTGACAATAGGTCATCGGATCGGGGCGCATATGCCCACTGGATAACAGGTCATCGGATCTAGTCCCGTTTTCCCACCGGACAACAGGTCATCGAATTGGGACCCATCTGCCCACCGGACAACATGTCATCGGATCGGGGCCCGTCTGCCCGCCAGACAATAGGCCATCGGATCCAGTCCCGTTTTCCCATCGGAAAACAGGTCATCGGATCGGGGCCCATCTGTCCACGGGACAACAGGTCATCGGATCCGGGCCCGTTTGCCCACCTGACAATAGGTCATCGGATCGGGGCGCATATGCCCACTGGACAACAGGTCATCGGATCCAGTCCCGTTTTCCCACATGAAAACAGGTCATCGGATCGGGGCCCATCTCTCCACCGGACAACAGGTCATCGGATCCGGGCCCGTCTGCCCACCGGACAACAGGTCATCGGATCGGGACCCATCTGCCCACCGGACAACAGGTCATCGGATCGGGGCCCGTCTGCCCACCGGACAATAGGCCATCGGATTCAGTTTTCCCATCGGAAAACAGGTCATCGGATTGGGGCCCATCTGTCCACGGAACAACAGGTCATCGGATCCGGGCGCATTTGCCCACCTGAAAATAGGTAATCGGATCGGGGCGCATATGCCCACTGGACAGCAGGTCATCGGATCCAGTCCCGTTTTCCCACCGGAAAACAGGTCATCGGATCGGGGCCCATCTGTCCAGCCTACAACAGGTTGTCGGATTGAAGCCCATCTGCCCACCGGACAATAGGTCATCGGATGCAGTCCCGTTTTCCAACCTGACAACAGGTCATCGGATCGGGGCCCATCTGTACACCGGACAACAGGTTATCGGATTCGGGCCCGTCTGCCCACCGGACAACAGGTCATTGGATCAGGGCCCATCTGCTCACCGGACAACAGGTCATCGGATCGGGGCCCGTCTGTCCACTGGACAACAGGTCATCGGATCCGGGCCCGTCTGCCCACTGGACAAGTCATCGGATCGGGACCCATCTGCCCACCGGACAACAGGTCATCGGATCGGGGCCCGTCTGCCCAACGGACAATAGGCCATCGAATCCAGTCCCATTTTCCCACCGGAAAACAGGTCATCAGATCGGGGCCCATATGTCCACCTTACAACAGGTCATCGGATCCGGGCCCGTTTGCCCACCTGACAATAGGTCATCGGATCGGGGCTCATATGCCCACTGGACAAAAGGTCATCGGATCCGGGCCCATTTGCCCACCTGACAATAGGTCATCGGATCGCGGCGCATATGCCCACTGGACAACAGGTCATCGGATCCAGTCCCGTTTTCCCACCTGAAAACAGGTCATCGGATCGGGGCCCATCTCTCCATCGGACAACAGGTCATCGGATCCAGTCCCGTTTTGCCACCGGACAACAGGTCATCGGATCGGGACCCATCTACCCACCGGACAACAGGTCATCGGATCGGGGCCCGTCTGCCCGCGAGACAATAAGCCATCGGATCCAGTCCCGTTTTCCCATCGGAAAACAGGTCATCGGATTGGGGCCCATCTGTCCACGAGACAACAGGTCATCGGATCCGGGCCCGTTTGCCCACCTGACAATAGGTCATCGGATCGGGACGCATATGCCCATTGGACAACAGTTCATTGGATCCAGTCCCGTTTTCCCACCGGAAAACAGGTCATCGGATCGGGCCCATCTCTCCACCGGACAACAGGTCATCGGATCCGGGCCCGTCTCCCCACTGGACAACAGGTCATCGGGTCGGGACCCATCTTCCCACTGGACAACAGGTCATCGGATCGGGGCCCGTCTGCCCACCAGACAATAGGCCATCAGATCCAGTCCCGTTTTCCCACCGGAAAACAGGTCATTGAATCGGGGCCCATATGTTCACCGGACAACAGGTCATCGGATCCGGGCCCGTTTGCCCACCTGACAATAAATAGGTCATCGGATTGGGGCTCATATGCCCACTGGACAACAGGTCATCGGATCCAGTCCCCTTTTCCCACCTGAAAACAGGTCATCGGATCGGGGCCCATCTGTCCACCGGACAACAGGTCATCGGATCCGGGCCCGTTTGCCCACCTGAAAATAGGTCATCAGATCGGGGCGCATATGCCCACTGGACAAGAGGTCATCGGATCCAGTCCCGTTTTCCCACCGGACAACAGGTGATCGGATCGGGACCCATCTGCCCACCGGACAACAAGTCATCGGATCGGGGCCCGTCTGCCCGCCAGACAATAGGCCATCGGATCCAGTCCCTTTTTCCCATCGGAAAACAGGTCATCGGATTGGGGCCCATATGTCCAGCGGACAACAGGTCATCGGATCCGGGCCCATTTGCCCACCTGACAATAGGTCATCGGATCGGGGCGCATATGCCCACTGGACAACAGGTCATCGGATCCAGTCCCGTTTTCCCACCTGAATACAGTTCATCGGATCGGGGCCCATCTCTCCACCGGACAACAGGTCATCGGATCCGGGCCCGTCTGCCCACCGGACAACAGGTCATCGGATCGGGACCCATCTGCCGACCGGACAACAGGTCATCAGATCGGGGTCCGTCTGCCCACCGGACAATAGGCCATCGGATCCAGTCCCGTTTTCCCATCGGAAAACAGGTCATCGGATTGGGGCCCATCTGTCCACGGGACAACAGGTCATCGGATCCGGGCCCGTTTGCCCACCTGAAAATAGGTAATCGGATCGGGGCGCATATGCCCACTGGACAACAGGTCATCGGATCCAGTCCCGTTTTCCCACTGGAAAACAGGTCATCGGATCGGGGCCCATCTGTCCACCGGACAACAGGTTATCGGATCCGGGCCCGTCTGCCCAACGGACAACAGGTCATTGGATCAGGGCCCATCTGGTCACCGGACAACAGGTCATCGGATCGGGGCCCGTCTGCCCACCGGACAATAGGTCTTCGGATCCAGTCCCGTTTTCCCATCTGAAAACAGGTCATCGGATCGGGGCCCATCTGTCCACCGGACAACAGGTCATCGGATCCGGGCCCGTCTGCCCACTGGACAACAGGTCATCGGATCGGGACCCATCTGCCAACCGGACAACAGGTCATCGGATCGGGGCCCGTCTGCCCATCGGACAATAGGCCATCGGATCCAGTCCCATTTTCCCACCGGAAAACAGGTCATCGGATCGGGGCTCATATGTTCACCGGACAACAGGTCATCGGATCCGGGCCCGTTTGCCCACCTGACAATAGGTCATCGGATCGGGGCTCATATGCCCACTGGACAACAGGTCATCGGATCCAGTCCCGTTTTCCCACCTGAAAACAGGTCATCGAATCGGGGCCCATCTGTCCACCGGACAACAGGTCATCGGAACCGTGCCCGTCTGCCCACCGGACAACAGATCATCGGATCGGGGCCCATCTGCCCACCGGACAACAGGTCATCGGATCGGGGCCCGTCTGCCCACCGGACAATAGGCCATCGGATCCAGTCCCTTTTACCCACCGGAAAACAGATCATCGGATCGGGGCCCATCTGTCCACGTGACAACAGATCATCGGATCCGGGCCGTTTGCCCACCTGACAATAGGTCATCGGATCGGGGCGCATATGCCCACTGGATAACAGGTCATCGGATCTAGTCCCGTTTTCCCACCGGACAACAGGTCATCGAATTGGGACCCATCTGCCCACCGGACAACATGTCATCGGATCGGGGCCCGTCTGCCCGCCAGACAATAGGCCATCGGATCCAGTCCCGTTTTCCCATCGGAAAACAGGTCATCGGATCGGGGCCCATCTGTCCACGGGACAACAGGTCATCGGATCCGGGCCCGTTTGCCCACCTGACAATAGGTCATCGGATCGGGGCGCATATGCCCACTGGACAACAGGTCATCGGATCCAGTCCCGTTTTCCCACATGAAAACAGGTCATCGGATCGGGGCCCATCTCTCCACCGGACAACAGGTCATCGGATCCGGGCCCGTCTGCCCACCGGACAACAGGTCATCGGATCGGGACCCATCTGCCCACCGGACAACAGGTCATCGGATCGGGGCCCGTCTGCCCACCGGACAATAGGCCATCGGATTCAGTTTTCCCATCGGAAAACAGGTCATCGGATTGGGGCCCATCTGTCCACGGGACAACAGGTCATCGGATCCGGGCGCATTTGCCCACCTGAAAATAGGTAATCGGATCGGGGCGCATATGCCCACTGGACAGCAGGTCATCGGATCCAGTCCCGTTTTCCCACCGGAAAACAGGTCATCGGATCGGGGCCCATCTGTCCAGCCTACAACAGGTTGTCGTATTGAAGCCCATCTGCCCACCGGACAATAGGTCATCGGATGCAGTCCCGTTTTCCAACCTGACAACAGGTCATCGGATCGGGGCCCATCTGTACACCGGACAACAGGTTATCGGATCCGGGCCCGTCTGCCCACCGGACAACAGGTCATTGGATCAGGGCCCATCTGCTCACCGGACAACAGGTCATCGGATCGGGGCCCGTCTGTCCACTGGACAACAGGTCATCGGATCCGGGCCCGTCTGCCCACTGGACAAGTCATCGGATCGGGACCCATCTGCCCACCGGACAACAGGTCATCGGATCGGGGCCCGTCTGCCCCACGGACAATAGGCCATCGAATCCAGTCCCATTTTCCCACCGGAAAACAGGTCATCGGATCGGGGCCCATATGTCCACCTTACAACAGGTCATCGGATCCGGGCCCGTTTGCCCACCTGACAATAGGTCATCGGATCGGGGCTCATATGCCCACTGGACAAAAGGTCATCGGATCCAGTCACGTTTTCCCACCTGAAGACAGGTCATCGGATCGGGGCCCATCTGTCCACCGGACAACAGGTCATCGGAACCCTGCCCGTCTGCCCACCGGACAACAGGTCATCGGATCGGGGCCCATATGCCCACCTGACAACAGGTCATCGGATCGGGGCGCATATGCTCACTGGACAACAGGTCATCGGATCCAGTCCCGTTTTCCCACCGGACTACAGGTCATCGGATCAGGACCCATCTGCCCACTGGACAACAGGTCATCGGATGGGGGCCCGTCTGCCCGCCAGACAATAGGCCATCGGATCCAGAACCGTTTTCCCATCGGAAAACAGGTCAACGGATCGGGGCCCATCTGTCCACGGGACAACAGGTCATCGAATCAGGGCCCATCTGTCCACGTGACAACAGGTCATCGGATCCGGGCCCGTTTGCCCACCTGACAATAGGTCATCGGATCGGGACGCATATGCCCACTGGACAACAGGTCATCGGATCCAGTCCAGTTTTCCCACCGGAATACAGGTCATCGGATCGGGACCCATCTGCCCACCGGACAACAGGTCATCGGATCGGGGCCCATCTGTCCACGGGACAATAGGTCATCGGATCCGGGCCCGTTTGCCCACCTGACAATAGGTCATCGGATCGGGGCGCATATGCCCACTGGACAACAGGTCATCGGATCCAGTCCCGTTTTCCCACCGGAAAACAGCTCATCGGATCGGGGCCCATCTGTCCACCGGACAACAGGTTGTCGGATTGAAGCCCATCTGCCCACCGGACAATAGGTCATCGGATCCAGTCCCGTTTTCCAACCGGACAACAGGTGATCGGATCGGGGCCCATCTGTCCACCGGACAACAGGTTATCGGATCCGGGCCCGTCTGCCCACCGGATAACAGAACATCGGATCAGGGCCCATCTGCTCACCGAACAACAGGTCATCGGATCGGGGCCCGTCTGCCCACCGGACAATAGGTCATCGGATCCAGTCCTGTTTTCTCATCTGAAAACAGGTCATCGGATAGGGGCCCATCTGTCCACCGGACAAGAGGTCATCGGATCCGGGCCCGTCTGCCCACTGGACAACAGGTCATCCGATCGGGGCCCATCTGCCCACCGGACAACAGGTCATCGGATCCAGTCCCGTTTTCCCACCAGAAAACAGGTCATCAGATCGGGGCCCGTCTGCCCACCGGACAACAGGTCATCGGATCGGGGCCCATCTGCCCACCGGACAACAGGTCATCGGACCGGGGCCCGTCTGCCCACCGGACAATAGGCCATCGGATCCAGTCAGGTTTTCCCACAGGAAAACAGGTCATCGAATCGGGGCCCATCTGTCCACGGGACAACAGGTCATCGGATCCAGTCCCGTTTTCCCACCGGAAAACAGGTCATCGGATCGGGGCCCATCTGTCCTCCGGACAACAGGTTGTTGGATAGAAGCCCATCTGCCCACCGGACAATAGGTAATCGGATCCGGGCCCGTCTGCCCACCGGACAACAGAACATCGGAACAGGGCCCATCTGCTCACCGGACAACAGGTCATCGGATCGGGGCCCGTCTGCCCACCGGACAATAGGTCATCGGATCCAGTCCCGTTTTCTCATCTGAAAACAGGTCATCGGATCGGGGCCTATCTGTCCACCGGACAAGAGGTCATCGGATCCGGGCCCGTCTGCCCACTGGACAACAGGTCATCGGATCGGGGCCCATCTGCCCACCGGACAACAGGTCATCGGATACAGTCCCGTTTTCCCACCAGTAAACAGGTCATCAGATCGGGGCCCATCTGTCCACCGGACAACAGGTCATCGGATCCGGGCCCGTCTGCCCACCGGACAACAGGTCATCGGATCGGGGCCCATCTGCCCACCGGACAACAGGTCATCGGATCGGGGCCCGTCGGCCCACCGGACAATAGGCCATCGGATCCAGTCTGGTTTTCCCATAGGAAAACAGGTCATCGAATTGGGGCCATCTGTCCACGGGACAACAGGTCATCGGATCCAGTCCCGTTTTCCCACCGGAAAACAGGTCATCGGATCGGGGCCCATCTGTCCTCCGGACAACAGGTTGTCGGATTGAAGCCCATCTGCCCACCGGACAATAGGTAATCGGATCCAGTCCCGTTTTCCAACCGGACAACAGGTCATCGGATCGGGGCCCATCTGTCCACCAGACAACAGGTTATCGAATCCGTGCCAGTCTGCCCACCGGACAACAGGTCATCGGATCAGGGCCCATCTGCTCACCGGTAAACAGGTCATCGGATCGGGGCCCGTCTGCCCACCGGACAATAGGTCATCGGATCCAGTCCCGTTTTCCCACCTGAAAACAGGTCATCGGATCGGGGCCCATCGGTCCACCGGACAACAGGTCATCGGATCCGGTCCCGTCTGCCCACTTGACAACAGGTCATCGGATCGGGGCCCATCTGCCCACCGGACAACAGGTCATCGGAACTGCGCCAGTCTGCCCACCGGACAACAGGTCATCGGATCAGGGCCCATCTGCTCACCGGACAACAGGTCATCGGATCGGGGCCCGTCTGCCCACCGGACAATAGGTCATCGGATCCAGTCCCGTTTTCCCATCTGAAAACAGGTAATCGGATCGGGGCCCATCTGTCCACCGGACAACAGGTCATCGGATCCGGTCCCGTCTGCCCACTGGACAACAGGTCATCGGATCGGGGCCCATCTGCCCACCGGACAACAGGTCATCGGAACCGGGCCCGTCTGCCCACCGGACAACAGGTCATTGGATCCAGTCCCGTTTTCCCACCGGAAAACAGGTCATCAGATCGGGCCCATCGGTCCACCGGACAACAGTTCATCGGATCCGGGCCCGTATGCCCACCGGACAACAGGTTATTGGATCGGGGCCCATCTGCCCACCGGACAACAGGTCATCGGACCGGGGCCCGTCTGCCCACCGGACAATAGGCCATCGGATCCAGTCCCGTTTTCCCATAGGAAAACAGGTCATCGGATAGGGGCCCATCTGTCCACGGGACAACAGGTTATCGGATCCAGTCCCGTTTTCCCACCGGAAAACAGGTCATCGGATCGGGGCCCATCTGTCCACCGGACAACAGGTTGTCGGATTGAAGCCCATCTGCCCACCGGACAATAGGTCATCGGATCGAGGCCCATCTGTCCACCAGACAACAGGGTATCGGATCCGGGCCCGTCTGCCCACCGGACAACAGGTCATCGGATCAGGGCCCATGTGCTCACCGGACAACAGGTCATTGGATCGGGCCCCTTCTGCCCACCGGACAATAGGTCATCGGATCCAGTCCCCTTTTCCCACCTGAAAACAGATCATCGGATCGGGTCCCATCTGTCCACCGGACAACAGGTCATCGGATCCGGTCCCGTCAGCCCACTGGACAACAGGTCATCGGATCGGGACCCATCTGTCCACTGGACAACAGGTCATCGGATCGGGGCGCATATGCTCACTGGTCAACAGGTCATCGGATCCAGTCCCGTTTTCCATCCGGAAAACAGGTCATCAGATCGGGGCCCATCTGTCCACCGGACAACAGGTCATCGAATCCGGGCCCGTCTGCCCACCGGACAACAGGTCATCGGATCAAGGCCCATCTGCCCACCGGACAACAGGTCATCGGACCGGGGCCCTTCTGCCCACCGGACAATAGGCCATCGGATCCAGTCCCGTTTTCACATAGGAAAACAGGTCATCGGATCGGGGCCCATCTGTCCACGGGACAACAGGTCATCGGATCCGGGCCCGTTTGCCCACCTGACAATAGGTCATCGGATCGGGGCGCATATGACCACTGGACAACAGGTCATCGGATCCAGTCCCTTTTTCCCACCGGAAAACTGGTCATCGGATCGGGGCCCATCTGTCCACCGGACAACAGGTTGTCGGATTGAAGCCCATCTGCCCACCGGACAATAGGTCATCGGATCCAGTCCCGTTTTCCAACCGGACAACAGGTCATCGGATAGGGGCCCATCTGTCCACCGGACAACAGGTTATCGGATCCGGGTCCGTCTGCCCACCGGACAACAGGTCATCGGATCAGGGTCCATCTGCTCACCGGACAACAGGTCATCGGATCGGGGCCCGTCTGCTCACCGGACAACAGGTCATCGGATCGGGGCCCGTCTGCCCACCGGACAATAGGTCATCGGATCCAGTCCCGTTTTCCCACCTGAAAACAGGTCATCGGATCGGGGCCCATCTGTCCACCGGACAACAGGTCATCGCAACCGGGCCCGTCTGCCCACCGGACAACAGGTCATCGGATCGGGGCCAATCTGCCCACCGGACAACAGGTCATCGGATCAGGGCCCATCTGCCCACCGGACAACAGGTCATCGGACCGGGGCCCTTCTGCCCACCGGACAATAGGCCATCGGATCCAGTCCCGTTTTCCCATAGGAAAACAGGTCATCGGATTGGGGCCCATCTGTCCACGGGACAACAGGTCATCGGATCCGGGCCCGTTTGCCCACCTGACAATAGGTCATCGGATCGGGGTGCATATGCCCACTGGACAACAGGTCATCGGATCCAGTCCCGCTTTCCCACCGGAAAACAGGTCATCGGGTTGGGGCCCATCTGTCCACGGGACAACAGGTCATCGGATCCGTTTGACCATCTGACAATAGGTCATCAGATCGGGGCGCATATGCCCACTGGACAAAAGGTCATCGGATCCAGTCCCGTTTTCCCACCGGAAAACAGGTCATCGGATCGGGGCCCATCTGTCCACCGGACAACAGGTCATCGGATCCGTGCCCATCTCTCCACCGGACAACAGGTTGTCGGATCGGGACCCATCTGCCCACCGGAAAACAGGTCATCGGTTCCGGGCCCTTCTGCCCACCGGACAACAGGTCATCGGATCGGGACCCATCTGCCCACCGGACAACAGGTCATCGGATCGGGGCCCGTGTGCCCACCGGACAATAGGCCATCGGATCCAGTCCCGTTTTCCCATGGCAAAACAGATCATAGAATTGGAGCCCATCTGTCCACGGGACAACAGGTCATCGGATTCGGGCCCGTTTGCCCACCTGACAATAGGTCATCGGATCGGGGCGCATATGCCCACTGGACCACAGGTCATCGGATCCTGTCCCGTTTTCCCACCGGAAAAGAGGTTATCGGATCGGGGCCCATCTGTCCACCGGACAACAGGTTGTCGGATTGAAGCCCATCTGCCCACCGGACAATAGGTCATCGGATCCTGTCCCGTTTTCCAACCGGACAACAGGTCATCGGATCGGGGCCCATCTGTCCACCGGACTACAGGTTATCGGATCCGGGCCCGTCTGCCCACCGGACAACAGGTCATTGGATCAGGGCCCATCTGCTCACCGGACAACAGGTCATCGGATCGGGGCCCGTCTGCCCACCGGACAATAGGTCATCGGATCCAGTCCCGTTTTCCCATCTGAAAACAGGTCATCGGATCGGGGCCAATCTGTCCACCGGACAACAGGTCGTCGGATCCGGGCCTGTCTGCCCACTGGACAACAGGTCATCGGATAGGGACCCATCTGCCCACTGGACAACAGGTCATTGGATCGGGGCCCGTCTGCCCACCGGACAATAGGCCATCGGATCCAGTCCCGTTTTCCCACCGGAAAAAAGGTCATCGGATCGGGGCCGATATGTCCACCGGACAACAGGTCATCGGATCCGGGCCCGTTTGCCCACCTGACAATAGGTCATCGGATCGGGGCTCATATGCCCACTGGACAACAGGTCATCGGCTCCAGTCCCGTTTTCCCACCTGAAAACAGGTCATCGGATCGGGGCCCATCTGTCCACCGGACAACAGGTCATCGGAACCGGGCCCGTCTGCCCACCGGACAACAGGTCATCGGATCCAGTCCCGTTTTCCCACCGGAAAACAGGTCATCGGATCGGGGCCCATCTGTCCACCGGACAATAGGTCATTGAATCAGGGCCCATCTGCTCACCGGACAACAGGTCATCGGATCGGGGCCCGTCTGCCCACCGGACAATAGGTCATCGGATCCTGTCCTGTTTCCCATCTGAAAACAGGTCATCGTAACGGGGCCGATCTGTGCGCCGGACAAGAGGTCATCGGATCCGGGCCCGTCTGCCCACTGGACAACAGGTCATCGGATCGGGACCCATCTGCCCACTGGACAACAGGTCATCCGATCGGGGCCCGTCTGCCCACCGGACAATAGGCCATCGGATCCAGTCCCGTTTTCCCACCGGAAAACAGGTCATCGGATCGGGGCCCATAAGTCCATCGGACAACAGGTCATCGAATCCGGGCCCGTTAATCCACCTGAAAACAGGTCATCGGACCGGGGCCCATCTGTCCACCGGACAACAGGTCATCGGAACCGGGCCCGTCTGCCCACCAGACAACAGGTCATCGGATCGGGGCCCATCTGCCCATCGGACAACAGGTCATCGGATCGTGGCCCGTCTGCCCACCGGACAATAGGCCATCGGTTCCAGTCCCGTTTACCCATCGGAAAACAGGTCATCGGATCGGGGCCCATCTGTCCGCCGGACAACAGGTTGTCGGATCGGGGCCCATCTGCCCACCGGACAACAGGTCATCAGATCGGTGCCCAACTGTCCACCGGACAACAGGTTGCCTGATCGGGACCCATCTGCCCACCGGACAACAGGTCATCGGATCGGGGCCTATCTGTCCACTGGACAACAGGTCATCGGATCCAGTCCCGTTTTCCCACTTGAAAACAGGTCATGGGATCGGGGCCCATCTGTCCACCGGACAACAGGTCATTGGAACCGGGCCCGTCTGCCCACCGGACAACAGGTCATCGGATCGGGGCCAATCTGCCCACCGGACAACAGGTCATCGGATCGGGGCCCGTCTGCCCACCGGACAACAGGTCATCGGATCGGGGCCCATCTGCCCACCGGACAACAGGTCATCGGACCGGGGCCCTTCAGCCCACCGGACAATAGGCCATCGGATCCAGTCCCGTTTTCCCAAAGGAAAACAGGTCATCGGATCGGGGTCCTTCTGTCCACGGGACAACAGGTCATCGGATCCGGGCCCGTTTGCCCACCTGACAATAGGTCATCGGATCGGGGCGCATATGCCCACTGGACAACAGGTCATCGGATCCAGTCCCTTTTTCCCACCGGAAAACAGGTCATCGGATCGGGGCCCATCTGTCCACCGGACAACAGGTTGTCGGATTGAAGCCCATCTGCCCACCGGACAATAGGTCATCGGATCCAGTCCCATTTTCCAACCGGACAACAGGTCATCAGATCGGGGCCCATCTGTCCACCGGACAACAGGTTATCGGATCCGGGCCCGTCTGCACACCGGACAACAGGTCATCGGATCTGGGCCCATCTGCTCACCGGACAACAGGTCATCGGATCGGGGCCCGTCTGCCCACCGGACAATTGGTCTTCGGATCCAGTCCCGTTTTCCCACCTGAAAACAGGACATCGGATCGGGGCCCATCTGTCAACTGGACAACAGGTCATCAGATCCGGGCCCGTCTGCCCACTGGACAACAGGTCATCGGATCAGGGCCCATCTGCCCACCGGACAACAGGTCATCGGATCGGGGCCCGTCTGTCCACCGGACAATAGGCCATCAAATCCAGTCCCGTTTTCCCACCGGAAAACAGTTCATCGGATCGGGGCCCATCTGTCCACTGGACAACAGGTCATCGGATCCAGGCCCGTTTGCCCACCTGACAATAGGTCATCGGATCGGGGTGCATATGCCCACTGGACAACAGGTTAAAGGATCCAGTCCCGTTTTCCCACTTGAAAACAGGTCATCGGATCGGGGCCCATCTGTCCACCGGACAACAGGTCATCGGAACCCGGCCCGTCTGCCCACCGGACAACAGGTCATCGGATCGGGGCCAATCTGCCCACCGGACAACAGGTCATCGGAATCGGGCCCGTCTGCCCACCGGACAACAGGTCATCGGATCCAGTCCCGTTTTCCCACTGGAAAACCGGTCAACAGATCGGGGCCCATCTGTCCAACAGGTCATCGGATCCGGGCCCGTCTGCCCACCGGACAACAGGTCATCGGATCGGGGCCCATCTGTCCACCGGACAACAGGTCATCGGACCGGGGCCCGTCTGCTCACCGGACAATAGGCCATCGGATCCAGTCCCGTTTTCCCATAGGAAAACAGGTCATCGGATCGGGGCCCATCTGTCCACGGGACAACAGGTCATCGGATCCGGGCCCTTTTGCCCACCTGACAATAGGTCATCGGATCGGGGCGCATATGCCCACTGGACAACAGGTCATCGGATCCAGTCACGTTTTCCCAGCGGAAAACAGGTTATCGGATCGGAGCCCATCTGTCCACCGGACAACAGGTTGTCGGATTGAAGCCCATCCGCCCACCGGACAATAGGTCATCGGATCCAGTCCCGTTTTCCAACCGGACAACAGGTCATCAGATCGGGGCCCATCTGTCCACCGGACAACACGTTGTCGGATTGAAGCCCATCTGCCCACCGGACAATAGCTCATCGGATCCAGTCCCGTTTTCCAACCGGACAACAGGTCATCGGATCGGTGCCCATCTGTCCACCGGACAACAGGTTATCGGATCCGGGCCCGTCTGCACACCGGACAACAGGTCATCGGATCAGGGCCCATCTGCTCACCGGACAACAGGTCATCGGATCGGGGCCCGTCTGCCCACCGGACAATAGGTCATCGGATCCAGTCCCGTTTTCCCACCTGAAAACAGGTCATCGGATCGGGGCCCATCTGTCAACTGGACAACAGGTCATCAGATCCGGGCCCGTCTGTCCACTGGACAACAGGTCATCGGATCAGGGCCCATCTGCCCACCGGACAACAGGTCATCGGATCGGGGCCCGTCTGTCCACCGGACAATAGGCCATCAAATCCAGTCCCGTTTTCCCACCGGAAAACAGTTCATCGGATCGGGGCCCATCTGTCCACCGGACAACAGGTCATCGGATCCAGGCCCGTTTGCCCACCTGACAATAGGTCATCGGATCGGGGTGCATATGCCCACTGGACAACAGGTCAAAGGATCCAGTCCCATTTTCCCACTTGAAAACAGGTCATCGGATCGGGGCCCATCTGTCCACCGGACAACAGGTCATCGGAACCGGGCCCATCTGCCCACCGGACAACAGGTCATCGGATCGGGGCCAATCTGCCCACCGGACAACAGGTCATCGGAATCGGGCCCGTCTGCCCACCGGACAACAGGTCATCGGATCCAGTCCCGTTTTCCCACTGGAAAACCGGTCATCAGATCGGGGCCCATCTGTCCACCGGACAACAGGTCATCGGATCGGGGCCCGTCTTTACCACCGGACAACAGGTCATCGGATCGGGGCCCATCTGTCCACCGGACAACAGGTCATCGGACCGGGGCCCGTCTGCTCACCGGACAATAGGCCATCGGATCCAGTCCCGTTTTCCCATAGGAAAACAGGTCATCGGATCGGGGCCCATCTGTCCACGGGACAACAGGTCATCGGATCCGGGCCCGTTTGCCCACCTGACAATAGGTCATCGGATCGGGGCGCATATGCCCACTGGACAACAGGTCATCGTATCCAGTCCCGTTTTCCCAGCGGAAAACAGGTTATCGGATCGGAGCCCATCTGTCCACCGGTCAACAGGTTGTCGGATTGAAGCCCATCCGCCCACCGGACAATAGGTCATCGGATCCAGTCCCGTTTTCCAACCGGACAACAGGTCATCAGATCGGGGCCCATCTGTCCACCAGACAACAGGTCATCGGATCCGGGCACGTCTGCCTACCGGACAACAGGTCATCGGATCAGGGCCCGTCTGCTCACCGGACAACAGGTCATCGGATCGGGGCCCGTCTGTCCACCGGACAACAGGTTATCAGATCCGGGCCCATCTGCCCACCGGACAACAAGTCATCGGATCGGGGCCCGTCTGCCCACCGGACAATAGTCCATCGGATCCAGTCCCGTTTACCCACCGGAAAACAGGTCATCGGATCGGGGCCCATCTGTCCACGGGACAACAGGTCATCGGATCTGGGCCCGTTTGCCCGCCTGACAATAGGTCATCGGATCGGGGCGCATATGCCCACTGAACAACAGGTCATCGGATCCAGTCCCGCTTTCCCACCGGAAAACAGGTTATCGGATTGGGGCCTATCTGCCCACCGGACAACAGGTCATCGGAGCCAGTCCCGTTTTCCCATCGGAAAACAGCTCATCGGATTGGGCCCATCTGTCCACGGGACAACAGGTCATCGGATCCGTTTGCCCACCTGACAATAGGTCATCGGATCCGGGGGCATATGCCCACTGGACAACAGGTCATCGGATCCAGTCCCGTTCTCCCACCGGAAAACAGGTCATCGGATCGGGGCCCATCTGTCCACCGGACAACAAGTTGTCGGATCGGGGCCCATCTGCCCACCGGACAACAGGTCATCGGATCGGTGCCGGTCTGTCCACCGGACAACAGGGTGTCGGATCGGGACCCATCTGACCACCGGACAACAGGTCATCGGATCGGGGCCTATCTGTCCACTGGACAACAGGTTGTCGGATTGGGACCCATCTGCCCACCGGAAAACAGGTCATCGGATTGGGGCCCTTCTGCCCACCGGACAACAGGTCATCGGATCCGGGCCCTTCTGCCCACCGGACAACAGGTCATCGGATCGGGACACATCTGCCCACCGGACAACAGGTCATCGGATCGGGGCCTGTCTGCCCACCGGACAATAGGCCATCGGATCCAGTCCCGTTTTCCCATGGGAAAACAGGTCATCGAATTGGAGCCCATCTGTCCACGGGACAACAGGTCATCAGATCCGGGCCCGTTTGCCCACCTGACAATAGGACATCGGATCGGGGCGCATATGCCCACTGGACCACAGGACATCGGATCCAGTCCCGTTTTCCAACCGGACAACAGGTCATCGGATCGGGGCCCATCTGTCCACCGGACTACAGGTTATCGGATCCGGGCCCGTCTGCCCACCGGACAACAGGTCATTGGATCAGGGCCCATCTGCTCACCGGACAACAGGTCATCGGATTGGGGCCCGTCTGCCCACCGGACAACAGGTCATTGGATCGGGGCCCATCTGTCCACCGGACAACAGGTCATCGGACCGGGGCCCGTCTGCTCACCGGACAATAGGCCATCGGATCCAGTCCCGTTTTCCCATAGGAAAACAGGTCATCGGATCGGGGCCCATCTGTCCACGGGACAACAGGTCATCGGATCCGGGCCCGTTTGCCCACCTGACAATAGGTCATAGGATCGGGGCGCATATGCCCACTGGACAACAGGTCATCGGATCCAGTCCCGTTTTCCCAGCGGAAAACAGGTTATCGGATCGGAGCCCATCTGTCCACCGGACAACAGGTTGTCGGATTGAAGCCCATCCGCCCACCGGACAATAGGTCATCGGATCCAGTCCCGTTTTCCAACCAGACAACAGGTCATCAGATCGGGGCCCATCTGTCCACCGGACAACACGTTGTCGGATTGAAGCCCATCTGCCCACCGGACAATAAGTCATCGGATCCAGTCCCGTTTTCCAACCGGACAACAGGTCATCGGATCGGGGCCCATCTGTCCACCGGACAACAGGTTATCGGATCCGGGCCCGTCTGCACACCGGACAACAGGTCATCGGATCAGGGCCCATCTGCTCACCGGACAACAGGTCATCGGATCGGGGCCCGTCTGCCCACCGGACAATAGGTCATCGGATCCAGTCCCGTTTTCCCACCTGAAAACAGGTCATCGGATCGGGGCCCATCTGTCAACTGGACAACAGGTCATCAGATCCGGGCCCGTCTGTCAACTGGACAACAGGTCATCGGATCAGGGCCCATCTGCCCACCGGACAACAGGTCATCGGATCGGGGCCCGTCTGTCCACCGGACAATAGGCCCTCAAATCCAGTCCCGTTTTCCCACCGGAAAACAGTTCATCGGATCGGGGCCCATCTGTCCACCGGACAACAGGTCATCGGATCCAGGCCCGTTTGCCCACCTGACAATAGGTCATCGGATCGGGGTGCATAAGCCCACTGGACAACAGGTCAAAGGATCCAGTCCCGTTTTCCCACTTGAAAACAGGTCATCGGATCGGGGCCCATCTGTCCACCGGACAACAGGTCATCGGAACCGGGCCCGTCTGCCCACCGGACAACGGGTCATCGGATCGGGGCCAATCTGCCCACCGGACAACAGGTCATCGGAATCGGGCCCGTCTGCCAAACGGACAACAGGTCATCGGATCCAGTCCCGTTTTCCCACTGGAAAACCGGTCATCAGATCGGGGCCCATCTGTCCACCGGACAACAGGTCATCGGATCCGGGCCCGTCTTTACCACCGGACAACAGGTCATCGGATCGGGGCCCATCTGTCCACCGGACAACAGGTCATCGGACCGGGGCCCGTCTGCTCACCGGACAATAGGCCATCGGATCCAGTCCCGTTTTCCCATAGGAAAACAGGTCATCGGATCGGGGCCCATCTGTCCACGGGACAACAGGTCATCGGATCCGGGCCCGTTTGCCCACCTGACAATAGGTCATCAGATCGGGGCGCATATGCCCACTGGACAACAGGTCATCGGATCCAGTCCCGTTTTCCCAGCGGAAAACAGGTTATCGGATCGGAGCCCATCTGTCCACCGGACAACAGGTTGTCGTATTGAAGCCCATCCGCCCACCGGACAATAGGTCATCGGATCCAGTCCCGTTTTCCAACCGGACTACAGGTCATCAGACCGGGGCCCATCTGTCCAACAGACAACAGGTTATCGGATCCGGGCACGTCTGCCCACCGGACAACAGGTCATCGGATCAGGGCCCGTCTGCTCACCGGACAACAGGTCATCGGATCGGGGCCCGTCTACCGACCGGACAATAGGTCATCGGATCCAGTCCCGTTTTCCCACCTGAAAACAGGTCATCGGATCGGGGCCCATCTGTCCACCGGACAACAGGTCATCGGATCCGGTCCCGTCTGCCCACTGGACAACAGGTCATCGGATCGGAGCCCGTCTGCCCACCGGACAATAGGCCATCGGATCCAGTCCCGTTTTCCCACTGGAAAACAGTTCATCGGATCGGGGCCCATCTGTCCACCGGCCAACAGGTCATCGGATCCGGGCCCGTTTGCCCACCGGACAATAGGTCATCGGATCGGGGTGCATATGCCTACTGGACAACAGGTCATCGGATCCAGTCCCGCTTTCCCACCGGAAAACAGGTTATCGGATTGGGGCCTATCTGCCCACCGGACAACAGGTCATCGGAGCGGGGCCCGTCTGCCCACCGGACAATAGGCCATCGGATCCAGTCCCATGTTCCCATCGGAAAACAGGTCATCGGATTGGGCCCATCTGTCCACGGGACAACAGGTCATCGGATCCGTTTGCCCACCTGACAATAGGTCATCGGATCGGGGGGCATATGCCCACTGGACAACAGGTCATCGGATCCAGTCCCGTTCTCCCACCGGAAAAGAGGTCATCGGATCGGGGCCCATCTGTCCACCGGACAACAAGTTGTCGGATCGGGGCCCATCTGCCCACCGGAAAACAGGTCATCGGATCGGTGCCCGTCTGTCCACCGGACAACAGGGTGTCGGATCGGGACCCATCTGACCACCGGACAACAGGTCATCGGATCGGGGCCTATCTGTCCACTGGACAACAGGTTGTCGGATTGGGACCCATCTGCCCACCGGAAAACAGGTAATCGGATTGGGGCCCATCTGCCCACCGGACAACAGGTCATCGGATCTGGGCCCTTCTGCCCACCGGACAACAGGTCATCGGATCGGGACCCATCTGCCCACCGGACAACAGGTCATCGGATCGGTGCCGGTCTGTCCACCGGACAACAGGGTGTCGGATCGGGACCCATCTGACCACCGGACAACAGGTCATCGGATCGGGGCCTATCTGTCCACTGGACAACAGGTTGTCGGATTGGGACCCATCTGCCCACCGGAAAACAGGTCATCGGATTGGGGCCCTTCTGCCCACCGGACAACAGGTCATCGGATCCGGGCCCTTCTGCCCACCGGACAACAGGTCATCGGATCGGGACACATCTGCCCACCGGACAACAGGTCATCGGATCGGGGCCCGTCTGCCCACCGGACAATAGGCCATCGGATCCAGTCCCGTTTTCCCATGGGAAAACAGGTCATCGAATTGGAGCCCATCTGTCCACGGGACAACAGGTCATCAGATCCGGGCCCGTTTGCCCACCTGACAATAGGACATCGGATCGGGGCGCATATGCCCACTGGACCACAGGACATCGGATCCAGTCCCGTTTTCCAACCGGACAACAGGTCATCGGATCGGGGCCCATCTGTCCACCGGACTACAGGTTATCGGATCCGGGCCCGTCTGCCCACCGGACAACAGGTCATTGGATCAGGGCCCATCTGCTCACCGGACAACAGGTCATCGGATTGGGGCCCGTCTGCCCACCGGACAACAGGTCATTGGATCGGGGCCCATCTGTCCACCGGACAACAGGTCATCGGACCGGGGCCCGTCTGCTCACCGGACAATAGGCCATCGGATCCAGTCCCGTTTTCCCATAGGAAAACAGGTCATCGGATCGGGGCCCATCTGTCCACGGGACAACAGGTCATCGGATCCGGGCCCGTTTGCCCACCTGACAATAGGTCATAGGATCGGGGCGCATATGCCCACTGGACAACAGGTCATCGGATCCAGTCCCGTTTTCCCAGCGGAAAACAGGTTATCGGATCGGAGCCCATCTGTCCACCGGACAACAGGTTGTCGGATTGAAGCCCATCCGCCCACCGGACAATAGGTCATCGGATCCAGTCCCGTTTTCCAACCAGACAACAGGTCATCAGATCGGGGCCCATCTGTCCACCGGACAACACGTTGTCGGATTGAAGCCCATCTGCCCACCGGACAATAAGTCATCGGATCCAGTCCCGTTTTCCAACCGGACAACAGGTCATCGGATCGGGGCCCATCTGTCCACCGGACAACAGGTTATCGGATCCGGGCCCGTCTGCACACCGGACAACAGGTCATCGGATCAGGGCCCATCTGCTCACCGGACAACAGGTCATCGGATCGGGGCCCGTCTGCCCACCGGACAATAGGTCATCGGATCCAGTCCCGTTTTCCCACCTGAAAACAGGTCATCGGATCGGGGCCCATCTGTCAACTGGACAACAGGTCATCAGATCCGGGCCCGTCTGTCAACTGGACAACAGGTCATCGGATCAGGGCCCATCTGCCCACCGGACAACAGGTCATCGGATCGGGGCCCGTCTGTCCACCGGACAATAGGCCCTCAAATCCAGTCCCGTTTTCCCACCGGAAAACAGTTCATCGGATCGGGGCCCATCTGTCCACCGGACAACAGGTCATCGGATCCAGGCCCGTTTGCCCACCTGACAATAGGTCATCGGATCGGGGTGCATAAGCCCACTGGACAACAGGTCAAAGGATCCAGTCCCGTTTTCCCACTTGAAAACAGGTCATCGGATCGGGGCCCATCTGTCCACCGGACAACAGGTCATCGGAACCGGGCCCGTCTGCCCACCGGACAACGGGTCATCGGATCGGGGCCAATCTGCCCACCGGACAACAGGTCATCGGAATCGGGCCCGTCTGCCAAACGGACAACAGGTCATCGGATCCAGTCCCGTTTTCCCACTGGAAAACCGGTCATCAGATCGGGGCCCATCTGTCCACCGGACAACAGGTCATCGGATCCGGGCCCGTCTTTACCACCGGACAACAGGTCATCGGATCGGGGCCCATCTGTCCACCGGACAACAGGTCATCGGACCGGGGCCCGTCTGCTCACCGGACAATAGGCCATCGGATCCAGTCCCGTTTTCCCATAGGAAAACAGGTCATCGGATCGGGGCCCATCTGTCCACGGGACAACAGGTCATCGGATCCGGGCCCGTTTGCCCACCTGACAATAGGTCATCAGATCGGGGCGCATATGCCCACTGGACAACAGGTCATCGGATCCAGTCCCGTTTTCCCAGCGGAAAACAGGTTATCGGATCGGAGCCCATCTGTCCACCGGACAACAGGTTGTCGTATTGAAGCCCATCCGCCCACCGGACAATAGGTCATCGGATCCAGTCCCGTTTTCCAACCGGACTACAGGTCATCAGACCGGGGCCCATCTGTCCAACAGACAACAGGTTATCGGATCCGGGCACGTCTGCCCACCGGACAACAGGTCATCGGATCAGGGCCCGTCTGCTCACCGGACAACAGGTCATCGGATCGGGGCCCGTCTACCGACCGGACAATAGGTCATCGGATCCAGTCCCGTTTTCCCACCTGAAAACAGGTCATCGGATCGGGGCCCATCTGTCCACCGGACAACAGGTCATCGGATCCGGTCCCGTCTGCCCACTGGACAACAGGTCATCGGATCGGAGCCCGTCTGCCCACCGGACAATAGGCCATCGGATCCAGTCCCGTTTTCCCACTGGAAAACAGTTCATCGGATCGGGGCCCATCTGTCCACCGGCCAACAGGTCATCGGATCCGGGCCCGTTTGCCCACCGGACAATAGGTCATCGGATCGGGGTGCATATGCCTACTGGACAACAGGTCATCGGATCCAGTCCCGCTTTCCCACCGGAAAACAGGTTATCGGATTGGGGCCTATCTGCCCACCGGACAACAGGTCATCGGAGCGGGGCCCGTCTGCCCACCGGACAATAGGCCATCGGATCCAGTCCCATGTTCCCATCGGAAAACAGGTCATCGGATTGGGCCCATCTGTCCACGGGACAACAGGTCATCGGATCCGTTTGCCCACCTGACAATAGGTCATCGGATCGGGGGGCATATGCCCACTGGACAACAGGTCATCGGATCCAGTCCCGTTCTCCCACCGGAAAAGAGGTCATCGGATCGGGGCCCATCTGTCCACCGGACAACAAGTTGTCGGATCGGGGCCCATCTGCCCACCGGAAAACAGGTCATCGGATCGGTGCCCGTCTGTCCACCGGACAACAGGGTGTCGGATCGGGACCCATCTGACCACCGGACAACAGGTCATCGGATCGGGGCCTATCTGTCCACTGGACAACAGGTTGTCGGATTGGGACCCATCTGCCCACCGGAAAACAGGTAATCGGATTGGGGCCCATCTGCCCACCGGACAACAGGTCATCGGATCTGGGCCCTTCTGCCCACCGGACAACAGGTCATCGGATCGGGACCCATCTGCCCACCGGACAACAGGTCATCGGATCGGGGCCCGTCTGCCCACCGGACAATAGGCCATCGGATCCAGTCCCGTTTTCCCATGGGAAAACAGGTCATCGAATTGGAGCCCATCTGTCCACGGGACAACAGGTCATCGGATCCGGGCCCGTTTGCCCACCTGACAATAGGTCATCGGATCGGGGCGCATATGCCCACTGGACCACAGGTCATCGGATCCAGTCCCGTTTTCCAACCGGACAACAGGTCATCGGATCGGGGCCCATCTGTCCACCGGACTACAGGTTATCGGATCCGGGCCCGTCTGCCCACCGGACAACAGGTCATTGGATCAGGGCCCATCTGCTCACAGGACAACAGGTCATCGGATTGGGGCCTGTCTGCCCACCGGACAATAGGTCATCGGATCCAGTCCCGTTTTCCCATCTGAAAACAGGTCATCGGATCGGGGCCGATCTGTCCACCGGACAAAACGTCATCGGATCCGGGCCCGTCTGCCCACTGGACAACAGGTCATCGGATCGGGACCCATCTGCCCACTGGACAACAGGTCATCGGATCGGGGCCCGTCTGCCCACCGGACAATAGGCCATCGGATCCAGTCCCGTTTTCCCACCGGAAAACAGGTCATCGGATCGGGGCCCATATGTCCACCGGACAACAGGTCATCGGATCCGGGCCCGTTTGCCCACCTGACAATAGGTCATCGGATCGGGGCTCATATGCCCACTGGACAACAGGTCATCGGCTCCAGTCCCATTTTCCCACCTGAAAACAGGTCATCGGATCGGGGCCCATCTGTCCACCGGACAACAGGTCATCGGAATCGGGCCCGTCTGCCCACCGAACAACAGGTCATCGGATCCAGTCCCGTTTTCCCACCGGAAAACAGGTCATCGGATCGGGGCCCATCTGTCCACCGGACAACAGGTTGTCGGATTGAAGCCCATCTGCCCACCGGACAATAGGTCATCGGATCTAGTCCCGTTTTCCAACCGGACAACAAGTCATCGGATCGGGGCCCGTTAGCCCAACTGACAATAGGTCATCGGATCGGGGCTCATACGCCCACTGGACAACAGGTCATCTGATCCAGTCCCGTTTTCCCACCTGAAAACAGCTCATCGGATCGGGGCCCATCTGTCCACCGGACAACAGGTCATCGAAAACGGGCCCGTCTGCCCACCGGACAACAGGTCATCCGATTGGGGCCCATCTGCCCATCGGACAACAGGTCATCGGATCGGGGCCCGTCTGCCCACCGGACAATAGTCCTTCGGTTCCAGTCCCGTTTACCCACCGGAAAACAGGTCATCGGTTCGGGGCCCATCTGTCCACGTGACAACAGGTCATCAGATCCGGGCCCGTTTGCCCACCTGACAATAGGTCATCGGATCGGGGCGCATATGCCCACTGGACAACAGGTCATCGGATCCAGTCCCGTTTTCCCACCGGAAAACAGGTCATCGGATAGGGGCCCATCTGTCCACCGGACAACAGGTCATCGGATCCGGGCCCGTTTGCCCACCTGACATTGGGTCATTGGATCGGGGCGCATATGCCCACTGGACAACAGGTCATCGGATCCAGTCCTGTTTTCCCACCGGACAACAGGTCATCGGATCAGGAACCATCTGCCCACCGGACAACAGGTCATCAGATCGGGGCCCGTCTGCCCGCGAGACAATAGGCCATCGGATCCAGTCCCTTTTTCCCATCGGAAAACAGGTCATCGGATTGGGGCCCATCTGTCCCCGGGACAACAGGTCATCGGATCCGGGCCCGTTTGCTCACTTGACATTAGGTCATCGGATCGGGGCGCATATGCCCACTGGACAACAGTTCATCGGATCCAGTCCCGTTTTCCCAACGGAAAACAGGTCATCGGATCGGAGCCCATCTGTCCACCGGACAACAGGTTATCGTATCAGGGCCCGTCTGCCCACCGGACAACAGGTCATTGGATCAGGGCCCATCTGCTCACCGGACAACAGGTCATCGGATCGGGGCCCGTCTGCCCACCGAACAAAATAGGTCATCGGATCCAGTCCCATTTTGCCATCTGAAAACAGGTCATCGGATCGGGGCTCATCTGTCCACCGGACAACAGGTCAACGGATCCGGTCCCGTTTGCCCACCTGACAATAGGTCATCGGATCGGGGCTCATATGCCCACTGGACAACAGGTATTCGGATCCAGTCCCGTTTTCCCAGCGGAAAACAGGTTATCGGATCGGAGCCCATCTGTCCACCGGACAACAGGTTGTCGGATTGAAGCCCATCCGCCCACCGGACAATAGGTCATCGGATCCAGTCCCGTTTTCCAACCAGACAACAGGTCATCAGATCGGGGCCCATCTGTCCACCGGACAACACGTTGTCGGATTGAAGCCCATCTGCCCACCGGACAATAAGTCATCGGATCCAGTCCCGTTTTCCAACCGGACAACAGGTCATCGGATCGGGGCCCATCTGTCCACCGGACAACAGGTTATCGGATCCGGGCCCGTCTGCACACCGGACAACAGGTCATCGGATCAGGGCCCATCTGCTCACCGGACAACAGGTCATCGGATCGGGGCCCGTCTGCCCACCGGACAATAGGTCATCGGATCCAGTCCCGTTTTCCCACCTGAAAACAGGTCATCGGATCAGGGCCCATCTGCCCACCGGACAACAGGTCATCGGATCGGGGCCCGTCTGTCCACCGGACAATAGGCCCTCAAATCCAGTCCCGTTTTCCCACCGGAAAACAGTTCATCGGATCGGGGCCCATCTGTCCACCGGACAACAGGTCATCGGATCCAGGCCCGTTTGCCCACCTGACAATAGGTCATCGGATCGGGGTGCATAAGCCCACTGGACAACAGGTCAAAGGATCCAGTCCCGTTTTCCCACTTGAAAACAGGTCATCGGATCGGGGCCCATCTGTCCACCGGACAACAGGTCATCGGAACCGGGCCCGTCTGCCCACCGGACAACGGGTCATCGGATCGGGGCCAATCTGCCCACCGGACAACAGGTCATCGGAATCGGGCCCGTCTGCCAAACGGACAACAGGTCATCGGATCCAGTCCCGTTTTCCCACTGGAAAACCGGTCATCAGATCGGGGCCCATCTGTCCACCGGACAACAGGTCATCGGATCCGGGCCCGTCTTTACCACCGGACAACAGGTCATCGGATCGGGGCCCATCTGTCCACCGGACAACAGGTCATCGGACCGGGGCCCGTCTGCTCACCGGACAATAGGCCATCGGATCCAGTCCCGTTTTCCCATAGGAAAACAGGTCATCGGATCGGGGCCCATCTGTCCACGGGACAACAGGTCATCGGATCCGGGCCCGTTTGCCCACCTGACAATAGGTCATCAGATCGGGGCGCATATGCCCACTGGACAACAGGTCATCGGATCCAGTCCCGTTTTCCCAGCGGAAAACAGGTTATCGGATCGGAGCCCATCTGTCCACCGGACAACAGGTTGTCGTATTGAAGCCCATCCGCCCACCGGACAATAGGTCATCGGATCCAGTCCCGTTTTCCAACCGGACTACAGGTCATCAGACCGGGGCCCATCTGTCCAACAGACAACAGGTTATCGGATCCGGGCACGTCTGCCCACCGGACAACAGGTCATCGGATCAGGGCCCGTCTGCTCACCGGACAACAGGTCATCGGATCGGGGCCCGTCTACCGACCGGACAATAGGTCATCGGATCCAGTCCCGTTTTCCCACCTGAAAACAGGTCATCGGATCGGGGCCCATCTGTCCACCGGACAACAGGTCATCGGATCCGGTCCCGTCTGCCCACTGGACAACAGGTCATCGGATCGGAGCCCGTCTGCCCACCGGACAATAGGCCATCGGATCCAGTCCCGTTTTCCCACTGGAAAACAGTTCATCGGATCGGGGCCCATCTGTCCACCGGCCAACAGGTCATCGGATCCGGGCCCGTTTGCCCACCGGACAATAGGTCATCGGATCGGGGTGCATATGCCTACTGGACAACAGGTCATCGGATCCAGTCCCGCTTTCCCACCGGAAAACAGGTTATCGGATTGGGGCCTATCTGCCCACCGGACAACAGGTCATCGGAGCGGGGCCCGTCTGCCCACCGGACAATAGGCCATCGGATCCAGTCCCATGTTCCCATCGGAAAACAGGTCATCGGATTGGGCCCATCTGTCCACGGGACAACAGGTCATCGGATCCGTTTGCCCACCTGACAATAGGTCATCGGATCGGGGGGCATATGCCCACTGGACAACAGGTCATCGGATCCAGTCCCGTTCTCCCACCGGAAAAGAGGTCATCGGATCGGGGCCCATCTGTCCACCGGACAACAAGTTGTCGGATCGGGGCCCATCTGCCCACCGGAAAACAGGTCATCGGATCGGTGCCCGTCTGTCCACCGGACAACAGGGTGTCGGATCGGGACCCATCTGACCACCGGACAACAGGTCATCGGATCGGGGCCTATCTGTCCACTGGACAACAGGTTGTCGGATTGGGACCCATCTGCCCACCGGAAAACAGGTAATCGGATTGGGGCCCATCTGCCCACCGGACAACAGGTCATCGGATCTGGGCCCTTCTGCCCACCGGACAACAGGTCATCGGATCGGGACCCATCTGCCCACCGGACAACAGGTCATCGGATCGGGGCCCGTCTGCCCACCGGACAATAGGCCATCGGATCCAGTCCCGTTTTCCCATGGGAAAACAGGTCATCGAATTGGAGCCCATCTGTCCACGGGACAACAGGTCATCGGATCCGGGCCCGTTTGCCCACCTGACAATAGGTCATCGGATCGGGGCGCATATGCCCACTGGACCACAGGTCATCGGATCCAGTCCCGTTTTCCAACCGGACAACAGGTCATCGGATCGGGGCCCATCTGTCCACCGGACTACAGGTTATCGGATCCGGGCCCGTCTGCCCACCGGACAACAGGTCATTGGATCAGGGCCCATCTGCTCACAGGACAACAGGTCATCGGATTGGGGCCTGTCTGCCCACCGGACAATAGGTCATCGGATCCAGTCCCGTTTTCCCATCTGAAAACAGGTCATCGGATCGGGGCCGATCTGTCCACCGGACAAAACGTCATCGGATCCGGGCCCGTCTGCCCACTGGACAACAGGTCATCGGATCGGGACCCATCTGCCCACTGGACAACAGGTCATCGGATCGGGGCCCGTCTGCCCACCGGACAATAGGCCATCGGATCCAGTCCCGTTTTCCCACCGGAAAACAGGTCATCGGATCGGGGCCCATATGTCCACCGGACAACAGGTCATCGGATCCGGGCCCGTTTGCCCACCTGACAATAGGTCATCGGATCGGGGCTCATATGCCCACTGGACAACAGGTCATCGGCTCCAGTCCCATTTTCCCACCTGAAAACAGGTCATCGGATCGGGGCCCATCTGTCCACCGGACAACAGGTCATCGGAATCGGGCCCGTCTGCCCACCGAACAACAGGTCATCGGATCCAGTCCCGTTTTCCCACCGGAAAACAGGTCATCGGATCGGGGCCCATCTGTCCACCGGACAACAGGTTGTCGGATTGAAGCCCATCTGCCCACCGGACAATAGGTCATCGGATCTAGTCCCGTTTTCCAACCGGACAACAAGTCATCGGATCGGGGCCCGTTAGCCCAACTGACAATAGGTCATCGGATCGGGGCTCATACGCCCACTGGACAACAGGTCATCTGATCCAGTCCCGTTTTCCCACCTGAAAACAGCTCATCGGATCGGGGCCCATCTGTCCACCGGACAACAGGTCATCGAAAACGGGCCCGTCTGCCCACCGGACAACAGGTCATCCGATTGGGGCCCATCTGCCCATCGGACAACAGGTCATCGGATCGGGGCCCGTCTGCCCACCGGACAATAGTCCTTCGGTTCCAGTCCCGTTTACCCACCGGAAAACAGGTCATCGGTTCGGGGCCCATCTGTCCACGTGACAACAGGTCATCAGATCCGGGCCCGTTTGCCCACCTGACAATAGGTCATCGGATCGGGGCGCATATGCCCACTGGACAACAGGTCATCGGATCCAGTCCCGTTTTCCCACCGGAAAACAGGTCATCGGATAGGGGCCCATCTGTCCACCGGACAACAGGTCATCGGATCCGGGCCCGTTTGCCCACCTGACATTGGGTCATTGGATCGGGGCGCATATGCCCACTGGACAACAGGTCATCGGATCCAGTCCTGTTTTCCCACCGGACAACAGGTCATCGGATCAGGAACCATCTGCCCACCGGACAACAGGTCATCAGATCGGGGCCCGTCTGCCCGCGAGACAATAGGCCATCGGATCCAGTCCCTTTTTCCCATCGGAAAACAGGTCATCGGATTGGGGCCCATCTGTCCCCGGGACAACAGGTCATCGGATCCGGGCCCGTTTGCTCACTTGACATTAGGTCATCGGATCGGGGCGCATATGCCCACTGGACAACAGTTCATCGGATCCAGTCCCGTTTTCCCAACGGAAAACAGGTCATCGGATCGGAGCCCATCTGTCCACCGGACAACAGGTTATCGTATCAGGGCCCGTCTGCCCACCGGACAACAGGTCATTGGATCAGGGCCCATCTGCTCACCGGACAACAGGTCATCGGATCGGGGCCCGTCTGCCCACCGAACAAAATAGGTCATCGGATCCAGTCCCATTTTGCCATCTGAAAACAGGTCATCGGATCGGGGCTCATCTGTCCACCGGACAACAGGTCAACGGATCCGGTCCCGTTTGCCCACCTGACAATAGGTCATCGGATCGGGGCTCATATGCCCACTGGACAACAGGTATTCGGATCCAGTCCCGTTTTCCTACCTGAAAACAGGTCATCGGATCAGAGCCCATCTGTCCACCGGACAACAGGTCATCGGAACTGGGCCCTTCTGACCACCGGACAACAGGTCATCGGATCGGGGCCCATCTGCCCACCGGACAACAGGTTATCGGATCGGGGCCCGTCTGCCCACCGGACAATAGGCCATCGGATCCAGTCCCGTTTACTCACCGGAAAACAGGTCATCGGATCGGGGCCCATCTGTCCACGTGACAACAGGTCATCGGATCCGGGCCCGTTTGCCCACCTGACAATAGGTCATCGGATCGGGGCGCATATGCCCACTGTACAACAGGTCATCGGATCCAGTCCCGTTTTCCCACCGGACAACAGGTCATCGAATCGGGACCCATCTGCCCACCGGACAACAGGTCATCGGATCGGGGCCCGTCTACCCGCCAGACAATAGGCCATCGCATCCAGTCCCGTTTTCCCATAGGAAAACAGGTCATCAAATCGGGGCCCATCTGTCCACGGGACAACAGGTCATCGGATCCAGTCCCGTTTTCCCACAGGAAAACAGGTCTTCGGATCGGGGCCCATCTGTCCACGGGATAAGTGGTTGTCGGATTGAAGCCCATCTGCCCACCGGACAATAGGTCATCGGATCCAGTCCCGTTTTCCAACCGGACAACAGGTCATCGGATCGGGGACCATCTGTCCACCAGACAACAGGTTATCGGATCCAGGCCCGTCTGCCCACCGGACAACAGGTCATCGGATCAGGGCCCATCTGCTCAGCGGACAACAGGTCATCGAATCGGGGCCCATCTGTCCACGGGACAACAGGTCATCAGAATCAGTCCCGTTTTCCCACCGGAAAACAGGTCATCGGATCGGGGCCCATCTGTCCACCGGACAACTGGTTGTCGGATTGAAGCCCATCTGCCCACCGGAAAATAGGTCATCGGATCCAGTCCCGTTTTCCAACCGGACAACAGGTTATCGGATCCGGGCCCATCTGCCCTCCGGACAACAGGTCATCGGATCAGGGCCCATCTGCTCACCGGACAACAGGTCATCGGATCGGGGCCCATCTGTCCACCGGACAACAGTTAATCGGATCCGGTCCCGTCTACGCACTGGAGAACAGGTCATCGGATCGGGGCCCGTCTGCCCACCGGACAAAAGGCTATCAGATCCAGTCCCGTTTTACCACCGGAAAACAGTTCATCGGATCGGGGCCCATCTGCCCACCGGACAACCGGTCATCGGAACCGGGCTCGTCTGCCCACCGGACAGCAGGTCATCGGATCCAGTCCCGTTTTCCCACCGGAAAACAGGTCATCGGATCGGGGCCCATCTGCCCACTGGACAACAGGTCATCAGACCGGGGCCCATCTGCCCACCGGACAATAGGCCATCGGATCCAGTCCCGTGTTCACATAGGAAAACAGGTCATCGGATCGGGGCCCATCTGTCCACGGGACAACAGGTCATCGGATCCAGTCCCGTTTTCCCACCGGAAAACAGGTCATCGGATCGGGGCCCATCTGTCCACCGGACAACAGGTCGTCGGATTGCAGCCCATCTGCCCACTGGACAATAGGTAATCGGATCCAGTCCCGTTTTCCCACCGGAAAACAGGTCATCGGATCGGGGCCCATCTGTCCACCAGACAACAGGTTATCGGATCCGGGCCCGTCTGCCCACCGGACAACAAGTCATCGGATCAGGGCCCATGTGCACACCGGACAACAGGTCATCGGATCGGGGCCCGTCTGCCCACCGGACAATAGGTCATCGGATCCAGTCCCGTTTTCCCACCGGAAAACAGGTCATCGGATCGGGGCCCATCTGTTCACCGGACAACAGGTCATCGGATCCGGTCCCCTCTACCCACCGGACAACAGGTCATCCGATCGGGGCCCGTCTGCCCACCGGACAATAGGCCATCGGATCCAGTCCTGTTTTCCCATAGGAAAACAGGTCATCGGATTGGGTCCCATCTGTCCACGGGACAACAGGTCATCGGATCCGAGCCCGTTTGCCCATCTGAAAATAGGTCATCGGATCGGGTTGCATATGCCCACTGGACAACAGGTCATCGGATCCAGTCCCGTTTTCCCACCGGAAAACAGGTCATCGGATCGGGGCCCATCTGTCCACCGGACAACAGGTTGTCGGATTGAAGCCCATCTGCCCACCGGACAATAGGTCATCGGATCCAGTCCCGTTTTCCAACTGGACAACAGGTCATCGGATCGGGGCCCATATGTCCACCGGACAACAGGTCATCGGATCCGGGCCCGTTTGCCCACCTGACAATAGGTGATCGGATCGGGGCTCATATGCCCACTGGACAACAGGTCATCGGATCCAGTCCCGTTTTCCCACCTGAAAGCAGGTCATCGGATTGGGGCCCATCTGTCCACCGGACAACAGGTCATCGGAACCGGGCCCGTCTGCCCACCGGACTACAGGTCATCGGATCGGGGCCCATCTGCCCCCCGGACAACAGGTCATCGGATCGGGGCCTGTCTGCCCACCGGACAATAGGCCATCGGATCCAGCCCCGTTTACCCACTGGAAAACAGGTCATCGGATCGGGGCCCATCTGTCCACGTGACAAAAGGTCATCGGATGCGGGACCGTTTGCCCACCTGACAATAGGTCATCGGATCGGGGCGCATATGCCCACTGGACAACAGGTCATCGGATCCAGTCCCGTTTTCCCACTGGACAACAGGTCATCGGATCGGGACCCATCTGCCCACTGGACAACAGGTCATCGGATCGGGGCCCATGTGCCCGCCAGACAATAGGCCATCGGATCCAGTCAGGTTTTCCCATAGGAAAACAGGTCATCGAATCGGGGCCCATCTGTCCACGGGACAACAGGTCATCGGATCCAGTCCCGTTTTCCCACTGGAAAACAGGTCATCGGATCGGGGCCCATCTGTCCTCCGGACAACAGGTTGTCGGATAGAAGCCCATCTGCCCACCGGACAATAGGTAATCGGATCTGGGCCCGTCTGCCCACCGGACAACAGAACATCGGAACAGGGCCCATCTGCTCACCGGACAACAGGTCATCGGATCGGGGCCCGTCTGCCCACCGGACAATAGGTCATCGGATCCAGTCCCGTTTTCTCATCTGAAAACAGGTCATCGGATCGGGGCCTATCTGTCCACCGGACAAGAGGTCATCGGATCCGGGCCCGTCTGCCCACTGGACAACAGGTCATCGGATCGGGGCCCATCTGCCCACCGGACAACAGGTCATCGAATCCAGTCCCGTTTTCCCACCGGTAAACAGGTCATCAGATCGGGGCCCATCTGCCCACCGGACAACAGGTCATCGGACCGGGGCCCGTCGGCCCACCGGACAATAGGCCATCGGATCCTGTCTGGTTTTCCCATAGGAAAACAGGTCATCGAATCGGGGCCCATCTGTCCACGGGACAACAGGTCATCGGATCCAGTCCCGTTTTCCCACCGGAAAACACATCATCGGATCGGGGCCCATCTGTCCTCCGGACAACAGGTTGTCGGATTGAAGCCCATCTGCCCACCGGACAATAGGTAATCGGATCCAGTCCCGTTTTCCAACCGGACAACAGGTCATCGGATCGGGGCCCATCTGTCCACCAGACAACAGGTTATCGAATCCGGGCCCGTCTGCCCACCGGACAACAGGTCATCGGATCAGGGCCCATCTGCTCACCGGTCAACAGGTCATCGGATCGGGGCCCGTCTGCCCACCGGACAATAGGTCATCGGATCCAGTCCCGTTTTCCCACCTGAAAATAGGTCATCGGATCAGGGCCCATCTGTCCACGTGACAAAAGGTCATCGGATGCGGGACCGTTTGCCCACCTGACAATAGGTCATCGGATCGGGGCGCATATGCCCACTGGACAACAGGTCATCGGATCCAGTCCCGTTTTCCCACTGGACAACAGGTCATCGGATCGGGACCCATCTGCCCACTGGACAACAGGTCATCGGATCGGGGCCCGTCTGCCCCCCAGACAATAGGCCATCGGATCCAGTCAGGTTTTCCCATAGGAAAACAGGTCATCGAATCGGGGCCCATCTGTCCACGGGACAACAGGTCATCGGATCCAGTCCCGTTTTCCCACCGGAAAACAGGTCATCGGATCGGGGCCCATCTGTCCTCCGGACAACAGGTTGTCGGATAGAAGCCCATCTGCCCACCGGACAATAGGTAATCGGATCCGGGCCCGTCTGCCCACCGGACAACAGAACATCGGAACAGGGCCCATCTGCTCACCGGACAACAGGTCATCGGATCGGGGCCCGTCTGCCCACCGGACAATAGGTCATCGGATCCAGTCCCGTTTTCTCATCTGAAAACAGGTCATCGGATCGGGGCCTATCTGTCCACCGGACAAGAGGTCATCGGATCCGGGCCCGTCTGCCCACTGGACAACAGGTCATCGGATCGGGGCCCATCTGCCCACCGGACAACAGGTCATCGAATCCAGTCCCGTTTTCCCACCGGTAAACAGGTCATCAGGTCGGGGCCCATCTGCCCACCGGACAACAGGTCATCGGACCGGGGCCCGTCGGCCCACCGGACAATAGGCCATCGGATCCTGTCTGGTTTTCCCATAGGAAAACAGGTCATCGAATCGGGGCCCATCTGTCCACGGGACAACAGGTCATCGGATCCAGTCCCGTTTTCCCACCGGAAAACACATCATCGGATCGGGGCCCATCTGTCCTCCGGACAACAGGTTGTCGGATTGAAGCCCATCTGCCCACCGGACAATAGGTAATCGGATCCAGTCCCGTTTTCCAACCGGACAACAGGTCATCGGATCGGGGCCCATCTGTCCACCAGACAACAGGTTATCGAATCCGGGCCCGTCTGCCCACCGGACAACAGGTCATCGGATCAGGGCCCATCTGCTCACCGGTCAACAGGTCATCGGATCGGGGCCCGTCTGCCCACCGGACAATAGGTCATCGGATCCAGTCCCGTTTTCCCACCTGAAAACAGGTCATCGGATCGGGGCCCATCTGTCCACCGGACAACAGGTCATCGGATCCGGTCCCGTCTGCCCACAGGACAACAGGTCATCGGATCGGGGCCCATCTGCGCACCGGACAACAGGTCATCGGAACTGCGCCCGTCTGCCCACCGGACAACAGGTCATCGGATCAGGGCCCATCTGCTCACCGGACAACAGGTCATCGGATCGGGGCCCGTCTGCCCACCGGACAATAGGTCATCGGATCCAGTCCCGTTTTCCCACCTGAAAACAGGTCATCGGATCGGGGCCCATCTGTCCACTGGACAACAGGTCATCGGATCCGGTCCCGTCTGCCCACTGGACAACAGGTCATCGGATCGGGGCCCATCTGCCCACCGGACAACAGGTCATCGGAACCGGGCCCGTCTGCCCACCGGACAACAGGTCATTGGATCCAGTCCCGTTTTCTCACCGGAAAACAGGTCATCAGATCGGGCCCATCGGTCCACCGGACAACAGGTCATCGGATCCGGGCCCGTCTGCCCACCGGACAACAGGTCATTGGATCGGGGCCCATCTGCCCACCGGACAACAGGTCATCGGACCGGGGCCCGTCTGCCCAGCGGACAATAGGCCATCGGATCCAGTCCCGTTTTCCTATAGGAAAACAGGTCATCGGATCGGGGCCCATCTGTCCACCGGACAACAGGTCATCGGATCCGGTCCCGTCTGCCCACTGGACAACAGGTCATCGGATCGGGGCCCATCTGCCCACCGGACAACAGGTCATCGGAACCGGGCCCGTCTGCCCACCGGACAACAGGTCATTGGATCCAGTCCCGTTTTCTCACCGGAAAACAGGTCATCAGATCGGGCCCATCGGTCCACCGGACAACAGGTCATCGGATCCGGGCCCGTCTGCCCACCGGACAACAGGTCATTGGATCGGGGCCCATCTGCCCACCGGACAACAGGTCATCGGACCGGGGCCCGTCTGCCCAGCGGACAATAGGCCATCGGATCCAGTCCCGTTTTCCTATAGGAAAACAGATCATCGGATCGGGGCCCATCTGTCCACCGGACAACAGGTCATCGGATCCGGTCCCGTCTGCCCACTGGACAACAGGTCATCGGATCGGGGCCCATCTGCCCACCGGACAACAGGTCATCGGAACCGGGCCCGTCTACCCACCGGACAACAGGTCATTGGATCCAGTCCCGTTTTCCCACCGGAAAACAGGTCATCAGATCGGGCCCATCGGTCCACCGGACAACAGGTCATCGGATCCGGGCCCGTCTGCCCACCGGACAACAGGTCATTGGATCGGGGCCCATCTGCCCACCGGACAACAGGTCATCGGACCGGGGCCCGTCTGCCCAGCGGACAATAGGCCATCGGATCCAGTCCCGTTTTCCCATAGGAAAACAGGTCATCGGATCGGGGCCCATCTGTCCACGGGACAACAGGTTATCGGATCCAGTCCCGTTTTCCCACCGGAAAACAGGTCATCGGATCGGGGCCCATCTGTCCACCGGACAAAAGGTTGTCGGATTGAAGCCCATCTGCCCACCGGACAATAGGTCATCGGATCGAGGCCCATCTGTCCACCAGACAACAGGGTATCGGATCCGGGCCCGTCTGCCCACCGGACAACAGGTCATCGGAGCAGGGCCCATGTGCTCACCGGACAACAGGTCATCGGATCGGGCCCCGTCTGCCCACCGGACAATAGGTCATCGGATCCAGTCCCCTTTTCCCACCTGAAAACAGATCATCGGATCGGGGCCCATCTGTCCACCGGACAACAGGTCATCGGATCCGGTCCCGTCAGCCCACTGGACAACAGGTCATCGGATCGGGACCCATCTGTCCACTGGACAACAGGTCATCGGATCGGGGCGCATATGCCCACTGGTCAACAGGTCATCGGATCCAGTCCCGTTTTCCATCCGGAAAACAGGTCATCAGATCGGGGCCCATCTGTCTACCGGACAACAGGTCATCGAATCCGGGCCCGTCTGCCCACCAGACAACAGGTCATCGGATCCAGTCCCGTTTTCCAACCGGACAACAGGTCATCGGATCGGGGCCCATCTGTCCACCGGACAACAGGTCATCGGATCCGGGCCCGTCTGCCCACCGGACAACAGGTCATCGGATCGGGGCCCATCTGCCCACCGGACAACAGGTCATCAGACCGGGGCCCTTCTGCCCACCGGACAATAGGCCATCGGATCCAGTCCCGTTTTCACATAGGAAAACAGGTCATCGGATCGGGGCCCATCTGTCCACGGGACAACAGGTCATCGGATCCGGGCCCGTTTGCCCACCTGACAATAGGTCATCGGATCGGAGCGCATAAGCCCAGTGGACAACAGGTCATCGGATCCAGTCCCTTTTTCCCAGCGGAAAACAGGTCATCGGATCGGGGCCCATCTGTCCACCGGACAACAGGTTGTCGGATTGAAGCCCATCTGCCCACCGGACAACAGGTTATCGGATCCGGGCCCGTCTGCCCACCGGACAACAGGTCATCGGATCAGGGTCCATCTGCTCACCGGACAACAGGTCATCGGATTGGGGCCCGTCTGCTCACCGGACAACAGGTCATCGGATCGGGGCCCGTCTGCCCACCGGACAATAGGTCATCGGATCCAGTCCCGTTTTCCCACCTGAAAACAGGTCATCGGTTCGGGGCCCATCTGTCCACCGGACAACAGGTCATCGGATCCGGTCCCGTCTGCCCACTGAACAACAGGTCATTGGATCGGGGCCCGTCTGCCCACCGGACAATAGGCCATCGGATCCAGTCCCGTTTTCCCACCGGAAAACAGTTCATCGGATCGGGGCCCATCTGTCCACCGGACAACAGGTCATCGGATCCGGGCCCGTTTGCCCACCGGGCAATAGGTCATCGGATTGGGTTGCATATGCCCACTGGACAACAGGTCATCGGATCCAGTCCCGTTTTCCCACCGGAAAACAGTTCATCGGATTGGGGCCCATCTGTCCACCGGACAACAGGTCATCGGATCCGGGCCCATCTGCACACCGGACAACAGGTCATCGGATCGGGGCCCGTCTGCCCACCGGACAATAGGCCACCGGATCCAGTCCCGTTTACCCACCGGAAAACAGGTCATCGGATCGGGGCCCATCTGTCCACCGGACAACAGGTTGTCGGATCGGGGTCCATCTGCCCACCGGACAACAGGTCATCGGATCGGGGCCTATCTGTCCAATCGACAACAGGTCATCGGATCCAGTCCCGTTTTCCCACTTGAAAACAGGTCATCGGATCGGGGCCCATCTGTCCACCGGACAACAGGTGATCGCAACCGGGCCCGTCTGCCCACCGGACAACAGGTCATCGGATCCGTGCTCGTCTCTCCACCGGACAACAGGTTGTCGGATCGGGACCCATCTGCCCACCGGACAACAGGTCATAGGCCCCGATCCGATCTGTCCACTGGACAACAGGTTGTCGGATTGGGACCCATCTGCCCACCGGAAAACAGGTCATCGGATTGGGGCCCATCTGCCCACCGGACAACAGGTCATCGGATCCGGGCCCTTCTGCCCACCGGACAACAGGTCATCGGATCGGGACCCATCTGCCCACCGGACAACAGGTCATCGGATCGGGGCCCGTGTGCCCACCGGACAATAGGCCATCGGATCCAGTCCCGTTTTCCCATGGGAAAACAGATCATAGAATTGGAGCCCATCTGTCCACGGGACAACAGGTCATCGGATCCGGGCCCGTTTGCCCACCTGACAATAGGTCATCGGATCGGGGCGCATATGCCCACTGGACAACAGGTCATCGGATCCTGTCCCGTTTTCCCACCGGAAAATAGGTCATCGGATCGGGGCCCATCTGCCCACCGGACAACAGGTCATCGAATCCAGTCCCGTTTTCCCACCGGTAAACAGGTCATCAGATCGGGGCCCATCTGCCCACCGGACAACAGGTCATCGGACCGGGGCCCGTCGGCCCACCGGACAATAGGCCATCGGATCCTGTCTGGTTTTCCCATAGGAAAACAGGTCATCGAATCGGGGCCCATCTGTCCACGGGACAACAGGTCATCGGATCCAGTCCCGTTTTCCCACCGGAAAACACATCATCGGATCGGGGCCCATCTGTCCTCCGGACAACAGGTTGTCGGATTGAAGCCCATCTGCCCACCGGACAATAGGTAATCGGATCCAGTCCCGTTTTCCAACCGGACAACAGGTCATCGGATCGGGGCCCATCTGTCCACCAGACAACAGGTTATCGAATCCGGGCCCATCTGCCCACCGGACAACAGGTCATCGGATCAGGGCCCATCTGCTCACCGGTCAACAGGTCATCGGATCGGGGCCCGTCTGCCCACCGGACAATAGGTCATCGGATCCAGTCCCGTTTTCCCACCTGAAAATAGGTCATCGGATCAGGGCCCATCTGTCCACGTGACAAAAGGTCATCGGATGCGGGACCGTTTGCCCACCTGACAATAGGTCATCGGATCGGGGCGCATATGCCCACTGGACAACAGGTCATCGGATCCAGTCCCGTTTTCCCACTGGACAACAGGTCATCGGATCGGGACCCATCTGCCCACTGGACAACAGGTCATCGGATCGGGGCCCGTCTGCCCGCCAGACAATAGGCCATCGGATCCAGTCAGGTTTTCCCATAGGAAAACAGGTCATCGAATCGGGGCCCATCTGTCCACGGGACAACAGGTCATCGGATCCAGTCCCGTTTTCCCACCGGAAAACAGGTCATCGGATCGGGGCCCATCTGTCCTCCGGACAACAGGTTGTCGGATAGAAGCCCATCTGCCCACCGGACAATAGGTAATCGGATCCGGGCCCGTCTGCCCACCGGACAACAGAACATCGGAACAGGGCCCATCTGCTCACCGGACAACAGGTCATCGGATCGGGGCCCGTCTGCCCACCGGACAATAGGTCATCGGATCCAGTCCCGTTTTCTCATCTGAAAACAGGTCATCGGATCGGGGCCTATCTGTCCACCGGACAAGAGGTCATCGGATCCGGGCCCGTCTGCCCACTGGACAACAGGTCATCGGATCGGGGCCCATCTGCCCACCGGACAACAGGTCATCGAATCCAGTCCCTTTTTCCCACCGGTAAACAGGTCATCAGATCGGGGCCCATCTGCCCACCGGACAACAGGTCATCGGACCGGGGCCCGTCGGCCCACCGGACAATAGGCCATCGGATCCTGTCTGGTTTTCCCATAGGAAAACAGGTCATCGAATCGGGGCCCATCTGTCCACGGGACAACAGGTCATCGGATCCAGTCCCGTTTTCCCACCGGAAAACACATCATCGGATCGGGGCCCATCTGTCCTCCGGACAACAGGTTGTCGGATTGAAGCCCATGTGCCCACCGGACAATAGGTAATCGGATCCAGTCCCGTTTTCCAACCGGACAACAGGTCATCGGATCGGGGCCCATCTGTCCACCAGACAACAGGTTATCGAATCCGGGCCCGTCTGCCCACCGGACAACAGGTCATCGGATCAGGGCCCATCTGCTCACCGGTCAACAGGTCATCGGATCGGGGCCCGTCTGCCCACCGGACAATAGGTCATCGGATCCAGTCCCGTTTTCCCACCTGAAAACAGGTCATCGGATCGGGGCCCATCTGTCCACCGGACAACAGGTCATCGGATCCGGTCCCGTCTGCCCACAGGACAACAGGTCATCGGATCGGGGCCCATCTGCGCACCGGACAACAGGTCATCGGAACTGCGCCCGTCTGCCCACCGGACAACAGGTCATCGGATCAGGGCCCATCTGCTCACCGGACAACAGGTCATCGGATCGGGGCCCGTCTGCCCACCGGACAATAGGTCATCGGATCCAGTCCCGTTTTCCCACCTGAAAACAGGTCATCGGATCGGGGCCCATCTGTCCACTGGACAACAGGTCATCGGATCCGGTCCCGTCTGCCCACTGGACAACAGGTCATCGGATCGGGGCCCATCTGCCCACCGGACAACAGGTCATCGGAACCGGGCCCGTCTGCCCACCGGACAACAGGTCATTGGATCCAGTCCCGTTTTCTCACCGGAAAACAGGTCATCAGATCGGGCCCATCGGTCCACCGGACAACAGGTCATCGGATCCGGGCCCGTCTGCCCACCGGACAACAGGTCATTGGATCGGGGCCCATCTGCCCACCGGACAACAGGTCATCGGACCGGGGCCCGTCTGCCCAGCGGACAATAGGCCATCGGATCCAGTCCCGTTTTCCTATAGGAAAACAGGTCATCGGATCGGGGCCCATCTGTCCACCGGACAACAGGTCATCGGATCCGGTCCCGTCTGCCCACTGGACAACAGGTCATCGGATCGGGGCCCATCTGCCCACCGGACAACAGGTCATCGGAACCGGGCCCGTCTACCCACCGGACAACAGGTCATTGGATCCAGTCCCGTTTTCCCACCGGAAAACAGGTCATCAGATCGGGCCCATCGGTCCACCGGACAACAGGTCATCGGATCCGGGCCCGTCTGCCCACCGGACAACAGGTCATTGGATCGGGGCCCATCTGCCCACCGGACAACAGGTCATCGGACCGGGGCCCGTCTGCCCAGCGGACAATAGGCCATCGGATCCAGTCCCGTTTTCCCATAGGAAAACAGGTCATCGGATCGGGGCCCATCTGTCCACGGGACAACAGGTTATCGGATCCAGTCCCGTTTTCCCACCGGAAAACAGGTCATCGGATCGGGGCCCATCTGTCCACCGGACAAAAGGTTGTCGGATTGAAGCCCATCTGCCCACCGGACAATAGGTCATCGGATCGAGGCCCATCTGTCCACCAGACAACAGGGTATCGGATCCGGGCCCGTCTGCCCACCGGACAACAGGTCATCGGAGCAGGGCCCATGTGCTCACCGGACAACAGGTCATCGGATCGGGCCCCGTCTGCCCACCGGACAATAGGTCATCGGATCCAGTCCCCTTTTCCCACCTGAAAACAGATCATCGGATCGGGGCCCATCTGTCCACCGGACAACAGGTCATCGGATCCGGTCCCGTCAGCCCACTGGACAACAGGTCATCGGATCGGGACCCATCTGTCCACTGGACAACAGGTCATCGGATCGGGGCGCATATGCCCACTGGTCAACAGGTCATCGGATCCAGTCCCGTTTTCCATCCGGAAAACAGGTCATCAGATCGGGGCCCATCTGTCTACCGGACAACAGGTCATCGAATCCGGGCCCGTCTGCCCACCAGACAACAGGTCATCGGATCCAGTCCCGTTTTCCAACCGGACAACAGGTCATCGGATCGGGGCCCATCTGTCCACCGGACAACAGGTCATCGGATCCGGGCCCGTCTGCCCACCGGACAACAGGTCATCGGATCGGGGCCCATCTGCCCACCGGACAACAGGTCATCAGACCGGGGCCCTTCTGCCCACCGGACAATAGGCCATCGGATCCAGTCCCGTTTTCACATAGGAAAACAGGTCATCGGATCGGGGCCCATCTGTCCACGGGACAACAGGTCATCGGATCGGGGCCCGTTTGCCCACCTGACAATAGGTCATCGGATCGGGGCGCATAAGCCCAGTGGACAACAGGTCATCGGATCCAGTCCCTTTTTCCCAGCGGAAAACAGGTCATCGGATCGGGGCCCATCTGTCCACCGGACAACAGGTTGTCGGATTGAAGCCCATCTGCCCACCGGACAACAGGTTATCGGATCCGGGCCCGTCTGCCCACCGGACAACAGGTCATCGGATCAGGGTCCATCTGCTCACCGGACAACAGGTCATCGGATTGGGGCCCGTCTGCTCACCGGACAACAGGTCATCGGATCGGGGCCCGTCTGCCCACCGGACAATAGGTCATCGGATCCAGTCCCGTTTTCCCACCTGAAAACAGGTCATCGGTTCGGGGCCCATCTGTCCACCGGACAACAGGTCATCGGATCCGGTCCCGTCTGCCCACTGAACAGCAGGTCATCGGATCGGGGCCCGTCTGCCCACCGGACAATAGGCCATCGGATCCAGTCCCGTTTTCCCACCGGAAAACAGTTCATCGGATCGGGGCCCATCTGTCCACCGGACAACAGGTCATCGGATCCGGGCCCGTTTGCCCACCGGGCAATAGGTCATCGGATTGGGTTGCATATGCCCACTGGACAACAGGTCATCGGATCCAGTCCCGTTTTCCCACCGGAAAACAGTTCATCGGATTGGGGCCCATCTGTCCACCGGACAACAGGTCATCGGATCCGGGCCCATCTGCACACCGGACAACAGGTCATCGGATCGGGGCCCGTCGGCCCACCGGACAATAGGCCACCGGATCCAGTCCCGTTTACCCACCGGAAAACAGGTCATCGGATCGGGGCCCATCTGTCCACCGGACAACAGGTTGTCGGATCGGGGTCCATCTGCCCACCGGACAACAGGTCATCGGATCGGGGCCTATCTGTCCAATCGACAACAGGTCATCGGATCCAGTCCCGTTTTCCCACTTGAAAACAGGTCATCGGATCGGGGCCCATCTGTCCACCGGACAACAGGTGATCGCAACCGGGCCCGTCTGCCCACCGGACAACAGGTCATCGGATCCGTGCTCGTCTCTCCACCGGACAACAGGTTGTCGGATCGGGACCCATCTGCCCACCGGACAACAGGTCATAGGCCCCGATCCGATCTGTCCACTGGACAACAGGTTGTCGGATTGGGACCCATCTGCCCACCGGAAAACAGGTCATCGGATTGGGGCCCATCTGCCCACCGGACAACAGGTCATCGGATCCGGGCCCTTCTGCCCACCGGACAACAGGTCATCGGATCGGGACCCATCTGCCCACCGGACAACAGGTCATCGGATCGGGGCCCGTGTGCCCACCGGACAATAGGCCATCGGATCCAGTCCCGTTTTCCCATGGGAAAACAGATCATAGAATTGGAGCCCATCTGTCCACGGGACAACAGGTCATCGGATCCGGGCCCGTTTGCCCACCTGACAATAGGTCATCGGATCCAGTCCCGTTTTCACATAGGAAAACAGGTCATCGGATCGGGGCCCATCTGTCCACGGGACAACAGGTCATCGGATCCGGGCCCGTTTGCCCACCTGACAATAGGTCATCGGATCGGGGCGCATAAGCCCAGTGGACAACAGGTCATCGGATCCAGTCCCTTTTTCCCAGCGGAAAACAGGTCATCGGATCGGGGCCCATCTGTCCACCGGACAACAGGTTGTCGGATTGAAGCCCATCTGCCCACCGGACAACAGGTTATCGGATCCGGGCCCGTCTGCCCACCGGACAACAGGTCATCGGATCAGGGTCCATCTGCTCACCGGACAACAGGTCATCGGATTGGGGCCCGTCTGCTCACCGGACAACAGGTCATCGGATCGGGGCCCGTCTGCCCACCGGACAATAGGTCATCGGATCCAGTCCCGTTTTCCCACCTGAAAACAGGTCATCGGTTCGGGGCCCATCTGTCCACCGGACAACAGGTCATCGGATCCGGTCCCGTCTGCCCACTGAACAGCAGGTCATCGGATCGGGGCCCGTCTGCCCACCGGACAATAGGCCATCGGATCCAGTCCCGTTTTCCCACCGGAAAACAGTTCATCGGATCGGGGCCCATCTGTCCACCGGACAACAGGTCATCGGATCCGGGCCCGTTTGCCCACCGGGCAATAGGTCATCGGATTGGGTTGCATATGCCCACTGGACAACAGGTCATCGGATCCAGTCCCGTTTTCCCACCGGAAAACAGTTCATCGGATTGGGGCCCATCTGTCCACCGGACAACAGGTCATCGGATCCGGGCCCATCTGCACACCGGACAACAGGTCATCGGATCGGGGCCCGTCGGCCCACCGGACAATAGGCCACCGGATCCAGTCCCGTTTACCCACCGGAAAACAGGTCATCGGATCGGGGCCCATCTGTCCACCGGACAACAGGTTGTCGGATCGGGGTCCATCTGCCCACCGGACAACAGGTCATCGGATCGGGGCCTATCTGTCCAATCGACAACAGGTCATCGGATCCAGTCCCGTTTTCCCACTTGAAAACAGGTCATCGGATCGGGGCCCATCTGTCCACCGGACAACAGGTGATCGCAACCGGGCCCGTCTGCCCACCGGACAACAGGTCATCGGATCCGTGCTCGTCTCTCCACCGGACAACAGGTTGTCGGATCGGGACCCATCTGCCCACCGGACAACAGGTCATAGGCCCCGATCCGATCTGTCCACTGGACAACAGGTTGTCGGATTGGGACCCATCTGCCCACCGGAAAACAGGTCATCGGATTGGGGCCCATCTGCCCACCGGACAACAGGTCATCGGATCCGGGCCCTTCTGCCCACCGGACAACAGGTCATCGGATCGGGACCCATCTGCCCACCGGACAACAGGTCATCGGATCGGGGCCCGTGTGCCCACCGGACAATAGGCCATCGGATCCAGTCCCGTTTTCCCATGGGAAAACAGATCATAGAATTGGAGCCCATCTGTCCACGGGACAACAGGTCATCGGATCCGGGCCCGTTTGCCCACCTGACAATAGGTCATCGGATCGGGGCGCATATGCCCACTGGACAACAGGTCATCGGATCCTGTCCCTTTTTCCCACCGGAAAATAGGTCATCGGATCGGGGCCCATCTGTCCACCGGACAACAGGTCATCGGATCGGGACCCATCTGCCCACCGGACAACAGGTCATCGGATCGGGGCCCGTGTGCCCACCGGACAATAGGCCATCGGATCCAGTCCCGTTTTCCCATGGGAAAACAGATCATAGAATTGGAGCCCATCTGTCCACGGGACAACAGGTCATCGGATCCGGGCCCGTTTGCCCACCTGACAATAGGTCATCGGATCGGGGCGCATATGCCCACTGGACAACAGGTCATCGGATCCTGTCCCTTTTTCCCACCGGAAAATAGGTCATCGGATCGGGGCCCATCTGTCCACCGGACAACAGGTTGTCGGATTGAAGCCCATCTGCCCACCGGACAATAGGTCATCGGATCCTGTCCCGTTTTCCAACCGGACAACAGGTCATCGGATCGGGGCCCATCTGTCCACCGGACTACAGGTTATCGGATCCGGGCCCGTCTGCCCACCGGACAACAGGTCATTGGATCAGGGCCCATCTGCTCACCGGACAACAGGTCATCGGATCGGGGCCCGTCTGCCCACCGGACAATAGGTCATCGGATCCAGTCCCGTTTTTCCATCTGAAAACAGGTCATCGGATCGGGGCCAATCTGTCCACCGGACAACAGGTCGTTGGATCCGGGCCTATCTGTCCACTGGACAACAGGTCATCGGATCCAGTCCCGTTTTCCCACTTGAAAACAGGTCATCGGATCGGGGCCCATCTGTCCACCGGACAACAGGTGATCGCAACCGGGCCCGTCTGCCCACCGGACAACAGGTCATCGGATCGGGGCCCATTTGCCCACCGGACAACAGGTCATCGGACCGGGGCCCTTCTGTCCACCGGACAATAGGCCATCGGATCCAGTCCCGTTTTCCCATAGGAAAACAGGTCATCGGATTGGGGCCCATCTGTCCACGGGACAACAGGTCATCGGATCCGGGCGCGTTTGCCCACCTGACAATAGGTCATCGGATCGGGGTGCATATGCCCACTGGACAACAGGTCATCGGATCCAGTCCCGCTTTCCCACCGGAAAACAGGTCATCGGATTGGGGCCCATCTGTCCACGGGACAACAGGTCATCGGATCCGTTTGACCACCTGACAATAGGTCATCGGATTGGGGCGCATATGCCCACTGGACAACAGGTCATCGGATCCAGTCCCGTTTTCCCACCGGAAAACAGGTCATCGGATCGGGGCCCATCTGTCCACCGGACAACAGGTTGTCGGATCGGGGCCCATCTGCCCACCGGACAACAGGTCATCGGATCCGTGCCCGTCTCTCCACCGGACAACAGGTTGTCGGATCGGGACCCATCTGCCCACCGGACAACAGGTCATAGGCCCCGATCCGATCTGTCCACTGGACAACAGGTTGTCGGATTGGGACCCATCTGCCCACTGGAACACAGGTCATCGGATTGGGGCCCATCTGCCCACCGGACAACAGGTCATCGGATCCGGGCCCTTCTGCCCACCGGACAACAGGTCATCGGATCGGGATCCATCTGCCCACCGGACAACAGGTCATCGGATCGGGGCCCGTGTGCCCACCGGACCATAGGCCATCGGATCCAGTCCCGTTTTCCCATGGGAAAACAGATCATAGAATTGGAGCCCATCTGTCCACGGGACAACAGGTCATCGGATCCGGGCCCGTTTGCCCACCTGACAATAGGTCATCGGATCGGGACGCATATGCCCACTCGACAACAGGTCATCGGATCCTGTCCCGTTTTCCCACCGGAAAAGAGGTCATCGGATCGGGGCCCATCTGTCCACCGGACAACAGGTTGTCGGATTGAAGCCCATCTGCCCACCGCACAATAGGTCATCGGATCCTGTCCCGTTTTCCAACCGGACAACAGGTCATCGGATCGGGGCCCATCTGTCCACCGGACTACAGGTTATCGGATCCAGGCCCGTCTGCCCACCGGACAACAGGTCATTGCATCAGGGCCCATCTGCTCACCGGACAACAGGTCATCGGATCGGGGCCCGTCTGCCCACCGGACAATAGGTCATCGGATCCAGTCCCGTTTTCCCATCTGAAAACAAGTCATCGGATCGGGGCCAATCTGTCCACCGGACAACAGGTCGTCGGATCCGGGCCTGTCTGCCCACTGGACAACAGGTCATCGGATAGGGACCCATCTGCGCACTGGACAACAGGTCATTGGATCGGGGCCCGTCTGCCCACCGGACAATAGGCCATCGGATCCAGTCCCGTTTTCCCACCGGAAAAAAGGTCATCGGATCGGGGCCGATATGTCCACCGGACAACAGGTCATCGGATCCGGGCCCGTTTGCCCACCTGACAATAGGTCATCGGATCGGGGCTCATATGCCCACTGGACAACAGGTCATCGGCTCCAGTCCCGTTTTCCCACCTGAAAACAGGTCATCGGATCGGGGCCCATCTGTCCACCGGACAACAGGTCATCGGAACCGGGCCCGTCTGCCCACCGGACAACAGGTCATCGGATCCAGTCCCGTTTTCCCACCGGAAAACAGGTCATCGGATCGGGGCCCATCTGTCCACCGGACAATAGGTCATTGAATCAGGGCCCATCTGCTCACTGGACAACAGGTCATCGGATCGGGGCCCGTCTGCCCCCCGGACAATAGGTCATCGGATCGTGTCCTGTTTCCCATCTGAAAACAGGTCATCGTAACGGGGCCGATCTGTGCGCCGGACAACAGGTCATCGGATCCGGGCCCGTCTGCCCACTGGACAACAGGTCATCGGATCGGGACCCATCTGCCCACTGGACAACAGGTCATCGGATCGGGGCCCGTCTGCCCACCGGACAATAGGCCATCGGATCCAGTCCCGTTTTCCCACCGGAAAACAGGTCATCGGATCAGGGCCCATAAGTCCACCGGACAACAGGTCATCGAATCCTGGCCCGTTAGCCCACCTGAAAACAGGTCATCGGACCGGGGCCCACCTGTCCACCGGACAACAGGTCATCGGAACCGGGCCCGTCTGCCCACCAGACAACAGGTCATCGGATCGGGGCCCATCTGCCCATCGGACAACAGGTCATCGGATCGGGGCCCGTCTGCCCACCGGACAATAGGCCATCGGTTCCAGTCCCGTTTACCCATCAGAAAACAGGTCATCGGATCGGGGCCCATCTGTCCACCGGACAACAGGTTGTCGGATCGGGGCCCATCTGCCCACCGGACAACAGGTCATCAGATCGGTGCCCAACTGTCCACCGGACAACAGGTTGCCTGATCGGGACCCATCTGTCCACGGGACAACAGGTCATCGGATCGGGGCGCATATGCTCACTGGTCAACAGGTCATCGGATCCAGTCCCGTTTTCCATCCGGAAAACAGGTCATCGGATCGAGGCCCATCTGCCCACTGGACAACAGGTCATCGGACCGGGGCCCTTCTGCCCACCGGACAATAGGCCATCGGATCCAGTCCCGTTTTCACATAGGAAAACAGGTCATCGGATCGGGGCCCATCTGTCCACGGGACAACAGGTCATCGGATCTGGGCCCGTTTGCCCACCTGACAATAGGTCATCGGATCGGGGCGCATATGACCACTGGACAACAGGTCATCGGATCCAGTCCCTTTTTCCCACCGGAAAACAGGTCATCGGATCGGGGCCCATCTGTCCACCGGACAACAGGTTGTCGGATTGAAGCCCATCTGCCCACCGGACAATAGGTCATCGGATCCAGTCCCGTTTTCCAACCGGACAACAGGTCATCGGATAGGGGCCCATCTGTCCACCGGACAACAGGTTATCGGATCCGGGTCCGTCTGCCCACCGGACAACAGGTCATCGGATCAGGGTCCATCTGCTCACCGGACAACAGGTCATCGGATCGGGGCCCGTCTGCTCACCGGACAACAGGTCATCGGATCGGGGCCCGTCTGCCCACCGGACAATAGGTCATCGGATCCAGTCCCGTTTTCCCACCTGAAAACAGGTCATCGGATCGGGGCCCATCTGTCCACCGGACAACAGGTCATCGGATCCGGTCCCGTCTGCCCACTGAACAACAGGTCATCGGATCGGGGCCCGTCTGCCCACCGGACAATAGGCCATCGGATCCAGTCCCGTTTTCCCACCGGAAAACAGTTCATCGGATCGGGGCCCATCTGTCCACCGGACAACAGGTCATCGGATCCGGGCCCGTTTGCCCACCGGGCAATAGGTCATCGGATTGGGGTGCATATGCCCACTGGACAACAGGTCATCGGATCCAGTCCCGTTTTCCCACCGGAAAACAGTTCATCGGATTGGGGCTCATCTGTCCACCGGACAACAGGTCATCGGATCCGGGCCCATCTGCCCACCGGACAACAGGTCATCGGATCGGGGCCCGTCTGCCCACCGGACAATAGGCCATCGGATCCAGTCCCGTTTACCCACCGGAAAACAGGTCATCGGATCGGGGCCCATCTGTCCACCGGACAACAGGTTGTCGGATCGGGGCCCATCTGCCCACCGGACAACAGGTCATCGGATCGGGGCCTATCTGTCCACTGGACAACAGGTCATCGGATCCAGTCCCGTTTTCCCACTTGAAAACAGGTCATCGTATCGGGGCCCATCTGTCCACCGGACAACAGGTGATCGCAACCGGGCCTGTCTGCCCACCGGACAACAGGTCATCGGATCGGGGCCAATCTGCCCACCGGACAACAGGTCATCGGATCGGGGCCCATCTGCCCACCGGACAACAGGTCATCGGACCGGGGCCCTTCTGCCCACCGGACAATAGGCCATCGGATCCAGTCCCGTTTTCCCATAGGAAAACAGGTCATCGGATGGGGGCCCATCTGTCCACGGGACAACAGGTCATCGGATCCGGGCCCGTTTGCCCACCTGACAATAGGTCATCGGATCGGGGTGCATATGCCCACTGGACAACAGGTCATCGGATCCAGTCCCGCTTTCCCACCGGAAAACAGGTCATCGGGTTGGGGCCCATCTGTCCACGGGACAACAGGTCATCGGATCCGTTTGACCATCTGACAATAGGTCATCAGATCGGGGCGCATATGCCCACTGGACAAAAGGTCATCGGATCCAGTCCCGTTTTCCCACCGGAAAACAGGTCATCGGATCGGGGCCCATCTGTCCACCGGACAACAGGTCATCGGATCCGTGCCCATCTCTCCACCGGACAACAGGTTGTCGGATCGGGACCCATCTGCCCACCGGAAAACAGGTCATCGGATCCGGGCCCTTCTGCCCACCGGACAACAGGTCATCGGATCGGGACCCATCTGCCCACCGGACAACAGGTCATCGGATCGGGGCCCGTGTGCCCACCGGACAATAGGCCATCGGATCCAGTCCCGTTTTCCCATGGCAAAACAGATCATAGAATTGGAGCCCATCTGTCCACGGGACAACAGGTCATCGGATTCGGGCCCGTTTGCCCACCTGACAATAGGTCATCGGATCGGGGCGCATATGCCCACTGGACCACAGGTCATCGGATCCTGTCCCGTTTTCCCACCGGAAAAGAGGTCATCGGATCGGGGCCCATCTGTCCACCGGACAACAGGTTGTCGGATTGAAGCCCATCTGCCCACCGGACAATAGGTCATCGGATCCTGTCCCGTTTTCCAACCGGACAACAGGTCATCGGATCGGGGCCCATCTGTCCACCGGACTACAGGTTATCGGATCCGGGCCCGTCTGCCCACCGGACAACAGGTCATTGGATCAGGGCCCATCTGCTCACCGGACAACAGGTCATCGGATCGGGGCCCGTCTGCCCACCGGACAATAGGTCATCGGATCCAGTCCCGTTTTCCCATCTGAAAACAGGTCATCGGATCGGGGCCAATCTGTCCACCGGACAACAGGTCGTCGGATCCGGGCCTGTCTGCCCACTGGACAACAGGTCATCGGATAGGGACCCATCTGCCCACTGGACAACAGGTCATTGGATCGGGGCCCTTCTGCCCACCGGACAATAGGCCATCGGATCCAGTCCCGTTTTCCCACCGGAAAAAAGGTCATCGGATCGGGGCCGATATGTCCACCGGACAACAGGTCATCGGATCCGGGCCCGTTTGCCCACCTGACAATAGGTCATCGGATCGGGGCTCATATGCCCACTGGACAACAGGTCATCGGCTCCAGTCCCGTTTTCCCACCTGAAAACAGGTCATCGGATCGGGGCCCATCTGTCCACCGGACAACAGGTCATCGGAACCGGGCCCGTCTGCCCACCGGACAACAGGTCATCGGATCCAGTCCCGTTTTCCCACCGGAAAACAGGTCATCGGATCGGGGCCCATCTGTCCACCGGACAATAGGTCATTGAATCAGGGCCCATCTCCTCACCGGACAACAGGTCATCGGATCGGGGCCCGTCTGCCCACCGGACAATAGGTCATCGGATTCTGTCCTGTTTCCCATCTGAAAACAGGTCATCGTAACGGGGCCGATCTGTGCGCCGGACAACAGGTCATCGGATCCGGGCCCGTCTGCCCACTGGACAACAGGTCATCGGATCGGGACCCATCTGCCCACTGGACAACAGGTCATCGGATCGGGGCCCGTCTGCCCACCGGACAATAGGCCATCGGTTCCAGTCCCGTTTACCCATCGGAAAACAGGTCATCGGATCGGGGCCCATCTGTCCGCCGGACAACAGGTTGTCGGATCGGGGCCCATCTGCCCACCGGACAACAGGTCATCAGATCGGTGCCCAACTGTCCACCGGACAACAGGTTGCCTGATCGAGACCCATCTGCCCACCGGACAACAGGTCATCGGATCGGGGCCTATCTGTCCACTGGACAACAGGTCATCGGATCCAGTCCCGTTTTCCCACTTGAAAACAGGTCATGGGATCGGGGCCCATCTGTCCACCGGACAACAGGTCATCGGAACCGGGCCCGTCTGCCCACCGGACAACAGGTCATCGGATCGGGGCCAATCTGCCCACCGGACAACAGGTCATCGGATCGGGGCCCGTCTGCCCACCGGACAACAGGTCATCGGATCGGGGCCCATCTGCCCACCGGACAACAGGTCATCGGACCGGGGCCCTTCAGCCCACCGGACAATAGGCCATCGGATCCAGTCCCGTTTTCTCAAAGGAAAACAGGTCATCGGATCGGGGTCCTTCTGTCCACGGGACAACAGGTCATCGGATCCGGGCCCGTTTGCCCACCTGACAATAGGTCATCGGATCGGGGCGCATATGCCCACTGGACAACAGGTCATCGGATCCAGTCCCTTTTTCCCACCGGAAAACAGGTCATCGGATCGGGGCCCATCTGTCCACCGGACAACAGGTTGTCGGATTGAAGCCCATCTGCCCACCGGACAATAGGTCATCGGATCCAGTCCCATTTTCCAACCGGACAACAGGTCATCAGATCGGGGCCCATCTGTCCACCGGACAACAGGTTATCGGATCCGGGCCCGTCTGCACACCGGACAACAGGTCATCGGATCTGGGCCCATCTGCTCACCGGACAACAGGTCATCGGATCGGGGCCCGTCTGCCCACCGGACAATAGGTCTTCGGATCCAGTCCCGTTTTCCCACCTGAAAACAGGACATCGGATCGGGGCCCATCTGTCAACTGGACAACAGGTCATCAGATCCGGGCCCGTCTGCCCACTGGACAACAGGTCATCGGATCAGGGCCCATCTGCCCACCGGACAACAGGTCATCGGATCGGGGCCCATCTGTCCACCGGACAACAGGTCATCGGATCCAGGCCCGTTTGCCCACCTGACAATAGGTCATCGGATCGGGGTGCATATGCCCACTGGACAACAGGTTAAAGGATCCAGTCCCGTTTTCCCACTTGAAAACAGGTCATCGGATCGGGGCCCATCTGTCCACCGGACAACAGGTCATCGGAACCCGGCCCGTCTGCCCACCGAACAACAGGTCATCGGATCGGGGCCAATCTGCCCACCGGACAACAGGTCATCGGAATCGGGCCCGTCTGCCCACCGGACAACAGGTCATCGGATCCAGTCCCGTTTTCCCACTGGAAAACCGGTCAACAGAACGGGGCCCATCTGTCCAACAGGTCATCGGATCCGGGCCCGTCTGCCCACCGGACAACAGGTCATCGGATCGGGGCCCATCTGTCCACCGGACAACAGGTCATCGGACCGGGGCCCGTCTGCTCACCGGACAATAGGCCATCGGATCCAGTCCCGTTTTCCCATAGGAAAACAGGTCATCGGATAGGGGCCCATCTGTCCACGGGACAACAGGTCATCGGATCCGGGCCCTTTTGCCCACCTGACAATAGGTCATCGGATCGGGGCGCATATGCCCACTGGACAACAGGTCATCGGATCCAGTCACGTTTTCCCAGCGGAAAACAGGTTATCGGATCGGAGCCCATCTGTCCACCGGAGAACAGGTTGTCGGATTGAAGCCCATCCGCCCACCGGACAATAGGTCATCGGATCCAGTCCCGTTTTCCAACCGGACAACAGGTCATCAGATCGGGGCCCATCTGTCCACCGGACAACACGTTGTCGGATTGAAGCCCATCTGCCCACCGGACAATAGGTCATCGGATCCAGTCCCGTTTTCCAACCGGACAACAGGTCATCGGATCGGTGCCCATCTGTCCACCGGACAACAGGTTATCGGATCCGGGCCCGTCTGCACACCGGACAACAGGTCATCGGATCAGGGCCCATCTGCTCACCGGACAACAGGTCATCGGATCGGGGCCCGTCTGCCCACCGGACAATAGGTCATCGGATCCAGTCCCGTTTTCCCACCTGAAAACAGGTCATCGGATCGGGGCCCATCTGTCAACTGGACAACAGGTCATCAGATCCGGGCCCGTCTGTCCACTGGACAACAGGTCATCGGATCAGGGCCCATCTGCCCACCGGACAACAGGTCATCGGATCGGGGCCCGTCTGTCCACCGGACAATAGGCCATCAAATCCAGTCCCGTTTTCCCACCGGAAAACAGTTCATCGGATCGGGGCCCATCTGTCCACCGGACAACAGGCCATCGGATCCAGTCCCGTTTTCCCATAGGAAAACAGGTCATCGGATCGGGGCCCATCTGTCCACGGGACAACAGGTCATCGGATCCGGGCCCGTTTGCCCACCTGACAATAGGTCATCGGATCGGGGCGCATATGCCCACTGGACAACAGGTCATCGTATCCAGTCCCGTTTTCCCAGCGGAAAACAGGTTATCGGATCGGAGCCCATCTGTCCACCGGACAAAAGGTTGTCGGATTGAAGCCCATCCGCCCACCGGACAATAGGTCATCGGATCCAGTCCCGTTTTCCAACCGGACTACAGGTCATCAGATCGGGGCCCATCTGTCCACCAGACAACAGGTTATCGGATCCGGGCACGTCTGCCTACCGGACAAGAGGTCATCGGATCGGGGCCCGTCTGCCCACCGGACAATAGTCCATCGGATCCAGTCCCGTTTACCCACCGGAAAACAGGTCATCGGACCGGGGCCCATCTGTCCACGGGACAACAGGTCATCGGATCTGGGCCCGTTTGCCCGCCTGACAATAGGTCATCGGATCGGGGCGCATATGCTCACTGAACAACAGGTCATCGGATCCAGTCCCGCTTTCCCACCGGAAAACAGGTTATCGGATTGGGGCCTATCTGCCCACCGGACAACAGGTCATCGGAGCGGGGCCCGTCTGCCCACCGGACAATAGGCCATCGGATCCAGTCCCGTTTTCCCATCGGAAAACAGGTCATCGGATTGGGCCCATCTGTCCACGGGACAACAGGTCATCGGATCCGTTTGCCCACCTGACAATAGGTCATCGGATCCGGGGGCATATGCCCACTGGACAACAGGTCATCGGATCCAGTCCCGTTCTCCCACCGGAAAACAGGTAATCGGATCGGGGCCCATCTGTCCACCGGACAACAAGTTGTCGGATCGGGGCCCATCTGCCCACCGGACAACAGGTCATCGGATCGGTGCCGGTCTGTCCACCGGACAACAGGGTGTCGGATCGGGACCCATCTGACCACCGGACAACAGGTCATCGGATCGGGGCCTATCTGTCCACTGGACAACAGGTTGTCGGATTGGGACCCATCTGCCCACCGGAAAACAGGTCATCGGATTGGGGCCCATCTGCCCACCGGACAACAGGTCATCGGATCCGGGCCCTTCTGCCCACCGGACAACAGGTCATCGGATCGGGACCCATCTGCCCACCGGACAACAGGTCATCGGATCGGGGCCCGTCTGCCCACCGGACAATAGGCCATCGGATCCAGTCCCGTTTTCCCATGGGAAAACAGGTCATCGAATTGGAGCCCATCTGTCCACGGGACAACAGGTCATCAGATCCGGGCCCGTTTGCCCACCTGACAATAGGTCATCGGATCGGGGTGCATATGCCCACTGGACCACAGGACATCGGATCCAGTCCCGTTTTCCAACCGGACAACAGGTCATCGGATCGGGACCCATCTGCCCACCGGACAACAGGTCATCGGATCGGGGCCCGTGTGCCCACCGGACAATAGGCCATCGGATCCAGTCCCGTTTTCCCATGGCAAAACAGATCATAGAATTGGAGCCCATCTGTCCACGGGACAACAGGTCATCGGATTCGGGCCCGTTTGCCCACCTGACAATAGGTCATCGGATCGGGGCGCATATGCCCACTGGACCACAGGTCATCGGATCCTGTCCCGTTTTCCCACCGGAAAAGAGGTCATCGGATCGGGGCCCATCTGTCCACCGGACAACAGGTTGTCGGATTGAAGCCCATCTGCCCACCGGACAATAGGTCATCGGATCCTGTCCCGTTTTCCAACCGGACAACAGGTCATCGGATCGGGGCCCATCTGTCCACCGGACTACAGGTTATCGGATCCGGGCCCGTCTGCCCACCGGACAACAGGTCATTGGATCAGGGCCCATCTGCTCACCGGACAACAGGTCATCGGATCGGGGCCCGTCTGCCCACCGGACAATAGGTCATCGGATCCAGTCCCGTTTTCCCATCTGAAAACAGGTCATCGGATCGGGGCCAATCTGTCCACCGGACAACAGGTCGTCGGATCCGGGCCTGTCTGCCCACTGGACAACAGGTCATCGGATAGGGACCCATCTGCCCACTGGACAACAGGTCATTGGATCGGGGCCCGTCTGCCCACCGGACAATAGGCCATCGGATCCAGTCCCGTTTTCCCACCGGAAAAAAGGTCATCGGATCGGGGCCGATATGACCACCGGACAACAGGTCATCGGATCCGGGCCCGTTTGCCCACCTGACAATAGGTCATCGGATCGGGGCTCATATGCCCACTGGACAACAGGTCATCGGCTCCAGTCCCGTTTTCCCACCTGAAAACAGGTCATCGGATCGGGGCCCATCTGTCCACCGGACAACAGTTCATCGGAACCGGGCCCGTCTGCCCACCGGACAACAGGTCATCGGATCCAGTCCCGTTTTCCCACCGGAAAACAGGTCATCGGATCGGGGCCCATCTGTCCACCGGACAATAGGTCATTGAATCAGGGCCCATCTGCTCACCGGACAACAGGTCATCGGATCGGGGCCCGTCTGCCCACCGGACAATAGGTCATCGGATCCTGTCCTGTTTCCCATCTGAAAACAGGTCATCGTAACGGGGCCGATCTGTGCGCCGGACAACAGGTCATCGGATCCGGGCCCGTCTGCCCACTGGACAACAGGTCATCAGATCGGGACCCATCTGCACACTGGACAACAGGTCATCGGATCGGGGCCCGTCTGCCCACCGGACAATAGGCCATCGGATCCAGTCCCGTTTTCCCACCGGAAAACAGGTCATCGGATCGGGGCCCATAAGTCCATCGGACAACAGGTCATCGAATCCGGGCCCGTTAATCCACCTGAAAACAGGTCATCGGACCGGGGCCCATCTGTCCACCGGACAACAGGTCATCGGAACCGGGCCCGTCTGCCCACCAGACAACAGGTCATCGGATCGGGGCCCATCTGCCCATCGGACAACAGGTCATCGGATCGGGGCCCGTCTGCCCACCGGACAATAGGCCATCGGTTCCAGTCCCGTTTACCCATCGGAAAACAGGTCATCGGATCGGGGCCCATCTGTCCACCGGACAACAGGTTGTCGGATTGAAGCCCATCTGCCCACCGGACAATAGGTCATCGGATCCAGTCCCATTTTCCAACCGGACAACAGGTCATCAGATCGGGGCCCATCTGTCCACCGGACAACAGGTTATCGGATCCGGGCCCGTCTGCACACCGGACAACAGGTCATCGGATCTGGGCCCATCTGCTCACCGGACAACAGGTCATCGGATCGGGGCCCGTCTGCCCACCGGACAATAGGTCTTCGGATCCAGTCCCGTTTTCCCACCTGAAAACAGGACATCGGATCGGGGCCCATCTGTCAACTGGACAACAGGTCATCAGATCCGGGCCCGTCTGCCCACTGGACAACAGGTCATCGGATCAGGGCCCATCTGCCCACCGGACAACCGGTCATCGGATCGGGGCCCGTCTGTCCACCGGACAATAGGCCATCAAATCCAGTCCCGTTTTCCCACCGGAAAACAGTTCATCGGATCGGGGCCCATCTGTCCACCGGACAACAGGTCATCGGATCCAGGCCCGTTTGCCCACCTGACAATAGGTCATCGGATCGGGGTGCATATGCCCACTCGACAACAGGTTAAGGGATCCAGTCCCGTTTTCCCACTTGAAAACAGGTCATCGGATCGGGGCCCATCTGTCCACCGGACAACAGGTCATCGGAACCCGGCCTGTCTGCCCACCGGACAACAGGTCATCGGATCGGGGCCAATCTGCCCACCGGACAACAGGTCATCGGAATCGGGCCCGTCTGCCCACCGGACAACAGGTCATCGGATCCAGTCCCGTTTTCCCACTGGAAAACCGGTCAACAGATCGGGGCCCATCTGTCCAACAGGTCATCGGATCCGGGCCCGTCTGCCCACCGGACAACAGGTCATCGGATCGGGGCCCATCTGTCCACCGGACAACAGGTCATCGGACCGGGGCCCGTCTGCTCACCGGACAATAGGCCATCGGATCCAGTCCCGCTTTCCCATAGGAAAACAGGTCATCGGATAGGGGCCCATCTGTCCACGGGACAACAGGTCATCGGATCCGGGCCCTTTTGCCCACCTGACAATAGGTCATCGGATCGGGGCGCATATGCCCACTGGACAACAGGTCATCGGATCCAGTCACGTTTTCCCAGCGGAAAACAGGTTATCGGATCGGAGCCCATCTGTCCACCGGAGAACAGGTTGTCGGATTGAAGCCCATCCGCCCACCGGACAATAGGTCATCGGATCCAGTCCCGTTTTCCAACCGGACAACAGGTCATCAGATCGGGGCCCATCTGTCCACCGGACAACACGTTGTCGGATTGAAGCCCATCTGCCCACCGGACAATAGGTCATCGGATCCAGTCCCGTTTTCCAACCGGACAACAGGTCATCGGATCGGTGCCCATCTGTCCACCGGACAACAGGTTATCGGATCCGGGCCCGTCTGCACACCGGACAACAGGTCATCGGATCAGGGCCCATCTGCTCACCGGACAACAGGTCATCGGATCGGGGCCCGTCTGCCCACCGGACAATAGGTCATCGGATCCAGTCCCGTTTTCCCACCTGAAAACAGGTCATCGGATCGGGGCCCATCTGTCAACTGGACAACAGGTCATCAGATCCGGGCCCGTCTGTCCACTGGACAACAGGTCATCGGATCAGGGCCCATCTGCCCACCGGACAACAGGTCACCGGATCGGGGCCCGTCTGTCCACCGGACCATAGGCCATCAAATCCAGTCCCGTTTTCCCACCGGAAAACAGTTCATCGGATCGGGGCCCATCTGTCCACCGGACAACAGGCCATCGGATCCAGTCCCGTTTTCCCATAGGAAAACAGGGCATCGGATCGGGGCCCATCTGTCCACGGGACAACAGGTCATCGGATCCGGGCCCGTTTGCCCACCTGACAATAGGTCATCGGATCGGGGCGCATATGCCCACTGGACAACAGGTCATCGTATCCAGTCCCATTTTCCCAGCGGAAAACAGGTTATCGGATCGGAGCCCATCTGTCCACCGGACAACAGGTTGTCGGATTGAAGCCCATCCGCCCACCGGACAATAGGTCATCGGATCCAGTCCCGTTTTCCAACCGGACTACAGGTCATCAGATCGGGGCCCATCTGTCCACCAGACAACAGGTTATCGGATCCGGGCACGTCTGCCTACCGGACAACAGGTCATCGGATCAGGGCCCGTCTGCTCACCGGACAACAGGTCATCGGATCGGGGCCCGTCTGTCCACCGGACAACAGGTTATCAGATCCGGGCCCATCTGCCCACCGGACAACAGGTCATCGGATCGGGGCCCGTCTGCCCACCGGACAATAGTCCATCGGATCCAGTCCCGTTTACCCACCGGAAAACAGGTCATCGGACCGGGGCCCATCTGTCCACGGGACAACAGGTCATCGGATCTGGGTCCGTTTGCCCGCCTGACAATAGGTCATCGGATCGGGGCGCATATGCCCACTGAACAACAGGTCATCGGATCCAGTCCCGCTTTCCCACCGGAAAACAGGTTATCGGATTGGGGCCTATCTGCCCACCGGACAACAGGTCATCGGAGCGGGGCCCGTCTGCCCACCGGACAATAGGCCATCGGATCCAGTCCCGTTTTCCCATCGGAAAACAGGTCATCGGATTGGGCCCATCTGTCCACGGGACAACAGGTCATCGGATCCGTTTGCCCACCTGACAATAGGTCATCGGATCCGGGGGCATATGCCCACTGGACAACAGGTCATCGGATCCAGTCCCGTTCTCCCACCGGAAAACAGGTAATCGGATCGGGGCCCATCTGTCCACCGGACAACAAGTTGTCGGATCGGGGCCCATCTGCCCACCGGACAACAGGTCATCGGATCGGTGCCGGTCTGTCCACCGGACAACAGGGTGTCGGATCGGGACCCATCTGACCACCGGACAACAGGTCATCGGATCGGGGCCTATCTGTCCACTGGACAACAGGTTGTCGGATTGGGACCCATCTGCCCACCGGAAAACAGGTCATCGGATTGGGGCCCATCTGCCCACCGGACAACAGGTCATCGGATCCGGGCCCTTCTGCCCACCGGACAACAGGTCATCGGATCGGGGCCCGTCTGCCCACCGGACAATAGGCCATCGGATCCAGTCCCGTTTTCCCATGGGAAAACAGGTCATCGAATTGGAGCCCATCTGTCCACGGGACAACAGGTCATCAGATCCGGGCCCGTTTGCCCACCTGACAATAGGTCATCGGATCGGGGCGCATATGCCCACTGGACCACAGGACATCGGATCCAGTCCCGTTTTCCAACCGGACAACAGGTCATCGGATCGGGACCCATCTGCCCACCGGACAACAGGTCATCGGATCGGGGCCCGTGTGCCCACCGGACAATAGGCCATCGGATCCAGTCCCGTTTTCCCATGGCAAAACAGATCATAGAATTGGAGCCCATCTGTCCACGGGACAACAGGTCATCGGATTCGGGCCCGTTTGCCCACCTGACAATAGGTCATCGGATCGGGGCGCATATGCCCACTGGACCACAGGTCATCGGATCCTGTCCCGTTTTCCCACCGGAAAAGAGGTCATCGGATCGGGGCCCATCTGTCCACCGGACAACAGGTTGTCGGATTGAAGCCCATCTGCCCACCGGACAATAGGTCATCGGATCCTGTCCCGTTTTCCAACCGGACAACAGGTCATCGGATCGGGGCCCATCTGTCCACCGGACTACAGGTTATCGGATCCGGGCCCGTCTGCCCACCGGACAACAGGTCATTGAATCAGGGCCCATCTGCTCACCGGACAACAGGTCATCGGATCGGGGCCCGTCTGCCCACCGGACAATAGGTCATCGGATCCTGTCCTGTTTCCCATCTGAAAACAGGTCATCGTAACGGGGCCAATCTGTCCACCGGACAACAGGTCGTCGGATCCGGGCCTGTCTGCCCACTGGACAACAGGTCATCGGATAGGGACCCATCTGCCCACTGGACAACAGGTCATTGGATCGGGGCCCGTCTGCCCACCGGACAATAGGCCATCGGATCCAGTCCCGTTTTCCCACCGGAAAAAAGGTCATCGGATCGGGGCCGATATGACCACCGGACAACAGGTCATCGGATCCGGGCCCGTTTGCCCACCTGACAATAGGTCATCGGATCGGGGCTCATATGCCCACTGGACAACAGGTCATCGGCTCCAGTCCCGTTTTCCCACCTGAAAACAGGTCATCGGATCGGGGCCCATCTGTCCACCGGACAACAGGTCATCGGAACCGGGCCCGTCTGCCCACCGGACAACAGGTCATCGGATCCAGTCCCGTTTTCCCACCGGAAAACAGGTCATCGGATCGGGGCCCATCTGTCCACCGGACAATAGGTCATTGAATCAGGGCCCATCTGCTCACCGGACAATAGGTCATCGGATCGGGGCCCGTCTGCCCACCGGACAATAGGTCATCGGATCCTGTCCTGTTTCCCATCTGAAAACAGGTCATCGTAACGGGGCCGATCTGTGCGCCGGACAACAGGTCATCGGATCCGGGCCCGTCTGCCCACTGGACAACAGGTCATCAGATCGGGACCCATCTGCACACTGGACAACAGGTCATCGGATCGGGGCCCGTCTGCCCACCGGACAATAGGCCATCGGATCCAGTCCCGTTTTCCCACCGGAAAACAGGTCATCGGATCGGGGCCCATAAGTCCATCGGACAACAGGTCATCGAATCCGGGCCCGTTAATCCACCTGAAAACAGGTCATCGGACCGGGGCCCATCTGTCCACCGGACAACAGGTCATCGGAACCGGGCCCGTCTGCCCACCAGACAACAGGTCATCGGATCGGGGCCCATCTGCCCATCGGACAACAGGTCATCGGATCGGGGCCCGTCTGCCCACCGGACAATAGGCCATCGGTTCCAGTCCCGTTTACCCATCGGAAAACAGGTCATCGGATCGGGGCCCATCTGTCCACCGGACAACAGGTTGTCGGATTGAAGCCCATCTGCCCACCGGACAATAGGTCATCGGATCCAGTCCCATTTTCCAACCGGACAACAGGTCATCAGATCGGGGCCCATCTGTCCACCGGACAACAGGTTATCGGATCCGGGCCCGTCTGCACACCGGACAACAGGTCATCGGATCTGGGCCCATCTGCTCACCGGACAACAGGTCATCGGATCGGGGCCCGTCTGCCCACCGGACAATAGGTCTTCGGATCCAGTCCCGTTTTCCCACCTGAAAACAGGACATCGGATCGGGGCCCATCTGTCAACTGGACAACAGGTCATCAGATCCGGGCCCGTCTGCCCACTGGACAACAGGTCATCGGATCAGGGCCCATCTGCCCACCGGACAACCGGTCATCGGATCGGGGCCCGTCTGTCCACCGGACAATAGGCCATCAAATCCAGTCCCGTTTTCCCACCGGAAAACAGTTCATCGGATCGGGGCCCATCTGTCCACCGGACAACAGGTCATCGGATCCAGGCCCGTTTGCCCACCTGACAATAGGTCATCGGATCGGGGTGCATATGCCCACTCGACAACAGGTTAAGGGATCCAGTCCCGTTTTCCCACTTGAAAACAGGTCATCGGATCGGGGCCCATCTGTCCACCGGACAACAGGTCATCGGAACCCGGCCTGTCTGCCCACCGGACAACAGGTCATCGGATCGGGGCCAATCTGCCCACCGGACAACAGGTCATCGGAATCGGGCCCGTCTGCCCACCGGACAACAGGTCATCGGATCCAGTCCCGTTTTCCCACTGGAAAACCGGTCAACAGATCGGGGCCCATCTGTCCAACAGGTCATCGGATCCGGGCCCGTCTGCCCACCGGACAACAGGTCATCGGATCGGGGCCCATCTGTCCACCGGACAACAGGTCATCGGACCGGGGCCCGTCTGCTCACCGGACAATAGGCCATCGGATCCAGTCCCGCTTTCCCATAGGAAAACAGGTCATCGGATAGGGGCCCATCTGTCCACGGGACAACAGGTCATCGGATCCGGGCCCTTTTGCCCACCTGACAATAGGTCATCGGATCGGGGCGCATATGCCCACTGGACAACAGGTCATCGGATCCAGTCACGTTTTCCCAGCGGAAAACAGGTTATCGGATCGGAGCCCATCTGTCCACCGGAGAACAGGTTGTCGGATTGAAGCCCATCCGCCCACCGGACAATAGGTCATCGGATCCAGTCCCGTTTTCCAACCGGACAACAGGTCATCAGATCGGGGCCCATCTGTCCACCGGACAACACGTTGTCGGATTGAAGCCCATCTGCCCACCGGACAATAGGTCATCGGATCCAGTCCCGTTTTCCAACCGGACAACAGGTCATCGGATCGGTGCCCATCTGTCCACCGGACAACAGGTTATCGGATCCGGGCCCGTCTGCACACCGGACAACAGGTCATCGGATCAGGGCCCATCTGCTCACCGGACAACAGGTCATCGGATCGGGGCCCGTCTGCCCACCGGACAATAGGTCATCGGATCCAGTCCCGTTTTCCCACCTGAAAACAGGTCATCGGATCGGGGCCCATCTGTCAACTGGACAACAGGTCATCAGATCCGGGCCCGTCTGTCCACTGGACAACAGGTCATCGGATCAGGGCCCATCTGCCCACCGGACAACAGGTCACCGGATCGGGGCCCGTCTGTCCACCGGACCATAGGCCATCAAATCCAGTCCCGTTTTCCCACCGGAAAACAGTTCATCGGATCGGGGCCCATCTGTCCACCGGACAACAGGCCATCGGATCCAGTCCCGTTTTCCCATAGGAAAACAGGGCATCGGATCGGGGCCCATCTGTCCACGGGACAACAGGTCATCGGATCCGGGCCCGTTTGCCCACCTGACAATAGGTCATCGGATCGGGGCGCATATGCCCACTGGACAACAGGTCATCGTATCCAGTCCCATTTTCCCAGCGGAAAACAGGTTATCGGATCGGAGCCCATCTGTCCACCGGACAACAGGTTGTCGGATTGAAGCCCATCCGCCCACCGGACAATAGGTCATCGGATCCAGTCCCGTTTTCCAACCGGACTACAGGTCATCAGATCGGGGCCCATCTGTCCACCAGACAACAGGTTATCGGATCCGGGCACGTCTGCCTACCGGACAACAGGTCATCGGATCAGGGCCCGTCTGCTCACCGGACAACAGGTCATCGGATCGGGGCCCGTCTGTCCACCGGACAACAGGTTATCAGATCCGGGCCCATCTGCCCACCGGACAACAGGTCATCGGATCGGGGCCCGTCTGCCCACCGGACAATAGTCCATCGGATCCAGTCCCGTTTACCCACCGGAAAACAGGTCATCGGACCGGGGCCCATCTGTCCACGGGACAACAGGTCATCGGATCTGGGTCCGTTTGCCCGCCTGACAATAGGTCATCGGATCGGGGCGCATATGCCCACTGAACAACAGGTCATCGGATCCAGTCCCGCTTTCCCACCGGAAAACAGGTTATCGGATTGGGGCCTATCTGCCCACCGGACAACAGGTCATCGGAGCGGGGCCCGTCTGCCCACCGGACAATAGGCCATCGGATCCAGTCCCGTTTTCCCATCGGAAAACAGGTCATCGGATTGGGCCCATCTGTCCACGGGACAACAGGTCATCGGATCCGTTTGCCCACCTGACAATAGGTCATCGGATCCGGGGGCATATGCCCACTGGACAACAGGTCATCGGATCCAGTCCCGTTCTCCCACCGGAAAACAGGTAATCGGATCGGGGCCCATCTGTCCACCGGACAACAAGTTGTCGGATCGGGGCCCATCTGCCCACCGGACAACAGGTCATCGGATCGGTGCCGGTCTGTCCACCGGACAACAGGGTGTCGGATCGGGACCCATCTGACCACCGGACAACAGGTCATCGGATCGGGGCCTATCTGTCCACTGGACAACAGGTTGTCGGATTGGGACCCATCTGCCCACCGGAAAACAGGTCATCGGATTGGGGCCCATCTGCCCACCGGACAACAGGTCATCGGATCCGGGCCCTTCTGCCCACCGGACAACAGGTCATCGGATCGGGGCCCGTCTGCCCACCGGACAATAGGCCATCGGATCCAGTCCCGTTTTCCCATGGGAAAACAGGTCATCGAATTGGAGCCCATCTGTCCACGGGACAACAGGTCATCAGATCCGGGCCCGTTTGCCCACCTGACAATAGGTCATCGGATCGGGGCGCATATGCCCACTGGACCACAGGACATCGGATCCAGTCCCGTTTTCCAACCGGACAACAGGTCATCGGATCGGGACCCATCTGCCCACCGGACAACAGGTCATCGGATCGGGGCCCGTGTGCCCACCGGACAATAGGCCATCGGATCCAGTCCCGTTTTCCCATGGCAAAACAGATCATAGAATTGGAGCCCATCTGTCCACGGGACAACAGGTCATCGGATTCGGGCCCGTTTGCCCACCTGACAATAGGTCATCGGATCGGGGCGCATATGCCCACTGGACCACAGGTCATCGGATCCTGTCCCGTTTTCCCACCGGAAAAGAGGTCATCGGATCGGGGCCCATCTGTCCACCGGACAACAGGTTGTCGGATTGAAGCCCATCTGCCCACCGGACAATAGGTCATCGGATCCTGTCCCGTTTTCCAACCGGACAACAGGTCATCGGATCGGGGCCCATCTGTCCACCGGACTACAGGTTATCGGATCCGGGCCCGTCTGCCCACCGGACAACAGGTCATTGAATCAGGGCCCATCTGCTCACCGGACAACAGGTCATCGGATCGGGGCCCGTCTGCCCACCGGACAATAGGTCATCGGATCCTGTCCTGTTTCCCATCTGAAAACAGGTCATCGTAACGGGGCCAATCTGTCCACCGGACAACAGGTCGTCGGATCCGGGCCTGTCTGCCCACTGGACAACAGGTCATCGGATAGGGACCCATCTGCCCACTGGACAACAGGTCATTGGATCGGGGCCCGTCTGCCCACCGGACAATAGGCCATCGGATCCAGTCCCGTTTTCCCACCGGAAAAAAGGTCATCGGATCGGGGCCGATATGACCACCGGACAACAGGTCATCGGATCCGGGCCCGTTTGCCCACCTGACAATAGGTCATCGGATCGGGGCTCATATGCCCACTGGACAACAGGTCATCGGCTCCAGTCCCGTTTTCCCACCTGAAAACAGGTCATCGGATCGGGGCCCATCTGTCCACCGGACAACAGGTCATCGGAACCGGGCCCGTCTGCCCACCGGACAACAGGTCATCGGATCCAGTCCCGTTTTCCCACCGGAAAACAGGTCATCGGATCGGGGCCCATCTGTCCACCGGACAATAGGTCATTGAATCAGGGCCCATCTGCTCACCGGACAATAGGTCATCGGATCGGGGCCCGTCTGCCCACCGGACAATAGGTCATCGGATCCTGTCCTGTTTCCCATCTGAAAACAGGTCATCGTAACGGGGCCGATCTGTGCGCCGGACAACAGGTCATCGGATCCGGGCCCGTCTGCCCACTGGACAACAGGTCATCAGATCGGGACCCATCTGCACACTGGACAACAGGTCATCGGATCGGGGCCCGTCTGCCCACCGGACAATAGGCCATCGGATCCAGTCCCGTTTTCCCACCGGAAAACAGGTCATCGGATCGGGGCCCATAAGTCCATCGGACAACAGGTCATCGAATCCGGGCCCGTTAATCCACCTGAAAACAGGTCATCGGACCGGGGCCCATCTGTCCACCGGACAACAGGTCATCGGAACCGGGCCCGTCTGCCCACCAGACAACAGGTCATCGGATCGGGGCCCATCTGCCCATCGGACAACAGGTCATCGGATCGGGGCCCGTCTGCCCACCGGACAATAGGCCATCGGTTCCAGTCCCGTTTACCCATCGGAAAACAGGTCATCGGATCGGGGCCCATCTGTCCACCGGACAACAGGTTGTCGGATTGAAGCCCATCTGCCCACCGGACAATAGGTCATCGGATCCAGTCCCATTTTCCAACCGGACAACAGGTCATCAGATCGGGGCCCATCTGTCCACCGGACAACAGGTTATCGGATCCGGGCCCGTCTGCACACCGGACAACAGGTCATCGGATCTGGGCCCATCTGCTCACCGGACAACAGGTCATCGGATCGGGGCCCGTCTGCCCACCGGACAATAGGTCTTCGGATCCAGTCCCGTTTTCCCACCTGAAAACAGGACATCGGATCGGGGCCCATCTGTCAACTGGACAACAGGTCATCAGATCCGGGCCCGTCTGCCCACTGGACAACAGGTCATCGGATCAGGGCCCATCTGCCCACCGGACAACCGGTCATCGGATCGGGGCCCGTCTGTCCACCGGACAATAGGCCATCAAATCCAGTCCCGTTTTCCCACCGGAAAACAGTTCATCGGATCGGGGCCCATCTGTCCACCGGACAACAGGTCATCGGATCCAGGCCCGTTTGCCCACCTGACAATAGGTCATCGGATCGGGGTGCATATGCCCACTCGACAACAGGTTAAAGGATCCAGTCCCGTTTTCCCACTTGAAAACAGGTCATCGGATCGGGGCCCATCTGTCCACCGGACAACAGGTCATCGGAACCCGGCCCGTCTGCCCACCGGACAACAGGTCATCGGATCGGGGCCAATCTGCCCACCGGACAACAGGTCATCGGAATCGGGCCCGTCTGCCCACCGGACAACAGGTCATCGGATCCAGTCCCGTTTTCCCACTGGAAAACCGGTCAACAGATCGGGGCCCATCTGTCCAACAGGTCATCGGATCCGGGCCCGTCTGCCCACCGGACAACAGGTCATCGGATCGGGGCCCATCTGTCCACCGGACAACAGGTCATCGGACCGGGGCCCGTCTGCTCACCGGAAAATAGGCCATCGGATCCAGTCCCGTTTTCCCATAGGAAAACAGGTCATCGGATAGGGGCCCATCTGTCCACGGGACAACAGGTCATCGGATCCGGGCCCTTTTGCCCACCTGACAATAGGTCATCGGATCGGGGCGCATATGCCCACTGGACAACAGGTCATCGGATCCAGTCACGTTTTCCCAGCGGAAAACAGGTTATCGGATCGGAGCCCATCTGTCCACCGGACAACAGGTTGTCGGATTGAAGCCCATCCGCCCACCGGACAATAGGTCATCGGATCCAGTCCCGTTTTCCAACCGGACAACAGGTCATCAGATCGGGGCCCATCTGTCCACCGGACAACACGTTGTCGGATTGAAGCCCATCTGCCCACCGGACAATAGGTCATCGGATCCAGTCCCGTTTTCCAACCGGACAACAGGTCATCGGATCGGTGCCCATCTGTCCACCGGACAACAGGTTATCGGATCCGGGCCCGTCTGCACACCGGACAACAGGTCATCGGATCAGGGCCCATCTGCTCACCGGACAACAGGTCATCGGATCGGGGCCCGTCTGCCCACCGGACAATAGGTCATCGGATCCAGTCCCGTTTTCCCACCTGAAAACAGGTCATCGGATCGGGGCCCATCTGTCAACTGGACAACAGGTCATCAGATCCGGGCCCGTCTGTCCACTGGACAACAGGTCATCGGATCAGGGCCCATCTGCCCACCGGACAACAGGTCACCGGATCGGGGCCCGTCTGTCCACCGGACAATAGGCCATCAAATCCAGTCCCGTTTTCCCACCGGAAAACAGTTCATCGGATCGGGGCCCATCTGTCCACCGGACAACAGGCCATCGGATCCAGTCCCGTTTTCCCATAGGAAAACAGGGCATCGGATCGGGGCCCATCTGTCCACGGGACAACAGGTCATCGGATCCGGGCCCGTTTGCCCACCTGACAATAGGTCATCGGATCGCGGCGCATATGCCCACTGGACAACAGGTCATCGTATCCAGTCCCATTTTCCCAGCGGAAAACAGGTTATCGGATCGGAGCCCATCTGTCCACCGGACAACAGGTTGTCGGATTGAAGCCCATCCGCCCACCGGACAATAGGTCATCGGATCCAGTCCCGTTTTCCAACCGGACTACAGGTCATCAGATCGGGGCCCATCTGCTCACCGGACAACAGGTCATCGGATCGGGGCCCGTCTGCCCACCGGACAATAGGTCATCGGATCCTGTCCTGTTTCCCATCTGAAAACAGGTCATCGTAACGGGGCCGATCTGTGCGCCGGACAACAGGTCATCGGATCCGGGCCCGTCTGCCCACTGGACAACAGGTCATCGGATCGGGACCCATCTGCCCACTGGACAACAGGTCATCGGATCGGGGCCCGTCTGCCCACCGGACAATAGGCCATCGGATCCAGTCCCGTTTTCCCACCGGAAAACAGGTCATCGGATCGGGGCCCATAAGTCCATCGGACAACAGGTCATCGAATCCGGGCCCGTTAATCCACCTGAAAACAGGTCATCGGACCGGGGCCCACCTGTCCACCGGACAACAGGTCATCGGAACCGGGCCCGTCTGCCCACCAGACAACAGGTCATCGGAACGGGGCCCATCTGCCCATCGGACAACAGGTCATCGGATCGGGGCCCGTCTGCCCACCGGACAATAGGCCATCGGTTCCAGTCCCGTTTACCCATCGGAAAACAGGTCATCGGATCGGGGCCCATCTGTCCGCCGGACAACAGGTTGTCGGATCGGGGCCCATCTGCCCACCGGACAACAGGTCATCAGATCGGTGCCCAACTGTCCACCGGACAACAGGTTGCCTGATCGGGACCCATCTGCCCACCGGACAACAGGTCATCGGATCGGGGCCTATCTGTCCACTGGACAACAGGTCATCGAATCCAGTCCCGTTTTCCCACTTGAAAACAGGTCATGGGATCGGGGCCCATCTGTCCACCGGACAACAGGTCATCGGAACCGGGCCCGTCTGCCCACCGGACAACAGGTCATCGGATCGGGGCCCGTTTGCCCACCTGACAATAGGTCATCGGATCGGGGGCGCATATGCCCACTGGACCACAGGACATCGGATCCAGTCCCGTTTTCCAACCGGACAACAGGTCATCGGATCGGGACCCATCTGCCCACCGGACAACAGGTCATCGGATCGGGGCCCGTGTGCCCACCGGACAATAGGCCATCGGATCCAGTCCCGTTTTCCCATGGCAAAACAGATCATAGAATTGGAGCCCATCTGTCCACGGGACAACAGGTCATCGGATTCGGGCCCGTTTGCCCACCTGACAATAGGTCATCGGATCGGGGCGCATATGCCCACTGGACCACAGGTCATCAGATCCTGTCCCGTTTTCCCACCGGAAAAGAGGTCATCGGATCGGGGCCCATCTGTCCACCGGACAACAGGTTGTCGGATTGAAGCCCATCTGCCCACCGGACAATAGGTCTTCGGATCCTGTCCCGTTTTCCAACCGGACAACAGGTCATCGGATCGGTGCCCATCTGTCCACCGGACTACAGGTTATCGGATCCGGGCCCGTCTGCCCACCGGACAACAGGTCATTGGATCAGGGCCCATCTGCTCACCGGACAACAGGTCATCGGATCGGGGCCCGTCTGCCCACCGGACAATAGGTCATCGGATCCAGTCCCGTTTTCCCATCTGAAAACAGGTCATCGGATCGGGGCCAATCTGTCCACCGGACAACAGGTCGTCGGATCCGTGCCAGTCTGCCCACTGGACAACAGGTCATCGGATAGGGACCCATCTGCCCACTGGACAACAGGTCATTGGATCGGGGCCCGTCTGCCCACCGGACAATAGGCCATCGGATCCAGTCCCGTTTTCCCACCGGAAAAAAGGTCATCGGATCGGGGCCGATATGTCCACCGGACAACAGGTCATCGGATCCGGGCCCGTTTGCCCACCTGACAATAGGTCATCGGATCGGGGCTCATATGCCCACTGGACAACAGGTCATCGGCTCCAGTCCCGTTTTCCCACCTGAAAACAGGTCATCGGATCGGGGCCCATCTGTCCACCGGACAACAGGTCATCGGAACCGGGCCCGTCTGCCCACCGGACAACAGGTCATCGGATCCAGTCCCGTTTTCCCACCGGAAAACAGGTCATCGGATCGGGGCCCATCTGTCCACCGGACAATAGGTCATTGAATCAGGGCCCATCTGCTCACCGGACAACAGGTCATCGGATCGGGGCCCGTCTGCCCACCGGACAATAGGTCATCGGATCCTGTCCTGTTTCCCATCTGAAAACAGGTCATCGTAACGGGGCCGATCTGTGCGCCGGACAACAGGTCATCGGATCCGGGCCCGTCTGCCCACTGGACAACAGGTCATCGGATCGGGACCCATCTGCCCACTGGACAACAGGTCATCGGATCGGGGCCCGTCTGCCCACCGGACAATAGGCCATCGGATCCAGTCCCGTTTTCCCACCGGAAAACAGGTCATCGGATCGGGGCCCATAAGTCCATCGGACAACAGGTCATCGAATCCGGGCCCGTTAATCCACCTGAAAACAGGTCATCGGACCGGGGCCCATCTGTCCACCGGACAACAGGTCATCGGAACCGGGCCCGTCTGCCCACCAGACAACAGGTCATCGGATCGGGGCCCATCTGCCCATCGGACAACAGGTCATCGGATCGGGGCCCGTCTGCCCACCGGACAATAGGCCATCGGTTCCAGTCCCGTTTACCCATCGGAAAACAGGTCATCGGATCGGGGCCCATCTGTCCGCCGGACAACAGGTTGTCGGATCGGGGCCCATCTGCCCACCGGACAACAGGTCATCAGATCGGTGCCCAACTGTCCACCGGACAACAGGTTGCCTGATCGGGACCCATCTGCCCACCGGACAACAGGTCATCGGATCGGGGCCTATCTGTCCACTGGACAACAGGTCATCGAATCCAGTCCCGTTTTCCCACTTGAAAACAGGTCATGGGATCGGGGCCCATCTGTCCACCGGACAACAGGTCATCGGAACCGGGCCCGTCTGCCCACCGGACAACAGGTCATCAGATCGGGGCCAATCTGCCCACTGGACAACAGGTCATCGGATCGGGACCCATCTGCCCACTGGACAACAGGTCATCGGATCGGGGCCCGTCTGCCCACCGGACAATAGGCCATCGGATCCAGTCCCGTTTTCCCACCGGAAAACAGGTCATCGGATCGGGGCCCATAAGTCCATCGGACAACAGGTCATCGAATCCGGGCCCGTTAATCCACCTGAAAACAGGTCATCGGACCGGGGCCCATCTGTCCACCGGACAACAGGTCATCGGAACCGGGCCCGTCTGCCCACCAGACAACAGGTCATCGGATCGGGGCCCATCTGCCCATCGGACAACAGGTCATCGGATCGGGGCCCGTCTGCCCACCGGACAATAGGCCATCGGTTCCAGTCCCGTTTACCCATCGGAAAACAGGTCATCGGATCGGGGCCCATCTGTCCGCTGGACAACAGGTTGTCGGATCGGGGCCCATCTGCCCACCGGACAACAGGTCATCAGATCGGTGCCCAACTGTCCACCGGACAACAGGTTGCCTGATCGGGACCCATCTGCCCACCGGACAACAGGTCATCGGATCGGGGCCTATCTGTCCACTGGACAACAGGTCATCGAATCCAGTCCCGTTTTCCCACTTGAAAACAGGTCATGGGATCGGGGCCCATCTGTCCACCGGACAACAGGTCATCGGAACCGGGCCCGTCTGCCCACCGGACAACAGGTCATCGGATCGGGGCCAATCTGCCCACCGGACAACAGATCATCGGATCGGGGCCCGTCTGTCCACCGCACAACAGGTCATCGGACCGGGGCCCGTCTGCTCACCGGACAATAGGCCATCGGATCCAGTCCCGTTTTCCCATAGGAAAACAGGTCATCGGATCGGGGCCCATCTGTCCACGGGACAACAGGTCATCGGATCCGGGCCCGTTTGCCCACCTGACAATAGGTCATCGGATCGGGGCGCATATGCCCACTGGACAACAGGTCATCGTATCCAGTCCCGTTTTCCCAGCGGAAAACAGGTTATCGGATCGGAGCCCATCTGTCCACCGGACAACAGGTTGTCGGATTGAAGCCCATCCGCCCACCGGACAATAGGTCATCGGATCCAGTCCCGTTTTCCAACCGGACTACAGGTCATCAGATCGGGGCCCATCTGTCCACCAGACAACAGGTTATCGGATCCGGGCACGTCTGCCTACCGGACAACAGGTCATAGGATCAGGGCCCGTCTGCTCACCGGACAACAGCTCATCGGATCGGGGCCCGTCTTTCCACCGGACAACAGGTTATCAGATCCGGGCCCATCTGCCCACCGGACAACAGGTCATCGGATCGGGGCCCGTCTACCCACCGGACAATAGTCCATCGGATCCAGTCCCGTTTACCCACCGGAAAACAGGTCATCGGATCGGGGCCCATCTGTCCACGGGACAACAGGTCATCGGATCTGGGTCCGTTTGCCCGCCTGACAATAGGTCATCGGATCGGGGCGCATATGCCCACTGAACAACAGGTCATCGGATCCAGTCCCGCTTTCCCACCGGAAAACAGGTTATCGGATTGGGGCCTATCTGCCCATCGGACAACAGGTCATCGGAGCGGGGCCCGTCTGCCCACCGGACAATAGGCCATCGGATCCAGTCCCGTTTTCCCATCGGAAAACAGGTCATCGGATTGGGCCCATCTGTCCACGGGACAACAGGTCATCGGATCCGTTTGCCCACCTGACAATAGGTCATCGGATCCGGGGGCATATGCCCACTGGACAACAGGTCATCGGATCCAGTCCCGTTCTCCCACCGGAAAACAGGTCATCGGATTGGGGCCCATCTGTCCACCGGACAACAAGTTGTCGGATCGGGGCCCATCTGCCCACCGGACAACAGGTCATCGGATCGGTGCCGGTCTGTCCACCGGACAACAGGGTGTCGGATCGGGACCCATCTGACCACCGGACAACAGGTCATCGGATCGGGGCCTATCTGTCCACTGGACAACAGGTTGTCGGATTGGGACCCATCTGCCCACCGGAAAACAGGTCATCGGATTGGGGCCCATCTGCCCACCGGAGAACAGGTCATCGGATCCGGGCCCTTCTGCCCACCGGACAACAGGTCATCGGATCGGGACCCATCTGCCCACCGGACAACAGGTCATCGGATCGGGGCCCGTCTGCCCACCGGACAATAGGCCATCGGATCCAGTCCCGTTTTCCCATGGGAAAACAGGTCATCGAATTGGAGCCCATCTGTCCACGGGACAACAGGTCATCAGATCCGGGCCCGTTTGCCCACCTGACAATAGGTCATCGGATTGGGGCGCATATGCCCACTGGACCACAGGACATCGGATCCAGTCCCGTTTTCCAACCGGACAACAGGTCATCGGATCGGGGCCCATCTGTCCACCGGACTACAGGTTATCGGATCCGGGCCCGTCTGCCCACCGGACAACAGGTCATTGGATCAGGGCCCATCTGCTCACCGGACAACAGGTCATCGGATTGGGGCCCGTCTGCCCACCGGACAACAGGTCATTGGATCGGGGCCCATCTGTCCACCGGACAACAGGTCATCGGACCGGGGCCCGTCTGCTCACCGGACAATAGGCCATCGGATCCAGTCCCGTTTTCCCATAGGAAAACAGGTCATCGGATCGGGGCCCATCTGTCCACGGGACAACAGGTCATCGGATCCGGGCCCGTTTGCCCACCTGACAATAGGTCATAGGATCGGGGCGCATATGCCCACTGGACAACAGGTCATCGGATCCAGTCCCGTTTTCCCAGCGGAAAACAGGTTATCGGATCGGAGCCCATCTGTCCACCGGACAACAGGTTGTCGGATTGAAGCCCATCCGCCCACCGGACAATAGGTCATCGGATCCAGTCCCGTTTTCCAACCAGACAACAGGTCATCAGATCGGGGCCCATCTGTCCACCGGACAACACGTTGTCGGATTGAAGCCCATCTGCCCACCGGACAATAGGTCATCGGATCCAGTCCCGTTTTCCAACCGGACAACAGGTCATCGGATCGGGGCCCATCTGTGCACCGGACAACAGGTTATCGGATCCGGGCCCGTCTGCACACCGGACAACAGGTCATCGGATCAGGGCCCATCTGCTCACCGGACAACAGGTCATCGGATCGGGGCCCGTCTGCCCACCGGACAATAGGTCATCGGATCCAGTCCCGTTTTCCCACCTGAAAACAGGTCATCGGATCGGGGCCCATCTGTCAACTGGACAACAGGTCATCAGATCCGGGCCCGTCTGTCAACTGGACAACAGGTCATCGGATCAGGGCCCATCTGCCCACCGGACAATAGGCCATCGGATCCAGTCCCATTTTCCCATCGGAAAACAGGTCATCGGATTGGGCCCATCTGTCCACGGGACAACAGGTCATCGGATCCGTTTGCCCACCTGACAATAGGTCATCGGATCGGGGGGCATATGCCCACTGGACAACAGGTCATCGGATCCAGTCCCGTTCTCCCACCGGAAAAGAGGTCATCGGATCGGGACCCATCTGTCCACCGGACAACAAGTTGTCGGATCGGGGCCCATCTGCCCACCGGACAACAGGTCATCGGATCGGTGCCCGACTGTCCACCGGACAACAGGGTGTCGGATCGGGACCCATCTGACCACCGGACAACAGGTCATCGGATCGGGGCCTATCTGTCCACTGGACAACAGGTTGTCGGATTGGGACCCATCTGCCCACCGGAAAACAGGTCATCGGATTGGGGCCCATCTGCCCACCGGACAACAGGTCATCGGATCCGGGCCCTTCTGCCCACCGGACAACAGGTCATCGGATCGGGACCCATCTGCCCACCGGACAACAGGTCATCGGATCGGGGCCCGTCTGCCCACCGGACAATAGGCCATCGGATCCAGTCCCGTTTTCCCATGGGAAAACAGGTCATCGAATTGGAGCCCATCTGTCCACGGGACAACAGGTCATCGGATCCGGGCCCATTTGCCCACCTGACAATAGGTCATCGGATCGGGGCGCATATGCCCACTGGACCACAGGTCATCGGATCCAGTCCCGTTTTCCAACCGGACAGCAGGTCATCGGATCGGGGCCCATCTGTCCACCGGACTACAGGTTATCGGATCCGGGCCCGTCTGCCCACCGGACAACAGGTCATTGGATCAGGGCCCATCTGCTCACAGGACAACAGGTCATCGGATTGGGGCCTGTCTGCCCACCGGACAATAGGTCATCGGATCCAGTCCCGTTTTCCCATCTGAAAACAGGTCATCGGATCGGGGCCGATCTGTCCACCGGACAACAGGTCGTCGGATCCGGGCCCGTCTGCCCACTGGACAACAGGTCATCGGATCGGGACCCATCTGCCCACTGGACAACAGGTCATCGGATCGGGGCCCGTCTGCCCACCGGACAATAGGCCATCGGATCCAGTCCCGTTTTCCCACCGGAAAACAGGTCATCGGATCGGGGCCCATATGTCCACCGGACAACAGGTCATCGGATCCGGGCCCGTTTGCCCACCTGACAATAGGTCATCGGATCGGGGCTCATATGCCCACTGGACAACAGGTCATCGGCTCCAGTCCCATTTTCCCACCTGAAAACAGGTCATCGGATCGGGGCCCATCTGTCCACCGGACAACAGGTCATCGGAACCGGGCCCGTCTGCCCACCGAACAACAGGTCATCGGATCCAGTCCCGTTTTCCCACCGGAAAACAGGTCATCGGATCGGGGCCCATCTGTCCACCGGACAACAGGTTGTCGGATTGAAGCCCATCTGCCCACCGGACAATAGGTCATCGGATCTAGTCCCGTTTTCCAACCGGACAACAAGTCATCGGATCGGGGCCCGTTAGCCCAACTGACAATAGGTCATCGGATCGGGGCTCATACGCCCATTGGACAACAGGTCATCTGATCCAGTCCCGTTTTCCCACCTGAAAACAGCTCATCGGATCGGGGCCCATCTGTCCACTGGACAACAGGTCATCGAAACCGGGCCCGTCTGCCCACCGGACAACAGGTCATCCGATTGGGGCCCATCTGCCCATCGGACAACAGGTCATCGGATCGGGGCCCGTCTGCCCACCGGACAATAGTCCTTCGGTTCCAGTCCCGTTTACCCACCGGAAAACAGGTCATCGGTTCGGGGCCCATCTGTCCACGTGACAACAGGTCATCAGATCCGGGCCCGTTTGCCCACCTGACAATAGGTCATCGGATCGGGGCGCATATGCCCACTGGACAACAGGTCATCGGATCCAGTCCCGTTTTCCCACCGGAAAACAGGTCATCGGATAGGGGCCCATCTGTCCACCGGACAACAGGTCATCGGATCCGGGCCCGTTTGCCCACCTGACATTGGGTCATTGGATCGGGGCGCATATGCCCACTGGACAACAGGTCATCGGATCCAGTCCTGTTTTCCCACCGGACAACAGGTCATCGGATCGGGAACCATCTGCCCACCGGACAACAGGTCATCAGATCGGGGCCCGTCTGCCCGCGAGACAATAGGCCATCGGATCCAGTCCCTTTTTCCCATCGGAAAACAGGTCATCGGATTGGGGCCCATCTGTCCCCGGGACAACAGGTCATCGGATCCGGGCCCGTTTGCTCACTTGACATTAGGTCATCGGATCGGGGCGCATATGCCCACTGGACAACAGTTCATCGGATCCAGTCCCGTTTTCCCAACGGAAAACAGGTCATCGGATCGGAGCCCATCTGTCCACCGGACAACAGGTTATCGTATCAGGGCCCGTCTGCCCACCGGACAACAGGTCATTGGATCAGGGCCCATCTGCTCACCGGACAACAGGTCATCGGATCGGGGCCCGTCTGCCCACCGAACAAAATAGGTCATCGGATCCAGTCCCATTTTGCCATCTGAAAACAGGTCATCGGATCGGGGCTCATCTGTCCACCGGACAACAGGTCAACGGATCCGGTCCCGTTTGCCCACCTGACAATAGGTCATCGGATCGGGGCTCATATGCCCACTGGACAACAGGTATTCGGATCCAGTCCCGTTTTCCTACCTGAAAACAGGTCATCGGATCAGGGCCCATCTGTCCACCGGACAAGAGGTCATCGGAACTGGGCCCTTCTGACCACCGGACAACAGGTCATCGGATCGGGGCCCATCTGCCCACCGGACAACAGGTTATCGGATCGGGGCCTGTCTGCCCACCGGACAATAGGCCATCGGATCCAGTCCCGTTTACTCACCAGAAAACAGGTCATCGGATCGGGGCCCATCTGTCCACGTGACAACAGGTCATCGGATCCGGGCCCGTTTGCCCACCTGACAATAGGTCATCGGATCGGGGCGCATATGCCCACTGTACAACAGGTCATCGGATCCAGTCCCGTTTTCCCACCGGACAACAGGTCATCGAATCGGGACCCATCTGCCCACCGGACAACAGGTCATCGGATCGGGGCCCGTCTACCCGCCAGACAATAGGCCATCGGATCCAGTCCCGTTTTCCCATAGGAAAACAGGTCATCGAATCGGGGCCCATCTGTCCACGGGACAACAGGTCATCGGATCCAGTCCCGTTTTCCCACAGGAAAACAGGTCATCGGATCGGGGCCCATCTGTCCACGGGATAAGTGGTTGTCGGATTGAAGCCCATCTGCCCACCGGACAATAGGTCATCGGATCCAGTCCCGTTTTCCAACCGGACAACAGGTCATCGGATCGGGGACCATCTGTCCACCAGACAACAGGTTATCGGATCCGGGCCCGTCTGCCCACCGGACAACAGGTCATCGGATCAGGGCCCATCTGCTCAGCGGACAACAGGTCATCGAATCGGGGCCCATCTGTCCACCGGACAACTGGTTGTCGGATTGAAGCCCATCTGCCCACCGGAAAATAGGTCATCGGATCCAGTCCCGTTTTCCAACCGGACAACAGGTTATCGGATCCGGGCCCATCTGCCCTCCGGACAACAGGTCATCGGATCAGGGCCCATCTGCTCACCGGACAACAGGTCATTGGATCGGGGCCCATCTGTCCACTGGACAACAGTTAATCGGATCCGGTCCCGTCTACGCACTGGAGAACAGGTCATCGGATCGGGGCCCGTCTGCCCACCGGACAAAAGGCCATCGGATCCAGTCCCGTTTTACCACCGGAAAACAGTTCATCGGATCGGGGCCCATCTGCCCACCGGACAACCGGTCATCGGAAACGGGCCCGTCTGCCCACCGGACAGCAGGTCATCGGATCCAGTCCCGTTTTCCCACCGGAAAACAGGTCATCGGATCGGGGCCCATCTGCCCACCGGACAACAGGTCATCGGACCGGGGCCCGTCTGCCCACCGGACAATAGGCCATCGGATCCAGTCCCGTGTTCCCATAGGAAAACAGGTCATCGGATCGGGGCCCATCTGTCCACGGGACAACAGGTCATCGGATCCAGTCCCGTTTTCCCACCGAAAAACAGGTCATCAGATCGGGGCCCATCTGTCCACCGGACAACAGGTTGTCGGATTGAAGCCCATCTGCCCACTGGACAATAGGTAATCGGATCCAGTCCCGTTTTCCCACCGGAAAACAGGTCATCGGATCGGGGCCCATCTGTCCACCAGACAACAGGTTATCGGATCCGGGCCCGTCTGCCCACCGGACAACAAGTCATCGGATCAGGGCCCATGTGCTCACCGGACAACAGGTCATCGGATCGGGGCCCGTCTGCCCACCGGACAATAGGTCATCGGATCCAGTCCCGTTTTCCCACCGGAAAACAGATCATCGGATCGGGGCCCATCTGTTCACCGGACAACAGGTCATCGGATCCGGTCCCCTCTACCCACCGGACAACAGGTCATCCGATCGGGGCCCGTCTGCCCACCGGACAATAGGCCATCGGATCCAGTCCTGTTTTCCCATCGGAAAACAGGTCATCGGATTGGGTCCCATCTGTCCACGGGACAACAGGTCATCGGATCCGAGCCCGTTTGCCCATCTGAAAATAGGTCATCGGATCGGGGTGCATATGCCCACTGGACAACAGGTCATCGGATCCAGTCCCGTTTTCCCACCGGAAAACAGGTCATCGGATCGGGGCCCATCTGTCCACCGGACAACAGGTTGTCGGATTGAAGCCCATCTGCCCACCGGACAATAGGTCATCGGATCCAGTCCCGTTTTCCAACTGGACAACAGGTCATCGGATCGGGGCCCATATGTCCACCGGACAACAGGTCATCGGATCCGGGCCCGTTTGCCCACCTGACAATAGGTGATCGGATCGGGGCTCATATGCCCACTGGACAACAGGTCATCGGATCCAGTCCCGTTTTCCCACCTGAAAGCAGGTCATCGGATTGGGGCCCATCTGTCCACCGGACAACAGGTCATCGGAACCGGGCCCGTCTGCCCACCGGACTACAGGTCATCGGATCGGGGCCCATCTGCCCCCCGGACAACAGGTCATCGGATCGGGGCCTGTCTGCCAACCGGACAATAGGCCATCGGATCCAGTCCCGTTTACCCACTGGAAAACAGGTCATCGGATTGGGGCCCATCTGTCCACGTGACAAAAGGTCATCGGATGCGGGACCGTTTGCCCACCTGACAATAGGTCATCGGATCGGGGCGCATATGCCCACTGGACAACAGGTCATCGGATCCAGTCCCGTTTTCCCACTGGACAACAGGTCATCGGATCGGGACCCATCTGCCCACTGGACAACAGGTCATCGGATCGGGGCCCGTCTGCCCGCCAGACAATAGGCCATCGGATCCAGTCAGGTTTTCCCATAGGAAAACAGGTCATCGAATCGGGGCCCATCTGTCCACGGGACAACAGGTCATCGGATCCAGTCCCGTTTTCCCACCGGAAAACAGGTCATCGGATCGGGGCCCATCTGTCCTCCGGACAACAGGTTGTCGGATAGAAGCCCATCTGCCCACCGGACAATAGGTTATCGGATCCGGGCCCGTCTGCCCACCGGACAACAGAACATCGGAACAGGGCCCATCTGCTCACCGGACAACAGGTCATCGGATCGGAGCCCGTCTGCCCACCGGACAATAGGTCATCGGATCCAGTCCCGTTTTCTCATCTGAAAACAGGTCATCGGATCGGGGCCTATCTGTCCACCGGACAAGAGGTCATCGGATCCGGGCCCGTCTGCCCACTGGACAACAGGTCATCGGATCGGGGCCCATCTGCCCACCGGACAACAGGTCATCGAATCCAGTCCCGTTTTCCCACCGGTAAACAGGTCATCAGATCGGGGCCCATCTGCCCACCGGACAACAGGTCATCGGACCGGGGCCCGTCGGCCCACCGGACAATAGGCCATCGGATCCTGTCTGGTTTTCCCATAGGAAAACAGGTCATCGAATCGGGGCCCATCTGTCCACGGGACAACAGGTCATCGGATCCAGTCCCGTTTTCCCACCGGAAAACACATCATCGGATCGGGGCCCATCTGTCCTCCGGACAACAGGTTGTCGGATTGAAGCCCATCTGCCCACCGGACAATAGGTAATCGGATCCAGTCCCGTTTTCCAACCGGACAACAGGTCATCGGATCTGGGCCCATCTGTCCACCAGACAACAGGTTATCGAATCCGGGCCCGTCTGCCCACCGGACAACAGGTCATCGGATCAGGGCCCATCTGCTCACCGGTCAACAGGTCATCGGATCGGGGCCCGTCTGCCCACCGGACAATAGGTCATCGGATCCAGTCCCGTTTTCCCACCTGAAAACAGGTCATCGGATCGGGGCCCATCTGTCCACCGGACAACAGGTCATCGGATCCGGTCCCGTCTGCCCATAGGACAACAGGTCATCGGATCGGGGCCCATCTGCGCACCGGAAAACAGATCATCGGAACTGCGCCCGTCTGCCCACCGGACAACAGGTCATCGGATCAGGGCCCATCTGCTCACCGGACAACAGGTCATCGGATCGGGGCCCGTCTGCCCACCGGCAATAGGTCATCGGATCCGGTCCCGTCTGCCCACTGGACAACAGGTCATCGGATCGGGGCCCATCTGCCCACCGGACAACAGGTCATCGGAACCGGGCCCGTCTGCCCACCGGACAACAGGTCATTGGATCCAGTCCCGTTTTCCCACCGGAAAACAGGTCATCAGATCGGGCCCATCGGTCCACCGGACAACAGGTCATCGGATCCGGGCCCGTCTGCCCACCGGACAACAGGTCATTGGATCGGGGCCCATCTGCCCACCGGACAACAGGTCATCGGACCGGGGCCCGTCTGCCCAGCGGACAATAGGCCATCGGATCCAGTCCCGTTTTCCCATAGGAAAACAGGTCATCGGATCGGGGCCCATCTGTCCACCGGACAACAGGTCATCGGATCCGGTCCCGTCTGCCCACTGGACAACAGGTCATCGGATCGGGGCCCATCTGCCCACCGGACAACAGGTCATCGGATCGGGGCCCATCTGTCCACCGGACAACAGGTTGTCGGATTGAAGCCCATCTGCCCACCGGACAATAGGTCATCGGATCGAGGCCCATCTGTCCACCAGACAACAGGGTATCGGATCCGGGCCCGTCTGCCCACCGGACAACAGGTCATCGGAGAAGGGCCCATGTGCTCACCGGACAACAGGTCATCGGATCGGGCCCCGTCTGCCCACCGGACAATAGGTCATCGGATCCAGTCCCCTTTTCCCACCTGAAAACAGATCATCGGATCGGGGCCCATCTGTCCACCGGACAACAGGTCATCGGATCCGGTCCCGTCAGCCCACTGGACAACAGGTCATCGGATCAGGACCCATCTGTCCACTGGACAACAGGTCATCGGATCGGGGCGCATATGCCCACTGGTCAACAGGTCATCGGATCCAGTCCCGTTTTCCATCCGGAAAACAGGTCATCAGATCGGGGCCCATCTGTCTACCGGACAACAGGTCATCGAATCCGGGCCCGTCTGCCCACCAGACAACAGGTCATCGGATCGGGGCCCTTCTGCCCACCGGACAATAGGCCATCGGATCCAGTCCCGTTTTCCCATAGGAAAACAGGTCATCGGATCGGGGCCCATCTGTCCACGGGACAACAGGTCATCGGATCCGGGCCCGTTTGCCCACCTGACAATAGGTCATCGGATCGGGGCACATATGCCCACTGGACAACAGGTCATCGGTTCCAGTCCCTTTTTCCCACCGGAAAACAGGTCATCGGATCGGGGCCCATCTGTCCACCGGACAACAGGTTGTGGGATTGAATCCCATCTGCCCACCGGACAATAGGTCATCGTATCCAGTCCCGTTTTCCAACCGGACAACAGGTCATCGGATCGGGGCCCATCTGTCCACCGGACAACAGGTCATCGGATCCGGGCCCGTCTGCCCACCGGACAACAGGTCATCGGATCGGGGCCCATCTGCCCACCGGACAACAGGTCATCAGACCGGGGCCCTTCTGCCCACCGGACAATAGGCCATCGGATCCAGTCCCGTTTTCACATAGGAAAACAGGTCATCGGATCGGGGCCCATCTGTCCACGGGACAACAGGTCATCGGATCCGGGCCCGTTTGCCCACCTGACAATAGGACATCGGATCGGGGCGCATATGCCCAGTGGACAACAGGTCATCGGATCCAGTCCCTTTTTCCCACCGGAAAACAGGTCATCGGATCGGGGCCCATCTGTCCACCGGACAACAGGTTGTCGGATTGAAGCCCATCTGCCCACCGTACAACAGGTTATCGGATCCGGGCCCGTCTGCCCACCGGACAACAGGTCATCGGATCAGGGTCCATCTGCTCACCGGACAACAGGTCATCGGATCGGGGCCCGTCTGCTCACCGGACAACAGGTCATCGGATCGGGGCCCATCTGTCCACCGGACAACAGGTCATCGGATCCGGTCCCGTCTGCCCACTGAACAACAGGTCATCGGATCGGGGCCCGTCTGCCCACCGGACAATAGGCCATCGGATCCAGTCCCGTTTTCCCACCGGAAAACAGTTCATCGGATCGGGGCACATCTGTCCACCGGACAACAGGTCATCGGATCCGGGCCCGTTTGCCCACCGGGCAATAGGTCATCGGATTGGGTTGCATATGCCCACTGGACAACAGGTCATCGGATCCAGTCCCGTTTTCCCACCGGAAAACAGTTCATCGGATTGGGGCCCATCTGTCCACCGGACAACAGGTCATCGGATCCGGGCCCATCTGCACACCGGACAACAGGTCATCGGATCGGGGCCCGTATGCCCACCGGACAATAGGCCACCGGATCCAGTCCCGTTTACCCACCGGAAAACAGGTCATCGGATCGGGGCCCATCTGTCCACCGGACAACAGGTTGTCGGATCGGGGCCCATCTGCCCACCGGACAACAGGTCATCGGATCGGGGCCTATCTGTCCAATGGACAACAGGTCATCGGATCCAGTCCCGTTTTCCCACCGGAAAACAGGTCATCGGATCGGGGCCCATCTGTCCACCGGACAACAGGTGATCGCAACCGGGCCCGTCTGCCCACCGGACAACAGGTCATCGGATCCATGCTCGTCTCTCCACCGGACAACAGGTTGTCGGATCAGGACCCATCTGCCCACCGGACAACAGGTCATAGGCCCCGATCCGATCTGTCCACTGGACAACAGGTTGTCGGATTGGGACCCATCTGCCCACCGGAAAACAGGTCATCGGATTGGGGCCCATCTGCCCACCGGACAACAGGTCATCGGATCCGGGCCCTTCTGCCCACCGGACAACAGGTCATCGGATCGGGACCCATCTGCCCACCGGACAACAGGTCATCGGATCGGGGCCCGTGTGCCCACCGGACAATAGGCCATCGGATCCAGTCCCGTTTTCCCATGGGAAAACAGATCATAGAATTGGAGCCCATCTGTCCACGGGACAACAGGTCATCGGATCCGGGCCCGTTTGCCCACCTGACAATAGGTCATCAGATCGGGGCGCATATGCCCCCTGGACAACAGGTCATCGGATCCTGTCCCGTTTTCCCACCGGAAAAGAGGTCATCGGATCGGGGCCCATCTGTCCACCGGACAACAGGTTGTCGGATTGAAGCCCATCTGCCCACCGGACAATAGGTCATCGGATCCTGTCCCGTTTTCCAACCGGACAACAGGTCATCGGATCGGGGCCCATCTGTCCACCGGACTACAGGTTATCGGATCCGGGCCCGTCTGCCCACCGGACAACAGGTCATTGGATCAGGGCCCATCTGCTCACCGGACAACAGGTCATCGGATCGGGGCCCGTCTGCCCACCGGACAATAGGTCATCGGATCCAGTCCCGTTTTTCCATCTGAAAACAGGTCATCGGATCGGGGCCAATCTGTCCACCGGACAACAGGTCGTCGGATCCGGGCCTATCTGTCCACTGGACAACAGGTCATCGGATCCAGTCCCGTTTTCCCACTTGAAAACAGGTCATCGGATCGGGGCCCATCTGTCCACCGGACAAAAGGTGATCGCAACCGGGCCCGTCTGCCCACCGGACAACAGGTCATCGGATCGGGGCCCATCTGCCCACCGGACAACAGGTCATCGGACCGGGGCCCTTCTGTCCACCGGACAATAGGCCATCGGATCCAGTCCCGTTTTCCCATAGGAAAACAGGTCATCGGATTGGGGCCCATCTGTCCATGGGACAACAGGTCATCGGATCCGGGCCCGTTTGCCCACCTGACAATAGGTCATCGGATCGGGGTGCATATGCCCACTGGACAACAGGTCATCGGATCCAGTCCCGCTTTCCCACCGGAAAACAGGTCATCGGATTGGGGCCCATCTGTCCACGGGACAACAGGTCATCGGATCCGTTTGACCACCTGACAATAGGTCATCGGATCGGGGCGCATATGCCCACTAGACAACAGGTCATCGGATCCAGTCCCGTTTTCCCACCGGAAAACAGGTCATCGGATCGGGACCCATCTGTCCACCGGACAACAGGTTGTCGGATCGGGGCCCATCTGCCCACCGGACAACAGGTCATCGGATCCGTGCCCGTCTCTCCACCGGACAACAGGTTGTCGGATCGGGACCCATCTGCCCACCGGACAACAGGTCATAGGCCCCGATCCGATCTGTCCACTGGACAACAGGTTGTCGGATTGGGACCCATCTGCCCACTGGAACACAGGTCATCGGATTGGGGCCCATCTGCCCACCGGACAACACGTCATCGGATTCGGGCCCTTCTGCCCACCGGACAACAGGTCATCGGATCGGGACCCATCTGCCCACCGAACAACAGGTCATCGGATCGGGGCCCGTGTGCCCACCGGACAATAGGCCATCGGATCCAGTCCCGTTTTCCCATGGGAAAACAGATCATAGAATTGGAGCCCATCTGTCCACGGGACAACAGGTCATCGGATCCGGGCCCGTTTGCCCACCTGACAATAGGTCATCGGATCGGGACGCATATGCCCACTCGACAACAGGTCATCGGATCCTGTCCCGTTTTCCCACCGGAAAAGAGGTCATCGGATCGGGGCCCATCTGTCCACCGGACAACAGGTTGTCGGATTGAAGCCCATCTGCCCACCGCACAATAGGTCATCGGATCCTGTCCCGTTTTCCAACTGGACAACAGGTCATCGGATCGGGGCCCATCTGTCCACCGGACTACAGGTTATCGGATCCAGGCCCGTCTGCCCACCGGACAACAGGTCATTGGATCAGGGCCCATCTGCTCACCGGACAACAGGTCATCGGATCGGGGCCCGTCTGCCCACCGGACAACAGGTCGTCGGATCCGGGCCTGTCTGCCCACTGGACAACAGGTCATCGGATAGGGACCCATCTGCCCACTGGACAACAGGTCATTGGATCGGGGCCCGTCTGCCCACCGGACAATAGGCCATCGGATCCAGTCCCGTTTTCCCACCGGAAAAAAGGTCATCGGATCGGGGCCGATATGTCCACCGGACAACAGGTCATCGGATCCGGGCCCGTTTGCCCACCTGACAATAGGTCATCGGATCGGGGCTCATATGCCCACTGGACAACAGCTCATCGGCTCCAGTCCCGTTTTCCCACCTGAAAACAGGTCATCGGATCGGGGCCCATCTGTCCACCGGACAACAGGTCATCGGAACCGGGCCCGTCTGCCCACCGGACAACAGGTCATCGGATCCAGTCCCGTTTTCCCACCGGAAAACAGGTCATCGGATCGGGGCCCATCTGTCCACCGGACAATAGGTCATTGAATCAGTGCCCATCTGCTCACTGGACAACAGGTCATCGGATCGGGGCCCGTCTGCCCCCCGGACAATAGGTCATCGGATCGTGTCCTGTTTCCCATCTGAAAACAGGTCATCGTAACGGGGCCGATCTGTGCGCCGGACAACAGGTCATCGGATCCGGGCCCGTCTGCCCACTGGACAACAGGTCATCGGATCGGGACCCATCTGCCCACTGAACAACAGGTCATCGGATCGGGGCCCGTCTGCCCACCGGACAATAGGCCATCGGATCCAGTCCCGTTTTCCCACCGGAAAACAGGTCATCGGATCGGGGCCCATAAGTCCACCGGACAACAGGTCATCGAATCCTGGCCCGTTAGCCCACCTGAAAACAGGTCATCGGACCGGGGCCCATCTGTCCACCGGACAACAGGTCATCGGAACCGGGCCCGTCTGCCCACCAGACAACAGGTCATCGGATCGGGGCCCATCTGCCCATCGGACAACAGGTCATCGGATCGGGGCCCGTCTGCCCACCGGACAATAGGCCATCGGTTCCAGTCCCGTTTACCCATCAGAAAACAGGTCATCGGATCGGGGCCCATCTGTCCACCGGACAACAGGTTGTCGGATCGGGGCCCATCTGCCCACCGGACAACAGGTCATCAGATCGGTGCCCAACTGTCCACCGGACAACAGGTTGCCTGATCGGGACCCATCTGTCCACGGGACAACAGGTCATCGGATCCGGGCCCGTTTGCCCACCTGACAATAGGTCATCGGATCGGGGAGCATATGCCCACTGGAAAACAGGTCATCGGATCCAGTCCCTTTTTCCCACCGGAAAACAGGTCATCGGATCGGGGCCCATCTGTCCACCGGACAACAGGTTGTCGGATTGAAGCCCATCTGCCCACCGGACAATAGGTCATCGGATCCAGTCCCGTTTTCCAACCGGACAACAGGTCATCGGATCGGGGCCCATCTGTCCACCGGACAACAGGTTATCGGATCCGGGCCCGTCTGCACACCGGACAACAGGTCATCGGATCAGGGCCCATCTGCTCACCGGACAACAGGTCATCGGATCGGGGCCCGTCTGCCCACCGGACAATAGGTCATCGGATCCAGTCCCGTTTTCCCACCTGAAAACAGGTCATCGGATCGGGGCCCATCTGTCAACTGGACAACAGGTCATCAGATCCGGGCCCGTCTGCCCACTGGACAACAGGTCATCGGATTGGGGCCCGTCTGTCCACCGGACAGTAGGCCATCAAATCCAGTACCGTTTTCCCACCGTAAAACAGTTCTTCGGATCGGGGCCCATCTGTCCACCGGACAACAGGTCATCGGATCCAGGCCCGTTTGCCCACCTGACAATAGGTCATCGGATCGGGGTGCATATGCCCACTGGACAACAGGTCAAAGGATCCAGTCCCGTTTTCCCACTTGAAAACAGGTCATCGGATCGGGGACCATCTGTCCACCGGACAACAGGTCATCGGAACCCGGCCCGTCTGCCCACCGGACAACAGGTCATCGGATCGGGGACAATCTGCCCACCGGACAACAGGTCATCGGAATCGGGCCCGTCTGCCCACCGGACAACAGGTCATCGGATCCAGTCCCGTTTTCCCACTGGAAAACCGGTCAACAGATCGGGGCCCATCTGTCCAACACGTCATCAGATCCGGGCCCGTCTGCCCACCGGACAACAGGTCATCGGATCGGGGCCCATCTGTCCACCGGACAACAGGTCATCGGACCGGGGCCCGTCTGCTCACCGGACAATAGGCCATCGGATCCAGTCCCGTTTTCCCATAGGAAAACAGGTCATCGGATCGGGGCCCATCTGTCCACGGGACAACAGGTCATCGGATCCGGGCCCGTTTGCCCACCTGACAATAGGTCATCGGATCGGGACGCATATGCCCACTGGACAACAGGTCATCGGATCCAGTCCAGTTTTCCCAGCGGAAAACAGGTTATCGGATCGGAGCCCATCTGTCCACCGGACAACAGGTTGTCGGATTGAAGCCCATCCGCCCAACGGACAATAGGTCATCGGATCCAGTCCCGTTTTCCAACCGGACAACAGGTCATCAGATCGGGGCCCATCTGTCCACCGGACAACACGTTGTCGGGTTGAAGCCCATCTGCCCACCGGACAATAGGTCATCGGATCCAGTCCCGTTTTCCAACCGGACAACAGGTCATTGGATCGGGGCCCATCTGTCCACGGGACAACAGGTTATCGGATCCGGGCCCGTCTGCACACCGGACAACAGGTCATCGGATCAGGGCCCATCTGCTCACCGGACAACAGGTCATCGGATCGGGGCCCGTCTGCCCACCGGACAATAGGTCATCGGATCCAGTCCCGTTTTGCCACCTGAAAACAGGTCATCGGATCGGGGCCCATCTGTCAACTGGACAACAGGTCATCAGATCCGGGCCCGTCTGTCCATTGGACAACAGGTCATCGGATCAGGGCCCATCTGCCCACCGGACAACAGGTCATCGGATCGGGGCCCGTCTGTCCACCGGACAACAGGTCATCAAATCCAGTCCCGTTTTCCAACCGGACAACAGGTCATCGGATCGGGGCCCATCTGTCCACCGGACAACAGGTTATCGGATCCGGGCCCGTCTGCACACCGGACAACAGGTCATCGGATGAGGGCACGTCTGCCCACCGGACAATAGGTCATCGGATCCAGTCCCGTTTTCTCATCTGAAAACAGGTCATCGGATCGGGGCCCATCTGTCCACCGGACAAGAGGTCATCGGATCCGGGCCCATCTGCTCACTGGACAACAGGTCATCGGATCGGGCCCATCTGCCCACCGGACAACAGGTCATCGGATCCAGTCCCGTTTTCCCACCGGAAAACAGGTCATCAGATCGGGGCCCATCTATCCAACGGACAACAGGTCATCGAATCTGGGCCCGTCTGCCCACCGGACAACAGGTCATCGGATCGGGGCCCATCTGCCCACCGGACATCAGGTAATCGGACCGGGGCCCGTCTGCCAACCGGACAATAGGCCATCGGATCCAGTCCCGTTTTCCCATAGGAAATCAGGTCATCGGATCGGGGCCCATCTGTCCACGGGACAACAGGTCATCGGATCCAGTCCCGTTTTCCAATCGGGAAAACAGGTCATCGGATCGGGGCCCATCTGTCCACCGGACAACAGGTTGTCGGATTGAAGCCCATCTGCCCACCGGACAATAGGTAATCGGATCCAGTACCGTTTTCCAACCGGACAACAGGTCATCGGATCGGGGCCCATCTGTCCACCGGACAACAGGTCATCGGATCGGGGCCCATCTGCCCACCGGACAACAGGTCATCGGACCGGGGCCCGTCTGCCCACCGGACAATAGGCCATCGGATCCACTCCCGTTTTCCCACCGGAAAACAGCTCATCGGATCGGGGCCCATCTGTCCACCGGACAACAGGTTGTTTGATTGAAGCCCATCTGCCCACCGGACAATAGGTCATCGGATCCAGTCCCGTTTTCCAACCGGACAACAGGTCATCGGATCGGGGCCCATCTGTCCACCGGACAACAGGTTATCGCATCCGGGCCCGTCTGCCCACCGGACAAAAGAACATCGGATCAGGGCCCATCTGCTCACCGGACAACAGGTCATCGGATCAGGGCACGTCTGCCCACCGGACAATAGGTCATCGGATCCAGTCCCGTTTTCTCATCTGAAAACAGGTCATCGGATCGGGGCCCATCTGTCCACCGGACAAGAGGTCATCGGATCCGGGCCCATCTGCCCACTGGACAACAGGTCATCGGATCCAGTCCCGTTTTCCCACCGGAAAACAGCTCATCGGATCGGGGCCCATCTGTCCACCGGACAACAGGTTGTTTGATTGAAGCCCATCTGCCCACCGGACAATAGGTCATCGGATCCAGTCCCGTTTTGCCACCTGAAAACAGGTCATCGGATCGGGGCCCATCTGTCAACTGGACAACAGGTCATCAGATCCGGGCCCGTCTGTCCACTGGACAACAGGTCATCGGATCAGGGCCCATCTGCCCACCGGACAACAGGTCATCGGATCGGGGCACGTCTGCCCACCGGACAATAGGTCATCAAATCCAGTCCCGTTTTCCCACCGGAAAACAGTTCATCGGATCGGGGCCCATCTGTCCACCGGACAAGAGGTCATCGGATCCGGGCCCATCTGCTCACTGGACAACAGGTCATCGGATCGGGCCCATCTGCCCACCGGACAACAGGTCATCGGATCCAGTCCCGTTTTCCCACCGGAAAACAGGTCATCAGATCGGGGCCCATCTATCCAACGGACAACAGGTCATCGAATCTGGGCCCGTCTGCCCACCGGACAACAGGTCATCGGATCGGGGCCCATCTGCCCACCGGACAACAGGTAATCGGACCGGGGCCCGTCTGCCAACCGGACAATAGGCCATCGGATCCAGTCCCGTTTTCCCATAGGAAAACAGGTCATCGGATCAGGGCCCATCTGTCCACGGGACAACAGGTCATCGGATCCAGTCCCGTTTTCCAATCAGGAAAACAGGTCATCGGATCGGGGCCCATCTGTCCACCGGACAACAGGTCATCGGACCGGGGCCCGTCTGCTCACCGGAAAATAGGCCATCGGATCCAGTCCCGTTTTCCCATAGGAAAACAGGTCATCGGATCGGGGCCCATCTGTCCACGGGACAACAGGTCATCGGATCCGGGCCCGTTTGCCCACCTGACAATAGATCATCGGATCGGGGCGCATATGCCCACTGGACAACAGGTCATCGGATCCACTCCCGTTTTCCCACCGGAAAACAGCTCATCGGATCGGGGCCCATCTGTCCACCGGACAACAGGTTGTTTGATTGAAGCCCATCTGCCCACCGGACAATAGGTCATCGGATCCAGTCCCGTTTTCCAACCGGACAACAGGTCATCAGATCGGGGCCCATCTGTCCACCGGACAACACGTTGTCGGGTTGAAGCCCATCTGCCCACCGGACAATAGGTCATCGGATCCAGTCCCGTTTTCCAACCGGACAACAGGTCATTGGATCGGGGCCCATCTGTCCACGGGACAACAGGTTATCGGATCCGGGCCCGTCTGCACACCGGACAACAGGTCATCGGATCAGGGCCCATCTGCTCACCGGACAACAGGTCATCGGATCGGGGCCCGTCTGCCCACCGGACAATAGGTCATCGGATCCAGTCCCGTTTTGCCACCTGAAAACAGGTCATCGGATCGGGGCCCATCTGTCAACTGGACAACAGGTCATCAGATCCGGGCCCGTCTGTCCACTGGACAACAGGTCATCGGATCAGGGCCCATCTGCCCACCGGACAACAGGTCATCGGATCGGGGCCCGTCTGTCCACCGGACAACAGGTCATCAAATCCAGTCCCGTTTTCCAACCGGACAACAGGTCATCGGATCGGGGCCCATCTGTCCACCGGACAACAGGTTATCGGATCCGGGCCCGTCTGCACACCGGACAACAGGTCATCGGATCAGGGCACGTCTGCCCACCGGACAATAGGTCATCGGATCCAGTCCCGTTTTCTCATCTGAAAACAGGTCATCGGATCGGGGCCCATCTGTCCACCGGACAAGAGGTCATCGGATCCGGGCCCATCTGCTCACTGGACAACAGGTCATCGGATCGGGCCCATCTGCCCACCGGACAACAGGTCATCGGATCCAGTCCCGTTTTCCCACCGGAAAACAGGTCATCAGATCGGGGCCCATCTATCCAACGGACAACAGGTCATCGAATCTGGGCCCGTCTGCCCACCGGACAACAGGTCATCGGATCGGGGCCCATCTGCCCACCGGACATCAGGTAATCGGACCGGGGCCCGTCTGCCAACCGGACAATAGGCCATCGGATCCAGTCCCGTTTTCCCATAGGAAAACAGGTCATCGGATCGGGGCCCATCTGTCCACGGGACAACAGGTCATCGGATCCAGTCCCGTTTTCCAATCGGGAAAACAGGTCATCGGATCGGGGCCCATCTGTCCACCGGACAACAGGTTGTCGGATTGAAGCCCATCTGCCCACCGGACAATAGGTAATCGGATCCAGTACCGTTTTCCAACCGGACAACAGGTCATCGGATCGGGGCCCATCTGTCCACCGGACAACAGGTCATCGGATCGGGGCCCATCTGCCCACCGGACAACAGGTCATCGGACCGGGGCCCGTCTGCCCACCGGACAATAGGCCATCGGATCCACTCCCGTTTTCCCACCGGAAAACAGCTCATCGGATCGGGGCCCATCTGTCCACCGGACAACAGGTTGTTTGATTGAAGCCCATCTGCCCACCGGACAATAGGTCATCGGATCCAGTCCCGTTTTCCAACCGGACAACAGGTCATCGGATCGGGGCCCATCTGTCCACCGGACAACAGGTTATCGCATCCGGGCCCGTCTGCCCACCGGACAAAAGAACATCGGATCAGGGCCCATCTGCTCACCGGACAACAGGTCATCGGATCAGGGCACGTCTGCCCACCGGACAATAGGTCATCGGATCCAGTCCCGTTTTCTCATCTGAAAACAGGTCATCGGATCGGGGCCCATCTGTCCACCGGACAAGAGGTCATCGGATCCGGGCCCATCTGCCCACTGGACAACAGGTCATCGGATCCAGTCCCGTTTTCCCACCGGAAAACAGCTCATCGGATCGGGGCCCATCTGTCCACCGGACAACAGGTTGTTTGATTGAAGCCCATCTGCCCACCGGACAATAGGTCATCGGATCCAGTCCCGTTTTGCCACCTGAAAACAGGTCATCGGATCGGGGCCCATCTGTCAACTGGACAACAGGTCATCAGATCCGGGCCCGTCTGTCCACTGGACAACAGGTCATCGGATCAGGGCCCATCTGCCCACCGGACAACAGGTCATCGGATCGGGGCACGTCTGCCCACCGGACAATAGGTCATCAAATCCAGTCCCGTTTTCCCACCGGAAAACAGTTCATCGGATCGGGGCCCATCTGTCCACCGGACAAGAGGTCATCGGATCCGGGCCCATCTGCTCACTGGACAACAGGTCATCGGATCGGGCCCATCTGCCCACCGGACAACAGGTCATCGGATCCAGTCCCGTTTTCCCACCGGAAAACAGGTCATCAGATCGGGGCCCATCTATCCAACGGACAACAGGTCATCGAATCTGGGCCCGTCTGCCCACCGGACAACAGGTCATCGGATCGGGGCCCATCTGCCCACCGGACAACAGGTAATCGGACCGGGGCCCGTCTGCCAACCGGACAATAGGCCATCGGATCCAGTCCCGTTTTCCCATAGGAAAACAGGTCATCGGATCAGGGCCCATCTGTCCACGGGACAACAGGTCATCGGATCCAGTCCCGTTTTCCAATCAGGAAAACAGGTCATCGGATCGGGGCCCATCTGTCCACCGGACAACAGGTCATCGGACCGGGGCCCGTCTGCTCACCGGAAAATAGGCCATCGGATCCAGTCCCGTTTTCCCATAGGAAAACAGGTCATCGGATCGGGGCCCATCTGTCCACGGGACAACAGGTCATCGGATCCGGGCCCGTTTGCCCACCTGACAATAGATCATCGGATCGGGGCGCATATGCCCACTGGACAACAGGTCATCGGATCCACTCCCGTTTTCCCACCGGAAAACAGCTCATCGGATCGGGGCCCATCTGTCCACCGGACAACAGGTTGTTTGATTGAAGCCCATCTGCCCACCGGACAATAGGTCATCGGATCCAGTCCCGTTTTCCAACCGGACAACAGGTCATCGGATCGGGGCCCATCTGTCCACCGGACAACAGGTTATCGCATCCGGGCCCGTCTGCCCACCGGACAAAAGAACATCGGATCAGGGCCCATCTGCTCACCGGACAACAGGTCATCGGATCAGGGCACGTCTGCCCACCGGACAATAGGTCATCGGATCCAGTCCCGTTTTCTCATCTGAAAACAGGTCATCGGATCGGGGCCCATCTGTCCACCGGACAAGAGGTCATCGGATCGGGGCCCATCTGCCCACCGGACAACAGGTCATCGGATCCAGTCCCGTTTTCCCACCAGAAAACAGGTCATCAGATCGGGGCCCATCTATCCAACGGACAACAGGTCATCGAATCTGGGCCCGTCTGCCCACCGGACAACAGGTCATCGGATCGGGGCCCATCTGCCCACCGGACAACAGGTCATCGGACCGGGGCCCGTCTGCCAACCGGACAATAGGCCATCGGATCCAGTCCCGTTTTCCCATAGGAAAACAGGTCATCGGATCGGGGCCCATCTGTCCACGGGACAACAGGTCATCGGATCCAGTCCCGTTTTCCAATCGGGAAAACAGGTCATCGGATTCGGGGCCCATCTGTCCACCGGACAACAGGTTGTCGGATTGAAGCCCATCTGCCCACCGGACAATAGGTAATCGGATTCAGTACCGTTTTCCAACCGGACAACAGGTCATCGGATCGGGGCCCATCTGTCCACCAGACAACAGGTTATCGGATCCGGGCCCGTCTGCCCACCGGACAACAGGTCATCGGATCCGGGCCCGTTTGCCCACTGGACAACAGGTCATCGGATGGGGGCCCATCTGCCCACCGGACAATAGGCCATCGGATCCAGTCCCGTTTTCCCACCGGAAAACAGGTCATCGGATCGGGGCCCATCTGTCCACGTGACAACAGGTCATCGGATCCGGGCCCGTTTGCCCACCTGACAATAGGTCATCGGATCGGGGCGCATATGCCCACTGGACAACAGGTCATCGGGTCCAGTCCCGTTTTCCCACCTGAAAACAGGTCATCGGATTGGGGTCCATCTGTCCACCGGACGAGCCCCGATTCGATGACCTGTTGTCCGGTGGGCAGATGGCCCCGATCCGATGACCTGTTGTCCAGTGAGGAGACTGGCCCGGATCCGATGACCTGTTGTCCGGTGGGAACATCAGCACCTGTTGTCCGGTGGGCATAGGGGCCCCGATCCGATGAGCTATTGTCCGGTGGGTATAAGGGCCTCGATCCGATGAGCTATTGTCAGGTGGGCAGATGGGCCCCGATCCGATGACCTGTTGTCTGGTGGGTAGTCCGGCCCCGATCCGATGACCTGTTGTCCTGTGGGTATAAGGGCCCCGATCCGATGAGCTATTGTCCGGTGGCTATAAGGGCCTCGGTCCGATGACCTGTTGTCAAGTGGGCAAACAAGCCTGGATTCGATGATCTGTTGTCCAGTGGGCAGGCGGGCCCCGATCCCATGACCTTTTGTCCGGTGGGCAGGCGGGCCCCGATCCCATGACCTGTTGTCCGGTGGGCAGACGGGCCCCGATCCCATGACCTGTTGTCCGGTGAGCAGACTGGCCAGAATCCTATGACCTGTTGTCCTGTGAGCAAACGGGCCTCAATCCGATGACCTTTTGTCCGGTGGGCAGATGGGCCCCGATCCGATGACCTGTTGTTCGGTGGGCAAACAGACCTGGCCAGATCTGATGACTTGTTGTCCGGTGGACAGATGGGCCCCGATCCTATGATCTGTTGTCCGGTGGGCAAACAAGCCTGGATCCAATGACCTGTTGTTCGGTGGGCAAATGGGCCCCGATCCACAGACCTGTTCTCCGGTGGGCAAACGTGCCTGGATCCGATGACCTGATGTCCGGTGGCAGATGCGCCCTGATCCGATGACCTGTTTTCCGGTGTGCAAACTAGCCTGGATCCGATGACCTGTTGTCTGATGGGCCGATGGGCCCCGATCCGATGACCTGTTGTCCGGTGGGCAAATGGGCCCGGATCCGATGACCTTTTGTCCGGTGGTCAAACGGGCCTGGATCCGATGACCTGTTGTCCGGTGGACAGATGGGCCCCGATCCGATGACCTGTTGTCCGGTGGACAAACGAGCCTGGATCCGATGACCTGTGTTCCGGTGGGCAGACAGGCCCCAGTCCGATGGATGATCTGTTGTCCGGTGGGCAAACGAGCATGGATCCGATGACCTGTTGTTCTGTGGGCAGATGGGTCCGGATCCGATGACCTGTTGTCCGGTGGGCAAACATGCCTGGATCCACCTGTTGTCCGGTGGGCAGATGGGCCCCGGATCCAATGACCTGTTATCCGGTGGGCAAACGGGCCTGGATCCGATGATCTGTTGTTAGGTGAAATGGGCCCCGATCCAAAGACCTGTTCTCCGGTGGGCAAACGTGCCTGGATTCGATGACCTGTGTCCGGTGGGCAGATGGGCCCCAATCCGATGACCTGTTTTCAGGTGGGCAAATGAGCCTGGATCCAATGACCAACTGTTGTCTGGTGGGCAGATGGGCCACGGGATCCGATGACCTGTTGTCCGGTGGGCAAATGGGCCCGGATCACATCTTTTATCCGGTGGGCAAAAGGGCCTGGATCCGATTACCTGATATCCGGTGGGCAATTGGGCCCAGATCCAATGATCTGTTTGTTGTCCGGTGGGCCAAAATACCTGGATCCGATGACCTGTTGTCCGGTGGGCAGATGGGCCCCGATCCGATGACCTGTTTGTTGTCCGGTGGGCAAACGGGCCTGGATCCGATGACCTGTTGTTTGTTCGGTGGGCAAATGGGCCCCGTTTCACAGACCTGTTCTTCAGTGGGCAAACGTGCCTGGATCCGATGACCTGATGTCCGGTGGGCAGATGCGCCCTGATCCCATGACCTGTTTTTCGGTGTGCAAACGAGCCTGGTTCCGATGACCTGTTTGTTGTCTGATGGTCAAACGGGCCTGGATCCGATGATCTGTTGTCCGGTGGACAGATGGGCCCCGATCCGATGACCTGTTGTCCGGTGGAAACACTGGACTGGATCTGATGACCTATTGTCTGTTGGGGCAGACGGGCCCCGATCCGATGACCTGTTGTCCGGTGGGCAGACAGGCTCAGATCCGATGACCTGTTGTCCGGTGGGCAGACCGGCCCCGATCCCATGACCTGTTGTTCGGTTGACAGACGGGCCCGGATCCGATGACTTGCTGTCAGGTGGGCATAAGGTCCTGGATCCGATGACCTGTTGTCCGGTGGGCAGATGGCCCGATCCGGTGACCTTTTGTCCGATGGGCAAACGAGCCTGGATCTGATGACCTCTTGTCCGGTGGGCAGAAAGGCCCCGATCAGATCAGATGACCTGTTTCCAGGGAGCAGACGGGCCCCGGACGGTGGGCAGACGAGCCCCGATTCGATGGCCTGTTGTCCGGTGGGCAGACGGGCCCCGATCCAATGACCTGTTGTCCGGTGAGCAGACGGGCCCCGATCCAATGACCTGTTGTCCGGTGGGCAAATGGCCCCGATCCAATGACCTGTTGTCCGGTGAGTAGACGGGCCCGGATTCGATGACCTGTTGTCCGGTGGGCAGACGGGCCCCGATCCAATGACCTGTTGTCCGGTGGGCAGATGGCCCCGATCCGATGACCTGTTGTCCGGTGAGCAGATGGCCCCGATCCAATGACCTGTTGTCCAGTGAGGAGACGGGCCCGGATTCGATGACCTGTTGTCCGGTGGGCAGACGGGCCCCGATCCAATGACCTGTTGTCCGGTGAGCAGACGGGCCCCGATCCAATGACCTGTTGTCCGGTGGGCAGATGGCCCCGATCCAATGACGTGTTGTCCGGTGAGGAGACGGGCCCGGATTCGATGACCTGTTGTCCGGTGGGCAGATGGGCCCCGATCCAATGACCTGTTGTCCGGTGGGCAGATGGCCCTGATCCGATGACCTGTTGTCCGGTGAGCAGACGACCCCGATCCGATGACCTGTTGTCCGGTGAGGAGACGGGCCCGGATCCGATGACCTGTTGTCCGGTGGGCACATCGGCACCTGTTTTCTGGTGGGCATAGGGGCCCCGATCCGATGAGCTATCGTCCGGTGGGTATTAGGGCCTCGATCCGATGAGCTATTGTCAGGTGGGCAGATGGGCCCCGATCCGATGTACTGTTGTCTGGTGGGCAGTCCGGCCCCGATCCGATGACCTGTTGTCCTGTGGGCATAAGGGCCCCGATCCGATGAGCTGTTGTCCGGTGGGCAGATGGGCCCCGATCCGATTGTCAGGTGGGCAAACAAGCCTGGATTCGATGATCTGTTGTCCGGTGGGCAAATGGGCACAGATCAAATGACCTGTTGTCCTGTGGGCAAACAAGCCTGGATTCGATGACCTGTTCTCCGGTGGGCAGATGGGCCCTGTCCAATGACCTGTTTTCCGGTGAGCAAACTGCCCCGTTCCGATGACCTGTTGTCCGGTGGGCAGACAATGACCTGTTGTCCGGTGGGCAAATGAGCCTGGATCCGATGACCTGTTGTCCTTTGGGCAGATGGGCCCCTATTCGATGACCTGTTGTCCGGTGGGCAAAAATGCCTGGATCTGATGACCTATTGTCCGGTGGGCAGATGGGCCCCGATCCTATGATTTGTTGTCCGGTGGGAAAACGAGCCTGGATCCGATGACCTGTGTCGGAGTGGGCAGATGGGCCCCGATCTGATGACCTGTTGATCCAATGACCTGTTGTCCGGTGGGCAGACAGGCCCCAATCCGATGGATGACGTGTTGTCCGGTGGGCAAACGAGCCTGGATCCGAGATCAGTGATGTTCAGCTCCTCCACACTGTTTACATCTGACCTCTGCCGAAGCTGCAAACAGCTGATTAGTGGAGGTGCCGTGTGCTGGACCCCCACAAATCTGATATTAATGACCTAACCAGGGGATAGGCCATCAATATGTTTGTCCTGGAAAATCCCTTTAAGGCCCATACTATGTATATAATATATATATATATATTATGATGGGCCCCGATTCGATGACCTGTTGTCCGGTGGGCAAATGGGCCCGGATCCGATGACCTGTTGTCCGGTGGGCAAACATGCCTGGATCCAGCTGATGTCCGGTGGGCAGATGGGCCCCGGATCCAATGACCTGTTTGTTATCCGGTGGGCAAAAGGGCCTGGATCCGATGACCTGTTGTTCGGTGAAATGGGCCCCGATCCAAAGACCTGTTCTCCGGTGGGCAAACGTGCCTGGATTCGATGACTTGTGTCCAGTGGGCAGATGGGCCCCGATCCGATGACCTGTTTTCCGGTGGGCAAACGAGCCTGGATCCAATGACCTGTTGTCCGGTGGGCAGATGGGCCCCGATCCAATGACCTGTTGTCCGGTGGGCAAACGAGCCTGGATCCGATGACCTGTTGTCCGGTGGGCAGATGGGCCCCGATCCAATGACCTGTTTTCCGGTGGGCAAACGGGCCTGGATCCGATGACCAACATGTTGTCCGGTGGGCAGACGGGCCCCGATCCGATGACCTGTTGTCCGGTGGGCAAATGAGCCTGGATCTGATGATCTGTTGTCCGGTGGGCAGATGGGCCCCGATTCAATGACCTGTTTTCCGGTGGGCAAATGGGCCCGGATCCGATGACCTGGTGGGCAAACATGCCTGGAGATCCGATGACCTGTTGTCCGGTGGGCAGATGGGCCGCGATCCGATGACCTGTTGTCCGGTGTGCAAAAGGGCCTGGATCCGATGACCTGTTTGTTGTTCGGTGGGCAAATGGGCCCTGATCCAAAGACCTGTTCTCAGGTGGGCAAACGTGCCTGGATCCGATGACCTGATGTCCGGTGGGCAGATGGGCCCCGATCCGATGACCTGTTTTCCGGTGGGCAAACAAGCATGGATCCGATGATCTGTTGTCTGGTGGGCAGATGGGCCCCGATCCGATGACCTTGTTGTCCGGTTGGCAAATGGGCCCGGATCCGATGACCGTTTGTCCGGTGGGCAGACGGGCTTGAATCCGATGGCCTGTTGTCCGGTGGGCAGATGGGCCCCGATCCAATGACCTGTTGTCCGGTAGGCAAACGAGCCTGGATCCCATGACCTGTGTGACATCACTGTGCTCATTCCTCCTGTACTGACATCGCTGTGTTCATTATGTGACATCACTGTGCTCATTACTCCTGTACTGTGACATCACTGTGCGTGCTCATTACTCCTATACTGACATCATTGTGCTCATTACTCCTCCTGTACCACATGTGACATCACTGTGCTCATTACTCCTGTACTGTGACATCACTGTGCTCATTCCTCCTGTACTGACATCATTGTGCTCATTACTCCTGTACTGTGACATCACTGTGCTCATCTGTGACATCACGGTGCTTGCTCATTATGTTGTCTGGTAGGCAGATGGGCCCCGGGATCTGATGACCTGTTTTCCAGTGGGCAAACGGGCCTGGATCCGATGATCTATTGTCCGGTGGGCAGAAGACGGGTTTTAATCAGATGGCCTGTTGTAAGGTGGGCTGACGGGCCCAGATCCGATGACCTTTTGTCCGGACGGTGGGCAAACGGGTCTGGATCGGATGACCTGTCCTCCAGAGAGAGACTCTTTTTATAGCTCCCCATTGATGATGGGACCTGAATGGGGAGACCCCTCTATTAACTCAGAATTGCCAAAGAGGGTATTTGAAAACATTTTTTCCAAACCAGACAAGAAATTGTGCAAGAGGAACTTGGGGTAAAAATCTGTCATTTTGGTATTTGTAGATCATGTATGAGACCAAATGATTTATTTTCACTGGAAAATATAATCTTCAGGGTCATGTTCTAAAGATGACCTCCTAATTGTAATTTTGTACTTTTTTTCATATGTTGTTGTAGCTATCCATGTAATGAATGACATGAAAGGACTGGCTTTACGAGCCTGTATAAAAGCCCCCTGCCCATGTTACAGCAGCCCCCTCATAAGTATTGACAGCCCCAGCTTTACAACCTGCACTAGGGATTGTCAGTGTGAAATTTTCACTTTTACACAGTATGTGTGGGCCGTCTTTAGCTGTTTTGTGGTCAAGGGTGGGCAAACGGGCCTGGATCAGATGCACTGCTGTTGAGTGGGCTAACTAACGGGCCTATCCGATGACCAAATGTTGTCCGGTGGGCAAACGGGTCTGCATCCGATGACCTGTTGTCCGGTGGGCAGATGCGCCCGGATCCGATGAACTGTTGTCCGGTGGGCAGATGGGCCTGGATCTGATGACCTGTTGTCCGGTGGGCAGATGGCAACAGGTCATCGGATCCAGGCCCGTTTGCCCACCTGAGAACAGGTCTTTGGATCGGGGACCACCTGCCCACCAGACAACAGGTCATCGGATCCAGACCCGTTTGCCCACTGGACAACACGTCATGAGATCGGGGCCCACCGGACAACAGGTCATCAGATCGGGGCCCATCTGCCCACCGGACTACAGGTCATCGGATCCAGGCCCGTTTGCCCACCGGATAACAGGTCATCGGATCGGGACCCATCTGCCCACCGGACAACAGGTCATCGGATCCAGGCCCCTTTGACCTGTTGTCCGGTGGGCAGATGGGCCCATTGTCCAGTGGGCAAACAGGCCTGCATCCGATGGCCTGTTGTCTGGTGGACAGATGGACCCCGATCCGATGACCTGTTGTCCGGTAGGAAAACTGGTTTGGATCCAATAACCTATTGTCTGTTGGGGCAGACAGACCCCGATCCGATGACCTGCTGTCCGGTGGGCAGACGGGCCCCGATCCGATGACCTGTTGTCCGGTGGGCAGACGGGCCCCGATCCAATGACCTGTTGTCTGGTGGGCAGACCGGCCCCGATCCGACGACCTGTTGTCCGGTGGGCATAAGGGCCCCGATCCGATGAGCTGTTGTCCGGTGGCCAGATGGGCCCCGAATCCGATCAGCTGTTGTCCGGAGGGCATAAGGGCCCGGATCCGATGACCTGTTGTCTGGTGGGCGGCATAAGGGCCCCAATCCGATGAGCTATTGTCCGGTGGGTATCAGCATGACTATTCCGGTGATTTACATGCTGGAGCACATGTTAAACAGAATTCAGAGTCAGGTGGTGGCACAAGAGGAGGTGGAGGAAGTAGAGGAGGAGGAGTTGTATGCGGAAGGGTTAACATCTGCAAGGTCCAGACGATCGGCAGCACCAAGGCGGCAGGCATGTGAGGGTGGGGGAGATGGTTTTACCAGGGCGCATGGTAGCAGCCAAACTGTTGAGGAAGGTGCAGGAGCCCAGGAATAAGTGGATATAAGGGCCTTGATCCGATGAGCATGTTGTCCGGTGGGCAAATGGGCCTGGATCTGATTACCTCTTGTCCGGTGGGCAAATGGGCCTGGATCCGATGACATGTTGTCCGGTGGGCAAATGGGCCTGGATCTAATGACCTGTTGTCTGGTGGGCAGACGGGCCCTGATCCGATCAATGACCTGTTGTCCTTTGGGCAGATGGGCCCCGATCCGATGACCTGCTGTCCGGTGGGCATAAGGGCCCTGATCTGATGACCTGTTGTCCGGTGAGCATAAGGGCCCCGATCTCCGGGGGACAGACGGGCCCCGATTCGATGACCTGTTGTCCGTGGTCTGACGGGCCCCGATCCTTTGACCTGTTGTCCGGTTGGCAAATGGGCCTGTATCCAAAGACCTGTTGTCCGGGGGACAGACGGGCCCTGATCCGATGACATGTTGTCCGGTGGGCAAATGGGCCTGGATCTAATGACCTGTTGTCTGGTGGGCAGACGGGCCCTGATCCGATCGATGACCTGTTGTCCTTTGGGCAGATGGGCCCCGATCCGATGACCTGCTGTCCGGTGGGCATAAGGGCCCTGATCTGATGACCTGTTGTCCGGTGAGCATAAGGGCCCCGATCCGATGAGCTATTGTCTGGTGGGTATAAGGGACTCGATCCGATAACCTGTTGTCCAGTGGGCAAACGGGCCTGGATCCGATGGCCTTTTTCCCCGATGGACAGATGGGCCCTGATCCGATGACCTGTTGTCCGGTGAGCAAAAGGACCTGGATCCGATGACCTATTGGGTCTGGTGGGCAGATGGGCCCCGATACGATGACCAACTGTTGTCCGGTGGGCAAACGGGCCTGGATCCGATGACCTGTTGTCTAAGGGGCAGATGGGCCCCGATCCAAAGATCTGTTCTCCGGTGGGCAAATGGGCCTGGATCCAATGACCTATTGTCCAGTAGGCAGATGGGGCCCCATCCGATGACCTGTTGTCCGGTTTGCAAACAGGCCTGGATCCGATGACCTGTTGTCCGGTGGGAAGATGGGCCCCGATCCAATGACCTGTTCTCTGGTGGGTAAACAGGCCTGGTTCCGATGGCCAACATGTTGTCCAGTGGGCAGATGGGACCCGATCAGATGACCTGTTGTCCGGTGGGCAAACGGGCCTGGATCAGATGACCTGCTGTCGAGTGGGCTAACTAATGGGCCTCGATCCGATGACCTGTTGTCCGGTGGGAAGACGGACCCCGATCCGATGACCTGTTGTCTTGTGGGCAGACGGACCTGGATCCGATGACCTGTTGTCCAGTGGGCAGATGGGCCCCGATCCGATGACCTGTTGTCCAGTGGGCAAACGGGCCTGGATCAGATGACATGCTGTCGAGTGGGCTAACGGGCCTGGATCCGATGACCTGTTGTCCGGTGGGAAGACGGACCCTGATCCGATGACCTGTTGTCCAGTGGGCAAACGGGCCTGGATCAGATGACCTGTTGTCCGGTGGGCAGACGGGCCCGGATTTAATGATCTGTTGTTCGGTGGGCAGACAGGCGCCGATCATCGCGATGACCTGTTGTCCGGTGGCCAAATGGGCCCCAATCCCACCTGTTGTCTGGTGGGCAGACGGGCCCCGATCCGATGACCTGTTGTCTGTTGGGCAGACGGGCCCCGATCCGATGACCTGTTGTCTGTTGTCTGTTGGGCAGACAGACCCTGATCCGATGAACAGTTGCCCGGAGGGCAGACGGGCCCAGATTCAATGACCTGTTGTCCGGAGGGCAGACGGGCCCCGATCCGATGACCTGTTGTCCGGTGAGCAGACCGGCCACGATCCGATGACCTGTTGTCCGGTGGGCAGACAGGCCCCGATCCGATGACCTGTTTGTTGTCCATTGGGCGGGCATAAGGACCCCGATCCGATGAGCTATTGTCCGGTGGGTAGAAGGGCCTCGATCCGATGACCGGCTGTTCGGTTGGCAAACGGGCCTGAATCCGATGACCTTTTGTCCGGTGGGCAGATGGGCCCCGATCCGATGACCTGTTGTCCGGTGGGCAAACGGACCTGGATCCGATGACCTGTTGTCCGGTGTACAGATGGGCCCCGATCCAATGACCAACTGTGGTCCGGTGGGCAAACTGGCCTGGATCCGATGACCTGTTGTCCGGTGGGCAGATGGGCCCCGATCCCTTAAAGACCTGTTCTCCGGTGGACAATCGGGCCTGGATCCGATGACCAACATATTGTCCGGTGGGCAGATGGGCCCCGATCCGATGACCTTTTGTCACATGTGTGGGCTTGTCCTTAGCTGTTTTGTGGACTGATACAATCCATGGTGATTAACCCAATCTGGGGCTCCCAAGCTAATGTTGTAAAACTGCCAGTGACAATGTGACCAGACCAACAGTCACTGAGTAGATAGATAATCTGCACTATGAATTCAGCATTATCCTGTACTGTGACATCACTGTGTGTATTATCCCTGTGGTAGTGTGACATCACTGTGGGCCTGGCCCGTGTCCATACTGTGGGTGCCGCCCTCCTCGGCCCTGGCACCGTATCCGGACTGTGGGGGCCTGGCCCCTTGTCCGGACTGAGGGGGCCGCCCGACTTAGGCCTGGCCCCGTGTCCGGACTGTGGAGGCCGCCAACCTCGTGCCTGGCCCCTTGTCCGGACTGTAGGGGCCGCCATCCTCGGGCTTGGCTCCAGGTGTCTGAACTCTTGGGGCCGCCCGCCTCTATTGTCAGGTAGGCAGATGGGCCCCGATCTGATGACCTGTTTTCCAGTGGGCAAACGGGCCTGGATCCGATGACCGTTTGTCCGGTGGGCAGACGGGCTTGAATCCGATGGCCTGTTGTCCGGTGGACAGATGGGCCCCGATCCGATGACCTGTTGTCCGGTGGGAAAACGGGCCTAGATCCGATGACCTGTTGTCCGGCGGACAGGCAGGCCCTGCCTGATCTGATGACCAACTGTTGTCCAGTGGGCGGGCATAAGGGCCCCGATCCGATGAGCTATTGTCCGGAGGGATCCAATGACCTATTTATTGTCGGGTGGGCAAACGGGCCTGGATCCGAGATGACCTGTTGTCCGGTTGGCAAACTGGCCTGGATCCGATGGCCTGTTGTCCGGTGGACAGATGGGCCCCGATCCGATGACCTGTTGTCCGATGGGAAAACGGGACTGGATCCGATGACCTATTGTCCGGTGAGCAGACGGGCCCCGATCCGATGACCTGTTGTCCGATGGGAAAACGGGACTGGATCCGATCTATTGTCCGGTGAGCAGACGGGCCCCGATCCGATGACCTGTTGTCCGGTGGGCAGATGGGCCACGATGCGATGACTTGTTGTCCGGTGGGCAGAGGGGACCGGATCTGATGACATGCTGTCCGGTGGATAGATGGGCCCCGATCTGATGACCTGTTGTCTGGTTGGTAAACGGGACTGGATCCGATGACCAGTTTGGTGGGTAGATGGGCCCCGATCCGATGACCTCCTGTTGTCCAGTGGACAGATGGGCCCCGATCCGATGGCCTGTTGTCCGGGGGGCAGACAGGCCCCGATCCGATGACCTGTTGTTTGGTGGGCAGACGGGCCCCAATCCGCAGACCTGTTGTCCGGTGGGCAGACGGGCCCCGATCCGATGACCTGTTGTCCGGTGGGTAGACGGGCCCCGATCCGATGAAGTGTTTTCCGGTGGACAGACCGGCCTCACTGTATGTAGTGCTCATCAGTCACTGTATATAGTGCTCATCTGGTATATAGTGCTCTGCACTCACTGTATATAGTTAGTGCTCATCCACTGTATATAGTGCTCAGCAGTCACTAGCTCATCAGTCACTATGTACAGCACGATCCGATGACTGACTAGTCGTCCGGTGGACAGACCGGCCATGATCCGAACAACAGGTCATCGGATCGGGGCCCATCTGCCCACCGGACAACAGGTCATCGGATCGGGGCCCATCTGCCCACCGGACAACAGGTCATCGGATCCGGGCCCATCTGCCCACCGGACAACAGGTCATCGGATCCAGGCCCATCTGCCCACCGGACAACAGGTCATCGGATCCAGAACCGTTTGCCCACCGGACAACATTTGGTCATCGGATCCAGGCCCGTTAGTTAGCCCACTCAACAGCACTGCATCTGATCCAGGCCCATTTGCCCACCCTTGACCACAAAACAGCTAAGGGCGGCCCACACATACTGTGTAAAAGTGATAATTTCACACTGACAATCCCTAGTGCAGGTTGTAAAGCTGGGGCTGTCAATACTTATGAGGGGGCTGCTGTAACATGGGCAGGGGGCTTTTATACAATGGCTCGTAAAGCCAGTGCAGTCCTTTCATGTCATTCATTACATGGATAGCTACAACAACATATGAAAAAAAGTACAAAAGTACAATTAGGAGGTCATCTTTAGAACATGACCCTGAAGATTATATTTTCCAGTGAAAATAAATCATTTGGTCTCATACATGATCTACAAATACCAAAGTGACAGATTTTTACCCCAAGTTCCTCTAGTACAATTTCTTGTCTGGTTTGGAAAAAATGTTTTCAAATACCCTCTTGGGCAATTCTGAGTTAATAGAGGGGTCTCCCCATTCAGGTCCCATCATCTATTGGCTGGCTGGGGAGCTGAGGACAGGTCATCGGATCGAGACCCGTTTGCCCACTGTCCGAACAAAAGGTCATCGGATCAGGGGCCCGTCTGCCCACCTTACAACAGGCCATCGGATTAAAGCCCGTCTGCCCACCGGACAATAGGTCATCGGATCCAGGCCCGTTTGCCCACCGGAAAACAGGTCATCAGATCCCGGGGCCCATCTGCCTACCAGACAACATAATGAGCACAGTGATGTCACAGAGTAATGAGCACAGTCATGTCACAGTACAGGAGCATGCACAATGATGTGAGTAAAGGAGGAATGAGCACAGTGATGTCACAGTACAGGAGTAATGAGCACAGTGATGTCACAGTACAGGAGTAATGAGCACAGTGATGTCACGGTACAGGAGTAATGAACACAGCGATGTCAGTACAGGAGGAATGAGCACAGTGATGTCACACAGGTCATGGGATCCAGGCTCGTTTGCTCACCAGAAATAGGTCATCGGATCCAGTCCCGTTTTTCCACCGGACAACAGGTCATCGGATCGGGGCCCATCTGCCCACCGGACAACATGTTGGTCATCGGATCCAGGCCCGATTGTCCACCGGAGTCTCAGGTCTTTGGATCGGGGCCCATCTGCCCACCGGACAACAGGTCATCGGATCCAGGCCAGTTTGCCCACCGGACAACAGTTGGTCATTGGATCGGGGCCCATCTGTACACCGGCCAACTGGTCATCGGATCCAGGTCCGTTTGCCCACCGGAAAACAGGTCATCGAATGGGGGCCCATCTGCCGACTGGACAAAAGGTCATCGGATTCAGGCCCGTTTGCCAACCGAACGGCAGGTCATCGGATCGAGGTCCTTATACCCACCGGACAATAGCTCATCGGATCGGGTCCCGTCTGCTCACCGGACAACAGGTCATCGGATCCGGGCCCGTCTGACCTCCGGACAACAGGTCATGGGATCGGGGCCCATCTGCCCACCAGACAACAGGTCATTAATGGGATTGGGGCCCATCTGCCCACCAGACAACAGGTCATTGGATTGGGGCCCATTTGCCCACCGGACAACAGGTCATCGCGATGATCGGCGCCTCTCTGCCCACCGGACAACAGATCATCCGATCCGGGCCCGTTTGCCCACCGGACAACAGGTCATCGGATCGGGGTCCATCTTCCCACCGGACAACAGGTCATCGGATCCAGGCCCGTTAGCCCACTCGACAGCAGGTCATCTGATCCAGGCCCGTTTGCCCACCGGACAATAGGTCATCGGATCGGGGCATATCTGCCCTCTGGACAACAGGTCATCGGATCCAGGCCCGTCTGCCCAACAGACAACAGGTCATCGGATCAGGGCCCATCTGTCCACCGGGCAAAAGGTCATCGGATCCAGGCCCGTTTGACCACCGGACAACAGGTCAAAGGATCGGGGCCCATCAGCCCACGGACAACAGGTCATCCAATCCAGGCCTATTTGCCAACTGGACAAGTCATCGGATCAGGGCCTATCTGTCCACCGGACAACAGGTCATCGGATCCAGGCTCATTTGCCCACCGGAGAAGAGGTCATCAGATCCAGGCCCATTTGCCCACCGGACAACATGCTCATCGTATCAAGGCCCTTATATCCACCAGACAATAGCTCATCGGATTGGGGCCCTTATGCACACCAGACAACAGGTCATCGGATCTGAGCCCTTATGCCCTCCGGACAACAGCTAATCGGATGGGGGCCCATATGGCCACCGGACAACAGCTCATCGGATCGGGGCCCTTATGCCCACCAGACAACAGGTCGTGGGATCGGGGCCGGTCTGCCCACCAGACAACAGGTCATCGGATCGGGGCCCGTCTTCCCACCGGACAACAGGTCATCGGATCGGGGCCCGTCTGCCCACCGGACAGCAGGTCATCGGATCGGGGTCTGTCTGCCCACCGGACAACAGTCCATCGGATGCAGGCCTGTTTGCCCACTGGACAACAGGTCAACGGATCGGGGCCCATCTGCCCACCGGACAACAGGTCAAAGGGGCCTGGATCCGATGACCTGTTGTCCGGTGGACAAATGGGCTTGGACCCGATGACCTGTTATCCGGTGGGCAGATGGGCCCCGATCCAAAGACCTGTTCTCCGGTGGGCAAACGGGCCTGGATCCGATGACCTGTTGTCCGGTGGGCAGATGGGCCGGATCTGATGACCTGTTGTCTGGTGGGCAGATGGGCCCCGATCAGATGACTTGTTGTCCAGTGTGCAGACGGGAGGGTACCGATGACCTGTTGTCCGGTGGGCAGACGGGCCCTTATCCGATGACCTGTTGTCCGGTGGACAGACCGACCACGATCCGATGGCCTGTCGTCCGGTGGGCAGACGGTCCCTGATCCGATGAGCTATTGTCCGGTGGGCATAAGGGCCCCGATCCGATGAGCTATTGTCCGGTGTGTATAGAGGCCTCGATCCGATGATCTGTTGTCCGGTGGACAGACGGACCTGGATTCGATGACCTGTTCTCCAGTGGGAAAATGAGCCTGGATCCGATGACCTGTTGTCCGGATCTAAGCCCGTTTTCCCACCGGACAACAGGTCATTGGATCGGGGCCCATCTGCCCACCGGACAACAGGTCATCGGATCCAGGCCCGTTTGCCCACCTGAGAACAGGTCTTTGGATCGGGGCCCACCTGCCCACCAGACAACAGGTCATCGGATCGGGGCCTATTTGCCCACTGGATAACAGGTCATCGGATCGGGGCCCATCTGCCCACCGAACAGCAGGTCATCGGATCGGGGCCCATCTGCCCACCGGACAGCAGGTCATCGGATCGGGGCCCCTCTGTCCACCGGACAACAGGTCATCGGATCCGGGCCCATCTGCCCACCGGACAACAGGTCATCGGATCCAGGCCCATCTGCCCACCGGACAACAGGTCATAGGATCCAGACCCGTTTGCCCACCGGACAACAGGTCATCGGATCCAGGCCCGCTAGTTAGCCCACTCAATAGCAGCTCATCTGATCCAGGCCCGTTTGCCCACCGGACAACAGGTCATCGGATCGGGGCCCATCTGCCCACTGGACAACATGTTGGTCATCAGATCCAGGCCCGTTTTCCCACCGGAGAACGGGTCATCGGATCGGGGTCCGTCTACCCACCGGACAACAGGCCATCAGATCGGGGCGCGCCTGCCCACCGGACAACAGGTCATTGGATCGGGGCCCGTCTGCCCACCGGACAAAAACCTAACTGTTTGTCAATGACATACATGTGGATAAGGGTTGAGAGACTGAACCACTAATAGACACAGAAACATGGGAAGCAAGATGAAATAGACTTTCCAGCTCAGGCAAAAGGTGGCCACCCACCAGACAACAGGTCATCGGATTGGGGCCCGTCTGTCCACAGGACAACAGGTCATAGGATTGAGGCCCGTCTGCCCACCGGACAACAGGTCATCTGATCGGGGCGCATCTGCCCACCGGACAACAGGTCATCAGATCCAGTTCCCTTTGCCCACCGGACAACAGGTCATCGGATCGGGCCCATCTGCCCACAGGACAACAGGTCATAGGATCCAGGACCGTTTGCCCACCGGACAACAGGTTATCAGATCGAGGCCCTTCTACCCACCGGACAAAAACCTTACTGTTTGTCAAGTGATATACTGTGGATAAGGGCTGAGAGACTGAACCACTAATAGACACAGAAACATGGGAAGCAAGATGAAATAGACTTTCCAGCTCAGGCAAAAGGTGGCCACCCACCAGACAACAGGTCATCGGATTGGGGCCCGTCTGTCCACAGGACAACAGGTCATAGGATTGAGGCCCGTCTGCCCACCGGACAACAGGTCATCTGATCGGGGCGCATCTGCCCACCGGACAACAGGTCATCAGATCCAGTTCCCTTTGCCCACCGGACAACAGGTCATCGGATCGGGCCCATCTGCCCACAGGACAACAGGTCATAGGATCCAGGACCGTTTGCCCACCGGACAACAGGTTATCAGATCGAGGCCCTTCTACCCACCGGACAAAAACCTTACTGTTTGTCAAGTGATATACTGTGGATAAGGGCTGAGAGACTGAACCACTAATAGACACAGAAACATGGGAAGCAAGATGAAATAGACTTTCCAGCTCAGGCAAAAGGTGGCCACACCCTTATATGCACTTGTACACATTAGACTGAAAAAAGCTGAAGGACTGAACTGGAATGTAAATTGGTGTGCATGCTACAAGTAAGAGCATGTTCACACATGGTCACTAAACGGAAAAAAAACAAATATAGAAACACAATACACAAATACCCTGCCTGGTCGGACGACTGCTTTCTGGTAGCGTATATGGCTTCAGGGGAGGGAACGATTACAGAGCAAAAGAAACAGGACTATTACATTTTATATTTAATCCAAAAGAGAGGCAGTGCTTATGAAAAATATACAAAAGGTTTTATAAAAGGGGACATTTACAGTACAGAATATACAGCGTCACTGGTGTTATATATGAGGGGACGTATGTGTCACTTAGGTTGCTAGCCTGTGTGAACGGAAACCTACATACTTTCTGCCAGCATGCTGGGGGCTAACTCACTAAAGGGTGTGTTTTTTTGTGAATGGCAAAGAGGGTGGGACGCTATTCACACTACCTCGCCTCAGGGTGTGGCTGAGCAAGCTTAAATACACAGTCACTGTTTTTTTTTCTGTTGTTGTGTTTGGAGAGGCAAGGTCTCCAGACTGAGAAGCCATAGCTCAGGAAGGAGCTGAAGGCTGTGCTACAACCTGTGTGGACAAACCACACACTCCTATGGACTGTGCTGTCGTTTATCTTTTGCTTTGTCATTTTGCCAGTAAGGTCGTGTTTATTTTTAATGGAGCTGCGGGGCTTTATGCCATATATATAATAAAGCCTGCAGAGAAAACCCGGTTCCTGAGTCTACTTCCGAAAGCGGACAAGTGAGTCGTCTTACCACAACAGTTACACAAAATAAACAGGATTACAGAAGACTTACTATAAAGATCGCTGAGATGATTCGGTATAGGTGGAGGGGAGGTGCCCCAATTATTGATTTGACCGTTCTCGAACAGGATCCATTGCTTATAGAACCTATACCCCCCGGCAATGAATACTGACCCCCCTTTGACTGTGTCTTTTATGCCGAAGGTGGAGACCTGCCCACACACCCCACGTGATGACCTCACGTATGCTGGGCTCCAGCCTTCATATTTTTATTAGAATCTCTAATTTCTGGCATAACTTATCGCTGGTTGATCGCAGAAGCCCCAAAGTGATACCATATTTTCCATTATGAATTTAACTCTCTTCAGAGACCACAGATGACTTAGTTGCGGTCTGTTATTTTGTTACTTTTCCATCACAGCTTCCCGGAGGGGCTTACAGCTATGGAAAAATATCCATATTACTCCTTAGCTGACCCTGCAACTAAAAATATGGGTCCCATTATTATCAGAAGTATAGCACTTCAGTTATTCCATATTTTGTGTCGGTGACGAAAATCCTGCAGTTTGCAGCTGGGAATTGTCCTGGTTATTGTGAGTGTGTTTGAAATGGGAGAAAGATACCCCGAACCAACCGTTCAGGGTGATCGGAAGGCTGTATCCCCAGTCGGTCAGGGTGGTGGGCGAGCTGGGTCCATATCTTGTCAGACCACTAGGAAAAGGTGGTTATCCCCCAGGGAAAGGGCAGGAATAACCAACCGCAGATATGTCATGTCTACTCTCTAAAGAAAGTTAAATTGCTAATAAAAAATATGGTATCACTTGCGAACTTATGCGATCACATGGCCCCACTCACGCCTCAAAAGTCACATGTGTACCATCGTAAATGCCATCTGTATCGCTCCTGGTTTCAGTTACAGCTGCGAGACGTGCAGTCCTGCCTCATCTGCGCACAGCACAACCCAGGTAAGACAGTAAAAGTCCCTTAGAAAGCGACACCAAGGCCTCTCTACCCACTTCAGAGACTGCAGAGAAAAACAAACACACTCTAATACATCACTAGTATTTTGTTGCACCACCTCTGTCTTTAATAACAGCTTGCAGTCTCTGAGGCATGGACTTAATGAGTGACAAACAGTACTCTTCATCAATCTGGCTCCAACTTTCTCTGATTGCTGTTGCCAGATCAGCTTTGCAGGTTGGAGCCTTGTCATGGACCATTTTCTTCAACTTCCACCGAAGATTTTCAGTTGGATTGAGATCCGGACTATTTGCAGGCCATGACATTGACCTTATGTGTCTTCTTTCAAGGAAGGTTTTCACAGTTTTTGCTCTATGGCAGGATGCATTACCATCTTGAAAAATGATGTCATCATCCCCAAACATCCATTCAATTGATGGGATAAGAAAACTGTCCAAAATATCAATGTAAACTTGGGCATTTATTGAAGATTTAATGACAGCCATCTCCCCAGTGCCTTTACCTGACATGCAGCCCCATATCATCAATGACTGTGGAAATTTGCATGTTCTCTTCATGCAGTCATCTTTATAAATCTCATTGGAACGGCACCAAACAAAAGTTCCAGCATCATCACCTTGCCCAGTGCAGATTTGCGATTCATCACTGAATATGACTTTCATCCAGACATCCACAGTCCACGATTGATTTCCTTAGCCCATTGTAACCTTTTTTTTTTCTGTTTAGGTGTTAATGATGGCTTATGTTTAGCTTTTCTGTATGTAAATCTCATTTCCTTTAGGCGGTTTCTTATAGCTCGGTCACAGGCATTGACTCCAGCTTCCTCCCATTCATTCCTCATTTGTTTTGTTGTGCATTTCCTGTTTTGGAGACATTTTGCTTTAAGTTTCCGGTCTTGACGCTTTGATGTCTTCATTGGTCTACCAATGTGTTTGCCTTTAACAACCTTCCTGTTACGCTCGCGCCCGGACTGACTAGCGTGAGCGTGATTAGTGATCCCACTGTACCATGAACCGAGGAGTGCCTGGAGGGGCGTAACTAAGTATCAACCCGATCCAACCAAGGTTGCATGGCGGCTAGTCGACTCCGTGGACCAAGGAGGAACCGAGCAGAGGGACCAGGTGCGACTCCAGGTCAGACCCCGGTCACAGTTGTTGACCCACACCGGGGAATGCAGGAACAGGCAGGTTAGATTGGCATACAGACAGGTGGGTATTGGCAAGTATGGCTGGTATGCAGACAGTTGGGTACTGGCAAGTACGGCTGGTATGCAGACAGGTGGGCACTGGCAAGCACGGCTGGTATGCAGACAGGTGGGTATTGGCAAGTACGGCTGGTATGCAGACAGGTGGGTACGGGCAAGCACGGCTGGTATGCAGACAGGTGGGTACTGGCAAGCACGGCTGGTATGCAGACAGGTGGGCACTGGCAAGCACGGCTGGTATGCAGATAGGGAGATACTGGCAAGCACGGCTGGAGTGCAGACCGGGAGGTACTAGCAAGTTGGAGCGCAGGCTGGATAGGGTCCAGTACAGACTGGGAGACAGCTACAGAGCCGCAGATGCGGTAGAAAAGCAGAGTAAAGCGAAACCGCCAGAGCGGAGGACAAGGCAGAGCAGAGAGGAACTGCTGGTGCGGTGAGCAAGGCAGAGCAGAGAGAAGCCGACGGAGCGGTGAGCAAGGCAGAGCAGAGAGTAGCCGCCGGAGTGGTGGGCAAGTCAGAGCAGAGAGAAACCGCCGGAACGGTGGGTAAGGCAGAGCAGAGGGAAAACGCCGGAGCGGTGGGCAAGTCAGAGCAGAGAGAAACCACCGGAGCGGTGGGTAAGTAAGAGCAAAGAGAAACCGCTGGTGCGGTGGGCAAGGCAGAGCAGAGAGAACCCGCCGGAGCGGTGGGCAAGTCAGAGCAGAGAGAAGCCGCCGGAGCGGTGGGTAAGGCAGAGCAGAAGGAAGCCGCCTGAGTGGTGGGCAAGTCAGAGCAGAGAGAAACCGCCGGAGTGGTGGGTAAGGCAGAGCAGAGGGAAACTGCCGGAGCGGTGGGCAAGTCAGAGCAGAGAGAAACCGCCGGAGCGGTGGGCAAGACAGAGCAGAGCGAAACCGCAGGTGCGGTGGACAAGGCAGAGAGGACAGGGCTCTGTTCACATGGAACAGACTGGAAAATACAGGAAGATACGGAGGAAGGGAAAAGGGACAAGCAGAACCAGATACACACAAGGTACTTCCTATGACAGATAACAGGTCTGGGTATGCAACCAGCCCCCAGAGATGGCGGGAACAGACAAGAAGCAGAACTGGACCTGGCAACTTCAGAGTCAAGGAGCACACTGAATGTTAGTGTTGCTCAGGCACCTCTTACTGGGTGGAGGGGGTTTAAATATCCAGTGACTCACAGCAATAGGCTGGAGACGCATTAGGCGTGCGCCCACAGCAGCTATAAGAATCAGGAAGTAACCGGGCCGCCGCCCTAAGCAGTCAGTCAAGAGACATGCACACAGCATGAACTGGAGCAAGATTTGCAGGCTGGACAGACTGGTAAGATTACGGTCTTGCATAGTGGGAGGTGGTTCACTATGCAAGCACGCCGCCAGGGATGTTACACTTCCCATGTTGTTTGTATTTGGTCCAGAGTTTAGACACAGCTGACTTTGAATAACCAACATATTTTGCAAAATTGCGTGATGATTTACCTTCTGTTAAGAGTTTGATAATCCTCTCCTTTGTTTCAATTGACATCTCTCGTGTTGGAGCCATGATTCATGTCAGTCCACTTGGTGCAACAGCTCTCCAAGGTGTGATCACTCCTTTTTAGATGCAGACTAATGAGCAGATCTAATTTGATGCAGGTGTTAGTTTTGGAAATGAAAATTTACAGGGTGATTCCATATTTTTTTCCTCAGAATTGAGTGATTCCATAATTTTTTCCCTCTGCTTGGTCTGAAAAAAATTATCCTTACTGAGTACCATATTTTTTATCTTGATTTCTTTTAGTGTTTCTTAAAGCCCTAAAGTTGCCATTTGAAATGACTTTAGTTTTGTGCCATGTCTGTGATCTGCTTTTTTTCAACAACATTAAACAACTGAATGAACATCCTCCGAGCCTGGTGATTCCATAATTTTTGCCAGGGGTTGTATGGACTAGGACAACAAATTTATTCAACATCATGGTTTTCTTATAAAAGATATGGAAGGAGAAAAGCCGAAGGACTGTTGGATTTGCACACACAGCCCAGTATCTGCAAAGACTATGCCGTACTTAGCCTTACCTCTGGAGCCAGGGGAGGTATTAACACCACACTGCAAACACAATGAGAAAAACCTACAAGATGCAAAATGAACATAAACCCTGCTGTAAATAAATAAAAAGCAAGTGCATTTAAATAAAATAGGGTTCTTAGTAACACTGTTTTTGATCAAAAATAGTATAAAAGATTTCCCACTGCGACAAGGTGAACCCGTTCGGGAAAGTCATACACTGTCTAATATAAATTGACTTTCCAGAACAGCAGGGTTTATGTGGGTGAAAGGCACGTAGGGGCGCGAGGACACACAGCTCATATTCACCCTTCACTATAAGTATATGTAACTACCTATTAGGATGATATCTTATACATGAATATATTAAGTCAGTGGTGAGGTGCGCAATTTTTGCTTACATTTATCTCTAGGGTCATCCTATTTAGGATTCAGGCATATCTATTGGTATGTATGACCATATACATTCCCCATTTAGCCCTTTTAGGTGTATTACTATTAGGACTAATTAAATCATTTTGATCCAGTTTTGCACAAAGCACATGTCACTTTATAAAGGTATTGGGGATATTTAATTGTGGTTTGATAAAAACTTATTTACTTGATTTGTAACTGTAAAAAATATTCAAGATGATCCCTTGTCAATCATTGTGCCCTGTTGGCGGGCTTATAGAGCTCTTCTAATGTGCAGTGTAATCCAACACTTCTGCAAGGGAGGGGGCCGAGAGGCAGGGAGTAACAAATATCTCACAGCAGCTCTCAGCCCAGAAGCTGCCATAGAAAGACCTCCTGTGGACCCCAGCCATGCGGTCTTTTATGTCTGACTATTATAATTCAACACCGAGTTATGGGAATACAATACATCCCAGTGATACACCAAATAGATTTTTGGAAACACACAAATTGGATGAATTTCACCCTTCCTTTCAGCACAGTCCAGCGTGTAGGGAAAGGGAGATACACGACACAGCCTTGCGAGAGCCCCTAGGGCCCCGGTGCTTGGTTTCCACGCATAGCAGGAGCACGGCCGGATCCGATGACACCAGAACCGGCTCCCTAGGTCCGTCCATTAAGGAAGTATAGCTGTTTTAGTTTTAGAGTTTTTAGCTGAGAGAGGCCAGGGGTGGAGATTCAGGTCCAGCCAGGGGGCAGAAGGGGGAGTGACCAAGAGGGGTTAAGAGCTCCAGCAGCCCTAGATCCATTGTCTTTTTCCCTGGGAGGTCGTGATGACACATCATGTGTGGGAGAAGTCCTGCAACAAAGGGGACCACAAGCCTCCCATGTGGCAGCCCCTCCCTCACAAGCCAGCTCTTCCAATTGACTGGTGACTGATTCTTAATAACTGCTTTATATCTTTTGTACTCCTACTATTGTGTTTGTTTCTCTGACCATTATGTAAATGTAACCCTTATGTATATAGTGTAATGTCTAGTGTGCCCTTACGGCGATTAAATATATGATTTAACCTTGGGCTGCTCTGTTATCTTGAGCCATGAACTCATATGTCCGTTGTTTGGCTTAATCCTCATGCTACCGAGGCAGGTTTCTGGCCCCATATAATTCCCGTTAACGGACCGGCGATTTATATCTAATAGAAACCGGTGGCAGCTCTACCAGGCCAACAAGGTTCTGCTTCACTGGGGCTAGTGAATGGGCCTCTCAGCCTGTCAGGGGTGGGAGCGAGTGTGATGCCATGTCAGTGACTGAGTGGGCCACCTCTTCTCACTCCCGGTGCCTTCTTGTACCCGTGTGGACAGGGGGTGTCTGTGTAGAACTATACCAATCTGAACTTACGCATCCTCGAGGGGGTTCAGAACGTAACGTTGGTGCAAGGGGCAGATCCTTATCACGTGATCTGTCGGACGTAATTGTGACGTCAGGTGGGTGACGAGGTGTGGATCTATCACAAGTGGCGGCAGTGGTGGGATTCTGCGGGGTCCCTCTGGTGCCATTTCTTCACATTGGTGGCAGCGGTGGGATTCTGCGCGGTCATTTAGTGCCATTCATCACAAGTGGTGGCAGCGGTGGGATTCTGCAGTGTCCCTCTGCTGCTGTTTCTTCACAGTACCCTATTAGCACCTTATAAGGACAAAAGGAGTTATGAAATGATCTGTGTCTCCTCTGTGTAGCACTGTGTTATTTTAAATTTGTTAGATGTGTTTAATAAAGATATTTTTTGGTTTAGAAAGAACTCTGGTCATCTGGGCTTTCTTTTTTAGGCCCACTCTTCATGTTAATTATGTGTTGTTTTGGAGTTTAAAAAACATGACATTGTTACCTTATGAGTATAATGTTGAAGATGCATACATGCAGCACACAAGCTGCACATCGAAAACATACAAGCTGCATACGAGCCACATACAAACTCCATAAAAGCAGCATACAAGCTGTATACAAGATGCATTCAAGCTGCACACAATCTGTATCCAAGATGCATAAAAGCCGCATACAAGTTGAATATAAGCTGCATACAAGTTGAATATAAGCTGCATACAAGCAGCAAACAAAGCCGCATACAAGATGTACACAAGCTGCATACAAGCAGCATACAAGATGCACACAAGGCACATACAATCTGCACACAAGCAGCATACAGGATGCATACAAGCTGCACACAAGGCACATACAATCTGCACATAAGCAGCATACAGGATGCATACAAGCAGCATATAAATTGCATACAGGTAGCACACAAGTTGCATACAAGCTCCATAAAAGACACATACAATCTGCATACAAGCATCATTCAAGCTGCATTCAAGGCACATACAATCCGCATACAAGCTGCACACAAGGCACATACAATCTGCATACAAGCCGCATACCATCTGCACACAAGCAACATACATGATGCATATAAGCTGCACACAAGCAGCATACAAGGCACATACAATCTGCATAGAAGCAGCATACAATCTGCATACAAGCAGCATACAATGGTACATACAAGATGCATTCAAGCCACATATAAGATGTATACAGGATACATAAAAGTTGCATACAAGGCACCTACAAACTGTATACAGGATACATACAACCTGCATAAAAACCGCACATATAAGACACATACAAGCAGCTGTATAAAGGATACATCCATGTTGCATGCAGGATACATAAAAGGCGCATACAAGCCGCATATACGTTGCATACAGGATACAAACACGGCACATACAAGCTGTATACAGGATACATACATGGCACATACAAGCTGTATACAGCGTAGGGATTTGTACTCACTGAGCCGCGTTGTAGGTAGGCACAGGTTCACATAGTGATGCAGTCCGCGGGTTCAAACAAACTGGTGGTTTATTTAGTGCCCATACACCAGTGAGGAAACAAAAGTAACAGCCTTTTCCTGGCACAAAAAAGGAATAACAGAACAAAGCTCAAAATAACAAGTCCATGCAGCACGGCCTCAGCCATTTAAACAAAGTGCCTTCCTCTGCCTCCTGCAGAGTCTAAGCAGCACATGCAAGGTCTGCTCACCTTATCCAACACAGACAGACTGTGAGACAGGCGCAGCTGTTTTAAATCAGCCTTCCAAGACCTGGACTGAAGGTACTGTAAGTGAGCAGCTGTTCCCCCCTCAGCTCTTTCAGCTGCTCGTAAAACACGGCTCTGTAATCTGGGCCCATTAAACTCCTCTCAGCACTATGTGTGCTGGAGCCTGCTTCTCCGGGTCCTACATCACCGAAGCTTGGCACTTCAGGGACACATACCTCCCGTCCACGACCTGTCCAGCAGCCACCTTATATACCCCCCCCCCTCTGCCCAAAGCCGGGGGGCTTGGCACCTTCTGTCACCATACAATAAACCCTTGACAAGGCATCAGCATACCCATGTTGTTTCCTAGGCCTATGTTCTACCCGGAAACAAAAATCTTGTAGAGCCAGGAACCACCTAGTCACTCTGGCATTGTTCCCCTTCTTTTCACGCATCCACCTCAGTGGGACATGGGCTGACACTAGCCTGAACCTTCTACCTAACAGGTAATACCTCAGACTGTCTAACGCCCACTTAATGGCCAAACATTCTTTTTCTACAATGGAGTAGTTATTCTCACAAGTGGAGAGCTTCTGACTGAGGTGTATTACAGGGTGTTCTTCTCCGTTAATCTCCTGGGACAAGACTGCTCCCAGCCCAACATCCGATGCATCCGTCTGGACCACAAACTCCTTGGAGAAGTTGGGCGCCACCAAGACTGGTTGTTTACAGAGGACCAGTTTCAATTCCTGGAAGGCCGCTTCTGCTTCCGGGGACCACTTGGCCATAGCCGACTTCGTCCCTTTCAGAAGATCCGTCAGCGGGGCTGCTATCAGGGCAAAGTTAGGGACAAATCTTCGATAGTAGCCCACAATGCCTAGAAACGCCCTGACCTACTTCTTCGAGAGGGGCTGTGGCCAGTTCAAGATCGCCTCGACCTTATTTATTTGTGATTTTATTTCCCCTCTACCAACCACGTACCCTAGGTACTTGGCTTCCTCCATCTCCATGGCACATTTCTTTGGGTTGATAGTAAAGCCCGCCTTCCTTAGGGCATCAAGTATGGCTTGAACTTTGTCCAGATGACTTTCCCAGTCCTGGGTGAATATGACGATGTCATCTAGGTAGGCCGCTGCATACTTTTTGTGGGGTGCTAAGATCCGGTCCATGGCTCCCTGGAAGGTGGCCAGAGCTCCCTGCAACCCAAACGGCATCCTGACGTATTGATAACATCCGTCTGGCATCGAGAAGGCTCTCTTCTCCTTGGCCTCTTTGGACAGGGTAATTTGCCAATATCCTTTGGTGAGGTCCAGAGTGGTGATGTACCTAGCAAGTCCTAGCCTTTCGATAAGCTCATCTACTTAAGCATTGGGTATTTGTCGAACTTCGAGATCTTATTCAGCTTCCTATAGTCATTGCAAAAACACCATTCCCCATCTGCTTTCGGCACTAAGACTATAGGACTGGATCATCCACTTTTGGACTCTTCAATGACTCCCAGGTTAAGCATCAGCCTCACTTCTTTTGAGATCACCTCTCTGCGGGCCTCGGGGATCTGGTATGGTTTTAGATTGACTCGAACATGAGGCTCTGTGAGAACCTCATGCTCTATGACCTGAGTGAGTCCTGGCAACTCCGAAAACAGGTCTTTATTTCGCTGTAGCAACTCTTTGCACTGTTACTTTTGGGCACGTGACAGTGACTCTGCCACCTTGACCTCTTTCACATTGGCCTCAGCCACTAAACAGGGAGCTTCCATTGACTCTCTATCTTGCCATGGCTTAAGCAAGTTAACATGGTAAATTTGGTAGGGCTTCCTCTTCCCCGGTTGGTGGATTTTATAGTTGACTTCCCCCACTTTCTCTACCACCTCATAGGGGCCCTGCCACTTGGCCATGAACTTGCTCTCCACTGTCGGCACTAGCACAAGCACTCGATCTCCTGGGTTGAACGATCTCACCCTGGCTGACCTATTGTACACCCTGGACTGTGTCTCTTATGCCTTGAAGAGGTGCTCCCTCACGATGGGCATCACGTGGGCAATCCTCTCTTGCATCTGGGCAACGTGCTCCACCATGCTCCTATAGGGCATGGTTTCAGCTCCCCAGGACTCTTTCGCCACATCCAGGAGTCCTCGAGGGTGTCGTCCATAGAGTAGTTCAAACGGGGAGAAACCTGTAGAAGCTTGGGGAACTTCCCTGATGGCGAACAACAGATAGGGAAGCAGACAGTCCCAGTCTCGGCCATCCTTTTCCACTGCTTTCCTCAACATTGCTTTCAAGGTTTTGTTAAACCTCTCGACCAGTCCGTCCGTCTGGGGATGGTACACGGAGGTTCTCAGTTGTGCTATCTGCAATGTCTTGCACAATTCCCTCATGACCTTCGACATAAATGGAGTTCCTTGGTCTGTTAGGATCTCCTTAGGCAACCCCATTCTTGAAAACATGAGGACTAACTCCCGGGCGATACACCTGGCGGAGGAGTTTCGTAGTGGTACGGCCTCCGGATACCGTGTAGCATAATCTAATACCATCAGGATATACTGCTGCCCTCAGGCGGACTTGACCAGAGGCCCCACTAGATCCATTGCTATGCATTCGAATGGAACCTCGATGATGGGTAGGGGCACTAGGGGACTGCGGAAGTGGGCCACTGGGGAGGTTATCTGGCATGTGGGGCAGGAACGACAATAACTCTTTATTTCTCTATAGCAACCTGGCCAGTAGAATTTCTGGAGGATCCGTTCCTGAGTCTTGTCTGCACCCAGGTGACCACTCAACACATGAGAATGAGCCATGTCTAACACCCTGAGTCTATAGGGCTCTGGCACCAGCAACTGTTCTATTACCTCACCCCTGGGTTTGGTTACTCTGTACAGCAAATCCGCATTCACAGCAAAATGAGGGAACCGAGTGTCAGCCCCCGGTTCCTGAGGCACCCCATTTAACACAGTAACATTTTCAAAGGCCTCTTTCAGAGTTAAATCCCTGAGTTGGGCAGTTCCAAAGTTTCCCTTGGACACCTCCAGCTTAGGGATATTGGCCTCAGGGGATGTTGCCTCATCCTCATCGCCCACAAACACACACATGGGAAACTCATCTACCATGTTCTGCGGGTAAATTTCCTTAGGGGCGATCTGGCTGTTGACCGAGCAACCAGGTGTCCCCGCTTTCCCCCACATTTCCCAGAATAATATAAAGTCACGTCCAATTATTATGGGATGCAATAGGTCCTTAACGACCGCCACTTCATGAGATGTGCCACAGTCTGTGTTTACATCCACCTGGGCCACAGGATAGTTTTAGCATCCCCATGGATACACCAGACACCCACCACCTTCCCAGGAACCAGTCGATGAGGGAGTGTGGCCCTTATCAGGGTCACCAAACTTCCTGAGTCCAATAGTCCAGAGACTTGTACCCCGTTTACTGACACTGAGCATGCCTGAGGGCCCTCGCCATGTTGAGAAACCGTGCTGCAGGCGGGGTAAGCAAAATAAGAGCAAAGCCGGCCCATGTTGCAGTCCATTGGCTCAGAGTTTATGGGACACCGGGCGGCAATATGGCCAGAGGTATGACATCTCCAACACACTATATTATGGGGTGTGACCTTGGGTAGCAACTCAGACCCCTCCTGAACTCTAGGACGCCCCTCAGGTGTGGCGCTAGCTCCATTCTTTTGGGTGTCCGCCTCCTTTTGGGAACCTTTTGGAAACCCCAGTATTGAAAGGCTATGACCCCTTGTTTTCCCAATGAACTCTCAACCGCCTGGTATCTTTCCACCAACCCCACCAAGTCATCAGCATTATGGGGATCTCCCTGGGCAACCCAGGATTTCACCGACTTTGGGAGAGAGTGTATAAACCTGTGTATAATGACCTTCTCCACCATCTGTGCTGGGGAGGAAGATTCAGGTTGCAACCACTTTTGGACCAGGTGTAGGAGGTTGAACATCTGGGACCGGGCATGTTTGTCACTGCAATAGGCCCAGTGGTGCACCCGTTGCGCCCTGACAGTAAGATTCACTCCCAAGCATTCCAAAATCTCAGTTTTCAACTTAGCGTACTCTTTCGCGTCCTGAAAGGCCAAGTCATAATAGGCCTTCTGCGGATCGCCTATCAAATATGGCGCCAGCACCTCCATCCACTGCTCTGGAGGCAATTTCTCCCGCTCTGCCACCCTCTCAAAGATCGTCAAGAACGCCTCAACGTCATCACCCAGGGTCATCTTTAGTTATGCTCTTCTTACCGTCTTCCTGAAGTGTGAGTCATCACCTGGATCTGATGATGTGGCGGTCGTCCTGCCACGGATCTGCTCTGCCAAGATTTCCATTTGTCTTTGCTAATGTTGGATCTGCTGCATCAGAAGTTTATTTGTTTCCTGCTGCTGCTCCCGTTGCTGCTGCCTGCTCTGCAGGTACTGCTGCTGGAACTGCGCCTGCTGTTGCTGAATTTGCTGCTGGTGCTGCACTTGTTGCGCCTGCTGTGCCTGTAACAGATGTTTAAGCAGTTCCTCCATTTTGTCCGGCGACACTTGCTGGCTTATTGCCGACTTCACCCAGGACATATACGTCTGCTTGTAGCAGTCACACTGCCACTTGGGATCTGTGCCCGTGCTTCTACCGCTACTGGTTTATTTAGTGTCCATACACCAATGAGGAAACAAAAGTAACAGCCTTTTCCTGGCACAAAAAAGGAATAACAGAACAAAGCTCAAAATAACAAGTCCATGCAGCACGGCCTCAGCCGTTTAAACAAAGTGCCTTCCTCTGCCTCCTGCAGAGTCTAAGCAGCACATGGAAGGTCTGCTCACCTTGCCCAACACAAAGACAGACTGAGACAGGCGCAGCTGTCTTAAATCAGCCTTCCAAGACCTGGACTGGAGGTAAGTGAGCTGCTGTCCCCCCCCCCCCCAGCTCTTTCAGCTGCTCGTAAAACCCGGCCCTGTAATCCGGGCCCATTAAACTCCTCTCAGCACTATGTGTGCTGGAGCCTGCTTCTCCGTGTCCTACATCACCAAAGCTTGGCACTTCGGGGACACATACCTCCAGTCCACGACCTGTCCGGCAGCCACCTTACAGCAGGATACATGCAAGGCACATACAAGCTGTATACAGGATACATACACGCTGTATACATGATACATACAAGGCACATACAAGCTGTATACAGGATACATACACGCTGTATGCAGGATACATACAAGTTGTATACACGATATATACAAGCTGTATACAGGATACATACAAGCTGTATACAGGATACATACAAGCTGTATACAGGATATACACAAGATGTATACAGGATACACACAAGCTGTATACAGGATATACACAAGCTGTATATAGGACACACACAAGCTGTATACAGGATACATACAAGTTGTATACAGGATAGATACACACTGTATACAGGATACATACAAGGCACATACAAGCTGTATACAGGATACATACACGCTGTATGCAGGATACATACAAGTTGTATACACGATATATACAAGCTGTATACAGGATACACACAAGCTGTATACAGGATACATACAAGCTGTATACAGGATACACACAAGCTGTATACAGGATACATACAAGCTGTATACAGGATACATACAAGCTGTATACAGGATACACAGAAGCTGTATACAGGATACACACAAGCTGTATATGTAATAGTGGGGAAGGATGTAGCTTTCCCTAGGCACTGAAGTAGTTAAGGAAAATGGTCCCTTAGTTAATCCTCTCTGAACTGTGGTAGGCCAAGCTAAGGGGTTAGCTTCAGTGGTCCAGTCAGTAGAGTAGAGGGGGAACTTAGTGCCCGGATCAAGCCTTGAGTGATATAGAGCTTGTTCCTGGCATAATTCATTGTGGGCTGCAGTACCTGTAAACAGCCACAAGATGCCACTGTCCTGGGTGCAGATGTCAGGTTGAGTCTGCTAGCAGTGTTACAGACAAGGATGAGTTAATGCTGTGTGATGACAGCTCACTGAGGGTGGGCACATTAGGAAAATCTCTGTTTAGTTTCCAGAATCAGGAAGTGATTCTTCAGTAAGAGATTGGACAGAAAATTGTTCAGGCAGCCTGACTATAGTGGCTGCTAGGGTAGACGGGAGCTCCATACCCTCAGACAGTGGGATCACCATTGTGCAAGTCTCCCCACACAAGAGCACGAGTCCTGTCAGCCGGCCGGGGAAACTCATCAAAGGTAGTGAGGACCCGGGGCACTTCTAGTCTGCAGGAAGCAGAGGAAGATAAATAGGACTCCAGGCTAAGACGTGGGGGAGAGATATCAGATCCAGGTCACTGTCAGTATTACAGAAGAGTCTCTTGGGCCAGAGATTAGAGTCACAGAGATGCTTCACTTAAAGAGGGAACCAGGACTGAAGGAGTTACCAGCGCCTGTGAGAGAGATGATAACCTGTCGGGCCTTATCCATTATATCTGCCTGTAAATATTGTATATATTCCTCTTCCCCAAGTAAAGTCCAAGTTCTGGTTAGGAACCTTGTGTCCTCTGAATTTATTGCTGCCCTGGTCCCAGAAGAGAAATGCCTGGACACAGCCGCGATCGGATGGCTTGAAGTAAGTGAAGAGCACTACATACACAGCCACACTTCAGAGGGAGGACACGTATTGTCTGTAGGGTGCCATAGCGAGAGGGGGCTACAGCTCGCCCACGACTACCTCGCTGGGGCACCTTACATTTGGCGTAGTCGGCAGGATGCGAGCTCCTCGCATGAAGAAAGCGGGGAAGAGCCGACGCAGAACACTGAGAAGAAAGTGTTGGAAGGCATGCGGCCCAAGATGGTGGCCCGAAGCATGGATTCCAAGATGGTGACAATGGCGGTAAAGTCTGGGAGAAGAACCGCCTATCGTGGGAGTGGACGGCGCCGGAGAGCGCGAAAAGATGTCCAGCCCCTACGAGTTCCGGCCCAAAGAAGGATGGGTCCAGCAGTGAAGATGCGTCCCAGGATGGGACGTCCAGTGAGGAAGAGGGCGCGGCGTAAAGTGAAGTCCGGCCTCGTGAGTATCCGCGCGCACAGAGAAGGGGCGCGGCTGAAGGCGGAGCTGCCGAGAGTGACGAGTGACGCGGCGGTCGCATCAGAAAGCCGGCCCAGGTAGAGGAGGAGTTGGACGCGCAGGACTCGTGTCACTGGTAAGCGACCAGCGCCATTTTCTGTCCAGCACATGAGAGGAAGGAGGTGCTGCGGTGGATGCTCTGCTAAGATGGCAACCGGAGGATTGAATGACATGTCCGGAATGTGCGCCGAGGAAGAGAGGCTAGAGCCGAGTACCCCAGGGGCTGCAAGCGAGAGTTGCTTGCTCGCGGATGCCGCCCGTGAGTATTTACCCCCAGTGGCTGTCCAGTGGTCTACTAGGCCCGATCCGGAGCTGGGCCTGCTTATCCATGAGTTCCGCATGTGGTGCTGGAGCCAGATGCCGGAAGACCCGTCCCCCTTGGCCGAGGGTGGAGAACATTCTGGTGGGGCCGGAGCAACAGCTGCAGTGGAGCCTGACGGAGGTGAGCAGCCTATACCCCAGCGGCCGGTTTCGCCTGCGGCGCCTGCCGCGACAGCTTCCACGGCGACAGGGGCCCCTAGGCCTGAAGGGGGTGGTGCGGAGGCGGAGGCGAGGCCTCCCAGGAAGAAGGCCCCGCAAGAGAGTTTTTGGCAGCTGGCGGTGGAGGCCATCAACACCCCTTCGGCGAAGCGTTACGCCGAGCTCGGGAGTCTGAAGTGGACCACCCGCAACCCCCCAATGACGCCACGAGAGCAGCGGCGATGGACCGACACCCTCCTCAGAGGCTGGCTGGAAGGGTCCAACGCGGCACGGAGAAAGTCGGTGGAGGCCTCCCAGACTCGGGGACGAGTCCTTGAGTTCCACATCCGTGAGGGGTACGGATTCCTGGAGGAAGAGACCGGGCACGAGGTGTTCGTTACTCGCGAGGTAATTAAGCTATAACATACCTGGCGGCGTCCTTGCATAGTGGTCCATCTCCCACTGTGCAAGAGCGCGCACTTGATCTCCTGTCCAGAATGTCTCTCTGGCTTCCCTCCATGCTGTCTGTTTGTGTCTGTTTCTGCTGCTTAAGGGCGGCGCCCGATCACTTCCTGCTTTTTGTACCTGCTGTGGGTCACACCCCTTGTGTGTCCTCAGCCTATTGCTGTCTGTCACCTGGTATATAGCTCAGCTGCTCCCATCTATTCCTGCCTGAGCATAGTGTTTCATTCAGTGTGTGCTTGCACTCTGAAGGTGCCAGGTCCCGTTCTGTGTTCTCTTGTCTGCCTATCCTGGAGGCTGTATTTCCAGGCCTGTCTGAACACGCTCCTAGCCTGTTCCTCCTGCCTTCTAGGGGCCGATTACCTAGACCTGTTCCTGTATCTTGTCTGACCTGTCTGAACACGCTCCTAGCCTGTTCCTCTCGCCTTCTAGGGGCTGATTACCTAGACCCGCTCCTGTATCTTGTCTGTCCTGTCTGAACACGCTCCTTGCCTGTTCGTCCTGCCTCTCTGGGGGCCGTATTCCCAGACCCGCTCCTGTATCCCGCTGCAGTGTCGGTCTCCTCCGTACACTCAGTTCCAGTCTGAACTCTCTCCTATCCTTTACCTGTTTTGCCTCTATGTCCGTTCCCTTCCTTTTTCTGCAGAGTCTGAACTCGTACCTAACTCCTGCTTGTTGTCTCTGTACTCCCGTTTGTGAGTTTGTGGTCCACTCGCTACTTCACTGCAAGTACCCTGTGGGTGTCTGGCTCTGCCTTTCCCTTCCTGTCTGTTCCGTGTGAACAGAGCCCTGTCCCCCCTACTCAGCCTAGCCTGCTCTGACTCCTTTGCTTACCGCTCCGGCGGTTCTAGCCTGCTCTGACTCCTTGCTCACTGCTCCGGCAGTCCTGTCCTGCCCTGCTTCTGCCCGCTGCTCCGGCAGTCCTGTCCTGCCCTGCTTCTGCCCGCTGCTCCGGCAGTCCTGTCCTGCCCTGCTTCTGCCCGCTGCTCCGGCAGTCCTGTCCTGCCCTGCTTCTGCCCGCTGCTCCGGCAGTCCTGTCCTGCCCTGCTTCTGCCCGCTGCTCCGGCAGTCCTGTCCTGCCCTGCTTCTGCCCGCTGCTCCGGCAGTCCTGTCCTGCCCTGCTTCTGCCCGCTGCTCCGGCAGTCCTGTCCTGCCCTGCTTCTGCCCGCTGCTCCGGCAGTCCTGTCCTGCCCTGCTTCTGCCCGCTGTTCCGGCAGTCCTGTCCTGCCCTGCTTGTGCTCGCTGCTCCTGCAGCCCCATCCTGCTCTGTTCTTGCCCACCGCTTCGGGCGTTCCCTCTCTGCTGTGGTTGTCTACCGCATCTGCGGTTCTGTGACCCAGTCTGTACTGGGTCTTAACCTTTCTGTGCTCCAGCCCGTCCTTTCGGCCAGTACCTCCCTGCCTGCATACTCGCCTGTATCCACCCATCTGCATACCTGCCGTGTTTGCTTATATCCACCAGTCTGTGCCAGCCTAACCTGCCTGTTCCTGAGTCCCAGTGTGTACTGGGTCCTATCCCGCCTGTGTTCCTACCTGCTAGTGCCTCCCTGTCTGCACTCTAGCTGTGCTTGCCTGTACCCCTCTACCTGTATTGTTCCTGAGTCCCAGTGTGTACTGGGTCCTATCCCGCCTGTGTTCCTACCTGCTAGTGCCTCCCTGTCTGCACTCTAGCTGCGCTTGCCTTTACCCGCCTGCCTGCATACCAGTCGTGCCTGCCTATACCCTCCAGTCTGTGCGCCAGCCTAACCAGCCTGATCCAGTAATCCCTGTGTGGGTCAACCCCCGTGTCCGGAGTTTGACCTGGAGTAGCACCTGGTCCCTCTGCCCGGTTTCTCCCTGGTGCACTGGCGTCGTATGCCGTCGTGCCATCTTGGTCGGATCGGCCAGATACTTAGTCACGCCCCTCCAGGCACTCTCCGGTTCATGGTCCAGTGGAATCACTACAATCACACGCACACGCCGCTCAGCCCGGGCGTGTGCATAACAGCATGCTCAGGCCATGGTTCCCGTTGAGCCCCACGGCCTTCGCTCTCTGAGAAGTTTTCCAGCGAATACATGCATTAAAATAAATAAATAAATATATATTTTTTTCCTTTAGCTGAGTTCCAGGCGAATTACACACCCGTCCAGATGGATCTATCTGCTCTCGTTCCCGCGGATCCGCTACGTTATTATGGGGATCCTAGACAAAGTCGTGCATTTGTGGAGCAATGCATGCTACACTTCAAGTTCTACCCTCTATGTTTTCCCACCGATCGGGTTAAGGTGGCATTCATTATGTCTTACCTGGCGGGTGATGCCTTGGAATGGATCAACCCCCTATATGAAACACAGGATCCGATCCTCCTGGACCTAATGGCCTTCCTGGTGGCCTTTCTAATGGTCTTCGATGATCCTAACCCGGAGGCTCCTGCTGAAGCTTCACTTCCCAATATCCCGGAGCAGCCCCAATGGGTAATGTGTGTGGGTAGCGCAATAGTCCTCCAGCCCAATGAGACTACTGCCCACCCAGAATCCTCACAGGGTGACTACGCTTTCCGGAATACTTCTCCCAACCTCAAGAGGCAGTCCAGACGTGCTAGACGTAGAGGCAAGCCGTCACGCCAGGGTCTGTCCTCCCTGAGACCTCCTGACCCCAACCTTGAAGTCCCTACTGAAGCTTCATCTCCCTGTATCCCGGAGAAGCCCCAACGGGTAATGTGCGTGGGTAGTGCACCAGTTCTCCTGCCCGAAGAGACTTCTGCCCATCCAGACTCCACACAGGAGAACTTCCTGCGCCCGGCATCAGATGCTTCACCCACTTTAACCGGTGTGCATGTCCAAGGATGCTCCAAAGCTGTGGTTACCTCAGAGTCTGTGCACCTCTACTACCTGGCGGAGGACCCCCTGTTGCCTCCTGAATCCTCCGGGATACCACTCGATGACAAATGGAGAGAGAATTCTCTACACCCGGTACTCGATACTTTGTCCGCTTCGTCCTGTGAGCCTGACAATGGGTACCCCAAAGTGGTAGTTACCCCCGAGTCTCTACACCCCTCCGACCAGGCGGAGGATCTCCAGTTGTCTCCTGAACCCTTCGGGGTGCTACCTGGTAGCGAAAGGACAGAGACTCTCCTATACTCTGTACCTGATACCTCGCTCGCTTCGTCCAGTGAGTCCAACCTAGTGTACTCCGAAGCAGAGGTTACTCCCGAGTCTCTACACCCCTCCGACCAGGCGGAGGACCTCCAGTTGTCTCCTGAACCCTTCGAGGTGCTACCTGGTAGCGAAAGGACAGAGACTCTCCTATACTCTGTACCTGATACCTCGCTCGCTTCGTCCAGTGAGTCCAACCTAGTGTACTCTGAAGCAGTGGTTACTCCCGAGTCTCTACACTCCTCTGACCAGGCGGAGGACCTCCAGTTGTCTCCAGAACCCTTCGGGGTGCCACCTGGTGGTAAATGGACAGAGACTTTCCTATATCCTGGATCTGATACCTCGCTTGCTTCGTCCAGTGAGTCCGACCTAGTGTACTCTGAAGCAGAGGTTATCCGTGAGTCTCTACACCCCTCTGACCAGGCGGAGGACCGCCAGTTGTCTCCAGAACCCTTCGGGGTGCCACCTGGTGGAGAATGGACAGAGACTTTCCTATACTCGGTACCCGATACCTTGCCTGCTTCGTCCAGTGAGTCCGACCTAGTGTACTCTGAAGCAGATGTTTTCTCTGAGCCTCTGCACTCTTCTGACCCGGCGGAGGACCTCCAGTTGTTTCCTGAATCCTCCGGGGTACCACCAGAAAACAAAGAGACAGTGACTTTTCCTCATTATGTACCTGATAACCCGTCTATTTCTTCCTGTGAGCTTGACAAGATGTACCTCGAAGCAGAGATTACCCCCAAGTCTCTGTCCCCCTCCAACCCGGTGGAGGACTTCCAGTTGTCTCCTGTACCCTCTGGGGTGCCACCTGAAAATATGTGGAGAGAGACTTCCTTGTGTGCTGTTCCTGGTACTCCACCCGTTTCGTCTGTTGCTAAGGGTGGCTGGATGGGAGGTAGCATCCTAGCTACCCAGAGGAGACCAGTTTTTCCGGTGGACAGGGAAAGTGATCTCTTCGAAGTGAAGAATTGGCCCTCGAATTCCCTGCGGAAGATTCTGGCAGGCCTGAAGAAGAGGGGGCGTAAGGGGGGGGGTACTATAACATACCTGGCGGCGTCCTTGCATAGTGGTCCATCTCCCACTGTGCAAGAGCGCGCACTTGATCTCCTGTCCAGAATGTCTCTCTGGCTTCCCTCCATGCTGTCTGTTTGTGTCTGTTTCTGCTGCTTAAGGGCGGCGCCCGATCACTTCCTGCTTTTTGTACCTGCTGTGGGTCACACCCCTTGTGCGTCCTCAGCCTATTGCTGTCTGTCACCTGGTATATAGCTCAGCTGCTCCCATCTATTCCTGCCTGAGCATAGTGTTTCATTCAGTGTGTGCTTGCACTCTGAAGGTGCCAGGTCCCGTTCTGTGTTCTCTTGTCTGCCTATCCTGGAGGCTGTATTTCCAGGCCTGTCTGAACACGCTCCTAGCCTGTTCCTCCTGCCTTCTAGGGGCCGATTACCTAGACCTGTTCCTGTATCTTGTCTGACCTGTCTGAACACGCTCCTAGCCTGTTCCTCTCGCCTTCTAGGGGCTGATTACCTAGACCCGCTCCTGTATCTTGTCTGTCCTGTCTGAACACGCTCCTTGCCTGTTCGTCCTGCCTCTCTGGGGGCCGTATTCCCAGACCCGCTCCTGTATCCCGCTGCAGTGTCGGTCTCCTCCGTACACTCAGTTCCAGTCTGAACTCTCTCCTATCCTTTACCTGTTTTGCCTCTATGTCCGTTCCCTTCCTTTTTCTGCAGAGTCTGAACTCGTACCTAACTCCTGCTTGTTGTCTCTGTACTCCCGTTTGTGAGTTTGTGGTCCACTCGCTACTTCACTGCAAGTACCCTGTGGGTGTCTGGCTCTGCCTTTCCCTTCCTGTCTGTTCCGTGTGAACAGAGCCCTGTCCCCCCTACTCAGCCTAGCCTGCTCTGACTCCTTTGCTTACCGCTCCGGCGGTTCTAGCCTGCTCTGACTCCTTGCTCACTGCTCCGGCAGTCCTGTCCTGCCCTGCTTCTGCCCGCTGCTCCGGCAGTCCTGTCCTGCCCTGCTTCTGCCCGCTGCTCCGGCAGTCCTGTCCTGCCCTGCTTCTGCCCGCTGCTCCGGCAGTCCTGTCCTGCCCTGCTTCTGCCCGCTGCTCCGGCAGTCCTGTCCTGCCCTGCTTCTGCCCGCTGCTCCGGCAGTCCTGTCCTGCCCTGCTTCTGCCCGCTGCTCCGGCAGTCCTGTCCTGCCCTGCTTCTGCCCGCTGCTCCGGCAGTCCTGTCCTGCCCTGCTTCTGCCCGCTGCTCCGGCAGTCCTGTCCTGCCCTGCTTCTGCCCGCTGTTCCGGCAGTCCTGTCCTGCCCTGCTTGTGCTCGCTGCTCCTGCAGCCCCATCCTGCTCTGTTCTTGCCCACCGCTTCGGGCGTTCCCTCTCTGCTGTGGTTGTCTACCGCATCTGCGGTTCTGTGACCCAGTCTGTACTGGGTCTTAACCTTTCTGTGCTCCAGCCCGTCCTTTCGGCCAGTACCTCCCTGCCTGCATACTCGCCTGTATCCACCCATCTGCATACCTGCCGTGTTTGCTTATATCCACCAGTCTGTGCCAGCCTAACCTGCCTGTTCCTGAGTCCCAGTGTGTACTGGGTCCTATCCCGCCTGTGTTCCTACCTGCTAGTGCCTCCCTGTCTGCACTCTAGCTGTGCTTGCCTGTACCCCTCTACCTGTATTGTTCCTGAGTCCCAGTGTGTACTGGGTCCTATCCCGCCTGTGTTCCTACCTGCTAGTGCCTCCCTGTCTGCACTCTAGCTGCGCTTGCCTTTACCCGCCTGCCTGCATACCAGTCGTGCCTGCCTATACCCTCCAGTCTGTGCGCCAGCCTAACCAGCCTGATCCAGTAATCCCTGTGTGGGTCAACCCCCGTGTCCGGAGTTTGACCTGGAGTAGCACCTGGTCCCTCTGCCCGGTTTCTCCCTGGTGCACTGGCGTCGTATGCCGTCGTGCCATCTTGGTCGGATCGGCCAGATACTTAGTCACGCCCCTCCAGGCACTCTCCGGTTCATGGTCCAGTGGAATCACTACAATCACACGCACACGCCGCTCAGCCCGGGCGTGTGCATAACATAAGCGAGATTATCTGCCTGATCGCCTTCACAATCTGCGTGTGGGGGACATAGTGCACTTCGTTAAGTGCGAGTGTTCCGGAGGGTGGTACGCGGCTGCGCTCACCCGACCATATGAATGGAAAGATGTCCTGGAAAAGGACGAAGAGGTCTTCAGAAGGAGGGCCAAGAGGGAGGCTAAGCAGCGCTGGGCTAAGGAAGCCCCTAAAAGCTTTGTGCCCCCACCTAAGGCCAGGGCTCCACCAGCAGAGGAGCCTAGGAGACGGCAGTGGGGGGAAGATTGTGAGCGAGGAAGAGGAAGATCTCGCAAGTGGCAAGGAAGCTGATTTCCCTAGTGAGTTGCCAGAGGAGGAGTCGGCGCCACAATACCCAGGAGGGGCTGAGAGAGCTGTCGGGGAAATTCAAGCTGTCACCAGTAATGTCGTCCACAGCTTTACAGTGACCAGCTACGACCCTACCCAGGTCGGCTGTGGCAGTGCTACATCCTCGGACGAGGACCCTGGGCCTACTAAGTACCCCGATCAGCCTTGGAGGTGGAAGAAGCCACCTTCCTCTGCAGCATGGGCTGCCTTCATGAAGGAACGGAAGGAGGCCCGGAAGAAGTGAGCTGGCTAAAAGGTCCGTTGACCCTTCACCTTTTCTTCTACTAGGACCCACCAGCTGTGGTCCTGATTCTGGGACTGTTTCCCAATGGGGGCGGAGTGCCCCATGTTGAATTAGGTTGGAGAGAAAAATGGAGGACTGTTCCCCTACCTCCCAGGCCAGGAAGGCCTTAAGCAGCACCAAAGTTGTGTGCCCAGGAGAGCTGCTCTTTTTGTTTTTACTTTCTATTTTTCTTTTGTTGTGCTTGTTGCACCTTTTTCTGCTGGAATTTAAAATGTTGAGGCACACCTTGAGGATGGATATCCTCCAAATCTAAGAGACTTGCGGCTTAGCGGGAAGAACCGGTGACCCCCGCTAGGGCCAAGAAGAAAGAGACTCATGGGTGTTACCTGTGACTGTGTGCCTCAGAATGCAGCCCTTGAAGGAGAATGGGGGCTATTGAGGTCTTGACCTGTCTTAAAAATATGGACATGGACACTGTGTTTCCAGGGTCCTTACCAAGATGGTCCGGTACTTCTGAGAAGTTTTGAAAAGTTGATAATGGACTGTCCTGAATTGCTGTTCCGGGGCCCTTAACCGAGAAGGGCCGGTCTCCATTCTAAGAAGACGACTTCAGGACAAAGTCGTATACTAAAGTGTTTTAGTAACTATAGTAATGTGATATGATGTCATAGCTGCTGATTTTTGTTGATTGTTTAGTGTGGTCGGGGACGACCAACATTAAAGTGTTGGGGAATGTAATAGTGGGGAAGGATCTAGCCTTCCCTAGGCACTGAAGTAGTTAAGGAAAATGGTCCCTTAGTTAATCCTCTCTGAACTGTGGTAGGCCAAGCTAAGGTGTTAGCTTCAGTGGTCCAGTCAGAAGAGTAGAGGAGGAACTTAGTGCCCGGATCAAGCCTTGAGTGATATAGAGCTTGTTCCTGGCATAATTCATTGTGGGCTGCAGTACCTGTAAACAGCCACAAGATGCCACTGTCCTGGGTGCAGATGTCAGGTTGAGTCTGCTAGCAGTGTTACAGACAAGAATGAGTTAATGCTGTGTGATGACAGCTCACTGAGGGTGGGCACATTAGGAAAATCTCTGTTTAGTTTCCAGAATCAGGAAGTGATTCTTCAGTAAGAGATTGGACAGCAAATCGTTCAGGCAGCCTGACTATAGTGGCTGCTAGGGTAGACGGGAGCTCCATACCCTCAGACAGTGGGATCACCATTGTGCAAGTCTCCCCACACAAGAGCACGAGTCCTGTCAGCCGGCCGGGGAAACTCATCAAAGGTAGTGAGGACCCGGGGCAATTCTAGTCTGCAGGAAGCAGAGGAAGATAAATAGGACTCCAGGCTAAGACGTGGGGGAGAGATATCGGATCCAGGTCACTGTCAGTATTACAGAAGAGTCTCTTGGGCCAGAGATTAGAGTCACAGAGATGCTTCACTTAAAGAGGGAACCAGGGCTGAAGGAGTTACCAGCGCCTGTGAGAGAGATGATAACCTGTCGGGCCTTATCCATTATATCTGCCTGTAAATATTGTATATATTCCTCTTACCCAAGTAAAGTCCAAGTTCTGGTTAAGAACCTCGTGTCCTCTGAATTTATTGCTGCTCTGGTCCCAGAAGAGAAATGCCTGGAGACAGCCGCGATCGGATGGCTTGAAGTAAGTGAAGAGCACTACATACACAGCCACACTTCAGAGGGAGGACACGTATTGTCTGTAGGGTGCCATAGCGAGAGGGGGCTACAGCTCGCCCACGACTACCTCGCTGGGGCACCTTACATATACACGATATATACAAGCTGTATACAGGATACACACAAGCTGTATACAGGATACACACAAGCTGTATACAGGATGCATACAAGACATAACAAGCTGTATACAGGTTACATACAAGCTGTATACAAGACACATACAAGCTGTATACAGGATACACACAAGCTGTATACAGGATACACACAAGCTGTATACAGGATATATACAAGCTGTATATAGGATACACACAAGCTGTATACAGGATACATACAAGACACATACAAGCTAACATACCATTGGTCAGAATTCCACGAGGACAGCAGATCAGAGAAGAAGGGGATGGTCAGAATAAGGTCCAAGGTCAGGCAGCAGAAGATCAATAAACAGAACAAGGCACAGAGAACAAACCACACACTAGCTGAATGTACAGTACAGACCAAAAGTTTGGACACACCTTCTCATTTAAAGATTTTTCTGTATTTTCATGACTATGAAAATTGTACATTCACACTGAAGGCATCAAAACTATGAATTAACACATGTGGAATTAAATACTTAACAAAAAAGTGTGAAACAACTGAAAATATGTCTTATATTTTAGGTTCTTCAAAGTAGCCACCTTTTGCTTTGATGACTGCTTTGCACACTCTTGGCATTCTCTTGATGAGCTTCAAGAAGTAGTCACCGGAAATGGTTTTCACTTCACAGAGCCAGGGAGGCTGCGTGCACCAGCAGCAGCTGCAGGGAGGCCAGAAGACGGCGGAGCAGGACCGCGGCGGTAAGGGGGACGGCGTCTCTGCCGGGTAGGAGGCAGAGATGCCGATGCTACAGTACCCCCCCTTTACGCCCCCTCTTTTTCAGGCCAGCAAGAAATTTTTTAAGGAGAAGCGGGGCGTGGATGTTCTCACTGGGTTCCCAAGTTCTCTCCTCTGGGCCAAACCCCTTCCAATCCACCAGAAAAAAGGTTTTTCCTCTTACCCTCTTGGTGGCCAGAATGTTCTCTACCTCATAGACGTCCTCAGCGGAGACCGAAGCTGGGGAGGTACCAGGATTGTCGGAAAAAGAATTAAGCACAACTGGTTTGAGGAGAGATACGTGGAAGGAGTTGGGAATCCGTAAGGTGGCCGGGAGTTTTAACTTGTAGGCTACTGGGTTGATTTGCTTGAGGACTTCAAACGGACCGATGAACCGTGGACCCAACTTATAGGAGGGTATTTTGAGACGAACATGTTTGGAGGAGACCCGGACGGAATTGAGGTGGATCCAGACGTCTCTTATCAGCATGCTTCTTCATCCGCTCGGAGGATTGAAGAAGTGTGGATCTAGTGTCCTCCCAAATAGTGGAAAATTCGCTGACCAGAGACTCCGCGGCCGGGTTGTCCACTGAAGCGGAGACGGGAAACGGAATCCGGGGATGTTGACCGTAGACCACAAAGAACGGGGACTTGGAAGAAGATTCGCTCTCATGGTTGTTGTAGGAGAACTCGGCCCATGGTAGGAGCTCCACCCAATCGGTATGGTGAGCGTTGACAAAGTGCCGGAGGTAGCTGGTAAGGATCTGGTTGATATGCTCCACTTGGCCAATGGACTGTGGATGATAAGCGGAGGAGAAATCCAGGGTGACATCCAGCAGCTTACACGTAGCTCTCCAGAAGCGCGAAGTGAACTGGACCCCTCGATCAGACACAATGTGGAGGGGTAGGCCGTGGAGACGAAAGATGTGATGGATGAAGTCCTTAGCCAGCACAGATGCAGACGGGAGACCAGGCAGAGGGATGAAGTGGGCCATTTTAGAAAAGCGGTCAGCGACCACCCAAATGTCTTTACAACCGGCAGAAACAGGGAGATCCGTAATAAAGTCCATAGCAATGTGTTGCCATGGGGCAGCAGGTATGGGAAGAGGCAGGAGACGGCCGGCAGGAAGATGTCTGGGAACCTTGTTGCGGGCACAGGACGAACAGGCCGTGACAAAGTCTACCACATCCTGGCGCAGGGTAAGCTACCAGTAATGCTGGGTAATAAGCAGGAAGGTCTTCTTCTGGCCAGCATGGCCGGCTAATTTGGATGAATGACCCCAGTGAAGAACCTTCTTACGATCCGGGACCGCTACAAACGTCTTACCGGGTGGGAGACGAGACAGATCCAAGGGGGCCACATTCATCACTTTGGAGGGATCGATGATATGCATAGGCTCCTCCTCTTGATCAGAAGACAGACAGGATCGGGACAAGGAATCTGCTTTAACATTCTTGTCCGCCGGGCGGTAATGTAGGGTAAAGTTAAAGCGGGCGAAGAACAAAGACCACTGGGCCTGACGAGGATTGAGTCTTTGGGCATTCTGAAGATAAGCCAAGTTTTTGTGGTCAGTATAGATGACCACCGGGTGCAGAGTCCCCTCGAGTAGGTAACGCCACTCCTCCAGCGCCAATTTGATGGCTAGCAGTTCTCGGTCTCCTATGGAGTAGTTGCGCTCAGATGAGGAGAAGAGCTTGGAGAAGAAGCCGCAGGTTACCATTCTCCCGGATGGAGACTTCTGGGTGAGCACCGCTCTGACTCCGGAAGAGGAAGCATCAACCTCCAGAAAGAACTGTTTGTTGCTATCCGGAGTTGCTATCCGGACGGTGCAGCACAGGGGCAGAAGAGAAGGCTTGTTTTAAGGAGAGGAAGGCCTCCTCCGCTTCGGACGGCCATTCCTTAGGATTTGCTCCCTTTCGGGTGAGCGCAGAGATGGGAGCAGTCAGGGAAGAGAAATGTGGGATGAAGTGATGGTAGTAGTTGGCGAAGCCCAGGAATCGCTGAATCGCCTTCAACCCCTCCGGACGGGGCCACTTTAAGATGGCAGAGACCTCCTCGGGGTCCATCCGTAGACCTGTCTTAGAGATAATATAGCCCAGGAACGGAAGAGAGGACTGCTCGAAGAGGCACTTCTCAAATTTTGCATATAGGTGATTCTGCCTGAGCCTAAGCAGGACCTGACGATGTGAGGGAAGATCCGGAGAGAAGACCAAGATGTCGTCCAGGTACACCACCACGCAAGAATATAAGAGGTCACGGAAGATGTCATTAACTAATTCTTGGAAGACGGCGGGAGCATTACAGAGACCGAAGGGCATCACACCGTATTCATAGTGACCGTCCCGGGTATTAACTTCCGTCTTCCACTCGTCTCCTTGGTGGATCCGGACCAGGTTATACGCCCCATGAAGACCGAGCTTGGTGAAGATCTTCGCGCCTTTAAGGCGGTCGAACAGCTCAGAGATGAGCGGCAGGGGGTATTTGTTTTTGACAGTGATTTGGTTGAGTCCTCTATAATCGATACATGGACGTAGTGAACCGTCTTTCTTTTTAACGAAGAAGAATCTGGCTCCAGCCGGGGAGGAAGATTTCCGGATGAAACTCCTAACCAGATTTTCTTCGATGTACTCCGACATGGCCCGAGTTTCGGCCAACGACAACAGGTAGATACGCCCACGGGGTGGAGTGGCACCGGGTATCAGGTCGATAGGGCAATCATATGGCCTATGGGGTGACAGAGTCTCTACCTCCTTCTTGTCGAAGACATCAGCATAGGACCAGTAGGGTGCCGGAAGACCGGGTAAATTAGTCGGAGTCAATTGGGGTCGAGCCGGGCAAACCGGAATCAGACAGATCTCATGGCAATCCTGCCCCCATTGGAGCACCTCACCGGATTGCCAATTCAGAATGGGTTCATGTTTCTGTAGCCAGGGTAGACCTAGCAAAAGGGGGTGAGAGAGTCCGGAAAGCACATGGAAGGAAATCCTCTCTGAGTGCAGCATTCCCACCTGCAGGGTTACAGGCTCAGTGATGAGCAAGATGGTCACCGGAAGGAGTCTTCCATCCACGGATGTGACTGCCAATGGTTCGGCCAGAGGTTTGGTAGGAATCTGATACTTCTCTACAAGGGACTGGGATACGAGATTCCCAGCGGCTCCAGAATCCAGATGTGCGGTTTCGAAGAAGTGGTTCTCTCCACAGGAGATAGAGACGGATAAAGTCAAGAACGGAGAGGATTTACTTTTGCCTAGGACGACCTCTTCGAGTGGTCCTAGACACTGGAGTTTCCCAGCTTCACCGGGCAGGAACGGATCAGGTGCTCCTTACTACCACAGTAGAAACAGCTCCCCTCGGCTCGGCGTGTCTCTTGGCGAGATTTGACCACCTTGGTCTGGTCGATCTGCATAGGTTTGGGCGAGCGTGCCCGGGGAGCTGTTGATTGAGAGACCGGTTTCTGGAAAGCAGGAGCAAGACGAGGAAATCTTCTCTCCCGGGTAGTCTCCTTAGCATGTTCTAGGAAACGGCGATCAATTCGGGTTTCTAGCGACACCAGGTCATCCAGGGTGGTAGGAACGTCCCGGCCGGCTAATTCGTCCTTAATCCGACCGGAACAGCCCTCCCAGAAGGTGGACACCAGGGCTTCGTTGTCCCAGGCAAGCTCAGAAGCGAGGGTATGGAACCGTATGGCATACTGGGCCACGGTGAGACTCCCTTGGCGGAGAGGTAGCAATGAGGAGGCAGTAGAGATCCTTTGTCCGGGTTCATCGAAGACCTTCCGGAAGGTAGTGAGGAAGGCCGGAAGATCGGACACCAGGGAATCCCCTCTCTCCCATAGAGGGTTTAGCCATGCCAATGCTTCCCTGGTGAGGTGAGACATGATGAACGCCACCTTGGCCCGGTCGGAGGGAAACTGATGTGGCAGAAGTTCAAAGTGCAGTGTGCACTGGTTCAGAAAGCCCCGACATAGGACGGGGTCACCTCCAAAATGAGGAGGCGCAGAAAGCTGGGGTCCTAAGCTGGATGCCGTGGTATTGGTAGGTTGCGGCGCTGCCAGAGTGGGTGACGCTTGGCTTGAGGCGGACACAGGTGGGACAGGCAGCATGTCCAGGCGAGTGTTGACAGACCGCAGGTAGGTCAGGATGGTTTCCTGTTGGGATCTCTGATGAGAAACCTCCTGGTACAGGTCAGCAAGTGAAGGGGCCTGGGGGCCACCGGGTTCCATGGCCCGTGCAAACTGTTACGGATCCGGGTGGTGGAACCTCTGTGCTGCAGTGCAAGGAGGGACGAGAGGGGTGTAACTAGGTATCAACTCGGACCGACCAAGGCCGTACGGCGGCTCAATTGACTCCGTGACCAGGGAAGGACCGAGCAGAGGGACCAGGTGCTACTCTGGGGACCGACCTTGAATGAGAGCAGGTGACTCTCACGGGTCAGAAGGCAGGGACTGATTGGTACAGCAGATGAGCACGACTGGCAGGCTTACGGGTGACCCGGGCAGACGGACTGGCAGGCACGGCAGGTAACAAGCAGGAGCCTCCAGGTAGGCGGGCCGGTAGGCTCGGCTGGTAACAGGTAGGTGCTTCTAGGTAAGCGGGCTGGTAGGCACGGCAGGTAACAGGCAGGTGCTTCTAGGTAAGCGAGCTGGCAGGCACAGCAGGTAACAGGCAGGAGCCTCCAGGTAGGCTGGCTGGTAGGCAAGGCAGGTAAAAGGCAGGTGCTTCTAGGTAAGCGAGCTGGCAGGCACGGCAGGTAACAGGCAGGAGCCGGGGACTTTTTAGGAAGGCGCGCGCGGCCCCTTTAAGAGGGAGGGAGCACGCACGCACGCCCTAAGCACAGAGCCAGGGAGGCTGCGTGCACCAGCAGCAGCTGCAGGGAGGCCAGAAGACACCGGAGCAGAACCGCGGCGGCAAAGGTGACGGCGTCTCTGCCGGCAAGGAGGGAGAGACGCCGATGCTACACTACCGCCCAGATAGCAGTTTTCCCATCAGACAGAGGCAAATCTGTGATGAAATCCATGGACAAATGAATCCATGGTCTTTCTGGAATTGGCAATTGAGCCAATTCCCCTGCCGGCTTTGACTGACTTTAGAGCGTGGGCAGACCTCACAAGCAGATACAAAACTTTGATATCATTATGCATGGACAGCCACCAAAAAGTCTGGCAATGGCTTTCCGTGTAGCAGTAACCCCAGGATGACCACTCAAAACGGAATCATAAAATTCCTGTAACACATGTAATTTTAGATGCAAAGGCACAAATAATTTAGACCCTGGAATAGCAGGAGGAGCTAATGACTGGGCATTACGGATCTCCTCCTCCAATTTTGAGGTTACCATAGAAACCACAATACCCTGAGGAATAATTAATGGAGGATGGAGGTTCTGGAGGAGAAACTGGATCGAAGCTACGAGACAATATGTCAGCTTTCACATTCTTAGACCCCGGTCTGAATGTAATCGAAAAATTAAACCTTGAGAAAAACAAGGACCATCTGGCCTGTCTGGGAGTTAACCTTTTAGCTGACTCAATATAGGCTAGATTCTTGTGATCAGTGACCACAGTAACTGGATGAACCGCTACCTCAAAAAAATGCCTCCATTCCTCAATGGCTAATTTTATAGCAAGTAACTCACGATTCCCAACATCATAATTTCTTTCCGCCGGCGAAAATTTCTTAGACAAAAAAGCACATGGACGCAAGTTAGTCAGAGTTTTAGGCCCCTGCGACAAAACCACCAGTACTCCGACCTCCGAAGCATCCACCTCTACAATGAATGGTTCTTGGAGATCTGGTTGGATCAGAATGGGGGCAGACATGAAACACTCTTGTAAATTTTCAAAACCCCTGATAGCACTCAGTGAGCATACCTTGAGATTAGTCCCCTTACATGTCAGGTCAGTAAGAGGTTTAGCAATCTGAGAGAAACCCTTGATAAATTTCCTATAATAGTTGACGAATCCCAGAACTGGTTGCAAAGCCTTAAGATCACGAGGCTGAACCCAGTCAATTATGGCCTGTACCTCCCCAGGGTCCATCTTAAACCTTTCTGTTGACAAGATGAACCCCAAGAATGAAATTTCCTGAACAGAAAAAACATATTTCTCTGATTTAGCAAACAAGGAGTTGTCCCTTAACCTTTGTAACACAACCCGGACATGTTCCTGATGAGAATCCAAGTCTGGACAGAAAATTAGAATATCATCCAGGTAAATCATAACATATCTTCCAATGCAAACAGAGAAAATATCATTCATAAGATTTTGAAACATAGCAGATGCATTGGACAACCCAAATGGTATGACAAGGTTTTCAAACAGACCCTACGACGTTAGAAACGCTGTCGTAGCACCGGCGTATCTGCCTCCTGCCGGGCAGAGACGCCGTTCCCCTCGCCGTCGCGGTCCCAGTGTCTTCCTGTTCTCCCACTGCTAAGGCGCGCACTGCACGCAGCTTCCCAGGCCGTGCGCTTAGGGTGCGCACGCGCGCTCCCTTTTAAAGGGGCCGTGCGGCATTCTAAAGAGTCCTTGGCCAATGGCCGGAGGACTGCCCCTATATTAAGCACCTCCTCCAAAATGGAGGTGCCTGTGCAAGGTTGTTGATTGTGTGCTAACACTCTAATCGGCCCTCAGGTTCCCTGCCCGCCAGCCTGTCTAACAGTCCTGCCAGCCAGTCTGTCTAACAGTCCTGCCCGCCAGTCTGTCTACAGTCCTGCCCGCCAGTCTGTCTATCAGCCGTGCCCGCTAGTCTGCCAGTTACCTGCCATGCCCGCCAGCCTGCCTACCTGGAGCACCTGCCAGATTACCTGCCATGCCCGCCTGCCTACCCGGAGCACCTGCCAAGTTACCTGCTGTACCCGCCTGCTCGTTTACCCGGAGTACCTGTCTGGCTATCTGCCTTACCCACCTGCTCATTTGCCCAGAGTACCTGTCTGGCTATCCGCCGTACCCGCCTGCTACCTGCCGTGCTCATCCGCTGTACCGGTCAGCTCCTGTCATCTGACCCGTGGGAGTCACCTGCTCTCACACAAGGTCGGTCCCAGAGTGTCACCTGGTTCACCTGCCCAGTCTCTCCTTGGTTCAGGGAGTTGACTAAGCCGCCGTGTGACCTGGGTCGGTTCGAGTAGGCACTTAGTTATGCCCCTCTGGTGCCTCCTTGCATCAAAGCACAGAGGTTCCACCACCCGGATCCGTAACAGCCGTTTTCCACTCATCACCCTCCCGGACGCGTATCGAATTGTAAGCCCCTCTAAGATCAAGTTTAGAAATCACCCTGGCCCCTAGAAGATGATTATATAGGTCGAGAATGAGTGTAAGTGGGTAAGTATTTTTAACCGTGATTTTCTTTAGTTCTCAGAAATCGAGGCAAGGACGGAGACCCCACCTTTCTTTTTTACGAAGAAAAATCCGGCAGCTACCAGAGAGGAGGAAGGACAGATATGACCCTTCCGTAATCTTTCAATATAATATTCTTTCATGGCGGTCCGTTCAGGCCCAGACAAATTGTAAAGGCGAGCTTTAGGCAATTTGGCACTAGGAATAAGATCAATAGCACAATCATAAGGACGATGGGGAGGTAGTATCTCCGCCTCTTTCTCCGAGAACACATCTCCGAAGTACTTCAGGTACCCCGGCAGACCCTTCAGACTGGCGGAACATATTTTTGTACAGTTTTTAGACATTTCTTGCAACAATTGGAGCTCCATTTAACAATCTCCCTCTGACACCAATCAATCACAGGATTGTGAATCTGCAGCCATGGAAGCCCCAGTACCAACCCAGCAGGCAAATTATCCAATACAAAACATGAGATGCATTCAGAGTGGAGAGCGCCTACTTGAAGCGTGAAATCCACCGTTGCCTTCTTGACCAAATTCCGGGATAATGGTGTCTTGTCAAGGGCGAAGATTTGCATGGGTCTTTCTAAACTAACTGTCCCTAACCCTAACTTCCGAACCAGTCCCGAATCAATAAAGTTAGCAGCAGACCCATAGTCAATGAACGCCAATGTTGATAACACCTGGTTCTCGAAGGATAACACAGTATTTATCAGTACTTTAGTAGAGAAAGAAAAAGGTACCTGGGAGTCTGGGTGACCTCCTTTTCCATCACCCAGACTCAAATGTTCTCCTGCTGGTTTGCCAGCCTGAGGAGGAGTAGGGCAATTCTTGACAAAATGTCCAGAGAGACCACAGTACAGAGTACAGCGTCCAAGATCTTGTCCATGTTTTTTCTCTACCACACGAAGAGTGGCGACTCTAATCTCTGATGGCTCCACTTCCGGTAAATGGACCTGCTCCGGGGAAGAATAATGGGCAGCCTGCTCTTCATCCCGCCTCTCACGGATTCTATGGTCCATTAGTATGGCCTGGGTCATGGCTTCCGCCAGAGAACAATGTGCATCATGCAGGACCAGGCCGTCCTTAAGGGTTTCGGAAAGGCCTTTGTGGAACAGGCACCTGAGAGCTGCATCATTCCACAGAACTGCAGTGGACCACTGCCGTAACTCAGTACAGTAGTCCTCAGCTGTGCGACCCCCTTGTGCCAGGTTCGTGATCTTAGCCTCAGCGACCTGGATCCTGTCGGGTTCGTCATATATTAGTCCTAAAATGTCAAAGAAGGCGTCAACAGAAAACCGTTCTGGGCTTGTGGGGACAAGGAAAATGCCCAGGTCTGAGGGCCCCCTCACAGTACGGACATGATTATTCCCAACCGCTGGAACTCCTCCCCTGATGATCGGGGGAGCAGGGTAAAAAATAACCTACAGCTCTCTCTAAAAAGTCTAAACTGGCCTTTCTCTCCAGAAAATTTATCAGGGAGGGCTATTACAGGTTCGGGAGAGACCAACTGTACATCAGAGGATACTGACGTCACAGCCACTGCCGGCAGTGGAGGGCTATGGGAGGTCTTCATTAAATTAGTTATCTGACCCTGCAACTGACATTGTGATAACTCCAGACTCTGGCATTCCTTAGCCAGATCCTGAGTCATCTGCTTCAGATTCGCCACCTGATCACAGAAAGTGTGGACAGTCTCCATACTGGCGAAAAAGAAAAACGTATGGGCCAGACATAATGTGACGCTGAGTCACTTTTCACGGCCAGGCCGTGAGACGGGATAGTCAAGGAGACCGAAGTCAAAACCAGGACAGTACGTCATAAACAGAGGGAAGAGGCAAAGGCTTAGTCAGGTAACATACCATTGGTCAGAATTCCACGAGGACAGCAGATCAGAGCAGAAGGGGTTAAACAGACGGATGGTCAGAACAAGGTCCAAGGTCAGGCAGTAGAAGATCAATAAACAGTACAAGGCACAGAGAACAAACCACACACTAGCTGAATGTACGTCTGGCAGAGATCTGTGACAAACAGCTCAGTTAAGTAGCTAGACATTAACCTGGGATAATGAACACCTGAAGATAGCCAGTGCTTCCCAGTCTAAGATTGGACAGCCGAGCTGTCAATCACCACACTGAGCTATTGCATGCCCCTGTACCACATTTGACGGTCGAGCTGTCAATCACAGTACTGACAGCTCCAGCACGCCCCTGTACAAGATTGGACGGCTGAGCTGTGAGCAGCTGCGTCCCACACACAGTGAGGAGTGGAACCATGACAGAAGCAATTCAGAGCACTACTATACAAGCTTATCAGGAGGAAGATACACCATTGTGGTGTTCGTTGACCACCATAAAAGCGAGAGAACAAGATCACCCCTTGTCTGTTCAACAACTACCAAAAGGGAAAATCCGTAGAGCACAACGGGAAGATCAGATAATTGGTAGAATACTACTTTATGTGGATCAAAATCGATTTGCAAGTAAACAGGAAAGCGACAATGAGTCACCAGCAGTATCTGTTTTAATTACAGAATGGACGAAGCTCTACCTCAGTGAAGATGGTATCCTGTATCGTAAAGGAGGACAAAACTGGCAGTTGGTACTACCCAGAGTATTCCGTAGGTTGGTCTTCAAAGAGCTCCATGAAAACATGGGACACCTGGGAGTGGAAAGGACAACAAATTTGATCCGTGAACATTTCTTCTGGCCGTACATGCAGAGAGATATTGAGACGTACGTGACCAGGGAGTGTTGGTGTCTGAAAGATAAACGTCCCAACACATCAACCCGGGCACCTATGGGCAACATCCAAACTACATACCTGTTTGAGATGGTCTCAATAGACTTTCTACATCTCGAGATGTGCAAGGGTGGTTACGAATACATCTTGGTGGTGATGGACCATTTCACTCGATTTGCTCAAGCATATGCCACCACCAATAAATCGGGTCGAACAGCGGCAGAGAAGATCTTCAATGATTTTGTTTTGAGGTTTGGGTTCCTTACGAGGTTATACCACGACCAAGGAAGAGAATTTGAGAACCAGCTCTTTGACAAGCTAGGAAAGTACTGTAGAATTCAGAGATCCCACACAACGCCCTATCACCCAGAGGGTAATGGACAAGTGGAATGTTTTAACCGGACATTATTGTCGATGTTGCGCACTTTAGCAGCTGATGAGAAGAAAAACTGGAAGAGTTCTCTGTCAAAAGTGGTACATGCCTATAACTGTACAACGAGCGATGCAACGGGTTACTCACCCTTTTTCATATTGTATGGACGATCGCCAAGACTGCCAATCGACATCATGTTCGAAACTCCGGTGTAAGAGACTTACAGAACACCGTTGTATTTCTCGGACCGGCAAGGAGAGGGATGTACCATCCTCAGGAAAGTGAATTAAGTCCTGAGGTTCCAGAGTTCGTTCCAAGGAGTACAGATGAAGTCCAATTCAGATCTGATGATCGAACATCGGCCCCTGAAGAGAACGATCGACACTCATGAGGAGTGGAATTACCAGATCGTGCGGAAACAAGCGATTTAGGAGAAGTACAGGAACTTACATAGGCAGGTCCAAGAGCATCTGAGGAAGCATGGGAAAGGAGTGCGGAGGAAGAAATTCCTGTGACCTAAGAACCCCGGGTGTCTGAGGAACAACTCACAAGGAGGATGTCGACTCGAGAAGTGAGGAGGCCCGTGATGCTGACGTATGAGACACTTGGTGAACCAAGTCAAGTGCCAAGGACTGTCAACTAGAAACAAGTATCTCTGGCTGCGGACCAGGTAAGCCCACTTGAGTGGTATTCACCACCGAGAAGCAGTATGGAAGATACTGTAGTAGTGGAAAGACTTGTTTTCATGCTTTGATTTTCCTTAAAAGACATTGTAGAAACAAAGAACTGTTAAAGCCTAGTTAGAGAGAGCTGGTTGAAGACGTTTGAAAAGCTCCAGCTGAAGAGATGCTGATTGTTTTAATTGTATTAATTGTTTATTTCTTACAGGCATCCTACAAGAAAAAGGTCGTAAGAATAGGTTGTTATCAATGTTTATGAATGTTATACCAATTGGACAATGCCAATTTGTATATAAAGTTTTTCAACTTTCATCACTGTCTCAGAATTAGTCAGATTGACCAAATAAGACTAATGTCGAGGACGACATTCAAAAAGGAGGGAAGAGTGTGATATGCAGAAGTAGTGCTGTTGCTTCAAAAGCATCCAGCAACTATTAGAAGTAACACAAGCACAGGAGACAGTAAGTGTTGTGCTCCAGAAGCATTCAGCAACTACAGGGGTTAACAGAGTCACAAGAGACAGGGAGTGTTTAGCAGTGCCCCAGGGGGATTGTGGGGAAGTTGTTTACTTTCTGGCTGGAGTGGAAGAGAAAGGTGGTGTGTAATCTGTATCTCATGGAAGGCAAGTAAATAGAATTCAGGTCAGGAGGGAAGCTAAACACAGGTCAGATAGACGCCATGAACTAACAGTGCAGAGTATTATCGGGCAGAAAGATAAGACTGAAAGGAATCATGTCACAAGGATAATGTCCCTCATCAAACCCTCCCCCCCTCCATCTCCATGCAGGATAAAGGATGCTGTGTACTTTTGAGTCCTTGTGAAGGAAAAGACTATGGTTATGTATGCACAGAAGTGTGCTGCTAAGAGATCTAATCTGTGCTGAATTATGCTACTGAAGAGACTGATGATACTGTGCCTGCTTTATTAAATTGTACTGTAATGAAGATTGTTGTTGTAATATTCCTGAATTGTACTGGCCGTGCTTCAGATTAAATTCCACTGTTAAACTGTTGAAAAAGACTGTTGTCAGATGTGTCTGGTCAGCAACTGAATCTATCGTGTGTCTGAGAGAAGCTGCAGCCTCTGGTCGCCCAAAGTAACGATCTCCCCAGGATTCCAACAAATTCACGAAACCAGTCTCGCCCTATCTGAACCTAACGGCGTGTGTGTAACACAGAGACAAAAGGGCTTTGAAACCCGTCTCGCCCTATCTGAACCTAACGGCGTGTGTGTAACACAGAGACATAGGGCTTGTTAGTATCCCTCACTAACCCCTCTGCTGAGTATTTTGTAGATGGTTCCAGAGCTCGGGACAGTGAACAAGGACGGTTCATCACCGGGCATGCAGTAGTCCACAATGGTAAGGCAGTAATGCATGAACCACTCTTCTCCAGCTGCTCTGCGCCAGAGGCTGAGCTGAAGGAGCTCGCTGCAACGTGTAATCTGGGAAAAGGTAAAGAGATTTATGTATTTTCAGACTTCAGATATGTTTTAAAGGGTCGCACATGATTTTGGCACCATTTGGCGGAGTCGTAATTTTCTGACCTCTGCTAGCAATCCTATGAGGCAGTAGAGCAGCTACTCACAGCACTCACCATTACCCGAAGGGCAGCTACCGGCGCACACACGGGAACAAACGCCCCTTGCTGTAGGGAATGCCTTGGCCGACCAGGCGGCTAAGGAAGCAGCACAACTACCTCTGACTGAAATACTGGCCATAGCAGACACGGCCCCGCTAGGGGACGCAGTGACCGAGAGTGCGGTAAGCTACCTTTTCACAGAGGAGACTGTCACCGCACCGGCCTCAGTGGCCGTTGATCGTGAACTGCTGCAGGTCTTCCAGACCCAGGCTCCCCCACACGAACAGAACGCATGGGCCAAAGCGGGTGCTGTACGGTCAGAGTCAGTAAACACCAGGATTTGCCTCCCACGCTGCGTGTTCCCCATGATGGCTGCCCTAGCACATTCCTCCGGTGCACAACTCAAATGGTGTTATGTGTGCAGTGGTGCTACAAAACCGGTGCGCCCCAGGGTTTCCGAATGCGGCTACAAAGTGTGTCTCGTTTGTGCAAAATATAACCCCGGTAGATCTATTCAAAGGTCCCACAAAATGAACGCCAAAACCAGATTACCCATTTCAGAGACTACAGGAGGACTACATACAGCTACCTAAGGTGGGTACTTATGAATAAGTCCTGGTATGCACCAATCTCTTCCCTTGGTTGCCTGAAGCTTGGGCCGTGACCAAAGTTAACACAAAAAAGAAAAAAGGAAAATTGATAAATGAGGTGGTTTGCAGATATGGGGTTGCCAAACTATAGAGAGTGACAGAGACACACTTCACTAGAGAACTGATGGAACAGATCATGGCCACTCTGGGGATCGAACAGGTTTTCCATGTTCCCTATCACTCACAAAGTAGTGGGAATGTGGAACACCTTAATAGTGCCCTGAAGATAAAAATCCAGAATTGCATGCAGGAAACACACTTGTCCTGGGTAGATTGCTTGCCCATTGCATTATATTCAGTGAGGACCGCCCCAAGGTATAGACAGAAGCTGTCTCCGATGAAATACTGTTTGGTGGCGTCCCTAAGACGGTTGTATTTCCCGCAGCAACTGCAGCCTCCTATGGTTCCCTCACTGAATATGTCTTGGAGTTGCACAAATATCTGACTGTTACTTTTAACCGTTTTCTTTCCTCCAGACCCCAACTGTATAAGCGGCACACACACATTGGTACCAGGAGACTGGGTCGTGGTCAAGAGACATATGAAGAGACCAGTGGACCCAGATACAGTGAGTCGTTTTAAGTACTGACCACTGCTATTTCTGTCAAGCTCCAAGGCAAAGATCAACGCCAGCAACTGGAAAAGGTCCTGATTCCCGGCCGCAGAGCTGACCCTGCCCCTTTCGACCATTCTGATGGCAATTGCATCCCTAACCCTAACTCTCAATGACGTACTAGGAGAGGACTGGGACAACAAACTGATAAGTATCACCAAGTCCTGCTGCGAGACATAGTTTCTAAAGACTGTCCTAAGAACTGCTGGATATGCACCCACAGCCCAATATCCTCTGATACTATGCCATATCTCGCAGTGCCCCTAACCCCATATGAGGCTTTCAACTATAGCTGTTTCTACAAAGAGACATTTGATACTGCCCGTTACAACGGAGGAAACCTCTGATGCAAGGACTTTTGACTTATATACGTTGTCTTGGGAGACTCACTGACATCATACCCTGCATATTGCCAAGGATTTATATCTAGTATGTGGTCACCAAGCCTCTAAATGGCTTCTCCCAGGTGCAGAAGGAACCTGCACCTTAGCACGCCTTACGCCTGCAATCTTCAGACTTCTGCATGGTGACCTAGGTATAAATGCTGTCCACAAACATTCCCTATATACATGAGTTGCAGACAATTCAACCGAATGGTAGACCTCATATAGTGGAAATGGGGATAGGGAATAAAAGTATATTCATTTACCCTTTCTTTACATGAATGTTGGTATTACTAGTGTATGTAACTGCTAGAACTGGTGTATTTGTTATGATGAGATTTGCGGACGAGGTATCTGTCAGTGAATGGGATTTGTCCCCTCCATGCTCCCATAGCATGGGGAAGTAGCTGACGGATAAATTGTCTGTAAATCATAAAAAGGGAGGAATTGTGGTAAATATTTATACTTTGCGTTGATTATTATTTTAGACAATTAAATCTACCTATATATCTAAATAACTTAATATTCTTAATATTAGCTTTATAAGTTTTACTCATAAAAGTGATAACACAGGGTGTAGTTGTTAGAACCCTCCTGTTTGTTTTTTCCATCTTGTGTTTTGCAGTCACGTGACCATCTGCCTTTATATTCCAGCTTCGCCCTTTTTGTTGTGCTGGACTTCAGTGTTTGACTGTTTCTCTAGCCAGGTACTTCGGTGCCTTTCTCTGTCAGTTCGCTTGGTCCTTCTGGGACCTTTAGTACCTTTTTGTCAGTTTGTCTTTTGTGTTCTGCAACAACTTCTCTGTTTAGGAGGTGTCCCATTTTTGTCCCAGTACTTAGTTCTTTTAGGGACCCCTCCCCTAATGCTATAGGTCTTCGATCCGACTAGCCGAGGACTAAGGCGGGTCTGTTCGCTAAGAACAGGCAGCCCGCTACATCGTAGGCATTCAGCTTAGTCTTACTGTAGGGACAGCTTACCCCTATCTTTCCTTAGTTCATGTTGCAGATCATAACAGTAAGTCCAGCCCAAAAAACTAAAAGGAAAGAAATTTGGGGATCAGTATGGTTTCTGTCCAGGATTTGGCTCAACGCTTGCAGGGATTGTCTCTGGAGGTGACCGAGCTACAGCAACACGTGAGTAGCTGTTCTGGAGCGCATTTTGTGGAACCGAAGGTAGGCCTGCCTGATGTTTTTTTTATGGTAAACAGCAAGATTTTTTTTTTCCTTTAAAAATGCTTGTTATCTTTTTGTTTGAGACCAAGGTCCTCTGGGAATGAATCACAGCGCATTGGTTTTATTATGTCACTTGGGGGGGTGGGCCTTTTCTCTCCAACCTAATGATCCATGTTTAAGGTCTGTTGAAAATGTTTTTTCTGCTATGGGTCTTTTATATGACGATCCTGATAGAATCTCATCTGCTGAAGCAGAACTCAGGTGTTTGAATCAGGGGTCAGGTGATGTTGAAAATTATTGCACACACTTCAGGAGATGGGCTTTAGAAGTCAGATGGAATGATCCTGCGCTGAAATGTTTATTTCTTGCTGGTCTGAATGAAAGGGTTAAGGATCTGCTAATTGCATTCCCTGCACCTGAGACTCTGCAGGATGCCATGCAATTAGCTGTTCGTGTGGACAGGAGACTGAGGTCCAGGGTTAATGAGGTAAAAACTCCTGTAACGTCAGGTCCTAGTCCCCAGAAAATCTGCTCTGACGGCGGAGAAACGATGGAGGTTGGGACGATGTCACTCCGCTCTCAGGAAAGAGACCGGAGGTTCGCGGAGGGATTGTGTCTTTATTGTGATAAAGCTGACCATTTGATTAAGGATTATAAGCTTTGTTTAAGTAAAGAAAAAAAAAAGGTCAGTTACACCCGTATTGCTTGTTTACGCTCCGCAGGAGTATTTCTTTCAGGGAGTACTACTTTGCAGGAAAATTTGATTGAATTTCAGGTATTTGTGGATTGTGGTTCAACACTTAATGTGATTGATAAAGGGTTTTTGGAAAACCTTAAATTGGAATCCAAACCTTTGTCATCACCTATTTCTGTGATTGCAATTGATAACACTCCCTTGAAATGTATTACTCACAAGGTTGCTGCATTTCCCCTCACTATCAATGGAGTTCACCAAGAAAATTTGGACTTGGTTGTATTAGATAATTTACCCTCTCCGGTCGTTTTAGCTTTGCCTTGGTTAAAACTACACAATCCTTTACTGGACTGGTCTACTAATGTTATTAAGTCTTGGGAGTCCGAAGTACTATGATAGATGTTGTAATGGTCGCATTGCGGCTGTGGAAAAAGGGGAATTACCTGTACCTATTCAGGATTTTTGGAGGGTGTTTTCAGAGGAGGAGTCGCAAGTTTTACCTCCCCATAGGGATTATGATTGCGCCATTGAGTTTGTTCCTGGAGCTACTCTTCCCAAGAGTCGCTTATTTAATCTGACTATTCCTGAAAGAAAGGCCTTGGAGGAGTACATAGACTAGCCTGGCTGCTGGTCACATTAGACCTTCTAAGTCGCCTCTGGCAGTTGGATTTTTCTTTGTTAAAAAAAAGGACGGGAGTTTACGTCCATGTCTGGATTTTCGTGAAATTAATAAGATTACCGTACGCAATTCCTACCCATTGTTGTTAATTCCTGACTTGTTTAACCAGTTGGTGGGGGCCAAGTGGTTCTCTAAAATTGATCTCCGGGGGGCATACAATTTGTTACGAGTGAAGGAGGGTGATAAATGGAAAACTGCTTTTAACACTCCGGTAGGTCATTTTGAGAATATGGTGATGCCTTTTGATCTTACCAATGCACCTTCATTTTTTCAGAACCTTATTAATGACATCCTGAGACCTTTGATTGGTAAGAATGTGGTTGTGTATTTGGATGACATTTTGATTTATTCACCAAATCTAGAGTCCCTTTGGCAGAGTGTACGTGAAGTTTTGCAGCTGTTGAGTGATAATTCACTCTTTGCTAAGCTGGAGAAATGTGAGTTCGCTATGCAGAGAATTAGTTTTTTGGGCTACATTGTCTCCAGCGAGGGCTTTGAGATGGACCCGGTGAAGGTTCAGGCTGTGCAGGAATGGCCTAGGCCTGTTGGTTTGAAATCTATACAGAGATTTTTGGGTTTTGCCAATTATTACAGGAAATTCATTAAGAATTTTTCTATAATTGTTAAGCCTCTGACCGATCTCACCAGGAAAGGTGCGAATACGGTCCAGTGGACTACTGAGGCCATTGAAGCGTTTGAGTATCTCAAAGAGAGGTTCAGTTCTGCCCCTATCCTTATGCAGCCTGATGAGACCAAGCCTTTTTTGGTCGAGGTCGATGCTTCATCGGTGGGGGTCGGAGCAGTTTTGTCTCAGGAGAACAAGGATGGAGTACATCCATGTGCCTTCTTTTCGAAAAAAATTTTCGGAAACTGAACTGAATTATGAGTTGCTGGCTATTAAACTCGCGTTTGAACATTGGCGTCATTTTTTGGAAGGCGCTATTCAGGTTTTCACAGTTCATAAGAATTTGATCTATCTGGATGCTGCCAAGCGCTTGAATGCCCGTCAAGCTAGGTGGGCTTTTTTTTTTCTCTGTTTCATTTTTCTGGTTCCTATATCCCTGGTACTAAGAATGTTAAAGCCGATGCTTTATCTCGCAGTTTTTCTCCTATGGTTGGTGCCGAGGAGCAGGAGAGCATTTTACAGAAAGGAGTTGTGGTGGCGGCATTGGACTCCGTTTTGGAGAATGGGATTCTGAAAGCTCAAGATGATGCTCCATCTAACACTCCCCATGGGAGATTGTTCGTGCCTAAAGCCTTTAGGAGAGATTTGTTTGTGGAGTGTCATGAGTCTCGGTTGGCAGGTCATCCAGGAATTTCGGAGACTAAGAGACTTATCAGTCACAGTTTTTGGTGGCCTGGATGGCAGAAGGAAGTCATCAAGTGGGTGCGTCAATGAACTGTGTGTGCTAGGTCAAAGGCTTCACATACCCCTGCTGCGGGGTTGCTTTGCCCTCTGGAGGTTCCTAGTGCGCCTTGGACGCATCTCACAATCGATTTCATTACTGATCTTCCTGTGTCTGAGGGTTTTACTGTCATCTGGGTGGTCGTGGACCATTTTAGTAAGATGTGTCATTTGGTTCCATTCATTAAGTTGCCCTGCGCCAAGACACTCGCTAAGGCGTTTGTTAAGGAGATTGTCAAGCTCCATGGCGTTCCCACGGATATTGTTTCTGATAGAGGGCCTCAGTTTGTGGCTCGCTTTTGGCGTGGTTTTTGTGACAGGTTGGGAGTCCATTTGTCATTTTCATCTGGGTATCATCCTGAGTCTGATGGACAGACTGAAAGAAAGAACCAGAATGTTGAACAGTTTTTGCGTTGTTTTGTGGCGGACAATCAATAGGCGTGGTCTGAGTTTCTGCCTCTCGCAGAATTTGCTCTTAACAATCATACATCCTCCTCTGCTGGGTGTTCTCCTTTTTTTTGTTGTACTGGGAGACATCCGTCTTTTGGTTCGTTCTCCAAATTGGGGTCGGCGGTGCCGGAGGGGGAGAATTTTTCTGGTGATTTGGAGAGAGTTTGGACTAATGTACATTGCAACCTTCAAGAGGCTAACAAGAAGTCCAAGAAGTATTTTGACAGGAAACGTAAGGAGGTTTTGTTTACTGTGGGTGACATGGTTTAGTTGTCCTCAAAGAACCTGCGGTTGAGGATTCCCTCTAAAAAATTGGGTCCTAAGTTTGAGGGGCCATTTAAAGTGCTTCAGGTTGCTAACCCGTCTGCTGTTAGGTTGGATATCCCTACTTCCTGGAAGATTAATCCTGTGTTTCATGTTTCCTTGTTGAAAAAGGCTGATGTATCAGATAGGGATGCCACTGTCACAGTTCCACCTGTGGTGGAAGACGGTCAATATGAAATTTCTCATATCTTGAATTCTAGATGGCATAGAGGGAGATTGCAGTATCTTGTCTCATGGAAAGGTTTCGGTCCCGAGGATAACTTCTGGGTAAGGGCGGATGATGTCTCTGCCCCTAGGCTAGTCAGAGCTTTCCACAAGAGGTTTCCGGATAGGCCTGGACCTGGAGGATCCGGAGGATTCTCATAAAATAGGGGGTACTGTTAGAACCCTCCTGTTTGTTTTTTCCATCTTGTGTTTTGCAGTGACATGACCATCTGCCTTTATATTCCAGCTCCGCCCTTTTGGCTGTGCTGGACTTCAGTGTTTGACTGTTTCTCTAGCCAGGTACTTCGGTGCCTTTCTCTGTCAGTTCGCTTGGTCCTTCTGGGACCTTTAGTACCTTTTTGTCAGTTTGTCTTTTGTGTTCTGCAATAACTTCTCTGTTTAAGAGGTGTCCAATTTTTGTCCCAGTACTTAGTTCTTTTAGGGACCCCTCCCCTAATGCTATAGGTCTTCGATCAGACTAGCCGAGGACTAAGGCGGGTCTGTTCGCTAGGAACAGGCAGCCCGCTACATCGTAGGGATTCAGCTTAGTCTTACTGTAGGGACAGCTTTCCCCAGCTCATGTTGCAGATCATAACAGTAGAGCTGTGTTTCTGTTACACTTTCCTCTGTTTTTTTTAAGTATAGTTAATTGGATAGAGCTCATTTTAGTTTCAAGGACAACTGCATATGTTTCCATAATTTACGATTTTGTTATTTCCAATTAAAATGCTTTCTTTCCCCAATTAAAATATCTGCAGCATTAGGTGATATAAAGCCTGTAAAGACATTCCCCTTTTCATATCTCTGTTGTTGTAATAAATATATGTGACTGGGCTTCTGAGACTCAGACAAGAATTGTGCACTCAGACACTGGCTGTGAGTTATTCTCTTATCTCCGATGTTTCGTATTGATTCTATTTCTCTAATTTGAACCAAAAATGGCAGACAGATTTAGAGAGAATTTGTTATCTCAATCCAAATTAGCTCTTCTTGGAAGGGCTCCCACGACATTACATACAAGCAGCATACAAGATCCACACAAGATACATATAAGAGGCACAGAATCTGCCTACAATTCACATATAAGCTGCATACAAGCTGTATACAGGATACACAAGAGCTGTATACAGGATACATACAAGCTGTATACAGGATACACACAAGACACATACAAGCTGCATACAGGATACATACAAGCTGTATACAGGATACACACAAGCTGTATACAGGATACACACAATCTGTATACAGGATACACACAAGCTGTATACAGGATACACACAAGCTGTATACAGGATACATACAAGACACATACAAGCTGTATACAGGATACATACAAGCTGTATACAGGATACACACAAGCTGTATACAGGATACACACAAGCTGTATACAGGATACGCATAAGCAGTATACAGGATACACACAAGACACATACAAGCTGCATACAGGATACATACAAGCTGTATACAGGATACACACAAGCTGTATACAGGATACACACAAGCTGTATACAGGATACATACAAGCTGTATACAGGATACACACAAGACACATACAAGCTGTATACAGGATACACACAAGCTGTATACAGGATACATACAAGCTGTATACAGGATACACACAAGCTATATACAGGATACACACAAGCTGTATACAGGATATATACAAGCTGTATACAGGACACACACAAGCTATATACAGGATACACACAAGCTGTATACAGGATACATACAAGCTGTATACAGGACACACACAAGCTATATACAGGATACACACAAGCTGTATACAGGATATATACAAGCTGTATACAGGATATATACAAGCTGTATACAGGATAAACACAAGCTGTATACAGGATACACACAAGTTGTATACAGGATACACACAAGCTGTATACAGGACACACACAAGCTGTATACAGGACACACACAAGCTATATACAGGATACACACAAGCTGTATACAGGATATATACAAGCTGTATACAGGATATATACAAGCTGTATACAGGATAAACACAAGCTGTATACAGGATACACACAAGTTGTATACAGGATACATACAAGCTGTATACAGGATACATACAAGACACATACAAGCTGTATACAGGATACACACAAGCTGCATACAGGATACATACAAGCTGTATACAGGATACATACAAGCTGTATACAGGATACACACAAGCTGTATACAGGATACACACAAGCTGTATACAGGATACATACAAGACACATACAAGCTGTATACAGGATACACACAAGCTGCATACAGGATACATACAAGCTGTATACAGGATACATAAAAGACACATACAAGCTGTATACAGGATACACACAAGCTGTATACAGGATACATACAAGACACATACAAGCTGTATACAGGATACACACAAGCTGCATACAGGATACACACAAGCTGTATATGTAGCACCCCGAGGACTCGGCTGCTACAGGGGTATTGCACCTCGAACCAGAGGTGTGGTATTCCACTCCCGGGTAAGGATGGAGTGTGGAACAGAGCTCAGTTAGCTGCATGCACCACATACACCCCATTTCCGGGGGACAGAGCAACGGTACTCCCACCAGATAGTTGTGCAGGTACGACAGCGTCTGTCCCTGGCTGGAGTGGGGGGGGGGAGGAACATCCCAGTGGTGTAGGAGCAGAGAGGGGAGGGACTCTGGGCATAGGTAGGAGCCCATTGGTTGCATTGTCACCAGGGCTCGGGTGTCAGAGGGAGTATAAAAGGTGGGCACCATCTAGGATCAGGGTCAGTTCAGACTGAGGAGAAGCTGAGAGAGAGTTCAGCCAGAGAGGGCTGACAGGGAGCTGTGGCTCCGTCTGGGCCCAGCTCCAGAGCTAGGCCTGAAGCAGAGAAGAGAGAGAAGGAAGAAGAGGAACACAAGGAAAGGCCCAGAGACGCAAGCAGAGGGAACCCTGAGATCCCACAAGTGAACTAAAACGGGTGAAGGGTTGGCAGAGAAGGGTACCGGATCCCAAACTGGTGGAGGTTAATCATCCTTAGCCAGGAACCGGAGGTCGTGGTCAAGCTTTGGCACGACCCCTCGCCATATCCACCAGGAAGGCACGCCACATAGGGTCAGGAAAGCCGGAGAGAGGTTTTGCCCCATAAGGCCCGAGGAAGCCGGACATAGGTGGGTCCCTAGTGAGGACGGCCAGTAGGAAGGAAGAGAGGGGAGCTCTGGGCCACGCTCTGGAATCGCCTGGGAGTTGGCCGAGTCCCTGACCTGGTGGACGCAGCATGGCTCGGGTGGTCCTACTGTGCACAAGGATCTGATAAAGAACTGTGAGTAAAGCTTTTGAAACTGCACTTCCCGCCTCTGTGTTCCTGCCGTCACACCTGCACCCTCGGCACCGGGACACCCGCACCATCACTCCCATCATCATCTCTAACAGATCTGCCCTGAGGTCATACTCCTCCCGTGGGGAGTCATCTCATTCTCAGCTGCACAAACAACACCGGCCTCAGCGGACTGCTGTGCAGCGGCGGTTCCGTGACCGCAATCCACGGGTGGCGTAGTCGAACATTCTAACATCTACTGCTAAATACTGCCACTCAGTTTGACTCCCTGGGCACTGACCGGGTCACCGCCACGAGACTACTACCCCTATCTGATCCGGCTCCGGGTAAGCCCCCATGCGCGCGATGCCGCACGACTCAGGCCCAGGGGCGCGTCAACTTTGGCGTAGTCGGCAGGATTACGTGCCCGCAACCACCGGGTACTGCGTGCCTGAAGAAAAATTCACATTTACCGTAAAAAGGAGTCTCCCGCCAATTCCAGAGGGTCCTCGCCATCGGACGCCATCTCGGATCGTTTCCCGCCGTTTGCCCGCCATCTGCAGCCTTTTCCCGCCATCCACGGAGTTTCCCGCCCTCACCAGCAGAGACTGCAATGATAGAAATGTCCATCAGCGTGAGGGGGCTGCCCCTGGAACTGACTGTCACTAAGTTGCCCCGGGACCACCCTCAATGGGGGCGGACAGAGAACAAAACAGAGAAGATGGGTGCGGCCTGGAGGAGTCTGGACAGATCGCACCCGGAGATGGAGGGAGAGTCGAGCAGCACCGACCCTGTGGTCCGGAACCTGTTGCAGGCTGCCACCCCAGAAGGCCTGGTGGAGATCCTGGCACAGCTCCCCAGAGATCGGGAGCGTGCACAAACCGCGCTGGAGGCCTTGGCCCGGAAGATGGCCCGGGTACAGCAAGAAGCGCTGGCCGAGTGGAGGAGAGAGATGGTCCAGCAGGCTGGAACCCGTCAGCAGAAGACGCCACCCGCAACGTGGAGCATGTCTGCCCCTGAGGATGGTGCAGGAGGGACGGAGGCCGGAGACGACGCCGCGGAGGGAGCCGCAGAGATGGAAGCAGGTAATGGGGACGTCATCACCCCGTGCCCGGTAGCCGCAAGCCTGCCCCAGCTCCCCGTCGTAGAGCCCGAAGTTCCACTCACCGCGCCCGTTGCTGCACCGCCGCTGCTAAAAGGGAGTGGATCCGATGACCTATTGTCCGGTGGGCAGAAGAGCCCGGATCCGATGACATGTAGCCCGGTGGGCAGATGGGCCACGATCCGATGACTTGTTGTCTGGTGGGAAAAAGGGTCTGGAACCGATGACCTATTGTCCGGTGGGCAGACGGGCCCCGATCCTATGACCTATTGTCCGATGGGCAGATGTGCCCCAATCCGATGACCTATTGTCCGGTGGGCACCGGTCTGATGACCTGTTGTCCGGTCGGCAGATGGGCCCCGATCCGATGACCTGTTGTCTGGTGGGAAAAAGGGCCTGGATCCGATGACCTGTTGTCCGGTGGGCAGACCGGCCCCGATCTGATGACCTGTAGTCTGGTGGGAAAATGGGACTGGACCCGATGGCCTGTTGTCCAGTGGACAGTTGGGCCCCGAACCGATGACCTGTTTTCCAGTGGGAAAATGGGACTGGATCCGATGACCTATTGTCCGGTGGGAAGACGGACACCGATCCGATGACCTGTTGTCCGGTGGGCAGATGAGCCACGATCCGTTGACCTGTTGTCCGGTGGACAGATGGGTCCCGTTCCGATGACATGCTGTCGTCTGGTGGGCAAATGGGCCCCGATCCGATGACCTGTTTTCTGGTGGGCAAACCGGCCTGGATCCGATGATTTGTTGTCCAGTTGGCAGATGGGCTCCGATCCAATGACCTGTTGTCCGATGGGAAAAAGGGACTGGAACCGATGACCTATTGTCCGGTGGGCACCGGTCTGATGACCTGTTGTCCGGTCGGCAGATGGGCCCCGATCCGATGACCTGTTGTCCGATGGGAAAAAGGGCCTGGATCCGATGACCTGTTGTCCGGTGGGCAGACCGGTCCCGATCCGATGACCTGTAATCTGGTGGGCAAATGGTACTGGACCCGATGGCCTGTTGTCCAGTGGACAGTTGGGCCCCGAACCGATGACCTGTTGTCCGGTGGGAAAATGGGACTGGATCCGATGACCTATTGTCCGGTGGGAAGACGGGCACCGATCCGATGACCTGTTGTCCGGTGGGCAGATGGGCCACGATCCGTTGACCTGTTGTCCGGAGGGCAGACGGGCCCGGATCCGATGACCTGTTGTCTGGTGGACAGATGGGCCCCGATCCGATGACATGCTGTCGTCTGGTGGGCAGATGGGCCCCGATCCGATGACCTGTTTTCCGGTGGGCAAACCGGCCTGGATCCGATGATTTGTTGTCCGGTTGGCAGATGGGCTCCGATCCAATGACCTGTTGTCCGGTGGGAAAAAGGGACTGGAACCGATGACCTATTGTCCGGTGGGAAGACGGGCCCCGATTCTATGACCTATTGTCCGATGGGCAGCTGGGGCCCGATCCGATGACCTATTGTCCGGTGGGCACCGGTCTGATGACCTGTTTGTTGTCCGTCGGTCGGCAGATGGGCCCCGATCCAATGAACTGTTGTCTGCTGGGCACATGAGCCTCGATCCGATGACCTGTGTTCCGGTGTAAAAACGGGCCCCGTTCCGAAGACGTATTGTCTGGTGGGCAGACGGACCCCGATCCGATGACCTATTGTCTGGTGGGCAGACGGGCCCGGGTCTGATGACCTGTTGTCCGGTGGGCGATGACCTATTGTCCGGTGGGAAGACGGGCCCCGATCCGTTGACCTGTTGTCCGGTGGGTAGATGGGCCCTGATCCGATGACCTCTTGTCTGGTGGGCAAATGGGCCTGGATCCGATGACCTATTGTCCGGTGGGCAGATGGGCCCCGATCCGATGACCTGTTGTCCGGTGGGAAAACGGGACTGGATCCAATGACCTATTGTCCGGTGGGCAGCCGGGCCCCGATCCGATGACCTATTGTCTGGTGGGCAAACGGGCCCCGATCTTATGACATGTTGTCCGGTGGGCAAATGGTCCTGGATCCGATGGCCTGTTGTCCGGTGGACAAATGGGTCCCGGTCCGATAACCTGTTGTCCCGTGGGAAAACGGGACTGGATATGATGACCTGTTGTCCGGTGGACAGATGGGCCCCGATCCATTGACCTGTTGTCCAGTGGGAAAACGGGACTGGATCCGATGACCTATTGTCCGGTGTGCAGATGGGCCCCGATCTGATGACCTGTTGTCCAGCGGGCAGAAGGGGCCCGATCCGATGACCTGTTGTCCGGTGGACAGATGGGCCCCGATCTGATGACCTGTAGTCCGGTGGGAAAACGGGACTGGATCCGATGACCTATTGTCTGGTGGGCAGACGGGCCCCGATCCGATGACCTGTTGTCCGGTGGGCAGATGGTATCCGATCCGATGACCTGTTTTCCGGTGGGAAAACGGGCCTAGATCCGATGACTTGTTGTCCGGTGGTCAGATGGGCCCCGATCCAATGACCTGTTGTCCGGTAGGCAAACGAACCTGGATCCGATGACCTGTGTTACGCTGTGAAAACGGGCCTGATCCAATGACCTATTGTCTGGTGGGCAGACGGGCCCCGATCCGATGACCTGTTGTCCGGTGGGCAGATGGGCCCCGATCCGATGACCTGTTGTCCGGTGGGCAGACGGGCCCAGATTCGATTACCTGTTGTCCGGTGGGCATAAGGGCCTGGATCCGATGACCTGTTAACAGTCCGGGGGGCGGATGGGCCACGATCCGATTACCTTTTGTCCTGTGGGCATAAGGGCCCCGATCCGATTACCTTTTGTCCGGTGGGTATAAGGGCCTCAATCCGATCAGCTGTTGTCCGGTGGGCAGACGGTCCAGGATCCGATGGCCTGTTGTCGGGTGGACAGATGGGCCCGGATCCGATGACCTGTTGTCCGGTAGACAGAAGGGGCCCGATCCGATGAAATGTTGTCCGGTGGGAAAACGTGATTGGATCCAATGACTTATTGTCCGATGGGCAGACGGGCCCCGATCCGATGACCTGTTGTCCGGTGTGCATAAGGGCCCCGATCCGATGACTTGTTGTCCGGTTGACAGATGGGCCCCGATCCGATGACCTATTGTCCAGTGGTAAAACGGGACTGAATCCGATGACCTGTTGTCCGGTGGGCAGACGGGCCACAATCCGATGACCTGTCGTCCGGTGGGCAGACGGGCCCGGATTAGATGACATGTTGTCCAGTGGGCATATGCGCCCCGATCCGATGACCTATTGTCAGGTGGGCAAACGGGCCCGGATCCGATGAACTGTTGTCCGGTGGACAGATGGGCCCCGATCCGATGACCTGTTTTCTGGTGGGAAAACGGTACTGGATCCGATGGCCTATTGTCCGGTGGGCAGACGGGCCCCGATCCGATGACCTGTTGTCCGGTGAGCAGATGGGCCCAGATCCGATGACCTGTTGTCCGGTGGGCAGACGGACCCGGCCGGATCCGATGACCTGTTGTCCGGTGGGCAGATGGGCCCGGATCCGATGACAGGTTGTCCGGTTGACAGATGGGCCCCGATCCGATGACCTGTTTTCCTGTAAGAAAACGGGACTGCATACGATCCGATGAGCTGTTGTCCGGTGGGAAGATGTGCCCCAATCCGATGACCTGTTTTCAGGTGGGAAAACGGGAATAGATCCGATGACCTGTTGTCCAGTGGGCATATGCTCCCCGATCCGATGACCTATTGTCAGGTGGGCAAACGAGCCCGGATCCGATGACCTGTTGTCCAGTGGACAGATGGGTCCCGATCCGATGACCTGTTTTCCGGTGGGAAAACGGGATTGGATCCGATGACCTGTTGTCCAGTGGGCATATGCACCCCGATCCGATGACCTATGGTCAGGTGGGCAAATGGGACTGGATCCGATGACCTATTGTCCGGTGGGCAGACGGGCCCGGATCCGATGACCTGTTGTCCGGTGGACAGATGGGCCCCGATCCGATGACCTGTAGTCCAATGGGAAAACAAAACTGGATGCGATGACCTATTGTCTGGTGGGCAGATGGGCCCCGATCTGAAGACCAGTTGTCCAGTGGGCAGATGGGACCCGATCCGATGACCTGTTTTCCGGTGGGCAAAGGGGCCTGGATCCAATGACCTGTTGTCCGGTGGACAGATGGGCCTCGATCCAATGACCTGTTGTCCGGTGGGCAAACGAACCTGGATCCGATGAGCTGTTGTCCGGTGGTCAGACAAGCCCCCGATCCGATGACTTATTGTCAGGTGGGCACACGGGCCCCGATCCAATGACCTGTTGTCCGGTAGGCAAACGGGCCTGGATTCGATGGCCTGTTATCCGGTGGACAGATGGGCCCCGATCCAATGACCTGTTGTCCGGTGGGAAAACAGAACTGGATCCAATGACATATTGTCCGGTGAGCAGACGGGCCCCGATCTGATGACCTATTCTCCGGTGGGTAGATGGGCCCCTATCCGATGACTTGTTGTCTGGTGGGCAAACAGAGCTGGATCCGATGTTGTCCGATGGACAGATGGGCCCGATCCGATGACCTGTTGTCCGGTGGGAAGATGGGACTGGATCCGATGACCTATTGTCCAGTGGGCATATGCGCCCCGATCCGATGACCTCTTGTCAGGTGGGCAAACGGGCCTGGATCAGATGACCTGTTGTCCGGTGGACGGATGGGCCCCGATCCGATGACCTGTTTTCCGGTGGCCTATTGTCCGGTGGGCAGACGGGCCCCGATCCGATGACCTGTTGTCTGGTGGGCAGATGGGCCCCGATCCGATGACCTGTTGTACTGTGGGCAGACGGGCTCCGATCCGATGACCTGTTGTCCGGTGGACAGACGGGCCCGGATCTGATGATCTGTTTTCAGGTGGGAAAATGAGACTGGATCCGATGACCTGTTGTCCAGTGGGCATATGCGCCCCGATCTGATGACCTATTGTCCGGTGGGCAAACGGACCCGGATCCGATGACCGTTTTTACGGTGGACAGATGGGCCCCGATCCAATGACCTCTTTTCCCGTGGGAAAACGGGACTGGATCCGATGACCTGTTGTCCAGTGGGCATATGCGCCCCGATCCAATGACCTATTGTCAGGTGGGCAAACGTGCCTATATCCGATGACCTGTTGTCCGGCGAACACATGGGCCCCGATCCGATGAACTGTTTTCCTGTGGGAAAACGGGACTGGATCCGATCCGATGATCTGTTGTCCGGTGGGAAGATGGGCCCCGATCCAATGACCTGTTGTCCGGTGGGCAGACGGGCCCGGATTCGATGACCTGTTGTCTGGTGGACAGATGGGCCCCGATCCGATGACCTGTTTTCCTGTGAGAAAACGGGACTGGATACGATCCGATGAGCTGTTGTCCAGTGGGAAGATGGGCCCCGATCCAATGACCTGTTGTCCAGTAGGCAAACAGGCCTGGATTCGATGGCCTGTTATCCGGTGGACAGATGGGCCCCGATCCGATGACCTGTTGTCCGGTGGGAAATCAGAACTGGATCCAATGACCTATTGTCCGGTGAGCAGACGGGCCCCGATCTGATGACCTATTCTCCGGTGGGTAGATGGGCCCCTATCCGATGACTTGTTGTCTGGTGGGCAAACGGACCTGGATCTGATGACCTGTTGTCCGGTGGACAGATGGGCCCCGATCCGATGACCTGTTGTCCGGTGGGAAGATGGGACTGGATCCGATGACCTATTGTACGGTGGGCAGACGGGCCCCGATCCGATGACCTGTTGTCCGGTGGGCAGACGGTCCCAGATCCGATGACCTGTTGTCCGGTGGACAGATGGGCCCCGATCCGATGACCTGTTTTCAGGTGGCAAAACGGGACTGGATCCGAAGACCTGTTCTCCAGTGGGCATATGCGCCCCGAACCGATGACCTATTTGTCAGGTGGGCAAACGGGCCCGGATCCGATGAACTGTTGTCCGGTGGACAGATGGGCCCCGATCCGATGACCTGTTTTCCGGTGGGAAAAAGGAACTGGATCCGATGGCCTATTGTCCGGTGGGCAGACGGGCCCCGATCCGATGACCTGTTGTCCGGTGGGCAGATGGGCCCCGATCCGATGACCTGTTGTCCGGTGGACAGACGGGCACGGATCCGATGACCTGTTGTCCGGTGGACAGACGGGCCCGGATCCGATGACCTGTTTTCAGGTGGGAAAACGGTCCCGGATCCGATGACCGGTTTTCCGATGGACAGATGGGCCCCGATATCCGATGACCTTTTTTCCTGTGGGAAAACGGGACTGGATCGGACCCGTTGTCCAGTGGGCATATGCGCCCCGATCCGATGACCTATTGTCAGGTGGGCAAACGGGCCTATATCCGATGACCTGTTGTCCGGTGGACAGATGGGCCCCGATCCGATGACCTGTTTTCCTGTGGGAAAAAGGGACTGGATCCGATCCGATGACCTGTTGTCCTGTGGGAAGATAGGCCCCGATCCGATGACCTGTTGTCCGGTGGGCAGATAGGCACCGATCCGATGACCTGTTTTCCTGTGAGAAAACGGGACTGGATACGATCCGATGAACTGTTTGTTGTCCGGTGGGAAGATGAGCCCCGATCCGATGACCTGTTGTCCGGGTGGGCAGACGGGCCCGGTTCCGATGACCTGTTGTCTGGTGGACAGATGGGCCCGATCCGATGACCTGTTTGCAGGTGGGAAAACGGGATTGGATCCGATGGCCTATTGTCCGGTGGGCAGACGGGCCCCGATCCAATGACCTGTTGTCCGGTGGGCAGACGGTCCCGGATCCGATGACCTGTTGTCCGGTGGACAGATGGGCCCCGATCCGATGACCTGTATTCAGGTGGGAAAACGGGACTGGATCCGAAGACCTGTTGTCCAGTGGGCATATGCGCCCCGAACCGATGACCTATTGTCAGATGGGCAAACGGGCCCGGATCCGAAGAACTGCTGTCCGGTGGACAGATGGACCCCGATCCGATGACCTGTTTTCCGGTGGGAAAAATGACTGGATCCGATGGCCTATTGTCCGGTGGGCAGACGGGCCCCGATCCGATGACCTGTTGTCCGGTGGGCAGATGGGCCCCGATCCGATGACCTGTTGTCCGGTGGACAGACGGGCACGGATCCGATGACCTGTTGTCCGGTGGACAGACGGGCCCGGATCCGATGACCTGTTTTCCGGTGGGAAAACGGGACTGGATTCGATGACCTGTTGTCCAGCGGGCATATGCGCCCCGATCTGATGACCTATTGTCCGGTGGACAAACGGTCCCGGATCCGATGACCGGTTTTCCAATGGACAGATGGGCCCCGATATCCGATGACCTCTTTTCCCGTGGGAAAACGGGACTGGATCCGATGACCTGTTGTCCAGTGGGCATATGCGCCCCGATCCGATGACCTATTGTCAGGTGGGCAAACGGGCCTATATCCGATGACCTGTTGTCCGGTGGACAGATGGGCCCCGTTCCGATGACCTGTTTTCCTGTGGGAAAACGGGACTGGATCCGATCCGATGACCTGTTGTCCTGTGGGAAGATGGGCCCCGATCCGATGACCTGTTGTTCGGTGGGCAGACGGGCCCGGATCCGAAGACCTGTTGTCCGGTGGACAGATGGGCACCGATCCGATGACCTGTTTTCCTGTGAGAAAACGGGACTGGATACGATCCGATGAGCTGTTGTCCGGTGGGAAGATGGGCCCCGATCCGATGACCTGTTGTCCGGTAGGCAGACGGGCACGGATCTGATGACCTGTTGTCTGGTGGACAGATGGGCCCGATCCGATGACCGTTTTCAGGTGGGAAAACGGGATTGGATCCGATGGCCTATTGTCCGGTGGGCAGACGGGCCCCGATCCGATGACCTGTTGTTTGGTGGACAGATGGGCCCCGATCCGATGACCTGTTGTCCAGTGGGCAGACGGGCCCGGATCCGATGACCTGTTGTCCGGTGGACAGATGGGCCCCGATCCAATGACCTGTTTTCCTGTGGGAAAACGGGACTGGATCCGAAGATCTGTTGTCCAGTGGGCATATGCGCCTCGATCCAATGACCTATTGTCAGGTGGGCAAACGGGCCCGGATCCGATGACCTGTTGTCCGGTGGACAGATGGGCCCCGATCCGATGACCTGTTTTCCGATGGGAAAACGATACTGGATCCGATGGCCTATTGTCCGGTGGGCAGACGGGCCCCAATCTGATGACCTGTTGTTCGGTTGGAAAACGAGACTGGATCCGATGACCTATTGTCAGGTGGGCAAACTGGCCCAGATCCGATGACCTGTTTTCCGGTGGGAAAATGGGACTGGATCCGATTACCTATTGACCGGTGGGCAGGCAAGCCCCGATCTGATGACCTGTTGTCCTGAGGGCACATGGGCCCCGATCCGATGACCTGTTGTCCGGTGGGCAGACTGGCCCGGATCCGATGACCTGTTGTCTGGTGGACAGATGGGCCTCGATCCGATGACCTGTAGTCCGGTGGGAAAACGAAACTGGATCCAATGGCCTATTGTCCGGTGGGCAGACGGGCCCCTGATCCGATGACCTGTTGTCCGGTGTGCAGACTGGCCCGGATCCGATGACCTGTTGTCCGGTTGACAGATGGGTCCCGATCCGATGACCTGTTTTCCTGTGAGAAAACGGGACTGGATACGATCCGATGAGCTGTTGTCCGGTGGGAAGATGTGCCCCGATCCGATGACCTGTAGTCCGGTGGGCAGACGGGCCCCGATCCGATGTTCTGTTGTCCGGTGGACAGATGGGCCCTGATCCGATGACCTGATTTCAGGTGGGAAAACGGGACTGGATCCGAAGACCTGTTGTCCAGTGGGCATATGCGCCCCGAACCGATGACCTATTGTCAGGTGGGCAAACGGGCCCGGATCCGATGACCTGTTGTCCGGTGGACAGATGCGCCACGATCCGATGACCTGTTTTCCGGTGGGAAAAAGGGACTGGATCCGATGGCCTATTGTCCGTTGGGAAGACGGGCCCCGATCCGATGACCTGTTGTCCGGTGGGCAGATGGGCCCCGATCCGATGACCTGTTGTCCGGTGGGCAGACGGGCCCGAATCCGATGACCTGTTGTCCGGTGGACAGACGGGCCCGGCTCCGATGACCTGTTTTCAGGTGGGAAAACGGGACTAGATCCGATGACCTGTTGTCCAGTGGGCATATGCGCCCAGATCCGATAACCTATTGTCAGGTGGGCAAACGGGCCCGGATCCGATGACCTGTTGTCCAGTGGACAGATGGGTCCCGATCCGATGACCTGTTTTCCGGTGGGAAAACGGGATTGGATCCGATGACCTGTTGTCCAGTGGGCATATGCGCCCCGATCCGATGACCTATGGTCAGGTGGGCAAATGGGACTGGATCCGATGACCTATTGTCCGGTGGGCAGACGGGCCCGGATCCGATGACCTGTTGTCCGGTGGACAGATGGGCCCCGATCCGATGGCCTGTAGTCCAGTGGGAAAACAAAACTGGATGCGATGACCTATTGTCCGGTGGGCAGACGGGACCCGATCCGATGACCTGTTTTCCGGTGGGCAAAGGGGCCTGGATCCAATGACCTGTTGTCCGGTGGACAGATGGGCCTCGATCCAATGACCTGTTGTCCGGTGGGCAAACGAACCTGGATCCGATGAGCTGTTGTCCGGTGGTCAGACGAGCCCCCGATCCGATGACTTATTGTCAGGTGGACAAACGGGCCCCGATCCAATGACCTGTTGTCCAGTAGGCAAACGGGCCTGGATTCGATGGCCTGTTATCCGGTGGACAGATGGGTCCGATGACAAACTGTTGTCCGGTGGGAAAACAGAACTGGATCCAATGACCTATTGTCCGGTGAGCAGACGGGCCCCGATCTGATGACCTATTCTCCGGTGGGTAGATGGGCCCCTATCCGATGACTTGTTGTCTGGTGGGCAAACGGACCTGGATCCGATGACCTGTTGTCCGGTGGACAGATGGGCCCCGATCCGATGACCTGTTGTCCGGTGGGAAGATGGGACTGGATCCGATGACCTATTGTCCAGTGGGCAGACGGGCCCAGATCCGATGACCAACTGTCCAGTGGGCATATGCGCCCCGATCCGATGACCTCTTGTCAGGTGGGCAAACGGGCCCGGATCAGATGACCTGTTGTCCGGTGGACGGATGGGCCCTGATCCGATGACCTGTTTTCCGGTGGTAAAAAGGGACTGCATCTGATGGCCTATTGTCCGGTGGGCAGACGGGCCCCGATCCGATGACCAGTTGTGCTGTGGGCAGACGGGCTCCGATCCGATGACCTGTTGTCCGGTGGACAGACGGGCCCGGATCTGATGACCTGTTTTCAGGTGGGAAAATGGGACTGGATCCGATGACCTGTTGTCCAGAGGGCATATGCGCCCCGATCTGATGACCTATTGTCCGGTGGGCAAAGGGGCCCGGATCCGATGACCGTTTTTCAGGAGGGAAAATGGGACTGGATCCGATGACCTGTTGTCCAGTGGGCATATGCGCCCCGATCCAATGACCTATTGTCAGGTGGGCAAACGTGCCTATATCCGATGACCTGTTGTCCGGCGGACAGATGGGCTCCGATCCGATGAACTGTTTTCCTGTGAGAAAACGGGACTGGATACGGTCCGATGAGCTGTTGTCCAGTGGGAAGATGGGCCCCGATCCGATGACCTGTTGTCCGGTGGGCAGACGGGCCCGGTTCCGATGACCTGTTGTCCGGTGGACAGATGGGCCCGATCCGATGACCTGTTTTCAGGTGGGAAAACGGGATTGGATCCGATGGCCTATTGTACGATGGGCAGACGGGCCCCGATCCGATGACCTGTTGTCCGGTGGGCAGATAGGCCCCGATCCGGTGACCTGTTGTCCGGTGGGCAGACGGTCCCGGATCCGATGACCAGTTGTCCGGTGGACAGATGGGCCCCGATCCGATGACCTGTTTTCAGGTGGGAAAACGGGACTGGATCCGAAGACCTGTTGTCCAGTGGGCATATGCGCCCCTAACCGATGACTTATTGTCAGGTGGGCAAACGGGCCCGGATCCGATGAACTGTTGTCCGGTGGACAGATGGGTCCCGATCCGATGACCTGTTTTCCGGTGGGAAAAAGGAACTGGATCCGATGGCCTATTGTCCGGTGGGCAGACGGGCCCCGATCCGATGACCTGTTGTCCGGTGGGCAGACGGGCCCGGATCCGATAACTTGTTGTCCGGTGGACAGATGGGCCCCGATCCGATGACCTGTTGTCCGGTTGGAAAATGGGACTGGATCCGATGGCCTATTGTCTGGCGGGCAGACGGGCCCCGATCCGATGACCTGTTGTCCGGTGGGCAGATGGGCCCCGATCCGATGACCTGTTGTCCGGTGGGCAGACGGGCCCGGTTCCGATGACCTGTTGTCCGGTGGACAGATGGGCCCCGATCCGATGACCTATTTTCAGGTGGGAAAACGGGACTGGATCCGATGACCTGTTGTGCAGTGGGCATATGAGCCCCGATCCGATGACCTATTGTCAGGTGGGCAAACGGGCCCGGATCCGATGACCTGTTGTCCGGTGGACATATGGGCCCCGATCCGATGACCTGTTTTCCGGTGGGAAAACGGGACTGGATACGATGGCCTATTGTCCGTTGGGCAGACGGGCCCCGATCCGATGACCTGTTGTCCGGTGGGCAGATGGGTCTCGATCCGATGACCTGTTTTCCAGTGGGCAGACGAGCCCGGATCCGATGACCTGTTGTCCGGTGGACAGATGGGCCCCGATCCGATGACCTGTTTTCAGATGGGAAAACGGGACTGGATCGGATGACCTATTGTCCGGTGGGCAGACGGGCCCCGATCCAATGACCTGTTGTCCGGTGGGCAGACGGGCCCGGATCCGATAACCTGTTGTCCGGTGGACAGATGGGCTCCGATCTGATGACCTGTTGTCCGGTTGGAAAACGGGACTGGATCCGATGACCTATTGTCTGGTGGGCAGATGAGCTACAATCCGACAACCTGTTGTCCGGTGGACAGATGGGCCCCGATCCGATGACCTGTTTTCCGGTGGGAAAACGGGACTGGATCCGATGACCTGTTGTCCAGTGGGCATATGCGCCCCGATCCGATGACCTATTTTCAGGTGGGCAAACGGGCCGGATCCGATGACCTGTTGTCCCGTGGACAGATGGGCCCCGATCCGATGACCTGTTTTCCAATGGGAAAACGGGACTGGATCCGATGGCCTATTGCCTGGCGGGCAGACGGGCCCCGATCCGATGACATGTTGTCCGGTGGGCAGATGGGTCCCGATCCGATGACCTGTTGTCCGGTGGGAAAACGGGACTGAATCCGATGACCTGTTCTCCAGTGGGCATATGCGCCCCGATCCGATGATCTATTGTCAGGTGGGCAAACGGGCCCGGATCCGATGACCTCTTGTCACGTGGACAGATGGGCCCCGATCCGATGACCTGTTTTCCGGTGAGTAAACGGGACAGGATCCGTTGGCCTATTGTCCGGTGGGCATATGGGCCCCGATCCGATGACCTGTTGTCCGGTGGGCAGACGGGCCCGGTTCCGATGACCTGTTGTCCGGTGGACAGATGGGCCCCGAGCCGATGACCTGTTTTCAGGTGGGAAAACGGGACTGGATCCGAAGACCTGTTGTCCAGTGGGCATATGAGCCCCGATCCGATGACCTATTGTCAGGTGGACAAACGGGCCCGAATCCGATAACCTGTTGTCCGGTGGACATATGGGCCCCGATCCGATGACCTGTTGTCCGGTGAGCAGATGGGCCCTGATCCAATGACCTGTTGTCCGGTGGGCAGACGGGCCCTGATCCGATGACCTGTTCTCCGGTGGACAGATGGGCCCCGATCCGATGAGCTCTTTTCCGGTGGGAAAACGGGACTGGATCCGATGAACTGTTGTCCAGTGGGCATATGCGCCCCGATCCGATGACCTATTGTCAGGTGGGCAAACGGGCCCGTATCCGATGACCTGTTGTCCCGTGGACAGATGGGCCCCAATCCGATGACCTGTTTTCCGATGGGAAAACGGGACTGGATCCGATGGCCTATTGTCTCGCGGGCAGACGGGCCTCGATCCGATGACCTGTTGTCCGGTGGGCAGATGGGTCCCGATCCGATGACCTGTTGTCCGGTGGGAAAACTGGACTGGATCCGATGACCTGTTGTCCGGTGGGCAGATGGGCCCCGATTCAATGACCTGTTTTCCGGTGGGCAAATGGGCCTGGATCCGATGACCTGTTGTCCGGTGAGCAGATGGCCCCCCGATCCGATGACCTGTTGTCCGGTGGGCAAACATGCCTGGATCCAGCTGTTGTCCTGTGAGCAGATGGGCCCCGGATCCAATGACCTGTTATCCGGTGGGCAAACGGGCCTGGATCCGATGACCTGTTGTTCGGTGAAATGGGCCCCGATCCAAAGACCTGTTCTCTGGTGGGCAAACGTGCCTGGATTCGATGACCTGTTTCCGTTCTGCAGATGGGCCCCGATCCGATGACCTGTTTTCCGGTGGGCAAACGAGCCTGGATCCAATGACCTGTTGTCTGGTGGGCAGATGGGCCCTGGGATCCGATGACCTGTTGTCTGGTGGGCAAATGGGCCCGGATGACATCTTTTATCCGGTGGGCAAACGGGCCTGGATCCGATGAACTGTTATCCGGTGGGCAAATGGGCCCAGATCCAATGACCTGTTGTCCGGTGGGCAAACGAGCCTGGATCCGATGACCTGTTGTCCGGTGGGCAGATGGGCCCCGATCCAATGACCTGTTTTCCGGTGGGCAAAAGGGCCTGGATCCGATGACCAACATGTTGTCCGGTGGGCAGATGGGCCCCGATCCGATGATCTGTTGTCCGGTGGGCAAACGAGCCAGGATCTGATGACCTGTTGTCCGGTGGGCAGATGGGACCCGATTCAATGACCTGTTTTCCGGTGGGCAAATGGGCCTGAATCCGATGACCTGGTGGGCAAACAAGCCTGGATCCGATGACCTGTTGTCCGGTGGGCAGATGGGCCCCGATCCGATGACCTGTTGTCCGGTGTGCAAACGGGCCTGGATCTGATGACCTGTTTGTTGTTCGGTGGGCAAATGGGCCCTGATCCAAAGACCTGTTCTCAGGTGGGCAAACGTGCCTGGATCCGATGACCTGATGTCCGGTGGGCAGATGGGCCCCAATCCGATGACCTTGTTGTCCGGTGGGCAAATGGGCCCGGATCCGATGACCGTTTGTCCGGTGGGCAGACGGGCTTGAATCCGATGGCCTGTTGTCCGGTGGGCAGATGGGCCCCGATCCAATGACCTGTTGTCTGGTAGGCAAACGAGCCTGGATCCCATGACCTGTGACATCACTGTGCTCATTCCTCCAGTACTGACATCGCTGTGTTCATTACTCCTGTACTGTGACATCACTGTGCTCATTACTGTTATGTTCTGCTACCAAAGCTAAGGAAAGAGAGGAGATCTGTCCCTACGATAGAACTCAGCTGAATCCCTATGATGTAACAGGGAACCTGATCCTGCGATCAGACCTGCTAAAGTCCTAATCTAGTCTGTACGAAGACCTATAGATGTGGGGAGGGAATCCCTACAAGTACTAAGGACTGGGAGGAATATGGGACACCTCCTAACAGAAATAGTAGCAGACAGACGAACAAACAAAATAGATAGAACATAGAGGTCCGTAGACCAAGCAAACTAACAGAGTTAGATACAGAGCACAGGCTAGCTAGAAAGTAGATATACAATGAAGTCCAGCAAAGCCAGAAGGGCGGAGCAGGATTAAATAGGCCAACAAGGTCATGTGACCAGCAAAGGAAAAAAAACCTAACAGCAAGGTTCTAACAGTACCACCCCTTCTAAGAGGATCCTCCGGATCCCCTAGGACCAGGCTTATCAGGAAATCTCCTGTGAAACGCTCTGATAAGTCTGGACGCGGAAACATCATCTGACCTCACCCAAGAGTTATCCTCGGGTCCGAAACCTTTCCAGGCCACAAGATACTGCAAACTACCTCTATACCGTCTAGAGTCAAGGATGCGAGAAATTTCATATTCCCCGTCCTCCACCACCGGAGGAACAGAGGCAGAGGCGTCACCATCCGACACAACAGCTTTTTTTAACAGAGAGACATGAAAGACCGGATTAATTCTCCAGGAGGTAGGAACCTCCAACCTAACAGCAGATTGGTTGACAACCTGAAGCACCTTAAAGGGCCCTACAAACTTGGGACCCAATTTCTTAGAAGGAATCCTCAACCGCAGATTCCTAGAGGACAACCAAACCATGTCACCAACAGCGAACAAAACCTCCTGTCGTTTCCTATCAAAGTAGTCTTTAGATTTTCTGTTGGCCTCCTGAAGATTACCACGCACATCCGTCCAAACTCTTTCCAAATCACCGGAAAAATTCTCCTCCTCAGGCACGGCAGATCCCAACTTGGAGAACGACCCAAACGACGGATGTCTCCCAGAACAACAAAAAAAAGGCGAACAACCAGCAGAAGAAGATGTATGATTGTTCAGAGCAAATTCGGCAAGTGGCAGAAACTCAGACCACCCCTCTTGATTGTCTGCCACAAAACAACGCAAGAACTGCTCAACATCCTGGTTTTTCCTTTCTGTCTGGCCATTAGATTCAGGATGATATCCGGACGAAAACGTCAAATGAATTCCCAACCTGTCACAAAAGGCACGCCAAAAACGAGCCACGAACTGAGGACCCCTATCAGAAACAATGTCAGTAGGAACGCCATGAAGTCTGACAATTTCCTTGACAAAGGCCTTAGCGAGAGTTTTAGCGCAGGGCAGTTTGACGAAGGGAACCAAGTGACACATCTTGCTAAAACGGTCCACGACCACCCAGATGACAGTAAAACCCTCAGAGGGGGGAAGGTCAGTTATAAAGTCCATAGCCAAATGTGTCCAAGGAGCACTGGGGACCTCCAAAGGACAAAGCAACCCCGCAGCAGGAGTATGTGAGGACTTAGATCTAGCACATATAGTACATTGGCGCACCCACTTAATGACTTCCTTCTGCCATCCAGGCCACCAAAAACTGCGACCCACCAGTCTCTTGGTCTCAGAGATTCCGGGATGACCTGCCAACCGAGATTCGTGACACTCAACAAACAAATCTCTCCTAAAGGTCTCAGGCACAAACAACCTCCCATGAGGAGTGTTAGATGGGGCATTCTCCTGAGCTTTAAGAATCTCATCTTCCAAAACGGAGTCTAAAGCAGCTATCACAACACCTTCTTGTAAAATGTTTTCCTCTTTCTCAGCACCGACTATGGGAGAAAAACTGCGAGACAAGGCATCCGCCTTAACATTCTTAGTACCAGGGATGTAAGTAACGGAGAAATTAAACCGCGAGAAAAACAGTGCCCACCTAGCCTGACGGGCATTCAGGCGCTTGGCAGCATCAAGATATATCAGATTTTTATGATCCGTAAGAACCTGAACGGGAAATTCCGCACCTTCCAAGAAGTGGCGCCAGTGTTCAAATGCGAGTTTAATAGCCAATAATTCCCGATTACCAATATCGTAATTCAATTCAGTCTCCGAAAATTTTTTTGAAAAAAAGGCACAGGGATGTAATCCATCCCCGTTATCCTGAGACAATACTGCGCCAACCCCCACAGGAGACTTAGAGGGCCTAATGTGACCGGCGGCCAAGCTTGTCTGTATGTATTCCTCCAAAGCCTTCCTCTCAGGAATAGTAAGGTTAAATAAAGGGCTCTTAGGAAGAGTCGCTCCAGGGACAAATTCAATAGAACAATCATAGTCTCTATGGGGAGGCAAAACCTGCGATTCCTTCTCAGAAAAAACTCTCCAAAAATCCTGAATAGGAACAGGCAATTCTCCCCTATCCAAAGCTGCAATACGCCCGTTACAACACTTGTCATAACATTTATGGCTCCAGGATTTAATTTCACTGGTAGACCAATCCAGTACAGGATTGTGAAATTTTAACCAGGGCAAACCCAATATTACTGGAGAAGGCAAGTTATTCAACACTACCAAATCCAATTTCTCATGGTGAACACCATTAATAGTGAGAGGAAATTCACTGACCTTGAGAGTAATATTCTTCAAAGGGGAGCCATCCACAGAAACCACAGCAATGGGGGATGACAAAGGTTCAGGTTTTAAATTGAGTTTTTCCACGAATCCCCCATCAATTACATTCAGTGTAGACCCGCAATCAACAAACACCCGAAATTCCATTAATTTTTCCTGAGCAATCGTGGAAGCAGCTAAAAATATACCCTTGGAATTTAAACAGGCAATACGGGCGTGACTGACCATTTTTTTTTTCTTTCTTCATACGAAGCTCACAGCCTTTAATCAAATGACCAGATTTTCCGCAATAGAAACACAAGCCTTGCGAAAAACGACGGTCTTTTTCTTGAGAGCGAGGTGCCACCGATCCAATCTCCATCGGTTCACCACTGTTAGTGCACACATTATCATAACCAGAAACTGACATAGCAGAGGATTTGCTCTCATTAACCCTAGCACGCAGTCTTCTATCCACCCGTATAGCTAATTGCATAGCCTGTTGCAAATCTTCAGGTGTAGGATAAGCAATTAGCAGGTCTTTAACCCTTTCACTGAGCCCAGCAAGAAATAGACTTTTCAGAGCAGAATCGTTCCACCCTGTTTGAGTGGACCAACGACGAAAATGTGTACAATATTTTTCCACATTACCCGATCCTTGTTTTAGACGTCTCAACTCAGTCTCAGCTGATGCGACACGGTCAGGATCATCATATAATAGCCCCAAAGCAGAAAAAAAACTATCCACTGATCTGAAGCATGTATCACTAGGTTGCAAAGAAAAGGCCCACTCCTGAGGCTCTTTGCGCAAAAGTGACATTATGAACCCTACGCGCTGGGATTCATCCCCAGAGGACTTAGGTCTCAAACGAAAATACAATAAGCAAGCATTTTTAAATGAAAAAAATTCTCGGTGTTCACCAAAAAACAAATCCGGCAAACATACCTTAGGCTCCAAGAAATGTGCTCCAGGACAGTTACTCACGTGCTGACGGAGCTCGGCCACCTCCAGAGAGAGTCCCTGCAGGCGATGAGCCAAATCCTGAACCGACACCATGATGGAACAGAAAAATCTTTCCTTAGAGAATTTGCTGGCTGGACTTACTGTTATGTTCTGCTACCAAAGCTAAGGAAAGAGAGGAGATCTGTCCCTACGATAGAACTCAGCTGAATCCCTATGATGTAACAGGGAACCTGATCCTGCGATCAGACCTGCTAAAGTCCTAATCTAGTCTGTACGAAGACCTATAGATGTGGGGAGGGAATCCCTACAAGTACTAAGGACTGGGAGGAATATGGGACACCTCCTAACAGAAATAGTAGCAGACAGACGAACAAACAAAATAGATAGAACATAGAGGTCCGTAGACCAAGCAAACTAACAGAGTTAGATACAGAGCACAGGCTAGCTAGAAAGTAGATATACAATGAAGTCCAGCAAAGCCAGAAGGGCGGAGCAGGATTAAATAGGCCAACAAGGTCATGTGACCAGCAAAGGAAAAAAAACCTAACAGCAAGGTTCTAACAATTACTCCTGTACTGTGACATCACTGTGCGTGCTCATTACTCCTGTACTGACATCATTGTGCTCATTACTCCTCCTGTACCACATGTGACATCACTGTGCTCATTACTCCTGTACTGTGACATCACTGTGCTCATTCCTCCTGTACTGTGACATGACTGTGCTCATCTGTGACATCACGGTGCTCATTATGTTGTCTGGTAGGCAGATGGGCCCCGGGATCTGATGACCTGTTTTCCGGTGGGCAAACGGGCCTGGATCCGATGACCTATTGTCCGGTGGGCAGAAGACGGGCTTTAATCCGATGGCCTGTTGTAAGGTGGGCAGACGGGCCCAGATCCGATGACCTTTTGTCCGGTGGGCAAACGGGTCTGGATCGGATGACCTGTTGTCCGGTGGGCAGATGGTCCCCGATCCAATGACCTGTTGTCCGGTGGGCAAACGTGCCTGGATCCGATGACCTGTCCTCCAGAGAGAGACTCTTTTTATAGCTCCCCATTGATGATGGGACCTGAATGGGGAGACCCCTCTATTAACTCAGAATTGCCAAAGAGGGTATTTGAAAACATTTTTTCCAAACCAGACAAGAAATTGTACTAGAGGAACTTGGGGTAAAAATCTGTCACTTTGGTATTTGTAGATTATGTATGAGACCAAATGATTTATTTTCACTGGAAAATATAATCTTCAGGGTCATGTTCTAAAGATGACCTCCTAATTGTACTTTTGTACTTTTTTTCATATGTTGTTGTAGCTATCAATGTAATGAATGACATGAAAGGACTGCACTGGCTTTACGAGCCATTGTATAAAAGCCCTCTGCCCATGTTACAGCAGCCCCCTCATAAGTAATGACAGCCCCAGCTTTACAACCTGCACTAGGGATTGTCAGTGTGAAATTATCACTTTTACACAGTATGTGTGGGCCGTCTTTAGCTGTTTTGTGGTCAAGGGTGGGCAAACGGGCCTGGATCAGATGCACTGCTGTTGAGTGGGCTAACTAACGGGCCTATCCGATGACCAAATGTTGTCCGGTGGGCAAACGGGTCTGGATCCGATGACCTGTTGTCCGGTGGGCAGATGGGCCCGGATCCGATGGCCTGTTGTCCGGTGGGCAGATGGGCCCCGATCCGATGACCTGTTGTCCGGTGGGCAGATGGGCCCCGATCCGATGACCTGTTGTCCGGTGGACAAACATGCCTGGATCCGATGACCTGTTGTCCGGTGGGTAGACGGGCCCCGATCTCATGACCTGTTGTCCAGTGGGTAAACGGGCCTGGATCCGATGACCTGTTGTCCGGTGGGCAGATGGGCCCCGATCCAATGACCTGTTGCCCGGTGGGAAAACGGGCCTAGATCCGGACAATAGGTCATCGGATCCAGGCATGTTTGCCAACCGGACAACAGGTCATCAGATCCAGGCCCGTTTGCCCACCGGACAACAGGTCATCGGATCCAGGCCCATTTTCCCACTAGACAACAGGTCATCGGATCCAGGCCCGTCTGTCCACCGGACAACAGATCATCGGATCGAGGCCTCTATACACACCGGACAATAGCTCATCGGATCGGGGCCCTTATGCCCACCGGACAATAATTGCTCATCGGATCAGGGACCATCTGCCCACCGGACAACAGGCCATCGGATCGTGGTCGGTCTGTCCACTGGACAACAGGTCATCGGATCAGGGCCCGTCTGCCCACTGGACAACAGGTCATCGGACCCGCCCGTCTGCCCACTGGACAACAGGTCATCGGATCAGGGCCCGTTTGCCCACTGGACAACAGGTCATCGGATCGGGGCCCGTCAGCCCACCGGATAACAGGTCATCGGATCGGGACCCATCTGCCCACCGGACAACAGGTCATCGGATCCAGGCCCCTTTGACCTGTTGTCCGGTGGGCAGATGGGCCCATTGTCCAGTGGGCAAACAGGCCTGCATCCGATGGCCTGTTGTCTGGTGGACAGATGGACCCCGATCCGATGACCTGTTGTCCGGTAGGAAAACTGGTTTGGATCCGATAACCTATTGTCTGTTGGGGCAGACAGGCCCCGATCGGATGATCTGTTGTCCGGTGGGCAGACAGGCCCCGATCCGATGACCTGTTGTCCGGTGGGCAGACGGGCCCCGATCCGATGACCTGTTGTCTGGTGGGCAGACCGGCCCCGATCCGACGACCTGTTGTCCGGTGGGCATAAGGGCCCCGATCCGATGAGCTGTTGTCCAGTGGCCAGATGGGCCCCGATCCGATCAGCTGTTGTCCGGAGGGCATAAGGGCCCAGATCCGATGACCTGTTGTCTGGTGGGCATAAAGGCCCCAATCCGATGAGCTATTGTCCGGTGGGTATCAGCATGACTATTCCGGTGATTTACATGCTGGAGCACATATTAAACAGAATTCGGAGTCAGGTGGTGGCACAAGAGGAGGTGGAGGAAGTAGAGGAGGAGGAGTTGTATGCGGAAAGGCTAACATCTGCAAGGTCCAGACGGTCGGCAGCACCAAGGCGGCAGGCATGTGAGGGTGGGGGAGATGGTTTTACCAGGGCGCATGGTAGCAGCCAAACTGTTGAGGAAGGTGCAGGAGCCCAGGAAGAAGTGGATATAAGGGCCTTGATCCGATGAGCATGTTGTCCGGTGGGCAAATGGGCTGGATCTGATTACCTCTTGTCCAGTGGGCAAATGGGCCTGGATCCGAAGACCTGTTCTCCAGCGGGTAGATAGGCCCTGATCCAATGACTTGTCCAGTGGGCAAACAGGCCTGGATCGGATGACCTGTTGTCCGTGGGCTGACGGGCCCCGATCCTTTGACCTGTTGTCCGGTTGGCAAATGGGCCTGTATCCGAAGAGCTGTTGTCCGGGGGACAGACGGGCCCCGATCCGATGACCTGTTGTCCGGTCTGGATCTAATGACCTGTTGTCTGGTGGGCAGACGGGCCCTGATCCGATCGATGATCTGTTGTCCTTTGGGCCGATGGGCCCCGATCCGATGACCTGCTGTCCGGTGGGCATAAGGGCCCTGATCTGATGACCTGTTGTCCGGTGGGCATAAGGGCCCCGATCCGATGAGCTATTGTCCAGTGGGTATAAGGGACTCGATCCGATAACCTGTTGTCCAGTGGGCAAACGGGCCTGGATCCGATGGCCTTTTGCCCCGGTGGACAGATGGGCCCTGATCCGATGACCTGTTGTCCGGTGAGCAAAAGGACCTGGATCCGATGACCTATTGGGTCTGGTGGGCAGATGGGCCCCGATACGATGACCTGTTGTCCGGTGGGCAAACGGGCCTGGATCCGATGACCTGTTGTCTAAGGGGCAGATGGGCCCCAATCCAAAGACCTGTTCTCCGGTGGGCAAAAGAGCCTGGATCCGATGACCTATTGTCCAGTAGGCAGATGGGGCCCCATCCGATGACCCGTTGTCCGGTTTGCAAACAGGCCTGGATCCGATGACCTGTTGTCCGGTGGGAAGATGGGCCCCGATCCAATGACCTGTTCTCTGGTGGGTAAACGGGCCTAGTTCCGATGACCAACATGTTGTCCAGTGGGCAGATGGGCCCCGATCAGATAACCTGTTGTCCGGTGGGCAAACGGGCCTGGATCAGATGACCTGCTGTCGAGTGGGCTAACTAACGGGCCTTGATCCGATGACCTGTTGTCCGGTGGGAAGACGGACCCCGATCCGATGAGCTGTTGTCTTGTGGGCAGACGGGCCTGGATCCGATGACCTGTTTGTTATCCAGTGGGCAGATGGGCCCCGATCCGATGACCTGTTGTCCGGTGTGCAGATGGGCCCCGATCCCTTAAAGACCTGTTCTCCGGTGGACAATCGGGCCTGGATCCGATGACCAACATATTGTCCGGTGGGCAGATGGGCCCCGATCCGATGACCTTTTGTCACATGTGTGGGCTTGTCCTTAGCGGTTTTGTGGACTGATACAATCCATGGTGATTAACCCAATCTGGGGCTCCCAAGCTAATGTTGTAAAACTGCCAGTGACAATGTGACCAGACCAACAGTCACTGAGTAGATAATCTGCACTATGAATTCAGCATTATCCCTGGTACTGTGACATCACTGTGTGTATTATCCCTGTAGTGTGACATCACTGTGGGCCTGGCCCGTGTCCATACTGTGGGTGCCGCCCTCCTCGGCCCTGGCACCGTATCCGGACTGTGGGGGCCTGGCCCCTTGTCCGGACTGAGGGGGCCGCCCGACTTAGGCCTGGCCCCGTGTCCGGACTGTGGAGGCCACCAACCTCGTGCCTGGCCCCTTGACCGGACTGTAGGGGCCGCCATCCTCGGGCTTGGCTCCGTGTCTGAACTCTTGGGGCCGCCCGCCTCTATTGTCAGGTAGGCAGATGGGCCCCGATCTGATGACCTGTTTTCCAATGGCAAACGGGCCTGGATCCGATGACCGTTTGTCCGGTGGGCAGACGGGCTTGAATCCGCGGCCTGTTGTCCGGTGGACAGATGGGCCCCAATCCGATGACCTGTTGTCCGGTGGGAAAACGGGACTGGATCCGATGACCTATTGTCCAGTGGGCAGATGGGCCCCGATCCAATGACCTGTTGTCCGGTGAGCAAACGGACCTGGATCCGATGACCTGTTGTCCGGTGGGCAGACGGGCCCCGATCCGATGACCTGTTGTCCGGTGGGCAAACGGGCCTAGATCCCATCGATGACCTGTTGTCCGGTGGGCAGGCAGGCCCTGATCTGATGACCAACTGTTGTCCAGTGGTCGGGCATAAGGGCCCCGATCCGATGAGCTATTGTCCGGTGGGTATAAGGGCCTCGATCCAATGACCAATATATTGTCAGGTGGGCAAACGGGCCTGGATCCGAGATGACCTGTTGTCCGGTTGGCAAACTGGCCTGGATCCGATGGCCTGTTGTCCGGTGGACAGATGGGCCCTGATCCGGTGACCTGTTGTCCGATGGGAAAACGGGACTGGATCCGATGACCTATTGTCCGGTGAGCAGACGGGCCCCGATCCGATGACCTGTTGTCCAGTGGGCAGACGGGCGGGTCCGGTGACCTGTTGTCCGGTGGGCAGACGGGTCCTGATCCCATGACCTGTTGTCCGGTGGACAGACCGACCATGAACCGATGGCCTGGTGTCCGGTGGGCAGACGGTCCCTGATCCGTTGAGCTATTGTCCGGTGGGCATAAGGGCCCCGATCCGTTAAGCTATTGTCCGGTGTGTATAGAGAACTCGATCCGATGATCTGTTGTCCGGTGGACAGACGGGCCTGGATCCGATGACCTGTTTTCCGGATCTAGGCCCGTTTTCCCACCGGACAACAGGTCGTTGGATCGGGGCCCATTTAGATGCCCACCGGACAACAGGTCATCGGATCCAGGCCGGTTTGCCCACCTGAGAACAGGTCTTTGGATCGGGGCCCACCTGCCCACCAGACAACATGTTGGTCATCGGATCCAGGCCTGTTTGCCCACTGGACAACAGGTCATCAGATTGGGGCGCATCTACCCAACGGACAACAGGTCATCGGATCCAGGCATGTTTGCCCACCGGACAACAGGTCATCGGATCGGGGCCCATCTGCCCACCGGACAACAGGTCATCGGATCCGGGCCTATCTGCCCACCGGACAAGAGGTCATCGGATACAGGCCCATCTGCCCACCGGACAACAGGTCATCGGATCCAGGCCCGTTTGCCCACCTGAGAACAGGTCTTTGGATCAGGGCCCACCTGCCCACCAGACAACAGGTCATCGGATCCAGGCCTGTTTGCCCACTGGACAACAGGTCATCAGATCGGGGCCCGTCTACCCACCGGAAAACAGGTCATCGGATCCAGGCATGTTTGCCCACCGGACAACAGGTCATCGGATCGGGGCCCATCTGCCCACCGGACAACAGGTCATCGGATCGGGGCCCATCTGCCCACCGGACAACAGGTCATCGGATCCGGGCCTATCTACCCACCGGACAAGAGGTCAACGGATCCAGGCCCATCTGCCCACCAGACAACAGGTCATCTGATCCAGGCCCGTTTGCCCACCGGACAACAGGTCATCGGATCGGGGCCCATCTGCCCACTGGACAACATGTTGGTCATCGGATCCAGGCCCGTTTACCCACCGGAGAACGGGTCTTTGGATCGGATCCCATCTGCCCCTTAGACAACACATCAGATCCAGGCCCGTTTGCCCACCGGACAACAGGTCATTGGATCGGGGCCCATCTTCCCACCGGACAACTGGTCATCAGATCCAGGCCCGTTTGCCCACCGGTGAACAGGTCTTTGGATCGGGGCCAATATGCCCCATAGACAACAGGTCATCGAATCCAGGCCCGTTTGCCCACCGGACAAGTTGTCATTGGATCAGGGTCCATCTGCCCACCGGACAACAAGTCATCGTATCCAGGCCCATTTGCCCACCGGACAACAGGTCATCGGATCCAGGCCCATTTGCCCACCAGACAACAGGTCATCGGATCCAGGCCCATTTGCCCACCAGACAACAGGTCATCGGATCCAGGCCCATTTGCCCAACGGACAACACAGCTCATTAGATCAAGGCCCTTATACCCACCGGACAATAGCTCATCGGATCGGGGCCCTTATGCCCTCCGGACAACAGGTCATTGGATCGTTGCTCGTCTGCCCACCGGACAACAGGTCATCGGATCGGGGCCCGTCTGCCCACCGGACAACAGGTCATTGGATCGTTGCTCGTCTGCCCACCGGACAACAGGTCATCGGATCGGGGCCCATCTGCCCACCGGACAATAGGTCATTGGATCGAGGCCCATCTGCCCACCAGACAACAGGTCATCGGATCGGAGCCCGTCTGCCCACTGGACAACAGGTCATCGGATCCAGGCCCATCTGCCCACCGGACAACAGGTCTTCGGATCCGGGCCCGTCTGCCCACCGGGCAACAGGTCATCGGATCCAGGCCCATCTGCCCACCGGACAACAGGTCATCGGATCCAGGCCTGTTTGCCCACCGGACAATAGCTCATCGGATCGGGGCCCTTATGCCCACTGGACAACAGGTCATCGGATTCGGGCCCTTATGCCCACCGGACAACACGTCATCGGATCGGGGCCCTTATGCCCACCGGACAACAGGTTATCGGATCCGGGTCCTTATGCCCACTGGACAACACGTCATCGGATCGGGGCCCGTCTGCCCACCGGACAACAGGTCATCGGATCGAGGCCCGTCTGCCCACCAGACAACAGGTCATCGGATCAGGGCCCGTCTGACCACCGGACAACAGGTCATTGGATCGGGGCCCGTCTGCCCACCGGACACCAGGTCATCGGATCGGGGCCCATTTGCCCACCGGACAACAGGTCATTAGAACCAGGCCCATTTGTCCACCAGACAACAGGTCATCGGATCGGGGCCCATCTGCCCACAGGACAACAAGTCATCGGATCCAGGCCCGTTTACCCGCCGGACTATAGGTCATCGGATCGGGGCCAGTCTGCCCCCCGGACAACAGGTCATCGGATCCAGGCCCATTTGCCAACCGGACAACATGTTGGTCATTGGATTGGGGCCCATCTGCCCATGGACAACAGGTCATCCGATCCAGGCCCGTTTGCCCACCGGACAAGTGGACATCGGATCTTGGCCCATCTGCCCACCGGGCAACAGGTCAACGGATCCAGGCCCTTTTGCCCACCGGACAACAGGTCATCGGATCCAGGCCCGTCTGCCCACCGGGCAACAGGTCATCGGATCCAGGCCCATCTGCCCACCGGACAACAGCTCATCTGCAAGGCCCTTATACCCACCGGACAATAGCTCATCAGATCGGGGTCCATCTGTCCACCGGACAACAGGCCATTGGATGCAGGCCTGTTTGCCCACTGGACAACATGTTGGTCATCGGATCGGGGCCCATCTGCCCACCGGACAACAGGTCAAAGGGGCCTGATTCCGATGACCTGTTGTCCGGTGGGCAGATGGGTCCCGATCCAATGACCTGTTATCCGGTGGGCAAAAGGACCTGGATTCGATGACCTGTTGTCCGGTGGACAGATTAACCCAGATCCGATGACCTGTTGTACGGTGGGCAAATGGGCCTGGATCCGACGACCTGTTCTCCGGTGGGCTGACGGGCCCCGATCCGATGACCTGTTGTCCAGTGGGCAAACGGGCCCCGATCCGATGACCTGTTGTCCAGTGGGCAGACGGGCAGGTCCGATGACCTGTTGTCTGGTAGGCAGACGGGCCCTTATCCGATGACCTGTTAACAGTCCGGTGGACAGACAGACCACGATCCGATGGCCTGTTGTCCGGTGGGCAGACGGTCCCTGATCCGATCAGCTATTGTCCGGTGGGCATAAGGGCCCCGATCCGATGAGCTATTGTCCGGTGTGTAAAGAGGCCTCGATCCGATGATCTGTTGTCCGGTGGACAGACGGGCCTGGATTCGATGACCTGTTGTCCAGTGGGAAAATTGCCCTGGATCTGATGACATGTTGTTTGGTTGGCAAACATGCCTGGATCCGATGACCTGTTTTCCGGATCTAGGCCCGTTTTCCCACCGGACAACAGGTCATTGGATCGGGGCCCATCTGCCCACCGGACAACAGGTCATCGGATCCAGGCCCGTTTGCCCACCTGAGAACAGGTCTTTGGATCGGGGCACACCTGCCCACCAGACAACAGGTCATCGGATCCAGGCCTATTTGCCCACTGGATAACAGGTCATCGGATCGGGGCCCATCTGCCCACCGGAAAGCAGGTCATCGGATCGGGGCCCATCTGCCCACCGGACAGCAGGTCATCGGATCGGGGCCCCTCTGCCCACCGGACAACAGGTCATCGGATCCGGGCCCATCTGCCCACCGGACAACAGGTCATCGGATCCGGGCCCATCTGCCCACCGGACAACAGGTCATCGGATCCAGCCCCATCTGCCCACCGGACAACAAGTCATCGGATCGGGGCCCATCTGCCCACTGGACAACATGTTGGTCATCGGATAGGGGCCCATCTGCCCACCGGACAACAGGTCATCGGATCCAGGCCCGTTTGCCCACCGGACAACAGGTCATCGGATCGAGGCCCTTATACCCACCGGACAAAAACCTAACTGTTTGTCAATGACATACATGTGGATAAGGGCTGAGAGACTGAACCACTAATAGACACAGAAACATGGGAAGCAAGATGAAATAGACTTTCCAGCTCAGGCAAAAGGTGGCCACCCACCGGACAACAGGTCATCGGATTGGGGCCCGTCTGTCCACAGGACAACAGGTCATAGGATTGAGGCCCGTCTGCCCACCGGACAACAGGTCATCTGATCGGGGCGCATCTGCCCACCGGACAACAGGTCATCGGATCCAGGTCCTTTTGCCCACCGGGCAACAGGTCATCGGATCGGGGCCCATCTGCCCACCGGACAACAGGTCATCGGATCCAGGACCGTTTGCCCAACGGACAACAGGTTATCAGATCGAGGCCCTTCTACCCACCGGACAAAAACCTTACTGTTTGTCAAGTGATATACTGTGGATAAGGGCTGAGAGACTGAACCACTAATAGACACAGAAACATAGGAAGCAAGATGAAATAGACTTTCCAGCTCAGGCAAAAGGTGGCCACACCCTTATATGCACTTGTGCACATTAGACTGAAAAAAGCTGAAGGACTGAACTGGAATGTAAATTGGTGTGCATGCTACAAGTAAGAGCATGTTCACACATGGTCACTAAACGGAAAAAAAACAAATATAGAAACACAATACACAAATACCCTGCCTGGTCGGACGACTGCTTTCTGGTAGCGTATATGGATGGCTTCAGGGGAGGGAACGATTACAGAGCAAAAGAAACAGGACTATTACATTTTATATTTAATCCAAAAGAGAGGCAGTGCTTATGAAAAATATACAAAAGGTGTCACTTAGGTTGCTAGCCTGTGTGAACGGAAACCTACATACTTTCTGCCAGCATGTTATATGCTGGGGGTAACTCACTAAAGGGTGTGTTTTTTTGTGAATGGCAAAGAGGGTGGGACGGCATTCACACTACCTCGCCTCAGGGTGTGGCTGAGCAAGCTTAAATACACAGTCACTGTTTTTTTTTCTGTTGTTGTGTTTGGAGAGGCAAGGTCTCCAGACTGAGAAGCCATAGCTCAGGAAGGAGCTGAAGGCTGTGCTACAACCTATGTGGGCAAACCACACACTCCTATGGACTGTGCTGTCGGTTATCTTTTGCTTTGTCATTTTGCCAGTAAGGTCGTGTTTATTTTTAATGGAGCTGCGGGGCTTTATGCCATATAATAAAGCCTGCAGAGAAAACCCGGTTCCTGAGTCTACTTCCGAAAGCGGACAAGTGAGTCACTGTCTTACCACAACAGTTACACAAAATAAACAGGATTACAGAAGACTTACTATAAAGATCGCTGAGATGATTCGGTATAGGTGGAGGGGAGGTGCGCCAATTATTGATTTGACCGTTCTCGAACAGGATCCGTTGCTTATAGAACCTATACCCCCCGGCAATGAATACTGACCCCCCTTTGACTGTGTCTTTTATGCCGAAGGTGGAGCACCTGCCCACACACCCCACGTGATGACCTCACGTATGCTGGGCTCCAGCCTTCATATTTTTATTAGAATCTGTAATTTCTGGCATAACTTATCGCTGGTTGATCGCAGAAGCCCTAAAGTGATACCATATTTTCCATTATGAATTTAACTCTCTTTAGAGACCACAGATGACTTAGTTGCGGTCTGTTATTTTGTTACTTTTCCATCACAGCTTCCCGGAGGGGCTTACAGCTATGGAAAAATATCCATATTACTCCTTAGCTGACCCTGCAACTTAAAATATGGGTCCCATTATTATCAGAAGTATAGCACTTCAGTTATTCCATATTTTGTGTCGGTGACGAAAATCCTGCAGTTTGCAGCTGGGAATTGTCCTGGTTATTGTGAGTGTGTTTGAAATGGGAGAAAGATACCCCGAACCATTCAGGGTGATCGGAAGGCTGTATCCCCAGTCGGTCAGGGTGGTGGGCGAGCTGGGTCCATATCTCGTCAGACGACTAGGAAAAGGTGGTTATCCCCCAGGGAAAGGGCAGGAATAACCAACCGCAGATATGTCATGTCTACACTCTAAAGAAAGTTAAATTGATAATAAAAAATATGGTATCACTTGTGAACTTATGCGATCACATGGCCCCACTCACGCCTCAAAAGTCACATGTGTACCATCGTAAATGCCATCTGTATCGCTCCTGGTTTCAGTTACAGCTGCGAGACGTGCAGTCCTGCCTCATCTGCGCACAGCAAATCCCAGGTAAGACAGTAAAAGTCCCTTAGAAAGCGACACCAAGGCCTCTCTACCCACTTCAGAGACTACAGAGTAAAACAAACACACTCTAATACATCACTAGTATTTTGTTGCACCACCTCTGTCTTTAATAACAGCTTGCAGTCTCTGAGGCATGGACTTAATGAGTGACAAACAGTACTCTTCATCAATCTGGCTCCAACTTTCTCTGATTGCTGTTGCCAGATCAGCTTTGCAGGTTGGAGCCTTGTCATGGACTATTTTCTTCAACTTCCACCAAAGATTTTCAGTTGGATTGAGATCCGGACTATTTGCAGGCCATGACATTGACCTTATGTGTCTTCTTTCAAGGAATGTTTTCACAGTTTTTTCTCTATGGCAGGATGCATTACCATCTTGAAAAATGATGTCATCATCCCCAAACATCCATTCAATTGATGGGATAAGAAAACTGTCCAAAATATCAATGTAAACTTGGGCATTTATTGAAGATTTAATGACAGCCATCTCCCCAGTGCCTTTACCTGTCATGCAGCCCCATATCATCAATGACTGTGGAAATTTGCATGTTCTCTTCATGCAGTCATCTTTATAAATCTCATTGGAACGGCACCAAACAAAAGTTCCAGCATCATCACCTTGCCCAGTGCAGATTTGCGATTCATCACTGAATATGACTTTCATCCAGACATCCACAGTCCACGATTAATTTCCTTAGCCCATTGTAACCTTGTTTTTTTTCTGTTTAGGTGTTAATGATGGCTTATGTTTAGCTTTTCTGTATGTAAATCCCATTTCCTTTAGGCGGTTTCTTACAGCTCGGTCACAGGCATTGACTCCAGCTTCCTCCCATTCATTCCTCATTTGTTTTGTTGTGCATTTCCTGTTTTGGAGACATATTGCTTTAAGTTTCCGGTCTTGACGCTTTGATGTCTTCATTGGTCTACCAATATGTTTGCCTTTAACAACCTTCCTGTTACACTCGCGCCCGGACTGACTAGCGTGAGCGTGATTAGTGATCCCACTGTACCATGAACCGAGTAGTGCCTGGAGGGGCGTAACTAAGTATCAACCCGATCCAACCAAGGTCGCATGGTGGCTAGTCGACTCCGTGGACCAAGGAGGAACCGAGCAGAGGGACCAGGTGCGACTCCAGGTCAGACCCCGGTCACAGTTGTTGACCCACACCAGGGAATGCAGGAACAGGCAGGTTAGATTGGCATACAGGCAGGTGAGTATTGGCAAGTACGGCTGTTATGCAGACAGGTGGGTACTGGCAAGTACAGCTGGTATGCAGACAGGTGGGCACTGGCAAGCACGGCTGGTATGCAGACAGGTGGGTATTGGCAAGTACGGCTGGTATGCAGACAGGTGGGTACGGGCAAGCACGGCTGGTATGCAGACAGGTGGGCACTGGCAAGCACGGCTGGTATGCAGACAGGTGGGCACTGGCAAGCACGGCTGGTATGCAGATAGGGAGATACTGGCAAGCACGGCTGGAGTGCAGACCAGGAGGTACTAGCAGGTTGGAGCGCAGGCTGGATAGGGTCCAGTACAGACTGGGAGACAGCTACAGAGCCGCAGATGCGGTAGAAAAGCAGAGTAAAGCGAAACCGCCAGAGCGGAGGACAAGGCAGAACAGAGAGGAACTGCTGGTGCGGTGAGTAAGGCAGAGCAGAGAGAAGCCGCCGGAGCGGTGAGCAAAGCAGAGCAGAGAGAAGCCGCCGGAGCGGTGGGCAAGTCAGAGCAGAGAGAAACCGCCGGAACGGTGGGTAAGGCAGAGCAGAGGGAAAACGCCGGAGCGGTGGGCAAGTCAGAGCAGAGAGAAACCACCGGAGCGGTGGGTAAGTAAGAGCAAAGAGAAACCGCTGGTGCGGTGGGCAAGGCAGAGCAGAGAGAACCCGCCGGAGCGGTGGGCATGTCAGAGCAGAGAGAAGCCGCCGTAGCGGTGGGTAAGGCAGAGCAGAGGGAAGCCGCCGGAGCGGTGGGCAAGTCAGAGCATAGAGAAACCGCCAGAGCGGTGGTTAAGGCAGAGCAGAGGGAAACTGCCGGAGCGGTGGGCAAGTCAGAGCAGAGAGAAACCGCCGGAGCGGTGGGCAAGACAGAGCAGAGCGAAACCGAGAGGACAGGGCTCTGTTCACATGGAACAGACTGGAAAATACAGGAAGATACGGATGAAGGGAAAAGGGACAAGCAGAACCAGATACACACAAGGTACTTCCTATGACAGATAACAGGTCTGGGTATGCAACCAGCCCCCAGAGATGGCGGGAACAGACAAGAAGCAGAACTGGACCTGGCAACTTCAGAGTCAAGGAGCACACTGAATGTTAGTGTTGCTCAGGCACCTCCTACTGGGTGGAGGGGGTTTAAATATCCAGTGACTCACAGCAATAGGCTGGAGACGCATTAGGGGTGCGCCCACAGCAGCTATAAGAATCAGGAAGTAACCGGGCCGCCGCCCTAAGCAGTCAGTCAAGAGACATGCACACAGCATGAACTGGAGCAAGATTTGCAGGCTGGACTGACTGGTAAGATTGCGGTCTTGCATAGTGGGAGGTGGTTCACTATGCAAGCACGCCGCCAGGGATGTTACACTTCACATGTTGTTTGTATTTGGTCCAGATTTTAGACACAGCTGACTGTGAACAACCAACATATTTTGCAAAATTGCGTGATGATTTACCTTCTGTTAAGAGTTTGATAATCCTCTCCTTTGTTTCAATTGACATCTCTCGTGTTGGAGCCATGATTCATGTCAGTCCACTTGGTGCAACAGCTCTCCAAGGTGTGATCACTCCTTTTTAGATGCAGACTAATGAGCAGATCTAATTTGATGAACTGGAAATGAAAATTTACAGGGTGATTCCATATTTTTTTCCTCAGAATTGAGTGATTCCCTAATTTTTTCCCTCTGCTTGGTCTGAAAAAAATTATCCTTACTGAGTACCATATTTTTTATCTTGATTTCTTTTAGTGTTTCTTAAAGCCCTAAAGTTGCCATTTGAAATGACTTTAGTTTTGTGCCATGTCTGTGATCTGCTTTTTTTCAACAACATTAAACAACTGAATGAACATCCTCTGAGCCCCGTGATTCCATAATTTTTGCCAGGGGTTGTATGGACTAGGACAACAAATTTATTCAACATCATGCTTTTCTTATAAAAGATATGGAAGGAGAAAAGCCGAAGGACTGTTGGATTTGCACACACAGCCCAGTATCTGCAAAGACTATGCCGTACTTAGCCTTACCTCTGGAGCCAGGGGAGGTATTAACACCACATTGCAAACACAATGAGAAAAACCTACAAGATGCAAAATGAACATAAACCCTGCTGTAAATAAATAAAAAGCAAGTGCATTTAAATAAAATAGGGTTCTTAGTAACACTGTTTTTGATCAAAAATAGTATAAAAGATTTCCCACTGCGACGAGGTGAACCCGTTCGGGAAAGTCATACACTGTCTAATATAAAATGACTTTCCAGAACAGCAGGGTTTATGTGGGTGAAACGCACGTAGGGGCGCGAGGACACACAGCTCATATTCACCCTTCACTATAAGTATATGTAACTACCTATTAGGATGATATCTTATATATGAATATATTAAGTCAGTGGTGAGGTGCGCAATTTTTGCTTACATTTATCTCTAGGGTCATCCTATTCAGGATTCACGCATATCTATTGGCATGTATGACCATATACATTCCCCATTTAGCCCTTTTAGGTGTATTACTATTAGGACTAATTAAATCATTTTGATCCAGTTTTGCACAAAGCACATGTCACTTTATAAAGGTATTGGGGATATTTAATTGTGGTTTGCTAAAAACTTTTTTACTTGATTTGTAACTGTAAAAAATATTCAAGATGATCCCTTGTCAATCATTGTGCCCTGTTGGTGGGCTTATAGAGCTCTTCTAATGTACAGTGTAATCCAACACTTCTGCAAGGGAGGGGGCCGAGATGCAGGGAGTGACAAATGTCTCACAGCAGCTCTCAGCCCAGAAGCTGCCATAGAAAGACCTCCTGTGGACCCCAGCCATGCGGTCTTTTATGTCTGACCATTATAATTCAACACCGAGTTATGGGAATACAATACATCCCAGTGATACACCAAATAGATTTTTGGAAACACACAAATTGGATGAATCTCACCCTTCCTTTCAGCACAGTCCAGCGTGTAGGGAAAGGGAGATACACGACACAGCCTTGCGAGAGCCCCTAGGGCCCCGGTGCTTGGTTTCCACGCATAGCAGGAGCCCGGCCGGATCCGATGACACCAGAACCGGCTCCCTACGTCCGTACATTAAGGAAGTATAGCTGTTTTAGTTTTAGAATTTTTAGCTGAGAGAGGCCAGGGGTGGAGATTCAGGTCCAGTCAGGGGGCAGAAGGGGGAGTGACCAAGAGGGGTTAAGAGCTCCAGCAGCCCTAGATCCATTGTCTTTTTCCCTGGGAGGTCATGATGACACATCATGTGTGGGAGAAGTCCTGCAACAAAGGGGACCACAAGCCTCCCATGTGGCAGCCCCTCCCTCACAAGCCAGCTCTTCCAATTGACTTTTGATTGATTCTTAATAACTGCTTTATATCTTTTGTACTCCTACTATTGTGTTTGTTTCTCTGACCATTATGTAAATGTAACCCTTATGTATATAGTGTAATGTCTAGTGTGCCCTTACGGCGATTAAATATATGATTTAACCTTGGGCTGCTCTGTTATCTTGATCCATGAACTCATATGTCCGTTGTTTGGCTTAATCCTCATGCTACCGGGGCAGGTTTCTGGCCCCATATAATTCCCGTTAACGGACCGGGGATTTATATCTAATAGAAACTGGTGGCAGCTCTACCAGGCGAACAAGGTTCTGCTTCACTGGGGCTAGTGAATGGGCCTCTCAGCCTGTCAGGGGTGTGAGCGAGTGTGATGCCATGTCAGTGACTGAGTGGGCCACCTCTTCTCACTCCCGGTGCCTTCTTGTACCCGTGTGGACAGGGGGTGTCTGTGTAGAACTGTACCAATCTGAACTTACGCATCCTCGAGGGGGTTCAGAACGTAACGTTGGTGCAAGGGGCAGATCCTTATCACGTGATCTGTCGGACGTAATTGTGACATCAGGTGGGTGACGAGGTGTGGATCTATCACAAGTGGTGGCAGTGGTGGGATTCTGCGGGGTCCCTCTGGTGCCATTTCTTCACATTGGTGGCAGCGGTGGGATTCTGCGCGGTCATTTAGTGCCACTCATCACAAGTGGTGGAAGCGGTGGGATTCTGCAGTGTCCCTCTGCTGCTGTTTCTTCACAGTACCCTATACCTTATAAGGACAAAAGGAGTTATGAAATGATCTGTGTCTCCTCTGTGTAGCACTGTGTTATTTTAAATTTGTTAGATGTGTTTAATACAGATATTTTTTGGTTTAAAAAGAACTCTGGTCATCTGGGCTTTCTTTTTTAGGCCCACTCTTCATGTTAATTATGTGTTGTTTTGGAGTTTAAAAAACATGACATTGTTATCTTATGAGTATAACGTTGAAGATGCATACAAGCACCACACAAGCTGCACATCGAAAACATACAAGCTGCATACGAGCCACATACAAACTCCATAAAAGCAGCATACAAGCTGTATACAAGATGCACACAATCTGTATCCAAGATGCATAAAAGCCGCATACAAGTTGAATATAAGCTGCATACAAGCAGCAAACAAAGCCGCATACAAGATGTACACAAGCTGCATACAAGCAGCATACAAGATGCACACAAGGCACATACAATCTGCACACAAGCAGCATACAGGATGCATACAAGCTGCACACAAGGCACATACAATCTGCACACAAGCAGCATACAGGATGCATACAAGCAGCATATAAATTGCATACAGGTAGCACACAAGTTGCATACAAGCTCCATACAAGACACATACAATCTGCATACAAGCATCATTCAAGCTGCATTCAAGGCACATACAATCCGCATACAAGCTGCACACAAGGCACATACAATCTGCATAGAAGCAGCATACAATCTGCATACAAGCAGCATACAATGGTACATACAAGATGCATTCAAGCCACATATAAGATGTATACAGGATATATAAAAGTTGCATACAAGGCAGCTACAAACTGTATACAGGATACATACAACCTGCATTAAAACCGCACATATAAGACACATACAAGCAGCTGTATAAAGGATACATCCATGTTGCATGCAGGATACATAAAAGGCACATACAAGCTGCATACAAGCCGCATATACGTTGCATACAGGATACAAACACGGCACATACAAGCTGTATACAGGATACATACATGGCACATACAAGCTGTATACAGCGTAGGGATTTGTACTCACTGAGCCGCGTTGTAGGTAGGCACAGGTTCACATAGTGATGCAGTCCGCGGGTTCAAACAAACTGGTGGTTTATTTAGTGCCCATACACCAGTGAGGAAACAAAAGTAACAGCCTTTTCCTGGCACAAAAAAGGAATAACAGAACAAAGCTCAAAATAACAAGTCCATGCAGCACGGCCTCAGCCGTTTAAACAAAGTGCTTTCCTCTGCCTCCTGCAGAGTCTAAGCAGCACATGCAAGGTCTGCTCACCTTATCCAACACAGACAGACTGTGAGACAGGCGCAGCTGTCTTAAATCAGCCTTCCAAGACCTGGACTGGAGGTACTGTAAGTGAGCAGCTGTTCCCCCCTCAGCTCTTTCAGCTGCTTGTAAAACCCGGCTCTGTAATCTGGGCCCATTAAACTCCTCTCAGCACTATGTGTGCTGGAGCCTGCTTCTCCGGGTCCTACATCACCGAAGCTTGGCACTTCAGGGACACATACCTCCCGTCCACGACCTGTCCAGCAGCCACCTTATATACCCCCCCCCTCTGCCCAAAGCCGGGGGGCTTGGCACCTTCTGTCACCATACAATAAACCCTTGACAAGGAGGCATCAGCATACCCATGTTGTTTCCCAGGCCTATGTTCTACCCGGAAACAAAAATCTTGTAGAGCCAGGAACCACCTAGTCACTCTGGCATTGTTCCCCTTCTTTTCACGCATCCACCTCAGTGGGGCATGGTCTGACACTAACCTGAACCTTCTACCTAACAGGTAATACCTCAGACTAACGCCCACTTAATAGTCAAACATTCTTTTTCTACAATGGAGTAGTTCTTCTCACAAGTGGAGAGCTTCTGACTGAGGTATATTACAGGGTGTTCTTCTCCGTTAATCTCCTGGGACAAGACTGCTCCCAGCCCAACATCCGATGCATCCGTCTGGACCACAAACTCCTTGGAGAAGTTGGGCGCCACCAAGACTGGCTGTTTACAGAGGACCAGTTTCAATTCCTGGAAGGCCGCTTCTGCTTCCGGGGACCACTTGGCCATAGCCGACTTCGTCCCTTTCAGAAGATCCGTCAGCGGGGCTGCTATCAGGGCAAAGTTAGGGACAAATTTTGGATAGTAGCCCACAATGCCTAGAAACGCCCTGACCTACTTCTTCGAGAGGGGCTGTGGCCAGTTCAAGATCGCCTCGACCTTATTTATTTATGATTTTATTTCCCCTCTACCAACCACAAACCCTAGGTACTTGGCTTCCTCTATCTCCATGGCACATTTCTTTGGGTTGATAGTAAAGCCCGCCTTCCTTAGGGCATCAATGTCATGGTTGTGTCGCCACGAAGATCGTCACGATTGCACAGCCTGACTTCTCGCAGCTGAGTTTTTGGTGCTTTGTGCTTTTCGGCAGTGAGGGAGTTAACTCTCTCTCTCTGTGCTAGACAAGGTCCAGCCTCGCCCAGTTGCAATCAATTCTGCAGTAGTGAGATTCCTTCATATGTCTGCTGATCTGTTAGGGAAGTTGTCGGTGAAAGCATTTCATGCAGACTAACAGAGCGGATCGTGGTATTTGGAGTTTCAGAGCTAAGTGTATTTGGAGTGGTTTTTCCCTTCCTCGCTTTATCATTTATCTCCTTTCCCGTTGGTGTTCCCTCTGTTGTTGTTGTGTAGTTTTTGTATGCAAGGTGGTTTTGGTTTTACCCTTGTACTGTCTCGTTCGTCTAAGTACTGAGTGTTGGCATATTATTACCTGTCCCCTTTTGTTGTTATCGGGGTCCTTCTCAGGACTAGATTACTTAGGTGCAGGGATCCTCAGGAGGTAGGGGTTACGCTGGCGGCCTGGACCTCTGTACCTTTAACAGTACCTCCAGGTAGAGAGATTAGTCAGGGCCCCAGCTTAGGGTCAGCTTAGGCCCCCTACCTCCAGTACACAGAGACAGCGTGACATTTTCACCGACCACTCAGATTTTCTCCAGCTACCATGGATCCAGTAGCCGGTCTAGCTCGGCAGTTGCAGAGTTTGTCCATGGAGCTGGCGGACGTTAGGTCCAAGGTTTTGTATCCCCAGGAGCAAGCCGGACCAGAACCTAAAGTAGCTCTCCCTGACAGGTTCACTGGGGGGCGGGACAAGTTTTTTGTTTTCCGGGAGGCATGCAAGTTGTACTTTCGCTGCGGCCTCGGTCATCGGGGAGTGAAGAACAAAGGGTGGGAATTGTCATCTCGCTCCTACAAGGGGACCCACAATCTTGGGCGTTCTCTCTTCCCCCGGGCTCCCTGGCCCTCCAGTCAATGGATAGGTTTTTTACTGCTCTGGGTCTTGTTTATGATGACCCGGATCGGATCTCCCTTGCTGAATCTAAGTTACGTAGGATCCAGCAGGGAGATCGTCCGGCGGAGGAATTCTGTTCGGAGTTCCGTAGGTGGGCCACTGACACCCAGTGGAATGACCCGGCTCTTAGGAGCCAGTTTTGTCAAGGTTTATCCGACAAATTAAAGGATGTGCTGGCACAGTATGACTCTCCCGCGTCACTGGAAGCCGCTATGGCCCTTGCTATTCGCATTGACAGACGGCTTCGGGAGAGGTGCGGGATAACTCCACCCCCTGTGATGACTCCACCTCCTACAAGGTCCCCTCATATGGTGGTATGGTGGTTCCCCTGGTCAGTCCAGAGGAGCCTATGCAATTAGGAGGGACATCATTTCGGGGGAGGGGACCGGTGGCACACCACAAGACTGGAAGGTGTTTCTTCTGCGGGAGAAAGGGACATTTTATTGGGGGGTGTCCATCCCGTCTTTTGCAGAGTAAAGAGTCGTCGGAAAACTTTTAATCCCAGGTTGTGTGGTGGACGGCAATCTGGGAGTAGGTGTTTCGTCCCTAGGGTCATCTCAGTTTCTCGTACCGGCGGAGGTGGTGGTGGGTACGAGAACTGAGAAGATATCTGTTCTTTTAGATAGTGGGGCCGGGGCTAATCTGATGGACGCTCGGTTTGCCTGGGTTCAAGGTATGCATTTGAGTGAGTTGGCTAAACCCATCCCCATATTCTCGATCGATGCCAGGCCCCTCGGTCAGGGAAGTTTTTTGCATGTTGTGCATAACGTAAAACTTCAAGTGGGGGCGATACATAAAGAACTGTTGTCTTGCTACGTGTTGGAGGGTCTTCCCACTCCTATAGTGTTGGGCCTTCCTTGGTTAACTAAGCATAACCCGGTTATTAATTGGCAATCCAGAGAGATAAGCCAATGGAGTAATTTCTGTAATAAAAACTGCATGAATACGGTCGTTGGTGCTGTCACTCCTAGGGTCTTACCTCCATTTTTGGTGGACTTTGAGGATGTATTCTTGGAGAAAGGGTGTCAGGAACTACCTCCTCATCGCGAGTATGACTGTTCTGTAAAACTGCTCCCTGAGGCCAAGTTACCTAAATCTAGGTTGTATAACCTTTCTGGTCCTGAGAGGCAGGCCATGAAGGATTATATTTCTGAAAGTCTGGCTAAGGGGCATATTAGACCTTCATCTTCCCCGGTGGCCGCGGGGTTCTTCTTTGTGAAGAAGAAGGATGGAGGCCTACGCCCTTGCCTGGATTTCCGTGAACTTAATCGGATTACGGTCCGAGATCCGTACCCTCTCCCACTTATTCCCGATCTCTTTAATCAGATCGTGGGCGCCAAATGGTTCTCTAAGTTGGATCTCAGTGGGGCGTACAATCTGATTAGAATGAAGGAGGGGGATGAGTGGAAGACGGCGTTTAACACTCCAGAGGGGCATTATGAGAACCTTGTCATGCCATTCGGTCTGACTAATGCCCCGGCGGTGTTCCAACACTTTGTTAATGACATTTTTCGCCGCCTGGTTGGACAGTTTGTTGTCATATATCTGGATGATATCTTAATTTACTCACCTGATCTGGTGTCTCATCAGGAGCACGTTAGACAGGTGTTACAGATCTTGCGGGATAATAAACTGTATGCTAAATGGGAAAAGTGTGTGTTCGCCGTACAGGAACTCCAGTTTTTAGGTTTCCTGGTTTCAGCGTCTGGTTTTCGTATGGACCCTGGGAAAGTGCGGGCAGTTCTTGAATGGGATCTGCCTGAGAATCTTAAGGCACTACAACGTTTCCTGGGGTTTGCTAATTATTACCGGAAGTTCATTCGTAATTTCTCGTCCATGGTTAAACCTCTCACTGACATGACAAAAAAGGGGACGGATTTTTCTAGGTGGTCTGACAAGGCTTGTCAAGCTTTCTCCTCCTTGAAAAAATGTTTTGCCTCGGCACCCATAATCATTCAACCTGATGCGTCACAGCCGTTCATTGTAGAGGTAGACGCTTCTGAGGTAGGGTTGGGAGCAATTTTGTCACAAGGTTCGTCCCCTGGTAAGTGGCATCTGTGCGCCTTTTTCTCTAAAAAATTGTCGTCCGCCGAGTGGAATTACGATGTCGGCAATAGGGAACTCTTGGCCATTAAGTTAGCTTTTGAGGAGTGGCGCCATTTTTTGGAGGGGGCAGTCCATCCGGTCACCGTCATCACCGATCACAAGAACCTGCTTTATCTGGAGTCCGCAAAACGTCTGAATCCCAGACAAGCCAGGTGGTCGTTGTTTTTTACCAGGTTTAATTTTGTCGTTACGTTTCGTCCTGGGTCAAAAAATGTGAAGGCGGATGCCTTATCTCGTAGTTTCCCTGGGGCCGGGAATACGGATGACCCGGTTCCTATCCTTCAAGAGGGGGTGGTGGTGTCGGCTGTATGCTCTGAGCTTGAGGAGGAGGTATTGGAGGCTCAGGGGGACGCCCCTGTTGGACCTCCAGGGAGACTGTTTGTTCCAGATCAGCTACGACAAAAGGTGATCGAGGCACACCATAACTCAGCTTTAGCAGGACACCCAGGGAGTAAAGCAACTGTGGATCTCCTCTCGCGTCGGTTTTGGTGGCCTAATTTACATAAGGAGGTGGTAACTTTTGTTGCATCCTGTGGGGTTTGTGCGCGCTCTAAGACCCCACATACCCGTCCGTCTGGGGCCCTCTTACCTTTGAAGATCCCGGAGCGTCCTTGGACTCATCTGTCTATGGACTTTATTACGGACCTCCCGCCGTCTTCGGGTAAAACTGTCATTCTCGTTGTAGTGGACAGGTTCAGCAAGATAAATGTAAGGACTAAATGCAAATATACTGAAGCGCGAATGTGTCTGTATTGGAGCAAACCTATATATGTGACACATCAGCTATATTATTAAAAAATAACATTTATTTAGAGAAATATAATAAAATACATATCAAGATAAAATGAGGGAAAGGGTAACATAGAAGGAGGTTATTGGGTAGGACAATACTTAATATATAGGAAATACAAAATATGTTCAGTTTCTATACATCAGATGAGGCAGTGTGCAGACAATCAATATATTAGATGAGGTCCGCAATAAAGTGCATTGTGCTATAGGAGGACCAAAATGGTAGAAAGGTGCTGCATTATACAGAAATCATCAATGGAAAGTATAGAGGTAGAGACAAAAAGTGTATAAGTGATAGAGCATGTACTAACCCAGATAACCAGATCCGACGCGCGTTTCGCCAAGAAGAGGGCTTTGACGAGGATGTTCAGCAAGATGGCACATTTTATCGCTCTTCCTGCTCTTCCTAATGCTAAAACTCTTGCGCAGGTGTTCATTGGGGAGATTGTGAGGCTTCACGGGGTACCCTCCGATGTGGTGTCGGATCGGGGGTCTCAGTTTGTGTCCAAGTTCTGGAAGGCATTTTGTACTCGGCGGGGGATGCATTTGTCGTTCTCATCGGCTTTTCATCCCCAGACCAATGGTCAGACGGAACGTCTGAACCAGAGTTTGGAGACATATCTCCGGTGTTTTGTGTCAGAGAACCAGGAGGACTGGGCTTCTTTCTTACCTCTGGCAGAGTTTGCTCTTAATAATAGGCGGAGCGAGTCCACTGGTAAGTCCCCGTTTTTTGGGGCATATGGTTTTCACCCCCAGTTTTGTACTTTCAGTAGAGGGGGCTCTTCGGGGGTTCCTGAGGAGGAACGATTTTCGTCATCACTTGCTTCTGTATGGAGAGGGGTACTGAATAATCTGAGTACTATGGGGAACCGTTACAAACGTATGGCTGACAGGAGGAGAGTGTCTGGTCCGGACCTAAGTGTGAACGATCTGGTATGGTTGTCTACTAAGAATATTAAACTTAAGGTTCCTTCCTGGAAACTGGGTCCCAGGTTCATCGGGCCATACAGGATCAGTTCTATAATTAATCCGGTGGCATTCCGTCTTGATCTCCCCCCTACGTTTAAAATTCACAACGTGTTCCACAGATCGTTGCTTAAGAGGTATGTGGCGCCGGTGATACCGTCACCTTTACCTCCGCCTCCAGTGGTGGTCAATGGTAACTTGGAGTTCCAAGTATCGAAGGTCATCGATTCACGCTTTAATCGTCGGTCCCTTCAGTACCTGGTTCATTGGAAGGGGTATGGTCCTGAGGAGAGGATGTGGGTTCCTGCGTCAGATATTAACGCAGACCGGTTAATTCGGGCCTTCCACACGACTCACCCGGATAAACCTGGCCCTGAGGGTCCGGAGGCCCCTCGTAGAAGGGGGGGTACTGTCATGGTTGTGTCGCCACGAAGATCGTCACGATTGCACAGCCTGACTTCTCGCAGCTGAGTTTTTGGTGCTTTGTGCTTTTCGGCAGTGAGGGAGTTAACTCTCTCTCTCTGTGCTAGACAAGGTCCAGCCTCGCCCAGCTGCAATCAATTCTGCAGTAGTGAGATTCCTTCATATGTCTGCTGATCTGTTAGGGAAGTTGTCGGTGAAAGCATTTCATGCAGACTAACAGAGCGGATCGTGGTATTTGGAGTTTCAGAGCTAAGTGTATTTGGAGTGGTTTTTCCCTTCCTCGCTTTATCATTTATCTCCTTTCCCGTTGGTGTTCCCTCTGTTGTTGTTGTGTAGTTTTTGTATGCAAGGTGGTTTTGGTTTTACCCTTGTACTGTCTCGGTCGTCTAAGTACTGAGTGTTGGCATATTATTACCTGTCCCCTTTTGTTGTTATCGGGGTCCTTCTCAGGACTAGATTACTTAGGTGCAGGGATCCTCAGGAGGTAGGGGTTACGCTGGCGGCCTGGACCTCTGTACCTTTAACAGTACCTCCAGGTAGAGGGATTAGTCAGGGCCCCAGCTTAGGGTCAGCTTAGGCCCCCTACCTCCAGTACACAGAGACAGCGTGACAATCAAGTTTGGCTTGAACTTTGTCCAGATGACTTTCCCAGTCCTGGGTGAATATGACAATGTCATCTAGGTAGGCCGCTGCATACTTTTTGTGGGGTGCTAAGATCCGGTCCATGGCTCCCTGGAAGGTGGTCGGAGCTCCCTGCAACCCAAACGGCATCCTGACGTATTGATAACATCCGTCTGGCATCGAGAAGGCTCTTTTCTCCTTGGCCTCTTTGGACAGGGTAATTTGCCAATATCCTTTGGTGAGGTCCAGAGTGGTGATGTAACTAGCAAGTCCTAGCCTTTCGATAAGCTCATCTACTCTAGGCATTGGGTATTTGTCGAACTTCGAAATCTTGTTCAGCTTCCTATAGTCATTGCAAAACCACCATTCCCCATCTGCTTTCGGCACTAAGACTATAGGACTGGATCATCCACTTTTGGACTCTTCAATGACTCCCAGGTTAAGCATCCGCCTCACTTCTTTTGAGATCACCTCTCTGCGGGCCTCGGGGATCTGGTATGGTTTTAGATTGACGCGAACATGAGGCTCTGTGAGAACCTCATGCTCTATGACCTGAGTGAGTCCTGGCAACTCCGAAAACAGGTCTTTATTTCGCTGTAGCAACTCTTTGCACTGTTACTTTTGGGCACGTGACAGTGACTCTGCCACCTTGACCTCTTTCACATCGGCCTCAGCCACTAAACAGGGAGCTTCCATGGGCTCTCTATCTTGCCATGGCTTAATCAAGTTAACATGGTAAATTTGGTAGGGCTTCCTCTTCCCCGGTTGGTGGATTTTATAGTTGACTTCCCCCACTTTCTCTACCACCTCATAGGGGCCCTGCCACTTGGCCATGAACTAATCTCCACTGTCGGCACTAGCACAAGCACTCGATCTCCTGGGTTGAACGATCTCACCCAGGCTGACCTATTGTACACCCTGGACTGTGTCTCTTATGCCTTGAGGAGGTGCTCCCTCACGATGGGCATCACGTGGGCAATCCTCTCTTGCATCTGGGCAACGTGCTCAACCACGCTCCTATAGTGCATGGTTTCAGCTCCCCAGGACTCTTTCGCCACATCCAGAAGTCCTCGAGGGTGTCGTCCAAAGAGTAGTTCAAACGGGGAGAAACCTGTAGAAGCTTGGGGAACTTCCCTGATGGCGAACATCCACAAACATTCCCTATATACATGAGTTGCAGACAATTCAACCGAATGGTAGACCTCATATAGTGGAAATGGGGATAGGGAATAAAAGTATATTCATTTACCCTTTCTTTACATGAATGTTGGTATTACTAGTGTATGTAACTGCTAGAACTGGTGTATTTGTTATGATGAGATTTGCGGACAAGGTATCTGTCAGTGAATGGGATTTGTCCCCTCCATGCTCCCATAGCATGGGGAAGTAGCTGATGGATAAATTGTCTGTAAATCATAAAAAGGGAGGAATTGTTGTGGTAAATATTTATACTTTGCGTTGATTATTATTTTAGACAATTAAATCTACCTATATATCTAAATAACTTAATATTCTTAATATTAGCTTTATAAGTTTTACTCATAAAAGCGATAACACAGGGTGTAGATGTTAGAACCCTCCTGTTTGTTTTTTCCATCTTGTGTTTTGCAGTTGTAGCACCCTGAGGATTCGGCTGCTACAGGGGTATTGCACCTCAACCCAGAGGTGTGATATTCCACTCCCGGGTAAGGATGGAGTGTGGAACTGAACTCAGATAGACTGCATGCACTACATACATCCCATTCCAGAGGAGCAGGCCGACGGTACTCCCACTTAGAAATGTGCAGGTACAACCGAGCCTGTTCCTGGCTGGAGTGGGAGGGGGGTGGTACATCCCATGTAGTGTAGGGGCAGATAGGGGGAGCAGTCTGGGTAGTGTTAGGAGCTCATTGGGTGCTGGTCACCTGAGCTCACACATAGAGGGATATATAAGGAGGGCACCAACTTAGAAACAGGGTCAGACGCAGAGAGTCAGTCAGCTGCAGAGGACAAGTCTGATGCAGAGAGCAGGAAACAGCAGCCCTGGAGAGAGAGAGAGTGGAGCAGAGAAAGACCCAGAGGGGGAAGACTGAAGGGACCCAAGAACCCAAATTAGAGCACCGGGTGAGGAGTCAGCATCAGGGTACCGGAACCCAAGCTGGTGGGGGCAAAAACAATCCCCAGCCAGAGACCGGAGATCGTGGGCAGCGTTTGCCACGGTCACCCACCATATTCACCCCGAAGGCACACCACATGAAGGGTCAGGGAACCCAGGGCCAAGGGTGTCCCAAAAGAAGGCCCGAGGGAGCTGGACCTAGGTGAATCCCTGGTGGGGACGGCTGAAGAAAGGACAGAGGGAGAGCTCAGGGCCACGCTCCGGACTTGTTTGGGGGTTGGCTGGATCCAGGACCTGGCGGACGCAGCACGGCCCGGGTGGTCACTAGCAGCTGGAGTGACCGAAACATCAGCAGTAAGTAAACTCCCTTAACTGCACAACCCGAGTCTGTCTTCATTGCCGGCTGCACCGCACCACCACAACCCCCATCCTCTGCGCCTGTCCCCTCTGAGGCTATACCCCTCCCGTTGGGGGTTATCCCACCAAGCTGCGCATCCACCATCAGCCTCAGCGGACCCTGCTGCAGCGGCGGCCACAGTGACCGCATCACAACGGGTGGCGTAGTCGACACAAAAGAACTTTAGTAACATCTGTAAAGCTGCCACATAACACTGAGCTTGACGCCCTGGGCACGGGGCCGGGTCACAGCCGCTCGGAGACTACAACCCCCCATCTGATCCGGTGCCGGGTATTCCCCTCAAAAAGGAATATGTCCCAGGGGGCGCGTCAACTTTGGCGTAGTCGGCAGGATTACGTGCCCGCAACACCCGGGTACTGCGTGCCTGAAGAAAAGTGCAAGTTTACCTCAGAAAGAAGTCTCCCGCCAGTTCCGGAGGGTCCACGCCATCGGACTCCATCACCAGTCGTTTCCCGCCGATTGTCCGCCATTTCCAACTTGTTCCCGCCATCTGCAGAGTTTCCCGCCACTGGGCGACGCTTCCCGCCAAAACCGCAGATTTCCCGCCTTGGAAGAGCAGCGGACGCCATTATGGGCGTGCCAAAGGAGGGCAAGAGGCCACCTCCCATCGTGGGCCAGGACAGAAAATGGCGCCAAAAGTGGAAACCGCCCCCACCAACAGAGACTGTGATGCTGGAGGTGTCTGTCAGCGTGAAAGAACTCCCCCTGGAGCTGACAGTCACCGAGTTGCCCCGGGACCGCCCTCGAAGTGGGAGGAGACGAAAGAAAAGAGCAAAGATGGGTGTCGCTTGGAGCGGTCTGGAGCGAGCGCACCCGGAGGCAAGAGGTCTAACAAGGAGCAGCGGAGGAGCTCACCCGGAGATGGAGAGAAAGCAGAACAGCACCGGCCCGCTGGCCAGGAGTCTGCTAGAGACCGAGGAAGGAGGGCAGAGCAGCACCGGCCCGCTGGCCAGGAGCCTGCCGGAAGCCGAGCAGAGCAGCACCGACCCGATGGTCAGGAGCCTGCTAGAGTCCACAACCCCGCTAGGTCTAGCGGAGATCCTAGCGCAGCTCCCCCGAGACCGGGAGTGTGCACAAACTGCCCTGGAGGGCCTCGCAAGGAGGATGGCCCGGGTACAGCGCGAGATACTGGCGGAGTGGAGCCGGGAGATGGCCCAGCAACCAGAGACCAGTCAACGGAGCACGCTACCCTGGAAGAGGAAGCAGACCGCCTCTGAGGATGGCGCGGGAGGACCCAAGGCCGGAGACGGCGCCGAGGAGGGAGCCGAACGCATGGAGGCAGGTAAAGGGGACGCCTAGACCCCAAGCCGTGACACCGCTTACCTGCCCCAGCTCCCCGTCGCAGAGCCCGAAAGTCCCCCTGCTGTGCCCGTAGCCGCCAGGTCACCGCCATGGACTAGGCCCCGACCGGAAGCCGCCGCCGCGACCCCTGTGACGTCACACGCACCGACCCGGAGCGTGACAAAGCAGGAATTACCACCAGCCTGGTCGCAAGGCCTAGTACCCCCGGGCGCCGCACCACCAACCGCGCCCCCTACCTCCGCGGAGCCTCCGGCCTGGCCGCAAGGCCAGGTAGCCCAGGGCGCCGCCGTCCTAACGGTGCCCTTCACCTTCCAGGTGCCCCAGGCCTGGCCGCAAGGCCTGGGCAACCCGGGCGCCATCACCACCGCGCCCGCGCCCGCAATACCAAGGGTGCCACACCTGGGGGAGGACCTCTTCAGCCAGCTCACATGGCCGGACGGGCAGCCCTTCATCTGGCCCGAAGGATACCATGAGCTGGGGCGGCAACAGAGACGAGGGCCCTTGTGTGAGCCCCTGATCCCGGCTCCGAAGCCCGTGACTCGGGTCTCGCCTCCTTTGGAAGACGCACAGTTTGAGTGGGACCCCACCGGAGAAGATCTAATGGGGTTCACTCAGGAAACTCGGGCAGTCGCCGCTGAGCGGACTGAGTGTTGTCGTCAGCAGCTAGCAGAGTTTACGAGAGAACGGGAGGAGAGGCGGGCCAGAGAACAACAGGCCCAAATCCGGAGCGCGGAGCAGAAGAGCCGGACTAGGAGGAACCCCCGTGCAGCGCATTGTCCCCGCACCATCGGGACAGTGATAAAGTTCAACCCGCAGCATGGGTGGGGCTTTATTCGGGACCGTAACAACCGCGGTGACGTTTTTGTGACTCGCAGAGACGTCGAGTCCCACCTGCCAGAAGGTCACAAAGGCCGTGACCTCTACGTCGGAGACGAAGTCACTTTCACCCGGCACAAGTGTGCCAAAGGACCTTACGCCCTCCACGTACACCGCTTGACGGAGGAGGAGTTGCGGTACGGAGAGGAGGAGCCAGAGGACCCGGACGGGTCTGAAGCAACACCATATCAAGAAAGAGCAGGAGGAAGACGCCGTTGAGTGCGGCCGAGAAGTGATGTAAATAGTTACCCAATCGGGGTATAAAGGAACTGAAACTGGAACTGTTGCTGCTGCTAAAATAGTCCCCGTTGGGACCAGTGAACTGTTTTACCCGTTAACCCCTTCATCCTACAGGCTGAGGACTGTGAGCAGCCATTCCCTTTCCTCTAACTGGCCGAGGACTGAGAGCGGCCAACTTCCAACTTCCCTGTATATAGTTGCGCGTCCTAAAGCGCCCCCTACCGGTTTTATAGAAAGCCAGTTTTTTCTAAGAGACTGTCGCACTTTTCCCGGACACACGTTGCACAGTGTCCGGAGGAGGAACCAGAGACAAGAGAAGTCTACGAGAAAGTTTTATCTGATAAGATATGTTATATATATAATGTCTTATATGTTTTATATGTTTATATGAAAAATTTGTATGTTTTGGTGTTTTATGTCTTACAGCCCGAGGACGTGCTGTGATTTACCAGGGGGGAATGTAGCACCCTGAGGATTCGGCTGCTACAGGGGTATTGCACCTCAACCCAGAGGTGTGATATTCCACTCCCGGGTAAGGATGGAGTGTGGAACTGAGCTCAGATAGACTGCATGCACTACATACATCCCATTCCAGAGGAGCAGGCCGACGGTACTCCCACTTAGAAATGTGCAGGTACAACCGAGCCTGTTCCTGGCTGGAGTGGGAGGGGGGTGGTACATCCCATGTAGTGTAGGGGCAGATAGGGGGAGCAGTCTGGGTAGTGTTAGGAGCTCATTGGGTGCTGGTCACCTGAGCTCACACATAGAGGGATATATAAGGAGGGCACCAACTTAGAATCAGGGTCAGACGCAGAGAGTCAGTCAGCTGCAGAGGACAAGTCTGATGCAGAGAGCAGGAAACAGCAGCCCTGGAGAGAGAGAGAGTGGAGCAGAGAAAGACCCAGAGGGGGAAGACTGAAGGGACCCAAGAACCCAAATTAGAGCACCGGGTGAGGAGTCAGCATCAGGGTACCGGAACCCAAGCTGGTGGGGGCAAAAACAATCCCCAGCCAGAGACCGGAGATCGTGGGCAGCGTTTGCCACGGTCAACCACCATATTCACCCCGAAGGCACACCACATGAAGGGTCAGGGAACCCAGGGCCAAGGGTGTCCCAAAAGAAGGCCCGAGGGAGCTGGACCTAGGTGAATCCCTGGTGGGGACGGCTGAAGAAAGGACAGAGGGAGAGCTCAGGGCCACGCTCCGGACTTGTTTGGGGGTTGGCTGGATCCAGGACCTGGCGGACGCAGCACGGCCCGGGTGGTCACTAGCAGCTGGAGTGACCGAAACATCAGCAGTAAGTAAACTCCCTTAACTGCACAACCCGAGTCTGTCTTCATTGCCGGCTGCACCGCACCACCACAACCCCCATCCTCTGCGCCTGTCCCCTCTGAGGCTATACCCCTCCCGTTGGGGGTTATCCCACCAAGCTGCGCATCCACCATCAGCCTCAGCGGACCCTGCTGCAGCGGCGGCCACAGTGACCGCATCACAACGGGTGGCGTAGTCGACACAAAAGAACTTTAGTAACATCTGTAAAGCTGCCACATAACACTGAGCTTGACGCCCTGGGCACGGGGCCGGGTCACAGCCGCTCGGAGACTACAACCCCCCATCTGATCCGGTGCCGGGTATTCCCCTCAAAAAGGAATATGTCCCAGGGGGCGCGTCACAGTCACGTGACCATCTGCCTTTATATTGCAGCTTCGCCCTTTTTGCTGTGCTGGACTTCAGTGTTTGACTGTTTCTCTAGCCAGGTACTTCGGTGCCTTTCTCTGTCAGTTTGCTTGGTCCTTCTGGGACCTTTAGTACCTTTTTGTCAGTTTGTCTTTTGTGTTCTGCAACAACTTCTCTGTTTAGGAGGTGTCCCATTTTTGTCCCAGTACTTAGTTCTTTTAGGGACCCCTCCCCTAATGCTATAGGTCTTCGATCAGACTAGCCGAGGACTAAGGCGGGTCTGTTCGCTAAGAACAGGCAGCCCGCTACATCGTAGGCATTCAGCTTAGTCTTACTGTAGGGACAGCTTTCCCCTATCTTTCCTTAGTTCATGTTGCAGATCATAACAGTAAGTCCAGCCCAAAAAACTAAAAGGAAAGAAATTTGGGGATCAGTATGGTTTCCGTCCAGGATTTGGCTCAACGCTTGCAGGGATTGTCTCTGGAGATGACCGAGCTACAGCAACACGTGAGTAGCTGTCCTGGAGCGCATTTTGTGGAACCGAAGGTAGGCCTGCCTGATGTTTTTTATGGTAAACAGCAAGATTTTTTTTTTCCTTTAAAAATGCTCGTTATCTTTCTGTTTGAGACCAAGGTCCTCTGGGAATGAATCACAGCGCATTGGTTTTATTATGTCACTTGGGGGGGGGGGGGGCCTTTTCTCTCCAACCTAATGATCCATGTTTAAGGTCTGTTGAAAATGTTTTTTCTGCTATGGGTCTTTTATATGACGATCCTGATAAAATCTCATCTGCTGAAGCAGAACTCAGGCGTTTGAATCAGGGGTCAGGTGATGTTGAAAATTATTGCACACACTTCAGGAGATGGGCTTTAGAAGTCAGATGGAATGATCCTGCGCTGAAATGTTTATTTCTTGCTGGTCTGAGTGAAAGGGTTAAGGATCTGCTAATTGCATTCCCTGCACCTGAGACTCTGCAGGATGCCATGCAATTAGCTGTTCGTGTGGACAGGAGACTGAGGTCCAGGGTTAATGAGGTAAAAACTCCTGTAACGTCAGGTCCTAGTTCCCAGAAAATCTGCTCTGACGGCGGAGAACTGATGGAGGTTGGGGCGATGTCACTCCGCTCTCAGGAAAGAGACCGGAGGTTCGCGGAGGGATTGTGTCTTTATTGTGATAAAGCTGACCATTTGATTAAGGATTATAAGCTTTGTTTAAGTAAAGAAAAAAAAAAGGTCAGTTACACCGGTATTGCTTGTTTACGCTCCGCAGGAGTATTTCTTTCAGGGAGTACTACTTTGCAGGAAAATTTGATTGAATTTCAGGTATTTGTGGATTGTGGTTCAACACTTAATGTGATTGATAAAGGGTTTTTGGAAAACCTTAAATTGGAATCCAAACCTTTGTCATCACCTATTTCTGTGATTGCAATTGATAACACTCCCTTGAAATGTATTACTCACAAGGTTGCTGCATTTCCCCTCACTATCAATAGAGTTCACCAAGAAAATTTGGACTTGGTTGTATTAGATAATTTACCCTCTCCGGTCATTTTAGCTTTGCCTTGGTTAAAACTACACAATCCTTTACTGGACTGGTCTACTAATGTTATTAAGTCTTGGGAGTCCGAAGTACTATGATAGATGTTGTAATAGTCGCATTGCGGCTGTGGAAAAAGGGGAATTACCTGTACCTATTCAGGATTTTTGGAGGGTGTTTTCAGAGGAGGAGTCGCAAGTTTTACCTCACCATAGGGATTATGATTGCGCCATTGAGTTTGTTCCTGGAGCTACTCTTCCCAAGAGTCGCTTATTTAATCTGACTATTCCTGAAAGAAAGGCCTTGGAGGAGTACATAGACTAGCCTGGCTGCTGGTCACATTAGACCTTCTAAGTCGCCTCTGGCAGTTGGATTTTTCTTTGTTAAAAAAAAGGACGGGAGTTTACGTCCATGTCTGGATTTTCGTGAAATTAATAAGATTACCGTACGCAATTCCTACCCATTGTCGTTAATTCCTGACTTGTTTAACCAGTTGGTGGGGGCCAAGTGGTTCTATAAAATTGATCTCCGGGGGGCATACAATTTGTTACGAGTGAAGGAGGGTGATGAATGGAAAACTGCTTTTAACACTCCGGTAGGTCATTTTGAGAATCTGGTGATGCCTTTGGATCTTTCCAATGCACCTTGATTTTTTCAGAACCTTATTAATGACATCCTGAGACCTTTGATTGGTAAGAATGTGGTTGTGTATTTGGATGACATTTTAATTTATTCACCAGATCTAGAGTCCCATTGGCAGAGTGTACGTGAAGTTTTGCAGTGAGTGATAATTCACTCTTTGCTAAGCTGGAGAAATGTGAGTTCGCTGTGCAGAGAATTAGTTTTTTGGGCTACATTGTCTCCAGCGAGGGCTTTGAGATGGACCCGGTGAAGGTTCAGGCTGTGCAGGAATGGCCTAGGCCTATTGGTTTGAAATCTATACAGAGATTTTTGGGTTTTGCCAATTATTACAGGAAATTCATTAAGAATTTTTCTATAATTGGAAAGGTGCGAATACGGTCCAGTGGACTACTGAGGCCATTGAAGCGTTTGAGTATCTCAAAGAGAGGTTCAGTTCTGCCCCTATCCTTATGCAGCCTGATGAGACCAAGCCTTTTTTGGTCGAGGTCGATGCTTCATCGGTGGGGGTCGGAGCAGTTTTGTCTCAGGAGAACAAGGATGGAGTACATCCATGTGCCTTCTTTTCGAAAAAAATTTCGGAAACTGAACTGAATTATGAGTTGCTGGCTATTAAACTCGCGTTTGAACATTGGTGTCATTTTTTGGAAAGCGCTATTCAGGTTTTCACAGTTCATAAGAATTTGATCTATCTGGATGCTGCCAAGCGCTTGAATGCCCGTCAAGCTAGGTGGGCTTTTTTTTTTTCTCTGTTTCATTTTTCTGTTTCCTATATCCCTGGTACTAAGAATGTTAAAGCCGATGCTTTATCTCGCAGTTTTTCTCCTATGGTTGGTGCCGAGGAGCAGGAGAGCATTTTACAGAAAGGAGTTGTGGTGGCGGCATTGGACTCCGTTTTGGAGAATGGGATTCTGAAAGCTCAAGATGATGCTCCATCTAACACTCCCCAAGGGAGATTGTTGGTGCCTAAAGCCTTTAGGAGAGATTTGTTTGTGGAGTGTCATGAGTCTCGGGTTGGCAGGTCATCCAGGAATTTCGGAGACTAAGAGACTTATCAGTCACAGTTTTTGGTGGCCTGTATGGCAGAAGGAAGTCATCAAGTGGGTGCGTCAATGAACTGTGTGTGCTAGGTCAAAGGCTTCACATACCCCTGCTGCGGGGTTGCTTTGCCCTCTGGAGGTTCCTAGTGCGCCTTGGACGCATCTCACAATCGATTTCATTACTGATCTTCCTGTGTCTGAGGGTTTTACTGTCATCTGGGTGGTCGTGGACCATTTTAGTAAGATGTGTCATTTGGTTCCATTCATTAAGTTGCCCTGCGCCAAGACACTCGCTAAGGCGTTTGTTAAGGAGATTGTCAAGCTCCATGGCGTTCCCACGGATATTGTTTCTGATAGAGGGCCTCAGTTTGTGGCTCGCTTTTGGCGTGCTTTTTGTGACAGGTTGGGAGTCCATTTGTCATTTTCATCTGGGTATCATCCTGAGTCTAATGGACAGACTGAAAGAAAGAACCAGAATGTTGAACAGTTTTTGCGTTGTTTTGTGGCGGACAATCAATAGGCGTGCTCTGAGTTTCTGCCTCTCGCAGAATTTGCTCTTAACAATCATACATCCTCCTCTGCTGGGTGTTCTCCTTTTTTTTGTTGTACTGGGAGACATCCGTCTTTTGGTTCGTTCTCCAAATTGGGGTCGGCGGTGCCGGAGGAGGAGAATTTTTCTGGTGATTTGGAGAGAGTTTGGACTAATGTACGTTGCAACCTTCAAGAGGCTAACAAGAAGTCCAAGAAGTATTTTGACAGGAAACGTAAGGAGGTTTTGTTTACTGTGGGTGACATGGTTTGGTTGTCCTCAAAGAACCTGCGGTTGAGGATTCCCTCTAAAAAATTGGGTCCTAAGTTTGAGGGGCCATTTAAAGTGCTTCAGGTTGTTAACCCGTCTGCTGTTAGGTTGGATATCCCTACTTCCTGGAAGATTAATCCTGTGTTTCATGTTTCCTTGTTGAAAAAGGCTGATGTATCAGATAGGGATGCCACTGTCACAGTTCCGGAAACCTGTGGTGGAAGACGGTGAATATGAAATTTCTCATATCTTGAATTCTAGATGGCATAGAGGGAGATTGCAGTATCACATATAAGCTGCATACAAGCAGTATACAGGATACACATAAGCTGTATACAGGATACACACAAGCTGTATACAGGATACACACAAGACACATACAAGCTGTATACAGGATACATACAAGCTGTATACAGGATACACACAAGCTGTATACAGGATACACACAAGCTGTATACAGGACACACACAAGCTATATACAGGATATATACAAGCTGTATACAGGATATATACAAGCTGTATACAGGATACACACAAGCTGTATACAGGATACACACAAGCTGTATACAGGATACATACAAGACACATACAAGCTGTATACAGGATACACACAAGCTGCATACAGGATACATACAAGCTGTATACAGGATACACACAAGCTGTATACAGGATACACACAAGCTGTATGCAGGATACATACAAGACACATACAAGCTGTATACAGGATACACACAAGCTGCATACAGGATACATACAAGCTGTATACAGGATACATACAAGCTGTACACAGGATACATACAAGCTGTATACAGGATACACACAAGCTGTATACAAGATACATACAAGCTGTATACAGGATACACACAAGCTGTATACAGGATACACACAAGCTGTATACAGGATACACACAAGCTGTATACAGGATACATACAAGCTGTATACAGGATATATACAAGCTGTATACAGGATACATACAAGACACATACAAGCTGTATACAGGATACATAAAAGACACATACAAGCTGTATACAGGATACATACAAGCTGTATACAGGATATACACAAGCTGTATACAGGATACACACAAGCTGTATACAGGATACATACATGCTGTATACAGGATATACACAAGCTGTATACAGGATACACACAAGCTGTATACAGGATATATACAAGCCGTATACAGGATACACGCAAGCTGTATACAGGATACACACAAGCTGTATAAAGGATACATACATGCTGTATACAGGATGTACAAGAATATAACTACTATGAGAGTATTATAGTAGTTATATTCTTGTACATAGGGGGCAGTATTATAGTAGTTATATTCTTGTACATAGGGGGCAGTGTTATAGTAGTTATATTCTTGTACATAGGGGACAGTATTACAGTAGTTATATTCTTGTACATAGGAGCAGTATTATAGTAGTTATATTCATGTACATAGGAGCAGTATTACAGTAGTTATATTCTTGTACATAGGAGCAGTATTATAGTAGTTATATTCTTGTACATAGGGGCAGTATTATAGTAGTTATATTCTTGTACATAGGGGTCAGTATTATAGTAGTTATATTCTTGTACATAGGAGCAGTATTATAGTAGTTATATTCTTGTACATAGGGGCAGTATTACAGTAGTTATATTCTTGTACATAGGCAGTATTATAGTAGTTATATTCTTGTACAACATACAAGCTGTATACAGGATATATATAAGCTGTATACAAGCAGAGCTGAAGTGCAGGTTTATGTGGATTTTGCTGCAGTGAGTTTAGCTGGAAGAGCCCAGTATAATCCTCAGTGTCTCCGGCCTCAGGTCTATGTTCACACCACGTTCCTTAGACTCTCTGACATGTTACCTGAATCTTCTTTTGGGTGTTTTTCGGTCGTCTGCTGAGCATTTTCCCTTTAGTGTTTTTCCAGCACTTTTTTTTATAGTTTTTGGCTATGTGCCCACGATGCAGAAATGCTCGGGATTTTTTCCTGAGCGTTTCTGCATCTCCTTGGCAGAAAAACCGCATGCGGATTGTACATGCGGATTGTACATGCGGATTGTACATGCATTTTCCTGCCAGGGAGATGCGGATGTGAAACGTCCTTCACATGCATTTCCGCATGCGGGTTGACAAGCGCTTTCCAAGCGATTTTAGCATCACTTAGAAAGTGCTTGACAACTTGGTCACACTATATAAATCCATGCAACCGGCATGGATTTATATAGTGTGACCTTAAAGAATTTTTAAAAATAAAAAATAAATATTATACTTACCTTCTGATGGCCCCCGGTGTCCTAGTCCTGGCTTGCCGGCAGCTCGCGGTGGACTAAAAGGACTTGCCATGACGTACATCATTTACTCATGTGACGGGTCACGCGACCGCCGACGTCAGAGGTTGGTGACCCGTCACATGACTAAATGTCGTCACCGCAGGTCCTTTTAGTTCACCACAAGCTGCCGGCAAGCCAGGACAAGGACACCGGGGGGCCATCAGAAGGTAAGTATAATGTATATTTTTGATTTTATTCTTTTTTTTACAGGTACTATGGTACCCGATTCCGGAGGAGAGTCTCCTCTTCTCCAAACCCTGGTACCATCCGCGCATTGAACCGCATGATATCCGCATGTGCAGATGCAGTGATGCGGATTCCATGCAAGTCAATGGCGGCGAAAACGCCTCGATTCCGCAAAATAATTGGTTGTGCTGCGGATTTTTCCGCAATGATAATCCACAGCGGAAATTTCCACAACATGTGCACAGCACATGCGGATCATCATTGGGGAACATGGCAGACCTTCTACCAAGTGTTTTTTTTAAGCGTTTCTGCAGCGGAATTGCCGCTGTGGAAATGCTTAAAAAACGCATAGTGGTCACACAGCCTTTCTCACGGTTTTTGTGGCGTTTTCTTTATTGTGGTTTTTCGGTCTCGTTCCACTAAATAATGAAGAGACACTTGTGGTTTATTAACAAATGGAAAAGCCCAGACCCCCCCAACATCTTCTGCTCCTTCTCCTGCCTTGTCCCGTATAGGCCGGAGCGGAGGACAGAGGAGCGGAGGACGAGCAGAGGACGGAGCGGAGGACGGAGCGGAGGACAGAGGAGCAGAGGACGGAGCGGAGGACAAAGGAGCGGAGAACAGAGCGGAGGACGGAGGAGCAGAGGACAGAGCCGAGGACGAGCAGAGGACGGAGCAGAGGACGGAGCGGAGGACAGAGGAGCAGAGGACAGAGCGGAGGACAGAGGAGCGGAGGACGGAGCGGAGGACGGAGCGGAGGACAAAGGAGCGGAGAACAGAGCGGAGGACGGAGCAGAGGACAAAGCGGAGGACAGAGGAGCGGAGGACAGAGGAGCGGAGGACAGAGGAGCGGAGGACAGAGCGGAGGAAGGAGCAGAGGACAGAGCGGAGGACACAGGAGCGGAGGACAGAGCAGAGGACAGAGCGGAGGACAGAGGAGCGGAGGACGGAGCGGAGGACGGAGCGGAGGACAGAGGAGCAGAGGACGGAGCAGAGGACGGAGCGGAGGACGGAGCGGAGGACGGAGCGGAGGACAGAGGAGCAGAGGACGGAGCGGAGGACAGAGGAGCGGAGGACAGAGCGGAGGACGAGCAGAGGACGGAGGAAAGGAGGACAGAGCGGAGGACGGAGGAGCGGAGGACGAGCAGAGGACGGAGCGGAGGACAGAGGAGCAGAGGACGGAGCGGAGGACGAGCAGAGGACGGAGGAAAGGAAGACGGAGCGGAGGGGAGGACGGAGCGGAGGTCGGAGCAGAGGACGGAGCGGAGGCCAGAGGGGACACTTCTCTGCGGTTTGATAAGAGACGTGTCTGAGCCGCCATGGGCCCCGCGAGGGAGTACAGAGACGCCGTCTATTCCTGGCAGCGGCCTCCGGCTTCCTCAGGGGCTTTCTGTGGCGGAATCCGCCTGTGAGAGGCGCAGTGTGAACACAGCCTTACTGGCAGACACTGCGAGACTCTGTGCTGGACCCCACAATGTAACACGGGTATCCCCAGCTGAGAATAACCACAAGAGCCCAGCAGGGACACAGGAAACCCCGTGCTTTTATGTATCTTGGAGCCTACAGATTTACGTTACATAAGATAAAACAGATGAGACCCACCAGGGATGAAATCCTATAACCCCCCCTATAAAGCGCAGCCAAGCTCCTCCCCTGTACAGTGATAACAGGACTATTATAGCGCTATTACAGGCGAGTAGGTAACGTGTCTCCAGCCAATAAGAGCGGCCCGTCCATTATCCAATCAGATTACAGAGGTGCCGGGGCAGCGACCAATCAGGACGCGCTGATGACAGCCGCGTTCTGTATCGGCGGTTCCGGCTTCCCGGCCATGCTCTTTATCGGTGCCCGGTCCGCTCTCAGGAGCGGCTGTCAGGCTGTGTCTAGTAACCGTCTGTGAATACGTTCCCGGCTTCCCTGCCTGTTACGCTGCTGGTGGAGGGCGGTTTGTGGTATGGCGTCTTATTACCTCCGTTACATGACAAGCGCTGGCTTGTCGACTACCGTGAAACTACCACTCCCAGCATGCCCGCCTATGTCCTGATGGTGCTGGTGTGCCGGGAGCTGTAATGTCGCCATGTTGGCTCTCCTGTGGCTTACTCTAGTCTTGCGCTGCTGCTAGACACCAGTAGGGGGAGCCCTGTGCATAGGATTTCATATATGGGCTCTATAACCCAAGTCTGTTCCCCAGGCTCCCCCTGGTGGTGGATGCAGGTATAGCATGGGGCTGAATGATGAGCTGTTCTTCGCCCGGCTTCTGTAGTTAGAGGGGAAACCTCCCTCCTAATTCTCTGGGGTTTCCTCTTCTCCTTGTCTCTACAGTCTGTGGTAGTGCAGATGAATCATGTACTGCTAAATACATGGACCTGATGCATGAAGACTAGTGATGAGCGAGCATGCTCGGTGGTGCTCGCTGAGTATTTCCGGGGTTGCTCGGCGGGAGCTCGAGTCCCCTCCCTGCATGTTTGTTGCTCTTTACCGAGCTAATGAACATGCAGGGATTGCCTGCCACTCATTGTAATGCCGCAGCCATTGTGACAAAGCGCACAATGCTGAAGAGTTGTGAACAGCTCTGAAAGAGCAGGCAGATGTGTGGCTCACACCGCCGAACCTAAAGCCAGGCATGGTCGTGTGTGACAATGGCCGGAACATGGTGGCGGCTCTGAGGCGAGACGAGCTCACATATGTACCATTCCTGGCCCCTGTGCTTAACCTCGTGGTTCAGCGGTTTCTCAAATCCTACCCGGAGCTGCCGGATCTGCTTGTTAAAGTACGCCGCCTGTGTGCCCATTTTAGAAAATCGCCTACAGCTTCCGCCACCCTTGTGTTTCAGCAGCATTTGCAGCTTCCGGCTCAGACTGGTATGTGATGTCCCCATGTGTTGGAACTCTACACTGCAGATGTTGGGAAGGATTTGTGAGCAGAAGAGAGCAGTTGTTGACTACCAGCATCAACAAAGCCGTCGGTATTCAGTTCAGACTCCACACATAAGACCTCAGGAGTGGACATGGATGTCAGACATATCCTCCAAAACTTTGAGGACTCAACCAAGATGGTGAGTGGCGATGATGCCATAATTAGCGTCACCATCCCGCTTCTCTGTCTTCTGAAACGCTCTCTGCTCACAATAAAAGAGGGTGCATTGCAGGCGGAGCACGATGAGATGGAGCAAGGAACCATACAGGGTGATTACACACAGCCCAGCCTCATCTCATCCCAACTTGGATTGGGTGACAATGAGGAGGAGGAATGACAGGAGCTAGTTTCATGCGCTATAGAGTACTACCTGCACTACTGTCATACCGTCTGTTCAGCGTGGATGACCTGAGGACAGAGAGGAGAAGGAGGAGAGCATGGTCAGTCGTCCTCTTGGTGAGGACACAGAAGTCTTGCCTGTTAGCAGTCTGGCACGCATGGCTGAGTTTGTTACGCTGCCTTTCCCATGACCCTCGCGTTCTCAAAATTTCTGGTTCTGGGACAATTTTCTCAGCCCTTCCCATCGCACAGGTCCTGAGGCTCAGGGTAATCTCAAAAGGACTGCAAAGTTTGGGAAGATGCTGAGGGAGTACCTTGCCGACCGTACCAACATCCTCTGTAATTCCTGTGTGCCTTATAATTATTGGGTATCCAAGCTGGATACGTGGAGTGAACTGGCTCTCTACGCCTCGGAGGTCCTGACCTGCCCTGCCGCTAGCATTTTGTCAGAGCGGGTTTTTAGTGTCGCTGGTGGAATTGTAACTGATAAGCGCATCCGCCTGTCAACTGAAAATGCTGACAGGCTGACTCTTATAAAAATGAACAAGGACTGGATTGGGCCAGACTTCTCAACACCACCGAATGATAGCAGTGTAACATAAACTCAAAGCCAGTGTCTTTTCTTGGAAGGTGTATTCCCATGCACCTTTTCACACCCACACATGGGTATATGCTTCCTGATTTTGGCTATTTGCTCTTGTCCTCCTCCTTCTCCTCATCCTCCACCACCATATCACCAGCGTGACCGTGCTCCGTGATGCAACACCCACATAATTTTTTTAAAGGGTGTTTATGATGCCCGTAAAAAAATTTTTTTTTATGCCGTATGTTCATGTATACCCCCCAGGGGTAAATGTTTGTCAGCCTATACACCTAGTGCATGGGCATTACAAGTATAGGAGACCCGCTCCTTTCTAATGGGAACCTTTTTTTTTTTATGAGGCCCTCCTCCACGTCTCTTCCAAGGGGCATTGGAGTGCCTCCCAATTTTTGGCAGCCCAGCCACTCACTGCATACGCAATAACAGTATAGGAGACCCACTCTTTAGTAATGGGAACAACAAAGCCTAGCCAGCTGATGGCTCTCTAAGAATAGTAAAGGCCGCATGATGGCCCTAAAAATAGGTTTGCGGCTTTCAGAGTCCCTCCATCATAAATAAAACAGGATGTGTCTGATGTGTCCTACACCACATGGCCAGATAAGGTTGTAAAATGTTAAAATGACATTTCCCGGTGAATGCATTTGTCACGGGTGAAAGCAATGCAAAAACGCTAAGTTTGAACATAGCCCAAGGTGTGGAGGAGTATTTTTGTTTTTGGTTATTTATTTTGCCTTATATACAAGTCATTACCCTGGAAAGGATGTTCCTTAACATATTTCCCAGGAAAATCCATTATGGTTTCGTTTTTGTATCTTTTATTGTGAGTCCGTAAAAGTAGCGTAATACCTCTGACAACATTGTTGACAGCAGTGACCTGGGAGTCAGAGATGCTTCCAGGGGTCTTCCCCATGCTGTTCCCATGTCATTTGAGCACATTTCCCATTGATTTGGGCAATTTTTAGGCCCTCTGCAGACCGCTGGGGGGAGCCGCCTGAAAAATCCTCGAGTTTCCCATAGACTTACATTGGGCTCATTGCTTGGGTCGAGCACCCGAGTATTCCAATATGCTCGACCCGAGCATTTTAGTGCTCGCCCATCACTAATGAAGACCAGTGTTGTTGGTGCTGGTCTTGATGAGCGGCTGTCCTGGAGTCCTAGCTCGTCAGGCAAACCTCTTCATGAGTCAGGAGTGTCGGATGATGTTGTACACCTGTGCCCATAATCCTAATCCACCCCATGTTGTTTTAAGACTTGTAGTGAACGTCTCTGCTTGTCTGTACGATGAGCAGCGGCCACCATGCCCCTGCGCCACCTCTGCCCATTTTGTGGACCCTGGGAGAAACTGACATGATGGCTCAACTGAGTTGGGCTTAAACTTTGCAGCTTTTGTCAGATTTCTGGTGAAAGCTTTGCTGCATCAGCCCGTACCATTTACATCTGTGGGATTCCGGCTGTTAAAGGGAACCTGTCACCAGTGTGAGTCTATGAACAAATGCCACCACCTTTACTGCTCCTGTGCTGCATCTCACAAACATGTCAGCTCCTGACTCCCCCTATATACTCCAAATAATACCACTTGATCTGCTCTGTATGTAAATGAGGGTGGTCCGGTCTGATGGGTGTCCTCGCTGCGGTGTCTGTCCCTCTCTCCGCTCCTAAACGCATCCTCCTGCTATGATAGATGTGACGTGTCATCCACATAGTGAACCTAGAGCTCGTGCCTGCGCAGTAGCTTCACGGCACCGCACTGGCGCACTCTGCTCTGCCCTACTGTGAGCAGCGCATACAACAGCACCGCGCATAGCTTTGTTTCATGTGAGCAGTGAGCTGATATCGCTGGCCTGTGCAGTAGCTTATTCCGATGCTGCTAGGCGCACTGCTGATTAGGAGCAGAGAGGGACAGAGGCCGCAGCGAGGACGATCATAAGACTGGACCACCCTCATTTACATAGTGTGGGAGCAGATCAAATGGTATTATTTGGGGTACACAGGGGGAGTCAGGAGCTGATGAACACGTTTGTGGGATGCAGTAAAAGTGGTGGCATTTGTTCATGGGCTCAATCTGGTGACAGGTTCTCTTTAAAGCCCGCCTTGATAAATGCACCCTTAAAGGGAATCTCACCAGGTTTTTTCTACCCCATCGGAGAGTGACATAATGTAGGTGCAGAGACCCTGATGTCACTTGCTGCGATTTTGATTAAAAAATTCTACCTGCGGCATTTCTCTGACTGTTGAGCTCTGTATAACACCGCTGGTTGGCAGATTTCAGAGTATGCAGTGTACACAGAAATCTTATAATCGGTGGTGGGGTTGCACTACCTGGTGCAGATTTATATATCTAGATAATCTCCTGCTGATAAAACTGACTTTATAACTACAGCAAGCAGCCCAGTAAGTGACACATTGCTGAAATCCTGCTCTGTTTGTACATTATGCTGCTCTTAGATTAGGTGTTAAAAGCCTGGTGACAGATTCCTTTACTTCATTGCAGTAATGAATGTGGGGCCATTGAGGAGTCTGGTGACTGAAGACTCTTGTATCCGGTACAGTGGTGTGGTGATGTGTTTGGCAGGACGTCCCCTAGACAGTGACTTGGATTGGGAGTATCCACACAGCAATCATTTGGGCTGATAAGACTGGAGTTGTGCATGAGCCGATCTTACTGGAGGATGATCATTAAGAGGCGCACGTCGCTGAATGAAGCTTCTTCTGTGTCTTGCTGCCGTCACACTGTGCAAATTTGCATTATGTAAAAAAGACTTCTTGTCTTATTCCTGTCTTATGCCTCTTCTGGAGTAAAAGCTCTGATTTGTCGCTCTTGTGCTGTGATGGTGTTTGCTGCTGTATCCTAAACCCATTCCCTGCGCTGCGCAGACACCAGGACTCTGCAGTCTCTGTGCTCCTCACCTGTGCTGGTTGTTGCCTTCCTAGGGCAATAACTTCTTACACTGCTGCGGCGCCTCCTATCCTGAGCTGTGCTGCAGCCCTGTGCTGCCTGGCGGAGGAGCTGAGGCCACGCACTGCTCCTGGTCTATGGGCCGCTGATCCGGGGATCACTTATTGTGGCATTTCTGGCCGCACCGTGTTCATGAACTGTTCCACTTTGTGCTTTAGTTTTCTGTGCACACAGCCATGTAAGGGCTTGTTCTCATGAGTTGGGTAGTAATTTTGAATGACACCATTCATTTTACCCCATAAATGGGGAATCTCCAGGTGCAGTGAAAAGGCAAGAAACACCCTCCCCAATGCACACAATTTAATCCAGGTTTGTGTTTTTTTTTTTTTTTCTTTCTATTTTTGGCACTGATTGGCATCACTAAAACTGACCTGAACAATCAGAGCTGGTTTCTACTTTCTACCCAGAAGGGTCACATTTTAATTGGTCTTTTATGGCTGTGCCAGAGCCTGTGATGGTTCCCCCATGCCTACCCATTAGTACCCTACATTGCAATTCAGGGGGAACCGATGGGTGCTCTAAGCTGTTGCCATCCGGATCATGATAAAGCTGCTGTCAAACAATGTCTACGGCATTTAGAGGGAACCTGTCACTAGGTTCATGTTGCCCAAACCACAGACAGCATGAAATGGAGCCAGATGTGTTTTATCCTGACACTTCAGAGAAAATGTAGTTTATGGACTATAGAAAGAGACCTGACTGGTCCCATGACAGATGTGGCAGGTCTCTCCTGATGTACAGACCAATCACATGGTGACTAGAAGTAGTCCCCGGTGTCAGACCAGTCACATCCACCACCTTACTCCTTGTCAAATGGTTTTGAGCTGCTGCAGTGTAGACATGGCGGCTGATCAATGCTGCTCATAGCACTATGGATCTGTCAGGATCCTGTAATGGGTAATTGCTGCAGTGTAGACATGGCGGCTGATCAATGCTGCTCATAGCACTATGGATCTGTCAGGACCCTGTAATGGGTAATTGCTGCAGTGTATACATGGCGGCTGATCAGTGCTGCTCATAGCACTATGGATCTGTCAGGATCCTGTAAAGGGTAATTGCTGCAGTGTAGACATGGCTGCTGATCAGTGCTACTCATAGCACTATGGATCTGTCAGGACCCTGTAATGGGTAATTGCTGCAGTGTAGACATGGCGGCTGATCAGTGCTGCTCATAGCACTATGGATCTGTAAGGACCCTGTAATGGGTAATTGCTGCAGTGTAGACATGGCTGCTGATCAATGCTGCTCATAGCACTATGGATCTGTCAGGATCCTGTAATGGGTATTTGCTGCAGTGTAGACATGGCGGCTGATCAGTGCTGCTCATAGCTCTATGGATGTCAGGACCCTGTAATGGGTAATTGCTGCAGTGTAGACATGGTGGCTGATCAGTGCTGCTCACAGCACTAAGGATGTCAGGACCCTGTAATGGGTAATTGCTGCAGTGTAGGATAAGTGCTGCTCATAGCACTATGGATCTGTCAGGACCCTGTAATGGGTAATTGCTGCAGTGTTCACATGGCGGCTGATCAGTGCTGCTCATAGCACTATGGATCTGTCAGGACCCTGTAATGGGTAATTGCTGCAGTGTAGACATGGCGGCTGATCAGTGCTGCTCATAGCACTATGGATCTGTCAGGACCCTGTAATGAGTAATTGCTACAGTGTAGACATGGCTGCTGATCAGTGCTGCTCATAGCACTATGGATCTGTCAGGATCCTGTAATGGGTAATTGCTGCAGTGTACACATGGCTGCTGATCAGTGCTGCTCATAGCACTATGGATCTGTCAGGACCCTGTAATGGGTATTTGCTGCAGTGTAGACATGACTGCTGATCAATGCTGCTCATAGCACTATGGATCTGTCAGTACCCTGTAATGGGTAATTGCTGCAGTGTAGACATGAATGTTGATCAGTGCTGCTCATAGCACTATGGATCTGTCAGGTCACTGTAATGGGTAATTGCAGCAGTCTAGACATGGCGGCTGATCAGTGCTGCTCATAGCACTATGGATCTGTCAGGATCCTGTAAAGGGTAATTGCTGCAGTGTAGACATGGCTGCTGATCAGTGCTACTCATAGCACTATGGATCTGTCAGGACCCTGTAATGGGTAATTGCTGCAGTGTAGACATGGCGGCTGATCAGTGCTGCTCATAGCACTATGGATCTGTAAGGACCCTGTAATGGGTAATTGCTGCAGTGTAGACATGGCGGCTGATCAGTGCTGCTCATAGCTCTATGGATGTCAGGACCCTGTAATGGGTAATTGCTGCAGTGTACACATGGTGGCTGATCAGTGCTGCTCACAGCACTATGGATGTCAGGACCCTGTAATGGGTAATTGCTGCAGTGTAGGATAAGTGCTGCTCATAGCACTATGGATCTGTCAGGACCCTGTAATGGGTAATTGCTGCAGTGTAGACATGGCGGGTGATCAGTGCTGCTCATAGCACTATGGATCTGTTAGGACCCTGTAATGGGTATTTGGTGCTGTGTAGACATGGCTGCTGATCAGTGCTGCTCATAGCACTATGGATCTGTCAGGTTCCTGTAATGAGTAATTGCTACAGTGTAGACATGGCTGCTGATCAGTGCTGCTCATAGCACTATGGATCTGTCAGGATCCTGTAATGGGTAATTGCTGCAGTGTACACATGGCTGCTGATCAGTGCTGCTCATAGCACTATGGATCTGTCAGGACCCTGTAATGGGTAATTGCTGCAGTGTAGACATGGCTGCTGATCAATGCTGCTCATAGCACTATGGATCTGTCAGGACCCTGTAATGGGTAATTGCTGCAGTGTAGACATTAATGTTGATCAGTGCTGCTCATAGCACTATGGATCTGTCAGGATCCTGTAAAGGGTAATTGCTGCAGTGTAGACATGGCTGCTGATCAGTGCTACTCATAGCACTATGGATCTGTCAGGACCCTGTAATGGGTAATTGCTGCAGTGTAGACACGGTGGCTGATCAGTGCTGCTCACAGCACTATGGATGTCAGGACCCTGTAATGGGTAATTGCTGCAGTGTTCACATGGCGGCTGATCAGTGCTGCTCATAGCACTATGGATCTGTCAGGACCCTGTAATGGGTAATTGCTGCAGTGTAGACATGGCGGCTGATCAGTGCTGCTCATAGCACTATGGATCTGTCAGGACCCTGTAATGGGTATTTGGTGCTGTGTAGACATGGCTGCTGATCAATGCTGCTCATAGCACTATGGATCTGTCAGGACCCTGTAATGGGTAATTGCAGCAGTGTAGACATGGCTGCTGATCAGTGCTGCTCATAGCACTTTGGATCTGTCAGGTCCCTGTAATGGGTAATAGCTGCAGTCTAGACATGGCTGCTGATCAGTGCTGCTCATAGCACTATGGATGTCAGGACCCTGTAATGGGTAATTGCTGCAGTGTAGACATGGCTGCTAATCAGTGCTGCTCATAACACTATGGATCTGTCAGGACCCTGTATTGGGTAATTGCTACAGTGTAGACATGGTGGCTGATCAGTGCTGCTAGCACTATGGATCTGTCAGGACCCTGTAATGGGTAATTGGTGCTGTGTAGACATGGCTGCTGATCAGTGCTGCTCATAGCACTATGGATCTGTCAGGACCCTGTATTTGGTAATTGCTGCAGTGTAGACATGGCGGCTGATCAGTGCTGCTCATAGCACTGTGGATCTGTCAGGACCCTGTAATGGGTAATTGCTGCAGTGTAGACATGGCTGCTGATCAGTGCTGCTCATAGCACTATGGATCTGTCAGGACCCTGTAATGGGTAATTGGTGCTGTGTAGACATGTCTGCTGATCAGTGCTGCTCATAGCACTATGGATCTGTCAGGACCCTGTATTTGGTAATTGCTGCAGTGTATACATGGCGGCTGATCAGTACTGCTCATAGCACTATGGATCTGTCAGGACCCTGTAATGGGTAATTGCTGCAGTGTAGACATGGCTGCTGATCAGTGCTGCTAATAGAACTATGGATCTGTCAGGTCCCTGTAATGGGTAATTGCTGCAGTGTAGACATGGCTGCTGATCAGTGCTGCTCATAGCACTATGGATGTCAGGACCCTGTAATGGGTAATTGCTGCAGTGTAGACATGGCGGCTGATCAGTGCTGCTCATAGCACTATGGATGTCAGGACTCTGTAATGGGTAATTGCTGCAGTGTAGACATGGCTGCTGATCAGTGCTGCTCATAGCACTATGGATGTCAGGACCCTGTAATGGGTAATTGCTGCAGTGTAGACATGGCTGCTGATCAGTGCTGCTCATAGCACTATGGATGTCAGGACCCTGTAATGGGTAATTGCTGCAGTGTAGACATGGCTGCTGATTAGTGCTGCTCATAACACTATGGATCAGTCAGGACCCTGTAATGGGTAATTGCTGCAGTGTAGACATGGCTGCTGATCAGTGCTGCTCATAGCACTATGGATCTGTCAGGTCCCTGTAATGGGTAATTGCTGCAGTGTAGACATGGCGGCTGATCAGTGCTGCTCATAGCTCTATGGATGTCAGGACCCTGTAATGGGTAATTGCTGCAGTGTAGACATGGCGGCTGATCAGTGCTGCTCATAGCACTATGTATCTGTCAGGACCCTGTAATGGGTAATTGCTGCCGTGTACACTTGCTGGCTGATCAGTGCTGCTCATAGCACTATGGATCTGTCAGGACCCTGTAATGAGTAATTGCTGCAGTGTAGACATGGCTGCTGATCATTGCTTCTCGTAGCACTATGGATCTGTCAGGACCCTGTATTGGGTAATTGCTGCAGTGTAGACATGGCTGCTGATCAGTGCTGCTCATAGCACTATGGATCTGTCAGGACCCTGTATTGGGTAATTGCTACAGTGTAGACATGGCTGCTGATCAATGCTGCTCATAGCACTATGGATCTGTCAGGACCCTGTAATGGGTAATTGCTGCAGTGTAGACATGGCTGCTGATCAGTGCTGCTCATAGCACTATGGATCTGTCAGGACCCTGTAATGGGTAATTGCTACAGTGTAGACATGGCTGCTGATCAGTGCTGCTCATACATAGCACTATGGATCTGTCAGGACCCTGTAATGGGTAATTGCTGCAGTGTAGACATGGCGGCTGATCAGTGCTTTTCATAACACTATGGATCTGTCAGGACCCTGTAATGGGTAATTGCTGCATGGCTGCTGATCAGTGCTGCTCATAGCACTATGGATCTGTCAGGACCCTGTAATAGGAGGCAGTGTAGACATGGCTGCTGATCAGTGCTGCTCATCATAGCACTATGGATCTGTCAGGACCACAGGGTAATTGCTACAGTGTAGACATGGCTGCTGATCAATGCTGCTCATAGCACTATGGATCTGTCAGGTTCCTGTAATGGGTAATTGCTGCAGTGTAGACATGGCGGCTGATCAGTGCTGTTCATAACACTATGGATCTGTCAGGACCGTAATGGGTAATTGCTGCAGTGTAGACATGGCTGCTGATCAGTGCTGCTCAAAGCACTATGGATCGACCCTGTAATAGGTAATTGCTGCAGTGTAGACATGGCTGCTGATCAGTGCTGCTCATAGCACTATGGATCTTTCAGGTCCCTGTAATGGGTAATTGCTGCAGTGCAGACATGGCTGCTGATCCATGCTGCTCATAGCACCATAGGGTTATAATGCTGAATTCATAGTGCAGATTATCTACTCAGTGACTGTTGGTCTGGTCACATTGTCACTGGCAGTTTTACAACATTAGCTTGGGAGCCCCAGATTGGGTTAATCACCATGGATTGTATCAGTCCACAAAACAGATAAGGACAAGCCCACACATGTGACAAAAGGTCATCGGATCGGGGCCCATCTGCCAACCGGACAATTGATGTTGGTCATCGGATCCAGGCCCGATTGTCCACCGGAGAACAGGTCTTTAAGGGATCGGGGCCCATCTGCCCACCGGACAACAGGTCATCGGATCCAGGCCAGTTTGCCCACCGGACAACAGTTGGTCATTGGATCGGGGCCCATCTGCACACCGGACAATCATCGGATCCAGGTCCGTTTGCCCACCGGACAACAGGTCATCGGATCGGGGCCCATCTGCCCACCGGACAAAAGGTCATCGGATTCAGGCCCGTTTGCCAACCGAACAGCAGGTCATCGGATCGAGGCCCTTATACCCACCGGACAATAGCTCATCGGATCGGGGTCCTTATGCCCAATGGACAACAAACAGGTCATCGGATCGGGGCCTGTCTGCCCACCAGACAACAGGTCATCGGATCGTGGCCGGTCTGCTCACCGGACAAAAGGTCATCGGATCGGGGCCAGTCTGCCCTCCGGACAACAGGTCATTGGATCTTGGCCCGTCTGCCCTCCGGACAACAGGTCATCGGATCGGGGTCCGTCCGCCCAACAGACAACAGGTCATCGGATCGGGGCCCGTCTGCCCACCAGACAACTGGTCATCGGATTGGGGCCCATTTGCCCACCGGACAACAGGTCATCGCGATGATCGGCGCCTGTCTGCCCACCGAACAACAGATCATTAAATCCGGGCCCGTCTGCCCAACAGGTCATCGGATCAGGGTCCGTCTTCCCACCGGACAACAGGTCATCGGATCCAGGCCCGTTAGCCCACTCGACAGCAGGTCATCTGATCCAGGCCCGTCTGCCCACCGGACAACAGGTCATCGGGTCCCATCTGCCCACTGGACAACAGGTCATCGGATCCAGGCCCGTCTGCCCACAAGACAACAAACAGGTCACCGGATCGGGGTCCGTCTTCCCACCGGACAACAGGTCATCGGATCGAGGCCCGTTAGTTAGCCCACTCGACAGCACGTCATCTGATCCAGGCCCGTTTGCCCACCGGACAACAGGTCATCTGATCGGGGCCCATCTGCCCACTGGACAACATGTTGGTCATCGGAACCAGGCCCGTTTACTCACCAGAGAACAGGTCATTGGATCGGGGCCCATCTTCCCGGCCTGTTTGCAAACCGGACAACAGGTCATCGGATGGGGCCCCATCTGCCTACTGGACAATAGGTCATCGGATCCAGGCCCGTTTGCCCACCGGAGAACAGGTCTTTGGATCGGGGCCCATCTGCCCCTTAGACAACAGGTCATCGGATCCAGGCCTCTTTTGCCCACCGGACAACAGGTCATCTGCCCACCAGACCCAATAGGTCATCGGATCCAGGTCCTTTTGCTCACCGGACAACAGGTCATCGGATCCGGGCCCATCTGTCCACCGGGGCAAAAGGCCATCGGATCCAGGCCCGTTTGCCCACTGGACAACAGGTTATCGGATCGAGTCCCTTATACCCACTGGACAATAGCTCATCGGATCGGGGCCCTTATGCCCACCGGACAACAGGTCATCAGATCGGGGCCCTTATGCCCACCGGACAGCAGGTCATCGGATCGGGGCCCATCTGCCCAAAGGACAACAGGTCATCGATCGGATCAGGGCCCGTCTGCCCACCAGACAACAGGTTATAAGATCCAGGCCCATTTGCCCACCGGACAACAGGTCATCGGATCGGGGCCCGTCTGTCCCCCGGACAACAGGTCTTCGGATACAGGCCCATTTGCCAACCGGACAACAGGTCAAAGGATCGGGGCCCGTCAGCCCACGGACAACAGGTCATCCGATCCAGGCCTGTTTGCCCACTGGACAAGTCATTGGATCGGGGCCTATCTACCCACCGGAGAACAGGTCTTCAGATCCAGGCCCATTTGCCCACCGGACAAGAGGTAATCAGATCCAGGCCCATTTGCTCACCGGACAACATGCTCATCGGATCAAGGCCCTTATATCCACTTCTTCCTGGGCTCCTGCACCTTCCTCAACAGTTTGGCTGCTACCATGCGCCCTGGTAAAACCATCTCCCCCACCCTCACATGCCTGCCGCCTTGGTGCTGCCGACCGTCTGGACCTTGCAGATGTTAGCCCTTCCGCATACAACTCCTCCTCCTCTACTTCCTCCACCTCCTCTTGTGCCACCACCTGACTCCGAATTCTGTTTAACATGTGCTCCAGCAAGTAAATCACCGGAATAGTCGTGCTGATACCCAGCGGACAATAGCTCATCGGATTGGGGCCCTTATGCCCACCAGACAACAGGTCATCGGATCCGGGCCCTTATGCCCTCCGGACAACAGCTGATCGGATCGGGGCCCATCTGGCCACCGGACAACAGCTCATCGGATCGGGGCCCTTATGCCCACCGGACAACAGGTCGTCAGATCGGGGCCCGTCTGCCCACCGGACAGCAGGTCATCGGATCGGGGTCTGTCTGCCCACCCACCGGACAACAGATCATCCGATCGGGGCCTGTCTGCCCCAACAGACAATAGGTTATCGGATCCAAACCAGTTTTCCTACCGGACAACAGGTCATCGGATCGGTGTCCATCTGTCCACCAGACAACAGGCCATCGGATGCAGGCCTGTTTGCCCACTGGACCATTAATGGGCCCATCTGCCCACCGGACAACAGGTCAAAGGGGCCTGGATCCGATGTTTTCCGGTGGGCAGATGGGTCCCGATCCGATGACCATGTTATCCGGTGGGCAAACGGGCCTGGATCCGATGACCTGTAGTCCGGTGGGCAGATGGGCCCCGATCTGATGACCTGTTGTCCGGTGGGCAGATGGTCCCTGATCCGATGAGCTATTGTCCGGTGGGCTTAAGGGCCCCGATCCGATGAGCTAGTGTCCGGTGTGTATAGAGGCCTCGATCCGATGATCTGTTGTCCGGTGGACAGACGGGCCTGGATCCGATGACCTGTGTTGTCTAGTGGGAAAATGGGCCTGGATCCGATGACCTGTTGTCCGGTGGGCAAACGGGCCTGGATCTGATGACCTGTTGTCCGGTTGGCAAACATGCCTGGATCCGATGTGTCCGGATCTAGGCCCGTTTTCCCACCGGACAACAGGTCATTGGATCGGGGCCCATCTGCCCACCGGACAACAGATCATCGGATCCAGGCCCGTTTGCCCACCTGAGAACAGGTCTTTGGATCGGTGCCCACCAGACAACAGGTCATCGGATCCAGGCATGTTTGCCCACCGGACAACAGGTCATCGGATCGGGGCCCATCTGCCCACCGAACAACAGGTCATTGGATCCGGGCCCATCTGCCCACCGGACAACAGTTCATCGGATCCGGGCCCATCTGCCCACCGGACAACAGGTCATCGGATACAGACCCGTTTGCCCACCGGACAACATTTGGTCATCGGATAGGCCCGTTAGTTAGCCCACTCAACAGCAGTGCATCTGATCCAGGCCCGTTTGCCCACCCTTGACCACAAAACAGCTAAAGACGGCCCACACATACTGTGTAAAAGTGATAATTTCACACTGACAATCCCTAGTGCAGGTTGTAAAGCTGGGGCTGTCAATACTTATGAGGGGGCTGCTGTAACATGGGCAGGGGGCTTTTATACAATGGCTCGTAAAGCCAGTCCTTTCATGTCATTCATTACATGGATAGCTACAACAACATATGAAACAAAGTACAAAAGTACAATTAGGAGGTCATCTTTAGAACATGACCCTGAAGATTATATTTTCCAGTGAACTGTGGGTCCTGCAAGTCAGCTAATATTCATGTAATAGGAGCTGATCTGCAGCACCAGGTAGCAGCCACTACACAGTGACCAGAGCTGTGATGTTCAGCTCCTCAACAATGTTTACATCTGACCTCTGCCAGAGTTTCAAACAACTGAGTAGTGGAGGTGCCACGTGCCGGACCCCACAAATCTGATATTAATGAGCTAACCAGGGGATAGGCCATCAATATGTTTGTCGTGGAAATTCCCTTTAAGGCCCACCTGCACATACTATGTATATAATATTATATATATATATGGCGAAGAGTGGGAAGGGGTTAATCACAGGCTCAGTTCTCATACATGATCCACAAATACCAAAGTGACAGATTTTTACCCCAAGTTCCTCTAGTACAATTTCTTGTCTGGTTTGGAAAAAATGTTTTCAAATACCCTCTTTGGCAATTCTGAGTTAATAGAGGAGTCTCCCCATTCAGGTCCCATCATCAATGGGGAGCTATAAAAAGAGTCTCTCTCTGGAGGACAGGTCATCGGATCCAGGCACGTTTGCCCACCGGACAACAGACCATCTGCCCACCGGACAACAGGTCATCCGATCCAGACCCGTTTGCCCACCATCCGGACAAAAGGTCATCGGATCTGGGCCCGTCTGCCCACCTTACAACAGGCCATCGGATTAAAGCCCGTCTTCTGCCCACCGGACAATAGGTCATCGGATACAGGCCCGTTTGCCCACCGGAAAACAGGTCATCAGATCCCGGGGCCCATCTGCCTACCAGACAACATAATGAGCACTGTGATGTCACAGATGAGCACAGTGATGTCACAGTACAGGAGTAATGAGCACAGTGATGTCACATGTGGTACAGGAGGAGTAATGAGCACAATGATGTACTCAGTACAGGAGTAATGAGCACGCACAGTGATGTCACACACAGTACAGGAGTAATGAGCACAGTGATGTCACAGTACAGGAGTAATGAGCACAGTGATGTCACAGTACAGGAGTAATGAACACAGCGATGTCAGTACAGGAGGAATGAGCACCGTGATGTCACACAGGTCATGGGATCCAGGCTCGTTTGCCTACCGGACAACAGGTGGATCGGGGCCCATCTGCCCACCGGACAACAGGCAATCGGATTCAAGCCCGTCTGCCCACCGGACAAAAGGTCATCGGATCCGGGCCCATTTGCCCACCGGACAACAAGGTCATCGGATCGGGGCCCATCTGCCCACCAGACAACAGATCATCGGATCCAGGCTCATTTGCCCACCGGAAAACAGGTCATTGGATCGGGGCCCACCTGCCCACCGGACATCAGGTCATCGGATCCAGGCACGTTTGCCCACCTGAGAACAGGTCTTTAAAGGGATCAGGGCCCATTTGCCCACCGAAAAACAAACAGGTCATCGGATCCAGGGCCGTTTGCACACCGGACAAACAGGTCATCGGATCGGGGCCCATCTGCCCACCGGACAACAGGTCATCGGATCCAGGCATGTTTGCCCACCAGGTCATCGGATCCGGGCCCATTTGCCCACTGGAAAACAGGTCATTGAATCGGGGCCCATCTGCCCACCGACAACAGGTCATCGGATCCAGGCTCGTTTGCCCACCGGACAACAGGTCATTGGATCTGGGCCCATTTGTCCACCGGATAACAGGTCATCGGATCCAGGTCCGTTTACCCACCGGATAAAAGATGTGATCCGGGCCCATTTGCCCACCGGACAACAGGTCATCGGATCCCAGGGCCCATCTGCCCACCAGACAACAGGTCATTGGATCCAGGCTCGTTTGCCCACCGGAAAACAGGTCATCGGATCGGGGCCCATCTGCCCACCGGACACAGGTCATCGAATCCAGGCACGTTTGCCCACCGGAGAACAGGTCTTTGGATCGGGGACCATTTCACCGAACAACAGGTCATCGGATCCAGGCCCGTTTGCCCACCGGATAATAGGTCATTGGATCCGGGGCCCATCTGCCCACCGGACAACAGCTGGATCCAGGCATGTTTGCTCACCGGACAACAGGTCATCGGATCCGGGCCCATTTGCCCACCGGACAACAGGTCATCGAATCGGGGCCCGTCTGCCATATATATATTATATACATAGTATGGGCAGGTGGGCCTTAAAGGGATTTTCCAGGACAAACATATTGATGGCCTATCCCCTGGTTAGGTCATTAATATCAGATTTGTGGGGGTCCAGCACACGGCACCTCCACTAATCAAGCTGTTTGCAGCTTCGGCAGAGGTCAGATGTAAATAAACAGTGTGGAGGAGCTGAACATCACTGATCTCGGATCCAGGCTCGTTTGCCCACAGGACAACAGGTCATCCATCGGATTGGGGCCTGTCTGCCCACCGGACAACGGGTCATTGGATCAACAGGTCATCAGATCGGGGCCCATCTGCCCACTCCGACACAGGTCATCGGATCTGGCTTGTTTGCCCACCGGACAACAGATCATAGGATCGGGGGCCCATCTGTCCACCGGAGAACAAGTCATCGGATCTGGCCAGGTCTGTTTGCCCACCGAACAACAGGTCATCGGATCGGGGCCCATCTATCTGCCCACCGGACAAAAGGTAATCGGATCGAGGCCCGTTTGCCCACAGGACTGGAACAGGTCATAGATAGGATTGTGGCCGGTCTGCTCACCGGACAACAGGTCATCGGATCGGACCCGTCTGCCCACCAGACAACAGGTCATGGGATCGGGCCCGTCTGCCCACCGGACAAAAGGTCATGGGATCGGGGACCGCCTGCCCACTGGACAACAGATCATCGAATCCAGGCTTGTTTGCCCACTTGACAACAGGTCATTGGATCGGGGCCTATCTGCCCACCGGACAACAGATCATTGGATCCAGGCCCATTTGCCCACCTGACAATAGGTAATCGGATTGGGGCCCATCTGCCCACCGGACAACAGCTCATCGGACCGAGGCCCTTATAGCCACCGGACAATAGCTCATCGGATCGGGGCCCTTATGCCCACAGGACAACAGGTCATCGGATCGGGGCCCTTATGCCCACCAGACAACACATCGGATCGGGGCCCATCTGCCCACCTGACTTAGCTCATCGGATCGAAGCCCTTATACCCACCGGACAATAGCTCATTGGATCGGGGCCCCTATGCCCACCGGACAACAGGTGCCGATGTGCCCACCGGACAACAGGTCATCGGATCGGGGCCATCTGCCCACCGGACAACAGGTCATTGGATCCCGCCCGTCTGCTCACCGGACAACAGGTCATTGGATCGGGGCCCATCTGACCACCGGACAACAGGACATCGAATCCGGGCCCGTCTCGGTGGGACAACAGGTCATCGGATCAGGGCCATCTGCCCACCGGACAACAGGTCATTGGATCGGGGCCCGTCTGCTCACCGGACAACAGGTCATTGGATCGGGGCCCGTCTGCCCACCGGACAACAGGTCATCGGATCGGGGCCCGTCTGCTCCCTGGACAACAGGTCATCTGATCTGATCGTGGCCTTTCTGCCCACCGGACAAGAGGTCATCAGATCCGCTGGTTTGCCCATCGGACAAAAGGTCACCGGATCGGGCCATCTGCCCAACGGACAACAACAGGTCATCGGATCCAGGACCTTATGCCCTCCTGACAACAGGTCTTCGAATCCGGGCCCCTCTGTCAACCTGACAACAGGTCATGGGATCGGGGCCGGTCTGCCCACCGGACAACAGATCATCGGATCGGGGCCCGTCTGCCGCAACAGACTATATATAGGTCATCGCATCCAGTCCAGTTTTTCCACCGGACAACAGGTCATCGGATCGGGGCTCATCTGTCCACCGGACAACAGGTCACCGCGGATCCAGGCCCATCTGCCCATCAGACAACAAACAGGTCATCGGATCCAGGCTCGTTTGCACACCGGAAAACAGGTCATCGGATCAGGGCACATCTGCCCACCGGACATCAGGTCATCGGATCCAGGCACGTTTGCCCACCGGAGAACAGGTCTTTGGATCGGGGCCCATTTGCCCACCGGACAACAAACATGTCATCGGATCGGGGCCCATCTGCCCACCGGACAACAGGTAAATTGGATCCAGGCATTTTTGCCCACCGGACAACAGGTCATCGATGGAATAGGGGCCCATCTGCCCAACGGACAACAGGTCATCGGATCCAGGCTCGTTTGCCCACCGGACAACAGGTCATTGTCTGCCCACCGGACAACAGGTCATCGGAACGGGGCAGTTTGCTCACCGGAAAACAGGTCATTGGATCGGGGCCATCTATCTGCCCACCGGAGAACAGGTCATCGGATCCAGGCTCGTTTGCCCACAGGACAACAGGTCATTTGATCTTTGCCCATTTGCTCACCGGACAACAGATCATCGATTCCAGGCTTGTTTGCCCACCTGACAATCGGATCGGGGCCCATCTGCCCACCGGACAACAGCTCATCGGACCGAGGCCCTTATAGCCACCGGACAAAAGCTCATCGGATCGGGGCCCTTATGCCCACAGAACTGTTCCACAGTCACCAGACCTGAACCCAATCGAGATGGTTTGGGGTGAGCTGGACCGCAGAGTGAAGGCAAAAGGGCCAACAAGTGCTAAGCATCTCTGGGAACTCCTTCAAGATTGTTGGAAGACCATTTCCGGTGACTACCTCTTGAAGCTCATCAAGAGAATGCCAAACAGGTCATCGGATCGGGGCCGGACTGCCCACGTCAGACAACAGGTCATCGGATCGGGGCCCATCTGCCCACCTGACAATAGCTCATCGGATCGAGGCCCTTATACCCACCGGACAATAGCTCATCGGATCGGGGCCCCTATGCCCACCGGACAACAGGTGCCGATGTGCCCACCGGACAACAGGTCATCGGATCCGGGCCCGTCTCATCACCGGACAACAAGTCATCGGATCGGGGCCATCTGCCCACCGGACAACAGGTCATCGGATCGGGGCCATCTGCCCACCGGACAACGGGTCATTGGATCGGGGCCCGTCTCCTCACCGGACAAGAGGTCATTGGATCGGTGCCATCTGCACACCGGACAACGGGTCATTGGATCGGGGCCCGTCTGCTCACCGGACAACAGGTCATTGGATCGGGGCCCGTCTGCCCACCGGACAACAGGTCATCGAATCCGGGCCCGTCTCCTCACCGGACAAGAGGTCATTGGATCGGGGCCATCTGCACACCGGACAACGGGTCATTGGATCGGGGCCCGTCTGCTCACCGGATAACAGGTCATTGGATCGGGGTCCGTCTGCCCACCGGACAACAGGCCATCGAATCGGGGCTCATCTGCCCACCGTCCGGGGCCCGTCTGCTCCCTGGAAACAGGTCATCTGATCTGATCGGGGCCTTTCTGCCCACCGGACAAGAGGTCATCAGATCCAGGCTCGTTTGCCCATCGGACAAAAGGTCACCGGATCGGGCCATCTGCCCACCGGACAACAGGTCATCGGATCCAGGACCTTATGCCCACCTGACAACAGGTCATCGGATCCGGGCCCGTCTGTCAACCGGACAACAGGTCATGGGATCGGGGCCGGTCTGCCCACCGGACAACAGGTGATCGGATCTGAGCCCGTCTGCCCACCGTCGGACAACAGGTCATCGGATCGGGGCCTGTCTGCCCAAACAGACAATAAATAGGTCATCAGATCCAGTCCAGTTTCTCCACCGGACAACAGGTCATCGGATCGGGGCCCATCTGTCCACCGGACAACAAGTCATCGGATCCGGGCCCATTTGCCCACAGGACAACAGGTCATCGGATCGGGGCCCATCTGCCCATCAGACAACAAACAGGTCATCGGATCCAGGCTCGTTTGCACACCGGAAAACTGGTCATGGGATCAGAGCGCATCTGCCCACTGGACATCAGGTCATCGGATCCAGGCCCGTTTGCCCACCGGATAAAAGATGTGATACGGGCCCATTTGCCTATCGGACAACAGGTCATCGGATCCCGGGGCCCATCTGCCCACCAGACAACAGTTGGTCATTGGATCCAGGCTCATTTGCCCACCGGAAAACAGGTCATCGGATCGGGGCCCATCTGCCCACTGGACACAGGTCATCGAATCCAGGCACGTTTGCCCACCAGAGAGCAGGTCTTTGGATCGGGGCCCATTTCACCGAACAACAGGTCATCGGATCCAGGCCCGTTTGCCCACCGGATAACAGGTCATTGGATCCGGGGCCCATCTGCCCACCGGACAACAGGTGGATCCAGGCATGTTTGCCCACCGGACAACAGATCATCCATCGGATTGGGGCCTGTCTGCCCACCGGACAACAGGTCATTGGATCAACAGGTCATCGGATCGGGGCCCATCTGCCCACCGGAACACAGGTCATCGGATCCAAGCTCGTTTGCCCACCGGACAACAGATCATAGGATCGGGGCCCATCTGTCCACCGGACAACAAGTCATCGGATCTGGCCAGGTCTGTTTGCCCACCGAACAACAGGTCATTGGATCGGGGCCGATCTGCCCACCGGACAAAAGGTCATCGGATCGAGGCCCGTTTGCCCACAGGACAACAGGTCATGGGATCGGGGCCCGTCTGCCCACCGGACAAAAGGTCATGGGATCGGGGCCCGGCTGCCCACTGGACAACAGATCATCGGACCGAGGCCCTTATAGCCACCGGACAATAGCTCATCGGATCGGGGCCCTTATGCCCACAGGACAACAGGTCATCGGATCGGGGCCGGACTACCCACCAGACAACAGGTCATCGGATCGGGGCCCATCTGCCCACCTGACAATAGCTCATCGGATCGAGGCCCTTATACCCACCGGACAATATCTCATCGGATCCGGGCCCGTCTCCTCACCGGACAACAGGTCATCGGATCGGGGCCACCCACCGGACAACAAGTCATCAAATCCGGGCCCATCTCCTCACCGGACAACAGGTCATCGGATCGGGGCCATCTGCACACCGGACAACAGGTCATTGGATCGGGGCCCATCTGCTTACCGGACAAAAGGTCATTGGATCGGGGCCCATCTGCTTACCGGACAAAAGGTCATTGGATCGGGGCCCGTCTGCTCACCGGACAACAGGTCATTGGATCGGGGCCCGTCTGCCCACCGGACAAGAGGTCATTGGATCGGGGCCATCTGCACACCGGACAACGGGTCATTGGATCGGGGCCCGTCTGCTCACCGGACAACAGGTCATTGGATCGGGGCCCGTCTGCCCACCGGACAACAGGTCATCGAATCCGGGCCCGTCTCCTCACCGGACAAGAGGTCATTGGATCGGGGCCATCTGCACACCGGACAACGGGTCATTGGATCGGGGCCCGTCTGCTCACCGGACAACAGGTCATTGGATCGGGGCCCGTCTGCCCACCGGACAACAGGTCATCGAATCCGGGCCCGTCTCCTCACCGGACAAGAGGTCATTGGATCGGGGCCATCTGCACACCGGACAACGGGTCATTGGATCGGGGCCCGTCTGCTCACCGGATAACAGGTCATTGGATCGGGGTCCGTCTGCCCACCGGACAACAGGCCATCGAATCGGGGCTCATCTGCCCACCGTCTGGGGCCCGTCTGCTCCCTGGAAACAGGTCATCTGATCTGATCGGGGCCTTTCTGCCCACCGGACAAGAGGTCATCAGATCCAGGCTCGTTTGCCCACCGGACAAAAGGTCACCGGATCGGGCCATCTGCCCACCGGACAACAGGTCATCGGATCCAGGACCTTATGCCCACCTGACAACAGGTCATCGGATCCGGGCCCGTCTGTCAACCGGACAACAGGTCATGGGATCAGGGCCGGTCTGCCCACCGGACAACAGGTGATCGGATCTGAGCCCGTCTGCCCACCGTCGGACAACAGGTCATCGGATCGGGGCCTGTCTGCCCAAACAGACAATAAATAGGTCATCAGATCCAGTCCAGTTTCTCCACCGGACAACAGGTCATCGGATCGGGGCCCATCTGTCCACCGGACAACAAGTCATCGGATCCGGGCCCATTTGCCCACAGGACAACAGGTCATCGGATCGGGGCCCATCTGCCCATCAGACAACAAACAGGTCATCGGATCCAGGCTCGTTTGCACACCGGAAAACTGGTCATGGGATCAGAGCGCATCTGCCCACTGGACATCAGGTCATCGGATCCAGGCCCGTTTGCCCACCGGATAAAAGATGTGATACGGGCCCATTTGCCTATCGGACAACAGGTCATCGGATCCCGGGGCCCATCTGCCCACCAGACAACAGTTGGTCATTGGATCCAGGCTCATTTGCCCACCGGAAAACAGGTCATCGGATCGGGGCCCATCTGCCCACTGGACACAGGTCATCGAATCCAGGCACGTTTGCCCACCAGAGAGCAGGTCTTTGGATCGGGGCCCATTTCACCGAACAACAGGTCATCGGATCCAGGCCCGTTTGCCCACCGGATAACAGGTCATTGGATCCGGGGCCCATCTGCCCACCGGACAACAGGTGGATCCAGGCATGTTTGCCCACCGGACAACAGATCATCCATCGGATTGGGGCCTGTCTGCCCACCGGACAACAGGTCATTGGATCAACAGGTCATCGGATCGGGGCCCATCTGCCCACCGGAACACAGGTCATCGGATCCAAGCTCGTTTGCCCACCGGACAACAGATCATAGGATCGGGGCCCATCTGTCCACCGGACAACAAGTCATCGGATCTGGCCAGGTCTGTTTGCCCACCGAACAACAGGTCATTGGATCGGGGCCGATCTGCCCACCGGACAAAAGGTCATCGGATCGAGGCCCGTTTGCCCACAGGACAACAGGTCATGGGATCGGGGCCCGTCTGCCCACCGGACAAAAGGTCATGGGATCGGGGCCCGGCTGCCCACTGGACAACAGATCATCGGACCGAGGCCCTTATAGCCACCGGACAATAGCTCATCGGATCGGGGCCCTTATGCCCACAGGACAACAGGTCATCGGATCGGGGCCGGACTACCCACCAGACAACAGGTCATCGGATCGGGGCCCATCTGCCCACCTGACAATAGCTCATCGGATCGAGGCCCTTATACCCACCGGACAATATCTCATCGGATCCGGGCCCGTCTCCTCACCGGACAACAGGTCATCGGATCGGGGCCACCCACCGGACAACAGGTCATCAAATCCGGGCCCATCTCCTCACCGGACAACAGGTCATCGGATCGGGGCCATCTGCACACCGGACAACAGGTCATTGGATCGGGGCCCATCTGCTTACCGGACAAAAGGTCATTGGATCGGGGCCCATCTGCCCACCGGACAACAGGTCATCGGATCGGGGCCCGTCTGCTCCCTGGACAACAGGTCATCTGATCTGATCGGGGCCTTTCTGCCCACTGGACAAGAGGTCATCAGATCCAGGCTCGTTTGCCCATCGGACAAAAGGTCACCGGATCGGGCCATCTGCCCACCGGACAACAGGTCATCGGATCCAGGACCTTATGCCCACCTGACAACAGGTCATCGGATCTGGGCCCGTCTGTCAACCGGACAACAGGTCATGGGATCGGAGCCGGTCTGCCCACCGGACAACAGGTCATCAGATCTGAGCCCGTCTGCCCACCGGACAACAGGTCATTGGATCGGGGCCCGTCTGCCCCAACAGACTAGCAGTAAGCAGCAAAAAGCGTGAGATATCACTGTAATCAGGGTCTCACCCCTTATATCATGCTGCTCTCAGATGGGGCATCTAAAACCGGGTGGCAGATTCCCTTACGATTTAACAGCACTTTCAGATGACTTTTTAGAATAAGGAGTACTATATAAGGAATAATTGCCACTCATTATACACTCCTGAGTGTACATGAATGTATGAGGAGTGTACATTATATGATGGGTATCCTGCATTTTTTCTCTGCATTATAAGCCTCAGCATTTACCTTTTCTGTGCTCTGCTTTTTCTCCCTCCAGCTCCCCCTTCCATAGGTTTATAGGGGCATCGCAGACATTTTTGTTGAAATGGGTCATCGGATCCAGTCCAGTTTTTCCACCAGACAACAGGTCATTGGATCCAGGCCCGTTTGACCACCGGACAAAAGGTCATTGGATCCAGGCCCGTTTGACCACCGGACAAAAGGTCATCGGATCCGGGCCCATCTGCCCATCAGACAACAGGTCATCGGATCCAGGCTCGTTTGCACACCGGAAAACAGGTCATCGGATCAGGGCGCATCTGCCACCGGACATCAGGTCATCGGATCCAGGCTCGTTTGCCCACAGGACAACAGGTCATGGGATCGGGGCCCGTCTGCCCACCGGACAAAAGGTCATGGGATCGGGGCCCGGCTGCCCACTGGACAACAGATCATCGGACCGAGGCCCTTATAGCCACCGGACAATAGCTCATCGGATCGGGGCCCTTATGCCCACAGGACAACAGGTCATCGGATCGGGGCCGGACTACCCACCAGACAACAGGTCATCGGATCGGGGCCCATCTGCCCACCTGACAATAGCTCATCGGATCGAGGCCCTTATACCCACCGGACAATATCTCATCGGATCCGGGCCCGTCTCCTCACCGGACAACAGGTCATCGGATCGGGGCCACCCACCGGACAACAGGTCATCAAATCCGGGCCCATCTCCTCACCGGACAACAGGTCATCGGATCGGGGCCATCTGCACACCGGACAACAGGTCATTGGATCGGGGCCCATCTGCTTACCGGACAAAAGGTCATTGGATCGGGGCCCATCTGCCCACCGGACAACAGGTCATCGGATCGGGGCCCGTCTGCTCCCTGGACAACAGGTCATCTGATCTGATCGGGGCCTTTCTGCCCACTGGACAAGAGGTCATCAGATCCAGGCTCGTTTGCCCATCGGACAAAAGGTCACCGGATCGGGCCATCTGCCCACCGGACAACAGGTCATCGGATCCAGGACCTTATGCCCACCTGACAACAGGTCATCGGATCTGGGCCCGTCTGTCAACCGGACAACAGGTCATGGGATCGGGGCCGGTCTGCCCACCGGACAACAGGTCATCAGATCTGAGCCCGTCTGCCCACCGGACAACAGGTCATTGGATCGGGGCCCGTCTGCCCCAACAGACTAGCAGTAAGCAGCAAAAAGCGTGAGATATCACTGTAATCAGGGTCTCACCCCTTATATCATGCTGCTCTCAGATGGGGCATCTAAAACCGGGTGGCAGATTCCCTTACGATTTAACAGCACTTTCAGATGACTTTTTAGAATAAGGAGTACTATATAAGGAATAATTGCCACTCATTATACACTCCTGAGTGTACATGAATGTATGAGGAGTGTACATTATATGATGGGTATCCTGCATTTTTTCTCTGCATTATAAGCCTCAGCATTTACCTTTTCTGTGCTCTGCTTTTTCTCCCTCCAGCTCCCCCTTCCATAGGTTTATAGGGGCATCGCAGACATTTTTGTTGAAATGGGTCATCGGATCCAGTCCAGTTTTTCCACCAGACAACAGGTCATTGGATCCAGGCCCGTTTGACCACCGGACAAAAGGTCATTGGATCCAGGCCCGTTTGACCACCGGACAAAAGGTCATCGGATCCGGGCCCATCTGCCCATCAGACAACAGGTCATCGGATCCAGGCTCGTTTGCACACCGGAAAACAGGTCATCGGATCAGGGCGCATCTGCCACCGGACATCAGGTCATCGGATCCAGGCTCGTTTGCCCACCGGACAACAGATCATAGGATCGGGGCCCATCTGTCCACCGGACAACATGTCATCAGATCTGGCCAGGTCTGTTTGCCCACCGAACAACAGGTCATCGGATTGGGGCCCATCTGCCCACCGGACAAAAGGTCATCGGATCGAGGCTCGTTTGCTCACAGGACAACAGGTCATAGGATTCTGGCTGATCTGCTCACCGGACAACAGGTCATGGGATCGGGGCCCGTCTGCCCACCGGACAACAGGTCATGGGATCGGGGCCCGCCTGCCCACTGGACAACAGATCATCGAATCCAGGCTTGTTTGCCCACTTGACAACAGGTCATCGGATTGGGTCCCATCTGCCCTCCAGACAACAGCTCATTGGAACGAGGCCCTTATAGCCACCGGACAATAGATCATCGGATCGGGGCCCTTATGCCCACAGGACAACAGGTCATCGGATCGGGGCCGGAATACCCACCAGACAACAGGTCAACGGATCGGGGCCCATCTGCTCACCTGACAATAGCTCATCGGATCGAGGCCCTTATACCCACCGGACAATGGCTCATCGGATCGGGGCCTCTATGCCCACCGGACAACAGGTGCCGATGTGCCCACCGGACAACAGGTCATCGGATCTGGGCCCGTCTCCTCACAGGACAATAGGTCATCGAATCGGGGCTCGTCTGCCCACCGGACAACAGGTCATCAGATCGGCGCCCGTCTGCTCCCTGGACAACAGGTCATCTGATCTGATCGGGGCCTTTCTGCCCACGGGACAAGAGGTCATCGGATCCGGGCCCGTCTGTCAACCGGACAACAGGTCATGGGATCAGGGCCGGTCTGCCCACCAGACAACAGGTGACCTGTTGTCCTGTGAGCTGATGGGCCCCGCTCCGATAAAGTGTTTTCAGGTGGGAAAATGGGACTGGATCCGAAGACCTGTTGTCCAGTGGGCATATGCGCCCCGATCCGATGACCTATTGTCAGGTGGGAAACGGGCCCGGATCCGATGACCTGTTGTCCGGTGGACAGATGGGCCCCGATCCGATGACCTGTTGTCCGGATGGAAAACGGGACTGGATCCAATGACCTATTGTCCGGTGGGCAGATGGGATCCAATCCGACAACCTGTTGTCCGGTGGGCAGATGGGCCCCGATCCGATGACCTGTTGCCCGGTGGGCAAACAGGCCAGGATCTGATGGCCTGTTGTCCGGTGGACAGATGGGCCCCGATCCGATGAGCTGTTGTCCAGTGGGAAAAAGGGACTGGATCCGTTCACCTATTGTTCGGTGGGCAGACAGGCCCCGATCCCATGACCTGTTGTCTGGTGGGCAGACGGGCGCGGATCCGATGACCTGTTGTCCGGTGGGAAAAAGGAACTGGATCCGATGACTTATTGTCCGGTAGGCAGACGGGCCCCGATCCGATGACCTGTTGTCCGGTGGACAGATGGGCCCAGATCCAATGACCTGTTTTCCGGTGGGAAAACGGGACTGGATCCGATGGCCTATTGTCCGGTGGGCAGACGGGCCCCGATCCGATGACCTCTTGTCCGGTGGGCAGATGGGCCCGGATCCCATGACCTGTGTTCTGGTGGGCAGACGGGCGCGGATCCGATGACCTGTTGTCTGGTGGGAAAAAGGAATTGGATCTGATGACCTATTGTCCAGTAGGCAGATGGGCCCCGATCCGATGACCTGTTGTCCGGTGGGCAGATGGGCCCCGATCCGTTAACCTGTTGTCCGGTGGGCAGATGGGCCCCGATCCGATGACCTGTTGTCCGGTGGGCAGACAGGCCCGGATCCGATGACCTGTTGTCCGGTGGACAGATGGGCCCAGATCCGATGACCTTTTTTCAGGTGGGAAAACGGGACTGGATCCGATGACCTGTTCTCCAGTGTGCATATGCACCCCGATCCGATGACCTATGGTCAGGTGGGCAAACGGGCCTGGACTCGATGACCTGTTGACTGTGGACAGATGGGCCCCGATCCGATGACCTGTTTTCCGGTGGGAAAACGGGACTGGATCCGATGGCCTATTGTCCGGTGGGCAGACGGGCCCCGATCCGGTGATCTGTTGTCCGGTGGGCAGATGGGCCCGGATCCGATGACCTGTTGTCCGGTGGACAGATGGGCCCCGATCCGATGACCTGTTTTCCGGTGGAAAAACGGGACTGGATCCGATGACCTGTTGTCCAGTTGGCATATGCGCCGCGATTCAATGACCTATTGTCAGGTGTGCAAACTGGCCCGGATCCGATGACCTGTTTTCCGGTGGGAAAACGGGACGGGATCTGATGGCCTATGGTCCGGTGGGCAGACGGGCCCCGATCCGATGACCTGTTGTCCGGTTGGAAAACGGGACTGGATCCGATGACCTGTTGTCCGGTGGGCAGATGGGCTCCAATCCGACAACCTGTTGTTCGGTGGGCAGATGGGCACCGATCCGATGACCTGTTGTCCTGTGGGCATATGCGCCCCGATCCGATAACCTGTTTTACGGTGGGAAAACGGGACTGGATCCGATGGCCTATTGTCCGGTGGGCAGACGGGCCCCGATCCGATGACCTGTTGTCCAGTGGACAGATGGGCCCCGATCCGATGACCTGTATTCAGGTGAAAAAACAGAACTGGATCCGATGACCTGTTGTCCAGTGGGCATATGAGCCCCGATCCGATGACCTATTGTCAGGTAGGCCAACGGGCCCGGATCCGATGACCTGTTGTCCGGTGGACAGATGGTTCCCGATACGATGACCTGTTTTCCGATGGGAAAACGGGACTGGTTCCGATGACCTATTGTCCGGTGAGCAGATGGGCCCTGATCCGATGACCTGTAGTCGGGTGGGCAGACGGGCCTGGATCCGATAACCTGTTGTCCGGTGGACAGATGGGCCCCGATCCGATGACCTGTTGTCCGGTTGGAAAACGGGACTGAATCCGATGACCTATTGTCCGATGGGCAGAGGGGCTTCAATCCAACAACCTGTTGTCCGGTGGACAGATGGGCCCCGATCTAATGACCTGTTGTCCGGTGGGCAAATAGGCCAGGATCCGATGACCTGTTGTCCAGTGGGCATATGCGCCCCGATCCAATGACCTATGTCAGTTGGGCAAATGGGCCCGGATCTGATGACCTGTTGTCCGGTGGACAGGTGGGCCCCGATCCGATGACCTGTTTTCCGGGGGGAAAACGGGACTGGATCCAATGGCCTATTGTCCGGTGGCCAGACGGGCCCCGATCCGATGACCTGTTGTCCGGTGGGCAGATGGGCCCCGATCCGATGACCTGTTGTCCGGTGGGCAGACGAGCCCGGAACCGATGACCTGTTGTCCGGTGGACAGATGGGCCCCGATCCGATGACCTGTTGTCCGGATGGAAAACGGGACTGGATCCAATGACCTATTGTCCGGTGGGCAGATGGGATCCAATCCGACAACCTGTTGTCCGGTGGGCAGATGGGCCCCGATCCGATGACCTGTTGCCCGGTGGGCAAACAGGCCAGGATCTGATGGCCTGTTGTCCGGTGGACAGATGGGCCCCGATCCGATGAGCTGTTGTCCGGTGGGAAAAAGGGACTGGATCCGTTCACCTATTGTTCGGTGGGCAGACAGGCCCCGATCCCATGACCTGTTGTCTGGTGGGCAGACGGGCGCGGATCCGATGACCTGTTGTCCGGTGGGAAAAAGGAACTGGATCCGATGACTTATTGTCCGGTAGGCAGACGGGCCCCGATCCGATGACTTATTGTCCGGTAGGCAGACGGGCCCCGATCCGATGACCTATTGTCCGGTGGACAGATGGGCCCAGATCCAATGACCTGTTTTCCGGTGGGAAAACGGGACTGGATCCGATGGCCTATTGTCCGGTGGGCAGACGGGCCCCGATCCGATGACCTCTTGTCCGGTGGGCAGATGGGCCCGGATCCCATGACCTGTGTTCTGGTGGGCAGACGGGCGCGGATCCGATGACCTGTTGTCCGGTGGGAAAAAGGAATTGGATCTGATGACCTATTGTCCAGTAGGCAGACGGGCCCCGATCCGATGACCTGTTGTCCGGTGGGCAGAAGGGCCCAGATCCGATGACCTGTTGTCCGGTGGACAGATGGGCCCCGATCTGATGACCTGTTTTCCTGTGGGAAAACGAGACTGGATACGATGAGCTGTTGTCCAGTGGCATATGCACCCCGATCCGATGACCTATGGTCAGGTGGGCAAACGGGCCTGGATTCGATGACCTGTTGACTGTGGACAGATGGGCCCCGATCCGATGACCTGTTTTACGGTGGGAAAACGGGACTGGATCCGATAGCCTATTGTCCGGTGGGCAGACGGGCCCCGATCCGATGACATGTTGTCCGGTGGGCAGACGGGCCCGGATCCGATGACCTGTTGTCCGGTGGACAGATGGGCCCCGATCCGATGACCTGTATTCAGGTGAAAAAACGGAACTGGATCCGATGACCTGTTGTCCAGTGGGCATATGAGCCCCGATCCGATGACCTATTGTCAGGTAGGCCAACGGGCCCGGATCCGATGACCTGTTGTCCGGTGGACAGATGGTTCCCGATACGATGACCTGTTTTCCGGTGGGAAAACGGGACTGGATCCGATGACCTGTTGTCCGGTGGGCAGACGGGCCCGGATCCGATGACCTGTTGTCCAGTGGGCATATGCACCCCGATCCGATGACCTATTGTCAGGTGGGCAAACGGGCCCGGATCCGATGACCTCTTGTCCGCTGGACAGATGGGCCCCGATCCGATGACCTGTTTTCAGGTGGGAAAACTTGACTGGATCCGATGACCTATTGTCCGGTGAGCAGATGGGCCCTGATCCGATGACCTGTAGTCGGGTGGGCAGACGGGCTTGGATCAGATAACCTGTTGTCCGGTGGACAGATGGGCCCCGATCCGATGACCTGTTGTCCGGTTGGAAAACGGGACTGGATCCGATGACCTATTGTCCGATGGGCAGAGGGGCTTCAATCCAACAACCTGTTGTCCGGTGGACAGATGGGCCCCGATCCAATGACCTGTTGTCCGGTGGGCAAATAGGCCAGGATCCGATGACCTGTTGTCCAGTGGGCATATGCGCCCCGATCCAATGACCTATTGTCAGGTGGGCAAAAGGGCCCGGATCTGATGACCTGTTGTCCGGTGGGCAGGTGGGCCCCGATCCGATGACCTGTTTTCCGGGGGGAAAACGGGACTGGATCCAATGGACTATTGTCCGGTGGCCAGACGGGCCCGGATCCGATGACCTGTTGTCCGGTGGGCAGATGGGCCCCGATCCGATGACCTGTTGTCCGGTGGGCAGACGAGCCCGGATCCGATGACCTGTTGTCCGGTGGACAGAAGGGCCCCGATCCGATGACCTGTTGTCCGGTGGGCAGACGAGCCCGGATCCGATGACCTGTTGTCCGGTGGACAGAAGAACCCCGATCCGATGACCTGTTTTCAGGTGGGAAAACGGGACTAGATCCGATGACCTATTGTCCAGTGGGCAGACGGGCCCCGATCCGATGACCTGTTATCCGGTGAGCAGATGGGCCCTGATCCGATGACCTGTTGTCCGGTCGGCAGACGGGCCCGGATCCGATGACCTGTTGTACGGTGGACAGATGGGCCCCGATCCAATGACCTGTTGTCCGGTGGGAAAACGGGACTGGATCCGATGGCCTATTGTCCAGTGGGCAGACGGACCCCGATCCAATGACCTGTTGTCCGGTGGGCAAATGGGCTCCGATCCGATGACTTGTTGTCCGGTGGGCAGACGGGCCCAGATCCGATGACCTGTTGTCCGGTGGACAGATGCGCCCCGATCCGATGACCTGTTTTCAGGTGGGAAAAAGGGACTGGATCTGATGACCTGTTGTCCAGTGGGCATATGCGCCCCGATCCGATGACCTATTGTCAGGTGGGCAAACGGGCCCGGATCCGATGACCCGTTTTCCGGTGGGAAAACGGGACTGGATCCGATGGCCTATTGTCCGGTGGGCAGACGATCCCCCATCAGATGACCTGTTGTCCAGTGGACAGATGGGCGCCGATCCGATGACCTGTTGTCCAGTGGGCAGATGGGCCCGGATCCGATGGCCTGTTGTCCGGTGGGCAGATGGGCCCCGATCCGATGACCTGTTTTCCGGTGGTCAACCGGCCAGGATCCGATGACCTTTTGTCCGGTGGGAAAAAGGGACTGGATCCGATGTCCTATTGTCCGGTGGGCAGACGGTCCCCAATCAGATGACCTGTTGTCCAGTGGGCAGATGGGCGCCGATCCGATGACCTGTTGTCCAGTGGGCAGACGGGCCCAGATCCGATGACCTGTTGTACGGTGGTCAGACCGGCCCCGATCCCATGACCTGTTTTCCGGTGGACAGATGGGCCCCGATCTGATGACCTGTTGTCCGGTGGGCAAACAGGTCAGGATCCGATGACCTGTTGTTCAGTGGGCATATGCGCCCCGATCTGATGACCTGTTTTACGGTGGGAAAACGGGACTGGATCCGATGGCCTATTGTCCGGTGGGCAGACGGGCCCGGATCCGATGACCTGTTGTCCGGTGGACAGATGGGCCCCGATACGATGACCTGTTGTCTGATTGGAAAACGGGACTGGATCCGATGACCTATTGTCCGGTGGGCAGATGGACTCCAATCCGACAACCTGTTGTCCGGTGGACAGATGGGCCCCGATCCGATGACCTGTATTCAGGTGAAAAAACGGAACTGGATCCGATGACCTGTTGTCCAGTGGGCATATGCGCCCTGATCCGATGACCTATTGTCAGGTGGGCAAACGGGCCTATATCCGATGACCTGTTGTCCGTTGGACAGATGGGCCCCGATCCGATGACCTGTTTTCCTGTGGGAAAACGGGACTGGATCCGATGACCTGTTGTCCAGTGGGCATATGCGCCCCGATCCGATGACCTATTGTCAGGTGTGCAAACGTGTTCGGATCCGATGACCTGTTGTCTGGTGGATAGATGGGCCCCGATCCGATGACCTGTTTTCAGGTGGGAATACGGGACTGGATCCTTTCAGCTGTTGTCCAGTTAGCATATGCACCCCGATCCGATGACCTATTGTCCGGTGGGCAGACGGGTCCGGATCCGATGACCTGTTGTCCGGTGGATAGATGGGCCCCGATCCGATGACCTGTTTTCCGGTGGGAAAATGGGACTGGATCCGATGACCTGTTGTCCGGTGGGCAGATGGGCCCCGATCCGATGACCTGTTGTCCAGTGGGCAGACGCGCCCGGATCCAATGACCTGTTGTCCGGTGGACAGATGGGCCCCGATCCGATGACCTGTTTTCAGATGGGTAAACGGGACTGGATCCGATGACCTATTGTCCGGTGGGCAGACGGGCCCCGTTACGATGACCTGTTGTCCGGTTAGCAGATGGGCCCTGTTCCGATGACCTGTTGTCCGGTGGGCAGACGGGCCCGGATGCGATGACCTGTTGTCCGGTTGGAAAACGGGACTGGATCCGATGACCTATTGTCCGGTGGGCAGATGGGCTTCAATCCGACAACCTGTTGTCCGGTGGACAGATGGGCCCCGATCCGATGACCTGTTTTCAGGTGGGAAAATGGGACTGGATCCGATGACCTGATGTCCAGTGGGCATATGCGCCCCGATCCAATGACCTATTGTCAGGTGGGCAAATGGGCCCGGATCCGATGACCTTTTGTCCAGTGGACAGAAGGGCCCCGATCCGATGACCTGTTTTCCGGTTGGAAAATGGGACTGGATCCGATGACCTATTGTCCGGTGGGCAGATGGACTCCAATCCGACAACCTGTTGTCCGGTGGACAGATGGGCCCCGACCCGATGACCTGTTTTCAGGTGGGAAAACGGGACTGGATCCGATGACCTGATGTCCAGTGGGCATATGCGCCCCGATCCAATGACCTATTGTCAGGTGGGCAAATGTGCCCCGATCCGATGACCTGTTGTCCGGTGGACAGATGGGCTCCGATCCGATGACGTGTTTTCCCGTGGGAAAACGGGACTGGATCCGATGACCTGTTGTCCGGTGGGCAGACGGGCCCAGATCTGATGACCTGTTGTCCAGTGGGTATATGCGCTCCGATCCGATGACCTATTGTCAGGTGTGCAAACGGGTCCGGATCCGATGACCTGTTGTCCGGTGGACAGATGGGCCCTGATCCGATGACCTGTTTTCCCGTGGGAAAACGGTACTGGATCCGTTCAGCTGTTGTCCAGTGGGCATATGCACCCCGATCTGATGACCTATTGTCAAGTGGGCAAACGGGCCCGGATCCGATGACCTGTTGTCCGGTGGGCAGATGGGCCCCGATCCGATGACCTTTTGTCCAGTGGGCAGACGCGCCTGGATCCAATGACCTGTTGTCCGGTGGACAGATGGGCCCCGATCCGATGACCTGTTGTCCAGTGGGCAGACGCGCCCGGATCCAATGACCTGTTGTCCGGTGGACAGATGGGCCACAATCCGATGATCTATTGTCCAGTGGGTAAACGGGACTGGATTCGATGACTTGTTGTCCAGTGGGCATATGCGCCCCGATCCGATGACCTATTGTCAGGTGGGCAAACGGGCCCGGATCCGATGACCTGTTGTCACGTGGACAGATGGGCCCCCATCCAATTACCTGTTTTCCGGTGGGTAAACTGGACTGGATCCGATGGCCTATTGTCCGGTGGGCAGACGGGCCCCGATCCGATAACCTGTTGTCCGGTGGGCAGATGGGCCCCGATCCGATGGCCTGTTGTCCGGTGGGCAGACGGGCCCTGATCCGATAACCTGTTGTCCGGTGGGCAGATGGGCCCCGATCCGATGACCTATTGTCCGGTGGGCAGATGGGCTTCAATCCGACAACCTTTTGTCCGGTGGACAGATGGGCCCCGATCCGATGACCTGTTGTCTTGCGGGCAGACGGGCCCCGATCCGATGACCTGTTGTCCGGTGGGCAGATGGGTCCCGATCCGATGACCTGTTTTCAGGTGGGAAAACGGGACTGGATCCGATGACCTGTTGTCCGGTGGAGAGATGGTCCCCGATCCGATGACATGTTTTCAGGTGGGAAAACGGGACTGGATCCGATGACCTGTTGTCCAGTGGGCATATGTGCCCCGATCCAATGACCTATTGTCAGGTGGGCAAACGGGCCCGGAACCGATGACCTGTTGTCCGGTGGACAGATGGGCCCCTATCCGATGACCTGTTTTCCGGTGGGAAAACGGGACTGGATCCGATGGCCTATTGTCCGGTGGGCAGACGGGCCCCGATCCGATGACCTGTTGTCCGGTGGGCAGATGGGCCCCAATCCGATGACCTGTTTTCCGGTGGGAAAGCGGGACTGGATCCGATGACCTGTTGTGCAGTGGGCATATGCGCCCCGATCCGATGACCTGTTGTCCCGTGGACAGATGGGCCCAGATCTGATAACCTGTTTTCCGGTGGATAAACTGGACTGGATCCGATGGCCTATTGTCCGGTGGGCAGAAGGGCCCCGATCCGATGACCTTTTGTCCGGTGGGCAGATGGGCCCCGATCTGATGACCTGTTGTCCGGTGGGCAGACGGGCCCGATTCCGATGACCTGTTGTCCGGTGGACAGATGGGCCCCGATCCGATGACCTGTTGTCCGGTGGACAGATGGGCCCCGATCCGATGACCTGTTTTCAGGTGGGAAAACGGGACTGGATCCGATGACCTATTGTCCAGTGGGCATATGAGCCCCGATCCGATGACCTATTGTCAGGTGGGCAAACGGCCCCGGATCCGATGACCTGTTGTCCGGTGGACATATGGGCCCCGATCCGATGACCTGTTTTCTGGTGGGAAAACGGGACTGGATCCGATGGCCTATTGTCCGGTGGGCAGGCGGGCCCCGATCCGATGACCTGTTGTCCAGTGGACAGATGGGTCCCGATCCGATGACCTGTTTTCCGATGGGAAAACGGGACTGGATCCGATGGCCTATTGTCCGGTGGGCAGACGGGCCCCGATCCGATGACCTGTTGTCCGGTGGGCAGACGGGCCCTGATCCGATAACCCGTTGTCCGGTGGACAGATGGGCCCTGATCCGATGACCTGTTGTCCGGTTGGAAAACGGGACTGGATCCGATGACCTATTGTCCAGTGGGCATATGAGCCCCGATCCGATGACCTATTGTCAGGTGGGCAGACGGGCCCGGATCCGATGACCTGTTGTCCGGTGGACAGATGGGCCCCGATCCGATGACCTGTTTTCCGATGGGAAAACGGGACTGGATCCGATGGCCTACTGTCCGGTGGGCAGACGGGCCCCGATCCGATAACCTGTTGTCCGGTGGGCAGATGGGCCCCGATCCGATGACCTGTTGTCCGGTGGACAGATGGGCCCCGATCCGATGACCTGTTTTCAGATGGGAAAACGGGACTGGATCCGATGACCTATTGTCCGATGGGGAGACGGACCCCGATCCAATGACCTGTTGTCCGGTAAGCAGATGGGCCCTGATCCGATAACCTGTTGTCCGGTGGACAGATGGGCCCCGATCCGATGACCTGTTGTCCGGTTGGAAAACGGGACTGGATCCGATGACCTATTGTCCGGTGGGCAGAAGGGCCCCGATCCGATAACCTGTTGTCCGGTGGGCAGATGGGCCCCGATCCGATGGCCTGTTGTCCGGTGGGCAGACGGGCCCTGATCCGATAACCTGTTGTCCGGTGGGCAGATGGGCCCCGATCCGATGACCTATTGTCCGGTGGGCAGATGGGCTTCAATCCGACAACCTTTTGTCCGGTGGACAGATGGGCCCCGATCCGATGACCTGTTGTCTTGCGGGCAGACGGGCCCCGATCCGATGACCTGTTGTCCGGTGGGCAGATGGGTCCCGATCCGATGACCTGTTTTCAGGTGGGAAAACGGGACTGGATCCGATGACCTGTTGTCCGGTGGAGAGATGGTCCCCGATCCGATGACATGTTTTCAGGTGGGAAAACGGGACTGGATCCGATGACCTGTTGTCCAGTGGGCATATGTGCCCCGATCCAATGACCTATTGTCAGGTGGGCAAACGGGCCCGGAACCGATGACCTGTTGTCCGGTGGACAGATGGGCCCCTATCCGATGACCTGTTTTCCGGTGGGAAAACGGGACTGGATCCGATGGCCTATTGTCCGGTGGGCAGACGGGCCCCGATCCGATGACCTGTTGTCCGGTGGGCAGATGGGCCCCAATCCGATGACCTGTTTTCCGGTGGGAAAGCGGGACTGGATCCGATGACCTGTTGTGCAGTGGGCATATGCGCCCCGATCCGATGACCTGTTGTCCCGTGGACAGATGGGCCCAGATCTGATAACCTGTTTTCCGGTGGATAAACTGGACTGGATCCGATGGCCTATTGTCCGGTGGGCAGAAGGGCCCCGATCCGATGACCTTTTGTCCGGTGGGCAGATGGGCCCCGATCTGATGACCTGTTGTCCGGTGGGCAGACGGGCCCGATTCCGATGACCTGTTGTCCGGTGGACAGATGGGCCCCGATCCGATGACCTGTTGTCCGGTGGACAGATGGGCCCCGATCCGATGACCTGTTTTCAGGTGGGAAAACGGGACTGGATCCGATGACCTATTGTCCAGTGGGCATATGAGCCCCGATCCGATGACCTATTGTCAGGTGGGCAAACGGCCCCGGATCCGATGACCTGTTGTCCGGTGGACATATGGGCCCCGATCCGATGACCTGTTTTCTGGTGGGAAAACGGGACTGGATCCGATGGCCTATTGTCCGGTGGGCAGGCGGGCCCCGATCCGATGACCTGTTGTCCAGTGGACAGATGGGTCCCGATCCGATGACCTGTTTTCCGATGGGAAAACGGGACTGGATCCGATGGCCTATTGTCCGGTGGGCAGACGGGCCCCGATCCGATGACCTGTTGTCCGGTGGGCAGACGGGCCCTGATCCGATAACCCGTTGTCCGGTGGACAGATGGGCCCTGATCCGATGACCTGTTGTCCGGTTGGAAAACGGGACTGGATCCGATGACCTATTGTCCAGTGGGCATATGAGCCCCGATCCGATGACCTATTGTCAGGTGGGCAGACGGGCCCGGATCCGATGACCTGTTGTCCGGTGGACAGATGGGCCCCGATCCGATGACCTGTTTTCCGATGGGAAAACGGGACTGGATCCGATGGCCTACTGTCCGGTGGGCAGACGGGCCCCGATCCGATAACCTGTTGTCCGGTGGGCAGATGGGCCCCGATCCGATGACCTGTTGTCCGGTGGACAGATGGGCCCCGATCCGATGACCTGTTTTCAGATGGGAAAACGGGACTGGATCCGATGACCTATTGTCCGATGGGGAGACGGACCCCGATCCAATGACCTGTTGTCCGGTAAGCAGATGGGCCCTGATCCGATAACCTGTTGTCCGGTGGACAGATGGGCCCCGATCCGATGACCTGTTGTCCGGTTGGAAAACGGGACTGGATCCGATGACCTATTGTCCGGTGGGCAGACGGGCCCCGATCCGATGACCTGTTGTCCAGTGGGCAGATGGGCCCCAATCCGATGACCTGTTTTCCGGTGGGAAAGCGGGACTGGATCCGATGACCTGTTGTGCAGTGGGCATATGCGCCCCGATCCGATGACCTGTTGTCCCGTGGACAGATGGGCCCCGATCCGATGACCTGTTTTCCGGTGGATAAACGGGACTGGATCCGATGGCCTATTGTCCGGTGGGCAGAAGGGCCCCGATCCGATGACCTTTTGTCCGGTGGGCAGATGGGCCCCGATCCGATGACCTGTTTTCAGGTGGGAAAACGGGACTGGATCCGATGACCTGTTGTCCAGTGGAGAGATGGGCCCCAATCCGATGACCTGTTTTCAGGTGGGAAAACGGGACTGGATCCGATGACCTGTTGTCCAGTGAGCATATGTGCCCCGGTCCGATGACCTATTGTCAGGTGGGCAAACGGGCCCGGATCCGATGACCTATTGTCCGGTGGACAGATGGGTCCCGATCTGATGACCTGTTGTCCGGTGGGCAGACGGGCCCGGTTCCGATGACCTGTTGTCCGGTGGACAGATGGGCCCCGATCCGATGACCTGTTTTCAGGTGGGAAAACGGGACTGGATCCGATGACCTGTTGTCCAGTGGGCATATGCACCCCGATCCGATGACCTATTGTCAGGTGCAAACGGGACGGATCCGATGGCCTGTTATCCGGTGGACAGATGGGCCCCGATCTGATGACCTGTTGTCCAGTGGGCAGACGGGACCGGATCCGATGACCTGTTGTCCGGTGGACAGTTGGGCCCCGATCCGATGATCTGTTTTCAGGTGGGAAAACGGGACTGGATCCGATGACCTATTGTCCGGTGGGCAGACGGGCCCCGATCCGATGACCTGTTGTCCGGTGAGCAGATGGGCCCTGATCCGATGACCTGTTGTCCGGTGGACAGATGGGCCCCGATCCAATGACCTGTTGTCCTGTTGGAAAATGGGACTGGATCCGATGACCTATTGTCCGGTGGGCAGATGGGCTTCAATCTGACAACCTGTTGTCCGGTGGACAGATGGGCTCCGATCCGATGACCTGTTTTCCGGTGGAAAACGGGACTGGATGCGATGACCTCTTGTCCCGTGGACAGATGGGCCCCGATCCAATGACCTGTTTTCCTATGGGAAAACGGGACTGTATCCGATGGCCTATTATCCGGTGGGCAGATGGGCCCCGATCCGATGACCTATTGTCCGGTGGGCAGACGGGCCCGGTTCCGATGACCTGTTGTCCGGTGGGCAGATGGGTCCCGATCCGATGACCTGTTGTCCGGTGGGAAAACGGGACTGGATCCGATGACCTATTGTCCAGTGGGCATATGAGCCCCGATCCGATGACCTATTGTCAGGTGGGCAAACGGGCCCGGATCCGATGACCTGTTGTTCGGTGAACATATGGGCCCCGATCCGATGACCTGTTTTCCGGTGGGAAAACGGGACTGGAGCCGATGGCCTATTGTCCGGTGGGCAGACGGGCCCCGATCCGATGACCTCTTGTCCAGTGGACAGATGGGTCCCGATCCGATGACCTGTTGTCCAGTGGGCAGACGGGCCCGGATCCGATGACCTGTTGTCCGGTGGACAGATGGGCCCCGATCCGATGACCTGTTTTCCGATGGGAAAACGGGACTGGATCTGATGGCCTATTGTCCGGTGGGCAGACGGGCCCCGATCCGATAACCTGTTGTCCGGTGGGCAGATGGGCCCCGATCTGATGACCTGTTGTCCGTTTGGAAAACGGGACTGGATCCGATGACCTATTGTCCAGTGGGCATATGAGCCCCGATCCGATGACCTATTGTCAGGTGGGCAAACGGGCCCGGATCCGATGACCTGTTGTCCGGTGGACAGATGGGCCCCGATCCGATGACCTGTTTTCCGGTGGGAAAACGGGACTGGATCCGATGGCCTATTGTCCGGTGGGCAGACAGGCCCCGATCCGATGACCTGTTGTCCAGTGGGCAGATGGGCCCCGATCCGATGAACTGTTTTCAGGTGGGAAAACGGGACTGGATCCGATGACCTGTTGTCCGGTGGAGAGATGGGCCCCGATCCGATGACCTGTTTTCAGGTGGGAAAACGGGACTGGATCCGATGACCTGTTGTCCAGTGAGCATATGTGCCCCGGTCCAATGACCTATTGTCAGGTGGGCAAACGGGCCCGGATCCTTTGACCTGTTGTCCGGTGGACAGATGGGTCCCTATCCGATGAACTGTTTTCCGGTGGGAAAACGGGACTGGATCCGATGGCCTATTGTCCGGTGGGCAGACAGGCCCCGATCCGATGACCTGTTGTCCAGTGGGCAGATGGGCCCCAATCCGATGACCTGTTTTCCCGTGGGAAAGCGGCACTGGATCCGATGACCTGTTGTGCAGTGGGCATATGTACCCCGATCCGATGACCTGTTGTCCCGTGGACAGATGGGCCCCGATCCGATGACCTGTTTTACGGTGGATAAACGGGACTGGATCCGATGACATTTTGTCCGGTGGGCAGAAGGGCCCCGATCCGATGACATTTTGTCCGGTGGGCAGATGGGCCCCGATCTGATGACCTGTTGTCCGGTGGGCAGACGGGCCCGGTTCCGATGACCTGTTGTCCGGTGGACAGATGGGCCCCGATCCGATGACCTGTTTTCAGGAGGGAAAACGGGACTGGATCCGATGACCTATTGTCCGGTGGGCAGACGGGCCCCGATCCGATGACCTGTTGTCCGGTGAGCAGATGGGCCCTGATCCGATGACCTGTTGTCCTGTTGGAAAACGGGACTGGATTCGATGACCTATTGTCCGGTGGGCAGATGGGCTTCAATCTGACAACCTGTTGTCCGGTGGACAGATGGGCCCCGATCCGATGACCTGTTTTCCGGTGGAAAACGGGACTGGATGCGATGACCTGTTGTCCCGTGGACAGATGGGCCCCGATCCAATGACCTGTTTTCCTATGGGAAAACGGGACTGTATCCGATGGCCTATTGTCCGGTGGGCAGATGGGCCCCGATACGATGACCTATTGTCCGATGGGCAGACGGGCCCGGTTCCGATGACCTGTTGTCCGGTGGGCAGATGGGTCCCGATCCGATGACCTGTTGTCCGGTGGGAAAACGGGACTGGATCCGATGACCTGTTGTCCAGTGGGCATATGCGCCCCGATCCGATGACCTGTTGTCCGGTGGACAGATGGGCCCCGATCCGATGACCTGTTTTCAGGTGGGAAAACGGGACTGGATCCGATGACCTGTTGTCCAGTGGGCGTATGAGTCCCGATCCGATGACCTATTGTCAGGTGGGCAAACGGGCCCGGATTCGATGACCTGTTGTCCGGTGAGCAGATGGGCCCTGATCCAATGACCTGTTGTCCGGTGGGCAGACGGGCCCGGATCCGATAACCTGTTGTCCGGTGGACAGATGGGCCCCGATCCGATGACCTGTTGTCTGGTTGGAAAACTGGACTGGATCCGATGACCTATTGTTCGGTGGGCAGATGGGCTTCAATCCGACAACCTGTTGTCCGGTGCACAGATGGGCCCCGATCCAATGACCTATTGTCAGGTGGGCAAATGGGCCCGGATCCGATCACCTTTTGTCCCGTGGACAGATGGGCCCCAATCCGATGACCTGTTTTCCGATGGGAAAACGGGACTGGATCCGATGGCCTATTGTCTTGCGGCAGACGGGCCCCGATCCGATGACCTATTGTCAGGTGGGCAAACGGGCCCGGATCCGATGACCTGTTGTCCAGTGGGCATATGCGCCTCGATCCGATGACCTGTTTTCCGGTGGAAAAACGGGACTGGATCCGAAGACCTGTTGTCCAGTGGGCAAATGCGCCTCGATCCGATGACCTGTTTTCCGGTGGGAAAACGGGACTGGATCCGATGGCCTAATGTCCGGTGGGTAGATGGGCCCGGATCCGATGACCTGTTGTCCGGTGGGCAGACGGGCCCGCTTTCGATGACCTGTTGTCCGGTGGGAAAACGGGACTGGATCCAATGACCTGTTGTCCAGTGGGCATATGCGCCCCGATCCGATTACGTATTTTCAGGTGGGCAAACGGGCCCGGATCCGATGACCTGTTGTCCGGTGGACAGATGGGCCCCAATCCGATGACCTGTTTTCAGGTGGGGAAAAGGGACTGGATACGATGACCTGTTGTCCAGTGGGCATATGAGCCCCGATACGATGACCTATTGTCAGGTGGGCAAACGGGCCCGGATCCGATGACCTGTTGTCCGGCGGACATATGGTCCCCGATCCGATGACCTGTTTTCCGGTGGGAAAACGGGACTGGATCCGATGGCCTATAGTCCGTTGGACAGACGGGCCCCGATCCGATGACCTGTTGTCCGGTGGGCAGATGGGTCCCGATCCGATGACCTGTTGTCCGGTGAGCAGATGGGCCCTGATCCAATGACCTGTTGTCCGGTGGGCAGACGGGCCCGGATCCGATAACCTGTTGTCCGGTGGACAGATGGGCCCCGATCCGATGACCTGTTGTCTGGTTGGAAAACTGGACTGGATCCGATGACCTATTGTCCGGTGGGCAGATGGGCTTCAATCCGACAACCTGTTGTCCGGTGCACAGATGGGCCCCAATCCGATGACCTGTTATCCGGTGGGAAAACGGGACTGGATCCGATGAACTGTTGTCCAGTGGGCATATGCGCCCCGATCCGATGACCTATTGTCAGGTGGGCAAATGGGCCCGGATCCGATGACCTGTTGTCCCGTGGACAGATGGGCCCCAATCCGATGACCTGTTTTCCGATGGGAAAACGGGACTGGATCCGATGGCCTATTGTCTTGCGGGCAGACAAGCCCCGATCCGATGACCTATTGTCAGGCGGGCAAAAGGGCCCGGATCCGATGACCTGTTGTCACGTGGACAGATGGGCCCCGATCCGATGACCTATTTTCAGGTGGGAAAACGGGACTTGGATCCGATGACCTGTTGTCCAGTGGGCATATGCACCCCGATCCGATGACCTGTTGTCCGGTGGGCAGATGGGTCCCGATCCGATGACCTGTTTTCCGGTGGGAAAACGGGACTGGATCCGAAGACCTGTTGTCCAGTGGGCAAATGCGCCTCGATCCGATGACCTATTGTCAGGTGGGCAAACGGGCCCGGATCCGATGACCTGTTGTCCCGTGGACAGATGGGCTCCGATCCGATGACCTGTTTTCCGGTGGGAAAACGGGACTGGATCCGATGGACTATTGTCCGGTGGGCAGACGGGCCCCGATCCGATGACCTGTTGTCCGGTGGGTAGATGGGCCCGGATCCGATGACCTGTTGTCCGGTGGGCAGACGGGCCCGCTTCCGATGACCTGTTGTCCGGTGGACAGATGGGCCCCGATCCCATGACCTGTTGTCCGGTTGGAAAAAGGGACTGGATCCGATGACCTATTGTCCGGTGGGCATAGGGGCTTCAATCCAACAACCTGTTTTCCGCTGGACAGATGGGCCCCGATCCGATGACCTGTTGTCCAGTGGGCAGATGGGTCCCGATCCGATGACCTGTTTTCCGGTGGGAAAACGGGACTGGATCCGAAGACCTGTTGTCCAGTGGGCATATGCGCCTCGATCCGATGACCTGTTTTCCGGTGGGAAAACGGGACTGGATCCGATGACCTATTGTCCGGTGAGCAGACTGGCCCCGATCCGATGATCTGTTGTCCGGTGGACAGATGGGCCCCGATCCGATGACCTGTTTTCAGGTGGGAAATCGGGACTGGATCCGATGACCTATTGTCCGGTGGGCAGACGGACCCCGATCCGGTGACCTGTTGTCCGTTGATCAGATGGGCCCTGATCCGATGACCTGTAGTCGGGTGGGCAGACGGGCCCGGATCCGATAACCTGTTGTCCGGTGGACAGATGGGCCCCGATCCCATGACCTGTTGTCCGTTGGGCAGATGGGCCCCGATCCGATGACCTTTTTTTCCGGTGGGAAAACGGGACTGGATCCGATGACCTGTTGTCCCGTGGACAGATGGGCCCCTATCCGATGACCTGTTTTCCTATGGGAAAACGGGACTGGATCCGATGGCCTATTGTCCGGTGGGCAGACGGGCCCCGGTCCGATGACCTATTGTCCGGTGGGCAGACGGGCCCCGATCCGATGACCTGTTTTCCGGTGGGAAAACGGGAGTGGATCCGATGACCGGTTGTCCCGTGGACAGATGGGGCCCGATCCGATGACCTGTTTTCCTATGGAAAACGGGACTGGATCCGATGGCCTATTGTCCGGTGGGCAGACGGGCGCCGGTCCGATGACCTGTTGTCCGGTGGGCAGATGGGCCCCGATCCGATGACCTGTGGTCCGGTGGGCAGACGGGCCCGGATCCGATGACCTGTTGTCCGGTGGACAGATGGGCCCCGATCTGATGACCTGTTTTCCGGTGGGAAAACGGGACTGGATCCGATGACCTGTTGTCCGGTGGGCAGACGGGCCCGGTTCCGATGACCTGTTGTCCGGTGGGCAGATGGGCCCCGATCCGATGAACTGCTTTCCGGTTCGAAAACGGGACTGGATCCGATGACCTATTGTCTGGTGGGCAGACGGGCCCCGATCCGATGACCTGTTGTCCAGTGGGCAGACGGGACCGGATCAGATGACCTGTTGTCCGGTGGACAGATGGGCCCCGATCCGGTGACCTGTTTTCAGGTGGGAAAACGGGACTGGATCCGATTACCTATTGTCCGGTGGGCAGACGGGCCCCGATCCGATGACCTGTTGTCCGGTGAGCAGATGGGCCCTGATCCGATGTTCTGTTGTCCGGTGGGCAGACGGGCCGGATCCGATAACCAGTTGTCCAGTGGACAGAAGGGCCCCGATCCGATGACCTGTTGTCCGGTTGGAAAAAGGGACTGTATCCGATGACATATTGTCCGGTGGGCAGATGGGCTTCAATCCGACAACCTGTTGTCCGGTGGACAGATGGGCCCCGATCCGATGAGCTGTTTTCCGGTGGGAAAACGAGACTGGATCCGATGACCTGTTGTCCAGTGGGCATATGCACCCGGATCCGATGACCTATTGTCAGGTGGGCAAACCGGCCCGGATCCGATGACCTGTTGTCCCGTGGACAAATGGGCCCAATCCGATGACCTGTTTTCCGATGGGAAAACCGGACTGGATCCGATGGCCTATAGTCTGGCGGGCAGACGGGCCTCGATCCAATGACCTGTTGTCCGGTAGGCAGATGGGTCCCGATCCGATGACCTGTTGTCCGTTGGGAAAACGGGACTGGATCTGATGACCCGTTGTCCAGTGGGCATATGCGCCCCGATCCGATGACCTATTGTCAGGTGGGCCAACGGGCCCGGATCCGATGACCTGTTGTCCCGTGGACAGATGGGCCCCGATCCGATGACCTGTTTTCCGATGGGAAAACGGGACTGGATCTGATGGCCTATTGTCTGGCGGGCAGACGGGCCCCGATCCGATGACCTGTTGTCCGGTGGGCAGATGGGTCCCGATCCGATGACCTGTTGTCCGGTGGGAAAACGGGACTGGATCTGATGACCTGTTGTCCAGTGGGCATATGCGCCCCGATCCGATGACCTATTGTCAGGTGGGCAAACGGCCCGGATCCGATGACCTGTTGTCACGTGGACAGATGGGCCCTGATCCGATGACCTGTTTTCCGGTGGGTAAACGGGACTGGATCCGATGGCCTATTGTCCGGTGGGCAGACAGGCCCCGATCCGATGACCTGTTGTCCGGTGGGCAGATGGGCCCGGATCCGATGACCTGTTGTTCGGTGGGCAGACGGGCCCGGTTCCGATGACCTGTTGTCCGGTGGACAGATGGGCCCCGATCCGATGACCTATTTTCAGATGGGAGAACGGGACTGGATCCGATGACCTATTGTCCGGTGGACAGACGGGCCTGATCCGATGACCTGTTGTCCGGTTAGCAGATGGGCCCCGATCCAATGACCTGTTGTCCGGTGGGCAGACTTGCCCGGATCCGATAACCTGTTGTCCGGTGGACAGATAGGCCCCGATCCGATGACCTGTTGTCCGGTTGGAAAACGGGACTGGATCCGATGACCTATTGTCCGGTGGGCAGATGGGCTTCAATCCGACAACCTGTTGTCCGGTGGATAGATGGGCCCCGATCAGATGACCTGTTTTCCAGTGGGAAAACGGGACTGGATCCGATGGCCTATTGTCCGTTGGGCAGACGGGCCCCGGTCCGATGACCTGTTTTCCGGTGGGCAGATGGGCCCCGATCCAATGACCTGTTGTCCGGTGGGCAGACGGGCCCGGATCCGATGACCTGTTCTCCGGTGGACAGGTGGGCCCCGATCTGATGACCTGTTTTCCGGTGGGAAAACGGGACTGGATCCGATGACCTGTTGTCCGGTGAGCAGATGGGCCCCGATCCGATGACCTGTTGTCCAGTGGGCAGACGGGCCCGGATCTGATGACCTCTTGTCCGGTGGACAGATGGGCCCCGATCCGATGACCTGTTTTCAGATGAGAAAACGGGACTGGATCCGATGACCTATTGTACGGTGGGCAGACGGGCCCCGATCCGATGACCTGTTGTCCGGTGAGCAGATGGGCCCTGATCCGATGTTCTGTTGTCCGGTGGGCAGACGGGCCCGGATCCGATAACCTGTTGTCCGGTGGACATATGGGCCCCGATCCGATGACCTGTTGTCCGGTGGGCAGATGGGCCCCGATCCGATGACCTGTTGTCCAGTGGGTAAACGGGACTGGATCCGATGACCTATTGTCCGGTGGGCAGATGGGCTTCAATGCGACAAACTGTTGTCCGGTGGACAGATGGGCCCCGATCCGATGACCTGTTTTCCGGTGGGAAAACGGGACTGGATCCAATGACCTGTTGTCCAGTGGGCATATGCGCCCCGATCCGATTACGTATTTTCAGGTGGGAAAACGGGACTGGATCCGATGGCCTATTGTCCGGTGAGCAGACGGGCCCCGATCCGATGACCTGTTTTCCGATGGGCAGATGGGCCCCAATCCAATGACCTGTTTTCAGGTGGGGAAAAGGGACTGGATACGATGACCTGTTGTCCAGTGGGCATATGAGCCCCGATACGATGACCTATTGTCAGGTGGGCAAACGGGCCCGGATCCGATGACCTGTTGTCCGGCGGACATATGGTCCCCGATCAGATGACCTGTTTTCCGGTGGGAAAACGGGACTGGATCCGATGGCCTATAGTCCGTTGGACAGACGGGCCCCGATCCGATGACCTGTTGTCCGGTGGGCAGATGGGTCCCGATCCGATGACCTGTTTTCCGGTGGGTAAATGGGACTGGAACCGATGGCCTATTGTCCGATGGGCAGACGGGCCCCGATCCGATGACCTGTTGTCCGGTGGGCAGACGGACCCGGTTCCGACGACCTGTTGTCCGGTGGACAGATGGTCCCCGATCCGATGACCTGTTTTCAGGTGGGAAAACGGGACTGGATCCGATGACCTGTTGTCCAGTGGGCGTATGAGTCCCGATCCGATGACCTATTGTCAGGTGGGCAAACGGGCCCGGATTCGATGACCTGTTGTCCGGTGAGCAGATGGGCCCTGATCCAATGACCTGTTGTCCGGTGGGCAGACGGGCCCGGATCCGATAACCTGTTGTCCGGTGGACAGATGGGCCCCGATCCGATGACCTGTTGTCTGGTTGGAAAACTGGACTGGATCCGATGACCTATTGTCCGGTGGACAGATGGGCCCCAATCCGATGACCTGTTATCCGGTGGGAAAACGGGACTGGATCCGATGAACTGTTGTCCAGTGGGCATATGCGCCCCGATCCGATGACCTATTGTCAGGTGGGCAAATGGGCCCGGATCCGATGACCTGTTGTCCCATGGACAGATGGGCCCCAATCCGATGACCTGTTTTCCGATGGGAAAACGGGACTGGATCCGATGGCCTATTGTCTTGCGGGCAGACGGGCCCCGATCCGATGACCTATTGTCAGGCGGGCAAAAGGGCCCGGATCCGATGACCTGTTGTCACGTGGACAGATGGGCCCGATCCGATGACCTATTTTCAGGTGGGAAAACGGGACTTGGATCCGATGACCTGTTGTCCAGTGGGCATATGCACCCCGATCCGATGACCTGTTGTCCGGTGGGCAGATGGGTCCCGATCCGATGACCTGTTTTCCGGTGGGAAAACGGGACTGGATCCGATGGACTATTGTCCGGTGGGCAGACGGGCCCCGATCCGATGACCTGTTGTCCGGTGGGTAGATGGGCCCGGATCCGATGACCTGTTGTCCGGTGGGCAGACTGGCCCCGATCCCATGACCTGTTGTCCGGTTGGAAAAAGGGACTGGATCCGATGACCTATTGTCCGGTGGGCATAGGGGCTTCAATCCAACAACCTGTTTTCCGCTGGACAGATGGGCCCCGATCCGATGACCTGTTGTCCAGTGGGCAGATGGGTCCCGATCCGATGACATATTGTCAGGTGGGCAAACGGGCCCGGATCCGATGACCTGTTGTCACGTGGACAGATGGGCCCCGATCCGATGACCTGTTTTCCGGTGAGTAAACGGGACTGGATCAGATGGCCTATTGTCCGGTGGGCAGACGGGCCCCGATCAGATGACCTGTTGTCCGGTGGGCAGATGGGCCCCGATCCGATGACCTGTTTTCCGGTGGGAAAACGGGACTGGATCTGATGACCTGTTGTCCCGTGGACAGATGGGACCCTATCGGATGACCTGTTTTCCTATGAGAAAACGGGACTGGATCCGATGACCTATTGTCCGGTGGGCAGACGGGCTCCGATCCGATGACCTGTTGTCCGGTGAGCAGATGGTCCCTGATCCGATGTTCTGTTGTCCGGTGGGCAGACGGGCCGGATCCGATAACCAGTTGTCCGGTGGACAGATGGGCCCCGATCCGATGACCTGTTGTCCGGTTGGAAAACGGGACTGTATCCGATGACCTATTGTCCGGTGGGCAGATGGGCTTCAATCCGACAACCTGTTGTACGGTGGACAGATGGGCCCCGATCCGATGAGCTGTTTTCCGGTGGGAAAACGAGACTGGATCCGATTACCTGTTGTCCAGTGGGCATATGCACCCCGATCCGATGACCTATTGTCAGGTGGGCAAACGGGCCCGGATCTGATGACCTGTTGTCCCGTGGACAGATGGTCCCCGATCCGATGACCTGTTTTCCGATGGGAAAACGGGACTGGATCTGATGGCCTATTGTCTGGCGGGCATATGCGCCCCGATCCGATGACCTATTGTTAGGTGGGCAAACGGGCCCGGATCTGATGACCTGTTGTCCCGTGGACAGATGGGCCCCGATCTGATGACCTATTTTCCGGTGGGAAAACGGGACTGGATCCGATGACCGGTTGTCCCGTCGACAGATGGGGCCCGATCCGATGACCTGTGGTCCGGTGGGCAGACGGGCCCGGATTCGATGACCTGTTGTCCGGTGTACAGATGGGCCCCGATCTGATGACCTGTTTTCCGGTTCGAAAACGGGACTGGATCCGATGACCTATTGTCCGGTGGGCAGACGGGCCCGGATCAGATGACCTGTTGTCCGGTGGACAGATGGGCCCCGATCCGATGACCTGTTTTCAGGTGGGAAAACGGGACTGGATCCGATGACCTATTGTCCGGTGGGCAGACGGGCCCCGATCCGATGACCTGTTGTCCGGTGAGCAGATGGGCCCTGATCCGATGTTCTGTTGTCCGGTGGGCAGACGGGCCGGATCCGATAACCAGTTGTCCGGTGGACAGATGGGCCCCGATCCGATGACCTGTTGTCCGGTGGTAAAACGAGACTGGATCCGATGACCTGTTGTCCAGTGGGCATATGCACCCGGATCCGATGACCTATTGTCAGGTGGGCAAACCGGCCCGGATCCGATGACCTGTTGTCCCGTGGACAAATGGGCCCCGATCCGATGACCTGTTTTCCGATGGGAAAACGGGACTGGATCCGATGGCCTATAGTCTGGTGGGCAGACGGGCCTCGATCCAATGACCTGTTGTCCGGTAGGCAGAACGGTCCCGATCCGATGACCTGTTGTCCGTTGGGAAAACGGGACTGGATCTGATGACCCGTTGTCCAGTGGGCATATGCGCCCCGATCCGATGACCTATTGTCAGGTGGGCCAACGGGCCCGGATCCGATGACCTGTTGTCCCGTGGACAGATGGGCCCCGATCCGATGACCTGTTTTCCGATGGGAAAACGGGACTGGATCTGATGGCCTATTGTCTGGCGGGCAGACGGGCCCCTATCCGATGACCTGTTGTCCGGTGGGCAGATGGGCCCGGATCCGATGACCTGTTGTTCGGTGGGCAGACGGGCCCGGTTCCGATGACCTGTTGTCCGGTGGACAGATGGGCCCCGATCCGATGACCTGTTTTCAGGTGGGAAAAAGGGACTGGATCCGATGACCTGTTTTTCAGTGCGCATATGAGCCCCGATACGATGACCTATTGTCAGGTGGGCAAACGGGCCCGTATCCGATGACGTGTTGTCCGGTGGACAGATGGGCCCCGATCCGATGACCTATTTTCAGATGGGAAAACGGGACTGGATCCGATGACCCATTGTCCGGTGGACAGACGGGCCCCGATCCGATGACCTGTTGTCCGGTGAGCAGATGGGCCCCGATCCAATGACCTGTTGTCCGGTGGGCAGACTTGCCCGGATCCGATAACCTGTTGTCCGGTGGACAGATAGGCCCCGATCCGATGACCTGTTGTCCGGTTGGAAAACGGGACTAGATCCGATGACCTATTGTCCGGTGGGCAGATGGGCTTCAATCCGACAACCTGTTGTCTGGTGGATAGATGGGCCCCGATCAGATGACCTGTTTTCCGGTGGGAAAACGGGACTGGATCCGATAGCTTATTGTCCGTTGGGCAGACGGGCCCCGGTCCGATGACCTGTTTTCCGGTGGGCAGATGGGCCCCGATCCAATGACCTGTTGTCCGGTGGGCAGACGGGCCCGGAACCGATGACCTGTTCTCCGGTGGACAGGTGGGCCCCGATCTGATGACCTGTTTTTCGGTGGGAAAACGGGACTGGATCCGATGACCTGTTGTCCGGTAAGCAGATGGGCCCCGATCCGATGACCTGTTGTCCAGTGGGCAGACGGGCCCGGATCTGATGACCTCTTGTCCGGTGGACAGATGGGCCCCGATCCGATGACCTGTTTTCAGATGAGAAAACGGGACTGGATCCGATGACCTATTGTCCGGTGGGCAGACGGGCCCTGATCCGATGACCTGTTGTCCGGTGAGCAGATGGGCCCTGATCCGATCTTCTGTTGTCCGGTGGGCAGACGGGCCCGGATCCGATAACCTGTTGTCCGGTGAGCAGATGGGCCCCGATCCGATGACCTGTTGTCCAGTGGGTAAACTGGACTGGATCCGATGACCTATTGTCCGGTGGGCAGATGGGCTTCAATGCGACAAACTGTTGTCCGGTGGACAGATGGGCCCCGATCCGATGACCTGTTTTCCGGTGGGAAAACGGGACTGGATCCAATGACCTGTTGTCCAGTGGGCATATGCGCCCCGATCCGATTACCTATTTTCAGGTGGGCAAACGGGCCCGGATCCGATGACCTGTTGTCCGGTGGACAGATGGGCCCCTATCCGATGACCCGTTTTCCGGTGGGAAAACGGGACTGGATCCGATGGCCTATTGTCCGGTGGGCAGACGGGCCCCGATCCGATGACCTGTTGTCCGATGAGCAGATGGGCCCCAATCCGATGACCTGTTTTCAGGTGGGGAAAAGGGACTGGATACGATGACCTGTTGTCCAGTGGGCATATGAGCCCCGATACGATGACCTATTGTCAGGTGGGCAAACGGGCCTGGATCCGATGACCTGTTGTCCGGCGGACATATGGGCCCCGATCCGATGACCTGTTTTCCGGTGGGAATACGGGACTGGATCCGATGGCCTATAGTCCGTTGGACAGACGGGCCCCGATCCGATGACCTGTTGCCCGGTGGGCAGATGGGTCCCGATCCGATGACCTGTTGTCCAGTGGGCAGACGGGCCCGGATCCGATGAACTGTTGTCCGGTGGACAGATGGGCCCCTATCCGATGACCTGTTTTTAGATGGGAAATCGGGACTGGATCCGATGACCTATTGTCCGGTGGGCAGATGGGCTTCAATGCGACAAACTTTTGTCCGGTGGACAGATGGGCCCCGATCCGATGACCTGTTTAACGGTGGGAAAACGGGACTGGATCCAATGGCCTGTTGTCTAGTGGGCATATGCGCCCCGATCCGATTACCTATTTTCAGGTGGGCAAACGGGCCCGGATCCGATGACCTGTTGTCCGGTGGACAGATGGACCCCTATCCGATGACCTGTTTTCCGGTGGGAAAACGGGACTGGATCCGGTGGGCAGACGGGCCCCGATCCGATGACCCGTTGTCCGATGGGCAGATGGGCCCCAATCCGATGACCTGTTTTCAGGTGGGGAAAAGGGACTGGATACGATGACCTGTTGTCCAGTGGGCATATGAGCCCCAATACGATGACCTATTGTCAGGTGGGCTAACGGGCCCGGATCCGATGACCTGTTGTCCGGAGGACATATGGGCCCCGATCCGATGACCTGTTTTCCGGTGGAAAACGGGACTGGATCTGATGACCTATTGTCCGGTGGGCAGATGGGCTTCAATCCGACAACCTGTTGTCTGGTAGACACATGGGCCCCGTTCCGATGAGCTGTTTTCCGGTGGGAAAACGGGACTGGATCCGATGACCTGTTGTCCAGTGGGCATATGCGCCCCAATCCGATGACCTATTGTCAGGTGGGTAAACGGGACTGGATCCGATGGCCTATTGTCCGGTGGGCAGAAGGGCCCCGATCCGATGACCTGTTGTCCGGTGGGCAGATGGGCCCCGATCCGATGACCTGTTTTCCGGTGGGTAAACGGGACTGGATCCGATGGCCTATTGTCCGGTGGGCAGAAGGGCCCCGATCCGATGACCTGTTGTCCGGTGGGCAGATGGGCCCCGATCCGATGACCTGTTGTCCGGTGGGCAGACGGGCCCATTTCTGATGACCTGTTGTCCGGTGGACAGATGGGCCCCGATCCGATGACCTGTATTCAGGTGGGAAAACAGGACTGGATCCGATGACCTATTGTCCAGTGGGCATATGCACCCTGATCTGATGACCTATTTTCAGGTGGGCAAACGGGCCCGGTTCTGATGACCTGTTGTCCGGTGGACAGATGGGCCCCTATCCGATGAACTGTTTTCCGGTGGGAAAATGGGACTGGATCCGATGGTCTATTGTCCGGTGGGCAGACGGGCCCCGATCCGATGACCTGTTGTCCAGTGGGCAGACGGGACCGGATCCGATGACCTGTTGTCCGGTGGACAGATGGGCCCCGATCCGGTGACCTGTTTTCAGGTGGGAAAACGAGACTGGATCCGATGACCTATTATCCGGTGGGCAGACGGGCCCGGATCCGATGACCTGTTGTCCGGTGAGCAGATGGGCCCTGATCCGATGACCTGTTGTCCGGTGGGCAGACGGGCCCGGATCCGATGACCTGTTGTCTGGTGGACAGATGGGCCCCGATCCGATGACCTGTTGTCTGGTGGACAGATGGGCCCCGATCCGATGTCCTGTTTTCCGGTGGGAAAACGGGACTGGATCCGATGACCTGTTGTCCCGTGGACAGATGGGCCACAATCCGATGACCTGTTTTCCTATGGGAAAATGGGACCGGATCGGATGGCCTATTGTCCGGTGTGCTCACGGGCCCCAGTCCGATGACCTGTTGTCCGGTGGGCAGATGGGCCCCGATCCGATGACCTGTTGTCCGGTGGGCAGACGGGCCCGGATCTGATGACCTGTTGTCCGGTGGACAGATGGGCCCCGATCCGATGACCTGTTTTCAGGTGGGAAAAAGGGACTGGATCCGATGACCTATTGTCCGGTGGGCAGACGGGCCCCGATTCGATGACCTTTTGTCCGGTGAGCAGATGGGCCCTGATCCGATGACCTGTTGTCCGGTGGGCAGACGGGCCTGGATCTGATAACCTGTTGTCTTGTGGACAGATGGGCCCCGATCCGATGACCTGTTGTCCGGTTGGAAAACGGGACGGGAACCGATGACCTATTGTCCGGTGGGCAGATGGGCTTCAATCCGACAACCAGTTGTCCGATGGACAGATGGGCCCCGATCCGATGACCTGTTTTCCAGTGGGAAAACGGGACTGGATCTGATTACCTGTTGTCGCGTGGACAGATGGGCCCCGATCCGATGAGCAGTTTTCCTATGGGAAAATGGGACTGGATCCGATGGCCTATCGTCCGGTGGTCAGACAGGCCCCGGTCCGATGACCTGTTGTCCGGTGGGCAGATGGGCCCCGATCCGATGACCTGTTTTCAGGTGGGAAAACGAGACTGGATCCGATGACCTATTGTCCGGTGGGCAGACGGGCCCCGATCCGATGACCTGTTGTCCGGTGAGCAGATGGGCCCTGATCCGATGACCTGTTGTCCGGTGGGCAGACGAGCCCCGATCCGATAACCTGTTGTCTGGTGGACAGATGGGCCCCGATCCGATGACCTCTTGTCCGGTGGGCAGATGGGCTTCAATCCGACAACCTTTTGTCCGGTGGACAGATGGGCCCCGATCCGATGACCTGTTTTCCGGTGGGAAAACGGGACTGGATCCGATGACCTGTTGTACCGTGGACAGATGGGCCCCGATCCGATGACCTGTTTTCCTATGGGAAAATGGGATCGGATCCGATCGCCTATTGTCCGGTGGGCAGACGGGCCCCGGTCCGATGACCTGTTGTCCGGTGGGTAGATGGGCCCCGATCCGATGACCTGTTGTCCTGTGGGCAGACGGGCCCGGATCCGATGACCTGTTGTTCGGTGGACAGATGGGCCCCGATCCGATGACCTGTTTTCAGGTGGGAAAACGGAACTGGATCCGATGACCTATTGTCCGGTGGGCAGACGGGCCCCGATCCGATGACCTTTTGTCCGGTGAGCAGATGGGCCCTGATCCGATGACCTGTTGTCCGGTGGGCAGACGGGCCTGGATCCGATAACCTGTTGTCTGGTGGACAGATGGGCCCCGATCCGATGACCTGTTGTCAGGTTGGAAAACGGGACTGGATCCGATGACCTATTGTCCGGTGGGCAGATGGGCTTCAATCCGACAACCTGTTGTCCGGTGGACAGATGGGCCCCGATCCGATGACCTGTTTTCTGGTGGGAAAATGGGACTGGATCCGATGACCTGTTGTCCCGTGGACAGATGGGCCCCGGTCCGATGACCTGTTGTCCGGTGGGCATATGGGCGCCAATCCGATGACCTGCTGTCCGGTGGGCAGACAGGCCCAGATCCGATGACCTGTTGTCTGGTGGACAGATGGGCCCCGATCTGATGAACTGTTTTCCGGTGGGAAAACGGGACTGGATCCGATGACCTGTTGTCCGGTGGGCAGACGGGCCTGGTTCCGATGACCTGTTGTCCGGTGCGCATATGGGCCCCGATCCGATGAACTGTTTTCCGGTGGGAAAACGGGACTGGATCCGATGGCCTATTGTCCGGTAGGCAGACGGGCCGCAATCCGATGACCTGTTGTCCAGTGGGCAGACGGGACCAGATCCGATGACCTGTTGTCCGGTGAACAGATGGGCCCCGATCCGATGACCTGTTGTCCGGTGGACAGATGGTCCCCGATCCGATGACCTGTTGTCCAGTGGGCAGATGGGTCCCGATCCCATGACCTGTTGTCCAGTGGGCAGAAGGGCCCGGATCCGATGACCTGTTGTCCAGTGGACAGATGGGCCCCGATCCGATGACCTGCTTTCAGATGGGAAAACGGGACTGGATCTGATGACCTGTTGTCCGGTGGGCAGACGGGTCCTGATCCGATGACCTGTTTTCCGGTGGGAAAATGGGACTGGATCCGATGACCTGTTGTCCGGTGGGCAGACGGGCCCGGTTCCGATGACCTGTTGTCCGGTGGGCAGATGGGTCCCGATCCTATGACCTGTTGTCCGATGGGCAGACGGGCCCGGATCCAATGACCTGTTGTCCGGTGGACAGATGAGCCCCGATCTGATGACCTATTTTCCGGTGGGAAAACGCGACTGGATCCGATAACCTGTCGTCCGGTGGGCAGATGGGCCCCGATCCGATGACCTGTTGTCCAGTGGGCAGACGGGCCCGGATCCGATGACCTCTTGTCCGGTGGACAGATGGGCCCTGATCCGATGACCTGTTGTCCGGTGGGCAGACAGGCCCAGATCCGATGACCTGTTGTCCGGTGGGCAGATGGGTCCCGATCAGATGACCTGTTGTCCAGGGGGAAAACGGGACTGGATCCGATGACCTGTTGTCCGGTGGAGAGATGGGCCCCGATCCGATGACCTGTTTTCAGGTGGGAAAACGGGACTGGATCCGATGGCCTATTGTCCGGTGGGCAGACGGGCCCCGATCCGATGACCTGTTGTCCGGTGGGCAGATGGGCCCCAATCCGATGACCTGTTTTCCGGTGGGAAAGCGGGACTGGATCCGATGACCTGTTGTTCAGTGGGCATATGCGCCCCGATCCGATGACCTATTGTCAGTCGGGCAAACGGGCCCAGATCCGATGACCTGTTGTCCCGTGGACAGATGGGCCCCGATCCAATGACCTGTTTTCCAGTGGGTTAACGGGACTGGATCCATGGCCTATTGTCCGGTGGGCAGAAGGGCACCGATCCGATGACCTGTTGTCCGGTGGGCAGATAGGCCCCGATCCGATGACCTGTTGTCCGGTGGGCAGACGGGCCCGGTTCCGATGACCTGTTGTCCGGTGGACAGATGGGCCCCGATCCGATGACCTGTTTTCAGGTGGGAAAACGGGACTGGATCCGATGACCTGTTGTCCAGTGGGTATATGCACCCCGATCCGATGACCTATTGTCAGGTGGGCAAACGGGCCCGGATCCGATGACCTGTTGTCCGGTGGACAGATGGGCCCCGATCCGATGACCTGTTGTCCGGTGGGCAGACGGGCCCGAATCCGATAACCTGTTGTCTGGTGGACAGATGGGCCCCAATCCGATGACCTGTTGTCAGGTTGGAAAACGGGACTGGATCCGATGACCTATTGTCCGGTGGGTAGATGGGCTTCAATCCGACAACCTGTTGTCCGGTGGACAGATGGGCCCCGATCCGATGACCTGTTTTCCGGTGGGAAAACGGGACTGGATCCGATGACCTGTTGTCCGGTGGACAGATGGGCCCCGGTCCGATGACCTGTTGTCCGGTGGGCATATGGGCCCCGATCCGATGACCTGCTGTCCGGTGGGCAGACAGGCCCAGATCCGATGACCTGTTGTCCGGTGGACAGATGGGCCCCGATCTGATGAACTGTTTTCCGGTGGGAAAACGGGACTGGATCCGATGACCTGTTGTCCGGTGGGCAGATGGGCCCCGATCCGATGAACTGTTTTCCGGTGGGAAAACGGGACTGGATCCGATGGCCTGTTGTCCGGTGGACAGATGGGCCCCGGTCCGATGACCTGTTGTCCGGTGGGCATATGGGCCCCGATCCGATGACCTGCTGTCCGGTGGGCAGACAGGCCCAGATCCGATGACCTGTTGTCCGGTGGACAGATGGGCCCCGATCTGATGACCTGTTTTCCGGTGGGAAAACGGGACTGGATCCGATGACCTGTTGTCCGGTGGGCAGATGGGCCCCGATCCGATGAACTGTTTTCCGGTGGGAAAACGGGACTGGATCCGATGGCCTATTGTCCGGTAGGCAGACGGGCCGCGATCCGATGACCTGTTGCCCAGTGGGCAGATGGGACCGGATCCGATGACCTGTTGTCCGGTGGACAGATGGGCCCCGATCCGATGACCTGTTGTCCGGTGGACAGATGGGCCACGATCCGATGACCTGTTGTCCAGTGGGCAGATGGGTCCCGATCCCATGACCTGTTGTCCAGTGGGCAGACGGGCCCGGATCCGATGACCTGTTGTCCAGTGGACAGATGGGCCCCGATCCGATGACCTGTTTTCAGGTGGGAAAACGGGACTGGATCCGATGACCGGTTGTCCAGTGGGCATATATAACCCGATCCGATGACCTATTGTCAGGTGGGCAAACGGGCCCGGATCCGATGACCTGTTGTCCGGTGGACAGATGGGCCCCGATCCGATGACCTGTTGTCCGGTAGGCAGACGGGCCCGGATCCGATAACCTGTTGTCTGGTGGACAGATGGGCCCCGATCCGATGACCTGTTGTCAGGTTGGAAAACGGGACTGGATCCGATGACCTGTTGTCCGGTGGACAGATGGGCCCCGATCCAATGACCTGTTTTCCGGTGGGAAAATGGGACTGGATCCGATGACCTGTTGTCCCGTGGACAGATGGGCCCCGGTCCGATGACCTGTTGTCCGGTGGGCATATGGGCGCCAATCCGATGACCTGCTGTCCGGTGGGCAGACAGGCCCAGATCCGATGACCTGTTGTCCGGTGGACAGATGGGCCCCGATCTGATGAACTGTTTTCCGGTGGGAAAACGGGACTGGATCCGATGACCTGTTGTCCGGTGGGCAGACGGGCCTGGTTCCGATGACTTGTTGTCCGGTGGGCAGATGGGCCCCGATCCGATGAACTGTTTTCCGGTGGGAAAACGGGACTGGATCCGATGGCCTATTGTCCGGTAGGCAGACGGGCCGCAATCCGATGACCTGTTGTCCAGTGGGCAGACGGGACCAGATCCGATGACCTGTTGTCCGGTGGACAGATGGGCCCCGATCCGATGACCTGTTGTCCGGTGGACAGATGGGCCCCGATCCGATGACCTGTTGTCCGGTGGACAGATGGGCCCCGATCCGATGACCTGTTGTCCAGTGGGCAGATGGGTCCCGATCCCATGACCTGTTGTCCAGTGGGCAGAAGGGCCCGGATCCGATGACCTGTTGTCCAGTGGACAGATGGGCCCCGATCCGATGACCTGCTTTCAGATGGGAAAACGGGACTGGATCTGATGACCTGTTGTCCGGTGGGCAGACGGGCCCTGATCCGATGACCTGTTTTCCGGTGGGCAGACGGGCCCGGTTCCGATGACCTGTTGTCCGGTGGGCAGATGGGTCCCGATCCTATGACCTGTTGTCCGATGGGCAGACGGGCCCGGATCCAATGACCTGTTGTCCGGTGGACAGATGGGCCCCGATCTGATGACCTGTTTTCCGGTGGGAAAATGGGACTGGATCCGATGACCTGTTGTCCGGTGGGCAGACGGGCCCGGTTCCGATGACCTGTTGTTCGGTGGGCAGATGGGTCCCGATCCGATGACCTGTTGTCCGGTGGGAAAACGGGACTAGATCCGATGACCTGTTGTCCAGTGGGCATATGCGCCCCGATCCGATGACCTATTGTCTAGTGGGCAAACGGGCCCGGATCCGATGACCTGTTGTCACGTGGACAGATGGGCCCCGATCCGATGACCTGTTGTCCGGTGGGCAGACGGGCCCGAATCCGATAACCTGTTGTCTGGTGGACAGATGGGCCCCGATCCGATGACCTGTTTTCCGGTGGGCAGATGGGCTTCAATCCGACAACCTGTTGTCCGGTGGACAGATGGGCCCCGATCCGATGACCTGTTTTCCGGTGGGAAAATGGGACTGGATCCGATGACCTGTTGTCCCGTGGACAGATGGGCCCCGGTCCGATGACCTGTTGTCCGGTGGGCATATGGTCGCCGATCCGATGACCTGCTGTCCGGTGGGCAGACAGGCCCAGATCCGATGACCTGTTGTCCGGTGGACAGATGGGCCCCGATCTGATGAACTGTTTTCCGGTGGGAAAACGGGACTGGATCCGATGACCTGTTGTCCGGTGGGCAGACGGGCCTGGTTCCGATGACCTGTTGTCCGGTGGGCAGTTGGGCCCCGATCCGATGAACTGTTTTCCGGTGGGAAAACGGGACTGGATCCGATGGCCTATTGTCCGGTAGGCAGACGGGCCGCGATACGATGACCTGTTGTCCAGTGGGCAGACGGGACCGGATCCGATGACCTGTTGTCCGGTGGACAGATGGGCCCCGATCCGATGACCTGTTGTCCGGTGGACAGATGGGCCCCGATCCGATGACCTGTTGTCCAGTGGGCAGATGGGTCCCGATCCCATGACCTGTTGTCCAGTGGGCAGACGGGCCCGGATCCGACGACCTGTTGTCCGGTGGACAGATCGGCCCCGATCCGATGACCTGTTTTCAGGTGGGAAAACGGGACTGGATCCGATGACCTGTTGTCCAGTGGGCGTATGAGCCCCAATCCGATGACCTATTGTCAGGTGGGCTAACGGGCCCGGATTCGATGACCTATTGTCCGGTGGGCAGATGGGTCCCGATCCGATGACCTGTTGTCCAGTGGGCAAATGGGTCCCGATCGGATGACCTGTTGTCCAGTGGGCAGACGGGCCCGCCGGATCCGACGACCTGTTGTCCGGTGGACAGATCGGCCCCGATCCGATGACCTGTTTTCAGATGGGAAAACGGGACTGGATCCGATGACCTGTTGACCAGTGGGCATATGCGCCCCGATCCGATGACCTATTGTCAGGTGGGCAAACGGGCCCGGATCCGATGACCTGTCAGTTTTTAAAGGTATAAAAATTTAAGACGCAGAAGTAGCATATAAACAATTCTCTATATAAAAATGTTAAATTATTGAACTCATAATATAAGCGCCACAAGAAGCATTTACCCCTTTAATGATCGTATTTTAGTTGCCATACCTCCTCCTAAACAATGAGTTAAAAAACAATCAAAATCTTTTGTGTTCTCCAAATTTTTGTCAATAAAAACATAAGTTTAACTCACACAAAATAATTCATCATATAGCTTTATCAATAAGAAAATATTTGGCCACAGAAAATGACGGGGAAACAATATTTTCAATCAACTACACCTAAATGGTGTGTCACAACAATGTCATTGTTTCAATCGTTCTAATAAAGACTTTTTTTTATACTGGATTTGGATCTTCACTTCAATTCGTTCACCTTGCTTCTACATCTGCCAGAGACTGGATCCTGTGCTTCGTTATATGGAACCCGCTGGGAATCCTTCAAGGGTGAGCTGAATATTACTCTTTGACCTATGTGGGGTCCATTATACTGTTTGGAGGGCTAGTGCGGACTATTATACAGTGTGGGGCCATTATACTGTATGTAGGCCCATTACACTGCATAGAGGGCTGTGTGGGGGGCACAGTTGGGGGATCACACTGTGTTGTGGTCACATTACTTTGCCTTGGGAGTTGAGGGGGGGGGCACAGTTTGATGACCCTACTGTACATGTGGAGGCTAAGGTGGAGGAATTCACCATGGGGGTATCATACTGTATTTGGGGGGGCACTTCTGTTGGCATCATACTTTATGGTGGCATGAGAGAGGAATCGAGGACTTCAGCAGGAGGAAAATTACTATGTAAAGGCTAGAAAATTGAGATATGCTCTTCTGTGACCCCGACATATATCATTTTTTTTTCTTTGAAGGGGGAGGCCCCAACTATAACTTCTGCTATGGGGCATCATGATTTCTACGTACTCCCCTGCCTCACGGCATCAATATATACGTGGACAGCACTGCTACAGCAATACACAGAATTAACAAAATGAAGGTGAGTGGCCCCCTAACCTATTAGCCCCCTGTGCAGCTGCACTGGTTGCACCAATGATATCCACTTAGTCTAGTAAAAACTGTCACCCCTTATCAAAGCTGAGAAACAAAAAACTCTCCTAGTTACCCATAGCAATCAGAGATTAAAAGGGTATTCCCATCTCCAAGATCCTATCCCAATATGTAGTAGGTGTAGTAATAATAATAATATTAGCAAATGCCTCCAATTAGAAATGTAGAATAGTTTTTCTGATTCACTATGTCTCTTTCCTAGTGTGCAGGCATTGCAGGACCTTAGGTATCCATGGTTACGACCACTAGCAACTAGCTAATTAACTATCGCTATATCATTGGTCGTAACCATGGATAGCTAAAGTCCTGCAATGCCTGCACATGAGGGAAGAGACATAGCGAATCAGAAAAACTATTCTACATTTCTAATTGGAGGTATTTGCTAATATTATTACACCTACTCCATATTGGGAGAGGATTTTGGAGATGGGAATACCCCTTTAATAAAAGCTGAGCTCTGACTGGTTGCTATGGGTAACGAGAATAGTTGTAATGCTGCTACATAATGTACATAATTTCTCACCTTTCTCATCAGTCAGGTGGATGTGACTGGGTCCTGGGTCTCCTCCTCCGCTTCCATCCTGTCAGTCTTGTCATGGCTCAGTGAAGCCTAAGAAGCGGGTTATTCTGTTCTTCTTGGCTTTCTCCTGTCCCTATTCTCCAATTGATTCTTCTTGCCTTCCTTGTCGTTTGTGAGCTCCCGTGTGTCTCCTCTCACCTGCAGTGAGCGAGTGCAAAGCACCTGAGCTGCGCTCCTGTTTATGTAGCCACCTGCCATTGTGATGTCATCACTATGTCATGAAGATTCCACAAGCTGGCATCTATTGTGATGTCATCGCTGTCATAGATTCCACATTCCGGCACCTGCCATTGTGATGTCATCGCTATGTCGCCATGCTTCCACATGCTGGTATGTGCCTCTGTGATATCACAGCTTTGGCCAATATGGCTGTAGTCCTGGGGCAGCATAAGTCACATGACTGGTACAAGTCGTATGGTCCAGGACATTGCAGTCCAATTGAAGAAATCATAGCTTGATTACAATCCGGTTTTCCACACAATTTACCTCACACATATTATTTACACCAGTGCATTATTAATGGCCGTACAGAACTAGGCCTCAAAAAGGCTGGGTTTATTGAGGTCATGACAAGGATTTATTACTGGGTTTGATATGGAGGTTGGATGTGGAACTAGGAATGTGATAGGCTGGTGGTGGAGTTATAGTGAGATTTATATAATAGGAGGGCAGCCATCTTTGGCGTGACAGTCAGCACTGGCTTCACTTTCCTCTCCTACGGACATACAGTTGAAACCAGAAGTTTACATACATTATATAAAAAGACACATACGCATGTTTTTCTCAAACAGGTATAAAGCATTGCAATGGTAGTGCATTGCAATGCATTATACCAGTGATCAGACTGCTAAAAGTTAAAGTCCCATAGAGGAAGTAAGAAAAAAAAAAAGAATAAAAAAATAGTAAAAATATTTTATTTAAAAATCACAAAATAATGAAAAAGGAATAAAAAAAATTATACCCATAAATACATATTTTTATGTAAAAACAAAAATAAACAAAAAAGTTAACATATTGCCGCGTCTGGAACAACCTCATCTATTCTGTCACAATAGTTAACAATTTCTGTTTTTGTTCATTCTACCTCCCAAAAATTGGAAAAGAAAGCAATCAAAAAATGTCATGTGTCCGAAAATGGTACCAATGAAAACGCCAACTCATCCCGCAAAAAATAAGCCCTCACATGACTGTTGGCAGAAATGTAGAAAAATTATAGTTCTCAAAAAAAAAGAGCATCTTTTAGTGTGTGACAGCTGCCAAACATGAAGCGATCGCTGTAATCGCTGCAATTGCACCGACCCAGAGAGTAAAGTTGTCTAATCACTTATACCACACGAGGAACGGCGTAAAAAATAAATAAAACAAATTCTTCACCTGCTGTTGATTTGTTCATTTAGCCTCCCAAAAATCGCAGAAATGCTCGGCGCACATTTATTCTGCACTGAGCGCTTACAATGGGGTTTACGTGTAAATCTCTGAAATACACGATTCAGACAGAACCCCTGGGGGGAAGATTCCCTATGATGAGGCAGATGGAGGCACTGTGGACTCTGTCTGGCCTATGATCCGGCGGTGTCCGTCTTTTTAGGCGTGCATAAAAGTGCGGTTGACAACAGTTTTGTGCACTTCTGAAAAGAAGAACAACACTGAACAGAGACCAGATGGAGTCCAGAATATCTCTGCTGCCTCGTTATAGTGAATGGATCACTCGGGGTTTCATCTGAATCGTCATTTGGAGATTTAGATGGAAACCCTGATGGTCCATTTTCTCCTATTATGCCTTTTGAAAATTGAAAACTTGAGGCCAAAGTAACATTTTAGAGGAAAAAATGGTAATTTTCCATTGACTCAGCCCAAAGTTATACAATTCTGAGGCTCGAGGGTTAAAAATGCACAGGAGACCACTAGATGAATTCCTCAAGAGGTATAGTTTCCAAAATGGGGTTTCTGCTGTTTTGGTATGTCAGTGGCTTTTAAATGTGACATGGCAACCGCAATCTGTTCCAGACAAAATTCAATTGGCGCTCCTTCCCTTCCAAGCTCTGCCATGCACGCAAACAGTATTTTTCCACCACACATGGGGTACTCAGGAAAAATTGCACAACAAATTGTATGGTCCATTTTCTCTTGTTAATCTTGTGAAAATGAAAAATTTGGGGCAAAAGGAACATGTTTGTTGGAAAAATGTAATTTTTCATTTACACGGATCGTTATAAAATTCTGTGAAGTACCTGGAAGTACCTGTGGGTTCAAGCTGCTCACCACACCTCTAGATAAATTCTTTGAGGGGTGTAGTTTCCAAAATAGGGTCACTTGTGGGGGGGTTTCGACTGTTTAGACACATCAGGGGCTCTGCACTCGCGACATGGTGTGAATTATCTATTCCAGCCAATTTTGCACTACAAAAGTCAAATGGCGCGCCTTCTTTTCCGAGCACTGCCATGCACCCAAACAGTAGTTGTCCACCACATATGGGTTGTCGGCGTACTCATGAGAAATTACAGAAAAAATGAACAGTTTATTTTCTCCTATTACCCTTGTAAAAATGTAAAATTTGGGGATAAATGAACATTTTTTTGTGGGAAAAATTAAAATGTTCATTTTTTACTTCCACGTTTCTTTAATTCCTCTGAAGCATCTGAAGGGTTAATAAACTTTTTGAATGTGGTTTTGAGCGCTTTGAGTGATGCATTTTTTAAAAAGATGTCGCTTTTGAGCATTTTCTGTGTTAGAGGCCCTTTAAGGTCACATCAAACCTGATGTGGTCCCTAAAAAAAAGTTTTGTAAATTTTGTTGGAAAAATTAGAAATTGCTGATAAACTTTTAACCCTTCTAACTTCTTAAAAAAAATAAATAAAACATGATGCAGATGTAAAGTAGATACATGGGAAATGTTATTTAGAAATTATTTTGTACAGCATGACCAACTGCTTTAAGGATATAAAAATTGAAAGTGTGAAAATTGCAAAATTTTCTACATTTTCGAGAAAATTCCGATATTTTCACTAACAAATGCAAAAAAAACTTTGGACCTAAATTTATGACTAACATAAATTACAATGTGTCACGGAGAAACAATCTCAGAATAACTGGGATTGGTTGAAGAGTTCCAGAATTATTAAAACATAAAGTGACACTGGTCAGCAAGGTGAAAACAGGCTCAGGGGTGAATGAATTTGGTGCAACTGTATGTCACGGTCGTTATTTCTCATACATATCAATAAGTTGGCGAAGCTGGGCTGGGCTGGACTGGCGCAATAACATCAAAAGTGCACAAAAATCTTATGACAGTTCAAGTATTTTTACTCTAGAAACTGTTTGAAGAATAGACCTAATAATGCCTCAAAATAACGCTTATAGTGCCCACAGCCATATTGTTTCATTGCAGCCACATTGCCCTAAGTCATAATGCCCCATTATACCAGCCATTGATCCTATGATGTCCAATAAAAGGAAACATTTTACAAGATAATAATGCACATTTTTCTTGTTCCAGTGCTGCTCCATTCTACTCTAACAGTATTCTTCCCATTAACCCCCCACCCCCAGTACATTAAGGGCCCCATTCATTAAGCCTGGCGTTGTGTTCACAAGTCTTAATGATGGGTGAACAGGAGTAAATGCACCTAATTCGTTAAGAGATGCATGCCACATAATGATGGAACATCTTATCTGGCCAGAATTAGCAAGGAAATTCTAAGTGTTGCAACATTTTGGAATAACTTCTAAACCAGGCTTAAGTCCTGATGAATCAGATACTAAGTGCTGATATTACAGGGGCCACCAAAGGAAACTAGGCACAGGCCTCAGGCGGCTCGTCACCACTTAGTATGCCAAGCTGTGCTCTGGTGCAGTGCCATGAAGGCACGGTGACTACAGAATTTCCTAGGATTCTCTCATCAACTGGCAATGGCTCCAGCCCCTTAAACCATTACTACCTGCAGGCAGCGGTACAAAGACCTGGATTTCTCCACAATGCCACCTACTATTAAACTACATGTTAATATCTAGATCTTAGAGGAACAGAATATGACTGTAGACTCATTGATTTCCATTAATCATCCCCTTCATGTTATTTCAAAATGAACCTCTGGTCAGCCGCTTGTTGCTGCAGCTTCCGTAGACTCCACAGCCTGCCCTGGGGACATCCTGAGAGCAGATCAGCTGCCCAAAAGCCACCAGACCCCTCAGGCTGGTTTCTGTGAAACTATCCCAGAAATATATTACAGCACATTAATTATTCTTATTTATTATAGCGCCATTTATTCCATGATGTGAAAGGGGTATACATAGCAAAAACAATTACAGATTATTCAGATTAATCTGCTGAACGCCAGTTTGACTCAAGTTTATCTCAAATAAACTGACTTTTACATTATAATCCTCTGTATCTGTGAAGTATACATTACACACACAGTGGTGATACCATGGGTGGTGCAAGCCAAAAAGACACATTAAAGACCATCTTCACTTAGAGCCTGTTACACTGAATAAGTAACACGTTATCCAGGTTTTCTGACACTAGGAATAGGGTTTGCTACATTGTTATAATAGTCGGTACACCACCGTAGATTAGATACAACACTTACATTATGTTAGATGGTTAAGAGATGACGTTACCATACCTCCCAACTTTTGAATAACCGAAAGAGGGACACATCATGTGGCACGCCATGGCAATTTTTGGCCCCTGGCCACACCCCAATCCACAGCCATTTACCATTATCTTTATCCCCCGGCAGGAAGAGTTGTCAGAGGGGCTCTGGCAGTGAGGGACTCAGCAGACACTTCAGACTGCAGGGTGAAGACCCAAATCTGGGACTGGCTGCTGTGTCCGGGATGGTTGGGACTAGAGATGAGCGGATCAATTCACGGGTCTCTGGTCCAGCGTCCAGATGAGTGGTACTGGGCGGCTGGACAGGAGGCCGCGAGTCTCTTATCTTCCGGTGTCCCCGGCGGCTTTTGATCACCCGGGGCAGCGCAACGTCATCTGTGCGTCCTGCTCCTCTCTAGTTGGGACCTGTGAATTATTTTTTGTTCCTTCATTCACAGTTGGAGCCGCCAGAACTTTGTTATCTTTATGTAGCTTCACTACATGACATATGACTTTTTTTGTTTCTGTAAGGGCGAGTTCACACGTTGCAGAAATACTGTGTTTTTTGTTTTCAGCAGATGTCCGCACCAAACTACGCAATAACAATCTTCTCCCCCTTATTTGATGCATTTTTGGTGCAGGTGTGAAGCCGCTTTTTTTAATGTGCTTTTAATAGTATAGAAAAACTGATTCTGCACTTAATATAGTATCTGCCTTTTCTTTTAGGCTCCACATAGAAACATCTAGAGAAAAAAAAGCACCAAAACCGCAGCAGCATCCTTGGGCGCACAGTGAGCGCCTTTTCTGGTAAAGTAGTTTTTATTAAGGATTTTTTACATAAATGGGGTAAAGAAAAAGGAGGGGATACATATTATAAATACACAGTTATATAGAAGCAAACAAGAACAAAATAAAAGCAAAATTTAAAGGGATGAAAGATATAGGCAAAATAAAGGGTTAAGGATGAGAAGGGGGAAGGAAAAATATAGTTTATTAAAGAAAATTAAGGAAAAAGAAAAAATTAAAGGGATAGAGGGAAAATGGAAAAGATTGGTATGGACAAGATAAGCAAGAGAAAGGAGTTACGATATACATATAAGATACCTTATATATAAAACATTTAAAAAGGTAGGAGGGGAAGAAAAGGTATGGGAAAAGCAAAGAAAGAAATGGGAAAGGAAGAACACTTGCAAAAACAGGTGAAGAGACAGGAATATAGATAAATACTAACTTATAAATAACGTAAAATACTATTTGTTGAATTCTAATAGCGGGCGCACGTCTCATGAAATCACATCCACTTTGCTTGAACAGTTAAACATAGCAGAATTATTGTGCAACCTGGTGGTAGGATGTACGTTACCCCAACGCGCGTTTTGCGTCGGCTTCCTCAGGGGGTACCTACATCCCGCCACCAGGTTGTATATGATTACACACTATGTATGTATTTTGTTTCCCCTGAGAATTACTTGTCATCTTTACTGGATTTATGAAATCATTCCTTTTGTCCCTCTTGATACTATAGCTGTTTCATCAGGTTATATATGTTTACATTTAGGTGATAGGTCTAATCGTATATCTGATGGTCTATATATAAAAATTACCTTTTTCTAACTTGAAGCATAGTTCATACCGTCTGATACTGATTGGCCTGCCTTTTATACCTCTGTATTTTCTCTATTTGTTGGAGCGGTTTATGCCCTGATTACTGAGTGAGGGGTGCATGAATTTGGGGCTGTTCTACCATTGGATCGCTGTCCTATAATTATTGGTTTGTTGCTTGTGGGAACCTGTATACCTGTGGTGGTGTGGCACTCTGTCACTTCTCCTTTATATCAATTTTATATTGCTAATGTTTCAATAAAGAATCTGATTTTATTTGGATTAATCCTTAGACGCATCTCTCTGCTCCCCTTTCTTTCTTTCGGGTAGATCTATTCGGAAGGGCGTATTATAGTGGACGGCATCATTTGTGTTGGGATACTTACTGATTACACAGGATGACGCACTGCTGAAAATGACTTTTGTGCTGCTCAGATCATTTCACCCCATTGAGCGTTTTGCTCCTTGCTTGGCAGCCTGTTTGCAGGATTAGTCTGCAAGATTGTGTGTGAAAAGCTTAAAAGGGTTCTCCAAGAAATGTAATAAAACATTTACAAACTATTCCTATTTCTGAATACCTTCATTTAGCAGAGGTTTGCTTTATCTACTGCACACTCAGGATTTTAAACATGGCAACTGCCAGGACACGAAGTAGGACCGACACAGTAAAACTGTCAGGCTGACTGAACGGGGGCATGTGCGATCATAATACCGCTGCTCTGCCCTTGGTCTTGTGCCTGACAGCCTTTCCTACTCAGAGCGCGTGTCCTCAGATCTAGGACAGGTTGTAATTGATGGTAGCCGCCATCTTGGAATCCTGAGTGCAGTAGACAAAGCAAAAAGGTATTTAGAAAAGTGTTTACTATGTAACCCCTTCATGACCTTGTGATTTTCTGCTTTTGTTTTTCCCTCCCCTTATTACAAGAGCCATAACCCTTTAATTTTTCTGTCCCCATAGTCATATGAGGGCTTTTTTTTTACCCCATGTTCACTATATGGTAAAACTGACCTTGTTATATTATTCTCCAGGTCAGTATGAGTACACAGATACCAAACATGTATAGGGTTTGTTAGTTTTTCACTCAGATTATTTGTTTTTATATTTAGATAAATAGGACATTTCTGAACGCTGATACCAAATGTGCACTTTTTCAAATGGTTTTTAATGGAGCAAAAGGAAGAGGGTTTAAACGTAGGTTTTAAAAGTATGAAAAATAGAACACATCGACTTAATAGTCCCCTTAGGGGACTTGAAGCTGGGATCGTCTGATCGCCTGTGCCATGTATAGCAGAAGTCACGATCTGCTATATACTGTACGCCGGCTACGGGCTGGTGTTCACAGGAGGATTGTAATGACTGGCATGGAGGGGGGGGGGCGGGTTTGCAGACCCTCAGTTGTCATAACAAACCATCAGCACCCCATAATCACGTGACAGGGAGACCAATGATGCAATTTCTGCCAGCACGTGTTAAATCCTGCCATCAGTGATTGACAGACATTTAACCAGTTAATAGCTGCAAGTGGATAAACTGCTCCACTCATGGCTGATTAGATCAGCCATCATGTGCAAGGAAAGGTGTGGGCTCGGTGTGCAAGTCCACATTAACACCTTTACCCCCAAGGTTGTTTGCACATTAATGACCAGGCCACTTTAAGGTAATACCTCTGGAATGCTTCAACAGATCCCACTGATTGAAATTGTTTTTTCGTGACATCTTGTACTTCATGATACTGGTAAAATTTGATATGACTGGCTTTTTTTGTGAAAAAAAGAGAAAAAAAAATCAGAAATTTGGCGAAAATTTTACTATTTTCAAACTTTGAATTTTCATGCCCTTAAATCAGACAGATATGTCACACAAAAGTAGTTAATAAATAACATTTCTCACATGTCTACTTTACATCAAAAATATTTTGGTTCCGAAATTGTGCTGGTTAGGAAGTTATAAGGGTTAAAAGGTGACCAGCAATTTCTCATTTTTCCAACAAAATTTACAAAACCATTTTTTTTTTTTTTTTCGAGACCACATCACATTTGAAGTGACTTTAAGGGGCCTTTATGACAGAAAATGCCCAAAAGTGACACCATTCTAAAAAATGCACCCCTCAAGGTGCTTAACACCACATTCAAGAAGTTTATTAACCCTTCAGGTGCTTCATAGGAATTTTTGGAATATGGAACAATTAACATTTAACTTTTTTTCACAAAAATTGGACACATTTTAAATTTTTTTTTTTTTTTTCGCAAGGATAACAGGAAAAAAAATAGACCCCAAAATTTGTGCAATTTCTCCTGAGCACGCCGATACCCCATATGTGGGGGAAAACCACTGTTTGGGCACAGAAGGGAAGGAGCGCTATTTGACTTTTTAAATGTAAAATTTGGTTGAATAATTAGTGGACGCTGTGTCGCATTTAGGTGCATCAGAGGCTTCCCAAACAGTGGAAACCGCCCACCAGTGACACCATTTTGGAAACTACACCCCTCAAGGATTTTATCAAGGGGTACAGTGAACATTTTGAACCCAGAGGTACGACACAGAATTTGATAACTGTCAGGAATTCCAACACACACAGAGGGACGACACCGGGGAGATCACGCAATATCTCACCGTGCCGTCATGCTGTCCGTATTTTGTTCAGAGTCGTGAGCACGCGATCCAGACTACTCTTTACGTTGGTATCGGTAAGCAACCAGTGAGTGTATGGCGCAACACCCTGGGTTCCACAGCCTTGAATTCGTGTTTAACGCCCTCCGTACGGTCATTGTCAGCTTCAAGATAGCCCAATTATTAATTCTCTCTGCCACCACCGGCCGAGTTTGAAATATCATACAGGCCGGACGCCTGCATTTTGGTAGCGTATATGGCTTCGGGGAAGGGAACTATTACAGAACAAAAGGAACAGGACTATTAAATTTTATATTTAATCCAAAAGGGAGGCAGTGTTTAGGAAAAATATATACAAGGATGTTACAAAGGGGACATTAAAATACATATGCAGTTACATAAAATAAACAGGAGGAAAGAAGAAAACTTACACTATACGATCGCTGAGACGATTCAATATAGGTGGAGGAGGGGCTCTCCAGTTAGATTATGCTGTTATTGAAAAGGACCCGTTGCTTATAATTCTTATTCCCCCCCCTGGCAATGAGTGCTCCTGTCTTCTCCATGGATTGTCTTATACCTAAGGGGAGATCTGCCCACACGCTCCTTGTGGTGACATCATGTGGGCCGGTCTCCAGCCTGTATATTTTTATTAAAAACGCTAACTTCTGTGATAACTCATCGCTCGTTGATCGCAGAAGCTTGCAAACTACGCCATTTTTTCCCTTATGATTTTATCTTTATTTAGATATCACACATCACATAGCTGCAGTCTGCTATTCTGGTGTTTTTGCGCTACAGCTCCCTGATTTTGGTTACAGCCCTGGAAAACTACCTATACATTCCTGGGCTGATTTGGTCACTACACATATGGGTCTCGTTACTGTCGGACATATGGAACTCATAATATTTCATATCGGAGTCGATCTGGCTATGGCTGGTGGCCGGGAATTGTTTGTGAGTGCCTTTGAACTTAACGAACCATTTCCTCTTTCCTCCAAACTCTGGCCTGGGAGAAGGTGTCAATCTATCTCAGGTCTGTGTTTTAATTACCTCCTGCGTCTTTCAGAGACAAGATGCTTGCTTCCTAACAAAGTTATAACACTCCTTGCCTGGCATCGTTTGCATTAGCTATTTCTCAGGCGTGTGCTAATTGGGGCTTTTGTGCTGAGCAGAAGGGGAATAAGGGAGGGGGGTGAACATCTATGTCAGGCAGATATGGAAGAACATTTTCCTGATACTAATATTTTCCTGACAATAACATTAGGTCATCATGTTGTCGTTACTTGAGTTTGCATCGGGTACTCTGATATGCACCAAGTATAGCGGGTGCTCGAGTGAGATGCTCGAATCCATGCATTTTCACTGTTAGACACCCCCCAAAAAGAAACGTGTGGGGGATTGCTCGTGTATGGCAGGCAATCCCCCGTGTTTTTTTTTTTTTTGGCTGTATAACAGACGCAAAACATGCGGGGCGGAGACTTTTTTTTTTAAAGTCCTAATACAACCCTAACTCCAGGGATCCATTCACTCTAATGAGGCAGCAGGGTTAGTCTGGACTCCGTCTGGCCTCTGTTTAGTGGTGTCCTTTTTTCTTTTTTTTAAATAAAGGAGGTTCACAAAACTGTGCCCGAAGGCACTTTTATGCATGCCTAATGAAAAGACGGACACCGTGGGATCACAGGCCAGAGGGCGTCTCCATTTGCCTCCTTACAGGGAATCTTCCGCCGAGGGTTCCATCTGAAGCACGTATTTCAGAGATTTACACGGATACCCCGGCATAAGCGTTCAGAGCAGGATAAATGTGAGTCCAGCTATACTGCGATCTTTGGGAGGCTTTTTTTTTTCTGCAGAGACTAGTTTTTGCATCGCCATATTTTGAGAGCTATAACTTTTTTCCATATTTTGGCTGACAGTCATGTAAGGACTTGTTTTTTTGCTGGACAAGTTGACATTTTTATTGGTACCATTATTGGGCACATGACTTTTTATCGCTTTTGTGACCACACAGCTTCTAATCTTAATTAGCCAGACTTCTAAATTTGTTAAGCCAAGAGAAATACACTATTATCTTTGTGTTGACAATATTGACTACTCTTGGTTTGGAAACAATGTTTGTTAATATGCTGATTATCAATTGTACTAAAGTCAGCTAGTTTATTTACAAGAACAGGGGATTTAGCTCAACCAATGAGACCTGAGCACTGTACCCACCCTCCCCACGTGACTGATGACCTTAGCCACATATATAAATATAAAAAGGGGTTTTCTATCCTGCTGAAAAGGGAATCATGGAGAATCAGATAGACATTCTTCAGGACAGCAGATGGATAGCATTGCTCAATCCAGGTTTGCATTCTACATGATTCCGGCCTAAGGGTATACGACCATGACTGGAATGATATAGATCTGCTCCATTGACCATCAGAGAACCCATGGATACATTTGGGGGAACCAGGTTGGGACGATTAAGTCATCTAGTCCCATGGATATGTTGTTTGGAGTTGCCAGGTGGGACCCTCTGGTCACCTGGAACCCATGGAGACGTTCGGAGAAGCCAGATTGGGACCAGCAGGTCATCTGACCCCATTGAAGCTCTTGGAGAAGCCCAGGTGGGACCATCGGGTCTCCTGCCCTGTACCTCGGTGGACTGTCAGCTTCCTAAGCTTGCTGCTACCTCCTCTCTGTGGCAGCCCGCCAAAAGTGGGGAGCCACTAGTGAGGTAGCTGGCCCTGGAAGTCCCGAAGTTGCAGCTGATCTATTCTGGGCGGGCCAGCGGCCGGGTGAGACTGTGCAATGTTGTGGCATCTTGGGTGTTTGCTGGGACTGTTCTATATGTTTGGTGGTTCAATAAAGTATTGCCACACTGTTTTACCCTCACCCTGCGTTGTCTGAATAGTGTTATGCCCATGGAAGACTCAAGGTCTTCACAGCATTTAGGGGGTTAAAGTGCGGAGAGCGGTGCAGGCACTGCTCCTGGCACAGAGTGCCAGCTGTCAGAATCAGCTGACACCTGGCGGCTATCACACCCGCACAACCTGTGTGCGATCGCCATGTCGTAATACCTCCCTGGTCAATAAAGCCAAGGGCACAGGAATGTATTACCATGTCAGAAAGGGGTTAAAGGCAGGGAACTTTACCTGTGATTAAAATATACTGCAAGAGAGGAAGGTGTTAAATGTGTATTCATCTACATTTCTCAGAGATCACCTTTAACAATGCTCAAGCACAATTAGCTTGTAGTGAAGTGCAGTCATCGTTCTAAATTAGAGATATACAGTGCTGGCCAAAAGTATTGGCACCCCTGCAATTCTGTCAGATAATACTCAGTTTCTTCCTGAAAATGATTGCAATCACAAATTCTTTGTTCTTATTATCTTCATTTAATTTGCTTGCAAGGAAAAAACACAAAAGAGAATGAAGCAAAAATCAAATCATTGATCATTTCACACAAAACTCCAACAATGGGCCGGACAAAAGTATTGGCACCCTCAGCCTAATACTTGGTTGCACAACCTTTAGCCAAAATAACGGTGAACAACCGCTTCCGGTAACCATCAATGAGTTTCTTACAATGCTCTGCTGGAATTGTAGACCATTCTTCTTTGGCAAACTGCTCCAGGTCCCTGATATTTGAAGGGTGCCTTCTCCAAACTGCCATTTTGAGATCTCTCCACAGGTGTTCTATGGGATTTAGGTCTGGACTCATTGCTGGCCACCTTAGAAGTCTCCAGTGCTTTCTCTCAAACCATTTTATAGTGCTTTTGGAAGTGTGTTTTGGGTCATTGTCCTGCTGGAAGACCCATGACCTCTGAGGGAGACCCAGCTTTCTCACACTGGGCCCTACATTATGCTGCAAAATTTGTTGGTAGTCTTCAGACTTCATAACGCCATGCACACGGTCAAGCAGTCCAGTGCCAGATGCAGCAAAGCAACCCCAAAACATCAGGGAACCTCTGCCATGTTTGACTGCAGGGACCGTGTTCTTTTCTTTGAATGCCTCTTTTTTTTCCTGTACACTCTATGTTGATGCTTTTTCCCAAAAGCTCTACTTTTGTCTCATCTGACCAGAGAACATTCTTCCAAAACGTTTTAGGCTTTCTCAGGTAAGTTTTGGCAAACTCCAGCCTGGCTTTTTTATGTCTCGAGGTAAGAAGTGGGGTCTTCCTGGGTATCCTACCATACAGTCCTTTTCATTCAGACGTCGATGGATAGTACGGGTTGACACTGTTGTACCCTCGGACTGCAGGGCAGCTTGAACTTGTTTGGATGTTAGTCGAGGTTCTTTATCCATCATCCGCACAATCTTGCGTTGAAATCTCTCGTCAATTTTTCTTTTCCGTCCACATCTAGGGAGGTTAGCCACAGTGCCATGGGCTTCAAACTTCTTGATGACACTGCGCACGGAAGACACAGGAACATTCAGGTCTTTGGAGATGGACTTGTAGCCTTGAGATTGCTCATGCTTCCTCACAATTTGGTTTCTCAAGTCCTCAGACAGTTCTTTGGTCTTCTTTCTTTTCTCCATGCTCAATGTGGTACACACAAGGACACAGGACAGAGGTTGAGTCAACTTTAATCCATGTTAACTGGCTGCAAGTGTGATTTAGTTATTGCCAACACCTGTTAGGTGCCACAGGTAAGTTACAGGTGCTGTTAATTACACAAATTAGAGAAGCATCACATGATTTTTCAAAGGGTGCCAATACTTTTGTCCACCCCCTTTTTTAGGTTTGGTGTGGAATTATATCCAATTTGGCTTTAGGACAATTCTTTTTGTGTTTTTTTCATTGAAGACAAATTAAATGAAGAGAATAATACCAAAGAATTTGTGATTGCAATCATTTTCAGGAAGAAACTGAGTATTATCTGACAGAATTGCAGGGGTGCCAATACTTTTGGCCAGCACTGTATACACGGCTCCGGAAAAGCTACATTCCTCCAACACATGGTGAATTTACACTTTAGCAGAAGTAGAGTAGAAATTCCCAACTGTAATGCCATCCTTCAATATATGTAACAAGCAATACATTCATTAAAACATTTTTTTTTATTATTTAAGAACAAGCGCACTAACAAAATGGAGGACAAATAAATAAGTGACGTTTCACTGTTTAATCTGTTCAGTCAGTCAGGGGCATCTCCACAGCGATCTCTTCCAGCATGGCAAGGAAAGATGGAAGACTGTCAGCAGCATCTGGAATACAAAGTTATTTTGACTAGTGTAGAAAACCTATTTGACCTGCTATATAGCAATTCAGTGGTGTCCAATGACCCACATTAAGCATATAACGGCAGTTAAAGATCCGGTGCCCCCACCGTTATAGGAGGTATACTTAATGAGTACCCCTGGATGTGACCCCATCAGGTATTCTCCAATCACCTCTAGCTTCAAGCGCCCTCTAACCGGCAGTATCATTTTCTCTCAAGCTTCCCACCCATCTACACATCCAGATCTGCTGTTCTTTGCAGGGTTCTTCACAAGTCACCATCTGGAGACCTGCTCTTTATGGCTGTTCACTAGACCTGATGTAAATGCACCCAGCTGTAAGGCACACGGGGGGTCTGAGCCCCAGAATGCGGACCCCTGCTGTAGGGACTGAGGCTAGTGACACTGGATAACAGTTATATGGGGAGAGTGAGGAGAACAAGGAAGCTAATGGTCAAGTCACTCAAAACCCAGCCCACCAGTCTAGACATGGATGAGGATTGTAGCCTGTTACCAACATGGCCGAGATTACTACTTAAATGGAATCTGCCATCAGGATTTTGGGACATAATCTGAGCGACCGATTCCAGCGGTGTGACACTTATCGGACTGCTTAGTGTAGTGCTGATAAATATCAATAATTATCAGTAGGAGACCACCACTAGAGGACTAGTAAACCTGCTGCCATGTAGTCCTACAGAGCTCATCCTCATCACTGATTAGCAGCTTTGACCATGGGTACAATTAATGGTGGGGTTACACAGAGCTCAGCATTCAGAGAACTGCTAGACAGAGAAAAGTGATGTCGCTTACTGTCATTTTTATGACCACAGGAATCAGGGTCTCTGCTACCCCATCTGAGTGCAGCACAATGTAGGGGCAATCACCTGGTGACAATTTTAACCCCATCAGCTGTACTCCTTCCCCTGCTGCTAGTTATAGGCTGCAGCAGTGACAGTGCAGGGGAAAGGGAGCGAGCTGTAAACCCTGCATGGCAAAACAACGGGGCTCTGATTCATCCAGACTGGTGTTATTAAAGTATTTGCACCATAATTCTGGCGTCATATCTAACTGCTGGCAGTCACTGTTTTCACCAAATGGTTTTAGGCTTTTACAGTGCTTGGTATGAAGGTGTCAGAACTGCAGTCACCCGTATTGATGACAGTACCATGATGTGTAGTGATCTCTGCAGAGTAAGGCTGGCTTTCACCATCTTATCTGCCATTTCAATTATAATCACCTACCTGACACCCAACTAAGTGCAGGGATGTCCATGAGGGCCGGCTCTAGGCTTAGTAGAGACGCAAACCTTTTAGCATCATTCACATTAGCTATAAGACCGACACCAGCCAGGGAGAGGTGACTCAGTTTATGTTCTTCTGGGACATCAAAGGTCTCAAAATCTACAAGGCAAAAAATATATAATATAGTTTTAGCATAGGTTGATCTTTGGAAAAGGAATAAGCAACTGGCTGCTCAAAGATACCCAGCAATCTGGCTGCAAGTCCACTCATATCTTATGGTTTAAAAGGGCTTTAATGTGGTGCTTAAGATTAGGAGGCATTCCTAGATTGTAGTAAGATACGGCACTAAAATCTCTGTAAATACTACACCAACATGTGTGCTAGTTAGAAATTCACACATTCACCAGACATGTGGACAGGACAGTTTGGAAGAAATTACAAAGAACCAATCAAGAACCGAATATAGAAAATGTATGCATAAATAGGAAAAAACCTTTAATGAATACACGGTTAAGTAGATTTCCTATTTATGCAGAATTTGACTATTTTGTTCAGTTGTTTTTGATTGGTTCTTTGGCATTCCTAGTTTACCTTTGGGCTCAATGCACCAAAATGGGTCATCTAGCATCAATGAACTTGAACCACCTTCACTGCACACGTCAGTGTTGTGCCCTCCTCTCCCCACCCCCAAATAGCTGCAGAGTCCCACCTATATAGTGGAGCCCAAGACCACACTCTGGATCACTGGCACTCCTGATGTCACGTGCAGGGGCCCCAGGAGCCTCCGAACACCACACTGACATCTGTCTGCTCTCCTCCACAACTGAGCAGCAGCAGAAGCCCAGCTAACAGACATTGCTGTCACTGCAAACACTCATTGGATTAACTGACACGATGTCAGCGAGTTTCTGAAGATCCGGATACTGCAGCCATGAGATCTGTGGCTGCATTAGGCAGATGGGACATTGCAGCTAATAGAGAGTAAGAGTGTAACAGAGATGGCCCTAAACTGCATTTAAAGGGAATCTGTCACCAGGTTTATTGCCACCTGATCTGAGAGCAGCACAACGTGGGGACAAAGATCCCCAATTCCAGAGACGTGTTGCTTTCTGGGCTGACAGCTGCAGTATTGATAAGTGATCCTCCCCCAGCAGGAGACTGCCACCAGAGGACTAGTAAAGCTACTGCCATGTAGTCCAACCCTGTCCCCACAACTGATGGATAGCTCTATACACTGTGCATAGGCAGAAAGCTACCAATCAGTGTGGTGTGGGTGGGGTTATACAGAGCCCAGCATTCAGAGCATTTGTAGATCTGCAGCAGACACAGTTACTCTGAACTGCACCAAGCGATCCATCACTGTAATCAGGGTCTCTGCCCCTAAATCATGCTGCTCTCAGATGGGGCAGCAAAATCCTGGTGACAAATTCACTAATCCCATCCAGCTTCAGGTGCAAATATTATAATTGATTCTGATGCTCAAAATTAAATGTAAAGGCAAGTGGCTAATGGCAGGCAATAGGTACAGCAAGGTGTGGAAGAGTTACCTGCAGGATTGTAGGGAACAAACTTCTCAATGTCGGGGTACTGCTGCTCGTCTGTCTTATCAGAAGTGTCAGAAACCTAGTGGGGAACGGGAACCAGGTCACAAGCTTCATTTATCCAATATTTACCATTAGGTTCTCCATATATGATCTGAAAAGGAGTCAGCCAAGCCCTTGTGGCCTAGCTGTGGCCTGGCCATACACTGTTTGGCTAGCAGCCATCTCTCCCAACATACAGATGAGCTCTCATGTGTTCTGTGGGGAGGAGGGTAATCTGCTGCCTCTAAGCAATGTGTGCCTAGAGAACAAGGAGCGGGTATTTGAACTGAACATTTGTTAGGGCAGCCAGGAGACCCCCATACACGTTACACAGCTAGATTAGCCAGATATTAGCCCACTTTAATCCAACAGATAATAATGGGACTTGTAATAGTAGAAAATGCCATGTGATCTTCTTGCAGATGTTCCTGTGGCATTTTAGGATTATGTAGATACAAGTCTGTACATCAGTACAGGGCAGAACACAAGAGCGGTGTATGATCAGAGCTGCGGTAGTACATTATACCTGTATAACAGCTGGCGCAGGCTTTGGCACTTTCCGGTCTCCTTTCAGAGGCTGCCCGTTCTTCTGGGTCATTACTTGCTTGTTGATATTTCCTAGAGCTTTTCTTGATGTTTTCCCACATGATACAGAACCGTGCACTTTGTCCTGGTGGGTTTTCACAAGCGACTTTCCTTTTTTTAAAAAAAAATCAGATACCTTTTATTAAAATACTTTTTTAACATTGCACATAAACATTGAGGCATCACCCAACTGGCAATGCCCTTCAAAACCCACCCGTTCCCCCTCCCCCCGCCCATTACACCCCCAAAAACCATATGGCAAAGACAAATTTAATTACAGACAGCATATTATCATATAGCTTATCTAACTGTTAAAGCATTGATAATTTGATCCATGGATACAGAGCATAATATCTAATAGTCAGTGATTAGTTAAGTAGAACCTGAGAGACCACAACATTTCAGACTCAATTGATATTTAAAATGGACATAATATGATAACCATGAAACGTGCTCCATCTACCCCAGATTTGATCAAATTTCCGTATAGCCTTCCGCTTTTTGTACACTCCCTCTTCTAATCTTAATAAAAGACGCAATCTATCCAAGAATTCCTGGAACCTGAGAGGGATCCAACCAATGTGCAGCTATAAGCTTTCTGATCTGATATAGAGTCCTCTTAACGGCTATTATTTCATCCTCGTCACGTCCTATTATTTCTACATGGCCCAACACACACTTTAGGATATAAGGGTAGATTACACTCAAACACATTATTAATGTACTACACACACATTCCAGAATACCGCGACCCTCCTACACGTCCACATCATATGCATAAGATCTGCTCCTTCCTCTCCACATTTTGGACACACACTGTCATTCCTTGCTCCAATGCGCTGTAGAAATTTGGGAGTTCTATATACCCTATGCAATAAGTACAACTGTGAGAGTCTATGTGCCGCACATGTAGATAGTATCGGAACGCTCCCCACCACATCTTCCCATTCTTCCGAGGTTATAGTACCAATGTCACGCTCCCACCTCTCCTTAACATTTAAGGGTCTGTCCCAGTGAAATTGCTGCATAAGTATCCCGTAGATTCTGGAAATCAATCCCTTCCCACCTCTATGGCATAATAATGTGTTAAACAGTAGATGATGTTGGATTTTACTCTGCATATGTCGCAGCTGTACAAACCATGCATGCCTTATTTGGAGATAAAAGTAGAAACTAGTTTGTGGAATACAGTATTCTGCTTTCAGCTGATGGAACGATTTAAATATTTCCCCCTCTAATATTTGTGCCACATTAGTTATTCCCAATTTTTCCCATATTCCGAATCCTTTCAATTTATGGATCTCTGGAAGGCCCGCATTATGCCACAACGGGGTAAAACCCTCTATTCCCAACAACAGTTTGATTTTCTGCCACGTTTTCCCCATAAGTGCTAGGGTCGGAAGATACCGCCTAGCATCCCACCCCGAGATTCCCGTTTCTAGAACGGAGGTAATTGGCAAATTGTGTTTGAGTAGACGTATCAGTTTATCTAGGTTCCCCTGAATTAACCAGAGTTGTTGAGTCTGAGAGGCTAGAAAATATATCCATGGATTAGGTGCGGCTAGTCCCCCCTGATCTTTGGGCCTTTGAAGTGTATCCAACCCCTTTTTTCCAGATCAATTCCCGAAATAGTACTTGAAATTTATAAAATTTTCTCATGGGGACCCAGACAGGTGAATTATGAAGGATATATAATAATTGGGGCATTAACACCATTTTAATGAAGTTAGTTCGACCTACTACTGATAGGAGGAGTTTGCTCCAAGTATTGGCCTTTTGTTGAAATCTGGTAAGCAGTTCAAGTAAGTTTAAAGGAATGTAATCTCCGATAGATGTGGTCACTCTAACTCCGAGATATTTAAATTCTCGCACAATCTTCAATCAAGTATTCCCTGCCCTAGTATTCAGAGACAAACCATCCACCGGCATAAGAACTGATTTATCCCAATCAATCCGTAGGCCAGAATGATCTCCAAACTCCCTTATTAAATTCATAGCCGTCGTCAGAGATTGCTCCGTGTCGCCCAAAAACAACAGAAGGTCGTTGGCATATAGGGCCACCCGCTCCTCCAGTGTTTTATAGCGGAACCCCTGTATTTCGCTGCTGGAGCGAAGCTTAACAGCCAACGGCTCCATAGCCAGGGCGAACAGTAAGGGAGACAACGGGCAGCCCTGACGCGTGCCTCTGCCCATTTCAATGCTACCAGAAAGATTGCCATTAATTTGAATCTGAGCTACCGGATTGTTATACAGAAGCCGCGGCCAGGCCCGAAATCCAGTACCAAACCCCATCTTTCTCAAAACAGCCCATAAATACTCCCATTCGACACTATCAAAAGCCTTAGCGGCGTCAAGTGATAGCACTGCCCTACCACCCGCATTTTGTGACTGCATTTGCAGATTAAGAATTAATTGCCGTCGACTTGGCCGGTATAAACCCAGTCTGGTCTTCTGCAACCAAATGTGTGATAACCGCCTCCAGTCTGGTAGCCAAGACCTTAGCTAAAATTTTTACATCTACCGAGAGTAAGGATATTGGCCTATATGATTCAGGGTTTAATGCATCCTTTCCAGGTTTTGTCAAAAGAACTATGCTAGCCTCCCTCATTGAAGTCGGCAAAGCCCCCCCCCCCTCCCTCAAGCCCTTCCAGTAACCTGGGAAGCAAAACCCCCCCAGCTTCCTTATAAATTTCCGCGAGGATCCCATCAGTACCAGGGGCCTTGTTATTTTGAAAATCTTTTAAAGCTTCCTGCATCTCCTCCAGTGTAATTGGTGCATCTAGTTGCTCTCTCTGGCCATCTGTCAGACATGGTATTTGCATATCATGAAGATAGAGATCTATGTCCCTTTGCGCCTTAGTCAGTTTGGAGGAGTATAATTGTCTGTAAAACTTCCATTGAATCAGTAGTTACCGCACCCTTAGTATCCCTGATAGGTGCAATCATAGGAGCCCCAGTCTGGGCCTTGGCTATGGTGGCCAGTAAGTGCCCTGTACTCTCTCCCTCCACATAAAATTGCTGTTTAAGAAAGAACCGTTTATGCTCCGCTTGTTTCAATATATGATCATTTAGTGTAGCCTGTGCCCGTGTCCAGTGTTCCCTATCCTCTATGCTTGGGGACCCAACATACCTCTGTTCCAATATGTCTACTTCCCTCCGCAGCTCCTGAAGACGGGCCCTGTTTTTGGATTTGATCATGGAAATTTCCTTAATTTCCTTAATCAGGATCCCCCGTAAAAATGCCTTCATGGCTTCCCATACCGTATTTAAAGGGGCAGAGCCTATGTTGTCTTTAAAGAAACGATCCAATTTACCTGCTAAGTCCATCTGTTCCCCAAATACATCCAGCCAGTAGGGGTTAAACCCCCACAGTGCCCTTCTGTTTATGGTGCCAGGATCGACCCCCAAAACAACCAATAATGGTGAATGATCAGATAACAATCTCGTGCAGTATTCTACTTTAGTAACTAGAGGGACTAGATGACTATTTCCCAGAGCCAGGTCAATTCTGGACAGAGGAATAGGATGGCGAGTAACACGAATACTGCTTAACATTTGGGAAACGAGCCCGCCACACATCTACCAAGCTAATTTCCTGCAAGACCCTTGCCAACGACGTCTCTTGATGAGCCCCTCCCCCCACATTACCCCTATACTTATCAAGCTCAGCGTGTAGGTGCATCATAGACTCCCCCATTTTTTCCCCACACAGCGACTTTCCTTTAGGGAAATCTAGATCATGTGAGGACGGTTCCTGAGCCAACCATGTGGACCATCAATGGGCATGAAAGTGAAAGATTGCCAACACCAAAGCTGCAGAGGCAAAAGTCTTCCAATACACAAGGAACAGAATTATGCCCACCTGGATGTCAGGTGTACTAGTAATCCCAGCACCCAGCCCTCATGCCCAAAAGGACTACGTCATTTCTACACTAAAAGGATTTCACGTGACAAAACCCCACTGGAGTGGCACTTTAACCCCTTACCAACATGATTTGCAGTTACATCATATGCCAGATGTGACTTCACGCCTGGAAGATGATGGCTGTGATATTTAGCCATCATCTGCCTTTAATAGCCACATGTAGGCCAGAGCTCCACCTGTTAGAGATGGACAGCAGCATTACCAGCGAACTGAGAAGGGAGTCATGCCATGTGCCCATCTGTGCCCCTGTAACACGATCGTGGGATGCCATCACTGTCAGGAAGGAGTCTGCTGAAAAGACCCATGCCTGTCATGACAGATCTGTGAATGCTGGCTATATACTGCAGTATTGCTGTATATAACACAAGAAATCAGATGATTGCATGTTCAAGTCCCCTAAGGGGACAAAAAGGAAAAAGTAGAATCTGAACATTCAAATCACCCCTGCCCCTCTATGACCCATTTTAAAATAAAACATATGGGCGTTACTTCTGTAAAAGTCCAATCAAAATATAAAAATAATTTACCTGATCAGTGAACGGCATAAAAACAAAAACCCTCATATGGCTGTACTGACAGAAAAATAAAGATACTGCTCTTAGAAGAGTAAGAAAAATGCAGAGACGGGAAATAACATGGTCAGGAAGGGGTTAAATTCTGCCACTTCTATAGAAAACTGAACCCATTTGCCAAATAAGGCAGGGGGTTAGAGGAACACCGACCTTATATTGTAGAGATCAGGGGTGGTCTTGTAGACTTCTAGGATGCTTAAGAAGTGGACATTCCCTTTAAGCTACATTGTGCAGACAAAGCCATGGCAGTGTAGAAGGCCGACAAGATCTCAGTGGAAAGGCTGCAGGTTTGCGTCTGCATTAGGCAAGTTATAGAGGTAGAAGTGTTGGGACCTTGTTGCTGTGCAGGTAGAATCTGGAGTCTTGGCACCGTCCTGCGTAGCCCATACTACAGGGAGGAGGAGCAGCGCCATGTGTAGTAATCTGAGCAGGATAGTCAGTGTTCAGCCAGCACTGATGGAGACTGACACCCCAACTCATTACCCAATACATGACCGGCTTAAAGACCCTCTCCCATCAGAGCTTATCCTCTTAGTATATTGTAATCAGATTATACAGCACTGTACTTACAGCTGCTCATTATACCTTTCTACTGGGCTAATTATTCTCTTTTCTCTGCTCTATGTAGAATTAGGAAGACTCTTCCCTGCAAAAATCATTCCCCTCCTGACCCAGCTGCTCTCATCCCCCTGCCAGGGACTTTTGCAGTGACTTATGACTCATACAAGGAAAACTGACCTCCTGTTTCTACATACAGCTTATAAATATTATCAAAAATGTCCAATCACATTGTAAATATAACGACATCCAAAAATGGGTGTGTCGCAATGGACACATGGACAGTGTAGAGCAGGGGTCCTCAAACTACGGCCCGTGGGCCACATGCGGCCCGCGGAGGACTTTTATCCGGCCTGCCGGGCTATGGGCGGAGGAGAGGAGAGCGGTGCCATTGCCCGCCCTTCCGCCCGCTTGCTCAGGGCCCCGGCAGGCGGATACTTACCTCTTCCCGTGCCTCCGCAGATCCGCTGTCTTCCTGCTGTGCGCTTCCTGTGACGTCTCAGGTCAGAGGGCGAGGTGACGTCTTTACACCGCACTTTCCCGAGTGCTGTCACAGGGAGAGCAGAGCGGGACGCCGCCGCCGCGACGCTGGAGTCCAGACCAGACCAGAGCAGCGGCAGCAGGTGAGGAGGAGTGAGGTGAGTATTGGATTTTTTTTTTTTAATGTATGGAGGCATAGGTCATTATATGGGGGGGTGACATCCTGCATGGGGAATGATATGGGGGGTGACATCCTGCATGGGGCATTATATGGGGGGGTGACATGCTGCATGTGGCATTATATGGGGGGGTGACATGCTGCATGGGGCATTATATGGGGGGGTGACATGCTGCATGGGGCATTATATGGGGGGGTGACATGCTGCATGGGGCATTATATGGGTGGTGACATGCTGCATGGGGCATTATATGGGGGGGTGACATGCTGCATGGGGCATTATATGGAGGGGTGACATGCTGCATGGGGCATTATATGGGTGGTGACATGCTGCATAGGGCATTATATGGGGGGGTGACATGCTGCATGGGGCATTATATGGGGAGTGACATGCTGCATGGGGCATTATATGGGGGGTGACATCCTGCATGGGGCATTATATGGGGGGGGGGGACATCCTACATGGGGCATTATATGGGGGGTGACATCCTGCATGGGCCATTATATGGGGGGGGGGGAAGGGACATCCTGCATGGGGCATAATATGGGGGGGGTGGTTGACTTGCTGCATGGGGCATAATATGGGGGGGGTGGTTGACATGCTGCATGGGGCATTATATGGTGGGGGTGACATGCTGCATGGGGCATTATATGGGGGGGGTGACATGCTGCATGGGGCATTATAAGGGGTGGAACAGCCTGCATATGGCATTATAAGGTGGAAACAGCCTGCCTATTGGGAACATTTACCTGCCCATTGAGGACCTATGCTGCCTATTGGGGATATTTACCTGCCTATTGGGGACATTTACCTGCCTATTGGGGACATTTACCTGCCTATTGAGGACCTATGCTGCCTATTGGGTACAGTTACCTACCTATTGAAATACCGGTTGATTTAACTTTACTTGTTCTTCATTTTAAATATTGTATTTGTTACTGTATTGTTTTTTTTAACTACAAAATAAGATATATGTGCAGTGTGCATAGTAATTTGTTCATAGTTTTTTTTAAAACTATATTCCGGCCCTCCAATGGTCTGAGGGACCGTGAACTGGCCCCCTGTTTAAAAAGTTTGAGGACCCCTGGTGTAGAGGGTTATGTAAAAGAATGGGAAGCCACTAGGCGGCAGCACAACCTCACATAACAGGATTTTTGATCCAGATGGCTGTGAATCTACTAGTCATTAGGTTACCTGACTCGGGGTCCTTCTAAGATTGACATAATCATTCATAGATCCCAACAGCCAAATGTAGATGTATTGAAGTAGAACAGTGAGACATAATACCTGTGTAGGATTGCATTGCCAAACCCAGGAAAAAAAAACCCAACTCAGACGTACATTTCGCCTTCTGCCTTCTAAAATTTTAAGTGCTATACAATATGATGATTGCAATATATTGAGAATAAAAACTTTGATTATTGCTTCTGTAAAGATGGGTGGGCAGAAGAAACCAAGTTCATTATGAGGTGGACCCCCAATTAACACTTGTGGGGAGGCGCAATTAATTTGTAAAAAACCAAAACACTGGAGGGGTGCTTTTTTTACTGCATTGCTGGAGTGGCGCTTTATATACAATTGCCGGTCTCATACTCACTTGCTGCCGCCTTTGTTTTCCAGAGTTGCTCCCATCATTGTCCGGTGAAGAGTGACCTGTTGGCTGCTCCAGTGTTTCATGGAGCTGCGGAGGTCACTTTCCCATACAAGTCTATGAGAGCCTTGTTCTGGCTTCCATAGAATTGCATTGAGATCTTGTGTCGTAGCTTCTGACTTATGGCCAGTCAGCTGCGCTCACAAGATAGTGCCATAGGAACATAACAATGCCGAAAAACAGTGAAGACGCCGGAGGGCGAGTATATGACCAAAGGCCCTACATTTAAAAGAGCCATCCCAGCGCTGAAAACCAAACAAAAAACGCAGGAGTGGTGCTGTAAGTCCCAACTTTCCATGAGTATCAGGCGGCTCCACCATGCCCTGTCCATGCTCCACCCACTTGACAGCTGGCTGACCTGGCATGAAAGTGTTAAAAAGGTCACAATTTTTAATCATTAAGTTGCATAAAAGTTTTGACTTGTCAGAGTTCTGCTAGAAATCTATTAAACCCCTTGATGAATTGGGGCCAGATCGGCCGTTACCTTTAGAAACCATTTACCGGCACCTGATAGTTGTGCACGATCTCTGGACAACAGCGCAGCATTAACATCACCGTTCTCCTGGTCAGTGTAGATCACGGTCGCCATTATAGTCAGATTCTGCAGGCAAAATATAAGAATGAGCCACGTTTCATTGTACAACACACAAACAAGTAGTGTCCTCCTCACCAACCCCTGAACAATCTCCTCACACCACAACTCAGGAATATTAGAGGAGCCCTTCATTATGCTGGTCCTTGTCAGGAGGAATATAGCGTAAGCTCAGAAAAGGAAGCCATTCCTGGTAAGCAGGTGCCCAGTGTTAAAGCGATGATCCTCCTACAGATGCCAGGACCAGAGAATAGAGGCCTGTACCTCCAACCACAGCAACAACCCATTACAGGGACCGGACAGATCCTTAGTGCTATGAGCAGCACTGATCAGCCGCCATGTCTACACTGCAGCAATTACCCATTACAGGGACCTGACAGATCCATAGTGCTATGAGCAGCACTGATCAGCAGCCATGTCTACACTGCAGCAGTTATCCATTACAGGGTCCTGAAAGATCCATAGTGCTATGAGCAGCACTGATCAGCAGCCATGTCTACACTGCAGCAATTACCCATTACAGGGTCCTGAAAGATCCATAGTGCTATGAGCAGCACTGATCAGCAGCCATGTCTACACTGCAGCAATTACCCATTACAGGGACCTGACAGATCCCTATGAGCAGCACTGATCAGCAGCCATGTCTACACTGCAGCAATTACCCATTACAGGGTCCTGACAGATCCAAAGTGTTACGAGCAGCACAGATCAGTAGCCATGTCTACACTGCAGCAATTACCCATTACAGGGTCCTGACAGATCCATAGTGCTATGAGCAGCACTGATCAGCCGCCATGTCTACACTGCAGCAATTACCCATTACAGGGACCTGACAGATCCATAGTGCTATGAGCAGCACTGATCAGCAGCCATGTCTACACTGCAGCAGTTATCCATTACAGGGTCCTGAAAGATCCATAGTGCTATGAGCAGCACTGATCAGCAGCCATGTCTACACTGCAGCAATTACCCATTACAGGGACCTGACAGATCCATAGTGCTATGAGCAGCACTGATCAGCAGCCATGTCTACACTGCAGCAATTACCCATTACAGGGACCTGACAGATCCCTATGAGCAGCACTGATCAGCAGCCATGTCTACACTGCAGCAATTACCCATTACAGGGTCCTGACAGATCCAAAGTGTTACGAGCAGCACAGATCAGTAGCCATGTCTACACTGCAGCAATTACCCATTACAGGGTCCTGACAGATCCATAGTGCTATGAGCAGCACTGATCAGCAGCCATGTCTACACTGCAGCAATTACCCATTACAGGGACCTGACAGATCCATAGTGCTATGTGCAGCACTGATCAGCAGCCAAGTCTACACTGCAGCAATTACCCATTACAGGGTCCTGACAGATCCATAGTGCTATGAGCAGCACTGATCAGTAGCCATGTCTACACTGCAGCAATTACCCATTACAGGGACCTGACAGATCCATAGTGCTATGTGCAGCACTGATCAGCCGCCATGTCTACACTGCAGCAATTACCCATTACAGGGCCCTGACAGATCCATAGTGCTATGAGCAGCACTGATCAGCTGCCATGTCTACACTGCAGCAACTACACATTACAGGGACCTGACAGATCCATAGTGCTATGAGCAGCACTGATCAGCAGCCATGTCTACACTGCAGCAATTACCCAATACAGGGTCCTGACAGATCCATAGTGCTATGAGCAGCACCGATCAGCAGCCATGTCTACACTGCAGCAATTACCCATTACACGGTCCTGACAGATCCATAGTGTTATGAGCAGCAATGATCAGCCGCCCTGTCTACACTGCAGCAATTACCCAATACAGGGTCCTGACAGATCCATAGTGCTATGAGCAGCACTGATCAGCCGCCATGTCTACACTGCAGCAATTACCCATTACAGGGCCCTGACAGATGCATACTGCTATTAGCAGCACTGATCAGCAGCCATGTCTACACTGCAGCAATTACCCATTACAGGGACCTGACAGATCCATAGTGCTATGAGCAGCACTGATCAGCAGCCATGTCCACACTGCAGCAATTACCCATTACAGGGTCCTGACAGATCCATAGTGCTATGAGCAGCACTGATCAGCAGCCATGTCTACACTGCAGCAATTACCCAATACAGGGTCCTGACAGATCCATAGTGCTATGAGCAGCACTGATCAGCCGCCATGTCTACACTGCAGCAATTACCCATTACAGGGCCCTGACAGATCCATAGTGCTATGAGCAGCACTGATCAGCAGCCATGTCTACACTGCAGCAAATACCCATTACAGGGACCTGACAGATCCATAGTGCTATGAGCAGCACTGATCAGCAGCCATGTCCACACTGCAGCAATTACCCATTACAGGGTCCTGACAGATCCATAGTGCTATGAGCAGCACTGATCAGCAGCCATGTCTACACTGCAGCAATTACCCAATACAGGGTCCTGACAGATCCATAGTGCTATGAGCAGCACTGATTAGCCGCCATGTCTACACTGCAGCAATTACCCATCACAGGGTCCTGACAGATTCATAGTGCTATGAGCAGCACTGATCAGCAGCCATGTCTACACTGCAGCAATTACACATTACAGGGTCCTGACAGATCCCTTTGAGCAGCACTGATCAGCACCCATGTCTACATTGCAGCAATTACCCATTACAGGGACCTGACAGATCCATAGTGCTATAAGCAGCACTGATCAGCAGCCATGTCTACACTGCAGCAATTCCCCATTACAGGGAACTGACAGATCCATAGAGCTATGAGCAGCACTGATCAGCAGCCATGTCTACACTGCAGCAATTACCCATTACAGGGTCCTGACAGATCCATAGTGCTATGAGCAGCACTGATCAGCAGCCATGTCTACACTGCAGCAATTACCCATTACAGGGTCCTGACAGATCCATAGTGCTATGAGAAGCACTGATGAGCAGCCATGTCTACACTGCAGCAATTACCCATTACAAGGTCCTGACAGATGCATAGTGCTATGAGCAGCACTGATCAGCAGCCATGTCTACACTGCAGCAATTACCCATTACAGGGACCTGACAGATCCATAGTGCTATGAGCAGCACTGATCAGCAGCCATGTCTACACTGCAGCAATTACCCATTACAGGGACCTGACAGATCCCTATGAGCAGCACTGATCAGCAGCCATGTCTACACTGCAGCAATTACCCATTACAGGGTCCTGACAGATCCAAAGTGTTACGAGCAGCACAGATCAGTAGCCATGTCTACACTGCAGCAATTACCCATTACAGGGTCCTGACAGATCCATAGTGCTATGAGCAGCACTGATCAGCAGCCATGTCTACACTGCAGCAATTACCCATTACAGGGACCTGACAGATCCATAGTGCTATGTGCAGCACTGATCAGCAGCCAAGTCTACACTGCAGCAATTACCCATTACAGGGTCCTGACAGATCCATAGTGCTATGAGCAGCACTGATCAGTAGCCATGTCTACACTGCAGCAATTACCCATTACAGGGACCTGACAGATCCATAGTGCTATGTGCAGCACTGATCAGCCGCCATGTCTACACTGCAGCAATTACCCATTACAGGGCCCTGACAGATCCATAGTGCTATGAGCAGCACTGATCAGCTGCCATGTCTACACTGCAGCAACTACACATTACAGGGACCTGACAGATCCATAGTGCTATGAGCAGCACTGATCAGCAGCCATGTCTACACTGCAGCAATTACCCAATACAGGGTCCTGACAGATCCATAGTGCTATGAGCAGCACCGATCAGCAGCCATGTCTACACTGCAGCAATTACCCATTACACGGTCCTGACAGATCCATAGTGTTATGAGCAGCAATGATCAGCCGCCCTGTCTACACTGCAGCAATTACCCAATACAGGGTCCTGACAGATCCATAGTGCTATGAGCAGCACTGATCAGCCGCCATGTCTACACTGCAGCAATTACCCATTACAGGGCCCTGACAGATGCATAGTGCTATGAGCAGCACTGATCAGCAGCCATGTCTACACTGCAGCAATTACCCAATACAGGGTCCTGACAGATCCATAGTGCTATGAGCAGCACTGATCAGCCGCCATGTCTACACTGCAGCAATTACCCATTACAGGGCCCTGACAGATCCATAGTGCTATGAGCAGCACTGATCAGCAGCCATGTCTACACTGCAGCAATTACCCATTACAGGGACCTGACAGATCCATAGTGCTATGAGCAGCACTGATCAGCAGCCATGTCCACACTGCAGCAATTACCCATTACAGGGTCCTGACAGATCCATAGTGCTATGAGCAGCACTGATCAGCAGCCATGTCTACACTGCAGCAATTACCCAATACAGGGTCCTGACAGATCCATAGTGCTATGAGCAGCACTGATTAGCCGCCATGTCTACACTGCAGCAATTACCCATCACAGGGTCCTGACAGATTCATAGTGCTATGAGCAGCACTGATCAGCAGCCATGTCTACACTGCAGCAATTACCCATTACAGGGTCCTGACAGATCCATAGTGCTATGAGCAGCACTGATCAGCAGCCATGTCTACACTGCAGCAATTACACATTACAGGGTCCTGACAGATCCCTTTGAGCAGCACTGATCAGCACCCATGTCTACATTGCAGCAATTACCCATTACAGGGACCTGACAGATCCATAGTGCTATAAGCAGCACTGATCAGCAGCCATGTCTACACTGCAGCAATTACCCATTACAGGGTCCTGACAGATCCATAGTGCTATGAGCAGCACTGATCAGCAGCCATGTCTACACTGCAGCAATTACCCATTACAGGGTCCTGACAGATCCATAGTGCTATGAGAAGCACTGATGAGCAGCCATGTCTACACTGCAGCAATTACCCATTACAAGGTCCTGACAGATGCATAGTGCTATGAGCAGCACTGATCAGCAGCCATGTCTACACTGCAGCAATTACCCATTACAGGGACCTGACAGATCCATAGTGCTATGAGCAGCACTGCTCAGCAGCCATGTCTACACTGCAGCAATTACCCATTACAGGGTCCTGACAGATCCATAGTGCTATGAGCAGCACTGATCAGCAGCCATGTCTACACTGCAGCAATTACCCATTACAGGGTCCTGACATCCATAGTGCTATGAGCAGCACTGATCAGCAGCCATGTCTACACTGCAGCAATTACCCATTGCAGGGTCCTGACAGATCCATAGTGCTATGAGCAGCACTGATCAGCAGCCATGTCTACACTGCATCAATTACCCATTACAGGGTCCTGACAGATCCATAGTGCTATGAGCAACACTGATCAGCAGCCATGTCTACACTGCAGCAATTACCCATTACAGGGTCCTGACAGATCCATAGTGCTATGAGCAGCACTGATCAGCAGCCATGTCTACACTGCAGCAATTACCCATTACAGGGACCTGACAGATCCATAGTGCTATGAGCAGCACTGATCAGCAGCCATGTCTACACTGCAGCAATTACCCATTACAGGGTCCTGACAGATCCATAGTGCTATGAGCAGCACTGATCAGCCGCCATGTCTACACTGCAGCAATTACCCATTACAAGGTCCTGACAGATCCATAGTGCTATGAGCAGCACTGATCAGCAGCCATGTCTACACTGCAGCAATTACCCATTACAGGGACCTGACAGATCCATAGTGCTATGAGCAGCACTGATCAGCAGCCATGTCTACACTGCAGCAATTACCCATTACAGGGTCCTGACAGATCCATAGAGCAATGAGCAGCACTGATCAGCAGCCATGTCTACACTGCAGCAATTACCCATTACAGGGTCCTGACAGATCCATAGTGCTATGAACAGCACTGATCAGCCGCCATGTATACACTGCAGCAATTACCCATTACAGGGACCTGACAGATCCATAGTGCTATGAGCAGCACTGATCAGCAGCCATGTCTACACTGCAGCAATTACCCATTACAGGGTCCTGACAGATCCATAGTGCTATGAGCAGCACTGATCAGCAGCCATGTCTACAATGTAGCAATTACCCATTACAGGGTCCTGACAGATCCATAATGCTATGAGCAGCACTGATCAGCAGCCATGTCTACACTGCAGCAATTACCCATTACAGGGACCTGACAGATCCATAGTGCTATGAGCAGCACTGATCAGCAGCCATGTCTACACTACAGCAATTACCCATTACAGGGTCCTGACAGATCCATAGTGCTATGAGCAGCACTGATCAGCAGCCATGTCTATCCTGCAGCAATTACAAAATACAGGGTCCTGACAGATCCATAGTGCTATAAGCAGCACTGATCAGCAGCCATGTCTACACTGCAGCAATTACCCAATACAGGGTCCTGACAGATCCATAGTGCTATGAGCAGCACTGATCAGCAGCCATGTCTACACTGCAGCAATTACTCATTACAGGGTCCTGACAGATCCATAGTGCTATGAGCAGCACTGATCAGCCGCCATGTCTACACTGCAGCAATTACCCATTACACGGACCTGACAGATCCATAGTGCTATGAGCAGCACTGATCAGCCGCCATGTCTCCACTGCAGCAATTACCCATTACACGGACCTGACAGATCCATAGTGTTATAAGCAGCACTAATCAGCAGCCATGTCTACACTGCAGCAATTACCCATTACAGGGTCCTGACATCCATAGTGCTATGAGCAGCACTGATCAGCAGCCATGTCTATACTGCAGCAATTACCCATTACAGGGTCCTGACAGATCCATAGTGCTATGAGCAGCAATGATCAGCAGCCATGTCTACACTGCAGCAATTATCCAATACAGGGTCCTGACAGATCCATAATGCTATGAGCAGCACTGATCAGCAGCCATGTCTACACTGCAGCAATTACCCATTACAGGGCCCTGACAGATCCATAGTGCTATGAGCAGCACTGATCAGCAGCCATGTCTACACTGCAGCAATTACCCATTACAGGGACCTGACAGATCCATAGTGCTATGAGCAGCACTGTTCAGCCGCCATGTCTACACTGCAGCAATTACCAATTACAGGGTCCTGACAGATCCATAGAGCAATGAGCAGCACTGATCAGCAGCCATGTCTACACTGCAGCAATTACCCATTACAGGGTCCTGACAGATCCATAGTGCTATGAACAGCACTGATCAGCCGCCATGTATACACTGCAGCAATTACCCATTACAGGGACCTGACAGATCCATAGTGCTATGAGCAGCACTGATCAGCAGCCATGTCTACACTGCAGCAATTACCCATTACAGGGTCCTGACAGATCCATAGTGCTATGAGCAGCACTGATCAGCAGCCATGTCTACAATGTAGCAATTACCCATTACAGGGTCTTGACAGATCCATAATGCTATGAGCAGCACTGATCAGCAGCCATGTCTACACTGCAGCAATTACCCATTACAGGGACCTGACAGATCCATAGTGCTATGAGCAGCACTGATCAGCAGCCATGTCTACACTGCAGCAATTACCCATTACAGGGTCCTGACAGATCCATAGTGCTATGAGCAGCACTGATCAGCAGCCATGTCTACACTGTAGCAATTACTCATTACAGGAACCTGACCGATCCATAGTGCCATGAGCAGCACTGATCAGCAGCCATGTCTACACTGCAGCAAATACCCATTACAGGGTCCTGACAGATACATAGTGCTATGAGCAGCACTGATCAGCTGCCATGTCTACACTGTAGCAATTACCCAATACAGGGTCCTGACAGATCCATAGTGCTATGAGCAGCACTAATCAGCAGCCATGTCTACACTGCAGCAATTACCCAATACAGGGTCCTGACAGATCCATAGTGCTATGAGCAGCACTGATCAGCAGCCATGTCTATCCTGCAGCAATTACAAAATACAGGGTCCTGACAGATCCATAGTGCTATAAGCAGCACTGATCAGCAGCCATGTCTACACTGCAGCAATTACCCAATACAGGGTCCTGACAGATCCATAGTGCTATGAGCAGCACTGATCAGCAGCCATGTCTACACTGCAGCAATTACTCATTACAGGGTCCTGACAGATCCATAGTGCTATGAGCAGCACTGATCAGCCAGCATGTGTACACTGCAGCAATTACCCATTACAGGGTCCTGACAGATCCATAGTGCTATGAGCAGCACTGATCAGCCGCCATGTCTACACTGCAGCAATTACCCATTACACGGACCTGACAGATCCATAGTGCTATGAGCAGCACTGATCAGCCGCCATGTCTCCACTGCAGCAATTACCCATTACACGGACCTGACAGATCCATAGTGCTATGAGCAGCACTGATCAGCAGCCATGTCTACACTGCAGCAATTACCCATTACAGGGTCCTGACTGATCCATAGTGTTATAAGCAGCACTAATCAGCAGCCATGTCTACACTGCAGCAATTACCCATTACAGGGTCCTGACATCCATAGTGCTATGAGCAGCACTGATCAGCAGCCATGTCTATACTGCAGCAATTACCCATTACAGGGTCCTGACAGATCCATAGTGCTATGAGCAGCAATGATCAGCAGCCATGTCTACACTGCAGCAATTATCCAATACAGGGTCCTGACAGATCCATAATGCTATGAGCAGCACTGATCAGCAGCCATGTCTACACTGCAGCAATTACTCATTACAGGGTCCTGACAGATTCATAGTGCTATGAGCAGCACTGATCAGCCAGCATGTGTACACTGCAGCAATTACCCATTACAGGTTCCTGACAGATCCATAGTGCTATGAGCAGCACTGATCAGCCGCCATGTCTACACTGCAGCAATTACCCATTACAGGGTCCTGACATCCATAGTGCTGTGAGCAGCACTGATCAGCCGCCATGTCTACACTGCAGCAATTACCCATTACAGGGTCCTGACAGATCCATAGTGCTATGAGCAGCACTGATCAGGAGCCATGTCTACACTGCAGCAATTACCCATTACAGGGTCCTGACATCCATAGAGCTATGAGCAGCACTGATCAGCCGCCATGTCTACACTGCAGCAATTACCCATCACAGGGACCTGACAGATCCATAGTGCTATGAGCAGCACTGATCAGCAGCCATGTCTACACTGCAGCAATTACTCATTACAGGGTCCTGACAGATCCATAGTGCTATGAGCAGCACTGATCAGCCAGCATGTCTACACTGCAGCAATTACCCATTACAGGGTCCTGACTGATCCATAGTGTTATGAGCAGCACTAGTCAGCAGCCATGTCTACACTGCAGCAATTACCCATTACAGGGTCCTGACATCCATAGTGCTATGAGCAGCACTGATCAGCAGCCATGTCTACACTGCAGCAATTACCCATTACAGGGTCCTGACATCCATAGTGCTATAAGCAGCACTGATCAGCAGCCATGTCTACACTGCAGCAATTACCCATTACAGGGTCCTGACAGATCCATAGTGCTATGAGCAGCACTGATCAGCAGCCATGTCTATCCTGCAGCAATTACAAAATACAGGGTCCTGACAGATCCATAGTGCTATAAGCAGCACTGATCAGCAGCCATGTCTACACTGCAGCAATTACCCAATACAGGGTCCTAACAGATCCATAGTGCTATGAGCAGCACTGATCAGCAGCCATGTCTACACTGCAGCAATTACTCATTACAGGGTCCTGACAGATCCATAGTGCTATGAGCAGCACTGATCAGCCAGCATGTGTACACTGCAGCAATTACCCATTACAGGGTCCTGACAGATCCATAGTGCTATGAGCAGCACTGATCAGCCGCCATGTCTACACTGCAGCAATTACCCATTACACGGACCTGACAGATCCATAGTGCTATGAGCAGCACTGATCAGCCGCCATGTCTCCACTGCAGCAATTACCCATTACACGGACCTGACAGATCCATAGTGCTATGAGCAGCACTGATCAGCAGCCATGTCTACACTGCAGCAATTACCCATTACAGGGTCCTGACTGATCCATAGTGTTATGAGCAGCACTAATCAGCAGCCATGTCTACACTGCAGCAATTACCCATTACAGGGTCCTGACATCCATAGTGCTATGAGCAGCACTGATCAGCAGCCATGTCTATACTGCAGCAATTACCCATTACAGGGTCCTGACAGATCCATAGTGCTATGAGCAGCAATGATCAGCAGCCATGTCTACACTGCAGCAATTATCCAATACAGGGTCCTGACAGATCCATAATGCTATGAGCAGCACTGATCAGCAGCCATGTCTACACTGCAGCAATTACTCATTACAGGGTCCTGACAGATTCATAGTGCTATGAGCAGCACTGATCAGCCAGCATGTGTACACTGCAGCAATTACCCATTACAGGTTCCTGACAGATCCATAGTGCTATGAGCAGCACTGATCAGCCGCCATGTCTACACTGCAGCAATTACCCATTACAGGGTCCTGACATCCATAGTGCTGTGAGCAGCACTGATCAGCCGCCATGTCTACACTGCAGCAATTACCCATTACAGGGTCCTGACAGATCCATAGTGCTATGAGCAGCACTGATCAGCAGCCATGTCTACACTGCAGCAATTACCCATTACAGGGTCCTGACATCCATAGAGCTATGAGCAGCACGGATCAGCCGCCATGTCTACACTGCAGCAATTACCCATCACAGGGACCTGACAGATCCATAGTGCTATGAGCAGCACTGATCAGCAGCCATGTCTACACTGCAGCAATTACTCATTACAGGGTCCTGACAGATCCATAGTGCTATGAGCAGCACTGATCAGCCAGCATGTCTACACTGCAGCAATTACCCATTACAGGGTCCTGACTGATCCATAGTGCTATGAGCAGCACTAATCAGCAGCCATGTCTACACTGCAGCAATTACCCATTACAGGGTCCTGACATCCATAGTGCTATGAGCAGCACTGATCAGCAGCCATGTCTACACTGCAGCAATTACCCATTACAGGGTCCTGACATCCATAGTGCTATGAGCAGCACTGATCAGCAGCCATGTCTACACTGCAGCAATTACCCATTACAGGGTCCTGACAGATCCATAGTGCTATGAGCAGCAGTGATCAGCAGCCATGTCTACACTGCAGCAATTACCCATTACAGAGTCCTGACATCCATAGTGCTATGAGCAGCACTGATCAGCCGCCATGTCTACACTGCAGCAATTACCCATTACAGGGTCCTGACATCCATAGTGCTATGAGCAGCACTGATCAGCAGCCATGTCTACACTGCAGCAATTACCCATTACAGGGACCCAACAGATCCATAGTGCTATGAGTAGCACTGATCAGCCGCCATGTCTACACTGCAATTACCTATTACAGGGTCCTGACAGATCCATAGAGCAATGAGCAGCACTGATCAGCAGCCATGTCTACACTGCAGCAATTACCCATTACAGGGTCCTGACAGATCCATAGTGCTATGAACAGCACTGATCAGCCAGCATGTGTACACTGCAGCAATTACCCATTACAGGGTCCTGACAGATCCATAGTGCTGTGAGCTGCACTGATCAGCCGCCATGTCTACACTGCAGCAATTACCCATTACAGGGTCCTGACATCCATAGAGCTATGAGCAGCACTGATCAGCCGCCATGTCTACACTGCAGAAATTACCCATTACACGGACCTGACAGATCCATAGTGCTATGAGCAGCACTGATCAGCAGCCATGTCTACACTGCAGCAATTACCCAATACAGGGTCCTGACTGATCCATAATGCTATGAGCAGCACTGATCAGCAGCCATGTCTACACTGCAGCAATTACTCATTACAGGGTCCTGACAGATCCATAGTGCTATGAGCAGCACTGATCAGCCAGCATGTGTACACTGCAGCAATTACCCATTACAGGTTCCTGACAGATCCATAGTGCTATGAGCAGCACTGATCAGCCGCCATGTCTACACTGCAGCAATTACCCATTACAGGGTCCTGACAGATCCATAGTGCTATGAGCAGCACTGATCAGGAGCCATGTCTACACTGCAGCAATTACCCATTACAGGGTCCTGACATCCATAGAGCTATGAGCAGCACTGATCAGCCGCCATGTCTACACTGCAGCAATTACCCATTACAGGGACCTGACAGATCCATAGTGCTATGTGCAGCACTGATCAGCAGCCATGTCTACACTGCAGCAATTACCCATTACAGGGACCCGACAGATCCATAGTTCTATGAGCAGCACTGATCAGCAGCCATGTCTACACTGTAGCAATTACCCATTACAGGGTCCTGACAGATCCATAGTGCTATGAGTAGCATTGATCAGCCGCCATGTCTACACTGCAGCAATTACCCATTACAGGGTCCTGACAGATCCATAGAGCAATGAGCAGCACTGATCAGCCGCCATGTATACACTGCAGCAATTACCCATTACAGGGACCTGACAGATCCATAGTGCTATGAGCAGCACTGATCAGCAGCCATGTCTACACTGCAGCAATTACCCATTACAGGGTCCTGACAGATCCATAGTGCTATGAGCAGCACTGATCAGCACCCATGTCTACAATGTAGCAATTACCCATTACAGGGTCCTGACAGATCCATAATGCTATGAGCAGCACTGATCAGCAGCCATGTCTACACTGCAGCAATAAAACATTACAGGGACCTGACAGATCCATAGTGCTATGAGCAGCACTGATCAGCAGCCATGTCTACACTGCAGCAATTACCCATTACAGGGCCCTGACAGATCCATAGTGCTATGAGCAGCACTGATCAGCCGCCATGTCTACACTGCAGCAATTAAACATTACAGGGACCTGACAGATACATAGTCCTATGAGCAGCACTGATCAGCAGCCATGTCTACACTGCAGCAATTACCCATTACAGGAACCTGACAGATCGAAAGTGCTATGAGCAGTATTGATCAGCAGCCATGTCTACACTGTAGCAATTACTCATTACAGGAACCTGACAGATCCATAGTGCCATGAGCAGCACTGATCAGCAGCCATGTCTACACTGCAGCAACTACACATTACAGGGTCCTGACAGATCCATAGTTCTATGAGCAGCACTGATCAGCAGCTATGTCTACACTGCAGCAAATACCCATTACAGGGTCCTGACAGATACATAGTGCTATGAGCAGCACTGATCAGCTGCCATGTCTACACTGTAGCAATTACCCAATACAGGGTCCTGACAGTTCCATAGTGCTATGAGCAGCACTGATCAGCTGCCATGTCTACACTGTAGCAATTACCCAATACAGGGTCCTGACAGATCCATAGTGCTATGAGCAGCACTGATCAGCCGCCATGTCTACACTGCAGCAATTACCCAATACAGGGTCCTGACAGATCCATAGTGCTAAAAGCAGCACTGATCAGCAGCCATGTCTACACTGCAGCAATTACCCAATACAGGGTCCTAACAGATCCATAGTACTATAAGCAGCACTGATGAGCAGCCATGTCTACACTGCAGCAATTACCCAATATAGGGTCCTGACAGATCCATAGTGCTATGAGCAGCACTGATCATCCGCCATGTCTACACTGCAGCAATTACTCATTACAGGGTCCTGACAAATCCATAGTGCTATGAGCAGCACTGATCAGCCAGCATGTGTACACTGCAGCAATTACCCATTACAGGGACCTGACAGATCCATAGTGCTATGAGCAGCACTGATCAGCAGCCATGTCTACACTGCAGCAATTACCCATTACAGGGTCCTGACAGATCCATAGTGCTATGAGCAGCACTGATCAGCACCCATGTCTACAATGTAGCAATTACCCATTACAGGGTCCTGACAGATCCATAATGCTATGAGCAGCACTGATCAGCAGCCATGTCTACACTGCAGCAATAAAACATTACAGGGACCTGACAGATCCATAGTGCTATGAGCAGCACTGATCAGCAGCCATGTCTACACTGCAGCAATTACCCATTACAGGGCCCTGACAGATCCATAGTGCTATGAGCAGCACTGATCAGCCGCCATGTCTACACTGCAGCAATTAAACATTACAGGGACCTGACAGATACATAGTCCTATGAGCAGCACTGATCAGCAGCCATGTCTACACTGCAGCAATTACCCATTACAGGAACCTGACAGATCGAAAGTGCTATGAGCAGTATTGATCAGCAGCCATGTCTACACTGTAGCAATTACTCATTACAGGAACCTGACAGATCCATAGTGCCATGAGCAGCACTGATCAGCAGCCATGTCTACACTGCAGCAACTACACATTACAGGGTCCTGACAGATCCATAGTTCTATGAGCAGCACTGATCAGCAGCTATGTCTACACTGCAGCAAATACCCATTACAGGGTCCTGACAGATACATAGTGCTATGAGCAGCACTGATCAGCTGCCATGTCTACACTGTAGCAATTACCCAATACAGGGTCCTGCCAGTTCCATAGTGCTATGAGCAGCACTGATCAGCTGCCATGTCTACACTGTAGCAATTACCCAATACAGGGTCCTGACAGATCCATAGTGCTATGAGCAGCACTGATCAGCCGCCATGTCTACACTGCAGCAATTACCCAATACAGGGTCCTGACAGATCCATAGTGCTAAAAGCAGCACTGATCAGCAGCCATGTCTACACTGCAGCAATTACCCAATACAGGGTCCTAACAGATCCATAGTACTATAAGCAGCACTGATCAGCAGCCATGTCTACACTGCAGCAATTACCCAATATAGGGTCCTGACAGATCCATAGTGCTATGAGCAGCACTGATCATCCGCCATGTCTACACTGCAGCAATTACTCATTACAGGGTCCTGACAAATCCATAGTGCTATGAGCAGCACTGATCAGCCAGCATGTGTACACTGCAGCAATTACCCATTACAGGGTCCTGACAGATCCATAGTGCTATAAGCAGCACTGATCAGCAGCCATGTCTACACTGCAGCAATTACCCATTACAGGGTCCTGACAGATACATAGTGCTATGAGCAGCACTGATCAGCCGCCATGTCTACACTGCAGCAATTACCCAATACAGACTCCTGACAGATCCATAGTGCTATGAGCATCACTGATCAGCAGCCATGTCTACACAGCACCAATTACCCATTACAGGGTCCTGACAGATCCATAGTGCTATGAGCAGCACAGATCAGCCGCCAAGTCTACACTGTAGCAATTACCCAATACAGGGTCCTGACAGATCCATAGTGCTATGAGCAGCACTGATCAGCAGCCATGTCTACAATGCAGCAATTACCCATTACAGCGTCCTGACATCCATAGTGCTATGAGCAGCACTGATCAGCCGCCATGTCTACACTGTAGCAATTACCCAATACAGGGTCCTGACAGATCCATAGTGCTATGAGCAGCACTGATCAGCAGCCATGTCTACACTGCAGCAATTACCCATTACAGGGTCCTGACATCCATAGTGCTATGAGCAGCACTGATCAGCCGCCATGTCTACACTGCAGCAATTACCCATTACAGGGTCCTGACAGATCCATAGTGCTATGAGCAGCACTGATCAGCAGACAGGTCTACACTGCAGCAATTACCCATTACAGGGACCTGACAGATCCATAGTGCTATGAGCAGCACTGATCAGCAGCCATGTCTACACTGCAGCAATTACCCATTACAGGATCCTGACAGATCCATAGTGCTATGAGCAGCACTGATCAGCCGCCATGTCTACACTGTAGCAATTACCCATTACAGGGTCCTGACAGATCCATAGTGCTATGAGCAGCACTGATCAGCAGCCATGTCTACACTGCAGCAAATACCCATTACAGGGTCCTGACAGATCCATAGTGCTATGAGCAGCACTGATCAGCTGCCATGTCTACACTGCAGCAATTACCCATTACAGGATCCTGACAGATCCATAGTGCTATGAACAGCACTGATCAGCCGCCATGTCTACACTGCAGCAATTACCCAATACAGGGTCCTGACAGATCCATAGTGCTATGAGCAGCACTGATCAGCAGCCATGTCTACACAGCACCAATTACCCATTACAGGGTCCTGACAGATCTATAGTGCTATGAGGAGCACTGATCAGCCGCCATGTCTACACTGCAGCAATTACCCATTACAGGGTCCTGACATCCATAGTGCTATGAGCAGCACTGATCAGCCGCCATGTCTACACTGCAGCAATTACCCATTACAGGGTCCTGACAGATCCATAGTGCTATGAGCAGCACTGATCAGCAGACAGGTCTACACTGCAGCAATTACCCAGTACAGGGACCTGACAGATCCATAGTGCTATGAGCAGCACTGATCAGCAGCCATGTCTACACTGCAGCAATTACCCATTACAGGGACCTGACAGATCCATAGTGCTATGAGCAGCACTGATCAGCAGCCATGACTACACTGCAGCAATTACCCATTACAGGGACCTGACAGATCCATAGTGCTATGAGCAGCACTGATCAGCAGCCATGTCTACACTGCAGCAATTACCCATTACAGGGACCTGACAGATCCATAGTGCTATGAGCAGCACTGATCAGTAGACAGGTCTACACTGCAGCAATTACCCATTACAGGGTCCTGACAGATCCATAGTGTTATGAGCAGCATTGATCAGCAGCCATGTCTACACTGTAGCAATTACTCATTACAGGAACCTGACAGATCCATAGTGCTATGAGCAGCACTGATCAGCAGCCATGTCTACACTGCAGCAATTACACATTACAGTGTCCTGACAGATCCATAGTGCTATGAGCAACACTGATCAGCAGCTATGTCTACACTGCAGAAATTACCCATTACAGGGTCCTGACAGATCCATAGTGCTATGAGCAGCACTGATCAGCCGCCATGTCTACACTGCAGCAATTACCCATTACAGGATCCTGACAGATCCATAGTGCTATGAGCAGCACTGATCAGCCGCCATGTCTACACTGTAGCAATTACCCATTACAGGGTCCTGACAGATCCATAGTGCTATGAGCAGCACTGATCAGCAGCCATGTCTACACTGCAGCAAATACCCATTACAGGGTCCTGACAGATCCATAGTGCTATGAGCAGCACTGATCAGCTGCCATGTCTACACTGCAGCAATTACCCATTACAGGATCCTGACAGATCCATAGTGCTATGAACAGCACTGATCAGCCGCCATGTCTACACTGCAGCAATTACCCAATACAGGGTCCTGACAGATCCATAGTGCTATGAGCAGCACTGATCAGCAGCCATGTCTACACAGCACCAATTACCCATTACAGGGTCCTGACAGATCTATAGTGCTATGAGGAGCACTGATCAGCCGCCATGTCTACACTGCAGCAATTACCCATTACAGGGTCCTGACATCCATAGTGCTGTGAGCAGCACTGATCAGCCGCTATGTCGACACTGCAGCAATTACCCATTACAGGGTCCTGACAGATCCATAGTGCTATGAGCAGCACTGATCAGCCGCCATGTCTACACTGCAGCAATTACCCATTACAGGGTCCTGACAGATCCATAGTGCTATTAGCAGCACTGATCAGCAGCCACGTCTACACTGCAGCAATTACCCATTACAGGGACCTGACAGATCCATAGTGCTATGAGCAGCACTGATCAGCAGCCATGTCTACACTGCAGCAATTACCCATTACAGGGTCCTGACAGATCCATAGTGCTATGAGCAGCACTGATCAGCAGCCATGTCTACACTGCAGCAATTACCCATTACAGGGTCCTGACAGATCCATAGTGCTATGAGCAGCACTGATCAGCAGCCATGTCTACACTGCAGCAATTACCCATTACAGGGTCCTGACATCCATAGTGCTGTGAGCAGCACTGATCAGCCGCCATGTCTACACTGCAGCAATTACCCATTACAGGGTCCTGACAGATCCATAGTGCTATGAGCAGCACTGATCAGCCGCCATATCTACACTGCAGCAATTACCCATTACAGGGTCCTGACAGATCCATAGTGCTATGAGCAACACTGATCAGCAGCTATGTCTACACTGCAGAAATTACCCATTACAGGGTCCTGACAGATCCATAGTGCTATGAGCAGCACTGATCAGCCGCCATGTCTACACTGCAGCAATTACCCATTACAGGATCCTGACAGATCCATAGTGCTATGAGCAGCACTGATCAGCCGCCATGTCTACACTGTAGCAATTACCCATTACAGGGTCCTGACAGATCCATAGTGCTATGAGCAGCACTGATCAGCAGCCATGTCTACACTGCAGCAAATACCCATTACAGGGTCCTGACAGATCCATAGTGCTATGAGCAGCACTGATCAGCTGCCATGTCTACACTGCAGCAATTACCCATTACAGGATCCTGACAGATCCATAGTGCTATGAACAGCACTGATCAGCCGCCATGTCTACACTGCAGCAATTACCCAATACAGGGTCCTGACAGATCCATAGTGCTATGAGCAGCACTGATCAGCAGCCATGTCTACACAGCACCAATTACCCATTACAGGGTCCTGACAGATCTATAGTGCTATGAGGAGCACTGATCAGCCGCCATGTCTACACTGCAGCAATTACCCATTACAGGGTCCTGACATCCATAGTGCTATGAGCAGCACTGATCAGCCGCCATGTCTACACTGCAGCAATTACCCATTACAGGGTCCTGACAGATCCATAGTGCTATGAGCAGCACTGATCAGCAGACAGGTCTACACTGCAGCAATTACCCAGTACAGGGACCTGACAGATCCATAGTGCTATGAGCAGCACTGATCAGCAGCCATGTCTACACTGCAGCAATTACCCATTACAGGGACCTGACAGATCCATAGTGCTATGAGCAGCACTGATCAGCAGCCATGACTACACTGCAGCAATTACCCATTACAGGGACCTGACAGATCCATAGTGCTATGAGCAGCACTGATCAGCAGCCATGTCTACACTGCAGCAATTACCCATTACAGGGACCTGACAGATCCATAGTGCTATGAGCAGCACTGATCAGTAGACAGGTCTACACTGCAGCAATTACCCATTACAGGGTCCTGACAGATCCATAGTGTTATGAGCAGCATTGATCAGCAGCCATGTCTACACTGTAGCAATTACTCATTACAGGAACCTGACAGATCCATAGTGCTATGAGCAGCACTGATCAGCAGCCATGTCTACACTGCAGCAATTACACATTACAGTGTCCTGACAGATCCATAGTGCTATGAGCAACACTGATCAGCAGCTATGTCTACACTGCAGAAATTACCCATTACAGGGTCCTGACAGATCCATAGTGCTATGAGCAGCACTGATCAGCCGCCATGTCTACACTGCAGCAATTACCCATTACAGGATCCTGACAGATCCATAGTGCTATGAGCAGCACTGATCAGCCGCCATGTCTACACTGTAGCAATTACCCATTACAGGGTCCTGACAGATCCATAGTGCTATGAGCAGCACTGATCAGCAGCCATGTCTACACTGCAGCAAATACCCATTACAGGGTCCTGACAGATCCATAGTGCTATGAGCAGCACTGATCAGCTGCCATGTCTACACTGCAGCAATTACCCATTACAGGATCCTGACAGATCCATAGTGCTATGAACAGCACTGATCAGCCGCCATGTCTACACTGCAGCAATTACCCAATACAGGGTCCTGACAGATCCATAGTGCTATGAGCAGCACTGATCAGCAGCCATGTCTACACAGCACCAATTACCCATTACAGGGTCCTGACAGATCTATAGTGCTATGAGGAGCACTGATCAGCCGCCATGTCTACACTGCAGCAATTACCCATTACAGGGTCCTGACATCCATAGTGCTGTGAGCAGCACTGATCAGCCGCTATGTCGACACTGCAGCAATTACCCATTACAGGGTCCTGACAGATCCATAGTGCTATGAGCAGCACTGATCAGCCGCCATGTCTACACTGCAGCAATTACCCATTACAGGGTCCTGACAGATCCATAGTGCTATTAGCAGCACTGATCAGCAGCCACGTCTACACTGCAGCAATTACCCATTACAGGGACCTGACAGATCCATAGTGCTATGAGCAGCACTGATCAGCAGCCATGTCTACACTGCAGCAATTACCCATTACAGGGTCCTGACAGATCCATAGTGCTATGAGCAGCACTGATCAGCAGCCATGTCTACACTGCAGCAATTACCCATTACAGGGTCCTGACAGATCCATAGTGCTATGAGCAGCACTGATCAGCAGCCATGTCTACACTGCAGCAATTACCCATTACAGGGTCCTGACATCCATAGTGCTGTGAGCAGCACTGATCAGCCGCCATGTCTACACTGCAGCAATTACCCATTACAGGGTCCTGACAGATCCATAGTGCTATGAGCAGCACTGATCAGCCGCCATATCTACACTGCAGCAATTACCCATTACAGGGTCCTGACAGATCCATAGTGCTATGAGCAACACTGATCAGCAGCTATGTCTACACTGCAGAAATTACCCATTACAGGGTCCTGACAGATCCATAGTGCTATGAGCAGCACTGATCAGCCGCCATGTCTACACTGCAGCAATTACCCATTACAGGATCCTGACAGATCCATAGTGCTATGAGCAGCACTGATCAGCCGCCATGTCTACACTGTAGCAATTACCCATTACAGGGTCCTGACAGATCCATAGTGCTATGAGCAGCACTGATCAGCAGCCATGTCTACACTGCAGCAAATACCCATTACAGGGTCCTGACAGATCCATAGTGCTATGAGCAGCACTGATCAGCCGCCATGTCTACACTGCAGCAATTACCCATTACAGGATCCTGACAGATCCATAGTGCTATGAGCAGCACTGATCAGCCGCCATGTCTACACTGCAGAAATTACCCATTACAGGGTCCTGACAGATCCATAGTGCTATGAGCAGCACTGATCAGCAGCCATGTCTACACTGCAGCAATTACCCATTACAGGGTCCTGACATCCATAGTGCTGTGAGAAGCACTGATCAGCCGCCATGTCTACACTGCAGCAATTACCCATTACAGGGTCCTGACAGATCCATAGTGCTGTGAGCAGCACTGATCAGCCGCCATGTCTACACTGCAGCAATTACCCATTACAGGGTCCTGACAGATCCATAGTGCTATTAGCAGCACTGATCAGCAGCCATGTCTACACTGCAGCAATTACCCATTACAGGGACCTGACAGATCCATAGTGCTATGAGCAGCACTGATCAGCAGCCATGTCTACACTGCAGCAATTACCCATTACAGGGTCCTGACAGATCCATAGTGCTATGAGCAGCACTGATCAGCAGCCATGTCTACACTGCAGCAATTACCCATTACAGGATCCTGACAGATCCATAGTGCTATGAGCAGCACTGATCAGCAGCCATGTCTACACTGCAGCAATTACCCATTACAGGGTCCTGACATCCATAGTGCTGTGAGCAGCACTGATCAGCCGCCATGTCTACACTGCAGCAATTACCCATTACAGGGTCCTGACAGATCCATAGTGCTATGAGCAGCACTGATCAGCAGCCATGTCTACACTGCAGCAATTACCCATTACAGGGGCCGGACAGATCCATAGAGCTATGAGCAGCACTGATCAGCAGCCATGTCTACACTGCATCAATTACCCATTACAGGGTCCTGACAGATCCATAGTGCTATGAGCAGCACTGATCAGCAGCCATGTCTACACTGCAGCAATTACCCATTACAGGGTCCTGACAGATCCATAGTGCTATGAGCAGCATTGATCAGCCGCCATGTCTACACTGCAGCAGCTCAAAACCATTTGACAAGGAGCAAGGTGGTGGATGTGATTGGTCTGACACCGGGGCCTACTTCTAGTGACCATGTGATTGGTCTGTAGATCAGGAGAGACCGGCCACATCTGTCATGGGACCAGTCAGGTCTCTTTCTATAGTCCATAAACTACATTTTCTCTGAAGTGTCAGGATAAAACACATCTGGCTCCATTTCATGCTGTCTGTGGTTTGGGCAACATGAACCTAGTGACAGGTTCCCTCTAAATGCCGTAGACATTGTTTGACAGTAGCTTTATCATGATCCGGATGGCAACAGTTTAGAGCACCCATCGGTTCCCCCTGAAATGCAATGTAGGGTACTAACGGGTAGGCATGTGGGAACCATCACAGGCTCTGGCACAGCCATAAAAGACCAATTAAAATGTGTCCCTTCTGGGTAGAAAGTAGAAACCAGCTCTGATTGTTCAGGTCAGTTTTAGTGATGCCAATCAGTGCCAAAAATAGAAAGAAAAAAACAAAAAAAAAACCCACAAACCTGGATTAAATTGTGTGCATGGGGGAGGGTGTTTCTTGCCTTTTCACTGCACCTGGAGATTCCCGATTTATGGGGTAAAATGAATGGTGTCATTCAAAATTACTACCCAACTCATGAGAACAAGGCCTTACATGGCTGTGTGCACAGAAAACTAAAGCACAAAGTGGAACAGTTCATGAACACGGTGCGGCCAGAAATGCCACAATAAGTGATCCCCGGATCAGCTTCCCATAGACCAGGAGCAGTGCGTGGCCTCAGCTCCTCCGCCAGGCAGCACAGGGCTGCAGCACAGCTCAGGATAGGAGGCGCCGCAGCAGTGTAAGAAGTTATTGCCCTAGGAAGGCAACAACCAGCACAGGTGAGGAGCACAGAGACTGCAGAGTCCTGGTGTCTGCGCAGCGCAGGGAATGGGTTTAGGATACAGCAGCAAACACCATCACAGCACAAGAGCGACAGATCAGAGCTTTTACTCCAGAAGAGGCATAAGACAGGAATAAGACAAGAAGTCTTTTTTACATAATGCAAATTTGCACAGTGTGACGGCAGCAAGACACAGAAGAAGCTTCATTCAGCGACGTGCGCCTCTTAATGATCATCCTCCAGTAAGATCGGCTCATGCACAACTCCAGTCTTATCAGCCCAAATGATTGCTGTGTGGATACTCCCAATCCAAGTCACTGTCTAGGGGAAGTCCTGCCAAACACATCACCAGACCACTGTACCGGATACAAGAGTCTTCAGTCACCAGACTCCTCAATGGCCCCACATTCATTACTGCAATGAAGTAAAGGAATCTGTCACCAGGCTTTTACCACCTAATCGAAGAGCAGCATAATGTACAAACAGAGCAGGATTCCAGCAATGTGTCACTTACTGGGCTGCTTGCTGTAGTTATAAAGTCAGTTTTATCAGCAGGAGATTATCTAGATCAGGGTTCCCCAACTCCAGTCCTCAAGGCCCACCAACAGGTCATGTTTTCAGGATTTCCTTAGTATTGCACAGGTGATGTAACTATTGCCTGTGCTGATGATGGAATTATCACCTGTGCAATACTAAGGAAATCCTGAAAACATGACCTGTTGGTGGGCCTTGAGGACTGGAGTTGGGGAACCCTGATCTAGATATATAAATCTGCACCAGGTAGTGCAACCCCACCACCGATTATAAGATTTCTGTGTACACTGCATACTCTGAAATCTGCCAACCAGCGGTGTTATACAGAGCTCAACAGTCAGAGAAATGCCGCAGGTAGAATTTTTAAATCAAAATCTCAGCAAGTGACATCACTGGAATCAGGGTCTCTGCACCTACATTATGTCACTCTCCGATGGGGTAGCAAAAACCTGCTGAGATTCCCTTTAAGGGTGCAGTTATCAAGGAGGGCTTTAAAGAGAACCTGTCACCAGATTGAGCCCATGAACAAATGCCACCACTTTTACTGCATCCCACAAACGTGTCCATCAGCTCCTGACACCCCCTGTGTACCCCAAATAATACCATTTGATCTGCTCCCACACTATGTAAATGAGAGTGGTCCAGTCTTATGATCGTCCTCGCTGCGGCCTCTGTCCCTCTCTGCTCCTAATCAGCAGTGCGCCTAGCAGCATCGGAATAAGCTACTGCACAGGCCAGCGATATCAGCTCGCTGCTCACATGAAACAAAGCTATGCGCGGTGCTGTTGTATGCGCTGCTCACAGTAGGGCAGAGCAGAGTGCGCCAGTGCGGTGCCGTGAAGCTACTGCGCAGGCGCGAGCTCTCGGTTCACTATGTGGATGACACGTCACATCTATCATAGGAGGAGGATGCGTTTAGGAGCGGAGAGAGGGACAGACACCGCAGCGAGGACACCCATCAGACCGGACCACCCTCATTTACATACAGAGCTGATCAAGTGGTATTATTTGGGGTATATAGGGGGAGTCAGGAGCTGACATGTTTGTGAGATGCAGCACAGGAGCAGTAAAGGTGGTGGCATTTGTTCATAGACTCACACTGGTGACAGGTTCCCTTTAACAGCTGGAATCCCACAGATGTAAATGGTATGGGCTGATGCAGCAAAGCTTTCACCAGAAATCTGACAAAAGCTGCAAAGTTTAAGCCCAACTCAGTTGAGCCATCATGTCAGTTTCTCCCAGGGTCAACAAAATGGGCAGAGGTGGCGCAGGGGCATGGTGGCCGCTGCTCATCGTACAGACAAGCAGAGACGTTCACTACAAGTATTACGCCAACATGGGGTGGATTAGGATTATGGGCACAGGTGTACAACATCATCTGACACTCCTGACTCATGAAGAGGTTTGCCTGACGAGCTAGGACTCCAGGACAGCCGCTCATCAAGACCAGCACCAACAACACTGGTCTTCATTAGTGATGGGCGAGCACTAAAATGCTCGGGTCGAGCACATTGGAATACTCGGGTGCTCGACCCGAGCAACGAGCCCAAAGTAAGTCTATGGGAAACTTGAGGATTTTTCAGGCGGCTCCCCCTGGCGGTCTGCAGAGGGCCTAAAAATTGCCCAAATCAATGGGAAATGTGCTCAAATGACATGGGAACAAAATGGGGAAGACCCATGGAAGCATCTCTGACTCCCAGGTCACTGCTGTCAACAATGTTGTCCGAGGTATTACGCCACTTTTACGGATTCACAATAAAACATACAAAAACGAAACCATAATGGATTTTCCTGGGAAATATGTTAAGGAACATCCTTTCCAGGGTAATGACTTGTATATAAGGCAAAATAAATAACCAAAAACAAAAATACTCCTCCACACCTTGGGCTATGTTCAAACTTAGCGTTTTTGCATTGCTTTCACCCGTGACAAATGCATTCACCGGGAAATGTCATTTTAACATTTTACAACCTTATCTGGCCATGTGGTGTAGGACACATCAGACACATCCTGTTTTATTTATGATGGAGGGACTCTGAAAGCCGCAAACCTATTTTTAGGGCCATCATGCGGCCTTTACTATTCTTAGAGAGCCATCAGCTGGCTAGGCTTTGTTGTTCCCATTACTAAAGAGTGGGTCTCCTATACTGTTATTGCGTATGCAGTGAGTGGCTGGGCTGCCAAAAATTGGGAGGCACTCCAATGCACCTTGGAAGAGACGTGGAGGAGGGCCTCATAAAAAAAAAAAAGGTTCCCATTAGAAAGGAGCGGGTCTCCTATACTTGTAATGCCCCAGTGTATAGGCTGACAAACATTTACCCCTGGGGGGTATACATGAACATACGGCATAAAAAAAAAATTTTTTAAGGGCATCATAAACACCCTTTAAAAAAATTATGTGGGTGTTGCATCACAGAGCACGGTCACGCTGGTGATATGGTGGTGGAGGATGAGGAGAAGGAGGAGGACAAGAGCAAATAGCCAAAATCAGGAAGCATATACCCATGTGTGGGTGTGAAAAGGTGCATGGGAATACACCTCCCAAGAAAAGACACTGGCTTTGAGTTTATGTTACACTGCTATCATTCGGTGGTGTTGAGAAGTCTGGCCCAATCCAGTCCTTGTTCATTTTTACAAGAGTCAGCCTGTCAGCATTTTCAGTTGACAGGCGGATGCGCTTATCAGTTATAATTCCACCAGCGACACTAAAAACCCGCTCTGACAAAATGCTAGCGGCAGGGCAGGTCAGGACCTCCGAGGCAGGTCAGGACCTCCGAGGCGTAGAGAGCCAGTTCACTCCACGTATCCAGCTTGGATACCCAATAATTATAAGGCACACAGGAATTACAGAGGATGTTGGTACGGTCGGCAAGGTACTCCCTCAGCATCTTCCCAAACTTTGCAGTCCTTTTGAGATTACCCCGAGCCTCAGGACCTGTGCGATGGGAGGGGTTGAGAAAATTCTCCCAGAACCAGAAATTTTGAGAACGCGAGGGTCATGGGAAAGGCAGCGTAACAAACTCAGCCATGCGTTCCAGACTGCTAACAGGCAAGACTTCCGTGTCCTCACCAAGAGGACTGACCATGCTCTCCGCCTTCTCCTCTCTGTCCTCAGGTCATCCACGCTGAACAGACGGTATGACAGTAGTGCAGGTAGTACCATCTATAGCGCATGAAACTAGCTCCTGTCATTCCTCCTCCTCATTGTCACCCAATCCAAGTTGGGATGAGATGAGGCTGGGCTGTGTGTAATCACCCTGTATGGTTCCTTGCTCCATCTCATCGTGCTCCGCCTGCAATGCACCCTCTTTTATTGTGAGCAGAGAGCGTTTCAGAAGACAGAGAAGCGGGATGGTGACGCTAATTATGGCATCATCGCCACTCACCATCTTGGTTGAGTCCTCAAAGTTTTGGAGGATATGTCTGACATCCATGTCCACTCCTGAGGTCTTATGTGTGGAGTCTGAACTGAATACCGACGGCTTTGTTGATGCTGGTAGTCAACAACTGCTCTCTTCTGCTCACAAATCCTTCCCAACATCTGCAGTGTAGAGTTCCAACACATGGGGACATCACATACCAGTCTGAGCCGGAAGCTGCAAATGCTGCTGAAACACAAGGGTGGCGGAAGCTGTAGGCGATTTTCTAAAATGGGCACACAGGCGGCGTACTTTAACAAGCAGATCCGGCAGCTCCGGGTAGGATTTGAGAAACCGCTGAACCACGAGGTTAAGCACAGGGGCCAGGAATGGTACATATGTGAGCTCGCCTCGCCTCAGAGCCGCCACCATGTTCCGGCCATTGTCACACATGACCATGCCTGGCTTTAGGTTCGGCGGTGTGAGCCACACATCTGCCTGCTCTTTCAGAGCTGTTCACAACTCTTCAGCATTGTGCGCTTTGTCACATAAGCATATTAGCTTCAGCACAGCCAGTTGCCGCTTGGCCGAGGCAGTGCTTCCAGCTTGTGACTGATGTGGTCATTTCGGAGATGGAGGAGGCTGAGGTGCAGGAGCTGTAGACTGTGGGGGCAACCCTGATTGACCTAGGGTCCGCAATCCTTAACCCAGTGTGCCGTGATTGAGATGTACCGTCCCTGCCCACAAGCACTTGTCCACGTGTCGGTGGTTAGGTGGACTTTCCCAGTAACTGCGTTGTTGAAGGCACGGCTAATGTTTTGGGACACGTGCTTGTGTAATGCGGCACACGGGGAGAAATAGTGGGTGCAGGGGACCGAGTACCGAGGGACGGCGGCCGCCGCCATCAGGTTGCGGAATGCTTCCACCTCCATGAGCCTAAAAGGCAACATTTCAAGTGTAAGCAGTCGTGAAATGTGGGAATTTAGTAGTGTGGCCTGTGGGGCGTTGGCTGCGTATTTGCGCTTGCATTCCAAGGTCTGGGGTATGGACAACTGGACGTTGCGCTCGGACAAGGACGTGCTTCCTGATGCTGCTACTTGATAGAGTGTGCAACGACTGGTGCAGGGAAGGAGGCATCTTCGCATGCATTATGGACAGGGGATTGGCTTGCATGCACAACAGCGGAAGAAGCAGTGGTGCCACCTGCAGACACTGTTCCTGGACCCTGGGGTTTGGCCCACAAAGTCGGGTGCTTTGCTGCCAAGTGCCTGATCATGCTGGTGGTGGTCAGGCTGCTAGTTTTGTCACCACTGCTGATGCTGGCCTGGCAGGTGGTGCAAATGGCCTTTTTGGGGTTATCAGCAGAGTCTTTAAAAAACAACCAGACTCGGGAAGACCTAACAGTTGCACTGGCAACTTCCTTTGTGTTGGTGTTACGGGGAACGGTTGCCTGCCTTCTGTCTGCGGCCACCACACTGCTTTTTCTTGCCTGTTGGGGTGTTCTGCCTCCCTCCCTGTGTGCTGCTCTCTTCTCTCTGCATCTCCTCCTGCCAGGTTGGGTCAGGTACTATATCATCCACCACCTCGTCTTCCACTTCTGCACCCTGGTCCTCCTGACTTTCTGGCAATTGTGTCTCATCATCGTCCACCTCTTGTGACAGTTTCCCACCATTGCCTTCGTGTGACCGTGGCTGCTCAAATATTTGGGCATCGCTACATGCGTTCTCCTCTTGCCCCACTTCAAGTGGACCGGGCGAGAGGCCCGAATCTATAAATTGAAAAGTGAACAACTCTTCAGAGTGTCCAAGTGTGGGATCAGTTGTCTCCGGGCACGCGGCATGGTGGGAGGAAGCAGGTTCAGGGTGAGAAATATGCGGTCCAGACTCACTGGCCACTGAGACTTGACCGTTTGGAAGACAGGGTGGTGGTGGCTAAGTGACTGGAAGCATTATCTGCTATCCAACCAATGACCTTTTCACACTGCTCTGCGTTCAATAGTGGTGTTCTGCAGTCCCCTATTAATTGGGAGAGGAAGGTGGAGCGAGAAGATGTGGGTGTTTGTCGCGGCACAATTTCAGCTTGCCCACGGCCTTGGCCTCTGCATGCACCATCACCATCACATCAAGTTGCCCCTTCCCTTGCTCATTTTAGCAAACTGGTGTCAATTGCAACAAAATTTTAATGGAGGCCAGAAATGGCAATATTTTCAGAGCAATTATATGTGATCCGTGTGACGGACAAACAGTTTTAAATAGCTGGACTTTTAGCGCTGTAATATGAAAAGGACCTGGCTGTATTCTGCAGTGCCAACAAGCAAATGGCGCAGATAAATGGTGTTCTCTGACTTGCTTTTTAAGCAAATAATGAGGATTAAGATCCCAAAAAAAATTATTCCTGGCTCCTGAGACCTGGGGCTATGTCTAGAATTGTCTAACAGCAGCAGACAGAACTGGAATGGAGCCTCTTGTGCTATTTGCACTGCAGTCTGCTATATACCCTGCCTGACTGATATCTCTGCAGATGGATTAGTCCTCAGAAGGACTGTTTGTTGAGATGGATATGTGTAACATACTTCTGTTCTCCCTACACTACCTAATAAACAAGCAAATCCCTCCCTAGCTCAGCAGCACCTCTCCCTACACTGTCTGATTCCGGAGTGACTGACGAGCGCAGCGGCCCCAGGTCTGATATAGACCTGATGACTCTGTGCGGCCAGCCAATCACTGTAATGCCACAACCAACATGGCTGCGGCATTACAATGAGTGGCAGGCAATCCCTGCATGTTCATTAGCTCGGTAAAGAGCAACAAACATGCAGGGAGGGGACTCGAGCTCCCGCCGAGCAACCCCGGAAATACTCAGCGAGCACCACCGAGCATGCTCGCTCATCACTAGTCTTCATGCATCAGGTCCATGTATTTAGCAGTACATGATTCATCTGCACTACCAAAGACTGTAGAGACAAGGAGAAGAGGAAACCCCAGAGAATTAGTAGGGAGGTTTCCCCTCTAACTACAGAAGCCGGGCGCAGAACAGCTCATCATTCAGCCCCATGCTATACCTGCATCCACCACCAGGGGGAGCCTGGGGAACAGACTTGGGTTATAGAGCCCATATATGAAATCCTATGCACAGGGCTCCCCCTACTGGTGTCTAGCAGCAGCGCAAGACTAGAGTAAGCCACAGGAGCGCCAACATCGCGACATTACAGCTCCCAGCACCATCAGGACATAGGCGGGCATGCTGGGAGTTGTAGTTAAACAGCAGCCGACAAGCCAGCGCTTGTCATGTAACGGAGGTAATAAGACGCCATACCACAAACCGCCCTCCACCAGCAGCGTAACAGGCAGGGAAGCCGGGAACGTATTCACAGACGGTTACTAGACACAGCCTGACAGCCGCTCCTGAGAGCGGACCGGGCACCGATAAAGAGCATGGCCGGGAAGCCGGAACCGCCGATACAGAACGCGGCTGTCATCAGCGCGTCCTGATTGGTCGCTGCCCCGGCACCTCTGTAATCTGATTGGATAATGGACGGGCCGCTCTTATTGGCTGGAGACACGTTACCTACTCGCCTGTAATAGCGCTATAATAGTCCTGTTATCACTGTACAGGGGAGGAGCTTGGCTGCGCTTTATAGGGGGTCGGGGGGTCATAGGATTTCATCCCTGGTGGGTCTCATCTGTTTTATCTTATGTAACGTAAATCTGTAGGCTCCAAGATACATAAAAGCACGGGGTTTCCTGTGTCCCTGCTGGGCTCTTGTGGTTATTCTCAGCTGGGGATACCCATGTTACATTGTGGGGTCCAGCACAGAGTCTCGCAGTGTCTGCCAGTAAGGGTGTGTTCACACTGCGCCTCTCACAGGCGGATTCCGCCACAGAAAGCCCCTGAGGAAGCCGGAGGCCGCTGCCAGGAATAGACGGCGTCTCTGTACTCCCTCGCGGGGCCCATGGCGGCTCAGACACGTCTCTTATCAAACCGCAGAGAAGTGTCCGCTCCGTCCTCCGCTCCGTCCTCCCCTCCGCTCCGTCCTCAGCTCCGTCCTCTGTTTCGTCCTCCCCTCCGCTCCGTCCTCAGCTCTGTCCTCTGTTTCGTCCTCCGCTCCGTCCTCAGCTCCTCTATCCTCCGCTCCGTCCTCCCCTCCGCTCCTCTGTCCTCCGCTCCGTCCTCCGCTCCGTCCTCTGCTCGTCCTCAGCTCCGCTCCGTCCTCCGCTCCGTCCTCTGCTCGTCCTCAGCTCCGCTCCGTCCTCCGCTCCTCTGTCCTCCGCTCCTCTGTCCTCCGCTCCGTCCTCCCCTCCGCTCCGTCCTCCGCTCCTCTGTCCTCCGCTCCAGCCTCCCCTCCGTCCTCTGCTCCGTCCTCTGCTCGTCTTCCGCTCTGTCCTCTGCTCCGTCCTCCGCTCCTCTGTCCTCCGCTCCTCTGTCCTCCGCTCCTCTGTCCTCCGCTCCTCTGTCCTCCGCTCCTCTGTCCTCTGCTCCGTCCTCCGCTCTGTCCTCCGCTCCTCTGTCCTCCGCTCCTTCCTCTGCTCCTCTGTCCTCCGCTCCTTCCTCTGCTCCTCTGTCCTCCGCTCCGTCCTCTGCTCGTCCTCGGCTCTCTCCTCCGTCCTCCGCTCTGTCCTCCGCTCCGTCCTCTGCTCCTCTGTCCTCCGCTCTGTCCTCTGCTCCGTCCTCCGCTCTGTCCTCCGCTCCTCCGTCCTCCGCTCTGTCCTCCGCTCCTCTGTCCTCCGCTCTGTCCTCTGCTCCTCTGTCCTCCGCTCCGTCCTCCGCTCCGTCCTCCGCTCCGTCCTCTGCTCCGTCCTCTGCTCGTCCTCGGCTCTGTCCTCCGCTCCTCCGTCCTCCGCTCTGTCCTCCGCTCTGTCCTCTGCTCCGTCCTCCGCTCCTCTGTCCTCCGCTCCTCTGTCCTCCGCTCCGTCCTCCGCTCCGTACTCCGCTCCGTCCTCCGCTCCGTCCTCTGCTCGTCCTCCGCTCTGTCCTCTGCTCCTCCGTCCTCCGCTCTGTCCTCTGCTCCTCTGTCCTCTGCTCCGTCCTCTGCTCCGTCCTCTGCTCGTCCTCTGCTCCGTCCTCTGCTCGTCCTCCGCTCCTCTGTCCTCCGCTCCGGCCTATACGGGACAAGGCAGGAGAAGGAGCAGAAGATGTCGGGGGGGTCTGGGCTTTTCCCATTGTTAATAAACCACAAGTGTCTCTTCATTATTTAGTGGAACGAGACCGAAAAACCACAATAAAGAAAACGCCACAAAAACCGTGAGAAAGGCTGTGTGACCACTATGCGTTTTTTAAGCATTTCCACAGCGGCAATTCCGCTGCAGAAACGCTTAAAAAAACGCTTGGTAGAAGGTCTGCCATGTTCCCCAATGATGATCCGCATGTGCTGTGCACATGTTGTGGAAATTTCCGCTGTGGATTATCATTGCGGAAAAATCCGCAGCACAACCAATTATTTTGCGGAATCGAGGCGTTTTCGCCGCCATTGACTTGCATGGAATCCGCATCACTGCATCTGCACATGCGGATATCATGCGGTTCAATGCGCGGATGGTACCAGGGTTTGGAGAAGAGGAGACTCTCCTCCGGAATCGGGTACCATAGCACCTGTAAAAAAAAGAATAAAATCAAAAATATACATTATACTTACCTTCTGATGGCCCCCCGGTGTCCTTGTCCTGGCTTGCCGGCAGCTTGTGGTGGACTAAAAGGACCTGCGGTGACATCATTTAGTCATGTGACGGGTCACTCAACCTCTGACGTCGGCGGTCGTGTGACCCGTCACATGAGTAAATGACGTCATGGCAGGTCCTTTTAGTCCACCGCAAGTTGCCGGCAAGCCAGGACTAGGACACCGGGGGCCATCAGAAGGTAAGTATAATATTTATTTTTTACCATTCTTTAGGGTCACACTATATAAATCCATGCCGGTTGCATGGATTTATATAGTGTGACCAAGTTGTCAAGCACTTTCTAAGTGATGCTAAAATCGCTTGGAAAGCGCTTGTCAACCCGCATGCGGAAATGCATGTGAAGAACGTTTCACATCCACATCTCCCTGGCAGGAAAATGCATGTACAATCCGCATGTACAATCCGCATGTACAATCCGCATGTACAATCCGCATGCGGTTTTTCTGCCAAGGAGATGCAGAAACACTCAGGAAAAAATCCGGAGCATTTCTGCATCGTGGGCACATAGCCAAAAACTATAAAAAAAAGTGCTGGAAAAACACTAAAGGGAAAATGCTCAGGAGACGACCGAAAAACACCCAAAAGAAGATTCAGGTAACATGTCAGAGAGTCTAAGGAACGTGGTGTGAACATAGACCTGAGGCCGGAGACACTGAGGATTATACTGGGCTCTTCCAGCTAAACTCACTGCAGCAAAATCCACATAAACCTGCACTTCAGCTCTGCTTGTATACAGCTTATATATATCCTGTATACAGCTTGTGTGTATCCTGTATACAGCTTGTGTGTATCCTGTATACAGCTTGTATGTATCCTGTATACAGCTTGTGTGTATCCTGTATACAGCTTGTGTATATCCTGTATACAGCTTGTATGTATCCTGTATACAGCTTGTATGTATCCTATATACAGCTTGTATGTATCCTGTATACAGCTTGTATGTGTATTGTATGTATCCTGTATACAGCTTGTGTATATCCTGTATACAGCATGTATGTATCCTGTATACAGCTTGTGTGTATCCTGTATACAGCTTGTGTGTATCCTGTATACAGCTTGTGTGTATCCTGTATACAGCTTGTATGTATCCTGTATACAGCTTGTGTGTATCCTGTATACAGCTTGTGTATATCCTGTATACAGCTTGTATGTATCCTGTATACAGCTTGTATGTATCCTGTATACAGCTTGTATGTGTCTTTTATGTATCCTGTATACAGCTTGTATGTGTCTTGTATGTATCCTGTATACAGCTTGTGTATATCCTGTACACAGCTTGTATGTATCCTGTACACAGCTTGTATGTATCCTGTACACAGCTTGTATGTATCCTGTATACAGCTTGTGTGTATCCTGTATACAGCTTGTGTGTATCCTGTATACAGCTTGTGTGTATCCTGTGTACAGCTTGTATGTATCCTGTATACAGCTTGTGTGTATCCTGTATACAGCTTGTATGTATCCTGTATGCAGCTTGTGTGTATCCTGTATACAGCTTGTATGTGTCTTGTATATATCCTGCATACAGCTTGTGTGTATCCTGTATACAGCTTGTGTGTATCCTGTATACAGCTTGTATGTGTCTTGTATGTATCCTGTATACAGCTTGTGTGTATCCTGTATACAGCTTGTGTGTATCCTGTGTACAGCTTGTATATATCCTGTATACAGCTTGTGTGTATCCTGTATATAGCTTGTGTGTATCCTGTATATAGCTTGTGTGTATCCTGTATATAGCTTATGTGTATCCTGTATACAGCTTGTGTTTATCCTGTATACAGCTTGTATATATCCTGTATACAGCTTGTGTGTATCCTGTATATAGCTTCGGTGTGTCCTGTATACAGCTTGTGTGTATCCTGTATACAGCTTGTATGTATCCTGTATACAGCTTGTATGTGTCTTGTGTGTATCCTGTATACAGCTTGTATGTATCCTGTATGCAGCTTGTATGTATCCTGTATGCAGCTTGTGTGTATCCTGTATGCAGCTTGTGTGTATCCTGTATGCAGCTTGTGTGTATCCTGTATACAGCTTGTGTTTATCCTGTATACAGCTTGTATATATCCTGTATACAGCTTGTGTGTATCCTGTATATAGCTTGTGTGTATCCTGTATATAGCTTATGTGTATCCTGTATACAGCTTGTGTTTATCCTGTATACAGCTTGTATATATCCTGTATACAGCTTGTGTGTATCCTGTATATAGCTTCGGTGTGTCCTGTATACAGCTTGTGTGTATCCTGTATACAGCTTGTATGTATCCTGTATACAGCTTGTATGTGTCTTGTGTGTATCTTGTATACAGCTTGTATGTATCCTGTATACAGCTTGTATGTGTCTTGTATGTATCCTGTATACAGCTTGTGTGTATCCTGTATACAGCTTGTGTGTATCCTGTATACAGATTGTGTGTATCCTGTATACAGCTTGTGTGTATCCTGTATACAGCTTGTATGTATCCTGTATGCAGCTTGTATGTGTCTTGTGTGTATCCTGTATACAGCTTGTGTGTATCCTGTGTACAGCTTGTATGTATCCTGTATACAGCTTGTGTGTATCCTGTATACAGCTTGTATGTATCCTGTATGCAGCTTGTGTGTATCCTGTATACAGCTTGTATGTGTCTTGTATATATCCTGCATACAGCTTGTGTGTATCCTGTATACAGCTTGTGTGTATCCTGTATACAGCTTGTATGTGTCTTGTATGTATCCTGTATACAGCTTGTGTGTATCCTGTATACAGCTTGTGTGTATCCTGTGTACAGCTTGTATATATCCTGTATACAGCTTGTGTGTATCCTGTATATAGCTTGTGTGTATCCTGTATATAGCTTGTGTGTATCCTGTATATAGCTTATGTGTATCCTGTATACAGCTTGTGTTTATCCTGTATACAGCTTGTATATATCCTGTATACAGCTTGTGTGTATCCTGTATATAGCTTCGGTGTGTCCTGTATACAGCTTGTGTGTATCCTGTATACAGCTTGTATGTATCCTGTATACAGCTTGTATGTGTCTTGTGTGTATCCTGTATACAGCTTGTATGTATCCTGTATGCAGCTTGTATGTATCCTGTATGCAGCTTGTGTGTATCCTGTATGCAGCTTGTGTGTATCCTGTATGCAGCTTGTGTGTATCCTGTGTACAGCTTGTGTTTATCCTGTATACAGCTTGTATATATCCTGTATACAGCTTGTGTGTATCCTGTATATAGCTTGTGTGTATCCTGTATATAGCTTATGTGTATCCTGTATACAGCTTGTGTTTATCCTGTATACAGCTTGTATATATCCTGTATACAGCTTGTGTGTATCCTGTATATAGCTTCGGTGTGTCCTGTATACAGCTTGTGTGTATCCTGTATACAGCTTGTATGTATCCTGTATACAGCTTGTATGTGTCTTGTATGTATCCTGTATACAGCTTGTGTGTATCCTGTATACAGCTTGTGTGTATCCTGTATACAGATTGTGTGTATCCTGTATACAGCTTGTGTGTATCCTGTATACAGCTTGTATGTATCCTGTATGCAGCTTGTATGTGTCTTGTAAGTATCCTGTATACAGCTCTTGTGTATCCTGTATACAGCTTGTATGCAGCTTATATGTGAATTGTAGGCAGATTCTGTGCCTCTTATATGTATCTTGTGTGCATCTTGTATGCTGCTTGTATGTAATGTCGTGGGAGCCCTTCCAAGAAGAGCTAATTTGGATTGAGATAACAAATTCTCTCTAAATCTGTCTGCCATTTTTGGTTCAAATTAGAGAAATAGAATCAATACGAAGCATCGCAGATAAGAGAATAACTCACAGCCAGTGTCTGAGTGCACAATTCTTGTCTGAGTCTCAGAAGCCCAGTCACATATATTTATTACAACAGAGATATAAAAAGGGGAATGTCTTTACAGGCTTTACATCACCTAATGCTGCAGATATTTTAATTGGGGAAAGAAAGCATTTTAATTGGAAATAACAAAATCGTAAATTATGGAAACATCTGCAGTTGTCCTTGAAACTAAAATTAGCTCTATCCAATTAAATATACTTAAAAAAAAAACAGAGGAAAGTGTAACAGAAACACAGCTCTACTGTTATGATCTGCAACATGAGCTAAGGAAAGATAGGGGAAAGCTGTCCCTACAGTAAGACTAAGCTGAATCCCTACGATGTAAAGGGCTGCCTGTTCCTAGCGAACCGACCCGCCTTAGTCCTCGGCTAGTCTGATCGAAGACCTATAGCATTAGGGGAGGGGTACCTAAAAGAACTAAGTACTGGGACAAAAATTGGACACCTCCTAAACAGAGAAGTTGTTGCAGAACACAAAAGACAAACTGACAAAAAGGTACTAAAGGTCCCAGAAGGACCAAGCGAACTGACCGAGAAAGGCACCGAAGTACCTGGCTAGAGAAACAGTCAAACACTGAAGTCCAGCACAGCCAAAAGGGCGGAGCTGGAATATAAAGGCAGATGGTCATGTCACCGCAAAACACAAGATGGAAAAAACAAACAGGAGGGTTCTAACAGTACCCCCTATTTTATGAGAATCCTCCGGATCCTCCAGGTCCAGGCCTATCCGGAAACCTCCTGTGGAAAGCTCTGACTAGCCTAGGGGCAGAGACATCATCTGCCCTTACCCAGAAGTTATCCTCAGGACCGAAACCTTTCCATGAGACAAGATACTGCAATCTCCCTCTATGCCATCTAGAATTCAAGATATGAGAAATTTCATATTCACCGTCTTCCACCACAGGTGGAACTGTGACAGTGGCATCCCTATCTGATACATCAGCCTTTTTCAACAAGGAAACATGAAACACAGGATTAATCTTCCAGGAAGTAGGGCTATCCAACCTAACAGCAGACGGGTTAACAACCTGAAGCACTTTAAATGGCCCCTCAAACTTAGGACCCAATTTTTTAGAGGGAATCCTCAACCGCAGGTTTTTTGAGGACAACCAAACCATGTCACCCACAGTAAACAAAACCTCCTTACGTTTCCTGTCAAAATACTTCTTGGACTTCTTGTTAGCCTCTTGAAGGTTGCAACGTACATTAGTCCAAACTCTCTCCAAATCACCAGAAAAATTCTCCTCCTCCGGCACCGCCGACCCCAATTTGGAGAATGAACCAAAAGACGGATGTCTCCCAGTACAACAAAAAAAAGGAGAACACCCAGCAGAGGAGGATGTATGATTGTTAAGAGCAAATTCTGCGAGAGGCAGAAACTCAGACCACGCCTATTGATTGTCCACCACAAAACAACGCAAAAACTGTTCAACATTCTGGTTCTTTCTTTCAGTCTGTCCATTAGACTCAGGATGATACCCAGATGAAAATGACAAATGGACTCCCAACCTGTCACAAAAAGCACGCCAAAAGCGAGCCACAAACAGAGGCCCTCTATCAGAAACAATATCCGTGGGAACGCCATGGAGCTTGACAATCTTCTTAACAAACGCCTTAGCGAGTGTCTTGGCGCAGGGCAACTTAATGAATGGAACCAAATGACACATCTTGCTAAAATGGTCCACGACAACCCAGATGACAGTAAAACCCTCAGACACAGGAAGGTCAGTAATGAAATCGATTGTGAGATGCGTCCAAGGCGCACTAGGAACCTCCAGAGGGCAAAGCAACCCCGCAGCAGGGGTATGTGAAGCCTTTGACCTAGCACACACAGTTCATTGACGCACCCACTTGATGACTTCCTTCTGCCATCCAGGCCACCAAAAACTGTGACTGATAAGTCTCTTAGTCTCCGAAATTCCTGGATGACCTGCCAACCGAGACTCATGACACTCCACAAACAAATCTCTCCTAAAGGCTTTAGGCACGAACAATCTCCCATGGGGAGTGTTAGATGGAGCATCATCTTGAGCTTTCAGAATCCCATTCTCCAAAACGGAATCCAATGCCGCCACCACAACTCCTTTCTGTAAAATGCTCTCCTGCTCCTCGGCACCAACCATAGGAGAAAAACTGCGAGATAAAGCATCGGCTTTAACATTCTTAGTACCAGGGATATAGGAAACAGAAAAAGAAAAATGAAACAGAGAAAAAAAAAAAGCCTACCTAGCTTGACGGGCATTCAAGCGCTTGGCAGCATCCAGATAGATCAAATTTTTATGAACTGTGAAAACCTGAATAGCGCCTTCCAAAAAATGACGCCAATGTTCAAACGCGAGTTTAATAGCCAGCAACTCATAATTCAGTTCAGTTTCCGAAAAATTTTTTGAAAAGAAGGCACATGGATGTACTCCATCCTTGTTCTCCTGAGACAAAACTGCTCCGACCCCCACCGATGAAGCATCGACCTCGACCAAAAAAGGCTTGGTCTCATCAGGCTGCATAATGATAGGGGCAGAACTGAACCTCCCTTTGAGATACTCAAACACTTCAATGGCCTCAGTAGTCCACTGGACTGTATTCGCACCTTTCCTGGTGAGATCGGTCAGAGGCTTAACAATTATAGAAAAATTCTTAATGAATTTCCTGTAATAATTGGCAAAACCCAAAAATCTCTGTATAGATTTCAAACCAATAGGCCTAGGCCATTCCTGCACAGGCTGAACCTTCACCGGGTCCATCTCAAAGCCCTCGCTGGAGACAATGTAGCCCAAAAAACTAATTCTCTGCACAGCGAACTCACATTTCTCCAGCTTAGCAAAGAGTGAATTATCACTCAACAACTGCAAAACTTCACGTACACTCTGCCAATGGGACTCTAGATCTGGTGAATAAATCAAAATGTCATCCAAATACACAACCACATTCTTACCAATCAAAGGTCTCAGGATGTCATTAATAAGGTTCTGAAAAAATGAAGGTGCATTGGTAAGATCAAAAGGCATCACCAGATTCTCAAAATGACCTACCGGAGTGTTAAAAGCAGTTTTCCATTCATCACCCTCCTTCACTCGTAACAAATTGTATGCCCCCCGGAGATCAATTTTAGAGAACCACTTGGCCCCCACCAACTGGTTAAACAAGTCAGGAATTAACGACAACGGGTAGGAATTGCGTACGGTAATCTTATTAATTTCACGAAAATCCAGACATGGATGTAAACTCCCGTCCTTTTTTTTAACAAAGAAAAATCCAACTGCCAGAGGCGACTTAGAAGGTCTAATGTGACCAGCAGCCAGGCTAGTCTATGTACTCCTCCAAGGCCTTTCTTTCAGGAATAGTCAGATTAAATAAGCGACTCTTGGGAAGAGTAGCTCCAGGAACAAACTCAATGGCGCAATCATAATCCCTATGGGGAGGTAAAACTTGCAACTCCTCCTCTGAAAACACCCTCCAAAAATCCTGAATAGGTACAGGTAATTCCCCTTTTTCCACAGCCGCAATGCGACCATTACAACATCTATCATAGTACTTCGGACTCCCAAGACTTAATAACATTAGTAGACCAGTCCAGTAAAGGATTGTGTAGTTTTAACCAAGGCAAAGCTAAAACGACCGGAGAGGGTAAATTATCTAATACAACCAAGTCCAAATTTTCTTGGTGAACTCCATTGATAGTGAGGGGAAATGCAGCAACCTTGTGAGTAATACATTTCAAGGGAGTGATATCAATTGCAATCACAGAAATAGGTGATGACAAAGGTTTGGATTCCAATTTAAGGTTTTCCAAAAACCCTTTATCAATCACATTAAGTGTTGAACCACAATCCACAAATACCTGAAATTCAATCAAATTTTCCTGCAAATAGTACTCCCTGAAAGAAATACTCCTGCGTAGCGTAAACAAGCAATACGGGTGTAACTGACCTTTTTTTTTTCTTTACTTAAACAAAGCTTATAATCCTTAATCAAATGGTCAGCTTTATCACAATAAAGACACAATCCCTCCGCGAACCTCCGGTCTCTTTCCTGAGAGCGGAGTGACATCGCTCCAACCTCCATCGGTTCTCCGCCGTCAGAGCAGATTTTCTGGGGACTAGGACCTGACGTTAAAGGAGCTTTTACCTCATTAACCCTGGACCTCAGTCTCCTGTCCATACGAACAGCTAATTGCATGGCATCCTGCAGAGTCTCAGGTGCAGGGAATGCAATTAGCAGATCCTTAACCCTTTCACTCAGACCAGCAAGAAATAAACATTTCAGCGCAGGATCGTTCCATCTGACTTCCAAAGCCCATCTCCTGAAGTGTGTGCAATAATTTTCAACATCACCTGACCCCTGATTCAAACGCCTGAGTTCTGCTTCAGCAGATGAGATTCTATCAGGATCGTCATATAAAAGACCCATAGCAGAAAAAACATTTTCAACAGACCTTAAACATGGATCATTAGGTTGGAGAGAAAAGGCCCACCCCCCCAAGTGACATAATAAAACCAATGCGCTGTGATTCATTCCCAGAGGACATTGGTCTCAAACAAAAAGATAACAAGCATTTTTAAAGGAAAAAAAAAATCTTGCTGTTTACCATAAAAAAACATCAGGCAGGCCTACCTTTGGTTCCACAAAATGCGCTCCAGGACAGCTACTCACGTGTTGCTGTAGCTCGGTCACCTCCAGAGACAATCCCTGCAAGCGTTGAGCCAAATCCTGGACGGAAACCATACTGATCCCCAAATTTCTTTCCTTTTAGTTTTTTGGGCTGGGCTTACTGTTATGATCTGCAACATGAACTAAGGAAAGATAGGGGAAAGCTGTCCCTACAGTAAGACTAAGCTGAATGCCTACGATGTAGCGGGCTGCCTGTTCTTAGCGAACAGACCCGCCTTAGTCCTCGGCTAGTCTGATCGAAGACCTATAGCATTAGGGGAGGGGTCCCTTAAAGAACTAAGTACTGGGACAAAAATGGGACACCTCCTAAACAGAGAAGTTGTTGCAGAACACAAAAGACAAACTGACAAAAAGGTACTAAAGGTCCCAGAAGGACCAAGCGAACTGACAGAGAAAGGCACCGCAAACAGTCAAACACTGAAGTCCAGCACATCTAAAAGGGTGAAGCTGGAATATAAAGGCAGATGGTCACGTGACTGCAAAACACAAGATGGAAAAAACAAACAGGAGGGTTCTAACATCTACACCCTGTGTTATAGCTTTTATAAGTAAAACTTATAAAGCTAACATTAAGAATATTAAGTTATTTAGATATATAGGTAGATTTAATTGTCTAAAATAATAATCAACGCAAAGTATAAATATTTACCACAATTCCTCCCTTTTTATGATTTACAGACAATTTATCCGTCAGCTACTTCCCCATGCTATGGGAGCATGGAGGGGACAAATCCCATTCACTGACAGATACCTTGTCCGCAAATCTCATCATAACAAATACACCAGTTCTAGCAGTTACATACACTAGTAATACCAACATTCATATAAAGAAAGGGTAAATGAATATACTTTTATTCCCTATCCCCATTTCCACTATATGAGGTCTACCATTCGGTTGAATTGTCTGCAGCTCATGTATATAGGGAATGTTTGTGGACAGCATTTATACCTAGGTCACCATGCAGAAGTCTGAAGATTGCAGGCGTAAGGCGTGCTAAGGTGCAGGTTCCTTCTGCACCTGGGAGAAGCCATTTAGAGGCTTGGTGACCACATACTAGATATAAATCCTTGGCAATATGCAGGGTATGATGTCAGTGAGTCTCCCAAGACAACGTATACAAGTCAAAAGTCCTTGCATCAGAGGTTTCCTCCGTCGTAACGGGCAGTATCAAATGTCTCTTTGTAGAAACAGCTATAGTTGAAAGCCTCATATGGGGTTAGGGGCACTGCGAGATATGGCATAGTATCAGCGGATATTGGGCTGTGGGTGCATATCCAGCAGTTCTTAGGGCAGTCTTTAGAAACTATGTCTCGCAGCAGGACTTGGTGATACTTATCAGTTTGTTGTCCCAGTCCTCTCCTAGTACGTCATTGAGAGTTAGGGTTAGGGATGCAGTTGCCATCAGAATGCCCAAAGGGGCAGGGTCAGCTCTGTGGCCGGGAATCAGGACCTTTTCCAGTTGCTGGTGTTGATCTTTGCCTTGGAGCTTGACAGAAATAGCAGTGGTCAGTACTTAAAACGACTCACTGTATCTGGGTCCACTGGTCTCTTCATATGTCTCTTGACCACGACCCAGTCTCCTGGTACCAATGTGTGTGTGCCGCTTATACAGTTGGGGTCTGGGGGAAAGAACACGGTTAAAAGTAACAGTCAGATATTTGTGCAACTCCAAGACATATTCAGTGAGGGAACCATAGGAGGCTGCAGTTGCTGCGGGAAATACAACCGTCTTAGGGACGCCACCAAACAGTATTTCATCGGAGACAGCTTCTGTCTATACCTTGGGGCGGTCCTCATTGAATATAATGCAATGGGCAAGCAATCTACCCAGGACAAGTGTGTTTCCTGCATGCAATTCTGGATTTTTATCTTCAGGGCACTATTAAGGTGTTCCACATTCCCACTACTTTGTGAGTGATAGGGAACATGGAAAACCTGTTCGATCCCCAGAGTCGCCATGATCTGTTCCATCAGTTCTCTAGTGAAGTGTGTCTCTGTCACTCTCTCTATAGTTTGGCCACCCCATATCTGCAAACCACCTCATTTATCAATTTTCCTTTTTTCTTTTTTGTGTTAACTTTGGTCACGGCCCAAGCTTCAGGCAACCAAGGGAAGAGATTGGTGCATACCAGGACTTATTCATAAGTACCCACCTTAGGTAGCTGTATGTAGTCCTCCTGTAGTCTCTGAAACGGGTAATCTGGTTTTGGCGTGCATTTTGTGGGACCTTCGAATAGATCTACCGGGGTTATATTTTGCACAAACGAGACACACTTTGTAGCCGCATTCGGAAACCTTGGGGCGCACCGGTTTTGTAGCACCACTGCACACATAACACCATTTGAGTTGTGCACCGGAGGAATGTGCTAGGGCAGCCATCATGGGGAACACGCAGCGTGGGAGGCAAATCCTGGTGTTTACCTGCCATACCACTGACTCTGACCGTACAGCACCCGCTTTGGCCCATGCGTTCTGTTCGTGTGGGGGAGCCTGGGTCTGGAAGACCTGCAGCAGTTCACGATCAACGGCCACTGAGGCTGGTGCGGTGACAGTCTCCTCTGTGAAAAGGTAGCTTCCCGCACTCTCGGTCACTGAGTCCCCTAGCGGGGCCGTGTCTGCTATGGCCAGTATTTCAGTCAGAGGTAGTTGTGCTGCTTCCTTAGCCGCCTGGTCGGCCAAGGCATTCCCTACAGCAAGGGGCGTTTGTTCCCGTGTGTGCGCCGGTAGCTGCCCTTCGGGTAAGGGTGAGTGCTGTGAGTAGCTGCTCTACTGCCTCATAGGATTGCTAGCAGAGGTCAGAAAATTACGACTCCGCCAAATGGCGCCAAAATCGTGTGCGACCCTTAAAACATATCTGAAGTCTGAAAATACATAAATCTCTTTACCTTTTCCCAGATTACACGTTGCAGCGAGCGCCTTCAGCTCAGCCTCTGGCGCAGAGCAGCTGGAGAAGAGTGGTTCATGCATTACTGCCTTACCATTGTGGACTACTGCATGCCCGGTGATGAACCGTCCTTGTTCACTGTCCCGAGCTCTGGAACCATCTACAAAATACTCAGCAGAGGGGTTAGTGAAGCCCTATGTCTCTGTGTTACACACACGCCGTTAGGTTCAGATAGGGCGAGACGGGTTTCAAAGCCCTATATCTCTGTGTTACACACACGCCGTTAGGTTCAGATAGGGCGAAACTGGTTTCGTGAATTTGTTGGAATCCTGGGGAGATCGTTACTTTGGGCGACCAGAGGCTGCAGCTTCTCTCAGACACACGATAGATTCAGTTGCTGACCAGACACATCTGACAAGAGTCTTTTTCAACAGTTTAACAGTGGAATTTAATCTGAAGCACGGCCAGTACAATTCAGGAATATTACAACAACAATCTTCATTACATTACAATTTAATAAAGCAGGCACAGTATCATCAGTCTCTTCAGTAGCATAATTCAGCACAGATTAGATCTCTTAGCAGCACACTTCTGTGCATATGACGCGCCTCCTGGGCCTGTGCTGTGAGGGGGATACCCGGAGCCGGATCGCTGGGATGCTGGGGGTTGTAGTCTCCGTGTGACGGTGACCCGGTCCGTGCCCAGGGTGGTCTAACCAGTGGCAGTCTATTTGTATTGTAATAAGTGTCCGACTACACCACCCGTGGATTGCGGTCAGTGGGGACCGCCGCTGCGCTGCAGACCGCTGAGGCTGATGTTGTTTGCGCAGCTGAGTATGGGATGACTCCCCACGGGAGAAGTATTGCCTCAGGGCAGCTAATGTGGATGATGATGGGAGTGATGGTGTGAGGGTCCCAGTGCTAATGGTGCTGGAGCGGCAAGGAATCACAGAGACGTGAGGTGCAGTTCAGGGTCTTTACTGATGGTACAAGGCAGACCCTCCCGGGAGTACTGGCTAGTATAAGGGGCCTGGTCAGTCTGCGAGCAAGCAGGAGTTCCCCTGGCCAGGTGGAGTTGTAGGCCTCCCCGTTTATCTGCACTCTTCCTGGCTACCTTGCTGTCAGCGGTTACAAGTAGCCCACGTCCCTGAGTATACCGTGTGGTGCTCACCCGTATGGCTGGTGACTTGGGGCCTTCTGTTAGCCTCCGCTCCTGGATGGCGGCGCTGGTCCCTTCTTTGTGACTGAGCCTCCGGGCTTCTATGGCCAGAGGACCTGGAATCCCCTGCCGGCTGGTTTCTGCTGCTGGGTATATATCGTCCCCACAGCCTCGGACTCCTGTGTCCAGTTTTAGTAACTTCAGCCAGGGCGAGCTATATCTCTGCTCACAGCCCCTGGCCTTCAGCTGCTGCTCCTACAGAGCTCCTGTTCTTGCTTTCCCTGTGTCTGGAACTTCACTCCAGGCTCTGACTGCTCTGCTTGTTCTGCAGGTTCTGTCTCTGTCTGCAGCTTCACTCCCTAATCCCGCCCCAGACCCAGTTTATAAGGGCAGATTCCTCCCCTCCCAGGTCTGGGCGGACCGTGTTGCATGCTTAGGGCTCCTGACCAGAGAAACCTCCCACTTGCTCTCAGACATAATATCTCTATTACTGTGGCAACCAGACCCCTGGGGTGTCACATTCCCCCCTAGTAAATTTTAGTACTCCGGGACTAAACACATTTTTAAAACATAATAACAGGGTATAACAATAACACAATAACATATTTACAAGAAGCTTTAGTTCTTTAAAGGTCACGGCATGTCCGCAACCGGGTGTCCATATCACCCAAGGTATAACTTTAAGCGAAGTAGGGGACCTGTCCAAAGCAAACCCCTTGCGTTGGCCTTGGGCGGGGCTGCAAGGGTAGACTAACTACTTTGGGCCGCAAGGAGGCCACGCCAGACAGGTTTTCTCTTCTGCGGCCGTCTTCGCAAGAGGCACCAAGGTGCAACTATCTACAACACTGTTCCGGTTATCCAGCGTCCATAACCTGTTAGTCCATAAAAATCTGCAGGGTAACTGAGAAACATAATTAATAACAGGCAACAAACATAAACCATAAACAGTTAACAGATAAATTCACAGTGCATTAGTTTAGATTCTCCAGCGAGCGGGCATCTGACCTCTAGTGACTCTAGTGGACCTACGGAGCTCACTAACTGGTTCTGCACTACAGGGTGTACGAGGTGTTATGGGCAAACTGGGCAGCTGTCTGCGCACTCTTTGGCTCACTAGGGGCACGGCAGGCTCACTACTAGCAGAGGGTTGATTCTCCTGTACTGCTGGTGTGGACTCTTGGGCCGGCTGCTCTTCCAGCTCTACCGGTTCCTCTGTAGGCACTTGCGGGGCTGGCTGGAGAAAGGTGAGGACGGGTACCACGACAGCACCGTTTACTTGTGTCCAAGACCGGGGGAAGTCTCCGAGTACGGTACTGATCATTTCTTCCCTTTCCTCTGCGGGTTGAGGGTTTCCTTGATCTTCTTCAGGGCTTTGCAGCTGCTCGGGACACTTCTTCAGGTGGTCTCTGGAGACAATGGCTGTGGTTTCTCCTCCATCCTTACTGATTACGCAGATTTTTGGGTTCTCATGGCTTGATGGCAGTACGGTGTACGGGTCCTTCTCCCACTGGTCGTCCAACTTGTGGAGCCGCCTCTTCCTCTTCAAGACCTGCTCTCCAGGTACCAGGGGAACAGCGGGAGCATACTGGTTATAAGCCTTCTCTTGCCTTTCTTTAGCTTGAGACAGACTTCGCTCGACGCTCTCCTGTACTTTCCGATACTGCTGCTGCCGTTCTGTATCCCAGTCTGCCTCTGGCGAGGTGTCCTCAGGCGTCAGGACTCCCATATCCAGGTCAATAGGCAGCTTACCAGGTCTTGCTCTCATTAGGTAAGCCGGGGTACAGTTGGTGGAACCTACAGGGATGTGGTTATACAGGTCCACCAGATCGGGCAGTTTCTCAGGCCACAGACTGCGTTCTTTCAGGGGCAACGTTTTTAGCAGATCTATCACCACCTGGTTCATCTTCTCGCAGAGTCCATTGGTTTGAGGGTGATAGGGCGTTGTTCTTATCTTCTTGCAGCCATACAGGTTGCAGAACTCCTGGAAGACCTCCGCTTCGAAGGCTGGTCCTTGGTCTGTCAACACTTGGTCCGGGTACCCGTGTGGACGGCAGAAGTGCTGCTGGAAGGCTCTAGCTGCTGTTTGAGCCGTTAAGTCCTTGACCGGGACCACCACCAGGAACCGGGAGTAATGATCTACGATTGTGAGGGCGTAGACATACCCAGATCTGCTTGGAGCCAATTTCACATGGTCCAGGGCTACCAGTTCCAGTGGCTGTCTGGTGATGATGGGCTGCAGGGGAGTCTTCTGGCTGGCTCGGTCTTTTCTTCTCAGGTGGCACGGGCCACAGTCTCTGCACCACCTCTCGATGGCTCCTCTCATGCCTACCCAGTAGAACCGTTCACGCAACAAGAACTCCAGCTTCTTCCATCCGAAATGCCCTGCTCCGTTGTGGTATGCCTCCAGAACCATAGCCGCGTCTCGTCTTGGGACCACTACCTGCCAGGTCAACTCATGTGTTCGAGAGTTAACCATTCTCCGGCACAGCTTCTCCCTGTAGAGGAACAGCTTACTTTTCTCCTTCCACAGTTGCTTGGTCTCCTCCGGAGCATCTGGGTCAAGACGGGCATCGGCCTGGGTCAGCATTTCCTTCACCAAATGGACTGCGGGATCACTGTCTTGCGTCTCCGCCCAGTTGTAGTGGGGCAAGGGATTGAACATCACGGAGCGCCTGTCCTTCACACGGTGGGAGTACAGGGTAATCCCATGACGGTGGAACGCAGGGAGCTCAACTTCTTCCAGATCTTCTGGATCTTCCCCTACGTCCGGTAAGTTCGGCATTCTAGACAGGGCATCCGCGTTGGCATTTGAGCGTCCTGCCCGGTATTTGATGGTGAATTCAAAGTTGGACAGGCGGGCCATCCATCTCTGTTCCAGGGCACCGAGCCTTGCAGTGTCCAGGTGTGTCAACGGGTTGTTATCCGTGTACACGGTGAATTTGGAGGAGGCAAGGTAATGCTTGAAACGTTGGGTCACTGCCCACACTACTGCCAGGAACTCCAGCTTGAATGAGCTATAATTCTCAGGGTTCCTCTCTGTGGGCCGTAGCTTTCGACTGGCGTAAGCGATAACCCATTCTTTCCCTTGCTGGATCTGGGACAGTACGGCTCCTAGCCCTATGTTGCTTGCGTCCGTGTGGAGGATAAAGGGCTGGCTGTAGTCTGGATATGCCAGGATTTCATCCCCCGTGAGGGCCATCTTCAGCTGGCAGAAGGACTCCTCTTCCAGCTTTTCCCACCTAAAGGGCGGCTTCTGGTTTTTGGCTTTCCGAGATTGACCTATCAGGAGGTCCTGCATAGGGGCTGCCATTTTGGTGAAACCGGGAATGAATCTTCGGTAGTAGCCTACCAACCCGAGGAACTGCCGCACTTCCTTTATGCTGGAGGGTCTTGGCCAGTCCTTAATCACGGTGATCTTATCAGGGTCAGGAGCCACTCCATCAGCACTCACCACGTGTCCCAGGTATTGCACCTTTGGTTTCAGAAGGTGACACTTGGAGGGTTTCACTTTTAGGCCGTAGTTTCCAGAGCTTCGAACACTTCTGCCAGGTGTTTCAGGTGGTCCTCGTAGGTCTTGGAATAGACGATGACATCGTCCAGGTATAACAGGACCGTCTCGAAGTTCCAGTGTCCCAGACAGCATTCCATCAACCGTTGGAAGGTTCCTGGTGCGTTGCAGAGCCCGAACGGCATACAGTTAAATTCGCTGAGACCCATCGGGGTGGTGAATGCGGTCTTCTCCCGGTCCGCCTCTGCTACAGGAACCTGCCAGTACCCGCTAGTGAGATCCAAAGTAGAGAAGAAGTTAGCAGATTTTAATGCAGCTAAGGACTCTTCTATCCTTGGTAACGGGTACGCATCTTTGTGTGTGATACGGTTGACCTTCCTGTAGTCTACACACATTCTCATGGTGTTGTCTTTCTTTTTCACTAAGACTAGTGGAGCTGCCCAGGGGCTACAGCTGTCCCTGATTACCCCAGCCTCCTTCATGTCTCTAAGCATCCCCTTGGCGTGTTGGTAGTGTGCCGGGGGTACGGGTCGGTATCTCTCCTTTATGGGAGGATGGTCTCCCGTGGGGATGTGGTGTTCTACCCCCTTTACTCGCCCGAAGTCTAGCGGGTGTTTACTAAACACTCTCTCGTACTCTCGAACCACCCGATAGACTCCCTGTTTCTGGTGTGAGGGAGTGGAGTCAGTACCCAAATGCAGTTGCTGACACCAGTCCTCCATTGGTTTCTTAGAGCCATTACCTTCCTCTGGTTGAGATGGAGGCAAGGGTTCCACGGCCTGTACAGAATTCTGGTTTATGGTGAACAATTTGGCTAGCGTGGCATACTGGGGCAGGTATACTTCTCTCTCCCCGATATTTATGATGCGAACGGGCACCCTCCCATGGCGTACATCGACCACCCCCCGTGCTGTCAAAATGGTGGGCCTACTGTCTGAGTAGACGGGTTCTACCATTGCTTGGTAGTCTCTACCTCTTAGACCAATAGCTGCCCGGCACCAAATCATCATCTCACTTTTTGGGGGCATGGCAATAGGGAACAGGTCACACATTCTCACGCTACCTATCTCACCACCAGATAGTTCCACTTGTTGCCGCTTCATCAGTGCCCGGATCTCTTTTTGGAGCACACGCTGCTGGCCGGAACTGGCGTTCTTGGCAACCTGCTGTAAAATGAGAATCACCCCTGCAAGACAATTTTCAATCACATTAGTTCCCAAGGTTATTCTAGGGTGACTCTCATGACGGTCTATGTCCACTATAATCAGTCCTTGTGCCGCCAGTTCGACTTTACCGATCTTAATGGTCACCTCTTTGAATCCCACCTGTGGCACGGGCTGACCATTGCTGGCGATGATACTCAGGTCGTCTTCTGGGTAACGGGTTATGTCCGAGTCATTCCAGTACTGTTTAAAGAGCACGTACGGGATGGTGGTCACCTGTGACCCAGTGTCTAGTAGGGCACTCATAGGAATGCCATCCAGTACCACAGGCAAGATTGGACGTCCCCCTACGTATTTATCACGCCAGTTTGATGGGCCTGATGGTCTTATGCCTGGGGGTTGGCCCTCTACCCCAGGTTGTGCCCGTTTAAATGACAGTACCTTGCCACATGTCCGAGTTGATTGCAGCGGCGGCAGATGGGTCGTCCGTCCTCGTTGTATCTGTCGCTGGGTCTTCCTCTGGCCGGTGGGGTCCTCCTCAGTCGGCGCCACGGGACGTCCTCCAGTCCGGATGCCAGCTGGATCTTTCCTGGAGAAGAGACCTGTAAAGACTGCACAGTTCTGGTTAGCGCGGCAACGCTCTTAGTCAGCTCTTGGACCTGATGGTGTAGGTCTGTAGCCGGGTCACTGTTTAAAGCCTGCGCATCAGCTCCCACAGGCCCTGCAGACAAGGACGCCGTCTCCTGGTGGTAAGTGATAGCAGGGGGCCTGTGGGTCACAGCGCCACCTGGTGCCGGTTCTCGGAGCACCCGGATGGCTCTGTCCTTGAACTGTGCAAAGTCCAGGTCAGGGTCCTGTAAGGCCATTGCCCGCAACTGGGTTCGGTGGGCATTGCACAGTAGACCCTCAATAAATTGTTCAGTCAACAGCTTGTCTTCATTTCCCACGCTGTCAGGGTCTGCCTGCTTAATGGCTCTCAGGGCCTCTTGTAGGTTTAGAGCATAGTCTCTTATACTCTCATGTGCCCGCTGTTTACACCCGTAAAATCTGAGCTTTATTTCGGCTGAGGTGCGGGTATCAAATGTGTCTTTCAGCCGGGCTAGTATTTCTCTGACAGTCCTCTTCCTCCCAGGTGGCCAGGACTTTACCTCCCTTTGGGCTGCCCCGATTAATTGGGCCACCAGGATGCTCACTTTTTGCTCTTCTGTGAGGGGGTACACCTGGAAGAGGCTATCCAGTCTTTCTCTAAAGTCATTTAGAGTATGTGACTCCCCTGAGTACTGGGGTAGCCAGGTTGCCCCCGGGATATAGGGCATGGTGAATGGCATGACTGCTGCAGCGGTTGCGCTGGCGGTGGCTGTGGCAGTGGAGCTCCCCTCGGTATCCGGCATCCTCCTCCCCCCTAGTGGACCGTGGCCTACCTTGCGATGCTCTTCTTCCGTAGGCCGCGGCTCCGCAGTCGATCGTCGGGGTTGAGGACCTGGCGTCGCGCTCCGATGACGTCAGCGTCGCTCTTCCTCCCTTCCAGGACCTTGCGCAGCTCAGAGCGTGGGGCGGAGCTTCGGATCTCGCGCGCTTTCGGCATCCACGCCCCTCTTCTTCCCCTGCGGCGTCCCGAAGATGGCGTCCGAAGGCGGGAAGCAGCTGCGGATGGCGGGAAGAAGGCTGAAGACGGCGGGAAACGGTCCAAGATGGCGTCTGATGGCGGGAATCGGCTCCGGATGGCGGGAAACGACTCCGGATGGCGGGAAACTTCACCACAGGTAAGTATAAAAGTCTCTTTTTCAGGCACGCAGTACCCGGTGGTTGCGGGCACGAAATCCTGCCGACTACGCCAAAGTTGACGTGCCCCCTGGGCCTGTGCTGTGAGGGGGATACCCGGAGCTGGATCGCTGGGATGCTGGGGGTTGTAGTCTCCGTGTGGCGGTGACCCGGTCCGTGCCCAGGGTGGTCAAACCAGTGGCAGTCTATTTGTATTGTAATAAGTGTCCGACTACGCCACCCGTGGATTGCGGTCAGTGGGGACCGCCGCTGCGCTGCAGACCGCTGAGGCTGATGTTGTTTGCGCAGCTGAGTATGGGATGACTCCCCACGGGAGAAGTATTGCCTCAGGGCAGCTAATGTGGATGATGATGGGAGTGATGGTGTGAGGGTCCCAGTGCTAATGGTGCTGGAGCGGCAAGGAATCACAGAGACGTGAGGTGCAGTTCAGGGTCTTTACTGATGGTACAAGGCAGACCCTCCCGGGAGTACTGGCTAGTATAAGGGGCCTGGTCAGTCTGCGAGCAAGCAGGAGTTCCCCTGGCCAGGTGGAGTTGTAGGCCTCCCCGTTTATCTGCACTCTTCCTGGCTACCTTGCTGTCAGCGGTTACAAGTAGCCCACGTCCCTGAGTATACCGTGTGGTGCTCACCCGTATGGCTGGTGACTTGGGGCCTTCTGTTAGCCTCCGCTCCTGGATGGCGGCGCTGGTCCCTTCTTTGTGACTGAGCCTCCGGGCTTCTATGGCCAGAGGACCTGGAATCCCCTGCCGGCTGGTTTCTGCTGCTGGGTATATATCAGTCCCCACGGCCTCGGACTCCTGTGTCCAGTTTTAGTAACTTCAGCCAGGGCGAGCTATATCTCTGCTCACAGCCCCTGGCCTTCAGCTGCTGCTCCTACAGAGCTCCTGTTCTTGCTTTCCCTGTGTATGGAACTTCACTCCAGGCTCTGACTGCTCTGTTTGTTCTGCAGGCTCTGTCTCTGTCTGCAGCTTCACTCCCTAATCCCGCCCCAGACCCAGTTTATAAGGGCAGATTCCTCCCCTCCCAGGTCTGGGCGGACCGTGTTGCATGCTTAGGGCTCCTGACCAGAGAAACCTCCCACTTGCTCTCAGACATAATATCTCTATTACTGTGGTAACCAGACCCCTGGGGTGTCACACATACATAACCACAGTCTTTTCCTTCACAAGGACTCAAAAGTACACAGCATCCTTTATCCTGCATGGAGATGGAGGGGGGGAGGGTTTGATGAGGGACATTATCCTTGTGACATGATTCCTTTCAGTCTTATCTTTCTGCCCGATAATACTCTGCACTGTTAGTTCATGGCGTCTATCTGACTTGTGTTTAGCTTCCCTCCTGACCTGAATTCTATTTACTTGCCTTCTGTGAGATACAGATTTCACACCACTTTTCTCTTCCACTCCAGCCAGAAAGTAAACAACTTCCCCACAATCCCCCTGGGGCACTGCTAAACACTCCCTGTCTCTTGTGACTCTGTTAACCCCTATAGTTGCTGAATGCTTCTGGAGCACAACACTTACTGTCTCCTGTGCTTGTGTTACTTCTAATAGTTGCTGGATGCTTTTGAAGCAACAGCACTACTTCTGCATGTCACACTCTTCCCTCCTTTTTGAATGTCGTCCTCGACATTAGTCTTAATTGGTCAATCTGACCAATTCTGAGACAGTGGTGAAAGTTGAATAACTTTATATACAAATTGGCATTGTCCAATTGGTATAACATTCATAAACATTGATAACAACCTATTCTTACGACCTTTTTCTTGTAGGATGCCTGTAAGAAATAAACAATTAATACAATTAAAACAATCAGCATCTCTTCAGCTGGAGCTTTTCAAACGTCTTCAACCAGCTCTCTCTAACTAGGCTTTAACAGTTCTTTATTTCTACTAAGTCTTTTAAGGAAAATCAAAGCATGAAAACAAGTCTTTCCACTACTACAGTATCTTCCATACTGCTTCTCGGTGGTGAATACCACTCAAGTGGACTTACCTGGTCCGCAGCCAGAGATACTTGTTTCTAGTTGACAGTCCTTGGCACTTGACTTGGTTCACCAAGTGTCTCATACGTCAGCATCACGGGCCTCCTCACTTCTCGAGTCGACATCCTCCTTGTGAGTTGTTCCTCAGACACCCGGGGTTCTTAGGTCACAGGAATTTCTTCCTCCGCACTCCTTTCCCATGCTTCCTCAGATGCTCTTGGACCTGCCTATGTAAGTTCCTGTACTTCTCCTAAATCGCTTGTTTCCGCACGATCTGGTAATTCCACTCCTCATGAGTGTCGATCGTTCTCTTCAGGGGCCGGTGTTCGATCATCAGATCTGAATTGGACTTCATCTGTACTCCTTGGAACGAACTCTGGAACCTCAGGACTTAATTCACTTTCCTGAGGACGGTACATCCCTCTCCTTGCCGGTCCGAGAAATACAACGGTGTGTTCTTCTCCATCGAAACTTTCCAGGTCACTATCCACCTCCGGAGCTTCAGTCTGTGGTGGTCCCTTAGTTGATCGCGGACCATGTCAGCCTACTTCTGGGAAGTCTTGTTGTGGTGGGAGATAATCACAGGGTTATAGTAAATTCCAGTGGACTATTCTGTTTTTCTTTTCTCCCGTTTCCAATCGGATTTCATACACTGAGCTGTCATCAGCTTTCCTCCTTACGACCACATGCACCTTGTCTTCCCAGTACGAAGTAAGTTTTTCTGGACCACCTTTCTCACGTACGTTCTTGACTAGCACCCGGCTTCCCGGTGCCAATTCTGCTCCATAACATTTTTGATCATAGTACTCCTTACTCCTGCTCTGTCCTTGCGTAACCACTTTGGACGCTATGTTGTATGCCTCTGCCATCCGTTCCTTCCATTTCCGAACGTACTCCGGATATGTTCTGTAAGTCTCTTACACCGGAGTTTCGAACATGATGTCGATTGGCAGTCTTGGCGATCGTCCATACAATATGAAAAAGGGTGAGTAACCCGTTGCATCGCTCTTTGTAGAGTTATAGGCATGTACCACTTTTGACAGAGAACTCTTCCAGTTTTTCTTCTCATCAGCTGCTAAAGTGCGCAACATCGACAATAATGTCCGGTTAAAACATTCCACTTGTCCATTACCCTCTGGGTGATAGGGCGTTGTGTGGGATCTCTGAATTCTACAGTACTTTCCTAGCTTGTCAAAGAGCTGGTTCTCAAATTCTCTTCCTTGGTCGTGGTATAACCTCGTAAGGAACCCAAACCTCAAAACAAAATCATTGAAGATCTTCTCTGCCGCTGTTCGACCCGATTTATTGGTGGTGGCATATGCTTGAGCAAATCGAGTGAAATGGTCCATCACCACCAAGATGTATTCGTAACCACCCTTGCACATCTCGAGATGTAGAAAGTCTATTGAGACCATCTCAAACAAGTATGTAGTTTGGATGTTGCCATTAGGTGCCCGGGTTGATGTGTTGGGACGTTTATCTTCCAGACACCAACACTCCCTGGTCACGTACGTCTCAATATCTCTCTGCATGTACGGCGAGAAGAAATGTTCACGGATCAAATTTGTTGTCCTTTCCACTCCCAGGTGTCCCATGTTTTCATGGAGCTCTTTGAAGACCAACCTACGGAATACTCTGGGTAGTACCAACTGCCGGTTTTGTCCTCCTTTACGATACAGGATACCATCTTCACTGAGGTAGAGCTTCGTCCATTCTGTAATTAAAACAGATAATGCTGATGACTCATTGTCGCTTTCCTGTTTACTTGCAAATCGATTTTGATCCACATAAAGTAGTATTCTACCAATTATCTGATCTTCCCGTTGTGCTCTACGGATTTTCCCTTTTGGTAGTTGTTGAATAGACAAGGGGTGATCTTGTTCTCTCGCTTTTATGGTGGTCAACGGACACCACAATGGTGTATCTTCCTCCTGATAAGCTTGTATAGTAGTGCTCTGAATTGCTTCTGTCATGGTTCCACTCCTCACTGTGTGTGGGACGCAGCTGCTCACAGCTCAGCCGTCCAATCTTGTACAGGGGCGTGCTGGAGCTGTCAGTACTGTGATTGACAGCTCGACCGTCAAATGTGGTACAGGGGCATGCAATAGCTCAGTGTGGTGATTGACAGCTCGGCTGTCCAATCTTAGAGTGGGAAGCACTGGCTATCTTCAGGTGTTCATTATCCCAGGTTAATGTCTAGCTACTTAACTGAGCTGTTTGTCACAGATCTCTGCCAGACGTACATTCAGCTAGTGTGTGGTTTGTTCTCTGTGCCTTGTTCTGTTTATTGATCTTCTACTGCCTGACCTTGGACCTTGTTCTGACCATCTGTCTGTTTAACCCCTTCTGCTCTGATCTGCTGTCCTCGTGGAATTCTGACCAATGGTATGTTACCTGACTAAGCCTTTGCCTCTTCCCTCTGTTTATGACGTACTGTCCTGGCTTTGACTCCGGTCTCCTTGACTATCCCGTCTCACGGCCTGGCCGTGAAAAGTGACTCAGCGTCACATTATGTCTGGCCCATACGTTTTTCTTTTTCGCCAGTATGGAGACTGTCCACACTTTCTGTGATCAGGTGGCGAATCTGAAGCAGATGACTCAGGATCTGGCTAAGGAATGCCACAGTCTGGAGTTATCACAATGTCAGTTGCAGGGTCAGATAACTAATTTAATGAAGACCTCCCATAGCCCTCCACTGCCGGCAGTGGCTGTGACGTCAGTATCCTCTGATGTACAGTTGGTCTCTCCCGAACCTGTAATAGCCCTCCCTGATAAATTTTCTGGAGAGAAAGGCCAGTTTAGACTTTTTAGAGAGAGCTGTAGGTTATTTTTTACCCTGCTCCCCCGATCATCAGGGGAGGAGTTCCAGCGGTTGGGAATAATCATGTCCGTACTGTGAGGGGGTCCTCAGACCTGGGCATTTTCCTTGTCCCCACAAGCCCAGAACGGTTTTCTGTTGACGCCTTCTTTGACATTTTAGGACTAATATATGACGAACCCAACAGGATCCAGGTCGCTGAGGCTAAGATCACGAACCTGTCACAAGGGGGTCGCACAGCTGAGGACTACTGTACTGAGTTACGGCAGTGGTCCACTGCAGATCTGTGGAATGATGCAGCTCTCAGGTGCCTGTTCCACAAAGGCCTTTCCGAAACCCTTAAGGACGGCCTGGTCCTGCATGATGCCCCTTGTTCTCTGGCGGAGGCCATGACCCAGGCCATACTAATGGACCATAGAATCCGTGAGAGACGGGATGAAGAGCAGGCTGCCCATTATTTTTCCCCGGAGCAGGTCCATTTACCGGAGGTGGAGCCATCAGAGATTAGAGTCGCCACTCTTCGTGTGGTAGAGAAAAAACATGGACAAGATCTTGGACGCTGTACTCTGTACTGTGGTCTCTCTGGACATTTTGTCAAGAATTGCCCTACTCCTCCTCAGGCTGGCAAACCAGCGGGAGAACGTTTGAGTCTGGGTGATGGAAAAGGAGGTCACCCAGATTCCCAGGTACCTTTTTCTTTCTCTACTAAAGTACTGATAAGTACTGTGTTATCCTTCGAGAACCAGGTGTTATCAACATTGGCATTCATTGACTATGGGTCTGCTGCTAACTTTATTGATTCGGGACTGGTTCGGAAGTTAGGGTTAGGGACAGTTAGTTTAGAAAGACCCATGCAAATCTTCGCCCTTGACAAGACACCATTATCCCGGAATTTGGTCAAGAAGGCAACGGTGGATTTCACGCTTCAAGTAGGCGCTCTCCACTCTGAATGCATCTCATGTTTTGTATTGGATAATTTGCCTGCTGGGTTGGTACTGGGGCTTCCATGGCTGCAGATTCACAATCCTGTGATTGATTGGTGTCAGAGGGAGATTGTTAAATGGAGCTCCAATTGTTGCAAGAAATGTCTAAAAACTGTACAAATATGTTCCGCCAGTCTGAAGGGTCTGCCGGGGTACCTGAAGGACTTCGGAGATGTGTTCTCGGAGAAAGAGGCGGAGATACTACCTCCCCATCGTCCTTATGATTGTGCTATTGATCTTATGCCTTGTGCCAAATTGCCTAAAGCTCGCCTTTACAATTTGTCTGGGCCTGAACGGACCGCCATGAAAGAATATTATATTGAAAGATTACGGAAGGGTCATATCTGTCCTTCCTCCTCTCTGGTAGCTGCCGGATTTTTCTTCGTAAAATAGAAAGGTGGGGTCTCCGTCCTTGCCTCGATTTCCGAGAACTAAAGAAAATCACGGTTAAAAATACTTACCCACTTACACTCATTCTCGACCTATATAATCATCTTCTAGGGGCCAGGGTGTTTTCTAAACTTGATCTTAGAGGGGCTTACAATTCAATACGCGTCCGGGAGGGTGATGAGTGGAAAACGGCTGTTACGGATCCGGGTGGTGGAACCTCTGTGCTTTGATGCAAGGAGGGACCAGAGGGGCGTAACTAAGTGCCTACTCGAACCGACCCAGGTCACACGGCGGCTTAGTCAACTCCGTGAACCAAGGAGAGACTGGGCAGGTGAACCAGGTGACACTCTGGGACCGACCTTTTGTGAGAGCAGGTGACTCCCACGGGTCAGATGACAGGAGCTGACCGGTACAGCGGATGAGCACGGCAGGTAGCAGGCGGGTACGGCGGATAGCCAGTCAGGTACTCTGGGCAAATGAGCAGGTGGGTAAGGCAGATAGCCAGACAGGTACTCCGGGTAAACGAGCAGGCGGGTACAGCAGGTAACTTGGCAGGTGCTCCGGGTAGGCAGGCGGGCATGGCAGGTAATCTGGCAGGTGCTCCGGGTAGGCAGGCTGGCGGGCATGGCAGGTAACTGGCAGACTAGCGGGCACGGCTGATAGACAGACTGGCGGGCAGGACTGTAGACAGACTGGCGGGCAGGACTGTTAGACAGACTGGCTGGCAGGACTGTTAGACAGGCTGGCGGGCAGGGAACCTGAGGGCCGAGGAGAGTGTTAGCACATAATCAACAACCTTGCACAGGCACCTCCATTTTGGAGGAGGTGCTTAATATAGGGGCAGTCCTCCGGCCATTGGCCAGGGACTCTTTAGGATGCCGCACGGCCCCTTTAAAAGGGAGCGCGCGTGCGCACCCTAAGCACACGGCCTGGGAAGCTGCGTGCAGTGCGCGCCTTAGCAGTGGGAGAGCAGGAAGACACTGGGACCGCGACGGCGAGGGGAACGGCGTCTCTGCCCGGCAGGAGGCAGATACGCCGGTGCTACGACAGCGTTTCTAACGTCGTTGGGTCTGTTTGAAAACCTTGTCATACCATTTGGGTTGTCCAATGCATCTGCTATGTTTAAAAATCTTATGAATGATATTTTCTCTGTTTGCATTGGAAGATATGTTATGATTTACCTGGATGATGTTCTAATTTTCTGTCCAGACTTGGATTCTCATCAGGAACATGTCCGGGTTGTGTTACAAAGGTTAAGGGACAACTCCTTGTTTGCTAAATCAGAGAAATATGTTTTTTCTGTTCAGGAAATTTCATTCTTGGGGTTCATCTTGTCAACAGAAAGGTTTAAGATTGACCCTGGGGAGGTACAGGCCATAATTGACTGGGTTCAGCCTCGTGATCTTAAGGCTTTGCAACGAGTTCTGGGATTCGCCAACTATTATAGGAAATTTATCAAGGGTTTCTCTCAGATTGCTAAACCTCTTACTGACCTGACATGTAAGGGGACTAATCTCAAGGTATGCTCACTGAGTGCTATCAGGGGTTTTGAAAATTTACAAGAGTGTTTCATGTCTGCCCCCATTCTGATCCAACCAGATCTCCAAGAACCATTCATTGTAGAGGTGGATGCTTCGGAGGTCGGAGTACTGGTGGTTTTGTCGCAGGGACCTAAAACTCTGACTAACTTGCGTCCATGTGCTTTTTTGTCTAAGAAATTTTCGCCGGCGGAAAGAAATTATGATGTTGGGAATCGTGAGTTACTTGCTATAAAATTAGCCTTTGAGGAATGGAGGCATTTTTTTGAGGTAGCGGTTCATCCAGTTACTGTGGTCACTGATCACAAGAATCTAGCCTATATTGAGTCAGCTAAAAGGTTAACTCCCAGACAGGCCAGATGGTCCTTGTTTTTCTCAACGTTTAATTTTTCGATTACATTCAGACCGGGGTCTAAGAATGTGAAAGCTGACATATTGTCTCGTAGCTTCGATCCAGTTTCTCCTCCAGAACCTCCATCCTCCATTAATTATTCCTCAGGGTATTGTGGTTTCTATGGTAACCTCAAAATTGGAGGAGGAGATCCGTAATGCCCAGTCATTAGCTCCTCCTGCTACTCCAGGGTCTAAATTATTTGTGCCTTTGTATCTAAAATTACATGTGTTACAGGAATTTTATGATTCCGTTTTCAGTGGTCATCCTGGGGTTACTGCTACACGGAAAGCCATTGCCAGACTTTTTGGTGGCTGTCCATGCATAATGATATCAAAGTTTTGTATCTGCTTGTGAGGTCTGCGCACGCTCTAAAGTCAGTCAAAGCCGGCCGGGGAATTGGCTCAATTGCCAATTCCAGAAAGACCATGGACTCATTTGTCCATGGATTTCATCACAGATTTGCCTCTGTCTGATGGGAAAACTGCTATCTGGGCGGTAGTGTAGCATCGGCGTCTCTGCCTCCTGCCCGGCAGAGACGCCGTCACCTTTGCCGCCGCGGTCCTGCTCCGGTGTCTTCTGGCCTCCCTGCAGCTGCTGCTGGTGCACGCAGCCTCCCTGGCTCTGTGCTTAGGGCGTGCGTGCGCGCTCCCTCCCTCTTAAAGGGGCCGCGCGCGCTTTCCTAAAAAGTCCCCGGCCAATGGCCGGAGGACTTCCCCTATATAAGGCACCTCCTCCAATTTGGAGGTGCCCGTGCAAGGTTGTAGCTTTGTGTTTGATACTCTGCTTCAGCCCTCAGGTCCCGCTGCTAGCCTGACTACAAGTTCAGCCCGCCAGCCAGACTACAAGTCCAGCCCGCCAGCCTGACTACAAGTCCAGCCCGCCAGCCTGACTACAAGTCCAGTCCGCCAACCTGACTTTATGTCCAGTCCGTCTGCTTGTCTACTCTCCAGCCCAACAGTCTGTCTACAGTCCCGTCCGCCAGTCTGTCTATGGGCTCTGTCCGCCTGCTTACCTGGAAGCACCTGCCCGTTACCTGCCGTGCCTACCAGCCAGCCTGCCTGGAGGCTCCTGCCTGTTACCTGCCGTGCCTGCCAGCTCGCTTACCTAGAAGCACCTGCCTTTTACCTGCCTTGCCTACCAGCCAGCCTACCTGGAGGCTCCTGCCTGTTACCTGCCGTGCCTGCCAGCTCGCTTACCTAGAAGCACCTGCCTGTTACCTGCCGTGCCTACCAGCCCGCTTACCTAGAAGCACCTACCTGTTACCAGCCGAGCCTACCGTCCCGCCTACCTGGAGGCTCCTGCTTGTTACCTGCCGTGCCTGCCCGTCCGTCTGCCCGGGTCACCCGTAAGCCTGCCTGCCGTTCTCATCTGCTGTACCGATCAGTCCCTGCCTTCTGACCCGTGAGAGTCACCTGCTCTCATTCAAGGTCAGTCCCCAGAGCAGCACCTGGTCCCTCTGCTCGGTCCTTCCCTGGTCACGGAGTCAATTGAGCCGCCGTACGGCCTTGGTCGGTCCGAGTTGATACCTAGTTACGCCCCTCTGGTCCCTCCTTGCACTGCAGCACAGAGGTTCCACCACCCGGATCCGTAACAGTTTCCACGGGCCATGGAACCCGGTGGCCCCCAGGCCCCTTCGCTTGCTGACCTGTACCAGGAGGTTTCTCGTCAGAGATCCCAACAGGAAACCATCCTGACCTACCTGCGGTCTGTCAACACTCGCCTGGACACGCTGCCTGTCCCACCTGTGACCGCCTCAAGTCGAGCGTTACCCACTCTGGCAGCGCCGCAACCTACCAATACCACGGCATCCAGCTTAGGACCCCGGCTTTCTGCGCCTCCTCATTTTGGAGGTGACCCCGTCCTATGTCGGGGCTTTCTGAACCAGTGCACACTGCACTTTGAACTTCTGCCACATCAGTTTCCCTCCGACCGGGCCAAGGTGGCGTTCATCATGTCTCACCTCACCAGGGAAGCATTGGCATGGCTAAACCCTCTATGGGAGAGAGGGGATTCCCTGGTGTCCGATCTTCCGGCCTTCCTCACTGCCTTCCAGAAGGTCTTCGATGAACCCGGACGAAGGATCTCTACTGCCTCCTCATTGCTACCTCTCCGCCAAGGGAGTCTCACCGTGGCCCAGTATGCCATACGGTTCCATACCCTCACTTCTGAGCTTGCCTGGGACAACGAGGCCCTGGTGTCCACCTTCTGGGAGGGCTTTTCCGGTCGGATTAAGGACGAGTTAGCCGGCCGGGACGTTCCTACCACCCTGGATGACCTGGTGTCGCTAGAAACCTGAATTGATCGCCGTTTCCTAGAACATGCTAAGGAGACTACCCGGGAGAGAAGATTTCCTCGTCTTGCTCCTGCTTTCCAGAAACCGGTCTCTCAATCAACAGCTCCCCGGGCACGCTCGCCCAAACCTATGCAGATCGACCAGACCAAGGTGGTCAAATCTCGCCAAGAGACACGCCGAGCCGAGGGGAGCTGTTTCTACTGTGGTAGTAAGGAGCACTTGATCCGTTCCTGCCCGGTGAAGCCGGGAAACTCCAGTGTCTAGGACCACTCGAAGAGGTCGTCCTAGGCAAAAGTAAATCCTCTCCGTTCTTGACTTTATCCGTCTCTATCTCCTGTGGAGAGAACCCCTTCTTCGAAACCGCACATCTGGATTCCGGAGCCGCTGGGAATCTCGTATCCCAGTACCTTGTAGAGAAGTATCAGATTCCTACCAAACCTCTGGCCGAACCATTGGCAGTCACTTCCGTGGATGGAAGACTCCTTCCGGTGACCATCTTGCTCATCACTGAGCCCGTAACCCTGCAGGTGGGAATGCTGCACTCAGAGAGGATTTCCTTCCATGTGCTTTCCGGACTCTCTCACCCCCTTTTGCTAGGTCTACCCTGGCTACAGAAACATGAACCCGTTCTGAATTGGCAATCCGGTGAGGTGCTCCAATGGGGGCAGGATTGCCATGAGATCTGTCTGATTCCGGTTTGGCCGGCTCGACCCCAATTGACTCCGATTAATTTACCCGGTCTTCCGGCACCCTACTGGTCCTATGCTGATGTCTTCGACAAGAAGGAGGTAGAGACTCTGCCACCCCATAGGCCATATGATTGCCCTATCGACCTGATACCAGGTGCCACTCCACCCCGTGGGCGTATCTACCTGTTGTCGTTGGCCGAAACTCGGGCCATGTCGGAGTACATCGAAGAAAATCTGGCTAGGGGTTTCATCCGGAAATCTTCCTCCCCGGCTGGAGCCGGATTCTTCTTCGTTAAAAAGAAAGACGGTTCGCTACGTCCATTTATCGATTATAGAGGACTCAACCAAATCACTGTCAAAAACAAATACCCCCTGCCGCTCATCTCTGAGCTGTTCGACCGCCTTAAAGGCGCGAAGATCTTCACCAAGCTCGATCTTCATGGGGCGTATAACCTGGTCCGGATCCACCAAGGAGACGAGTGGAAGATGGAAGTCAATACCCAGGACGGTCACTATGAATACGGTGTGATGCCCTTCGGTCTCTGTAATGCTCCCGCCGTCTTCCAAGAATTAGTTAATGACATCTTCCGTGACCTCTTATATTCTTGCGTGGTGGTGTACCTGGACGACATCTTGGTCTTCTCTCCGGATCTTCCCTCACATCGTCAGGTCCTGCTTAGGCTCAGGCAGAATCACCTATATGCAAAATTTGAGAAGTGCCTCTTCGAGCAGTCCTCTCTTCCGTTCCTGGGCTATATTATCTCTAAGACAGGTCTACGGATGGACCCCGAGGAGGTCTCTGCCATCTTAAAGTGGCCCCGTCCGGAGGGGTTGAAGGCGATTCAACGATTCCTAGGCTTCTCCAACTACTACCATCACTTCATCCCACATTTCTCTTCCCTGACTGCTCCCATCTCTGCGCTCACCCGAAAGGTAGCAAATCCTAAGGAATGGCCGTCCGAAGCGGAGGAGGCCTTCCTCTCCTTAAAACAAGCCTTTTCTTCTGCCCCTGTGCTGCACCGTCCGGATAGCAACTCCGGATAGCAACAAACAGTTCTTTCTGGAGGTTGATGCTTCCTCTTCCGGAGTCAGAGCGGTGCTCACCCAGAAATCTCCATCCGGGAGAATGGTAACCTGCGGCTTCTTCTCCAAGCTCTTCTCCTCGTCTGAGCGCAACTACTCCATAGGAGACCGAGAACTGCTAGCCATCAAATTGGCGCTGGAGGAGTGGCGTTACCTGCTCGAGGGGACTCTGCACCCGGTGGTCATCTATACTGACCACAAAAACTTGGCTTATCTTCAGAATGCCCAAAGACTCAATCCTCGTCAGGCCCAGTGGTCTTTGTTCTTCGCCCGCTTTAACTTTACCCTACACTACCGCCCGGCGGACAAGAACGTTAAAGCAGATGCCTTGTCCCGATCCTGTCTGTCTTCTGATCAAGAGGAGGAGCCTATGCATATCATCGATCCCTCCAAAGTGATGAATGTGGCCCCCTTGGATCTGTCTCGTCTCCCACCCGGTAAGACGTTTGTAGCGGTCCCGGATCGTAAGAAGGTTCTTCACTGGGGTCATTCATCCAAATTAGCCGGCCATGCTGGCCAGAAGAAGACCTTCCTGCTTATTACCCGGCATTACTGGTGGCCTACCCTGCGCCAGGATGTGGTAGACTTTGTCACGGCCTGTTCGTCCTGTGCCCGCAACAAGGTTCCCAGACATCTTCCTGCCGGCCGTCTCCTGCCTCTTCCCATACCTGCTGCCCCGTGGCAACACATTGCTATGGACTTTATTACGGATCTCCCTGTTTCTGCCGGTTGTAAAGACATTTGGGTGGTCGCTGACCTCTTTTATAAAATGGCCCACTTCATCCCTCTGCCTGGTCTCCCGTCTGCATCTGTGCTGGCTAAGGACTTCATCCATCACATCTTTCGTCTCCACGGCCTACCCCTCCACATTGTGTCTGATCGAGGGGTCCAGTTCACTTCGTGCTTCTGGAGAGCTACGTGTAAGCTGCTGGATGTCACCCTGGATTTCTCCTCCGCTTATCATCCACAGTCCATTGGCCAAGTGGAGCATATCAACCAGATCCTTACCAGCTACCTCCGGCACTTTGTCAACGCTCACCATACCGATTGGGTGGAGCTCCTACCATGGGCCGAGTTCTCCTACAACAACCATGAGAGCGAATCTTCTTCCAAGTCCCCGTTCTTTGTGGTCTACGGTCAACATCCCCGGATTCCGTTTCCCGTCTCCGCTTCAGTGGACAACCCGGCAGCGGAGTCTCTGGTGAGCGAATTTTCCACTATTTGGGAGGACACTAGATCCACACTTCTTCAATCCTCCGAGCGGATGAAGAAGCATGCTGATAAGAGATGTCTGGATCCACCTCAATTCCGTCCGGGTCTCCTCCAAACATGTTCGTCTCAAAATACCCTCCTATAAGTTGGGTCCACGGTTCATCGGTCCGTTTGAAGTCCTCAAGCAAATCAACCCAGTAGCCTACAAGTTAAAACTCCCGGCCACCTTACGGATTCCCAACTCCTTCCACGTATCTCTCCTCAAACCAGTTTTGCTTAATTCTTTTTCCGACAATCCTGGTACCTCCCCAGCTTCGGTCTCCGCTGAGGACGTCTATGAGGTAGAGAACATTCTGGCCTCCAAGAGGGTAAGAGGAAAAACCTTTTTTCTGGTGGATTGGAAGGGGTTTGGCCCAGAGGAGAGAACTTGGGAACCCAGTGAGAACATCCACGCCCCGCTTCTCCTTAAAAAATTTCTTGCTGGCCTGAAAAAGAGGGGGCGTAAAGGGGGGGTACTGTAGCATCGGCGTCTCTGCCTCCTACCCGGCAGAGACGCCGTCCCCCTTACCGCCGCGGTCCTGCTCCGCCATCTTCTGGCCTCCCTGCAGCTGCTGCTAGTGCACGCAGCCTCCCTCGCTCTGTGAAGTGAAAACCATTTCCGGTGACTACTTCTTGAAGCTCATCAAGAGAATGCCAAGAGTGTGCAAAGCAGTCATCAAAGCAAAAGGTGGCTACTTTGAAGAACCTAAAATATAAGACATATTTTCAGTTGTTTCACACTTTTTTGTTAAGTATTTAATTCCACATGTGTTAATTCATAGTTTTGATGCCTTCAGTGTGAATGTACAATTTTCATAGTCATGAAAATACAGAAAAATCTTTAAATGAAAAGGTGTGTCCAAACTTTTGGTCTGTACTGTACATTCAGCTAGTGTGTGGTTTGTTCTCTGTGCCTTGTTCTGTTTATTGATCTTCTGCTGCCTGACCTTGGACCTTATTCTGACCATCCCCTTCTTCTCTGATCTGCTGTCCTCGTAGAATTCTGACCAAAGGTATGTTAGCTTGTATGTGTCTTGTATGTATCCTGTATACAGCTTGTGTGTATCCTATATACAGCTTGTATATATCCTGTATACAGCTTGTGTGTATCCTGTATACAGCTTGTATGTGTCTTGTATACAGCTTGTATGTAACCTGTATACAGCTTGTTATGTCTTGTATGCATCCTGTATACAGCTTGTGTGTATCCTGTATACAGCTTGTGTGCATCCTGTATACTGCTTGTATATATCGTGTATATGTAAGGTGCCCCAGCGAGGTAGTCGTGGGCGAGCTGTAGCCCCCTCTCGCTATGGCACCCTACAGACAATACGTGTCCTCCCTCTGAAGTGTGGCTGTGTATATAGTGCTCTTCACTTACTTCAAGCCATCCGATCGCGGCTGTGTCCAGGCATTTCTCTTCTGGGACCAGGGCAGCAATAAATTCAGAGGACACGAGGTTCTTAACCAGAACTTGGACTTTACTTGGGTAAGAGGAATATATACAATATTTACAGGCAGATATAATGGATAAGGCCCGACAGGTTATCATCTCTCTCACAGGCGCTGGTAACTCCTTCAGCCCCAGTGGTTCCCTCTTTAAGTGAAGCATCTCTGTGACTCTAATCTCTGGCCCAAGAGACTCTTCTGTAATACTGACAGTGACCTGGATCCGATATCTCTCCCCCACATCTTAGCCTGAAGTCCTATTTATCTTCCTCTGCTTCCTGCACACTAGAAGTGCCCCGGGTCCTCACTACCTTTGATGAGTTTCCCCGGCCGGCTGACAGGACTCATGCTCTTGTGTGGGGAGACTTGCACAATGGTGATCCCACTGTCTGAGGGTATGGAGCTCCCGTCTACCCTAGCAGCCACTATAGTCAGGCTGCCTGAACGATTTGCTGTCCAATCTCTTACTGAAGAATCACTTCCTGATTCTGGAAACTAAACAGAGATTTTCCTAATGTGCCCACCCTCAGTGAGCTGTCATCACACAGCATTAACTCATCCTTGTCTGTAACACTGCTAGCAGACTCAACCTGACATCTGCACCCAGGACAGTGGCATCTTGTGGCTTTTTACAGGTACTGCAGCCCACAATGAATTATGCCAGGAACAAGCTCTATATCACTCAAGGCTTGATCCGGGCACTAAGTTCCCCCTCTACTCTACTGACTGGACCACTGAAGCTAACCCCTTAGCTTGGCCTACCACAGTTCAGAGAGGATTAACTAAGGGACCATTTTCCTTAACTACTTCAGCGCCTAGGGAAGGCTACATCCTTCCCCACTATTACATATACAGCTTGTGTGTATCCTGTATACAGCTTGTATGTATCCTGTATACAGCTTGTGTGTATCCTGTATACAGCTTGTATATATCGTGTATACAACTTGTATGTATCCTGCATACAGCGTGTATGTATCCTGTATACAGCTTGTATGTGCCTTGTATGTATCCTGTATACAGTGTGTATGTATCCTGTATACAACTTGTATGTATCCTGTATACAGCTTGTGTGTGTCCTGTATACAGCTTGTGTATATCCTGTATACAGCTTGTGTGTATCCTGTATACAGCTTGTGTATATCCTGTATACAGCTTGTATGTATCCTATATACAGCTTGTATGTATCCTGTATACAGCTTGTATATATCGTGTATACAACTTGTATGTATCCTGCATACAGCGTGTATGTATCCTGTATACAGCTTGTATGTGCCTTGTATGTATCATGTATACAGCGTGTATGTATCCTGTATACAGCTTGTATGTGCCTTGCATGTATCCTGCTGTAAGGTGGCTGCCGGACAGGTCGTGGACGGGAGGTATGTGTCCCCGAAGTGCCAAGCTTCGGTGATGTAGGACCCGGAGAAGCAGGCTCCAGCACACATAGTGCTGAGAGGAGTTTAATGGGCCCGGATTACAGGGCTGGGTTTTACGAGCAGCTGAAAGAGCTGGGGGGGGGGGGGACAGCTGCTCACTTACCTCCAGTCCAGGTCTTGGAAGGCTGATTTAAGACAGCTGCGCCTGTCTCAGTCTGTCTGTGTGTGTTGGGCAAGGTGAGTAGACCTTGCATGTGCTGCTTAGACTCTGCAGGAGGCAGAGGAAGGCACTTTGTTTAAACGGCTGAGGCCGTGCTGCATGGACTTGTTATTTTGAGCTTTGTTCTGTTATTCCTTTTTTGTGCCAGGAAAAGGCTGTTACTTTTGTTTCCGCATTGGTGTATGGACACTAAATAAACCAGTAGCGGTAGAAGCACGGGCACAGATCCCAGGTGGCAGTGTGACTGCTACAAGCAGACGTATATGTCCTGGGTGAAGTCGGCAATAAGCCAGCAAGTGTCGCCGGACAAAATGGAGGAACTGCTTAAACATCTGTTACAGGCACAGCAGGCGCAACAAGTACAGCACCAGCAGAAAATTCAGCAACAGCAGGCGCAGTTCCAGCAGCAGTACCTGCAGAGCAGGCAGCAGCAACGGGAGCAGCAGCAGGAAACAAATAAACTTCTGATGCAGCAGATCCAACATTAGCAAAGACAAATGGAAATCTTGGCAGAGCAGATCCGTGGCAGGACGACCGCCACATCATCAGATCCAGGTGATGACTCACACGTCAGGAAGACGGTAAGAAGAGCATAACTAAAGATGACCCTGGGTGATGACGTTGAGGCATTCTTGACGATCTTTGAGAGGGTGGCAGAGCGGGAGAAATTGCCTCCAGAGCAGTGGATGGAGGTGCTGGCACCATATTTGATAGGCGATCCGCAGAAGGCCTATTATGACTTGGCCTTTCAGGACGCGAAAGAGTACGCTAAGTTGAAAACTGAGATTTTGGCATGCTTGGGAGTGAATCTTACTGTCAGGGCGCAACGGGTGCACCACTGGGCCTATTGCAGTGACAAACATGCCCGGTCCCAGATGTTCGACCTCCTACACCTGGTCCAAAAGTGGTTGCAACCTGAATCTTCCTCCCCAGCACAGATGGTGGAGAAGGTCATTATACACAGGTTTATACACTCTCTCCCGAAGTCGGTGAAATCCTGGGTTGCCCAGGGAGATCCCCCATAATGCCGATGACTTGGTGGGGTTGGTGGAAAGATATCAGGCGGTTGAGAGTTCGTTGGGAAAACAAGGGGTCATAGCCTCTCAATACTGGGGTTCCCAAAAGGTTCCCAAAATGAGGCGGTCACCAAAAAGAATGGAGCTAGCGCCACACCTGAGGGGCGTCCTAGAGTTCAGGAGGGGTCTGAGTTGCTGCCCAAGGTCACACCCCATAATATAGTGTGTTGGAGATGTCATACCCCTGGCCATATTGCCGCCCGGTGTCCCATAAACTCTGAGCCAATGGACTGCAACATGGGCCGGCGTTGCTCCTATTTTGCTTATTTTCGCCTGCAGCACGGTTCCTCAACATGGCGAGGGCCCTCAGGCATGCTCAGTGTCAGTAAACGGGGTACAAGTCTCTGGACTATTGGACTCAGGAAGTTTGGTGACCCTGATAAGGGCCACACTCCCTCATCGACTGGTTCCTGGGAAGGTGGTGGGTGTCTGGTGTATCCATGGGGATGCTAAAACTATCCTGTGGCCCAGGTGGATGTAAACACAGACTGTGGCACATCTCATGAATGGCGGTCGTTAAGGACCTATTGCATCCCATAATAATTGGACGTGACTTTACATTATTCTGGGGAATGTGGGGGAAAGCGGGGACACCTGGTTGCTCGGTCAACAGCCAGATCGCCCCTAAGGAAATTTACCCGCAGAACATGGTAGATGAGTTTCCCATGTGTGTGTTTGTGGGCGATGAGGATGAGGCAACATCCCCTGAGGCCAATATCCCTGAGCTGGAGGTGTCCGAGGGAAACTTTGGAACTGCCCAACTCAGGGATTTAACTCTGAAAGAGGCCTTTGAAAATGTTACTGTGTTAAATGGGGTGCCTCAGGAACCGGGGGCTGACACTCGGTTCCCTCATTTTGCTGTGAATGCGGATTTGCTGTACAGAGTAACCAAGCCCAGGGGTGAGGTAATAGAACAGTTGCTGGTGCCAGAGCCCTATAGACTCAGGGTGTTAGACATGGCTCATTCTCATGTGTTGAGTGGTCACCAGGGTGCAGACAAGACTCAGGAACGGATCCTCCAGAGATTCTACTGGCCAGGTTGCTATGGAGAAATAAAGAGTTATTGTCGTTCCTGCCCCACATGCCAGATAACCTCCCCAGTGGCCCACTTCCGCAGTCCCCTAGTGCCCCTACCCATCATCGAGGTTCCATTCGAATGCATAGCAATGGATCTAGTGGGGCCTCTGGTCAAGTCCGCCTGAGGACATCAGTATATCCTGATGGTATTAGATTATGCTACACGGTATCCAGAGGCCGTACCACTACGAAACTCCTCCGCCAGGTGTACCGCCCGGGAGTTAGTCCTCATGTTTTCAAGAATGAGGTTGCCTAAGGAGATCCTAACAGACCAAGGAACTCCATTTATGTCGAAGGTCATGAGGGAATTGTGCAAGACATTGCAGATAGCACAACTGAGAACCTCCGTGTACCATCCCCAGACAGACGGACTGGTCGAGAGGTTTTACAAAACCTTGAAAGCAATGTTGAGGAAAGCAGTGGAAAAGGATGGCCGAGACTGGGACTGTCTGCTTCCCTATCTGTTGTTCGCCATCAGGGAAGTTCCCCAAGCTTCTACAGGTTTCTCCCCGTTTGAACTACTCTATGGACGACACCCTCGAGGACTCCTGGATGTGGCGAAAGAGTCCTGGGGAGCTGAAACCACGCCCTATAGGAGCGTGGTGGAGCACGCTGCCCAGATGCAAGAGAGGATTGCCCACGTGATGCCCATCGTGAGGGAGCACCTCCTCAAGGCATAAGAGACACAGTCCAGGGTGTACAATAGGTCAGTCAGGGTGAGATCGTTCAACCCAGGAGATCGAGTGCTTGTGCTAGTGCCGACAGTGGAGAGCAAGTTCATGGCCAAGTGGCAGGGCCCCTATGAGGTGGTAAAGAAAGTGGGGGAAGTCAACTATAAAATCCACCAACCGGGGATGAGGAAGCCCTACCAAATTTACCATGTTAACTTGATTAAGCCATGGCAAGATAGAGGGCCAATGGAAGCTCCCTGTTTAGTGGCTGAGGCCGATGTGAAAGAGGTCAAGGTGGCAGAGTCACTGTCACGTGCCCAAAAGTAACAGTGCAAAAAGTTGCTACAGCGAAATAAAGACCTGTTTTCGGAGTTGCCAGGACTCACTCAGGTCATAGAGCATGAGGTTCTCACAGAGCCTCATGTTCGCATCAATCTAAAACCATACCAGATCCCCGAGGCCCGCAGAGAGGTGACCTCAAAAGAAGTGAGGTGGATGCTTAACCTGGGAGTCATTGAAGAGTCCAAAAGTGGATGATCCAGTCCTATAGTCTTAGTGCCGAAAGCAGATGGGGAATGGTGGTTTTGCAATGACTATAGGAAGCTGAACAAGATCTCGAAGTTCGACAAATACCCAATGCCTAGAGTAGATGAGCTTATCGAAAGGCTAGGACTTGCTAGGTACATCACCACTCTGGACCTCACCGAAGGATATTGGCAAATTACCCTGTCCAAAGAGGCCAAGGAGAAGAGAGCCTTCTCGATGCCAGACGGATGTTATCAATACGTCAGGATGCCGTTTGGGTTGCAGGGAGCTCCAGCCACCTTCCAGGGAGCCATGGCCCGGATCTTAGCACCCCACAAAAAGTATGCAGCGGCCTACCTAGATGACATCGTCATATTCACCCAGGACTGGGAAAGTCATCTGGACAAAGTTCAAGCCATACTTGATGCCCTAAGGAAGGCGGGCTTTACTATCAACCCAAAGAAATGTGCCATGGAGATGGAGGAAGCCAAGTACCTAGGGTACGTGGTTGGTAGAGGGGAAATAAAATCACAAATAAATAAGGTCGAGGCGATCTTGAACTGTCCACAGCCCCTCTCGAAGAAGTAGGTCAGGGCGTTTCTAGGCATTGTGGGCTACTATCGAAGATTTGTCCCTAACTTTGCCCTGATAGCAGCCCCGCTGACGGATCTTCTGAAAGGGACGAAGTCATCTATGGCCAAGTGGTCCCCGGAAGCAGAAGCGGCCTTCCAGGAATTGAAACTGGTCCTCTGTAAACAGCCAGTCTTGGTGGCGCCCAACTTCTCCAAGGAGTTTGTGGTCCAGACGGATGCATCGGATGTTGGGCTGGGAGCAGTCTTGTCCCAGGAGATTAACGGAGAAGAACACCCTGAAATATACCTCAGTCAGAAGCTCTCCACTTGTGAGAAGAACTACTCCATTGTAGAAAAAGAATGTTTGGCCATTAAGTGGGCGTTAGACAGTCTGAGGTATTACCTGTTAGGTAGAAGGTTCAGGCTAGTGTCAGACCATGCCCCACTGAGGTGGATGCGTGAAAAGAAGGGGAACAATGCCAGAGTGACTAGGTGGTTCCTGGCTCTACAAGATTTTTGTTTCCGGGTAGAACATAGGCCTGGGAAATAACATGGGTATGCTGATGCCTTGTCAAGGGTTTATTGTATGGTGCCGGAAGGTGCCAAGCTCCCCGGCTTTGGGCAGAGGGGGGGGGGATATATAAGGTGGCTGCTGGACAGGTCGTGGACTGGAGGTATGTGTCCCTGAAGTGCCAAGCTTCGGCGATGTAGGACCCGGAGAAGCAGGCTCCAGCACACATAGTGTTGAGAGGACTTTAATGGGCCCAGATTACAGAGCCGGGTTTTACGAGCAGCTGAAAGAGCTGAGGGGGGAACAGCTGCTCACTTACAGTACCTCCAGTCCAGGTCTTGGAAGGCTGATTTAAGACAGCTGCGCCTGTCTCACAGTCTGTCTGTGTTGGATAAGGTGAGCAGACCTTGCATGTGCTGCTTAGACTCTGCAGGAGGCAGAGGAAGGCACTTTGTTTAAACGGCTGAGGCCGTGCTGCATGGACTTGTTATTTTGAGCTTTGTTCTGTTATTCCTTTTTTGTGCCAGGAAAAGGCTGTTACTTTTGTTTCCTCACTGGTGTATGGGCACTAAATAAACCACCAGTTTGTTTGAACCCGCGGACTGCATCACTATGTGAACCTGTGCCTACCTACAACGCGGCTCAGTGAGTACAAATCCCTACGCTGTATACAGCTTGTATGTGCCATGTATGTGTAGCACCCTGAGGACTCGGCTGCTACAGAGGTATTACACCTCAAGCCAGAGGTGTGGTATTCCACTCCCGGGTAAGGATGGAGTGTGGGACTGAGCTCAGATAGCTGCATACACTACATACATCCCATTTCCGGGGGACAGACCGACGGTACTCCCACCAGTATATGTGCAGGTACGACAATGTCTGTCCCTGGCTGGAGTGGGAGGGGGGTGGAACATCCCAGTGGTGTAGGGGCAGATAGGGGGAGCAGTCTGGGTAAGGCTAGGAGCTCATTGTGTGCTGGTCACCTGAGCTCACACATAGAGGGAGTATATAAGGTGGGCACCATCTTAGATCAGGGTCAGTCTTCTGTAGAGGGTCAGTCAGTCCTGAGAGAGGTCCAGGAGCGCCTGCAGAGAGAAGAGAGAGAGGAGAAGAGAAGGACCCAGAGGGGGAGAAGAAGGAACCCCAAGAACCCAGTATACAACCAGAAGGGTGAAGGGTTGGCACGCAAGGGAACCGGATCCCAAATTAGTGGAGGAGAGAAACTACCCTCAACTAAGAACCGGAGGCTGCGACATTACATGTGGAGCAGCCCCTCACCAAGTCCACTAAGAAGGCACACCGAGCATAGGGTCAGGGAAGCCAAAGAAGGTTCACCCAACAGGAGACCCGAGGGAGCCGGATATAAGTGGACCCCTGGTGGAAACGGCCAGTAGAGAGGACAGTCAGAAAGGGAGCTCAGGACCACGCTCCAGAATTGCTTGGGGGTTGGCCGAGTCCAGGACCTGGTGGACGCAGCACGGCTCGGGCGGTCACTCAAGGCCAGAGTGACCAACAGAACAGCAGTAAGTAAAAACCCTGAACTGCACAGCCCGACTCTGAGTCTTCTTACCATCCACACTGCACCACCACTACCACCATCCTCTACACCTGACCCCCTGAGGCTATACCCCTCCCGTTGGGGGTTATACTACCACAGCTGCACATATACCACCAGCCTCAGCGGACCTTGCTGCAGCGGCGGCCTTTTGACCGCAAATCAACGGGTGGCGTAGTCGACACTAAGAACAACTAATAACATCTGTAAAGACTGCCACACACTGAGTTTGACACCCTGGGCACGGACCGGGTCGCCGCCACTCAGAGACTACAACCCCCATCTGATCCGGCTCCGGGTAATCCCCAAACAGCACTGGCCCAGGGGGCGCGTCAACTTTGGCGTAGTCGGCAGGATTTCGTGCCCGCAACCACCGGGTACTGCGTGCCTGAAGAAAAGTTCAAATTTACCTCAAGAAGAAGTCTCCCGCCGGTTCCAGAGGGTCCCCGCCATGGGACGCCATCACGGATCGTTTCCCGCCGGTTGCCCGCCATCTGCAGCTTTTTCCCGCCATCCACGGAGTTTCCCGCCACTGGGAGACGATTCCCGCCATTTCCAGAAGATTTCCCGCCTTGGAAGAGCAGACGCCATTATGGGCGTGCCAGAGGGTGGCAAGAGGTCACCTCCCATCGTGGGCCAGGTAAAGGAATGGCGCCAAAAGCGGAAACCGCCCCCACCAACGGAGACTGTGATGCTAGAGATGTCCATCAGCGTGAGAGAACTGCCCCTGGAACTGACAATCACAAAGTTGCCCCGGGACCACCTTCAATGTGGGCGGAGACAGAACAAGAGAGCGAAGATGGGTGCAGCCTGGAGAAGTCTGGAGAGAGCGCACCCGGAGACAAGAAGTCTGGAGAGGACTCCGGAGAAGTCGTACCCGGAGATGGAAGGAGAGTCAGGCAGCACCGACCCTGTGGTCAGGAGCCTGCTGCAAGCAACAACCCCACTAGGCTTAGTGGAGATCCTGGCACAGCTCCCCCGAGACCGGGAGTGTGCGCAGACCGCGCTGGAGCGCCTCGCATGGAGGATGGCCCAGGTGCAGCGAGAGACGCTGACGGAGTGGAGCCGAGAGATGGCCCTGCAGGCAAGAACCCGCCAGCGAAGCACGCCACCCGAGACGAGGAGACAGACCGCCTCTGAGGATGGTGCAGGAGGAGTGAAGGCCGGAGACGGCGCCGAAGAGGGAGCTGAACAGATGGAGGCAGGTAAAGGGGACGTCACTACCCCGAGCCGAGAAACCGCGTGCCTGCCCCAGCTCCCCGTCGCAGAGCCTGAAATTCCCCCTGCCATGCCCGTCGCTGCATTGTCACCGCTCCAGACAAGGCCTCAAGCAGAAGCCGCGGCCGCGACCCCTGTGACGTCACGCGCCTCAACCCTGAGCGCGGCAAAGCAGGAAACACCACCGGCCTGGTCGCAAGGTCTAGTACCCCCGGGCGCCGCAGTACCAACAGCGCCCTCTACCTCCACTGAGCCACCGGCCTGGTCGCTGGGCCAAGTAACCCCGGGCGCTGCTACCACCACCGCACCCTCAACATCCACAGCGCCACACCTGGGTGAAGACCTATTTGCCCAGCATACGTGCCCGGATGGGCAGCCCTTTAGATGGCCACCGGAGTACTACCAACTGGAACTCCAAAAAGCAAGGCCCCTGTGCGAGCCCCTGATTCCGGCTCCGAAGCCCGTTAAGAGGACCCCGCTCCCGCTGGAAGAAGCGCAGTTCGAGTGGGACCCCACCGGAGGAGACCTCATGGGGTTCACTCAGGAAACTCGGGCAGCCGCAGCGGAGCGTGTGGAGTGCTGCCGCCAGCAGTTGGCAGTCTTCGAGCAAGAACGGAGAGAGAGGCGGGTCCGTGAGCAGCGGCTGCAGGAACAGAGCGCAGGGCAGAAGAGCAGGACCAGGAGAGACCCCCGTGCAGCTCATGGTCCCCGTACCACCGGGACTGTGATTAAGTTTCAATTGCAGCACGGGTGGGGCTTCATCAGGGATCACCACACCCCCGGCGACGTCTTTGTGACCAGAAGAGACGTGGAGTCCCATCTGCCGGAGGGAAACAGAGGTCGTGACCTATATGTAGGGGACGAGGTCACGTTCACCCGGCACAAGTGTGCCAAAGGACCCTACGCCCTCCATGTACACCGGCTGACGGAGGAGGAGCTACGGTGTGAAGAGGAGCAAGAGGACCCGGACGGGTCTGAAGGAGGAGCAGGAGTACGCCGTCATTAAAGTACGGTAAAGAGACTATACATAGTTACCCGTCAGGGTATAAGAACTGTTACTGCTGCTAGTTAAAATATAGTCCCCGTTGGGACCAGCAAATTGAACTGAAACCCGTGTGTCCCTATTCCCACTGACCAAGGACTGAGAGCGGTCATTCTTTCCTTCTTCCCCACTGGCCGAGGACTGAGAGCGGCCATATTTCCCCTTGTATATAGTTGCGTTTTTTTAAGGCGCCCCCTACTGGTTTTATAGGAAAGCTGTGTTATTCTACAAGAGATTGTCGCACTTTACCCGGTCACAAGTTGCACCGTGGCCGGAGGAACAAGAAAGTTTACAAGAATGTTTATATGAAAAAGTTTTATGCTGATAATATATATATAATGTTTTATATGTTTATGTTGTTATGAAAAAAAAAAAAATTGTATGTTTATGGATGTTTTATTCTCTTACAGCCCGAGGACGTGCTGTGATTTACCAGGGGGGAATGTAGCACCCTGAGGACTCGGCTGCTACAGGGGTATTACACCTCAAGCCAGAGGTGTGGTATTCCACTCCCGGGTAAGGATGGAGTGTGGGACTGAGCTCAGATAGCTGCATACACTACATACATCCCATTTCCGGGGGACAGACCGACGGTACTCCCACCAGTATATGTGCAGGTACGACAGTGTCTGTCCCTGGCTGGAGTGGGAGGGGGGTGGAACATCCCAGTGGTGTAGGGGCAGATAGGGGGAGCAGTCTGGGTAAGGCTAGGAGCTCATTGGGTGCTGGTCACCTGAGCTCACACATAGAGGGAGTATATAAGGTGGGCACCATCTTAGATCAGGGTCAGTCTTCTGTAGAGGGTCAGTCAGTCCTGAGAGAGGTCCAGGAGCGCCTGCAGAGAGAAGAGAGAGAGGAGAAGAGAAGGACCCGGAGGGGGAGAAGAAGGAACCCCAAGAACCCAGTATACAACCAGAAGGGTGAAGGGTTGGCACGCAAGGGAACCGGATCCCAAATTAGTGGAGGAGAGAAACTACCCTCAACTAAGAACCAGAGGCTGCGACATTACATGTGGAGCAGCCCCTCACCAAGTCCACTAAGAAGGCACACCGAGCATAGGGTCAGGGAAGCCAAAGAAGGTTCACCCAACAGGAGACCCGAGGGAGCCGGATATAAGTGGACCCCTGGTGGGAACGGCCAGTAGAGAGGACAGTCAGAAAGGGAGCTCAGGACCACGCTCCAGAATTGCTTGGGGGTTGGCCGAGTCCAGGACCTGGTGGACGCAGCACGGCTCGGGCGGTCACTCAAGGCCAGAGTGACCAACAGAACAGCAGTAAGTAAAAACCCTGAACTGCACAGCCCGACTCTGAGTCTTCTTACCATCCACACTGCACCACCACTACCACCATCCTCTACACCTGACCCCCTGAGGCTATACCCCTCCCGTTGGGGGTTATACTACCACAGCTGCACATATACCACCAGCCTCAGCGGACCCTGCTGCAGCGGCGGCCTTTTGACCGCAAATCAACGGGTGGCGTAGTCGACACTAAGAACAACTAATAACATCTGTAAAGACTGCCACACACTGAGTTTGACACCCTGGGCACGGACCGGGTCGCCGCCACTCGGAGACTACAACCCCCATCTGATCCGGCTCCGGGTAATCCCCAAACAGCACTGGCCCAGGGGGCGCGTCATATGTATCCTGTATACAGCTTGTATGTGCCGTGTTTGTATCCTGTATGCAACGTATATGCGGCTTGTATGCAGCTTGTATGTGCCTATTATGTATCCTGCATGCAACATGAATGTATCCTTTATACAGCTGCTTGTATGTGTCTTATATGTGCAATTTTTATGCAGGTTGTATGTATCCTGTATACAGTTTGTAGGTGCCTTGTATGCAACTTTTATGTATCCTGTATACATCTTATATGTGGCTTGAATGCATCTTGTATGTACCATTGTATGCTGCTTGTATGCAGATTGTATGCTGCTTCTATGCAGATTGTATGTGCCTTGTATGCTGCTTGTGTGCAGCTTATATGCATCATGTATGTTGCTTGTGTGCAGATGGTATGCGGCTTGTATGCAGATTGTATGTGCCTTGTTTGCAGCTTGTATGCGGATTGTATGTGCCTTGAATGCAGCTTGAATGATGCTTGTATGCAGATTGTATGTGTCTTGTATGGAGCTTGTATGCAACTTGTGTGCTACCTGTATGCAATTTATATGCTGCTTGTATGCATCCTGTATGCTGCTTATGTGCAGATTGTATGTGCCTTGTGTGCAGCTTGTATGCATCCTGTATGCTGCTTGTGTGCAGATTGTATGTGCCTTGTGTGCATCTTGTATGCTGCTTGTATGCAGCTTGTGTACATCTTGTATGCGGCTTTGTTTGCTGCTTGTATGCAGCTTATATTCAACTTGTATGCGGCTTTTATGCATCTTGGATACAGATTGTGTGCAGCTTGAATGCATCTTGTATACAGCTTGTATGCTGCTTTTATGGAGTTTGTATGTGGCTTGTATGCAGCTTGTATGTTTTCGATGTGCAGCTTGTGTGCTGCTTGTATGCATCTTCAACATTATACTCATAAGGTAACAATGTCATGTTTTTTAAACTCCAAAACAACACATAATTAACATGAAGAGTGGGTCTAAAAAAGAAAGTCCAGATGACCAGAGTTCTTTTTAAACCAAAAAAATATCTTTATTAAACACATCTAACAAATTTAAAATAACACAGTGCTACACAGAGGAGACACAGATCATTTCATAACTCCTTTTGTCCTTATAAGGTGCTAATAGGGTACTGTGAAGAAACAGCAGCAGAGGGACACTGCAGAATCCCACCGCTGCCACCACTTGTGATGAATGGCACTAAATGACCGCGCAGAATCCCACCGCTGCCACCAATGTGAAGAAATGGCACCAGAGGGACCCCGCAGAATCCCACCACTGCCACCACTTGTGATAGATCCACACCTCGTCACCCACCTGACGTCACAATTACGTCCGACAGATCACGTGATAAGGATCTGCCCCTTGCACCAACCCCTGAACCCCCTCGAGGATACGTAAGTTCAGATTGGTACAGTTCTACACAGACACCCCCTGTCCACACGGGTACAAGAAGGCACCGGGAGTGAGAAGAGGTGGCCCACTCAGTCACTGACATGGCATCACACTCGCTCACACCCGTGACAGGCTGAGAGGCCCATTCACTAGCCCCAGTGAAGCAGAACCTTGTTGGCCTGGTAGAGCTGCCACAGTTTCTATTAGATATAAATCCCCGGTCCGTTAACGGGAATTATATGGGGCCAGAAACCTGCCCCGGTAGCATGAGGATTAAGCCAAACAACGGACATATGAGTTCATGGATCAAGATAACAGAGCAGCCCAAGGTTAAATCATATATTTAATCGCCGTAAGGGCACACTAGACATTACTCTATATACATAAGGGTTACATTTACATAATGGTCAGAGAAACAAACATAATAGTAGGAGTACAAAAGATATAAAGCAGTTATTAAGAATCAGTCACCAGTCAATTGGAAGAGCTGGCTTGTGAGGGAGGGGCTGCCACATGGGAGGCTTGTGATCCCCTTTGTTGCAGGACTTCTCCCACACATGATGTGTCATCACGACCTCCCAGGGAAAAAGACAATGGATCTAGGGCTGCTGGAGCTCTTAACCCCTCTTGGTCACTCCCCCTTCTGCCCCCTGGCTGGACCTGAATCTCCACCCCTGGCCTCTCTCAGCTAAAAACTCTAAAACTAAAACAGCTATACTTCCTTAATGGACGGACCTAGGGAGCCGGTTCTGGTGTCATCGGATCCGGTCGGGCTCCTGCTATGCGTGGAAACCAAGCACCGGGGCCCTAGGGGCTCTCGCAAGGCTGTGTCGTGTATCTCCCTTTCCCTACACGCTGGACTGTGCTGAAAGGAAGGGTGAGATTCATCCAATTTGTGCGTTTCCAAAAATCTATTTGGTGTATCACTGGGATGTATTGTATTCCCATAACTCGGTGTTGAATTATAATGGTCAGACATAAAAGACCGCATGGCTGGGGTCCACAGGAGGTCTTTCTATGGCAGCTTCTGGGCTGAGAGCTGCTGTGAGACATTTGTCACTCCCTGCCTCTCGGCCCCCTCCCTTGCAGAAGTGTTGGATTACACTGTACATTAGAAGAGCTCTATAAGCCCGCCAACAGGGCACAATGATTGATGAGGGATCATCTTGAATATTTTTTACAGTTACAAATCAAGTAAAAAAGTTTTTATCAAACCACAATTAAATATCCCCAATACCTTTATAAAGTGACATGTGCTTTGTGCAAAACTGGATCAAAATGATTTAATTAGTCCTAATAGTAATACACCTAAAAGGGCTAAATGGGGAATGTATATGGTCCTACATACCAATAGATATGCCTGAATCCTAAATAGGATGACCCTAGAGATAAATGTAAGCAAAAATTGCGCACCTCACAACTGACTTAATATATTCATGCATAAGATATCATCCTAATATACTTATAGTGAAGGGTGAATATGAGCTGTGTGTCCTCGCGCCCCTACGTGCGTTTCACCCACATAAACCCTGCTGTTCTGGAAAGTCAATTTATATTAGACAGTGTATGACTTTCCCGAACGGGTTCACCTTGTCGCAGTGGGAAATCTTTTATACTATTTTTGATCAAAAACAGTGTTACTAAGAACCCTATTTTATTTAAATGCACTTGCTTTTTATTTATTTACAGCAGGGTTTATGTTCATTTTGCATCTTGTAGGTTTTTCTCATTGTGTTTGCAGTGTGGTGTTAATACCTCCCCTGGCTCCAGAGGTAAGGCTAAGTACGGCATAGTCTTTGCAGATACTGGGCTGTGTGTGCAAATCCAACAGTCCTTCGGCTTTTCTCCTTCCATATCTTTTATAAGAAAAGCTTGATGTTGAATAAATTTGTTGTCCTAGTCCATACAACCCCTGGCAAAAATTATGGAATCACCGGGCTCGGAGGATTTTCATTCAGTTGTTTAATGTTGTTGAAAAAAAGCAGATCACAGACATGGCACAAAACTAAAGTCATTTCAAATGGCAACTTTAGGGCTTTAAGAAACACTAAAAGAAATCAAGATAAAAAATATGGTACTCAGTAAGGATAATTTTTTTCAGACCAAGCAGAGGGAAAAAATTATGGAATCACTCAATTCTGAGGAAAAAAATATGGAATCACCCTGTAAATTTTCATTTCCAAAACTAACACCTGCATCAAATTAGATCTGCTCATTAGTCTGCATCTAAAAAGGAGTGATCACACCTTGGAGAGCTGTTGCACCAAGTGGACTGACATGAATCATGGCTCCAACACGAGAGATGTCAGTTGAAACAAAGGAGAGGATTATCAAACTCTTAACAGAAGGTAAATCATCACGCAATTTTGCAAAATATGTTGGTTGTTCACAGTCAGCTGTGTCTAAACTCTGGACCAAATACAAACAACATGGGAAGTGTAACATCCCTGGCGGCGTGCTTGCATAGTGAACCACCTCCCACTATGCAAGACCGCAATCTTACCAGTCAGTGCAGCCTGCAAATCTTGCTCCAGTTCATGCTGTGTATTTGCATGTCTCTTGACTGATTGCTTAGGGCGGCGGCCCGGTTACTTCCTGATTCTTATAGCTGCTGTGGGTGCACCCCTAATGCGTCTCCAGCCTATTGCTGTGAGTCACTGGATATTTAAACCCCCTCCACACAGTAGGAGGTGCCTGAGCAACACTAACATTCAGTGTGCTCCTTGACTCTGAAGTTGCCAGGTCCAGTTCTGCTTCTTGTCTGTTCCCGCCATCTCTGGGGGCTAGTTGCATATCCAGACCTGTTATCTGTCAAAGGAAGTACCTTGTGTGTATCTGGTTCTGCTTGTCCCTTTTCCCTTCCTCCGTATCTTCCTGTATTTTCCAGTCTGTTCCATGTGAACAGAGCCCTGTCCTCTCTGCCTTGTCCACCGCACCTGCGGTTTCGCTCTGCTCTGTCTTGTCCACCGCTCCGGCGGTTTCTCTCTGCTCTGATTTGCCCACCGCTCCGGCAGTTTCCCTCTGCTCTGCCTTACCCACCGCTCCGGCGGTTTCTCTCTGCTCTGACTTGCCCACCGCTCCGGTGGCTTCCCTCTGCTCTGCCTTACCCACCGCTCCGACGGCTTCTCTCTGCTCTGACTTGCCCACCGCTCCGGCGAGTTCTCTCTGCTCTGCCTTGCCCACCGCACCAGCGGTTTCTCTTTGCTCTTACTTACCCACCGCTTCGGTGGTTTCTCTCTGCTCTGACTTGCCCACCGCTCCGGCGTTTTCCCTCTTCTCTGACTTGCCCACCGCTCCGGCGGCTTCTCTCTGCTCTGCCTTGCTCACCGCTCCGGCGGCTTCTCTCTGCTCTGCCTTGCTCACCTCACCAGCAGTTCCTCTCTGCTCTGCCTTGTCTTCCGCTCTGGCGGTTTCGCTTTACTCTGCTTTTCTACCGCATCTGCGGCTCTGTAGCTGTCTCCCAGTCTGTACTGGACCCTATCCAGCCTGCGCTCCAACCTGCTAGTACCTCCCGGTCTGCACTCCAGCCGTGCTTGCCAGTATCTCCCTATCTGCATACCAGCCGTGCTTGCCAGTGCCCACCTGTCTGCATACCAGCCGTGCTTGCCAGTGCCCACCTGTCTGCATACCAGCCGTGCTTGCCCGTACCCACCTGTCTGCATACCAGCCGTACTTGCCAATACCCACCTGTCTGCATACCAGCCGTGCTTGCCAGTGCCCACCTGTCTGCATACCAGCCGTACTTGCCAGTACCCACCTGTCTGCATACCAGCCGTACTTGCCAATACCCACCTGCCTGTATGCCAATCTAACCTGCCTGTTCCTGCATTCCCCAGTGTGGGTCAACAACTGTGACCGGGGTCTGACCTGGAGTCGCACCTGGTCCCTCTGCTCGGTTCCTCCTTGGTCCACGGAGTCGACTAGCTGCCATGCGACCTTGGTTGGATCGGGTTGATACTTAGTTACGCCCCTCCAGGCACTCCTCGGTTCATGGTACAGTGGGATCACTAATCACGCTCACGCTAGTCAGTCCGGGCGCGAGCGTAACAGGAAGGTTGTTAAAGGCAAACATATTGGTAGACCAATGAAGACATCAAAGTGTCAAGACCGGAAACTTAAAGCAATATGTCTCCAAAACAGGAAATGCACAACAAAACAAATGAGGAATGAATGGGAGGAAGCTGGAGTCAATGCCTGTGACCGAGCTGTAAGAAACTGCCTAAAGGAAATGGGATTTACATACAGAAAAGCTAAACATAAGCCATCATTAACACCTAAACAGAAAAAAACAAGGTTGCAATGGGCTAAGGAAATCAATCGTGGACTGTGGATGTCTGGATGAAAGTCATATTCAGTGATGAATCGCAAATCTGCACTGGGCAAGGTGATGATGCTGGAACTTTTGTTTGGTGCCGTTCCAATGAGAATTATAAAGATGACTGCATGAAGAGAACATGCAAATTTCCACAGTCATTGATGATATGGGGCTGCATGACAGGTAAAGGCACTGGGGAGATGGCTGTCATTAAATCTTCAATAAATGCCCAAGTTTACATTGATATTTTGGACAGTTTTCTTATCCCATCAATTGAATGGATGTTTGGGGATGATGACATCATTTTTCAAGATGGTAATGCATCCTGCCATAGAGCAAAAACTGTGAAAACATTCCTTGAAAGAAGACACATAAGGTCAATGTCATGGCCTGCAAATAGTCCGGATCTCAATCCAACTGAAAATCTTTGGTGGAAGTTGAAGAAAATGGTCCATGACAAGGCTCCAACCTGCAAAGCTGATCTGGCAACAGCAATCAGAGAAAGTTGGAGCCAGATTGATGAAGAGTACTGTTTGTCACTCATTAAGTCCATGCCTCAGAGACTGCAAGCTGTTATTAAAGACAGAGGTGGTGCAACAAAATACTAGTGATGTATTAGAGTGTGTTTGTTTTTCTCTGCAGTCTCTGAAGTGGGTAGAGAGGCCTTGTCGTTTTTCTAAGGGACTTTTACTGTCTTACCTGGGTTGTGCTGTGCGCAGATGAGGCAGGATTGCACGTCTCGCAGCTGTAACTGAAACCAGGAGCGATACAGATGGCATTTACGATGGTACACATGTGACTTTTGAGGCGTGAGTGGGGCCATGTGATCGCATAAGTTAACTTTCTTTAGAGAGTAGACATGACATATCTGCGGTTGGTTATTCCTGCCCTTTCCCTGGGGGATAACCACCTTTTCCTAGTGGTCTGACGAGATATGGACCCAGCTCGCCCACCACCCTGACCGACTGGGGATACAGCCTTCCGATCACCCTGAACGGTTCGGGGTATCTTTCTCCCATTTCAAACACACTCACAATAACCAGGACAATTCCTAGCTGCAAACTGCAGGATTTTCGTCACCGACACAAAATATGGAATAACTGAAGTGCTATACTTCTGATAATAATGGGATCCATATTTTTAGTTGCAGGGTCAGCTAAGGAGTGATATGGATATTTTTCCATAGCTGTAAGCCCCTCCGGGAAGCTGTGATGGAAAAGTAACAAAATAACAGACCGCAACTAAGTCATCTGTGGTCTCTAAAGAGAGTTAAATTCATAATGGAAAATATGGTATCACTTTGGGCCTTCTGCGATCAACCAGCGATAAGTTATGCCAGAAATGAGAGATTCTAATAAAAATATGAAGGCTGGAGCCCAGCATACGTGAGGTCATCACGTGGGGTGTGTGGGCCGGTCTCCACCTTCGGCATAAAAGACACAGTCAAAGGGGGGTCAGTATTCATTGCCGGGGGATATAGGTTCTATAAGCAACGGATCCTGTTCGAGAACGGTCAAATCAATAATTGGGGCACCTCCCCTCCACCTATACCGAATCATCTCAGCGATCTTTATAGTAAGTCTTCTGTAATCCTGTTTATTTTGTGTAACTGTTGTGGTAAGACGACTCACTTGTCCACTTTCGGAAGTAGACTCAGGAACCGGGTTTTCTCTGCAGGCTTTATTATATGGCATAAAGCCCCGCAGCTCCATTAAAAATAAACAAGACATTACTGGCAAAATGACAAACCAAAAGATAAACGACAGCACAGTCCATAGGAGTGTGTGGTTTGCCCACACAGGTTGTAGCACAGCCTTCAGCTCCTTCCTGAGCTATGGCTTCTCAGTCTGGAGACCTTGCCTCTCCAAACACAACAACAGAAAAAAAAACAGTGACTGTGTATTTAAGCTTGCTCAGCCACACCCTGAGGCGAGGTAGTGTGAATGGCGTCCCACCCTCTTTGCCATTCACAAAAAAACACACCCTTTAGTGAGTTAGCCCCCAGCATATAATATGCTGGCAGAAAGTATGTAGGTTTCCGTTCACACAGGCTAGCAACCTAAGTGACACATACATTCCCTCATATATAACACCAGTGACGCTGTATATTCTGTACTGTAAATGTCCCCTTTTATAAAACCTTTTGTATATTTTTCATAAGCACTGCCTCTCTTTTGGATTAAATATAAAATGTAATAGTCCTGTTTCTTTTGCTCTGTAATCGTTCCCTCCCCTGAAGCCATATACGCTACCAGAAAGCAGTCGTCCGACCAGGCAGGGTATTTGTGTATTGTGTTTCTATATTTGTTTTTTTCCGTTTAGTGACCATGTGTGAACATCCTCTTACTTGTAGCATGCACACCAATTTACATTCCAGTTCAGTCCTTCAGCTTTTTTCAGTCTAATGTGCACAAGTGCATATAAGGGTGTGGCCACCTTTTGCCTGAGCTGGAAAGTCTATTTCATCTTGCTTCCCATGTTTCTGTGTCTTGACAAACAGTAAGGTTTTTGTCCGGTGGGTAGAAGGGCCTCGATCTGATAACCTGTTGTCCGGTGGGCAAACGGTCCTGGATCCGATGACCTGTTGTCCTGTGGGCAGATGCGCCCCGATCAGATGACCTGTTGTCCTGTGGACAGACGGGCCCCAATCCGATGACCTGTTGTCCGGTGGGTGGCCACCTTTTGCCTGAGCTGGAAAGTCTATTTCATCTTGCTTCCCATGTTTCTGTGTCTATTAGTGGTTCAGTCTCTCACCCCTTATCCACATGTATGTCATTGACAAACAGTTAGGTTTTTGTCCGGTGGGTATAAGGGCCTCGATCCGATGACCTGTTTTCCGGTGGGCAGATGGGCCCTGATTCGATGACCTGTTGTCTTGTGGGCATAAGGGCCCGGATCCGATAACCTGTTGTCCGGTGGGCATAAGGGCCCCGATCCGATGACGTGTTGTCCAGTGGGCATAAAGACCCGGATCCGATAACCTGTTGTCCGGTGGGCATAAGGGCCCCGATCCGATGACGTGTTGTCCGGTGGGCATAAGGGCCCGGATCCGATGACTTGTTGTCCGGTGGGCATAAGGGCCCCGATCCGATGACGTGTTGTCCGGTGGGCATAAGGGCCCGGATCCGATGACTTGTTGTCCGGTGGGCATAAGGGCCCCGATCCGATGAGCTATTGTCCGGTGGACAAACAGGCCTGGATCCGATGACCTGTTGTCCGGTGGGCAGATGGGCCTGGATCCGATGACCTGTTGCCCGGTGGGCAGACGGGCCCGGATCCGATGACCTGTTGTCCGGTGAGCAGATGGGCCTGGATCCGATGACCTGTTGTCCGGTGGGCAGACGGGCTCTGATCCAATGACCTGTTGTCTGGTGGGCAGATGGGCATCGATCCAATGACCTATTGTCCGATGGGCAGACGGGCCCCGATCCGATGACCTGTTGTCCGGTGGGCAGACAAGCAACGATCCAATGACCTGTTGTCCGGTGGGCAGACGGGCCCCGATCCAATGACCTGTTATCCGGTTGGCAGACCGGCCCCGATCCAATGACCTGTTGTCCGGAGGGCATAAGGGCCCCGATCCGATGAGCTATTGTCCGGTGGGTATAAGGGCCTTGATCTAATGAGCTGTTGTCCGTTGGGAAAATGGGCCTGGATCCGATGACCTGTTGTCTGGTGGGCAAATGGGCCTGGATCCGATGACCTGTTGTCCGGTGGGCAAATGGGCCTGGATCCGATGACCTCTTGTCCGGACAACAGGTCATGGGATCAGGGCCCGTCTGCCCACCGGACAACAGGTCATCGGACCTGCCCGTCTGCCCACTGGACAACAGGTCATCGGATCGGGGCCCGTTTGCCCACTGGACAACAGGTCATCGGATCGGGGCCCATCTGCCCACCGGACAACAGGTCATCAGATCTGGCCCATCTGCCCATCGGACAACAGGTCATCGGATCCAGGCCCGTTTGCCCACCGGAGGACAGGTCTTTGGATCGTTGCCCATCTGCCCACCGGATAACAGGTCATCGGATCCAAGCCCATTTGTCCACCAGACAACAGGTCATCGGATCGGGGCTCATCTGTCCACTGGACAACAGGTCATCGAATCCAGCTCTGATTGCCCACCGGATAACAGGTCATCGGATCCAGGCCCCTTTGACCTGTTGTCCGGTGGGCAGATGGGCCCCGATCCGTTGACCAGTTGTCCAGTGGGCAAACAGGCCTGCATCCGATGGACTGTTGTCCGGTGGACAGATTTACCCCGATCCGATGACCTGTTGTCCGGTAGGAAAACTGGTTTGGATCCGATGACCTATTGTCCGGTGGGCAGACGGGCCCTGATCCGATGACCTGTTGTCTGGTGGGCAGACGGGCCTCGATCCGATGACCTGTTGTCCGGTGGGCAAACGGGCCTGGATTCGATGACCTGTTGTCTATGGGGCATATTGGCCCCGATCCAAAGACCTGTTCTCCGGTGGGCAAACGGGCCTGGATCCGATGACCAGTTGTCCGGTGGGAAGATGGGCCCCGATCCAATGACCTGTTGTCCGGTGGGCAAACGGGCCTGGATCTGATGTGTTGTCTAAGGGGCAGATGGGATCCGATCCAAAGACCCGTTCTCCGGTGGGTAAACGGGCCTGGATCCGATGACCAACATGTTGTCCAGTGGGCAGATGGGCCCCGATCCGATGACCTGTTGTCTGGTGGGCAAACGGGCCTGGATCAGATGACCTGTTGTCCGGTGGGCAGATGGGCCCGGATCCGATGACCTCTTGTCCGGTGGGCAGATAGGCCCGGATCCGATGACCTGTTGTCCGGTGGGCCCCGATCCGATGACCTGTTGTCCAGTGGGCAAACATGCCTGGATCCGATGACCTGTTGTCCGGTGGGTAGACGGGCCCCGATCTGATGACCAACAGTGTTGTCCAGTGGGCAAACAGGCCTGGATCCGATGACCTGTTGTCTGGTGGGCAGGTGGGCCCCGATCCAAAGACCTGTTCTCAGGTGGGCAAACGGGCCTGGATCCGATGACCTGTTGTCCGGTGGGCATCTAGATGGGCCCCGATCCAATGACCTGTTGTCCGGTGGGAAAACGGGCCTAGATCTGGACAACAGGTCATCGGATCCAGGCCCGTTTGCCCACCGGACAACAGGTCATCGGATCCAGGCCCATTTTCCCACTGGACAACAGGTCATCGGATCCAGGCCCGTCTGTCCACCGGACAACATATCATCGGATCGAGGCCTCTATACACACCGGACAATAGCTCATCGGATCGGGGCCCTTATGCCCACCGGACAATAGCTCAACGGATCAGGGACCGTCTGCCCACTGGACAACAGGCCATCGGTTCGTGGTCGGTCTGTCCACCGGACACCAGGTCATGGGATCAGGGACCGTCTGCCCACCGGACAACAGGTCATCGGACCCGCCCGTCTGCCCACTGGACAACAGGTCATCGGATCGGGGCCCGTTTGCCCACTGGACAACAGGTCATCGGATCGGTGCCCATCTGCCCACCGGACAACAGGTCATCAGATCCGGCCCATCTGCCCATCGGACAACAGGTCATCGGATCCAGGCCCGTTTGCCCACCGGAGAACAGGTCTTTGGATCGGGGCCCATCTGCCCACCGGATAACAGGTCATCGGATCCAAGCCCATTTGTCCACCGGACAACAGGTCATCGGATCGGGGCTCATCTGTCCACTGGACAACAGGTCATCGAATCCAGGTCCGATTGCCCACCGGATAACAGGTCATCGGATCCAGGCCCCTTTGACCTGTTGTCCGGTGGGCAGATGGGCCCCTATCCTTTGACCTGTTGTCCAGTGGGCAAACAGGCCTGCATCCGATGGACTGTTGTCCGGTGGACAGATGGACCCCGATCCGATGACCTGTTGTCCGGTAGGAAAACTGGTTTGGATCCGATGACCTATTGTCTGTTGGGGCAGACGGGCCCCGATCGGATGATCTGTTGTCCGGTGGGCAGACAGACCCCGATCCGATGACCTGCTGTCCGGTGGGCAGACGGGCCCCGATCCGATGACCTGTTGTCCGGTGGGCAGACGGGCCCCGATCCGATGACCTGTTGTCTGGTGGGCAGACCGGCCCCGATCCGACGACCTGTTGTCTGGTGGGCATAAGGGCCCCGATCCGATGAGCTGTTGTCCGGTGGGCAGATGGGCCCCGATCCGATGAGCTGTTGTCCGGAGGGCATAAGGGCCCCGATCCGATGACGTGTTGTCCGGTGGGCATAATGGCCCGGATCCGATGACTTGTTGTCCGGTGGGCATAAGGGCCCCGATCCGATGACCTGGTGGGCAGATGGGCCTGGATCCGATGACCTGTTGTCCGGTGGGCAGACGGGCTCCGATCCGATGACCTGTTGTCTGGTGGGCAGATGGGCATCGATCCAATGACCTATTGTCCGGTGGGCAGACCGGCCCCGATCCAATGACCTGTTGTCCGGAGGGCATAAGGGCCCCGATCCGATGAGCTATTGTCCGGTGGGTATAACGGCCTTGATCTAATGAGCTTTTGTCCGTTGGGCAAATGGGCCTGGATCCGATGACCTGTTGTCTGGTGGGCAAATGGGCCTGGATCCGATGACCTGTTGTCCGGTGGGCAAATGGGCCTGGATCCGATGACCTGTTGTCCGGTGGGCAGATGGACCCTGATCCAATGACAACTTGTCCGGTGGACAAATGGGCCTGGATCCGATGACCAGTTGTCCGGTGGGAAGATGGGCCCCGATCCAATGACCTGTTGTCCGGTGGGCAAACGGGCCTGGATTAGATGTGTTGTCTAAGGGGCAGATGGGATCCGATCCAAAGACCCGTTCTCCGGTGGGTAAACGGGCCTGGATCCGATGACCAACATGTTGTCCAGTGGGAAGATGGGCCCCGATCCAATGACCTGTTGTCCGGTGGGCAAACGGGCCTGGATCAGATGACCTGTTGTCCGGTGGGCAAACGGGCCCAGATCCGATGATCTGTTGTCCGGTGGGCAGACAGGCGCCGATCATCGCGATGACCTGTTGTCCGGTGGGCAAATGGGCCCCAATCCAATGACCTGTTGTCCGGAGGTCAGGCGGGCCCGGATCCGATGACCTGTTGTCCGGAGGTCAGGCGGGCCCGGATCCGATGACCTGTTGTCCGGAGGTCAGACAGGCCCTGATCCGATGACCTGTTTGTTGTCCAGTGGGCATGAGGACCCCGATCCGATGAGCTATTGTCCGGTGGGTATAAGGGCCTCGATCTGATGACCTGCTGTTCGGTTGTCAAACGGGCTTGAATCCGATGACCTTTTGTCCGGTCGGCAGATGGGCCCCCATCCGATGACCTGTTTTCCGGTGGGCAAACGGACCTGGATCCGATGACCAGTTGTCCGGTTTACAGATGGGCCCCGATCCATTGACAAACTGTTGTCCGGTGGGCAAACTGGCCTGGATCCGATGACCTGTTGTCCGGTGGACAATCGGGCCTGGATCCGATGACCAACATGTTGTCCGGTGGGCAGATGGGCCCCGATCCGATGACCTGTTGTCCGGTGGGAAAACCGGACTGGATCCGATGACCTATTGTCTGGTGAGCAAACGAGCCTGGATCCCATGACCTGTGTGACATCACTGTGCTCATTCCTCCTGTACTGACATCGCTGTGTTCATTACTCCTGTACTGTGACATCACTGTACTCATTACTCCTGTACTGTGACATCACTGTGCTCATTACTCCTGTACTCACATCATTGTGCTCATTACTCCTGTACTGTGACATGACTGTGCTCATTATTCTGTGACATCACTGTGCTCATTATGTTGTCTGGTAGGCAGATGGGCCCCGGGATCTGATGACCTGTTTTCCGGTGGGCAAACGGGCCTGGATCCGATGACCTATTGTCCGGTGGGCAGACGGGCTTTAATCCGATGGCCTGTTGTAAGGTGGGCAGACGGGCCCTGATCCGATGACCTTTTGTCCGGACAGTGGGCAAACGGGTCTGGATCCGATGACCTGTCCTCCAGAGAGAGACGCTTTTTATAGCTCCCCTGCCAGCCAATAGATGATGGGACCTGAATGGGGAGACCCCTCTATTAACTCAGAATTGCCCAAGAGGGTATTTGAAAACATTTTTTCCAAACCAGACAAGAAATTGTACTAGAGGAACTTGGGGTAAAAATCTGTCACTTTGGTATTTGTAGATCATGTATGAGACCAAATGATTTATTTTCACTGGAAAATATAATCTTCAGGGTCATGTTCTAAAGATGACCTCCTAATTGTACTTTTGTACTTTTTTTCAAATGTTGTTGTAGCTATCCATGTAATGAATGACATGAAAGGACTGCAATGGCTTTACGAGCCATTCTATAAAAGCCCCCTGCCCATTTTCCCACTAGACAACAGGTCATCGGATCCAGGCCCGTCTGTCCACCGGACAACAGATCATCGGATCGAGGCCTCTATACACACCGGACAATAGCTCATCGGATCGGGGCCCTTATGCCCACCGGACAATAATTGCTCATCGGATCAGGGACCATCTGCCCACCGGACAACAGGCCATCGGATCGTGGTCGGTCTGTCCACTGGACAACAGGTCAACGGATCAGGGCCCATCTGCCCACCGGACAACAGGTCATCGGACCCGCCCGTCTGCCCACTGGACAACAGGTCATCGGATCAGGGCCCGTTTGCCCACAGTGGGACAACAGGTCATCAGATCGGGGCCCGTCAGCCCACCGGACAACAGGTCATCAGATCGGGGCCCATCTGCCCACCGGACTACAGGTCATCGGATCCAGGCCCGTTTGCCCACCAGATATCAGGTCATCGGATCGGGACCCATCTGCCCACCGGACAACAGGTCATCGGATCCAGGCCCCTTTGACCTGTTGTCCGGTGGGCAGATGGGCCCATTGTCCAGTGGGCAAACAGGCCTGCATCGATGGCCTGTTGTCTGGTGGACAGATGGACCCCGATCCGATGACCTGTTGTCCGGTAGGAAAACTGGTTTGGATCCGATAACCTATTGTCTGTTGGGGCAGACAGGCCCCGATCGGATGATCTGTTGTCCGGTGGGCAGACAGACCCCGATCCGATGACCTGCTGTCCGGTGGGCAGACGGGCCCCGATCCAATGACCTGTTGTCCGGTGGGCAGACTGGCCCCGATCCGATGACCTGTTTGTTGTCTGGTGGGCAGACCGGCCCCGATCCGACGACCTGTTGTCCGGTGGGCATAAGGGCCCCGATCCGATCAGCTGTTGTCCGGAGGGCATAAGGGCCCGGATCCGATGAACTGTTGTCTGGTGGGCATAAGGGCCCCAATCCGATGAGCTATTGTCTGGTGGGTATCAGCATGACTATTCCGGTGATTTACATGCTGGAGCACATGTTAAACAGAATTCGGAGTCAGGTGGTGGCACAAGAGGAGGTGGAGGAAGTAGAGGAGGAGGAGTTGTATGCGGAAGGGCTAACATCTGCAAGGTCCAGACGATCAGCAGCACCAAGGCGGCAGGCATGTGAGGGTGGGGGAGATGGTTTTACCAGGGCGCATGGTAGCAGCCAAGCTGTTGAGGAAGGTGCAGGAGCCCAGGAAGAAGTGGATATAAGGGCCTTGATCCGATGAGCATGTTGTCCGGTGGGCAAATGGGCCTGGATCTGATTACCTCTTGTCCGGTGGGCAAATGGGCCTGGATCCGAAGACCTGTTCTCCGGTGGGTAGATAGGCCCTGATCCAATGACTTGTCCAGTGGGCAAACAGGCTTGGATCGGATGACCTGTTGTCCGTGGGCTGACGGGCCCCGATCCTTTGACCTGTTGTCCGGTTGGCAAATGGGCCTGTATCCGAAGACCTGTTGTCCGGGGGACAGACGGGCCCCGATCTGATGAACTGTTGTCCGGTGGGCAAATGGGCCTGGATCTAATGACCTGTTCTCCAGTGGGCAAACGGGCCTGGATCCGATGACCTATTGTCCAGTAGGCAGATGGGGCCCCATCCGATGACCTGTTGTCCGGTTTGCAAACAGGCCTGGATCCAATGACCTGTTGTCCGGTGGGAAGATGGGCCCCGATCCAATGACCTGTTCTCTGGTGGGTAAACGGGCCTGGTTCCGATGGCCAACATGTTGTCCAGTGGGCAGATGGGCCCGATCAGATGACCTGTTGTACGGTGGGCAAACGGGCCAGGATCAGATGACCTGCTGTCGAGTGGGCTAACTAACGGGCTTCGATCCGATGACCTGTTGTCCGGTGGGAAGACGGACCCCGATCCGATGACCTGTTGTCTTGTGGGCAGACGGGCCTGGATCCGATTACCTGTTGTCCAGAGAGCAGATGGGCCCCGATCCGATGACCTGTTGTCCGGTGGGCAAACTGGCCTGGATCCGATGACCTGTTGTCCGGTGGACAATCGGGCCTGGATCCGATGACCAACATGTTGTCCGGTGGGCAGATGGGCCCCGATCCGATGACCTGTTGTCCGGTGGGAAAACCGGACTGGATCCGATGACCTATTGTCTGGTGAGCAAACGAGCCTGGATCCCATGACCTGTGTGACATCACTGTGCTCATTCCTCCTGTACTGACATCGCTGTGTTCATTACTCCTGTACTGTGACATCACTGTACTCATTACTCCTGTACTGTGACATCACTGTGCTCATTACTCCTGTACTCACATCATTGTGCTCATTACTCCTGTACTGTGACATGACTGTGCTCATTATTCTGTGACATCACTGTGCTCATTATGTTGTCTGGTAGGCAGATGGGCCCCGGGATCTGATGACCTGTTTTCCGGTGGGCAAACGGGCCTGGATCCGATGACCTATTGTCCGGTGGGCAGACGGGCTTTAATCCGATGGCCTGTTGTAAGGTGGGCAGACGGGCCCTGATCCGATGACCTTTTGTCCGGACAGTGGGCAAACGGGTCTGGATCCGATGACCTGTCCTCCAGAGAGAGACGCTTTTTATAGCTCCCCTGCCAGCCAATAGATGATGGGACCTGAATGGGGAGACCCCTCTATTAACTCAGAATTGCCCAAGAGGGTATTTGAAAACATTTTTTCCAAACCAGACAAGAAATTGTACTAGAGGAACTTGGGGTAAAAATCTGTCACTTTGGTATTTGTAGATCATGTATGAGACCAAATGATTTATTTTCACTGGAAAATATAATCTTCAGGGTCATGTTCTAAAGATGACCTCCTAATTGTACTTTTGTACTTTTTTTCAAATGTTGTTGTAGCTATCCATGTAATGAATGACATGAAAGGACTGCAATGGCTTTACGAGCCATTCTATAAAAGCCCCCTGCCCATTTTCCCACTAGACAACAGGTCATCGGATCCAGGCCCGTCTGTCCACCGGACAACAGATCATCGGATCGAGGCCTCTATACACACCGGACAATAGCTCATCGGATCGGGGCCCTTATGCCCACCGGACAATAATTGCTCATCGGATCAGGGACCATCTGCCCACCGGACAACAGGCCATCGGATCGTGGTCGGTCTGTCCACTGGACAACAGGTCAACGGATCAGGGCCCATCTGCCCACCGGACAACAGGTCATCGGACCCGCCCGTCTGCCCACTGGACAACAGGTCATCGGATCAGGGCCCGTTTGCCCACAGTGGGACAACAGGTCATCAGATCGGGGCCCGTCAGCCCACCGGACAACAGGTCATCAGATCGGGGCCCATCTGCCCACCGGACTACAGGTCATCGGATCCAGGCCCGTTTGCCCACCAGATATCAGGTCATCGGATCGGGACCCATCTGCCCACCGGACAACAGGTCATCGGATCCAGGCCCCTTTGACCTGTTGTCCGGTGGGCAGATGGGCCCATTGTCCAGTGGGCAAACAGGCCTGCATCGATGGCCTGTTGTCTGGTGAACAGATGGACCCCGATCCGATGACCTGTTGTCCGGTAGGAAAACTGGTTTGGATCCGATAACCTATTGTCTGTTGGGGCAGACAGGCCCCGATCGGATGATCTGTTGTCCGGTGGGCAGACAGACCCCGATCCGATGACCTGCTGTCCGGTGGGCAGACGGGCCCCGATCCGATGACCTGTTGTCCGGTGGGCAGACTGGCCCCGATCCGATGACCTGTTTGTTGTCTGGTGGGCAGACCGGCCCCGATCCGACGACCTGTTGTCCGGTGGGCATAAGGGCCCCGATCCGATCAGCTGTTGTCCGGAGGGCATAAGGGCCCGGATCCGATGAACTGTTGTCTGGTGGGCATAAGGGCCCCAATCCGATGAGCTATTGTCTGGTGGGTATCAGCATGACTATTCCGGTGATTTACATGCTGGAGCACATGTTAAACAGAATTCGGAGTCAGGTGGTGGCACAAGAGGAGGTGGAGGAAGTAGAGGAGGAGGAGTTGTATGCGGAAGGGCTAACATCTGCAAGGTCCAGACGATCAGCAGCACCAAGGTGGCAGGCATGTGAGGGTGGGGGAGATGGTTTTACCAGGGCGCATGGTAGCAGCCAAGCTGTTGAGGAAGGTGCAGGAGCCCAGGAAGAAGTGGATATAAGGGCCTTGATCCGATGAGCATGTTGTCCGGTGGGCAAATGGGCCTGGATCTGATTACCTCTTGTCCGGTGGGCAAATGGGCCTGGATCCGAAGACCTGTTCTCCGGTGGGTAGATAGGCCCTGATCCAATGACTTGTCCAGTGGGCAAACAGGCTTGGATCGGATGACCTGTTGTCCGTGGGCTGACGGGCCCCGATCCTTTGACCTGTTGTCCGGTTGGCAAATGGGCCTGTATCCGAAGACCTGTTGTCCGGGGGACAGACGGGCCCCGATCTGATGAACTGTTGTCCGGTGGGCAAATGGGCCTGGATCTAATGACCTGTTCTCCAGTGGGCAAACGGGCCTGGATCCGATGACCTATTGTCCAGTAGGCAGATGGGGCCCCATCCGATGACCTGTTGTCCGGTTTGCAAACAGGCCTGGATCCAATGACCTGTTGTCCGGTGGGAAGATGGGCCCCGATCCAATGACCTGTTCTCTGGTGGGTAAACGGGCCTGGTTCCGATGGCCAACATGTTGTCCAGTGGGCAGATGGGCCCGATCAGATGACCTGTTGTACGGTGGGCAAACGGGCCAGGATCAGATGACCTGCTGTCGAGTGGGCTAACTAACGGGCTTCGATCCGATGACCTGTTGTCCGGTGGGAAGACGGACCCCGATCCGATGACCTGTTGTCTTGTGGGCAGACGGGCCTGGATCCGATGACCTGTTGTCCAGAGAGCAGATGGGCCCCGATCCGATGACCTGTTGTCCGGGGGGCAGATGGGCCCGATACGATGACCTGTTGTCTGTCCGGAGGGCAGACAGGCCCGGATCTGATTTTTTGTTGTCTGTCCGGTGCACAGATGGGCCCCGGGATCCGATGACCTGTTGTTTGGTGGGCAGACAGGCCCCGATCTGTTTGGTGGGCAGACGGGCCCCGATCCGCAGACCTGTTGTCCGGTGGGCAGACGGGCCCCGATCCGATGACCTGTTGTCCGGTGGGTAGACCGGCCCCGATCCGATGACGTGTTTTCCGGTGGACAGACCGGCCTCACTGTATGTAGTGCTCATCAGTCACTGTATATAGTGCTCATCAGTCACTGTATATAGTGCTCTGCACTCACTGTATATAGTGCTCATCTGGTATATAGTGCTCCGCACTCACTGTATATAGTTAGTGCTCAATCTGTCACTGTATATAGAGAGTGCTTAGCAGTCACTAGCTCATCAGTCACTATGTACAGCACGATCCGATGACCGACTAGTCGTCCGGTGGACAGACCGGCCATGATCCGAACAACAGCATCGGATCGGGGCCCATCTGCCCACCGGACAACAGGTCATCGGATCGGGGCCCATCTGCCCACCGGACAACAGGTCATCGGATCGGGGCCCATCTGCCCACCGGACAACAGGTCATCGGATCCGGGCCCATCTGCCCACCGGACAACAGTTCATCGGATCCAGGCCCATCTGCCCACCGGACAACAGGTCATCGGATCCAGAACCGTTTGCCCACCGGACAACATTTGGTCATCGGATCCAGGCCCGTTAGTTAGCTCACTCAACAGCAGTGCATCTGATCCAGGCCCGTTTGCCCACCCTTGACCACAAAACAGCTAAAGACGGCCCACACATACTGTGTAAAAGTGATAATTTCACACTGACAATCCCTAGTGCAGGTTGTAAAGCTGGGGCTGTCAATACTTATGAGGGGGCTGATGTAAGGGGCCCATCTGTCCACCGGACAACAGGTCATCGGATCCGGGCCCGTCTGCCCACCGGACAACAGGTCATCGGATCGGGGCCCATCAGACCACCGGACAACAGGTCATCGGACCGGGGCCCGTCTGCCCACCGGACAATAGGCCATCGGATCCAGTCCCGTTTTCCCATAGGTAAACAGGTCATCGGATCGGGGTCCATCTGTCCACCAGATAACAGGTTGTCGGATTGAAGCCCATCTGCCCACCACCCAGTATACTGGACAGGAGAAGTGGTACTGTGTAGTGTATATCTACAGAATAATACAAATACTGAGAATCACACCCAGTATACAGGACAGGAGAAGTGGTACTGTGCAGTGTATATACAGAATAATACAGGTACTGAGGATTACACCCAGTATACTGGACAGGAGAAGTGGTACTGTGCAATGTATATACAGAATAATACAGATACTGAGAATTACACCCAGTATACAGGACAAGAGAAGTGGTACTGTGCAGTGTGTATATACAGAATAATACAGATACTGAGAATTACACCCAGTGTACAGGACAGGAGAAGTGGTACTGTGCAGTGTATATATACAGAATAATATAGGTACTGAGAATTACACCCAGTATACAGGACAGGCAGGAGAAGTGGTGCTGTGCAGTGTATATATACAGAATAATACAGGTACTGAGAATTACACCCAGTATACAGGGGGGCCCAATATATAGTGTATGCAGCATAATATCAGACCCATTATAGACTGCATAGAGAATTATATATGGCCACTATATACTGTATACAGCATTATATATAGCCATTATATACTATATACAGCATTAAATGGGGGCTGGGGCACATTATACACTGTATACAACATTATATATGGCCATTATACACTGTATGCAGCACAATATGGGGCCCATTATATACTGTATACAGCATTATATTGGGCCCATTATACACTGTATACAGCATTATATGGGCCCATTATACACTGTATACACATTATATGGGGCCCATTATTCATTGTATGCAGCATTATATGGGGCCCATTATATACTGAATACAGCACTATATGGGGCCTATCATATACTATATGCAGCATTATATTGGGCCCATTATATACTGAATACCGCACTATATGGGGCCCTTTATAAACTGTATACAGCATTATATGGGGCCCATTATTCACTGTATACAACATTATATCACCGGATAACAGGTCATCGGATCAGGGCCCATCTGCTCACCGGACAACAGGTCATCGGATCGGGGCCCGTCTGCCCACCGGACAATAGGTCATCGGATACAGTCCCGTTTTCCCATCTGAAAACAGGTCATCAGATCGGGGCCCATCTGTCCACCGGACAACAGGTCATCGGATCTGGGCTCGTCTGCCCACTGGACAACAGGTCATCGGATTGGGACCCATCTGCCCACCGGACAATAATCGGATCCAGTCCCGTTTTCCCACCGGAAAACAGGTCATCGGATCGGGGCCCATATGTCCACCGGACGGACAACAGGTCATCGAATCCGGGCTCGTTTGCCCACCTGACAATAGGTCATCGGATCGGGGCTCATATGCCCACTGGACAACAGGTCATCGGATCCAGTCCCGTTTTCCCACCTGAAAACAGGTCATCGGATCGGGGCCCATCTGTCCACCGGACAACAGGTCATCGGATCCGGGCCCGTCTGCCCACCGGACAACAGGTCATCGGATCGGGGCCCATCTGCCCACCGGACAACAGGTCATCGGACCGGGGCCCGTCTGCCCACCGGACAATAGGCCATCGGATCCAGTCCCGTTTTCCCATAGGAAAACAGGTCATCGGATCGGGGCCCATCTGTCCACGGGACAACAGGTCATCGGATCCAGTCCCGTTTTCCCACTGGAAAACAGGTCATCGGATCGGGGCCCATCTGTCCACCGGACAACAGGTTGTTGGATTGAAGCCCATCTGCCCACTGGACAATAGGTCATCGGATCCAGTCCCGTTTTCCAACCGGACAACAGGTCATCGGATCGGGGCCCATCTGTCCACCAGACAACAATCGGATCCGGGCCCGTCTGCCCACCGGACAACAGGTCATCGGATCAGGGCCCATCTGCTCACCGGACAACAGGTCATCGGATCGGGGCCCGTCTGCCCACCGGACAATAGAACATCGAATCCAGTCCCGTTTTCCCACCTGAAAACAGGTCATCGGATCGGGGCCCATCTGTCCACCGGACAACAGGTCATCGGATCCGATCCCGTCTGCCCACTGGACAACAGGTCATCGGATCGGGGCCCGTCTGCCCACTGGACAACAGGTCATCGGATCGGGGCCCGTCTGCCCACCGGACAATAGGCCATCCGGATCCAGTCCCGTTTTCCCACCGGAAAACAGTTCATCGGATCGGGGCCCATCTGTCCACCGGACAACAGGTCATCGGATCCGTGCCCGTTTGCCCACCTGACAATAGGTCATCGGATCGGGGTGCATATGCCCACTGGACAACAGGTCATCGGATCCAGTCCCGTTTTCCCACCTGAAAACAGGTCATCGGATCGGGGCCCATCTGTCCACCGCCAGACAACAGGTCATCGGAACCAGGCCCGTCTGCCCACCGGACAACAGGTCATCGGATCGGGGCCCATCTGCCCACCGGACAACAGGTCATCGGATCGGGGCCCTTCTGCCCACCGGACGGACAATAGGCCATAGGAACCAGTCCCGTTTACCCACCGGAAAACAGGTCATCGGATCGGGGCCCGCCCATCTGTCCACGGGACAACAGGTTATCGGATCTGGGCCCGTTTGCCCCCCTGACAATAGGTCATCGGATCGGATCGCATATGCCCACTGAACAACAGGTCATCGGATCCAGTCCCGTTTTCCCACCTGAAAACAGGTCATCGGATCGGGGTCCATCTGTCCACCGGACAACAGGTCATCGGATCCGGGCCCGTCTGCCCACCGGACAACAGGTCATCGGATCGGGGCCCATCTGCCCACCGGACAACAGGTCATCGGACCGGGGCCCGTCTGCCCACCGGACAATAGGCCATCGGATCCAGTCCCGTTTTCCCATAGGAAAACAGGTCATCGGATCGGGGCCCATCTGTCCACGGGACAACAGGTCATCGGATCCAGTCCCGTTTTCCCACCGGAAAACAGGTCATCGGATCGGGGCCCATCTGTCCACCTGACAACAGGTTGTTGGATTGAAGCCCATCTGCCCACCGGACAATAGATCATCGGATCCAGTCCCGTTTTCCAACCGGACAACAGGTCATCGGATCGGGGCCCATCTGTCCACCAGACAACAATCAGATCCGGACCCGTCTGCCCACCAGACAACAGGTCATCGGATCGGGGCCCGTCTGCCCACCGGACAATAGGCCATCGGATCCAGTCCCGTTTTCCCACCGGAAAAGAGGTCATCGGATAGGGGCCCATCTGTCCACTGGACAACAGGTCATCGGATCCGGGCCCGTTTGCCCACCTGACAATACATCGAATCTGGGCGCATATGCCCACTGGAAACAGGTCATCGTATCCAGTCCCGTTTTCCCACCTGAAAACAGGTCATCGGATCGGGGCCCACCTCTCCATCGGACAACAGGTCATTGGATCCAGTCCCGTTTTCCCACCGGACAACAGGTCATCGGATCGCGACCCATCTGCCCACCGGACAACAGGTCATTGGATCGCGGCCCGTCTGCCCGCGAGACTATAGGCCATCGGATCCAGTCCCTTTTTCCCATCGGAAAACAGGTCATCGAATTGGGGCCCATCTGTCCACGGGACAACAGGTCATCGGATCCGGGCCCGTTTGCCCACCTGACAATAGGTCATCGGATCGGGGCGCATATGCCCACTGGACAACAGTTCATCGGATCCAGTCCCGTTTTCCCCCCGGAAAACAGGTCATCGGATCGGGGCCCATCTCTCCACCGGATAACAGGTTATCGGATCAGGGCCCGTCTTCCCACCGGACAACAGGTCATTGAATCAGGGCCCATCTGCTCACCGGACAACAGGTAATCGGATTAGGGCCCGTCTGCCCACCCACCGGACAATAGGTCATCGGATCCAGTCCCGTTTTCCCATCTGAAAACACAGGTCATCGGATCGGGGCCCATCTATCCACCGGAAAACAGGTCATCGGATCAGGGCCCATATGTCCACCGGACAACAGGTCATCGGATCCGGGCCCGTTTGCCCACCTGACAATAGGTCATCGGATCGGGGCTCATATGCCCACTGGACAACAGGTCTTCAGATCCAGTCCCGTTTTCCCACCTGAAAACAGGTCATCGGATCGGGGCCCATCTGTCCACCGGACCAGGTCATCGGAACCGGGCCCATCTGCCCACCGGACAACAGGTCATCGGATCGGGACCCATCTTCCCACCGGACGACAGGTTATCGGATCGGGGCCCGTCTGCCCACCGGACAATAGGCCATCGGATCCAGTCCCGTTTACTCACCGGAAAACAGGTCATCGGATCGGGGCCCATCTGTCCACGTGACAACAGGTCATCGGATCCAGGCCCGTAGGTCATCGGATCGGGGCGCATATGCCCACTGGACAACAGGTCATCGGATCCAGTCCCGTTTTCCCACCGGACAACAAACAGGTCATCGGATCGGGACCCATCTGCCCACCGGACAACATGTCATCGGATTGGGGCCCGTCTGCCCGCCAGACAATAGGCCATCGGATCCAGTCCCGTTTTCCCATCGGAAAACAGGTCATCGGATCGGGGCCCATCTGTCCACGGGACAACAGGTCATCGGATCCGGGCCCGTTTGCCCACCTGACAATAGGTAATCGGATCGGGGCGCATATGCCCACTGGACAACAGGTAATCGGATCGGGGCCCATCTGCCCACCGGACAACAGCTCATCGGACCGAGGCCCTTATAGCCACCGGACAATAGCTCATTGGATGGGGGCCCTTATGCCCACTGGACAACAGGTCATCGGATCGGGGCCGGACTGCCCACCAGACAACACATCGGATCGGGGCCCATCTGCCCACCTGACTTAGCTCATCGGATCGAGGCCCTTATACCCACCGGACAATAGCTCATTGGATCGGGGCCCCTATGCCCATCGGACAACAGGTCATCGGATCCGGGCCCGTCTCCTCACCGGACAACAGGTCATCGGATCGGGGCCATCTGCCCACTGGACAACAGGTCATTGGAACGGGGCCCGTCTGCTCACCGGACAACAGGTCATTGGATCGGGGCCCGTCTGCCCACCGAACAACAGGACATCGAATCCGGGCCCGTCTCCTCACCGGACAACAGGTCATCGGATCGGGGCCATCTGCTCACCGGACAACAGGTCATTGGATCGGGGCCCATCTGCTCACCGGACAACAGGTCATTGGATCGGGGCCCGTCTGCCCACCGGACAACAGGTCATCAAATCGGGGCTCGTCTTCCCACCGGACAACAGGTCATCGGATCGGGGCCCGTCTGCTCCCTGGACAACAGGTCATCTGATCTGATCGTGGCCTTTCTGCCCACCGGAAAACAGGTCATCAGATCCAGGCTCGTTTGCCCATCGGACAAAAGGTCACCGGATCGGGCCATCTGCCCAACGGACAACAACAAGTCATTGGATCCAGGACCTTTTATGCCTACCTGACAACAGGTCATCGGATCCGGGCCCATCTGTCAACCGGACAACAGGTCATGGGATCGGGGCCGTACTGCCCACCGGACAACAGGTCATCGGATCTGAGCCCGTCTGCCCACCGGACAACAGATCATCGGATCGGGGCCCGTGTGCCCCAACAGACTATAGGTCATCGGATCCAGTCCAGTTTTTCCACTGGACAACAGGTCATCGGATCGGGGTCTACCGGACAACAGTTCATCGGATGCAGTCCCGTTTTATCACCGGAAAACAGGTCATCGGATCGGGGCCCATCTCTCCACCGGATAACAGGTTATCGGATCAGGGCCCGTCTGCCCACCGGACAACAGGGCCCATCTGCTCACCGGACAACAGGTCATCGGATCGGGGCCCGTCTGCCCACCCACTGGACAATAGGTCATCGGATCCAGTCCCGTTTTCCCATCTGAAAACAGGTCATCGGATCGGGGCCCATATGTCCACCGGACAACAGGTCATCGGATCTGGGCCCATTTGCCCACCTGACAATAGGTCATCGGATCGGGGCTCATATGCCCACTGGACAACAGGTCTTCGGATCCAGTCCCGTTTTCCCACCTGAAAACAGGTCATCGGATCGGGGCCCATCTGTCCACCGGACAACAGGTCATCGGAACCGGGCCCATCTGCCCACCGGACAACAGGTCATCGGATCGGGGCCCATCTGCCCACCGGACAACAGGTTATCGGATCGGGGCCCGTCTGCCCACCGGACAATAGGCCATCGGATCCAGTCCCGTTTACTCACCGGAAAACAGGTCATCGGATCGGGGCCCATCTGTCCACGTGACAACAGGTCATCGGATCCGGGCCCGTTTGCCCACCTGACAATAGGTCATAGGATCGGGGCGCATATGCCCACTGGACAACAGGTCATCGGATCCAGTCCCGTTTTCCCACCGGACAACATGTCATCGGATCGGGGCCCGTCTGCCCGCCAGACAATAGGCCATTGGATCCAGTCCCGTTTTCCCATCGGAAAACAGGTCATCGGATCGGGGCCACGGGACAACAGGTCATCGGGTCCGGGCCCGTTTGCCCACCTGACAATAGGTCATCGGATCGGGGCGCATATGCCCACTGGACAACAGGTAATCGGATCGGGGCCCATCTGCCCACCGGACAACAGCTCATCGGACCGAGGCCCTTATAGCCACCGGACAATAGCTCATCGGATCGGGGCCCTTATGCCCACAGGACAACAGGTCATCGGATCGGGGCCCATCTGCCCACCTGACTTAGCTCATCGGATTGAGGCCCTTATACCCACCGGACAATAGCTCATTGGATCGGGGCCCCTATGCCCACCGGACAACAGGTGCCGATGTGCCCACCGGACAACAGGTCATCGGATCCGGGCCCGTCTCCTCACCGGACAACAGGTCATCGGATCGGGGCCATCTGCCCACCGGACAACAGGTCATTGGATCGGGGCCCGTCTGCTCACCGGACAACAGGTCATTGGATCGGGGCCCGTCTGCCCACCGGACAACAGGTCATCGGATCGGGGCCCGTCTGCTCCCTGGACAACAGGTCATTTGATCTGATCGTGGCCTTTCTGCCCACCGGAAAACAGGTCATCAGATCCAGGCTCGTTTGCCCATCGGACAAAAGGTCACCAGATCGGGCCATCTGCCCAATGGACAACAACAAGTCATCGGATCCAGGACCTTATGCCCACCTGACAACAGGTCATCGGATCCGGGCCCATCTGTCAACCGGACAACACGTCATGGGATCGGGGTCGGTCTGCCCACCGGACAACAGGTCATCGGATCTGAGCCCGTCTGCCCACAGGACAACAGATCATCGGATCGGGGCCCGTCTGCCCCAACAGACTATAGGTCATCGGATCCAGTCCAGTTTTTCCACCGGACAACAGGTCATCGGATCCAGGCCCGTTTGACCACCGGACAAAAGGTCATTGGATCCGGGCCCATTTGCCCACCGGACAACAGGTCATCGGATCGGGGGCCATCTGCCCATCAGACAACAGGTCATCGGATCCAGGCTCGTTTGCACACCGGAAAACAGGTCATCAGATCAGGGCGCATCTGCCCACCGGACATCAGGTCATCGGATCCAGGCACGTTTGCCCACTGGAGAACAGGTCTTTGGATCGGGGGCCCATTTGCCCACCGAACAACAGGTCATCGGATCCAGGCCAGTTTGCGCACCGGACAACAAACAGGTCATCGGATCGGGGCCCATCTGCCCACCAGACAACAGGTCATTAGATCTAGGCATTTTTGCCCACCGGACAACAGGTCATTGAATAGGGGCCCATCTGCCCAACGGACAACAGGTCAACGGATCCAGGCTCGTTTTCCCACCGGACAACAGGTCATTGTCTGCTCACCGGATAACAGGTCATCGGAACGGGGCAGTTTGCTCACCGGAAAACAGGTCATTGGATCGGGGCCCATCTGCCCACCGGAGAACAGGTCATCGGATCCAGGCTCGTTTGCCCACAGGACAACAGGTCATTTGATCTGTGCCCATTTGCCCACCGGACAACAAATCATCGAATCCAGGCTTGTTTGCCCACCTGACAATCGGATCGGGGCCCATCTGCCCACCAGACAAACAGGTCATCGGATCGGGGCCCATCTGCCCACCTGACAATAGCTCATCGGATCGAGGCCCTTATACCCACCGGACAATAGCTCATCGGATCGGGGCCCCTATGCCCACCGGACAACAGGTGCCAATGTGCCCATCGGACAATAGGTCATCGGATCCAGGCCCGTCTCCTCACCGGACAACAGGTCATCGGATCGGGGCCATCTGCCCACCGGACAACAGGTCATCGAATCCGGGCGCGTCTCCTCACCGGACAACAGGTCATTGGATCGGGGCCCGTCTGCTCACCGGACAACAGGTCATTGGTTCGGGGCCCGGCCCACCGGACAACAGGCCATCGAATCGGGGCTCGTCTGCCCACCGTCCGGGGCCCGTCTGCTCCCTGAAAGCATGTCATCTGATTTGATCGGGGGCTTTCTGCCCACCGGACAAGAGGTCATCAGATCCAGGCTCGTTTGCCCATCGGACAAAAGGTCACCGGATCGGGCCATCTGCCCACCGGACAACAGGTCATCGGATCCAGGACCTTATGCCCACCTGACAACAGGTCATCGGATCCGGGCCTATCTGTTAACCGGACAACAGGTCATGGGATCGGGGCCGGTCTGCCCACCGGACAACAGGTCATCGGATCTGAGCCCGTCTGCACACCGGACAACAGGTCATCGGATCGGGGCCCGTCTGCCCCAACAGACATTAGGTCATCAGATCCAGTCTAGTGTTTCCACCGGACAACAGGTCATCGGATCCAGGCCTGTTTGACCACCAGACAAAAGGTCATCGGATCCGGGCCCATTTGCCCACCGGACAACAGGTCATCGGATCGGGGCCCATCTATCTGCCCATCAGACGACAAACAGGTCATCGGATCCAGGCTCGTTTGCACACCGGAAAACAGGTCATGGGATCAGGGCGCATCTGCCCACCGTCCGGACATCAGGTCATCGGATCCAGGCACTTTTGCCCACTGGAGAACAGGTCTTTGGATCGGGGCCCATTTGCCCACCGAACGAACAACAGGTCATCGTATCCAGGCCCGTTTGCCCACCGGACAACAAACAGGTCATCGGATCGGGGCCCATCTGCCCACCGGACAACAGGTCATCGGATCCAGGCATTTTTGCCCACCGGATAACAGGTCATCGGATCCAGGCCCGTTTGCCCACCGGATAACAGGTCATCCGATCCAGGCCCGTTTGCCCACCGGATAAAAGATGTGATCTGGGCCCATTTGCCCACCGGACAACAGGTCATCGGATCTCGGGGCCCATCTGCCCACCAGACTGTTCCGATGACCTGTTTTCCGGTGTGCAAACGAGCCTGGATCCGATGACCTGTTGTCTGATGGGCAGCTTATCAAGACGCTTTTAATGCCCCTCGGAAAAGTGGTGGAGGTCGCAGTAGCTTAACAAGACGCATCTGGGCCTGGATCCGATGACCTGTTGTCCGGTGGACAGATGGGCCCCGATCCGATGACCTGTTGTCCGGTGGAAAAACTGGACTGGATCCGATGACCTATATACAATCTCCGCATTGCAAGGTGCAATTCTGAATTTTTTTGCTTTTTTATGCTCCTCTTAGCATGCTAAAGAAGATTCAGAGAGAGTGAGATGCCAGCTCCTTTCATTCAGTCAGTAGCTTCAAACATTTCTGGACGTTTTTCAATGGCAAAAATCAATGAATAATGTGAATGCACAAACATTGATTTCTCCGCATTGCAAGGTGCAATTCTGAAATTTTTTGCTTTTTCCTGCTCCTCTTAGCATGATAAAGAAGATTCAAAGAGAGTGAGATGCCAGCTCCTTTCTTTCAGCCATTACCTTCAAACATTTCTGTTATATGAATAACATGATGTTTTTCAATGGCAAAAATCAATGAATAGTGTCAATGTACAAACAGTAATTTCTCCGCATTGCAAGGTGCAATTCTGAAATTTTTTTCCTTTTTCATGCTCCTCTTAGCATGTATTGTCTGTTGGGGCAGACGGGCCCCGATCCCATGACCTGTTGTCCGGTTGACAGACGGGCCCGGATCCGATGACCTGTTGTCAGGAGGGCATAAGGTCCTGGATCCGATGACCTGTTGTTGTTCGTTGGGCAGATGGCCCGATCTGGTGACCTTTTGTCCGATGGGCAAACGAGCCTGGATCTGATGACCTCTTGTCCGGTGGGCAGAAAGGCCACGATCAGATCAGATGACCAGTTGTCCAGGGAGCAGACGGGCCCCGATCCGATGACCTGTTGTCCGGTGGGCAGACGAGCCCCGATTCGATGACCTGTTGTCCGGTGGGCAGACGGGCCCCGATCCAATGACCTGTTGTCCGGTGAGCAGACGGGCCCCGATCCAATGACCTGTTGTCCGGTGGGCAGATGGCCCCGATCCGATGACCTGTTGTCCGGTGAGGAGACGGGCCCGGATTCGATGTCCTGTTGTCCGGTGGGCAGATGGGCCGGGATCCAATGACCTGTTGTCCGGTGAGCAGACGGGCCCCAATCCAATGGCCTGTTGTCCGGTGGGCAGATGGCCCCGATCCGATGACCTGTTGTCTGGTGAGGAGACGGGCCCGGATCTGATGACCTGTTGTCCGGTGGGCACATCGGCACCTGTTGTCCAGTGGGCATAGGGGCCCCGATCCAATGAGCTATTGTCCGGTGGGTATAAGGGCCTCGATCCGATGAGCTAAGTCAGGTGGGCAGATGGGCCCCGATCCGATGTGTTGTCTGGTGGGCAGTCCGGCCCCGATCCGATGACCTGTTGTCCTGTGGGCAAACAATTCGATGATCTGTTGTCCAGTGGGCAGGCGGTCCCCGATCCCATGACCTTTCGTCCGGTGGGCAGACGGGCCCCGATCCCATGACCTGTTGTCCGGTGGGCAGACGGGCCCCGATCCGATGACCTTTTGTCCGGTGAGCAGACCGGCCACAATCCTATGACCTGTTGTCCTGTGGGCAAACGGGCCTCGATCCGATTACCTTTTGTCGTCCGGTGGGCAGTTGGATGGGCCCCGATCCGATGACCTGTTGTTCGGTGGGCAAACAGACCTGGCCAGATCGATGACTTGTTCTCCGGTGGACAGATGGGCCCCGATCCTATGATCTGTTGGCCGGTGGGCAAACGAGCCTGGATCCGATGACCTGTGTCGGAGTGGGCAGATGGGCCCCGATCTGATGACCTGTTGATCCAATGACCTGTTGTCCGGTGGGCAGACAGGCCCCAATCCGATGGATGACCTGTTTTCCGGTGGGCAAACGAGCCTGGATCCGAGATCAGTGATGTTCAGCTCCTCCACACTGTTTACATCTTAACTCTGCCGAAGCTGCAAACAGCTTGATTAGTGGAGGTGCTGTGTGCTGGACCCCCACAAATCTGATATTAATGACCTAACCAGGGGATAGGCCATCAATATGTTTGTCCTAGAAAATCCCTTTAAGGCCCACCTGCCCATACTATGTATATAATATATATATATATATATGGCAGATGGGCCCCGATTCGATGACCTGTTGTAAGGTGGGCAAATGGGCCCGGATCCGATGACCTGTTGTCCGGTGAGCAAACATGCCTGGATCCAGCTATTGTCCAGTGGGCAGATGGGCCCCGGATCCAATGACCTGTTATCCGGTGGGCAAACGGGCCTGGATCCGATGACCTGTTGTTCGGTGAAATGGGCCCCAATCCAAAGAACTGTTCTCCGGTGGGCAAACGTGCCTGGATTCGATGACCTGTGTCTGGTGGGCAGATGGGCCCCGATCCGATGACCTGTTTTCCGGTGGGCAAACGAGCCTGGATCCAATGACCTGTTGTCTGGTGGGCAGATGGGCCCTAGGATCCGATGACCTGTTGTCCGGTGGGCAAATGGGCCCGGATCACATCTTTTATCCGGTGGACAAACGGGCCTGGATCCGATGACCCGTTATCCGGTGGACAAATGGGCCCAGATGCAATGACCTGTTGTCCGGTGGGCAAATGAGCCTGGATCCGATGACCTGTTGTCTGGTGGGCAGATGGGCCCCGATTCATTGACCTGTTTTCCAGTGGGCAAATGGGCCCGGATCCGATGACCTGGTGGGCAAACATGCCTGGATCCAATGACCTGTTATCCGGTGGGCAGATGGGCCCCGATCCGATGACCTGTTGTCCGGTGTGCAAACGGGCCTGGATCCGATGACCTGTTTGTTGTTTGGTGGGCAAATGGGCCCTGATCCAAAGACCTGTTCTCAGGTGGGCAAACGTGCCTGGATCCGATGACTTGATGTCCGGTGGGCAGATGGGCCCCGATCCGATGACCTGTTTTCCGGTGGGCAAACGAGCCTGGATCCGATGATCTGTTGTCTGGTGGGCAGATGGGCCCCGATCCGATGACCTTGTTGTCCGGTGGGTAAATGGGCCCGGATCCGATGACCGTTTGTCCGGTGGGCAGACGGGCTTGAATCCAATGGCCTGTTGTCCGGTGGGCAGATGGGCCCCGATCCAATGACCTGTTGTCCGGTAGGCAAACGAGCCTGGATCCCATGACCTGTGTGACATCACTGTGCTCATTCCTCCTGTACTGACATCGCTGTTGTCATTACTCCTGTACTGTGACATCACTGTGCTCATTACTCCTGTACTGTGACATCACTGTGCGTGCTCATTACTCCTCCTGTACCACATGTGACATCACAGTGCTCATTACTCCTGTACTGTGACACCACTGTGCTCATTCCTCCTGTACTGACATCATTGTGCTCATTACTCCTGTACTGTGACATGACTGTGCTCATTTGTGACATCACAGTGCTCATTATGTTGTCTGGTAGGCAGATGGGCCCCGGGATCTGATGACCTGTTTTCCGGTAGGCAAACGGGCCTGGATCCGATGACCTATTGTCCGGTGGGCAGAAGACGGGCTTTAATCCGATGGCCTGTTGTAAGGTGGGCAGACGGGCCCAGATCCGATGACCTTTTGTCCGGATGGTGGGCAAACGGGTCTGGATCGGATGACCTGTTGTCCGGTGGGCAGATGGTCCCCGATCCAATGACCTGTTGTCCGGTGGGCAAACGTGCCTGGATCCGATGACCTGTCCTCCAGAGAGAGACTCTTTTTATAGCTCCCCATTGATGATGGGACCTGAATGGGGAGACCCCTCTATTAACTCAGAATTGCCAAAGAGGGTATTTGAAAAAAAATTTTCCAAACCAGACAAGAAATTGTACTAGAGGAACTTGGGGTAAAAATCTGTCACTTTGGTATTTGTGGATCATGTATGAGACCAAATGATTTATTTTCACTGGAAAATATAATCTTCAGGGTCATGTTCTAAAGATGACCTCCTAATTGTACTTTTGTACTTTTTTCATATGTTGTTGTAGCTATCCATGTAATGAATGACATGAAAGGACTGCACTGGCTTTACGAGCCATTGTATAAAAGCCCCCTGCCCATGTTACAGCAGCCCCCTCATAAGTATTGACAGCCCCAGCTTTACAACCTGCACTAGGGATTGTCAGTGTGAAATTATCACTTTTACACAGTATGTGTGGGCCGTCTTTAGCTGTTTTGTGGTCAAGGGTGGGCAAACGGGCCTGGATCAGATGCACTGCTGTTGAGTGAGCTAACTAACGGGCCTATCCGATGACCAAATGTTGTCCGGTGGGCAAACGGGTCTGGATCCGATGACCTGTTGTCCGGTGGGCAGATGGGCCCGGATCCGATGAACTGTTGTCCGGTGGGCAGATGGGTCCGGATCCGATGACCTGTCATCCGGTGGGCAGATGGGCCCCGATCCGATGACCTGTTGTCCGGTGGGCAGATGGGCCCCGATCCGATGACCTGTTGTCCGGTGGGCAAACATGCCTGGATCCGATGACCTGTTGTCCGGTGGGCAAACGGGCCTGGATCCGATGACCTGTTGTCTGGTGGGCAGGTGGGCCCCGATCCAAAGACCTGTTCTCAGGTGGGCAAACGGGCCTGGATTCGATGACCTGTTGTCTGGTGGGCAGATGGGCCCCGATCCAATGACCTGTTGTCCAGTGGGAAAATGGACCTAGATCCGGACACATCGGATCCAGGCATGTTTGCCAACCGGACAACAGGTCATCAGATCCAGGCCCGTTTGCCCACCGGACAACAGGTCATCGGATCAAGGCCCATTTTCCCACTAGACAACAGGTCATCGGATCCAGGCCCATCTGTCCACCGGACAACAGATCATCGGATCGAGGCCTCTATACACACCGGACAATAGCTCATCGGATCGGGGCCCTTATGCCCACCGGACAATAGCTCATCGGATCAGGGACCATCTGCCCACCGGACAGCAGGCCATCGGATCGTGGTCGGTCTGTCCACTGGACAACAGGTCATCGGATCAGGGCCCGTCTGCCCACCAGACAACAGGTCATTGGACCCGCCAGTCTGCCCACTGGACAACAGGTCATCGAATCAGGGCCCGTTTGCCCACTGGACAACAGGTCATCGGATCGGGGCCCGTCAGCCCACCGGACAACAGGTCATCAGATCGGGGCCCATCTGCCCACCGGACTACAGGTCATCGGATCCAGGCCCGTTTGCCCACCGGATAACATGGTCATCGGATCGGGACCCATCTGCCCACCGGACAACAGGTCATCGGATCCAGGCCCCTTTGACCTGTTGTCCGGTGGGCAGATGGGCCCATCGTCCAGTGGGCAAACAGGCCTGCATCTGATGGCCTGTTGACTGGTGGACAGATGGACCCCGATCCGATGACCTGTTGTCCGGTAGGAAAACTGGTTTGGATCCGATAACCTATTGTCTGTTGGGGCAGACATGCCCCGATCGGATGATCTGCTGTCCGGTGGGCAGACAGACCCCGATCCGACGACCTGTTGTCCGGTGGGCATAAGGGCCCCGATCCGATGAGCTGTTGTCCGGTGGCCAGATGGGCCCCGATCCGATCAGCTGTTGTCCGGAGGGCATAAGGGCCCGGATCCGATGACCTGTTGTCTGGTGGGCATAAGGGCCCCAATCCGATGAGCTATTGTCCGGTGGGTATCAGCATGACTATTCATTCCGGTGATTTACATGCTGGAGCACATGTTAAACAGAATTTGGAGTCAGGTGGTGGCACAAGAGGAGGTGGAGGAAGTAGAGGAGGAGAAGTTGTATGCGGAAGGGCTAACATCTGCAAGGTCCAGACGGTCGGCAGCACCAAGGCGGCAGGCATGTGAGGGTGGGGGAGATGGTTTTACCAGGGCGCATGGTAGCAGCCAAACTGTTGAGGAAGGTGCAGGAGCCCAGGAAGAAGTGGATATAAGGGCCTTGATCCGATGAGCATGTTGTCCGGTGGGCAAATGGGCCTGGATCTGATTACCTCTTGTCCGGTGGGCAAATGGGCCTGGATCCGAAGACCTGTTCTCTGGTGGGTAGATAGGCCCTGATCCAATGACTTGTCCAGTGGGCAAACAGGCCTGGATCGGATGACCTGTTGTCCGTGGGCTGACGGGCCCCGATCCTTTGACCTGTTGTCCGGTTGGCAAATGGGTCTGTATCCGAAGACCTGTTGGCCAGGGGACAGACGGGCCCCGATCCGATGACCTGTTGTCCGGTGGGCAAATGGACCTGGATCTAATGACCTGTTGTCTGGTGGGCAGACGGGCCCTGATCCGATCGATGACCTGTTGTCCTTTGGGCAGATGGGCCCCGATCCGATGACCTGCTGTCCGGTGGGCATAAGGGCCCCGATCTGATGACCTGTTGTCCGGTGGGCATAAGGGCCCCGATCCGATGAGCTATTGTCCAGTGGGTATAAGGGACTCGATCCGATAACCTGTTGTCCAGTGGGCAAACGGGCCTGGATCCGATGGCCTTTTGCCCCGGTGGACAGATGGGCCCTGATCCGATGACCTGTTGTCCGGTGAGCAAAAGGACCTGGATCCGATGACCTATTGGGTCTGGTGGGCAGATGGGCCCCGATACGATGACCTGTTGTCCGGTGAGCAAACGGGCCTGGATCCGATGACCTGTTGTCCAGTAGGCAGATGGGGCCCCATCCGATGACCTGTTGTCCGGTTTGCAAACAGGCCTGGATCCGATGACCTGTTGTCCGGTGGGAAGATGGGCCCCGATCCAATGACCTGTTCTCTGGTGGGTAAACGGGCCTGGTTCCGATGACCAACATGTTGTCCAGTGGGCAGATGGGCCCCGATCAGATGACCTGTTGTCCGGTGGGCAAACGGGCCTGGATCAGATGACCTGCTATCGAGTGGGCTAACTAACGGGCCTCGATCCGATGACCTGTTGTCCGGTGGGAAGACGGACCCCGATCCGATGACCTGTTGTCTTGTGGGCAGACGGGCCTGGATCTGATGACCTGTTGTCCAGTGGGCAGATGGGCCCCGATCCGATGACCTGTTGTCCGGTGGGCAAACGGGCCTGGATCAGATGACCTGCTGTCGAGTGGGCTAACGGGCCTGGATCCGATGACCTGTTGTCCGGTGGGAAGACGGACCATGATCCGATGACCTGTTGTCTGGTGGGCAGACGGGCCTGGATCCGATGACCTGTTGTCCGGTGGGCAGACGGGCACGGATTTAATGATCTGTTGTTCGGTGGGCAGACAGGCGCCGATCATCGCGATGACCTGTTGTCCGGTGGGCAAATGGGCCCCAATCCGATGACCTGTTGTCCGGAGGGCGGACGGACCCCGATCCGATGACCTGTTGTCCGGAGGGCACACGGGCCCAGATCCGATGACCTGTTGTCCGGAGGGCAGACTGGCCCTAATCCGATGACCTGTTGTCCGGTGAGCAGACCGGCCACGATCCGATGACCTGTTGTCCAGTGGGCAGACAGGCCCCGATCCGATGACCTGTTTGTTGTCCATTGGGCATAAGGACCCCGATCCGATGAGCTATTGTCCGGTGGGTATAAGGGCCTCGATCCGATGACCTGCTGTTCGGTTGGCAAACGGGCCTGAATCCGATGACCTTTTGTCCGGTGGGCAGATGGGCCCCGATCCGATGACCTGTTGTCCGGTGGGCAAACGGACCTGGATCCGATGACCTGTTGTCCGGTGTACAGATGGGCCCCGATCCAATGACCAACTGTTGTCCGGTGGGCAAACTGGCCTGGATCCGATGACCTGTTGTCCGGTGGGCAGATGGGCCCCGATCCCTTAAAGACCTGTTCTCCGGTGGACAATCGGGCCTGGATCCGATGACCAACATATTGTCCGGTGGGCAGATGGGCCCCGATCCGATGACCTTTTGTCACATGTGTGGGCTTGTCCTTATCTGTTTTGTGGACTGATACAATCCATGGTGATTAACCCAATCTGGGGCTCCCAAGCTAATGTTGTAAAACTGCCAGTGACAATGTGACCAGACCAACAGTCACTGAGTAGATAATCTTCACTATGAATTCAGCATTATCCCTGTACTGTGACATCACTGTGTGTATTATCCCTGTAGTGTGACATGACTGTGGGCCTGGCCCGTGTCCATACTGTGGGTGCCGCCCTCCTCGGCCCTGGCACCGTATCCGGACTGTGGGGGCCTGGCCCCTTGTCCGGACTGTGGGGGCCGCCCGACTTAGGCCTGGCCCCGTGTCCGGACTGTGGAGGCCGCCAACCTCGTGCCTGGCCCCTTTTCCGGACTGTAGGGGCCGCCATCCTCGGGCTTGGCTCCGTGTCTGAACTCTTGGGGCCGCCTGCCTCTATTGTCAGGTAGGCAGATGGGCCCCGATCTGATGACCTGTTTTCCAGTGGGCAAACGGGCCTGGATCCGATGACCGTTTGTCCGGTGGGCAGACGGGCTTGAATCAGATGGCCTGTTGTCCGGTGGACAGATGGGCCCCGATCCGATGACCTGTTGTCCGGTGGGAAAACGGGACTGGATCCGATGACCTATTGTCCAGTGGGCAGATGGGCCCCGGGATCCAATAACCTGTTGTCCGGTGAGCAAACGGACCTGGATCCGATGACCTGTTGTCCAGTGGGCAGACGGGCCCCGATCCGATTACCTGTTGTCCGGTGGGCAAACGGGCCTAGATCCGATGACCTGTTGTCCGGTGGGCAGGCAGGCCCCGATCTGATGACCAACTGTTGTCCAGTGGGCGCCGGGCATAAGGGCCCCGATCCGATGAGCTATTGTCCGGTGGGTATAAGGGCCTCGATCCAATGACCTATTTATTGCAACGACACATGAGGGGCTGAGCTCCATCATCATCATCATCACTATGATCACTGACACAATGTAACGACACATGAGAGGCTGAGCTCCATCATCATCATCATCATCACTATGATCACTGACACAATGTAACGACACATGAGGGGCTGAGCTCCATCATCATCATCATCACTATGATCACTGACACAATGTAACGACACATGAGAGGCTGAGCTCCATCATCATCATCATCACTATGATCACTGACACAATGTAACGACACATGAGGGGCTGAGCTCCATCATCATCATCACTATGATCACTGACACAATGTAATGACACATGAGACGCAAACGGGCCTGGATCCGAGATGACCTGTTGTCCGGTTGGCAAACTGGCCTGGATCCGATGGCCTGTTCTCCGGTGGACAGATGGGCCCCGATCCGATGACCTGTTGTCCGATGGGAAAACGGGACTGGATCCGATGACCTATTGTCCGGTGAGCCGACGGGCCCCGATCCGATGACCTGTTGTCCGATGGGAAAACTGGACTGGATCCGATCTATTGTCCGGTGAGCAGACGGGCCCCGATCCGATGTGTTGTCCGGTGGGCAGATGGGACACGATGCGATGACCTGTTGTCCGGTGGGCAGAGGAGACCGGATCTGATGACATGTTGTCCGGTGGATAGATGGGCCCCGATCCGATGACCTGTTGTCCGGTGGGTAAACGGGACTGGATCCGATGACCTTTTGTTTGGTGGGCAGATGGGCCCCGATCCGATGACCTGTTGTCCGGTGGGCAGATGGAGCCGATCCGATGACCTGTTGTCGGGTGGGCAAACGGGCCTGGATCCGATGACCTGTTGTCCGGAGGGCAGACAGGCCCGGATCCGATTGTTTGTTGTCTGTCCGGTGCACAGATGGGCCCCGGGATCTCCGATGACCTGTTGTTTGGTGGGCAGACAGGCCCCGATCCGATGACCTGTTGTTTGGTGGGCAGATGGGCCCCAATCCGCAGACCTGTTGTCCGGTGGGTAGACGGGGCCCCGATCCGATGACGTGTTTTCCGGTGGACAGACCGGCCTCACTGTATGTAGTGCTCACCAGTCACTGTATATAGTGCTCATCAGTCACTGTATATAGTGCTCTGCACTCACTGTATATAGTGCTCATCTGGTATATAGTGCTCAGCATCTGTCACTGTATATAGTGCTCAGCAGTCACTAGCTCATCAGTCACTATGTACAGCACAATCCGATGACCGACTAGTCGTCCGGTGGACAGACCGGCCACGATCCGAACAACAGGTCATCGGATTGGGGCCCATCTGCCCACCGGACAACAGGTCATCGGATCGGGGCCCATCTGCCCACCGGACAACAGGTCATCGGATCCGGGCCCATCTGCCCACCAGACAACAGGTCATCGGATCCAGAACCGTTAGTTAGCCCACTCAACAGCAGTGCATCTGATCCAGGCCCATTTGCACACCCTTGACCACAAAACAGCTAAGGACGGCCCACACATACTGTGTAAAAGTGATAATTTCACACTGACAATCCCTAGTGCAGGTTGTAAAGCTGGGGCTGTCAATACTTATGAGGGGGCTGCTGTAACATGGGCAGGGGGCTTTTATACAATGGCTCGTAAAGCCAGTGCAGTCCTTTCATGTCATTTATTACATGGATAGCTACAACAACATATGAAAAAAAGTACAAAAGTACAATTAGGAGGTCATCTTTAGAACATGACCCTGAAGATTATATTTTCCAGTGAAAATAAATCATTTGGTCTCATACAGTACAAACCAAAAGTTTGGACACACTTTCTCATTTAAAGATTTATTTGTATTTTCATGACTTTGAAAATTGTACATTCACACTGAAGGCATCAAAACTATGAATTAAGACATGTGGAATTATATACTTAACAAAAAAGTGTGAAACAACTGAAAATATGTCTTATATTCTAGGTTCTTCAAAGTAGCCACCTTTTGCTTTGATGACTGCTTTGCACACTCTTGGCATTCTCTTGATGAGCTTCAAGAGGTAGTCACCGGAAATGGTTTTCACTTCACAGGTGTGCCCTGTCAGGTTTAATAAGTGGGATTTCTTGCCTTATAAATGGGGTTGGGACCATCAGTTGTGTTGTGCAGAAGTCAGATGGATACACAGATGATAGTCCTACTGAATAGACTGTTAGAATTTGTATTATGGTAAGAAAAAATCAGCTAAGTAAAGAAAATAGAGTGGCCATCATTACTTTAAGAAATGAACGTCAGTCAGTCCGAAAAATTGGGAAAACTTTGAAAGTGTCCCCAAGTGCAGTTGCAAAAACCATCAAGCGCTACAAAGAAACTGGCTCACATGAGGACCACCCCAGGAAAGGAAGACCAAGAGTCACCTCTGCTTCTGAGGATAAGTTTATCCGAGTTACCAGCCTCAGAAATCGCAGGTTAACAGCAGCTCAGATTAGAGACCAGGTCAATTCCACACAGAGTTCTAGCAGCAGACACATCTCTACAACAACTGTTAAGAGGAGACTTTGTGCAGCAGGCCTTCATGGTAAAATAGCTGCTAGGAAACCACTGCTAAGGACAGGCAACAAGCAGAAGAGACTTGTTTGGGCTAAAGAACACAAGGAATGGACATTAGACCAGTGGAAATCTGTGCTTTGGTCTGAGGAGTCCAAATTTGAGATCTTTGGTTCCAACCACCGTGTCTTTGTGCGACGCAGAAAAGGTGAACGGATGGACTCTTCATGCTTGGTTCCCACCGTGAAGCATGGAGGAGGAGGTTGATGGTGTGGGGGTGCTTTGCTGGTGACACTGTTGGGGATTTATTCAAAATTGAAGGCATACTGAACCAGCATGGCTACCACAGCATCTTGCAGCGGCATGCTATTCCATCCGGTTTGCGTTTAGTTGGACCATCATTTATTTTTCAACAGGACAATGACCCCAAACACACCTCCAGGCTGTGTAAGGGCTATTTGACCAAGGAGGAGAGTGATGGGGTGCTACGCTAGATGACCTGGCCTCCACAGTCACCAGACCTGAACCCAATCGAGATGGTTTGGGGTGAGCTGGAACACAGAGTGAAGGCAAAAGGGCCAACAAGTGCTAAGCATATCTGGGAACTCCTTCAAGATAGTTGGAAGACCATTTCCGGTGACTACCTCTTGAAGCTCATCAAGAGAATGCCAAGAGTGTGCAAAGCAGTCATCAAAGCAAAAGGTGGCTACTTTGAAGAACCTAGAATATAAGACATATTTTCAGTTGTTTCACACTTTTTTGTTAAGTATATAATTCCGCATGTGTTAATTCATAGTTTAGATGCCTTCAGTGTGAAGGTACAATTTTCAAAGTCATGAAAATACAGAAAAATCTTTAAATGAGAAGGTGTGTCCAAACTTTTGGTCTGTACTGTACATGATCTACAAATACCAAAGTGACAGATTTTTACCCCAAGTTCCTCTAGTACAATTTCTTGTCTGGTTTGGAAAAAATGTTTTCAAATACCCTCTTGGGCAATTCTGAGTTAATAGAGGGGTCTCCCCATTCAGGTCCCATCATCTATTGGCTGGCAAGGGAGCTATAAAAAGAGTCTCTCTCTGGAGGACAGGTCATCGGATCCAGACCCGTTTGCCCACCGTCCGGACAAAAGGTCATCGGATCAGGGCCCGTCTGCCCACCTTACAACAAACAGGCCATCGGATTAAAGCCCGTCTGCCCACCGGACAATAGGTCATCGGATCCAGGCCCGTTTGCCCACCGGAAAACAGGTCATCAGATCCCGGGGCCCATCTGCCTACCAGACAACATTAATGAGCACAGTGATGTCACAGAGTAATGAGCACAGTCATGTCACAGTACAGGAGTAATGAGCACAATGATGTGAGTACAGGAGGAATGAGCACAGTGATGTCACAGTACAGGAGTAATGAGCACAGTGATGTCACAGTACAGGAGTAATGAGCACAGTGATGTCACAGTACAGGAGTAATGAACACAGCGATGTCAGTACAGGAGGAATGAGCACAGTGATGTCACACAGGTCATGGGATCCAGGCTCGTTTTCTCACCAGACAATAGGTCATCGGATCCAGGTCCGTTTTCCCACCGGACAACAGGTCATCGGATCGGGGCCCATCTGCCCACCGGACAACATGTTGGTCATCGGATCCAGGCCCGATTGTCCACCGGAGTCTCAGGTCTTTGGATCGGGGCCCATCTGCCCACCGGACAACAGGTCATCGGATCCAGGCCAGTTTTCCCACCGGACAACAGTTGGTCATTGGATCGGGGCCCATCTGTACACCGGACAACTGGTCATCGGATCCAGGTCCGTTTGCCCACCGGAAAACAGGTCATCGGATGGGGGCCCATCTGCCGTCCGGACAAAAGGTCATCGGATTCAGGCCCGTTTGCCAACCGACAGCAGGTCATCGGATCGAGGCCCTTATACCCACCGGACAATAGCTCATCGGATCGGGGTCCTCATGCCCACTGGACAACAAACAGGTCATCGGATCAGGGCCTGTCTGACCTCCGGACAACAGGTCATCGGATCGGGGCCCGTCTGCTCACCGGACAACAGGTCATCGGATCCGGGCCCGTCTGACCTTCGGACAACAGGTCATGGGATCGGGGCCCATCTGCCCACCAGACAACAGGTCATTTGATAGGGGCCCATTTGCCCACCGGACAACAGGTCATCGCGATGATCGGCGCCTGTCTGCCCACCGGACAACAGATCATCGGATCCGGGCCCGTTTGTCCACCGGACAACAGGTCATCGGATCGGGGTCCGTCTTCCCACCGGACAACAGGTCATCGGATCCAGGCCCGTTAGCCCACTCGACAGCAGGTCATCTCATCGAAGCCCGTTTGCCCACCGGACAACAGGTCATCGGATCGGGGCCCATCTGCCCACTGGACAACAGGTCATCGGATCCAGGCCCGTCTGCCCAACAGACAACAGGTCATCGGATCAGGGCCCATCTGTCCACCGGGCAAAAGGTCATCGGATCCAGGCCCGTTTGACCACCGGACAACAGGTCAAAGGATCGGGGCCCATCAGCCCACGGACAACAGGTCATCCGATCCAGGCCTATTTGCCCACTGGACAAGTCATCGGATCAGGGCCTATCTGCCCACAGGACAACAGGTCATCGGATCCAGGCCCATTTGCCCACTGGAGAAGAGGTCATCAGATCCAGGCCCATTTGCCCACCGGACAACATTCTCATCGTATCAAGGCCCTTATATCCACCGGACAATAGCTCATCGGATTGGGGCCCTTATGCCCACCAGACAACAGGTCATCGGATCTGGGCCCTTATGCCCTCCGGACAACAGCTCATCGGATCGGGGCACATCTGCCCACCGGACAACAGCTCATCGTATCGGGGCCCTTATGCCCACAAGACAACAGGTCGTCGGATCGGGGCCGGTCTGCCCACAAGACAACAGGTCATCGGATCCGGGCCCGTCTGCCCACCGGACAACAGGTCATCGGATCAGGGCCCGTCTGCCCACCGGACAGCAGGTCATCGGATCAGGGTCTGTCTGCCCACCGGACAACAGATCATCCGATCGGGACCCGTCTGCCCCAACAGACAATAGGTCATCGGATCCAAACCAGTTTTCCTACCGGACAACAGGTCATCGGATCGGGGTCCATCTGTCCACCGGACAACAGTCCATCGGATGCAGGCATGTTTGCCCACTGGACAACAGGTCAACAGATCGGGGCCCATCTGCCCACCGGACAACAGGTCAAAGGGGCCTGGATCCGATGACCTGTTATCCGGTGGGCAATCGGACCTGGATTCGATGACCTGTTGTCCAGTGGACAGATGAGCCCCGATAAGATGACCTGTTGTCCGGTGGGCAAATGGGCTTGGATCCGATGACCTGTTATCCGGTGGGTAGATGGGCCCGGATCCAAAGACCTGTTCTCCGGTGGGCAAACGGGCCTGGATCCGATGACCTGTTGTCCGGCGGGCAGATGGGCCGGATCTGATGACCTGTTGTCCGGTGGGCAGATGGGCCCCGATCCGATGACCTGTTGTCCAGTGGGCAAACGGGCCCTGATCCGATGACCTGTTGTCCAGTGGGCAGACGGGCGGTTCCGATGACCTGTTGTCCGGTGGGCAGACGGGCCCTGATCCCATGACCTGTTCGGGGCCCGTCTACCCACCGGACAACAGGTCATCGGATCCAGGCATGTTTGCCCACCAGACAACAGGTCACCGGATCGGGGCCCATCTGCCCACCGGACAACAGGTCATCTGATCCAGGCCTCTATACACACCGGACAATAGCTCATCGGATCGGGGCCCATCAGCCCACCGGACAAGAGGTCATCGGATCCAGGCCCATCTGCCCACCGGACAACAGGTCATCTGATCCAGGCCCGTTTGCCCACCGGACAACAGGTCATCGGATCGGGGCCCATCTGCCCACTGGACAACATGTTGGTCATCGGATCCAGGCCCGTTTACACACCAGAGAACGGGTCTTTGGATCGGATCCCATCTGCCCCTTAGACAACACATCAGATCCAGGCCCGTTTACCCACCGGACAACAGGTCATTGGATCGGGGCCCATCTTCCCACCGGACAACTGGTCATCGGATCCAGGCCCATTTGCCCACCGGAGAACAGGTCTTTGGATCGGGGCCAATATGCCCCATAGACAACAGGTCATCGAATTCAGGCCTGTTTGCCCACCGGACAAGTTGTCATTGGATCAGGGTCCATCTGCCCACCGGACAACAGGTCATCGGATCCAGGCCCATTTACCCACCGGACAACAGGTCATCGGATCCAGGCCCATTTGCCCACCAGACAACAGGTCATCGGATCCAGGCCCATTTGCCCAATGGACAACAGCTCATTAGATCAAGGCCCTTATACCCACTGGACAATAGCTCATCGGATCGGGGCCCTTATGCCCTCCGGACAACAGGTCATTGGATCGGGGCCGGTCTGCCAACCGGATAACAGGTCATTGGATTGGGGCCCGTCTGCCCACCGGACCACAGGTCATCAGATCGGGGCCCGTCTGCCCTCCAAACAGGTCATCAGATCGGGGCCCATTTGCCCACCGGACAACAGGTCATTAGAACCAGGTCCATTTGTCCACCAGACAACAGGTCATCGGATCCAGGCCCGTTTGCCCACCGTCCCAACAGGTCATCGGATCGAGGCCCTTATACCCACCGGACAAAAACCTAACTGCTTGTCAATGACATACATGTGGATAAGGGCTGAGAGACTGAACCACTGATAGACACAGAAACATGGGAAGCAAGATGAAATAGACTTTCCAGCTCAGGCAAAAGGTGGCCACCCACCGGACAACAGGTCATCGGATTGGGGCCCGTCTGTCCACAGGACAACAGGTCATATGTGGGATTGAGGCCCGTCTGCCCAACGGACAACAGGTCATCTGATCGGGGCGCATCTGCCCACAGGACAACAGGTCATCGGATCCAGGAAAGTTTGCCCACCGGACAACAGGTTATCAGATCGAGGCCCTTCTACCCACCGGACAAAAACCTTACTGTTTGTCAAGTGACATACTGTGGATAAGGGCTGAGAGACTGAACCACTAATAGACACAGAAACATGGGAAGCAAGATGAAATAGACTTTCCAGCTCAGGCAAAAGGTGGCCACACCCTTATATGCACTTGTGCACATTAGACTGAAAAAAGCTGAAGGACTGAACTGGAATGTAAATTGGTGTGCATGCTACAAGTAAGAGCATGTTCACACATGGTCACTAAACGGAAAAAAAACAAATATAGAAACACAATACACAAATACCCTGCCTGGTCGGACGACTGCTTTCTGGTAGCGTATATGGCTTCAGGGGAGGGAACGATTACAGAGCAAAAGAAACAGGACTATTACATTTTATATTTAATCCAAAAGAGAGGCAGTGCTTATGAAAAATATACAAAAGGTTTTATAAAAGGGGACATTTACAGTACAGAATATACAGCGTCACTGGTGTTATATATGAGGGGATGTATGTGTCACTTAGGTTGCTAGCCTGTGTGAACGGAAACCTACATACTTTCTGCCAGCATATTATATGCTGGGGGCTAACTCACTAAAGGGTGTGTTTTTTTGTGAATGGCAAAGAGGGTGGGACGCCATTCACACTACCTCGCCTCAGGGTGTGGCTGAGCAAGCTTAAATACACAGTCACTGTTTTTTTTTCTGTTGTTGTGTTTGGAGAGGCAAGGTCTCCAGACTGAGAAGCCATAGCTCAGGAAGGAGCTGAAGGCTGTGCTACAACCTGTGTGGGCAAACCACACACTCCTATGGACTGTACTGTCGTTTATCTTTTGCTTTGTCATTTTGCCAGTAAGGTCGTGTTTATTTTTAATGGAGCTGCGGGGCTTTATGCCATATAATAAAGCCTGCAGAGAAAACCCGGTTCCTGAGTCTACTTCCGAAAGCGGACAAGTGAGTCGTCTTACCACAACAGTTACACAAAATAAACAGGATTACAGAAGACTTACTATAAAGATCGCTGAGATGATTCGGTATAGGTGGAGGGGAGGTGCCCCAATTATTGATTTGACCGTTCTCGAACAGGATCCGTTGCTTATAGAACCTATACCCCCCGCAATGAATACTGACCCCCCTTTGACTGTGTCTTTTATGCCGAAGGTGGAGACCTGCCCACACACCCCACGTGATGACCTCACGTATGCTGGGCTCCAGCCTTCATATTTTTATTAGAATCTCTAATTTCTGGCATAACTTATCGCTGGTTGATCGCAGAAGCCCCAAAGTAACGTAGGAAATTTAGGAAAAAACTGAACATCTCAGCAGTAATAACATGCTGATTGTGATGTCATGAAGATGACTTGAATTTCCACCAATCAGAGATCAGCATGTTTCAGGTCACCCAGATAGAACAGTCCATGAAACATGAGTCACGGCCACTGTGAGGTCATAATGCTGATTAGAATTTCCACCAGTCAGAAAACAGAACCGCCCAGAAGAACCACCCAGGAGGTATGAGTCATCGCATATTTTCCATTATGAATTTAACTCTCTTTAGAGACCACAGATGACTTAGTTGCGGTCTGTTATTTTGTTACTTTTCCATCACAGCTTCCCGGAGGGGCTTACAGCTATGGAAAAATATCTATATTACTCCTTAGCTGACCCTGCAACTAAAAATATGGGTCCCATTATTATCAGAAGTATAGCACTTCAGTTATTCCATATTTTGTGTCGGTGACGAAAATCCTGCAGTTTGCAGCTGGGAATTGTCCTGGTTATTGTGAGTGTGTTTGAAATGGGAGAAAGATACCCCGAACCGTTCAGGGTGATCGGAAGGCTGTATCCCCAGTCGGTCAGGGTGGTGGGCGAGCTGGGTCCAAATCTCGTCAGACCACTAGGAAAAGGTGGTTATCCCCCAGGGAAAGGGCAGGAATAACTAACCGCAGATATGTCATGTCTACTCTCTAAAGAAAGTTAAATTGATAATAAAAATATGGTATCACTTGCGAACTTATGCGATCACATGGCCCCAGTCACGCCTCAAAAGTCACATGTGTACCATCGTAAATGCCATCTGTATCGCTCCTGGTTTCAGTTACAGCTGCGAGACGTGCAGTCCTGCCTCATCTGCGCACAGCACAACCCAGGTAAGACAGTAAAAGTCCCTTAGAAAGCGACACCAAGGCCTCTCTACCCACTTCAGAGACTGCAGAGAAAAACAAACACACTCTAATACATATAGTATTTTGTTGCACCACCTCTGTCTTTAATAACAGCTTGCAGTCTCTGAGGCATGGACTTAATGAGTGACAAACAGTACTCTTCATCAATCTGGCTCCAACTTTCTCTGATTGCTGTTGCCAGATCAGCTTTGCAGGTTGGAGCCTTGTCATGGACCATTTTCTTCAACTTCCACCAAAGATTTTCAGTTGGATTGAGATCCGGACTATTTGCAGGCCATGACATTGACCTTATGTGTCTTCTTTCAAGGAATGTTTTCACAGTTTTTGCTCTATGGCAGGATGCATTACCATCTTGAAAAATGATGTCATCATCCCCAAACATCCATTCAATTGATGGGATAAGAAAACTGTCCAAAATATCAATGTAAACTTGGGCATTTATTGAAGATTTAATGACAGCCATCTCCCCAGTGCCTTTACCTGACATGCAGCCCCATATCATCAATGACTGTGGAAATTTGCATGTTCTCTTCATGCAGTCATCTTTATAAATCTCATTGGAACGGCACCAAACAAAAGTTCCAGCATCATCACCTTGCCCAGTGCAGATTCGCGATTCATCACTGAATATGACTTTCATCCAGACATCCACAGTCCATGATTGATTTCCTTAGCCCATTGTAACCTTGTTTTTTTTCTGTTTAGGTGTTAATGATGGCTTATGTTTAGCTTTTCTGTATGTAAATCCCATTTCCTTTAGGCGGTTTCTTACAGCTCGGTCACAGGCATTGACTCCAGCTTCCTCCCATTCATTCCTCATTTGTTTTGTTGTGCATTTCCTGTTTTGGAGACATATTGCTTTAAGTTTCCGGTCTTGACGCTTTGAGGTCTTCATTGGTCTACCAATATGTTTGCCTTTAACAACCTTCCTGTTACGCTCGCGCCCGGACTGACTAGCGTGAGCGTGATTAGTGATCCCACTGTACTATGAACCGAGGAGTGCCTAGAGGGGCGTAACTAAGTATCAACCCGATCCAACCAAGCTCGCATGGCGGCTAGTCGACTCCGTGGACCAAGGAGGAACCGAGCAGAGGGACCAGGTGCAACTCCAGGTCAGACCCCGGTCACAGTTGTTGACCCACACCGGGGAATGCAGGAACAGGCAGGTTAGATTGGCATACAGGCAGGTGGGTATTGGCAAGTACGGCTGGTATGCAGACAGGTGGGTACTGGCAAGTACGGCTGGTATGCAGACAGGTGGGCACTGGCAAGCACGGCTGGTATGCAGACAGGTGGGTATTGGCAAGTACGGCTGGTATGCAGACAGGTGGGTACGGGCAAGCACGTCTGGTATGCAGACAGGTGGGCACTGGTAAGCATGGCTGGTATGCAGACAGGTGGGCACTGGCAGGTTGGAGCGCAGGCTGGATAGGGTCCAATACAGACTGGGAGACATCTACAGAGCCGCAGATGCGGTAGAAAGCAGAGTAAAGCGAAACCGCCAGAGTGGAGGACAAGGCAGAGCAGAGAGGAACTGCTGGTGCGGTGAACAAGGCAGAGCAGAGAGAAGCCGCCGGAGCGGTGAGCAAGGCAGAGCAGAGAGAAGCCGCCGGAGCGGTGGGCAAGTCAGAGCAGAGAGAAACCGCAGGAACGGTGGGTAAGGCAGAGCAGAGGGAAAACGCCGGAGCGGTGGGCAAGTCAGAGCAGAGAGAAACCACCGGAGCGGTGGGTAAGTAAGAGCAAAGAGAAACCGCTGGTGCGGTGGGCAAGGCAGAGCAGAGAGAATCCGCCGGAGCGGTGGGGAAGTCAGAGCAGAGAGAAGCCGCCAGAGTGGTGGGTAAGGCAGAGCAGAGGGAAGCCGCAGGAGCGGTGGGCAAGTCAGAGCAGAGAGAAACCGCCGGAGCGGTGGGTAAGGCAGAGCAGAGGGAAACTGCCGGAGCGGTGGGCAAGTCAGAGCAGAGAGAAACCGCCGGAGCGGTGGGCAAGACAGAGCAGAGCGAAACCGCAGGTGTGGTGGACAAGGCAGAGAGGACAGGGCTCTGTTCACATGGAACAGACTGGAAAATACAGGAAGATGCGGAGGAAGGGAAAAGGGACAAGCAGAACCAGATACGCACAAGGTACTTCCTATGACAGATAACAGGTCTGAGTATGCAACCAGCCCCCAGAGATGGCGGGAACAGACAAGAAGCAGAACTGGACCTGGCAACTTCAGAGTCAAGGAGCACACTGAATGTTAGTGTTGCTCAGGCACCTGCTACTGGGTGGAGGGGGTTTAAATATCCAGTGACTCACAGCAATAGGCTGGAGACACATTAGGGGTGCGCCCACAGCAGCTATAAGAATCAGGAAGTAACCGGGCCGCCGCCCTAAGCAGTCAGTCAAGAGACATGCACACAGCATGAACTGGAGCAAGATTTGCAGGCTGGACTGACTGGTAAGATTGCGGTCTTGCATAGTGGGAGGTGGTTCACTATGCAAGCACGCCGCCAGGGATGTTACACTTCCCATGTTGTTTGTATTTGGTCCAGATTTTAGACACAGCTGACTGTGAACAACCAACATATTTTGCAAAATTGCGTGATGATTTACCTTCTGTTAAGAGTTTGATAATCCTCTCCTTTGTTTCAATTGACATCTCTCGTGTTGGAGCCATGATTCATGTCAGTCCACTTGGTGCAACAGCTCTCCAAGGTGTGATCACTCCTTTTTAGATGCAGACTAATGAGCAGATCTAATTTGATGCAGGTGTTAGTTTTGGAAATGAAAATTTACAGGGTGATTCCTTTTTTTTTTCCTCAGAATTGAGTGATTCCATAATTTTTTCCCTCTGCTTGGTCTGAAAAAAATTATCCTTACTGAGTACCATATTTTTTATCTTGATTTCTTTTAGTGTTTCTTAAAGCCCTAAAGTTGCCATTTGAAATGACTTTAGTTTTGTGCCATGTCTGTGATCTGCTTTTTTTCAACAACATTAAACAACTGAATGAACATCCTCCGAGCCCGGTGATTCCATAATTTTTGGGTTGTATGGACTAGGACAACAAATTTATTCAACATCATGCTTTTCTTATAAAAGAAACGGAAGGAGAAAAGCCGAAGGACTGTTGGATTTGCACACACAGCCCAGTATCTGCAAAGACTATGCAGTACTTAGCCTTACCTCTGGAGCCAGGGGAGGTATTAACACCACACTGCAAACACAATGAGAAAAACCTACAAGATTCAAAATGAACATAAACCCTGCTGTAAATAAATAAAAAGCAAGTGCATTTAAATAAAATAGGGTTCTTTGTAACACTGTTTTTGATCAAAAATAGTATAAAAGATTTCCCACTGCGACAAGGTGAACCCGTTCGAGAAAGTCATACACTGTCTAATATAAAATGACTTTCCAGAACAGCAGGGTTTATGTGGGTGAAACGCACGTAGGGGCGCGAGGACACACAGCTCATATTCACTCTTCACTATAAGTATATGTAACTACCTATTAGGATGATATCTTATACATGAATATATTAAGTCAGTGCACTGTGAGGTACGCAATTTTAACTTACATTTATCTCTAGGGTCATCCTATTTAGGATTCAGGCATATCTATTGGTATGTAGGACCATATACATTCCCCATTTAGCCCTTTTAGGTGTATTACTATTAGGACTAATTAAATTATTTTGATCCAGTTTTGCACAAAGCACATGTCACTTTATAAAGGTATTGGGGATATTTAATTGTGGTTTGATAAAAACTTTTTTACTTGATTTGTAACTGTAAAAAATATTCAAGATGATCCCTTGTCAATCATTGTGCCCTGTTGGCGGGCTTATAGAACTCTTCTAATGTACAGTGTAATCCAACACTTCTGCAAGGGAGGGGGCCGAGAGGCAGGGAGTGACAAATGTCTCACAGCAGCTCTCAGCCCAGAAGCTGCCATAGAAAGACCTCCTGTGGACCCCAGCCATGCGGTCTTTTATGTCTGACCATTACAATTCAACACCGAGTTATGGGAATACAATACATCCCAGTGATACACCAAATAGATTTTTGGAAACACACAAATTGGATGAATCTCACCCTTCCTTTCAGCACAGTCCAGCGCGTAGGGAAAGGGAGATACACGACACAGCCTTGCGAGAGCCCCTAGGGCCCCGGTGCTTGGTTTCCACGCATAGCAGGAGCCCGGCCGGATCCGATGACACCAGAACCGGCTCCCTAGGTCCGTCCATTAAGGAAGTATAGCTGTTTTAGTTTTAGAGTTTTTAGCTGAGAGAGGCCAGGGGTGGAGATTCAGGTCCAGCCAGGAGGCAGAAGGGGGAGTGACCAAGAGGGGTTAAGAGCTCCAGCAGCCCTAGATCCATTGTCTTTTTCCCTGGGAGGTCGTGATGACACATCGTGTGTGGGAGAAGTCCTGCAACAAAGGGGACCACAAGCCTCCCATGTGGCAGCCCCTCCCTCACAAGCCAGCTCTTCCAATTGACTGGTGACTGATTCTTAATAACTGCTTTATATCTTTTGTACTCCTACTATTGTGTTTGTTTCTCTGACCATTATGTTTAATGTAACCCTTATGTATATAGTGTAATGTCTAGTGTGCCCTTACGGAGATTAAATATATGATTTAACCTTGGGCTGCTCTGTTATCTTGATCCATGAACTCATATGTCCGTTGTTTGGCTTAATCCTCATGCTACCGGGGCAGGTTTCTGGCCCCATATAATTCCCGTTAACGGACCGGGGATTTATATCTAATAGAAACTGGTGGCAGCTCTACCAGGCCAACAAGGTTCTGCTTCACTGGGGCTAGTGAATGGGCCTGTCAGGGGTGTGAGCGAGTGTGATGCCATGTCAGTGACTGAGTGGGCCACCTCTTCTCACTCCCGGTGCCTTCTTGTACCCGTGTGGACAGGGGGTGTCTGTGTAGAACTGTACCAATCTGAACTTACGCATCCTCGAGGGGGTTCAGAACGTAATGTTGGTGCAAGGGGCAGATCCTTATCACGTGATCTGTCGGACGTAATTGTGACGACAGGTGGGTGACGAGGTGTGGATCTATCACAAGTGGTGGCAGTGGTGGGATTCTGCGGGGTCCCTCTGGTGCCATTTCTTCACATTGGTGGCAGCGGTGGGATTCTTTCGCGGTCATTTAGTGCCATTCATCACAAGTGGTGGCAGCGGTGGGATTCTGCAGTGTCCCTCTGCTGCTGTTTCTTCACAGTACCCTATTAGCACCTTATAAGGACAAAAGGAGTTATGAAATGATCTGTGTCTCCTCTGTGTAGCACTGTGTTATTTTAAATTTGTTAGATGTGTTTAATAAAGATATTTTTTGGTTTAAAAAGAACTCTGGTCATCTGGGCTTTCTTTTTTAGGCCCACTCTTCATGTTAATTATGTGTTGTTTTGGAGTTTAAAAAACATGACATTGTTACCTTATGAGTATAATGTTGAAGATGCATACAAGCAGCACACAAGCTGCACATCGAAAACATACAAGCTGCATACAAGCCACATACAAACTCCATAAAAGCAGCATACAAGCTGTATACAAGATGCATTCAAGCTGCACACAATCTGTATCCAAGATGCATAAAAGCCGCATACAAGTTGAATATAAGCTGCATACAAGCAGCAAACAAAGCCGCATACAAGATGTACACAAGCTGCATACAAGCAGCATACAAGATGCACACAAGGCACATACAATCTGCACACAAGCAGCATACAGGATGCATACAAGCTGCACACAAGGCACATACAATCTGCACACAAGCAGCATACAGGATGCATACAAGCAGCATATAAATTGCATACAGGTAGCACACAAGTTGCATACAAGCTCCATACAAGACACATACAATCTGCATACAAGCATCATTCAAGCTGCATTCAAGGCACATACAATCCGGATACAAGCTGCACACAAGGCACATACAATCTGCATACAAGCCGCATACCATCTGCACACAAGAAACATACATGATGCATATAAGCTGCACACAAGCAGCATACAAGGCACATACAATCTGCATAGAAGCAGCATACAATCTGCATACAAGCAGCATACAATGGTACATACAAGATGCATTCAAGCCACATATAAGATGTATACAGGATACATAAAAGTTGCATACAAGGCACCTACAAACTGTATACAAGCCGCATATACGTTGCATACAGGATACAAACACGGCACATACAAGCTGTATACAGGATACATACATGGCACATACAAGCTGCATACAAGCCGCATATACGTTGCATACAGGATACAAACACGGCACATTCAAGCTGTATACAGGATACATACATGGCACATACAAGCTGTATACAATGGTACATACAAGATGCATTCAAGCCACATATAAGATGTATACAGGATACATAAAAGTTGCATACAAGGCACCTACAAACTGTATACAGGATACATACAACCTGCATAAAAACCGCACATATAAGACACATACAAGCAGCTGTATAAAGGATACATCCATGTTGCATGCAGGATACATAAAAGGCACATACAAGCTGCATACAAGCCGCATATACGTTGCATACAGGATACAAACACGGCACATACAAGCTGTATACAGGATACATACATGGCACATACAAGCTGTATACAGCGTAGGGATTTGTACTCACTGAGCCGCGTTGTAGGTAGGCACAGGTTCACATAGTGATTGTAACGGGTCTGGGAGGCGGAACCTCTGAGCTACTATACAAGGGGGCGGTCCTTGTAAGGGAGCGGGTGGCGACCAGGCAGGCAGTCACAGCAGGTGACCGGGACAGTCTCTGGAAGAACGGGCAGGAAGTCACGGCAAGTGACCAGGGCAGTCTCTGGATGAACGGGCAGATGGTCACGGCAAGTGACCGGGGCAGTCTCTGGATGAACGGGCAGATGGTCACGGCAAGTGACCGGGGCAGTCTCTGGATGAACGGGCAGATGGTCACGGCAAGTGACCGGGGCAGTCTCTGGGTAAAGGGTTGGTACGACCTGTGGCGGCTGATGGTAGACGTGAGCTCCCAGGTTGAGCAGGCGAGAGTCTCTGGATAAACGGGTGGTCACGGCATGTGACGGCGGAGCCTCCAGGAAGACCGACAGGCGGCAGATGAGCGCTCCCAGGTGAGCGGGCAGGAGTCACTGGACAGGCAGGTGGTCACAGCATGTGACGGCGGAGCCTCCAGGTAGGCTAGCAGGCAGGTAGCAGATGTGCGCTCCCAGGTGAGCGGGCAAGCTGGTCCATAGACAGACTGACAGGAGTTGGAAGGCAGACCATCGGACCTCAGGCAAGCAGGCAGGTAGCTGATGTGCGCTCCCAGGTGAGCGGGCAAGCTGGTCCTTAGACAGACTGACAGGAGTTGTAAGGCAGACCGTCGGACCTCAGGCTAGCAGGCAGGTAGCAGAATATCAGGCAGGAATAAGACAGCAAGCTGGCAGGAATCTGGCAGGTATCTGGCAGGTAACTGGCAACGGGACCTGAGGGCTGAAGCAGAGTAGTGAACAGTGCAACAACATTGCTCGGGCACCTCCATTTTGGAGGAGGTGCCTTATATATGGTGAAGTCCTCCGGCCATTGGCCGGGGACTCCTTAGGACGGCGCGCGCGGCCCCTTTAAGAGGGAGGGAGAGCGCGCGCGCGCCCTAAGCACAGTGGCCGGGAAGGAGCGCGCGCTGCCAGCAGAGCGGGAGGAGGACGCCGGGCACGGAGCAGAGAGGTGAGGGGAACAGCGTCCCTGCCTAGCAGAGGGCAGGGACGCCGGCGCTACAGTACCCCCCCCTTTAGGCCCCCCCTTTTTTAGGCCAGACAGAAATTTAGCAAGGATAAGAGGGGCATGGATGTTCTCCCGGGGCTCCCACGTTCTCTCCTCAGGACCAAACCCCTTCCAATCTACTAGAAAAAAGGTCTTTCCTCTTACCCTTTTGGTGGCAAGAATGTTCTCTACCTCAAACTCGTCCTCAGCAGAAACCGGAGCAGGAGGCGTACCTGTAGACTTGGAAAAAGAGTTAAGTACCACAGGTTTGAGGAGAGATACATGGAAGGAGTTAGGGATCCGTAAGTTGGCCGGGAGTTTCAATTTATAGGCCACCGGGTTGATCTGACTGATGACCTCCAGAGGACCGATGAACCGAGGCCCTAACTTGTAAGAAGGTATCTTGAGTCGGACATATTTAGATGAGAGCCAGACTTTATCTCCAGGACGAAATTGTGGAGGATCCAGGCGTTTTTTGTCAGCGTGTCTTTTCATCCGTTCGGACGACTGAAGGAGTGCGGATCGGGTACTCTCCCAAATGGAGGAAAATTTGCTAACGAGAGATTCCGCAGCCGGGTTGTCCACAGAGGTGGAGACAGGAAAAGGAATCCGAGGATGCTGACCGAAGACTACAAAAAACGGGGATTTGGAGGAGGATTCGCTCTTGTGATTGTTATAAGAGAACTCGGCCCATGGTAGGAGATCCATCCAGTCTGAATGATGGGCATTAACGAAGTGCCGGAGGTAACTGGTCAGGTTCTGATTGATCCGCTCCACTTGACCATTGGACTGTGGGTGGTAAGCGGAAGAGAAGTCCAGGGTGACGTCTAGCAGTTTACAAGTGGCTCTCCAGAAGCGTGAGGTGAACTGTACCCCACGATCCGACACGATGTGGCGGGGCAGGCCATGAAGACGAAAGATGTGACGAATAAAGTCTTTAGCTAGCTCGGGTGCAGACGGGAGGCCTTGCAGGGGAACGAAATGAGCCATCTTGGAGAAGCTGTCAGCGACCACCCAAATGACCGTACAACCGGCAGAGACTGGGAGGTCAGTTATAAAATCCATTGCTATATGCTGCCAGGGGGCAGCAGGTACAGAAAGCGGAAGGAGGCGACCGGCTGGCAGATGTCTCGGAACCTTGTTGCGGGCGCAGGACACACAGGCAGAAACAAAGTCTATTACATCCTTGTGCAGGGTAGGCCACCAGTAGTGCCGGGTAATAAGCTGGAGGGTCTTTTTCTGACCGGCATGGCCAGCCAGTTTAGACGAGTGACCCCAGTGAAGGATCTTCTCCCGATCAGGTACTGATACGAACGTCTTTCCGGCAGGGAGACGATTTAGACTCACGGGAGCCACCTGCATTACTCTGGCGGGATCGATGATGTGTTTCGGATCTTCCTCGAGATCAGACACCAGAAAGGATCGAGACAAGGCGTCCGCCTTGACGTTTTTGTCAGCCGGGCGAAAATGAAGAACAAAATCAAAGCGAGCAAAAAACAAGGACCACCGGGCTTGGCGCGGGTTAAGTCTCTGGGCATGCTGGAGGTAAGCCAAGTTCTTGTGGTCAGTGTAAATTATTACCGGGTGAAGAGCCCCCTCGAGCAGGTAACGCCACTCCTCCAATGCCAGTTTGATGGCCAATAACTCTCGGTCTCCTATGGAATAATTGCGCTCTGAGGAGGAGAAGAGTTTAGAGAAGAAGCCGCAAGTTACCATCCTCCCGGAAGATGATTTTTGAGTAAGTACCGCTCCGGCTCCAGAGGAGGAGGCGTCAACTTCCAGGAAGAACTGCTTGTTGCCGTCCGGGCGATGCAGCACCGGGGCGGAAGAGAAGGCCTGTTTTAAGGAAAGAAAGGCCTCCTCTGCTTCGGGCGGCCACTCTTTGGGATTAGTACCCTTACGGGTGAGCGCGGAAATTGGGGCAGTCCGGGAAGAGAAGTGTGGTATGAAGAGGCGGTAGTAGTTGGCGAAGCCCAGGAACCGCTGAATGGCCTTCAACCCCTCCGGTCGAGGCCATTTCTCGATGGCAGACAGTTTCTCTGGATCCATTCGTAGGCCGGTCTGAGAAATAATGTAGCCCAAAAACGGAAGCGAGGTCTGCTCAAAGAGGCACTTCTCGTATTTAGCGAAGAGGTGATTCTGCCTGAGCCTGAGCAGGACCTGACGAACGTCCCTCCGGTGAGTCTGGAGATCCGGAGAGAAGACCAAGATGTCGTCCAGGTACACCACTACGCAGGAGTAGAGAAGGTCCCGGAAGATGTCATTGACCAACTCTTGAAAGACGGCAGGAGCGTTACAGAAACCAAAGGGCATTACCAGATATTCATAGTGGCCGTCCCGGGTGTTGAATGCCGTCTTCCATTCATCCCCCTGACGGATACGAACCAGGTTGTACGCCCCACGGAGGTCCAGTTTGGTGAAGATTCTAGCCCCCCTCAGACGATCAAATAACTCCGGAATGAGCGGAAGGGGGTACTTATTCTTCACCGTGATCTGGTTAAGGCCTCTATAGTCTATACAGGGACGGAGAGAGCCGTCCTTCTTTTTGACGAAAAAGAAGCCTGCTCCCGCCGGGGAGGTAGATTTCCGGATGAATCCCCTGGCCAGATTCTCCTCAATATATTCGGGCATCGACCGGGTCTCAGCAGCGGATAATGGATAAATACGCCCACGGGGAGGAGTAGTACCGGGTAACAGGTCGATAGGGCAGTCGTATGGTCTATGAGGGGGTAGTGTCTCTGCCTCCTTTTTATTAAAGACATCAGCATAAGACCAATAAGGAATCGGAAGTCCAGGTAGATTAGCTGGGGTAGGAGAAGGACGGACGGGATGGACGGGAACCAGACAGGTCTTATGGCAGTCCTGTCCCCAGCGAAGGACCTCTCCGGTCTGCCAGTCAAGCACGGGTGCATGTCTCTGGAGCCAAGGTAGACCTAGCAAGAGGGCGTGAGAGAGTCCAGGCAGAACATGAAAGGAGATACTCTCAGAATGCAGCATTCCCACCTGCAGAGTAATGGATTCGGTGATGAGTTGGATGGGGCGTGGTAAGAGACCCCCATCCACGGCAGCAACAGACAAGGGTACAGCCAGAGGTTTGGTGGGGATGCGGTATTTCTCTACCAGGGACTGTGAAATAAGATTCCCGGCTGCTCCAGAGTCAAGTTGGGCTAGTTCGAAATAACGGTTCTCCCCGCAGACGATTGAGACTGACAGCAGCAGAGATGGAGAGGATTTATTCTTGTCTAGGTCGACCTCTCTGAGCGAACCTAGACACAGGCGTTTCCCGACCTCTCCGGGCAGGCACGGATCCGGTGCTCCTTACTGCCACAGTAGAAGCAGCTCCCCTCGGCACGGCGTAAGTCCTGACGGGTTTTGACCATCTTGGTCTGGTCGACCTGCATAGGCTCAGGAGAGTGTACCTGGGGAGAGACGGAGGGAGTGACGGGTTTCTGAAAAGTAGGAGCTAGACGTGGAAACCTCCTCTCACGGGTGACCTCTTTGGCACGCTCCTGGAACCGTAGGTCAATCCGGGTGGCAAGAGTTATTAGGTCATCGAGAGTGGTAGGAATGTCCCGACCGGCAAGTTCATCTTTAATACGGCCGGACAGACCCTCCCAGAAGACGGATACCAGAGCGTCGTTATCCCAGGCCAGCTCCGAGGCAAGGGTACGGAACCGTATGGCATATTGGCCCACGGTGAGACTTCCCTGACGGAGGCGTAGCAGTGATGATGCGGATGAGGTCTTCCGTCCGGGTTCGTCGAAGACTTTCCGGAAAGCCGTGAGAAAGGCAGGCAAGTCGGACACCAGGGGGTCTACTCTCTCCCATAGAGGATTTAGCCAGGCCAGGGCCTCCCCGGTGAGATGGGACATGATGAAGGCAATTTTGGCCCGGTCGGAGTTAAACTGGTGGGACAATAGTTCAAAGTGCAGGGTGCACTGATTTATGAAGCCCCGAGCCTGGGCGGAGTCGCCTCCGAAGCGAGGAGGTGCAGAAAGCCGGGGTCCGGGGTAGGATACCATGGTATTAGTGGGCAGCGGAGCTGCCGGATTGCGAGTCATGGCTGTCACGCTGTCTCTGTATACTGGAGGTAGGGGGCCTAAGCTGACCCTAAGCTGGGGCCCTGACTAATCCCTCAACCTGGAGGTACTGTTAAAGGTACAGAGGTCCAGGCCGCCAGCGTAACCCCTACCTCCTGAAGATCCCTGCACCTCAGTAATCTAGTCCTGAGAAGGACCCCGATCACAACCAAAGGGAACAAGAAATAATATGCCCAAACACAGTATTTAGACGAACGAGACAGTACAAGGGAAAAACCAAAACCACCTTGCATACAAAAACTACACAACTACAACAGAGGGAACACCAACGGGAAAGGAGATAAATGATAAAGCGAGGAAAGGGGAAAAACACTTCCAAATACACTTATCTCAGCAACTCCAAACACCACGATCCGCTCTGTCAGTCTGAATGAAATGCTGCGAGAAGTCAGGCTGTGTACTCGTGACGATCTTCGTGGCAACACACCCGTGACAGTACCCCCCCTTCTACGAGGGGCCTCCGGACCCTCAGGGCCAGGTTTATCCGGGTGAGTCATGTGGAAGGCCCGAACTAATCGGTCTGCGTTAATATCCGACGCAGGAACCCACATCCTCTCCTCAGGACCATACCCCTTCCAATGAACCAGGTACTGAAGGGACCGGCGATTAAAGCGTGAATCAATGACCCTCGATACCTGGAACTCCAAGTTACCATTGACAACCACTGGAGGGGGAGGTAAAAGTGACGGTATCACTGGCGCCACATACCTCTTAAGCAATGATCTGTGAAACACGTTGTGAATTTTAAACGTAGGGGGGAGGTCAAGACGGAATGCCACCGGATTAATAATAGAACTGATTCTGTACGGCCCGATGAACCTGGGACCCAGTTTCCAGGAGGGAACCTTAAGTTTTATATTCCTGGTAGACAACCATACCCGATCGTTCACACTTAGGTCCGGACCAGACACTCTCCTCCTATCAGCCATACGTTTGTATCGGTTCCCCATAGTATTCAGATTCTTCAGCACCCCTCTCCATACTGAAGCGAGTGATGAGGAAAATCGTTCCTCCTCAGGAACCCCCGAAGAGCCCCCCCCCACTGAAAGTACAAAACTGGGGGTGAAAACCATATGCCCCAAAAAACGGGGACTTACCAGTGGACTCGCTCCGCCTATTATTAAGAGCAAACTCTGCCAGAGGTAAGAAAGAAGCCCAGTCCTCCTGGTTCTCTGACACAAAACACCGGAGATATGTCTCCAAGCTCTGGTTCATACGTTCCGTCTGACCATTGGTCTGAGGATGAAAAGCCGATGAGAATGACAAATGCATCCCCCGCCGTGCACAAAACGCCTTCCAGAACTTAGACACAAACTGAGACCCCCGATCAGACACCACCTCGGAGGGTACCCCGTGAAGCCTCACAATCTCCCCAATGAACACCTGCGCAAGAGTTTTAGCATTAGGGAGAGCCGGAAGAGCGCTAAAATGTGCCATCTTGCTGAACCTGTCCACTACAACGAGTATGACCGTTTTACCCGAAGACGGAGGGAGGTCCGTAATAAAGTCCATAGACAGATGAGTCCAAGGACGCTCCGGGATCTTCAAAGGTAAGAGGGCCCCAGACGGACGGGTATGTGAGGTCTTAGAGCGCGCACAAACCCCACAGGACGCGACAAAAGTTACCACCTCCTTATGTAAATTAGGCCACCAAAACCGACGCGAGAGGAGATCCACAGTAGCTTTACTCCCCGGGTGTCCTGCAAAAACTGAGTTATGGTGTGCCTCGATCACCTTTTGTCGCAACTGATCTGGAACAAACAATCTCCCTGGAGGTCCAACAGGGGCGTCCCCCTGAGCCTCCAATACCTCCTCCTCCAGCTCAGAGCATACTGCCGAAACCACCACCCCCTCCTGAAGGATAGGAATCGGGTCGTCCGTATTCCCGGCCCCCGGGAAACTACGAGATAAGGCATCCGCCTTTACATTTTTTGACCGAGGACGATATGTAACGACAAAATTAAACCTGGTAAAAAACAATGACCACCTAGCTTGTCTGGGATTCAGACGTTTCGCGGACTCCAGATATAGCAGGTTCTTGTGATCGGTGATGACGGTGACCGGATGAACAGCCCCCTCCAGAAAATGGCGCCACTCCTCAAAAGCTAACTTAATGGCCAAGAGTTCCCTATTGCCGACATCGTAATTCCTCTCAGCGGACGACAATTTTTTAGAGAAAAAGGCGCACGGATGCCACTTACCAGGGGACGAACCCTGTGACAATACTGCTCCCACCCCTACCTCGGAAGCGTCTACCTCTACAATGAATGGCTGAGACGCATCAGGTTGAATGAGTATGGGCGCCGAGGCAAAACATTTTTTCAAAGAGGAGAATGCTTGACAAGCCTTGTCAGACCACCTAGAAAAATCCGTCCCCTTTTTAGTCATGTCAGTGAGAGGCTTAACCATGGACGAGAAATTACGAATGAACTTCCGGTAATAATTAGCAAACCCCAGGAAACGTTGTAGTGCCTTAAGATTCTCAGGCCGATCCCACTCAAGAACTGCCCGCACTTTCCCAGGGTCCATACGAAAACCGGACGCTGAAACCAGGAAGCCTAAAAACTGGAGTTCCTGTACGGCGAACACACACTTTTCCCACTTGGCATACAGTTTATTATCCCGCAAGATCTGTAACACCTGCCTAACGTGCTCCTGATGAGACACCAGATCCAGCGAGTAAATTAGGATATCATCCAGATATATGACAACAAACTGTCCCACCAAGCGGCGAAAAATGTCATTAACAAAGTGTTGGAACACCGCCGGGGCATTAGTCAGACCGAATGGCATGACAAGGTTCTCATAATGCCCCTCCGGAGTGTTAAACGCCGTCTTCCACTCATCCCCCTCCTTCATCCTAATCAGATTGTACGCCCCCCTGAGATCCAACTTAGAAAACCATTTGGCGCCCACGATCTGATTAAAGAGATCGGGAATAAGTGGGAGCGGATACGGATCTCGGACCGTAATCCGATTAAGTTCACGGAAATCCAGGCAAGGGCGTAGGCCTCCATCTTTCTTCTTAACAAAGAAGAACCCCGCAGCCACCGGTGAAGATGAAGGTCTAATATGCCCCTTAGCCAGACTTTCTGAGATATAATCCTTCATGGCCTGCCTCTCAGGACCAGAAAGATTATACAACCTAGCTTTAGGTAACTTGGCCTCAGGGAGCAGTTTTACAGAACAGTCATACACGCGATGAGGAGGTAGTTCCTGACACCCTTTCTCCGAGTATACATCCTCAAAGTCCGCCAGAAATGGAGGTAAGACCCAAGGAGTAACCGCACCAATGACCGTGTTCATGCAGTTTTTATTACAGAATTTACTCCATTGGCTTATCTCCCTGGTTTGCCAATTAATAACCGGGTTATGCTTAGCTAACCAAGGAAGGCCCAACACAATAGGAGTGGGAAGACCCTCCAACACGTAGCAAGACAACAGTTCTTTATGTATTGCCCCCACTTGAAGTTTTACGTCATGCACAACTTGCAAAAAACTTCCCTGCCCGAGAGGCCTGGCATCGATCGAGAATATGGGGATGGGTTTAGCCAACTCACTCAACCGCATACCTTGAACCCGGGCAAACCGAGCATCAACCAGATTAGCCCCGGCCCCACTATCCAGAAGAACAGATATCCTCTCAGTTCTCGTACCCACCATCACCTCCGCCGGTACGAGAAACTGAGACGAACCTAGGGACGAAATACCTACTCCCAGATTGCCGTCCACCACACAACCTGGGATCAACAGTTTTCCGACGACTCTTCACTCTGCAAGGGACGGGATGGACACCCCCCAATAAAATGTCCCTTTGTCCCGCAGAAGAAACACCTTCCTGCCTTATGGCGCACCACCGGTCCCCTCCCCCGAAATGATGTCCCTCCTAATTGCATAGGCTCCTCTGGACTGACCAGGGGAACCACCATATGAGGGGACCTTGTAGGAGGTGGAGTCATCACAGGGGGTAGAGTTATCCCGCACCTCTCCCGAAGCCGTCTGTCCACGCGAATAGCGAGGGCCATAGCGGCTTCCAGAGACACGGGAGAGTCATACTGTGCCAACACATCCTGTAATTTGTCGGATAAACCATGACAAAACTGGCTCCTAAGAGCCGGGTCATTCCACTGGGTGTCCGTGGCCCACCTACGGAACTCCGAACAGAATTCCTCCGCCGGACGATCTCCCTGCTGGATCCTACGTAACTTAGACTCAGCAAGAGAGATCCGATCTGGGTCATCATATACGAGTCCCAAGGCAGCGAAAAACCTATCCACTGACTGGAGAGCCGGGGAACCCGGGGGAAGAGAGAACGCCCAAGATTGTGGGTCCCCTTGTAGGAGCGAGATGACAATTCCCACCCTTTGTTCTTCACTCCCCGATGACCGAGGCCGCAGCCGAAAGTACAATTTACATGCCTCCCGGAAAACAAAAAACTTGTCCCGCCCCCCAGTGAACCTATCAGGGAGAGCTACTTTAGGTTCTGGTCCGGCTTGCTCCTGAGGATGCCAAACCTTGGACCTAACGTCCGCCAGCTCCATGGACAAACTCTGCAATTGCCGAGCTAGACCGGCTACTGGATCCATAGTAGCTGGAGAAAAACTAAGTGGGTCGGTGAAAATGTCACGCTGTCTCTGTATACTGGAGGTAGGGGGCCTAAGCTGACCCTAAGCTGGGGCCCTGACTAATCCCTCAACCTGGAGGTACTGTTAAAGGTACAGAGGTCCAGGCCGCCAGCGTAACCCCTACCTCCTGAAGATCCCTGCACCTCAGTAATCTAGTCCTGAGAAGGACCCCGATCACAACCAAAGGGAACAAGAAATAATATGCCCAAACACAGTATTTAGACGAACGAGACAGTACAAGGGAAAAACCAAAACCACCTTGCATACAAAAACTACACAACTACAACAGAGGGAACACCAACGGGAAAGGAGATAAATGATAAAGCGAGGAAAGGGGAAAAACACTTCCAAATACACTTATCTCAGCAACTCCAAACACCACGATCCGCTCTGTCAGTCTGAATGAAATGCTGCGAGAAGTCAGGCTGTGTACTCGTGACGATCTTCGTGGCAACACACCCGTGACAATGGCACTGGCGGAGGTTGCTGGTGGAGCAGTCAGAGTGTCCAGGCGAGAATTGACATTCCGCAGGTGACCCAGGATGGACTCCTGTTGGGACCTCTGACGGGACAGTTCATGACACAGGTCCGAGAGCGAGGGAGCTTGGGTGCCACCGGGTTCCATGGCCCGAGCAAACTGTAACGGGTCTGGGAGGCGGAACCTCTGAGCTACTATACAAGGGGGCGGTCCTTGTAAGGGAGCGGGTGGCGACCAGACAGGCAGTCACAGCAGGTGACCGGGACAGTCTCTGGAAGAACGGGCAGGAAGTCACGGCAAGTGACCAGGGCAGTCTCTGGATGAACGGGCAGATGGTCACGGCAAGTGACCGGGGCAGTCTCTGGATGAACGGGCAGATGGTCACGGCAAGTGACCGGGGCAGTCTCTGGATGAACGGGCAGATGGTCACGGCAAGTGACCGGGGCAGTCTCTGGATGAACGGGCAGATGGTCACGGCAAGTGACCGGGGCAGCCTCTGGATGAACGGGCAGATGGTCACGGCAAGTGACCGGGGCAGTCTCTGGGTAAAGGGTTGGTACGACCTGTGGCGGCTGATGGTAGACGTGAGCTCCCAGGTGAGCAGGCGAGAGTCTCTGGATAAACGGGTGGTCACGGCATGTGACGGCGGAGCCTCCAGGAAGACCAACAGACAGGCGGCAGATGAGCGCTCCCAGGTGAGCGGGCAGGAGTCACTGGACAGGCAGGTGGTCACAGCATGTGACGGCGGAGCCTCCAGGTAGGCTAGCAGGCAGGTAGCAGATGTGCGCTCCCAGGTGAGCGGGCAAGCTGGTCCATAGACAGACTGACAGGAGTTGGAAGGCAGACCATCGGACCTCAGGCAAGCAGGCAGGTAGCTGATGTGCGCTCCCAGGTGAGCGGGCAAGCTGGTCCTTAGACAGACTGACAGGAGTTGTAAGGCAGACCGTCGGACCTCAGGCTAGCAGGCAGATAGCAGAATATCAGGCAGGAATAAGACAGCAAGCTGGCAGGAATCTGGCAGGTATCTGGCAGGTAACTGGCAACGGGACCTGAGGGCTGAAGCAGAGTAGTGAACAGTGCAACAACATTGCTCAGGCACCTCCATTTTGGAGGAGGTGCCTTATATATGGTGAAGTCCTCCGGCCATTGGCCGGGGACTCCTTAGGACGGCGCGCGCGGCCCCTTTAAGAGGGAGGGAGAGCGCGCGCGCGCCCTAAGCACAGTGGCCGGGAAGGAGCGCGCGCTGCCAGCAGAGCGGGAGGAGGACGCCGGGCACGGAGCAGAGAGGTGAGGGGAACAGCGTCCCTGCCTAGCAGAGGGCAGGGACGCCGGCGCTACAGTACCCCCCCCTTTAGGCCCCCCCTTTTTTAGGCCAGACAGAAATTTAGCAAGGATAAGAGGGGCATGGATGTTCTCCCGGGGCTCCCACGTTCTCTCCTCAGGACCAAACCCCTTCCAATCTACTAGAAAAAAGGTCTTTCCTCTTACCCTTTTGGTGGCAAGAATGTTCTCTACCTCAAACTCGTCCTCAGCAGAAACCGGAGCAGGAGGCGTACCTGTAGACTTGGAAAAAGAGTTAAGTACCACAGGTTTGAGGAGAGATACATGGAAGGAGTTAGGGATCCGTAAGTTGGCCGGGAGTTTCAATTTATAGGCCACCGGGTTGATCTGACTGATGACCTCCAGAGGACCGATGAACCGAGGCCCTAACTTGTAAGAAGGTATCTTGAGTCGGACATATTTAGATGAGAGCCAGACTTTATCTCCAGGACGAAATTGTGGAGGATCCAGGCGTTTTTTGTCAGCGTGTCTTTTTATCCGTTCGGACGACTGAAGGAGTGCGGATCGGGTACTCTCCCAAATGGAGGAAAATTTGCTAACGAGAGATTCCGCAGCCGGGTTGTCCACAGAGGTGGAGACAGGAAAAGGAATCCGAGGATGCTGACCGAAGACTACAAAAAACGGGGATTTGGAGGAGGATTCGCTCTCGTGATTGTTATAAGAGAACTCGGCCCATGGTAGGAGATCCACCCAGTCTGAATGATGGGCATTAACGAAGTGCCGGAGGTAACTGGTCAGGTTCTGATTGATCCGCTCCACTTGACCATTGGACTGTGGGTGGTAAGCGAAAGAGAAGTCCAGGGTGACGTCTAGCAGTTTACAAGTGGCTCTCCAGAAGCGTGAGGTGAACTGTACCCCACGATCCGACACGATGTGGCGGGGCAGGCCATGAAGACGAAAGATGTGACGAATAAAGTCTTTAGCTAGCTCGGGTGCAGACGGGAGGCCTGGCAGGGGAACGAAATGAGCCATCTTGGAGAAGCTGTCAGCGACCACCCAAATGACCGTACAACCGGCAGAGACTGGGAGGTCAGTTATAAAGTCCATTGCTATATGCTGCCAGGGGGCAGCAGGTACAGAAAGCGGAAGGAGGCGACCGGCTGGCAGATGTCTCGGAACCTTGTTGCTGGCGCAGGACACACAGGCAGAAACAAAGTCTATTACATCCTTGTGCAGGGTAGGCCACCAGTAGTGCCGGGTAATAAGCTGGAGGGTCTTTTTCTGACCGGCATGGCCAGCCAGTTTAGACGAGTGACCCCAGTGAAGGATCTTCTCCCGATCAGGTACTGATACGAACGTCTTTCCGGCAGGGAGACGATTTAGACTCACGGGAGCCACCTGCATTACTCTGGCGGGATCGATGATGTGTTTCGGATCTTCCTCGAGATCAGACACCAGAAAGGATCGAGACAAGGCGTCCGCCTTGACGTTTTTGTCAGCCGGGCGAAAATGAAGAACAAAATCAAAGCGAGCAAAAAACAAGGACCACCGGGCTTGGCGCGGGTTAAGTCTCTGGGCATGCTGGAGGTAAGCCAAGTTCTTGTGGTCAGTGTAAATTATTACCGGGTGAAGAGCCCCCTCGAGCAGGTAACGCCACTCCTCCAATGCCAGTTTGATGGCCAATAACTCTCGGTCTCCTATGGAATAATTGCGCTCTGAGGAGGAGAAGAGTTTAGAGAAGAAGCCGCAAGTTACCATCCTCCCGGAAGATGATTTTTGAGTAAGTACCGCTCCGGCTCCAGAGGAGGAGGCGTCAACTTCCAGGAAGAACTGCTTGTTGCCGTCCGGGCGATGCAGCACCGGGGCGGAAGAGAAGGCCTGTTTTAAGGAAAGAAAGGCCTCCTCTGCTTCGGGCGGCCACTCTTTGGGATTAGTACCCTTACGGGTGAGCGCGGAAATTGGGGCAGTCCGGGAAGAGAAGTGTGGTATGAAGAGGCGGTAGTAGTTGGCGAAGCCCAGGAACCGCTGAATGGCCTTCAACCCCTCCGGTCGAGGCCATTTCTCGATGGCAGACAGTTTCTCTGGATCCATTCGTAGGCCGGTCTGAGAAATAATGTAGCCCAAAAACGGAAGCGAGGTCTGCTCAAAGAGGCACTTCTCGTATTTAGCGAAGAGGTGATTCTGCCTGAGCCTGAGCAGGACCTGACGAACGTCCCTCCGGTGAGTCTGGAGATCCGGAGAGAAGACCAAGATGTCGTCCAGGTACACCACTACGCAGGAGTAGAGAAGGTCCCGGAAGATGTCATTGACCAACTCTTGAAAGACGGCAGGAGCGTTACAGAAACCAAAGGGCATTACCAGATATTCATAGTGGCCGTCCCGGGTGTTGAATGCCGTCTTCCATTCATCCCCCTGACGGATACGAACCAGGTTGTACGCCCCACGGAGGTCCAGTTTGGTGAAGATTCTAGCCCCCCTCAGACGATCAAATAACTCCGGAATGAGCGGAAGGGGGTACTTATTCTTCACCGTGATCTGGTTAAGGCCTCTATAGTCTATACAGGGACGGAGAGAGCCGTCCTTCTTTTTGACGAAAAAGAAGCCTGCTCCCGCCGGGGAGGTAGATTTCCGGATGAATCCCCTGGCCAGATTCTCCTCAATATATTCGGACATCGACCGGGTCTCAGCAGCGGATAATGGATAAATACGCCCACGGGGAGGAGTAGTACCGGGTAACAGGTCGATAGGGCAGTCGTATGGTCTATGAGGGGGTAGTGTCTCTGCCTCCTTTTTATTAAAGACATCAGCATAAGACCAATAAGGAATCGGAAGTCCAGGTAGATTAGCTGGGGTAGGAGAAGGACGGACGGGATGGACGGGAACCAGACAGGTCTTATGGCAGTCCTGTCCCCAGCGAAGGACCTCTCCGGTCTGCCAGTCAAGCACGGGTGCATGTCTCTGGAGCCAAGGTAGACCTAGCAAGAGGGCGTGAGAGAGTCCAGGCAGAACATGAAAGGAGATACTCTCAGAATGCAGCATTCCCACCTGCAGAGTAATGGATTCGGTGATGAGTTGGATGGGGCGTGGTAAGAGACCCCCATCCACGGCAGCAACAGACAAGGGTACAGCCAGAGGTTTGGTGGAGATGCGGTATTTCTCTACCAGGGACTGTGAAATAAGATTCCCGGCTGCTCCAGAGTCAAGTTGGGCTAGTTCGAAATAACGGTTCTCCCCGCAGACGATTGAGACTGACAGCAGCAGAGATGGAGAGGATTTATTCTTGTCTAGGTCGACCTCTCTGAGCGAACCTAGACACAGGCGTTTCCCGACCTCTCCGGGCAGGCACAGATCCGGTGCTCCTTACTGCCACAGTAGAAGCAGCTCCCCTCGGCACGGCGTAAGTCCTGACGGGTTTTGACCATCTTGGTCTGGTCGACCTGCATAGGCTCAGGAGAGTGTACCTGGGGAGAGACGGAGGGAGTGACGGGTTTCTGAAAAGTAGGAGCTAGACGTGGAAACCTCCTCTCACGGGTGACCTCTTTGGCACGCTCCTGGAACCGTAGGTCAATCCGGGTGGCAAGAGTTATTAGGTCATCGAGAGTGGTAGGAATGTCCCGACCGGCAAGTTCATCTTTAATACGGCCGGACAGACCCTCCCAGAAGACGGATACCAGAGCGTCGTTATCCCAGGCCAGCTCCGAGGCAAGGGTACGGAACCGTATGGCATATTGGCCCACGGTGAGACTTCCCTGACGGAGGCGTAGCAGTGATGATGCGGATGAGGTCTTCCGTCCGGGTTCGTCGAAGACTTTCCGGAAAGCCGTGAGAAAGGCAGGCAAGTCGGACACCAGGGGGTCTCCTCTCTCCCATAGAGGATTTAGCCAGGCCAGGGCCTCCCCGGTGAGATGGGACATGATGAAGGCAATTTTGGCCCGGTCGGAGTTAAACTGGTGGGACAATAGTTCAAAGTGCAGGGTGCACTGATTTATGAAGCCCCGAGCCTGGGCGGAGTCGCCTCCGAAGCGAGGAGGTGCAGAAAGCCGGGGTCCGGGGTAGGATACCATGGTATTAGTGGGCAGCGGAGCTGCCGGATTGCGAGTCATGGCACTGGCGGAGGTTGCTGGTGGAGCAGTCAGAGTGTCCAGGCGAGAATTGACATTCCGCAGGTGACCCAGGATGGACTCCTGTTGGGACCTCTGACGGGACAGTTCATGACACAAGTCCGAGAGCGAGGGAGCTTGGGTGCCACCGGGTTCCATGGCCCGAGCAAACTGTAACGGGTCTGGGAGGCGGAACCTCTGAGCTACTATACAAGGGGGCGGTCCTTGTAAGGGAGCGGGTGGCGACCAGGCAGGCAGTCACAGCAGGTGACCGGGACAGTCTCTGGAAGAACGGGCAGGAAGTCACGGCAAGTGACCAGGGCAGTCTCTGGATGAACGGGCAGATGGTCACGGCAAGTGACCGGGGCAGTCTCTGGATGAACGGGCAGATGGTCACGGCAAGTGACCGGGGCAGTCTCTGGATGAACGGGCAGATGGTCACGGCAAGTGACCGGGGCAGTCTCTGGATGAACGGGCAGATGGTCACGGCAAGTGACCGGGGCAGTCTCTGGATGAACGGGCAGATGGTCACGGCAAGTGACCGGGGCAGTCTCTGGGTAAAGGGTTGGTACGACCTGTGGCGGCTGATGGTAGACGTGAGCTCCCAGGTGAGCAGGCGAGAGTCTCTGGATAAACCGGTGGTCACGGCATGTGACGGCGGAGCCTCCAGGAAGACCAACAGACAGGCGGCAGATGAGCGCTCCCAGGTGAGCGGGCAGGAGTCACTGGACAGGCAGGTGGTCACAGCATGTGACGGCGGAGCCTCCAGGTAGGCTAGCAGGCAGGTAGCAGATGTGCGCTCCCAGGTGAGCGGGCAAGCTGGTCCATAGACAGACTGACAGGAGTTGGAAGGCAGACCATCGGACCTCAGGCAAGCAGGCAGGTAGCTGATGTGCGCTCCCAGGTGAGCGGGCAAGCTGGTCCTTAGACAGACTGACAGGAGTTGGAAGGCAGACCGTCGGACCTCAGGCTAGCAGGCAGGTAGCAGAATATCAGGCAGGAATAAGACAGCAAGCTGGCAGGAATCTGGCAGGTATCTGGCAGGTAACTGGCAACGGGACCTGAGGGCTGAAGCAGAGTAGTGAACAGTGCAACAACATTGCTCGGGCACCTCCATTTTGGAGGAGGTGCCTTATATATGGTGAAGTCCTCCGGCCATTGGCCGGGGACTCCTTAGGACGGCGCGCGCGGCCCCTTTAAGAGGGAGGGAGAGCGCGCGCGCGCGCCCTAAGCACAGTGGCCGGGAAGGAGCGCGCGCTGCCAGCAGAGCGGGAGGAGGACGCCGGGCACGGAGCAGAGAGGTGAGGGGAACAGCGTCCCTGCCTAGCAGAGGGCAGGGACGCCGGCGCTACAGTGATGCAGTCCGCGGGTTCAAACAAACTGGTGGTTTATTTAGTGCCCATACACCAGTGAGGAAACAAAAGTAACAGCCTTTTCCTGGCACAAAAAAGGAATAACAGAACAAAGCTCAAAATAACAAGTCCATGCAGCACGGCCTCAGTCGTTTAAACAAAGTGCCTTCCTCTGCCTCCTGCAGAGTCTAAGCAGCACATGCAAGGTCTGCTCACCTTATCCAACACAGACAGACTGTGAGACAGGCGCAGCTGTCTTAAATCAGCCTTCCAAGACCTGGACTGGAGGTACTGTAAGTGAGCAGCTGTTCCCCCCTCAGCTCTTTCAGCTGCTCGTAAAACCCGGCTCTGTAATCTGGGCCCATTAAACTCCTCTCAGCACTATGTGTGCTGGAGCCTGCTTCTCCGGGTCCTACATCGCCGAAGCTTGGCACTTCAGGGACACATACCTCCCGTCCACGACCTGTCCAGCAGCCACCTTATATACCCCCCCCCTCTGCCCAAAGCCGGGGGGCTTGGCACCTTCTGTCACCATACAATAAACCCTTGACAAGGCATCAGCATACCCATGTTGTTTCCCAGGCCTATGTTCTACCCGGAAACAAAAATCTTGTAGAGCCAGGAACCACCTAGTCACTCTGGCATTGTTCCCCTTCTTTTCACGCATCCAACTCAGTGGGGCATGGTCTGACACTAACCTGAACCTTCTACCTAACAGGTTATACCTCAGACTGTCTAACGCCCACTTAATGGCCAAACATTCTTTTTCTACAATGGAGTAGTTCTTCTCACAAGTGGAGAGCTTCTGACTGAGGTATATTACAGGGTGTTCTTCTCCGTTAATCTCCTGGGACAAGACTGCTCCCAGCCCAACATCCGATGCATCCGTCTGGACCACAAACTCCTTGGAGAAGTTGGGCGCCACCAAGACTGGCTGTTTACAGAGGACCAGTTTCAATTCCTGGAAGGCCGCTTCTGCTTCCGGGGACCACTTGGCCATAGCCGACTTCGTCCCTTTCAGAAGATCCGTCAGCGGGGCTGCTATCAGGGCAAAGTTAGGGACAAATCTTCGATAGTAGCCCACAATGCCTAGAAACGCCCTGACCTACTTCTTCGAGAGGTCGCCTCGACCTTATTTATTTGTGATTTTATTTCCACTCTACCAACCACATACCCTAGGTACTTGGCTTCCTCCATCTCCATGGCACATTTCTTTGGGTTGATAGTAAAGCCCGCCTTCCTTAGGGCATCAAGTATGGCTTGAACTTTGTCCAGATGACTTTCCCAGTCCTGGGTGAATATGACGATGTCATCTAGGTAGGCCGCTGCATACTTTTTGTGGGGTGCTAAGATCCGGTCCATGGCTCCCTGGAAGGTGGCCGGAGCTCCCTGCAACCCAAACGACATCCTGACGTATTGATAACATCCGTCTGGCATCGAGAAGGCTCTCTTCTCCTTGGCCTCTTTGGACAGGGTAATTTGCCAATATCCTTTGGTGAGGTCCAGAGTGGTGATGTAGCTAGCAAGTCCTAGCCTTTCGATAAGCATTGGGTATTTGTCGAACTTCGAGATCTTGTTCAGCTTCCTATAGTCATTGCAAAACCACCATTCCCCATCTGCTTTCGTCACTAAGACTATAGGACTGGATCATCCACTTTTGGACTCTTCAATGACTCCCAGGTTAAGCATCCGCCTCACTTCTTTTGAGATCACCTCTCTGCGGGCCTCGGGGATCTGGTATGGTTTTAGATTGACGCGAACATGAGGCTCTGTGAGAACCTTATGCTCTATGACCTGAGTGAGTCCTGGCAACTCCGAAAACAGGTCTTTATTTCGCTGTAGCAACTCTTTGCACTGTTACTTTTGGGCACGTGACAGTGACTCTGCCACCTTGACCTCTTTCACATCGGCCTCAGCCACTAAACAGGGAGCTTCCATGGGCTCTCTATCTTGCCATGGCTTAATCAATTTAACATGGTAAATTTGGTAGGGCTTCCTCTTCCCCGGTTGGTGGATTTTATAGTTCACTTCCCCCACTTTCTCTACCACCTCATAGGGGCCCTGCCACTTGGCCATGAACTTGCTCTCCACTGTCGGCACTAGCACAAGCACTCGATCTCCTGGGTTGAACGATCTCACCCTGACTGACCTATTGTACACCCTGGACTGTGTCTCTTATGCCTTGAGGAGGTGCTCCCTCATGATGGGCATCACGTGGGCAATCCTCTCTTGCATCTGGGCAACGTGCTCCACCACGCTCCTATAGGGCGTGGTTTCAGCTCCCCTGGACTCTTTCGCCACATCCAGGAGTCCTCGAGGGTGTCGTCCATAGAGTAGTTCAAACGGGGAGAAACCTGTAGAAGCTTGGGGAACTTCCCTGATGGCGAACAACAGATAGGGAAGCAGACAGTCCCAGTCTCGGCCATCCTTTTCCACTGCTTTCCTCAACATTGCTTTCAAGGTTTTGTTAAACCTCTTGACCAGTCCGTCCGTCTGGGGATGGTACACGGAGGTTCTCAGTTGTACTATCTGCAATGTCTTGCACAATTCCCTCATGACCTTCGACATAAATGGAGTTCCTTGGTCTGTTAGGATCTCCTTAGGCAACCCCATTCTTGAAAACATGAGGACTAACTCACGGGCGATACACCTGGCGGAGGAGTTTCGTAGTGGTACGGCCTCCGGATACCGTGTAGCATAATCTAATACCATCAGGATATACTGATGCCCTCAGGCGGACTTGACCAGAGGCCCCACTAGATCCATTGCTATGCATTCGAATGGAACCTCGATGATGGGTAGGGGCACTAGGGGACTGCGGAAGTGGGCCACTGGGGAGGTTATCTGGCATGTGGGGCAGGAACGACAATAACTCTTTATTTCTCTATAGCAACCTGACCAGTAGAATCTCTGGAGGATCCGTTCCTGAGTCTTGTCTGCACCCAGGTGACCACTCAACACATGAGAATGAGCCATGTCTAACACCCTGAGTCTATAGGGCTCTGGCACCAGCAACTGTTCTATTACCTCACCCCTGGGCTTGATTACTCTGTACAGCAAATCCGCATTCACAGCAAAATGAGGGAACCGAGTGTCAGCCCCCGGTTCCTGAGGCACCCCATTTAACACAGTAACATTTTCAAAGGCCTCTTTCAGAGTTGGGCAGTTCCAAAGTTTCCCTCGGACACCTCCAACTCAGGGATATTGGCCTCAGGGGATGTTGCCTCATCCTCATCGCCCACAAACACACACATGGGAAACTCATCTACCATGTTCTGCGGGTAAATTTCCTTAGGGGCGATCTGGCTGTCGACCGAGCAACCAGGTGTCCCTGCTTTCCCCCACATTTCCCAGAATAATGTAAAGTTACGTCCAATTATTATGGGATGCAATAGGTCCTTAACGACCGCCACTTCATGAGATGTGCCTCAGTCTGTGTTTACATCCACCTGGGCCACAGGATAGTTTTAGCATCCCCATGGATACACCAGACAACCACCACCTTCCCAGGAACCAGTCGATGAGGGAGTGTGGCCCTTATCAGGGTCACCAAACTTCCTGAGTCCAATAGTCCAGAGACTTGTACCCCGTTTACTGACACTGAGCATGCCTGAGGGCCCTCGCAATGTTGAGGAACCGTGCTGCAGGCGGGGTAAGCAAAATAGGAGCAACGCCGGCCCATGTTGCAGTCCATTGGCTCAGAGTTTATGGGACACCATGCGGCAATATGGCCAGGGGTATGACATCTCCAACACACTATATTATGGGGTGTGACCTTGGGCAGCAACTCAGACCCCTCCTGAACTCTAGGACGCCCCTCAATAGGCCCAGTGGTGCACCCGTTGCGCCCTGACAGTAAGATTCACTCCCAAGCATGCCAAAATCTCAGTTTTCAACTTAGCGTACTCTTTCGCGTCCTGAAAGGCCAAGTCATAATAGGCCTTCTGCGGATCGCCTATCAAATATGGCGCCAGCACCTCCATCCACTGCTCTGGAGGCAATTTGTCCCGCTCTGCCACCCTCTCAAAGATCGTCAAGAACGCCTCAACGTCATCACCCAGGGTCATCTTTAGTTATGCTCTTCTTACCGTCTTCCTGACGTGTGAGTCATCACCTGGATCTGATGATGTGGCGGTCGTCCTGCCACGGATCTGCTCTGCCAAGATTTCCATTTGTCTTTGCTAATGTTGGATCTGCTGCATCAGAAGTTTATTTGTTTCCTGCTGCTGCTCCTGTTGCTGCTGCCTGCTCTGCAGGTACTGCTGCTGGAACTGCGCCTGCTGTTGCTGAATTTGCTGCTGGTGCTGCACTTGTTGCGCCTGCTGTGCCTGTAACAGATGTTTAAGCAGTTCCTCCATTTTGTCCGGCGACACTTGCTGGCTTATTGCTGACTTCACCCAGGACATATACGTCTGCTTGTAGCAGTCACACTGCCACTTGGGATCTGTGCCCGTGCTTCTACCACTACTGGTTTATTTAGTGTACATACACCAATGGGGAAACAAAAGTAACAGCCTTTTCCTGGCACAAAAAAGGAATAACAGAACAAAGCTCAAAATAACAAGTCCATGCAGCACGGCCTCAGCCGTTTAAACAAAGTGCCTTCCTCTGCCTCCTGCAGAGTCTAAGCAGCACATGCAAGGTCTGCTCACCTTGCCCAACACACACAGACAGACTGAGACAGGCGCAGCTGTCTTAAATCAGCCTTCCAAGACCTGGACTGGAGGTAAGTGAGCAGCTGTCCCCCCACCCCCAGCTCTTTCAGCTGCTCGTAAAACCCGGCCCTGTAATCCGGGCCCATTAAACTCCTCTCAGCACTATGTGTGCTGGAGCCTGCTTCTCCGGGTCCTACATCACCGAAGCTTGGCACTTCGGGGACACATACCTCCCGTCCACGACCTGTCCGGCAGCCACCTTACAGCAGGATACATGCAAGGCACATACAAGCTGTATACAGGATACATACACGCTGTATACATGATACATACAAGGCACATACAAGCTGTATACAGGATACACACTGTATGCAGGATACATACAAGTTGTATACACGATATATACAAGCTGTATACAGGATATACACAAGCTGTATACAGGATACACACAAGCTGTATACAGGATATACACAAGCTGTATATAGGACACACACAAGCTGTATACAGGATACATACAAGTTGTATACAGGATACATGCACACTGTATACAGGATACATACAAGGCACATACAAGCTGTATACAGGATACATACACGCTGTATGCAGGATACATACAAGTTGTATACACGATATATACAAGCTGTATACAGGATACACACAAGCTGTATACAGGATACATACAAGCTGTATACAGGATACATACAAGCTGTATACAGGATACACACAAGCTGTATACAGGATACATACAAGCTGTATACAGGATACACACAAGCTGTATACAGGATACACAGAAGCTGTATACAGGATACACACAAGCTATATATGTAATAGTGGGGAAGGATGTAGCCTTCCCTAGGCACTGAAGTAGTTAAGGAAAATGGTCCCTTAGTTAATCCTCTCTGAACTGTCGTAGGCCAAGCTAAGGGGTTAGCTTCAGTGGTCCAGTCAGTAGAGTAGAGGGGGTACTTAGTGCCCGGATCAAGCCTTGAGTGATATAGAGCTTGTTCCTGGCATAATTCATTGTGGGCTGCAGTACCTGTAAACAGCCACAAGATGCCACTGTCCTGGGTGCAGATGTCAGGTTGAGTCTGCTAGCAGTGTTACAGACAAGGATGAGTTAATGCTGTGTGATGACAGCTCACTGAGGGTGGGCACATTAGGAAAATCTCTGTTTAGTTTCCAGAATCAGGAAGTGATTCTTCAGTAAGAGATTGGACAGCAAATCGTTCAGGCAGCCTGACTATAGTGGCTGCTAGGGTAGACGGGAGCTCCATACCCTCAGACAGTGGGATCACCATTGTGCAAGTCTCCCCACACAAGAGCACGAGTCCTGTCAGCCGGCCGAGGAAACTCATCAAAGGTAGTGAGGACCCGGGGCACTTCTAGTCTGCAGGAAGCAGAGGAAGATAAATAGGACTCCAGGCTAAGACGTGGGGGAGAGATATCGGATCCAGGTCACTGTCAGTATTACAGAAGAGTCTCTTGGGCCAGAGATTAGAGTCACAGAGATGCTTCACTTAAAGAGGGAACCAGGGCTGAAGGAGTTACCAGCGCCTGTGAGAGAGATGATAACCTGTCGGGCCTTATCCATTATATCTGCCTGTAAATATTGTATATATTCCTCTTCCCCAAGTAAAGTCCAAGTTCTGGTTAAGAACCTCGTGTCCTCTGAGTTTATTGCTGCCCTGGTCCCAGAAGAGAAATGCCTGGAGACAGCCGCGATCGGATGGCTTGAAGTAAGTGAAGAGCACTACATACACAGCCACACTTCAGAGGGAGGACACGTATTGTCTGTAGGGTGCCATAGCGAGAGGGGGCTACAGCTCGCCCACGACTACCTCGCTGGGGCACCTTACATATACACGATATATACAAGCTGTATACAGGATACACACAAGCTGTATACAGGATACACACAAGCTGTATACAGGATGCATACAAGACATAACAAGCTGTATACAGGTTACATACAAGCTGTATACAAGACACATACAAGCTGTATACAGGATACACACAAGCTGTATACAGGATACACACAAGCTGTATACAGGATATATACAAGCTGTATATAGGATACACACAAGCTGTATACAGGATTCATACAAGACACATACAAGCTAACATACCATTGGTCAGAATTCCACGAGGACAGCAGATCAGAGAAGAAGGGGATGGTCAGAATAAGGTCCAAGGTCAGGCAGCAGAAGATCAATAAACAGAACAAGGCACAGAGAACAAACCACACACTAGCTGAATGTACAGTACAGACCAAAAGTTTGGACACACCTTCTCATTTAAAGATTTTTCTGTATTTTCATGACTATGAAAATTGTACATTCACACTGAAGGCATCAAAACTATGAATTAACACATGTGGAATTAAATACTTAACAAAAAAGTGTGAAACAACTGAAAATATGTCTTATATTTTAGGTTCTTCAAAGTAGCCACCTTTTGCTTTGATGACTGCTTTGCACACTCTTGGCATTCTCTTGATGAGCTTCAAGAAGTAGTCACCGGAAATGGTTTTCACTTCACAGAGCCAGGGAGGCTGCGTGCACCAGCAGCAGCTGCAGGGAGGCCAGAAGACGGCGGAGCAGGACCGCGGCGGTAAGGGGGACGGCGTCTCTGCCGGGTAGGAGGCAGAGACGCCGATGCTACAGTACCCCCCCCTTTACGCCCCCTCTTTTTCAGGCCAGCAAGAAATTTTTTAAGGAGAAGCGGGGCGTGGATGTTCTCACTGAGTTCCCAAGTTCTCTCCTCTGGGCCAAACCCCTTCCAATCCACCAGAAAAAAGGTTTTTCCTCTTACCCTCCTGGTGGCCAGAATGTTCTCTACCTCATAGACGTCCTCAGCGGAGACCGAAGCTGGGGAGGTACCAGGATTGTCGGAAAAAGAATTAAGCACAACTGGTTTGAGGAGAGATACGTGGAAGGAGTTGGGAATCCGTAAGGTGGCCGTGAGTTTTAACTTGTAGGCTACTGGGTTGATTTGCTTGAGGACTTCAAACGGACCGATGAACCGTGGACCCAACTTATAGGAGGGTATTTTGAGACGAACATGTTTGGAGGAGACCCGGACGGAATTGAGGTGGATCCAGACGTCTCTTATCAGCATGCTTCTTCATCCGCTCGGAGGATTGAAGAAGTGTGGATCTAGTGTCCTCCCAAATAGAGGAAAATTCGCTGACCAGAGACTCCGCGGCCGGGTTGTCCACTGAAGCGGAGACGGGAAACGGAATCCGGGGATGTTGACCGTAGACCACAAAGAACGGGGACTTGGAAGAAGATTCGCTCTCATGGTTGTTGTAGGAGAACTCGGCCCATGGTAGGAGCTCCACCCAATCGGTATGGTGAGCGTTGACAAAGTGCCGGAGGTAGCTGGTAAGGATCTGGTTGATATGCTCCACTTGGCCAATGGACTGTGGATGATAAGCGGAGGAGAAATCCAGGGTGACATCCAGCAGGTTACACGTAGCTCTCCAGAAGCGTGAAGTGAACTGGACCCCTCGATCAGACACAATGTGGAGGGGTAGGCCGTGGAGACGAAAGATGTGATGGATGAAGTCCTTAGCCAGCACAGATGCAGACGGGAGACCAGGCAGAGGGATGAAGTGGGCCATTTTAGAAAAGCGGTCAGCGACCACCCAAATGTCTTTACAACCGGCAGAAACAGGGAGATCCCTAATAAAGTCCATAGCAATGTGTTGCCACGGGGCAGCAGATATGGGAAGAGGCAGGAGACGGCCGGCAGGAAGATGTCTGGGAACCTTGTTGCGGGCACAGGACAAACAGGCCGTGACAAAGTCTACCACATCCTGGCGCAGGGTAGGCCACCAGTAATGCCGGGTAATAAGCAGGAAGGTCTCCTTCTGGCCAGCATGGCCGGCTAATTTGGATGAATGACCCCAGTGAAGAATCTTCTTACGATCCGGGACCGCTACAAACGTCTTACCGGGTGGGAGACGAGACAGATCCAAGGGGGCCACATTCATCACTTTGGAGGGATCGATGATATACATAGGCTCCTCCTCTTGATCAGAAGACAGACAGGATCGGGACAAGGCATCTGCTTTAACGTTCTTGTCCGCCGGGCGGTAATGTAGGGTAAAGTGTAACGGGTCTGGGAGGCGGAACCTCTGAGCTACTATACAAGGGGGCGGCCCTTGTAAGGGAGCGGGTGGCGACCAGGAAAGACGGGCTGGAAGTCACAGCAGGAGAACGGGATAGTCTCTGAGTGAACGGGCTGGAGGTCACGGCAAGTGACCGAGGCAGTCTCTGGATGAACGGGCTGGTGGTCACGGCAGGTGAACGGGACAGTCTCTGAGTGAACGGGCTGGAGGTCACGGTAAGTGACCGAGGCAGTCTCTGGATGAACGGGCTGGTGGTCACGGCAAGTGACCGGGACAGTCTCTAGGTAAAGGGTTGGTACGACCTGTGGCGGCTGAAGATAGACGTGAGCTCCCAGGTGAGCAGGCGAGAGTCTCTGGATGAACGGGTGGTCACAGCATGTGACGGCGGAGCCTCCAGGAAGACCAACAGACAGGCGGCAGATGAGCGCTCCCAGGTGAGCGGACAGAAGTCTCTGGACAGGCGGGTGGTCACAGCACGTGACGGCGGAGCCTCCAGGTAGGCTAGCAGGCAGGTAGCAGATGTGCGCTCCCAGGTGAGCGGGCAGGCTGGTCCTTTGACAGACTGACAGGAATGGTAAGGCAGACCGTCGGACCTCAGACTAGCAGGCAGGTAACAAGTAATCAGGCAGGAATATGGCAGGTAACTGGCAGGTATCTGGCAACGGGACCTGAGGGCTGAAGCACAGGTGAGACACTGGTGCAAACAACATTGCTCGGGCACCTCCATTTTGGAGGAGGTGCCTTATATATGGTGAAGTCCTCCGGCCATTGGCCGGGGACTCCTTAGGACGGCGCGCGCGGCCCCTTTAAGAGGGAGGGAGAGCGCGCGCGCGCGCCCTAAGCACAGTGGCCGGGAAGGAGCGCGCGCTGCCAGCAGAGCGGGAGAGGGACGCCGGGCACGGAGCAGAGCGGTGAGGGGAACAGCGTCCCTGCCTAGCAGAGGGCAGGGACGCCGGCGCTACAGTACCCCCCCCTTTAGGCCCCCCTTTTTTAGGCCAGACAGAAATTTAGCTAAGATGAGAGGGGCATGGATGTTCTCCCGGGGCTCCCACGTTCTCTCCTCAGGACCAAACCCCTTCCAATCTACTAGAAAAAAGGTCTTTCCTCTTACCCTTTTGGTGGCAAGAATGTTCTCTACCTCAAACTCGTCCTCAGCAGAAACCGGAGCAGGAGGCGTACCTGTAGACTTGGAAAAAGAGTTAAGTACCACAGGTTTGAGGAGAGATACATGGAAAGAGTTAGGGATCCGTAAGTTGGCCGGGAGTTTCAATTTATAGGCCACCGGGTTGATCTGGCTGATGACCTCCAGAGGACCGATGAACCGAGGCCCTAACTTGTAAGAAGGTATCTTGAGTCGGACATATTTAGATGAGAGCCAGACTTTATCTCCAGGACGAAATTGTGGAGGATCCAGGCGTTTTTTGTCAGCGTGCCTTTTCATCCGTTCGGACGACTGAAGGAGTGCGGATCGGGTACTCTCCCAAATGGAGGAAAATTTGCTAACGAGAGATTCCGCAGCCGGGTTGTCCACAGAGGTGGAGACAGGAAAAGGAATCCGAGGATGTTGACCGAAGACTACAAAAAACGGGGATTTGGAGGAGGATTCGCTCTGGTGGTTATTATAAGAGAACTCGGCCCATGGTAGGAGATCCACCCAGTCTGAATGATGGGCATTAACGAAGTGCCGGAGGTAACTGGTCAGGTTCTGATTGATCCGCTCCACTTGACCATTGGACTGTGGGTGGTAAGCGGAAGAGAAGTCCAGGGTGACGTCTAGCAGTTTACAGGTGGCTCTCCAGAAACGTGAGGTGAACTGTACCCCACGATCCGACACGATGTGGAGGGGCAGGCCATGAAGACGGAAGATGTGGCGGATAAAGTCTTTAGCCAGCTCGGGTGCAGACGGGAGGCCTGGCAGAGGAATAAAGTGAGCCATCTTGGAAAAGCGGTCAGCGACCACCCAAATGACCGTACAACCGGCAGAGACTGGGAGATCAGTTATGAAGTCCATAGCAATATGCTGCCAGGGGGCAGCAGGCACAGGAAGCGGAAGGAGGCGACCGGCTGGCAGGTGTCTCGGGACTTTGTTGCACAGGCAGAAACGAAGTCTATTACGTCCTTGTGCAGGGTAGGCCACCAGTAGTGCCGGGCAATAAGCTGGAGGGTCTTTTTCTGACCGGCGTGGCCAGCTAGTTTAGACGAATGGCCCCAGTGTAGGATCTTCTCCCGATCAGGTACTGAAACAAACGTCTTACCGGGAGGGAGACGATTTAGACTCACGGGAGCCACCTGCATTACTCTGGCGGGATCGATGATATGTTTAGGTTCATCCTCGAGATCTGACACTAGAAAGGATCGGGACAAGGCGTCTGCTTTGACGTTTTTGTCAGCCGGGCGAAAATGAAGAACAAAATCAAAGCGAGCAAAAAACAAGGACCACCCGGCTTGGCGCGGGTTAAGTCTCTGGGCATGCTGGAGGTAAGCCAAGTTCTTGTGGTCAGTGTAAATTATTACCGGGTGAAGAGCCCCCTCGAGCAGGTAACGCCACTCCTCCAATGCCAGTTTGATGGCCAATAACTCTCGGTCTCCTATGGAATAATTGCGCTCTGAGGAGGAGAAGAGTTTTGAGAAGAAGCCACAAGTTACCATCCTCCCGGAAGATGATTTTTGAGTAAGTACCGCTCCGGCTCCAGAGGAGGAGGCGTCAACTTCCAGGAAGAACTGCTTGTTGCCATCTGGGCGATGCAGCACCGGGGCGGAAGAGAAGGCCTGTTTTAGGGAAAGAAAGGCCTCCTCTGCTTCGGGTGGCCACTCTTTGGGATTAGTACCTTTACGGGTGAGCGCGGAAATTGGGGCCGTCCGGGAAGAGAAGTGTGGTATGAAGAGGCGGTAGTAGTTGGCGAAGCCCAGGAATCGCTGAATGGCCTTCAACCCCTCCGGTCGGGGCCATTTCTCGATGGCAGACAGTTTCTCAGGATCCATTTGTAGGCCGGTCTGAGAGATAATGTAGCCCAGAAACGGAAGCGAGGTCTGCTCAAAGAGGCACTTCTCAAATTTAGCGTAGAGATGGTTCTGCCTGAGCCTGAGCAGGACCTGACGAACGTCCCTCCGGTGAGTCTGGAGATCCGGAGAGAAGACCAAGATGTCGTCCAGGTACACCACTACGCAGGAGTAGAGAAGGTCCCGGAAGATGTCATTGACCAACTCTTGAAAGACGGCAGGAGCGTTACAGAGGCCAAAGGGCATTACCAGATATTCATAGTGGCCGTCCCGGGTGTTGAATGCCGTCTTCCATTCATCCCCCTGACGGATACGAACCAGGTTGTACGCCCCACGGAGGTCCAGTTTGGTGAAGATTCTAGCCCCCCTCAGACGATCAAATAACTCCGGAATGAGCGGAAGGGGGTACTTATTCTTCACCGTGATCTGGTTAAGGCCTCTATAGTCTATACAGGGACGGAGGGAGCCGTCCTTCTTTTTGACGAAAAAGAAGCCTGCTCCCGCCGGGGAGGTAGATTTCCGGATGAATCCCCTGGCCAGATTCTCCTCAATATATTCGGACATCGAGCGGGTCTCAGCAGCGGATAATGGATAAATACGCCCACGGGGAGGAGAAGTACCAGGTAACAGGTCGATAGGGCAGTCGTATGGTCTATGAGGGGGTAGTGTCTCTGCTTCCTTTTTATTAAAGACATCAGCATAAGACCAATACGGGATCGGAAGTCCAGGTAGATTAGCTGGGGTAGGAGAAGGACGGACGGGATGAACGGGAACCAGACAGGTCTTATGGCAGCCCTGTCCCCAGCGAAGGACCTCTCCGGTCTGCCAGTCAAGAACGGGTGCATGTCTCTGGAGCCAAGGTAGACCTAGCAAGAGGGCGTGAGAGAGTCCAGGCAGAACATGGAAGGAGATACTTTCAGAATGCAGCATTCCGACCTGCAGAGTAATGGATTCGGTGATGAGTTGGATGGGGCGTGGTAAGAGCCCCCCATCCACGGCAGCAACGGACAAGGGTACAGCCAGAGGTTTGGTGGGGATGCGGTATTTCTCTACCAGGGACTGTGAAATAAGATTCCCGGCTGCTCCAGAGTCAAGTTGGGCTAGTTCGAAATAACGGTTCTCCCCGTAGACGATTGAAACTGACAACAGCAGGGATGGAGAGGATTTATTCTTGTCTAGGTGGACCTCTCTGAGCGAACCTAGACACAGGCGTTTCCCGACCTCTCCGGGCAGGCACGGATCCGGTGCTCCTTACTGCCACAGTAGAAGCAGGTCCCCTCGACACGGCGTAAGTCCTGACGGGTCTTGACCATCTTGGTCTGGTCGACCTGCATAGGCTCAGGAGAGTGTACCTGGTAAGAGACAGAAGGAGTGACGGGTTTCTGAAAAGTAGGAGCTAGACGGGGTAATCTCCTCTCACGGGTGACCTCTCTGGCACGCTCCTGGAACCGTAGGTCAATCCGGGTGGCAAGAGTTATTAAGTCATCGAGAGTGGTAGGAATGTCCCGGCCGGCAAGCTCATCTTTAATACGGCCGGACAGACCCTCCCAGAAGACGGATACCAGAGCGTCGTTATCCCAGGCCAGCTCCGAGGCAAGGGTACGGAACCGTATGGCATATTGGCCCACGGTGAGACTTTCCTGACGGAGGCGTAGCAGAGATGATGCGGATGAGGTCTTCCGTCCGGGTTCGTCGAAGACTTTCCGGAAAGCCGTGAGAAAAGCAGGCAAGTTGGATACCAGGGGGTCTCCTCTCTCCCATAGAGGATTTAGCCAGGCCAGGGCCTCCCCGGTGAGATGGGACATGATGAATGCAATTTTGGCCCGGTCGGAGTTAAACTGGTGAGATAATAGTTCAAAGTGCAGGGTGCACTGATTTATGAAGCCCCGAGCCTGGGCGGAGTCGCCTCCGAAGCGAGGAGGTGCAGAAAGCCGGGGTCCGGGGTAAGGTACTATGGTATTGGTGGGCAGCGGGGCTGCCGGGTTGCGAGTCATGGCACTGGCGGAAGTTGCTGGTGGACCAGTCAGAGTGTCCAGGCGAGTATTGACATTCCGCAGGTGACCCAGGATGGACTCCTGTTGGGACCTTTGACGGGACAGTTCATGACAGTCCCGTCCGAGAGCGAGGGAGCTTGGGTGCCACCGGGTTCCATGGCCCGAGCAAACTGTAACGGGTCTGGGAGGCGGAACCTCTGAGCTACTATACAAGGGGGCGGCCCTTGTAAGGGAGCGGGTGGCGACCAGGAAAGACGGGCTGGAAGTCACAGCAGGAGAACGGGATAGTCTCTGAGTGAACGGGCTGGAGGTCACGGCAAGTGACCGAGGCAGTCTCTGGATGAACGGGCTGGTGGTCACGGCAGGTGAACGGGACAGTCTCTGAGTGAACGGGCTGGAGGTCACGGTAAGTGACCGAGGCAGTCTCTGGATGAACGGGCTGGTGGTCACGGCAAGTGACCGGGACAGTCTCTAGGTAAAGGGTTGGTACGACCTGTGGCGGCTGAAGATAGACGTGAGCTCCCAGGTGAGCAGGCGAGAGTCTCTGGATGAACGGGTGGTCACAGCATGTGACGGCGGAGCCTCCAGGAAGACCAACAGACAGGCGGCAGATGAGCGCTCCCAGGTGAGCGGACAGAAGTCTCTGGACAGGCGGGTGGTCACAGCACGTGACGGCGGAGCCTCCAGGTAGGCTAGCAGGCAGGTAGCAGATGTGCGCTCCCAGGTGAGCGGGCAGGCTGGTCCTTAGACAGACTGACAGGAATGGTAAGGCAGACCGTCGGACCTCAGACTAGCAGGCAGGTAACAAGTAATAAGGCAGGAATCTGGCAGGTAACTGGCAGGTATCTGGCAACGGGACCTGAGGGCTGAAGCACAGGTGAGACACTGGTGCAAACAACATTGCTCGGGCACCTCCATTTTGGAGGAGGTGCCTTATATATGGTGAAGTCCTCCGGCCATTGGCCGGGGACTCCTTAGGACGGCGCGCGCGGCCCCTTTAAGAGGGAGGGAGAGCGCGCGCGCGCGCCCTAAGCACAGTGGCCGGGAAGGAGCGCGCGCTGCCAGCAGAGCGGGAGAGGGACGCCGGGCACGGAGCAGAGCGGTGAGGGGAACAGCGTCCCTGCCTAGCAGAGGGCAGGGACGCCGGCGCTACATAAAGTTAAAGCGGGCGAAGAACAAAGACCACTGGGCCTGACGAGGATTGAGTCTTTGGGCATTCTGAAGATAAGCCAAGTTTTTGTGGTCAGTATAGATGACCACCGGGTGCAGAGTCCACTCGAGCAGGTAACGCCACTCCTCCAGCGCCAATTTGATGGCTAGCAGTTCTCGGTCTCCTATGGAGTAGTTGCGCTCAGACGAGGAGAAGAGCTTGGAGAAGAAGCCGCAGGTTACCATTCTCCCGGATGGAGATTTCTGGGTGAGCACCGCTCTGACTCCGGAAGAGGAAGCATCAACCTCCAGAAAGAACTGTTTGTTGCTATCCGGAGTTGCTATCCGGACGGTGCAGCACAGGGGCAGAAGAGAAGGCTTGTTTTAAGGAGAGGAAGGCCTCCTCCGCTTCGGACGGCCATTCCTTAGGATTTGCTCCCTTTCGGGTGAGCGCAGAGATGGGAGCAGTCAGGGGGGAGAAATGTGGGATGAAGTGATGGTAGTAGTTGGCGAAGCCCAGGAATCGCTGAATCGCCTTCAACCCCTCCGGACGGGGCCACTTTAAGATGGCAGAGACCTCCTCGGGGTCCATCCGTAGACCTGTCTTAGAGATAATATAGCCCAGGAACGGAAGAGAGGACTGCTCGAAGAGGCACTTCTCAAATTTTGCATATAGGTGATTCTGCCTGAGCCTAAGCAGGACCTGACGATGTGAGGGAAGATCCGGAGAGAAGACCAATATGTCGTCCAGGTACACCACCACGCAAGAATATAAGAGGTCACGGAAGATGTCATTAACTAATTCTTGGAAGACGGCGGGAGCATTACAGAGACCGAAGGGCATCACACCGTATTCATAGTGACCGTCCCGGGTATTGACTTCCGTCTTCCACTCGTCTCCTTGGTGGATCCGGACCAGGTTATACGCCCCATGAAGATCGAGCTTGGTGAAGATCTTCGCGCCTTTAAGGCGGTCGAACAGCTCAGAGATGAGCGGCAGGGGGTAATTGTTTTTGACAGTGATTTGGTTGAGTCCTCTATAATCGACACATGGACATAGTGAACTGTCTTTCTTTTTAACAAAGAAGAATCCGGCTCCAGCCGGGGAGGAAGATTTCCGGATGAAACCCCTAGCCAGATTTTCTTCGATGTACTCCGACATGGCCCGAGTTTCGGCCAACGACAACAGGTAGATACGCCCACGGGGTGAAGTGGCACCGGGTATGAGGTCGATAGGGCAATCATATGGCCTATGGGGTGGCAGAGTCTCTACCTCCTTCTTGTCGAAGACATCAGCATAGGACCAGTAGGGTGCCGGAAGACCGGGTAAATTAGTCGGAGTCAATTGGGGTCGAGCCGGGCAAACCGGAATCAGACAGATCTCATGGCAATCCTGCCCCCATTGGAGCACCTCAGCAGATTGCCAATTCAGAACGGGTTCATGTTTCTGTAGCCAGGGTAGACCTAGCAAAAGGGGGTGAGAGAGTCCGGAAAGCACATGGAAGGAAATCCTCTCTGAGTGCAGCATTCCCACCTGCAGGGTTACGGGCTCAGTGATGAGCAAGATGGTCACCGGAAGGAGTCTTCCATCCACGGAAGTGACTGCCAATGGTTCGGCCAGAGGTTTGGTAGGAATCTGATACTTCTCTACAAGGGACTGGGATACGAGATTCCCAGCGGCTCCGGAATCCAGATGTGCGGTTTCGAAGAAGCGGTTCTCTCCACAGGAGATAGAGACGGATAAAGTCAAGAAAGGAGAGGATTTACTTTTGCCTAGGACGACCTCTTCGAGTGGTCCTAGACACTGGAGTTTCCCGGCTTCACCGGGCAGGAACGGATCAGGTGCTCCTTACTACCACAGTAGAAACAGCTCCCCTCGGCTCGGCATGTCTCTTGGCGAGATTTGACCACCTTGGTCTGGTCGATCTGCATAGGTTTGGGCGAGGGTGCCCGGGGAGCTGTTGATTGAGAGACCGGTTTCTGGAAAGCAGGAGCAAGACGAGGAAATCTTCTCTCCTGGGTAGTCTCCTTAGCATGTTCTAGGAAACGGCGATCAATTCGGGTTTCTAGCGACACCAGGTCATCCAGGGTGGTAGGAACGTCCCGGCCGGCTAACTCGTCCTTAATCCGACCGGAAAAGCCCTCCCAGAAGGTGGACACCAGGGCCTCGTTGTCCCAGGCAAGCTCAGAAGCGAGGGTATGGAACCGTATGGCATACTGGGCCACGGTGAGACTCCCTTGGCGGAGAGGTAGCAATGAGGAGGTAGTAGAGATCCTTCGTCCGGGTTCATCGAAGACCTTCCGGAAGGCAGTGAGGAAGGCTGGAAGATCAGACACCATGGAATTCCCTCTCTCCCATAGAGGGTTTAGCCATGCCAATGCTTCCCTGGTGAGGTGAGAGATGATGAACGCCACCTTGGCCCGGTCGGAGGGAAACTGATGTGGCAGAAGTTCAAAGTGTAGTGTGCACTGGTTCAGAAAGCCCCGATATAGGACGGGGTCACTTCCAAAATGAGGAGGCGCAGAAAGCCGGGGTCCTAAGCTGGATGCCGTGGTATTGGTAGGTTGCGGAGCTGCCAGAGCGGGTGACACTCGACTTGAGGCGGACACAGGTGGGACAGGCAGCGTGTACAGGCGAGTGTTGACAGACCGCAGGTAGGTCAGGATGGTTTCCTGTTGGGATCTCTGACGAGAAACCTCCTGGTACAGGTCAGCAAGCGAAGGGGCCTGGGGGCCACCGGGTTCCATGGCCCGTGCAAACTGTTACGGATCCGGGTGGTGGAACCTCTGTGCTGCAGTGCAAGGAGGGACCAGAGGGGCGTAACTAGGTATCAACTCGGACCGACCAAGGCCGTACGGCGGCTCAATTGACTCCGTGACCAGGGAAGGACCGAGCAGAGGGACCAGGTGCTACTCTGGGGACCGACCTTGAATGAGAGCAGGTGACTCTCACGGGTCAGAAGGCAGGGACTGATCGGTACAGCAGATGAGCACAGCAGGCAGGCTTACGGGTGACCCGGGCAGACGGACTGGCAGGCACGGCAGGTAGCAAGCAGGAGCCTCCAGGTAGGCGGGCCGGTAGGCTCGGCTGGTAACAGGTAGGTGCTTCTAGGTAAGCGGGCTGGTAGGCACAGCAGGTAACAGGCAGGTGCTTCTAGGTAAGCGAGCTGGCAGGCACGGCAGGTAACAGGCAGGAGCCTCCAGGTAGGCTGGCTGGTAGGCAAGGCAGGTAAAAGGCAGGTGCTTTTAGGTAAGCGAGCTGGCAGGCACGGCAGGTAACAGGCAGGAGCCTCCAGGTAGGCTGGCTGGTAGGCAAGGCAGGTAAAAGGCAGGTGCTTTTAGGTAAGCGAGCTGGCAGGCACGGCAGGTAACAGGCAGGAGCCTCCAGGTAGGCTGGCTGGTAGGCACGGCAGGTAACGGGCAGGTGCTTCCAGGTAAGCAGGCGGACAGAGCCCATAGACAGACTGGCGGACTGGACTGTAGACAGACTGTCGGGCTGGAGAGTAGACAAGCAGACGGACTGGACTTAAAGTCAGGTTGGCGGACTGGACTTGTAGTCAGGCTGGCGGGCTGGACTTGTAGTCAGGCTGGCGGGCTGGACTTGTAGTCTGGCTGGCGGACTGAACTTGTAGTCAGGCTAGCAGTGTGACCTGAGGGCTGAAGCAGAGTATCAAACACAAAGCTACAACCTTGCACGGGCACCTCCAAATTGGAGGAGGTGCCTTATATAGGGGAAGTCCTCCGGCCATTGGCCGGGGACTTTTTAGGAAGGCGCGCGCGGCCCCTTTAAGAGGGAGGGAGCACGCACGCACGCCCTAAGCACAGAGCCAGGGAGGCTGCGTGCACCAGCAGCAGCTGCAGATAGGCCAGAAGACACCGGAGCAGGACCGCGGCGGTAAAGGTGACGGCGTCTCTGCCGGGCAGGAGGCAGAGACGCCGATGCTACACTACCGCCCAGATAGCAGTTTTCCCATCAGACAGAGGCAAATCTGTGATGAAATCCATGGACAAATGAGTCTATGGTCTTTCTGGAATTGGCAATGGAGCCAATTCCCCGGCTGGCTTTGACTGACTTTGGAGCGTGCGCAGACCTCACAAGCAGATACAAAACTTTGATATCATTATGCATGGACAGCCACCAAAAAGTCTGGCAATGGCTTTCCGTGTAGCAGTAACCCCAGGATGACCACTCAAAACGGAATCATAAAATTCCTGTAACACATGTAATTTTAGATACAAAGGCACAAATAATTTAGACCCTGGAGTAGCAGGAGGAGCTAATGACTGGGCATTACGGATCTCCTCCTCCAATTTTGAGGTTACCATAGAAACCACAATACCCTGAGGAATAATTAATGGAGGATGGAGGTTCTGGAGGAGAAACTGGATCGAAACTACGAGACAATATGTCAGATTTCACATTCTTAGACCCCGGTCTGAATGTAATCGAAAAATTAAACCTTGAGAAAAACAAGGACCATCTGGGAGTTAACCTTTTAGCTGACTCAATGTAACGGGTCTGGGAGGCGGAACCTCTGAGCAACTTATGCAAGGGGGCGGTCCTTGTAAGGAAGCGGGTGGCGACCAGGGAAGACAGGCAGGTAGTCACAGCAGGTGACCGGGACAGTCTCTGGGTAAACGGGCAGGAGGTCACAGCAAGTGACCGGGGCAGTCTCTGGGTGAACGGGCAGGAGGTCACGGCAAGTGACCGGGACAGTCTCTGGGTGAACGGGCTGGAGGTCACGGCAAGTGACCGGGACAGTCTCTGGGTAAAGGGTAGGTACGACCTGTGACGGCTGAGCCTCCAGGTAGGCTAGCAGGCAGATGGCAGATGTGTGCTCCCAGGTGAGCAGGCGAGAGTCTCTGGATAAGCAGGTGGTCACAGCATGTGACGGCGGAGCCTCCAGGTAGGCTAGCAGGCAGATGGCAGATGTGTGCTCCCAGGTGAGCAGGCGAGAGTCTCTGGATAAGCAGGTGGTCACAGCATGTGACGGCGGAGCCTCCAGGTAGGCTAGCAGGCAGGTAGCAGATGAGCGCTCCCAGGTGAGCAGGCAAGAGTCTCTGGACTGGCAGGTGGTCACTGCATGTGACGGCGGAGCCTCCAGGTAGGCTAGCAGACAGGTAGCAGATGAGCGCTCCCAGGTGAGCGGGCAAGCTGGTACATAGACAGACTGACAGGTGTCGGAAGGCAGACCGTCGGACCTCAGGCTAGCAAGCAGGTAAGCGGATAACAGGCAGGAATCAGACAGCAATCTGGCAGGAAACTGGCAGGTAACTGGCAGGTAACTGGAAACGGGACCTGAGGGCTGAAGCAGAGTAGTGAACAGTGCAACAACATTGCTCGGGCACCTCCATTTTGGAGGAAGTGCCTTATATATGGTGAAGTCCTCCGGCCATTGGCCGGGGACTCCTTAGGACGGCGCGCGCGGCCCCTTTAAGAGGGGGGGAGCGCGCGCGCGCCCTAAGCACCGTGGCCGGGAAGGAGCGCGCTGCCAGCAGAGCGGGAGGAGGACGCCGGGCTCGGGGCGGAGAGGTGAGGGGAACAGCGTCCCTGCCTAGCAGAGGGCAGGGACGCCGACGCTACAGTACCCCCCCCCCTTTAGGCCCCCCCTTTTTTAAGCCAGACAGAAATTTAGCAAGGATGAGAGGGGCATGGATGTTCTCCCGGGGCTCCCACGTTCTCTCTTCAGGACCAAACCCCTTCCAATCTACTAGAAAAAAGGTCCTTCCTCTTACCCTTTTTGTGGCCAGAATGTTCTCTACCTCAATCTCGTTTTCAGCGGAAACCAGAGCAGGAGGCGTACCTGTAGACTTGGAAAAAGAGTTAAGTACCACGGGTTTGAGGAGAGATACATGGAAGGAGTTAGGGATCCGCAAGTTGGCCGGGAGTTTCAATTTATAGGCCACGGGGTTGATCTGACTGATGACCTCCAGAGGACCGATGAACCGAGGCCCTAACTTATAGGAAGGAATCTTGAGCCGGACATACTTGGACGAGAGCCAGACCTTATCCCCTGGATGGAATTGATGAGGATCCAAACGTTTTTTGTCAGCATGTCTTTTCATACGCTCGGACGACTGAAGGAGTGCGGACCGGGTACTCTCCCACAAGGAGGAAAATTTGTTAACAAGAGATTCCGCAGCCGGATTATCCACCGAGGTGGAGACGGGAAATGGGATCCGAGGATGCTGACCGAAGACTACAAAAAACGGGGATTTGGAGGAAGATTCGCTCTCGTGATTGTTGTAAGAGAATTCGGCCCATGGCAGGAGATCCACCCAGTCAGAATGGTGGGCACGAAGTGCCGGAGGTAAATGGTCAGGATCTGATTGATCCGCTCCACTTGACCATTAGACTGTGGGTGGTAAGCGGAGGAGAAGTCCAGGGTGACGTCTAGCAATTTACAAGTGGCTCTCCAGAAACGTGAGGTGAACTGTACCCCACGATCCGACACGATGTGGAGGGGCAGGCCATGAAGACGGAAGATGTGGCGGATAAAGTCTTTAGCCAGCTCGGGTGCAGACGGGAGGCCTGGCAGGGGAATAAAGTGAGCCATCTTGGAAAAGCGGTCAGCGACCACCCAAATGACCGTACAACCGGCAGAGACGGGGAGATCAGTTATGAAGTCCATAGCAATATGCTGCCAGGGGGCAGCAGGCGCAGGAAGCGGAAGGAGGCGACCGGCTGGCAGGTGTCTCGGGACTTTGTTGCGGGCGCAGGACACACAGGCAGAAACAAAGTCTATTACGTCCTTGTGCAGGGTAGGCCACCAGTAGTGCCGGGTAATAAGCTGGAGGGTCTTTTTCTGACCGGCGTGGCCAGCTAGTTTAGATGAATGGCCCCAGTGTAGGATCTTCTCCCGATCAGGTACTGAAACGAACGTCTTACCGGGAGGGAGACGATTTAGACTCACGGGAGCCACTTGCATTACTCTGGCGGGATCGATGATATGTTTGGCTTCTTCCTCAAGATCGGACACCAGAAAGGATCGGGACAAGGCGTCTGCTTTGATGTTTTTGTCAGCCGGGCGAAAATGAAGAACAAAATCAAAGAGAGCAAAAAACAAGGACCACCGGGCTTGGCGCGGGTTAAGTCTCTGGGCATGCTGGAGGTAAGCCAAGTTCTTGTGGTCAGTGTAGATTATTACCGAGTGAAGAGCCCCCTCGAGTAGGTAACGCCACTCCTCCAATGCCAGCTTGATGGCCAATAACTCTCGGTGTCCTATGGAATAGTTGCGCTCAGAAGAAGAGAAGAGTTTGGAGAAGAAGCCACAAGTTACCATTCTCCCGGAAGACGATTTTTGGGTAAGTACCGCTCCGGCCCCAGAGGAGGAGGCGTCAACTTCCAGGAAGAACTGCTTGTTGCCGTCCGGGCGATGCAGCACCGGGGCGGAAGAGAAGGCCTGTTTTAAGGAAAGAAAAGCCTCCTCTGCTTCGGGCGGCCAGTCTCTGGGATTAGTGCCCTTACGGGTGAGCGCGGAAATTGGGGCAGTCCGGGAAGAGAAATGCGGTATGAAGAGGCGGTAGTAGTTGGCGAAGCCCAGGAACCGCTGAATAGCCTTCAACCCCTCCGGTCGAGGCCATTTCTCGATGGCAGACAGTTTCTCTGGATCCATTCGGAGGCCGGTCTGAGAAATAATGTAGCCCAAAAACGGAAGCGAGGTCTGCTCAAAGAGGCACTTCTCATATTTAGCGAAGAGGTGATTCTGCCTGAGCCTGAGCAGGACCTGACGAACATCCCTCCGGTGAGTCTGGAGATCCGGAGAGAAGACCAAGATGTCATCCAGGTACACCACTACGCAGGAGTAGAGAAAGTCCCGGAAGATGTCATTGACCAACTCTTGAAAGACGGCAGGAGCATTACAGAGACCAAAGGGCATTACCAGATATTCATAGTGGCCGTCCCGGGTGTTGAATGCAGTCTTCCATTCATCCCCCTGACGGATACGGACCAGGTTGTACGCCCCACGGAGGTCCAGTTTGGTGAAGATTCTAGCCCCCCTCAGACGATCAAATAACTCCGGAATGAGCAGAAGGGGGTACTTATTCTTCACCGTGATCTGGTTAAGGCCTCTATAGTCTATACAGGGACGGAGAGAGACGTCCTTCTTTTTAACGAAAAAGAAGCCTGCTCCCGCCGGGGAGGTAGATTTCCGGATGAATCCCCGGGCCAGATTCTCCTCAATATATTCGGACATCGACCGGGTCTCAGCAGCGGACAATGGGTAAATACGCCCACGGGGAGGAGTAGTACCGGGTAACAGGTCGATAGGACAGTTGTATGGTCTATGAGGGGGTAATGTCTCTGCCTCCTTTTTATTAAAGACATCAGCAAATGACCAATAAGGAATCGGAAGTGCAGGTAGATTAGTTGGGGTAGGAGAAGGACGGACGGGATGAACGGGAACCAGACAAGTCTTATGGCAGTCCTGTCCCCAACGAAGGACTTCTCCGGTCTTCCAGTCAAGCACGGGTGCATGTCTCTGGAGCCAAGGTAGGCCTAGTAAGAGGGCGTGAGAGAGTCCAGGCAGAACATGAAAAGAGATGCTCTCAGAATGCAGCATTCCCACCTACAGAGTAATGGATTCGGTGATGAGTTGGATGGGACGTGGTAAGAGGCCCCCATCCACGGCAGCGACAGATAAGGGTACAGCCAGAGGTTTGGTGGGAATGCGGTGTTTTTCTACCAGGGACTGTGAAATAAGATTCCCGGCTGCTCCAGAGTCAAGTTGGGCTAGTTCGAAAAAACGGTTCTCCCCGCAGATAATTGAGACTGACAGCAGCAGAGATGGAGAGGATTTATTCTTGTCTAGGTCGACCTCTCTGAGCGAACCTAGACACAGGCGTTTCCCGACCTCTCCGGGCAGGTACGGATCCGGTGCTCCTTGCTGCCACAGTAGAAGCAGCTCCCCTCAGCACGGCGTAAGTCCTGACGGGTTTTGACCATCTTGGTCTGGTCGACCTGCATAGGCTCAGGAGACTGTAACTGGGGAGAAACGGAGGGAGTGACGGGTTTCTGGAAGGTAGGAGCTAGACGTGGAAACCTCCTCTCACGGGTGACCTCTTTGGCACGCTCCTGGAACCGTAGGTCAATCCGGGTGGCAAGAGTTATTAAGTCATCGAGAGTGGTAGGAATGTCCCGACCGGCGAGTTCATCTTTAATACGGCCGGACAGACCCTCCCAGAAGACAGACACCAGAGCGTCGTTATCCCAGGCCAGCTCCGAGGCAAGGGTACGGAACCGTATGGCATATTGGCCCACGGTGAGACTTCCCTGACGGAGGCGTAGCAGAGACGATGCGGATGAGGTCTTCCGTCCGGGTTTGTCGAAGACTTTCCGGAAAGCCGTGAGAAAGGCAGGCAAGTCGGACACCAGGGGGTCTCCTTTCTCCCATAGAGGATTTAGCCAAGCCAGTGCCTCCCCCGTGAGATGGGACATGATGAAGGCTACTTTGGCCCGGTCGGAGTTAAACTGGTGGAACAGGAGTTCAAAGTGCAGGGTGCACTGGTTTATGAAGCCCCGAGCCAGAGCAGAGTCGCCTCCGAAGCGAGGAGGTGCAGAAAGCCGGGGTCCGGAGCAGGATGCCATGGTATTGGTGGGCAGCGGAGCTGCCGGGTTGCGAGTCAAGACACTAGCGGTGGTTGCTGGTGGAGCAGTCAGAGTGTCCAGGCGAGAATTGACATTCCGCAGGTGACTCAGGATGGACTCCTGTTGGGACCTCTGACGGGACAGTTCATGACAAAGGTCCGAGAGCGAGGGAGCTTGGGTGCCACCGGGTTCCATGGCCCGAGCAAACTGTAACGGGTCTGGGAGGCGGAACCTCTGAGCAACTTATGCAAGGGTGCGGTCCTTGTAAGGAAGTGGGTGGCGACCAGGGAAGACAGGCAGGTAGTCACAGCAGGTGACCGGGACAGTCTCTGGGTAAACGGGCAGGAGGTCACAGCAAGTGACCGGGGCAGTCTCTGGGTGAACGGGCAGGAGGTCACAGCAAGTGACCGGGACAGTCTCTGGGTGAACGGGCAGGAGGTCACGGCAAGTGACCGGGACAGTCTCTGGGTAAAGGGTAGGTATGACCTGTGACGGCTGAGCCTCCAGGTAGGCTAGCAGGCAGATGGCAGATGTGTGCTCCCAGGTGAGCAGTCGAGAGTCTCTGGATAAGCAGGTGGTCACAGCATGTGACGGCGGAGCCTCCAGGTAGGCTAGCAGGCAGATGTGTGCTCCCAGGTGAGCAGGCGAGAGTCTCTGGATAAGCAGGTGGTCACAGCATGTGACGGCGGAGCCTCCAGGTAGGCTAACAGGCAGGTAGCAGATGAGCGCTCCCAGGTGAGCGGGCAAGAGTCTCTGGACTGGCAGGTGGTCACTGCACGTGACGGCGGAGCCTCCAGGTAGGCTAGCAGACAGGTAGCAGATGAGTGCTCCCAGGTGAGCGGGCAAGCTGGTCCATAGACAGACTGACAGGTGTCGGAAGGCAGACCGTCGTACCTCAGGCTAGCAAGCAGGTAAGCGGATAACAGGCAGGAATCAGACAGCAATCTGGCAGGAAACTGGCAGGTAACTGGCAGGTAACTGGAAACGGGACCTGAGGGCTGAAGCAGAGTAGTGAACAGTGCAACAACATTGCTCGGGCACCTCCATTTTGGAGGAGGTGCCTTATACATGGTGAAGTCCTCCGGCCATTGGCCGGGGACTCCTTAGGACGGCGCGTGCGGCCCCTTTAAGAGGGGGGGGAGCGCGCGCGCGCCCTAAGCACCGTGGCCGGGAAGGAGCGCGCGCTGCCAGCAGAGCAGGAGGAGGACGCCGGGCTCGGAGCGGAGAGGTGAGGGGAACAGCGTCCCTGCCTAGCAGAGGGCAGGGACGCCGACGCTACACTCAATATAGGCTAGATTCTTGTAATCAGTGACCACAGTAACTGGATGAACCGCTACCTCAAAAAAATGCCTCCATTCCTCAAAGGCTAATTTTACAGCAAGTAACTCACGATTCCCAACATCATAATTTCTTTCCGCCGGCGAAAATTTCTTAGACAAAAAAGCACATGGACGCAAGTTAGTCAGAGTTTTAGGCCCCTGCGACAAAACCACCAGTACTCCGACCTCCGAAGCATCCACCTCTACAATGAATGGTTCTTGGAGATCTGGTTGGATCAGAATGGGGGCAGACATGAAACACTCTTGTAAATTTTCAAAAGCCCTGATAGCACTCAGCGAGCATACCTTGAGATTAGTCCCCTTACATGTCAGGTAAGGAAGAGGTTTAGCAATCTGAGAGAAACCCTTGATAAATTTCCTATAATAGTTAGCGAATCCCAGAACTCGTTGCAAAGCTTTAAGATCACGAGGCTGAACCCAGTCAATTATGGCCTGTACCTCCCCAGGGTCCATCTTAAACCTTTCTGTTGACAAGATGAACCCCAAGAATGAAATTTCCTGAACAGAAAAAACATATTTCTCTGATTTAGCAAACAAGGAGTTGTCCCTTAACCTTTGTAACACAACCCGGACATGTTCCTGATGAGAATCCAAGTCTGGACAGAAAATTAGAATATCATCCAGGTAAATCATAACATATCTTCCAATGCAAACAGAGAAAATATCATTCATAAGATTTTGAAACATAGCAGATGCATTGGACGACCCAAATGGTATGACAAGGTTTTCAAACAGACCCTACGACGTTAGAAACGCTGTCGTAGCACCGGCGTCTCTGCCTCCTGCCGGGCGGAGACGCCGTTCCCCTCACCGTCGCGGTCCCAGTGTCTTCCTGTTCTCCCACTGCTAAGGCGCTCACTGCAAGCAGCTTCCCAGGCCGTGTGCTTAGGGTGCGCACGCGCGCTCCCTTTTAAAGGGGCCATGCGGCATCCTAAAGAGTCCCTGGCCAATGGCCGGAGGACTGCCCCTATATTAAGCACCTCCTCTAAAATGGAGGTGCCTGTGCAAGGTTGTTGATTGTGTGCTAACACTCTCCTCGGCCCTCAGGTTCCTTGCCCGCCAGCCTGTCTTAACAGTCCTGCCAGCCAGTCTGTCTAACAGTCCTGCCCGCCAGTCTGTCTACAGTCCTGCCCGCCAGTCTGTCTATCAGCCGTGCCCGCTAGTCTGCCAGTTACCTGCCATGCCCGCCAGCCTACCCGGAGGACCTGCCAAGTTACCTGCTGTACCCGCCTGCTCCTTTACCCGGAGTACCTGTCTGGCTATCTGCCTTACCCACCTGCTCATTTGCCCAGAGTACCTGTCTGGCTATCCACCATACCCGCCTGCTACCTGCCGTGCTCATCCGCTATACCGGTCAGCTCCTGTCATCTGACCTGTGGGAGTCACCTGCTCTCACACAAGGTCGGTCCCAGACTATCACCTGGTTCACCTGCCCAGTCTCTCCTTGGTTCACGGAGTTGACTAAGCCGCCGTGTGACCTGGGTCGGTTCGAGTAGGCACTTAGTTACGCCCCTCTGGTCCCTCCTTGCATCAAAGCACAGAGGTTCCACCACCCGGATCCGTAACAGCCGTTTTCCACTCATCACCCTCCCGGACGCGTATCGAATTGTAAGCCCCTCTAAGATCAAGTTTAGAAAACACCCTGGCCCCTAGAAGATGATTATATAGGTCGAGAATGAGTGTAAGTGGGTAAGTATTTTTAACCGTGATTTTCTTTAGTTCTCGGAAATCGAGGCAAGGACGGAGACCCCACCTTTCTTTTTTACGAAGAAAAATCCGGCAGCTACCAGAGAGGAGAAAGGACAGATATGACCCTTCCGTAATCTTTCAATATAATATTCTTTCATGGCGGTCCGTTCAGGCCCAGACAAATTGTAAAGGCGAGCTTTAGGCAATTTGGCACTAGGAATAAGATCAATAGCACAATCATAAGGACGATGGGGAGGTAGTATCTCCGCCTCTTTCTCCGAGTACACATCTCCGAAGTCCTTCAGGTACCCCGGCAGACCCTTCAGACTGGCGGAACATATTTGTACAGTTTTTAGACATTTCTTGCAACAATTGGAGCTCCATTTAACAATCTCCCTCTGACACCAATCAATCACAGGATTGTGAATCTGCAGCCATGGAAGCCCCAGTACCAACCCAGCAGGCAAATTATCCAATACAATACATGAGATGCATTCAGAGTGGAGAGCGCCTACTTGACGCGTGAAATCCACCGTTGCCTTCTTGACCAAATTCCGGGATAATGGTGTCTTGTCAAGGGCGAAGATTTGCATGGGTCTTTCTAAACTAACTGTCCCTAACCCTAACTTCCGAACCAGTCCAGAATCAATAAAGTTAGCAGCAGACCCATAGTCAATGAACGCCAATTTTGATAGCACCTGGTTCTCGAAGGATAACACAGTATTTATCAGTACTTTAGTAGAGAAAGAAAAAGGTACCTGGGAGTCTGGGTGACCTCCTTTTCCATCACCCAGACTCAAACGTTCTCCTGCTGGTTTGCCAGCCTGAGGAGGAGTAGGGCAATTCTTGACAAAATGTCCAGAGAGACCAAAGTACAGAGTACAGCGTCCAAGATCTTGTCCATGTTTTTTCTCTACCACACGAAGAGTGGCGACTCTAATCTCTGATGGCTCCACCTCCGGTAAATGGACCTGCTCCGGGAAAGAATAATGGGCAGCCTGCTCTTCATCCCGTCTCTCACGGATTCTATGGTCCATTAGTATGGCCTGGGTCATGGCCTCCGCCAGAGAACAAGGGGCATCATGCAGGACCAGGCCGTCCTTAAGGGTTTCGGAAAGGCCTTTGTGGAACAGGCACCTGAGAGCTGCATCATTCCACAGAACTGCAGTGGACCACTGCCGTAACTCAGTACAGTAGTCCTCAGCTGTGCGACACCCTTGTGCCAGGTTCGTGATCTTAGCCTCAGCGACCTGGATCCTGTTGGGTTCGTCATATATTAGTCCTAAAATGCCAAAGAAGGCGTCAACAGAAAACCGTTCTGGGCTTGTGGGGACAAGGAAAATGCCCAGGTCTGAGGGCCCCCTCACAGTACGGACATGATTATTCCCAACCGCTGGAACTCCTCCCCTGATGATCGGGGGAGCAGGGTAAAAAATAACCTACAGCTCTCTCTAAAAAGTCTAAACTGGCCTTTCTCTCCAGAAAATTTATCAGGGAGGGCTATTACAGGTTCGGGAGAGACCAACTGTACATCAGAGGATACTGACGTCACAGCCACTGCTGGCAGTGGAGGGCTATGGGAGGTCTTCATTAAATTAGTTATCTGACCCTGCAACTGACATTGTGATGACTCCAGACTCTGGCATTCCTTAGCCAGATCCTGAGTCATCTGCTTCAGATTCGCCACCTGATCACAGAAAGTGTGGACAGTCTCCATACTGGCGAAAAAGAAAAACGTATGGGCCAGACATAATGTGACGCTGAGTCACTTTTCACGGCCAGGCCGTGAGACGGGATAGTCAAGGAGACCGGAGTCAAAGCCAGGACAGTACGTCATAAACAGAGGGAAGAGGCAAAGGCTTAGTCAGGTAACATACCATTGGTCAGAATTCCACGAGGACAGCAGATCAGAGCAGAAGGGGTTAAACAGACGGATGGTCAGAACAAGGTCCAAGGTCAGGCAGTAGAAGATCAATAAACAGAACAAGGCACAGAGAACAAACCACACTCTAGCTGAATGTACGTCTGGCAGAGATCTGTGACAAACAGCTCAGTTAAGTAGCTAGACATTAACCTGGGATAATGAACACCTGAAGATAGCCAGTGCTTCCCAGTCTAAGATTGGACAGCCGAGCTGTCAATCACCACACTGAGGTATTGTATGCCCCTGTACCACATTTGACGGTCGAGCTGTCAATCACAGTACTGACAGCTCCAGCACGCCCCTGTACAAGATTGGACGGCTGAGCTGTGAGCAGCTGTGTCCCACACACAGTGAGGAGTGGAACCATGACAGAAGCAATTCAGAGCACTACTATACAAGCTTATCAGGAGGAAGATACACCATTGTGGTGTCCGTTGACCACCATAAAAGCGAGAGAACAAGATCACCCCTTGTCTATTCAACAACTACCAAAAGGGAAAATCCGTAGAGCACAACGGGAAGATCAGATAATTGGTAGAATACTACTTTATGTGGATCAAAATCGATTTGCAAGTAAACAGGAAAGCGACAATGAGTCACCAGCAGTATCTGTTTTAATTACAGAATGGACGAAGCTCTACCTCAGTGAAGATGGTATCCTGTATCGTAAAGGAGGACAAAACCGGCAGTTGGTACTACCCAGAGTATTCCGTAGGTTGGTCTTCAAAGAGCTCCATGAAAACATGGGACACCTGGGAGTGGAAAGGACAACAAATTTGATCCGTGAACATTTCTTCTGGCCGTACATGCAGAGAGATATTGAGACGTACGTGACCAGGGAGTGTTGGTGTCTGAAAGATAAACGTCCCAACACATCAACCCGGGCACCTATGGGCAATATCCAAACTACATACCTGTTTGAGATGGTCTCAATAGACTTTCTACATCTCGAGATGTGCAAGGGTGGTTACGAATACATCTTGGTGGTGATGGACCATTTCACTCGATTTGCTCAAGCATATGCCACCACCAATAAATCGGGTCGAACAGCGGCAGAGAAGATCTTCAATGATTTTGTTTTGAGGTTTGGGTTCCTTACAAGGTTATACCATGACCAAGGAAGAGAATTTGAGAACCAGCTCTTTGACAAGCTAGGAAAGTACTGTAGAATTCAGAGATCCCACACAACGTCCTATCACCCAGAGGGTAATGGACAAGTGGAATGTTTTAACCGGACATTATTGTCGATGTTGCGCACTTTAGCAGCTGATGAGAAGAAAAATTGGAAGAGTTCTCTGTCAAAAGTGGTACATGCCTATAACTGTACAAAGAGCGATGCAACGGGTTACTCACCCTTTTTCATATTGTATGGACGATCGTTAAGACTGCCAATCGACATCATGTTCGAAACTCCGGTGTAAGAGACTTACAGAACATATCCGGAGTACGTTCGGAAATGGAAGGAACAGATGGCAGAGGGATACAACATAGCGTCCAAAGTGGTTACGCAAGGACAGAGCAAGAGTAAGGAGTACTATGATCAAAAATGTTATGGAGCAGAATTGGCACCGGGAAGCCGGGTGCTAGTCAAGAACGTACGTGAGAAAGGTGGTCCAGAAAAACTTCGTTCACAACAAGACTTCCCAGAAGTAGACTGACATGGTCCGCGATCAACTAAGGGACCACCACAGACTGAAGCTCCGGAGGTGGATAGTGACCTTGAAAGTTTCGATGGAGAAGAACACACCGTTGTATTTCTCGGACCGGCAAGGAGAGGGATGTACCATCCTCAGGAAAGTGAATTAAGTCCTGAGGTTCCAGAGTTCGTTCCAAGGAGTACAGATGAAGTCCAATTCAGATCTGATGATCGAACACCGGCCCCTGAAGAGAACGATCGACACTCATGAGGAGTGGAATTATCAGATCGTGTGGAAACAAGCGATTTAGGAGAAGTACAGGAACTTACATAGGCAGGTCCAAGAGCATCTGAGGAAGCATGGGAAAGGAGTGCGGAGGAAGAAATTCCTGTGACCTAAGAACCCCGGGTGTCTGAGGAACAACTCACAAGGAGGATGTCGACTCGAGAAGTGAGGAGGCCCGTGATGCTGACGTATGAGACACTTGGTGAACCAAGTCAAGTGCCAAGGACTGTCAACTAGAAACAAGTATCTCTGGCTGCGGACCAGGTAAGCCCACTTGAGTGGTATTCACCACCGAGAAGCAGTATGAAAGATACTGTAGTAGTGGAAAGACTTGTTTTCATGCTTTGATTTTCCTTAAAAGACTTTGTAGAAACAAAGAACTGTTAAAGCCTAGTTAGAGAGAGCTGGTTGAAGACGTTTGAAAAGCTCCAGCTGAAGAGATGCTGATTGCTTTAATTGTATTGTTTATTTCTTACAGGCATCCTACAAGAAAAAGGTCGTAAGAATAGGTTGTTATCAATGTTTATGAATGTTATACCAATTGGACAATGCCAATTTGTATATAAAGTTATTCAACTTTCACCACTGTCTCAGAATTGGTCAGATTGACCAATTAAGACTAATGTCGAGGACGACATTCAAAAAGGAGGGAAGAGTGTGACATGCAGAAGTAGTGCTGTTGCTTCAAAAGCATCCAGCAACTATTAGAAGTAACACAAACACAGGAGACAGTAAGTTTTGTGCTCCAGAAGCATTCAGCAACTACAGGGGTTAACAGAGTCACAAGAGACAGGGAGTGTTTAGCAGTGCCCCAGGGGGATTGTGGGGAAGTTGTTTACTTTCTGGCTGGAGTGGAAGAGAAAGGTGGTGTGTAATCTGTATCTCACATAAGGCAAGTAAATAGAATTCAGGTCAGGAGGGAAGCTAAACACAGGTCAGACATGAACTAACAGTGCACAGTATTATCGGGCAGAAAGATAAGACTGAAAGGAATCATGTCACAAGGATAATGTCCCTCATCAAACCCTCCCCCCTCCATCTCCATGCAGGATAAAGGATGCTGTGTACTTTTGAGTCCTTGTGAAGGAAAAGACTGTGGTTATGTATGCACAGAAGTGTGCTGCTAAGAGATCTAATCTGTGCTGAATTATGCTACTGAAGAGACTGATGATACTGTGCCTGCTTTATTAAATTGTACTGTAATGAAGATTGTTGTTGTAATATTCCTGAATTGTACTGGCCGTGCTTCAGATTAAATTCCACTGTTAAACTGTTGAAAAAGACTCTTGTCAGATGTGTCTTGTCAGCAACTGAATCTATCGTGTGTCTGAGAGAAGCTGCAGCCTCTGGTCGCCCAAAGTAACGATCTCCCCAGGATTCCAACAAATTCACGAAACCAGTCTCGCCCTATCTGAACCTAACGGCGTGTGTGTAACACAGAGACATAGGGCTTTGAAACCCGTCTCGCCCTATCTGAACCTAACGGCGTGTGTGTAACACAGAGACATAGGGCTTTGAAACCCGTCTCGCCCTATCTGAACCTAACGGCGTGTGTGTAACACAGAGACATAGGGCTTGTTAGTATCCCTCACTAACCCCTCTGCTGAGTATTTTGTAGATGGTTACAGAGCTCGGGACAGTGAACAAGGATGGTTCATCACCGGGCATGCAGTAGTCCACAATGGTAAGGCAGTAATGCATGAACCACTCTTCTCCAGCTGCTCTGCGCCAGAGGCTGAGCTGAAGGCGCTCGCTGCAACATGTAATCTGGGAAAAGGTAAAGAGATTTATGTATTTTCGGACTTCAGATATGTTTTAAAGGGTCGCACATGATTTTGGCGCCATTTGGCGGAGTCGTAATTTTCTGACCTCTGCTAGCAATCCTATGAGGCAGTAGAGCAGCTACTCACAGCACTCACCCTTACCCGAAGGGCAGCTACCGGCGCACACACGGGAACAAACGCCCCTTGCTGTAGGGAATGCCTTGGCCGACCAGGCGGCTAAGGAAGCAGCACAACTACCTCTGACTGAAATACTGGCCATAGCAGACACGGCCCCGCTAGGGGACTCAGTGACCGAGAGTGCGGGAAGCTACCTTTTCACAGAGGGGACTGTCACCGCATCGGCCTCAGTGGCCGTTGATCGTGAACTGCTGCAGGTCTTCCAGACCCAGGCTCCCCCACACGAACAGAACGCATGGGCCAAAGCGGGTGCTGTACGGTCAGAGTCAGTAGTATGGCAGGTAAACACCAGGATTTGCCTCCCACGCTGCGTGTTCCCCATGATGGCTGCCCTAGCACATTCCTCCAGTGCACAACTCAAATGGTGTTATGTGTGCAGTGGTGCTACAAAACCGGTGCGCCCCAGGGTTTCTGAATGCGGCTACAAAGTGTGTCTCGTTTGTGCAAAATATAACCCCGGTAGATCTATTCGAAGGTCCCACAAAATGCACGCCAAAACCAGATTACCCGTTTCAGAGACTACAGGAGGACTACATACAGCTACCTAAGGTGGGTACTTATGAATAAGTCCTGGTATGCACCAATCTCTTCCCTTGGTTGCCTGAAGCTTGGGCTGTGACCAAAGTTAACACAAAAAAGAAAAAAGGAAAATTGATAAATGAGGTGGTTTGCAGATATGGGGTGGCCAAACTATAGAGAGTGACAGAGACACACTTCACTAGAGAACTGATGGAACAGATCATGGCCACTCTGGGGATCGAACAGGTTTTCCATGTTCCCTATCTCTCACAAAGTAGTGGGAATGTGGAACACCTTAATAGTGCCCTGAAGATAAAAATCCAGAATTGCATGCAGGAAACACACTAGTCCTGGGTAGATTGCTTGCCCATTGCATTATATTCAGTGAGGACCGCCCCAAGGTATAGACAGAAGCTGTCTCCGATGAAATACTGTTTGGTGGCGTCCCTAAGACGGTTGTATTTCCCGCAGCAACTGCAGCCTCCTATGGTTCCCTCACTGAATATGTCTTGGAGTTGCACAAATATTTGACTGTTACTTTTAACCGTGTTCTTTCCTCCAGACCCCAACTGTATAAGCGGCACACACACATTGGTACCAGGAGACTGGGTCGTGGTCAAGAGATATATGAAGAGACCAGTGGACCCAGATACAGTGAGTCGTTTTAAGTACTGACCACTGCTATTTCTGTCAAGCTCCAAGGCAAAGATCAACACCAGCAACTGGAAAAGGTCCTGATTCCCGGCCGCAGAGCTGACCCTGCCCCTTTGGACCATACTGATGGCAATTGCATCCCTAACCCTAACTCTCAATGACGTACTAGGAGAGCACTGGGACAACAAACTGATAAGTATCACCAAGTCCTGCTGCGAGACATAGTTTCTAAAGACTGTCCTAAGAACAGCTGGATATGCACCCACAGCCCAATATCCTCTGATACTATGCCATATCTCGCAGTGCCCCTAACCCCATATGAGGCTTTCAACTATAGCTGTTTCTACAAAGAGACATTTGATACTGCCCGTTACGATGGAGGAAACCTCTGATGCAAGGACTTTTGACTTATATACGTTGTCTTGGGAGACTCACTGACATCATACCCTGCATATTGCCAAGGATTTATATCTAGTATGTGGTCACCAAGCCTCTAAATGGCTTCTCCCAGGTGCAGAAGGAACCTGCACCTTAGCACGCCTTACGCCTGCAATCTTCAGACTTCTGCATGGTGACCTAGGTATAAATGCTGTCCACAAACATTCCCTATATACATGAGTTGCAGACAATTCAACCGAATGGTAGACCTCATATAGTGGAAATGGGGATAGGGAATAAAAGTATATTCATTTACCCTTTCTTTACATGAATGTTGGTATTACTAGTGTATGTAACTGCTAGAACTGGTGTATTTGTTATGATGAGATTTGCGGACAAGGTATCTGTCAGTGAATGGGATTTGTCCCCTCCATGCTCCCATAGCATCGGGAAGTAGCTGAGGGATAAATTGTCTGTAAATCATAAAAAGGGAGGAATTGTTGTGGTAAATATTTATACTTTGCGTTGATTATTATTTTAGACAATTAAATCTACCTATATATCTAAATAACTTAATATTCTTAATATTAGCTTTATAAGTTTTACTCATAAAAGCGATAACACAGGGTGTAGATGTTAGAACCCTCCTGTTTGTTTTTTCCATCTTGTGTTTTGCAGTCACGTGACCATCTGCCTTTATATTCCAGCTCCGCCCTTTTTGCTGTGCTGGACTTCAGTGTTTGACTGTTTCTCTAGCCAGGTACTTCGGTGCCTTTCTCTGTCAGTTCGCTTGGTCCTTCTGGGACCTTTAGTACCTTTTTGTCAGTTTGTCTTTTGTGTTCTGCAACAACTTCTCTGTTTAGGAGGTGTCCCATTTTTGTCCCAGTACTTAGTTCTTTTAGGGACCCCTCCCCTAATGCTATAGGTCTTCGATCAGACTAGCCGAGGACTAAGGCGGGTCTGTTCGCTAAGAACAGGCAGCCCGCTACATCGTAGGCATTCAGCTTAGTCTTACTGTAGGGACAGCTTTCCCCTATCTTTCCTTAGTTCATGTTGCAGATCATAACAGTAAGTCCAGCCCAAAAAACTAAAAGGAAAGAAATTTGGGGATCAGTATGGTTTCCGTCCAGGATTTGGCTCAACGCTTGCAGGGATTGTCTCTGGAGGTGACCGAGCTACAGCAACACGTGAGTAGCTGTCCTGGAGCGCATTTTGTGGAACCGAAGGTAGGCCTGCCTGATGTTTTTTTATGGTAAACAGCAAGATTTTTTTTTTCCTTTAAAAATGCTTGTTATCTTTTTGTTTGAGACCAAGGTCCTCTGGGAATGAATCACAGCGCATTGGTTTTATTATGTCACTTGGGGGGTGGGCCTTTTCTCTCCAACCTAATGATCCATGTTTAAGGTCTGTTGAAAATGTTTTTTCTGCTATGGGTCTTTTATATGACGATCCTGATAGAATCTCATCTGCTGAAGCAGAACTCAGGCGTTTGAATCAGGGGTCAGGTGATGTTGAAAATTATTGCACACACTTCAGGAGATGGGCTTTAGAAGTCAGATGGAATGATCCTGCGTTGAAATGTTTATTTCTTGCTGGTCTGAGTGAAAGGGTTAAGGATCTGCTAATTGCATTCCCTGCACCTGAGACTCTGCAGGATGCCATGCAATTAGCTGTTCGTGTGGACAGGAGACTGAGGTCCAGGGTTAATGAGGTAAAAACTCCTTTAACGTCAGGTCCTAGTCCCCAGAAAATCTGCTCTGACGGCGGAGAACCGAAGGAGGTTGGGGCGATGTCACTCCGCTCTCAGGAAAGAGACCGGAGGTTCGCGGAGGGATTGTGTCTTTATTGTGATAAAGCTGACCATTTGATTAAGGATTATAAGCTTTGTTTAAGTAAAGAAAAAAAAAAGGTCAGTTACACCCGTATTGCTTGTTTACGCTCCGCAGGAGTATTTCTTTCAGGGAGTACTACTTTGCAGGAAAATTTGATTGAATTTCAGGTATTTGTGGATTGTGGTTCAACACTTAATGTGATTGATAAAGGGTTTTTGGAAAACCTTAAATTGGAATCCAAACCTTTGTCATCACCTATTTCTGTGATTGCAATTGATAACACTCCCTTGAAATGTATTACTCACAAGGTTGCTGCATTTCCCCTCACTATCAATGGAGTTCACCAAGAAAATTTGGACTTGGTTGTATTAGATAATTTACCCTCTCCGGTCGTTTTAGCTTTGCCTTGGTTAAAACTACACAATCCTTTACTGGACTGGTTTACTAATGTTATTAAGTCTTGGGAGTCCGAAGTACTATGATAGATGTTGTAATGGTCGCATTGCGGCTGTGGAAAAAGGGGAATTACCTGTACCTATTCAGGATTTTTGGAGGGTGTTTTCAGAGGAGGAGTCGCAAGTTTTACCTCCCCATAGGGATTATGATTGCGCCATTGAGTTTGTTCCTGGAGCTACTCTTCCCAAGAGTCGCTTATTTAATCTGACTATTCCTGAAAGAAAGGCCTTGGAGGAGTACATAGACTAGCCTGGCTGCTGGTCACATTAGACCTTCTAAGTCGCCTCTGGCAGTTGGATTTTTCTTTGTTAAAAAAAAAGGACAGGAGTTTACGTCCATGTCTGGATTTTTGTGAAATTAATAAGATTACCGTACGCAACTCCTACCCATTGTCGTTAATTCCTGACTTGTTTAACCAGTTGGTGGGGGCCAAGTGGTTCTCTAAAATTGATCTCCGGGGGGCATACAATTTGTTACGAGTGAAGGAGGGTGATGAATGGAAAACTGCTTTTAACACTCCGGTAGGTCATTTTGAGAATCTGGTGATGCCTTTTGATCTTACCAATGCACCTTCATTTTTTCAAAACCTTATTAATGACATCCTGAGACCTTTGATTGGTAAGAATGTGGTTGTGTATTTGGATGACATTTTGATTTATTCACCAGATCTAGAGTCCCATTGGCAGAGTGTACGTGAAGTTTTGCAGTTGTTGAGTGATAATTCACTCTTTGCTAAGCTGGAGAAATGTGAGTTCGCTGTGCAGAGAATTAGTTTTTTGGGCTACATTGTCTCCAGCGAGGGCTTTGAGATGGACCCGGTGACGGTTCAGGCTGTGCATGAATGGCCTAGGCCTATTGGTTTGAAATCTATACAGAGATTTTTGGGCTTTGCCAATTATTACAGGAAATTCATTAAGAATTTTTCTATAATTGTTAAGCCTCTGACCGATCTCACCAGGAAAGGTGCGAATACGGTCCAGTGGACTACTGAGGCCATTGAAGCGTTTGAGTATCTCAAAGAGAGGTTCAGTTCTGCCCCTATCCTTATGCAGCCTGATGAGACCAAGCCTTTTTTGGTCGAGGTCGATGCTTCATCGGTGGGGGTCGGAGCAGTTTAGTCTCAGGAGAACAAGGATGGAGTACATCCATGTGCCTTCTTTTCGAAAAAATTTTCGGAAACTGAACTGAATTATGAGTTGCTGGCTATTAAACTCGCGTTTGAACATTGGCGTCATTTTTTGGAAGGCGCTATTCAGGTTTTCACAGTTCATAAGAATTTGATCTATCTGGATGCTGCCAAGCGCTTGAATGCCCGTCAAGCTAGGTGGGCTTTTTTTTTTCTCTGTTTCATTTTTCTGTTTCCTATATCCCTGGTACTAAGAATGTTAAAGCCGATGCTTTATCTCGCAGTTTTTCTCCTATGGTTGGTGCCGAGGAGCAGGAGAGCATTTTACAGAAAGGAGTTGTGGTGGCGGCATTGGACTCCGTTTTGGAGAATGGGATTCTGAAAGCTCAAGATGATGCTCCATCTAACACTCCCCATGGGAGATTGTTCGTGCCTAAAGCCTTTAGGAGAGATTTGTTTGTGGAGTGTCATGAGTCTCGGTTGGCAGGTCATCCAGGAATTTCGGTGACTAAGAGACTTATCAGTCACAGTTTTTGGTGGCCTGGATGGCAGAAGGAAGTCATCAAGTGGGTGCGTCAATGAACTGTGTGTGCTAGGTCAAAGACTTCACATACCCCTGCTGCGGGGTTGCTTTGCCCTCTGGAGGTTCCTAGTGCGCCTTGGACGCATCTCACAATTGATTTCATTACTGATCTTCCTGTGTCTGAGGGTTTTACTGTCATCTGGGTGGTCGTGGACCATTTTAGTAAGATGTGTCATTTGGTTCCATTCATTAAGTTGCCCTGCGCCAAGACACTCGCTAAGGCGTTTGTTAAGGAGATTGTCAAGCTCCATGGCGTTCCCACGGATATTGTTTCTGATAGAGGGCCTCAGTTTGTGGCTCGCTTTTGGCGTGCTTTTTGTGACAGGTTGGGAGTCCATTTGTCATTTTCATCTGGGTATCATCCTGAGTCTAATGGACAGACTGAAAGAAAGAACCAGAATGTTGAACAGTTTTTGCGTTGTTTTGTGGCGGACAATCAATAGGCGTGGTCTGAGTTTCTGCCTCTCGCAGAATTTGCTCTTAACAATCATACATCCTCCTCTGCTGGGTGTTCTCCTTTTTTTTGTTGTACTGGGAGACATCCGTCTTTTGGTTCGTTCTCCAAATTGGGGTCGGCGGTGCCGGAGGGGGAGAATTTTTCTGGTGATTTGGAGAGAGTTTGGACTAATGTACGTTGCAACCTTCAAGAGGCTAACAAGAAGTCCAAGAAGTATTTTGACAGGAAACGTAAGGAGGTTTTGTTTACTGTGGGTGACATGGTTTGGTTGTCCTCAAAGAACCTGCGCTTGAGGATTCCCTCTAAAAAATTGGGTCCTAAGTTTGAGGGGCCATTTAAAGTGCTTCAGGTTGTTAACCCGTCTGCTGTTAGGTTGGATATCCCTACTTCCTGGAAGATTAATCCTGTGTTTCATGTTTCCTTGTTGAAAAAGGCTGATGTATCAGATAGGGATGTCACTGTCACAGTTCCACCTGTGGTGGAAGACGGTGAATATGAAATTTCTCATATCTTGAATTCTAGATGGCATAGAGGGAGATTGCAGTATCTTGTCTCATGGAAAGGTTTCGGTCCCGAGGATAACTTCTGGGTAAGGGCGGATGATGTCTCTGCCCCTAGGCTAGTCAGAGCTTTCCACAAGAGGTTTCCGGATAGGCCTGGATCTGGAGGATCCGGAGGATTCTCATAAAATAGGGGGTACTGTTAGAACCTTCCTGTTTGTTTTTTCCATCTTGTGTTTTGCAGTGACATGACCATCTGCCTTTATATTCCAGCTCCGCCCTTTTGGCTGTGCTGGACTTCAGTGTTTGACTGTTTCTCTAGCCAGGTACTTCGGTGCCTTTCTCTGTCAGTTCGCTTGGTCCTTCTGGGACCTTTAGTACCTTTTTGTCAGTTTGTCTTTTGTGTTCTGCAACAACTTCTCTGTTTAGGAGGTGTCTCATTTTTGTCCCAGTACTTAGTTCTTTTAGGGACCCCTCCCCTAATGCTATAGGTCTTCGATCAGACTAGCCGAGGACTAAGGCGGGTCTGTTCGCTAGGAACAGGCAGCCCGCTACATTGTAGGGATTCAGCTTAGTCTTACTGTAGGGACAGCTTTCCCCTATCTTTCCTTAGCTCATGTTGCAGATCATAACAGTAGAGCTGTGTTTCTGTTACACTTTCCTCTGTTTTCTTTTAAGTATATTTAATTGGATAGAGCTAATTTTAGTTTCAAGGACAACTGCATATGTTTCCATAATTTACGATTTTGTTATTTCCAATTAAAATGCTTTCTTTCCCCAATTAAAATATCTGCAGCATTAGGTGATGTAAAGCCTGTAAAGACATTCCCCTTTTCATATCTCTGTTGTTGTAATAAATATATGTGACTGGGCTTCTGAGACTCAGACAAGAATTGTGCACTCAGACACTGGCTGTGAGTTATTCTCTTATCTCCGATGCTTCGTATTGATTCTATTTCTCTAATTTGAACCAAAAATGGCAGACAGATTTAGAGAGAATTTGTTATCTCAATCCAAATTAGCTCTTCTTGGAAGGGCTCCCACGACATTACATACAAGCAGCATACAAGATGCACACAAGATACATATAAGAGGCACAGAATCTGCCTACAATTCACATATAAGCTGCATACAAGCTGTATACAGGATACACAAGAGCTGTATACAGGATACACACAAGCTGTATACAGGATACACAAGAGCTGTATACAGGATACATACATGCTTTATACAGGATATACACAAGCTGTATACAGGATACATACAAGCTGTATACAGGATATATATAAGCTGTATACAAGCAGAGCTGAAGTGCAGGTTTATGTGGATTTTGCTGCAGTGAGTTTAGCTGGAAGAGCCCAGTATAATCCTCAGTGTCTCCGGCCTCAGGTCTATGTTCACACCACGTTCCTTAGACTCTCTGACATGTTACCTGAATCTTCTTTTGGGTGTTTTTCGGTCGTCTCCTGAGCATTTTCCCTTTAGTGTTTTTCCAGGACTTTTTTTTATAGTTTTTGGCTATGTGCCCACGATGCAGAAATGCTCCGGATTTTTTCCTGACCGTTTCTGCATCTCCTTGGCAGAAAAAACGCATGCGGATTGTGCATGCGGATTGTACATGCAGATTGTACATGCGGATTGTACATGAGGATTGTACATGCGGATTGTACATGCGGATTGTACATGCATTTTCCTGCCAGGGAGATGTGGATGTGAAACGTTCTTCACATGCATTTCCGCATGCGGGTTGACAAGCGCTTTCCAAGCGATTTTAGCATCACTTAGAAAGTGCTTGACAACTTGGTCACACTATATAAATCCATGCAACCGGCATGGATTTATATAGTGTGACCCTAAAGAATGGTAAAAAATAAATATTATACTTACCTTCTGATGGCCCCCGGTGTCCTTGTCCTGGCTTGCCGGCAGCTCGCGGTGGACTAAAAGGACCTGCCATGACGTCATTTACTCATGTGACGGGTCACGCGACCGCCGACGTCAGAGGTTGAGTGACCCATCACATGACTAAATGATGTCACTGCAGGTCCTTTTAGTCCACCACAAGCTGCCGGCAAGCCAGGACAAGGACACCGGGGGGCCATCAGAAGGTAAGTATAATGTATATTTTTGATTTTATTCTTTTTTTTACAGGTGCTATGGTACCCGATTCCGGAGGAGAGTCTCCTCTTCTCCAAACCCTGGTACCATCCGCGCATTGAACCGCATGATATCCGCATGTGCAGATGCAGTGAAGCGGATTCCATGCAAGTCAATGGCGGCGAAAACGCCTCGATTCCGCAAAATAATTGGTTGTGCTGCGGATTTTTCCGCAATGATAATCCACAGCGGAAATTTCCACAACATGTGCACAGCACATACGGATCATCATTGGGGAACATGGCAGACCTTCTACCAAGAGTTTTTTTTAAGCGTTTCTGCAGCGGAATTGCTGCTGTGGAAATGCTTAAAAAACGCATAGTGGTCACACAGCCTTTCTCACGGTTTTTGTGGCGTTTTCTTTATTGTGGTTTTTCGGTCTCGTTCCACTAAATAATGAAGAGACACTTGTGGTTTATTAACAATGGGAAAAGCCCAGACCCCCCCGACATCTTCTGCTCCTTCTCCTGCCTTGTCCCGTATAGGCCGGAGCGGAGGACAGAGGAGACGAGGACAGAGCGGAGGACGGAGGAGCAGAGGACAGAGCGGAGGACGAGCAGAGGACGGAGCAGAGGACGGAGCGGAGGACGGAGCGGAGGACAGAGGAGCGGAGGACGGAGGAGCGGAGGACAGAGCGGAGGACGAGCAGAGGACGGAGCAGAGGACGGAGCGGAGGACAGAGGAGCAGAGGACGGAGCGGAGGACAGAGGAGCAGAGGACGGAGCGGAGGACAGAGGAGCGGAGGACAGGAGCAGAGGACAGAGAGGAGGACGGAGGAGAGGAGGACAGAGAGGAGGATGGAGGAGAGGAGGACAGAGCAGAGGACGGAGCGGAGGACAGAGGAGCGGAGGACAGAGAGGAGGACGGAGGAGAGGAGGACAGAGAGGAGGACGGAGGAGCGGAGGACAGAGCGGAGGACGAGCAGAGGACGGAGCAGAGGACGGAGGAGTGGAGGACAGAGGAGCGGAGGACAGAGGAGCGGAGGACGGAGCAGAGGACAGAGGAGCAGAGGACAGAGGAGCGGAGGACAGAGGAGCGGAGGACAGAGGAGCGGAGGACAGAGCGGAGGACGGAGCGGAGGACGGAGCAGAGGACAGAGGAGCAGAGGAGCGGAGGACAGAGGAGCGGAGGACAGAGCGGAGGAAGGAGGAGCAGAGGACGAGCAGAGGACGGAGGAGCGGAGGACAGAGCGGAGGACGGAGGAGCAGAGGACGGAGCAGAGGACGGAGCGGAGGACAGAGGAGCAGAGGACGGAGCGGAGGACAGAGGAGCGGAGGACAGAGCGGAGGACGGAGCAGAGGGGAGGACGGAGCGAAGGACAGAGGAGCGGAGGACGGAGCGGAGGACAGAGCGGAGGACAGAGGAGCGGAGGACAGAGGAGCGGAGGACAGAGGAGCGGAGGACAGAGGAGCGGAGGACAGAGCGGAGGACGGAGCAGAGGACAGAGCGGAGGACGGAGCGGAGGACGGAGCAGAGGACGGAGCAGAGGACGGAGCAGAGGACGGAGGGGAGGCTGGAGCGGAGGACAGAGGAAAGGAGGACAGAGCGGAGGGGAGGACGGAGCGGAGGATAGAGGAGCTGAGGACGGAGAGGAGGGGAGGACGAAACGGAGGACGGAGCTGAGGACGGAGCGGAGGACAGAGGAGCGGAGGACAGAGCGGAGGACAGAGGAGCGGAGCACAGAGCGGAGGACGAGAGGAGGACGGAGAGGAGCTGAGGACGAGCAGAGGACTGAGCGGAGGACGGAGGGGAGGACGGAGCAGAGGACGGAGCGGAGCTGAGGACGAGCAGAGGACGGAGCGGAGGACAGAGGAGCGGAGGACGGAGCGGAGGGGAGGACGGAGCGGAGGATAGAGGAGCTGAGGACGGAGCGGAGGGGAGGACGAAACGGAGGACGGAGCTGAGGACGGAGCGGAGGGGAGGAAGAAACTGAGGACGGAGCGGAGGGGAGGACGGAGCGGAGGACGGAGGGGACACTTCTCTGCGGTTTGATAAGAGACGTGTCTGAGCCGCCATGGGCCCCGCGAGGGAGTACAGAGACGCCGTCTATTCCTGGCAGCGGCCTCCGGCTTCCTCAGGGGCTTTCTGTGGCGCAGTGTGAACACAGCCTTACTGCCAGACACTGCGAGACTCTGTGCTGGACCCCACAATGTAACACGGGTATCCCCAGCTGAGAATAACAAGAGCCCAGCAGGGACACAGGAAACCCCGTGCTTTTATGTATCTTGGAGCCTACAAATTTACGTTACATAAGATAAAACAGATGAGACCCACCAGGGATGAAATCCTATAACCCCCCGACCCCCTATAAAGCGCAGCCAAGCTCCTCCCCTGTACAGTGATAACAGGACTATTATAGCGCTATTACAGGCGAGTAGGTAACGTGTCTCCAGCCAATAAGAGCGGCCCGTCCATTATCCAATCAGATTACAGAGGTGCCGGGGCAGCGACCAATCAGGACGCGCTGATGACAGCCGCGTTCTGTATCGGCGGTTCCGGCTTCCCGGCCATGCTCTTTATCGGTGCCCGGTCCGCTCTCAGGAGCGGCTGTCAGGCTGTGTCTAGTAACCGTCTGTGAATACGTTCCCGGCTTCCCTGCCTGTTACGCTGCTGGTGGAGGGCGGTTTGTGGTATGGCGTCTTATTACCTCCGTTACATGACAAGCACTGGCATGTCGGCTGCTGTGAAACTACAACTCCCAGCATGCCCGCCTATGTCCTGATGGTGCTGTCGTGCTGGGAGCTGTAATGTCGCGATGTTGGCGCTCCTGTGGCTTACTCTAGTCTTGCGCTGCTGCTAGACACCAGTAGGGGGAGCCCTGTGCATAGGATTTCATATATGGGCTCTATAACCCAAGTCTGTTCCCCAGGCTCCCCCTGATGGTGGATGCAGGTATAGCATGGGGCTGAATGATGAGCTGTTCTTCGCCCGGCTTCTGTAGTTAGAGGGGAAACCTCCCTCCTAATTCTCTGGGGTTTCCTCTTCTCCTTGTCTCTACAGTCTGTGGTAGTGCAGATGAATCATGTACTGCTAAATACATGGACCTGATGCATGAAGACTAGTGATGAGCGAGCATGCTCGGTGGTGCTCGCTGAGTATTTCCGGGGTTGCTCGGCGGGAGCTCGAGTCCCCTCCCTGCATGTTTGTTGCTCTTTACCGAGCTAATGAACATGCAGGGATTGCCTGCCACTCATTGTAATGCCGCAGCCATGTTGGTTGTGGCATTACAGTGATTGGCTGGCCGCACAGAGTCATGGGGTCTATATCTGACCTGGGGCCGCTGCGCTCGTCAGTCACTCCGGAATCAGACAGTGTAGGGAGAGGTGCTGCTGAGCTAGGGAGAGATTTGCTTGTTTATTAGGTAGTGTAGGGAGAACAGAAGTATGTTACACATATCCATCTCAACAAACAGTCCTTCTGAAGACTAATCCATCTGCAAAGATATCAGTCAGGCAGGGTATATAGCAGACTGCAGTGCAAATAGCACAAGAGGCTCCATTCCAGTTCTGTCTGCTGTTGCTGCTGTTAGACAATTCTAGACATAGCCCCAGGTCTCAGGAGCCAGGAATAATTTTTTTTTGGATCTTAATCCTCATTATTTGCTTAAAAAGCAAGTCAGAGAACACCATTTATCTGCGCCATTTGCTTGTTGGCACTGCAGAATACAGCCAGGTCCTTTTCATATTACAGCGCTAAAAGTCCAGCTATTTAAAACTGTTTGTCCGTCACACGGATCACATATAATTGCTCTGAAAATATTGCCGTTTCTGGCCTCCATTAAAATTTTGTTGCAATTGACACCAGTTTGCTAAAATGAGCAAGGGAAGGGGCAACTGGATGTGATGGTGATGGTGCATGCAGAGGCCAAGGCCGTGGGCAAGCTGAAATTGTGCCGCAACAAACACCCACATCTTCTCGCTCCACCTTCCTCTCCCAATTAATAGGGGACTGCAGAACACCACTATTGAACGCAGAGCAGTGTGAAAAGGTCATTGGTTGGATAGCAGATAATGCTTCCAGTCACTTAGCCACCACCACCCTGTCTTCCAAACGGTCAAGTCTCAGTGGCCAGTGAGTCTGGACCGCATATTTCTCACCCTGAACCTCCTTCCTCCCACCATGCCGCGTGCCCGGAGACAACTGATCCCACACTTGGACACTCTGAAGAGTTGTTCACTTTTCAATTTATAGATTCGGGCCTCTCGCCCGGTCCACTTGAAGCGGGGCAAGAGGAGATTGCATGTAGCGATGCCCAAATATTTGAGCAGCCACGGCCACACGAAGGCGATGGTGGGAAACTGTCACAAGAGGTGGACGATGATGAGACACAATTGCCAGAAAGTCAGGAGGACCAGGGTGCAGAAGTGGAAGACGAGGTGGTGGATGATATAGTACCTGACCCAACCTGGCAGGAGGAGATGCAGAGAGAAGAGAGCAGCACACGGGGAGGGAGGCAGAACACCCCAACAGGCAAGAAAAAGCAGTGTGGTGGCCGCAGACAGAAGGCAGGCAACCGTTCCCCGTAACACCAACACAAAGGAAGTTGCCAGTGCAACTGTTAGGTCTTCCCGAGTCTGGTTGTTTTTTAAAGACTCTGCTGATAACCCCAAAAAGGCCATTTGCACCACCTGCCAGGCCAGCATCAGCAGTGGTGACAAAACTAGCAGCCTGACCACCACCAGCATGATCAGGCACTTGGCAGCAAAGCACCCGACTTTGTGGGCCAAACCCCAGGGTCCAGGAACAGTGTCTGCAGGTGGCACCACTGCTTCTTCCGCTGTTGTGCATGCAAGCCAATCCCCTGTCCATAATGCATGCGAAGATGCCTCCTTCCCTGCACCAGTCGTTGCACACTCTATCAAGTAGCAGCATCAGGAAGCACGTCCTTGTCCCAGCGCAGCGTCCAGTTGTCCATACCCCAGACCTTGGAACGCAAGCGCAAATACGCAGCCAACGCCCCACAGGCCACACTACTAAATTCCCACATTTCACGACTGCTTACACTTGAAATGTTGCCTTTTAGGCTCATGGAGGTGGAAGCATTCCGCAACCTGATGGCGGCGGCCACCGTCCCTCGGTACTCGGTCCCCTGCACCCACTATTTCTCCCCGTGTGCCGCATTACACAAGCACGTGTCCCAAAACATTAGCTGTGCCTTGAACAACGCAGTTACTGGGAAAGTCCACCTAACCACGGACACGTGGACAAGTGCTTGTGGGCAGGGACAGTACATCTCAATCACGGCACACTGGGTTAAGGATTGCGGACCCTAGGTCAATCGGGGTTGCCCCCACAGTCTACAGCTCCTGCACCTCAGCCTCCTCCATCTCCGAAATGACCACATCAGTCACAAGCTGAAAGCACTGCCTCGGCCAAGCGGCAACAGGCTGTGCTGAAGCTAATATGCTTATGTGACAAAGCGCACAATGCTGAAGAGTTGTGAACAGCTCTGAAAGAGCAGGCAGATCTGTGGCTCACACCGCCGAACCTAAAGCCAGGCATGGTCATGTGTGACAATGGCCGGAACATGGTGGCGGCTCTGAGGCGAGGCGAGCTCACATATGTACCATTCCTGGCCCCTGTGCTTAACCTCGTGGTTCAGCGGTTTCTCAAATCCTACCCGGAGCTGCCGGATCTGCTTGTTAAAGTACGCCGCCTGTGTGCCCATTTTAGAAAATCGCCTACAGCTTCCGCCACCCTTGTGTTTCAGCAGCATTTGCAGCTTCCGGCTCAGACTGGTATGTGATGTCCCCATGTGTTGGAACTCTACACTGCAGATGTTGGGAAGGATTTGTGAGCAGAAGAGAGCAGTTGTTGACTACCAGCATCAACAAAGCCGTCGGTATTCAGTTCAGACTCCACACATAAGACCTCAGGAGTGGACATGGATGTCAGACATATCCTCCAAAACTTTGAGGACTCAACCAAGATGGTGAGTGGCGATGATGCCATAATTAGCGTCACCATCCCGCTTCTCTGTCTTCTGAAACGCTCTCTGCTCACAATAAAAGAGGGTGCATTGCAGGCGGAGCACGATGAGATGGAGCAAGGAACCATACAGGGTGATTACACACAGCCCAGCCTCATCTCATCCCAACTTGGATTGGGTGACAATGAGGAGGAGGAATGACAGGAGCTAGGTTCATGCGCTATAGATGGTACTACCTGCACTACTGTCATACCATCTGTTCAGCGTGGATGACCTGAGGACAGAGAGGAGAAGGAGGAGAGCATGGTCAGTCCTCTTGGTGAGGACACGGAAGTCTTGCCTGTTAGCAGTCTGGCACGCATGGCTAAGTTTGTTACGCTGCCTTTCCCATGACCCTCGCGTTCTCAAAATTTCTGGTTCTGGGAGAATTTTCTCAGCCCCTCCCATCGCACAGGTCCTGAGGCTCGGGGTAATCTCAAAAGGACTGCAAAGTTTGGGAAGATGCTGAGGGAGTACCTTGCCGACTGTACCAACATCCTCTGTAATTCCTGTGTGCCTTATAATTATTGGGTATCCAAGCTGGATACGTGGAGTGAACTGGCTCTCTACGCCTCGGAGGTCTTGACCTGCCCTGCCGCTAGCATTTTGTCAGAGCGGGTTTTTAGTGTCGCTGGTGGAATTATAACTGATAAGCGCATCCGCCTGTCAACTGAAAATGCTGACAGGCTGACTCTTATAAAAATGAACAAGGACTGGATTGGGCCAGACTTCTCAACACCACCGAATGATAGCAGTGTAACATAAACTCAAAGCCAGTGTCTTTTCTTGGGAGGTGTATTCCCATGCACCTTTTCACACCCACACATGGGTATATGCTTCCTAATTTTGGCTATTTGCTCTTGTCCTCCTCCTTCTCCTCATCCTCCACCACCATATCACCAGCGTGACCGTGCTCCGTGATGCAACACCCACATAATTTTTTTAAAGGGTGTTTATGATGCCCTTAAAAAAATTTTTTTTTATGCCGTATGTTCATGTATACCCCCCAGGGGTAAATGTTTGTCAGCCTATACACTTAGTGCATGGGCATTACAAGTATAGGAGACCCGCTCCTTTCTAATGGGAACCTTTTTTTTTTTAATGAGGCCCTCCTCCACATCTCTTCCAAGGGGCATTGGAGTGCCTCCCAATTTTTGGCAGCCCAGCCACTCACTGCATACGCAATAACAGTATAGGAGACCCACTCTTTAGTAATGGGAACAACAAAGCCTAGCCGGCTGATGGCTCTCTAAGAATAGTAAAGGCCGCATGATGGCCCTAAAAATAGGTTTGCGGCTTTCAGAGTCCCTCCATCATAAATAAAACAGGATGTGTCTGATGTGTCCTACACCACATGGCCAGATAAGGTTGTAAAATGTTAAAATGACATTTCCCGGTGAATGCATTTGTCACAGGTGAAAGCAATGCAAAAACGCTAAGTTTGAACATAGCCCAAGGTGTGGAGGAGTATTTTTATTTTTGGTTATTTATTTTGCCTTATATACAAGTCATTACCCTGGAATGTTCCTTAACATATTTCCCAGGAAAATCCATTATGGTTTCGTTTTTGTATGTTTTATTGTGAGTCCGTAAAAGTGGCGTAATACCTCTGACAACATTGTTGACAGCAGTGACCTGGGAGTCAGAGATGCTTCCAGGGGTCTTCCCCATGTTGTTCCCATGTCATTTGAGCACATTTCCCATTGATTTGGGCAATTTTTAGGCCCTCTGCAGACCGCCAGGGGGAGCCGCCTGAAAAATCCTCGAGTTTCCCATAGACGTACATTGGGCTCGTTGCTCGGGTCGAGCACCCGAGTATTCCAATGTGTTCGACCCGAGCATTTTAGTGCTCGCCCATCACTAATGAAGACCAGTGTTGTTGGTGCTGGTCTTGATGAGCGGCTGTCCTGGAGTCCTAGCTCGTCAGGCAAACCTCTTCATGAGTCAGGAGTGTCGGATGATGTTGTACACCTGTGCCCATAATCCTAATCCAGCCCATGTTGGCCTAATACTTGTAGTGAACGTCTCTGCTTGTCTGTACGATGAGCAGCGGCCACCATGCCCCTGCGCCACCTCTGCCCATTTTGTTGACCCTGGGAGAAACTGACATGATGGCTCAACTGAGTTGGGCTTAAACTTTGCAGCTTTTGTCAGATTTCTGGTGAAAGCTTTGCTGCATCAGCCCGTACCATTTACATCTGTGGGATTCCAGCTGTTAAAGGGAACCTGTCACCAGTGTGAGTCTATGAACAAATGCCACCACCTTTACTGCTCCTGTGCTGCATCTCACAAACATGTCAGCTCCTGACTCCCCCTATATACCCCAAATAATACCACTTGATCTGCTCTGTATGTAAATGAGGGTGGTCCGGTCTGATGGGTGTCCTCGCTGCGGTGTCTGTCCCTCTCTCCGCTCCTAAACGCATCCTCCTGCTATGATAGATGTGACGTGTCATCCACATAGTGAACAGAGAGTTCGCGCCTGCGCAGTAGCTTCACGGCACCGCACTGGCGCACTCTGCTCTGCCCTACTGTGAGCAGCGCATACAACAGCACCGCGCATAGCTTTGTTTCATGTGAGCAGCGAGCTGATATCGCTGGCCTGTGCAGTAGCTTATTCCGATGCTGCTAGGCGCACTGCTGATTAGGAGCAGAGAGGGACAGAGGCCGCAGCGAGGACGATCATAAGACTGGACCACCCTCATTTACATAGTGGGAGCAGATCAAATGGTATTATTTGGGGTACACAGGGGGAGTCAGGAGCTGATGGACACGTTTGTGGGATGCAGTAAAAGTGGTGGCATTTGTTCATGGGCTCAATCTGGTGACAGGTTCTCTTTAAAGCCCTCCTTGATAACTGCACCCTTAAAGGGAATCTCAGCAGGTTTTTGCTACCTCATCGGAGAGTGACATAATGTAGGTGCAGAGACCCTGATTCCAGTGATGTCACTTGCTGCGATTTTGATTAAAAAATTCTACCTGCGGCATTTCTCTGACTGCTGAGCTCTGTATAACACCGCTGGTTGGCAGATTTCAGAGTATGCAGTGTACACAGAAATCTTATAATCGGTGGTGGGGTTGGACTACCTGGTGCAGATTTATATATCTAGATAATCTCCTGCTGATAAAACTGACTTTATAACTACAGCAAGCAGCCCAGTAAGTGACACATTGCTGGAATCCTGCTCTGTTTGTACATTATGCTGCTCTTAGATTAGGTGGTAAAAGCCTGGTGACAGATTCCTTTACTTCATTGCAGTAATGAATGTGGGGCCATTGAGGAGTCTGGTGACTGAAGACTCTTGTATCCGGTACAGTGGTCTGGTGATGTGTTTGGCAGGACGTCCCCTAGACAGTGACTTGGATTGGGAGTATCCACACAGCAATCATTTGGGCTGATAAGACTGGAGTTGTGCATGAGCCGATCTTACTGGAGGATGATCATTAAGAGGCGCACGTCGCTGAATGAAGCTTCTTCTGTGTCTTGCTGCCGTCACACTGTGCAAATTTGCATTATGTAAAAAAGACTTCTTGTCTTATTCCTGTCTTATGCCTCTTCTGGAGTAAAAGCTCTGATTTGTCGCTCTTGTGCTGTGATGGTGTTTGCTGCTGTATCCTAAACCCATTCCCTGCGCTGCGCAGACACCAGGACTCTGCAGTCTCTGTGCTCCTCACCTGTGCTGGTTGTTGCCTTCCTAGGGCAATAACTTCTTACACTGCTGCGGCGCCTCCTATCCTGAGCTGTGCTGCAGCCCTGTGCTGCCTGGCGGAGGAGCTGAGGCCACGCACTGCTCCTGGTCTATGGGCCCCTGATCCGGGTATCACTTATTGTGGCATTTCTGGCCGCACCGTGTTCATGAACTGTTCCACTTTGTGCTTTAGTTTTCTGTGCACACAGCCATGTAAGGGCTTCTTCTCATGAGTTGGGTAGTAATTTTGAATGACACCATTCATTTTACCCCATAAATCGGGAATCTCCAGGTGCAGTGAAAAGGCAAGAAACACCCTCCCCCATGCACACAATTTAATCCAGGTTTGTGGTTTTTTGTTTGTTTTTTTCTTTCTATTTTTGGCACTGATTGGCATCACTAAAGCTGACCTGAACAATCAGAGCTGGTTTCTACTTTCTACCCAGAAGGGTCACATTTTAATTGGTCTTTTATGGCTGTGCCAGAGCCTGTGATGGTTCCCCCATGCCTACCCGTTAGTACCCTACATTGCATTTCAGGGGGAACCGATGGGTGCTCTAAACTGTTGCCATCCGGATCATGATAAAGCTGCTGTCAAACAATGTCTACGGCATTTAGAGGGAACCTGTCACTAGGTTCATGTTGCCCAAACCACAGACAGCATGAAATGGAGCCAGATGTGTTTTATCCTGACACTTCAGAGAAAATGTAGTTTATGGACTATAGAAAGAGACCTGACTGGTCCCATGACAGATGTGGCAGGTCTCTCCTGATGTAAAGACCAATCACATCGTGACTAGAAGTAGGCCCCGGTGTCAGACCAGTCACATCCACCACCTTGCTCCTTGTCAAATGGTTTTGAGCTGCTGCAGTGTAGACATGGCTGCTGATCAGTGCTGCTCATAGCACTATGGATCTGTCAGGACCCTGTAATGGGTAATTGCTGCAGTGTAGACATGGCTGCTGATCAGTGCTGCTCATAGCACTATGGATCTGTCAGGACCCTGTAATGGGTAATTGCTGCAGTGTAGACATGGCTGCTGATCAGTGCTGCTCATAGCACTATGGATATTTCAGGTCCCTGTAATGGGTAATTGCTGCAGTGTAGATATGGCTGCTGATCAGTGCTGCTCATAGCACTATGGATCTGTCAGGATCCTGTAATGGGTAATTGCTGCAGTGTAGACATGCTGTTATGTTCTGCTACCAAAGCTAAGGAAAGAGAGGAGATCTGTCCCTACTATAGGACTCAGCTGAATCCCTACGATGTAACAGGGAACCTGATCCTGCGATCAGACCTGCTAAAGTCCTAATCTAGTCTGTACGGAGACTTATAGATGTGGGGAGGGAATCCCTACAAGTACTAAGGACTGGGAGGAATATGGGACACCTCCTAACAGAAATAGTAGCAGACAGACGAACAAACAAAATAGATAGAACATAGAGGTCCGTAGACCAAGCAAACTAACAGAGCTAGATACAGAGCACAGGCTAGCTAGAAAGTAGATATACAATGAAGTCCAGCAAAGCCAGAAGGGCGGAGCAGGATTAAATAGGCCAACAAGGTCATGTGACCAGCAAAGGAAAAAAAAACCTAACAGCAAGGTTCTAACAGTACCCCCCCTTCTAAGAGGATCCTCCGGATCCCCTAGGACCAGGCTTATCAGGAAATCTCCTGTGAAACGCTCTGATAAGTCTGGACGCGGAAACATCATCTGACCTCACCCAAGAGTTATCCTCGGGTCCGAAACCTTTCCAGGCCACAAGATACTGCAAACTACCTCTATACCGTCTAGAGTCAAGGATGCGAGAAATTTCATATTCCCCGTCCTCCACCACCGGAGGAACAGAGGCAGAGGCGTCACCATCCGACACAACAGCTTTTTTTAACAGAGAGACATGAAAGACCGGATTAATTCTCCAGGAGGTAGGAACCTCCAACCTAACAGCAGATTGGTTGACAACCTGAAGCACCTTAAAGGGCCCTACAAACTTGGGACCCAATTTCTTAGAAGGAATCCTCAACCGCAGATTCCTAGAGGACAACCAAACCATGTCACCAACAGCGAACAAAACCTCCTGTCGTTTCCTATCAAAGTAGTCTTTAGATTTTCTGTTGGCCTCCTGAAGATTACCACGCACATCCGTCCAAACTCTTTCCAAATCACCGGAAAAATTCTCCTCCTCAGGCACGGCAGATCCCAACTTGGAGAACGACCCAAACGACGGATGTCTCCCAGAACAACAAAAAAAAGGCGAACAACCAGCAGAAGAAGATGTATGATTGTTCAGAGCAAATTCGGCAAGTGGCAGAAACTCAGACCACCCCTCTTGATTGTCTGCCACAAAACAACGCAAGAACTGCTCAACATCCTGGTTTTTCCTTTCTGTCTGGCCATTAGATTCAGGATGATATCCGGACGAAAACGACAAATGAATTCCCAACCTGTCACAAAAGGCACGCCAAAAACGAGCCACGAACTGAGGACCCCTATCAGAAACAATGTCAGTAGGAACGCCATGAAGTCTGACAATTTCCTTGACAAAGGCCTTAGCGAGAGTTTTAGCGCAGGGCAGTTTGACGAAGGGAACCAAGTGACACATCTTGCTAAAACGGTCCACGACCACCCAGATGACAGTAAAACCCTCAGAGGGGGGAAGGTCAGTTATAAAGTCCATAGCCAAATGTGTCCAAGGAGCACTGGGGACCTCCAAAGGACAAAGTAACCCCGCAGCAGGAGTATGTGAGGACTTAGATCTAGCACATATAGTACATTGGCGCACCCACTTAATGACTTCCTTCTGCCATCCAGGCCACCAAAAACTGCGACCCACCAGTCTCTTGGTCTCAGAGATTCCGGGATGACCTGCCAACCGAGATTCGTGACACTCAACAAACAAATCTCTCCTAAAGGTCCCAGGCACAAACAACCTCCCATGAGGAGTGTTAGATGGGGCATTCTCCTGAGCTTTAAGAATCTCATCTTCCAAAACGGAGTCTAAAGCAGCTATCACAACACCTTCTTGTAAAATGTTTTCCTCTTTCTCAGTACCGACTATGGGAGAAAAACTGCGAGACAAGGCATCCGCCTTAACATTCTTAGTACCAGGGATGTAAGTAACGGAGAAATTAAACCGCGAGAAAAACAGTGCCCACCTAGCCTGACGGGCATTCAGGCACTTGGCAGCATCAAGATATATCAGATTTTTATGATCCGTAAGAACCTGAACGGGAAATTCCGCACCTTCCAAGAAGTGGCGCCAGTGTTCAAATGCGAGTTTAATAGCCAATAATTCCCGATTACCAATATCGTAATTCAATTCAGTCTCCGAAAATTTTTTTGAAAAAAAGGCACAGGGATGTAATCCATCCCCGTTATCCTGAGACAATACTGCGCCAACCCCCACAGAGGAAGCATCAACCTCAACCAAAAACGGCCTAGTAACATCAGGCTGCATAAGGATGGGAGCAGAGGTGAACCTCTCCTTGAGATACACAAAAGCTTCAATGGCCTCAGAAGACCACTGAACCGCATCAGCACCTTTCCTGGTGAGATCAGTCAGAGGTTTGACAATACTAGAAAAATTTTTTATGAATTTTCTATAGTAATTGGCGAAACCCAAAAACCTCTGTATCGATTTCAAACCAATAGGCCTAGGCCATTCCTGCACAGCCTGAACCTTAACCGGATCCATCTCAAAACCTTTGCTGGAGATAATGTAGCCCAAAAAACTAATTCTCTGTACAGCGAACTCACATTTCTCCAGCTTAGCAAAAAGCGAATTGTCCATTAATAACTGTAATACCTCACGCACGCTCCGCCAATGAGACTCCAGATCTGGCGAATAAATCAAAATGTCATCCAAATACACAACCACATTTTTACCGATCAAAGGTCTAAGGATGTCATTAATCAGATTCTGAAAAAATGCAGGAGCATTAGTAAGACCAAAAGGCATAACCAGATTCTCAAAATGACCCACAGGAGTGTTAAAAGCAGTCTTCCATTCATCACCCTCCTTCATGCGCAACAGATTGTATGCCCCCTTAAGGTCAATTTTAGAGAACCACTTGGCCCCCAATAACTGGTTAAACAGATCAGGAATCAATGGCAGTGGGTAAGGATTGCGTACCGTAATTTTGTTAATCTCACGAAAATCCAGACAAGGACGTAAACCGCCGTCCTTTTTTTTTTACAAAAAAAAATCCAACCGCCACAGGAGACTTAGAGGGCCTAATGTGACCGGCGGCCAAACTTGTCTGTATGTATTCCTCCAAAGCCTTCCTCTCAGGAATAGTAAGGTTAAATAAACGACTTTTAGGAAGAGTCGCTCCAGGGACAAATTCAATAGAACAATCATAGTCTCTATGGGGAGGCAAAACCTGCGATTCTTTCTCAGAAAAAACTCTCCAAAAATCCTGAATAGGAACAGGCAATTCTCCCCTATCCAAAGCTGCAATACGCCCGTTACAACACTTGTCATAACATTTATGGCTCCAGGCTTTAATTTCACTGGTAGACCAATCCAGTACAGGATTGTGAAATTTTAACCAGGGCAAACCCAATATTACTGGAGAAGGCAAGTTATTCAACACTACCAAATCCAATTTCTCATGGTGAACACCATTAATAGTGAGAGGAAATTCACTGACCTTGAGAGTAATATTCTTCAAAGGGGAGCCATCCACAGAAACCACAGCAATGGGGGATGATAAAGGTTCAGGTTTTAAATTGAGTTTTTCCACGAATCCCCCATCAATTACATTCAGTGTAGACCCGCAATCAACAAACACCCGAAATTCCATTAATTTTTCCTGAGCAATCGTGGAAGCAGCTAAAAATATACCCTTGGAATTTAAACAGGCAATACGGGCGTGACTGACCATTTTTTTTTTCTTTCTTCATACGAAGCTCACAGCCTTTAATCAAATGACCAGATTTTCCGCAATAGAAACACAAGCCTTCCGAAAAACGACGGTCTTTTTCTTGAGAGCGAGGTGCCACCGATCCAATCTCCATCGGTTCACCACTGTTAGTACACACATTATCATAACCAGAAACTGACATAGCAGAGGATTTGCTCTCATTAACCCTAGCACGCAGTCTTCTATCCACCCGTATAGCTAATTGCATAGCCTGTTGCAAATCCTCAGGTGTAGGATAAGCAATTAGCAGGTCTTTAACCCTTTCACTGAGCCCAGCAAGAAATAGACTTTTCAGAGCAGAATCGTTCCACCCTGTTTGAGTGGACCAACGACGAAAATGAGTACAATATTTTTCCACATTACCTGATCCTTGTTTTAGACGTCTCAACTCAGTCTCAGCTGATGCCACACGGTCAGGATCATCATATAATAATCCTAAAGCAGAAAAAAAACTATCCACTGATCTGAAGCATGTATCACTAGGTTGCAAAGAAAAGGCCCACTCCTGAGGCTCTTTGCGCAAAAGTGACATTATGAACCCTACGCGCTGGGATTCATCCCCAGAGGACTTGGGTCTCAAACGAAAATACAATAAGCAAGCATTTTTAAATGAAAAAAATTCTCGATGTTCACCAAAAAATACATCCGGCAAACATACCTTAGGCTCCAAGAAATATGCTCCAGGACAGTTACTCACGTGCTGACGGAGCTCGGCCACTTCCAGAGAGAGTCCCTGCAGGTGTTTAGCCAAATCCTGAACCGACACCATGATGGAACAAAAAAAAAAAAAAATCTTTCCTTAGAGAATTTGCAGGCTGGACTTACTGTTATGTTCTGCTACCAAAGCTAAGGAAAGAGAGGAGATCTGTCCCTACTATAGGACTCAGCTGAATCCCTACGATGTAACAGGGAACCTGATCCTGCGATCAGACCTGCTAAAGTCCTAATCTAGTCTGTACGGAGACCTATAGATGTGGGGAGGGAATCCCTACAAGTACTAAGGACTGGGAGGAATATGGGACACCTCCTAACAGAAATAGTAGCAGACAGACGAACAAACAAAATAGATAGAACATAGAGGTCCGTAGACCAAGCAAACTAACAGAGCTAGATACAGAGCACAGGCTAGCTAGAAAGTAGATATACAATGAAGTCCAGCAAAGCCAGAAGGGCGGAGCAGGATTAAATAGGCCAACAAGGTCATGTGACCAGCAAAGGAAAAAAAACCTAACAGCAAGGTTCTAACACATGCCTGTTGATCAGTGCTGCTCATAGCACTATGGATCTGTCAGGATCCTGTAATGGGTAATTGCTGCAGTGTAGACATGGCTGCTGATCAGTGCTGCTAATAGCACTATGGATCTGTCAGGACCCTGTAATGGGTAATTGCTGCAGTGTAGACATGGCGGCAGATCAGTGCTGCTCATAGCTCTATGGATGTCAAGACCCTGTAATGGGTAATTGCTGCAGTGTAGACATGGCTGCTGATCAGTGCTGCTCATAGCACTATGGATCTGTCAGGTTCCATGTAATGGGTAATTGCTGCAGTGTAGACATGGCTGCTGATCAGTGCTGCTCATAGAACTATGGATCTGTCAGGTCCCTCTAATGGGTAATTGCTGCAGTGTAGACATGGCGGCTGATCAGTGCTGCTCATAGCACTATGGATGTCAGGACTCTGTAATGGGTAATTGCTGCAGTGTAGACATGGCTGCTGCTCATAGCACTATGGATCTGTCAGGTTCCTGTAATGAGTAATTGCTACAGTGTAGACATGGCTGCTGATCAATGCTGCTCATAGCACTATGGATCTGTCAGGACCCTGTAATGGGAATTGCTGCAGTGTAGACCTGTCTGCTGATCAGTGCTGCTCATAGCAGTATGGATCTGTCAGGTCCCTGTAATGGGTAATTGCTGCAGTGTTGACATGGCTGCTGAGCAGTGCTGCTCATAGCACTATGGATCTGTCAGGTCCCTGCAATGGGTAATTGCTGCAGTGTAGACATGGCTGCTGATCAGTGCTGCTCATAGCACTATGGATGTCAGGGCTCTGTAATGGGTAATTGCTGCAGTGTAGACATGGCAGCTGACCAGTGCTGCTCATAGCACTATGGATGTCAGGACTCTGTAATGGGTAATTGCTGCAGTGTAGACATGGCTGCTGCTCATAGCACTATGGATCTGTCAGGTTCCTGTAATGAGTAATTGCTACAGTGTAGACATGGCTGCTGATCAATGCTGCTCATAGCACTATGGATCTGTCAGGACCCTGTAATGGGTAATTGCTGCAGTGTAGACCTGTCTGCTGATCAGTGCTGCTCATAGCAGTATGGATCAGTCAGGTCCCTGTACTGGGTAATTGCTGCAGTGTAGACATGGCTGCTGATCAGTGCTGCTCATAGCACTATGGATCTGTCAGGTCCCTGTAATGGGTAATTGCTGCAGTGTAGACATGGCTGCTGATCAGTGCTGCTCATAGCACTATGGATGTCAGGACCCTGTAATGGGTAATTGCTGCAGTGTAGACATGGTGGCTGATCAGTGCTGCTCATAGCACTATGGATGTCAGGACTCTGTAATGGGTAATTGCTGCAGTGTAGACATGGCAGCTGATCAGTGCTGCTCATAGCACTATGGATGTCAGGACCCTGTAATGGGTAATTGCTGCAGTGTAGACATGGCTGCTGATTAGTGCTGCTCATAACACTATGGATCAGTCAGGACCCTGTAATGGGTAATTGCTGCAGTGTAGACATGGCGGCTGATCAGTGCTGCTCATAGCACTATGGATCTGTCAGGTCCCTGTAATGGGTAATTGCTGCAGTGTAGACATGGCGGCTGATCAGTGCTGCTCATAGCACTATGGATCTGTCAGGACCCTGTAATGGGTAATTGCTGCAGTGTAGACATGGCGGGTGATCAGTGCTGCTCATAGCACTATGGATCTGTCAGCTCCCTGTAATGGGTAATTGCTGCAGTGTAGACATGGCTGCTGATCAGTGCTGCTCATAGCACTATGGATCTGTCAGGTCCCTGTAATGGGTAATTGCTGCAGTGTAGACATGGCTGCTGATCAGTGCTGCTCATAGCACTATAGATCTGTCAGGACCCTGTAATGGGTAATTGCTGCAGTGTAGACATGGCGGCTGATCAGTGCTGCTCATAGCACTATGGATCTGTCAGGACCCTGTAATGGGTAATTGCTGCAGTGTAGACATGGCGGCTGATCAGTGCTGCTCATAGCACTATGGATCTGTTAGGTCCCTGTAATGGGTAATTGCTGCAGTGTAGACATGGCTGCTGATCAGTGCTGCTCATAGCACTATGGATCTGTCAGGTCCCTGTAATGGGTAATTGCTGCAGTGTAGACATGGCTGCTGATCAGTGCTGCTCATAGCACTATGGATCTGTCAGGACCCTGTAATGGGTAATTGCTGCAGTGTAGACATGGCTGCTGATCATTGCTGCTCATAGCACTATGGATCTGTCAGGACCCTGTAATGGCTAATTGCTGCAGTGTAGACATGGCTGCTGATCAGTGCTGCTCATAGCACTATGGATCTGTCAGGGCCCTGTAATGGGTAATTGCTGCAGTGTAGACATGGCGGCTGATCAGTGCTGCTCATAGCACTATGGATCTGTCAGGTTCCTGTAATGGGTAAATGCTGCAATGTAGACATGGCTGCTGATCAGTGCTGCTCATAGCTCTATGGATCTGTCAGGTCACTGTAATGGGTAATTGCTGCAGTGTAGACATGGCTGCTGATCAGTGCTGCTCATAGCACTATGGATCTGTCAGGACCTTGTAATGGGTAATTGCTGCAGTGTAGACATGGCGGCTGATCAGTGCTGCTCATAGCACTATGGATCTGTCAGGACCCTGTAATGGGTAATTGCTGCAGTGTAAACATGGCGGCTGATCACTGCTGCTCATAGCACTATGGATCTGTCAGGTCCCTGTAATGGGTAATTGCTGCAGTGTAGACATGGCTGCTGATCATTGCTGCTCATAGCACTATGGATCTGTCAGGACTCTGTAATGCGTAATTGCTGCAGTGTAGACATGGCGGCTGATCAGTGCTGCTCATAGCACTATGGATTTGTTAGGTCCCTGTAATGGGTAATTGCTGCAGTGCAGACATGGCTGCTGATCAGTGCTGCTCATAGCACTATGGATCTGTCAGGACCCTGTAATGGGTGATTGCTGCAGTGTAGACATGGCTACTGATCAGTGCTGCTCTTAACACTATGGATCTGTCAGGACCCTGTAATGGGTAATTGCTGCAGTGTAGACATGGCTGCTGATCAGTGCTGCTCATAGGGATCTGTCAGGTCCCTGTAATGGGTAATTGCTGCAGTGTAGACATGGCTGCTGATCAGTGCTGCTCATAGCACTATGGATCTGTCAAGACCCTGTAATGGGTAATTGCTGCAGTGTAGACATGGCTACTCATCAGTGCTGCTCGTAACACTATGGATCTGTCAGGACCCTGTAATGGGTAATTGCTGCAGTGTAGACATGGCTGCTGATCAGTGCTGCTCATAGGGATCTGTCAGGTCCCTGTAATGGGTAATTGCTGCAGTGTAGACATGGCTGCTGATCAGTGCTGCTCATAGCACTATGGATCTCTCATGTCCCTGTAATGGGTAATTGCTGCAGTGTAGACATGGCTGCTGATCAGTGCTGCTCATAGCACTATGGATCTGTCAGGACCCTGTAATGGGTAATTGCTGCAGTGTAGACATGGCTGCTGATCAGTGCTGCTCATAGCACTATGGATCTGTCAGGACCCTGTAATGGGTAATTGCTGCAGTGTAGACATGGCTGCTGATCAGTGCTGCTCATAGCATTATGGATCTGTCCGGTCCCTGTAATGGGTAATTGCTGCAGTGTGGACATGGCGGCTGATCAGTGCTGCTCATAGCTCTATGGATCTGTCAGGACCCTGTAATGGCTAATTGCTGCAGTGTAGACATGGCTGCTGATCAGTGCTGCTCATAGCACTATGGATCTGTCAGGGCCCTGTAATGGGTAATTGCTGCAGTGTAGACATGGCTGCTGATCAGTGCTGCTCATAGGGATCTGTCAGGTCCCTGTAATGGGTAATTGCTGCAGTGTAGACATGGCTGCTGATCAGTGCTGCTCATAGCACTATGGATCTGTCAGGTCCCTGTAATGGGTAATTGCTGCAGTGTAGACATGGCTGCTTATCAGTGCTGCTCATAGCATTATGGATCTGTCAGGTCCCTGTAATGGGTAATTACTGCAGTGTAGACATGGCTGCTGATCATTGTTGCTCATAGCACTATGGATCTGTCCGGTCCCTGTAATGGGTAATTGCTGCAGTGTAGACATGGCGGCTAATCAGTGCTGCTCATAGCACTATGGATCTGTCAGGTCCCTGTAATGGGTAATTGCTGCATTGTGGACATGGCTGCTCATCAGTGCTGCTCATAGCACTATGGATCTGTCAGGACCCTGTAATGGGTAATTGCTGCAGTGTGGACATGGCGGCTGATCAGTGCTGCTCATAGCTCTATGGATCTGTCAGGACCCTGTAATGGCTAATTGCTGCAGTGTAGACATGGCTGCTGATCAGTGCTGCTCATAGCACTATGGATCTGTCAGGGCCCTGTAATGGGTAATTGCTGCAGTGTAGACATGGCAGCTGATCAGTGCTGCTCATAGCACTATGGATCTGTCAGGTTCCTGTAATGGGTAATTGCTGCAATGTAGACATGGCTGCTGATCAGTGCTGCTCATAGCTCTATGGATCTGTCAGGTCACTGTAATGGGTAATTGCTGCAGTGTAGACATGGCTGCTGATCAGTGCTGCTCATAACACTATGGATCTGTCAGGACCTTGTAATGGGTAATTGCTGCAGTGTAGACATGGCGGCTGATCAGTGCTGCTCATAGCACTATGGATCTGTCAGGTCCCTGTAATGGGTAATTACTGCAGTGTAGACATGGCTGCTGATCAGTGCTGCTCATAGCACTATGGATCTGTCAGGACTCTGTAATGCGTAATTGCTGCAGTGTAGACATGGCGGCTGATCAGTGCTGCTCATAGCACTATGGATTTGTTAGGTCCCTGTAATGAGTAATTGCTGCAGTGCAGACATGGCTGCTGATCAGTGCTGCTCATAGCACTATGGATCTGTCAGGACCCTGTAATGGGTGATTGCTGCAGTGTAGACATGGCTACTGATCAGTGCTGGTCTTAACACTATGGATCTGTCAGGACCCTGTAATGGGTAATTGCTGCAGTGTAGACATGGCTGCTGATCAGTGCTGCTCATAGGGATCTGTCAGGTCCCTGTAATGGGTAATTGCTGCAGTGTAGACATGGCTGCTGATCAGTGCTGCTCATAGCACTATGGATCTGTCAGGACCCTGTAATGGGTAATTGCTGCAGTGTAGACATGGCTACTGATCAGTGCTGCTCGTAACACTATGGATCTGTCAGGACCCTGTAATGGGTAATTGCTGCAGTGTAGACATGGCTGCTGATCAGTGCTGCTCATAGGGATCTGTCAGGTCCCTGTAATGGGTAATTGCTGCAGTGTAGACATGGCTGCTGATCAGTGCTGCTCATAGCACTATGGATCTGTCAGGTCCCTGTAATGGGTAATTGCTGCAGTGTAGACATGGCTGCTGATCAGTGCTGCTCATAGCACTATGAATCTGTCAGGACCCTGTAATGGGTAATTGCTGCAGTGTAGACATGGCTGCTGATCAGTGCTGCTCATAGCATTATGGATCTGTCAGGTCCCTGTAATGGGTAATTACTGCAGTGTAGACATGGCTGCTGATCATTGTTGCTCATAGCACTATGGATCTGTCCGGTCCCTGTAATGGGTAATTGCTGCAGTGTAGACATGGCGGCTGATCAGTGCTGCTCATAGCACTATGGATCTGTCAGGTCCCTGTAATGGGTAATTGCTGCATTGTGGACATGGCTGCTCATCAGTGCTGCTCATAGCACTATGGATCTGTCAGGACCCTGTAATGGGTAATTGCTGCAGTGTGGACATGGCGGCTGATCAGTGCTGCTCATAGCTCTATGGATCTGTCCGGTCCCTGTAATGGGTAATTGCTGCAGTGTAGACATGGCTGCTCATCAGTGCTGCTCATAGCACTATGAATCTGTCAGGACCCTGTAATGGGTAATTGCTGCAGTGTAGACATGGCGGCTGATCAGTGCTGCTCATAGCACTATGGATCTGTCAGGACCCTGTAATGGGTAATTGCTGCAGTGTAGACATGGCTGCTGATCAGTGCTGCTCATAGCAGAGTGGATCTGTCATGACCCTGTAATGGGTAATTGCTACAGTGTAGACATGGCTGCTGATCAGTGCTGCTCATAGCACTACGGATCTGTCAGGACCCTGTAATGGGTAATTGCTGTAGTGTAGACATGGCTGCTCATAGCACTATGGATCTGTCAGGTCCCTGTAATGGGTAATTTCTGCATTGTGGACATGACTGCTGATCAGTGCTGCTCATAGCACTATGGATCTGTCAGGACCCTGTAATGGGTAATTGCTGCAGTGTAGACATGGCGGCTGATCAGTGCTGCTCATAGCACTATGGATCTGTCAGGACCCTGTAATGGGTAATTGCTGCAGTGTAGACATGGCTGCTGATCAGTGCTGCTCATAGCACTATGGGTCTGTCAGGACCCTGTAATGCGTAATTGCTGCATTGTGGACATGGCGGCTGATCAGTGCTGCTCATAGCACTATGGATCTGTCCGGTCCCTGTAATGGGTTGTTGCTGTGGTTGGAGGCACAGGCCTCTATTCTCTGGTCCTGGCATCTGTAGGAGGATCATCGCTATAACACTGGGCACCTGCTTACCAGGAATGGCTTCCTCTTCTGAGCCTACGCTATACTCCTCCTGACAAGGACCAGCATAATGAAGGGCTCCTCTAATATTCCTGAGTTGTGGTGTGAGGAGATTGTCCAGGGGTTGGTGAGGAGGACACTACTTGTTTGTGTGTTGTACAATGAAACGTGGCTCATTCTTATATTTTGCCTGCAGAATCTGACTATAATGGCGACCGTGATCTGCACTGACCAGGAGAACGGTGATGTTAATGCTGCGCTGTTGTCCAGAGGTCGTGCACAACTATCAGCTGCCGGTAAGTGGTTTCTAAAGGTAACGGCCGATCTGGCCCCAATTAATCAAGGGGTTTAATAGATTTCTAGCAGAACTCTGACAGGTCAAAACTTATATGCAACTTAATGATTAAAAATTGTGACCTTTTTTAGCACTTTCATGCCAGGGTCAGCCAGCTCTGCCAAGTGGGTGGAGCATGGACAGGGCATGGTGGAGCCGCCTGATACTCATGGAAAGTTGGGCCATACAGCACCACTCCAGCTTTTTTTGTTTGGTTTTCAGCGCTGGGATGGCTCTTTTAAATGTAGGGCCTCTGGACATATACTCGCCCTCCGGCGTCTTCACTGTTTTTCGGCACTGTTCTGTTCCTATGGCACTATCTTGTGAGCGCAGCTGACTGGCCATAAGTCAGAAGCTACGACACAAGATCTCAATGCAATTCTATGGAAGCCAGAACAAGGCTCTCATAGACTTGTATGGGAAAGTGACCTCCGCAGCTCCATGAAACACTGGAGCAGCCAACAGGTCACGCTTCACCGGCCAACGATGGGAGCAACTCTGGAAAACAAAGGCGGCAGCAAGTGAGTATGAGGCCGGGCAATTGTATATAAAGCGCCACTCAAGCAATGCAGTAAAAAAAAGCACCACTCCAGTGTTTTGGTTTTTTACAAATTAATTGCGCCTCCCCACAAGTGTTAATTTGGGGTCCACCTCATAATGAACTTGGTTTCTTCTGCCCACCCATCTTTAAAGAAGCAATAATCAAAGTTTTTATTCTCAATATATTGCGATCATCATATTGTATAGCACTTAAAATTTTAGAAGGCAGAAGCCGAAATGTACGTCTGGGTTGGGTTTTTTTTTCCTGGGTTTGGCACTGCAATCCTACATAGGTATTATGTCTCACTGTTGTACTTCAATACATCTACATTTGGCTGTTGGGATCTATGAATGATTATTTCATTCTTAGAAGGACCCTGAGTCAGGTAACCTAATGACTAGTAGATTCACAGCCATCTGGATCAAAAATCCTGTTATGTGAGGTTGTGCTGCCGCCTAGTGGCTTCCCATTCTTTTACATAACCCTCTACACCAGGGGTCCTCAAACTTTTTAAACAGGGGGCCAGTTCACGGTCCCTCAGACCATTGGAGGGCCGGAATATAGTTTTTTAAAAAAAACTATGAACAAATTACTATGCACACTGCACATATCTTATTTTGTAGTTAAAAAAAACAATACAGGAACAAATATAATATTTAAAATGAAGAACAAGTAAAGTTAAATCAACCGGTATTTCATTAGGTAGGTAACTGTACCCAATAGGCAGCATAGGTCCCCAATAGGCAGGTAAATGTCCCTAATAGGCAGCATCGGTCCTCAATAGGCAGGTAAATGTCCCCAATAGGCAGCATAGGTCCTCAATAGGCAGGTAAATGTCCCCAATAGGCAGCATCGGTCCTCAATAGGCAGGTAAATGTCCCCAATAGGTAGGTAAATGTCCCCAATAGGCAGGTAAATATCCCCAATAGGCAGCATAGGTCCTCAATGGGCAGGTAAATGTTCCCAATAGGCAGGCTGTTTCCCCCTTCTAATGCCATATGCAGGCTGTTCCACCCCTTATAATCCCCCATGCAGGCTGTTCCCCCTTATAATGCCCCATGCTGGATGCCACCCCCATATAATGCCCTATGCAGCATGTCACCCCCCCCCCCATATAATGCCCCATGCAGCATGTCACCCCCCATATAATGCCCCATGCAGCATGTCACCCCCCCCCATATTATGCCCCATGCAGGATGTCCCTTTACCCCCATATAATGCCCCATGCAGGATGTCCCCCCCCATATAATGCCCCATGCAGGATGTCACCCCCCCATATAATGCCCCATGCAGGATGTCACCCCCCATATCATTCCCCATGCAGGATGTCACCCCCCCATATAATGCCCCATGCAGGATGTCACCCCCCATATCATACCCCATGCAGGATGTCACCCCCCATATAATGACCTATGCCTCCATACATAAAAAAAAAAAAATCCAATACTCACCTCACTCCTCCTCACCTGCTGCCGCTGCTCTGGTCTGGTCTGGACTCCAGCGTCGCGGCGGCGGCGTCCCGCTCTGCGCTCCCTGTGACAGCACTCGGGAGGGCACGGTGTAAAGACGTCACCGCGCCCTCTGACCTGAGACGTCACAGGAAGCGCACAGCAGGAAGACAGCGGATCTGCGGAGGCACGGGAAGAGGTAAGTATCCGCCTGCCGGGGCCCTGAGCAAGTGGGCGGAAGGGCGGGCAATGGCACCGCTCTCCTCTCCTCCGCCCATAGCCCGGCGGGCCGGATAAAAGTCCGCCACATGCGGCCCGCGGGCCGTAGTTTGAGGACCCCTGCTCTACACTGTCCATGTGTCCATTGCCACACACCCATTTTTGGATGTCGTTATATTTACAATGTGATTGGACATTTTTGATAATATTTATAAGCTGTATGTAGAAACAGGAGGTCAGTTTTCCTTGTATAAGTCATAAGTCACTGCAAAAGTCCCTGGCAGGGGGATGAGAGCAGCTGGGTCAGGAGGGGAATGATTTTTGCAGGGAAGAGTCTTCCTAATTCTACATAGAGCAGAGAAAAGAGAATAATTAGCCCAGTAGAAAGGTATAATAAGTACAGTGCTGTATAATCTGATTACAATATACTAAGAGGATAAGCTCTGATGGGAGAGGGTCTTTAAGCCTGTCATGTATTGGGTAATGAGTTGGGGTGTCAGTCTCCATCAGTGCTGGCTGAACACTGACTATCCTGCTCAGATTACTACACATGGCGCTGCTCCTCCTCCCTGTAGTATGGGCTACGCAGGACGGTGCCGAGGCTCCAGATTCTACCTGCACAGCAACAAGGTCCCAACACTTCTACCTCTATAACTTGCCTAATGCAGACGCAAACCTGCAGCCTTTCCACTGAGATCTTGTCGGCCTTCTACACTGCCATGGCTTTGTCTGCACAATGTAGCTTAAAGGGAATGTCCACTTCTTAAGCATCCTAGAAGTCTACAAGACCACCCCTGATCTCTACAATATAAGGTCGGTGTTCCTCTAACCCTCTGTCTTATTTGGCTGCCATTGAAGGCAGTCAGCGAAATGGGTTCAATTTTCTATAGAAGTGGCAGAATTTAACCCCTTCCTGACCATGTTATTTCCCGTCTCTGCATTTTTCTTACTCTTCTAAGAGCAGTAACTTTATTTTTCTGTCAGTACAGCCATATGAGGGTTTTTGTTTTTATGCCGTTCACTGATCAGGTAAATTATTTTTATATTTTGATTGGACTTTTACAGAAGTAACGCCCATATGTTTTATTTTAAAATGGGTCATAGAGGGGCAGGGGTGATTTGAATGTTCAGATTCTACTTTTTCCTTTTTGTCCCCTTAGGGGACTTGAACATGCAATTATCTGATTTCTTGTGTTATGTACAGCAATACTGCAGTATATAGCCAGCATTCACAGATCTGTCATGACAGGCATGGGTCTTTTCAGCAGACTCCTTCCTGACAGTAATGGCATCCCACGATCGTGTTACAGGGGCACAGATGGGCACATGGCATGACTCCCTTCTCAGTTCGCTGGTAATGCCACTGTCCATCTCTAACAGGTGGAGCTCTGGCCTACATGTGGCTATTAAAGGCAGATGATGGCTAAATATCACAGCCATCATCTTCCAGGCGTGAAGTCACATCTGGCATATGATGTAACGGCAAATCATGTTGGTAAGAGGTTAAAGTGCCACTCCAGTGGGGTTTTGTCACGTGAAATCCTTTTAGTGTAGAAATGACGTAGTCCTTTTGGGCATGAGGGCTGGGTGCTGGGATTACTAGTACACCTGACATCCAGGTGGGCATAATTCTGTTCCTTGTGTATTGGAAGACTTTTGCCTCTGCAGCTTTGGTGTTGGCAATCTTTCACTTTCATGCCCATTGATGGTCCACATGGTTGGCTCAGGAACCGTCCTCACATGATCTAGATTTCCCTAAAGGAAAGTCGCTGTGTGGGGGAAAAATGGGGGAGTCTGTGATGCACCTTATGCCACGGCGCCTCGTGTGCTAAGGCGTGTTAGGTTGCATGAGGCTAAATATCCGGCTCTTCATGTTACGGCTGTTGGTATTCATTTAATTAAGGGGGGAGGGGATGTTAAATGAGGGAGTGATGGGCAGTAAAAGAACAAAATCTACTTTGATTAATACAGACTGTGTATTAGTACAATGTTATAATGTTGATGGTCAGACGCAGGAGTGGGTACAGAGGGGGGCATGTGACAGTTCATTTTCAATCGTTAAAATATGGTTAAGCAGGTTAATGTAGTATCCTGGAATATTAGAGGTATGGGAGATCACAACTAAAGATTTACAGGAGACGGATTGCGATACGGGGGCCGCTGCGGCACTGAGCAAGCTTTGGAGGGGGCCGGCCTATCATTCTACACATAGTACTTATTCTAGGGGGGTTAATAGATTGATTCATCCGAATTTACCCTTTGAATGTGAAGGAAGTATTTGTGACAGGGAGGGAAGGTATGTATGTCTAGTGTGCAGAGTGGCTGGGCTTAGAACTTGTCTAATTGCTCTGTATGTTCCTCCACCTTTCTCTATACAGACTGTGCGCCAGCTATTCCCGTGGATAACGGAATTTGCTACCATACCCCTGTTAGTCATCGGTGATTTTAATATGTACCTACACGCTGAGCTTGATAAGTATAGGGGTAATATGGGGGGAGGGGCTCATCAAGAGACGTCGTTGGCAAGGGTCTTGCAGGAAATTAGCTTGGTAGATGTGTGGCGGGCTCGATTCCCAAATGTTAAGCAGTATTCGTGTTACTCGCCATCCTATTCCTCTGTCCAGAATTGACCTGGCTCTGGGAAATAGTCATCTAGTCCCTCTCGTTACTAAAGTAGAATACTGCACGAGATTGTTATCTGATCATTCACCATTATTGGTTGTTTTGGGGGTCGATCCTGGCACCATAAACAGAAGGGCACTGTGGAGGTTTAACCCCTACTGGCTGGATGTATTTGGGGAACAGATGGACTTAGCAGGTAAATTGGATAGTTTCTTTAAAGACAACATAGGCTCTGCCCCTTTAAATACGGTATGGGAAGCCATGAAGGCATTTTTACGGGGGATCCTGATTAAGGAAATTTCCATGATCAAATCCAAAAACAGGGCCCGTCTTCAGGAGCTGCGGAGGGAAGTAGACATATTGGAACAGAGGTATGTTGGGTCCCCAAGCATAGAGGATAGGGAACACTGGACACGGGCACAGGCTACACTAAATGATCATATATTGAAACAAGCGGAGCATAAACGGTTCTTTCTTAAACAGCAATTTTATGTGGAGGGAGAGAGTACAGGGCACTTGCTGGCCACCATAGCCAAGGCCCAGACTGGGGCTCCTATGATTGCACCTATCAGGGATACTAAGGGTGCGGTAACTACTGATTCAATGGAAGTTTTACAGACAATTATACTCCTCCAAACTGACTAAGGTGCAAAGGGACATAGATCTCTATCTTCATGATATGCAAATACCATGTCTGACAGATGGCCAGAGAGAGCAACTAGATGCACCAATTACACTGGAGGAGATGCAGGAAGCTTTAAAAGATTTTCAAAATAACAAGGCCCCTGGTACTGATGGGATCCTCGCGGAAATTTATAAGGAAGCTGGGGGGGTTTTGCTTCCCAGGTTACTGGAAGGGCTTAAGGGGGCGAGGGAGGGGGGGGCTTTGCCGACTTCAATGAGGGAGGCTAGCATAGTTCTTTTGACAAAACCTGGAAAGGATGCATTAAACCCTGAATCATATAGGCCAATATCCTTACTCTCGGTAGATGTAAAAATTTTAGCTAAGGTCTGGGCTACCAGACTGGTGGCGGTTATCACACATTTGGTTGCAGAAGGCCAGACTGGGTTTATACCGGCCAAGTCGACGGCAATTAATTCTTAATCTGCAAATGCAGTCACAAAATGCGGGTGGTAGGGCAGTGCTATCACTTGACGCCGCTAAGGCTTTTGATCGTGTCGAATGGGAGTATTTATGGGCTGTTTTGAGAAAGATGGGGTTTGGTACTGGATTTCGGGCATGGTCGCGGCTTCTGTATAACAATCCGGTAGCTCAGATTCGAATTAATGGCAATCTTTCTGGTAGCATTGAAATGGGCAGAGGCACGCGTCAGGGCTGCCCGTTGTCTCCCTTACTGTTCGCCCTGGCTATGGAGCCGTTGGCTGTTAAGCTTTGCTCCAGCAGCGAAATACAGGGGTTCCGCTATAAAACACTGGAGGAGCGGGTGGCCCTATATGCCAACGACCTTCTGTTGTTTTTGGGCGACACGGAGCAATCTCTGACGACGGCTATGAATTTAATAAGGGAGTTTGGAGATCATTCTGGCCTACGGATTGATTGGGATAAATCAGTTCTTATGCCGGTGGATGGTTTGTCTCTGAATACTAGGGCAGGGAATACTTGATTGAAGATTGTGCGAGAATTTAAATATCTCGGAGTTAGAGTGACCACATCTATCGGAGATTACATTCCTTTAAACTTACTTGAACTGCTTACCAGATTTCAACAAAAGGCCAATACTTGGAGCAAACTCCCCCTATCAGTAGTAGGTCGAACTAACTTCATTAAAATGGTGTTAATGCCCCAATTATTATATATCCTTCATAATTCACCTGTCTGGGTCCCCATGAGAAAATTTTATAAATTTCAAGTACTATTTCGGGAATTGATCTGGAAAAAAGGGGTTGGATACACTTCAAAGGCCCAAAGATCAGGGGGGACTAGCCGCACCTAATCCATGGATATATTTTCTAGCCTCTCAGACTCAACAACTCTGGTTAATTCAGGGGAACCTAGATAAACTGATACGTCTACTCAAACACAATTTGCCAATTACCTCCTTTCTAGAAACGGGAATCTCGGGGTGGGATGCTAGGCGGCATCTTCCGACCCTAGCACTTATGGGGAAAACGTGGCAGAAAATCAAACTGTTGTTGGGAATAGAGGGTTTTACCCCATTGTGGCATAATGCGGGCCTTCCAGAGATCCAGAAATTGAAAGGATTCGGAATATGGGAAAAATTGGGAATAACTAATGTGGCACAAATATTAGAGGGGGAAATATTTAAATCGTTCCATCAGCTGAAAGAAGAATACTGTATTCCACAAACTAGTTTCTACTTTTATCTCCAAATAAGGCATGCATGGTTTGTACAGCTGCGACATATGCAGAGTAAAATCCAACATCATCTACTGTTTAACACATTATTATGCCATAGAGGTGGGAAGGGATTGATTTCCAGAATCTACGGGATACTTATGCAGCAATTTCAGTGGGACAGACCCTTAAATGTTAAGGAGAGGTGGGAGCATGACATTGGTACTATAACCTCGGAAGAATGGGAAGATGTGGTGGGGAGCGTTCCGATACTATCTACATGTGCGGCACATAGACTCTCACAGTTGTACTTATTGCATAGGGTATATAGAACTCCCAAATTTCTACAGCGCATTGGAGCAAGGAATGACAGTGTGTGTCCAAAATGTGGAGAGGAAGGAGCAGATCTTATGCATATGATGTGGACGTGTAGGAGGGTCGCGGTATTCTGGAATGTGTGTGTAGTACATTAATAATGTGTTTGAGTGTAATCTACCCTTATATCCTAAAGTGTGTGTTGGGCCATGTAGAAATAATAGGATGTGACGAGGATGAAATAATAGCCGTTAAGAGGACTCTATATCAGATCAGAAAGCTTATAGCTGCACATTGGTTGGATCCCTCTCAGGTTCCAGGAATTCTTGGATAGATTGCGTCTTTTATTAAGATTAGAAGAGGGAGTGTACAAAAAGCGGAAGGCTATACGGAAATTTGATCAAATCTGGGGTAGATGGAGCACGTTTCATGGTTATCATATTATGTCCATTTTAAATATCAATTGAGTCTGAAATGTTGTGGTCTCTCAGGTTCTACTTAACTAATCACTGACTATTAGATATTATGCTCTGTATCCATGGATCAAATTATCAATGCTTTAACAGTTAGATAAGCTATATGATAATATGCCGTCTGTAATTAAATTTGTCTTTGCCATATGGTTTTTGGGGGTGTAATGGGCGGGGGGAGGGTGAACGGGTGGGTTTTGAAGGGCATTGCCAGTTGGGTGATGCCTCAATGTTTATGTGCAATGTTAAAAAAGTATTTTAATAAAAGGTATCTGATTTTTTTTTAAAAAAAAGGAAAGTCGCTTGTGAAAACCCACCAGGACAAAGTGCACGGTTCTGTATCATGTGGGAAAACATCAAGAAAAGCTCTAGGAAATATCAACAAGCAAGTAATGACCCAGAAGAACGGGCAGCCTCTGAAAGGAGACCGGAAAGTGCCAAAGCCTGCGCCAGCTGTTATACAGGTATAATGTATTACCGCAGCTCTGATCATACACCGCTCTTGTGTTCTGCCCTGTACTGATGTACAGACTTGTATCTACATAATCCTAAAATGCCACAGGAACATCTGCAAGAAGATCACATGGCATTTTCTACTATTACAAGTCCCATTATTATCTGTTGGATTAAAGTGGGCTAATATCTGGCTAATCTAGCTGTGTAACGTGTATGGGGGTCTCCTGGCTGCCCTAACAAATGTTCAGTTCAAATACCCGCTCCTTGTTCTCTAGGCACACATTGCTTAGAGGCAGCAGATTACCCTCCTCCCCACAGAACACATGAGAGCTCATCTGTATGTTGGGAGAGATGGCTGCTAGCCAAACAGTGTATGGCCAGGCCACAGCTAGGCCACAAGGGCTTGGCTGACTCCTTTTCAGATCATATATGGAGAACCTAATGGTAAATACTGGATAAATGAAGCTTGTGACCTGGTTCCCGTTCCCCACTAGGTTTCTGACACTTCTGATAAGACAGACGAGCAGCAGTACCCCGACATTGAGAAGTTTGTTCCCTACAATCCTGCAGGTAACTCTTCCACACCTTGCTGTACCTATTGCCTGCCATTAGCCACTTGCCTTTACATTTAATTTTGAGCATCAGAATCAATTATAATATTTGCACCTCAAGCTGGATGGTGTTAGTGAATTTGTCACCAGGATTTTGCTGCCCCATCTGAGAGCAGCATGATTTAGGGGCAGAGACCCTGATTACAGTGATGGGTCACTTGGTGCAGTTTAGAGTAACTGTGTCTGCTGCAGATCTACAAATGCTCTGAATGCTGGGCTCTGTATAACCCCACCCACACCACTGATTAGTAGCTTTCTGCCTATGCACAGTGTACAGAGCTATCCATCCGTTGTGGGGACAGGGTTGGACTACATGGCAGTAGCTTTACTAGTCCTCTGGTGGCAGTCTCCTGCTGGGGGAGGATCACTTATCAAAACTACAGCAGTCAGCCCAGAAAGCAACACGTCTCTGGAATTGGGGATCTTTGTCCCCACGTTGTGCTGCTCTCACATCAGGTGGCAATAAACCTGGTGACAGATTCCCTTTAAATGCAGTTTAGGGCCATCTCTGTTACACTCTTACTCTCTATTAGCTGGAATGTCCCATCTGCCTAATGCAGCCACAGATCTCATGGCTGCAGTATCCGGATCTTCAGAAACTCGCTGACATCGTGTCAGTTAATCCAATGAGTGTTTGCAGTGACAGCAATGTCTGTTAGCTGGGCTTCTGCTGCTGCTCAGTTGTGGAGGAGAGCAGACAGATGTCAGTGTGGTGTTCGGAGGCTCCTGGGGCCCCTGCACGTGACATCAGGAGTGCCAGAGATCCAGAGTGTGGTCTTGGGCTCCACTATACAGGTGGGACTCTGCAGCTATTTGGGGGTGGGGAGAGGAGGGCACAACACTGACGTGTGCAGTGAAGGTGGTTCAAGTTCATTGATGCTAGATGACCCATTTTGGTGCATTGAGCCCAAAGGTAAACTAGGAATGCCAAAGAACCAATCAAGAACAACCGAACAAAATAGTCAAATTCTGCATAAATAGGAAATCTACTTAACCGTGTATTCATTAAAGGTTTTTTAGAGTGACACCATAGAGACAGGCGCTCACACCAGTGTACATACAATAGTTAAAATACAAAAATATAGACTAGATCTCACAGACACAGGGCAAAGTGTGTGGTATGGAATCCAATATATAATGTATCAGAGCAAAGATTATAGATCTAACCATGCAATAGCTCTGTCCAAGAGTAATTGAATAAATCTACTATATGACAAGATAAGAGTGCTTGTGCATAATCCAAATAGGGATTCCCAACACAGGAAGTATGTAAAGGTGCTTAGTGCATATCAAGGTCGGTAGTGAATAAAGCATTAGTACCTGTGTGGTCCAGAGACTTGTGTGGAGCCCACCCAAGTGTTGGGAATCCCTATTCAGATTATGCACAAGCACTCTTATCTTGTCATATAGTAGATTTATTCAATTACTCTTGGACAGAGCTATTGCATGGTTAGATCTATAATCTTTGCTCTGATACATTATATATTGGATTCCATACCACACACTTTGCCCTGTGTCTGTGAGATCTATTCTATATTTTTGTATTTTAACTATTGTATGTACATTGGTGTGAGCGCCGGTCTCTAGTGTCACTCTCTTACCTAACCGTGTATTCATTAAAGGTTTTTTCCTATTTATGCATACATTTTCTATATTCGGTTCTTGATTGGTTCTTTGTAATTTCTTCCAAACTGTCCTGTCCACATGTCTGGTGAATGTGTGAATTTCTAACTAGCACACATGTTGGTGTAGTATTTACAGAGATTTTAGTGCCGTATCTTACTACAATCTAGGAATGCCTCCTAATCTTAAGCACCACATTAAAGCCCTTTTAAACCATAAGATATGAGTGGACTTGCAGCAAGATTGCTGGGTATCTTTGAGCAGCCAGTTGCTTATTCCTTTTCCAAAGATCAACCTATGCTAAAACTATATTATATATTTTTTGCCTTGTAGATTTTGAGACCTTTGATGTCCCAGAAGAACATAAACTGAGTCACCTCTCCCTGGCTGGTGTCGGTCTTATAGCTAATGTGAATGATGCTAAAAGGTTTGCGTCTCTACTAAGCCTAGAGCCGGCCCTCATGGACATCCCTGCACTTAGTTGGGTGTCAGGTAGGTGATTATAATTGAAATGGCAGATAAGATGGTGAAAGCCAGCCTTACTCTGCAGAGATCACTACACATCATGGTACTGTCATCAATACGGGTGACTGCAGTTCTGACACCTTCATACCAAGCACTGTAAAAGCCTAAAACCATTTGGTGAAAACAGTGACTGCCAGCAGTTAGATATGACGCCAGAATTATGGTGCAAATACTTTAATAACACCAGTCTGGATGAATCAGAGCCCCGTTGTTTTGCCATGCAGGGTTTACAGCTCGCTCCCTTTCCCCTGCACTGTCACTGCTGCAGCCTATAACTAGCAGCAGGGGAAGGAGTACAGCTGATGGGGTTAAAATTGTCACCAGGTGATTGCCCCTACATTGTGCTGCACTCAGATGGGGTAGCAGAGACCCTGATTCCTGTGGTCTTAAAAATGACAGCAAGCGACATCACTTTTCTCTGTCTAGCAGTTCTCTGAATGCTGAGCTCTGTGTAACCCCACCATTAATTGTACCCATGGTCAAAGCTGCTAATCGGTGATGAGGATGAGCTCTGTAGGACTACATGGCAGCAGGTTTACTAGTCCTCTAGTGGTGGTCTCCTACTGATAATTATTGATATTTATCAGCACTACACTAAGCAGTCCGATAAGTGTCACACCGCTGGAATCGGTCGCTCAGATTATGTCCCAAAATCCTGATGGCAGATTCCATTTAAGTAGTAATCTCGGCCATGTTGGTAACAGGCTACAATCCTCATCCATGTCTAGACTTGTGGGCTGGGTTTTGAGTGACTTGACCATTAGCTTCCTTGTTCTCCTCACTCTCCCCATATAACTGTTATCCAGTGTCACTAGCCTCAGTCCCTACAGCAGGGGTCCGCATTCTGGGGCTCAGACCCCCCGTGTGCCTTACAGCTGGGTGCATTTACATCAGGTCTAGCGAACAGCCATAAAGAGCAGGTCTCCAGATGGTGACTTGTGAAGAACCCTGCAAAGAACAGCAGATCTGGATGTGTAGATGGGTGGGAAGCTTGAGAGAAAATGATACTGCCGGTTAGAGGGCGCTTGAAGCTAGAGGTGATGGGAGAATACCTGATGGGGTCACATCCAGGGGTACTCATTAAGTATACCTCCTATAACGGTGGGGGCACCGGATCTTTAACTGCCGTTATATGCTTAATGTGGGTCATTGGACACCACTGAATTGCTATATAGCAGGTCAAATAGGTTTTCTACACTAGTCAAAATAACTTTGTATTCCAGATGCTGCTGACAGTCTTCCATCTTTCCTTGCCATGCTGGAAGAGATCGCTGTGGAGATGCCCCTGACTGACTGAACAGTTTAAACAGTGAAACGTCACTTATTTATTTGTCCTCCATTTTGTTAGTGCGCTTGTTCTTAAATAATAAAAAAAAATGTTTTAATGAATGTATTGCTTGTTACATATATTGAAGGATGGCATTACAGTTGGGAATTTCTACTCTACTTCTGCTAAAGTGTAAATTCACCATGTGTTGGAGGAATGTAGCTTTTCCGGAGCCGTGTATACAGTGCTGGCCAAAAGTATTGGCACCCCTGCAATTCTGTCAGATAATACTCAGTTTCTTCCTGAAAATGATTGCAATCACAAATTCTTTGGTATTATTCTCTTCATTTAATTTGTCTTCAATGAAAAAAACACAAAAAGAATTGTCCTAAAGCCAAATTGGATATAATTCCACACCAAACCTAAAAAAGGGGGTGGACAAAAGTATTGGCACCCTTTGAAAAATCATGTGATGCTTCTCTAATTTGTGTAATTAACAGCACCTGTAACTTACCTGTGGCACCTAACAGGTGTTGGCAATAACTAAATCACACTTGCAGCCAGTTAACATGGATTAAAGTTGACTCAACCTCTGTCCTGTGTCCTTGTGTGTACCACATTGAGCATGGAGAAAAGAAAGAAGACCAAAGAACTGTCTGAGGACTTGAGAAACCAAATTGTGAGGAAGCATGAGCAATCTCAAGGCTACAAGTCCATCTCCAAAGACCTGAATGTTCCTGTGTCTTCCGTGCGCAGTGTCATCAAGAAGTTTAAAGCCCATGGCACTGTGGCTAACCTCCCTAGATGTGGACGGAAAAGAAAAATTGACGAGAGATTTCAACGCAAGATTGTGCGGATGGTGGATAAAGAACCTCGACTAACATCCAAACAAGTTCAAGCTGCCCTGCAGTCCAAGGATACAACAGTGTCAACCCGTACTATCCATCGACGTCTGAATGAAAAGGAACTGTATGGTAGGATACCCAGGAAGACCCCACTTCTTACCTCGAGACATAAAAAAGCCAGGCTGGAGTTTGCCAAAACTTACCTGAGAAAGCCTAAAACGTTTTGGAAGAATGTTCTCTGGTCAGATGAGACAAAAGTAGAGCTTTTGGGAAAAAGCATCAACATAGAGTGTACAGGAAAAAAAAGAGGCATTCAAAGAAAAGAACACGGTCCCTGCAGTCAAACATGGCGGAGGTTCCCTGATGTTTTGGGGTTGCTTTGCTGCCTCTGGCACTGGACTGCTTGACCGTGTGCATGGCATTATGAAGTCTGAAGACTACCAACAAATTTTGCAGCATAATGTAGGGCCCAGTGTGAGAAAGCTGGGTCTCCCTCAGAGGTCATGGGTCTTCCAGCAGGACAATGACCCAAAACACACTTCCAAAAGCACTATAAAATGGTTTGAGAGAAAGCACTGGAGACTTCTAAGGTGGCCAGCAATGAGTCCAGACCTAAATCCCATAGAACACCTGTGGAGAGATCTCAAAATGGCAGTTTGGAGAAGGCACCCTCAAATATCAGGGACCTGGAGCAGTTTGCCAAAGAAGAATGGTCTACAATTCCAGCAGAGCATTGTAAGAAACTCATTGATGGTTACCGGAAGCGGTTGTTCGCAGTTATTTTGGCTAAAGGTTGTGCAACCAAGTATTAGGCTGAGGGTGCCAATACTTTTGGCCAGCACTGTATATCTCTAATTTAGAACGATGACTGCACTTCACTACAAGCTAATTGTGCTTGAGCATTGTTAAAGGTGATCTCTGAGAAATGTAGATGAATACACATTTAACACCTTCCTCTCTTGCAGTATATTTTAATCACAGGTAAAGTTCCCTGCCTTTAACCCCTTTCTGACATGGTAATACATTCCTGTGCCCTTGGCTTTATTGACCAGGGAGGTATTACGACATGGCGATCGCACACAGGTTGTGCGGGTGTGATAGCCGCCAGGTGTCAGCTGATTCTGACAGCTGGCACTCTGTGCCAGGAGCAGTGCCTGCACCGCTCTCCGCACTTTAACCCCCTAAATGCTGTGAAGACCTTGAGTCTTCCATGGGCATAACACTATTCAGACAACGCAGGGTGAGGGTAAAACAGTGTGGCAATACTTTATTGAACCACCAAACATATAGAACAGTCCCAGCAAACACCCAAGATGCCACAACATTGCACAGTCTCACCCGGCCGCTGGCCCGCCCAGAATAGATCAGCTGCAACTTCGGGACTTCCAGGGCCAGCTACCTCACTAGTGGCTCCCCACTTTCGGCGGGCTGCCACAGAGAGGAGGTAGCAGCAAGCTTAGGAAGCCGACAGTCCACCGAGGTACAGGGCAGGAGACCCGATGGTCCCACCTGGGCTTCTCCAAGAGCTTCAATGGGGTCAGATGACCGGCTGGTCCCAATCTGGCTTCTCCGAACGTCTCCATGGGTTCCAGGTGACCAGAGGCTGCCACCTGGCAACTCCAAACAACATATCCATGGGGCTAGATGACTTCATCGTCCCAACCTGGTTCCCCCAAATGTATCCATGGGTTCTCTGATGGTCAGTGGAGCAGATCTATATCCTTCCAGTCATGGTCGTATACCCTTAGGCCGGAATCATGTAGAATGCAAATCTGGATTGAGCCATGCTATCCATCTGCTGTCCTGAAGAATGTCTATCTGATTCTCCATGATTCCCTTTTCAGCAGGATAGAAAACCACTTTTTATATTTATGTATGTGGCTAAGGTCATCAGTCACGTGGGGAGGGGGGGTACAGTGCTCAGGTCTCATTGTTTGAGCTAAATCCCCTGTTCTTGTAAATAAACTAGCTGACTTTAGTACAATTGATAATCAGCATATTAACAAACATTGTTTCCAAACCAAGAGTAGTCAATATTGTCAACACAAAGATAATAGTGTATTTCTCTTGGCTTAACAAATTTAGAAGTCTGGCTAATTAAGATTAGAAGCTGTGTGGTCACAAAAGCGATAAAAATTCATGTGCCCAATAATGGTACCAATAAAAATGTCAACTTGTCCAGCAAAAAAACAAGTCCTTACATGACTGTCAGCCAAAATATGGAAAAAAGTTATAGCTCTCAAAATATGGCGATGCAAAAACTAGTCTCTGCAGGAAAAAAAAAAGCCTCCCAAAGATCGCAGTATAGCTTGGCTCACATTTATCCTGCTCTGAACGCTTATGCCGGGGTATCCATGTAAATCTCTGAAATACGTGCTTCAGATGGAACCTTCGGCGGAAGATTCCCTGTAAGGAGGCAAATGGAGACGCCCTCTGGCCTGTGATCCCACGGTGTCCGTCTTTCCATTAGGCATGCATAAAAGTGCCTTCGGCCACAGTTTTGTGAACCTCCTTTATTTAAAAAAAAAAGAAAAAAGGACACCACTAAACAGAGGCCAGACGGAGTCCAGACTAACCCTGCTGCCTCATTATAGTGAATGGATCCCTGGAGTTAGGGTTGTATTAGGACTTTAAAAAAAAACAAAAAAAAACTGCTCGCTACTTCAGTTTGCATCGGGTGCTTGGGTATGCACTGAGTATCAGGGGTGCTCGAGTCTCCGCCCCGCATGTTTTGCGTCTGTTATACAGCCAAAAAAAAACAAAACACGGGGGATTGCCTGCCATACACGAGCAATCCCCCACACGTTTCTTTTTGGGGGGTGTCTAACAGTGAAAATGCGTGGATTCGAGCATCTCACTCGAGCACCCGCTATACTTGGTGCATATCCGAGTACCCGATGCAAACTCAAGTAACGAGCACTTGCGCGCAAAACTAATGACAACTTATTCAACATGATGACCTAATGTTATTGTCAGGAAAATATTAGTATCAGGAAAATGTTCTTCCATATCTGCCTGACATAGATGTTCACCCCCCTCCCTTATTCCCCTTCTGCTCAGCACAAAAGCCCCAATTAGCACACGCCTGAGAAATAGCTAATGCAAACGATGCCAGGCAAGGAGTGTTATAACTTTGTTAGGAAGCAAGCATCTTGTCTCTGAAAGACGCAGGAGGTAATTAAAACACAGACCTGAGATAGATTGACACCTTCTCCCAGGCCAGAGTTTGGAGGAAAGAGGAAATGGTTTGTTAAGTTCAAAGGCACTCACAAACAATTCCCAGCCACCAGCCATAGCCAGATCGACTCTGATATGAAATATTATGAGTTCCATACGTCCGACAGTAACGAGACCCATATGTGTAGTGACCAAATCAGCCCAGGAATGTATAGGTAGTTTTCCAGGGCTGTAACCAAAATCAGGGAGCTGTAGCGCAAAAACACCAGAATAGCAGACTGCAGCTATGTGATGTGTGATATCTAAATAAAGATAAAATCATAAGGGAAAAAATGGCGTAGTTTGCAAGATTCTGCGATCAACGAGCGATGAGTTATCACAGAAGTTAGCGTTTTTAATAAAAATGTACAGGCTGGAGACCGGCCCACATGATGTCACCACAAGGAGCGTGTGGGCAGATCTCCCCTTAGGTATAAGACAATCCATGGAGAAGACAGGAGCACTCATTGCCAGGGGGGGAATAAGAATTATAAGCAACGGGTCCTTTTCAATAACAGCATAATCTAACTGGAGAGCCCCTCCTCCACCTATATTGAATCGTCTCAGCGATCGTATAGTGTAAGTTTTCTTCTTTCCTCCTGTTTATTTTATGTAACTGCATATGTATTTTAATGTCCCCTTTGTAACATCCTTGTATATATTTTTCCTAAACACTGCCTCCCTTTTGGATTAAATATAAAATTTAATAGTCCTGTTCCTTTTGTTCTGTAATAGTTCCCTTCCCCGAAGCCATATACGCTACCAAAATGCAGGCGTCCGGCCTGTATGATATTTCAAACTCGGCCGGTGGTGGCAGAGAGAATTAATAATTGGGCTATCTTGAAGCTGACAATGACCGTACGGAGGGCGTTAAACACGAATTCAAGGCTGTGGAACCCAGGGTGTTGCGCCATACACTCACTGGTTGCTTACCGATACCAACGTAAAGAGTAGTCTGGATCGCGTGCTCACGACTCTGAACAAAATACGGACAGCATGACGGCACGGTGAGATATTGCGTGATCTCCCCGGTGTCGTCCCTCTGTGTGTATTGGAATTCCTGACAGTTATCAAATTCTGTGTCGTACCTCTGGGTTCAAAATGTTCACTGTACCCCTTGATAAAATCCTTGAGGGGTGTAGTTTCCAAAATGGTGTCACTGGTGGGCGGTTTCCACTGTTTGGGAAGCCTCTGATGCACCTAAATGCGACACAGCGTCCACTAATTATTCAACCAAATTTTACATTCAAAAAGTCAAATAGCGCTCCTTCCCTTCTGTGCCCAAGCAGTGGTTTTCCCCCACATATGGGGTATCGGCGTGCTCAGGAGAAATTGCACAACAAATTTTGGGGTCTATTTTTTTTCCTGTTATCCTTACGAAAAAAAAATAAATTTAAAAATGTGTACAATTTTTGTGAAAAAAAGTTAAATGTTAATTGTTCCATATTCGAAAAATTCCTATGAAGCACCTGAAGGGTTAATAAACTTCTTGAATGTGGTGTTAAGCACCTTGAGGGGTGCATTTTTTAGAATGGTGTCACTTTTGGGCATTTTCTGTCATAAAGGCCCCTTAAAGTCACTTCAAATGTGATGTGGTCTCCAAAAAAAAAAAAATGGTTTTGTAAATTTTGTTGAAAAAATGAGAAATCGCTGGTCACCTTTTAACCCTTATAACTTCCTAACCAGCACAATTTCAGAACCAAAATATTTTTGATGTAAAGTAGACATGTGAGAAATGTTATTTATTAACTACTTTTGTGTGACATATCTCTCTGATTTAAGGACATGAAAATTCAAAGTTTGAAAATTGCTAAATTTTCGCCAAATTTCTGATTTTTTTTTCTCTTTTTTTTTCACAAAAAAAGCCAGTCATATCAAATTTTACCAGTATCATGAAGTACGAGATGTCACGAAAAAACAATTTCAATCAGTGGGATCTGTTGAAGCGTTCCAGAGGTATTACCTTAAAGTGGCCTGGTCATTAATGTGCAAACAACCTTGGGGGTAAAGGTGTTAATGTGGACTTGCACACCGAGCCCACACCTTTCCCTGCACATGATGGCTGATCTAATCAGTCATCATGTGCCTTAACAGCCATGAGTGGAGCAGTTTATCCACTTGCAGCTATTAACTGGTTAAATGTCTGTCAATCACTGATGGCAGGATTTAACATGTGCTGGCAGAAATTGCATCATTGGTCTCCCTGTCACGTGATTATGGGGTGCTGATGGTTTGTTATGACAACTGAGGGTCTGCAAACCCGCCCCCCCCCCCTCCATGCCAGTCATTACAATCCTCCTGTGAACACCAGCCCGTAGCCGGCGTACAGTATATAGCAGATCGTGACTTCTGCTATACATGGCACAGGCGATCAGACGATCCCAGCTTCAAGTCCCCTAAGGGGACTATTAAGTCGATGTGTTCTATTTTTCATACTTTTAAAACCTACGTTTAACCCCTTACTTACCGGGGACGTATTAGTACGCATATTTGCGTACCGCCGGTTCAGTGAGGGCTCCGGCGCTGAGCCCTCACTGAACCGAGCACATGTCAGCTGATTCTTACAGCTGACATGTGCCCGCAACAGCCGCGGGTGGAATCGCGATCCACCCGCGGCTGTTAACCAGTTAAATGCTGCTGTCAATCTCCGACAGCAGCATTTAACGCGCGCTTCCGGGTAGCGCGTCATAAGCCCCGCCCACCGGCGACCCCGTCACGTGATCGCGGGTCGCCGATGGGCGTGCATGACAACCCAGGGTCTGCAGCAGACGCCTGTGGTTGCCATGATCTTGTCGCTATGAGCGCCACCTAGTGGTCGGCGCTCATAGCACAGGACCATTTCTGCTGCATGCAGGGGACCTGCTCGTCCCCTGTATGTAGCAGAGGCGATCGGATAGTTGCTGCTTCTAGTCTCCTATGGAGACTATAGAAGCATGCAAAAAGTAAAAAAAAAAAGTTTTTAAAAATATAAAAAAAAATAAAAAAATATAAAAGTTTAAATCACCCCCCTTTCGCCCCATTCAAAATAAAATATATAAAAAAAAAACCCACATACACATGTTTGGTATCGCCGCGTTCAGAATCGCCCGATCTATCAATATAAAAAAAGAATTATTCCGATCGGTAAACGGCGTAACGAGAAAAAAATTCTAAACGCCAGAATTACGTTTTTTGGTCGCTGCAAAATTGCAATAAAATGCAATAACGGGCGATCAAAACATCGGATCTACCCCAAAATGGTATCAATAAAAACGTCAGCCCGGCACGCAAAAAATAAGCCCTCAAACAGCCCCAGATCCCGAAAAATGGAGACGCTACGGGTCTTAGAAAATGGCGCTATTTTTTTATTTTTTTTTTTACCAAATTTTGGAATTTTTTTTCACCACTTAAATATAAAAGAACCTATACATGTGTGGTGTCTATGAACTCGTAATGACCTGTAGAATAAGAAGAGCAGGCCAGTTTTAGCATTCAGTGAACATGGTAAAAAAAATAAATAAAAAAACAACTGTGGTATTGCACTTTTTTTGCAATTTTACCGCACTTGGAATTTTTTTCCCGTTTTCCCGTACAGGATATGATAAAACTAGTAATGGCGTTGAAAAGTACAACTCGTCCCGCAAAAAATAAGCCCTCACATGGCCATATTGACCAAAAAATAAAAACGCTATGGCTCTGGGAACAAGGGGAGCAAAAACGAAAATGCAAAAACGAAAAATGCTCCGGGGCTTAAGGGGTTAAACCCTCTTCCTTTTGCTCCATTAAAAACCATTTGAAAAAGTGCACATTTGGTATCAGCGTTCAGAAATGTCCTATTTATCTAAATATAAAAACAAGTAATCTGAGTGAAAAACTAACAAACCCTATACATGTTTGGTATCTGTGTACTCATACTGACCTGGAGAATAATATAACAAGGTCAGTCTTACCATATAGTGAACATGGGGTAAAAAAAGCCCTCATATGACTCTGGGGACAGAAAAATTAAAGGGTTATGGCTCTTGTAATAAGGGGAGGGAAAAACAAAAGCAGAAAATCACAAGGTCATGAAGGGGTTACATAGTAAACACTTTTCTAAATACCTTTTTGCTTGGTCTACTGCACTCAGGATTCCAAGATGGCGGCTACCATCAATTACAACCTGTCCTAGATCTGAGGACACGCGCTCTGAGTAGGAAAGGCTGTCAGGCACAAGACCAAGGGCAGAGCAGCGGCATTATGATCGCACATGCCCCCGTTCAGTCAGCCTGACCGTTTTACTGTGTCGGTCCTACTTCGTGTCCTGGCAGTTGCCATGTTTAAAATCCTGAGTGTGCAGTAGATAAAGCAAACCTCTGCTAAATGAAGGTATTCAGAAATAGGAATAGTTTGTAAATGTTTTATTACATTTCTTGGAGAACCCTTTTAAGCTTTTCACACACAATCTTGCAGACTAATCCTGCAAACAGGCTGCCAAGCAAGGAGCAAAACGCTCAATGGGGTGAAATGATCTGAGCAGCACAAAAGTCATTTTCAGCAGTGCGTCATCCTGTGTAATCAGTAAGTATCCCAACACAAATGATGCCGTCCACTATAATACGCCCTTCCGAATAGATCTACCCGAAAGAAAGAAAGGGGAGCAGAGAGATGCGTCTAAGGATTAATCCAAATAAAATCTGATTCTTTATTGAAACATTAGCAATATAAAATTGATATAAAGGAGAAGTGACAGAGTGCCACACCACCACAGGTATACAGGTTCCCACAAGCAGCAAACAATAATTATAGGACAGCGATCCAATGGTAGAACAGCCCCAAATTCATGCACTCCTCACTCAGTAATCAGGGCATAAACCGCTCCAACAAATAGAGAAAATACAGAGGTATAAAAGCCAGGCCAATCAGTATCAGACGGTATGAACTATGCTTCAAGTTAGAAAAAGGTAATTTTTATATATAGACCATCAGATATACGATTAGACCTATCACCTAAATGTAAACATATATAACCTGATGAAACGGCTATAGTATCAAGAGGGACAAAAGGAATGATTTCATAAATCCAGTAAAGATGACAAGTAATTCTCAGGGGAAACAAAATGCATACATAGTGTGTAATCATATACAACCTGGTGGCGGGATGTAGGTACCCCCTGAGGAAGCCGACGCAAAACGCGCGTTGGGGTAACGTACATCCCACCACCAGGTTGCACAATAATTCTGCTATGTTTAACTGTCCAAGCAAAGTGGATGTGATTTCATGAGACGTGCGCCCGCTATTAGAATTCAACAAATAGTATTTTACATTATTTATAAGTTAGTATTTATCTATATTCCTGTCTCTTCACCTGTTTTTGCAAGTGTTCTTCCTTTCCCTTTTCTTTCTTTGCTTTTCCCATACCTTTTCTTCCCCTCCTACCTTTTTAAATGTTTTATATATAAGGTATCTTATATGTATATCGTAACTCCTTTCTCTTGCTTATCTTGTCCATACCAATCTTTTCCATTTTCCCTCTATCCCTTTAATTTTTTCTTTTTCCTTAATTTTCTTTAATAAACTATATTTTTCCTTCCCCCTTCTCATCCTTAACCCTTTATTTTGCCTATATCTTTCATCCCTTTAAATTTTGCTTTTATTTTGTTCTTGTTTGCTTCTATATAACTGTGTATTTATAATATGTATCCCCTCCTTTTTCTTTACCCCATTTATGTAAAAAATCCTTAATAAAAACTACTTTACCAAAAAAGGCGCTCACTGTGCACCCAAGGACGCTGCTGCGGTTTTGGTGCTTTTTTTTCTCTAGATGCTTCTATGTGGAGCCTAAAAAAAAGGCAGATACTATATTAAGTGCAGAATCAGTTTTTCTATACTATTAAAAGCAGATTAAAAAAAGCGGCTTCACACCTGCACCAAAAATGCATCAAATAAGGGGGAGAAGATTGTTATTGCGTAGTTTGGTGCGGACATCTGCTGAAAACAATAAACACAGTATTTCGGCAACGTGTGAACTCGCCCTTACAGAAACAAAAAAAGTCATATGTCATGTAGTGAAGCTACATAAAGATGAGAAAGTTCTGGCGGCTCCGACTGTGAATGAAGGAACAAAAAATAATTCACAGGTCCCAACTAGAGAGGAGCAGGACGCACAGATGACGTTGCGCTGCCCCGGGTGATCAAAAGCCGCCGGGGACACCGGAAGATAAGAGACTCGCGGCCTCCTGTCCAGCCGCCCAGTACCACTCATCAGGACGCTGGACCAGAGACCCGTGAATTGATCCGCTCATCTCTAGTCCCAACCATCCCGGACACAGCAGCCAGTCCCAGATTTGGGTCTTCGCCCTGCAGTCTGAAGTGTCTGCTGAGTCCCTCACTGCCAGAGCCCCTCTGACAACTCTTCCTGCCGGGGGATAAAGACAATGGTAAATGGCTGTGGATTGGGGTGTGGCCAGGGGCCAAAAATTGCCGTGGCGTGCCACATGATGTGTCCCTCTTTCGGTTATTCAAAAGTTGGGAGGTATGGTAACGTCATCTCTTAACCATCTAACATAATGTAAGTGTTGTATCTAATCTACGGTGGTGTACCGACTATTATAACAATGTAGCAAACCCTATTCCTAGTGTCAGAAAACCTGGATAACGTGTTACTTATTCAGTGTAACAGGCTCTAAGTGAAGATGGTCTTTAATGTGCCTTTTTGGCTTGCACCACCCATGGTATCACCACTGTGTGTGTAATGTATACTTCGCAGATACAGAGGATTATAATGTAAAAGTCAGTTTATTTGAGATAAACTTGAGTCAAACTGGCGTTCAGCAGATTAATCTGAATAATCTGTAATTGTTTTTGCTATGTATACCCCTTTCACATCATGGAATAAATGGCGCTATAATAAATAAGAATAATTAATGTGCTGTAATATATTTCTGGGATAGTTTCACAGAAACCAGCCTGAGGGGTCTGGTGGCTTTTGGGCAGCTGATCTGCTCTCAGGATGTCCCCAGGGCAGGCTGTGGAGTCTACGGAAGCTGCAGCAACAAGCGGCTGACCAGAGGTTCATTTTGAAATAACATGAAGGGGATGATTAATGGAAATCAATGAGTCTACAGTCATATTCTGTTCCTCTAAGATCTAGATATTAACATGTAGTTTAATAGTAGGTGGCATTGTGGAGAAATCCAGGTCTTTGTACCGCTGCCTGCAGGTAGTAATGGTTTAAGGGGCTGGAGCCATTGCCAGTTGATGAGAGAATCCTAGGAAATTCTGTAGTCACCGTGCCTTCATGGCACTGCACCAGAGCACAGCTTGGCATACTAAGTGGTGACGAGCCGCCTGAGGCCTGTGCCTAGTTTCCTTTGGTGGCCCCTGTAATATCAGCACTTAGTATCTGATTCATCAGGACTTAAGCCTGGTTTAGAAGTTATTCCAAAATGTTGCAACACTTGGAATTTCCTTGCTAATTCTGGCCAGATATGCCAAAGTGAGCAGAGGAAGGGCGGGACGGGGCATGTGGAAGCCCACGCGACAGATTCTTTAAAAATTCACTTTTGTGGCATAACCTTACAGCAGAAATGTCCTCCAGCCCCGCACACCAGTAAGATGTTCCATCATTATGTGGCATGCATCTCTTAACGAATTAGGTGCATTTACTCCTGCTCACCCATCATTAAGACTTGTGAACACAACGCCAGGCTTAATGAATGGGGCCCTTAATGTACTGGGGGTGGGGGGTTAATGGGAAGAATACTGTTAGAGTAGAATGGAGCAGCACTGGAACAAGAAAAATGTGCATTATTATCTTGTAAAATGTTTCCTTTTATTGGACATCATAGGATCGATGGCTGGTATAATGGGGCATTATGACTTAGGGCAATGTGGCTGCAATGAAACAATATGGCTGTGGGCACTATAAGCGTTATTTTGAGGCACTATTAGGTCTATTCTTCAAACAGTTTCTAGAGTAAAAATACTTGAACTGTCATAAGATTTTTGTGCACTTTTGATGTTATTGCGCCAGTCCAGCCCAGCCCAGCTTCGCCAACTTATTGATATGTATGGGAAATAACGACGTGACCTACAGTTGCACCAAATTCATTCACCCCTGAGCCTGTTTTCACCTTGCTGACCAGTGTCACTTTATGTTTTAATAATTCTGGAACTCTTCAACCAATCCCAGTTATTCTGAGATTGTTTCTCCGTGACACATTGTAATTTATGTTAGTCATAAATTTAGGTCCAAAGTTATTTTTGCATTTATTAGTGAAAATATCGGAATTTTGTCGAAAATTTAGAAAATTTCGCAATTTTCACACTTTCAATTTTTATATCCTTAAAGCAGTTGGTCATGCTGTACAAAATAATTTCTAAATAACATTTCCCATGTATCTACTTTACATCTGCATCATGTTTTTTTTTTTTTTTTTAAGAAGTTAGAAGGGTTAAAAGTTTATCAGCAATTTCTAATTTTTCCAACAAAATTTACAAAACTTTTTTTTAGGGACCACATCAGGTTTGATGTGACCTTAAAGGGCCTCTAACACAGAAAATGCCCAAAAGTGACATCTTTTTAAAAAATGCATCACTCAAAGCACTCAAAACCACATTCAAAAAGTTTATTAACCCTTCAGATGCTTCAGAGGAATTAAAGAAACGTGGAAGTAAAAAATGAACATTTTAATTTTTCCCACAAAAAATGTTCATTTATCCCCAAATTTTACATTTTTACAAGGGTAATAGGAGAAAATAAACCGTTCATTTTTTCTGTAATTTCTCATGGGTACGCCGACAACCCATATGTGGTGGACAACTACTGTTTGGGTGCATGGCAGTGCTCGGAAAAGAAGGCGCGCCATTTGACTTTTGTAGTGCAAAATTGGCTGGAATAGGTAGTTCACACCATGTCGCGAGTGCAGAGCCCCTGATGTGTCTAAACAGTCGAAACCCCCCCCACAAGTGACCCTATTTTGGAAACTACACCCCTCAAAGAATTTATCTAGAGGTGTGGTGAGCAGCTTGAACCCACAGGTACTTCCAGGTACTTCACAGAATTTTATAACGATCCGTGTAAATGAAAAATTACATTTTTCCAACAAACATGTTCCTTTTGCCCCAAATTTTTCATTTTCACAAGATTAACAAGAGAAAATGGACCATACAATTTGTTGTGCAATTTTTCCTGAGTACCCCATGTGTGGTGGAAAAATACTGTGTGCGTGCATGGCAGAGCTTGGAAGGGAAGGAGCGCCAATTGAATTTTGGCTGGAACAGATTGCGGATGCCATGTCACATTTAAAAGCCACTGACATGCCAAAACAGCAGAAACCCCATTTTGGAAACTATACCTCTTGAGGAATTCATCTAGTGGTCTCGTGTGCATTTTTAACCCTCGAGCCTCAGAATTGTATAACTTTGGGCTGAGTCAATGGAAAATTACCATTTTTTCCTCTAAAATGTTACTTTGGCCTCAAGTTTTCAATTTTCAAAAGGCATAATAGGAGAAAATGGACCACCAGGGTTTCCATCTAAATCTCCAAATGACGATTCAGATGAAACCCCGAGTGATCCATTCACTATAATGAGGCAGCAGAGATATTCTGGACTCCATCTGGTCTCTGTTCAGTGTTGTTCTTCTTTTCAGAAGTGCACAAAACTGTTGTCAACCGCACTTTTATGCACGCCTAAAAAGACGGACACCGCCGGATCATAGGCCAGACAGAGTCCACAGTGCCTCCATCTGCCTCATTATAGGGAATCTTCCCCCAGGGGTTCTGTCTGAATCGTGTATTTCAGAGATTTACACGTAAACCCCATTGTAAGTGCTCAGTGCAGAATAAATGTGCGCCGAGCATTTCTGCGATTTTTGGGAAGCTAAATGAACAAATCAACAGCAGGTGAAGAATTTGTTTTATTTATTTTTTACGCCGTTCCTCGTGTGGTATAAGTGATTAGACAACTTTACTCTCTGGGTCGGTGCGATGGCAGCGATTACAGCGATCGCTTCATGTTTAGCAGCTGTCACACGCTAAAAGATGCTTTTTTTTTTTGAGAACTATAATTTTTCTACATTTCTGCCAACAGTCATGTGAGGGCTTATTTTTTGCGGGATGAGTTGGCGTTTTCATTGGTACCATTTTCGGACACATGACAATTTTTGATTGATTTCTTTTCCAATTTTTGGGAGGTAGAATGAACAAAAAGAGAAATTGTTAACTATTGTGACATAATAGATGTGGTTGTTCCGGACGCGGCAATATGTTAACTTTTTTGTTTATTTTTGTTTTTACATAAAATATATATTTATGGGTATAATTTTTTTTATTCCTTTTTCATTATTTTCTGATTTTTAAATAAAATATTTTTACTATTTTTTTATTTTCTTAGTTCCTCTATGGGACTTTAACTTTTAGCAGTCTGATCACTGGTATAATGCATTGCAATGCACTACCATTGCAATGCTTTATACCTGTTTGAGAAAAACATGCGTATGTGTCTTTTTATATAATGTATGTAAACTTCTGGTTTCAACTGTATGTCCGTAGGAGAGGAAAGTGAAGCCAGTGCTGACTGTCACGCCAAAGATGGCTGCCCTCCTATTATATAAATCTCACTTTAACTCCACCACCAGCCTATCACATTCCTAGTTCCACATCCAACCTCCATATCAAACCCAGTAATAAATCCTTGTCATGACCTCAATAAACCCAGCCTTTTTGAGGCCTAGTTCTGTACGGCCATTAATAATGCACTGGTGTAAATAATATGTGTGAGGTAAATTGTGTGGAAAACCGGATTGTAATCAAGCTATGATTTCTTCAATTGGACTGCAATGTCCTGGACCATACGACTTGTACCAGTCATGTGACTTATGCTGCCCCAGGACTACAGCCATATTGGCCAAAGCTGTGATATCACAGAGGCACATACCAGCATGTGGAAGCATGGCGACATAGCGATGACATCACAATGGCAGGTGCCGGAATGTGGAATCTATGACAGCGATGACATCACAATAGATGCCAGCTTGTGGAATCTTCATGACATAGTGATGACATCACAATGGCAGGTGGCTACATAAACAGGAGCGCAGCTCAGGTGCTTTGCACTCGCTCACTGCAGGTGAGAGGAGACACACGGGAGCTCACAAACCACAAGGAAGGCAAGAAGAATCGACTGGAGAATAGGGACAGGAGAAGCCAAGAAGAACAGAATAACCCGCTTCTTAGGCTTCACTGAGCCATGACAAGACTGACAGGATGGAAGCGGAGGAGGAGACCCAGGACCCAGTCACATCCACCTGACTGATGAGAAAGGTGAGAAATTATGTAGATTATGTAGCAGCATTACAACTATTCTCGTTACCCATAGCAACCAGTCAGAGCTCAGCTTTTATTAAAGGGGTATTCCCATCTCCAAAATCCTCTCCCAATATGGAGTAGGTGTAATAATATTAGCAAATACATCCGATTAGAAATGTAGAATAGTTTTTCTGATTCGCTATGTCTCTTCCCTCATGTGCAGGCATTGCAGGACTTTAGCTATCCATGGTTACGACCAATGATATAGCGATAGTTAATTAGCTAGTTGCTAGTGGTCGTAACCATGGATACCTAAGGTCCTGCAATGCCTGCACACGAGGAAAGAGACATAGTGAATCAGAAAAACTATTCTACATTTCTAATTGGAGGCATTTGCTAATATTATTATTATTACTACACCTACTACATATTGGGATAGGATCTTGGAGATGGGAATACCCTTTGAATCTCTGATTGCTGTGGGTAACTAGGAGAGTTTTTTGTTGCTCAGCTTTGATAAGGGGTGACAGTTTTTACTAGACTAAGTGGATATCATTGGTGCAACCAGTGCAGCTGCACAGGGGGCTAATAGGTTAGGGGGCCACTCACCTTCATTTTGTTAATTCTGTGTATTGCTGTAGCAGTGCTGTCCACGTATATATTGATGCCGTGAGGCAGGGGAGTACGTAGAAATCATGATGCCCCATAGCAGAAGTTATAGTTGGGGCCTCCCCCTTCAAAGAAAAAAAATGATATATGTCGGGGTCACAGAAGAGCATATCTCAATTTTCTAGCCTTTACATAGTAATTTTCCTCCTGCTGAAGTCCTCGATTCCTCTCTCATTGCCACCATAAAGTATGATGCCAACAGAAGTGCCCCCCCAAATACAGTATGATACCCCCATGGTGAATTCCTCCACCTTAGCCTCCACATGTACAGTAGGGTCATCAAACTGTGCCCCCCCCCCCTCAACTCCCAAGGCAAAGTAATGTGACCACAACACAGTGTGATCCCCCAACTGTGCCCCCCACACAGCCCTCTATGCAGTGTAATGGGCCTACATACAGTATAATGGCCCCACACTGTATAATAGTCCGCACTAGCCCTCCAAACAGTATAATGGACCCCACATAGGTCAAAGAGTAATATTCAGCTCACCCTTGAAGGATTCCCAGCGGGTTCCATATAACGAAGCACAGGATCCAGTCTCTGGCAGATGTAGAAGCAAGGTGAACGAATTGAAGTGAAGATCCAAATCCAGTATAAAAAAAAGTCTTTATTAGAACGATTGAAACAATGACATTGTTGTGACACACCATTTAGGTGTAGTTGATTGAAAATATTGTTTCCCCGTCATTTTCTGTGGCCAAATATTTTCCTATTGATAAAGCTATATGATGAATTATTTTGTGTGAGTTAAACTTTTATTGACGACAATTTGGAGAACACAAAAGATTTTGATTGTTTTTTAACTCATTGTTTAGGAGGAGGTATGGCAACTAAAATACGATCATTAAAGGGGTAAATGCTTCTTGTGGCGCTTATATTATGGGTTCAATAATTTAAAAATTTTATATAGAGAATTGTTTAAATGCTACTTCTGCGTCTTAAATTTTTATACCTTTAAAAACTGACAGGTCATCGGATCCGAGCCGGTTTGCCCACCTGACAATAGGTCATCGGATCGGGGCGCATATGCCCACTGGTCAACAGGTCATCGGATCCAGTCCCGTTTTCCAACCGGAAAACAGGTCATCAGATCGGGGCCCATCTGTCCACCGGACAACAGGTCATCGGATCCGGGCCCGTCTGCCCACCGGACAACAAGTCATCGGATCGGCGCCCATCTGCCCACCGGACAACATGTCATCGGACCGGGGCCCTTCTGCCCACCGGACAACAGGCCATCGGATCCAGTCCCGTTTTCCCACCTGAAAACAGGTCATCGGATCGGGGCCCATCTGTCCACCGGACAACAGGTTGTCGGATTGAAGCCCATCTGCCCACCGGACAATAGGTCATCGGATCCAGTCCCGTTTTCCAACCGGACAACAGGTCATCGGATCGGGGCCCATCTGTCCACCGGACAACAGGTTATCGGATCCGGGTCCATCTGCCCACCGGACAACAGGTCATCGGATCAGGGCCCATCTACTCACCGGACAACAGGTCATCGGATCGGGGCCCGTCTGCCCACCGGACAATAGGTCATCGGATCCAGTCCCGCTTTCCCACCTGAAAACAGGTCATCGGATCGGGGTCCGTCTGCCCACTGGACAACAGGTCATCGGATCAGGGCCCATCTGCCCACCGGACAACAGGTCATCGGATCGGGGCCCGTCTGTCCACCGGACAATAGGCCATCGGATCCAGTCCCGTTTTCCCACCGGAAAACAGTTCATCGGATCGGGGCCCATCTGTCCACCGGACAACAGGTCATCGGATCCGGGCCCGTTTGCCCAACTGACAATAGGTCATCGGATCGGGGCCCATCTGACCACCGGACAACAGGTCATCGGACCGGGGCCCGTCTGCCCACCGGACAATAGGCCATCGGATCAAGTCCCGTTTTCCCATAGGAAAACAGGTCATCGGATCGGGGCCCATCTGTCCACGGGACAACAGGTCATCGGATCCAGTCCCGTTTTCCCACCGGACAACAGGTCATCGAATCCGGGCCCGTCTGCCCACCGGACAACACGTCATCGGATCGGGGCCCATCTGTCCACGGGACAACAGGTCATCGGATCCAGTCCCGTTTTCCCACCGGACAACAGATCATCGAATCCGGGCCCGTCTGCCCACCGGACAACAGGTCATCGGATCAGGGCCCATCTGTCCACGGGACAACAGGTCATCGGATCCAGTCCCGTTTTCCCACCGGACAACAGGTCATCGAATCCGGGCCCGTCTGCCCACCGGACAACAGGTCATCGGATCGGGACCCATCTGCCCACCGAATAACAGGTCATCGGAACCGGGCCCGTCTGCCCACCGGACAACAGGTCATCGGATCGGGACCCATCTGCCCACCGAATAACAGGTCATCGGAACCGGGCCCGTCTGCCCACCGGACAACAGGTCATCGGATCGGGACCCATCTGCCCACTGGACAACAGGTCATCGGAACCGGGCCCGTCTGCCCACCGGACAACAGGTCATCGGATCCGGGCCCGTCTGCCCACCGGACAACAGGTCATCGGATCAGGGCCTATCTGCTCACCGGACAACAGGTCATCGAATCGGGGCCCGTCTGCCCACCGGACAATAGGTCATCGGATCCAGTTCCGTTTTCCCACCTGAAAACAGGTCATCGGATCTGGGCCCATCTGTCCACCGGACAACAGGTCATCGGATCCGGTCCCGTCTACCCACTGGACAACAGGTCATCGGATCGCGGCCCGTCTGCCCACCGGACAATAGGCCATCGGATCCAGTCCCGTTTTCCCACCGGAAAACAGTTCATCGGATCGGGCCCCATCTGCCCACCGGACAACAGGTCATCGGATCCAGTCCCGTTTTCCCACCGGAAAACAGGTCATCAGATCGGGGCCCATCTGTCCACCAGACAACAGGTCATCGGATCCGGACCCGTCTGCCCACCGGACAACAGGTCATCGGACTGGGGCCCGTCTGCCCACCGGACAATAGGCCATCGGATCCAGTCCCGTTTTCCCATAGGAAAACAGGTCATCGGATCGGGGCCCATCTGTCCACGGGACAACAGGTCATCGGATCCAGTCCCGTTTTCCCACCGGAAAACAGGTCATCGGATCTGGGCCCATCTGTCCACCGGACAACAGGTTGGCGGATTGAAGCCCATCTGCCCACCGGACTACAGGTCATCGGATCAGGGCCCATCTGCTCACCGGACAACAGGTCATCGGATCAGGGCCCGTCTGCCCACCGGACAATAGGTCATCGGATCCAGCCCCGTTTTCCCATCTGAAAACAGGTCATCGGATCGGGGCCCATCTGTCCACCGGACAACAGGTCATCGGATCTGGGCCCGTCTGCCCACTGGACAACAGGTCATCGGATCGGGGCTCATACACCCACTGGACAACAGGTCATCGGATCCAGCCCCGTTTTCCCATCTGAAAACAGGTCATCGGATCGGGGCCCATCTGTCCTCCGGACAAGAGGTCATCGGAACCGGGCCCGTCTGCCCACCGGACAACAGGTCATCGGATCGGGGCCCATCTGCCCATCGGACAACAGGTCATCGGATCGGGGCCCGTCTGCCCACCGGACAATAGGCCATCGGTTCCAGTCCCGTTTACCCACCGGAAAACAGGTCATCGGATCGGTGCCCATCTGTCCACGTGACAACAGGTCATCGGATCCGGGCCCGTCTGCCCACCGGACAATAGGCCATCGGATCCAGTCCCGTTTTCCAACCGGAAAACAGTTCATCGGATCGGGGCCCATCTGCCCACCGGAAAACAAGTCATCGGAACCGGGCCCGTCTACCCACCGGACAACAGGTCATCGGATCCAGTCCCGTTTTCCCACCGGAAAACAGGTCATCGGATCGGGGCCCATCTGTCCACTGGACAACAGGTCATCGGATCCGGGCCCGTCTGCCCACTGGACAACAGGTCATCGGATCGGCACCCATCTGCCCACTGGACAACAGGTCATCGGATCGGGGCCCGTCTGCCCACGGGACAACAGGTCATCGGATCCGGGCCCGTCTGTCCACCGGACAACAGGTCATCGGATTGGGGCCCATCTGCTCACCGGACAACAGGTCATCGGATCGGGGCCCGTCTGCCCACCGGAAAACAGGTCATCGGATCGGGGCCCATCTGCCCACCTGACAATAGGTCATCGGATCGGGGCGCATATGCCCACCGGACAACAGGTCATCGGATCCAGTCCCGTTTTCCCACCAGGACAACAGGTCATCGGATCGGGACCCATCTGCCCACCGGACAACAGGTCATCGGATCGGGGCCCATCTGCCCGCCAGACAATAGGCCATCGGATCCAGTCCCGATTTCCCATCGGAAAACAGGTCATCGGATCGGGGCCCATCTGTCCAAGGGACAATAGGTCATCGGATCCGGGCCCGTTTGCCCACCTGACAATAGGTCATCGGATCTGGGCGCATATGCCCACTGGACAACAGGTCATCAGATCCAGTCCCGTTTTCCCACCTGAAAACAGGTCATCTGATCGGGGCCCATCTCTCCACCGGACAACAGGTCATCGGATCCGGGCCCGTCTGCCCACTGGACAACAGGTCATCGGATCGAGACCCATCTGCCCACCGGAAAACAGGTCATCGGATCGGGGCGCATATGCCCACTGGACAACAGGTCATCGGATCCAGTCCCGTTTTCCCACCTGAAAACAGGTCATCTGATCGGGGCCCACCTCTTCCCATCGGAAAACAGGTCATCGGATCCGGGCCCGTCTGCCCGCTGGACAACAGGTCATCGGATCGGCACCCATCTGCCCACTGGACAACAGGTCATCGGATCGGGGCCCATCTGTCCACCGGACAACACGTCATCGGATCCGGGCCCGTCTGCCCACCGGACAATAGGTCATCGGATCAGGGCCCATCTTTTCACCGGACAACAGGTCATCGGATCGGGGCCCGTCTGCCCACCGGACAATAGGCCATCGGATCCAGTCCCGTTTTCCAACCGGAAAACAGATCATCGGATCGGGGCCCATCTGCCCACCGGAAAACAAGTCATCGGAACCGGGCCCGTCTGCCCACCGGACAACAGGTCATCGGATCCAGTCCCGTTTTCCCACCGGAAAACAGGTCATCTGATCGGGGCCCATCTGTCCACGGGACAACAGGTTGCCGGATTGAAGCCCATCTGCCCACCGGACAATAGGTCATCGGATCCAGTCCCGTTTTCCAACCGGACAACAGGTCATCGGATCGGGGCCCATCTGTCCACCAGACAACAGGTCATCGGATCGGGGCCCATCTGTCCACCAGACAACAGGTTATCGGATCCGGGCCCGTCTTCCCACCGGACAACAGGTCATTGGATCAGGGCCCATCTGCTCACCGGACAACAGGTCATCGGATCGGGGCCCGTCTGCCCACCGGACAATAGGTCATCGGATCCAGTCCGGTTTTCCCATCTGAAAACAGATCATCGGATCGGGGCCCATCTATCCACCTGACAACAGGTCATCGGATCCGGACCAGTCTGCCCACTGGACAACAGGTCATCGGATGGGAACCCATCTGCCCACTGGACAACAGGTCATAGGATAGGGGCCCGTCTGCCCAACGGACAATAGGCCATCGGATCCAGTCCCGTTTTCCCACCGGAAAACAGGTCATCGGATCGGGGCCCATATGTCCACCGGACAACAGGTCCTCGGATCCGGGCCCGTTTGCCCACCTGACAATAGGTCATCGGATCGGGGCTCATATGCCCACTGGACAACAGGTCATCGGATCCAGTCCCATTTTCCCACCCGACAACAGGTCATCGGAACCGTGCCCGTCTGCCCACCGGTCAACAGGTCATCGGATCGGGGCCCATCTGCCCACCGGACAACAGGTCATCGGATCGGGGCCCGTCTGCCCACCGGACAATAGGCCATCGGATCCAGTCCCTTTTACCCACCGGAAAACAAGTCATCGGATCAGGGCCCATCTGTCCACGGGACAACAGGTCATTGGATCCGGGCCCGTTTGCCCACCTGACAATAGGTCATCGGATCGGGGCGCATATGCCCACTGGACAACAGGTCATCGGATCCAGTCCCGTTTTCCCACCGGACTACAGGTCATCGGATCGGGACCCATCTGCCCACCGGACAACAGGTCATCGGATCGGGGCCCGTTTGAACGCCAGACAATAGGCCATCGGATCCAGTCCGGTTTTCCCATCGGAAAACAGGTCATCGGATCGGGGCCCATCTGTCCACGGGACAACAGGTCATCGGATAAGGGCCCGTTTGCCCACCTGACAATAGGTCATCAGATCGGGGCGCATATGCCCACTGGACAACAGGTCATCGGATCCAGTCCCGTTTTCCCACAGGAAAACAGCTCATCGGATCGGGGCCTATCTGTCCACCGGACAACAGGTTGTCGGATTGAAGCCCATCTGCCCACCGGACAATAGGTCATCGGATCCAGTCCCGTTTTCCAACCGGACAACAGGTCATCGGATCGGGGCCCATCTGTCCACCGGACAACAGGTTATCGGATCCGGGTCCGTCTGCCCACCGGACAACAGAACATTGGATCAGGGCCCATCTGGTCACCGGACAAAAGGTCATCGGATCCAGTCCCGATTTCTCATCTGAAAACAGGTCATCGGATCGGGGCCCATCTGTCCACCGGACAAGAGGTCATTGGATCCGGGCCCGTCTGCCCACTGGACAACAGGTCTTCGGATCGGGGCCCATCTGCCCACCGGACAACAGGTCATCAGATCCAGTCCCGTTTTCCCATCTGAAAACAGGTCATCGGATCGGGGTCCATCTATCCACCGGACAACAGGTCATCGGATCGGGACCCATCTGCCCACCGGACAACAGGTTTTCGGATTGAAGCCCATCTGCCCACCGGACAATAGGTCATCGGATCCAGTCCCGTTTTCCAACCGGACAACAGGTCATCGGATCGGGGCCCATCTCTCCACCGGACAACAGGTCATCGGATCGGGGCCCGTCTGCCCACCGGACAATAGGTCATCGGATCCAGTCCCGTTTTCCCATCTGAAAACAGGTCATTGGATCGGGGCCCATCTGTCCACCGGACAACAGGTCATCGGATCCGGGCCCGTCTGCCCACTGGAAAACAGGTCATCAGATCGGGACCCATCTGCCCAACGGACAACAGGTCATCGGATCGGGGCCCGTCTGCCCACCGGACAACAGGTCATCGGATCAGGGCCCGTCTGCCCAATAGACAATAGGCCATCGGATCGGGGCCCATATGTGAAACGGACAACAGGTCATCGGATCCGGGCCCGTTTGCCCACCTGACAATAGGTCATCGGATCGGGCTCATATGCCCACTGGACAACAGGTCATCGGATCCAGTCCCGTTTTCCCACCTGAAAACAGGTCATCGGATCGGGGTCCATCTGTCCACCCGACAACAGGTCATCGGAACCGGGCCCATCTGCCCACCGGACAACAGGTCATCGGATCGGGGCCCATCTGCCCACCGGAGGACAACAGGTCATCGGATCAGGGCCCGTCTGCCCACCGGACAATAGGCCATCGGATCCAGTCCCGTTTACCCACCGGAAAACAGGTCATCAGATCGGGGCCCTTCTGTCCACGTGACAACAGGTCATCGGATCCGGGCCCGTTTGCCCACCTGACAATAGGTCATTGGATCGGGGCGCATATGCCCACTGGACAACCGGTCATCGGATCCAGTCCCGTCTGCCCACCGGACAACAGAACATCGGATCGGGTCCCGTCTGCCCACCGGACAATAGGTCATCGGATCCAGTCCCGTTTTCTCATCTGAAAACAGGTCATCGGATCGGGGCCCATCTGTCCACCGGACAAGAGGTCATCGGATCCGGGTCCGTCTGCCCACTGGACAACAGGTCATCGGATCGGGGCCCATCTGCCCACCGGACAACAGGTCATTGAATCCAGTCCCGTTTTCCCACCGGAAAACAGGTCATCAGATCGGGGACCATCTGTCCACCGGACAACAGGTCATCGGATCCGGGCCCATATGCCCACTGGACAACAGGTCATCGGATCAGGGCCCATCTGCCCACCGGACAACAGGTCATCGGACCGGGGCCCGTCTGCCCACCGGACAATAGGCCATCGGATCCAGTCCCGTTTTCCCATAGGAAAACTGGTCATCTGATCGGGGCCCATCTGTCCACGGGACAACAGGTCATCGGATTCAGTCCCGTTTTCCCACCGGAAAACAGGTCATCGGATCGGGGCCCATCTGTCCACCGGACAACAGTTTGTCGGATTGAAGCCCATCTGCCCACCGGACAATAGGTCATCGGATCTAGTCCCGTTTTCCAACCGGACAACAGGTCATCGGATGGGGGCCCATCTGTCCACCAGACAACAGGTTATCGGATCCAGGGCCGTCTGCCCACCGGACAACAGGTCATCGGATCAGGGCGCATCTGCTCACCGGACAAAAGTTCATCGGATCGGGGCCCGTCGGCCCACCGGACAATAGGTAATCGGATCCAGTCCCGTTTTCCCACCTAAAAACAGGTCATCGGATCGGGGCCCATCTGTCCACCGGACAACAGGTCATCGGATCCGGGCCCGTCTGCCCACCGGACAACAGGTCATCGGATCGGGGCCCATCTGCCCACCGGACAACAGGTCATCGGACCGGGGCCCGTCTGCCCACCGGACAATAGGCCATCGGATCCAGTCCCGTTTTCCCATAGGAAAAAAGGTCATCGGATCGGGGCCCATCTGTCCACGGGACAACAGGTCATCGGATCCAGTCCCGTTTTCCCACCTGAAAACAGGTCATCGGATCGGGGCCCATCTGTCCACCGGACAACAGGTCGTCGGAACCGGGCCCGTCTGCCCACCGGACAACAGGTCATCGGATCGGGGCCCATCTGCCCCCCGGACAACAGGTCATCGGATCGGGGCCCGTCTGCCCACCGAACAATAGGCCATCGGATCCAGTCCCGTTTTCCAACAGGACAACAGGTCATCGGATCGGGGCCCATCTGTCCACCGGACAACAGGTTATCGGATCCAGGCCCGTCTGCCCACCGGACAAAAGAACATCGGATCAGGGCCCGTCTGCCCACCGGACAATAGGTCATCGGATCCGGACCCATCTGCCCACTGGACAACAGGTCATCGGATCGGGGCCCATCTGCCCACCGGACAACAGGTCATCGGATCCAGTCCCGGTTTCCCACCGGAAAACAGGTCATCAGATCGGGGCCCATCTGTCCACGGGACAACAGGTCATCGGATCTGGGCCCGTATGAACCGGACAACAGGTCATCGGATCTGGGCCCGTCTGCCCACCGGACAACAGGTCATCGGATCGGGGCCCGTCTGCCCACCGGACAACAGGTCATCGGACCGGGGCCCGTCTGCCCACCGGACAACAGGTCATCGGACCGGGGCCCGTCTGCCCACCGGACAATAGGCCATCGGATCCAGTCCCGTTTTCCCATAGGAAAACAGGTCATCGGATCGGGGCCCATCTGCCCACCGGACAATAGGTAATCGGATCCAGTCCCGTTTTCCAACCGGACAACAGGTTATCGGATCAGGGGCAAATCTGTCCACCTGACAACAGGTTATCGGATCCGGGCCCATCTGCCCACCGGACAACAGGTCATCGGATCGGGGCCCGTCGGCCCACCGGAGAATAGGTCATCGGATCCAGTCTCGTTTTCCCACCTGAAAACAGGTCATCGGATTGGGGCCCATCTTTCCACCGGACAACAGGTCATCGGATCGGGGCCCGTCTGCCCACCGGACAACAGGTCATCGGATCAGGGCCCGTCTGCCCAACGGACAATAGGCCATCGGATCGGGGCCCATATGTCCAACGGACAACAGGTCATCGGATCCGGGCCCGTTTGCCCACCTGACAATAGGTCATCGGATCGGGGCTCATATGCCCACTGGACAACAGGTCATCGGATCCAGTCCCGTTTTCCCACCTGAAAACAGGTCATCGGATCGGGGTCCATCTGTCCACCGGACAACAGGTCATCGGAACCGGGCCCGTCTGCCCACCGGACAACAGGTCATCGGATCGGGGCCCATCTGCCCACCGGAGGACAACAGGTCATCGGATCGGGGCCCGTCTGCCCACCGGACAATAGGCCATCGGATCCAGTCCCGTTTACCCACCGGAAAACAGGTCATCAGATCGGGGCCCATCTGTCCACGTGACAACAGGTCATCGGATCCGGGCCCGTTTGACCACCTGACAATAGGTCATTGGATCGGGGCGCATATGCCCACTGGACAACCCGTCATCGGATCCAGTCCCGTTTTCCCACCGGAAAACAGCTCATCGGATCGGGGCCCATCTGTCCACCGGACAACAGGTTGTCGGATTGAAGCCCATCTGCCCACCGGACAATAGGTCATCGGATCCAGTCCCGTTTTCCAACCGGACAACAGGTCATCGGATCGGGGCCCATCTGTCCACCGGCAACAGGTTATCGGATCTGGGCCCGTCTGCCCACCAGACAACAGAACATCGGATCAGGGCCCATCTGCTCACCGAACAACAGGTCATCGGATCCAGTCCCGTTTTCTCATCTGAAAACAGGTCATCGGATCGGGGCCCATCTGTCCACCGGACAAGAGGTCATCGGATCCGGGCCCGTCTGCCCACTGGACAACAGGTCATCGGATCGGGGCCCATCTACCCACCGGACAACAGGTTATTGAATCCAGTCCCGTTTTCCCACCGGAAAACAGGTCATCAGATCGGGGCCCATCTGTCCACCGGACAACAGGTCATCGGATCCTGGCCCATATGCCCACTGGACAACAGGTCATCGGATCAGGGCCCATCTGCCCACCGGACAACAGGTCATCGGACCGGGGCCCGTCTGCCCACCGGACAATAGGCCATCGGATCCAGTCCCGTTTTCCCATAGGAAAACTGGTCATCTGATCGGGGCCCATCTGTCCACGGGACAACAGGTCATCGGATTCAGTCCCGTTTTCCCACCGGAAAACAGGTCATCGGATCGGGGGCCCATCTGTCCACCGGACAACAGTTTGTCGGATTGAAGCCCATCTGCCCACCGGACAATAGGTCATCGGATCTAGTCCCGTTTTACAACCGGACAACAGGTCATCGGATGGGGGCCCATCTGTCCACCAGACAACAGGTTATCGGATCCAGGGCCGTCTGTCCACCGGACAACAGGTCATCGGATCAGGGCGCATCTGCTCACCGGACAAAAGGTCATCGGATCGGGGCCCGTCGGCCCACCGGACAATAGGTAATCGGATCCAGTCCCGTTTTCCCACCTAAAAACAGGTCATCGGATCGGGGCCCATCTGTCCACCGGACAACAGGTCATCGGATCCGGGCCCGTCTGCCCACCGGACAACAGGTCATCGGATCGTGGCCCATCTGCCCACCGGACAATAGGCCATCGGATCCAGTCCCGTTTTCCCATAGGAAAACAGGTCATCGGATCGGGGCCCATCTGTCCACGGGACAACAGGTCATCGGATCCAGTCCCGTTTTCCCACCTGAAAACAGGTCATCGGATCGGGGCCCATCTGTCCAGCGGACAACAGGTCATCGGAACCGGGCCCGTCTGCCCACCGGACAACAGGTCATCGGATCAGGGCCCATCTGCCCCCCGGACAACAGGTCATCGGATCGGGGCCCATCTGTCCACCGGACAACAGGTTATCGGATCCAGGCCTGTCTGCCCACCGGACAAAAGAACATCGGATCAGGGCCCATCTGCTCACCGGACAACAGGTCATCGGATCGGGGCCCGTCTGCCCACCGGACAATAGGTCATCGGATCGGGGCCCATCTGCCCACTGGACAACAGGTCATCGGATCGGGGCCCATCTGCCCACCGGACAACAGGTCATCGGATCAGGGACCGTCTGCCCACCGGACACCAGGTCATTGGATCAGGGCCCATCTGCTCACCGGACAACAGGTCATCGGATCCGGGCCCGTCTGCCCACTGGACAACAGGTCATCGGGTCGCGACCCATCTGCCCACTGGACAACAGGTCATCGGATCCGGGCCCGTCTGCCCACTGGACAACAGGTCATCGGGTCGGGACGCATCTGCCCACCTGACAATAGGTCATCGGATCGGGGCGCATATGCCCACTGGACAACAGGTCATCGGATCGGGGCCCGTCTGCCCACCGGACACCAGGTCATTGGATCAGGGCCCATCTGCTCACCGGACAACAGGTCATCGGATCCGGGCCCGTCTGCCCACTGGACAACAGGTCATCGGGTCGCGACCCATCTGCCCAGTGGACAACAGGTCATCGGATCCGGGCCCGTCTGCCCACTGGACAACAGGTCATCGGGTCGGGACCCATCTGCCCACCTGACAATAGGTCATCGGATCGGGGCGCATATGCCCACTGGACAACAGGTCATCGGATCCGGGCCCGTCTGCCCACTGGACAACAGGTCATCGGATCGGGGCCCATCTGCCCACCGGACAACAGGTCATCTGATCAGGGCCCGTCTGCCCACCGTACAATAGGCCATCGGATCCAGTCCCATTTACCCAACGGAAAACAGGTAATCGGATCGGGTCCCATCTGTCCACGTGACAACAGGTCATCGGATCCAGGCCCGTTTGCCGACCGGAAAACAGGTCATCGGATCGGGGACAATTTGTCCACCGGACAACAGGTTGTCGGATTGAAGCCCATCTGCCCACCGGACAATAGGTCATCGGATCCAGTCCCGTTTTCCAACCGGACAACAGGTCATCGGATCGGGGCCCATCTGTCCACCGGACAACAGGTTATCGGATCCGGGCCCGTCTGCCCACCGGACAACAGGTCATTGGATAAGGGCCCATCTGCTCACCGGACAACAGGTCATCGAATCGGGGCCCGTCTGCCCACCGGACAATAGGTCATCGGATCCAGTCCCTTTTTCCCATGTGAAAACAGGTCATCGGATCGGGGCCCATCTGTCCAACGGACAACAGGTCATCGGATCCGGGCCCGTCTGCCCACCGGACAACAGGTCATCGGATTGGGGCCCATCTGCCCACCGGACAACAGGTCATCGGATCGGGGCCCGTCTGCCCAAAGGCCACTAGGCCATCGGATCCAGTCCCGTTTTCCCACCAGAAAACAGGTCATCAGATCGGGGCCCATATGTCCACCGGACAACAGGTCATCGGATCGGGGCGCATATGCCCACTGGACAACAGGTCATCGGATCCAGTCCCGTTTGCCCACCTGACAATAGGTCATCGGATCGGGGCGCATATGCCCACTGGACAACAGGTCATCGGATCCAGTCCCGTTTTCCCACCGGAAAACAGTTCATCGGATCGGGGCCCATCTGTCCACGGGACAACAGGTTGTCGGATTGAAGCCCATCTGCCCACAGGACAATAGGTCATCGGATCCAGTCCCGTTTTACAACCGGACAACAGGTCATCGGATCGGGGCCCATCTGTTCACCGGACAACAGGTTATCGGATCCGGGCCCGTCTGCCCACCGGTCAACAGAACATCAGATCAGGGCCCATCTGCTCACCGGACAACAGGTCATCGGATCGGGGCCCGTCTGCCCACCGGACAACAGGTCATCGGATTGGGGCCCATCTGCCCACCGGACAATAGGCCATCGGATCCAGTCCAGTTTTCCCACCGGAAAACAGGTCATCGGATCCGGGCCCGTTCGCCCACCTGACAATAGGTCATCGGATCTGGGCGCATATGCCCACTGGACAACAGGTAATCGGATCCACTCCCGTTTTCCCACCAGAAAACAGGACATCGGAACGGGGCCCATCTGTCCACCGGACAACAGGTCATCGGATCCGGGCCCGTCTGCCCACCAGACAACAGGTCATCGGATCGGAGCCCATCTGCCCACCGGACAACAGGTCATCGGATCGGGGCCCGTCTGCCCACCGGACAATAGGCCATCGGATCCAGTCCCGTTTACTCACCGGAAAACAGGTCATCGGATCGGGGCCCATCTGTCCACCGGACAACAGGGTGTCGGATTGAAGCCCATCTGCCCACCGGACAATAGGCCATCGGATCCAGTCCCGTTTTCCCATAGGAAAACTGGTCATCTGATCGGGGCCCATCTGTCCACGGGACAACAGGTCATCGGATTCAGTCCCGTTTTCCCACCGGAAAACAGGTCATCGGATCGGGGGCCCATCTGTCCACCGGACAACAGTTTGTCGGATTGAAGCCCATCTGCCCACCGGACAATAGGTCATCGGATCTAGTCCCGTTTTACAACCGGACAACAGGTCATCGGATGGGGGCCCATCTGTCCACCAGACAACAGGTTATCGGATCCAGGGCCGTCTGTCCACCGGACAACAGGTCATCGGATCAGGGCGCATCTGCTCACCGGACAAAAGGTCATCGGATCGGGGCCTGTCGGCCCACCGGACAATAGGTAATCGGATCCAGTCCCGTTTTCCCACCTAAAAACAGGTCATCGGATCGGGGCCCATCTGTCCACCGGACAACAGGTCATCGGATCCGGGCCCGTCTGCCCACCGGACAACAGGTCATCGGATCGTGGCCCATCTGCCCACCGGACAATAGGCCATCGGATCCAGTCCCGTTTTCCCATAGGAGAACAGGTCATCGGATCGGGGCCCATCTGTCCACGGGACAACAGGTCATCGGATCCAGTCCCGTTTTCCCACCTGAAAACAGGTCATCGGATCGGGGCCCATCTGTCCAGCGGACAACAGGTCATCGGAACCGGGCCCGTCTGCCCACCGGACAACAGGTCATCGGATCAGGGCCCATCTGCCCCCCGGACAACAGGTCATCGGATCGGGGCCCATCTGTCCACCGGACAACAGGTTATCGGATCCAGGCCTGTCTGCCCACCGGACAAAAGAACATCGGATCAGGGCCCATCTGCTCACCGGACAACAGGTCATCGGATCGGGGCCCGTCTGCCCACCGGACAATAGGTCATCGGATCGGGGCCCATCTGCCCACTGGACAACAGGTCATCGGATCGGGGCCCATCTGCCCACCGGACAACAGGTCATCGGATCCAGTCCCGTTTTCCCACCGGAAAACAGCTCATCAGATCGGGGCCCATATGTCCAGGGGACAACAGGTCATCGGATCTGGGCCCGTCTGCCAACCGGACAACAGGTCATCGGATCGGGGCCCGTCTGCCCACCGGACAACAGGTCATCGGACCGGGGCCCGTCTGCCCACCGGACAACAGGTCATCGGACCGGGGCCCGTCTGCCCACCGGACAATAGGCCATCGGATCCAGTCCCGTTTTCCCATAGGAAAACAGGTCATCGGATCGGGGCCCATCTGCCCACCGGACAATAGGTAATCGGATCCAGTCCCGTTTTCAAACCGGAGAAAAGGTCATCGGATCGGGGCCCATCTGTCCACCAGACAACAGGTTATCGGATCCGGGCCCGTCTGCCCACTGGACAACAGGTCATCGGATCGCGGCCCATCTGTCCACCAGACAATAGCTTATCGGATCCGGGCCCATCTGCCCTCCGGACAACAGGTCATCGGATCGGGGCCCGTCGGCCCACCGGACAATAGGTCATCGGATCCAGTCTCGTTTTCCTACCTGAAAACAGGTCATCGGATCGGGGCCCATCTGTCCCCGGACAACAGGTCATCGGATCCGGATCCCGTCTGCCCACCAGACAACAGGTCATTGGATCCGGGCCCATATGCCCACTGGACAACAGGTCATCGGGTCGCGACCCATCTGCCCACTGGACAACAGGTCATTGGATCCGGGCCCATCTGTCCACCGGACAACAGGTTATCGGATCAGGGACCGTCTGCCCACCGGACACCATGTCATTGGATCAGGGCCCATCTGCTCACCGGACAACAGGTCATCGGATCCGGGCCCGTCTGCCCACTGGACAACAGGTCATCGGGTCGCGACCCATCTGCCCACTGGACAACAGGTCATCGGATCCGGGCCCGTCTGCCCACTGGACAACAGGTCATCGGGTCGGGACGCATCTGCCCACCTGACAATAGGTCATCGGATCGGGGCGCATATGCCCACTGGACAACAGGTCATCGGATCGGGGCCCGTCTGCCCACCGGACACCAGGTCATTGGATCAGGGCCCATCTGCTCACCGGACAACAGGTCATCGGATCCGGGCCCGTCTGCCCACTGGACAACAGGTCATCGGGTCGCGACCCATCTGCCCAGTGGACAACAGGTCATCGGATCCGGGCCCGTCTGCTCACTGGACAACAGGTCATCGGGTCGGGACCCATCTGCCCACCTGACAATAGGTCATCGGATCGGGGCGCATATGCCCACTGGACAACAGGTCATCGGATCCGGGCCCGTCTGCCCACTGGACAACAGGTCATCGGATCGGGGCCCATCTGCCCACCGGACAACAGGTCATCTGATCAGGGCCCGTCTGCCCACCGTACAATAGGCCATCGGATCCAGTCCCATTTACCCAACGGAAAACAGGTAATCGGATCGGGTCCCATCTGTCCACGTGACAACAGGTCATCGGATCCAGGCCCGTTTGCCGACCGGAAAACAGGTCATCGGATCGGGGACAATTTGTCCACCGGACAACAGGTTGTCGGATTGAAGCCCATCTGCCCACCGGACAATAGGTCATCGGATCCAGTCCCGTTTTCCAACCGGACAACAGGTCATCGGATCGGGGCCCATCTGTCCACCGGACAACAGGTTATCGGATCCGGGCCCGTCTGCCCACCGGACAACAGGTCATTGGATAAGGGCCCATCTGCTCACCGGACAACAGGTCATCGAATCGGGGCCCGTCTGCCCACCGGACAATAGGTCATCGGATCCAGTCCCTTTTTCCCATGTGAAAACAGGTCATCGGATCGGGGCCCATCTGTCCACCGGACAACAGGTCATCGGATCCGGGCCCGTCTGCCCACCGGACAACAGGTCATCGGATTGGGGCCCATCTGCCCACCGGACAACAGGTCATCGGATCGGGGCCCGTCTGCCCAAAGGCCACTAGGCCATCGGATCCAGTCCCGTTTTCCCACCAGAAAACAGGTCATCAGATCGGGGCCCATATGTCCACCGGACAACAGGTCATCGGATCGGGGCGCATATGCCCACTGGACAACAGGTCATCGGATCCAGTCCCGTTTGCCCACCTGACAATAGGTCATCGGATCGGGGCGCATATGCCCACTGGACAACAGGTCATCGGATCCAGTCCCGTTTTCCCACCGGAAAACAGTTCATCGGATCGGGGCCCATCTGTCCACGGGACAACAGGTTGTCGGATTGAAGCCCATCTGCCCACAGGACAATAGGTCATCGGATCCAGTCCCGTTTTACAACCGGACAACAGGTCATCGGATCGGGGCCCATCTGTTCACCGGACAACAGGTTATCGGATCCGGGCCCGTCTGCCCACCGGACAACAGAACATCAGATCAGGGCCCATCTGCTCACCGGACAACAGATCATCGGATCGGGGCCCGTCTGCCCACCGGACAACAGGTCATCGGATTGGGGCCCATCTGCCCACCGGACAATAGGCCATCGGATCCAGTCCAGTTTTCCCACCGGAAAACAGGTCATCGGATCCGGGCCCGTTCGCCCACCTGACAATAGGTCATCGGATCTGGGCGCATATGCCCACTGGACAACAGGTAATCGGATCCACTCCCGTTTTCCCACCAGAAAACAGGACATCGGAACGGGGCCCATCTGTCCACCGGACAACAGGTCATCGGATCCGGGCCCGTCTGCCCACCAGACAACAGGTCATCGGATCCATTCCCGTTTTCCAACCGGACAACAGGTTATGGGATCCGGGCCCGTCTGCCCAGCGGACAACAGGTCATCGGATCAGGGCCTATCTGTCCTCCGGACAACAGGTCATCGGATTCGGGCCCGTCTGCCCACTGGACAACAGGTCATCGGATCGGGGCCCATCTGCCCACCGGACTACATGTCATCGGATCGGGTCCCATCTGTCCAACGCACAACAGGTCATCGGATCCGGGCCCGTTTGCCCACCTGACAATAGGTCATCGGATCGGGGCGCATATGCCCTCTGGACAACACGTCATCGGATCGGGGTCCATCTGCCCACCGGACAAAAGGTCATCGGATTTGGGCCCGTCTGCCCACCGGACAACAGGTCATCGGAACCGGGCAGGTCAGCCCACCGGACAACAGGTCATCGGATCGGGGCCCATCTGCCCACCAGACAACAGGTCATCGGATCGGGGCCCGTCTGCCCACAGGACAATAGGCCATCGGATCCAGTCCCGTTTACCCACCGGAAAACAGGTCATCGGATCGGGGCCCATCTGTCCAAGGCACAACAGGTCATCGGATCCGGGCCCGTTTGCCCACGTGACAATAGGTCATCGGATCGGGGCGCATTTGCCCACTGGACAACAGGTCATCGGATCGGGGCTCATCGCTCCACTGGACAACAGGTTTTCGGATTGAAGCCCATCTGCGCACCGGACAATAGGTCATCGGATCCATTCCCGTTTTCCAACCGGACAACAGGTTATGGGATCCGGGCCCGTCTGCCCGGCGGACAACAGGTCATCGGATCAGGGCCTATCTGTCCACCGGACAACAGGTCATCGGATTCGGGCCCGTCTGCCCACTGGACAACAGGTCAGCGGATCGGGGACCACCTGCCCACCGATCAACATGTCATCGGATCCAGTCCCGTTTTTCCACCTGAAAACAGGTCATCGGATCGGGGCCCATCTGTCCACCGGACAACAGGTCATCATATCAGGGCCCGTCTGCCCACCGGACAACAGGTCATCGGATCGGGGGCCATCTGCCCACCGGACAACAGGTCATCGGATCGGGGCCCGCCTGCCCACCGGACAATAGACCATCGGATCCAGTCCCGTTTTCCCACCGGAAAACAGGTCATCGGATCTGGGCCCGTTTGCCCACCTGACAATAGGTCATTGGATCGGGGCGCATATGCCCACTGGACAACAGGTGAACGGATCCAGTCCCGTTTTCCCACCTGAAAACAGGTCATCGGATCGGGGCCCATCTGTCCACCGGACAACAGGTCATCGGATCCGGGCCCGTCTGCCCACCGGACAACATGTCATCGGATCGGGGCCCGTCTGCCCACCGGGCAATAGGTCATCGGATCCAGTTCCTTTTTTCCCACCGGACAACAGGTCATCGGATCCGGGCCCGTTTGCCCACCGAACAATAGGTGAACGGATCCAGTCCCTTTTTCCCACCGGACAAGAGGTCATCGGATCGGGGCCCATCTGCCTCCGGACAACAGGCCATCGGATCCTGGACTGTTTGCCCACCGGACAACAGGTCATCGGATCGGGGTCCATCTGCCGACCGGACAAGATGTCATCGGATCGGGGCCAGTCTACCCACCGGACAATAGGCCTTCGGATCCAGTCCCGTTTTCCAACCGGACAACAGATCATCTGATCGGGGCCCATCTGTCCACGGGAGAACAGGTCATCGGATTTGGGCCCGTCTGCCCACCGGACAATAGGCCATCGGATCCAGTCCCGTTTTCCCATCGGAAAACAGGTCATCGGATCGGTGCCCATCTGTCCACGGGACAACAGGTCATCGAATCCGGGCCCGTTTGCCCTCCTGACAATAGGTCATAGGATCGGGGCGCGTGTGCCCACTAGACAACAGGTCATCGGATTCAGTCCCTTTTTCCCACCGGAAAACAGGTCATCAGATCGGGGCCCATCTGTCCACCGGACAACAGGTTGTCGGATTGAAGCCCATCTGCCCACCGGACAATAGGTTCATTGGATCCAGTCCTGTTTTCCCACGGGACAACAGGTCATCGGATCGGGGCCCATCTGTCCACCGGACAACAGGCCATCGGATCCTGGCCTGTTTGCCCACAGGACAACAGGTCATCGGATCGGGGCCCATCTGCCCACCGAACAACAGGTCATCGGATCCGGGCCCTTCTGCCCAAGGGACAACAGGTCATGGGATCGGGTCCGGTCTGCCCACCGAACAATAGGTGAACGGATCCAGTCCCTTTTTCCCACCGAACAACAGGTCATCGGATCGGGGCCCATCTGTCCACCGGACAACAGGCCATCGGATCCTGGCCTCTTTGCCCACAGGATAACAGGTCATCGGATCGGGGCCCATCTGCCCACCGGACAATAGGTCATCGGATCCAGTCCCGTTTTCCAACCGGACAACAGGTCATCGGATCGGGGCCCATCTGTCCACCGGACAACAGGTTATCGGATCCGGGCCAGTCTTCCCACCGGACAACAGGTCATCGGATCGTGGCCCATCTGCCCACCGGATAACAGGTTAACGGATCGGGGCCCATCTGCCACCGGACAACAGGTCATCGAATCCGGGCCCGTTTGCCCACCTGACAATAGGTCATCGGAACGGGGCCCATCTGTCCACTGGCCAACAGGTCATCGGATCCGGGCCTGTCTGCCCACCGGACAACAGGTCATCGGATCGGGGTGCATATGCACACTGGACAACAGGTCATCGGATCCAGTCCCGTTTTCCCACCTGAAAAAAGGTCATCGGATCGGGGCCCATCTGTCCACCGGCCAACAGGTCATCGGATCCGGGCCTGTCTGCCCACCGGACAACAGGTCATCGGATCGGGGCCCGTCTGCCCACCGGACAAAAGATCACCGGATCGGGGCCCGTCTGCCCACCGGACAATAGGCCATCGGATCCAGTCCCGTTTTCCCATCGGAAAACAGGTCATCGGATCAGGGCCCATCTGTCCACCGGACAACAGGTCATCGGATACGGGCCCGTTTGCCCACCTGACAATAGGTCATCGGATCGAGGCGCATATGCCCACTGGACAACAGGTCTTCGGATCCAGTCCCATTTTCCCACCTGAAAACAGGTCATCGGATCGGGGCCCATCTGTCCACGGGAAACAGGTCATCGGATCCGGGCCCTTCTGCCCACCGGACAACATGTCATCAGATCGGGGCCAATCTGCCCACCGGACAATAGGCCATCGGATCCAATAACGTTTTCCCACCTGAAAACAGGTCATCGGATCAGGCCCATCTGTCCACCGGACAACAGGTCATCGGATCCGGGCCCGTCGGCCCACCGGACAACAGGTCATCGGATCGGGGCCCATCTTCCCACCGGACAACAGGTCATCGGATCGTATCCAGTCCCGCTATCCCACAGGAAAACAGGTCATCGGAACGGGGCCCATCTGTCCACCGGACAACAGGTCATCGGATATAGGCCCGTTTGCCCACCTGACAATTGGTCATTGGATCGGGGCCCGTCTGCCCACCGGACAATAGGTCATCAGATAGGGGCAAGTCTGCCCACCGCACAATAGGTCATCGGATCCAATCCCGTTTTCCCACCGGACAACAGGTCATCGGATCGGTACTCATCTGTCCACCGGACAACAGCCCATCGGATCCAGGCCCATTTGCCCACCGGACAACATGTCATCAGAACAGGGTCCGTTTGCCCACCTGACAATAAGTCAGCGAAACGGGGCCCTTATGCCCACCGGACAACAGGTCATCGGATCGGGCCCGTCTGCCCACCAAACAACAGGTCATCGTATCCAGTCCCGTTTTCCCACCTGAAAACAGGTCATCTGATCGGGGCCCATCTGCCCACCGAACAACAGGTCATCGGATCCGGGCCCGTCTGCCCAAGGGACAACAGGTCATGGGATCGGGTCCGGTCTGCCCACCGAACAATAGGTGAACGGATCCAGTCCCTTTTTCCCACCGGACAACAGGTCATCGGATCGGGGCCCATCTGTCCACCGGACAACAGGCCATCGGATCCTGGCCTGTTTGCCCACAGGACATCAGGTCATCGGATCGGGGCCCATCTGCCCACCGAACAACAGGTTGTCGGATTGGAGCCCATCTGCCCACCGGACAACAGGTCATCGGATCCAGTCCCGTTTTTCAACCGGACAACAGGTCATCGGATCCGGGCCCGTCTTCCCACCGGACAACAGGTCATCGGATCATGGCCCATCGGCCCACCAGACAACAGGTTAACGGATCGGGGCCCGTCTGCCCACTGGACAATAGGCCATCGGATCCCGTCCCGTTTTCCCACCGGAAAACAGGTCATCGGATCCGGGCCTGTTTGCACACCTGACAATAGGTCATTGAATCGCGGCGCATATGCCCACTGGACAACAGGTCATCGGATCCAGTCCCGTTTTCCCACATGAAAACAGGTCATCGGATCGGGGCCCATCTGTCCAGCGGACAACAGGTCATCGGATCCGGGCCCATCGGCCCACCGGACAACTGATCACCGGATCGCGGCCCCCTCTGCCCACCGGACAATAGGCCATCGGATCCACTCCCGTTTTCCCACCGGAAAATAGGTCATCGGATCGGGGCCCATCTGTCCACCGGACAACAGGTCATCGAATCCGGGCCCGTTTGCCCACCTGACAATAGGTCATCGGATCGGGGTGCATATGCACACTGGACAACAGGTCATCGGATCCAGTCCTGTTTTCCCACCTGAAAAAAGGTCATCGGATCGGGGCCCATCTGTCCACCGGACAACAGGTCATCGGATCGGGGCCCATCTGCCCACCGGACAACAGGTTAACGGATCGGGGCCCGTCTGCCCACCGGACAACAGGTCATCGGATCCAGTCCCGTTTTCCCACCTGAAAACAGGTCATCGAATCGGGGCCCATCTGTGCACCGGACAACAGGTCATCGGATCCGGGCCCGTTTGCCTACTGTACAACAGGTCATCGGATCGGGGTCCATCTGCCCACCGGACAAAAGATCACCGGATCGGGGCCCGTCTGCCCACCGGACAATAGGCCATCGGATCCAGTCCCGTTTTCCCATTGGAAAACAGGTCATCGGATCAGGGCCCATCTGTCCACCGGACAACAGGTCATCGGATACGGGGCCGTTTGCCCACCTGACAATAGGTCATTGGATCGAGGCGCATATGCCCACTGGACAACAGGTCTTCGGATCCAGTCCCGTTTTCCCACCTGAAAATAGGTCATCGGATCGGGGCCCATCTGTCCACGGGACAACAGGTCATCGGATCCGGGCCCGTCTGACCACCGGACAACATGTCATCGGATCGGGGCACATATGCCCACTAGACAACAGGTCATCGGATCCAGTCCCGTTTTCCCACGGGAAAACAGGTCATCGGATCGGGGCCCATCTGTCCACCGGAAAACCGGTCATCGGATCCGGGCCCGTTTTCCAACCGGACAACAGATCATCGGATTGGGGCCCGTCTGCCCACTGGACAATAGGTCATCGGATCCCGTCCCATTTTCCCACCGGACAACAGGTCATCGGATCGGGGCCCATCTGTCCACCGGACAACAGGTCATCGGATCCAGGCCCGTTTGCCCACCAGACAACAGGTCATCGGATCGGGGCCCATCTTCCCACCGGACAACAGGTCATCGGATCGTGTCCAGTCCCGCTATCCCACAGGAAAACAGGTCATCGGAACGGGGCCCATCTGTCCACCGGACAACAGTTCATCGGATATAGGCCCGTTTGCCCACCTGACAATAGGTCATCGGATCGGGGCACATATGCCCACTAGACAACAGGTCATCGGATCTGGGCCCGTCTGCCCACCGGACAACAGATCATCGGATTGGGGCCCGTCTGCCCACTGGACAATAGGTCATCGGATCCCGTCCCATTTTCCCACCGGACAACAGGTCATCGGATCGGGGCCCATCTGTCCACCGGACAACAGGTCATCGGATCCAGGCCCGTTTGCCGACCAGACAACAAGTCATCGGATAGGGGCCCATCTGCCCACCGGAGAACAGGTCATCGGATCGGGGCCCGCCTGCCCACCGGACTATAGGTCATTGGATCCAGTCCTGTTTTCCCACGGGACAACAGGTCATCGGATCGGGGCCCATCTGCCACTGGACAACAGGTCATCGGATCCAGGCCCGTTTGCCCACATGACAATAGGTCATCGGATCGGGGCGCATATGCCCACTGGACAACAGGTCATCGGTTCTAGTACCGTTTTCCCACCTGAAAACAGGTTATTTGATCGGGGGCCCGTCTGACCACCGGACAACAGCTCATCGGATCCAGGTACGTTTGTCCACCGGACAACAGGTCATTGGATCCAGGCCCGTTTGCCCACCGGAAAACAGGTCATCGGATCGGGTCCCATAAGCCCACCGGACAACTGGTCATCGGATCGGGGCCCGTCTGCCCACCGGACAATAGGTCATCGGATCCAGTTTCGTTTTCCCACCGAACTACAGGTCATCGGATCGGGGCCCATCTGTCCTCCGAACAACAGGTCATCGTATCCGGGCCCGTCTGCCCACCGGACAACAGGTCATCGGATCGGGGCTCATGTGCCCTCAGGACAACAGGTCATCAGATCAGGGCATGTCTGCCCACAGGACAATAGGTCATCGGATCCAGTCTCGTTTGCCCACCTGACAATAGGTCATCGGATTTGGCCGCATATGCCCACTGGACAACAGGTCATCGGATCCAGTCCCGTTTTCCCACCGGAAAACAGGTCATCAGATCGGGGCCCATCTGTCCACAGGACAACAGGTCATCGGCTGCGGGCCCATCTGCCCACCGGACAACAGGTCATCGGATCGGGGCCCATCTTCCCACCGGACAATAGGTCATCGGATCCGGGCCCGTCTGCCCACCGGACAACAGGTCATCGGATCGGGGCTCATGTGCCCTCAGGACAACAGGTCATCAGATCGGGGCATGTCTGCCCACAGGACAATAGGTCATCGGATCCAGTCCCGTTTGCCCACCTGACAATAGGTCATCGGATTTGGCCGCATATGCCCACTGGACAACAGGTCATCGGATCCAGTCCCGTTTTCCCACCGGAAAACAGGTCATCAGATCGGGGCCCATCTGTCCACAGGACAACAGGTCATCGGCTGCGGGCCCGTCTGCCCACCGGACAATAGGTCATCGGATCCAGTCCCGTTTTCCCACCGGACAACAGGTTATCGGATCGGGGCCCATCTGTCCTCCGAACAACAGGCCATCAGATCCAGGCCCGTTTGCCCACCGGACAACAGGTCATCGGATCGGGGCCTTTCTGCCCACTGGACAACTGGTCATTGGATCGGGGCCCATCTGCCCACCTGACAATAAGTCATTGGATCTGGGTCCCGTCTGCCCACCGGACAACAGCTGATCGGATCCAGGTTTGTTTGCCCACCGGACAACAGGTCATTGGATCAGGGCCCATCTGTCCACCGGACAACAGGTCTTTGGTTTCAGGCCCGTTTGCCCACCGGACAACAGGTCATCGGATCGAGGCACTTCTGCCCACCGGACAACTGGTCATTGGATCGGGGCCCGTCTGCCCACCGGACAATAGGTCATCAGATAGGGGCAAATCTGCCCACCGCACAATAGGTCATCGGATCCAATCCCGTTTTCCCACCGGACAACAGGTCATCGGATCGGTACTCATCTGTCCACCGGACAACAGCCCATCGGATCCAGGCCCATTTGCCCACCGGACAACATGTCATCAGAACAGGGTCCGTTTGCCCACCTGACAATAAGTCAGCGAAACGGGGCCCTTATGCCCACCGGACAACAGGTCATCGGATCGGGCCCGTCTGCCCACCAAACAACAGGTCATCGTATCCAGTCCCGTTTTCCCACCTGAAAACAGGTCATCTGATCGGGGCCCATCTGCCCACCGAACAACAGGTCATCGGATCCGGGCCCGTCTGCCCAAGGGACAACAGGTCATGGGATCGGGTCCGGTCTGCCCACCGAACAATAGGTGAACGGATCCAGTCCCTTTTTCCCACCGGACAACAGGTCATCGGATCGGGGCCCATCTGTCCACCGGACAACAGGCCATCGGATCCTGGCCTGTTTGCCCACAGGACATCAGGTCATCGGATCGGGGCCCATCTGCCCACCGAACAACAGGTTGTCGGATTGGAGCCCATCTGCCCACCGGACAACAGGTCATCGGATCCAGTCCCGTTTTTCAACCGGACAACAGGTCATCGGATCCGGGCCCGTCTTCCCACCGGACAACAGGTCATCGGATCATGGCCCATCAGCCCACCAGACAACAGGTTAACGGATCGGGGCCCGTCTGCCCACTGGACAATAGGCCATCGGATCCCGTCCCGTTTTCCCACCGGAAAACAGGTCATCGGATCCGGGCCTGTTTGCACACCTGACAATAGGTCATTGAATCGCGGCGCATATGCCCACTGGACAACAGGTCATCGGATCCAGTCCCGTTTTCCCACATGAAAACAGGTCATCGGATCGGGGCCCATCTGTCCAGCGGACAACAGGTCATCGGATCCGGGCCCATCGGCCCACCGGACAACTGATCACCGGATCGCGGCCCCCTCTGCCCATCGGACAATAGGCCATCGGATCCACTCCCGTTTTCCCACCGGAAAATAGGTCATCGGATCGGGGCCCATCTGTCCACCGGACAACAGGTCATCGAATCCCGGCCCGTTTGCCCACCTGACAATAGGTCATCGGATCGGGGTGCATATGCACACTGGACAACAGGTCATCGGATCCAGTCCTGTTTTCCCACCTGAAAAAAGGTCATCGGATCGGGGCCCATCTGTCCACCGGACAACAGGTTAACGGATCGGGGCCCGTCTGCCCACCGGACAACAGGTTAACGGATCGGGGCCCGTCTGCCCACCGGACAATAGGTCATCGGATAGCGGCGCATATGCCCACTGGACAACAGGTCATCGGATCCAGTCCCGTTTTCCCACCTGAAAACAGGTCATCGGATCGGGGCCCATCTGTGCACCGGACAACAGGTCATCGGATCCGGGCCCGTTTGCCTACTGTACAACAGGTCATCGGATCGGGGTCCATCTGCCCACCGGACAAAAGATCACCAGATCGGGGCCCGTCTGCCCACCGGACAATAGGCCATCGGATCCAGTCCCGTTTTCCCATTGGAAAACAGGTCATCGGATCAGGACCCATCTGTCCACCGGACAACAGGTCATCGGATACGGGGCCGTTTGCCCACCTGACAATAGGTCATTGGATCGAGGCGCATATGCCCACTGGACAACAGGTCTTCGGATCCAGTCCCGTTTTCCCACCTGAAAATAGGTCATCGGATCGGGGCCCATCTGTCCACGGGACAATAGGTCATCGGATCCGGGCCCGTCTGACCACCGGACAACATGTCATCGGATCGGGGCCAATCTGCCCACCGGACAATAGGCCATCGGATCCAATCCCGTTTTCCCACCTGAAAACAGGTCATAGGATCAGGCCCATCTGTACACCGGACAACAGGTCATCGGATCCGGGCCCGTCGGCCCATCGGACAACAGGTCATCGGATCGGGGCCCATCTTCCCACCGGACAACAGGTCATCGGATCGTATCCAGTCCTGTTATCCCACAGGAAAACAGGTCATCAGAACGGGGCCCATCTGACCACCGGACAACAGGTCATTGGATCAGGGCCCATCTGCCCACCGTACAACAGGTTGTCGGATTGGAGCCCATCTGCCCACAGGACAACAGGTCATCGGATCCAGTCCCGTTTTCCCACGGGAAAACAGGTCATCGGATCGGGGCCCATCTGTCCACCGGAAAACCGGTCATCGGATCCGGGCCCGTTTTCCCACCGGACAACAGGTCATCGGATCGGGCACGTCTGCCCACCGGACAATAGGCCATCGGATCCAGTACCGTTTTCCCACCGGAAAACAGGTCATCGGATCGGGGCCCATACGTCCACCGGACAACAGGTCATCTGATCCGGGCCCGTTTGCCCACCTGACAATAGGTCATCGGATCGGGGCACATATGCCCACTAGACAACAGGTCATCGGATCTGGGCCCGTCTGCCCACCGGACAACAGATCATCGGATTGGGGCCCGTCTGCCCACTGGACAATAGGTCATCGGATCCCGTCCCATTTTCCCACCGGACAACAGGTCATCGGATCGGGGCCCATCTGTCCACCGGACAACAGGTCATCGGATCCAGGCCCGTTTGCCCACCAGACAACAAGTCATCGGATAGGGGCCCATCTGCCCACCGGAGAACAGGTCATCGGATCGGGGCCCGTCTGCCCACCGGACTATAGGTCATTGGATCCAGTCCTGTTTTCCCACGGGACAACAGGTCATTGGATCGGGGCCCATCTGTCCACCGGAAAACAGGCCATTGGATCCTGGCCTGTTTGCCCACAGGACAACAGGTCATCGGATCGGGGCCCATCTGCCCACCGAACAACAGGTCATCGGATCCGGGCCCGTCTGCCCAAGGGACAACAGGTCATGGGATCGGGTCCGGTCTGCCCACCGAACAATAGGTGAACGGATCCAGTCCCTTTTTCCCACCGGACAACAGGTCATCGGATCGGGGCCCATCTGTCCACCGGACAACAGGCCATCGGATCCTGGCCTCTTTGCCCACAGGACAACAGGTGTTAGAACCTTGCTGTTAGGTTTTTTTTCCTTTGCTGGTCACATGACCTTGTTGGCCTATTTAATCCTGCTCCGCCCTTCTGGCTTTGCTGGACTTCATTGTATATCTACTTTCTAGCTAGCCTGTGCTCTGTATCTAGCTCTGTTAGTTTGCTTGGTCTATGGACCTCTATGTTCTATCTTTTTTGTTTGTTCGTCTGTCTGCTACTATTTCTGTTAGGAGGTGTCCCATATTCCTCCCAGTCCTTAGTACTTGTAGGGATTCCCTCCCCACATCTATAGGTCTCCGTACAGACTAGATTAGGACTTTAGCAGGTCTGATCGCAGGATCAGGTTCCCTGTTACATCGTAGGGATACAGCTGAGTCCTATAGTAGGGACAGATCTCCTCTCTTTCCTTAGCTTTGGTAGCAGAACATAACAGTAAGTCCAGCCTGCAAATTCTCTAAGGAAAGATTTTTTTTTTTTTTTTTGTTCCATCATGGTGTCGGTTCAGGATTTGGCTAAACACCTGCAGGGACTCTCTCTGGAAGTGGCCGAGCTCCGTCAGCACGTGAGTAACTGTCCTGGAGCATATTTCTTGGAGCCTAAGGTATGTTTGCCGGATTTATTTTTTGGTGAACATCGAGAATTTTTTTCATTTAAAAATGCTTGCTTATTGTATTTTCGTTTGAGACCCAAGTCCTCTGGGGATGAATCCCAGCGCGTAGGGTTCATAATGTCACTTTTGCGCAAAGAGCCTCAGGAGTGGGCCTTTTCTTTGCAACCTAGTGATACATGCTTCAGATCAGTGGATAGTTTTTTTTCTTCTTTAGGATTATTATATGATGATCCTGACCGTGTGGCATCAGCTGAGACTGAGTTGAGACGTTTAAAACAAGGATCAGGTAATGTGGAAAAATATTGTACTCATTTTCGTCGTTTGTCCACTCAAACAGGGTGGAACGATTCTGCTCTGAAAAGTCTATTTCTTGCTGGGCTCAGTGAAAGGGTTAAAGACCTGCTAATTGCTTATCCTACACCTGAGGATTTGCAACAGGCTATGCAATTAGCTATACGGGTGGATAGAAGACTGCGTGCTAGGGTTAATGAGAGCAAATCCTCTGCTATGTCAGTTTCTGGTTATGATAATGTGTGTACTAACAGTGGTGAACCGATGGAGATTGGATCGGTGGCACCTCGCTCTCAAGAAAAAGACCGTCGTTTTTCGGAAGGCTTGTGTTTCTATTGCGGAAAATCTGGTCATTTGATTAAAGGCTGTGAGCTTCGTATGAAGAAAGAAAAAAAAATGGTCAGTCACGCCCGTATTGCCTGTTTAAATTCCAAGGGTATATTTTTAGCTGCTTCCACGATTGCTCAGGAAAAATTAATGGAATTTCGGGTGTTTGTTGATTGCGGGTCTACACTGAATGTAATTGATGGGGGATTCGTGGAAAAACTCAATTTAAAACCTGAACCTTTATCATCCCCCATTGCTGTGGTTTCTGTGGATGGCTCCCCTTTGAAGAATATTACTCTCAAGGTCAGTGAATTTCCTCTCACTATTAATGGTGTTCACCATGAGAAATTGGATTTGGTAGTGTTGAATAACTTGCCTTCTCCAGTAATATTGAGTTTGCCCTGGTTAAAATTTCACAATCCTGTACTGGATTGGTCTACCAGTGAAATTAAATCCTGGAGCCATAAATGTTATGACAAGTGTTGTAACGGGCGTATTGCAGCTTTGGATAGGGGAGAATTGCCTGTTCCTATTCAGGATTTTTGGAGAGTTTTTTCTGAGAAAGAATCGCAGGTTTTGCCTCCCCATAGAGACTATGATTGTTCTATTGAATTTGTCCCTGGAGCGATTCTTCCTAAAAGTCGTTTATTTAACCTTACTATTCCTGAGAGGAAGGCTTTGGAGGAATACATACAGACAAGTTTGGCTGCCGGTCACATTAGGCCCTCTAAGTCTCCTGTGGCGGTTGGATTTTTTTTTGTAAAAAAAAAGGACGGCGGTTTACGTCCTTGTCTGGATTTTCGTGAGATTAACAAAATTACGGTACGCAATCCTTACCCACTGCCATTGATTCCTGATCTGTTTAACCAGTTATTGGGGGCCAAGTGGTTCTCTAAAATTGACCTTAAGGGGGCATACAATCTGTTGCGCATGAAGGAGGGTGATGAATGGAAGACTGCTTTTAACACTCCTGTGGGTCATTTTGAGAATCTGGTTATGCCTTTTGGTCTTACTAATGCTCCTGCATTTTTTCAGAATCTGATTAATGACATCCTTAGACCTTTGATCGGTAAAAATGTGGTTGTGTATTTGGATGACATTTTGATTTATTCGCCAGATCTGGAGTCTCATTGGCGGAGCGTGCGTGAGGTATTACAGTTATTAATGGACAATTCGCTTTTTGCTAAGCTGGAGAAATGTGAGTTCGCTGTACAGAGAATTAGTTTTTTGGGCTACATTATCTCCAGCAAAGGTTTTGAGATGGATCCGGTTAAGGTTCAGGCTGTGCAGGAATGGCCTAGGCCTATTGGTTTGAAATGGATACAGAGGTTTTTGGGTTTCGCCAATAACTATAGAAAATTCATAAAAAAATTTTCTAGTATTGTCAAACCTCTGACTGATCTCACCAGGAAAGGTGCTGATGCGGTTCAGTGGTCTTCTGAGGCCATTGAAGCTTTTGTGTATCTCAAGGAGAGGTTCACCTCTGCTCCCATCCTTATGCAGCCTGATGTTACTAGGCCGTTTTTGGTTGAGGTTGATGCTTCCTCTGTGGGGGTTGGCGCAGTATTGTCTCAGGATAACGGGGATGGATTACATCCCTGTGCCTTTTTTTCAAAAAAATTTTCGGAGACTGAATTGAATTACGATATTGGTAATCGGGAATTATTGGCTATTAAACTCGCATTTGAACACTGGCGCCACTTCTTGGAAGGTGCGGAATTTCCCGTTCAGGTTCTTACGGATCATAAAAATCTGATATATCTTGATGCTGCCAAGCGCCTGAATGCCCGTCAGGCTAGGTGGGCACTGTTTTTCTCGCGGTTTAATTTCTCCGTTACTTACATCCCTGGTACTAAGAATGTTAAGGCGGATGCCTTGTCTCGCAGTTTTTCTCCCATAGTCGGTGCTGAGAAAGAGGAAAACATTTTACAAGAAGGTGTTGTGATAGCTGCTTTAGACTCCGTTTTGGAAGATGAGATTCTTAAAGCTCAGGAGAATGCCCCATCTAACACTCCTCATGGGAGGTTGTTTGTGCCTGGGACCTTTAGGAGAGATTTGTTTGTTGAGTGTCACGAATCTCGGTTGGCAGGTCATCCCGGAATCTCTGAGACCAAGAGACTGGTGGGTCGCAGTTTTTGGTGGCCTGGATGGCAGAAGGAAGTCATTAAGTGGGTGCGCCAATGTACTATATGTGCTAGATCTAAGTCCTCACATACTCCTGCTGCGGGGTTACTTTGTCCTTTGGAGGTCCCCAGTGCTCCTTGGACACATTTGGCTATGGACTTTATAACTGACCTTCCCCCCTCTGAGGGTTTTACTGTCATCTGGGTGGTCGTGGACCGTTTTAGCAAGATGTGTCACTTGGTTCCCTTCGTCAAACTGCCCTGCGCTAAAACTCTCGCTAAGGCCTTTGTCAAGGAAATTGTCAGACTTCATGGCGTTCCTACTGACATTGTTTCTGATAGGGGTCCTCAGTTCGTGGCTCGTTTTTGGCGTGCCTTTTGTGACAGGTTGGGAATTCATTTGTCGTTTTCGTCCGGATATCATCCTGAATCTAATGGCCAGACAGAAAGGAAAAACCAGGATGTTGAGCAGTTCTTGCGTTGTTTTGTGGCAGACAATCAAGAGGGGTGGTCTGAGTTTCTGCCACTTGCCGAATTTGCTCTGAACAATCATACATCTTCTTCTGCTGGTTGTTCGCCTTTTTTTTGTTGTTCTGGGAGACATCCGTCGTTTGGGTCGTTCTCCAAGTTGGGATCTGCCGTGCCTGAGGAGGAGAATTTTTCCGGTGATTTGGAAAGAGTTTGGACGGATGTGCGTGGTAATCTTCAGGAGGCCAACAGAAAATCTAAAGACTACTTTGATAGGAAACGACAGGAGGTTTTGTTCGCTGTTGGTGACATGGTTTGGTTGTCCTCTAGGAATCTGCGGTTGAGGATTCCTTCTAAGAAATTGGGTCCCAAGTTTGTAGGGCCCTTTAAGGTGCTTCAGGTTGTCAACCAATCTGCTGTTAGGTTGGAGGTTCCTACCTCCTGGAGAATTAATCCGGTCTTTCATGTCTCTCTGTTAAAAAAAGCTGTTGTGTCGGATGGTGACGCCTCTGCCTCTGTTCCTCCGGTGGTGGAGGACGGGGAATATGAAATTTCTCGCATCCTTGACTCTAGACGGTATAGAGGTAGTTTGCAGTATCTTGTGGCCTGGAAAGGTTTCGGACCCGAGGATAACTCTTGGGTGAGGTCAGATGATGTTTCCGCGTCCAGACTTATCAGAGCGTTTCACAGGAGATTTCCTGATAAGCCTGGTCCTAGGGGATCCGGAGGATCCTCTTAGAAGGGGGGGTACTGTTAGAACCTTGCTGTTAGGTTTTTTTTCCTTTGCTGGTCACATGACCTTGTTGGCCTATTTAATCCTGCTCCGCCCTTCTGGCTTTGCTGGACTTCATTGTATATCTACTTTCTAGCTAGCCTGTGCTCTGTATCTAGCTCTGTTAGTTTGCTTGGTCTACGGACCTCTATGTTCTATCTTTTTTGTTTGTTCGTCTGTCTGCTACTATTTCTGTTAGGAGGTGTCCCATATTCCTCCCAGTCCTTAGTACTTGTAGGGATTCCCTCCCCACATCTATAGGTCTCCGTACAGACTAGATTAGGACTTTAGCAGGTCTGATCGCAGGATCAGGTTCCCTGTTACATCGTAGGGATACAGCTGAGTCCTATAGTAGGGACAGATCTCCTCTCTTTCCTTAGCTTTGGTAGCAGAACATAACAACAGGTCATCGGATCGGGGCCCATCTGCCCACCGAACAACAGGTTGTCGGATTGGAGCCCATCTGCCCACCGGACAACTGGTCATCGGATCCAGTCCCGTTTTCCAACCGGACAACAGGTCATCGGATCGGGGCCAGTCTTCCCACCGGACAACAGGTCATCGGATCGTGGTCCATCTGCCCACCGGATAACAGGTTAACGGATCGGGGCAAGTCTGCCCACCGGACAATAGGCCATCGGATCCCGTCCAGTTTTCCCACCGGAAAACAGGTCATCGGATCGGGGCCCATCTGTCCACCGGACAACAGGTCATCGGATCCGGGCCCATCGGCCCACCGGACAACTGATCACCGGAACGGGGCCCCCTCTGCCCACTGGACAATAGGCCATCGGAGCCAGTCCCGTTTTCCCACCGGAAAACAGGTCATCGGATCGGGGCCCATCTGCCACCGGACAACAGGTCATCGGATCCGGGCCTGTCTGCCCACCGGACAACAGGTCATCGGATCGGGGTGCATATGCACACTGGACAACAGGTCATCGGATCCAGTCCCGTTTTCCCACCTGAAAAAAGGTCATCGGATCGGGGCCCATCTGTCCACCGGCCAACAGGTCATCGGATCCGGGCCTGTCTGCCCACCGGACAACAGGTCATCGGATCGGGGCCCATCTGCCCACCGGACAACAGGTTAACGGATCGGGGCCCGTCTGCCCACCGGACAATAGGTCATCGGATCGCGGCGCATATGCCCACTGGACAACAGGTCATCGGATCCAGTCCCGTTTTCCCACCTGAAAACAGGTCATCGGATCGGGGCCCATCTGTGCACCGGACAACAGGTCATCGGATCCGGGCCCGTTTGCCTACTGTACAACAGGTCATCGGATCGGGGTCCATCTGCCCACCGGACAAAAGATCACCGGATCGGGGCCCGTCTGCCCACCGGACAATAGGCCATCGGATCCAGTCCCGTTTTCCCATCGGAAAACAGGTCATCGGATCAGGGCCCATCTGTCCACCGGACAACAGGTCATCGGATACGGGCCCGTTTGCCCACCTGACAATTGGTCATCGGATCGAGGCGCATATGCCCACTGGACAACAGGTCTTCGGATCCAGTCCCGTTTTCCCACCTGAAAACAGGTCATCGGATCGGGGCCCATCTGTCCACGGGACAACAGGTCATCGGATCCGGGCCAGTCTGCCCACCGGACAACATGTCATCGGATCGGGGCCAATCTGCCCACCGGACAATAGGCCATCGGATCCAATAACGTTTTCCCACCTGAAAACAGGTCATCGGATCAGGCCCATCTGTTCACCGGACAACAGGTCATCGGATCCGGGCCCGTCGGCCCACCGGACAACAGGTCATCGGATCGGGGCCCATCTTCCCACCGGACAACAGGTCATCGGATCGGGGCCCATCTTCCCACCGGACAACAGGTCATCGGATCGTATCCAGTCCCGTTATCCCACAGGAAAACAGGTCATCGGAACGGGGCCCATCTGTCCACCGGACAACAGGTCATCGGATATAGGCCCGTTTGCCCACCTGACAATAGGTCATCGGATCGGGGCACATATGCCCACTAGACAACAGGTCATCGGATCTGGGCCCGTCTGCCCACCGGACAACAGATCATCGGATTGGGGCCCGTCTGCCCACTGGACAATAGGTCATCGGATCCCGTCCCATTTTCCCACCGGACAACAAGTCATCGGATCGGGGCCCATCTGTCAACCGGACAACAGGTCATCGGATCCAGGCCCGTTTGCCGACCAGACAACAAGTCATCGGATAGGGGCCCATCTGCCCACCGGAGAACAGGTCATCGGATCGCGGCCCGTCTGCCCACCGGACTATAGGTCATTGGATCCAGTCCTGTTTTCCCACGGGACAACAGGTCATCGGATCGGGGCCCATCTGCCACTGGACAACAGGTCATCGGATCCAGGCCCGTTTGCCCACCTGACAATAGGTCATCGGATCGGGGCGCATATGCCCACTGGACAACAGGTCATCTGTTCTAGTCCCGTTTTCCCACCTGAAAACAGGTTATTTGATCGGGGGCCCGTCTGATCACCGGACAACAGCTCATCGGATCCAGGTACGTTTGTCCACCGGACAACAGGTCATTGGATCCAGGCCCGTTTGCCCACCGGAAAACAGGTCATCGGATCGGGTCCCATCAGCCCACCGGACAACAGGTCATCGGATCGGGGCCCGTCTGCCCACCGGACAATAGGTCATCGGATCCAGTTTCGTTTTCCCACCGAACTACAGGTCATCGGATCGGGGCCCATCTGTCCTCCGGACAACAGGTCATCGGATCCGGGCCCGTCTGCCCACCGGACAACAGGTCATCGGATCGGGGTTCATGTGCCCTCAGGACAACAGGTCATCAGATCGGGGCATGTCTGCCCACAGGACAATAGGTCATCGGATCCAGTCCCGTTTGCCCACCTGACAATAGGTCATCGGATTTGGCCGCATATGCCAACTGGACAACAGGTCATCGGATCCAGTCCCGTTTTCCCACCGGAAAACAGGTCATCAGATCGGGGCCCATCTGTCCACATAACAACAGGTCATCGGCTGCGGGCCCGTCTGCCCACCGGACAACAGGTCATCGGATCGGGGCCCATCTTCCCACCGGACAACAGGTCATCAGATCCGGGCCCGTCTGCCCACCGGACAACAGGTCATCGGATCGGGGCTCATGTGCCCTCAGGACAACAGGTCATCAGATCGGGGCATGTCTGCCCACAGGACAATAGGTCATCGGATCCAGACCAGTTTGCCCACCTGACAATAGGTCATCAGATTTGGCCGCATATGCCCACTGGACAACAGGTCATCGGATCCAGTCCCGTTTTCCCACCTGAAAACAGGTCATCGGATCAGGCTTATCTGTCCACCGGACAACAGGTCATCGGATCCAGGCCCGTCTGCCCACCTGACAACAGGTCATTGGATCGGGGCCCATCTGCCCACCGGACAACAGGTCATCAGATCGCATCCAGTCCCGTTTTCCCACAGGAAAACAGGTCATCGGATCGGATCCAGTCCCGTTTTCCCACAGGAAAACAGGTCATCGAATCGGGGCCCATCTGTAAACTGGACAACAGGTCATCGGATATAGGCCCGTTTGCCCACCTGACAACAGGTCTCGGATCGGGGCGCATATGCCCACTGGACAACAGGTCATCGGATCCAGTCCCGTTATCCCACGGGAAAAGAGGTCATCGGATCGGGGCCCATCTGTCCACCAGAAAACCGGTCATCGGATCCGGGCCCATTTGCCCACTGGCCAATAGGTCATCAGATCGGGGCACATATGCCCACTGGACAACAGGTCATCGGATCCAGTCCCGTTTTCTCACCTGAAAACAGGTCATCGGATCCGGGCCCGTCTGTCCACCGGACAACAGGTCGTCGGATCCGGCCCGTCTGCCCACCGGACAACAGGTCATCGGATCGGCGCCCATCTGCCCACCGGACAACAGGTCATCGGCTCGGGGCCCGTCTGCCCACCGGACAATAGGCCATCAGATCCAGCCCCTCTTTCCCACCGGAAAACAGGTCATCGGATCGGTGCGCATCTGTCCACCGGACAACAGTTCATCGGATCCGGGCCCGTTTGCCCACCTGACAATAGGTCATCGGTTCGGGGCGCATATGGCCACTGGACAACAGGTCTTCGGATCCAGTCCCGTTTTCCCACCAGAAAACAGGTCATCGGATCGGGGCCCATCTGTCCACCGGACAACGGGTCATCGGATCGGGGCCCGTCTGCCCACCGGACAACAGGTCATCAGATCGGGCCCATCTGTCCACAGAACAACACGTCATCGGATCGGGGCCCGTCTGCCCACCGTACAACAGGTCATTGGATCGGGGCCCATCTGCCCACCGGACAACAGGTCATCGGATCAGGGCCCGTCTGCCCACCGGACAATAGGCCATCAGATCCAGTCCCTTTTTCCCACCTGAAAACAGGTCATCGGATCGGGCCCATCTGTCCACCGAACAACAGGTCATCGGATCGGGGCCCGTCTGCCCACCGTACAACAGGTCATTGGATCGGGGCCCATCTGCCCACCGGACAACAGGTCATCGGATCCGGGCCCGTCTGCCTACCGGACAACAGGTCATCGGATCGGGGTCCATCTGCCCACTGGACAACAGATCACCAGATCGGGGCCCGTCTGCCCACCGGACAATAGGCCATGGGATCCAATCCCGTTTTCCCACCTGAAAACAGGTCATCGGATCAGGCCCATCTGTCCACCGGACAACAGGTCATCGGATCCGGGCCCGTCTGCCCACCGGACAACAGGTCATTGGATCGGGGCCCATCTGCCCACCGGACAACAGGTCATCAGATCGCATCCAGTCCCGTTTTCCCACAGGAAAACAGGTCATCGGATCGGGGCCCATCTGCCCACTGGACAACAGGTCATTGGATCCGGGCCCGTCTGCCCACTGGACAACAGGTCATCGGATCGGGGCCCATCTGTCCACCGGACAACAGGTCATCGGATGTAGGCCCGTTTGCCCACCTGACAATAGGTCATCGGATCGGGGCGCATATGCACACTGGACAACAGGTCATCGGATCCAGTCCCGTTTTCCCACGGGAAAACAGGTCATCGGATCGGGGCCCATCTGTCCACCGGAAAACCGGTCATCGGATCCGGGCCCGTTTTCCCACCGGACAACAGGTCATCGGATCGGGGCCCGTTTGCCCACCGGACAATAGGCCATCGGATCCAGTACCGTTTTCCCACCGGACAATAGGCCATCGGATCGGGGCCCATCTGACCACCGGACAACTGGTCATCGGATCGGGGCCCGTCTGCCCACCGGACAATAGGTCATCGGATCCAGTTTCGTTTTCCAACCGGACTACAGGTAATCGGATCGGGGCCCATATGTCCACCGGAAAACAGGTCATCGGATCCGGGCCAGTCTGCCCACCGGACAACAGGTCATCGGATCAGGGCCCATGTGCCCTCAGGACAACAGGTCATCAGATCGGGGCATGTCTTCCCACCGGACAATAGGTCATCGGATCCAGTCCAGTTTGCACACCTGACAATAGGTCATCGGATCGGGCCGCATATGCCCACTGGACAACAGGTAATCGGATCTAGTCACGTTTTCCCACCGGAAAACAGGTCATCGGATCTGGGCCAGTTTGCCCACCTAGCAATAGGTCATCGGATCCAGTCCCGTTTTCCAACCGGACAACAGGTCATTGGATCAGGGCCCGTCTGCCCACCGGACAATAGGCCATCGGATCCAGTCCCGTTATCCCAATGGAAAACAGGTCATCGGATCGGGGCCCATCTGTCCACCGGACAACAGGTCATCGGATCCGGGCCCGTTTGCCCACCTGACAATAGGTCATCGGTTCGGGGAGCATATGCCCAGTGGACAACAGATCTTCGGATTCAGCCCCGTTTTCCCACCTGAAAACAGGTCATCGGAACGGGGCCCATCTGTCCACAAGACAACAGGTCATCGGATCCGGGCCCGTCTGCCCACCGGGCAACAGGTCATCGGATCGGGGCCAATCTGCCCACCGGACAACAGGTCATCGGATCGGGGCCCGTCTGCCCACCGGACAATAGGCCATCGGATCCAATCCCGTTTTCCCACCTGAAAACAGGTCACCGGATCGGGCCCATCTGTCCACCGGACAATAGGTCATCGAATCCGTGCCCGTCTGCCTACCGGTCAACAGGTCATTGGATCGGGGCCCATCTTCCCACAGGACAACAGCTCATCGGATTGTATCCAGTCCCGTTTTCTCACAGGAAAACAGGTCATCGGATCGGGGCCCATCTGTCCACCGGACAACAGGTCATCAGATCCGGGCCCGTCTGCCCACCGGACAAAAGGTCATCGGAACAGGGCCCATCTTCCCACAGGACAACAGGTCATCGGATCGGATCCATTCCCGTTTTCCCACAGGAAAACAGGTCATCGGATCGGGGCCCATCTGTCCACCGGACAACAGGTCATCGGATATAGGCTTGTTTGCCCACCTGACAATAGGTCATCGGATCGGGGCGCATATGCCCACTGGACAACAGGTCATCGGATCCGGGCCCGTCTGCCCACCGAACAACAGGTCATCGGATCCGGGCCCGTCTGCCCACCGGACAACAGGTCATCGGATCAGGGCTCGTCAGCCCACCGGACAATAGGCCATCGGATCCAGTACCGTTTTCCCACCAGAAAACAGGTCATCGGATCGGATCCAGTCCCGTTTTCCCACAGGAAAACAGGTCATCGGATTGGGGCCCGTCTGCCAACCGGACAACAGGTCATCGGATCGAGGCCCATCTGTCCAACGGACAACAAGTCATCGGATCGGGGCCCTTATGCACACCGGACAACAGGTCATCGGATCGGGGCCCGTCTGCCCATCGGACAATAGGTCATTGGATCCAGTCCCGTTTTCCCACCGGACAACATTTCATCGGATCGGGCCCCTTCTGTCTACCGGACAACAGGTCATCGGATCGGGGCCCATCTGTCCACCGGACAACAGGCCATCGGATCCTGGACAGTTTGCCCACCGGACAACAGCTGATCGGATCGAGGCCCTTATACCCACCGGACAAAAGGTAATCGGATCGGGGCCCTTATGCCCACCGGACAAAAGGTAATCGGATCGTGGCCCATCCGCCCCCCGGACAACAGGTCATCGGATCCAGGCCCTTATGCCCAAAGGACAACAGGTCATCGGATCGGGGCCCATCTGCCCACCGGACAACAGGTCATCGGATCGGGGCCCATTTTCACAGCGGAACACAGGTCATCGGATCCAGGTTCGTTTGCCCACCGGACAACAGGTCATTGGATCGGGGCCCATCTGACCACAGGACAACAAGTCATCGGATCTAGGCCCGTTTTACCACCGAAAAACAGGTCATCGGATCGGGGACCATCTGCCCACCGGACAACAGGTCATCGGATCGGGGCCCATCTGTCCAACGGACAACAGGCTATCGGATCCAGGCCCGTTTGCCCACCGGACAACAGGTCATCGGATCGGGGCCATCTGACCACCGGACAACAGGTCATCGGATCGGTGCCCATCTGCCCACCGGACAACAGGTCATAGGAGAGGGGCCGGTCTGGCCACCGGACAACAGGTCATCTGATCCGGACCAGTCTGCCCACCGGACAACAGGTCATCGGATCGGGGCCCGTCTACCCACCGGACAATAGGTCATCGGATCCAGTCCCGTTTTCCCACCGGACTACAGGTCATCGGATCGGGGCCCATCTGTCCACCAGACAGCAGGCCATCGGATCCAGGCCTGTTTGCCCACCGGACAATAGGTCATCGGATCGGGGCCCTTTTGCCCACCTGACAATAGGTCATCGGATCGGGGCCCGTCTGCCCACTGGACAACAGCTCATCGGATCCAGGCACTTATACCAACCGGACAATAGCTCATCAGATCGGGGCCCTTATGCCCACCGGACAACAGGTCATCGGTTCCGAGCCCGTCTGCCCACCGGACAACAGGTCATCGTATCGGTGCCCGTCTTCCCACCGGACAATAGGTCATCGAATCCAGTCCCATTTTCCCACCGGACAACAGGTCATCGGATCGGAGCCCAACTGTCCACTGGACAACAGGCCATCGGGTCCAGGCCCTTTTGCCCACCAGACTACAGGTCATCGGATCGGGGCCGGTCTGCCCACCGGACAACAGGTCATTGGATCCAGGCCCTTTTTCCCACCGGACAACAGGTCATCGGATCGGGGCCCATCTGCCGACCGGACAACAGGTCATCAGACCGGTGCCCACCGGACAATAGGTCATCAGATCGGGGCCCATCTGCCCATCGGACAATAGGTCATAGGATCGGGGCCCCTCTGCCCACGGGACAATAGGTCATCGGTTCCAGTCCCTTTTTCCCACCAGACAACAAGACATCGGATCGTGGCCCATCTGCCCACCGGACTACATGTCATCGGATCCGGGCTCGTCTTCCCACCGGACAATAGGTCATCGGATCCACTCCCGTTTTCCCACTGGATAACAGGTCATCAGATCGGGGCCCATCTGTCCACCGGACAATAGGTCATAGGATCGGGGCAAGTTTGCCCACCGGACAATAGGTCATCGGTTCCAGTCCCTTTTTCCCACCGGACAACAAGTCATCGGATTGTGAACCATCTGCCCACCGGACTACATGTCATCGGATCCGGGCTCGTCAGCCCACCAGACAATAGGTCATCGGATCCAGTCCCGTTTTTCCACCGAAAAACAGGTCATCGGATCGGGGCCCATCTGTCCATCGGACAACAGGCCATCGGATCCAGGCCTGTTTTCCCACCGAACAGGTCATTGGATCAGGCTGTTTGCCCTTCTGACAACAAGCCATCGGATCGTGGCCCATCTGCCCACCGGACTACAAGTCATTGGATCCGAGCCCGTCTGCCCACCGGACAATAGGTCATCGGATCCGGGCCCATCTGCCTACTGGACAACAGGTCATCGGATCGGGATCCGTCTGCCCACTGCACAATAGGTCATCGGATCCGGTCTCGTTTTCCCACCGGACAACAGGTCATCGGATCCGGACCAGTCTGCCCACCGGACAACAGGTCATCGGATCGGGGCCCGTCTTCCCACCGGACAACAGGCCATCGGATCCAGGCCTGTTTGCCCACCGGACAACAGGTCATCAGATAGGGGCCCTTTTGCCCACCTGACAATAGGTCATCGGATCGGGGCCCGTCTGCCCACCGGACAACAGCTCATTGGATCCAGGCACTTATACCAACCGGACAATAGCTCATCAGATCGGGGCCCTTATGCCCACCGGACAACAGGTTATCGGTTCCGGGCCGGTCTGCCCACCGGACAACAGGTCATCGGCTCGGTGCCCGTCTTCCCACCGGACAATAGGTCATCGGATCCAGTACCATTTTCCCACCGGACAACAGGTCATCGGATCGGGGCCCAACTGTCCACTGGACAACAGGCCATCGGGTCCAAGCCCATTTGCCCACCAGACTACAGGTCATCGGATCGGGGCCCGTCTGCCCACCGGACAACAGATCATCGGATCGGGGCCCATCTGCCCACCGGACAACACGTCATCGGATCGGGGCCCGTCTAACCACTGGGCAATAGGTATTTGGATCCAGTCCCGTTTTTTCACCGGACAACAGGTCATCGGATTGGGGTCCATCTGTCCACCGGACATCAGGCCTTGGGATCCAGGCCTGTTTTCCCACCGAACAACAGGTCATTGGATCAGGGCCTGTTTGCCATTCTGACAATAGGTCATCGTATCGGGGCCTGTCTGCCCACCGGACAACAGGTCATCGGATCGGGGCCGGTCTGCCCACCGGACAACATGTCATCGGATCCAGGCCCTTTTTCCCACCGGACAACAGGTCATCGGATCGGGGCCCATCTGCCCACCGGACAACAGTTCATCGGATCGGGGCCCATCTGCCGACCGGACAACAGGTCATCGGATCCGGGCCCATCTGCCGACCGGACAACAAGCCATCGGATCGTGGCTCATCTGCCCACCGGACAATAGGTCATCGGATCCGGGCCCATCTGCCTACTGGACAACAGGTCATGGGATCGGGACCCGTCTGCCCACTGCACAATAGGTCATCGGATCCGGTCTCGTTTTCCCACCGGACAACAGGTCACCGGATCAGGGCCCATCTGTCCATCCGACAACAGGCCATCGGATCCACGCCCGTTTGCCAATCGGACAACAGGTCATCAGATCAGGGCCCGTTTTCCAACGAGACAATTGGTCATCGTATTGGGGCCAGTCTGCCCAACGGACAACAGCTCATCGGATCGAGGCCCTTATACCCACCAGACAATAGCTCATCGGATCGGGGACCTTATGCCCACCAGACAACAGGTCATCGGTTCCGGGCCTGTCTGCCCACCGGACAATAGGTCATCGGATCCAGCCCCGTTTTCCCACCGGACAACAGGTCATCGGAACAGGGCCAATCTGTCCACCGGACAATAGGCCATCGGATCCAGGCCCATCTGTCCACCGGACAACAGGTCATCGGTTCGGGGCCCTTTTGCCCACATGACAATAGGTCATCAGATCCTGGCCCGTCGGCCTACCGGACAACAGCTCATTGGATTGAGGCCCTTATACCCACCGGACAACAGCTCATCGGATCGGGGCCCTTATGCCCATCAGACAACAGGTCATCGGATTCGGGCCCGTCTGCCCACGTACAACACGTCATGGGATCGGGGCCGGTCTGCCCACCGGACACTAGGTCATCGGATCTTGTCCCGTTTTCCCAGAGGACAACAGGTCATCGGATCAGGGCCCATCAGTACACCGGGAACAGGCCATCGGATCTAGGCCCGTTTGCCCACCGGACAACAGGTCATCGGATCTGGGCCCATCTGCCCACCGGAACAGAGGTCATCGGAACGGGGCCTGTCTGCCCACCGGACAATAGGTCATCGGATCCAGTCCCGTTTTCCCACCGGACTACAGGTCATCGGATCGGGGCCCATCTGTCCACCGGACAGCAGGCCATCGGATCCAGGCCTGTTTGCCCACCGAACAACAGGTCATCGGATCGGGGCCCTTTTGCCCACCTGACAATAGGTCATCGAATCGGGGCCCGTCTGCCCACCGGACAACAGCTCATCGGATCCAGGCACTTATAGCAACCGGACAATAGCTCATCAGATCGGGGCCCTTATGCCCACCGGACAACAGGTCATCGGTTCCGAGCCCGTCTGCCCACCGGACAACAGGTCATCGTATCGGTGCCCGTCTTCCCACCGGACAATAGGTCATCGGATCCAGTCCCATTTTCCCACCGGACAACAGGTCATCGGATCGGGGCCCAACTGTCCACTGGACAACAGGCCATCGGGTCCAGGCCCTTTTGCCCACCAGACTACAGGTCATCGGATCGGGGCCGGTCTGCCCACCGGACAACAGGTCATTGGATCCAGGCCCTTTTTCCCACCGGACAACAGGTCATCGGATCGGGGCCCATCTGCCGACCGGACAACAGGTCATCAGACCGGTGCCCACCGGACAATAGGTCATCGGATCGGGGCCCATCTGCCCATCGGACAATAGGTCATAGGATCGGGGCCCGTCTGCCCACCGGACAATAGGTCATCGGTTCCAGTCCCTTTTTCCCACCAGACAACAAGACATCGGATCGTGGCCCATCTGCCCACCGGACTACATGTCATCGGATCCGGGCTCGTCTTCCCACCGGACAATAGGTCATCGGATCCACTCCCGTTTTCCCACTGGATAACAGGTCATCAGATCGGGGCCCATCTGTCCACCGGACAACAGGTCATAAGAGCCGGGCCCGTTTGCCCACCGGACAACAGGTCAACGGATCGGGTCCCATCTGCCCATCGGACAATAGGTCATAGGATCGGGGCAAGTCTGCCCACCGGACAATAGGTCATCGGTTCCAGTCCCTTTTTCCCACCGGACAACAAGTCATCGGATCGTGACCCATCTGCCCACCGGACTACATGTCATTGGATCCGGGCTCGTCAGCCCACCAGACAATAGGTCATCGGATCCAGTCCCGTTTTTCCACCGAAAAACAGGTCATCGGATCGGGGCCCATCTGTCCATCAGACAACAGGCCATCAGATCCAGGCCTGTTTTCCCACCGAACAACAGGTCATTGGATCAGGCTGTTTGCCCTTCTGACAACAAGCCATCGGATTGTGGCCCATCTGCCCACCGGACTACAAGTCATTGGATCCGAGCCCGTCTGCCCACCGGACAATAGGTCATCGGATCCGGGCCCATCTGCCTACTGGACAACAGGTCATCGGATCGGGATCCGTCTGCCCACTGCACAATAGGTCATCGGATCCGGTCTCGTTTTCCCACCGGACAACAGGTCATCGGATCCGGACCAGTCTGCCCACCGGACAATAGGTCATCGGATCGGGGCCCGTCTGCCCACCGGACAACAGCTCATTGGATCCAGGCACTTATACCAACCGGACAATAGCTCATCAGATCGGGGCCCTTATGCCCACCGGACAACAGGTTATCGGTTCCGGGCCGGTCTGCCCACCGGACAACAGGTCATTGGATTGAGGCCCTTATACCCACCGGACAACAGCTCATCGGATCGGGGCCCTTATGCCCATCGGACAACAGGTCATCGGATTCGGGCCCGTCTGCCCACGTACAACACGTCATGGGAACGGGGCCTGTCTGCCCACCGGACACTAGGTCATCGGATCTTGTCCCGTTTTCCCAGAGGACAACAGGTCATCGGATCAGGGCCCATCAGTACACCGGGAACAGGCCATCGGATCTAGGCCCGTTTGCCCATCGGACAACAGGTCATCGGATCTGGGCCCATCTGCCCACCGGAACAGAGGTCATCGGAACGGGGCCTGTCTGCCCACCGGACAATAGGTTATCGGATCCAGTCCCGTTTTCCCACCGGACAACAGGTCATCGGATCGGGGCCCATCTGTCCACCGGACAGCAGGCTATTGGATCCAGGCCCCTTTGCCCACCGGACAACAGGTCATTGGATCGGGGCCATCTGCCCACTGGACAACAGGTCATCGGATCGGGGCCCGTCTGCCCACCGGACAACAGGTCATCGGATCGGGGACCGTCTGCTCCCTGGAAAACAGGTCATCTGTTCTGATCGGGGCCTTTCTGCCCACCGGACAAGAGGTCATCAGATCCAGGCTCGTTTGCCCATCGGACAAAACGTCATCGGATCGGGGTCCATCTACCCATCGGCAACAGGTCATCGGATCCAGCAGCTTATGCCCACCTGACAAAAGGTCATCGGATCCGGGTCCATTTGTCAAACGGACAACAGGTCATGGGATCGGGGACGGTCTGCCCACCGGACAACAGGTCAACGGATCTGAGCCCGTCTGCCCACCGGACAACAGGTCATGGGATCGGGGTCCATCTGCCCCAACAGACAACAGGTCATCGGATCCAGTCCAGTTTTTCCACCGGACAACAGGTCATCGGATCGGGGCCCATCTGCCCACGAGACAACAGGTCATCGGATCCAGGCCCGTTTGCCCACCTGACAATAGGTCATTGGATCGGGACCCATCTGCCCACTGTTCAACAGCTCATCGGATCGAGGCCCTTATACCCACCGGACATTAGCTCATCGGGGGCCTTATGCCCACCGGACAACAGGTCAAAGGATCGGTCACGGTCTGCCCACCGGACAACAGGTCATCGGATCCAGGCCCGTTTTCCCACTGGACAACAGGTCATCGGATCGGGGCCCATCTGCCCACCGGACAACAGGTCATCGGATCGGGGCCCACCTGCCCACCGGACAACAAGTCAAAGGGGCCAGGATCCGATGACCTGTTGTCCGGTGGGCAGATGGACCCCGATCCGATGACCTGTTATCAGGTGGGCAGACGGACCTGGATCCAATGACCTGTTGTCCGGTGGACAGATGGGCCCCGATCCGATGACCTGTTGTCCAGTGGGCAAATGGGCCTGGATCCGATGACCTGTTGTACGGTGGACAGATGGGCCTGGATCCGATGACCTGTTGTCCGGTGGGCAGATGGGCCCCGATCCAAAGACCTGTTCTCCGGTGGGAAAACGGGACTGGATCCGATGACCCATTGTCTGGTGGGCAGTCGTCCCCGATCCGATGACCTGTTGTCCGGTGGGCAGACCGGCCCCGATCCCATGACCTGTTGTCCGGTGGGCAGACCGGCCCCTCTCCCGTGATCTGTTGTCCGGTGGGCAGACCGGCCCATCTCCCGTGACCTGTTGTCCGGTGGGCAGACCGGCCCATCTCCCGTGACCTGTTGTCCGGTGGGCAGATGGGCCCCGATCCCATGACCTTTTGTCCGGTGGGCAGATGGGCCCCGATCTGATGACCTGTTGTCCGCTCAGCAGACCGGCCACAATCCGGTGACCTGTTGTCTGGTGGGCAAACGTGCCTCAATCCGATGACCTGTTGTCCGGTGGGCAGATGGGCCCCGATCCGATGACCTGTTGTTCAGTGGGCAAACAGGTTTGGATCCGATGACCTGCTATCAGGTGGACAGACGGGCCCCGGTCCTATGACCTGTTTTCCGGTGGGCAAACGAGCTTGGATCCTATGACCTGTTGTCTGGTGGGCAAAGGGCCCGGATCCGATGACCTGTTGTCCGGTGGGCAGATGGCCCCGATCCGATGACCTGTTGTCCGGTGAGGAGACGGGCCCGGATTTGATCCCTGTTGTCCGGTGGGCAGACGGGCCCCGATCCAATGACCTGTTGTCCGGTGAGCAGACGGGCCCCGATCCAATGACCTGCTGTCCGGTGGGCAGATGGCCCCGATCCGATGACCTGTTGTCCGGTGGGGAGATGAGCCCGGATTCGATGACCTGTTGTCCGGTGGGCACATCGGCACCTGTTGTCCGGTGGGCATAGGGGCCTCGATCCAATGAGCTATTGTCCGGTGGGTATAAGGGCCTCGATACGATGAGCTGTTGTCCGGTGGTCAGATGGGCCCCGATCCGATGTGTTGTCTGGTGGGCAGTCCGGCCCCGATCCGATGACATGTTGTCCTGTGGGCATAAGGGCCCCGATCCGATGAGCTATTGTCCGGTGGCTATAAGGGCCTCGGTCCGATGAGCTGTTGTCCGGTGGGCAGATGGGCCCCGATCCGATGACCTATTGTCAAGTGGGCAAACAAGCCTGGATTGAAGATGATCTGTTGTCCAGTGGGCAGCCGGGCCCCGATCCCATGACCTTTTGTCCGGTGGGCAGACGGGCCCCGATCCCATGACCTGTTGTCCGGTGGGCAGACGGGCCCCGATCCCATGACCTGTTGTCCTGTGGGCAAACGGGCCTCGATCCGATGACCTTTTGTCCGGTGGGCAGATGGGCCCCGATCCAATGACCTGTTGTTCGGTGGGCAAACAGACCTGGCCAGATCCGATGACTTGTTGTCCGGTGGACAGATGGGCCCCGATCCTATGATCTGTTGTCCGGTGGGCAAACGAGCCTGGATCCGATGACCTGTGTTCCGGTGGGCAGATGGGCCCCGATCCGATGACCTGTTGATCCAATGACCTGTTGTCCGGTGGGCAGACAGGCCCCAATCCGATGGATGATCTGTTGTCCGGTGGGCAAACGAGCCTGGATCCGATGATCTGTTGTGGATCCGATGACCTGTTGTCCGGTGGGCAAACATGCCTGGATCCACCTGTTGTCCGGTGGGAAGATGGGCCCCGGCCGGATCCAATGACCTGTTATCCGGTGGGCAAATGGGCCTGGATCCGATGACCTGTTGTTCGGTGAAATGGGCCCCGATCCAAAGACCTGTTCTCCGGTGGGCAAACGTGCCTGGATTTGATGACCTGTGTCCGGTGGGCAGATGGGCCCCGATCCGATGACCTGTTTTCCGGTGGGCAAACGAGCCTGGATCCAATGACCAACTGTTGTCTGGTGGGCAGATGGGCCCCGATCCAAAGACCTGTTCTCCGGTGGGCAAACGTGCCTGGATTCGATGACCTGTGTCCGGTGGGCAGATAGGCCCCGGGATCCGATGACCTGTTGTCCGGTGGGCAAATGGGCCCGGATCACATCTTTTATCCGGTGGGCAAACGGGCCTGGATCGGATGACCTGTTATCCGGTGGGCAAATGGGCCCAGATCCAATGACCATGTTGTCCGGTGGGCAAAAATGCCTGGATCCGATGACCTGTTGTCCGGTGGGCAGATGGGCCCCGATCAGATGACCTGTTGTTCGTTCGGTGGGCAAATGGGCCCGATCCAAAGACCAGTTCTCCAGTGGGCAAACGTGCCTGGATCCGATGACCTGATGTCCGGTGGGCAGATGCGCCCTGATCCCATGACCTGTTTTCCGGTGTGCAAACGAGCCTGGATCGATGACCTGTTTGTTGTCTGATGGGCAGATGGGCCCCGATCCGATGACCTGTTGTCTGGTGGTCAAACAGGCCTGGATCCGATGACCTGTTGTCCGGTGGACAGATGGGCTCCGATCCGATGACCTGTTGTCCGGTGGAAACACTGCACTGGATCTGATGACCTAATGTCTGTTGGGGCAGACGGGCCCCGATCCGATGACCTGTTGTCCGGTGGGCAGACGGGCTCAGATCCGATGACCTGTTGTCCGGTGGGGTGGGCAGACCGGCCCCGATCCCATGACCTGTTGTCCGGTTGACAGACGGGCCCAGATCCGATGACCTGTTATCAGGTGCGGGCATAAGGTCCTGGATCCGATGACCTGTTGTCCGGTGGGCAGATGGCCCGATCCGGTGACCTTTTGTCCGATGGGCAAACGAGCCTGGATCTGATGACCTCTTGTCCGGTGGGCAGAAAGGCCCCGATCAGATCAGATGACCTGTTTTCAGGGAGCAGACGGGCCCCGGACGGTGGGCAGACGAGCCCCGATTCGATGGCCTGTTGTCCGGTGGGCAGACGGGCCCCGAACCAATGACCTGTTGTCCGGTGAGCAGACGGGCCCCGATCCAATGACCTGTTGGATCGGGGCCATCTGCCCACCGGACAATGACCTGTTGTCCGGTGAGGAGACGGGCCCGGATGCGATGGATGACCTGTTGTCCGGTGGGCAGACGGGCCCCGATCCAATGACCTGTTGTCCGGTGGGCAGATGGCCCCGATCCGATGACCTGTTGTCCGGTGAGGAGACGGGCCCGGATCCGATGACCTGTTGTCCGGTGGGCACATCGGCACCTGTTGTCCGGTGGGCATAGGGGCCCCGATCCGATGTCCGGTGGGTATAAGGGCCTCGATCCGATGAGCTATTGTCAGGTGGGCAGATGGGCCCCGATCCGATGACTTGTTTGCCTGGTGGGCAGTCCGGCCCCGATCCGATGACCTGTTGTCCTGTGGGCATAAGGGCCCCGATCCGATTGTCAGGTGGGCAAACAAGCCTGGATTCGATGATTTGTTGTCCGGTGGGCAAATGGGCACAGATCAAATGACCTGTTGTCCTGTGGGCAAACGAGCCTGGATCCGATGACCTGTTCTCCGGTGGGCAGATGGGCCCCGATCCAATGACCTGTTTTCCGGTGAGCAAACTGCCCCGTTCCGATCACCTGTTGTCCGGTGCGCAGACAATGACCTGTTGTCCGGTGGGCAAACGAGCCTGGATCCGATGACCTGTTGTCCGTTGGGCAGAGGGGCCCCTATTCGATGACCTGTTGTCCGGTGGGCAAAAATGACTGGATCTGATGACCTGTTGTCCGGTGGGCAGATGGGCCCCGATCCGATGACCTGTTTGTTGTCCGGTGGGCAAACGGGCCTGGATCCGATGACCTGATGTCCGGTGGGCAGATGCGCCCTGATCCGATGACCTGTTTTCCGGTGTGCAAACGAGCCTGGATCCGATGACCTGTTGTCTGATGGGCAGATGGGCCCCGATCCGATGACCTGTTGTCCGGTGGGCAAATGGGCCCGGATCCAATGACCTTTTGTCCGGTGGTCAAACGGGCCTGGATCCGATGACCTGTTGTCCGGTGGACAGATGGGCCCCGATCCGATGACCTGTTGTCCGGTGGAAAAACTGGAATGGATCCGATGACCTATATAGTCTGTTGGGGCAGACGGGCCCCGATCCGATGATCTGTTGTCCGGTGGGCAGACGGGCTCAGATCTGATGACCTGTTGTCCGGTGGGCAGACAGGCCCCGATCCCATGACCTGTTGTCCGGTTGACAGATGGGCCAGGATCCGATGACCTGTTGTCAGGTGGGCATAAGGTCCTGGATCCGATGACTTGTTGTTGTCCGTTGGGCAGATGGCCCGATCCGGTGACCTTTTGTCCGATGGGCAAACGAGCCTGGATCTGATGACCTGTTGTCCGGTGAGCAGACGGGCCCCGATCCAATGACCTGTTGTCCGGTGGGCAGACGGGCCCCGATCCAATGACCTGTTGTCCGGTGGGCAGACGGGCCCCGATCCAATGACCTGTTGTCCGGTGGGCAGACGGGCCCCGATCCAATGACCTGTTGTCCGGTGAGCAGACGGGCCCCGATCCAATGACCTGTTGTCCGGTGGGCAGATGGCCCCGATCCGATGACCTGTTGTCCGGTGAGGAGACGGGCCCGGATTTGATGTCCTGTTGTCCGGTGGGCAGACGGGCCCCGATCCAATGACCTGTTGTCCGGTGAGCAGACGGGCCCGATCCAATGACCTGTTGTCCGGAGGGCAGATGGCCCCGAGCCGATGACCTGTTGTCCGGTGAGGAGACGGGCCCGGATTTGATGTCCTGTTGTCCGGTGGGCAGACGGGCCCCGATCCAATGACCTGTTGTCCGGTGAGCAGACGGGCCCGATCCAATGACCTGTTGTCCGGAGGGCAGATGGCCCCGATCCGATGACCTGTTGTCCGGTGAGGAGACGGGCCCGGATTCGATGACCTGTTGTCCGGTGGGCACATCGGCATTTCTTGTCCGGTGGGCATAGGGGCCCCGATCCAATGAGCTATTGTCCGGTGGGTATAAGGGCCTCGATCCGATGACCTAAGTCAGGTGGGCAGATGGGCCCCGATCCGATGTGTTGTCTGGTGGGCAGCCCGGCCCCGATCCGATGACCTGTTGTCCTGTGGGCATAAGGGCCCCGATCCGATGAGCAATTGTTGTCCAGTAGGCAGATGGGCCCGGATCCGATGACCTATTGTCCGGTGGGCAGACGGGCCCGGATCCAATGACATGTAGTCCGGTGGGCAGATGGGCCACGATCCGATGGCTTGTTGTCAGAAGGGCAAACAGGCCCTGATCCAATGACCTGTTGTTCGGTGGGAAAACAGGCCTGGATCCGATGGCCTGTTGTCCGATGGACAGATGGGCCCCGATCCGATGACCTGTTGTTCGGTGGAAAAACGGGACTGGATCCGATGACCTATTGTCTAGTGGTTAGACGGGCCCCGATCCGATGACATGTAGTCCGGTGGGCAGATGGGCCCCGATCCGATGACCTGTTGTCCGGTGGGCAGACGGGCCCGGCTCTTATGACCTGTTGTCTGGTGGACAGATAGGCCCCCATCTGATGACCTGTTATCCAGTGGGAAAATGGGAGTGGATCCGATGACCTATTGTCCGGTGGGCAGACGAGCCCGGATCCGATGACATGTAGTCCGGTGGGCAGATGGGTAACGATTCGATGACTTGTTGTCCGGTGGGCAGATGGGCCCCGATCCGATGACCTATTGTCCGTTGGGCACCGGTCTGATGACCTGTTGTCCAGTTGGCAGATGGGCCCCGATCCGATGAACTGTTGTCCGGTGGGCAGATGGGCCCCGATCCGATGACCTGTTGTCCGGTGGGATAAAGGGCCTGGATCCGATGACCTGTTGTCCGGTGGGCAGACCGGCCCCGATCCGATGACCGGTTGTCCGGTGTGCATAAGGGCCCCGATCCGATGAGCTATTGTCAGGTGGGAATAAGGGTCCCGATCCGATGAGCTGTTGTCCGGTGGGCAGACGGGCCCCGATCCGATGACCTATTGTCAGAAGGGCAAACAGGCCCTGATCCCATGACCTGTTGTTCGGTGGGAAAACAGGCCTGGATCCGATGGCCTGATGTCCGGTGGACAGATGGGCCCCGATCCGATGACCTGTTGTCCGGTGAAAAAACGGGACTGGATCCAATTACCTATTGCCCGGTGGGTAGACGGGCCCCTATCCGATGACCTGTTGTCCGGTGGGCAGACGGGCCCGGCTCTTATGACCTGTTGTCCGTTGGACAGATGGGCCCCGATCCGATGACCTGTTATACAGTGGGAAAACGGGAGTAGATCCGATGACCTATTGTCCGGTGGGCAGACGGGCCCCAATCCGATGACCTGTAGTCTGGTGGGCAAATGGGCCTGGACCCGATGGCCTGTTATCCAGTGGACAGTTGGGCCCCGATCCGATGACCTGTTGTCCGGTGGGAAAATGGTACTGGATCCGATGACCTATTGTCCGGTGGGAAGACGGGCACCGATCCGATGACCTGTTGTCCGGTGGGCAGACCGGCCTCAATCCCATGACCTGTTGTCCGGTGAGCAGACGGGCCCGGAACCCATGACCTGTTGTCCGGTGGGCATAAGGGCCACGATCTGATGAGCTATTGTCCGGTTGGTATAAGTGCCTGGATCCAATGAGCTGTTGTCCGGTGGGCAGACGGGCCCCTATCCGATGACCTGTTGTCCGGTGGGCAAAAGGGCCCCTATCCGATGACCTGTTGTCCGGTGGGCAAACAGGCCTGGATCCGATGGCCTGTTGTCCGGTGAGCAGACTGGCCCCGATCCGATGACCTGTTGCCCAGTGGGCAGACTGGTCCTTATCCGATGACCTGTTGTCAGGTGGGAAAACGAGACCGGATCCGATGACCTATTGTGCAGTGGTGGGCAGACGGGTCCCGATCCGATGACCTGTTGTCCGATGGGCATAAGGGCCCCGATCCGATGAGCTGTTGTCCGGTGGGTATAAGGGCCTCAATCCAATGAGCTGTTGTCCGGTAGGCAGACGGGCCAGGATCCGATGACCTAATGTCATGTGGGCAAAAAGAGTTAATAAATAACATTTCCCACGTGTCTACTTTACATCAGCACAATTTTGGAACCAAAATTTTTTTTTGTTAGGAAGCTATAAGGGTTAAAAGTTGAGCAGCGATTTCTCATTTTTCCAACAAAATTTACAAAACCATCTTTTTAGGGACCACATCACATTTGAAGTCACTTTGAGAGGTCTTTATGACAGAAAATACCCAAAAGTGACACCATTCTAAAGACTGCTCCCCTCAAGGTGCTCAAAACCACATTCAAGAACTTTATTAACCCTTCAGGTGCTTCACAGGAATTTTTTGAATGTGGAAAAAAATGAACATTTAACTTTTTTCACAAAAATGTTACTTTAGACCCATTTTTTTTTATTTTCACAGGGGTAACAAGAAAAAATGGACCCCAAAATTTGTTGTGCAATTTACCCTGGGCACGCAGATACCCAATATGTGGGGAAAAAACACTGTTTGGGCGCACGGCAGGGCTCGGAAGGGAAGGAGCGCCATTTGACTTTTTGATTGTAAAATTTGCTTGAATAATTAGCGGACGCCATGTTGTGTTTGGAGAGCCCCAGTGTGCCCAAACATTGGAGCTCCCCCATAAGTGACCCCATTTTGGAAACTAGACCCCCCAAGGCACCTATCTAGATGCATAGTGAGCACTTGGAACCCCTAGGTGCTTCACAAATTGATTTGTAAAAATGAAAAAGTGAAAAAAAAAACACTTTTTCATATTTATGAATCAATTTGTGAAACACCTGGGGGTTCCAAGTGCTCACTATGCATCTAAATAGGTGCCTTGGGGGGTCTAGTTTCCAAAATGGGGTCACTTGTGGGGGAGCTCCAATGTTTGGGCACACAGGGACTCTCCAAAAGCAACATGGTATCCGCTAACAAATTGTTGGCTCAAATTGTTAGCGGACATCATGTTTCATTTGGAGAGCCCCTGTGTGCCCAAACATTGGAGCTCCCCCACAAGTGACCCCATTTTGGAAACTAGACCCCCCAAGACACCTATCTAGATGCATAGTGAGCACTTGGAACCCCCAGGTACTTCACAAATTGATTCGTACAAATGAAAAAGTGAAAAAAAAAAAAGCATTGTTTTTTGCTTCGTTTTTTTTTTTTTTTTTACCGTGTTCACTGAATGAGTTAACTAGTGGGACAGTTTTATAGGTCAGGTTGTTCCGGACGCGGCGATACCAAATATGTGTACTTTTTTTTTTTTTTTTTTTTATAATAATATTTATTGATGGGTACATTATATTTTTATTTTTGGTGGATTATTTTTTTTATTTTTTTTTTTGTATTTTTGCAATTATTTTTTTTTTTTTCACTTTCTGACAGTTTTTATATTTTATTACTTTGTCCCACTCTGGGACTTTCACTTTTTTTTCTCTGATCGCCTGCATGGCACAGGAATGAAGCACCATCCCTGTGTCATGCAGGCTCTCAGCGCTGGACAGGGAGAAGATTGTTTGGAGATGCACTGCGCATGTCCAAACAATCTTCCTGCTGTCTGGTGACCCGGATGTTGTCATGACGACATCGGGTCGTCATGGCAACACCCGGGAAGCCTTTGCAGACAGCGCTGGAAGCCGGAAGAGGAGGTGAGTATCTGCGATCACCTCCCCTTCCCCCCGCAATGCTGCGATCGACTTCGATCGACTTCGATCGCAGCATTGCGGGGGTTAATGTGCTGTGAGCGGTGCAGGACCGCTCCCTGCACATAGTATCGGGTGTCAGCTGTGAAAATCAGCTGACACCCGGCGGCGATCACGCCCGCACAGCCTGTGTGCGCGCGCAATCGCCATGACGTACTAATACAGGTCTGGCTCTTAAGTCCCAGGGCACAGACGCGTATTAGTACGTCAGATGTTGTTAAGGGGTTAAATGTGGCTCCAAGATCGCTGATTGGACGCGTGCAGTGGCCGCGACCAATCAGCACAGCGGTTTTAACTTTTGCGCCAAGATCACTGATTGGTCGCGGCAGGAGAGCACGACCAATCAGTGAATCGTATTGGTGAGGACCGGGGAGCGGAATCGTATTGGTGAGGACCGGGGAGCGTCGCTGTTTGTGCGGGTACTTCCGCTGCGAGAAGCCGGTAGATGAGAGACTGCTCGCAGCAGAAGTGTCCCGACCCGCAGCGCCGCTCCCCGGTCCTCCCTTGACACCCTAGCCACATGGATGTCAGCGCCGCTGCCTGTGCGGCTACTTCCGCTGCAAGAAGCCGGGAGATGAGCGGCTGCTCGCAGCAGAAGTATCCCGACCCGCAGCGCCGCTCCCCGGTTCTCCCTTGACACCCTAGCCGCATGGAGGTCAGCAGCGCCGGCGGTCGAGGTCCTTCTGCTGCTATCGGCCGGGAGATGAGCGCCTTGCGCCGGTCATCTCCCTGCTGCATCTCCGTCCCGCAGATGAGACGCTAACGGCCGCCATCTTTTTTCAGAAATCCCGCGGCGCTGATTGGCCGCTGCCAGACCAATGAGCGACGCGGGATTTCCTGCACAGACAGAAAGACAGACAGACGGGATAAGACGATTATATATATAGATGTGTCCTATGTGGTGTAGTATATAGAGGATCTGTCAGCTCTCCTGTGTGGTATAGTATATAGAGGATCGGTCAGCTCTCCTATGTGGTATAGTATATAGAGGATCTGTCAGCTCTCCTGTGTGGTGTAGTATATACAGGATATATAATTTCTCCTGTGTGGTGTATTATATAGAGAATGTGTCCTGTGTGGTGTAGTATATAGAGGATCTGTCAGCTCTCCTGTGTGGTGTAGTATATAGAGGATCAGTCAGCTCTCCTATGTGGTATAGTATATAGAGGATCTGTCAGCTCTCCTGTGTGGTGTAGTATATAGTGGATCTGTCAGCTCTCCTGTGTGGTGTAGTATATAGAGGATCTGTCAGTTCTCGTGTGTGGTGTAGTATATACAGGATCTGTCAGCTCTCCTGTGTGGTGTAGTATATAGGTAGTTAATAGAGGATCTGTCAGCTCTCCTGTGTGGTGTAGTATATAGAGGATCAGTCAGCTCTCCTATGTGGTATAGTATATACAGGATCTGTCAGCTCTCCTGTGTGGTGTAGTATATAGAGGATCTGTCAGCTCTCCTGTGTGGTGTAGTATATAGAGGATCTGTCAGCTCTCCTGTGTGGTGTAGTATATAGAGGATCTGTCAGCTCTCCTGTGTGGTGTAGTATATAGAGGATCTGTCCGCTCTCCTGTGTGGTGCAGTATAGAGGATCTGTCAGCTCTCCTGCGTGGTGTAGTATATAGGTAATTAATAGATGATCTGTCAGCTCTCCTATGTGGTATAGTATATAGAGGATCTGTCAGTTCTCCTGTGTGGTGTAGTATATAGAGGATCTGTCAGCTCTCCTGTGTGATGTAGTATATAGAGGATCTGTCAGCTCTCCTGTGTGGTGTAGTATATAGAGGATCTGTCAGCTCTCCTGTGTGGTGTAGTATATACAGGATCTGTCAGCTCTCCTGTGTGGTGTATTACATAGAGGATCTGTCAGCTCTCCTGTGTGGTGAAGTATAAAGAGGATCTGTCAGCTCTCCTGTGTGGTGTAGTATATAGAGGATCTGTCAGCTCTCCCGTGTGGTGTGGTATATAGAGGATCTGTCAGCTCTCCTGTGTGGTGTATTACATAGAGGATCTGTCAGCTCTCCTGTGTGGTGAAGTATATAGAGGATCTGTCAGCTCTCCTGTGTGGTGTAGTATATAGAGGATCTGTCAGCTCTCCCGTGTGGTGTAGTATATAGAGGATCTGTCAGCTCTCCTGTGTGGTGTAGTATATAGAGGATCTGTCTGCTCTCCTGTGTGGTGCAGTATAGAGGATCTGTCAGCTCTCCTGCGTGGTGTAGTATATAGGTAGTTAATAGAGGATCTGTCAGCTCTCCTATATGGTATAGTATATAGAGGATCTGTCCGCTCTCCTGTGTGGTGTAGTATATAGAGGATCTGTCAGCTCTCCTGTGTGGTGTAGTATATAGAGGATCTGTCAGCGCTCCTGTGTGGTCTAGTATATAGAGGATCTGTCAGCTCTCCTGTGGGGTGTAGTATGTAGCGGATCTGTCATCTCTCCTGTGTGGTGTAGCATATACAGGATCTGTCAGCTCTCATGTGTGGTGCAGTATAGAGGATCTGTCAGCTCTCCTGTGTGGTGTAGCATATACGGGATCTGTCAGCTCTCATGTGTGGTGCAGTATAGAGGATCTGTCAGCTCTCCTGCGTGGTGTAGTATATAGGTAGTTAATAGAGGATCTGTCAGCTCTCCTGTGTTGTGTAGTATAGAGGATCTGTCAGCTCTCCTGTGTTGTGTAGTATAGAGGATCTGTCAGCTCTCCTGTGTTGTGTAGTATATAGAGGATCTGTCAGTTCTCCTGTGTGGTGTAGTATATAGAGGATCTGTCAGCTCTCCTGTGTTGTGTAGTATATAGAGGATCTGTCAGCTCTCCTGTGTTGTGTAGTATAGAGGATCTGTCAGCTCTCCTGTGTTGTGTAGTATAGAGGATCTGTCAGCTCTCCTGTGTTGTGTAGTATATACTGTATCTCCTGCTGACGATTCTCCTGCTGCCTGTGACGTCACATTGAAAGAGCAGCTCCTACTCTTTCATCCTGCTCTGTCGGCGAAGCACCACTGCCGACGTCATTTAGAAGGAAAGCCAGCTCCCCGCTGCCTAGATGGGGGAAGTTGACTGTCAATCAGCAAGACTACTCAGCAGTGACACTTGTCAGACACTGCAGATTTCATGAAGAGGTGTGTACAGTGTCCATTTTAGGACATGATCAGATATCAAAGTCAAACATGAGAATAATGTCAGTTTGAGGCTAAATACCCTGTCTGAGAACTGACTTTAACATGTGACTTTGATATGTGACTTTGACATCTGACTTTTACAACTGATAATAATAAAAAAAAAGTTCACTGTACGATGCTGGGACTTGAACCCAAAACTCTGCCTAGAAGCCAGTACACCTACCATTGAGCTATACACTCAGTTGAAATAACTTAGGCATTCTATTTGGTTGTGATTTTCAGTGCAAATCTGTCTGAAACTCATTGGGACTTCTACACAGACCTCGTCCATGTCGAATTCAAATGATGTGTGACTTTGATATGTGACTCTGATATCTCACTTTTTTCAAACATCAGAATCAGAATCACAATGACTTTTAAACACCCTGAGTATTTTCAGGGTTGATCCCATAAGCCAAGAAAAACTACCAGTCCCTATCATTTGACCCTATGGTTGAAATTTAAAGCTTCAGGCTCATTTAGTGGAGCTTCTGGGTTCAAATCCCAGAAGCAGAAGAATATATATACAGTACAGTTGAAACAAGAAGTTTACATGTACTGTATGTAAATGCCTTAAAACATTATCTCTCTCTCATTATTCTGGCATTTGGCAAAATTAAAACTTATTGCGATCCTAATTGATCTAAAACGGGAAAGATTTATTCTGATTTCATGTCAGATATTGAGAAAAACATGCATATGTGTCTCTTTATATAGTGTATGTAAACTTCTGGTTTCAACTGTATATATATATATATATATATATATATATATATATATATATATATATATATATATATGACGCGCCCCTGGGCCTGTGTCGCGCTGCGTTGCGCACGCGGGAGCTTACCCGGAGCCGGATCTCTTGAGGGTTGTAGTCTCGTGGCGGCGACCCGGTCCATGCCCAGGGAGTCAAACTGAGCGGCGATGTACTAGCAGTAGATGGTTGGTGACTACGCCACCCGTTGAATGCAGCTATGGAGCTGCCGCTGCAGGGCAGACCGCTGAGGCCGGTGGAAGGATGGTGCAGCGTGGATGGTATAACCCCCAACGGGAGGGGTATGGCCTCAGGGCAGCCGACGTGGATGATGGGGGTAGCAGGAACCACTCAGAGACGGTGCGGTGTAGTTCAGGGTCTTTACTGGTGACAAAGACAGACCCTCCCGGAGTACTTGCTAGTGATAGGGGCCTGGTCAGTCCTTGAGCAGATGGGATCTCCCCTGGCCAGGCGGAGTTGTAGGCCTTCCCAACTAACTGTACTCTTCTGGCTACCTTGCTAGAGGCGGGAATAAGTAGCCCACGTCCCTGAGTGTACCGTGTGGTGCTCACCCGTATGGCCGGTGACTCGGGGCCTTCTAATGGCTTCCGCTCCACGATGGCGGTGCTGGTCCCACGCGTGTGACCGTGCCTTCGGGCTTCTGGGCTAGAGGACCTGAAATCCTCTGCCGGACGGTTTCTGCTGCTGGGTAGGAGTTAGTCCCCACAGCCTCGGACGCCGGGTCCGGTAAGAAATCTTCTCAGTCAGGGCGAGCTCTGCAGCTGCCAGCCCCTGACTCGTTGTAACACTGCTCCCCACAGAGCTCCTGATGTTTCTTGCTATGCTGCTTCTCTTCTCTACTCTTGTTCTGTCTTCTTTCTCACTCACTCTGCCTCAGCCCCGGGTTTATATAGGGGAAGTCCTTCCCCTCCCAAGACTGGGCAGGAGGTGTGGCATGCACAGGATCCCTGACCAAAGGACCTCCCACCTGCTCTCAGACGTAATATCTCTATCACTGTGGCAACCAGACCCCTGGGGTGTCACATTCCCCCCTAGTGAAATTTAGTACTCCGGGACTAAACATATTTTTCTTTTTTTTTTTTAGAAAAACATAACAAGGTATAACAATAACAATACAATAAGAAAAACATATAAGATGGTTACGGCGTGTCCGCAACCGGGTGCAGTTTTGAAAAGCAAGGTGTCCATTTCACCAAAACAGGGAGACGTAACCAGGTAGGGGCCTGTCCTGCCCCGAGTCCTTAACAGTCTTTAGTCCATCCTGGGTTACGCTCCAACTATGTACAAGGATTCCCGGTAAATCCACCAAGGACTCCTAAAAAGAACTAGAAACACAAAATTATACACAAGCAACTATAAACAAGTAAACATTATAAGATAGCTTAAACATTTAGATCCTCCAACGTGCGGGTAGCTGGCCTCTAGTGGCCCTAGTGGACCTACGGAGCTGACTGTCTGGCCCTGAACTACAGGATGTAGGAGCTGTCAAGGGTAAACTGGGCAGCTGTCTATGGGCCCTCTGGCTCACTAGGGGTATGGCAGGCTCACTATAAGCAGAGGGTTGATTTTCCGGGTCTGCTTGTGTAGAGTCTTCTGCCTCCTGGACCGGCTGTTCTTCCAGCTCTACCGGTTGCTCCGTAGGTTCTTGGGATGATGGTTGGAGGAAGGTGAGTACGGGTACCACAACTGCACCATTGACTTGAGTCCAAGACCGAGGGAAGTCCCCGAGCACGGTACTAACCATATCTTCCCTTTCCTCTACGGGTCGATGGTCTTCTTGTTCCTCTTCAGGGTTCCTCAGTTGTTCGGGACACTTCTTCAGGTGGTCCCGGGATACAATGGCTGTGGTTTCCCCTCCGTCTTTACTGATGGTACAGACCTTCGGGTTTTCGTGGCTTGAGGGCAGTACGGTGTACGGGTCCTTCTCCCACTGGTCGTCCAACTTGTGGAGCCGTCTCTTTCTCTTCAAGACCTGCTCTCCGGGTACCAGGGGAACAGCGGGAGCATACTGGTTGTAAGTTTTCTCTTGTCTTTCCCTAGCCTGACAGAGACTTCGCTCCACGCTCTCCTGTACTCTCCGGTACTGCTGCTGCCTCTCTGTGTCCCAGTCTGTTTCTGGTGAAGTGTCCTCGGGTGTCAGGACTCCCATTTCCAGGTCAACAGGTAACTTACCAGGTCTTGCCCTCATTAGGTAAGCCGGGGTACAGTTGGTGGAACCTACCGGGATGTGGTTGTATAGGTCCACCAGATCGGGCAACTTTTCAGGCCACAGACTGCGTTCTTCCAGGGGCAACGTTTTTAGAAGATCCATTACCACCTGGTTCATTTTTTCACAAAGTCCATTAGTCTGCGGATGGTAGGGTGTCGTCCTTATCTTCCGGCAGCCATACAGATTGCAGAATTCCTGGAAGACCTCCGCTTCAAAGGCAGGTCCCTGGTCCGTCAGCACTTGGTCCGGGTACCCGTGTGGACGGCAAAAGTGCTGCTGGAAGGCTCTAGCTGCTGTTTGAGCCGTTAAGTCCTTGACGGGGACGACAACCAGAAACCGGGAGTAATGATCCACGATGGTTAACGCGTAGACGTAGCCACTTCTGCTTGGGGTCAGTTTTACATGATCCAAGGCTACCAGTTCCAACGGTTGCCGGGTGACGATGGACTGCAGGGGAGTCTTCTGGCTGGCGCGGTCCTTCCTTCTCAGGTTGCACGGGCCACAGTCTCTGCACCACTTCTCAATGGTTCCCCTCATGCCTACCCAGTGGAATCGCTCGCGCAGCAGGAACTCCAGCTTCTTCCACCCAAAGTGTCCAGCTCCGTCGTGGTATGCCTCCATCACCATGGCTGCGTCTCTTCGTGGCACCACTACTTGCCAGAGTAATTCATGCGTCCGGGAGTTAACCATTCTGCGGCACAACTTCCCTTTGTAAAGGAACAGTCGACTCTTCTCTGCCCATAGTTGTTTGGCTTCCTCCGGAGCGTCTGGTTCAAGGCGAGCCTCCGGCCGAGTCAGCATCTCCTTCACCAGTCAGACGGCAGGGTCGCTGTCTTGCGTTTCCGCCCAGTTGTAGTGAGGTAAGGGGTTCAACGTAGCAGCCTGCTTACTCCTTACCCGGTGGGAATACTGGATAGTCCCATGACGGTGGAACGCAGGGAGTTCAATCTCTTCCAGTCCCTCCGGATCTTCTCCTTCGTCCGGCAGGTTGGGCATCCTGGACAGGGCGTCCGCGTTAGTATTGGAGCGCCCTGCCCGGTATTTGATTATGAACTCGTAGTTGGACAGACGGGCCATCCACCTCTGCTCCAGGGCACCGAGTCTTGCCGTGTCCAGGTGTGTCAACGGGTTGTTATCCGTGTACACGGTGAACCGGGAAGAAGCAAGGTAATGCTTAAAGCGCTCAGTGACTGCCCATACCACGGCCAGGAACTCTAGCTTAAATGAGCTATAATTCTCGGGGTTCCTTTCGGTGGGTCGCAGTTTTCGGCTGGCGTAGGCGATTACTCGTTCTTTCCCCTGCTGGATCTGGGACAGTACGGCTCCTAGCCCGATGTTACTGGCGTCGGTGTAGAGGATGAAGGGCTGGCTATAATCCGGGTACGCCAAGATTTCATCCCCCGTGAGGGCCATCTTCAGCTGGCGGAAGGACTCTTCTTCTAGCTCTTCCCATTTGAAGGGCGGCTTCTGGTTCTTGGCCTTCCGGGACTGGCCTATCAGGAGGTCCTGCATAGGCGCTGCCTTTTTGGTGAAACCGGGAATAAACCTTCGGTAGTAGCCTACCAACCCGAGGAACTGCCGCACTTCTTTTACGCTGGAGGGGCTTGGCCATCCCTTAATTGCGGTGATCTTATCGGGGTCGGGAGCCACTCCGTCAGCGCTCACCACGTGTCCCAGGTACTGCACCTTTGGTTTCAGGAGGTGACACTTGGAGGGTTTCACCTTTAGGCCGTAACTCGCCAGGGCTTCGAACACCTCCGCCAGGTGTTTCAGGTGGTCCTCATAAGTTTTGGAGTATACGATGACATCGTCCAGGTACAACAGGACCGTCTCGAAGTTTCTGTGGCCCAGACAGCACTCCATTAATCGTTGGAAGGTTCCTGGGGCGTTGCAGAGTCCGAACGGCATGCAGGTGAACTCGCTAAGTCCCATCGGGGTGGTGAATGCGGTCTTCTCCCGGTCCGCCTCTGCTACAGGAACCTGCCAGTACCCGCTAGTGAGATCCAAGGTAGAGAAGAAGTTAGCAGACCTTAAAGCAGCCAATGACTCCTCTATCCTTGGTAAGGGGTACGCATCCTTGTGTGTGATACGGTTGATTTTACGGTAATCTACACACATCCTCATGGTGTTGTCTTTCTTTTTGACTAAAACTAGCGGGGCTGCCCAGGGGCTACAGCTATCCCGGATTACCCCAGCCTCCTTCATGTCTCTAAGCATCCCCTTGGCGTGTTGGTAATGTGCAGGGGGTACGGGTCGATACCTCTCTTTTATGGGAGGATGATCTCCCGTGGGGATGCGGTGTTCTACCCCCTTGACTCGCCCGAAGTCTAACGGGTGTTTACTAAACACTCTCTCATACTCTTGAACCACCCGGTAGACTCCCTGTTTCTGGTGGGAGGGAGTGGAGTCAGTTCCCAAGTGTAGTTGCTGACACCAATCCTCCATTACTTTCTTAGAGCCGTTACCTTCCTCCGGGTGAGATGGAGGCAAGGGTTCCACAGACTGTATAGAGTTTTGGTTGATGGTATATAATTTTGCTAGCGTGGCATACCGGGGCAGGTACACTTCCCTCTCCCCGATATTGATTATGCGAACGGGCACCCTCCCATGGCGTACATTGACCACCCCCCGTGCTGTCAAAATGGTGGGCCTACTGTCTGAGTAAACTGGTTCTACCATTGCCTGGTAATCTCTACCTCTCAGACCAATAGCTGCCCGGCACCAAATCATCATTTCACTTTTCGGGGGCATGGCAATAGGGAAAGGGTCACACATTCTTACGCTACCAATCTCACCGCCGGAGAGTTCCACCTGTTGCCGTCGCATCAGTGCCCGGATCTCTTTCTGGAGCACTCGCTGCTCGCCGGAGCTGGCGTTCTTGGCAACCTGCTGTAGAAGGAAAATCACCTCTGCAAGACAATTTTCAATTACATTAGTTCCTAGAGTTATTTTTGGGTGGCTCTCATGTTTGTCAATGTCTACAATGATCAGTCCCTGTGCTGCCAGTTCGACTCTACCGATTTTGATGGTCACCTCTTTAAATCCGATCTGTGGCACGGGCTGGCCATTGCTGGCGATGATACTCAAATCGTCGTCAGGGTAGCGGGTAATATCCGAGTCAGTCCAGTACTGCTTAAAGAGCACGTACGGGATGGTGGTGACCTGTGACCCGGTGTCCAGTAGGGCACTCATGGGAATGCCATCCAGTACCACAGGCAAGACTGGACGTCCTCCCACATATCTGTCGCGCCAGTTCGATGGGCCTGGTGATCTTTTTCCTGGGGGTTGGCCCTCTACCCCAGGTTGTGCCCGTTTAAAGAACAGTACCTTTCCATATGTCCGGGTTGATTGCAGCAGCGGCAGATGGGTCGTCCGTCCTCGCTGTATCAGTCACTGGGTCTTCCTCTGGCCGGTGGGGTCCTCCTTGGTCGACGCCACGGGATGTCCTCCGGTCCGGATGCCAGCTGGATCTTCCCTGGGGTGGAAACCTGTAAAGACTGCACAGTTCGGGTTAGCGCAGCAACGCTCTTAGCTAGCTCTTGGACCTGATGGCGTAGGTCTGGAGCCGGGTCATTGTCCAAAGCCTGCGCATCAGCTCCCACAGGCCCTGCCGACAAGGGCGCCGCCTCCTGGTGGTAAGTGATAGCTGGGCGCCTGTGGGTCACAACGCCACCCGGTGCCGGTTCTCGGAGCACCCGGATGGCTCTGTCCTTGAACTGTGCAAAGTCCAGATGGGGATCCTGTAAGGCCATTGCCCGCAACTGGGTTCGGTGGGCATTGCAATATAAACCCTCTATAAATTGTTCAGTCAACAGCCTGTCCTCGTTTCCCACCCCATCAGGATCGGTCTGCTTTATGGCCCTCAGGGCCTCTTGTAGGTTTAGTGCATAGTCCCTTATACTCTCATGCGCTCGCTGCTTGCACCCGTAGAATCTAAGCTTAATCTCGGCTGAGGTGCGGGTATCAAAGGTGTCCTTCAGCCGGGTTAGTATCCCTGCGACAGTCTTCCTCCCAGGTGGCCAGGATTTTACTTCCCTTTTGGCTGCCCCAGTTAGTTGGGCCACCAGGATGCTCACTTTTTGCTCTTCTGTGAGGGGGTACACCTGGAAGAGGCTATCCAGCTTTTCTCTAAAGTCATGCAGGGTATGTGACTCCCCTGAGTACTGGGGTAGCCAAGCTGCTCCCGGGATATAGGGCATGGTGAAGGGCATAACTGCAGCAGCGGTGGCGCTGGCGGGGGTTGAGGCAGTGAAGCTCTCCTCCGTATCCGACATCTTCCTCCCCCCTAGTGGACCGTGGCCTACCTTGCGATGATCCTGTTCCGTAGGCCGCGGCTCCGCAGTGGATCGTCAGGGTTGAGGACCTTCCGTCGCGCTCCGGTGACGTCGGCGTCTGCTGGGCTCCTTCCAGGACCTTACGCAACGTCCGGACGTGAGGCGGGGCTTCAGTTCTCGCGCGCTTTCGGAGTCCACGCCCCTCTTCTTCCCGCGCGGCGTCCTCAAGATGGCGTCCAATGGCGGGAAAACTCCACGGATGGCGGGAAGAAGGTCGAAGATGGCGCCGGATGGCGGGAAAACTTCACCACTGGTAAGTTTGAACAGTCTTTGCTTTTCAGGCACGCAGTACCCGGTGGTTGCGGGCACGAAATCCTGCCGACTACGCCAAAGCTGACGCGCCCCTGGGCCTGTGTCGCGCTGCGTTGCGCACGCGGGAGCTTACCCGGAGCCGGATCTCTTGAGGGTTGTAGTCTCGTGGCGGCGACCCGGTCCGTGCCCAGGGAGTCAAACTGAGCGGCGATGTACTAGCAGTAGATGGTTGGTGACTATGCCACCCGTTGAATGCAGCTATGGAGCTGCCGCTGCAGGGCAGACCGCTGAGGCCGGTGGAAGGATGGTGCAGCGTGGATGGTATAACCCCCAACGGGAGGGGTATGGCCTCAGGGCAGCCGACGTGGATGATGGGGGTAGCAGGAACCACTCAGAGACGGTGCGGTGTAGTTCAGGGTCTTTACTGGTGACAAAGACAGACCCTCCCGGAGTACTTGCTAGTGATAGGGGCCTGGTCAGTCCTTGAGCAGATGGGATCTCCCCTGGCCAGGCGGAGTTGTAGGCCTTCCCAACTAACTGTACTCTTCTGGCTACCTTGCTAGAGGCGGGAATAAGTAGCCCACGTCCCTGAGTGTACCGTGTGGTGCTCACCCGTATGGCCGGTGACTCGGGGCCTTCTAATGGCTTCCGCTCCACGATGGCGGTGCTGGTCCCACGCGTGTGACCGTGCCTTCGGGCTTCTGGGCTAGAGGACCTGAAATCCTCTGCCGGACGGTTTCTGCTGCTGGGTAGGAGTTAGTCCCCACAGCCTCGGACGCCGGGTCCGGTAAGAAATCTTCTCAGTCAGGGCGAGCTCTGCAGCTGCCAGCCCCTGACTCGTTGTAACACTGCTCCCCACAGAGCTCCTGATGTTTCTTGCTATGCTGCTTCTCTTCTCTACTCTTGTTCTGTCTTCTTTCTCACTCACTCTGCCTCAGCCCCGGGTTTATATAGGGGAAGTCCTTCCCCTCCCAAGACTGGGCAGGAGGTGTGGCATGCACAGGATCCCTGACCAAAGGACCTCCCACCTGCTCTCAGACGTAATATCTCTATCACTGTGGCAACCAGACCCCTGGGGTGTCACATATACAGTACAGACCAAAAGTTCGGACACACCTTCTCATTTTAAGATTTTTCTGTATTTTCATGACTAAGAAAATTGTACATTCACACTGAAGGCATCAAAACTATGAATTAACACATGTGGAATTATATACTTAACAAAAAAGTGTGAAACAACTGAAAATATGTCTTTTATTCTAGGTTCTTCAAAGTAGCCACCTTTTGCTTTGATGACTGCTTTGCACACTCTTGGCATTCTCTTGATGAGCTTCAAGAGGTAGTCACCGGAAATGGTTTTCACTTCACAGGTGTGCCCTGTCAGGTTTAATAAGTGGGATTTCTTGCCTTATAAATGGGGTTGGGACCATCAGTTGTGTTGTGCAGAAGTCTGGTGGATACACAGCTGATAGTCCTACTGAATAGACTGTTAGAATTTGTATTATGGCAAAAAAAGTAGCTAAGTAAAGAAAAACGAGTGGCCATCATTACTTTAAGAAATGAAGATCAGTCAGTCCAAAAAATTGGGAAAACTTTGAAAGTGTCCCCAAGTGCAGTTGCAAAAACCATCAAGCGCTACAAAGAAACTGGCTCATATGAGGACCGCCCCTGGAAAAGAAGACCAAGAGTCACCTTTGTTTCTGAGGATAAGTTTGTCCGAGTCACCAGCTCAGAAATCGCAGGTTAACAGCAGCTCAGATTAGAGACCAGGTCAATGCCACACAGAGTTCTAGCAGCAGACACATCTCTACAACAACTGTTAAGAGGAGACTTTGTGCAGCAGGCCTTCATGGTAAAATAGCTGCTAGGAAACCACTGCTAAGGACAGGCAACAAGCAGAAGAGACTTGTTTGGGCTAAAGAACACAAGGAATGGACATTAGACCAGTGGAAATCTGTGCTTTGGTCTGATGAGTTCAAATTTGAGATCTTTGGTTCCAACCACAGTGTCTTTGTGCGACGCAGAAAAGGTGAACGGATGGACTCTACATGCCTTGTTCCCACCGTGAAGCATGGAGGAGGAGGTGTGATGGTGTGGGGGTGCTTTGCTGGTGACACTGTTGGGGATTTATTCAAAATTGAAGGCATACTGAACCAGCATGGCTACCTCAGCATCTTGCAGTGGCATGCTATTCCATCCGGTTTGCGTTTAGTTGGACCATCAGTTATTTTTCAACAGGACAATGACCCCAAACACACCTCCAGGCTGTGTAAGGGCTATTTTACCAAGAAGGAGAGTGATGGGGTGCTACGCCAGATGACCTGGTCTCCACAGTCACCAGACCTGAACCCAATCGAGATTGTTTGGGGTGAGCTGGACCGCAGAGTGAAGGCAAAAGGGCCAACAAGTGCTAAGCATCTCTGGGAACTCCTTCAAGATTGTTGGAAGACCATTTCCGGTGACTACCTCTTGAAGCTCATCAAGAGAATGCCAAGAGTGTGCAAAGCAGTCATCAAAGCAAAAGGTGGCTACTTTGAAGAACCTAGAATATAAAACATATTTTCAGTTGTTTCACACTTTTTTGTTAGCTATATAATTCCACATGTGCTAATTTATAGTTTTGATGCCTTCAGTGTGAATGTACAATTTTCATTGTCATAAAAATACAGAAAAACCTTTAAATGAGAAGGTGTGTCCAAACTTTTGGTCTGTACTGTATATATAGTACAGACCAAAAGTTTAGACACACCTTCTCATTTAGACTGTGTGCCCACGATGCGTTTTTAAGCGTTTCTGCAGCGGCAAAAACGCTGCAGAAACGCTAAAAAAAAGCATGGTAGAAGGCCTGCCATGTCCCCCAATGATAATCCGCATGTGCTGTGCACATTCTGCGGAGATTTTCGCTGCGGATTATCATTGCGGAAAAAAGCGCAGCACTACCAATTATTTTGCGGTAGTGCTGCGTTTTCGCCGCCTTGACTTGCATTGCAATGCGCCAATTCCGCAAGACTGCATCTGTACTTGCGTAATTGGCGCGTTATAATGTGCGGATGCTACCCGGGTGTGGAGGACAGGAGACTCTCCTCCACACCCAGGTACCATTATAAAAGCTGTAAAAAATAGAATAAAATAAAAAATAAAGATTATATTCACCTTCCGACGACCCCCGGACTCCTTCCCTGTGCTTGCCGATAGATCGCGCAGGACTGAAGGACCTGCGGTGACGTCACAGTCATGTGACGGCAGGTCCTTCAGTACAGCGTACCGCGGTCTGTCGGCAGCCAGCACAGGAGCGCAGCGAGTCTGCAGGGGCCATCGGAAGGTAAGTATAGGTTTATTTTTTATTTTTTAACATTCTCTCGGGTCACACTATATAAATCCATGCCGGTTGCATGGATTTATATAGTGTGACCGAGTTGTCAAGCACTTTCCAAGTGATGCTAAAATCGCTTGGAAAGCGCTTGACACCCGCATTCGGAAATGCAAGTGAAGAACGCTTCATTTCCGCATGTCCCTGGCAGGAAAACGCATGTACAATCCGCATGCGTTTTTTTCTGCCAGGGAGATGCAGAAACGCTCAGGAAAAAATCCTGAGCATTTCTGCATCGTGGGCACATAGCCTTAAAGATTTTTCTGTATTTTCATGACTTTGAAAATTGTACATTCACACTGAAGGCATCAAAACTATGAATTAACACATGTGGAATTATATACTTAACAAAAAAGTGTGAAACAACTGAAAATATGTTTTATATTCTAGGTTCTTCAAAGTAGCCACCTTTTGCTTTGATGACTGCTTTGCACACTCTTCGCATTCTCTTCATGAGCTTCATGAGGTAGTCACCGGAAATGGTCTTCCAACAATCTTGACGGAATTCCCAGAGATGCTTAGCACTTGTTGGCCCTTTTGCCTTCACTCTGCGGTCCAGCTCACCCCAAACCATCTCGATTGGGTTCAGGTCTGGTGACTGTGGAGGCCAGGTCATCTGGCGTAGCACCCCATGACTCTCCTTCTTGATCAAATAGCCCTTACACAGCCTGGAGGTGTGTTTGGGGTCATTGTCCTGTTGAAAAATAAATGATGGTCCAACTAAACTCAAACCGGATGGAATAGCATGCCGCTGCAAGATGAAGTGGTAGCCATGCTGGTTCAGTATACCTTCAATTTTGAATAAATCCCCAACAGTGTCACCAGCAAAGCACCCCCACACCATCACACCTCCTCCTCCATGCTTCACGGTGGGAACCAGGCACGTAGAGTCCATCCGTTCACCTTTTCTGCGTCGCACAAAGACACGGTGGTTGGAACCAAAGATCTCAAATTTGGACTCATCAGACCAAAGCACAGATTTCCACTGGTCTAATGTCCATTCCTTGTGTTCTTTAGCCCAAACAAGTCTCTTCTGCTTGTTGCCTGCCCTTAGCAGTGGTTTCCTAGCAGCTATTTTACCATGAAGGCCTGCTGCACAAAGTCTCCTCTTAACAGTTGTTGTAGAGATGTGTCTGTTGCTAGAACTCTGTGTGGCATTGACCTGGTCTCTAATCTGAGCTGCTGTTAACCTGCAATTTCTGAGGCTGGTGACTCGGATAAACTTATCCTCAGAAGCAGAGGTGACTCTTGGTCTTCCTTTCCTGGGGCGGTCCTCATGTGAGCCAGTTTCTTTGTAGCGCTTGATGGTTTTTGCAACTGCCCTTGGGGACACATTCAAAGTTTGCCCAATTTTTCAGACTGACTGACCTTCATTTCTTAAAGTAATGATGGCCACTCGTTTTTCTTTACTTAGAATTTGTATTATGGCAAGAAAAAAGCAGCTAACAGTCTATTCAGTAGGACTATCAGCTGTGTATCCACCTGACTTCTGCACAACACAACTGATGGTCCCAACCCCATTTATAAGGCAAGAAATCCCACTTATTAAACCTGACAGGGCACACCTGTGAAGTGAAAACCATTTCCGGTGACTACCTCTTGAAGCTCATCAAGAGAATGCCAAGAGTATGCAAAGCAGTCATCAAAGCAAAAGGTGGCTACTTTGAAGAACCTAGAATATAAGACATATTTTCAGTTGTTTCACACTTTTTTGTTAAGTATATAATTCCACATGTGTTAATTCATAGTTTTGATGCCTTCAATGTGAATGTACAATTTTCAAAGTCATGAAAATACAGAAAAATCTTTAAATGAGAAGGTGTGTCCAAACTTTTGGTTTGTACTGTATATGCACAGTGGGGAAAAAAGAATTTAGTCAGTCACCAATTGTGCAAGTTCTCTCACTTAAAAAGATGAGAGAGGCCTGTAATTGACATCATAGTTAGACCTCAACTATGAGAGACAAAATGAGAAAACAAATCCTGAAAATCACATTGTCTGATTTTGAAAGAATTTTTTTTTAAATTTTGGTGGAAAATAAGTATTTGGTCAATTACAAACAAGTAAGATTTCTGGCTCTCACAGACCTGTAACATCTTCTTTAAGAGGCTCCTCTGTCCTCCACTCATTACCTGTAGCACTGGCACCTGTTTGAACTTGTTATCAGTATAAAAGACACCTGTCCGCAACCTCAAACAGTCACACTCCAAACTCCACTATGGTGAAGACCAAAGAGCTGCGAATGACACCAGAAACAAAATTGTAGCCCTGCACCATGCTGGGAAGACTGAATCTGCAATAGGCAAGCAGCTTGGTGTGAAGAAATCAACTGTGGGAGCAATAATTAGAAAATGGGAGACATACAAGACCACTGATAATCTCCCTTGATCTGGGGTTCCACACAAGATCTCACCCGTGGGGCCAGAATGATCTCAAGAACGGTGAGCAAAAATCCCAGAACCACACAGGGGCATCTAGTGAATGACCTGCAGAGAGCTGGGACCAACGTTACACAGGCTACCATCAGTAACACACTACGACGCCAGGGACTCAGATCCTGCAGTGCCAGACGTGTCCCCCTGATTAAGCCATTACATGTCCGGGCCCGTCTGAAGTTTGCTAGAGAGCATTTGGATGATCCAGAAGAGTATTGGGAGAATGTCATATGGTCAGATGAAACCAAAGTTGAACTGTTTGGTAGAATCACAACTCATCATGTTTGGAGGAGAAAGAATGCTGAGTTGCATCCAAAGAACAGCATACATACTGTGAAGCATGGGGGTGGCAACATCATGCTTTGGGGCTTTTTCTCTGCCAAGGGACCAGGAAGACTGATCCATGTACATAAAAGAATGAATGGGGCCATGTATCGTGAGATTTTGAGTGCAAACCTCCTTCCATCAGCAAGGGCATTGGAGATGAACCATGGCTGGGTCTTTCAACATGACTGATCCCAAGCCACCGCCAGGGCAACGAAGGAGTGGCTTCGTAAGAAGCATTTCAAGGTCCTGGAGTGTCCTAGCCAGTCTCCAGATCTAAACCCTATAGAAAACCTTTGGAGGGAATTGAAAGTCCGTGTTGCCTAGCGACATTCCCAAAACATCACTGCTCTAGAGGAGATCTGCATGGAGGAATGGGCCAACATACCAGCAACAGTGTGTGCCAACCTTGTGAAGACTTACAGAAAACGTTTGACCTCTGTCATTGCCAACAAAGGATATATAACAAAGTATTGAGATTAACTTTTGTAATTGACCAAATACTTATTTTTCACCAAAATTTGAAACAAATTTCTTTCAAAATCAGACAATGTGATTTTCAGGATTTGTTTTCTCATTTTGTCTCTCATAGTTGAGGTCTAACTATGATGTCAATTACAGGCCTCTCATCTTTTTATGTGGGAGAACTTGCACAATTGGTGGCTGACTAAATATTTTTTTCCCCACTGTATATCTATAAAATAACGGGAGATGCGTACCTCTGTCTGAAGCCTTTATAGACTGCACAAGCGCGACACGCCTGCGCAGTCTGGCTCCAAACAGAAGCACGCATGGAGCCATTACAGGTAAGAGGAGTGTGTATGGCGCCGGAGATCACGGTATGCGTAGACACTGAGTGCATACCGCGAACTCCGGCGCCATGCTTACATACTTACTTGACCGGGAGGAGCGTTGCCGGAGACCGGGGCAGGAGTGAAGGCGTTGGAATCGGCGCATGTGCATAGCGCTATCCGCCGCCATTTTACTGAAGATACATTCGCAGCAAAATGGCGGCGGACAGCGCGGTATGGGCACGTGCGTACTCCGGAGCCACACTCCATCCCCGGCCTCCGGCAGAAAAGGACACCGCAGCGCTGGAGCACAGGGAAGAAAGGTGAGTATAAGTGTTTATTTTTTTATATGTGGGCAGCGTAAAAGGGATGAGGGGTGTCATACATACCAGGATTGTGGGGTGAGGGGACCATACACACCATGCTAGGGATGAGGGGTACCATGCATACAAGGATTGGGGGGTGAGAAGTGCCATGCATGCCAGCATTGGGGATGATGGGGCCACACATACCAGGATTGGGGGATGAGGGGTGCCATGCATACCAGGATTAGGGGGTGAAGGGCCACATATACCAGCATTGGGGGATGAGGGGTACCATACTTACCAGGATTGGGGATGAGGGGCCCACACATACCAGGATTGGGGGATGAGGGGTACCAAGCATACCAGGATTGGGGGATGAGGGGTACCATACATACCAGGATTGGGAGATGAGGGGTACCATACATACCAGGATTGGGGGATGAGGGGTACCATACATACCAGGATTGGGGGATGAAGGGTACCATACATACCAGGATTGGGGGATGAGGGGTGCCATACATACTAGGATTGGGGGATGAGGGGTGCCATACATACCAGTATTGGGGGATGAGGGGTACAATACATACCAGGATTGGGGAATGAGGGGTGCCATACATACCAGGATTGGGGGATGAAGGGTACCATACATACCAGGATTGGGGGATGAGGGGTACCATACATACCAGGATTGGGCGATGAGGGGTGCCATACATACCAGGATTGGGGGATGAGGGGTGCCATGCATACCAGGATGAGGAATGGGGTGCAATACATACCAGGATTGGGGGTGAGGGGTGCCATGCATACCAGAATAGGGATGAGGGGTACCATGCATACCAGAATAGGGATGAGGGGTACCATGCATACCAGGATGAGGGATGGGGTGCCATGCATACCAGGATGAGGGATGGGATGCCATGCATACCAGGATGAGGGATACCATACATACCAGGATAGTGATGAGGGGTACCATACATACCAGGATGAGGGATGGAGTGCCATGCATACCAGGATTGGGGGATGAGTGGTGCCATATATACTAGGATGAGGGATTGGGTACCATACATACCAGAATTGGGGGATGAGGGGTGCCATGTATACCAGATTTGGAATGAGGGGTGCCATGCATAGCAGGATTGGGGATGAGGGGTGCCATGCATAGCAGGATTGGGGATGAGGGGTGTCACGCATACCAGGATTGGGGATGAGGGGTGCCATGCATAGCAGGATTGGGGATGAGGGGTGCCATGCATAGCAGGATTGGGTATGAGGGGTGCCATGCATAGCAGGATTGGGGATTAGGGGTGCCATGCATAGCAGGATTGGGAATGAGGGGTGCCATACATACCAGGATTGGTTATGAGGGGGCCATGCATACCAGCATAGGAATGAGGGGTACCATGCATACCAGGATAGGGATGTGGGGGGCCATGCATACCAGGATTCGGATGAGGGGCCATGCATACCAGGATATGGATGAGGGGTACCATGCATACCAGGAAGAGGGGTACCATACATACCAGGATAGGGATTGGGTACCATGCATACCAGGATTGGGGGTGAGGGGTGCCATGCATACTAGGATTGGGGGTGAGAGGTGCCATGCATACCAGGATTGGGGGTGAGGGGTGCTATGCATACCAGGATTGGGGGTGAAGGGTGCCATGCATACCAGGATTGGGGGTGAGGGGTGCCATGCATACCAGGATTGGGGGTGCCAAGAGAATGCCAAGAGTGTGCAAAGCAGTCATCAAAGCAAAAGGTGGCTACTTTGAAGAACCTAGAATATAAGACATATTTTCAGTTGTTTCACACTTTTTTGTTAACTATATAATTCCACATGTGTTAATTCATAGTTTTGATGCCTTCAGTGTGAATGTACAATTTACATAGTCATGAAAATACAGAAAAATCTTTGAATGAGAAGGTGTGTCCAAACTTTTGGTCTGTACTATATATATATATATATATTTTTTTTTTTTTTTTTAATTATGCTGGTTAGGACACAAACTACAGTGATATTTTACTTTTAATATCTGACATTTTGATTGTCATCCTGCCATGTTAAGAAAGAGTTTCAGACACGCTGTCTATTTGCATGATAAATCACGTAGCCAAAGTAAATTAGGAGGCACTAATTTACTATATATCAATTTCCATGTGACTGTACGTTTGCCGAGCTTCTTAAGAAAGGGTCTAATGACCAAATTTATTTTTTGTAAATTTTTCTTTCCATCCACCAAAGAACTGCCTGCAAACTCCAGACCACTGGCTGCAAATTCATAAGATCGCAGTCACACTGTCACGGGTGTGTCAGAAGTGACAGACAGTCGCCTTGATGTTGGTTGCAGGAGATCTCTTCGTTTGGTATTACAGACACCTTCTTAGAGGCTAGAAATCCTATCAATGAAGGAAATACCAATAATTAAAGTTAGTTACCCAACTAACCAAAGACCTTATAAAGAGTACCCAACAGGCTTTATATAATGCAATAACCTTTATTATACAAAAAAGATTAAAAAATACACACAGGCAAGGACATTAAAAATGCAACAAACAAATTAAAAATTAATATAAGAGGGGGGATGAGCATGTCCGCAATAGATAAATTAATAATTGCACTTCATGATTATACAACAAAAGATGAATACACTAGGTCCGTAATTTATGTACATACACAGCTATATATTTAATATGGATGGTCAATTCCAAGTTAAATCATAATGAACACATATAGTTTAGTCATTCAGATATAGTAAATAATGCCGATGTCTTTAAGATCAAATGCAATGCTGACATGTTGTATTATATTACATCAGAAAGCTGGACCACAGAAATAGTATATGTGGCGCCCCTGAGGGTTCAGTCGCCACAGAGGTACTGCCCCTCACCCAGAGGTGTAGTGCCTCCTTCTCTCAGGTAAGGAGGGAGTGCTGCCCGGAACCCCCAACACCCGCACACAACACTACACTACTCCATGCCAGCTGGAAGGGCAAGATGCATTGTGTCTCTGCTGAGCCCTGTCCCTGGCTGGAGTGGGGGGAACCAAAGAGAGGGGGAACCAGTAGTGGGTGTGGGTGGAGGATGTAGTGTAGGGGAGCACCATTGTAGGAGGTATTTAAAGGGAAGCCATCTTAGGGTGGCAGGTCAGTGAGGACAGTCAGTCAGTGAGTAGTAAGGAGAGGAGGGGAGCAGAGTCTCTTCAGGAGCTCTGCTCCACAAGTGGGGCCTAGTAACAGAGGCCCAGGAGGGGAGCAGAGGATGAAGGCTCCGGTAACTGAAGGGGTACCAGGGGTACGGAAGGAGCAGGAAGCCACCCGTACACTCTAATCTGTCAAGTGACAGAGGGACCAGGCCGCAAGAAGGGAACCAGTCCCTGGACCAACCGTGTTACTCCAGGTCTCGGCTGGAAAACTGGAGGCTTCTGCACTTTCATGGTGCAGTTGCCACAGTCTCACCCTAGTCACCGTGAAGGGCATCAAGTAGGTCCGGGAACCCCAGGTTGCCCAGGCGGACTTCAGAGCACCCGATCAGGACTGTGTGTGGGAAAGCGCAGGGCAGGAGGGAGAAGACCCGGCGCGAGAAGTCGGTCTAGTAAGGAACATAAAGAAAGTGGGGTTCCGTCAAGCGCTCCTGATATACTTGAGAAAGTGCTGGACCCCTTACCAGGTGGACGCAGTGCGACGCGGAGGCTGACACCCGTGCAGTGTACCTGAGAAACTTGAACAAGAACTGTGAGTAAAACTCAGATGACTGCACTGCCTCCGTCAGTTATTTCCACTGCGCCATCTCTCCTGCACCACAAGCCCCAGCATCACCACGATCTACACCTACACTGCCCCGGGGGCCCGCTCTGCCTGTGGGGAGCAGAAACATCCCAGCTGCCATCCTATCACCCCCCCACCCCCCCCGGAGGTCTGCAGCAGCGCCGGTAACCATTACCGGAAACCACAGGTGGCGTCACGAGACAAACTGTACACTAAAACCCCTTTTTAAAGAGAGACCCAGAGTACGGGCCCGGGAGCCGACTGCCGTGACCTCCTAAACAAGGTAAAAGGCCAGGGTACCGAGTCCCCTTTATCTCCCTGGGTGACACATATATATACACCACTAGAGGTCAGTAAAATCTCAGTAAATAAAGCAACTCAGCTTATAAAATTCTCAAGTGAGGTATCCCAATGATAAAAGTGCAGAGTGCCTTAACATAATACAAATAAGAAAAAATGGCCAAAAGTGCAATAAACATCCAGATGTTAGTAATAGGGACATACCACAACCCCCTCACACCACTCCAATGCCGCTTCGCTCCTGCTTCATCAGGGAGTGTGGTGTGAGGGGATGTGGGAGTTTTATATTGACAATTCCACAGCTGCAAATGATTACAAAAATGGGTAGCGCCATCTTACTGGGCACCGCTGTCCTTCTTAGAGGCTGTGTCTCTAGGACCCAGGGGCTACCTTCCTCTGGCTAATTAACACCCTGGCCTGGGTGTTTAAATACCTGCTGTCTGCTAGAGGGAGGTGCCGGCGATACTCACATTATCCCTTGTGAAGGCTCGGAGCAAGTGCATTACTTCTTCCTCTCTGGAGCAATGAGGAAGGGTGTTTATCTCTCTGAAGTTAACTTAAAGCTAAGCTATCTTCCCTTGTTTGTTCCCGCTTGTTGTCTTTAGTTGTCAGTGGAGATCGATTAGCGCTCATCCCCCTCCCTTCCCTAGCCAGGGCTTAACGCCAGGGAAAGACAGGGCGAGGTTCGCGTGCGGCGATTGTTAAAGAACCAATATAGGGATGTTAGTGGAGACAGGGTGATATTAGATCAGCCTAGGAGGTCTCCACTCCCCCCTTACCCCAGAGTCTGGGCTCCCTTTCCCATTGTGTTACCCTAAGTCTTTCCACATCTTGTGTGACATTATCACCGGCCGAGCACATTTTGAAAAGGAAAAAAAAATTGACACTTTTTTTTTTGTGTGTGTGTGTTTTTTGGGCGTGTTTTTTTTTTCCTTTCTCCTTGGTATGGGTTCAGTTGCAAAGCTCACAGAGCGGCTGTGCAGTCTGTCTCTGGAGGTGAATGACATCCGTTGTGAGGTTCAGCAGCAGCATTAGCGGCTACAGGTCGCCAATGTGGGGGTCTCTGCAGGTAGGCCTATCCAGCCTGAACCCAAGGTTGCCCTCCCGGAAAGGTTTTCAGTAGGTAGGGACAAGTTTTTTGTATTCAATGAGGCCTGCAAACTGTATTTTAAACTTTGTCCTTACCCCTCTGGAAATGAAGAGCAATGGGTTGGAATTGTGATCTCTCTACTGCAGGGAGATCCTCAGTCGTGGAAGTTTTCTTTACCACAGGACTCGGTTTGTCTCCTGTCTGTGGAGGGGTTTTTCGGTCAGTGGAAACGTACAGTCCGGAATTCCGTAGATGGGCAACGGATTCCAAATGGAATGACTCAGCCCTTAGAAGTCAATTTTGTAAGGGTCTTACTGAAAGGTTGAAAGATTCCTTGGTAGTATATGGAACCCCTCAGTCCTTGGAGGCGGCCATGTCGTTGGTCATACGTCTTGATAGATGCCTTCGGGGTAGGTGGGTGAGACCACCTTCTCCGGAGCCTTCTTGTCGGGGTTATGTACCTCTGCAGGGGGAGCGGTCTGGCAGTGAACCAGTACTGTGGGAGGTGGAGGAACCCATGCAGTTAGGGGGTGTCTCTGCATCATACATTTCCCAGGAGATTTGCAAAAAAAAGGCGTATGTTTTTTTTGTGGAAAAAAGGGATATATTCCTGGGACCTGTCCAAACAAAAGGAGACTCGATTAACTCTTGGTAGTCTGGAGTTGGATAAACAAGGGGTGAATTTGTTGCCAACCTGCAGTTCCCGGTTGGTCCTGACAGCAGAGGTGGTGCTAGAGAGCAAAACCGAGAAAATTTCTGTGTGTGTTGACAGTGGAGCCGGAGTCAACATGGTTGATGCTGAGTTTGTGAAAACTCATAAACTTGCTTGCTGTACTTTAGCTAAACCTAGTTCAATCTTCTCCATCGACTCGGCGCCACTTGCACAGAGAGCATTTACTCAGATTGTACATAATGTAAAACTGAGAGTGGGGTCAGTTCATTGTGAAAAAATCCCTTGCTATGTCCTGGACAGTCTTTCCACACCTATTGTTTTGGGTATTCCTTGGCTTGTTAAACATAATCCGTTGGTGAATTGGCAAACCGGGGAGATTATTGAATGGACGGATTACTGCCATGAGAACGATTTAGATATTTCCCTTGCTACTGTCTCTACGGAAATATTACCTGCTTTTCTGCCTGGTTTTGAGGATGTATTTTTCTGAGAGGGGGTATCAGGATTTGCCTCTTCATCGTGCATATGACTGTCCTATTAACCTGACCCCCGGAGCTAAACTACCGAAGTCCAGACTGTATCATCTTTCTGGCCCTGAGAGACAAGCCATGAAGGATTTCATTGCGGAAAGTCTGGAAAAGGGACATATCAGACCATCATCTTCGCCCGTGGCGGCAGGGTTTTTCTTTGTGAAGAAAAAAGATGACGGTCTACGTCCCTGTTTAGATTTCCGGGAATTAAATCAAATTACCATCTGTGATCCATATCCCCTTATTCCTGATTTGTTCAGCCAGGTTGCATGAGCTAAGGTATTCTCCAATTGATTTAAGGGGAGCCTACAATCTGGTTAGAATCAGAGAAGGGGACGAAAGGAAAACAGCATTCAAGACCCCTGAAGGGCATTTCGAGAGTCTGGTTATGCCTTTCAGTTTGACCAATGCACCTGTGGTATTCCAGCATTTCATAAATGATATTTTCCATCATTTGGTGGGGAGGTTTGTGGTGGTCTATCTGGATGAGATTTTGGTTTACTCACCTGATTTTGAGACACATCGGGGGCATGTTAAGAAGGTGCTCCAGATATTAAGGGATAACAAACTTTATGCCAAACTGTAAAAATGTGTTTTCGCTGTTAAGGAGGTGCAGTTTTTTGGGTACTTGATGTCATCTTCGGGTTTTCGGATGTATCCGGAGAAGATCCTTGCAATCCTTGATAGGGACTGTCCCAAGAACCTGAAGGCTCTTCAATGTTTTCTGGGCTTTACTAATTTTTACCGGAAATTCATCCAAAATTACTCTGTAATTGTGCAACCCCTTACTGACATGACTAAGAACTAAGAAGGGGTCCAATTTTTCCAAATGGTCGGATGCCTCCCTCCAGGCTTTTTCTTCCTTAAAGAATCATTTTGCCACTTCACCTATACTCAGTCAACCCGATATTTCCCAACTCTTTATTGTGGAGGTTGATGCGTCGGATGTCGGGGGTTGGGGCTGTGTTGTCTCAGGGTCCGTCCCCTGGTAAATGGCATCCATGCGCCTTCTTTTCTAAAAAATTGTCTTCGACTGAGAGAAATTATGACGTGGGTAATAGTGAACTTTTGGCGATCATATTGGCGTTCGAAGAATGGTGACATTGGTTGGAGGGGGCAGTCCATTCTATTACTGACCATAATAACCTGTCATATCTCCAGTCAGCTAAACGTCTCAACCCTAGGCAAGTCAGATGGTCCCTGTTTTTTACTAGGTTCAATTTTGTTGTCACTTTTCGTCCAGGGGTCAAAAATGTCAAGGCTGATGCTTTGTCAAGGCTGACGCTTTGTCCCGGAGCTTCCCTGGTGGTGGTGACCATGAGAACCCTGCCTCGATATTACGGAAAGGGGTAGTCATTTCGGCACTGTATCCTGAACTGGAGGGTGGGATGTTGGAGGCTCAGGGGGACGCTCCTGCCTTCTGCCCTTAAGCAAGGTTATTTGTACCATCTAATCTGCGCCGCAAAGTTATTAAGGAACATCACAACTCTGCTTGCTGGGCATCCAGATGGTAAGGCAACCGCGGACCTCCTCTCTCGTCGTTTTTGGTGGCTGGGGTTGCATCAGGATGTGATTGAACATGTTTCTGCTTGTAGTATTTGCGCGCGTTCTAAAGCTTCGCATACCTGGCCGTCTGGTACTCTTCTTCTGCTACCTATCCCTAGTAGGCCATGGGCACACTTGTCCATGGATTTTAATACTGACCTACCAGCTTCTGCAGGCAAAACGGTAGTTTTGGTGGTTGTAGATAGGTTCAGTAAAACGGTTCACTTTGCCGCATTACCTGCACTTCCAAATGCCAAGACACTTGCTCAGGTGCTTATAAATGAGATCGTGAAGCTTCACAGATATTCCTCCGATGTGGTGTTAGATCGGGGGACCCAGTTTGTTTCCAAGCTCTGGAAGACATTCTGTTCTCGACTGGGGGTGCAGCTGTCCTTTTCCTCTGCCTTCCACCCTCAGTCGAATGGACAGACCGAGTGTATCATTCAGAATTTGGAGACCTAGCTCAGGTGTTTCATCTCCGAAAATCAGGAGGTTTGGACATCCTACTTACCGCTGGCAGAATTTGCCATTAATAATAATCATTGTCAAGAATCCACTGGCAGGTCACCTTTCTTCGGTGCATACGGTTATCACCCACAATTTGGTACCTTTAGTGGGGGAGGAGCTTCGGGAGTTCCTGAGGGGGAACAGTTTGCTTCGTCACTCTCATCAGTGTAACAGGGTGTTCTGAGTAATTTAAAGATCATGGGAGACATGTATGACGTGCCCCCTGGGCCTAGTGTACACGTGTAGTGGGTTACCCGGAGCCGGGTCTCTGGGGATTGTAGTCTCCATGGCGGCAACCTGGTCCCGTGGCTCAGGGTGGTCAAACCAGTGGCGGTATAGTATAAGTTTTAGGTTAATTGTCCGACTACGCCACCCGTGGATTGCGGTCAGGGTGTACCGCCGCTGCGAGGCAGACCGCTGAGGCTGGTGTGGTATGCGCAGCAAAGGATGGGATAACTCCCCACGGGAAGAGTATAGCCTCAGGGCAGGGAATGTGGATGATGGGAGTGATGGTGCACGGGCGTCCCAGTACTAGTAGTGTTGTATGCGGTGAGAAAGCAGGAACGACTCAGAGTCTTTGCAGTGCAGTTCAGGGTCTTTACTGATGATATTAAGGCAGACCCTCCCGGGAGTACTGGCTAGCATAAGGGGCCTGGTCAGTCTGTGAACAAACAGGAGTTCCCCTGGCCAGGTGGAGTTGTAGGCCTCCCCGTCTATCTGCACTCTTCCTGGCTACCTTGCTGTAAGCGTGTGGAAGTAGCCCACGTCCCTGAGTATACCGTGTGGTGCTCACCCGTATGGCTGGTGACTTGGAGCCTTCTGATAGCCTCCGCTCCTCGATGGCGGTGCTGGTCCCTTCCTTGTGACTGAGCCTCCGGGCTTCTATGGCCAGAGGACCTGGAATCCCTTGCCGGCTGGTTTCTGCTGCTGAACTTAAAGATCCCCGCAGCCTCGGACTCCGGTGTCTGGTTCTTATATTCTTCTGCCAGGGCGAGCTCTGCTTAGCTCCAGCCCCTGGTCTTCAGCTCCTGCTCCTACAGAGCTCCTAGCTGTTGCTTTCCCTGTCTTTCTCCTCTCCTAGACTCTTAGACTGACTAACCCCGCCCCAGACCCAGTTTATATAGGGCAGGTTCCTCCCCTATCTGGCCTGGGACAGGATGTGTTGCATGTTTAAGGGCTCCTGACCAGGAAACCTCCCACTTGCTCTCAGACGTGATATTTCTATCACTGTGGCAACCCGACCCCTGGGGTGTCACATTCCCCCCTAGTGAATTTTAGCACTCCAGGACTAAACACATTTTCAAGAAAACACATACAGGGCATAAACAATAACATTTCAACATATATACAAGAAGTTTTAGTCTTTAGAGGTCACGGCGTGTCCGTAACCGGGTGTCCATGTCACCCAACAAGGTGAAGTCTTGGAACAGAGTAGGGGACCTGTCCAAAGCAAACCCCAAACGTTGGCCCTGGGTGTGGCTGCAAGGCTGAGGCTAGCTACTTTGGGCCACAAGGAGGTCATGCCAGACAGGTTTTTCTCTTCCGCGGCCATCTTCGCAAGAGGCACCAAGGTGCAACTATCTACATTGTAGTTCCGGTTATTCAGCGTCCATAACCTGTCAGTCCAAATAAACCTGCAGGGTAACTAGAGAAACATAATCAATAAACAGGCAACAAAAACATAAACCTTTTTCAGCATTTACGTAGGTACAGGTAAATATATACTTGGCATTAGACTCTCCAGCGCGCGGGCATCTGTCCTCTAGTGCTCCTGGTGGACCTACGTAAGCCACTATCTGGTTCTGAACTACAGGGTGTAGGAGGTGTTGTGGGTAGGCCTGGCAGCTTTCTGCGTTCTCTTTGGCTTACTAGGGGCACGGCAGGCTCACTACTAGCAGAGGGTTGATTCTCCTGGTCTGCTGGTATGGATTCTTCTGCCTCCTGGGCTGGTTGCTCTCCCGACACTTCCTGTTCTTCTGTAGGCCCTTGAGGGGCTGGCTGGAGAAAGGTGAGGATGGGTACCACGACTGCGTTGTTGATTTGAGTCCATGACCGGGGAAAGTCTCCGAGTACGGTACTGATCATTTCTTCCCTTTCCTCTGCGGGTTGAGGGTTCTCTTGATCTTCCTCAGGGCTTTGCAGCAGCTCGGGACACTTTTTCAGGTGGTCTCTGGAGACAATGTGTCACGCTGTCTCTGTATACTGGAGGTAGGGGGCCTAAGCTGACCCTAAGCTGGGGCCCTGACTAATCCCTCAACCTGGAGGTACTGTTAAAGGTACAGAGGTCCAGGCCGCCAGCGTAACCCCTACCTCCTGAGGATCCCTGCACCTAAGTAATCTAGTCCTGAGAAGGACCCCGATCACAACAAAAGGGGACAAGTAATAGTATGCCCACACACAGTACTTAGACGAACGAGACAGTACAAGGGAAAAACCAAAACCACCTTGCATACAAAAACTACACAACTACAACAGAGGGAACACCAACGGGAAAGGAGATAAATGATAAAGCGAGGAAGGGAAAAATCACTCCAAATACACTTATCTCTGAAACTCCAAATACCACGATCCGCTCTGTTAGTCTGCATGAAATGCTTTCACCGACACTTCCCTAACAGACCAGCAGGCATTTGAAGGAGTCTCACTACAGCAGCATTGATTGCAGCTGGGCGAGGCTGGACCTCGTCTAGCACAGAGAGAGAGAGAATTAACTCCCTCACTGCCGAAAAACACAAAGCACCAAAAAGTCAGCTGCGAGAAGTCAGGCTGTGTAATCGTGATGATCTTCGTGGCGACACACCCGTGACAGTACCCCCCCTTCTACGAGGGGCCTCCGGACCCTCAGGGCCAGGTTTATCCGGGTGAGTCGTGTGGAAGGCCCGAACTAATCGGTCTGCGTTAATATCCGACGCAGGAACCCACATCCTCTCCTCAGGACCATACCCTTTCCAATGAACCAGGTACTGAAGGGACCGGCGATTAAAGCGTGAATCGATGACCCTCGATACCTGGAACTCCAAGTCACCCTTGACCACCACTGGAGGGGGAGGTAAAGGTGACGGTACCACCGGCGCCACATACCTCTTAAGCAACGATCTGTGGAACACGTTGTGAATTTTAAATGTAGGGGGGAGGTCAAGACGGAATGCCACCGGATTAATAATAGAACTGATTCTGTACGGCCCGATGAACCTGGGACCCAGTTTCCAGGAGGGAACCTTAAGTTTTATATTCCTGGTAGACAACCATACCCGATCGTTCACACTTAGGTCCGGACCAGACACTCTCCTCCTATCAGCCATACGTTTGTATCGGTTCCCCATAGTATTCAGATTCTTCAGCACCCCTCTCCATACTGAAGCGAGTGATGAGGAAAATCGTTCCTCCTCAGGAACCCCCGAAGAGCCCCCCCTACTGAAAGTACAAAACTGGGGGTGAAAACCATATGCCCCAAAAAACAGGGACTTACCAGTGGACTCGCTCCGCCTATTATTAAGAGCAAACTCTGCCAGAGGTAAGAAAGAAGCCCAGTCCTCCTGGTTCTCTGACACAAAACACCGGAGATATGTCTCCAAGCTCTGGTTCATACGTTCCGTCTGACCATTGGTCTGAGGATGAAAAGCCGATGAGAATGACAAATGCATCCCCCGCCGTGCACAAAACGCCTTCCAGAACTTGGACACAAACTGAGACCCCCGATCAGACACCACCTCGGAGGGTACCCCGTGAAGCCTCACAATCTCCCCAATGAACACCTGCGCAAGAGTTTTAGCATTAGGGAGAGCCGGAAGAGCGATAAAATGTGCCATCTTGCTGAACCTGTCCACTACAACGAGTATGACCGTTTTACCCGAAGACGGAGGGAGGTCCGTAATAAAGTCCATAGACAGATGAGTCCAAGGACGCTCCGGGATCTTCAAAGGTAAGAGGGCCCCAGACGGACGGGTATGTGAGGTCTTAGAGCGCGCACAAACCCCACAGGACGCGACAAAAGTTACCACCTCCTTATGTAAGTTAGGCCACCAAAACCGACGCGAGAGGAGATCCACAGTTGCTCTACTCCCCGGGTGTCCTGCAAAAACTGAGTTATGGTGTGCCTCGATCACCTTTTGTCGCAACTGATCTGGAACAAACAGTCTCCCCGGAGGTCCAACAGGGGCGTCCCCCTGAGCCTCCAATACCTCCTCCTCCAGCTCAGAGCATACTGCCGAAACCACCACCCCCTCCTGAAGGATAGGAATCGGGTCGTCCGTATTCCCGGCCCCATGGAAACTACGAGATAACGCATCCGCCTTTACATTTTTTGACCCAGGACGATATGTAACGACAAAATTAAACTTGGTAAAAAACAACGACCACCTAGCTTGTCTGGGATTCAGACGTTTCGCGGACTCCAGATATATGACAACAAACTGTCCCACCAGGCGGCGAAAAATGTCATTAACAAAGTGTTGGAACACCGCCGGGGCATTAGTCAGACCGAATGGCATGACAAGGTTCTCATAATGCCCCTCCGGAGTGTTAAACGCCGTCTTCCACTCATCCCCCTCCTTCATCCTAATCAGATTGTACGCCCCCCTGAGATCCAACTTAGAGAACCATTTGGCGCCCACGATCTGATTAAAGAGATCGGGAATAAGTGGGAGCGGATACGGATCTCGAACCGTAATCCGATTAAGTTCACGGAAATCCAGGCAAGGGCGTAGGCCTCCATCTTTCTTCTTAACAAAGAAGAACCCCGCAGCCACCGGTGAAGATGAAGGTCTAATATGCCCCTTAGCCAGACTTTCTGAAATATAATCCTTCATGGCCTGCCTCTCAGGACCAGAAAGGTTATACAACCTAGCTTTAGGTAACTTGGCCTCAGGGAGCAGTTTTACAGAACAGTCATACTCGCGATGAGGAGGTAGTTCCTGACACCCTTTCTCCGAGAATACATCTTCAAAGTCCGCCAGAAATGGAGGTAAGACCCAAGGAGTAACCGCACCGATGACCGTGTTCATGCAGTTTTTATTACAGAATTTACTCCATTGGCTTATCTCTCTGGTTTGCCAATTAATAACCGGGTTATGCTTAGTTAACCAAGGAAGGCCCAACACTATAGGAGTGGGAAGACCCTCCAACACGTAGCAAGACAACAGTTCTTTATGTATCGCCCCCACTTGAAGTTTTACGTCATGCACAGCTTGCAAAAAACTTCCCTGACCGAGAGGCCTGGCATCGATCGAGAATATGGGGATGGGTTTAGCCAACTCACTCAATCGCATACCTTGAACCCGGGCAAACCGAGCATCAACCAGATTAGCCCCGGCCCCACTATCCAGAAGAACAGATATCCTCTCAGTTCTCGTACCCACCACCACCTCCGCCGGTACGAGAAACTGAGACGAACCTAGGGACGAAATACCTACTCCCAGATTGCCGTCCACCACACAACCTGGGATCAACAGTTTTCCGACGGCTCTTCACTCTGCAAGGGACGGGATGGACACCCCCCAATAAAATGTCCCTTTCTCCCACAGAAGAAACACCTTCCTGTCTTATGGCGCACCACCGGTCCCCTCCCCCGAAATGATGTCCCTCCTAATTGCATAGGCTCCTCTGGACTGACCAGGGGAACCACCATATGACGGGACCTTGTAGGAGGTGGAGTCATCACAGGGGGTAGAGTTATCCCGCACCTCTCCCGAAGCCGTCTGTCAACGCGAATAGCAAGGGCCATAGCGGCTTCCAGTGACGCGGGAGAGTCATACTGTGCCAACACATCCTGTAATTTGTCGGATAAACCTTGACAAAACTGGCTCCTAAGAGCCGGGTCATTCCACTGGGTGTCCGTGGCCCACCTACGGAACTCCGAACAGAATTCCTCCGCCGGACAATCTCCCTGCTGGATCCTACGTAACTTAGACTCAGCAAGGGAGATCCGATCTGGGTCATCATATATGAGTCCCAGAGCAGCGAAAAACCTATCCACTGACTGGAGAGCCGGGGAGCCCGGGGGAAGAGAGAACGCCCAAGATTGTGGGTCCCCTTGTAGGAGCGAGATGACAATTCCCACCCTTTGTTCTTCACTCCCCGATGACCGAGGCCGCAGCCGAAAGTACAACTTGCATGCCTCCCGGAAAACAAAAAACTTGTCCCGCCCCCCAGTGAACCTGTCAGGGAGAGCTACTTTAGGTTCTGGTCCGGCTTGCTCCCGAGGATACAAAACCTTGGACCTAACGTCCGCCAGCTCCATGGACAAACTCTGCAACTGCCGAGCTAGACCGGCTACTGGATCCATGGTAGCTGGAGAAAAACTAAGTGGGTCGGTGAAAATGTCACGCTGTCTCTGTATACTGGAGGTAGGGGGCCTAAGCTGACCCTAAGCTGGGGCCCTGACTAATCCCTCAACCTGGAGGTACTGTTAAAGGTACAGAGGTCCAGGCCGCCAGCGTAACCCCTACCTCCTGAGGATCCCTGCACCTAAGTAATCTAGTCCTGAGAAGGACCCCGATCACAACAAAAGGGGACAAGTAATAGTATGCCCACACACAGTACTTAGACGAACGAGACAGTACAAGGGAAAAACCAAAACCACCTTGCATACAAAAACTACACAACTACAACAGAGGGAACACCAACGGGAAAGGAGATAAATGATAAAGCGAGGAAGGGAAAAATCACTCCAAATACACTTATCTCTGAAACTCCAAATACCACGATCCGCTCTGTTAGTCTGCATGAAATGCTTTCACCGACAATTCCCTAACAGACCAGCAGGCATTTGAAGGAGTCTCACTACAGCAGCATTGATTGCAGCTGGGCGAGGCTGGACCTCGTCTAGCACAGAGAAAGAGAGAATTAACTCCCTCACTGCCGAAAAACACAAAGCACCAAAAAGTCAGCTGCGAGAAGTCAGGCTGTGTAATCGTGACGATCTTCGTGGCGACACACCCGTGACACAATGGCTGTGGTCTCTCCTCCATCCTTACTGATGACACACACTTTTGGGTTCTCATGGCTTGAGGGCAGCACGGTGTACGGGTCCTTCTCCCACTGGTCGTCCAACTTGTGGAGCCGCCTCTTTCTCTTCAAGACCTGCTCTCCGGGTACCAGGGGAACAGCGGGAGCATGCTAGTTATAAGCCTTCTCTTGCCTTTCTCTTGCTTGAGACAGACTTCGCTCGACGCTCTCCTGTACTTTCCAATACTGCTGCTGCCGTTCTGTATCCCAGTCTGCCTCTGGCGAGGTGTCCTCAGGTGTCAGGACTCCCATATCCAGGTCAATAGGCAGCTTACCAGGTCTTGCTCTCATTAGGTAAGCCGGGGTACAGTTGGTGGAACCTACGGGGATGTGATTATACAAGTCCACCAGATCAGGCAGTTTTTCAGGCCACAGACTGCGTTCTTCCAGGGGCAACGTTTTTAGCAAGTCTATCACCACCTGGTTCATTTTCTCACATAGTCCATTGGTCTGAGGGTGATTAGGCGTTGTTCTTATCTTCCTGCAGCCATACAGGTTGCAGAACTCCTGGAAGACCTCCGCTTCGAAGGCTGGTCCTTGGTCCGTCAACACTTGCTCCGGATACCCGTGTGGACGGCAGAAGTGCAGCTGGAAGGCTCTGACTGTTGTTTGAGCTGTTAAGTCTTTGACAGGGACCACCACCAGGAACCGGGAGTAGTGATCTACGATGGTGAGGGCGTAGACTTACCCAGATTTGCTTGGAGCCAGTTTCACATGGTCCAGGGTTACCAGTTCCGGTGGCTGCCTGGTGATGATGGACTGCAGGGGAGTCTTCTGGCTGGCACGGTCCTTTCTTCTTAGGTTGCACGGGCCACAGTCTCTGCACCATCTCTCGATGGCTCCTCTCATGCCTACCCAGTAGAACCATCAACGCAACAGGAACTCCAGCTTCTTCCATCCGAAGTGTCCTGCTCCATCGTGGTATGCCTCCAGAACCATAGCCGCGTCTCGTCTTGGGACCACTACCTGCCAGGTCAGCTCATGTGTTCTAGAGTTGACCACTCTCCGGCACAGCTTCTCCTTGTAGAGAAACAGCTTACTTTTCTCCTTCCACAGTTGCTTGGTCTCCTCTGGAGCATCTGGGTCAAGACGGGCATCGGCCTGTGTCAGCATTTCCTTCACCAGACGGACTGCGGGATCACTGTCTTGTGTCTCCGCCCAGCTGTAGTGGGGTAAGGGATTGAACGTAGCAGAGCGCCTGTCCCTCACACGGTGGGAATACAGGGTAATCCCATGACGGTGGAACGCAGGGAGTTCGACTTCTTCCAGTTCTTCTGGATCTTCCCCTACGTCCGGTTAGTTTGGCATTCTGGACAGGGCATCCGCGTTGGCATTCGAGCGTCCCGCCCAGTATTTGATGGTGAATTCATAGTTGGACAGGCGGGCCATCCATCTCTGCTCCAGGGCACCAAGTTTTGCAGTGTCCAGGTGTGTCAACGGGTTGTTATCCGTGTACACGGTGAACTTGGAAGAGGCAAGGTAATGCTTGAAACGTTCGGTCACTGCCCACACCACTGACAGGAACTCTAGCTTGAATGAGCTATAATTCTCAGGGTTTCTCTCTGTGGGCCGTAGTTTTCGGCTGGCGTAAGCGATTACTCGTTCTTTCCCCTGCTGGATCTGGGACAGTATGGCTCCTAGCCCGATGTTGCTCGCGTCCGTGTGGAGGATAAAGGGCTGGCCATAATCAGGGTACGCCAGGATTTCATCCCCCGTGAGGGCCATCTTCAGCTGACGGAAGGACTCCTCTTCCAGCTTTTCCCACCTGAAGGGCGGCTTCTGGTTTTTGGCCTTCCTGGATTGACCTATCAGGAGGTCCTGCATAGGGGCTGCCATTTTGGTGAAACCGGGAATGAATCTTCGGTAGTAGCCTACCAACCCGAGGAACTGCCGCACTTCCTTTATGCTGGAGGGTCTTGGCCAGTCTTTAATCACGGTGATCTTATCGGGGTCAGGAGCCACTCCGTCAGCACTCACCACATGTCCCAGGTACTGCACCTTTGGTTTCAGGAGGTGACACTTGGAGGGTTTCACCTTTAGGCCGTAGCTTGCCAGGGCATCAAACACTTCTGCCAGGTGTTTCAGATGGTCCTCGTAGGTTTTGGAATAAACGATGACATTATCCAGGTATAACAGGACCGTCTCGAAATTCCGGTGTCCCAGACAGCATTCCATCAACCGCTGGAAGGTTCCTGGTGCATTGCAGAGTCCGAACGGCATACAGTTGAATTCGCTGAGACCCATCGGAGTGGTGAATGCAGTCTTCTCCTTGTCTGCCTCTGCTACAGGAACCTGCCAGTACCCGCTAGTAAGATCCAAAGTGGAGAAGAAGTTAGCAGATTTTAATGCAGCTAAAGATTCTTCTATTCTAGGTAACGGGTACGCATCTTTGTGTGTGATACGGTTGACCTTTCTGTAGTCTACACACATTCTCATTGTGTTGTCCTTCTTTTTCACTAGAACTAGTGGAGCTGCCCAGGGGCTACAGCTGTCCCTGATTACCCCAGCCTCCTTCATGTCCCGCAACATCCCCTTTGCATGCTGATAGTGTGCAGGGGGTACAGGTCGGTATCTTTCCTTTATGGGTGGATGGTCTCCTGTGGGGATGTGATGTTCTACCCCCTTTACTCGCCCGAAGTCTAGCGGGTGTTTACTAAAGACTCTTTCATACTCCCGAACCACCCGGTAGACTCCCTGATTTTGGTGTGAGGGAGTGGAGGTAGTACCCACATGCAGTTGCTGACACCAGTCCTCCATTTGTTTCTTAGAGCCGTTACCTTCCTCTGGTTGAGATGGAGGCAAGGGTTCCACGGCCCTTACAGAATTTTGGTTTATGGTGAACAATTTGGCTAGCGTGGCATACCGGGGCAGGTATACTTCTCTCCCCCCGATATTTATGATGCGGACGGGCTCCCTCCCATGGCGTACATCGACCACCCCCCGTGCTGTCAAAATGGTGGGCCTACTGTCTGAGTAGACGGGTTCTACCATTGCTTGGTAGTCTCTACCTCTTAGACCAATAGCTGCCCGGCACCAGATCATCATCTCACTTTTCGGGAGCATGGCAATAGGGAACGGGTCACACATTCTCACGCTACCAATCTCACCACCAGATAGTTCCACTTGTTGCCGTTTCATCAGTGCCCGGATCTCTTTTTGGAGAACACGCTGCTGGCTGGAACTGGCGTTCTTGGTAACCTGCTGCAAAATGAGAATTACCTCTGCAAGACAATTTTCAATTACGTTAGTTCCCAAGGTTATTTTAGGGTGACTCTCATGACGGTCAATGTCCACAATAATCAGTCCTTGTGCCGCCAGTTCGACTTTACCGATCTTAATGGTCACCTCTTTGAACCCCACCTGCGGCACGGGCTGACCATTGCTGGCGATGATACTCAGGTCATCATCTGGGTAGCGGGTTATGTCCGAGTCATTCCAGTACCGCTTAAAGAGCACGTACGGGATGGTAGTCACCTGTGACCCAGTGTCTAGTAGGGCACTCATAGGAATGCCATCCAGTACCACAGGCAAGACTGGACGTCCCCCTACGTATTTATCACGCCAGTTCGATGGGCCTGATGATCTTATGCCTGGGGGTTGGCCCTCTACCCCAGGTTGTGCCCGTTTAAATGACAGTACCTTGCCATATGTCCGGGTTGATTGCAGCGGCGGCAGATGGGCTGTCCGTCCTCGTTGTAGCGGTCGCTGGGTCTTCCTCTGGACGGCGGGATCCTCCTCTGTCGGCGCCATGGGACGTCCTCCGGTCCGGATTCCAGCTGGATCTTTCCTGGAGGAGAGACCTGTAAAGGCTGCACAGTTCTGGTTAGCGCGGCTACGCTTTTGGTCAGTTCTTGGACCTGATGGTGCAAGTCTGTAGCCGGGTTGTTATCCAAACCCTGCGCACCAGCTCCTACAGACTCTGTAGACAAGGGCGCCGCCTCCTGGTGATAGGTAATAGCAGGGCGCCAGTGGGTTACAGAGCTACCCGGTGCCGGTTCTCGGAGCACCCGGATGGCCCTGTCTTTGAACTTTGCAAAGTCTAACCCAGGGTTCTGCAAGGCCATTGCATGTGACTGGGTTTGGTGGGCGTTGGACAGCAGACCCTCAATGAATTGCTCAGTCAACAGTTCATCTGCATTCCGCACACTGTCAGGGTCTGCCTGTTTAATGGCTCCCAGGGCCTCTTGCAAATTCAAAGGATAGTCTCTTATACTGTCTTGGGCCCGCTGCTTGCACCCATAAAATTTCATTTTGATCTCTGCAGAGGTGCGGGTATCAAACGTGTCCCTCAGACGGGCTAAGATCTCCTTCACGGTCTCCTTGTCCCTGACTGACCAGGACTTTACTTCACGTTGGGCTGCGCCGGTTAACTGGCCTACCAATATGCTCACTTTTTGTCCCTCCGTCAGGGGGTATACTTTAAACAGGCTGTACAGTCTCTCTTTAAAGTCGCTTAGGGTATGCGACTCCCCTGAGTTTCCGGGGATGTAAGGCATGGTGAACGGCATTACTGCGGCAGCGGCCACGCTGGTGGTAGAGGGTCCCTCCGTATCCTCCCCCCTAGTTAAGTGTGGCCTACCTTCTGTTGCTTCTTCTCCGTAGGCCGCGGCTCCGCAGACGATCGTCAGGGTGGAGGACCATGCATCGCGCTCTGGTGACGTCAGCGTCACTCCCTCTCCTTCCAGGACCTTGCGCAGCGTCGGTGCGTAGGGCGGAGCTTCAGGTCTCGCGCGCTTTCGGCATCCACACCCCTCTTCTTCCCGCGCGGCGTCCTGAAGATGGCGTCCGACTGCGGGAAAACGACTGCGGATGGCGGGAAAACTGCTGAAGATGGCGGGAAACGGCTCCGGATGGCGGGAAATGGCTCCGGATGGCGGGGACCTTCACCACGGCAGGTGTGACAGTCTTTTGAAGGCGCGCAGTACCCGGTGGTTGCGGGCACGAAATCCTGCCGACTACGCCAAAGTTGACGCGCACCCTGGGCCTAGTGTACACATGTAGTGGGTTACCCGGAGCCGGGTCTCTGGGGATTGTAGTCTCCATGGCGGCGACCCGGTCCCGTGGCTCAGGCTGGTCAAACCAGTGGCGGTATAGTATAAGTTTTAGGTTAATTGTCCGACTACGCCACCCATGGGTTGCGGTCAGGGTGTACCGCCGCTGCAAGGCAGACCACTGAGGCTGGTGTGGTATGCGCAGCAAAGGATGGGATAACTCCCCACGGGAAGAGTATAGCCTCAGGGCAGGGAATGTGGATGATGGGAGTGATGGTGCACGGGCGTCCTAGTATTAGTAGTGCTGTATGCGGTGAGAAAGCAGGAACGACTCAGAGTCTTTGCAGTGCAGTTCAGGGTCTTTACTGATGATATTAAGGCAGACCCTCCCGGGAGTACTGGCTAGCATATGGGGCCTGGTCAGTCTGTGAACAAACAGGAGTTCCCCTGGCCAGGTGGAGTTGTAGGCCTCCCCGTCTATCTGCACTCTTCCTGGCTACCTTGCTGTAAGCGTGTGGAAGTAGCCCACGTCCCTGAGTATACCGTGTGGTGCTCACCCGTATGGCTGGTGACTTGGGGCCTTCTGATAGCCTTCGCTCCTCGATGGCGGTGCTGGTCCCTTCCTTGTGACTGAGCCTCCGGGCTTCTATGGTCAGAGGACCTGGAATCCCCTGCCGGCTGGTTTCTGCTGCTGGACTTAAAGATCCCCGCAGCCTCGGACTCTGGTGTCCGGTTCTTATATTCTTCTGCTTAAGCTCTGCTTAGCTCCAGCCCCTGGTCTTCAGCTCCTGCTCCTACAGAGCTCCTAGCTGTTGCTTTCCCTGTCTTTCTCCTCTCTAGACTCTTAGACTGACTAACCCCGCCCCAGACCCAGTTTATGTAGGGCAGGTTCCTCCCCTATCTGGCCTGGGACAGGAGCTGTTGCATGTTTAAGGGCTCCTGACCAGGAAACCTCCCACTTGCTCTCAGACGTGATATTTCTATCACTGTGGCAACCAGACCCCTGGGGTACCACATGTATAAATGTATGGCTGACAGCCAGCCAGGTCTGGAGCTGAATGTGAATGACTTTATATGGTAGTCTACCAGGAATATAAGATTGAAAGTTCTTTATTGGAAGCTGGGACCTAGGCTTATTGGTCCCTATAAAATAACCGCCATCATTAACCCATCAGCGTTTCGTCTTGAACCTCCTCTGGCCCTTAAAGTCCACTTCGTGTTCCTTAGGTCCTTACTCAAGAAGTATGTGGAACCTCTTGAGCCCTCACCTCTACCACCACCCCCAGTAATGGTTGTGGTAATCTGGAGTTCCAGATTTTGAGTATTGTAGATTCTGGTCTCCAACGTCGTTCTCTACAATACTTGGTGCACTGGAAAGGTTATGGTCCAGAGGAGAGGATGTGGGTTTCAGCATCAGAGATGAATGCTCCCAGGTGGGTTCATTCATTCCCCACCTCTTATCCTGAGAAACCCGGTCCTGAGTGTCCGGAGGCCACTCGTAGAGAGGGGTGTACTGTCACGGGTGTGTCAGAAGTGACAGTCGCCCTGCTGTTGGTCGCTCATCCCCCTCCCTTACCTAGCCAGGGCTTAACACCATGGAAAGACAGGGCGAGGTTCGCGTGCAGCAATTGGTGAAGAACCAATATAGGGACGTTAGTGGAGACAGGGTGATATTAGATCAGCCTAGGATGTCTCCACTTCCCCCTTTCCCTAGAGTCTGGGCTCCCTTTCCCTCTTCCCTTTGTGTTGCACTAAGTCTTTCCCACACATTGCGTGACACACACAGAGTGACTACAGACTTATCGGTTTGGACAGGACAACCCCTTATCATGCCTGTTTTTGCTGCTAGAGAAGGACCATGCTTAGCAGGCAGTTGACACCCCTAGTCGTTTGGAGTTTGCAGTCATTTCTTGCTGGATGGAAAGAAAAAATGAGGCTGAAGAGTTACCATACAGCCATAGGGTCAAGTGATAGTGACTGCTAGTTTTTCTTGGCTTATGAGATCAAACTGGTATCTAAAAGTCATTGTGATTCTGATTCTAATATTTGAAGAAAGTCAGATATCAGTCACATATCAAAATCACACATCATTTGAATTTGGCCTGGAGGAGGTCTGTGTGAAAGTCCCAATGCGTTTCAGACAAGTTTGCACTGAAAATCACATAACCAAATAGAATGCTTAAGTTTCTTCAACTGAGTGTTTAAGTCAATGGTAAGTGTACTGGCTTCTAGACATAGAGTTTTGGGTTCAATTCCCAGCAGCATACAGTGAACTTTTTATTATTATTTTCATCAGTTGTGAAAGTCAGATGTCTAAGTCACTTATCAAAGTCACATATCAAAGTCAGTTCTCAGACAAGGTATTTAGCCTCAAACTGACATTATTCTGATGTTTGACTTTGATATCTGTCATGTCCTAAACTGGACGCTGTAGTTGAGCACCTCTTCATGAATCAGGATCATCCGACTCCAGCATGCCCCTCATCAAGATTGCTGTGAACAACGCCGGTCTTGATGAATCGAGCCCATTGTGTTTTATATTACGGAAACATATTGGCACATTTTATTATACAATTGGTGGTCTTGTATTATTTCTATATTGTTGCTACAGCAGCATAGTGGGCCCCAAGAATGATTTACTCTGGGGATCCAAGGTTCTGCAGCCCGATGCTGCATACAATTAAAATAAAAAAATAAAATAAAATTAATGTTAATATTAATATTGAGCAGAATTAATTTCAGCCTATTGGTGCAGCCTCCACAACTGTCACGGTCTCCCATGTTGTCCCTTGGGAAAATTAATCGCCCACTCTTGCTCTATTATATATAGTGCTATGTTATGCAAAGTGCTAAAGTGCTGCACATTTTCCATCTACACATGTGCATCAAAGCGTCTGTGTGTTACTCACAGAACCTTTGATGCACATGTGTAGATAGAATCACATGATCTATCAAAGGGGATCATGTGACAAGTCACGTGATACATCCAGTACCTGAGGGGGGGGGCACACCTTCTAAACTACCCAGTGCCCTGGCTACTCTTACTACTCTTAATCCACTCCTGTACATACAGTACAGACCAAAAGTTTGGACACACCTTCTCATTCAAAGATTTTTCTGTATTTTCATGACTATGAAAATTGTACATTCACACTGAAGGCATCAAAACTATGAATTAACACATGTGTAATTATATACTTAACAAAAAAGTGTGAAACAACTGAAAATGTGTCATATATTCTAGGTTCTTCAAAGTAGTCACCTGTTGCTTTGATGACTGCTTTGTACACTCTTGGCATTCTCTTGATGAGCTTCAAGAGGTAGTCTCTGGAAATGGTTTTCACTTCACAGGTGTCCCCTGTCAGGTTTAATAAGTGGGATTTAATAAGTGGGATTTCTTGCCTTATAAATGGGGTTGGGACCATCAGTTGTGTTGTGCAGAAGTCTGGTGGATACACAGCTGATAGTCCTACTGAATAGACTGTTAGAATTTGTATTATGGCAAGAAAAAAGCAGCTAAGTAAAGACAAAGGAGTGGCCATCATTACTTTAAGAAATGATGGTCAGTCAGTCCGAAAAATTGGGCAAAGTTTGAATGTGTCCCCAAGTGCAGTTGCAAGAACCATCAAGCGCTACAAAGAAACTGGCTCACATGAGGACCACCCCAGGAAAGGAAGACCAAGAGTCACCTCTGCTTCTGAGGATAAGTTTATCCAAGTCACCAGCCTCAGAAATCGCAGGTTAACAGCAGCTCAGATTAGAGACCAGGTCAATGCCACACAGAGTTCTAGCAGCAGACACATCTCTTCAACAACTGTTAAGAGGAGACTTTGTGCAGCAGGCCTTCATGGTAAAATAGCTGCTAGGAAACCACTGCTAAGGACAGGCAACAAGCAGAAGAGACTTGTTTGGGCTAAAGAACACAAGGAATGGACATTAGACCAGTGGAAATCTGTGCTTTGGTCTGATGAGTCCAAATTTGAGATCTTTGGTTTGGTTTGGCAGAAAAGGTGAACGAATGGACTCTACATGCCTGGTTCCCACCGTGAAGCATGGAGGAGGAGGTGTGATGGTGTGGGGGTGCTTTGCTGGTGACACTGTTGGGGATTTATTCAAAATTGAAGGCATACTGAACCAGCATGGCTACCACAGCATCTTGCAGCGGCATGCTATTCCATCCGGTTTGTGTTTAGTTGGACCATCATTTATTTTTCAACAGGACAATGACCCCAAACACACCTCCAGGCTGTATAAGGGCTATTTGACCAAGATGGAGAGTGATGGGGTGCTACGCCAGATGACCTGGCCTCCACAGTCACCAGACCTGAACCCAATCGAGATGGTATGGGGTGAGCTGGACAGCAGAGTGAAGGCAAAAGGGCCAACAAGTGCTAAGCATCTCTGGGAACTCCTTTAAGATTGTTGGAAGACCATTTCCGGTGACTATGTCTTGCAGCTCATCAAGAGAATGCCAAGAGTGTGCAAAGCAGTCATCAAAGCAAAAGGTGGCTACTTTGAAGAACCTAGAATATAAGACATATTTTCACTTGTTTCACACTTTTTTGTTAAGTATATAATTCCACATGTGTTAATTCATAGTTTTGATGCCTTCAGTGTGAATGTATAATTTTCAAAGTCATGAAAATACAGAAAAATCTTTAAATGAGGTGTGTCCAAACTTTTGGTCTGTACTGTACATACAACACTACACATCAGTGCAGGTACAACTTATGGCTTCTTCATCTAGGAGTTTATGAGCATCATCTGTCTAATTGACAGAGAACCCCTGAGAAGTCTACACAAGAAAGCTTCTGTCTGTATCATGATTCCAGTGACTTTTATAAGGTTTAGACAATGGAAGCATAAAGCTGGTTAATGTTTATAAGTATGATTCGTCGATAATACCGAATTGGCCAGATTCTGTAATCTCGAGAAGTTTACTTTTAAACATTGTTTTAGACAATAGATCTGTGTATTTCTCATGGAGCATAATGGTAAGTGTACACACATTATTTGAATCAATATTTTGGTTACAATAACACTATTAGTCAAAGCAAATATCACAGTGGTCACTTTTGTACAAATCAGGATAATGAATCTTTGAAACACACAACTTCATAGACCATAGAACAATTAACATTGTCTTACTGTATTGACTCCTAGCAAACACTTTGTGGATAGCATGCATCAAAGACAGTTCATGTGAAAGAGCTAGTTTCTCAGTATCAGAGTATATCAATATTATACTGCAGTATATTGCAATATTATAGTGCTTGAATTCACGCAACCATATTTGCAATACATTCCACACTTGGTCTAATGACCACACTTTATCAAAGCATATAAACAATATGTTACAATATGTAGGCTATAAGATATCCATATTTTTATTAGCAATACAATCCACATTTGGATATCTTATAGCCACACATTATTTACACAAAGCACCCTATCCAAAGGGGATGGTTTTAGCGGATGATTGCCATAAAAATAATAATGGAAGTGTACACTGTGTACAACAACACAAAGCAATGCATGAACAAATTATAGCAAAAAATAAATCAGCTGGCCTAATACTCAAAGTCTTCATGGCAATCCTCCCAGTGGATGGCCATGGAACAATGAGGTGGAATAAGATTCTACAGGTGAACAACTGGCTACGTCGATGGTGCCGTCAACAAGGATTTGGAATTCTGGATCACGGAAGGAATTACCTATACGATGGACTACTTGCTAGAGATGGGGTGCACCTTACGAAGACTGGAAAACATGTATTTGGAAGTCGCCTTGCTACACTCATCAGGAGAGCTTTAAACTAGAACAATGTGGGAAGGGAAGCAAAAGGCCAGAAAAAGCCATACAGCTGACAAATACTATTGAGATCTCTGCTACTGGAAGTGGAAAGGAAGAACAGAGACAAAACAATTTAAATAATAAAAATATGGGAGGAAGAGAAACCAATCACAAACTAAAATGTTTTTATACAAATGCACAAAGCATGGGCAACAAACAGGGAGAATTGGAACTACTAATGCAGGAAAAGAAATATGATGTCATTGGAATCACTGAAACTTGGTGGGACGATACACATGATTGGAATAAAAGGCTAAAAGGATACAACTTATTTGCAAGAAACAGACTTGATAAGCGAGGAGGAGGTGTCGCATTGTATGTTAGAAAAGCGTATATCTGCACAGAGATTGAAGCTTCAGAGACTGGGAGTTCTGTGGAAACTGTTTGGGTAAGAATACAAGGAGAGAACAACGGAAAGGACACCATTGTAGGCATTTACTACAGGCCACCTGGGCAAGCTGAAGATATGGATGAACTCTTTATGTATCAAATGACCAAGTTCTCCAAAAAATATGACGTAGTGGTCATGGGAGATTTCAACTATCCAGACATTTGTTGGGAATCTCTCTCAAGTAAAACTAACAGGTCAAGCAAATTCTTATCCTCTCTTGCTGACAACTTTATCTTCCAAAAGGTAGGGGAGAAAACAAGGGGATCTGCTACTTTGGATCTAATCCTTATAAACAGGGAGGAAATGGTTGAGGAGGTAAAGGTGGCTGGGACCCTAGGAGGCAGCGATCATGCTATTATAGAATTTTGGATAACTAGAGGAGGAAGACATGTGAAGACTCAAACTTCAAGGTTAGATTTTAGAAAGGCAGATTTTAAAAGACTCAGAAAGAGAATAGGAGGGATCCAATGGCTGGATGTCCTTAAGGACAAAAATGTCCAGGAAGGATGGGAAATTTTTAAAAATGAGATTCTCAAAGCACAATCGTTAACAATCCCGAAAAGTAGGAAGAATGGGAAGCATTTAAGGAAACCAGGATGGATGAACACAGAACTTAAACACATGCTAAAAAGAAAGAAAGAAATGTTTATTAAATGGAAAGAGGGAGGCATATCTAAAGAAGATTATAATGCAGTCTGCAGATCCTGTAGGGCACGTATCAGGTTAGCTAAAGCTGACAATGAATTAAGGCTTGCAAGAGATGTCAAAAGCAATAAAAAAGGATTTTGGGGGTATGTCAAAAGTAAAAGAAAAGTCAAAGATGCTATAGGATTTTTACAGGATGAAAATGGAGAAATGGTAAGAGAGGATGTTGAGAAGGCCGAACTTTTTAATTCCTATTTTGCATCTGTTTTCTCTCAGAAAGAAAATGTAACATCAACTGATCTTCACTGTCCTTTTAAAGGAATAGAGGAATCCAAGTTATCTGTAAACAGAAAGATTGTGAGGGAATATTTAGCTAACATAAATGAGTTCAAGTCTCCAGGTCCAGATGAATTACACCCCAGAGTACTGAAGGAGATCGTAGAAGAAATTTTAGAACCACTCTCCATAATCTTTGAAAATTCTTGGAGAACAGGAGAAGTCCCAGAAGACTGGAGAAGAGCAAATGTTGTTCCTATCTTCAAAAAGGGGAAGAAGGTGGACCCAGGGAACTATAGGCCGGTGAGTCTGACTTCTATACCAGGAAAGATCTTTGAACAAATTATTAAACAACATGTATGTAAGTACATGGATAAGAATGAAATGATTAACCAGAGTCAGCATGGGTTTGTAACTAACAAGTCATGTCAGACTAACTTAATTTCCTTCTATGACAGAATCACTGACTGGGTGGATCAGGGAAATGCTGTAGATATAGTATATCTTGACTTCAGCAAAGCATTTGACAAAGTATCTCACACCATCCTTATTGAAAAAATGACCAAGTATGCAATGGACCAGGCAACTGTTAGGTGGATTCATAACTGGCTTAGTGATCGGACTCAAAGGGTGGTTGTAAATGGCTTCACATCCAGCTGGATGAATGTCTCAAGTGGGGTACCACAGGGCTCCGTCCTGGGACCTGTATTGTTCAACATCTTTATCAATGATTTAGATGAAGGAATTGAGGGTAAACTGATTAAATTTGCTGATGACACAAAGCTAGGAGGGATAGCTAATACTAGAGAAGAGAGAGAGAGGATTCAAAAAGACCTAAATAAACTGGAGCAGTGGGCAGCAACCAACAGAATGGTTTTTAACAGGGAAAAATGCAAAGTACTACATCTGGGCAATAAAAATGAAAAAAGCATATACAGAATGGGAGGAATAGAGCTAAGCAACAGTACATATGAAAAAGACTTAGGTATACTAATAGATCATAGACTGAACATGAGTCAACAGTGTGATGCAGCAGCAAAAAAGGCAAATACAATTCTGGGATGTATTAACAGAAGCATACAGTCTAGATCACGTGAAGTCATTATCAGTCTTTATTCCTCTTTGGTCAGACCTCATCTGGAATACTGTGTACAGTTTTGGGCACCACGTTTTAAAAAAGACATAGACAAACTGGAGCAAGTTCAGAGAAGAGCGACCAGAATGGTGACTGGTCTGCAAACCATGTCCTATGAGGAACGGTTGCAGGATTTGGGAATGTTTAGCTTGCAAAAAAGAAGACTGAGAGGAGACTTAATAGCTGTCTACAAATATGTCAAGGGCTGTCACATTGTAGAAGGATCATCTTTATTTTCATTTGCACAAGGAAAGACTAGAAGCAATGGGATGAAACTAAATGGGAGGAGACACAGATTAGATATTAGAAAAAACTTTTTGACAGTTAGGGTGATTAATGAGTGGAACAGGCTGCCACGAGAGGTGGTGAGTTCCCCTTCAATGGACGTCTTCAAACAGAGGCTGGACAGACATCTGTCTGAGATGATTTAGTGAATCCTGCTTTGAGCAGGGGGTTGGACCAGATGACCCAGGAGGTCCCTTCCAACTCTACCATTCTATGATTCTATGATTCAATCATCTCCTCTGCCAAAAAACTTTCCCCAATGCAGTTCACACAGGCACAACATGGATTGCACGTGAAGTTCTGTGTCACAGCTTCTCCTTCTGTGTCCTCATCTTGAGTAGCTACCCCTATAAGCTTTGTCCATAACTGTAGAGGGGGTCAGTACTGCCACCAAGTCTCAAATATATTGATAGCAGTGGTAACCTTTGTCACGCAAAAATGGCTAGTGTTCATCATTTGAGCCAAGTAAATCCATAGATTCTGTTTGGTTTTCCATGACGCCACATTTTCCACGGTTGGCCTCTCGATTTTCGGTCTGAAGATTGCTTGGGTCATCATTTCCAGATTTTGATCTAAAGGGAAAACACATATTATTCTCTGCACAAAATCCCGGTCAGTTGGGACGTGTTCCCCTTTCTTTTGCCCGGGTTTCATAACTATCAACACATTGTCTGCTCCTTGAACAATTACCTCTGCAGGTTCTGGAGGACCTTTGTCACCCAGTTGTTTCAACCAGATTTTTGCACCATCATTGATAGGATCTGAGGATCCAAATCCTTCACCTCCTCTGACTGTCACAACTGCAGGGGTCCTTACTCTGACCACCTTCGTTTTAGAAATAGACAGTACCAGTAACTGAGTTATCTTATCTCTCTTCTGTATTATCATGACTTTTTCTTCATCATTCATTAAAAGTACTTTAATTTCTTCCTGATAATCCTGGTCTATCACTCCTCCCATTACCTGAATACCCTTTAAGGCCAAGCCTGACCTTGAGGTTATAAGACAAAAATGCTCAGGTGGCATTTGCAAGCCTATAGCAGTCCTGATTTTCTTTACAACTTCTTTGAAGTGACTTTCATTGTCACTTTGAATCTGTATTGGGATACAGTACAATACCATTGTTTCCAAAGTCTTAATAGTATTGTTAGCATTGGCCATTTTACAGGTACAAATCAACGTAAACCCAGAATATGCATACAAAGCTGTGCATACGCATACACATCCTCCATCATGTAGAGGAGGGCCAATGTAGTCAATTTGCCCAGGAAGTTTTCCTTGAGCTTTCTGGCCTCTCACCACATGAGGGATTGGTCTCTGTTGTGAATATTTACACTTAATGACAGTTTCCTTTATGAAATCTAACCTGATGGGCACCCCTCTGGTCTGTGCCCATTGAGTCAGTCCAAGCAGCTCCTCAGAGGTATCAGTCTTTACTGGATTCAGTGACTGATATTTCGGACTGTTAGTCTGCTACTGAGTTGAATCTTTCCAGGGTATCTGAAGCACAAATAGCATCAACATGAAACACAGTCACTTTAATTATTTGTACAATTGCCCAGATATCTTGCCACAACTCTTTTCCCCATACTTCTTTGCTATGTATACTTGTAGTCTGATAGCCCACTGCGTTCCACACACGGTTGTTACCTTGGTACCTAGCTGACCCTTCTGTAAACCACGCTTGTTTCCTCTGCTCAGGAATCAATTGTTCAAAGGATATCTCCTGCTCCTGAAGTCCCATAGGGACTTTGCCTAACTTCTCATGCAATGTGGAGATTCCACTAACTCCTGGTTTTGCTCTGTCCTGAATTGCCTCAATTTGCTTTCCTCCTAATTCTGTAGTTATAACCTTGCACTCACTGAATTGTTTTGGAGTTCCCTTAATCAAACTGGCCTCCGCCCCTGTATCTACCAACATTTGTGGGGTGTGGCCAGCATGTCAATCACTTTTATCTGTCTCCCTCCATCGATCCTCCATTTCAGATGAAGACATCATATTAGGAGAAAATGATGCCCCCTTCTGTTGGGCTTTGAATTCCTGTATCAAGGATTTAACTTCAGCATAAAGATCCTCAAACCCCTGTGCTGTGGGCTTTGCTGGCGACGAGGAGGGAGTTGGCCCTCTCTCTCCCTGTGTCCTGCCCGGCCCCTGCTGTGGGGATTCAGAATCTTTTACTGTAACCTTTCTATTATGTGAAACACTGACTTTTTATTAAGTCCTCTCTTTTGATACAATTTCCACATCTCGTTTGTACCAATCCCGTCTATTTTATCCCTGTGGACACCATCCTTTATCAGGGCCATAAACATATCTTTACGGGTAATACAAGATCTAGGATTGTAGTTACTTTTGACATTGTCATGCTGCTCTTCAGAGGGAAAATTACCCTTTTGTTTGGGACCCCAATCTCCCAGATCCCCTAACTGTCTAATTGCCTCCAATGTATTGGCGATAGTTTTCCCAGTCTGATTTATCATTAGCGTCATCATGATATGCTTGTAGGCTGCAGGGGCATTTCTAATGATACGATTTCTAACAGATACACTCACAACAACTTGCATATAATCATCATAAGAGCTTGCCGAAATAGCATTTTTCATGACCTCCTCTTTCAACCTCTGAGTACAATCTTTCAATGTAAACCATGGTTTTTCATTGGGCGGCCAGTCCGCCTCGGATGGGTATTTATGCTGCAATGCCATGGCCACATCAAGCATACTACACACCACATGTGGCTGCTGAATTGTCAAGGTACGAAAGGCCTCCTTCACTACAGGTTCATGACTGAATTGGACAAATTTTGGGCCATCCACAGCATCCACCTGCACTCCATGAGCCCCCATCTCCCATAATCTGACAGCTCAAGCTACTAAAGATTCATTTGGCTTTTGAGAGAAACAATCATGAAGGTCATTAAGCTCCTGCTGACTGTATTCCTCTACTGCATTCTTATTCTGTTTACCTGCAGCAGTCTCTACAATCCGTCTCCGATATATAGGATGAACTTTCACTGGGTTAAGAGGAGGATCAATTTCTCTCTTTCCATTGAAATATTCATCCTCAGTCTCTGGATTGGTGATGTTTTTAGAGTCAGTTGAATCCCATACATCCCCATCCCACTGATCAGGGCTCCACTCTATCCCTGCTTTGGCTATGGCCAAAGCTACTTTCTTGTTATTAACCTTCCCTCACCTCCTTTTGTATTTATACTGCGCTACACATACAGCAGCCTTTTCTGCAACATGCTGATATCCATCACATCTGTCCATTAATAACTTATTCTGACACTGTGCTATAATCAATGCATTCTGGGCCTCACACAACTGTCTTTCCAATTCCTGAACTTTTGTTAATATACGTATTCTTTCCTCATGCTGTTTTCTATATGCAGACAGCAGGATCCATCTGTAAAGGACATATTGATACTCATGCTAGAGCAACTCCATTTTGTCTGCTTGCTTTAAAATCATGTTATCACTCCTTGCATAACATATTCTTTCTTTCTCTTCCCATGGAACTTATCTCACACTAACTTTTTCTCAAGAGATCATTTTGTCAGACACTCTGTTATCTAACTTGTTTAGGCCAGGTTTGACCTTGTAAAATTTCCATAGTGCTTCAAACTAACAATGATAATATGACCATATATGTGTTTTCCGTAATAATTGTACTAACATCAGTTAGCCTATAGTATTGTAGTATGGCTGTAGAGTTGATTGGCTATTTGATATACTCAAAACAATATAAAATGCTAAGCAAAATAAACGGGATCAGAGATTCTTTGAATCCCCCCAATACAGAGCACGCATTGCCTCCGTTTGGTTTTCTGTGGATTGCGCAATCAACATTATAATTTTGACACTCACTTGGTCAACCGTGAAGGGTTATTGCCCTCCCTTAACAGCTGGTGCCGTGACTCGGATCCCTAACCAGGGACACCCCTCCACCTCTGGACGACCACAAAGAGAGACCTGCCTTCAGCCTCCCCCACTGGAATTGGGACTGATCATCCCCCACAAAAAGCCACGGTAAGTGCACCAGTTCTTTACTAGTGACACTGACCGTTTGGCGTGGTTTCCACGTAGTGTGTGGTTGTTTGCAGTATCTCCGGGTGTCCTGGTTGGATATAGTCAAAGGTGAGACTATAAGGGGTGTAGTCTCATTAGGGGTCTGATATTATTTAACTTCAAAGCAGTATCACCTCGGATTTACAAGTGAATATTGTGTAAATCTTTCTCAGCTTCGGACAAAAATCCTTAGGAGAGACTGAACATTGTTAGTTTCAGTCGCGGCAGGTGATCGAAGATTGGGTAGGACACGCAAGTAGATATACGTATATCGAGTGTCCGGTGCGCTGCAAAACTGCAAAGCTGCATAGCAGCAGAAGTGCACCTCCTTTCATTTGTTGTGTGAAAGAATTCCCCCGACGGGAGGGGTGAGTTAGTAGTGGAACAGCTGGGAGCTCTGGCCAGACTCCGCTGTGCACAAATTAAGGATCTTTTTGTCAGTTGTAGTGAATAATCAATGTTTCTGTGGAGCAGAAAGAATTTGTCTCCCCCGAAGGAGAGGGAGGATGTGATGAATATCATGATCAGTCGAGAAGGGAAAAGATCATTTAAGCACGTGCCAAAAGTGTTTAAGGTGTTGAATTTTCCTGTGGAGGGGAGGCTTCAGCCTGTGTTGTGGGATGAAGGCATCCGGCAGCAAAGGGGTAGATTAGTTGACTGCTGTGGATTGTTGGAAGATGCTGAAAACTTTAGGAAAGTGGCACATGAGATTTGTGATGAAGGATATGTTGAAAAAGTACAGGAGGAAGTAGGTCCCCCCCTTCCCAACTTATGTGTCCACAATCCAAATCTAGAGCCCCTAAAGAAGCATCTCCCACAAATGTAGCAATACCCCAGCCCCTGAATCCGGAAACTGAGCAATTTATACCTTATGAGATTAAATACCCTGCACTTCCCACTGAGAGCCAGCCACCATCATATAACCCAGACGGTTGGCTCTGTAATGTGTGTTGGGTCACTAATCCAGGATGGCGCAGGACATGCTATAATTGTGAAGCACGCACGTAAACCCGGTGTTGTAGCACCAACCTACCCATTACTTAACGCTGACGGGGGGTATTATGAATCACTACCCCCACCTGCCCCTACCATCATATTCCATTCAGAGGGACCCAGGGTCCTCTGAACTCTTCCCTATTCACCCTCTCCCAAACTGGGGAAATAGAACATGGACGCTAGTATGAGGAGGTGGCGTCTGATTTACTGAATGGTCCTTCAGAATTCTCTACTATACTGAGAATAGGTATGGGGAGTATACCACAACAGCAGGTTGGGATCATTGTAAACGCAGCAAATGCGAAACTGCAGCATGGGTGGGGGCTAGCTGCAGAGATATGTCGTATTGGGGGACCTACAATACAAGCTGCATCTAATGATTACATCCGTGACCATGGTCCGTTAAGAGAAGGAGAGGTGATGGCTACAAGAGCCGGACAGCTATCATGTCATTTTGTTATACATGTAGAGAAAACCAAAAGAGTAATGTCATTGTGTAAGATTACAGTACAAGATGTTAAATGCAGCAAGGAAGATAATGGGATGTTGAAATGTTGAAAAGTAAATGCAAGTGAAAAAAAAAGGTTGCGCTGAGTTTGTTGACAGAAGGAAAAAGTATGTGGATATGTGGAGAAACTTAAATGGTTAACTGAAATATGCACGCTGCCAGATAAGCGCCCAGTTACAGCTGCTAGCATAGCAAAACGGCCTTGGCTTGATACAGAGCAGGAAAAAAAAAAAAGGTGAATGGAGGAAGAAAATGCAGACAATAAGGGAAACACGATGCTATGTTATGTGTATTAGAATCATAGAATCATAGAATCATAGAATGGTAGAGTTGGAAGGGACCTCCTGGGTCATCTGGTCCAACCCCCTGCTCAAAGCAGGATTCACTAGATCATCTCAGACAGATGTCTGTCCAGCCTCTGTTTGAAGACGTCCATTGAAGGGGAACTCACCACCTCTCGTGGCAGCCTGTTCCACTCATTAATCACCCTAACTGTCAAAAAGTTTTTTCTAATATCTAATCTGTGTCTCCTCCCATTTAGTTTCATCCCATTGCTTCTAGTCTTTCCTTGTGCAAATGAAAATAAAGATGATCCTTCTACAATGTGACAGCCCTTGACATATTTGTAGACAGCTATTAAGTCTCCTCTCAGTCTTCTTTTTTGCAAGCTAAACATTCCCAAATCCTGCAACCGTTCCTCATAGGACATGGTTTGCAGACCAGTCACCATTCTGGTCGCTCTTCTCTGAACTTGCTCCAGTTTGTCTATGTCTTTTTTAAAATGTGGTGCCCAAAACTGTACACAGTATTCCAGATGAGGTCTGACCAAAGAGGAGTAAAGACCGATAATGACTTCACGTGATCTAGACTGTATGCTTCTGTTAATACATCCCAGAATTGTATTTGCCTTTTTTGCTGCTGCATCACACTGTTGACTCATGTTCAGTCTATGATCTATTAGTATACCTAAGTCTTTTTCACATGTACTGTTGCTTAGCTCTATTCCTCCCATTCTGTATATGCTTTTTTCATTTTTATTGCCCAGATGTAGTACTTTGCATTTTTCCCTGTTAAAAACCATTCTGTTGGTTGCTGCCCACTGCTCCAGTTTATTTAGGTCTTTTTGAATCCTCTCTCTCTCTTCTCTAGTATTAGCTATCCCTCCTAGCTTTGTGTCATCAGCAAATTTAATCAGTTTACCCTCAATTCCTTCATCTAAATCATTGATAAAGATGTTGAACAATACAGGTCCCAGGACGGAGCCCTGTGGTACCCCACTTGAGACATTCATCCAGCTGGATGTGAAGCCATTTACAACCACCCTTTGAGTCCGATCACTAAGCCAGTTATGAATCCACCTAACAGTTGCCTGGTCCATTGCATACTTGGTCATTTTTTCAATAAGGATGGTGTGAGATACTTTGTCAAATGCTTTGCTGAAGTCAAGATATACTATATCTACAGCATTTCCCTGATCCACCCAGTCAGTGATTCTGTCATAGAAGGAAATTAAGTTAGTCTGACATGACTTGTTAGTTACAAACCCATGCTGACTCTGGTTAATCACTTCATTCTTATCCATGTACTTACATACATGTTGTTTAATAATTTGTTCAAAGATCTTTCCTGGTATAGAAGTCAGACTCACCGGCTTATAGTTCCCTGGGTCCACCTTCTTCCCCTTTTTGAAGATAGGAACAACATTTGCTCTTCTCCAGTCTTCTGGGACTTCTCCTGTTCTCCAAGAATTTTCAAAGATTATGGAGAGTGGTTCTAAAATTTCTTCTACGATCTCCTTCAGTACTCTGGGGTGTAATTCATCTGGACCTGGAGACTTGAACTCATTTATGTTAGCTAAATATTCCCTCACAATCTTTCTGTTTACAGATAACTTGGATTCCTCTATTCCTTTAAAAGGACAGTGAAGATCAGTTGATGTTACATTTTCTTTCTGAGAGAAAACAGATGCAAAATAGGAATTAAAAAGTTCGGCTTTCTCAACATCCTCTCTTACCATTTCTCCATTTTCATCCTGTAAAAATCCTATAGCATCTTTGACTTTTCTTTTACTTTTGACATACCCCCAAAATCCTTTTTTATTGCTTTTGACATCTCTTGCAAGCCTTAATTCATTGTCAGCTTTAGCTAACCTGATACGTGCCCTACAGGATCTGCAGACTGCATTATAATCTTCTTTAGATATGCCTCCCTCTTTCCATTTAATAAACATTTCTTTCTTTCTTTTTAGCATGTGTTTAAGTTCTGTGTTCATCCATCCTGGTTTCCTTAAATGCTTCCCATTCTTCCTACTTTTCGGGATTGTTAACGATTGTGCTTTGAGAATCTCATTTTTAAAAATTTCCCATCCTTCCTGGACATTTTTGTCCTTAAGGACATCCAGCCATTGGATCCCTCCTATTCTCTTTCTGAGTCTCTTAAAATCTGCCTTTCTAAAATCTAACCTTGAAGTCTGAGTCTTCACATGTCTTCCTCCTCTAGTTATCCAAAATTCTATAATAGCATGATCGCTGCCTCCTAGGGTCCCAGCCACCTTTACCTCCTCAACCATTTCCTCCCTGTTTATAAGGATTAGATCCAAAGTAGCAGATCCCCTTGTTTTCTCCCCTACCTTTTGGAAGATAAAGTTGTCAGCAAGAGAGGATAAGAATTTGCTTGACCTGTTAGTTTTACTTGAGAGAGATTCCCAACAAATGTCTGGATAGTTGAAATCTCCCATGACCACTACGTCATATTTTTTGGAGAACTTGGTCATTTGATACATAAAGAGTTCATTCATATCTTCAGCTTGCCCAGGTGGCCTGTAGTAAATGCCTACAATGGTGTCCTTTCCGTTGTTCTCTCCTTGTATTCTTACCCAAACAGTTTCCACAGAACTCCCAGTCTCTGAAGCTTCAATCTCTGTGCAGATATACGCTTTTCTAACATACAATGCAACACCTCCTCCTCGTTTATCAAGTCTGTTTCTTGCAAATAAGTTGTATCCTTTTAGCCTTTTATTCCAATCATGTGTATCGTCCCACCAAGTTTCAGTGATTCCAATGACATCATATTCCTTTTCCTGCATTAGTAGTTCCAATTCTCCTTGTTTGTTGCCCATGCTTTGTGCATTTGTATAAAAACATTTTAGTTTGTGATTGGTTTCTCTTCCTCCCATATTTTTATTATTTAAATTGTTTTGTCTTTGTTCTTCCTTTCCACTTCCAGTAGCAGAGATCTCAATAGTATTTGTCAGCTGTATGGCTTTTTCTGGCCTTTTGCTTCCCTTCCCACATTGTTCTAGTTTAAAGCTCTTCTGATGAGTGTAGCAAGGCGACTTCCAAATACATGTTTTCCAGTCTTCGTAAGGTGCACCCCATCTCTAGCAAGTAGTCCATCGTATAGGTAATTCATTCCGTGATCCAGAAATCCAAATCCTTGTTGACGGCACCATCGACGTAGCCAGTTGTTCACCTGTAGAATCTTATTCCACCTCATTGTTCCATGGCCATCCACTGGGAGGATGGATGAGAAGACCACCTGCGCTCCCAATTCTTTCACTTTCTTGCCTAAGTCTTCAAAGTCACTGCAGATGGTTTCCAGGTCCTTTCTTGCGGTGTCATTTGTCCCCACATGTATTAGCAGGAATGGGTAGTGATCTGTAGGTCTGAAGAGTCTTGATATCCTGTCAGACACATCTTTAATTTTTGCTCCTGGAAGACAGCACATTTCTCTTGAGGTTATGTCTGGTCTGCAGATAGCGGCCTCTGTTCCTCTTAACAGGGAATCCCCCATGACCACCACTCTCCGTTTTTTCTTCACAACATTCTTCTTTCTCCATCCAGGAGGATTCTGAGGGCTTACAAGGTTATTCATTGCTGGCAAAGTCTTATTTTGCTGTATTTCTTCATGGTTCTCCTGCGTGAGAGCCTGGTACTGGTTCCTGAGCAGTATGGGTGCTGACTGCCTCTCGATCCTCCTGCTTCTGTGGGTCACATGCTTCCATTCCTCTGTTTCGTCAGGTGCAGTTCGAATTTCTTCTCTTTCTGAATCATGAAGAGATAATTCTGCTCTGTCTAAGAACTCTTCACCTTCCTTAATGATTTTCAAGGTAGTTAACCTCTCTTCTAGATTTCGCAACTTTTCCTCCAATAGGGACACAAGCTTGCATTTCTGGCATGTGAAGTTTGGCTTTTCCACTGGCAAGTCTGTGAACATGTAGCAGGATATGCAGCTCACCAAATGGCTCCTGGACTCTTCCATGTTCTTATTGTTAATGTTCTGAAAACAGTGAAAAAAGCTTAAAAAAAAAGCTTCAAAATGCGCGCGCCGGTAGGCGCACGGTTTACCGATGTCCTCTTTTCAGCTCCAACAGCCAAAATCCAGTGTTCTTTGAGCTCGCGGAGACTCTTCACTTACCCCAAAATGCAGTGGGAATATGCAAATTATCTCCTCAGGACTCCTCCCCTGGTTTACCGATGTCCTCTTTTCAGCTCCAACAGCCAAAATCCAGTGTTCTTTGAGCTCGCGGAGACTCTTCACTTACCCCAAAATGCAGTGGGAATATGCAAATTATCTCCTCAAGACTCCTCCCCTGGTTACAAAGATACTGCTCTCCGATAATGGCGGAGTAATGAATTGTTGGGAATGTTCTAATTGTGGCCAGCAGAATCCATTGTCAGTAGATTACTGTGTTGCATGTCACACACTCCCCTCGCTACTACCCAAGCCACTTCTAGTGCCCCATCCTCATCTGTTATACCTATGTCCGCCCAAAGTTCCAACCCTTCCTGCAGCGGCCATGTTGCTACACCCATTGCATCACCTCCGGTCTCTGACCAAATGTCCCTTTGGTGGTGGCATCTTGGTGCACCCTTCCTGTAGTATGCTTCCTTCTTGTTGTGGCCATCTTGGCACACCCAGAATACAGGCAGCAATACACACTACACCCAGAATGTGTATGAGGAAGATCATCATAATCAGTGTGTGACAGAGCATTAGACGCCAATACATATGAGAGTGGGTTTAACTTCTGTCAAGCCCTTAAAATATGGGCTCAGGATAAGTTGGCTAATCAATCCACTACCCTCAACAGCACATATTTATGTCCACTTTGACATTAGGGCTAAAATATGGTGATGTAAACTAATTCTCTAGATGGTCATGTATCCTTAAGTTTCTAATAGATGCACATACACGTTGTCTGGTTTACAGTAATTGATTTAGCAAACGTTTTTGTTTTTTTATTAGCATTCCACTACACAAAGACTGTCAGTTTCTGTTTGCATTTACATATTACATTACATATTACATTTACACGGAGCAAATGTCCATCAGGGCCAGTGTTAGTCTCCTCAAGCATCTAGCAAAACTGAATTGTCGAGTCTCAGCCTCGAAACTTCAGTTTTGGCCCGGCAAGTGGTCTTCTTAGGCCATTGCCTTACTCAGGGTGCCAGACATCTCACAGAAGAAAGGAAGACGGTCATCTACGCACTACCGTTCCCAAAAGATCCCATAGAGCTGCAACGGTTCCTCGGACTATGTACATACTGCAGACAATGGATCCCAGACGCCTCACGTCTCATGCAGCCGCCCCTCTAAGATGCATTAAAAGAAGACACTCTGGCTGATGTCAACAACAAGGACCACCAAGAACAGCTGCAACAAGCCTTTGAGCAACTAAAGTCAAGGAAAATGACACCCCCTGCCCTTGGAAATCTGGACTATGCTCAACCTTTCCATTTGTATGCCTCTGAGACAGGAGGACATGCAGCCGGAGTACTCACGCAGAGACACTGTACAAAGCAGCGCCCAGTCGTTTATTACCTAGCGCATCTCTCCCCCAGCTGTCTACGAGCGGTTCACGCCACACAGCAACCTAAACATCTGTCTACACAGAGACACCTGTGGCTGCAGTGTTCGTTGATTTTGCCAGAAAATGTGAAGTTACACCACCATCAACCCAGCCACCCTGCTACCAGCACCTGAAGGAGAGGGGAAAAAGGCTCCACCGCATGATTGTCTGGAACAAATTACTGCGGAGTCAACTCCACTTGTTCTAGTGGGGGAAGTACCCTTGGATGACCCAGAACTTACGTTATATACGGATGGATCCAGATATGTTGACACCTCTGGCAGGTTTCATACTGGATATGCTGTCACAACTGAAGATACATTGGTAGAGGCAGCAGTCTTACCTCCCAGTATGTCAGCACAAGAAGCAGAGCTCAAAGCTCTGACTGCAGACTGTGAAAAATGCTGAAAGCATCAGACAATTGATGGAAGTGGTGCAACTACCAAGACAGTTGGCTGTCGTAAAGGTAAAAGCTCATACCCGACCAGATGCCCCTGAAGCAAGAGGTAATGCACTTGCTCATCTCCATGCTAAGCGAGCAGCTCTTCTTCTGACATCCATGTCCATGGCTCTTACACGGCAACAGGCCAAACAGCTAAATTCCGTGCCAACCCAGGATCAACCTGCAGAAGAGCATCAACCGGTCCCTCCAATCACAAAGCTACGCTCCACACGCTCTACGCGCTAAAGAAGAACGCCAGTCGTAGAAGGAGGTGGGTGCTAAGTTGATAGATGGGCTATGGAAGAAGAAACAACTGTACTGTTTGCCTCGACTCCTGTATCCAGCCATTGCGGCCTGGGCCCATGGACTGCTTAGGGGTAGTGGATATGTTTTCCAGTTGGCCAGAAGCATTCGCCGTTCCAAACATGACTGCCAAGACTACCGCCAAGAAGCTGGTCTCTGAAGTTGTTTGCCGGTATGAAGTCCCAGAAGTTATCAAAAGTGATGAAGGACCAGGCTTTTCCTCATGCGTATATCAAGAAATACTTACCATGATCGGATCAACAGTGATGTTACATACTCCTTACCATCCACAGTCAAGTGGCAAGGTGGAGAGATTGAATGGCACACTGAAAAGGCAGTTAACCAAAATGATGCAGGAGACTACGGCCCAGTGGCCTGAGCTCCTTCCCATTGCACTATATCACATACGCACCACCCCCATAGGGAAACACAAACTGTCACCCTATGAGATACTATTTAGGTCACAACCAGCTATAGCTAGATTTACCCCACAACAATTATCAGAAGAAACAGATTATGTTGTGCAATATGTGATTCAGTTTGCCAAAGCCTTAACTAACACCCATGCGTTAGTATCATCTTCTATTCCAGATCCAGCTGATGCAGAAGGTTGTCATACCCTCAGGCCTGGAGATTATGTGTATGTGAAGAAGCATGTTCGGAAACACGGACTAGAACCATTGTATGACGGATCATACCAAGTGCTCCTGACAATCCCAACAGCTGAGATGTTTTATGATAATATGTATGGTTAAACTAGTCAATACCTGGAATAGCCTACAACAGAGTACTGACCCCTTTAATAATAAGTTCATTACTGACCATCAGATTTTGGTACAAGAATTGAGACAATTAGAAAACAACCAGATCAGTGACTGTTGGATATGTACTCACTCACCAGTTTCAGCCGCTAGTATGCCCTTTCTGGCGGTCCGTCCCAGACCATCATTATTGGAAAGATACATTCATAATCACTCATGGGTACATGCAAATCTGTTTATAAAAGGTACCGATGACACGTTATAAAATATCTGGTAACGTCCCTTGTAATGAATCTTCTGAATATAAGCCTAGTGATCCAACATGTGGCAATCCGGATGTTGGATATTGTAGCCCCCTGGGACAAATGTCTTCATGGTGTATGTTATCAAATAACACCGTTTTAATCAATTTGGTACATAAATTAGTATTACAGCACTGTGCTTTATGGGATTTGCCATCAGCCACATATTGGGTCTGTGGGAATAATGCGTATAAATGGCTCCCAGTCAGAGTAGGGGGGACTTGTACGTTGGGCCGGCTAACTTCAGCCACTTATCTTATTCCCCATAGTAAAGTAGATATGAGAGCCATCCCTCTTCATACCATCTATAAACGTTATAAACGTGCCAAAGACAACACCCCACGACCATCAGGAAGACCTCATTTAGTACAAATGAGTGTACCCAATAAGATAGCCAGTACCGTCTTCCTCTACCCTATGGTTACATAAATGTGGGACAAGTTAGTGGAAGTCACTGACTACTTAGATGACCAGATTTGGAATATTTTGGAAGTAATTAATACTACTGTTGCAGTGCAGAATCAGCTTATTATAGTGGCTAATCAACATACGTTAGTGCTGGACTATTTGACAGCAGCTCAAGGAGGGATGTGTGTCAGGTTGTAGGCCCAGCCTGTTGTCACTATATTGACCCATATGTTGACCCCGACTCTACCATACGGTTAAAGACTAAAATGGAGACATTAGGAAACTCAGGGAAGAGTATAACAAACATAACGAGTTGACCAAAGAGTGTTGCATATTGTTGCTTGCTTGTTAATATATGTTTTACTAAAACTAGTCTTTTATTATATCCCATTTTGCATGAGGAAAACCTGCCAGTCATCAGAGAGCAAGGAGGACACTGTTAACCGACATCCAGTGCTACTGTACACGGACCTCCCAGATGTAACCAGCATTGAGGACCTGGATGACAAGGGAATGATGACCTTTACCCGCTTGCCCCAACCAATTTCAGATCTGAACTTTATGATTATATCAACAAACAAGGGGGGGTGGACATGCCGCGACAGCCCCAATTGGTAACAAGGGCACTAATTGGGTGAAGACCAATGTCCCTCAGGCTCAAACCATGACCCTGGGAAAGCACCTTTATTGTTGATAATAACATAACTTTTAGGGGGGAATGTAAAGGACATATTGATACTCATGCTAGAGCAACTCCATTTTGACACGACGGACGTCCTCACTCGGGTCGACGGCATCTTTTTGGATAAGGATGTCTTGCTCGTTACAGCGGATGTCGAATCATTATATACCTGTATTGATCATACTATTGGACTTGATGCGGTACGCCTCTTCCTCGGGGCCTCTAACTTGGGCGGCCCTATGTGTGAGCTAATTCTCGAGCTGCTGCACTTTATACTCACACATAATTATTTTTTATTTAAGGACCATATCTACTTGCAGAAACGCGGCACAGCCATGGGGGCGGCCTGCGCGCCTTCATATGCCAATCTCTTCCTGGGTGCCTGGGAGAGACAGATTTTTGGCGATGGAGGCGCGGCGGTCGCGGACCATGTGCTGTGCTGGTTGCGCTACATAGATGATATTTTCTTTTTTTGGCGTGGGTCGGTGCGGCAGCTCGAGTGCTTTATGTCACAATTGAATTCAAATTTCTGGGGAATTCGGTTAACTTATAAGTATGACCGACATAGGGTGGATTTCCTGGACGTCAGCCTGGAGGTTGATCCTGATGGACGCCTCCAGACGGACGTCCATAGAAAGCCCACATCGACCAACTCCCTCATTCATGCTAGCAGCGCTCATCACCCGTCCACGATTAGGGCCGTCCCGGTGGGCCAGTTCCTGAGGGCGAGGCGGATCTGCTCCTCGGACTCCAAATTTGAAAAGCAAGCAATTGCATTAAAATCTAGATTTACATCCCGAGGATATAGCAATAGATGTATCAAAAGTGGATATGAACGAGCAAGACATACCACAAGAAACCATTTACTTTATCCAAATATACAACGTTACAGTGGTGATGGACGGAGAAAAATTAGGTATATATCCACCTACAATCACGAGTGGAATAATATGAGGGGCATCATGATGAAACATTGGAGTATATTGGCGACCGATTCCTCCCTGGGATCTATTCTTGGTGACTACCCTCTTATGACCCCAAGGCGATCCAGTAATCTTAGAGATATCTTGGTATCCAGCCATTATGTCCCTGTAAGACCAAATTTCTTTGGCTCTCGTGGCCCTGTGGTGGGCAATTATCCGTGCGGTCGCTGTCGTGCCTGCGCCAATGTCCTGCAGTGCACCACGTTCGCGTCCTCGGATGGCTCAAGACAATTTAAGATTAAGCAGTATGTTTCCTGTGGTACTAATAATGTAATTTATTATGCGACTTGCGACTGCTCATTGATCTATATTGGTCTAACATCCAGAGAGCTCCGAGTACACGTGCGGGAGCATGTGCGGGACATTGGCGCGGCCAGGACGGCGAGCGACATTACGGAACTTAAAACAATCCCGAGGCATTTCAAGATGGTTCACAATTGCGACCCCGGGTGCCTTAAAGTTCGTGGCATTGACGTTATACACATGGGCACCCGGGGTGGCAATGTGAAAAAGTTGCTAGCCCAGGCTGAAGCACGATGGATCACTATATTGAATACTTTATCTCCCCATGGCCTTAATGAGTCCCTCTCCTTTTCATCCTTTTTATAAATTTGAAGTTATATTTTACTATTTACAGCATTCCTTGCAATCGTATTACTGTCCTCCCTCTATTTCATGGATATGAACGCCTTGGTATAGTTTTTAATACTGGTTGTTCTAATTTTATTATTCGTTTACTTCCTTGTTTCAGTTCTTCTAATTCTCTCACTTTGATCCGGATATCCCCCAGGAGAGATATATTGCTTGGGCCAGAAGATAGTAAACAATATAAGGTGGACCCAAGGATCGAACTGTCTATGTTTTACTATTTATGTGACGCCATCGTATTTGGATTGATCTGCACCTTAAATCTTGGATGGGCCCGTGGCAACATAACTTTGATTCATCATTCATTTTGAATCATATGAAGATATACACTGATGTTACCGATATTTACCTTATGTTATGTTATCTATGTATTTTGACTCTCCATCTGGACCTACTATCTAGTGGTGCTGTGCGCGCTTGCTGTCCTCTCTGCCCGTGGACTTGCGATCAGCTGTCTTTGCGGTGCGGGTGCGCGCGCGGGCGCCCGTGCACATATTCTGTGCCGCACGCCCGCGCTTTGCGCACCTGTTCCTGACGGCTTGGCCGTGCCTCTGTGGGCGGATTACGACAGCGCGCGCGCCGTCAATAGGCACCCGCCCATTGCTATCAGATGATCGGTCACGTGGGGCCACACGTGACCGACATCTTGGGGTATATACCGGTCTGTTCTTCCTGTACACATCACTTCCCCTCGAGGAAGCGGTCGTTGCGGACCGCGAAACGCGCGTCGGGGTTACCACTGTGCGTTCCCTTATGCACCTTACTTTCTCTTTGACAATTTTTGCGGTAAGAGACTACTTTTTATTGCTCCATGTGACATGTATTTGACTATTTGTGGGCGGGAACATTACTGAGTTAGGACGCTTGATGCATGTGGCAAATGTAAATTTACTGATCATGGTAATATTTATGGATTTTTTTCTGACATATCATTATACTCATCAGACTATCTTGACATACTAACTTTACTCTATTTTGTATATGTTGCCCTCGTCCCTTCGTGACCATGTATGTGTTTATATATGTAATTTTTGCAATATATCTTGCCACACTGGTAATTTAAGTAGTGTTTTTAGACTAGGGGCTGGTATTGTGCGTTCTTCACGCACTTTACCTTCCCCTTGTTTACACTCTCTGTGGTAAGAGACTACTTTTATATATTCTATGTAGCACGTATTTGGTTACTTATGGGCGGGAGCGTCATTTAGGTGGAGACCCGATATATATATGGCAAGGATAAATCTGATAAATATGGAATACCTATGGACCATTACTGGTTATACTATTATACTTGTTTGATTATTTTGATATATCAGCTTTTTGCTATATGATCAATGTTGCTCATGTCCCACTATGACTACACGCGTGACTATATATGTATACTCTGTAACATATCTTGCCACACTGATAATCTAATGAGTGTCTCTACATTATCCGTATTATGTCATTTTTCTCTCTACTATGTACGCTTTTAAATTTGATGGAATAAAGATTTATATATTTTTTATGCCAATTTACTCGTTGTTCTCCTATATATTTATTATCACTCCTTGCATAACATACATTCTTTCTTTTTCTTCCCATGGAACTTATCTCACACTAACTTTTTCTCAAGAGAACATTTTGTCAGACACTCTGCTATCTAACTTGTTTAGGCCAGGTTTGACCTTGTAAAATTTCCATAGTGCTTCAAACTAACAATGATAATATGACCATATACGTGTTTTCCGTAATAATTGTACTAACATCAGTTAGCCTATAGTATTGTAGTATGGCTGTAGAGTTGATTGGCTGTTTGATATACTCAAAACAATATAAAATGCTAAGCAAAATAAACGGGATCAGAGATTCTTTGCATCCTCCCAATACAGAGCACACATTGCCTCCGTTTGGTTTTCTGTGGATTGCGCAATCAACATAATAATTTTGACACTCACTTGGTCAACCGTGAAGGGTTATTGCCCTCCCTTAACACATCCACGCCTGCCAACAGCACCCAACTCTTTACCTTTTTCTTCTTTCACTTTCTGCAAGCATGAAACCACATCATCAGGTTCCGCATCCTTCTGACATTTGTCTCATGGTTCACTCAAACCAACACTGTGGGACCATTTGGTTGCCAAAATATTAAAGGGAGTCTGTTCCCAATCAGGAATCTCAATAGACTCACACCTACCTTTCTCTTAAACAAAGGCATGCTTTACGCAATATCACTGCAATATCACTCTATCACACCTTATCACACAGAGTCCTTATAAATTCAAGATGATTGTAATTTTTAACAAAAAGAACTTCTGAGCCTTCTGCGTATCCTGCCGACTACGCCAAATGTTTTGCCAATAGTTTTGACACTAAGGTTCGGATACGGCTTTAAAGAAGGCAACCCTTTGCAATATAACGCAATTTTATTTATAATAGTTGATATAAAACGTAAAATATATAATTAAAGGAATAGTATGATATGCTGATATTGCATACACTTTTGTACATGTTATAATACAAAGGTTAAGTACATATATATATATGTATTCACTTCATCACCAAGGAGCTTTTAAACATCATCCGTCTGGAAGATCAGAGAAGAAATTTCACCAAGACAGAGAAATCGCTGGAAGTCTACACAACACTGCATGGGCAGGTACATACAACACTACACATCAGTGCAGGTACAACTTATGGCTTCTTCATCTAGGAGTTTATGAGCATCATCTGTCTAATTGACAGAGAACCCCTGAGAAGTCTACACAAGAAAGCTTATGTCTGTATCATGATTCCAGTGACTTTTATAAGGTTTAGACAATGGACGCATAAAGCTGGTTAATGTTTATAAGTATGATTCGTCGATAATACCGAATTGGCCAGGTTCTGTAATTTCGAGAAGTTTACTTATAAACATTGTTTTAGACAATAGATCTATGTATTTCTCATGGAACATAATGGTAAGTGTACACACATTATTTGAATCAGTATTTTGGTTACAATAACACTATTAGTCAAAGCAAATATCACAGTGGTCACTTGTGTACAAATCAGGATAATGAATCTTTGAAACACACAACTTCATAGACCATAGAACAATTAACATTGTCTTACTGTATTGACACCTAGCAAACACTTTGTGGATAGCATGCATCAAGGACAGTTCATGTGAAAGAACTAGTTTCTCAGTATCAGAGTATATCAATATTATAATGCAGTATATTGCAATATTATAGTGCTTGGATTCAGACAACCATATTTGCAATACATTCCACACTTGGTCTAATGACCACACTTTATCAAAGCATATAAACAATATGTTACAATATGTAGGCTATAAGATATCCATATTTTTATTAGCAATACACACCCATGGCTGTTAAGGCACATGATGGCTGATTACATCAGCTGTCACCTGGTGCATCTAAATTAGAATATCATCAAAAAGTTCATTTATTTCAGTTCTTCAACACAAAAAGTGAAACTATATTATATAGAGTCATTACAAACAGAGTGATCTATTTCAGGTGCTTATTTCTGTTAATGTTGATGATTATGGCTCACAGCCAATCAAAACACAAAAGTCATCTCAGTAAATTAGAATAATTAACAAAAAAACAGGTTGTTTAGTCTGTTTCAGTAGGCTCCACAATCATGGGTAAGACTGCTGACTTGACAGATGTCCAGAAGGCAGTCATTGACACACTCCACAAGGTCCCAGAGTTCCAATTTTCATTTGGAAGTCAAGGTCCCAGAGTCTGGAGGAAGAGTGGAGAGGCGCACAATCCGAGCTGCTTGAGGAATAGTGTGAAGTTTCCACAATCAGTGATGGTTTGAGGAGCCATGTCATCTGCTGGTTTAGGTCCACTGTCTTTTATCAAGACCAAAGTCAGCGCAGCCGTCTACCACAAAATTTTAGAGCACTTCATGCTTCCCTCTGCCGACAAGCTTTTTGGAGATGGAAATGTCATTCTCCAGCAGGACTTGGCACCTGTCCACACTGCCAAAAGTACCAATACCTGGTTTAAAAACAACAGTATCACTGTGCTTGATTGGCCAGCAAACTCGCCTGACCTTAACCCCATAGAGAATCTATGTCCGCTTGTCAAGAGGAAGATGAGAGATACCAGACTCAACAATGCAGACGAGCTGAAGGCTGCTATCAAAGCAATCTGAGCTTCCATAACACCTCAGCAGTGCCACAGGCTGATCGCCTCCATGCCACGCCGCATTAATGCAATAATTGATGCAAAAGGAGCCCGACCAAGTATTGAGGGCATTTACTGAACATACATTTCAGCAGGCCAACATTTCGGATTTTAAAAACATTTTTCAAGCTGTTATAAAGTATTCTAATTTACTGAGATAATGACTTGTGTTTTCATTGGCTGCAAGCCATAATCACCATTAACAGAAATAAACACGTGAAATAGATCACACTGTTTGTAATGATTCTATATAATATATGAGTTTCACCTTTTGTAGTGAAGAACTGAAATAAATTAACTTTTTGATGATATTCTAATTTTGTGAGAAGCACCTGTACACACACGTAAGCACACACACACACACACACACACACACATACACACACATTACACATGAACTTAACCTCTCTGCAGATGATTGCACATGATGTATTTCTCTCTGGTGCAGCCTCCCATCCCCCAGGGCCCGACTGCAGAGCTATCTTGCTTTAATTGTAGGGGTGAAGGCAGGAGGGGGAGAACGGAGAAGTAAGCAGCAGGGGACACATCCAGGAGAGTAGGGGCCATGCTGTAGGCAGCAACTCTGCTGGAGCCTGGGGCTGGTGGGAGGAGCCTCCTCTCCTGCACTTTCAGAGCAGTGCAGCCAGAGGAGCAGAGGTAGATCTTTCACCCGACTCCGGGCCACAGAATCCTCCGGTGGTTCTGACCAAGCCTGTTTGTTTTCAACTGTGTTTGCATCCCAAGGATGCAGATACTGTTGAAATTGTGATGGGGGCGGATGGAGGGGTCTGATACTGTTTTAACATCGGGCCCCCCTGTCTCAAGGGCCCCATAGCCACTGCGCGGGCTGCCGCTATGGACGGTATACCCCTGACTGCTACTTGGTTAACATAAGCTGGTTGTAGTACTAAGAAAAGTACATGTGATGTGTCTGTGGAAACAGGAGATCTAGTGTTACAAAATGATTATCTCAGGTTTCAGATTGGACCCTCAGTACCAAAGTAAACGTTACCGGATTTTGGCCTAACCTGGTACCCGAACCAGCTTTGTGTAGGTGTAGATGAGCTCTGTTCACCGTGAAAGTTTGGTATGAATAGGACCTTCACAGGGTAAGAAACGGCACCGGAACGTGGGTACCATTAGCTGCCCATTGACTCAATATTGGCCTGTGATTTTTGACAAATCACCACTGTCATAAACCCCAAGTACCATTACCTCAATTGCCACCACAGCAGGGCAATTGGGAAGAGTGAGGCAAAGCGCCAGAATTGGGGTATCTCATGTGATGCGCCACTTGTAGAGCGGCTGCGGGCTGGTATTTTTAGGCTGGGAAGTGTCCAATAAAGAAAGGACCTTCTCAGACTCATAGTATCAGCCCACAGCTGTCTGCTTTACCTTTGCTGATTATCAATAATAGGGGGAACCCCACGTAATTTTTTACAATTATTTATTAGGATAAACCAGGCTGAACACCCTTTAGAGCCACATGAAAGTCACCTAAGGGTGCAAGTTTATTAAATGTAGGGGGCTTGTGAAATTATATATAAAAATACAGAACATTTGTTTATTCTATCCATCCTGATGTTTCTGGCTGTGAATTCATTGTACTTGGCTGAGGAATTTTTGTGGTTCCTTTGAGATGTGTGCATAAAAATAGGCCAGCATATGCACGGTTCGTGTGCTGTCTGATTTTTTTCTTGCTTTTTATTCAATGCAAGTCTATGTGTGCAAGTCCTACTGGGATTTCAAATGACAATATAATTCCAAAGACAATGGGAAAGTCCTATAGGGTTATTTAACCAGAAATTCCTGAAAGGAATTTCAAAATGTGGTAATGTATACAATGGCTGTGTGTATTGTAAACAAATGTAATTTTTAACACCAGTATCTATTAGATAATAAGACGCCCTTTTTGGCAATGAAAAAACTTGCTAATAAGTGTATGCGTCTTAAAGTCCGGAGGCAGGTCAATGATCTATCTGATCAGTGCGGTACAGGAGAGAAAGATACTGGGACCTTTCCCATGGAAGTGGGTTGTAGTGAATATTCATGGTCTTTAATAGCGGGCACACATGACCGCCGAGGAGCTGCGCTGCGAGTACAGTATGCCCGCTATTAAGGAAAATGAATATTCACTGCTCTACACACCCATGGGCGTGGGGAGCAGTGAATATTAATTTTCTTTAGCAGCGGGCACAGTGTAGGATGCAGCAGCTGGCTACTGCCTCCTGTGCCCCGCTCCTCCGCCGCACCTGCTCCCCCCACACCCACTACCACCCACAGCATATATGTATATATTCAGACTAAAAGACGCACCCCCCCACTTCCCTCCAAAATTTTGGAGGAAAACAGTGCATCTTGTAGTCCGAAAAATATGGTACATCTCAATATGTATTCTAGAAAGGCTGTCAGGCTTATAAAGTTTACTGGAAGAATATTAAAATTATAGGCAAGAGTGTGACAACTTATTAGTGCTAAAGGCACATCAAAAGAGGTGTGTGTGAGTGTACTTTGTATGTGTATATATGAGAGATGTGTGTATATAGGAAAGCTATGTATGTGAATGTAGGAGAGTTGTATGTTTGTATGTAGCTGAGCTGTGTGTATGCTGCAGGGGTGTGGGAATGTATGTAACAAAGATGGATGTGTGTATGTAAGACAGCTGTGTGTAACTGAGTTATGGGTATGTATGTAGCAGAGCTGTGTGCATGAATACCAGAGCTTAATTTGCATGTACTATGCATTCATAGTGATGCGAGTATGTGTGTGCTGCATAGAATGCATATAAATTGCTTGCTGCACATGTATGAGAATAATATACATGCTGCATAGAAATGCTAACATTAGATCTCTATCCACTCTATTTTACCTTACAGCATTAAAGGTAGTATTATCAAATCCTCCACAAATTTACACCTCCAGGAAGTTTAACCTGGGGTGCGTTTTAAAGATTAGTTCAGTAGTTAGAAAAATATGATACTTTCGATAAATTATTAGCAAAATATTTAAATTACACCTTTCAAAAAACAGCCTCCTCCATATCCCTTCAAGCTGTCCTATCCATCACCAAGATAGGTGCATTTTCTGCCATTTAGGTAGAAGTAATCTTCAAACAATTTTGCTTCTAATTTACATAAAGTACCAGGAAGGTACAGTACAGACCAAAAGTTTGGACACACATTCGCATTTAATGATTTTTCTGTATTTTCATGACTATGAAAATTGTACATTCACACTGAAGGCATCAAAACTATGAATTAACACATGTGGAATTATATTCTTAACAAAAAAGTGTGAAACAACTGAAAATATGTCTTATATTCTAGATTCTTCAAAGTAGCCACCTTTTGCTTTGATGACTGCTTTGCACACTCTTGGCATTCCTCTTGATGAGCTTCAAGAGGTAGTCACCGGAAATGGTTTTCACTTCACAGGTGTGCCCTGTCAGGTTTAATAAGTGGGATTTCTTGCCTTATAAATGGGGTTGAGACCATAAGTTGTGTTGTGCAGAAGTTAGGTGGATACACAGCTGATAGTCCTACTGAATAGACTGTTAGAATTTGTATTATGGCAAGAAAAAAAGCAGCTAAGTAAAGAAAAACGAGTGGCCATCATTACTTTAAGAAATGAAGGTCAGTCAGTCCGAAAAATTGGGCAAACTTTGAAAGTGTCCCCAAGTGCAGTTGCAAGAACCATCAAGCGCTACAAAGAAACTGGCTCACATGAGGACCGCCCCTGGAAAGGAAGACCAAGAGTCACCTCTGCTTCTGAGGATAAGTTTATCCGAGTCACCAGCCTCAGAAATCGCAGGTTAACAGCAGCTCAGATTAGAGACCAGGTCAATGCCACACAGAGTTCTAGCAACAGACACATCTCTTCAACAACTGTTAAGAGGAGACTTTGTGCAGCAGGCCTTCATGGTAAAATAGCTGCTAGGAAACCACTGCTAAGGACAGGCAACAAGCAGAAGAGACTTGTTTGGGCTAAAGAACACAAGGAATGGACATTAGACTAATGGAAATCTGTGCTTTGGTCTGATGAGTCCAAATTTGAGATCCTTGCTTCCAACCACCGTGTCTTTGTGCGACGCAGAAAAGGTGAACGGATGGACTCTACATGCCTGGTTCCCACCGTGAAGCATGGAGGAGGAGGTGTGATGGTGTGGGGGTGCTTTGCTGGTGACACTGTTGGGGATTTATTCAAAATTGAAGGTATACTGAACCAGCATGGCTACCACAGTATCTTACAGAGCATTGCTATTCCATCCGGTTTGCGTTTAGTTGGACCATCATTTATTTTTCAACAGGACAATGACCCCAAACACACCTCCAGGCTGTGTAAGGGCTATTTGACCAAGAGGGAGAGTGATGGGGTGCTACGCCAGCTGACCTGGCCTCCACAGTCACCAGACCTGAACCCAATCAAGATGGTTTGGGGTGAGCTGGACCGCAGAGTGAAGGCAAAAGGGCCAACAAGTGCTAAACATCTCTGGGAACTCCTTCAAGATTGTTGGAAGACCATTTCCGGTGACTACCTCTTGAAGCTCATCAAGAGAATGCCAAGAGTGTGCAAAGCAGTCATCAGGAAAAGGTGGCTACTTTGAAAAACCTAGAATATAAGAAATATTTTCAGTTGTTTCACACTTTTTTGTTAAGTATATAATTCCACATGTGTTAATTCATAGTTTTGATGCCTTCAGTGTGAATATACAATTTCCATAGTCAAGAAAATACAAAAAAAACTTTAAATGAGAAGGTGTGTCCAAACTTTTGGTCTGTACTGTATATCATGCAAACTCTACATGTGATGTTTGCCTATTAAATAATAGCTGTAATATTTATTTGCAAAACTTCCATTTTCTCAATTCCTGACCTACACTACTTATTTTTTTTAGTAGGTAGTGGAACATAATGACATGGCCTTCACCTATAGCATCCATACATCTCCTGAACTGGGCACCATCAATTATATTTAACGGACCCCAAGTACTTAAATGCATCTCAATATGTCTTCTAGAAAGACTGTCAGGCTTATAAAGTTTACTGAAACCAATGAACACAGATCGAGGTTTCTTAAAAAATAACAATTCTTTATTTCATTCACAATAAAAAACAACAGAAAAAAATTATTAAAAAAGGCATACAAGTATAGCATAAATAGGCATCACATGGCATGACCAAACACTGAATTGCATCTTTATTCAGAAGACAGGATAAACAGTACATAGATCTCTATAGTGAAAGAATGCCAAGGGATGGTGTTACAATATCGCCATCTAATGGCGACAAGCAGCAAGTTTTACATTTAATAAATAAATAGAGAAATTACCTCTTTAATACAACTTGCTAAATAATATATGTCCATCCATCATTTGGCATATTGATGGTGTCAAAAGGGCCTTAAACCTCAAATGTAACTTAGCACCTCATAACAGAGTAAACCCATGTCTAAAAGGCACCATCCCTTTGAACAAATTCACTATGGATCTTCATAAATTCATTAAATATCCTATTAAAACATAATTACCAAACAAAGCACAGTCAGCAATCAGCTATCAGTAGTCGGCGGTCAGCCACGTAAGGATATCCCCCTTTACGTACGTTTCGCACGGGCTTCTTCAAGAAGGGGTTCTAAAATTTAGTGGAAGAATATTAAAATTATAGGCAAGAGTGTGACAACTTATCAGTGCTAAAGGCACCACAAGAGAACTCACTCAGCATGCTAAAACTCTTGGTTTTGACCCGTGATAACATACATGGCAAAAATGCGTTGTAAACAAATGTAAATTTTACCACCAGTATCTATTAGACATGAGACACACTTTTTAGCAATGAAAAAACTTGCTAAAAAGTGTATGCGTCTTACAGTCTGGAGGCAGATTATTCTGCACGAGGAGAGTGATGACAGCATCTTTCCTGATCACTGAGAGAACTATGCTCTCTGTGCTTGTCCTTCACTGATCTATCTGATCGGTGCGGTACAGGAAAGATACTGGGACCTGTAAGGATACTGCACGTTCCAGTTTAGCAGAAGGACATTTCACATCATGTGATAAGTCACATTCCTGAAAGGAATTTCAAAATGTGGTAATGTATACAGTTGTTGTGTGTATGTCTGTTTTATGTGCGTTTGTGTATATATACAGTTGTGCTCAAAAGTTTACATACCAGGGCAGAATTTTTCCTTTCTTGGCCTTGTTTCAGAGAATATGAATGATAACAAAAAAACTTTTTCTCCACTCATTGTTATTGGTTGGGTGAAGCCATTTATTGTCAAACTAGTGTGTTTTCTCTTTTTAAATCTTAATGACAACCAAAAAACATCCAAATGACCCTGATCAAAGGTTCATATACCCTGGTAATTTTGTCCTGATAACATGCTCAGAATTTGGCTACTAAAGGTAACATCCTCACCTGTGACCTGTTTGCTTGTAATCAGTGTGTGTGCATAAAAGCTGAGTGAGTTTCTGGGATCCAGACAGACTCTTGCATCTTTTATCCAGCCACTGACGTTTCTGGATTGTGAGTCATGGGGAAAAGAAAAAGAATTGTCAATGGATCTACGGAAAAAGGTAGTTGAACTGTATAACACAGGAAAGGGATACAAAAAGATATCTAAGGAATTGATAATGCCAGTCAGCAGAGTTCAAACCGTGACTAACAAATGGAAAATCAGGGGCTCTGTAAAAACCAAACCACGGTCAGGTAGACCAACAAAAATTTAGGCCACAACTGCCAGGAAAATTGTTCAGGATGCAAAGACAACCCCACAAATAACATCAGCTGAAATTCAGGACTCTCTGAAAACTAGCTGTTGGCTGTTTCACGATGCACAATAAGGAGGCACTTGAAGAAAAATGGGCTGCATGGTGGAGTCGCCAGAAGAAAGCCATTACTGTGCAAATGCCACAAAGTATCTTGCCTACAATACGCCAAACAGCACAGAGACAAGCCTCAAAACTTCTTGAACAAGGTAATTTGGAGTGATGAGACCAAAATTGAACTTTGTGGCCACAACCATAAACGTTACATTTAGAGAGAGGTCAACAAGGCCTATGATGAAAGGAACACCATTCCTACTGTAAAGCACGGAGGTGGATCGCTGATGTTTTGGGGATTTGTGAGCTACAAAGGCACAAGAAACTTGGTAAAAGTTGAAGGAAAGATGAATGCAGCATGTTATCAGCAAATACTGGAGGCAAATTTGCACTCATCAGCCTGGAAGCTGCGCATGGGACGTACTTGGACATTCCAACATGACAACGATCCAAAACACAAGGCCAAGTCGACCTGTCATTGGCTACAGCAGAACAAAGTGAAGGTTGTGGAGTGGCCATCTCAGTCTCCTTACCTCAATATCATTGAGAGACTCTGGGGAGATCTCAAGTGCGCATTCTGAGAAAATAAAGAACCTCATCCACTACTACCACAAAAGACTTCAAGCAGTCATTGATGTTAGAGGGGGCAATACACGGTATTAAGACCTGGGGTATGTGAACTTTTGATCAGAGTCATCTGGATGTTTTTGGTTGTCATTAAGATTTAAAAAGAGAAAACACAGTAATTTGACAATAAATGGCTTCACCCAACCGATAACCATGAGTGGAGAAAAAGTTTTTTTTTATCATTCATATTCTCTGAAACAAGGCCAAGAAAGCAAAAATTCAGCCAGGGTATGTAAACTTTTGAGCACAACCGTATATATATATATCTGTGTGTGCGAGTGTACATAGTGGAGCTGTATGTGTATATATGAGACATGTGTGTATATAGGAAAGCTATGTCTGTGAATGTATGAGAGTTGTGTGTTTTCATGTAGCTGAGCTGTGTGCATGCTGCAGGGGTGTGTGTATGTATGTAGCAGAGATATGTGTATGTAAGACAGCTGTGTGCCACTGAACTGTGTGAATGTGTAGTAGAGTGTAATGAAGGAAGATTCTTGCAGGATGTGCCAGAGATGAGGAAAGGTTGCCATCTGCTGGCCAGACGAAATAAAGCAGAATCAAGTTATGCCAGAAGAGTTGAAGGGGGAAGAGATTCAGATGCTGCACCTGATCAGGTGACCTCCAGGAAGGATTTCCTGGATATAAAAGCCCAGCGCGCCAAGACACAGAGAGATTTGACGCCATGCTGCAGAGTGGAGCAGACATGTTCCAGAGGGACCACAGATCCCAGGCCTGTGCTGCATCAGAGTCAGAAGCCGCCTGAGAAGATCTGGACTCCTCACAGAAGCGCCCTGAGCCATGCACGTGTGGCCCAGAGTCAGGACCTGCGCCCACACAGAGTAAGTTACTGGGAACGGACGCCATCTGTCAAGAGCCGAGATCTGGATCCCCTTACCCCAAGCGTGAGAGACTACTGTCGACGGTCAAGCCGAGAGGACCGAAAGAGGACTGCGACAAGAGAGCAACAGCGGAGGAATCGCGCAAGTGAACAGGGCTGTCACTTCCAATTTCCACTCATGGTACTGGGGACAGTTGGGATTAGGATTTAAGGTTGGGAGGGGGCCGGTTGGTGTGTGGGAGGCTAAACGGGATCTGATAGACTTTATCCGGAAGAGACTTACAGACTAGTGGGAATAACAGGTGACCCCCGCTAGGGCCATACAAAGAGAACTCACGTGGTGACTCCCACGACTGGGTGCATCACACTTTTGCAAAGAACTTTACCGTTATTCACTAAAACTGTTTCTCATTGTTATTCCAATTTGCTGTTCATTATCCCTGTTACTAACCCCCCTTGCATAATACTTGTTATACATATAAAGTCGTTTTATATATATCCCTGACTGTTCCCGTCTTGTGTCTCTGTGCGTTGCATTCAGGCACCTGTGTTATATTTGGCGTAGTCGGCAGGATGCAACGTTTGAAGATCATCTCCGCCAGCTGGAACAAGCGTTAGAGCGACTTCGGAGACATGGATTGAAGATCAAGCCTCGCAAGTGTCATTTATTCAAGCAGGAGATTGACTATTTGGGACACACTGTGTCCAGTGCAGGAGTGCACCCCCACTGCAGAGAAAGTAGCTGCGGTACAGAGGTGGCCCACACCCACCAACCTGAGGGAACTGAGGGCATTTCTGGGGCTCGTCGGATATTACCGCCGATTCGTGAAAGACTTTGCTAAGATTGCGGTACCGCTCAATGAGCTCCTGAGAGGAACAGCGGTGGGAGCCAAGTGACAACCTATTTAGTGGGGCCCACGACAAGAGGAAGCCTTCCGAGCATTAAAGATGGCGCTAACGGATGCTCCAATTGTAGCCTACGCTGACTTTTCACAGCCCTTCGTGTTGTACACCGATGGAAGCTTGCATGGTCTGGGAGCAGTGTTGGCACAAGTACAGGAAGAAAGAGAGAGGGTGATCGCATATGCTAGTCGGTCACTACGGGATACAGAGAAGAACCCAGACAACTATAGTTCGTTCAAACCGGAGTTGCTGGCATTGGTGTGGGCCATGACAGAGAAATTTGCGGAGTACTTGTCGGGATCAGAAGTACAAGTGCGAACAGACAACAACCCATTGGCCCACCTGGAGAATGCGAAGTTGGGTGCGTTGGAACAGCGGTGGGTCGCGAGGATGTCTAAGTACCAGTACAAGATCGCATATCGGTCTAAGGCCCTGAACATGCATGCAGGCGCCTTGTCCCGAGTCACCCAAGCGGGACCAAAGAGAGATATAGACGAAGAGCTTGAAGGCGACGAGATCCCGGATTTCAGTTAGCTTGCCGCTGCTGTAGTAGACGCTCAGGAGTCTGGAGAAGAGCCTAGACCCACTCAAATTCTAGGACGATCAAGAGACGAGAGGATACATCTACAGCAGTCTGACCCAGATCTGGCGAAACTTAGAGAATGGGTCGCCCTGGGGAAAAAGCCAGATTAGAAGGCCAGGGCTGCTTTGCTCCCAACTACCCTGCAAATCTTGGGCCAGTGGGAAAGGCTCTTTCTGAGGGATGGCTTGGTATGCCAAAGGATCCAACTACCTCGAGAGTTCGACGTTACCTGGCAAGTACTGGTTCCAGAGGCACTAGTGGTACAGCTGACCAAAGAAGCTCATGAGAGGGGCGCTCACTTTGGTGTGGAGAAAACCTTCCGGTGGTTACAACAACTGCTGTACTGGCCTTAACTGTGGCAGGAAGTTGAGGGAGTTTGCCGAAAATGTCGCCAGTGTGAGCTAAGTAAGCCCCCGGAACAGAGGGCTCCTGTTCAGACCATGTGAACTTCTGCACCCTTGGAGGTCCTGATCATTAACTACCTGATGATCGGAACTTCATACAATGGCTACGGGTACTGCTTGGTGATGACTGACCACTTGACCAAGTTCGCAGTGGTGACTCCTACTCGAGACCAGACAGCAGAAGCTGCGGCTAAGGACATCTGCCAAGATTTCATTCGAATATATGGGTGCCCGAAGCGAATACATTCCGACCAGGGGACCTGCTTCCAGGGGCGAGTGATGGATGAGCTGTACCGTATCTATGGAATCGATAAGTCTCGAGCAACGCCATATCACCCCCAGGGGAATGGGGCCTGCGAAGCAGATTTTGCCAACTCTGGAAGAAGACAAGAAGATGAAGTGGTCCGAATTTGTGTCTGAGCTGGTGTGGGTGTATAACAATCGAATACATGCGACTACTGGCTACACCCCTTACATGTCGCTGTTTGGGAGGAATGGATGATAAATCACCGAACTGGAGCTAGAAGCAGAAGACCCCTGCCCGGGCAGCAGCCCAAGTACCTGGATTCGGGTGCACCGACGCCGACTTCACACTTTGAGGAGGTTGGTTGAATAGAAGTACGGGGAAGTGGAACATTCAAGTCGGCCCCTGACCTTGGGTGGACCACTCCAGTCAGGAGACCGTGAGCTATTGCGAGCCAAGCAGCTCGGAAGTAAACTGGGTCACCGTTGGGAGGCGATACCTTATCGAGTGGTGAAGAAGGTCCACCCAGATAACCCGGTCTACGAGGTCCGACCCAAAGGGAATGACACCACGACATCTAGGGTGTTTCACCGTAACATGCTGCGGCCCTGCTCTTCCAAAGTGGAGGACTGTCATGGGACTGAATCTCCAACTGAGGTTGCTGAGGCACCACAAACAGGGGTCTTGGGGGATGAAGAAGGATGGGCTACAGTACTGTTGAGTCTGTCAGAGTTGCCAGTGTCATCCTCAAGTGGGGCAGAGAATGAATCGGGAGGCGATTTGCAGTCCCCAGTGATTGATTATTCAGGACCTCCAGAATCACCTCTGCAAGAGCAGCTCCGCCAGACTGGGCGGGCTAATGCCAGAATTCCCAATAACCGGTTTGCCCAAGAGGAGTTTATATGGTCTCAGATTCAACAGAAAACAGAAGAGTGTGCTCAACTCTTGTCTCAACTTGTGCTGCCTGGAAGGAGACGTCAACCCAGCAAGAAGTCCACTTGCCCGAGGACTGGCAAGCAAAGAGGTGGGAGGAATGTAGTAGAGTGCAATAAAGGAGGATTCTTGCAGGATGTGCCAGAGATGAGGAAAGGTTGCCATCTGCTGACCAGACGAAATAAAGCGGAACCAAGTTATGCCAGAAGAGTTGGAGGGGGAAGAGATTCAGATGCTGCACCTGATCAGGTGACCTCCAGGATGGATTTCCTGGATATAAAAGCCCAGCGTGCCAAGACATAGGGAGATTTGGCGCCAGGCTGCAGAGTGGAACAGATGTGTTCCAGAGGGACTACAGATGCCAGCGCGGCAGGCCCCAGCCAGAGGCCTGTGTTGCATCAGAGTCAGACGCAGCCTGAGAAGTTCTGGACTCCCCACAGAAGCGACCTGATCCCTCCATGTGTGGCCCAGAGTCAGGGCCTGCGTCCCACACAGAGTAAATTCCTGGGAACTGATGCCGTCTGTCAATAGCCGAGGTCTGGATCCCCTTACCCCAAGCCTGAGAGACTACCGTCGACGGTCAAGCTGAGAAGAGCTGAGAGAGGACTGTGACAGCAGAGACGCGCCAGCAGCAGCGGAGGAATCGCGCAAGTGAACAGGGCCGTCACTTCCAATTTCCACTCACGGTACCAGGGACAGTTGCGATTAGGATTTCAGGTTGGGAGGGGGCTGGTTGGTGTGTGGGAGGCTAAAAGGGATCTGATAGACTTTATCCGGAAGAGACTTGCGGCCTAGCGGGAATAACCGGTGACCCCCCCGCTACGGCCATACAAAGAGAAACTCACGTGGTGACTCCCACGACTGGATGCATCACACTTTTGCAAAGAACTTTACCATTATTCACTGAAACTGTTTCTCATTGTTATTCCAATTTGCTGTTCATTATCCCTGTTACTAACCCCCTTGCATAATACTTGTATAAAGTGGTTTTATATATATCCCTAACTGTTCCCATTTTGTGTCTCTGTGCGTTGCATTCCAGCACCTGTGTTACATATGTATGGAGCAGAGCAGTGTGCATGCATAGCAGAGCTTAATGTGCATTGTACTGTGCATTCAGCAGTGTGTTCCAAATTATTATACAAATAATATTTTCTCAGATTTTCCCAAATTACCTATATGAATTGCAGTCATTGTAATTTTCCAGTCAAATAACTATTAGAGTACAATTGAAAGGTTTTTGTACAAACTGCCTATGATAACAGTATATTAAAAAAAAAAATAAAACACTCAAACTGCACTCAAAATGCATGTTCCAAATTATTATGCACAGCAGAGCTTCCAACCTTTTCATTTTAATAAAGAACAAAAAAATGGTCATTTTTGAAATTATAAGCATTAGCAGGTTATTACAAACTGAAATCAAACAGTTTTCAACTCAAAACTTTATTCTAGGAGATGTAACATTTGCACATAGGACCCCTTGTTCGAAAGGAGCTTCTGAACTCTCTCATTCATTGAATTTGTCAGGTTTTGGATGGTTTCTGCTTCAATTGTTTTGCATGAGGACAGAATACCCTCCCAGAGCTGTTGCTTAGATGTGAACTGCCTCCCGCCATCATAGACACTCATTTTGATGATGCTCCAGAGGTTCTCAATGGGGTTGAGGTCAGGGGAGCATGGGGGCCACACCATAAGTTTGTCCCCTCTTATGCCCACAGCAGCCAGAGATGCAGATGTGTCATGTGCAGCATGAGACGGGGCATTATCATGCATGAAATGATCTCGATGGTCCAGATGGATGGAGTGGAGGATGGCTGGTTGATGGACACCCCATGCAAACACGGCTACGGCGCCAACAAGGAGGAGGTGGAGTAATGTTTTGGGCTGGAATCATGGGGAGAGAGATTGTCGGCCCTTTTAGAATCCCTGAAGGGGTAAAGATGAACTCCATAATGTATGTTGAGTTTCTCAAACAGCACTTCCTGCCATGGTTCAAGAAGAAGAACCGTGCATTCCGCAGCAAGATCATTTTCATGCATGATAATGCCCAGACTCATGCTGCACATAACACATCTGCATCTCTGGCTGCTGTGGGCATAAAAGGGGACAAACTTATGGTGTGGCCCCCATGCTCCCCTGACCTCAACCCCATTGAGAACCTCTGGAGCATCATCAAAAGGAGTGTCTATGATGGCGGGAGGCAGTTCACATGTAAGCAACAGAAAAGGAATAGTCGGCACTCCGTATAGCTAGGGTGGTGCACGTGGAAAACAATGTCTGTAGAAAAAGAAAATCCCGGCACTCACGTGTTGATAATCAGTTGATTTATTCCACAACTCATACAAGACGTTTCAGCCTGTCCAAGGCTTTTTTCAATTGTGGTTAAATACATTCAGTCAAGACATTTATACACAGATCCACGCAAATGACATAATTCTCATTAACATGAAAAAAGAGTAGACCAACAAGACAAAAAATATATAACAAAACTTTACAACAACATACAAAAATTAAACAATAATACACTTAAATTCCACAATAAAAAAGAACAAGTGAACTCATATATTTAGATAATCCCCAACTAAATGTAAGGACATATAAAATAAAAAGGTTGGAAACTCTGCTGTGCATAATAATTTGGAACATGCATTTTGAGTGCAGTTTGAGTGTTTTATTTTTTTTTAAAATATACTGTTATCATAGGCAGTTTGTACAAAAACCTTTCAATTGTACTCTAATAGTTATTTGACTGGAAAATTACAATGACTACAATTCATATAGGTAATTTGGGAAAATCTGAGAAAATATTATTTGCATAATAATTTGGAACACAGTGTATGTATGTGCTGTATAAAAGACATATAAATTGCCTGCTGCAAATGTATAGGAGTATAATATACATGTCGCAGAGAAGCACTAACATTAGATCTCTATCCACTCTATTCTACCTTACAGCATTAAAGGTAGTATTATCAAATCCTCCACAAATTTACACCTCCAGGAAATTTAACCTGGGGTGTGTTTTAAATTAAGGTGAGTTCAATAGTTAGAAAACTATGATACTTTCCATAAATTATTAGCAAAATGTTTAAAATGCACCTATCAAAAAAACAGCCTCCTCCATATCCCCTCAAGCTGTCCTATCCATCACCAAGATAGGTGCATTTTCTGCCATTTAGGTAGAAGTAATCTTCAAACAATTTGCTTCTAATTTAGATAAAGTACTAGGAAGGTATATCATGCAAACTCTACATGTAATGTTTGCCTATTAAATAATAGTTGTAATATTTATTTGCAAAACTTCCATTTTCTCTATGCCTGACCTACACTACTTAATTGTAACATCCCTGGCGGCGTGCTGGCATGGCTTCCCATCTCCCACCATGTAAGACCGCCGACTTACCCATCAATCCAGGCTGCGCACTGTGTTCCTCTGCTGGCTGTGTGCATGTGTCTTGGCTGCTTGTTGAGGACGGCAGCACATCCTGATTCTTAAAGGAACAGTGCACGCATTCCTAATGCGTCCCCAGACTATTGCTATGAGACACTGGATACTTAAACCACCTCCACCCATTGGAAGGTGCCTGAGCAACACTATCCTTCAGCGTGATCTGTGCAACTGCTGAGTTGCCAGGTCCTGTCCCGTGTTTGGCCCATCCCGTGTCTGGCCCATCCCATATCTGGCCCGTCCCGTCCTGTATCAGGCCCATCCCGAATCTGGCCTGTCCTGTTCTGTATTTGGCCCAGCCTGTCCCGTATCTGGCCCGTCCCGTATCTGGCCAGTCTCGTATCTGGCCTGTCCCGTATCTGGCCCGTCCTGTATCTGGCCAGTCTTGTATCTGGCCTGTCCCGTATCTGGCCCGTCCCATTCTATCTCTGACCCGTCCCATCCTGTCTCTGGCCCGTCCCGTCCTGTATCTGGCCCGTCCCGTCCTGTATCTGGCCCGTCCTGTTTCTGTATCTAGCCCGTCCCATCCTGTCTCTGGCCAGTCCTGTCCTGTCTCAGGCCCGTCTTGTCCTGTCTCTGGCCCGACCTGACCCGTCCTACTTAATTGTAACATCCCTGGCGGCGTGCTGGCATGGCTTCCCATCTTACACCATGCAAGACCGCCGACTTACCCACCAAGCCAGGCTGCACACTGCCTTCTTCTGCTGGCTGTGTGCATGTGTCTTGGCTGCTTGTTGAGGGCTCCCATATCTGGCCCGTCCTGTCCCGTATCTGGCCTGTCCTGTCCCATATCTGGCCAGTCCCTCCCAGTCTCGTCCTGTATCTGGCCTGTCCCATCCTGTCTCTGGCCTATCCAGTCCTGTCTCTGGCCCGTCCAGTCCTGTCTCTGGCCTGTCCAGTCCTGTCTCTGGTCCCTCCCGTCCTGTCTTTGGCCCTTCCTGTCTCTGGCCCGTCCTGTCTTTGGCTCATCCCGTCCTGTCTCTAGCCCGTCCCGTCCTGTCTCTGGCCAGTATCGTCCCGTATCTGGCCCATCCTGTCTAGTATCTGGCCCGACCCGTATCTGTACCGTCCCATATCTGCTCCGTTCCGTATCTGCCCTGTCCCATATCGGGCTCGTCCCGTATCTGGCCCGTCCTGTTTCGTATCTGGTCCGTCTCGTCCTGTATCTTGCCCGCCCCGTCATGTATCTGGCCCGTCCCGTCATGTATCTGGCCCGTCCCATATCTGCCCCGAACCGTCCCATATCTGGCCCGTATCTAGCCTGTACCATCCCGTATCTGGTCCATCCTGTCCCGTATCTGGCCTGTCCCATCACATATCAGGCCTGTCCCATCCTGTCTCTGGCCTGTCCCGTCCTGTCTCTGGCCCGTCCTGTGCAGTTCTGTATCTGGCCCGTCCCATCCTGTACCCGGCCTGTCCCCTCCTGTATCTGGCCCGTAGCATCCTGTATCTGGCCCGTTTCGTACCATCCTGTATCTGGCCCATCTCATCCCGTCCTGTATCTGGCCCGTCCTGTATCTGGTTTGTACAGTCCTATATCTGTCCTGTCCTGTCCCGTCACGTATCTGGCCTGTCCCGTCACGCATATGGCCTGTCCCGTCCCATATCTGGCCTGTTCCATCCTGTCTCTGACCCGTCCCATCCTGTCTCTGGCCCATCCCGTCCTATATCTGGCCCGTCCCGTATCTGGCCTGTCCCTTCCTGTAACTAGCCAGTCCCGTCCTGTCTCTGGCCCGTCCTGTCCTATCTCCGGCTCGTCCTGTCTCTGGCCCGTCCCGTCCTGTCTCAAGCCCGTCTTGTCCTGTCTCTGGCCCGTCCGGTCCTGTCTCTGGCCCGACACGTCCTGTCTTGCCTGTGGCCCGTCCGGCACTGCTCTGGCCCGTCCCTGGCCCATCCTGTATCTGGACCATCCTGTATCTGGCCCATCCTGTCTTGTTTCTGGCCAGCCCCATCCCGTCCTGTCTCTGGCCAGTCCCATCCGATAATTGGCCTGTCCCAACCTGTCTCTGGCCCGTCCCGTCCTGTGTGGTTTAAATTAAGGTGAGCTCAATAGTTAGAAAAATATTATACTTTCCATAAATTATTAGCAAAATGTTTAAATGACACCTATCAAAAAAAGAGCCTCCTTCATATCCCCTCAAGCTGTCCTATCCATCACCAAGATAGGTGCATTTTCTGCCATTTAGGTAGAAGTAATCTTCAAACAATTTGCTTCTAATTTAGATAAAGTACCAGGAAGGTATATCATGCAAACGATACATGTGATGTTTGCATATTAAACAATAGTTGTAATATTTATTTGCAAAACTTTCATTTTCTTTATGCCTGTGCTACACTACTTAATTGTAACATCCCTGGAGGCGTGCTGGCATGGCTTCCCATCTCACACCATGTAAGACCACCGAATTACCCACCAATCCAGGCTGCGCACTGTGTTCCTCAACTGGCTGGGTTCATGTGTCTTGGCTGCTTGTTGAGGGCGACAGTGGCAGCACTTCCTTCTTCTTAAAGGAACAGTGTACGCATTCCTAATGTGTCCCCAGTCCTGTATCTGGCCCATCCCGTCTCTGGCTCATCCCGTCCTGACCTGTCTCTGGCCCGTCCCGTGCTGTCCCTGGCCCCTCCCCTCCTGTCTATGGCCCGTCCTGTAATATGTCCCATATCTGGCCTGCTTAGTCCCATATCTGACTCGACAAGTCCCGTATCTGGCCAGTCCAGTCCCATATCTGGCCAGTCCAGTCCCGTATCTGGCCCATCTCTTATCTGGCACGTCTCGTCCCTTCACTATCTAGCCCGTCCTATCCTGTATATGGCCCAACCAGTCCCGTATCTGGCCCGTCCCGTATATGGCCCAGCGTGTCACGTATCTGGCCCATCACCATAAATGGCACATCCCGTTCAGTTTCTGTCCTTTCCCATCCCTGGCTCATGTTGTATCTGGCCCGTCCTGTCCCATATCTGGCCCGTCTCATATCTGGACCGTCCCGTATCTGGCCCATCCCGTATCTGGCCCGTCCCATATCTGGCCCGTTCCGTCCCATATCTGGGCAGTACCGTCCTGTATCTGGCCCGTCCCATTCTGTCTATGGCCCGGCCCGTAATGTCAAGCCCGCCCATCCTGTCTCTGGCCCGTTCCGTCCTGTATTTGGCCCGTTCCATATCTATCCCGTCCCGTCCTGTATCTGACCCGTCCCGTACCGTCTTGTATCTGGCCCATCTCGTCCCGTCCTGAATCTGGCCCATCCCGTCCCGTATCTGACCTGTCCAGTATCTGGCCGGTCCTGTCCCGTATCTAGCCAGTCCCGTCCTGTATCTGGCCCGTCCTGTCCTGTCTCTGGCCTGTCCAGTCCTGTGTCTTGCCCGTGCCGTTCTGTCTCTGGCCTGTCCAGTCCTGTGTCTGGCCCCTCCCGTCCTGTCTTTGGCTCGTCCCATCCTGTCTCTGACCCGTCCTGTCTTTGGCTCATCCCATCCTGTCTCTAGCCAGTCCCATCCTGTCTCTGGCTAGAATCGTCCCGTATCTGGCCCACCCCGTATCTAGCCCATCCCGTCCAGTATCTGGCCCGTCCTGTCGCTGGCACGTCCCGTATCTGTACCGTCCCATATCTGCCCCATCCCATATATGAGCTGTCCCGTATCTGGCTTGTCCCGTATCTGGCCCGTCCTGTTCTGTATCTGGTCTGTCTCGTCCTGTATCTGGCCCGTCCCGTCATGTATCTGGCCCATACCGTCCCATATCTGGCCCGTACCATCCTGTATCTGGCCCGTCTTGTCCCGTATCTGGCCTGCCCCATCCCGTATCTGGCCTATCCCATCCTGTCTCTGACCCGTCCAGTCCTGTCTCTGGTCCGTACCGTGCAGTTCCGTATCTGGCCCGTCCCATCCTGTACCTGGCCCATCCCCTCCTGTCTCTGGCCCGTCCCATACAGTTCTGTATCTGGCCCGTACCGTCCTGTATCTGGCCCGTACCATCTCGTATCTGGCCCGTCCTGTTCCGTACCTTTCCTGTCCCGTCCCGTATCTGGCCTGTCCCATCCTATCTCTGGCCCGTCCCGTCCTGTCTCTGGCCCATCCCGTGCAGTTCTCTATCTGGCCTGTCCCATCCTGTACTCGGACCGTCCCCTCCTGTATCTGGCCCGTTCCGTACCATCCTGTATCTGGCCTATCTAGTCCCATCTTGTATCTGGCCCGTCGCGTATCTGGCTTGTACCGTCCCGTGTCTATCCTGTCGGGTCCCGTCACATATCTGGCCTCTCCCGACCCATATCTGGCCCATCCCATCCTGTCTCTCGCCTGTCCCGTCCTGTATCTGGCCCGTCCCGTATCTGGCCCGTCCCTTCCTGTTTCTAGCCAGTCCCGTCCTTTCTCTGGCCCGTCCTGTCCTATCTCCGGCTCGTCCTGTCTCTGGCCCATCTCGTTCTGTCTCTGGCCCGTCTTGTCCTATCTCTGTCCCGTCCCGTCCTGTCTCTGGCCCGACCCGTCCTGTCTCAGACCCGTCTGGTACTGCAGTGGCCCGTCCCTGGCCCATCCTGTATCTGGCCCATCCTGTATCTGGCCCATCCCGTCCTGTATATGTCCCGTCCTGTCTCTGGCCCGCCCCGTCCCGTCCTGTCTCTGGCCCGTCCCATCCGGTCTTTGGCCCGTCCCATCCGGTCTTTGGCCCATCCCATCCGGTCTTTGGCCCGTTCCATCCGGTCTTTGGCCCGTGCCGTCCTCTGTGCATTAAATTAAGGTGAGCTCAATAGTTAGAAAAATATGATACTTTCTATAAATTATTAGCAAAATGTTTAAATGACACCTATCAAAAAACAGCCTCCTCCATATCCCCTCAAGCTGTCCTATCCATCACCAAGATAGGTGCATTTTCTGCCATTTAGGCAGAAGTAATCTTCAAACAATTTGCTTCTAATTTAGATAAAGTACTAGGAAGGTATATCATGCAAACTCTACAGTTCTGTATCTGACCCGTCCCGTCTCTGGCCCGTCCCGTCTCTGGCCCGTCCCGTCCTGTCTCTGGCTCATCCCAGCCTGTCCCTGGCCCCTCCCATCCTGTCTATGGCCCGTCCTGTAATGTCTAACCCGCCCCGTCCCGTATCTGGTCCGTCCAGTCCCATATCTGACCCGTTTGGTCCCGTATTTGACCATCCGTCCCGTATCTGGCAATCCCTTATCTGGCCCATCTCATCACGTATCTGGCCCGCCTCATCCTTTCCCGTCTCTGGCACTTCCTGTCCCGTATCTGACCCAACCAGTCCCTATCTGGCCCGTCCCGTATGTGGCCAGGCCCATTCAGTATCTGGCCCGTCCCGTATCTGGCCATCTCGTATCTGGCCCATCCCATCCTGTCCATGGCTCATCCCATATCTAGCCTGTCCTGTCCCATATCTGGCCCGTCCCGTATCTGGCCCATGTCGTCCTGTATCTGGCCCGTCCCATATTTTGCCCGTACCAGCCTGTATCTGGCCTGTCCCGTACTGTATCTGGGCCATCCCGTCCAGTCTCTGGCCTGTCTTTTCCTGTATCTGGACCGTCCCGTCCGGTCTCTGGCCCGTCCCATAAAGTATAGCTTGTCCCGTCCTGTTTCTGGCCCGTCCCGTCCTGTCTCTGGCTCATCCTGTCCTGTATCTGGCACGTCCCGCTCCGTCTCTGGCCCGTCCCATCCTGTCTATATCCCGTCCCATAATGTATAGCTCGTCCAGTCCTGTTTCTGGCCCGTCCCGTCCTATCTCTGGCTCGTCCCGTCCTGTATCTGGCCCGTCCCATCTCGTATCTGGCCCGTCCCGCATCTGGCCTGTCCTGTCCTGTATCTGGCCTGTCCCTTCCTGTATCTGGCCAGTCCCTTCCCATCTCGTCCTGTCTCTGGCCTGCCCCGTCCTGTCTATGGTATGGCCCGTCCGGTGCTATCTCTGGCCTGTCCAATCCTGTCTCTTGCCCGTCCCATCTCTGGTCCGTCCCGTCCTGTATTTGGCCCGTCTCGTCCTGTCTCTGGCCAGTCCCGTCCTCTCTTTGGCCCGTCCCGTCATCTCTCTTGCCCGTCTCGTCCTGTCTCTGGCCCGACCTGTCCTGTCCTGCCTTTGGCCAGTCCCGTTCTGCTCTGGCCCGTCCCGTCCCTGGACCGTCCTGTATCTGGACCGTCCCATCCTGTATCTGGTCGCCCCGTCTTTAGCCCGTCCGGTCCTGTCTCTGGCACGCCTCGGTCCGTGCTATCTCCGGCCAGTCTCATCCTGTATTTGGTCCGTCCCGTACTGTCTCTAGCCCGTCTCGTCCTGTCTCTGGCGTGTCCCGTCCGGTCCTGTCTCTGGCCCGTCCTGTATCTGGCCGGTCCTGTGTCTGGCCCATCCCGTATCTTTCCTGTCCCGTCCTGTATCTGGCCCATCCCATTAAAGTCCCATTAAAGGTAGTATTATCAAATCCTCCACAAATTTACACCTCCAGGAAATTTAACCTGGGGTGTCTTTTAAATTAAGGTGAGTTCAATAGTTAGAAAAATATGATTCTTTCCATAAATTATTAGCAAAATGTTTAAATTACACCTATCAAAAACAGCCTCCTCCATATCCCCTCAAGCTGTCCTATCCATCACCAAGATAGGTGCATTTTCTGCCATTTAGGTAGAAGTAATCTTCAAACAATTTGCTTCTAATTTAGATAAAGTACCAGGAAAGTATATCATGCAAACTCTACATGTGATGTTTGCCTATTAAACAATAGTTGTAATATTTATTTGCAAAACTTCCATTTTCTCTACACCTGACCTACACTACTTAATTTTAACATCCCTGGCGGTGAGCTGGCATGGCTTCCCATCTCACACCATGCAAGACCGCCGACTTACCCACCAATGCAGGCTGCGCACTATGTTCCTATGCTGGCTGTGTGCATGTGTCTTAGTTGCTTGTTGAGGGCGGCAGCGGCAGCACTTCCTGATTCTTAAAGGATCAGTGCACGCATTCCTAATGTGTCCTCAGTCCTGTATCTGACCCGTCCCATCTCTAGCCCGTCCCGTCTCTGGCCCGTCCCGTCCTGTCTCTGGCCAGTCTCAGCCTGTCCCTGACCCCTCCCATTCTGTCTATGTCCTGTCCTGTAATGTCTAACCCGCCCCGTCCCGTATCTGGTCCGTCCAGTCCCATATCTGACCCGTTTAGTCCCGTATCTGACCATCCCGTCCCGTATCTGGCTGTCCCTTATCTGGCCCATCTCATCCCGTATCTGGCCCGCCTCGTCCCTTTCCGTCTCTGGCACGTCCTGTCCTGTATGTGACCCAACCAGTCCCTATCTGGCCCGTCCCGCATGTGTCCATGCCCATTCAGTATCTGGCCCGTCCCGTATCTGGCCATCTCGTATCTGGCCCATCCCATTCTGTCCATGGCTCATCCCATATCTAGTCTGTCCTGTCCCATATCTGGCCCGTCCCGTATCTGGCCCATGTCGTCCTGTATCTGGCCCGTCTCATTTTTGGCCCGGACCATCCGGTATGTGGCCTGTCCCGTACTGTATCTGGGCCATCCTGTCCTGTCTCTGGCCCGTCTTATCCTGTATCTGGACCGTCCCGTCCGGTCTCTGGACGGTCCCATAATGTATAGCTTGTCCCGTCCTGTTTCTGGCCCGTCCCGTCCTGTCACTGGCTAGTCCTGTCCTGTATCTGGCGCATCCTGTACCGTCTCTGGCACGTCCCATCCTGTCTATTTCCCGTCCCATAATGTATAGCTCGTGAAGTCCTGTTTCTGGCCCGTCCCGTCCTATCTCTGGCTCGTCCCGTCCTGTATCTGGCCCGTCCCATCTCGTATCTGGCCCGTCCCGCATCTGGCCTGTCCTGTCCCATATCTGGCCTGTCCCTTCCCATCTCGTCCTGTCTCTGGCCCGTCCCGTCCTGTCTCTGGCCTGTACCGTCATGTCTCTGGCCCGTTCGGTGCTATCTCTGGCCTGTCCAATCCTGTCTCTTGCCCATCCCATCTCTTGTCCATCCCGTCCTCTCTTTGGCCCGTCCCGCCCTCTCTCTTGCCCGTCCCGTCCTGTCTCTGGCCTGATCGGTCCTGTCCTGCCTCTGACCAGTCCCGTCTTGCTCTGGCCCGTCCTGTCCCTGGACTGTCCTGTATCTGGACCGTCCCGTCCAGTATCTGTCGCCCCATCTCTAGCCCGTCCCGTCCTGTCTCTGGTACGCCTCGGTCCGTCCTATCTCCGGCCAGTCTCATCCTGTCTTTGGCCTGTCCCGTCCTGTCTCTGGCCCGTCTCGTCATGTCTCTGGCGTGATCCGTCCGGTCCTGTCTCTGGCCCGTGCTGTATCTGGCCCATTCCGTATCTGGCCTGTCCCGTCCTGTATCTGGCCCATCCCATTAAAGGTAGTATTATCAAATCCTCCACAAATTTACACATAAAGGAACTTTAACCTGGGGTGTGTTTTAAATTAAGGTGAGTTCAATAGTTAGAAAAATATGATACTTTCCATAAATTATTAGCAAAATGTTTAAATGACACCTATCAAAAAAACAACCTCCTCCATATCCCCTCAAGCTGTCCTATCCATCACCAAGATAGGTGCATTTTCTGTCATTTAGGTAGAAGTAATCTTCAATTTGCTTCTAATTTAGATAAAGTACTAGGAAGGTATATCACGCAAACTCTACATGTGATGTTTGCCTATTAAACAATAGTTGTAATATTTATTTGAAAAACTTCCATTTTCTCTACGCCTGACCTACACTACTTAATTGTAACATCTATGGCGGCGTGCTGGCATGGCTTCCCATCTCACACCATGCAAGACCGCCGACATACCCACCAATGCAGGCTGCACACTATTTGGCCCGTACCGTCCTGTATGTGGCCTGTCCCGTACTGTATCTGGGCCATCCCGTAATTTCTTTGGCCCGTCTTTTCCTGTATCTGTCCCGTTCCGTCTTGTCTCTCGCCTGTCCAGTCCTGTCTATGGCCCGTCCCATAATGTATAGCTTGTCCCGAACTGTTTCTGGCCCGTCCCGTACTTTCTATGGCTCGTCCTGTCCTGTATCTGGCCCGTCACGTACCCTCTCTGGTCCGTCCCGTCCTGTCTATTTCCCGTCCCATAATGTATAGCTTGCCCCGTCCTATTTCTGGCCCGTCCCATCCTATCTCTGCGTCGTCCCGTCATATATCTGGCCCGTCCCGTCTCGTATGTGGCCCGTTCCGCATCTGGCCTGTCCTGTCGCGTATCTGGCCTGTCCCTTCCTGTATCTGGCCAGTCCCTTCCCATGTCGTCCTGTCTCTGGCCTGTCCCGTCCTGTCTCTGGCCGGTCCGTTGCTATTTCTGGCCTGTCCAATCCAGTCTCTTGCCCGTCCCTTCTCTGGCCCATCCCGTCCAGTCTTTGGCCCGTCCCGTCTCTGGCCCATCCCTTCCTGTGTTTGGCCCAGTTCTGGCCCGTCTCGTCCCGTATTTGGTCCGCCCTGCATCTGGCCCATCCCGTCCAGTATCTGGCCCGTTCCATATCTGGCCAGTCCCGTGTCTGGCACGCCCTGTCCCTGCCCGGCCTGTCCCGTATCTAGCCCGTCCTGTATCTGGCCTGACCCGTATCTGGCCCATCCCGCATCTGACCCGTCCCGTATCTGGCCCGTCCCGTCCCGTATCTGGTCCGTACCGTCCTAAATCTGGCCCGTCCCGTCATGTATCTGGGCTGTCCCATATCTGGCCCATACCGTCCCATATCTGGCTCGTCACGTTTCTGGCCCATCCCGTCATGTATCTGGCCCGTCCCATCCTGTCTCTAGCCCGACCCATCCTGTCTCTGGCCCGACCCGTCCTGTCTATGTCCTGTCCCTTAATGTCTCTAGCACATTCTGTCCTGTCTCTGACCCAACCCTTTCTGTATCTGGCCCGTCCCATCACGTCCTATCTCTGGCCCATCCCGTCTTGAATCTGGCCGGTCCCGTATCTGGCCCGTCTCTTCTAGTATCTGGCCCATCCCATCCTGTCTCTGGCCTGACTGGTCCTGTCCTGCCTCTGGCCAGTCGCGTCCTGCTCTGGTCCATCCCGTCCCTGGCCCGTCCTGTATCTAGACCGTCCCGTCCTGTATCTGGTTGCCCCGTCTCTGGCCAGTCCCGTCCTTTCTCAGGCACGTCCCGTCCGTCCTGTCTCTGGCCTGTCCTGCATCTGGCCCATCCCGTCACGTATCTGGCCTGTCCCGTCCTGGATCTGGCCCATCCCAGTAAAGGTAGTATTATCAAATCCTCCACAAATTTACACGTCCAGGAAATTGAACCTGGGGTGTGTCTTAAATTAAGGTGAGTTCAATAGTTAGAAAAATATGATACTTTCCATAAATTATTAGCAAAATGTTTAAATGACACCTATCAAAAAACAGCCTCCTCCATATCCCCTCAAGCTGTCCTATCCATCACCAAGATAGGTGCATTTTCTGCCATTTAGGTAGAACTAATCTTCAAACAATTTGCTTCTAAGTACTAGGAAGGTAAATCATGCAAACTCTACATGTGATGTTTGCCTATTAAACAATAGTTGTAATATTTATTTGAAAAACTTCCATTTTCTCTACGCCTGACCAACACTATTTAATTTTAACATCCAAGGCAGCGTGCTGGCATGGCTTCCCATCTCACATCATGCAACACCGCCGACTTACCCACCAATGCAGGCTGCGCACTATTTGGCCCATTCTGTCTTGTCTCTGGCCCGTCCCGTCCTGTCTATGGCCCGTCCCATAATGTATAGCTTGTCCCGTCCTGTTTCTGGCCCGTCCCGTACTGTCTCTGGCTCGTCTTGTCCTGTATCTGGCCCGTCGAGTACCGTCTATGGCCCGTCCCGTCCTGTCTATTTCCCGTCCCATAATGTATAGCTCGTCCCGTCCTGTTTCTGGCCCGTCCCGTCTCGTATCTGGCCCATCCCGCATTTGGCCTGTCCTGTCCCGTATATGGCCTGTCCCTTCCTGTATCTGGCCAGTCCTTTCCCATCTCGTCCTGTCTCTGGCCTGTCCCGTCCTGTCTCTGGCCCGTCCGGTGCTATCTCTGGCCTGTATAATCCTGTCTCTTGTCCGTCCCGTTTCTGGCCCGTCCCGTCTAGTATTTGGCCCGTCCTGTCCTGTCTCTGGCCCATCCCTTCCTGTCTCTGGCGCAGTTCTGGTCCGTCTCGTCCTGTATCTGGCCCGCCCTGTATCTGGCCCATCCCGTCCAGTATCTGGCCCGTTCCATATCTGGCCTGTCCCGTATCTGGCACGTCCTGTCCCTGGCCCGGCCTGTCCCGTATGTGGCCCGTCCTGTATCTGGCCTGTCCCGTATCTGGCCCGTCCCGCATCTGACCCGTCCCGTATCTGGCCCATCCCGTCCCGTATCTAGTCCGTACCGTCCTGTATCTGGCCCGTCCCGTCATGTATGTGGGCTGTCCCATATCTGGCCCATACCGTCCCATATCTGGCTCGTCACGTTTCTGGCCCATCCCGTCATATATCTGGCCCGTCCCATCCTGTCTCTGGCCTGACCCGTCCTGTGTATGGCCTATCCCATGTCTCTAGCACATTCCGTCCTGTCTCTGGCTCATCCCGTCCTGTATCTAGTCAGTCCCGTCCTGAATCTGGCCCGTCCCATCCTGAATCTGGCCCGTCCCGTATCTGGCCCGTCCCTTCCTGTATGTGGCCCGTCCCATCCTGTCCTGTCTCTGGCCCATCCTGTCTTGAATCTGGCCCGTCCCGTATCTGGCCCGTCCATTCCTGTATCTGGCCCGTCCCGACCTGTATCTGGTCGGTCCCATCCTGTCTCTGGCCTCGTCCGTCCTGTCTCTGGCCCGACCGGTGCTATCTCTGGTCTGTCCAATCCTGTCTCTTGCCCGTCCTGTCCTGTCTCTGGCCCGATCAGTCCTGTCCTGCCTCTGGCCAGTCCCATCCTGCTCTGGCCAGTCCCGTCCCTGGACCGTCCTGTATCTGGACCGCCCCGTCCTGTATCTGGTCGCCCCGTCTCTAGCCAGTCCCGTCCTGTCTCTGGCACGCCTCGGTCAGTCCTATCTTCGGCCAGTCTCATCTTGTCTTTGGCCCGTCCGGTCCCATCTGTCTCTGGCCCGTCCGGTCCTGTCTCTGGCCCGTCCTGTATCTGGCCCATCCCGTATCTGGCCTGTCCCGTCCTGTATCTGGCCCATCCCGTCATTTATCTGGGCTGTCCAATAGCTGGCCCATACCATCCCATATCTGGCTCGTCACGTTTCTGGCCCATCCCGTCATGTATCTGGCCCGTCCCATCCTGTCTATGGCCCGACCCGTCCTGTCTATGGCCTGTCCCGTAATGTCTCTAGCACATTCCGTCCTGTCTATGGCCCATCCCGTCCTGTATCTGGTCGGTCCCGTTCCTGTATCTGGCCCGTCCCGTCCTGAATCTGGCCCGTCCTGTCTATGGCCCGCCCCATAATGTATAGCTTGTCCCGTCCTGTTTCTGGCCAGTCCCGTACTATCTCTGGCTCGTCCTGTCCTGTACCTGGCCCGTCGCGTACCGTCTCTGGCCCATCCCATCCTGTCTACTTCCCGTCCCATAATGTATAGCTCGTCCCGTCCTGTTTCTGGCCCGTCCCATCCTATCTCTGCCTTGTCCCGTCCTATATCTGGCGCGTCCCGTCTCGTATCTGGCCCGTCCCGCATCTGGCCTGTCCTGTCCCGTATCTGGCCTGTCCCTTCCTGTATCTGGCCAGTCCCTTCCCATCTCGTCCTGTCGCTGGACTGTCCCGTCCTGTCTCTGGCCCGTTCGGTGCTATCTCTGGCCTGTTTAATCCTGTCTCTTGCCCGTCCCGTCTCTGGTCCGTCCTGTCCTGTCTCTGGCCCATCCCTTCCTGTCTCTGGCCCAGGTCTGGCCCGTCTCATCCCGTATCTGGCCCATCCCGTCCAGTATCTGGCCCGTTCCATATCTGGCCTGTCCCGTATCTGGCACGTCCTGTCCCTGGCCCGGCCTGTCCCGTATCTGGCCCGTCCTGTATCTGGCCTGTCCCGTATCTGGCCCGTCCCGCATCTGACCCGTCCCGTATCTGGCCCGTCACGTCCCGTATCTGGTTCATCCCTTCCTGTATCTGGCCCGTCCTATCCTGTCCTGTCTCTGGCCCATCCCGTCTTGAATCTGACCCGTGCCGTATCTGGCCCGTCCCTTCCTGTATCTGGCCCGTCCCGTCCTTTCTCTGGCCTGACCGTTCCTGTCCTGCCTCTGGCCAGTCCCGTCCTGCTCTGTTCAGTCCCTTCCCTGGCCCGTCCTGTATCTGGACCGTCCCGTCCTTATCTGGTCGCCCCGTCTCTGGCCCGTCCCGTCCTTTTTCAGGCACGGCCCGTCCGGTCCTATCTTTGGCCTGTCCTGTATCTGGCCCGTTCCGTCACGTATCTGGCCTGTCTTGTCCTGTATCTGGCCCATCCCACTAAAGGTAGTATTATCAAATCCTCCACAAATTTACACCTCCAGGAAATTTAACCTGGGGTGTGTTTTAAATTAAGGTGAGTTCAATAGTTAGAATAATATGATACTTTCCATAAATTATTAGCAAAATGTTTAAATGACATCTATCAAAAAACAGCCTCCTCCATATCCCCTCAAGCTGTCCTATCCATCACCAAGATAGGTGCAATTTCTGCCATTTAGGCAGAAGTAATCTTCAATTTGCTTCTAATTTAGATAAAGTACTAGGAAGGTATATCATGCAAACTCTACATGTGATGTTTGCCTATTAAATAATAGTTGTAATATTTATTTGCAAAACTTCCATTTTCTCTACACCTGACCTACACTACTTAATTGTAACATCCCTGGCGGCAAGCTGGCATGGCTTCCCATCTCACACCATGCAAGACCGTCGACTTACCCACCAATGCAGGCTGCGCACTATGTTCCTATGCTGGCTGTGTACATGTGTCTTGGCTGCTTGTTGAGGGCGGCAGCGGCAGCACTTCCTGATTCTTAAAGGAACAGTGCACGCATTCCTAATGTGTCCCCAGTCCTGTATCAGACCCATTCCGTCTCTGGCCCGTCCCGTCCTGTCTCTGGCCCGTCCCAGCCTGTCCCTGGCCCCTCCCATCCTGTCTATGGCCCGTCCTGTAATGTCTAACCCGCCCCGTCCCATATCTGGTCCGTCAAGTCCCATATCTGACCCGTTTGGTCCCGTATCTGACCATCCCGTCCCGTATCTGGCTATCCCTTATCTGGCCCATCTCATCACGTATCTGGCCCGCCTCATCCTTTCCCGTCTCTGGCACTTCCTGTCCCGTATCTGACCCAACCAGTCCCTATCTGGCCCGTCCCGTATGTTGACAGGCCCATTCAGTATCTGGCCCGTCCCGTATCTGGCCATCTCGTATCTGGCCCATCCCATCCTGTCCATGGCTCATCCCATATCTAGTCTGTCCTGTCCCATATCTGGCCCGTCCCGTATCTGGCCCATGTCGTCCTGTATCTGACCCGTCTCATTTTTGGCCCGGACCGTCCTGTATGTGGCCTGTTCTGTACTGTATCTGGGTCATCCTGTCCTGTCTCTGGCCCGTCTTATCCTGTATCTGGACCGTCCTGTCAGGTCTCTGGACGGTCCCATAATGTATAGCTTGTCCCGTCCTGTTTCTGGCCCGTCCCGTCCTGTCCTGTATCTGGCACATCCTGTACCATCTCTGGCCCGTCCCATCCTGTCTATTTCCCGTCCCATAATGTATAGCTCGTCAAGTCCTGTTTCTGGCACGCCCCGTCCTATCTCAGGCTCGTCCCGTCCTGTATCTGGCCCGTCCCATCTCGTATCTCGCCTGTCCCGTATCTGGCCTGTCCTGTCCCGTATCTGGCCTGTCCCGTCCCATCTCGTCCTGTCTCTGGCCCGTCTCGTCCTGTCTCTGGCCCGTCCGGTGCTATCTCTGGCCTGTCCAATCCTGTCTCTTGCCCATCCCATCTTTTGTCCATCCAGTCCTCTCTTTGGCCCGTCCCGTCCTCTCTCTAACCCGTCCCATCCTGTCTCTGGCCCGATCGATCCTGTCCTGCCTCTGACCAGTCCCGTCCTGGTCTGGCACGTCCCGTCCCGGGACCGTCCTGTATCTGGACCGCCCCGTCCTGTATCTGTGGCCCCGTCTCTAGTCCGTCCCGTCCTGTCTCTGGTACGCCTCGGTCCGTCCTATCTCCGGCCAGTCACATCCTGTCTTTGGCCTGTCCCGTCCTGTCTCTGGCCCATCCTGTATCTGGCCCATTCCGTATCTGGCCTGTTCCGTCCTGTATCTGGCCCATCCCATTAAAGGTAGTATTATCAAATCCTCCACAAATTTACACATGAAGGAACTTTCCATAAATTATTAGCAAAATGTTTAAATGACACCTATCAAAAAAACAGGCTCCTCCATATCCCCTCAAGCTGTCCTATCCATCACCAAGATAGGTGCATTTTCTGCCATTTAGGTAGAAGTAATCTTCAAACAATTTGCTTCTAATTTAGATAAAGTACTAGGAAGGTATATCATGCAAACTCTACATGTGACGTTTGCCTATTAAACAATAGTTGTAATATTTATTTGCAAAACTTCCATTTTCTCTACACCTGACCTACACTACTTAATTGTAACATCCATGGCGGCGTGCTGGCATGGCTTCCCATCTCACACCATGCAAGACCGCCGACTTACCCACCAATGCAGGCTGCGCACTATGTTCCTATGCGGGCTGTGTGCATTTGTCTTGGCTGCTTGTTGAGGGCGGCAGCAGCAGCACTTCCTGATTCTTAAAGGAACAGTGCACGCATTCCTTTTGTATCCTCAGTCCTGTATCTGACCCGTCCCGTGTCTGGCCTGTCCTGTCCTGTCTCTGGTCCGTCCCAGCCTGTCCCTGGCCCCTCCCATCCTGTCTATGACACGTTCTGTAATGTCTAACCCGCCCCGTCCCGTATCTGGTCCGTCCAGTCGCATATCTGACCCGTTTAGTCCCGTATCTGACCATCCCGTCCCGTATCTGGCTTTCCCTTATCTGGCTCATCACATCCAGTATGTGGCCCGCCTTGTCCCTTCCCATCTATGGCACGTCCTGTCCCGTATTTGACCCAACCAATCCCTATCTGGCCAGTCCCGTATGTGGCCAGGCCCATTCAGTATCTGGTCCGTCTCGTATCTGGCCATCTAGTATCTGGCCCATCCCATCCTGTCCATGGCTCATCCCATATCTAGCCTCTCCTGTCCCATATCTGGCCCATGTCGTCCTGTATCTGGCCCGTCCCATATTTGGCCCGTACCGTCCTGTATCTGGCCTGTCCCGTAGTGTATCTGGGCCATCCTGTCCTGTCTCTGGCCCGTCTTTTCCTGTATCTGGACCATCCCGTCCGGTCTCTGTTTCGTCCCATAATGTATAGCTTGTCCCGTCCTGTTTCTGGCCCGTCCCATGCTGTCTCTGGCTCATCCTGTCCTGTAACTGGCACATCCCGTACCGTCTCTGGCCGTTCCCATCTTGTCTATTTCCCGTCCCATAATGTTTAGCTCGTCCAGTCCTGTTTCTGGCCCGTCCCGTCCTATCTCCGGCTCGTCCCATCTTGTATCTGGCCCGTCCCATCTCGTATCTGGCCCGTCCCGCATCTGGCCTGTCTTGTCCCTTATCTGGCCTGTCCCTTCCTGTATCTGGCCAGTACCTTCCCATCTCATCCTGTCTCTGGCCCGTCCCATCCTGTCTCTGGCCTCGTCCGTCCTGTCTCTGGCCCGACCGGTGCTATCTCTGGCCTGTCCAATCCTGTCTCTTGCCCGTCCTGTCCTGTCTCTGGCCCGATCGGTCCTGTCCTGCCTCTGGCCAGTCCCATCCTGCTCTGGCCCGTCCCGTCCCTGGACCGTCCTGTATCTGGACCGCCCCGTCCTGTATCTGGTCGCCCCGTCTCTAGCCCGTCCCGTCCTGTCTCTGGCACGCCTCGGTCCGTCCTATCTTCGGCCAGTCTCATCTTGTCTTTGGCCCGTCCGGTCCCGTCTGTCTCTAGCCCATCCGGTCCTGTCTCTGGCCCGTCCTGTATCTGGCCCATCCCGTGTCTGGCCTGTCCCGTTCTGTATCTGGCCCGTCCCGTCATTTATATGGGCTGTCCAATAGCTGGCCCATACCATCTCATATCTGGCTCGTCACGTTTCTGGCCCATCCCGTCATGTATCTGGCCTGTCCCATCCTGTCTCTGGCCCGACCCGTCCTGTCTATGGCCTGTCCCGTAATGTCTCTAGCACATTCCGTCTTCTCTATGGCCCATCCCGTTCTGTATCTGGTCGGTCCCGTCGTGTATGTGGCCCGTCCCGTCCTGAATCTGGCCCGTCCTGTCTATGGCCCGTCCCATAATGTATAGCTTGTCCCGTCCTGTTTCTGGCCAGTCCCGTACTATCTCTGGCTCGTCCTGTCCTGTATCTGGCCCGTCGCGTACCGTCTCTGGCCCATCCCGTCCTGTCTACTTCCCGTCCCATAATGTTTAGCTCGTCCCGTCCAGTTTCTGGCCCGTCCCATCCTATCTCTGCCTTGTCCCGTCCTATATCTGGCGCGTCCCGTCTCGTATCTGGCCTGTCCTGTCCCGTATCTGGCCTGTCCCTTCCTGTATCTGGCCAGGCCCTTCCCATCTCGTCCTGTCGCTGGCCTGTCCCGTCCTGTCTCTGGCCCGTTCGGTGCTATCTCTGGCCTGTTCAATCCTGTCTCTTGCCCGTCCCGTCTCTGGACCGTCCTGTCCTGTCTCTGGCCCAGGTCTGGCCCGTCTCATCCCGTATCTGGCCCATCCCGTCCAGTATCTGGCCCGTTCCATATCTGGCCTGTCCCATATCTGGCACGTCCTGTCCCTGGCCCGGCCTGTCCCGTATCTGGCCCGTCCTGTATCTGGCCTGTCCCGTATCTGGCCCGTTCCCCATCTGACCCGTCCCGTATCTGGCCCGTCACGTCCCGTATCTGGTTAGTCCCTTCCTGTATCTGGCCCGTCCTATCCTGTCCTGTCTCTGGCCCATCCCGTCTTGAATCTGGCCCGTGCCGTATCTGGCCCGTCCCTTCCTGTATCTGGCCTGTCCCGTCCTTTCTCTGGCCTGACCGGTCCTGTCCTGCCTCTGGCCAGTCCTGTCCTGCTCTGGTCCGTCCCTTCAATGGCCCGTCCTGTATCTGGACCGTCCCGTCCTGTATCTGGTCGCCCCGTCTCTGGCCCGTCCCGTCCTTTTTCAGGCACGGCCCGTCCGGTCCTATCTTTGGCCTGTCCTGTATCTGGCCCATTCCGTCACGTATCTGGCCTGTCTCGTCCTGTATCTGGCCCATCCCACTAAAGGTAGTATTATCAAATCCTCCACAAATTTACACCTCCAGGAAATTTAACCTGGGGTGTGTTTTAAATTAAGGTGGGTTCAATAGTTAGAATAATATGATACTTTCCATAAATTATTAGCAAAATGTTTAAATGACATCTATCAAAAAACAGCCTCCTCCATATCCCCTCAAGCTGTCCTATCCATCACCAAGATAGGTGCATTTTCTGCCATTTAGGCAGAAGTAATCTTCAATTTGCTTCTAATTTAGATAAAGTACTAGGAAGGTATATCATGCAAACTTTACATGTGATGTTTGCCTATTAAATAATAGTTGTAATATTTATTTGCAAAACTTCCATTTTCTCTACACCTGACCTACACTACTTAATTGTAACAATCCTGGCGGCAAGCTGGCATGGCTTCCCATCTCACACCATGTAAGACCGTCGACTTACCCACCAATGCAGGCTGCGCACTATGTTCCTATGCTGGCTGTGTACATGTGTCTTGGCTGCTTGTTGAGGGCGGCAGCGGCAGCACTTCCTGATTCTTAAAGGAACAGTGCACGCATTCCTAATGTGTCCCCAGTCCTGTATCAGACCCATCCCGTCTCTGGCCTGTCCCGTCCTGTCTCTGGCCCGTCCCAGCCTGTCCCTGGCCCCTCCCATCCTGTCTATGGCCCGTCCTGTAATGTCTAACCCGCCCCGTCCCATATCTGGTCCGTCCAGTCCCATATCTGACCCGTTTGGTCCAGTATCTGACCATCTCGTCCCGTATCTGGCTATCCCTTATCTGGCCCATCTCATCACGTATCTGGCCCGCCTCATCCTTTCCCGTCTCTGGCACTTCCTGTCCTGTAACTGACCCAACCAGTCCTTATCTGGCCCGTCCCGTATGTGGCCAGGCCCATTTAGTATCTGGCCCGTCCCGTATCTGGCCATCTCGTATCTGGCCCATCCCATCCTGTCCATGGCTCATCCCATATCTAGCCTGTCCTGTCCCATATCTGGCCCGTCCCGTATCTAGCCCATGTCGTCCTGAATCTGACCCGTCTCATTTTTGGCCTGGACCGTCCTGTATGTGGCCTGTCCTGTACTGTATCTGGACCGTCCCGTCAGGTCTCTGGACGGTCCCATAATGTATAGCTTGTCCCGTCCTGTTTCTGGCCCGTCCCGTCCTGTCCTGTATCAGGCACATCCTGTACCATCTCTGGCCCGTCCCATCCTGTCTATTTCCCGTCCCATAATGTATAGCTCGTCAAGTTCTGTTTCTGGCACGTCCCGTCCTATCTCTGGCTCGTCCTGTCCTGTATCTGGCCCGTCCCATCTCGTATCTCGCCTGTCCCGTATCTGGCCTGTCCTGTCCCGTATCTGGCCTGTCCCTTCCCATCTCGTCCTGTCTCTGGCCCGTCTCGTCATGTCTCTGGCATGTCCCGTCCGGTCCTGTCTCTGGCCCGTCCAGTATCTGGCCCATTTCGTATTTGGCTTGTCCCGTCCTGTATCTGGCCCATCCCATTAAAGGTAGTATTATCAAATCCTCCACAAATTTACACATAAAGGAACTTTAACCTGGGGTGTGTTTTAAATTAAGGTGAGTTCAATAGTTAGAAAAATATGATACTTTCCATAAATTATTAGTGAAATGTTTAAATGACACCTATCAAAAAACAGCCTCCTCCATATCCCCTCAAGCTGTCCTATCCATCACCAAGATAGGTGCATTTTCTGCCATTTAGGTAGAAGTAATCTTCAAACAATTTGCTTCTAATTTAGATAAAGTACTAGGAAAGTATATCATGCAAACTCCACATGTGATATTTGCCTATTAAATAATAGTTGTAATATTTATTTGCAAAACTTTCATTTTCTCTACACCTGACCTACACTACTTAATGGTAACATCACTGGCGGCGTGCTGGCATGGCTTTCCATCTCACACCATGCAAGACCGCCGACTTACCCACCAATGCAGGCTAAGCACTATGTTCCTATGCTGGCTGTGTGCATGTGTCTTGGCTGCTTGTTGAGGGCGGCAGCGGCAGTACTTCTTGATTCTTAAAAGAACAGTGCACGCATTCCTAATGTGTCCCCAGTCCTGTATCTGACCCGTCCCATCTCTGGCCCGTCCCGTCTCTGGCCCGTCCCGTCCTGTCTCTGGCCCGTCCCTGGCCCCTCCCATCTTGTCTATGGCCCGTCCTGTAATGTATAACCCGCCCCGTCCCGTATCTGGTCTGTCCAGTCCCATATCTGACCTGTTTAGTCCCGTATCTGACCATCCCGTCCCGTATCTGGCTATCCCTTATCTGGCCCATCTCATCCCGTATCTGGCCCACCTCGTCCCTTCCCTTCTCTGGCACATCCTGTCCCGTATCTGACCATACCAGTCCGTATATGGCCCGTCCCGTATGTGGTCAGGCCCATTCAGTATCTGGCCCGTCCCGTATCTGGCCATCTCGTATCTGGCCCATCCCATCCAGTCCATGGCTCGTCCCATATCTAGCCTGTCCTGTCCCATATCTGGCCCGTCTCGTATCTGGCCCATGTCGTCCTGTATCTGGCCTGTCCCATATTTGGCCCGTACCGTACTGTATCTCGCCTGTCCCGTACTGTATCAGGGCCATCTTTTCCTGTCTGTGGCCTGTCTTTTCCTGTATCTGGACCGTCCCGCCCGGTCTCTGTCCCGCCCCATAATGTATAGCTTGTCCCGTCCTGTTTCTGGCCCGTCCCGTCCTGTCTCTGGCTCGTCCTGTCCTGTATCTGGCACGTCCCATACCGTCTCTGGCCTGTCCCATCCTGACTATTTCCCGTCCCATAATGTATAGCTCGTCCAGTCCTGTTTCTGGCCCGTCCCGTCCTATCTCCGGCTCGTCCCGTCTGGTATCTGGCCCGACCCATCTTGTATCTGGCCCGTCCCGCATCTGGCCTGTTTTCTCCCTTATCTGGCCTGTCCCTTCCTGTATCTGGCCAGTACCTTCCCATCTCATCCTGTCTCTGGCCCATCCCGTCCTGTCTCTGGCCTGGTCCGTCCTGTCTCTGGCCCGTCCGGTGCTGTCTCTGGCCTGTCCAATCCTGTCTCTTGCCCGTCCCATCTCTGGTCCTTCCCGTCCTCTCTTTGGCCCTTCCCGTCCTGTCTCTGGCCCGTCAAGTCCTCTCTTTGGCCCGTCCCGTCCTCTCTCTTGCCCGTCCCGTCCTGTCTCTGGCCCGACCGGTCCTGTCCTGGCTCTGGCCAGTCCCATCCGGCTCTGGCCCGTCCCGTCCCTGGACCGTCCTGTATCTGGACCGCCACGTCCTGTATCTGGTCTCCCCGTCTTTAGCCCATCCCGTCCTGTCTCTGGCATGCCTCGGTCCGTCCTATCTTCGGCCAGCCTCATCCTGTCTTTGGCCCGTCCCGTCCAGTCTCTGGCTCGTCCGGTTCTGTCTCTGGCCCGTCCTGTATCTGGCCTGTCCCGTCCTGTATCTGTCCCGTCCAGTCATGTATCTGGGCTGTCCCATAGCTGGCCCATACCATCCCATATCTGGCTCGTCACGTTTCTGGCCCATCCCGTCATGTATCTGGCCCGTCCCATCCTTTATATGGCCCGACCCGTCCTGTCTATGGCCTGTCCCATAATGTCTCTAGCACATTCCGTCCTGTCTCTGGCCCATCCCATCCTGTATCTGGTCGGTCCCGCCCTGTATCTGGCCCGTCCCGTCCTAAACCAGGCCCGTCCTGTCTATGGCCCGTCCCATAATGTATAGCTTTTCCCATTCTGGCCAGCCCCGTACTATCTCTGGCTCGTCCTGTCCTGTATCTGGCCCGTCGCGTACCGTCTCTGGCCCGTCCCGTCCTGTCTATTTCCCGTCCCATAATGTATAGCTCGTCCCGTCCTGTTTCTGGCCCGTGCCATCCTATCTCTGCCTTGTCCCGTCCTATTTCTCGCACGTCCCCTCTCGTATCTGGCCCGTCCCGCATCTGGCCCGTCCTGTCCCATATCTGGCCTGTCCCTTCCTGTATCTGGCCAGTCCCTTCCCATCTAGTCCTGTCCATGGCCTGTCCCGTCCTGTCTCTGGCCCGTCCGGTGCTATCTCTGGTCTGTCCAATCCTGTCTCTTGCCCGTCCCATCTCTGGCCCGTCCTGTCCTGTCTCTGGCCCATCCCGTCCAGTATCTGGCCCGTTCCATATCTGGCCTGTCCCGTATCTGGCACGTCCTGTCCCTGGCCCGGCCTGTCCCGTATCTGGCCAGTCCTGTATCTGGCCTGTCCCGTATCTGGCCCATCCCGCATCTGACCCATCCCATATCTGGCCTGTCCCGTCCCCTATCTGGTCCGTACCGTCCTGAATATGGCCCGTCCCATCATGTATCTGGGCTGTCCCATATCTGGCTCGTCACGTTTCTGGCCCATCCCGTCAGGTATCTGGCCCATCCTATCCTGTCTGTGGCCCAACCCGTCCTGTCTATGGCCCGTCCCATAATGTCTCTAGCACATTCCGTGCTGTCTCTGGCCCATCCCGTCCTGTATCTGGCTCGTCCCGTCCTGAATCTAGCCCGTCCCGTATCTGGCCCGTCCCTTCCTGTATATGGCCCGTCCTATCCTGTCCTGTCTCTGACCCATCCCGTCTTGAATCTGGCCCGTGCCTTCCTGTATCTGGCCCGTCCCGTCCTTTCTCTGGCCTGACCGGTCCTGTCCTGCCTCTGGCCAGTCCCGTCCTGCTCTGGTGCGTCCCGTCCCTGGCCCATCCTGTATCTGGACCGTCCCGTCCTGTATCTGGTCGCCCCGTCTCTGGCCCGTCCCGTCGTTTCTCAGGCACATCCTGTCTGGTTCTGTCTCTGGCCCGTCCTGTATCTGGCCCGTCCTGTATCTGGCCCATCCCATCACGTATCTGGCCTGTCCCGTCCTGTGTCTGGCCCATCCCATTAAAGGTAGTATTATCAAATCCTCCACAAATTTACACATAAAGGAACTTTAACCTGGGGTGTGTTTTAAATTAAGGTGAGTTCAATAGTTAGAAAAATATGATACTTTCCATAAATTATTAGCAAAATGTTTAAATGACACCTATCAAAAAAACAACCTCCTCCATATCCCCTCAAGCTGTCCTATCCATCACCAAGATAGGTGCATTTTCTGTCATTTAGGTAGAAGTAATCTTCAATTTGCTTCTAATTTAGATAAAGTACTAGGAAGGTATATCACGCAAACTCTACATGTGATGTTTGCCTATTAAACAATAGTTGTAATATTTATTTGAAAAACTTCCATTTTCTCTACGCCTGACCTACACTACTTAATTGTAACATCTATGGCGGCGTGCTGGCATGGCTTCCCATCTCACACCATGCAAGACCACCGACATACCCACCAATGCAGGCTGCACACTATTTGGCCCGTACCGTCCTGTATGTGGCCTGTCCCGTACTGTATCTGGGCCATCCCGTCCTTTCTTTGGCCCGTCTTTTCCTGTATCTGTCCCGTTCCGTCTTGTCTCTGGCCCGTCCAGTCCTGTCTATGGCCCGTCCCATAATGTATAGCTTGTCCCGAACTGTTTCTGGCCCGTCCCGTACTTTCTCTGGCTCGTCCTGTCCTGTATCTGGCCCATCACGTACCCTCTCTGGTACGTCCCGTCCGGTCTATTTCCTGTCCCATAATGTATAGCTTGCCCCGTCCTATTTCTGGCCCGTCCCATCCTATCTCTGCGTCGTCCCGTCATATATCTGGCCCGTCCCGTCTTGCATGTGGCCCGTTCCGCATCTGGCCTGTCCTGTCGCGTATCTGGCCTGTCCCTTCCTGTATCTGGCCAGTCCCTTCCCATGTCGTCCTGTCTCTGGCCTGTCCCGTCCTGTCTCTGGCCGGTCCGTTGCTATTTCTGGCCTGTCCAATCCAGTCTCTTGCCCGTCCCTTCTCTGGCCCATCCCGTCCAGTCTTTGGCCCGTCCCGTCTCTGGCCCATCCCTTCCTGTGTTTGGCCCAGTTCTGGCCCGTCTCGTCCCGTATTTGGTCCGCCCTGCATCTGGCCCATCCCGTCCAGTATCTGGCCCGTTCCATATCTGGCCAGTCCCGTGTCTGGCACGTCCTGTCCCTGCCCGGCCTGTCCCGTATCTAGCCCGTCCTGTATCTGGCCTGACCCGTATCTGGCCCATCCCGCATCTGACCCGTCCCGTATCTGGCCCGTCCCGTCCCGTATCTGGTCCGTGCCGTCCTAAATCTGGCCCGTCCCGTCATGTATCTGGGCTGTCCCATATCTGGCCCATACCGTCCCATATCTGGCTCGTCACGTTTCTGGCCCATCCCGTCATGTATCTGGCCCGTCCCATCCTGTCTCTAGCCCGACCCATCCTGTCTCTGGCCCGACCCGTCCTGTCTATGTCCTGTCCCTTAATGTCTCTAGCACATTCTGTCCTGACTCTGACCCATCCCTTTCTGTATCTGGCCCGTCCCATCACGTCCTATCTCTGGCCCATCCCGTCTTGAATCTGGCCGGTCCCGTATCTGGCCCGTCTCTTCTAGTATCTGGCCCGTCCCATCCTGTCTCTGGCCTGACTGGTCCTGTCCTGCCTCTGGCCAGTCGCGTCCTGCTCTGGTCCATCCCGTCCCTGGCCCGTCCTGTATCTAGACCGTCCCGTCCTGTATCTGGTTGCCCCGTCTCTGGCCAGTCCCGTCCTTTCTCAGGCACGTCCCGTCCGTCCTGTCTCTGGCCTGTCCTGCATCTGGCCCATCCCGTCACGTATCTGGCCTGTCCCGTCCTAGATCTGGCCCATCCCATTAAAGGTAGTATTATCAAATCCTCCACAAATTTACACGTCCAGGAAATTTAACCTGGGGTGTGTCTTAAATTAAGGTGAGTTCAATAGTTAGAAAAATATGATACTTTCCATAAATTATTAGCAAAATGTTTAAATGACACCTATCAAAAAACAGCCTCCTCCATATCCCCTCAAGCTGTCCTATCCATCACCAAGATAGGTGCATTTTCTGCCATTTAGGTAGAACTAATCTTCAAACAATTTGCTTCTAAGTACTAGGAAGGTAAATCATGCAAACTCTACATGTGATGTTTGCCTATTAAACAATAGTTGTAATATTTATTTGAAAAACTTCCATTTTCTCTACGCCTGACCAGCACTATTTAATTTTAACATCCAAGGCAGCGTGCTGGCATGGCTTCCCATCTCACATCATGCAACACCGCCGACTTACCCACCAATGCAGGCTGCGCACTATTTGGCCCGTTCTGTCTTGTCTCTGGCCCGTCCCGTCCTGTCTATGGCCCGTCCCATCCTTTATATGGCCCGACGCGTCCTGTCTATGGCCTGTCCCATAATGTCTCTAGCACATTCCGTCCTGTCTCTGGCCCATCCCGTCCTGTATCTGGTCGGTCCCGTCCTGTATCTGGCCCGTCCCGTCCTGAATCTGGCCCGTCCTGTCTATGGCCCGTCCCATAATGTATAGCTTTTCCCGTCCTGTTTCTGGCCAGTCCCGTACTATCTCTGGCTCGTCCTGTCCTGTATCTGGCCCGTCGCGTACCGTCTCTGGCCCGTCCCGTCCTGTCTATTTCCCGTCCCATAATGTATAGCTCGTCCCGTCCTGGTTCTGGCCCGTGCCATCCTATCTCTGCCTTGTCCCGTCCTATTTCTCGCGCGTCCCCTCTCGTATCTGGCCCGTCCCGCATCTGGCCTGTCCTGTCCCGTATCTGGCCTGTCCCGTCCTGTATCTGGCCAGTCCCTTCCCATCTCGTCCTGTCCATGGCCTGTCCCGTCCTGTCTCTGGCCCGTCCGGTGCTATCTCTGGTCTGTCCAATCCTGTCTCTTGCCCGTCCCATCTCTGGCCCGTCCTGTCCTGTCTCTGGCCCATCCTTTCCTGTCTCTGGCCCAGCTCTGGCCTGTCTCATCCCGTATCTGGCCAATCCCGTCCAGTATCTGGCCCGTTCCATATCTGGCCTGTCCCGTATCTGGCACGTCCTGTTCCTGGCCCGGCCTGTCCCGTATCTGGCCAGTCCTGTATCTGGCCTGTCCCGTATCTGGCCCATCCCACATCTGACCCGTCCCATATCTGGCCCGTCCCGTCCCCTATCTGGTCCGTACCGTCCTGTATATGGCCCGTCCCGTCATGTATCTGGGCTGTCCCATATCTGGCTCATCACGTTTCTGGCCCATCCCGTCAGGTATCTGGCCCATCCTATCCTGTATGTGGCCCAACCCGTCCTGTCTATGGCCCGTCCCGTAATGTCTCTAGCACATTCCGTCCTGTCTCTGGCCCATCCCGTCCTGCATCTGGTCGGTCCCGTCCTGTATCTGGCCCGTCCCGTCCTAAATCTAGCCCGTCCCGTATATGGCCTGTCCCTTCCTGTATATGGCCCGTCCTATCCTGTCCTGTCTCTGACCCATCCCGTCTTGAATCTGGCCCGTCCCGTATCTGGCCCGTGCCTTCCTGTATCTGGCCCGTCCCGTCCTTTCTCTGGCCTGACCGGTCCTGTCCTGCCCCTGGCCAGTCCCGTCCTGCTCTGGTGCGTCCCGTCCCTGGCCCATCCTGTATCTGGACCGTCCCGTCCTGTATCTGGTCGCCCCGTCTCTGGCCCATCCCGTCCTTTCTCAGGCACATCCTGTCTGGTTCTGTCTCTGGCCTGTCCTGTATCTGGCCCATCCCATCACGTATCTGGCCTGTCCCGTCCTGTATCTGGCCCATCCCATTAAAGGTAGTATTATCAAATCCTCCACAAACTTACACCTCCAGGAAATTTAACCTGGGGTGTGTTTTAAATTAAGGTGAGTTCAATAGTTATAAAAATATGATACTTTCCATAAATTATTAGCAAAATGTTTAAATGACACCTATCAAAAACCAGCCTCCTCCATATCCCCTCAAGCTGTCCTATCCATCACCAAGATAGGTGCATTTTCTGCCATTTAGGTAGAAGTAATCTTCAATTTGCTTCTAATTTAGATAAAGTACTAGGAAGGTATATCATGCAAACTCTACATGTGATGTTTGCCTATTAAATAATAGTTGTAATATTTATTTGCAAAACTTCCATTTTCTCTACACCTGACCTATACTACTTAATTGTAACATCCCTGGCGGTGTGCTCGCATGGCTTCCCATCTCACACCATGCAAGACCGCCGACTTACCCACCAATGCAGGCTACGCACTATGTTCCTATGCTGGCTGAGTGCATGTGTCTTGGCTGCTTGTTGAGGGCAGCAGCGGCAGTACTTCCTGATTCTTAAAGGAAAAGTGCACGCATTCCAAATGTGTCCCCAGTACTATATCTGACCCGTCCCGTCTCTGGCCCGTCCCTGGCCCCTCGCATCCTGTCTATGGCCCGTCCTGTAATGTCTAACCCGCCCCGTCCCGTATCTGGTCCGTCCAGTCTCATATCTGACCCGTTTAGTCCAGTATCTGACCATCCTATCCCGTATCTGGCTATCTCATCCCGTATCTGGCCCGCCTCATCCCTTCTCGTCTCTAGAACGTCCTGTCCCGTATCTGACCCAACCAGTCCCTATCTGGCCCGACCCAAATGTGGCCAGACCCATTCAGTATCTGGCCCGTCCCGTATCTGGCCATCTCGTATCTGGCCCATCCCATCCTGTCCATGGCACATCCCATATCTAGCCTGTCCTGTCCCATATCTGGCCCGTCCCGTATCAGGCCCATGTCGTCTTGTATCTGGCCCGTCCCATATTTGGCCTGTACCGTCCTGTATCTGGCCTGTCCCGTACTGTATCTGGGGCATCCCCTCCTGTCTCTGGCCCCTCTTTTCCTGTATCTGGATCGTCCCATAATGTATAGCTCGTCCAGTCCTGTTTCTGGCCCGTCCCGTCCTATCTCTGGCTCGTCCCTTCCAGTATCTGGCCCGTCCCATCTGGTATCTGGTCCGTCCCGCATGTGGCCTGTCCTGTCCCGTATCTGGCCTGTCCCTTCTTGTATCTGGCCAATCCCTTCCCATCTCATCCTGTCTCTGGCCCATCCCGTCACGTCTCTGGTCCGTCCCGTTCTGTCCTGTCCAATCCTGTCTCTTGCCCGACCCGTCCTCTCTTGCCGGTCCTGTCCTGCCTCTGGCCAGTCCCGTCCTGCTCTGGCCCGTCCCGTCCCTGGACCGTCCTGTATCCTGTATCTGGTCGCCCTGTCTCTAGCCCGTCCCGTCCTGTCTCTGGCACGCCTCGGTCCGTCCTATCTCCGGCCAGTCTCATCCTGTCTTTGGCCCGTCCCGTACTGTCTCTGGCCCATCTCGTCCTGTCTCTGGCGTGTCCCGTCCGGTCCTGTCTCTGGCCCGTCCTTTATCTGGCCCATTTTGTATCTGGCCTGGCCTGTCCTGTATCTGGCCCATCCCATTAAAGGTAGTATTATTAGTATTATCAAATCCTCCACAAATTTACACATAAAGGAACTTTAACCTGGGGTGTGTTTTAAATTAAGGTGAGTTCAATAATTAGAAAAATATGATACTTTCCATAAATTATTAGCAAAATATTTAAATGACACCTATCCAAAAAACAGCCTCCTCCATATCCCCTCAAGCTGTCCTATCCATCACCAAGATAGGTGCATTTTCTGCCATTTAGGTAGAAGTAATCTTCAAACAATTTGCTTCTAATTTAGATAAAGTACTAGGAAGGTATATCATGCAAACTCTACATGTGATGTTTGCCTATTAAACAATAGTTGTAATATTTATTTGCAAAACTTCCATTTTCTCTACCCCTGACCTACACTACTTAATTGTAACATCCATGGCGGCATGCTGGCATGGCTTCCCATCTCACGCCATGCAAGACCGCCGACTTACCCAACAATGCAGGCTGCGCACTATTTGGCCCGTTCCGTCTTGTATCTGGCCTGTCCCGTACTGTATCTGGCCCATCCCGTACTGTCTCTGGCTCGTCCTGTCCTGTATCTGGCCCGTCGCGTACCGTCTCTGGCCCGTCCCGTCTATTTCCCGTCCCATAATGGATAGCTCGTCCCGTCCTGTTTCTGGTCCATCCCGTCCTATCTCTGCCTCGCCCCGTCCCATCTCTGGCCCTTCCCGTCCAATCTTTGGCCCGTCCTGTCCTGTCTCTGGCCCATCCATTCCTGTCTCTGGCGCAGCTCAGGCCCGTCTGGTCCCGTATCTGGCCCGCCCTGTATCTGGCCCATCCCGTCCAGTATCTGTCCCGTTCCATATCTGGCCTGTCCCGTATCTGGCACGTCTTGTCCCTGGCCCTGCCTGTCCCGTATCTGGCCTGTCCTGTATCTAGCCGGTCCCGTATCTGGCCCGTCCCGCATCTGACCTGTTTCGTATCTGGCCCGTCAAGTCCCGTATCTGGTAAGTACCGTCCTGTATCTGGCCCATCCCGTCATGTATCTGGGCGGTCCCATATCTGGCCCATACCGTCCCATATCTGGCTCATCAAGTTTCTGGCCCATCCCGTCATGTACCTGGCCCGTCCCTTCCTGTATCTGGTCCGTCCCGTCCTGTCTCTGGCCTGACCGGTCCTGTCCTGCCTCTGGCCAGTCCCGTCCTGCTCTGGTCCGTCCCGTCCCTGGCCCGTCCTGTATCTGGACCGTCCCGTCCTGTATCTGGTCGCCCTGTCGCTGGCCCATCCCGTCCTTTCTCAGGCACGTCCCTTCCGGTCCTGTCTCTGGCCTGTCCTGCATCTGGCCCATCTCGTCACGTATCTGGCCCATCTCATTAAAGGTAGTATTATCAAATCTTCCACAAATTTACACCTCCAGGAAATTTAACCTGGGGTGTGTTTTAAATTAAGGTGAGTTCAAAAGTTAGAAAAATATGATACTTTCCATAAATTATTAGCAAAATGTTTAAATGACACCTATCAAAAAACAGCCTCCTCCATGTCCCCTCAAGCTGTCCTATCCATCACCAAGATAGGTGCATTTTCTGCCATTTAGGTAGAAGTAATCTTCAAACAATTTGCTTCTAATTTAGATAAAGTACCAGGAAGGTATATCATGAAAACTCTACATGTGACGTTTGCCTATTAAATAGTTGTAATATTTATTTGCAAAACTTCCATTTTCTCTACACCTGACCTATACTACTTAATTGTAACATCCCTGGCGGCGTGCTGGCATGGCTTCCCATCTCACACCATGCAAGACCGCCGACTTACCCACCAATGCAGGCTGCGCACTATTTGGCCCGTACCGTCCTGTATCTGGCCTGTCCGGTACTGTCTTTGGCCCGTCTTTTCCAGTATCTGTCCCGTTCCGTGTTGTCTCTGGCCCGTCCTGTCCTGTCTATGGCCCGTCCCATAATGTATAGCTTGTCCCGTCCTGTTTCTGGCATGTCCCGTACCGTCTCTGGCCCGACCCATCCTGTCTATTTCCCGTCCCATAATGTATAGCTCGTCCCGTCCCGTTTCTGGCCCGTCCCATCCTATCTCTGCCTCGTCCCGTCCTATATCTGGCCCGTGCCGTCTCGTATCTGGCCCGCCCCGTATCTGGCCTGTCCTGTCCCGTATCTGGCCTGTCCCTTCCAGTATCTGGCCAGTCCCTTCCCATCTCGTCCTGTCTCTGGCATGTCCCGTCTCTAGCCCGTCCCGTCCAGTCTTTGGCCCGTCCCGTCCTAACTCTGGCCCATCCCTTCCTGTCTCTGGCCCAGCTCTGGCCCGTCTCGTCCCGTATTTGGACTGACATGAATCTGGCCCATCCCGTCCAGTATCTGGCTCGTTCCATATCTGGCCTGTCCCGTATCTGGCACATCCTATCCCTGGCCCGGCCTGTCCCGTATCTGGCCCGTCCTGTATCTGGCCTGTCCCGTATGTGGCCCATCCCGCATCTGACACGTCCCGTATCTGGCCCGTCCCGTCCCGTATCTGGTCCGTACCGTCCTAAATCTGGCCCGTCCCGTCATGAATCTGGGCTGTCCCATATCTGGCCCATACCGTCCCATATCTGGCTCGTCACATTTCTGGCCCGTCCCATCCTGTCTCTGGCCCAACCCGTCCTGTCTATGGCCTGTCCCTTAATGTCTCTAGCACATTCCGTCCTGTCTCTGGCCCATCCCGTCCTGTATCTGGTCGGTCCCGTCCTGTATATGGCCCGTCCCGTCTTAAATCTGGGTCGTCCCGTATCTGGCCCGTCCCTTCCTGTATCTGGCCCGTCCCATCCCGTCCTGTCTCTGGTCCATCCCATCTTGAATCTGGCCCTTCCCGTATCGGGCCCGTCCCTTCCTGTATCTGGCCCGTCCCATCCTGTCTCTGGCCTGACCGGTCCTGTCCTGCCTCTGGCCAGTCCCGTCCTGCTCTGGTCCGTCCCGTCCCTGGCCCGTCCTGTATCTGGACCTTACCGTCCTGTATCTGGTCGCCCCGTCTCTGGCCCATCCCATCCTTTCTCAGGCACGTCACGTCCGGTCCTGTCTCTGGCCTGTCCTGCATCTGGCCCATCCCGTCACGTATCTGGCCTGTCCCGTCCTGTATCTGGCCCATCTCATTAAAGGTAGTATTACCAAATCCTCCACAAATTTATGCTGGCATGGCTTCCCATCTCACACCATGCAAGACCGCCGACTTACCCATCAATGCAGGCTACGCACTATGTTCCTATGCTGGCTGTGTGCATGTGTCTTGGCTGCTTGTTGAGGGCGGTAGCGGCAGCACTTCCTGATTCTTAAAGGAACAGTGCACCCATTCCTAATGTGTCCCCAGTACTATATCTGACCCATCCCGTCTCTGGCCCGTCCCGTCTCTGGCCCGTCCCATCCTGTCTCTGGCCCGTCCCAGCCTGTCCCTGGCCCCTCCCATCCTGTCTATGGCCCGTCCTGTAATGTCTAACCCGCCCCGTCCCGTATCTGGTCCGTCCAGTCGCATATCTGACCCGTTTGGTCCCGTATCTGACCATCCCGTCCCGTATCTGGCTATCTCTTATCTGGCCCATCTCATCCCGTATCTGTCCCGCCTCGTCCCTTCCCGTCTCTGGCACTTCCTGTCCCGTATCTGACCCAACCAGTCCCTATCTGGCCCGTCCCGTATGTGGCCAGGCCCATTCAGTATCTGGCCCGTCCCGTATCTGGCCCATCCCATCCTGTCCATGGCTCATCCCATATCTATCCTGTCCTTTCCCATATCTGGCCCGTCCCGTATCTGGCCCATGTCGTCCTGTATCTGGCCTGTCCAATATTTGGCCCGTACCGTCCTGTATCTGGCCTGTCCCGTACTGTATCTGGGGCATCCCGTCCTGTCTCTGGCCCGTCTTTTCCTGTATCTGGACCGTCCCATACCGTCTCTGGGCCGTCCCATCCTGTCTATTTCCCGTCCCATAATGTATAGCTTGTCCAGTCCTGTTTCTGGCCCGTCCCGTCCTATCTCTGGCTCGTCCCGTCCTGCATCTGGCCCATCCCATCTCGTATCTGGCCCGTCCCGTATGTGGCCTGTCCTGTCCCGTATCTGGCCTGTCCCTTCCTGTTTCTGGCCAATCCATTCCCATCTTGTCCTGTCTCTGGCCCGTCCCGTCCTGTTTCTGGCCTGTCCCGTCCTATCTCTGGCCCGTCTGGTGCTGTCTCTGGCCTGTCCAATACTGTCTCTTGCCAGACCTATCTCTGGTCCGTCCCTTCCTGTCTTTGCCCCGTCCCGTCCTGTCTCTGGCCCGTCCCGTCCTCTCTTTGACCCGCCCCATCCTCTCTCTTGCCCGTCCTGTCCTGCCTCTGGCCAGTCCCGTCCTGCTCTGGTCCATACCGTCCCTGGACCATCCTGTATCCTGTGTTTGGTCGCCCCATCTCTAGCCCGTCCCATCCTGCCTCTGGTACACCTCGGTCCTTCCTATCTCCGGCCAGTCTCATCCTGTCTTTGGCCCGTCCCGTCCAGTCTCTGGCCCGTCTCGTCCTGTCTCTGGCGTGTCCCGTCCGGTCCTGTCTCTGGCCCGTCCTGTATTTGGTCCATCCCGTATCTGGCCTGTCCCGTCCTGTATCTGGCCCATCCCATTAAAGGTAGTATTATCAAATCCTCCACAAAATTAAACCTCCAGAAAATTTAACCTGGGGTGTGTTTTAAATTAAGGTGAGTTTAATAGTTAGAAAAATATGATACTTTCCATAAATTATTAGCAAAATGTTTAAATGACACCTATCAAAAAACAGCCTCCTCCATATCCCCTCAAGCTGTCCTATCCATCACCAAGATAGGTGCATTTTCTGCCATTTAGGCAGAAGTAATCTTCAATTTGCCTCTAATTTAGATAAAGTACTAGGAAGGTATATCATGCAAACTTTACATGTGATGTTTGCCTATTAAATAATAGTTGTAATATTTATTTGCAAAACTTCCATTTTCTCTACACCAGACCTACACTACTTAATTGTAACATCACTGGCGGCAAGCTGGCATGGCTTCCAATCTCACACCATGCAAGACCGCCGACTTAGCCATCCAATGCAGGCTGCGCACTATGTTCCTATGCGGGCTGTGTGCATGTGTCTTGGCTGCTTTTTGAGGGCGGTAGCGGCAGCACTTCCTGATTCTTATAGGAACAGTGCACGCATTCCTTTTGTATCCCCAGTCCTGTATCTGACCCGTCCCGTGTCTGGCCTGTCTGGTCCTGTCTCAGGCCCGTCCCAGCCTGTCCCTGGCCCCACCCATCCTGTCTATGACCCGTTCTGTAATGTCTAACCCGCCCCGTCCCGTATCTGGTCCGTCCAGTCGCATATCTGACCCGTTTAGTCCCGTATCTGACCATCCCGTCCCGTATCTGGCTTTCCCTTATCTAGCCCATCTCATCCCGTATCTGGCCCGCATCGTCCCTTCCCATCTGTGGCACGTCCTATCCCGTATCTGACCATACCAGTCCCTATCTGGCCCGTCCCGTATGTGGCCAGGCCCATTCAGTATCTGTCCCGTCCCGTATCTGGCCATCTCGTATCAGCCCCATCCCATCCTGTCCATGGCTCATCCCATATCTAGCCTCTCCTGTCCCATATCTGGCTCGTCCTGTATCTGGCCCATGTCGTCCTGTATCTGGCCCGTCCCATATTTGGCCCGTACCGTCCTGTATCTGGCCTGTCCCATAGTGTATCTGGGCCATCCTGTCCTGTCTCTGGCCCGTCTTTTCCTGTATCTGGACCATCTGGTCTCTGTCCCGTCCCATAATGTATAGCTTGTCCCGTCCTGTTTCTGGCCCGTCCCGTCCGGTCTCTGGCTCGTCCTGTCCTGTATCTGGCACGTCCCATACCGTCTCTGGCCCGTCCCATCCTGTCTATTTCCCGTCCCATAATGTATAGCTCGTCCAGTCCTGTTTCTGGCCCATCCCGTCCTATCTCCGGCTCGTCCCGTCTTGTATCTGGCCCGTCCCATCTCGTATCTGGCCCGTCCCGCATCTGGCCTGTCTTGTCCCTTATCTGGCCAGTCCCTTCCTGTATCTGGCCAGTACCTTCCCATCTCATCCTGTCTCTGGCCCGTCCGATCCTGTCTCTTGCCCGTCCCATCTCTGGTCCGTCCCGTCCTGTCTTTGGCCCTTACCGTCCTGTCTCTGGCCCGTCTCGTCCTCTCTTTGGCCCGTCCCGTCCTCTCTCTTGCCCGTCCCGTCCTGTCTCTGGCTCGACCGATCCTGTCCTGCCTCAGGCCAGTCCCATCCTGCTCTGGCCAGTCCCGTCCTTGGACGGTCCTGTATCTGGACCGCCCCGTCCTGTATCTGGTCGCCCAGTCTCTAGCACGTCTCCTCCTGTCTCTGGCATGCCTCGCTCCGTCCTATCTTCGGCCAGTCTCATCCTGTATCTGGTCGCCCCGTCTCTGGCCCGTCCCGTCCTTTTTCAGGCACGGCCTGTCCGGTCCTATCTTTGGCCTGTCCTGTATCTGGCCCATTCCGTCACGTATCTGGCCTGTCTCGTCCTGTATCTGGCCCATCCCACTAAAGGTAGTATTATCAAATCCTCCACAAATTTACACCTCCAGGAAATTTAACCTGGGGTGTGTTTTAAATTAAGGTGAGTTCAATAGTTAGAATAATATGATACTTTCCATAAATTATTAGCAAAATGTTTAAATGACACCTATCAAAAAACAGCCTCCTCCATATCCCCTCAAGCTGTCCTATCCATCACCAAGATAGGTGCATTTTCTGCCATTTAGGCAGAAGTAATCTTCAATTTGCCTCTAATTTAGATAAAGTACTAGGAAGGTATATCATGCAAACTTTACATGTGATGTTTGCCTATTAAATAATAGTTGTAATATTTATTTGCAAAACTTCCATTTTCTCTACACCAGACCTACACTACTTAATTGTAACATCACTGGCGGCAAGCTGGCATGGCTTCCAATCTCACACCATGCAAGACCGTCGACTTACCCACCAATGCAGGCTGAACACTATGTTCCTATGCTGGCTGTGTACATGTGTCTTGGCTGCTTGTTGAGGGCGGCAGCGGCAGCAATTCCTGATTCTTAAAGGAACAGTGCACACATTCCTAATGTGTCCCCAGTCCTGTATCTGACCCATCCCGTCTCTGGCCCGTCCCATCTCTGGCCCGTCCCGTCCTGTCTCTGGCCTGTCCCAGCCTATCTCTGGCCCGTCCCGTCCTCTCTTTGGCCCGTCCCGTCCTCTCTCTTGCCCGTCCCGTCCTGTCTCTGGCCCGACTGGTCCTGTCCTGCCTCAGGCCAGTCCCATCCTGCTCTGGCCAGTCCCGACCGGTGCTATCTCTGGCCTGTCCAATCCTGTCTCTTGCCCGTCCCATCTCTGGTCCGTCCCGTCCCGTCTTTGGCCCTTCCCGTCCTATCTCTGGCCCGTCCCGTCCTCTCTTTGGCCCGTCCCGTCCTCTCTCTTTCCCGTCCCGTCCTGTCTCTGGCCCGACCGGTCCTGTCCTGCCTCAGGCCAGTCCCATCCTGCTCTGGCCAGTCCCGTCCCTGGACCGTCCTGTATCTGGACCGCCCCGTCCTGTTTCTGGCCCGTCCCATCCTATCTCTGCCTTGTCCCGTCCTATATCTGGCGCGTCCCGTCTCGTATCTGGCCCGTCCCGCATCTGGCCTGTCCTGTCCCGTATCTGGCCTGTCCCTTCCTGTATCTGGCCAGTCCCTTCCCATCTCGTCCTGTCGCTGGCCTGTTCCGTCCTGTCTCTGGCCCGTCCGGTGCTATCTCTGGCCTGTCCAATCCTGTCTCTTGCCGGTCCCGTCTCTGGCCCATCCCTTCCTGTCTCTGGCCCAGGTCTGGCCCGTCTCATCCCGTATCTGGCCCATCCCGTCCAGTATCTGACACGTTCCATATCTGGCCAGTCTCGTATCTGGCACGTCCTGTCCCTGGCCCGGCCTGTCCCGTATCTGGCCCGTCCTGTATCTGGCCTGTCCAGTATCTGGCCCATCCCGCATCTGACCCGTCCCCTATCTGGCCCGTCCCATCCCGTATCTGGTCCGTACCGTCCTGTATCTGGCCCATCCCGTCATGTATCTGGGCTGTCGCATATCTGGCCAATACCGTCCCATATCTGGCTCGTCACGTTTCTGGCCCATCCCGTCATGTATCTGGCCCATCCCATCCTGTCTCTGGCCCGACCCGTCCTGTCTATGGCCCATCCCGTAATGTCTCTAGCACATTCCGTCTTGTCTCTGGCCCATCCCGTCCTGCATTGGTTCGGTCCAGTCCTGTATCTGGCCCGTCCCGTCCTGAATCTAGCCCATCCCGTATCTGGCTCGTCCCTTCCTGTATCTGGCCCGTCCTATCCTGTCCTGTCTCTGGCCCATTCCGTCTTGAATCTGGCCCGTGCCGTATCTGGCCCGTCCCTTCCTGTATCTGGCCCGTCCCGTCCTTTCTCTGGCCTGACCGGTCCTGTCCTGACTCTGGCCAGTCCAGTGCTACTCTGGTCCGTCCCTTCCCTGGCCCGTCCTGTATCTGGACCGTCCCATTCTGTATCTAGTCGCCCCGTCCCGTATCTGGTCTGTCCAGTCCCATATCTGACCCGTTTAGTGCCGTATCTGACCATCCCGTCCCGTATCTGGCTTTCCCTTATCTGGCCCATCTCATCCCGTATCTGGCCTGCCTTGCCCCTTCCCAACTCTGGCACGTCCTGTCCCGAGTCTGACCCAACCAGTCCCTATCTGGCCCGTCCCGTATGTGGCCAGGCCCATTCAGTATCTGGCCTGTCCCGTATCTGGCCATCTCGTATCTGGCCCATCCCATCCTGTCCATGGCTCATCCCATATCCAGCCTGTCCTGTCCCATATCTGGCCCGTCCTGTATCTTGCCCATGTTGTCCTGTATCTGGCCCGTCCTATATTTGGCCCGTACCGTCCTGTATCGGGCCTGTCCCGTACTGTATCTGGACAGTCCCGTCCGGTCTCTGGCAAATACAATAATGTATAGCTTGTCCCGTCCTGTATCTGGCCCGTCCCGTCCTCTCTTTGACCCGTCCCGTCCTCTATCTTGCCCGTCCCCTCCTGTCTCTGGCCCGACCGGTCCTGTCCTGTCTCTGACCAGTCTCGTCCTGCTCTGGCCCGTCCCGTCCCTGGACTGTACTGTATCTGGACCGTCCCGTCCTGTATCTGTCGCCCCGTCTCTAGCCCGTCCCGTCCTGTCTCTGGTACGCCTCAGTCCATAATATCTCCGGCCAGTCTCATCCTGTCTTTCGCCTGTCCCGTCCTGTCTCTGGCCCGTCTCGTCATGTCTCTGGCGTGTGCCGTCCGGTCCTGTCTCTGGCCTGTCCTGTATCTGGCCCATTCCGTATCTTGTCTGTCCCGTCCTGTATCTGGCCCACCCCATTAAAGGTAGTATTATCAAATCCTCCACAAATTTACACATAAAGGAACTTTAGCCTGGGGTGTGTTTTAAATTAAGTTGAGTTCAATAGTTAGAAAAATATGATACTTTCCATAAATTATTAGCAAAATGTTTAAATGACACCTATCAAAAAAACAGCCTCCTCCATATCCCCTCAAGCTGTCCTATCCATCACCAAGATAGGTGCATTTTCTGCCATTTAGGTAGAAGTAATCTTCAAACAATTTGCTTCTAATTTAGATAAAGTACTAGGAAGGTATATCATGCAAACTCTACATGTGATGTTTGCCTATTAAACAATAGTTGTAATATTTATTTGCAAAACTTCCATTTTCTGTACACCTGACCTACACTACTTAATTGTAACATCCCTGGTGGCGTGCTGGCATGGCTTCCCATCTCACACCATGCAAGACCGCCGACTTACCCACCAATGCAGGCTGCGCACTATGTTCCTATGTGGGCTGTGTGCATGTGTCTTGGCTGCTTTCTGAGGGCAGCAGCACTTCCTGATTCTTAAAGGAACAGTGCACGCATTCCTTTTGTATCCCCAGTCCTGTATCTGACCCGTCCCGTGTCTGGCCTGTCCGGTCCTGTCTCTGGCCCGTCCCAGCCTGTCCCTGGCCCCATCCATCCTGTCTATGACCCGTTCTGTAATGTCTAACCCGCCCCGTCCCGTATCTGGTCCGTCCAGTCGCATATCTGACCCGTTTAGTCCCGTATCTGACCATCCCGTCCCGTATCTGGCTTTCCCTTATCTAGCCCATCTCATCCCGTATCTGGCCCGCATCGTCCCTTCCCATCTGTGGCACGTCCTGTCCCGTATCTGACCATACCAGTCCCTATCTGGCCCGTCCCGTATGTGGCCAGGCCCTTTCAGTATCTGGCCCGTCCTGTATCTGGCCATCTCGTATCAGCCCCATCCCATCCTGTCCATGGCTCATCCCATACCTAGCCTCTCCTGTCCCATATCTGGCTCGTCCCGTATCTCGCCCATGTCGTCCTGTATCTGGCCCGTCCCATATTTGGCCCGTACCGTCCTGTATCTGGCCTGTCCCGTAGTGTATCTGGGCCATCCTGTCCTGTCTCTGGCCCGTCTTTTCCTGTATCTGGACCGTCTGGTCTCTGTCCCGTCCTATAATGTATAGCTTGTCCCGTCCTGTTTCTGGCCCGTCCCGTCCGGTCTCTGGCTCGTCCTGTCCTGTATCTGGCACGTCCCGTACCGTCTCTGGCCCGTCCCATCCTGTCTATTTCCCGTCCCATAATGTATAGCTCGTCCAGTCCTGTTTCTGGCCCGTCCCGTCCTATCTCCGGCTCGTCCCGTCTTGTATCTGGCCCGTCCCATCTCGTATCTGGCCCGTCCCGCATCTGGCCTGTCTTGTCCCTTATCTGGCCAGTCCCTTCCTGTATCTGGCCGGTACCTTCCCATCTCATCCTGTCTCTGGCCCGTCCGATCCTGTCTCAGGCCTGGTCAGTCCTGTCTCTGGCCCGACCGATGCTATCTCTGGCCTGTCCAATCGTGTCTCTTGCCCGTCCCATCTCTGGTCCGTCCCGTCCTGTCTTTGGCCCTTCCCGTCCTGTCTCTGGCCCGTCCCGTCCTCTATCTTGCCCGTCCCGTCCTGTCTCTGGCTCGACCGATCCTGTCCTGCCTCAAGCCAGTCCCATCCTGCTATGGCCAGTCCAGGCCCTGGACGGTCCTGTATCTGGACCGCCCCGTCCTGTATCTGGTCGCCCCGTCTCTAGCACGTCCCGTCTTGTCTCTGGCATGCCTCGCTCCGTCCTATCTTCGGCCAGTCTCATCCAGTATCTGGTCGCCCCGTCTCTGGCCCGTCCCGTCCTTTTTCAGGCACGGCCCGTCCGGTCCTATCTTTGGCCTGTCCCGTCTCTGGCCCATCCCTTCCTGTCTCTGGCCCAGGTCTGGCCCGTCTCATCCCGTATCTGGCCCATCCCGTCCAGTATCTGACCCGTTCCATATCTGGCCAGTCTCGTATCTGGCACGTCCTGTCCCTGGCCCGGCCTGTCCCGTATCTGGCCCGTCCTGTATCTGGCCTGTCCAGTATCTGGCCCGTCCTGCATCTGACCCGTCCCGTATCTGGCCCGTCCCATCCCGTATCTGGTCGGTACCGTCCTGTATCTGGCCCATCCCGTCATGTATCTGTGCTGTCGCATATCTGGCCAATACCGTCCCATATCTGGCTCGTCACGTTTCTGGCCCATCCCGTCATGTATCTGGCCCATCCCATCCTGTCTCTGGCCCGACCCGTCCTGTCTATGGCCCATCCCGTAATGTCTCTAGCACATTCCGTCTTGTCTCTGGCCCATCCCGTCCTGCATCGGTTCGGTCCAGTCCTGTATCTGGCCCGTCCCGTCCTGAATCTAGCCGATCCCGTATCTGGCTCGTCCCTTCCTGTATCTGGCATGTCCTATCCTGTCCTGTCTCTGGCCCATTCCGTCTTGAATCTGGCCCGTGCCGTATCTGGCCCGTCCCTTCCTGTATCTGGCCCGTCCCGTCCTTTCTCTGGCCTGACCGGTCCTGTCCTGACTCTGGCCAGTCCAGTGCTGCACTGGTCCGTCCCTTTCCTGGCCCGTCCTGTATCTGGACCGTCCCATTCTGTATCTAGTCGCCCCGTCCCGTATCTGGTCTGTCCAGTCCCATATCTGACCCGTTTAGTGCCGTATCTGACCATCCCGTCCCGTATCTGGCTTTCCCTTATCTGGCCCATCTCATCCCGTATCTGGCCTGCCTTGCCCCTTCCCAACTCTGGCACGTCCTGTCCCGTGTCTGACCCAACCAGTCCCTATCTGGCCCGTCCCGTATGTGGCCAGGCCCATTCAGTATCTGGCCTGTCCCGTATCTGGCCATCTCGTATCTGGCCCATCCCATCCTGTCCATGGCACATCCCATATCCAGCCTGTCCTGTCCCATATCTGGCCCGTCCTGTATCTTGCCCATGTTGTCCTGTATCTGGCCCGTCCTATATTTGGCCTGTGCCGTCCTGTATCGGGCCTGTCCCGTACTGTATCTGGACCGTCCCGTCCGGTCTCTGGCCCATCCCATAATGTATAGCTTGTCCCGTCCTGTTTCTGGCCCGTCCCTTCCTGTATCTAGCCCGTCCTCTCTTTGACCCGTCCCGTCCTCTATCTTGCCCGCCCCCTCCTGTCTCTGGCCCGACCGGTCCTGTCCTGTCTCTGACCAGTCTCGTCCTGCTCTGGCCCGTCCCGTCCCTGGACTGTCCTGTATCTGGACCGTCCCGTCCTGTATCTGTCGCCCCGTCTCTAGCCCGTCCCGTCCTGTCTCTGGTACGCCTCAGTCCATAATATCTCCGGCCAGTCTCATCCTGTCTTTCGCCTGTCCCGTCCTGTCTCTGGCCCGTCTCGTCATGTCTCTGGCGTGTGCCGTCCGGTCCTGTCTCTGGCCCGTCCTGTATCTGGCCCATTCCGTATCTTGTCTGTCCCGTCCTGTATCTGGCCCACCCCATTAAAAGTAGTATTATCAAATCCTCCACAAATTTACACACAAAGGAACTTTAGCCTGGGGTGTGTTTTAAATTAAGGTGAGTTCAATAGTTAGAAAAATATGATACTTTCCATAAATTATTAGCAAAATGTTTAAATGACACCTATCAAAAAACAGCCTCCTCCATATCCCCTCAAGCTGTCCTATCCATCACCAAGATAGGTGCATTTTCTGCCATTTAGGTAGAAGTAATCTTCAAACAATTTGCTTCTAATTTAGATAAAGTACTAGGAAGGTATATCATGCAAACTCTACATGTGATGTTTGCCTAGTAAACAATAGTTGTAATATTTATTTGCAAAACTTCCATTTTCTGTACACCTGACCTACACTACTTAATTGTAACATCCCTGGTGGCGTGCTGGCATGGCTTCCCATCTCATACCATGCAAGACCGCCGACTTACCCACCAATGCAGGCTGCGCACTATGTTCCTATGTGGGCTGTGTGCATGTGTCTTGGCTGCTTTTTGAGGGCGGCAGCGGCAGCACTTCCTGATTCTTAAAGGAACAGTGCACGCATTCCTTTTGTATCCCCAGTCCTGTATCTGACCCGTCCCGTGTCTGGCCTGTCCGGTCCTGTCTCTGGCCCGTTCCAGCCTGTCCCTGGCTCCATCCATCCTGTCTATGACCCGTTCTGTAATGTCTAACGCGCCCCGTCCCGTATCTGGTCCGTCCAGTCGCATATCTGACCCGTTTAGTCCCGTATCTGACCATCCCGTCCCGTATCTGGCTTTCCCTTATCTAGCCCATCTCATTGCGTATCTGGCCCGCATCGTCCCTTCCCATCTGTGGCACGTCCTGTCCCGTATCTGATCATACCAGTCCCTATCTGGCCCGTGCCGTATGTGGCCAGGCCCATTCAGTATCTGGCCAGTCCTGTATCTGGCCATCTCGTATCAGCCCCATCCCATCCTGTCCATGGCTCATCCCATATCTAGCCTCTCCTGTCCCATATCTGGCTCGTCCCGTATCTGGCCCATGTCGTCCTGTATCTGGCCCGTCCCATATTTGGCCCGTACCGTGCTGTATCTGGCCTGTCCCGTAGTGTATTTGGGCCATCCTGTCCTGTCTCTGGCCCGTCTTTTCCTGTATCTGGACCGTCTGGTCTCTGTCCCGTCCCATAATGTATAGCTTGTCCCGTCCTGTTTCTGGCCCGTCCCGTCCGGTCTCTGGCTCGTCCTGTCCTGTATCTGGCACGTCCCGTACCGTCTCTGGCCCGTCCCATCCTGTCTATTTCCCGTCCCATAATGTATAGCTCGTCCAGTCCTGTTTCTGGCCCGTCCCGTCCTATCTCCGGCTCGTCCCGTCTTGTATCTGGCCCGTCCCATCTCGTATCTGGCCCGTCCCGCATCTGGCCTGTCTTGTCCCTTATCTGGCCAGTCCCTTCCTGTATCTGGCCAGTACCTTCCCATCTCATCCTGTCTCTGGCCCGTCCGATCCTGTCTCAGGCCTGGTCAGTCCTGTCTCTGGCCCGACCGATACTATCTCTGGCCTGTCCAATCCTGTCTCTTGCCCGTCCCATCTCTGGTCCGTCCCTTCCTGTCTTTGGCCCTTCCCGTCCTGTCTCTGGCCCGTCCCGTCCTCTCTCTTGCCCGCCCCGTCCTGTCTCTGGCTCGACCGATCCTGTCCTGCCTCAGGCCAGTCCCATCCTGCTCTGGCCAGTCCCGTCCCTGGACGGTCCTGTATCTGGACCGCCCCGTCCTGTATCTGGTCGCCCCGTCTCTAGCACGTCCCATCCTGTCTCTGGCATGCCTCGCTCCGTCCTATCTTCGGCCAGTCTCATCCTGTATCTGGTCGCCCCGTCTCTGGCCCGTCCCGTCCTTTCTCAGACACGTCCCGTTCGGTCCTGTCTCTGACCTATCCTGTATCTGGCCCATCCCGTCACATATCTGGCCTGTCCAGTCCTGTATCTGGCCCATCCCACTAAAGGTAGTATTATCAAAACCTCCACAAATTTACACCTCCAGGAAAATTAACCTGGGGTGTGTTTTAAATTAAGGTGAGTTCAATAGTTAGAATAATATGATACTTTCCATAAATTATTAGCAAAATGTTTAAATGACACCTATCAAAAAACAGCCTCCTCCATATCCCCTCAAGCTGTCCTATCCATCACCAAGATAGGTGCATTTTCTGCCATTTAGGTAGAAGTAATCTTCAAATAATTTGCTCCTAATATAGATAAAGTACCAGGAAGGTATATCATGCAAACTCTACATGTGATGTTTGCCTATTAAATAATAGTTGTAATATTTTTTTGCAAGACTTCCATTTTCTCTACACCTGACCTATACTACTTAATTGTAACATCCTTGGCGGCGTGCTGGCATGGCTTCCCATCTCACACCATACAAGACCACCGACTTACCCACCAATGCAGGCTACGCACTATGTTCCTATGCTGGCTGTGTGCATGTGTCTTGGCTGCTTGTTGAGGGCGGCAGCGTCAGTACTTCCTGATTCTTAAAGGAAAAGTGCATGCATTCCAAATGTGTCCCTAGTCCTGTATATGACCTGGCCCGTCCTGTCCAGTCTCTGGCCCATCCCTGGCCCCTCCCATCCTGTCTATGGCCTGTCCTGTAATGTCTAACCCGCCCTGTCCCGTATCTGGTCCGTCCAGTCCCATATCTGACCTGTTTAGTCCCGTGTCTGACCATCCCGTCCCGTATCTGGCTATCTCATGCCGTATCTAGCCCGCCTCATCCCTTCCCGTTTCTGGAAAGTCCTGTCCCGTATCTGACCCAACCAGTCCCTATCTGGCCGGACCCAAATGTGGCAAGGCCCATTCAGTATCTGACCCATCCCGTATCTGTCCATCTCGTATCTGGCCCACCCCATCCTGTCCATGGCTCATCGCATATCTAGCCTGTCCAGTCCCATATCTGGCCCGTCCCGTATCTGGCCCATGTCGTCCTGTATCTGGCCCGTCCCATATTTGGCCCGTACCGTCCTGTATCTGGCCTGTCCCGTACTGTATCTGGGGCATCCCGTCCTGTCTCTGGCCCCTCTTTTCCTGTATCTGGACCGTCCCATAATGTATAGTTTGTCCCGTCCTGTTTCTGGCCCGACCCCGTCCTGTCTCTGGCTCGTCCTGTCCTGTATCTGGCACGACCCATACCGTCTCTGGCCCGTTCCATCCTGTCTATTTCTCGTCCCATAATGTATAGCTCGTCCAGTCCTGTTTCTGGCCCGTCCCGTCCTATCTCTGGCTCGTCCCGTCCTGTATCTGGCCCGTCCCATCTCGTATCTGGCCCGTCCCGCATGTGGCCTGTCCTGTCCCGTATCTGGCCTGTCCCTTCCTGTATCAGGCCAATCCCTTCCCATCTCGTCCTGTCTCTGGCCCATCCCGTCATGTCTCTGGCCAGGCCCGTCTGGTGCTGTCTCTGGACTGTCCAATCCTGTCTCTTGCCCGACCCATCTCTGGTCAGTCCCGTCCTGTCTTTGACCCGTCCTGTCCTGTCTCTGGCCCGTCCCGTCCTCTCTTTGGCCCGTCCTCTCTCTTGCCCGTCCTGTCCTGCCTCTGGCCAGTCCCGTCCTGCTCTGGCCCATCCCATCCCTGGACCGTCCTGAATCCTGTATCTGGTCACCCCGTCTCTAGCACATCCCGTCCTGTCTCTGGCACGCCTCGGTCCGTCCTAACTCCGGCCAGTCTCATCCTGTCTTTGGCCCGTCCCGTCCTGTCTCTGGCCCGTCTCGTCCTGTCTCTGGCGTGTCCCGTCCGGTCCTGTCTCTGGCCCGTCTTGTATTTGGTCCGTCCCGTATCTGGCCTGTCCCGTCCGGTATCTGGCCCATCCCATTAAAGGTAGTATTATCAAATCCTCCACAAATTTACACCTCCAGGAAATTTAACCTGGGGTGTGTTTTAAATTAAGGTGAGTTCAATAGTTAGAAAAATATGATACTTTCCATAAATTATTAGCAAAATGTTTAAATGACACCTATCAAAAAACAGCCTCCTCCATATCCCCTCAAGCTGTCCTATCCATCACCAAGATAGGTGCATTTTCTGCCATTTAGGTAGAAGTAATCTTCAAACAATTTGCTTCTAATTTAGATAAAGTACTAGGAAGGTATAGCATGCAAACTCTACATGTGATGTTTGCCTATTAAACAATAGTTGTAATATTTATTTGCAAAACTTCCACTTTCTCTACGCCTGACCTACACTACTTAATTGTAACATCCCTAGCGGCGTGCTGGCATGGCTTCCCATCTCACACCATGCAGACTGCGCACTATTTGGCCCGTACCGTCCTGTATCTGCCCTGTCCCGTACTGTTTCTGGGCCATGCAGTCCTGTCTTTGGCCCGTCTTTTCCTGTATCTGTCCCCTTCAGTATTGTCTCTGGCCCGTCCCGTCCTTAATCTGGCCCGTCCTGTCTATGGCCGTCCCATAATGTATAGCTTGTCCCGTCCTGTTTCTGGCCGGTCCCGTACTGTCTCTGGCTCGTCTTGTCCTGTATCTGGCCCGTCGCGTACCCTCTCTGGCCCGTCCCGTCCTGTCTATTTCCCGTCCCATAATGTATAGCTCGTCCCGTCCTGTTTCTGGCCCGTCCCATCCTATCTCTGTCTCGTCCCGTCCTATATCTGGCCCGTCCCGTCTCGTATCTGGCCCGTCCCGCATCTGGCCTGTCCTGTCCCGTATCTGGCCTGTCCCTTCCTTATCTGGCTACTCCCTTCCCATCTCGTCCTGTCTCTGGCCTGTCCCGTCCTGTCTCTGGCCCGTCCGGTGCTATCTCTGGCATGTCCAATCCTGTCTCTTGCCCGTCCCGTCTCTGGCCCGTCCCGTCCAGTCTTTGGCCCGTCCAGTCATGTCTCTTGCCCATCCCTTCCTGTCTCGGGCCCAGCTCTGGCCCGTCTCATCCCGTATCTGGCCCGCTCTGTATCTGGCCCATCCCGTCCACTATCTGGCCCGTTCCATATCTGGCCTGTCCCGTATCTCGCACGTCCTGTCCCTGGCCCAGCCTGTCCCGTATCTGGCCCGTCCTGGATCTGGCCTGTCCCGTATCTGGCCCATCCCGCATCTGACCCGTCACGTATCTGGCCCGTCCTGTCCCGTATCTGGTCCGTACCGTCCTAAATCTGGCCCGTCCCGTCATGTATCTGGGCTGTCCCATATCTGGCCCATACCGTCCCATATCTGGCTCGTCACGTTTCTGGCCCATCCCGTCATGTATCTGGCCCGTCCCATCCTGTCTCTAGCCCGACCCATCCTGTCTCTGGCCCGACCCGTCCTGTCTATGTCCTGTCCCTTAATGTCTCTAGCACATTCTGTCCCGTATCTGGCCCGTCTCTTCCAGTATCTGGCCCGTCCCATCCTGTCTCTGGCCTGACTGGTCCTGTCCTGCCTCTGGCCAGTCGCGTCCTGCTCTGGTCCATCCCGTCCCTGGCCCATCCTGTATCTAGACCGTCCCGTCCTGTATCTGGTTGCCCCGTCTCTGGCCAGTCCCGTCCTTTCTCAGGCACGTCCCGTCCGTCCTGTCTCTGGCCTGTCCTGCATCTGGCCCATCCCGTCACGTATCTGGCCTGTCCCGTCCTGGATCTGGCCCATCCCATTAAAGGTAGTATTATCAAATCCTCCACAAATTTACACGTCCAGGAAATTTAACCTGGGGTGTGTCTTAAATTAAGGTGAGTTCAATAGTTAGAAAAATATGATACTTTCCATAAATTATTAGCAAAATGTTTAAATGACACCTATCAAAAAACAGCCTCCTCCATATCCCCTCAAGCTGTCCTATCCATCACCAAGATAGGTGCATTTTCTGCCATTTAGGTAGAAGTAATCTTCAAACAATTTGCTTCTAAGTACTAGGAAGGTAAATCATGCAAACTCTACATGTGATGTTTGCCTATTAAACAATAGTTGTAATATTTATTTGAAAAACTTCCATTTTCTCTACGCCTGACCAACACTATTTAATTTTAACATCACTGGCAGCGTGCTGGCATGGCTTCCCATCTCACATCATGCAACACTGCCGACTTACCCACCAATGCAGGCTGCGCACTATTTGGCCCGTTCTGTCTTGTCTCTGGCCCGTCCCGTCCTGTCTATGGCCCGTCCCATAATGTATAGCTTGTCCCGTCCTGTTTCTGGCCCGTCCCGTACTGTCTCTGGCTCGTCTTGTCCTGTATCTGGCCCGTCGAGTACCGTCTATGGCCCGTCCCGTCCTGTCTATTTCCCGTCCCATAATGTATAGCTCGTCCGGTCCTGTTTCTGGCCCGTCCCGTTTCGTATCTGGCCCATCCCGCATTTGGCCTGTCCTGTCCCGTATATGGCCTGTCCCTTCCTGTATCTGGCCAGTCCTTTCCCATCTCGTCCTGTCTCTGGCCTGTCCCATCCTGTCTCTGGCCCGTCCGGTGCTATGTCTGGCCTGTCCAATCCTGTCTCTTGTCCGTCCCGTTTCTGGCCCGTCCCGTCTAGTATTTGGCCCGTCCTGTCCTGTCTCTGGCCCATCCCTTCCTGTCTCTGGCGCAGTTCTGGTCCGTCTCGTCCTGTATCTGGCCCGCCCTGTATCTGGCCCATCCCGTCCAGTATCTGGCCCGTTCCATATCTGGCCTGTCCCGTATCTGGCACGTCCTGTCCCTGACCCGGCCTGTCCCGTATCTGGCCCGTCCTGTATCTGGCCAGTCCCGTATCTGGCCCGTCCCGCATCTGACCCGTCCCGTATCTGGCCCGTCCCGTCCCGTATCTAGTCCGTACCGTCCTGTATCTGGCCCGTCCCATCATGTATGTGGGTTGTCCCATATCTGGCCCATACCGTCCCATATCTGGCTCGTCACGTTTCTGGCCCATCCCGTCATATATCTGGCCCGTCCCATCCTGTCTCTGGCCTGACCCGTCCTGTGTATGGCCTATCCCATGTCTCTAGCACATTCCGTCCTGTCTCTGGCCCATCCCGTCCTGTATCTGGTCGGTCCCGTCTTGAATCTGGCCCGTCCCATCCTGAATCTGGCCCGTCCCGTATCTGGCCCGTCCCTTCCTGTATGTGGCCCGTCCCATCCTGTCCTGTCTTTGGCCCATCCTGTCTTGAATCTGGCCCGTCCCGTATCTGGCCCGTCCATTCCTGTATCTGGCCCGTCCCGACCTGTATCTGGTCGGTCCCATCCTGTCTCTGGCCTCGTCCGTCCTGTCTCTGGCCCGACCGGTGCTATCTCTGGCCTGTCCAATCCTGTCTCTTGCCCGTCCTGTCCTGTCTCTGGCCCGATCGGTCCTGTCCTGCCTCTGGCCAGTCCCATCCTGCTCTGGCCCGTCCCGTCCCTGGACCGTCCTGTATCTGGGCCGTCCCGTCCTGTATCTGGTCGCCCCGTCTCTAGCCCGTCCCGTCCTGTCTCTGGCACGCCTCGGTCCGTCCTATCTTCGGCCAGTCTCATCTTGTCTTTGGCCCGTCCGGTCCCGTCTGTCTCTAGCCCGTCCGGTCCTGTCTCTGGCCCGTCCTGTATCTGGCCCATCCCGTGTCTGGCCTGTCCCGTCCTGTATCTGGCCCGTCCCGTCATTTATATGGGCTGTCCAATAACTGGACCATACCATCCCATATCTGGCTCGTCACGTTTCTGGCCCATCCCGTCATGTATCTGGCCCGTCCCATCCTGTCTATGGCCCGACCCGTCCTGTCTATGGCCTGTCCCGTAATGTCTCTAGCACATTCCGTCCTGTCTATGGCCCATCCCGTCCTGTATCTGGTCGGTCCCGTCGTGTATCTGGCCCGTCCCGTCCTGAATCTGGCCCGTCCTGTCTATGGCCCGTCCCATAATGTATAGCTTGTCCCGTCCTGTTTCTGGCCAGTCCCGTACTAACTCTGGCTCGTCCTGTCCTGTATCTGGCCCGTCGCGTACCGTCTCTGGCCCATCCCGTCCTGTCTACTTACCGTCCCATAATGTTTAGCTCGTCCCGTCCAGTTTCTGGCCCGTCCCATCCTATCTCTGCCTTGTCCCGTCCTATATCTGGCGCGTCCCGTCTCGTATCTGGCCCATCCCGCATCTGGCCTGTCCTGTCCCGTATCTGGCCTGTCCCTTCCTGTATCTGGCCAGTCCCTTCCCATCTCGTCCTGTCGCTGGCCTGTCCCGTCCTGTCTCTGGCCCGTTCGGTGCTATCTCTGGCCTGTTCAATCCTGTCTCTTGCCGGTCCCGTCTCTGGCCCGTCCTGTCCTGTCTCTGGCCCATCCCTTCCTGTCTCTGGCCCAGGTCTGGCCCGTCTCATCCCGTATCTGGCCCATCCCGTCCAGTATCTGGCCCGTTCCATATCTGGCCTGTCCCATATCTGGCACGTCCTGTCCCTGGCCCGGCCTGTCCCGTATCTGGCCCGTCCTGTATCTGGCCTGTCCCGTATCTGGCCCGTCCCGCATCTGACCCGTCCCGTATCTGGCCCGTCACGTCCCGTATCTGGTTAGTCCCTTCCTGTATCTGGCCCGTCCTATCCTGTCCTGTCTCTGGCCCATCCCGTCTTGAATCTGGCCCGTGCCGTATCTGGCCCGTCCCTTCCTGTATCTGGCCTGTCCCGTCCTTTCTCTGGCCTGACCGGTCCTGTCCTGCCTCTGGCCAGTCCCGTCCTGCTCTGGTCCGTCCCTTCCCTGGCCCGTCCTGTATCTGGACCGTCCCGTCCTGTATCTGGTCGCCCCGTCTCTGGCCCGTCCCGTCCTTTTTCAGGCACGGCCCGTCCGGTCCTATCTTTGGCCTGTCCTGTATCTGGCCCATTTCGTCACGTATCTGGCCTGTCTCGTCATGTATCTGGCCCATCCCACTAAAGGTAGCATTATCAAATCCTCCACAAATTTACAACTCCAGGAAATTTAACCTGGGGTGTGTTTTAAATTAAGGTGAGTTCAATAGTTAGAATAATATGATACTTTCCATAAATTATTTGCAAAATGTTTAAATGACACCTATCAAAAAACAGCCTCCTCCATATCCCCTCAAGCTGTCCTATCCATCACCAAGATAGGTGCATTTTCTGCCATTTAGGCAGAAGTAATCTTCAATTTGCTTCTAATTTAGATAAAGTACTAGGAAGGTATATCATGCAAACTTTACATGTGATGTTTGCCTATTAAATAATAGTTGTAATATTTATTTGCAAAACTTCCATTTTCTCTACACCTGACCTACACTACTTAATTGTAACATCCCTGGCGGCAAGCTGGCATGGCTTCCCATCTCACACCATGCAAGACAGCCGACTTACCCACCAATGCAGGCTGCGCACTATGTTCCTATGCTGGCTGTGTACATGTGTCTTGGCTGCTTGCTGAGGGCGGCAGCGGCAGCACTTCCTGATTCTTAAAGGAACAGTGCACGCATTCCTAATGTGTCCCCAGTCCTGTATCAGACCCATCCGGTCTCTGGCCCGTCCCGCCTCTGGCCCATCCCTGGCCCCTCCCATCCTGTCTATGGCCCGTCCTGTAATGTCTAACCCGCACAGTCCCGTATCTGGTCTGTCCAGTCCCATATCTGACCTGTTTAGTCCCATATCTGACCATCCCGTCCCGTATCTGGCTGTCCCTTATCTGGCCCATCTCATCCCGTATCTGGCCCACCTCGTCCCTTCCCTTCTCTGGCACATCCTGTCCCGTATCTGACCATACCAGTCACTATCTGGCCCGTCCCGTATGTGGCCAGGCCCATTCAGTATCTGGTCCGTCGCGTATCTGGCCATCTCGTATCTGGCCCATACCATCCTGTCCATGGCTCATCCCATATCTAGCCTGTCCTGTCCCATATCTGGCCCGTCCCGTATCTGGCCCATGTCGTCCTGTATCTGGCCCGTCCCATATTTGGCCCGCACCGTACTGTATCTGGCCTGTCCCGTACTATATCTGGGCCATCCCGTCCTGTCTCTGGCCCGTCTTTTCCTGTATCTGGACCGTCCCGTCCGGTCTCTGGCCCGTCCCATAATATATAGCTTGTCCCGTCCTGTTTCTGGCCCGTCCCGTCCTGTATCTGGCCCGCCCCGTCATGTATGTGGGCTGTCCCATATCTGTCCCATACCGTCCCACATCTGGCTCGTCACATTTCTGGCCCATCCCGTCATGTATCTGGCCCGTCCCATCCTGTCTCTGGCCCGACCCGTCCTGTTTATGGCCTATCCCATAATGTCTCTAGCACATTCCGTCCTGTCTCTGGCCCATCCCGTCCTGTATCTGGTCGGTCCCGTCCTGAATCTGGCCCGTCCCATCCTGAATCTGGCCCGTCCCGTATCTGGCCCTTCCCTTCCTGTATCTGGCCCGTCCCATCCTGTCTTGAATCTGGCCCGTCCCGTATCTGGCCCGTCCCGACCTGTCTCTGGCCTGACTGGTCCTGTCCTGCCTCTGGCCAGTTGCGTCCAGCTCTGGTCCGTCCCGTCCCTGGCCCGTCCTGTATCTGGACTGTCCCGTCCTGTATCTGGTCGCCCCGACTATGGCCCGTCCCGTTCTTTCTCAGGCACGTCCCGTCCGGTCCGGTCTCTGGCCTGTCCTGCATATGGCCCATCCCGTCACGTATCTGGCCTGTCCCGTCCTGTATCTGGCCCATCCCATTAAAGGTAGTATTATCAAATCCTCCACAAATTTACACCTCCAGGAAATTTAACCTGGGGTGTGTTTTAAATTAAGGTGAGTTCAATAGTTAGAAAAATATGATACTTTCCATAAATTATTAGCAAAATGTTTAAATGACACCTATCAAAAAACAGCCTCCTCCATATCCCCTCAAGCTGTCCTATCCATCACCAAGATAGGTGCATTTTCTGCCATTTAGGTAGAACTAATCTTCAAACAATTTGCTTCTAATTTAGATAAAGTACTAGGAAGGTATATCATGAAAACTCTACATGTGACGTTTGCCTATTAAACAATAGTTGTAATATTTATTTGCAAAACTTCCATTTTCTCTATGCTTGACCTACACTACTTCATTTTTTAGTACGTAGTGGAACATAATGACATGGCCTTCACCTATAGCATCCGTATAGCTCCTGAACTGGGCGCAATCAATCGGGCCTCAAGTACTTAAATTAATCTCAATATGTCTTCTAGAAAGACAGTCAGGCTTATAAAGTTTACTAGAAGAATATTAACATAATAGGCAAGAGTGTGACAACTTATCAATGCTAAAGGCACATCAAAAGAACCCAGCATGGTATACAGTGGTTGTGTGTATGTCTGTTTTTATGTGCGTTTGTGTATATACATATATATATATGTGTGTGTGTGTGAGTGTACATAGTGGAGCTGTATGTGTATATATGAGACATGTGTGTATATAGGAAAGCTATGTATGTGAATGTAGGAGAATTGTGTGTTTGTATGTAGCTGAGCTGTGTGCATGCTGCAGAGGTGTGTGTACGTATATAGCAGAGATGTGTGTATATAAGACAGCTGTGTGTAACTGAGCTGTGTGTATATATGCAGCAGAGCTGTGTGCATGCATAGCAGAGCTCAATGTGCATGTACTGTGCATTCAGCAGTGATGTGATTATGTGTTTGCTGCATAGAATACATATAAATTGCCTGCTGCAAAAGTATACGAGTATAATACACATGCCGCAGAGAAACACTAACATTAGATCTCTATCCACTCTATTCTACCTTACAGCATTAAAGGTAGTATTATCAAATCCTCCACAAATTTACACATAAAGGAACTTTAACCTGGGGTGTGTTTTAAATTAAGGTGAGTTCAATAGTTAGAAAACTATGATACTTTCCATAAATTATTAGCAAAATGTTTAAATTACACCAATCAAAAAACAGCCTCCTCCATATCCCCTCAAGCTGTCCTATCCATCACCAAGATAGGTGCATTTTCTGCCATTTAGGTAGAAGTAATCTTCAAACAATTTGCTTCTGATTTAGATACAGGAGACAGGAAGAGACGGGCCAGAGACAGAACGGGACGGGCCAAAGACAGGATGAGACTGGCCGGAGATAGGACGGACCGAGGCGTGCCAGAGACAGGAAGGGATGGGCTAGAGACAGGGCGACCAGATACAGGATGGGACGGGCCAGATACAGGACGGGCCAGAGACGGGACGGGCCAGAGCAGGACGGAACTGGCCAGAGGCAGGACATGACCGGTATGTCCAGAGACAGGACGGGACGGGCAAGAGACAGGACGGGACGGGTCAAAGAGAGGACGGGACAGGTCAGAGACAGGATGGGACAGCCAAAGACAGGACGGGACGGACTAGAGATGGGACAGGCAAGAGACAGGATTGGACAGGCCAGAGATAGCACCAGAAGGGCCAGAGACAGAACGGGACACGCCAGAGACAGGACGAGATGGGAAGAGACTGGCCAGATACGGGACAGGACAGGCCAGATGAGGGACGGGCCAGATATAGGACGGGACGAGGCAGAGATAGGATGAGCCTGTCCCGTCCTGTATCTGGCCCATCCCTTCCTGTCTCTGGCCCAGCTCGGGCCCGTCTCGTCCCGTATCTGACCCGCCCTGTATCTGGCCCATCCCGTCCAGTATCTGGCCCGTTCCATATCTGGCCTTTCCCGTATCTGGCATGTCCTGTCCCTGGCCCAGCCTGTCCTGTATCTGGCCCGTCCTGTATCTGGCCCATCCCGTCACGTATCTGTCCCGTTCCATATCTGGCCTGTCCCATATCTGGCACGTCCTGGCCCTGCCTTTCCCGTATCTGGCATGTCCTGTCCCTGGCCCAGCTTGTCCCGTATCTGGCCCGTCCTGTATCTGGCCCATCCCGTCACGTATCTGGCCTGTCCCGTCCTGTATCTGGCCCATCCCATTAAAGGTAGCATTATCAATTCCTCCACAAATTTACACCTCCAGGATTTTTAACCTGGGGTGTGTTTTAAATTAAGGCGAGTTCAATAGTTTGAAAACTATGATACTTTCCATAAATTATTAGCAAAATGTTTAAATTACACCAATCAAAAAACAGCCTCCTCCATATCCCCTCAAGCTGTCCTATCCATCACCAAGATAGGTGCATTTTCTGCCATTTAGGTAGAAGTAATCTTCAAACAATTTGCTTCTGATTTAGATAAAGTACCAGGAAAGTATATCATGCAAACTCAACATGTGATGTTTGCCTATTAAATAATAGTTGTAATATTTATTGGCAAAACTTACATTTTCTCTACGCCTGACCTACACTACTTAATTGTAACATCCCTGGCCAGTCAAATCCTGTCTATTTCCCGTCCCATAATGTATAGCTCGTCCAGTCCTGTTTCTGGCCCGTCCCGTCTTATCTCTGGCTCGTCCCGTCCTGTATCTGGCCCGTCCCATCTCGTTTCTGGCACGTCCCGCATCTGGCCTGTCCTTTCCCGTATCTGGCCTGTCCCTTCCTGTATCTGGCCAGTCCCTTCCCATCTCGTCCTGTCTCTGGCCCGTCCGGTCCTTTCTCTGGCCTGTCCCGTCCTGTCTCTGGCCCATCCGGTGCTATCTCTGGCCTGTCCAATCCTGTCTCTTGCCCGTCCCATCTCTGGTCCGTCCCATCCTGTCTTTGGCCCTTCCTGTCCAGTCTCTGGCCCGTCCCGTTCTCTCTTTGGCCCGTCACGCCCTCTCTCTTGCCCGTCCCGTCCTGTCTCTGGCCCGACCGGTCCTGTCCTGCCTCTGGCCAGTCCCATCCTGATCTGGCCCGTCCCGTCCCTGGACTGTCCTGTATCTGGACTGTCCTGTATCTGGTCGCCCCGGCTCTAGCCCGTCCCATCCTGTCTCTGGCACGCCTCGGTCTGTCCTATCTCCGGCCAGTCTCATCCTGTCTTTGGCCCGTCCCGTCCTGTTTCTGGCCCGTCTCGTCCTGTCTCCGGCGTCTCCCGTCCGGTCCTGTCTCTGGCCCGTCCTGTATCTGGCCCATCCCCTATCTGGCCTGTCCCTTCCTGTATCTGGCCCATCCCATTAAAGGTAGTATTATCAAATCCTCCACAAATTTACACCTCCAGGAAATTTAACCTGGGGTGTGTTTTAAATTAAGGTGAGTTCAATAGTTAGAAAAATATGATACTTTCCATAAATTATTAGCAAAATGTTTAAATGACACCTATCAAAAAACAGCCTCCTCCATATCCCCTCAAGCTGTCCTATCCATCACCAAGATAGGTGCATTTTCTGCTATTTAGGTAGAAGAAATCTTCAAACAATTTGCTTCTAATTTAGATAAAGTACTAGGAAGGTATATCACGCAAACTCTACATGTGATGTTTGCCTATTAAACAATAGTTGTAATATTTATTTGAAAAACCTCCATTTTCTCTACGCCTGACCTACACTACTTAATTGTAACATCCATGGCGGCGTGCTGGCATGGCTTCCCATCTCACACCATGCAAGACCGCCGACTTACCCACCAATGCAGGCTGTGCACTATTTGGCCCGTACCTTTCTGTATCTGGCCTGTCCCATACTGTATCTGGGCCATTCCGTCCTGTCTTTGGCCCGTCTTTTCCTGTATCTGTCCCGTTCCGTCTTGTCTCTGGCCCGTCTTGTCATGTCTATGGCCCGTCCCATAATGTCCTGTTTCTGGCTCGTCCAGTACTGTCTCTGGCTCGTCCTGTCCTGTATCTGGCCCGTCGCGTACCGTCTCTGGCCCGTCCCGTCCTCTGTATTCCCCGTCCCATTTCTGGCCCATCCCATCCTATCTCTGCCTCGTCCCGTACTATATCTGGCACGTCCCGTCTCGTATCTGGCCCGTCCCGCATCTGGCCTGTCCTGTCCCGTATCTGGCCTGTCCCTTCCTGTATCTGGCCAGTCCCTTCCCATCTCATCCTGTCGCTGGCCTGTCCCGTCCTGTCTCTGGCCCGTCGAGTGCCATCTCTGGCCTGTCAAATCCTGTCTCTTGCCCGTCCCGTCTCTGGCCTGTCCCGTCAAGTCTTCGGCCCGCCCCGTCCTGTCTCTGGCCCATCCCTTCCTGTCTCTGGCCCAGCTCTGGTCTGTCTCATCCCGTATCTGGCCCATCCCGTCCAGTATCTGGCCCGCTCCGTATCTGGCCTGTCCCGTGTCTGGCACGTCCTATTTCTGGCCCGTCCCGTCCTATCTCTGGCTCGTCCCGTCCTGTATTTGGCCCGTCTCATCTTGTATCTGGCCCGTCCCGCATCTGGCCTGTCCTGTCCCGTATCTGGCCTGTCCATTCCTGTATCTGGCCAGTCCCTTCCCATCTCGTCCTGTCTATGGCCCGTCCCATCCTGTCTCTGGCCTGTCCCGTCCTGTCTCTGGCCCGTCCGGTGCTATCTCTGGCCTGTCCAATCCTGTCTCTTGCCCGTCCTATCTCTGGTCCGTCCCGTCCTATCTTTGGCCCATCACGTCCTGTCTCTGGCCCGTCCCGTCCTCTCTTTGACCCGTCCTGTCCTCTCTCTTGCCCGTCCCCTCCTGTCTCTGGCCCGACCGGTCCTGTCCTGCCTCTGACCAGTCCCGTCCTGCTCTGGCCCTTCCAGTCCCTGGACTGTCCTGTATCTGGACTGTCCCATCTTATATCTGTCGCCCCGTCTCTAGCCCGTCCCGTCCTGTCTCTGGCACGCCTCGGTCCGTACTATCTCCGGCCAGTCTCATCCTGTCTTTGTCCCGTCCCGTCCTGTCTCTGGCCCGTCTCGTCATGTCTCTGGATCGTCCCGTCCGGTCCTGTCTCTGGCCCGTCCAGTATCTGGCCCATTTCGTATTTGGCTTGTCCCGTCCTGTATCTGGCCCATCCCATTAAAGGTAGTATTATCAAATCCTCCACAAATTTACACATAAAGGAACTTTAACCTGGGGTGTGTTTTAAATTAAGGTGAGTTCAATAGTTAGAAAAATATGATACTTTCCATAAATTATTAGTAAAATGTTTAAATGACACCTATCAAAAAACAGCCTCCTCCATATCCCCTCAAGCTGTCCTATCCATCACCAAGATAGGTGCATTTTCTGCCATTTAGGTAGAAGTAATCTTCAAACAATTTGCTTCTAATTTAGATAAAGTACTAGAAAAGTATATCATGCAAACTCTACATGTGATGTTTGCCTATTAAATAATAGTTGTAATATTTATTTGCAAAACTTTCATTTTCTCTACACCTGACCTACACTACTTAATGGTAACATCACTGGCGGCGTGCTGGCATGGCTTCCCATCTCACACCAGCCGACTTACCCACCAATGCAGGCTGCGCACTATGTTCCTATGCTGGCTGAGTGCATGTGTCTTGGCTGCTTGTTGAGGGCGGCAGCGGCAGTACTTCTTGATTCTTAAAAGAACAGTGCACGCATTCCTAATGTGTCCCCAGTCCTGTATCTGACCCGTCCCATCTCTGGCCCGTCCCGTCTCTGGCCCGTCCCGTCCTGTCTCTGGCCCGTCCCTGGCCCCTCCCATCTTGTCTATGGCCCGTCCTGTAATGTATAACCCGCCCCGTCCCGTATCTGGTCTGTCCAGTCCCATATCTGACCTGTTTAGTCCCGTATCTGACCATCCCGTCCCGTATCTGGCTATCCCTTATCTGGCCCATCTCATCCCGTATCTGGCCCACCTCGTCCCTTCCCTTCTCTGGCACATCCTGTCCCGTATCTGACCATACCAGTCCCTATATGGCCCGTCCCGTATGTGGTCAGGCCCATTCAGTATCTGGCCCGTCCCGTATCTGGCCATCTCGTATCTGGCCCATCCCATCCAGTCCATGGCTCATCCCATATCTAGCCTGTCCTGTCCCATATCTGGCCCGTCTCGTATCTGGCCCATGTCGTCCTGTATCTGGCCTGTCCCATATTTGGCCCGTACCGTACTGTATCTCGCCTGTCCCGTACTGTATCAGGACCATCTTGTCCTGTCTCTGGCCTGTCTTTTCCTGTATCTGGACCGTCCCGCCCGGTCTCTGTCCCGCCCCATAATGTATAGCTTGTCCCGTCCTGTTTCTGGCCCGTCCCGTACTGTCTCTGGCTCGTCCTGTCCTGTATCTGGCACGTCCCGTACCGTCTCTGGCCGGTCCCATCCTGACTATTTCCCGTCCCATAATGTATAGCTCGTCCAGTCCTGTTTCTGGCCCGTCCCGTCCTATCTCCGGCTCGTCCCGTCTGGTATCTGGCCCGACCCATCTTGTATCTGGCCCGTCCCGCATCTGGCCTGTTTTCTCCCTTATCTGGCCTGTCCCTTCCTGTATCTGGCCAGTACCTTCCCATCTCATCCTGTCTCTGGCCCATCCCGTCCTGTCTCTGGCCTGGTCCGTCCTGTCTCTGGCCCGTCCGGTGCTATCTCTGGCCTGTCCAATCCTGTCTCTTGCCCGTTCCATCTCTGGTCCTTCCCGTCCTGTCTTTGGCCCTTCCCGTCCTGTCTCTGGCCCGTCAAGTCTTCTCTTTGGCCCGTCCCGTCCTCTCTCTTGCCCGTCCCGTCCTGTCTCTGGCCCGACCGGTCCTGTCCTGGCTCTGGCCAGTCCCATCCGGCTCTGGCCCGTCCCGTCCCTGGACCGTCCTGTATCTGGACCGCCACGTCCTGTATCTGGTCTCCCCGTCTTTCGCCCATCCCGTCCTGTCTCTGGCATGCCTCGGTCCGTCCTATCTTCGGCCAGCCTCATCCTGTCTTTGGCCCGTCCCGTCCAGTCTCTGGCTCGTCCGGTTCTGTCTCTGGCCCGTCCTGTATCTGGCCTGTCCCGTCCTGTATCTGTCCCGTCCCGTCATGTATCTGGGCTGTCCCATAGCTGGCCCATACCATCCCATATCTGGCTCGTCACGTTTCTGGCCCATCCCGTCATGTATCTGGCCCGTCCCATCCTTTATATGGCCCGACCCGTCCTGTCTATGGCCTGTCCCATAATGTCTCTAGCACATTCCGTCCTGTCTCTGGCCCATCCCATCCTGTATCTGGTCGGTCCCGTCCTGTATCTGGCCCGTCCCGTCCTAAACCAGGCCCGTCCTGTCTATGGCCCGTCCCATAATGTATAGCTTTTCCCGTCCTGTTTCTGGCCAGCCCCGTACTATCTCTGGCTCGTCCTGTCCTGTATCTGGCCCGTCGCGTACCGTCTCTGGCCCGTCCCGTCCTGTCTATTTCCCGTCCCATAATGTATAGCTCGTCCCGTCCTGTTTCTGGCCCGTGCCATCCTATCTCTGCCTTGTCCCGTCCTATTTCTCGCGCGTCCCCTCTCGTATCTGGCCCGTCCCGCATATGGCCTGTCCTGTCCCGTATCTGGCCTGTCCCTTCCTGTATCTGGCCAGTCCCTTCCCATCTAGTTCTGTCCATGGCCTGTCCCGTCCTGTCTCTGGCCCGTCCGGTGCTATCTCTGGTCTGTCCAATCCTGTCTCTTGCCCGTCCCATCTCTGGCCCGTCCTGTCCTGTCTCTGGCCCATCCCGTCCAGTATCTGGCCCGTTCCATATCTGGCCTGTCCCGTATCTGGCACGTCCTGTCCCTGGCCCGGCCTGTCCCGTATCTGGCCTGTCTCGTATCTGGCCCATCCCGCATCTGACCCGTCCCATATCTGGCCCGTCCCGTCCCCTATCTGGTCCGTACCGTCCTGTATATGGCCCGTCCCTTCATGTATCTGGGCTGTCCCATATCTGGCTCGTCACGTTTCTGGCCCATCCCGTCAGGTATCTGGCCCATCCTATCCTGTCTGTGGCCCAACCCGTCCTGTCTATGGCCCGTCCCGTAATGTATCCAGCACATTCCGTCCTGTCTCTGGCCCATCCCGTCCTGTATCTGGCCCGTCCCGTCCTGAATCTAGCCCGTCCCGTATCTGGCCCGTCCCTTCCTGTATATGGCCCGTCCTATCCTGTCCTGTCTCTGACCCATCCCGTCTTGAATCTGGCCCGTCCCGTATCTGGCCCGTGCCTTCCTTTATCTGGCCCGTCCCGTCCTTTCTCTGGCCTGACCGGTGCTGTCCTGCCTCTGGCCAGTCCCGTCCTGCTCTGGTGCGTCCCGTCCCTGGCCCATCCTGTATCTGGACCGTCCCGTCCTGTATCTGGTCGCCCCGTCTCTGGCCCGTCCCGTCGTTTCTCAGGCACATCCTGTCTGGTTCTGTCTCTGGCCCGTCCTGTATCTGGCCCGTCCTGTATCTGGCCCATCCCATCACGTATCTGGCCTGTCCCGTCCTGTATCTGGCCCATCCCATTAAAGGTAGTATTATCAAATCCTCCACAAACTTACACCACCAGGAAATTTAACCTGGGGTGTGTTTTAAATTAAGGTGAGTTCAATAGTTAGAAAAATATGATACTTTCCATAAATTATTAGCAAAATGTTTAAATGACACCTATCAAAAAACAGCCTCCTCCATATCCCCTCAAGCTGTCCTATCCATCACCAAGATAGGTGTATTTTCTGCCATTTAGGTAGAAGTAATCTTCAATTTGCTTCTAATTTAGATAAAGTACCAGGAAGGTATATCACGCAAACTCTACATGTGACGTTTGCCTATTAAATAATAGTTGTAATATTTATTTGCAAAACTTCCATTTTCTCTACACCTGACCTATACTACTTAATTGTAACATCCCTGGCGGTGTGCTGGCATGGCTTCCCATCTCACACCATGCAAGACCGCCGACTTACCCACCAATGCAGGCTACGCACTATGTTCCTATGCTGGCTGAGTGCATGTGTCTTGGCTGCTTGTTGAGGGCAGCAGCGGCAGTACTTCCTGATTCTTAAAGGAAAAGTGCACGCATTCCTAATGTGTCCCCAGTCCTGTATCTGACCCGTCCCGTCTCTGGCCCGTCCCTGGCCCCTCGCATCCTGTCTATGGCCCGTCCTGTAATGTCTAACCCGCCCCGTCCCGTATCTGGTCCGTCCAGTCCCATATCTGACCCGTTTAGTCCCGTATCTGACCATCCTATCCCGTATCTGGCTATCTCATCCCGTATCTGGCCCGCCTCATCCCTTCTCGTCTCTGGAACGTCCTGTCCCGTATCTGACCCAACCAGTCCCTATCTGGCCCGACCCAAATGTGGCCAGGCCCATTCAGTATCTGGCCCGTCCCGTATCTGGCCATCTCGTATCTGGCCCATCCCATCCTGTCCATGGCACATCCCATATCTAGCCTGTCCTGTCCCATATCTGGCCCGTCCCGTATCAGGCCCATGTCGTCTTGTATCTGGCCCGTCCCATATTTGGCCTGTACCGTCCTGTATCTGGCCTGTCCCGTACTGTATCTGGGGCATCCCCTCCTGTCTCTGGCCCCTCTTTTCCTGTATCTGGACCGTCCCATAATGTATAGCTCGTCCAGTCCTCTTTCTGGCCCGTCCCGTCCTATCTCTGGCTCGTCCCGTCCAGTATCTGGCCCGTCCCATCTGGTATCTGGCCCGTCCCGCATGTGGCCTGTCCTGTCCCGTATCTGGCCTGTCCCTTCTTGTATCTGGCCAATCCCTTCCCATCTCATCCTGTCTCTGGCCCATCCCGTCACGTCTCTGGTCCGTCCCGTTCTGTCCTGTCCAATCCTGTCTCTTGCCCGACCCGTCCTCTCTTGCCGGTCCTGTCCTGCCTCTGGCCAGTCCCGTCCTGCTCTGGCCCGTCCCGTTCCTGGACCGTCCTGTATCCTGTATCTGGTCGCCCTGTCTCTAGCCCGTCCCGTCCTGTCTCTGGCACGCCTCGGTCCGTCCTATCTCCGGCCAGTCTCATCCTGTCTTTGGCCCGTCCCGTACTGTCTCTGGCCCATCTCGTCCTGACTCTGGCGTGTCCCGTCCGGTCCTGTCTCTGGCCCGTCCTTTATCTGGCCCATTTTGTATCTGGCCTGGCCTGTCCTGTATCTGGCCCATCCCATTAAAGGTAGTATTATTAGTATTATCAAATCCTCCACAAATTTACACATAAAGGAACTTTAACCTAGGGTGTGTTTTAAATTAAGGTGAGTTCAATAATTAGAAAAATATGATACTTTCCATAAATTATTAGCAAAATATTTAAATGACACCTATCCAAAAAACAGCCTCCTCCATATCCCCTCAAGCTGTCCTATCCATCACCAAGATAGGTGCATTTTCTGCCATTTAGGTAGAAGTAATCTAACAAACAATTTGCTTCTAATTTAGATAAAGTACTAGGAAGGTATATAATGCAAACTCTACATGTGATGTTTGCCTATTAAACAATAGTTGTAATATTTATTTGCAAAACTTCCATTTTCTCTACCCCTGACCTACACTACTTAATTGTAACATCCATGGCGGCATGCTGGCATGACTTCCCATCTCACACCATGCAAGACCGCCGACTTACCCAACAATGCAGGCTGCGCACTATTTGGCCCGTTCCGTCTTGTATCTGGCCTGTCCCGTACTGTATCTGGCCCATCCCGTACTGTCTCTGGCTCGTCCTGTCCTGTATCTGGTCGGTCGCGTACCGTCTCTGGCCCGTCCCGTCTATTTCCCGTCCCATAATGGATAGCTCGTCCCGTCCTGTTTCTGGTCCATCCCGTCCTATCTCTGCCTCGCCCCGTCCCATCTCTGGCCCTTCCCGTCCAGTCTTTGGCCCGTCCTGTCCTGTCTCTAGCCCATCCATTCCTGTCTCTGGCGCAGCTCTGGCCCGTCTGGTCCCGTATCTGGCCCGCCCTGTATCTGGCCCATCCCGTCCAGTATCTGTCCCGTTCCATATCTGGCCTGTCCCGTATCTGGCACGTCTTGTCCCTGGCCCTGCCTGTCCCGTATCTGGCCTGTCCTGTATCTAGCCGGTCCCGTATCTGGCCCGTCCCGCATCTGACCCGTTTCGTATCTGGCCCGTCAAGTCCCGTATCTGGTAAGTACCGTCCTGTATCTGGCCCATCCCGTCATGTATCTGGGCGGTCCCATATCTGGCCCATACCGTCCCATATCTGGCTCATCAAGTTTCTGGCCCATCCCGTCAGGTACCTGGCCCGTCCCTTCCTGTATCTGGCCCGTCCCGTCCTGTCTCTGGCCTGACCGGTCCTGTCCTGCCTCTGGCCAGTCCCGTCCTGCTCTGGTCCGTCCCGTCCCTGGCCCGTCCTGTATCTGGACCATCCCGTCCTGTATCTGGTCGCCCTGTCTCTGGCCCATCCCGTCCTTTCTCAGGCACGTCCCTTCCGGTCCTGTCTCTGGCCTGTCCTGCATCTGGCCCATCCCGTCACGTATCTGGTCCATCTCATTAAAGGTAGTATTATCAAATCTTCCACAAATTTACACCTCCAGGAAATTTAACCTGGGGTGAGTTTTAAATTAAGGTGAGTTCAAAAGTTAGAAAAATATAATACTTTCCATAAATTATTAGCAAAATGTTTAAATTACACCTATCAAAAAACAGCCTCCTCCATGTCCCCTTAAGCTGTCCTATCCATCACCAAGATAGGTGCATTTTCTGCCATTTAGGTAGAAGTAATCTTCAAACAATTTGCTTCTAATTTAGATAAAGTACCAGGAAGGTATATCATGCAAACACTACATGTGATGTTTGCCTATTAAACAATAGTTGTAATATTTATTTGAAAAACTTCCATTTTCTCTACGCCTGACCTACACTACTTAATTGTAACATCCATGGCGGCGTGCTGGCACGGCTTCCCATCTCACACCATGCAAGACCGTCGACATACCCACCAATGCTGGCTGCGCACTATTTGGCCCGTACCGTCCTGTATCTGGCCTGTCCGGTACTGTCTTTGGCCCGTCTTTTCCTGTATCTGTCCCGTTCCGTGTTGTCTCTGGCCCGTCCTGTCCTGTCTATGGCCCGTCCCATAATGTATAGCTTGTCCCGTCCTGTTCCTGGCACGTCCCGTACCGTCTCTGGTCCGACCCCTCCTGTCTATTTCCCGTCCCATAATGTATAGCTCGTCCCGTCTTGTTTCTGGCCCGTCCCATCCTATCGCTGCCTCGTCCCGTCCTATATCTGGCCCGTGCCGTCTCGTATCTGGCCCGCCCCGTATCTGGCCTGTCCTGTCCCGTATCTGGCCTGTACCTTCCTGTATCTGGCCAGTCCCTTCCCATCTCGTCCTGTCTCTGGTATGTCAAGTCCAGTCTCTGGCCCGTCCGGTGCTACCTCTGGCCTGTCCAATCCTGTCTCTTGCCCGTCCCGTCCAGTCTTTGGCCCGTCCCGTCCTAACTCTGGCCCATCCCTTCCTGCCTCTGGCCCAGCTCTGGCCCGTCTCGTCCCGTATTTGGCCTGCCATGAATCTGGCCCATCCCGTCCAGTATCTGGCCCGTTCAATATCTGGCCTGTCCCGTATCTGGCACATCCTATCCCTGGCCCGGCCTGTCCCGTCCTTTATCTGGCCTGTCCCGTATGTGGCCAATCCCGCATCTGACACGTCCCGTATCTGGCCCGTCCCGTCCCGTATCTGGTCCGTACCGTCCTAAATCTGACCCGTCCCGTCATGAATCTGGGCTGTCCCATATCTGGCCCATACCGTCCCATATCTGGCTCGTCACGTTTCTGGCCCGTCCCATCCTGTCTCTGGCCCAACCCGTCCTGTCTATGGCCTGTCCCTTAATGTCTCTAGCACATTCCGTCCTGTCTCTGGCCCATCCCGTCCTGTATCTGGTCGGTCCCGTCCCGTATGTGGCCCGTCCCGTCTTAAATCTGGGTCGTCCCGTATCTGGCCCGTCCCTTCCTGTATCTGGCCCGTCCCATCCCGTCCTGTCTCTGGTCCATCCCATCTTGAATCTGGCCCGTCCCGTATCGGGCCCGTCCCTTCCTGTATCTGGCCCGTCCCATCCTGTCTCTGGCCTGACCGGTCCTGTCCTGCCTCTGGCCAGCCCCGTCCTGCTCTGGTCCGTCCCGTCCTGTATCTGGACCTTCCCGTCCTGTATCTGGTCGCCCCGTCTCTGGCCCATCCCATCCTTTCTCAGGCACGTCACGTCCGGTCCTGTCTCTGGCCTGTCCTGCATCTGGCCCATCCCGTCACGTATCTGCCCTGTCCCGTCCTGTATCTGGCCCATCTCATTAAAGGTAGTATTATCAAATCCTCCACAAATTTACACCTCCAGGAAATTTAACCTGGGTGTGTTTTAAATAAAGGTGAGATCAATAGTTAGAAAAATATGATACTTTCCATAAATTATTAGCAAAATGTTTAAATGACACCTATCAAAAAACAGCCTCCTCCATATCCCCTCAAGCTGTCCTATCCATCACCAAGATAGGTGCATTTTCTGCCATTTAGGTAGAAGTAATCTTCAAACAATTTGCTTCTAATTTAGATAAAGTACCAGGAAGGTATATCATGCAAACTGTACATGTGATGATAAATAGTTGTAATATTTATTTGCAAAACTTCCATTTTCTCTACACCTGACCTATACTACTTAATTGTAACATCCATGGCGGCGTGCTGCCATGGCTTCCCATCTCACACCATGCTATCCGCCGACTTACCCACCAATGCAGGCTGCGCACTATGTTCCTATGCTGGCTGTGTGCATGTGTCTTGGCTGCTTGTTGAGGGCAGCAGCGGCAGCACTTCCTGATTCTTAAAGGAAAAGTGCACGCATTCCAAATGTGTCCCCAGTACTATATCTGACCCGTCCCGTCTCTGGCCTGTTCCGTCCTGTCTCTGGCCCGTCCCTGGCCCCTCCCACCCTGTCTATGGCCCGTCCTGTAATGTCTAACCCGCCCCAACTTGTATCTGGTCCGTCCAGTCCCATATCTGACCCGTTTAGTGCCGTATCTGACCATTCTGTCCCGTATCTGGCTATCTCATCCCGTATCTGGCCCGCCTCATCCCTTCCCGTTTCTGGTCCGTCCTGTCCCGTATCTGACCCAACCAGTCCCTATCTGGCCCGTCCCATATGTGGCCAGGCCCATTCAGTATCTGGCCCGTCCCGTATCTGGCCATCTCGTAACTGGCCCATCCCATCCGGTCCATGGCTCATCCCATATCTAGCCTGTCCTGTCCCATATCTGGCCCGTCCCGTATCTGACCCATGTCGTCCTTTATCTGGCCCGTCCCATATTTGGCCCGTACCGTCCTGTATCTGGCCTGTCCCGTACTGTATCTGGGGCATCCCGTCCTGTCTCTGGCCCGTCTTTTCCTGTATCTGGACCGTCCCATAATGTATAGCTTGTCCCGTCCTGTTTCTGGCCCGACCCCGTCCTGTCTCTGGCTCGTTCTGTCCTGCATCTGGCACGACCCATACCGTCTCTAGCCCGTCCCATCCTGTCTATTTCCCGTCCCATAATGTATAGCTCGTCCAGTCCTGTTTCTGGCCCGTCCCGTCCTATATCTGGCTCGTCCCGTCCTGTATCTGGCCCGTCCCATCTCGTATCTGGCCCGTCCCGCATTTGGCCTGCACTGTCCTGTATCTGGCCCATCCCATTAAAGGTAGTATTATCAAATCCTCCACAAATTTACACCTCCAGGAAATTTAACCTTGGGTGTGTTTTAAATTAAGGTGAGTTCAATAGTTAGAAAAATATGATACTTTCCATAAATTATTAGCAAAATGTTTAAAATGACACCTATCAAAAAAACAGCCTCCTCCATATCCCCTCAAGCTGTCCTATCCATCACCAAGATAGGTGCATTTTCTGCCATTTAGGTAGAAGTAATCTTCAAATAATTTGCTTCTAATTTAGATAAAGTACTAGGAAGGTATATCATGCAAACTCTACATGTGACGTTTGCCTATTAAACAATAGTTGTAATATTTATTTGCAAAACTTCCATTTTCTCTACACCTGACCTACACTACTTAATTGTAACATCCCTGGCGGCAAGCTGGCATGGCTTCCCATCTCACACCATGCAAGACCGCCGACTTACCCATCAATGCAGGCTGCGCACTATGTTCCTATGCTGGCTGTGTGCATGTGTCTTGGCTGCTTTTTGAGGGCGGTAGCGGCAGCACTTCCTGATTCTTAAAGGAACAGTGCACGCATTCCTAATGTGTCCCCAGTACTATATCTGACCCATCCCGTCTCTGGCCCGTCCCGTCTCTGGCCCGTCCCATCCTGTCTCTGGCCCGTCCCAGCCTGTCCCTGGCCCCTCCCATCCTGTCTATGGCCCGTCCTGTAATGTCTAACCCGCCCCGTCCCGTATCTGGTCCGTCCAGTCGCATATCTGACCCGTTTGGTCCCGTATCTGACCATCCCGTCCCGTATCTGGCTATCTCTTATCTGGCCCATCTCATCCCGTATCTGTCCCGCCTCGTCCCTTCCCGTCTCTGGCACTTCCTGTCCCGTATCTGACCCAACCAGTCCCTATCTGGCCCGTCCCGTATGTGGCCAGGCCCATTCAGTATCTGGCCCGTCCCGTATCTGGCCCATCCCATCCTGTCCATGGCTCATCCCATATCTAGCCTGTCCTTTCCCATATCTGGCCCGTCCCGTATCTGGCCCATGTCGTACTGTATCTGGCCTGTCCAATATTTGGCCCGTACCGTCCTGTATCTGGCCTGTCCCGTACTGTATCTGGGGCATCCCGTCCTGTCTCTGGCCCGTCTTTTCCTGTATCTGGACCGTCCCATACCATCTCTGGGCCGTCCCATCCTGTCTATTTCCCGTCCCATAATGTATAGCTCGTCCAGTCCTGTTTCTGGCCCGTCCCGTCCTATCTCTGGCTCGTCCCGTCCTGCATCTGGCCCATCCCATCTCGTATCTGGCCCGTCCCGTATGTGGCCTGTCCTGTCCCGTATCTGGCCTGTCCCTTCCTGTTTCTGGCCAATCCATTCCCATCTTGTCCTGTCTCTGGCCCGTCCCGTCCTGTTTCTGGCCTGTCCCGTCCTGTCTCTGGCTCGTCTGGTGCTGTCTCTGGCCTGTCCAATCCTGTCTCTTGCCAGACCTATCTCTGGTCCGTCCCTTCCTGTCTTTGGCCCGTCCCGTCCTGTCTCTGGCCCGTCCCGTCCTCTCTTTGGCCCGTCCCATCCTCTCTCTTGCCCGTCCTGTCCTGCCTCTGGCCAGTCCCGTCCTGCTCTGGTCCATACCGTCCCTGGACCATCCTGTATCCTGTGTTTGGTCGCCCCGTCTCTAGCCCGTCCCATCCTGCCTCTGGTATACCTCGGTCCTTCCTATCTCCGGCCAGTCTCATCCTGTCTTTGGCCCGTCCCGTCCAGTCTCTGGCCCGTCTCGTCCTGTCTCTGGCGTGTCCCGTCCAGTCCTGTCTCTGGCCCGTCCTGTATTTGGTCCATCCTGTATCTGGCCCATCCCATTAAAGGTAGTATTATCAAATCCTCCACAAAATTAAACCTCCAGAAAATTTAACCTGGGGTGTGTTTTAAATTAAGGTGAGTTTAATAGTTAGAAAAATATGATACTTTCCATAAATTATTAGCAAAATGTTTAAATGACACCTATCAAAAAACAGCCTCCTCCATATCCCCTCAAGCTGTCCTATCCATCACCAAGATAGGTGCATTTTCTGCCATTTAGGTAGAAGTAATCTTCAAACAATTTGCTTCTAATTTAGATAAAGTACTAGGAAGGTATATCATGCAAACTCTACATGTGACGTTTGCCTATTAAACAATAGTTGTAATATTTATTTGCAAAACTTCCACTTTCTCGACGCCTGACCTACACTACTTAATTGTAACATCCCTGGTGGCGTGCTGGCATGGCTTCCCATCTCTCACCATGCAAGACCGCCGACTTACCCACCAATGCAGGCTGTGCACTATTTGGTCCGTACCGTCCTGTATCTGGCCTGTCCTGTACTGTATCTGGGCCATCCCGTCCTGTCTTTGGCCGTCTTTTCCTGTATCTGTCCCCTTCCGTCTTGTCTCTGGCCCGTCCCGTCCTGTCTATGGCCCGTCCCATAATGTATAGCTTGTCCCGTCCTGATTCTGGCCCGTCCCGTACTGTCTATGGCTCGTCCTGTCCTCTATCTGGCCTGTCGTGTACCGTCTCTGGCCCGTCCCGTCCTGTCTATTTCCCGTCCCATAATGTATAGCTCGTCCCGTCCTGTTTCTGGCCCGTCCCATCCTATCTCTGCCTCGTCCCGTCCAATATCTGGCACGTCCCACATTGTATCTGGCCCGTCCCGCATCTGGCCTGTCCTGTCCCGTATCTGGCCTGTCCCTTCCTGTATCTGGCCAGTCCCTTCCCATCTCGTCCTGTCTCTGGCCTGTCTCGTCCTGTCTCTCCCGTCCCGTCTCTGGCCCGTCCCGTCCCGTCTTTGGCCCGTCCCGTATGGTCTCCGGCCCGTGCTTTCCTGTTTCTGGCCCAGCTCTGGCCCGTCTCATCCCTAATCTGGCCCGCCCTGTATGTGGCCCATCCCGTCCAGTATCTGGCCCGTTCCATATCTGGCCTGTCCCGTATCTGGCATGTCCTGTCCCTGGGCCGGCCTGTCCCGTATCTGGCCCGTCCTGTATCTGGACTGTCCCGTATCTGGCCCGTCCCGCATATGAATCGTCCCGTATCTGGCCCGTCACATATCTGGTCCGTACCGTCCTGTATCTGGCCAGTCCCGTCATGTATCTGGTCTGTCCCATTTCTAGCCCATACCGTCCCATATCTGCCTCGTCACGTTTCTGACAAATTCAGTCATGTATCTGGCCCGTCCCGTCCTGTCTCTGGCCCGACCCGTCCTGTCTATGGCCTGTCCCGTAATGTCTCTAGCACATTCCGTCCTGTCTCTGGCCGATCCCGTCCTGTAACTGTTCGGTCCCGTCCTGTATCTGGTCCGTCCCGTCCTGAATCTGGCCTGTCCTGTATCTGGCCCATCCCTTCCTGTATGTGGCCCGTCACATCACGTCCTATCTCTGGCCCATCCCATCCTGAATCTGGCCCGTCCCGTATTTGGCCCGTACCTTCCTGTATCGGGCCCGTCTCGTCCTGTCTCTGGCCTGACCAGTCCTGTCCTGCCTCTGGCCAGTCCCGTCCTGCTCTGGTCCGTCCCTTCGCTGCCCGTCCTGTATCTGGACCGTCCCGTCCTGTATCTGGTCGCCCCGTCTCGGGCCCGTCCCGTCATTTTTCAGGCACGGTCCGTCCGTTCCTGTCTCTGGCCTGTCCTGTATCTGGCCCATCCTGTCACGTATCTGGCCTGTCCCGTCCTGTATCTGGCCCATCTCATTAAAGGTAGTATTATCAAATCCTCCACAAATTTACACCTCCAGGAAATTTAACCTGGGGTGTGTTTTAAATTAAGGTGAGTTTAATAGTTAAAAAAATATGATACTTTCCATAAATTATTAGCAAAATGTTTAAATGACACCTATCAAAAAACAGCCTCCTCCATATCCCCTCAAGCTGTCCTATCCATCACCAAGATAGGTGCATTTTCTGCCATTTAGGTAGAAGTAATCTTCAAACAATTTACTTCGAATTTAGATAAAGTACTAGGAAGGTATATCATGTAAACTCTACATGTGACGTTTGCCTAGTAAACAATAGTTGTAATATTTATTTACAAAACTTCCATTTTCTCTACACCTGACCTACACTACTTAATTGTAACATCCATGGCGGCGTGCTGGCATGGCTTCCCATCTCACACCATGCAAGAGAGCCGACTTACCCACCAATGCAGGCTGCGCACTATTTGGCCCGTACAGTCCTGTCTTTGGCCAGTCTTTTCCTGTATCTGTCCCGTTCCGTCTTGTCTCTGGCCCGTCCCGTCCTGTATATGGCCCGTCCCATAATGTATTGCTTGTCCCGTCCTGTTTCTGGCCCGTCACGTACTGTCTCTGGCTCGTCCTGTCCTGTATCTGGCCCGTCGCGTACCGTCTATGGCCCGTCCCGTCCTGTCTATTTCCCGTCCCATAATGTATAGCTCGTCCCGTCCTGTTTCTGGCCCGTCCCATCCTATCTCTGCCTCATCCCGTCCTATATATGGCCCATCCCGTCTCGTATCTGGCCCGTCCCGCAACTGGCCTGTCCTGTCCCGTATCTGGCCTGTCCCTTCCTGTATCTGGCCAGTCCCTTCCCATCTTGTCCTGTCTCTGGCCTGTCCCGTCCTGTCTCTGGCCCGTCCGGTGCTATCTCTGGCATGTCCAATCCTGTCTCTTACCCGTCCCGTCTCTGGCCCGTCCGGTCCAGTCTTTGGCCCGTCCTGTCCTGTCTCTGGCCCATCCCTTCCTGTCTCTGGCGCAGCTCTGGTCCTTCTCGTCCTGTATCTGGCCCGCCCTGTATCTGGCCCATCCCATCCAGTATCTGGCCCGTTCCATATCTGGCCTGTCCCGTATCTGGCACGTCCTGTCCCTGGCCCGTCCTGTATCTGGCCTGTCCCGTATCTGGCCCGTCCCGCATCTGACCCGTCCCGTATCTGGCCCGTCCCGTCCCGTATTTGGTCCGTACCGTCCTGTATCTGGCCCGTCCCGTAATGTATGTGGGCTGTCCCATATCTGTCCCATACCATCCCATATTTGGCTCGTCACGTTTCTGTCCCATCCCGTCATGAATCTGGCCTGTCCCATCCTGTCTCTGGCCCGACCCGTCCTGTCTATGGCCTGTCCCGTAATGTCTCTAGCACATTCCTTCCTGTCTCTGGCCCAGCCCGTCCTGTATCTTGTCGGTCCCGTCCTGTATCTGGCCCGTCCCGTCCTGAATGTGGCACGTCCAGTATATGGCCCGTCCCTTCCTGTATCTGGCCCGTCCCATCACGTCCTATCTCTGGCCCATCCCGTCTTGAATCTGGCCCGTCCCGTATCTGGCCCATCCCTTCCTGTATCTGGCCCGTCCCGTCCTGTCTCTGGCCTGACCAGTCCAGTCCTGCCTCTGGCCAGTCCCGTCCTGCTCTGGTCCGTCCCGTCCCTGGCCCGTCCTGTATCTGAACCGTCCCGTCCTGTATCTGGTCGCCCCGTACTGTATCTGGGCCATCCCATCCTGTCTCTGGCCCGTCTTTTCCTGTATCTGGACCGTCCCGTCCAGTCTCTGGACGGTCTCATAATGTATAGCATGTCCTGTCCTGTTTCTGGCCCGTCCCGTCCTGTCACTTGCTCGTCCTGTCCTGTATCTGGCACGTCCCGTACCGTCTCTGGCCCGTCCCATCCTGTCTATTTCCCGTCCCATAATGTATTACTTTTCCAGTCCTGTTTCTGGCCCGTCCTGTCCTATCTCTGGCTCGTCCCGTCCTGTATCTGGCCCGTCCCATCTCGTATGTGGCCCGTCCCGCATCTGGCCTGTCCTGTCCCATATCTGGCCTGTCCCTTCCTGTATCTGGCCAGTCCCTTCCCATCTCGTCCTGTCTCTGGCCTGTCCCGTTCTGTCTCTGGCCTGTCCCGTCCTGTCTCTGACCCATCCGGTGCTACCTCTGGCCTGTCCAATCCTGTCTCTTGCCTGTCCCGTCTCTGGTCCGTCCCGTCCTGTCTTTGGCCCATCACGTCCTGTCTCTGGAACGTCCCGTCCTCTCTTTTGCCCGTCCCGTCCTCTCTCTTGCCCGTCCCCTCCTGTCTCTGGCCCGACCTGTCCTGTCCTACCTCAGACCAGTCCCGTACTGCTCTGTCCCGTCCCATCCCTGGACTGTCCTGTATCTGGACCGTCCTGTCCTGTATCTGTCGCCCCGTTTCTAGCCCGTCCAGTCTTGTTTCTGGCACGCCTCAGTCCGTCCTATCTCCGGCCCGTCCAGTATTGTCTCTGGCCCGTCTCGTCATGTCTCTGGATCGTCCCGTCCGGTCCTGACTCTGGCCCGTCCTGTATCTGGCCCATTCCGTATCTGGCCTGTTCCGTCCTGTATCTGGCCCATCCCATTAAAGGTAGTATTATCAAATCCTCCACAAATTTACACATAAAGGAACTTTAACCTGGGGTGTGTTTTAAATTAAGGTGAGTTCAATAGTTAGAAAAATATGATACTTTCCATAAATTATTAGCAAAATGTTTAAATGACATCTATCAAAAAAACAGCCTCCTCCATATCCCCTCAAGCTGTCCTATCCATCACCAAGATAGGTGCATCTTCTGCCATTTAGGTAGAAGTAATCTTCAAACAATTTGCTTCTAATTTAGATAAAGTACCAGGAAGGTATATCATGCAAACTCTACATGTGATGTTTGCCTATTAAACAATAGTTGTAATATTTATTTGCAAAATTTCCATTTTCTCTACACCTGACCTACACTACTTAATTGTAACATCCCTGGCGGCGTGCTGGCATGGCTTCCCATCTCACACCATGCAAGACCGCCGACTTACCCACCAATGCAGGCTACGCACTATGTTCCTATGCTGGCTGTGTGCATGTGTCTTGGCTGCTTGTTGAGGGCGGTAGCGGCAGCACTTCCTGATTCTTAAAGGAACAGTGCACGCATTCCTAATGTGTCCCCAGTTCTGTATCTCACCCGTCCCGGTCTCTGGCCCGTCGCGGTCTCTGGCCCATCCCGTCCTGTCTCTTGCCCGTCCCTGGCCCCTCCCATCCTGTCTATGGCCCGTCCTGTAATGTCTAACCCGCCCCTTCCCGTATCTGGTCCGTCCAGTCCCATATCTGACCTGTTTAGTCCCGTATCTGGCTGTCCCTTATGTTGCCCATCTCATCCCGTATCTGGCTCACCTCGTCCCTTCCCGTCTCTGGCACGTCCTGTCCCGTATCTGACCATACCAGTCCCTATCTGGCCCGTCCCGTATATGGCCAGGCCCATTCAGTATCTGGCCCGTCCCATCCTGTCCATGGCTCATCCCATATCTAGCCTGTCCTGTCCCATATCTGGCCCGTCCCGTATCTGGCCCATGTCGTCCTGTATCTGGCCTGTCCAATATTTGGCCCGTACCGTCCTGTATCTGGCCTGTCCCGTACTGTATCTGGGGCATTCCGTCCTGTCTCTGGCCCATCTTTTCCTGTATCTGGACCGTCCTATAATGTATAGCTTGTCCCGTCCTGTTTCTGGCCCGACCCCGTCCTGTCTCTGGCTCGTCCTGTCCTGTATCTGGTCCGACCCATACCGTCGCTGGCCCGTCCCATCCTGTCTATTTCCCGTCCCATAATGTATAGCTCGTCCCATCCTGTTTCTGGCCCGTCCCATCCTATCTCTGCCTCGTCCCGTCCTATATCTGGCCCGTGCCGTCTCGTATCTGGCCCGCCCCGTATCTGGCCTGTCCTGTCCCGTATCTGGCCTGTCCCTTCCTGTATCTGGCCAGTCATTTCCCATCTCGTCCTGTCTGTGGCCTGTCCCGTCCTGTCTCTGGCCCGTCCGGTGCTATCTCTGGCCTGTCCCCAGGATGCGCAGTAATATGGGATTGTGTTCTTATCATTTCTCCCACAGTCCCTGCAGCTTCAGCCGCACAGATCGGACCCCGGGGCGAGGGGTGATACCTGCTGCAATCCTTGTATCCTGAAGTACTGCGGCCGCTGTACTGGGGTCCTAGAAAGTTATACCCCAGGGAAGACAGTGGAAGGAGGAACACGGAAAGGGATCATTCATACTTATCCGTCACTTAGTAATCGCCATCTTCCATCTGTGGCCTGGAGAAAATGCTGGTCTTGCTTGTAATCGGAGGGGAGGACACATCTGCCGGTGAGACGACTGCTCTGCTCCAGTGATCGGCTGCAACTGGTGTGAGTGGGGGATTGAGCTATGTAATAAGGGAGAAAACGATGATGTCATAAAGGAAGAAAAGGTGATGATGTCATAAGAGCAGAGAGAAGCCCAGGACGAGCACAGCAATAGCTCCTACAGCAATTCATTATTTTCCCAGCTTAATGTTTTTTGTAATCTGGAATAAATCTTTATGCAGAGGCTTCTCTGTGATAGAACAACCACCCCCACCATACACAGCACAGGATGGGCCCCGGAATCACTGCTATTGTGCACTTGATGTAATCTATAAATATGGACATCCCGGCACAGAAAGTGAAATAACCAATACTTGCATTCACCAGTAGAGGGAGCGCAAGAGCGAGCAGCATAAAGCCGCACATTACATGTCCTATGTATACAATTACCGGGCGGTAGAGGGCGCAATTTGATAAAAAAGGAATAAATAAAATCACCAACTGTAGCTCGCCAGCGCCGCCCGCAGGGTCCTTCCTCCGGCATAAAGCACAGTGACGGCCTCCAACACCGCCCTCTGCCCGCCCCCGGCCGTCGGTACCTCCCAGCTCTGTCAGCGCCGCCCGGGACAGGAGATGAGGCTGCGCTTGTTACCTCAGCAGGACGCAGGATACTTCTTGCCGTTGGAGCCGGTGTTACGCAGGGGACGTCGGTCAGCGCGATAACGTCACTGCATGGCACCGACAAGCGTTGACTGTGAGACGTGATAGAAGAGGAGGCGGAGGCTGCGGTGACCCGGAGCCTGGAAGAAGGAGGAGAAGAGAGTTCATTTTTATTCTTATATTATTTGGCCTCTGACTGGGGGACATTATATTATATGTGGGTCTGTGAGGACATTATATTATATGTGGGTCTGTGAGGACATTATATTATATGTGGGTCTGTGAGGACATTATATTATATGTGGGTCTGTGGGACATTATATTATATGTGGGTCTGTGAGGACATTATATTATATGTGGGTCTGTGGGGACATTATATTATATGTGGGTCTGTGGGTACATTATATTATATGTGGGTCTGTGAGGACATTATATTATATGTGGGTCTGTGGGGACATTATATTATATGTGGGTCTGTGAGGACATTATATTATATGTGGGGTCATTATATTATATGTGGGTCTGTGGGGACATTATATTATATGTGGGTCTGTGAGGACATTATATTATATGTGGGTCTGTGAGGACATTATATTATATGTGGGTCTGTGGGGTCATTATATTATATGTGGGTCTGTGGGGACATTATATTATATGTGGGTCTGTGAGGACATTATATTATATGTGGGTCTGTGAGGACATTATATTATATGTGGGTCTGTGGGGTCATTATATTATATGTGGGTCTGTGAGGACATTATATTATATGTGGGTCTGTGGGGACATTATATTATATGTGGGTCTGTGAGGACATTATATTATATGTGGGTCTGTGAGGACATTATATTATATGTGGGTCTGTGGGGACATTATATTATATGTGGGTCTGTGGGGACATTATATTATATGTGGGTCTGTGAGGACATTATATTATATGTGGGTCTGTGAGGACATTATATTATATGTGGGTCTGTGAGGACATTATATTATATGTGGGTCTGTGGGGTCATTATATTATATGTGGGTCTGTGAGGACATTATATTATATGTGGGTCTGTGAGGACATTATATTATATGTGGGTCTGTGGTGACATTATATTATATGTGGGTCTGTGGGGACATTATATTATATGTGGGTCTGTGAGGACATTATATTATATGTGGGTCTGTGGGGTCATTATATTATATGTGGGTCTGTGAGGACATTATATTATATGTGGGTCTGTTAGGACATTATATTATATGTGGGTCTGTGAGGACATTATATTATATGTGGGTCTGTGGGGACATTATATTATATGTGGGTCTGTGAGGACATTATATTATATGTGGGTCTGTGAGGACATTATATTATATGTGGGTCTGTGAGGACATTATATTATATGTGGGTCTGTGGGGACATTATATTATATGTGGGTCTGTGAGGACATTATATTATATGTGGGTCTGTGAGGACATTATATTATATGTGGGTCTGTGAGGACATTATATTATATGTGGGTCTGTGAGGACATTATATTATATGTGGGTCTGTGGGGACATTATATTATATGTGGGTCTGTGAGGACATTATATTATATGTGGGTCTGTGAGGACATTATATTATATGTGGGTCTGTGAGGACATTATATTATATGTGGGTCTGTGAGGACATTATATTATATGTGGGTCTGTGGGGACATTATATTATATGTGGGTCTGTGAGGACATTATATTATATGTGGGTCTGTGAGGACATTATATTATATGTGGGTCTGTGGTGACATTATATTATATGTGGGTCTGTGAGGACATTATATTATATGTGGGGCTGTGAGGACATTATATTATATGTGGGTCTGTGAGGACATTATATTATATGTGGGTCTGTGAGGACATTATATTATATGTGGGTCTGTGGGGACATTATATTATATGTGGGTCTGTGAGGACATTATATTATATGTGGGTCTGTGAGGACATTATATTATATGTGGGTCTGTGAGGACATTATATTATATGTGGGTCTGTGAGGACATTATATTATATGTGGGTCTGTGAGGACATTATATTATATGTGGGTCTGTGGGGACATTATATTATATGTGGCTCTGTGAGGACATTATATTATATGTGGGTCTGTGAGGACATTATATTATATGTGGCTCTGTGAGGACATTATATTATATGTGGCTCTGTGAGGACATTATATTATATGTGGGTCTGTGGGGACATTATATTATATGTGGGTCTGTGAGGACATTATATTATATGTGGGTCTGTGGGGACATTATATTATATGTGGGTCTGTGAGGACATTATATTATATGTGGGTCTGTGAGTACATTATATTATATGTGGGTCTGTGAGGACATTATATTATATGTGGGTCTGTGGGGACATTATATTATATGTGGGTCTGTGAGTACATTATATTATATGTGGGTCTGTGAGGACATTATATTATATGTGGGTCTGTGGGGACATTATATTATATGTGGGTCTGTGAGGACATTATATTATATGTGGGTCTGTGAGGACATTATATTATATGTGGGTCTGTGAGGACATTATATTATATGTGGGTCTGTGAGGACATTATATTATATGTGGGTCTGTGGGTACATTATATTATATGTGGGTCTGTGGGGACATTATATTATATGTGGGTCTGTGGTGACATTATATTATATGTGGGTCTGTGGGGACATTATATTATATGTGGGTCTGTGAGGACATTATATTATATGTGGGTCTGTGGGGACATTATATTATATGTGGGTCTGTGAGGACATTATATTATATGTGGGTCTGTGGGGACATTATATTATATGTGGGTCTGTGAGGACATTATATTATATGTGGGTCTGTGAGGACATTATATTATATGTGGGTCTGTGAGGACATTATATTATATGTGGGTCTGTGAGGATATTATATTATATGTGGGTCTGTGAGGACATTATATTATATGTGGGTCTGTGGGGACATTATATTATATGTGGGTCTGTGGGGACATTATATTATATGTGGGTCTGTGAGGACATTATATTATATGTGGGTCTGTGAGGACATTATATTATATGTGGGTCTGTGAGGACATTATATTATATGTGGGTCTGTGAGGACATTATATTATATGTGGGTCTGTGAGGACATTATATTATATGTGGATCTGTGAGGACATTATATTATATGTTGGTCTGTGAGGACATTATATTATATGTGGGTCTGTGGGGACATTATATTATATGTGGGTCTGTGAGGACATTATATTATATGTGGGTCTGTGAGGACATTATATTATATGTGGGTCTGTGAGGACATTATATTATATGTGGCTCTGTGAGGACATTATATTATATGTGGGTCTGTGGTAATATTATATTATATGTGGGTCTGTGAGGACATTATATTATATGTGGGTCTGTGAGGACATTATATTATATGTGGTCTGTGGGGACATATTATATGTGGGTCTGTGGGGACATTATATTATATGTGGGTCTGTGGGGTCATTATATTATATGTGGGTCTGTGAGGACATTATATTATATGTGGGTCTGTGAGGACATTATATTATATGTGGGTCTGTGGGGACATTATATTATATGTGGGTCTGTGAGGACATTATATTATATGTGGGTCTGTGAGGACATTATATTATATGTGGGTCTGTGGGGACATTATATTATATGTGGGTCTGTGGTGACATTATATTATATGTGGGTCTGTGGGGACATTATATTATATGTGGGTCTGTGGGGACATTATATTATATGTGGGTCTGTGGGGACATTATATTATATGTGGGTCTGTGGTGACATTATATTATATGTGGGTCTGTGGGGACATTATATTATATGTGGGTCTGTGAGGACATTATATTATATGTGGGTCTGTGAGGACATATTATATGTGGGTCTGTGGGGACATTATATTATATGTGGGTCTGTGGGGACATTATATTATATGTGGCTCTGTGAGGACATTATATTATATGTGGGTCTGTGAGGACATTATATTATGTGTGGCTCTGTGAGGACATTATATTATATGTGGCTCTGTGAGGACATTATATTATATGTGGGTCTGTGGGGACATTATATTATATGTGGGTCTGTGGGGACATTATATTATATGTGGGTCTGTGAGGACATATTATATGTGGGTCTGTGAGGACATTATATTATATGTGGCTCTGTGAGGACATTATATTATATGTGGGTCTGTGGGGACATTATATTATATGTGGGTCTGTGAGGACATTATATTATATGTGGGTCTGTGAGGACATTATATTATATGTGGGTCTGTGAGGACATTATATTATATGTGGGTCTGTGAGGACATTATATTATATGTGGGTCTGTGGTAATATTATATTATATGTGGGTCTGTGAGGACATTATATTATATGTGGGTCTGTGAGGACATTATATTATATGTGGGTCTGTGAGGACATTATATTATATGTGGCTCTGTGAGGACATTATATTATATGTGGGTCTGTGGTAATATTATATTATATGTGGGTCTGTGAGGACATTATATTATATGTGGGTCTGTGAGGACATTATATTATATGTGGTCTGTGGGGACATTATATTATATGTGGGTCTGTGGGGACATTATATTATATGTGGGTCTGTGGGGTCATTATATTATATGTGGGTCTGTGAGGACATTATATTATATGTGGGTCTGTGAGGACATTATATTATATGTGGGTCTGTGGGGACATTATATTATATGTGGGTCTGTGAGGACATTATATTATATGTGGGTCTGTGAGGACATTATATTATATGTGGGTCTGTGGGGACATTATATTATATGTGGGTCTGTGGTGACATTATATTATATGTGGGTCTGTGGGGACATTATATTATATGTGGGTCTGTGGGGACATTATATTATATGTGGGTCTGTGGGGACATTATATTATATGTGGGTCTGTGGTGACATTATATTATATGTGGGTCTGTGGGGACATTATATTATATGTGGGTCTGTGAGGACATTATATTATATGTGGGTCTGTGAGGACATTATATTATATGTGGGTCTGTGGGGACATTATATTATATGTGGGTCTGTGGGGACATTATATTATATGTGGCTCTGTGAGGACATTATATTATATGTGGGTCTGTGAGGACATTATATTATATGTGGCTCTGTGAGGACATTATATTATATGTGGCTCTGTGAGGACATTATATTATATGTGGGTCTGTGGGGACATTATATTATATGTGGGTCTGTGGGGACATTATATTATATGTGGGTCTGTGAGGACATTATATTATATGTGGGTCTGTGAGGACATTATATTATATGTGGCTCTGTGAGGACATTATATTATATGTGGGTCTGTGGGGACATTATATTATATGTGGGTCTGTGAGGACATTATATTATATGTGGGTCTGTGAGGACATTATATTATATGTGGGTCTGTGAGGACATTATATTATATGTGGGTCTGTGGGGACATTATATTATATGTGGGTCTGTGAGGACATTATATTATATGTGGGTCTGTGGGGACATTATATTATATGTGGGTCTGTGAGGACATTATATTATATGTGGGTCTGTGGGGACATTATATTATATGTGGGTCTGTGAGGACATTATATTATATGTGGGTCTGTGGGGACATTATATTATATGTGGGTCTGTGAGGACATTATATTATATGTGGGTCTGTGAGGACATTATATTATATGTGGGTCTGTGGGGACATTATATTATATGTGGGTCTGTGGTGACATTATATTATATGTGGGTCTGTGGGGACATTATATTATATGTGGGTCTGTGAGGACATTATATTATATGTGGGTCTGTGGGGACATTATATTATATGTGGGTCTGTGGGGACATTATATTATATGTGGGTCTGTGGTGACATTATATTATATGTGGGTCTGTGGGGACATTATATTATATGTGGGTCTGTGAGGACATTATATTATATGTGGGTCTGTGAGGACATTATATTATATGTGGGTCTGTGGGGACATTATATTATATGTGGGTCTGTGGAGACATTATATTATATGTGGCTCTGTGAGGACATTATATTATATGTGGGTCTGTGAGGACATTATATGTGGCTCTGTGAGGACATTATATTATATGTGGCTCTGTGAGGACATTATATTATATGTGGGTCTGTGGGGACATTATATTATATGTGGGTCTGTGAGGACATTATATTATATGTGGGTCTGTGAGGACATTATATTATATGTGGCTCTGTGAGGACATTATATTATATGTGGGTCTGTGGGGACATTATATTATATGTGGGTCTGTGGGGACATTATATTATATGTGGGTCTGTGAGGACATTATATTATATGTGGGTCTGTGAGGACATTATATTATATGTGGGTCTGTGGGTACATTATATTATATGTGGGTCTGTGGGGACATTATATTATATGTGGGTCTGTGAGGACATTATATTATATGTGGGTCTATGAGGACATTATATTATATGTGGGTCTGTGGGGACATTATATTATATGTGGGTCTGTGGGGACATTATATTATATGTGGGTCTGTGAGGACATTATATTATATGTGGGTCTGTGGGGACATTATATTATATGTGGGTCTGTGAGGACATTATATTATATGTGGGTCTGTGGGGACATTATATTATATGTGGGACTGTGGTAACATTATATTATATGTGGGTCTGTGGGGACATTATATTATATGTGGGTCTGTGGGGACATTATATTATATGTGGGTCTGTGAGGACATTGTATTATATGTGGGTCTGTGGGGACATTATATTATATGTGGGTCTGTGAGGACATTATATTATATGTGGGTCTGTGGGGACATTATATTATATGTGGGTCTGTGGTAACATTATATTATATGTGGCTCTGTGGGGCATTATATTATATGTGGGTCTGTGAGGACATTATATTATATGTGGGTCTGTGGGGACATTATATTATATGTGGGTCCGTGAGGACATTATATTATATGTGGGTCTGTGAGGACATTATATTATATGTGGGTCTGTGAGGACATTATATTATATGTGGGTCTGTGGGGACATTATATTATATGTGGGTCTGTGGTGACATTATATTATATGTGGGTCTGTGAAGACATTATATTATATGTGGGTCTGTGAGGACATTATATTATATGTGGGTCTGTGGGGACATTATATTATATGTGGGTCTGTGAGGACATTATATTATATGTGGGTCTGTGGGGACATTATATTATATGTGGGTCCGTGAGGACATTATATTATATGTGGGTCTGTGAGGACATTATATTATATGTGGGTCTGTGAGGACATTATATTATATGTGGGTCTGTGGGGACATTATATTATATGTGGGTCTGTGGTGACATTATATTATATGTGGGTCTGTGAGGACATTATATTATATGTGGGTCTGTGGTGACATTATATTATATGTGGGTCCGTGAGGACATTATATTATATGTGGGTCTGTGGTGACATTATATTATATGTGGGTCTGTGAGGACATTATATTATATGTGGGTCTGTGGGGACATTATATTATATGTGGGTCCGTGAGGACATTATATTATATGTGGGTCTGTGAGGACATTATATTATATGTGGGTCTGTGTGGACATTATATTATATGTGGGTCTGTGAGGACATTATATTATATGTGTGTCTGTGGGGACATTATATTATATTTGGGTCTGTGGGTACATTATATTATATGTGGGTCTGTGGGGACATTATATTATATGTGGGTCTGTGGTAATATTATATTATATGTGGGTCTGTGGTGACAATATATTATATGTGGGTCTGTGGGTACATTATATTATATGTGGGTCTGTGGGGACATTATATTATATGTGGGTCTGTGGTAATATTATATTATATGTGGGTCTGTGGTGACAATATATTATATGTGGGTCTGTGGGGACATTATATTATATGTGGGTCTGTGAGGACATTATATTATATGTGGGTCTGTGAGGACATTATATTATATTTGGGTCTGTGGGTACATTATATTATATGTGGCTCTGTGGGGACATTATATGTGGGTCTGTGGGGACATTATATTATATGTGGGTCTGTGAGGACATTATATTATATGTGGGTCTGTGGGGACATTATATTATATGTGGGTCTGTGAGGACATTATATTATATGTGGGTCTGTGAGGACATTATATTATATTTGGGTCTCTGGGTACATTATATTATATGTGGGTCTGTGAGGACATTATATTATATGTGGGTCTATGGGGACATTATATTATATGTGGGTCTGTGAGGACATTATATTATATGTGGGTCTGTGGGGACATTATATTATATTTGGGTCTGTGGGTACATTATATTATATGTGGGTCTGTGGGGACATTATATTATATGTGGGTCTGTGGGGACATTATATTATATGTGGGTCTGTGAGGACATTATATTATATGTGGGTCTGTGGGGTCATTATATTATATGTGGGTCTGTGAGGACATTATATTATATGTGGGTCTGTGAGGACATTATATTATATGTGGGTCTGTGGTGACATTATATTATATGTGGGTCTGTGGGGACATTATATTATATGTGGGTCTGTGAGGACATTATATTATATGTGGGTCTGTGGGGTCATTATATTATATGTGGGTCTGTGAGGACATTATATTATATGTGGGTCTGTTAGGACATTATATTATATGTGGGTCTGTGAGGACATTATATTATATGTGGGTCTGTGGGGACATTATATTATATGTGGGTCTGTGAGGACATTATATTATATGTGGGTCTGTGAGGACATTATATTATATGTGGGTCTGTGAGGACATTATATTATATGTGGGTCTGTGGGGACATTATATTATATGTGGGTCTGTGAGGACATTATATTATATGTGGGTCTGTGAGGACATTATATTATATGTGGGTCTGTGAGGACATTATATTATATGTGGGTCTGTGGGGACATTATATTATATGTGGGTCTGTGAGGACATTATATTATATGTGGGTCTGTGAGGACATTATATTATATGTGGGTCTGTGAGGACATTATATTATATGTGGGTCTGTGAGGACATTATATTATATGTGGGTCTGTGGGGACATTATATTATATGTGGGTCTGTGAGGACATTATATTATATGTGGGTCTGTGAGGACATTATATTATATGTGGGTCTGTGGTGACATTATATTATATGTGGGTCTGTGAGGACATTATATTATATGTGGGGCTGTGAGGACATTATATTATATGTGGGTCTGTGAGGACATTATATTATATGTGGGTCTGTGAGGACATTATATTATATGTGGGTCTGTGGGGACATTATATTATATGTGGGTCTGTGAGGACATTATATTATATGTGGGTCTGTGAGGACATTATATTATATGTGGGTCTGTGAGGACATTATATTATATGTGGGTCTGTGAGGACATTATATTATATGTGGGTCTGTGAGGACATTATATTATATGTGGGTCTGTGGGGACATTATATTATATGTGGCTCTGTGAGGACATTATATTATATGTGGGTCTGTGAGGACATTATATTATATGTGGCTCTGTGAGGACATTATATTATATGTGGCTCTGTGAGGACATTATATTATATGTGGGTCTGTGGGGACATTATATTATATGTGGGTCTGTGGGGACATTATATTATATGTGGGTCTGTGAGGACATTATATTATATGTGGGTCTGTGAGTACATTATATTATATGTGGGTCTGTGAGGACATTATATTATATGTGGGTCTGTGGGGACATTATATTATATGTGGGTCTGTGAGTACATTATATTATATGTGGGTCTGTGAGGACATTATATTATATGTGGGTCTGTGGGGACATTATATTATATGTGGGTCTGTGAGGACATTATATTATATGTGGGTCTGTGGGGACATTATATTATATGTGGGTCTGTGAGGACATTATATTATATGTGGGTCTGTGGGTACATTATATTATATGTGGGTCTGTGGGGACATTATATTATATGTGGGTCTGTGGTGACATTATATTATATGTGGGTCTGTGGGGACATTATATTATATGTGGGTCTGTGAGGACATTATATTATATGTGGGTCTGTGGGGACATTATATTATATGTGGGTCTGTGAGGACATTATATTATATGTGGGTCTGTGGGGACATTATATTATATGTGGGTCTGTGAGGACATTATATTATATGTGGGTCTGTGAGGACATTATATTATATGTGGGTCTGTGAGGACATTATATTATATGTGGGTCTGTGAGGATATTATATTATATGTGGGTCTGTGAGGACATTATATTATATGTGGGTCTGTGGGGACATTATATTATATGTGGGTCTGTGGGGACATTATATTATATGTGGGTCTGTGAGGACATTATATTATATGTGGGTCTGTGAGGACATTATATTATATGTGGGTCTGTGAGGACATTATATTATATGTGGGTCTGTGAGGACATTATATTATATGTGGGTCTGTGAGGACATTATATTATATGTGGGTCTGTGAGGACATTATATTATATGTTGGTCTGTGAGGACATTATATTATATGTGGGTCTGTGGGGACATTATATTATATGTGGGTCTGTGAGGACATTATATTATATGTGGGTCTGTGAGGACATTATATTATATGTGGGTCTGTGAGGACATTATATTATATGTGGCTCTGTGAGGACATTATATTATATGTGGGTCTGTGGTAATATTATATTATATGTGGGTCTGTGAGGACATTATATTATATGTGGGTCTGTGAGGACATTATATTATATGTGGTCTGTGGGGACATATTATATGTGGGTCTGTGGGGACATTATATTATATGTGGGTCTGTGGGGTCATTATATTATATGTGGGTCTGTGAGGACATTATATTATATGTGGGTCTGTGAGGACATTATATTATATGTGGGTCTGTGGGGACATTATATTATATGTGGGTCTGTGAGGACATTATATTATATGTGGGTCTGTGAGGACATTATATTATATGTGGGTCTGTGGGGACATTATATTATATGTGGGTCTGTGGTGACATTATATTATATGTGGGTCTGTGGGGACATTATATTATATGTGGGTCTGTGGGGACATTATATTATATGTGGGTCTGTGGGGACATTATATTATATGTGGGTCTGTGGTGACATTATATTATATGTGGGTCTGTGGGGACATTATATTATATGTGGGTCTGTGAGGACATTATATTATATGTGGGTCTGTGAGGACATATTATATGTGGGTCTGTGGGGACATTATATTATATGTGGGTCTGTGGGGACATTATATTATATGTGGCTCTGTGAGGACATTATATTATATGTGGGTCTGTGAGGACATTATATTATATGTGGCTCTGTGAGGACATTATATTATATGTGGCTCTGTGAGGACATTATATTATATGTGGGTCTGTGGGGACATTATATTATATGTGGGTCTGTGGGGACATTATATTATATGTGGGTCTGTGAGGACATTATATTATATGTGGGTCTGTGAGGACATTATATTATATGTGGCTCTGTGAGGACATTATATTATATGTGGGTCTGTGGGGACATTATATTATATGTGGGTCTGTGAGGACATTATATTATATGTGGGTCTGTGAGGACATTATATTATATGTGGGTCTGTGAGGACATTATATTATATGTGGGTCTGTGAGGACATTATATTATATGTGGGTCTGTGGTAATATTATATTATATGTGGGTCTGTGAGGACATTATATTATATGTGGGTCTGTGAGGACATTATATTATATGTGGGTCTGTGAGGACATTATATTATATGTGGCTCTGTGAGGACATTATATTATATGTGGGTCTGTGGTAATATTATATTATATGTGGGTCTGTGAGGACATTATATTATATGTGGGTCTGTGAGGACATTATATTATATGTGGTCTGTGGGGACATTATATTATATGTGGGTCTGTGGGGACATTATATTATATGTGGGTCTGTGGGGTCATTATATTATATGTGGGTCTGTGAGGACATTATATTATATGTGGGTCTGTGAGGACATTATATTATATGTGGGTCTGTGGGGACATTATATTATATGTGGGTCTGTGAGGACATTATATTATATGTGGGTCTGTGAGGACATTATATTATATGTGGGTCTGTGGGGACATTATATTATATGTGGGTCTGTGGTGACATTATATTATATGTGGGTCTGTGGGGACATTATATTATATGTGGGTCTGTGGGGACATTATATTATATGTGGGTCTGTGGGGACATTATATTATATGTGGGTCTGTGGTGACATTATATTATATGTGGGTCTGTGGGGACATTATATTATATGTGGGTCTGTGAGGACATTATATTATATGTGGGTCTGTGAGGACATTATATTATATGTGGGTCTGTGGGGACATTATATTATATGTGGGTCTGTGGGGACATTATATTATATGTGGCTCTGTGAGGACATTATATTATATGTGGGTCTGTGAGGACATTATATTATATGTGGCTCTGTGAGGACATTATATTATATGTGGCTCTGTGAGGACATTATATTATATGTGGGTCTGTGGGGACATTATATTATATGTGGGTCTGTGGGGACATTATATTATATGTGGGTCTGTGAGGACATTATATTATATGTGGGTCTGTGAGGACATTATATTATATGTGGCTCTGTGAGGACATTATATTATATGTGGGTCTGTGGGGACATTATATTATATGTGGGTCTGTGAGGACATTATATTATATGTGGGTCTGTGAGGACATTATATTATATGTGGGTCTGTGAGGACATTATATTATATGTGGGTCTGTGGGGACATTATATTATATGTGGGTCTGTGAGGACATTATATTATATGTGGGTCTGTGGGGACATTATATTATATGTGGGTCTGTGAGGACATTATATTATATGTGGGTCTGTGGGGACATTATATTATATGTGGGTCTGTGAGGACATTATATTATATGTGGGTCTGTGGGGACATTATATTATATGTGGGTCTGTGAGGACATTATATTATATGTGGGTCTGTGAGGACATTATATTATATGTGGGTCTGTGGGGACATTATATTATATGTGGGTCTGTGGTGACATTATATTATATGTGGGTCTGTGGGGACATTATATTATATGTGGGTCTGTGAGGACATTATATTATATGTGGGTCTGTGGGGACATTATATTATATGTGGGTCTGTGGGGACATTATATTATATGTGGGTCTGTGGTGACATTATATTATATGTGGGTCTGTGGGGACATTATATTATATGTGGGTCTGTGAGGACATTATATTATATGTGGGTCTGTGAGGACATTATATTATATGTGGGTCTGTGGGGACATTATATTATATGTGGGTCTGTGGAGACATTATATTATATGTGGCTCTGTGAGGACATTATATTATATGTGGGTCTGTGAGGACATTATATGTGGCTCTGTGAGGACATTATATTATATGTGGCTCTGTGAGGACATTATATTATATGTGGGTCTGTGGGGACATTATATTATATGTGGGTCTGTGAGGACATTATATTATATGTGGGTCTGTGAGGACATTATATTATATGTGGCTCTGTGAGGACATTATATTATATGTGGGTCTGTGGGGACATTATATTATATGTGGGTCTGTGGGGACATTATATTATATGTGGGTCTGTGAGGACATTATATTATATGTGGGTCTGTGAGGACATTATATTGTATGTGGGTCTGTGGGTACATTATATTATATGTGGGTCTGTGGGGACATTATATTATATGTGGGTCTGTGAGGACATTATATTATATGTGGGTCTGTGAGGACATTATATTATATGTGGGTCTGTGGGGACATTATATTATATGTGGGTCTGTGGGGACATTATATTATATGTGGGTCTGTGAGGACATTATATTATATGTGGGTCTGTGGGGACATTATATTATATGTGGGTCTGTGAGGACATTATATTATATGTGGGTCTGTGGGGACATTATATTATATGTGGGTCTGTGGTAACATTATATTATATGTGGCTCTGTGGGGACATTATATTATATGTGGGTCTGTGAGGACATTATATTATATGTGGGTCTGTGGGGACATTATATTATATGTGGGTCTGTGAGGACATTATATTATATGTGGGTCTGTGGTGAGATTATATTATATGTGGGTCTGTGGGGACATTATATTATATGTGGGGCTGTGGGGTCATTATATTATATGTGGGTCTGTGAGGACATTATATTATATGTGGGTCTGTGGGGACATTATATTATATGTGGGACTGTGGTAACATTATATTATATGTGGGTCTGTGGGGACATTATATTATATGTGGGTCTGTGGGGACATTATATTATATGTGGGTCTGTGAGGACATTGTATTATATGTGGGTCTGTGGGGACATTATATTATATGTGGGTCTGTGAGGACATTATATTATATGTGGGTCTGTGGGGACATTATATTATATGTGGGTCTGTGGTAACATTATATTATATGTGGCTCTGTGGGGCATTATATTATATGTGGGTCTGTGAGGACATTATATTATATGTGGGTCTGTGGGGACATTATATTATATGTGGGTCCGTGAGGACATTATATTATATGTGGGTCTGTGAGGACATTATATTATATGTGGGTCTGTGAGGACATTATATTATATGTGGGTCTGTGGGGACATTATATTATATGTGGGTCTGTGGTGACATTATATTATATGTGGGTCTGTGAAGACATTATATTATATGTGGGTCTGTGAGGACATTATATTATATGTGGGTCTGTGGGGACATTATATTATATGTGGGTCTGTGAGGACATTATATTATATGTGGGTCTGTGGGGACATTATATTATATGTGGGTCCGTGAGGACATTATATTATATGTGGGTCTGTGAGGACATTATATTATATGTGGGTCTGTGAGGACATTATATTATATGTGGGTCTGTGGGGACATTATATTATATGTGGGTCTGTGGTGACATTATATTATATGTGGGTCTGTGAGGACATTATATTATATGTGGGTCTGTGGTGACATTATATTATATGTGGGTCCGTGAGGACATTATATTATATGTGGGTCTGTGGTGACATTATATTATATGTGGGTCTGTGAGGACATTATATTATATGTGGGTCTGTGGGGACATTATATTATATGTGGGTCCGTGAGGACATTATATTATATGTGGGTCTGTGAGGACATTATATTATATGTGGGTCTGTGTGGACATTATATTATATGTGGGTCTGTGAGGACATTATTTTATATGTGTGTCTGTGGGGACATTATATTATATTTGGGTCTGTGGGTACATTATATTATATGTGGGTCTGTGGGGACATTATATTATATGTGGGTCTGTGGTAATATTATATTATATGTGGGTCTGTGGTGACAATATATTATATGTGGGTCTGTGGGTACATTATATTATATGTGGGTCTGTGGGGACATTATATTATATGTGGGTCTGTGGTAATATTATATTATATGTGGGTCTGTGGTGACAATATATTATATGTGGGTCTGTGGGGACATTATATTATATGTGGGTCTGTGAGGACATTATATTATATGTGGGTCTGTGAGGACATTATATTATATTTGGGTCTGTGGGTACATTATATTATATGTGGCTCTGTGGGGACATTATATGTGGGTCTGTGGGGACATTATATTATATGTGGGTCTGTGAGGACATTATATTATATGTGGGTCTGTGGGGACATTATATTATATGTGGGTCTGTGAGGACATTATATTATATGTGGGTCTGTGAGGACATTATATTATATTTGGGTCTCTGGGTACATTATATTATATGTGGGTCTGTGAGGACATTATATTATATGTGGGTCTATGGGGACATTATATTATATGTGGGTCTGTGAGGACATTATATTATATGTGGGTCTGTGGGGACATTATATTATATTTGGGTCTGTGGGTACATTATATTATATGTGGGTCTGTGGGGACATTATATTATATGTGGGTCTGTGGGGACATTATATTATATGTGGGTCCGTGAGGACATTATATTATATGTGGATCTGTGGGGACATTATATTATATGTGGGTCTGTGGGGACATTATATTATATGTGGGTCTGTGGGGACATTATATTATATGTGGGTCTGTGGGGACATTATATTATATGTGGGTCTGTGAGGACATTATATTATATGTGGGTCTGTGGGGACATTATATTATATGTGGGTCTGTGGGGACATTATATTATATGTGGGTCTGTGGTGACATTATATTATATGTGGGTCTGTGGGGACATTATATTATATGTGGGTCTGTGAGGACATTATATTATATGTGGGTCTGTGAGGACATTATATTATATGTGGGTCTGTGGGGACATTATATTATATGTGGGTCTGTGGGGACATTATATTATATGTGGCTCTGTGAGGACATTATATTATATGTGGGTCTGTGAGGACATTATATTATATGTGGCTCTGTGAGGACATTATATTATATGTGGCTCTGTGAGGACATTATATTATATGTGGGTCTGTGGGGACATTATATTATATGTGGGTCTGTGGGGACATTATATTATATGTGGGTCTGTGAGGACATTATATTATATGTGGGTCTGTGGGGACATTATATTATATGTGGGTCTGTGGGGACATTATATTATATGTGGGTCTGTGGGGACATTATATTATATGTGGGTCTGTGAGGACATTATATTATATGTGGGTCTGTGAGGACATTATATTATATGTGGGTCTGTGGGGACATTATATTATATGTGGGTCTGTGGGGACATTATATTACATGTGGGTCTGTGAGGACATTATATTATATGTGGGTCTGTGGGGACATTATATTATATGTGGGTCTGTGAGGACATTATATTATATGTGGGTCTGTGGGGACATTATATTATATGTGGGTCTGTGAGGACATTATATTATATGTGGGTCTGTGAGGACATTATATTATATGTGGGTCTGTGGGGACATTATATTATATGTGGGTCTGTGGTGACATTATATTATATGTGGGTCTGTGGGGACATTATATTATATGTGGGTCTGTGAGGACATTATATTATATGTGGGTCTGTGGGGACATTATATTATATGTGGGTCTGTGGGGACATTATATTATATGTGGGTCTGTGGGGACATTATATTATATGTGGGTCTGTGGTGACATTATATTATATGTGGGTCTGTGGGGACATTATATTATATGTGGGTCTGTGAGGACATTATATTATATGTGGGTCTGTGAGGACATTATATTATATGTGGGTCTGTGGGGACATTATATTATATGTGGGTCTGTGGGGACATTATATTATATGTGGCTCTGTGAGGACATTATATTATATGTGGGTCTGTGAGGACATTATATTATATGTGGGTCTGTGAGGACATTATATTATATGTGGGTCTGTGGGGACATTATATTATATGTGGGTCTGTGGGGACATTATATTATATGTGGGTCTGTGAGGACATTATATTATATGTGGGTCTGTGGGGACATTATATTATATGTGGGTCTGTGAGGACATTATATTATATGTGGTTCTGTGGGGACATTATATTATATGTGGGTCTGTGGTAACATTATATTATATGTGGCTCTGTGGGGACATTATATTATATGTGGGTCTGTGAGGACATTATATTATATGTGGGTCTGTGGGGACATTATATTATATGTGGGTCTGTGAGAACATTATATTATATGTGGGTCTGTGGTGACATTATATTATATGTGGGTCTGTGGGGACATTATATTATATGTGGGGCTGTGGGGTCATTATATTATATGTGGGTCTGTGAGGACATTATATTATATGTGGGTCTGTGGGGACATTATATTACATGTGGGACTGTGGTAACATTATATTATATGTGGGTCTGTGGGGACATTATATTATATGTGGGTCTGTGGGGACATTATATTATATGTGGGTCTGTGAGGACATTATATTATATGCGGGTCTGTGGGGACATTATATTATATGTGGGTCTGTGAGGACATTATATTATATGTGGGTCTGTGGGGACATTATATTATATGTGGGTCTGTGGTAACATTATATTATATGTGGCTCTGTAGGGACATTATATTATATGTGGGTCTGTGAGGACATTATATTATATGTGGGTCTGTGGTGACATTATATTATATGTGGGTCTGTGAGGACATTATATTATATGTGGGTCTGTGAGGACATTATATTATATGTGGGTCTGTGGGGACATTATATTATATGTGGGTCTGTGAGGACATTATATTATATGTGGGTCTGTGGGGACATTATATTATATGTGGGTCTGTGGTGACATTATATTATATGTGGGTCTGTGAGGACATTATATTATATGTGGGTCTGTGGGGACATTATATTATATGTGGGTCTGTGGTGACATTATATTATATGTGGGTCTGTGAGGACATTATATTATATGTGGGTCTGTGGTGACATTATATTATATGTGGGTCCGTGAGGACATTATATTATATGTGGGTCTGTGGTGACATTATATTATATGTGGGTCTGTGAGGACATTATATTATATGTGGGTCTGTGGGGACATTATATTATATGTGGGTCCGTGAGGACATTATATTATATGTGGGTCTGTGAGGACATTATATTATATGTGGGTCTGTGGGGACATTATATTATATGTGGGTCTGTGAGGACATTATATTATATGTGTGTCTGTGGGGACATTATATTATATTTGGTTCTGTGGGTACATTATATTATATGTGGGTCTGTGGGGACATTATATTATATGTGGGTCTGTGGTAATATTATATTATATGTGGGTCTGTGGTGACATTATATTATATGTGGGTCTGTGAGGACATTATATTATATGTGGGTCTGTGGTGACATTATAGTATATGTGGGTCCGTGAGGACATTATATTATATGTGGGTCTGTGGTGACATTATATTATATGTGGGTCTGTGAGGACATTATATTATATGTGGGTCTGTGGGGACATTATATTATATGTGGGTCCGTGAGGACATTATATTATATGTGGGTCTGTGAGGACATTATATTATATGTGGGTCTGTGAGGACATTATATTATATGTGGGTCTGTGAGGACATTATATTATATGTGTGTCTGTGGGGACATTATATTATATTTGGGTCTGTGGGTACATTATATTATATGTGGGGACATTATATTATATGTGGGTCTGTGGTAATATTATATTATATGTGGGTCTGTGGTGACAATATATTATATGTGGGTCTGTGGGGACATTATATTATATGTGGGTCTGTGAGGACATTATATTATATGTGGGTCTGTGAGGACATTATATTATATTTGGGTCTGTGGGTACATTATATTATATGTGGCTCTGTGGGGACATTATATTATATGTGGGTCTGTGGGGACATTATATTATATGTGGGTCTGTGGGGACATTATATTATATGTGGGTCTGTGGGGACATTATATTATATGTGGGTCTGTGAGGACATTATATTATATGTGGCTCTGTGGGGACATTATATTATATGTGGGTCCGTGAGGGCATTATATTATATGTGGGTCCGTGAGGGCATTATATTATATGTGGGTCCGTGAGGACATTATATTATATGTGGGTCCTTGAGGACATTATATTATATGTGGGTCCGTGAGGACATTATATTATATGTGGGTCCGTGAGGACATTATATTATATGTGGGGCCGTGAGGACATTATATTATATGTGGGGCCGTGAGGACATTATATTATATGTGGGGCTGTGGTAACATTATATTATATGTGGGTCTGTGGGGACATTATATTATATGTGGGTCTGTGAGGACATTATATTATATGTGGGTCTGTGGGGACATTATATTATATGTGGGTCTGTGGGGACATTATATTATATGTGGGACTGTGAGGACATTATATTATATGTGGGTCTGTGAGTACATTATATTATATGTGGGTCTGTGAGGACATTATATTATATGTGAGTCTGTGGGTACATTATATTATATGTGGGTCTGTGGGTACATTATATTATATGTGGGTCTGTGGTGACATTATATTATATGTGGGTCTGTGGGGACATTATATTATATGTGGGTCTGTGGGGACATTATATTATATGTGGATCTGTGGGGACATTATATTATATGTGGGTCTGTGAGGACATTATATTATATGTGTGTCTGTGGGGACATTATATTATATTTGGGTCTGTGGTAACATTATATTATATGTGGGTCTGTGAGGACATTATATTATATGTGGGTCTGTGGGGACATTATATTATATGTGGGTCTGTGGGGACATTATATTATATGTGGGTCTGTGGTGACATTATATTATATGTGGGTCTGTGAGGATATTATATTATATGTGGGTCTGTGGGGACATTATATTATATGTGGGTCTGTGGTGACATTATATTATATGTGGGTCTGTGGTGACATTATATTATATGTGGGTCCGTGAGGACGTTATATTATATGTGGGTCCGTGAGGACATTATATTATATGTGGGTCCGTGAGGACATTATATTATATGTGGGTCCGTGAGGACATTATATTATATGTGGGGCCGTGAGGACATTATATTATATGTGGGGCTGTGGTATCATTATATTATATGTGGGTCTGTGGTGACATTATATTATATGTGGGTCTGTGAGGACATTATATTATATGTGGGTCTGTGGGGACATTATATTATATGTGGGTCTGTGGGGACATTATATTATATGTGGGTCTGTGGGACATTATATTATATGTGGGTCTGAGGGACATTATATTATATGTGGGTCTGTGGGGACATTATATTATATGTGGGTCTGTGGGACATTATATTATATGTGGGTCTGTGGGGACATTATATTATATGTGGGTCTGTGGGGACATTATATTATATGTGGGTCTGTGGGACATTATATTATATCTGGGTCTGTGAGGACATTATATTATATGTGGGTCTGTGAGGACATTATATTATATATGGATCTGTGAGGACATTATATTATATGTGGGTCTGTGAGGACATTATATTATATGTGGGTCTGTGAGGACATTATATTATATGTGGGTCTGTGAGGACATTATATTATATGTGGGTCTGTGGTAAGATTATATTATATGTGGGTCTGTGAGGACATTATATTATATGTGGGTCTGTGAGGACATTATATTATATGTGGGTCTGTGAGGACATTATATTATATGTGGGTCTGTGAGGACATTATATTATATGTGGGTCTGTGGGAACATTATATTATATGTGGGTCTGTGGGGACATTATATTATATGTGGGTCTGTGAGGACATTATATTGTATGTGGGACTGTTAGGACATTATATTATATGTGGGGCTGTGGGGACATTATATTATATGTGGGGCTGTGAGGACATTATATTATATGTGGGTCCGTGAGGACATTATATTATATGTGGGTCCTTGAGGGCATTATATTATATGTGGGTCCGTGAGGACATTATATTATATGTGGGTCCGTGAGGACATTATATTATATGTGGGTCCGTGAGGACATTATATTATATGTGGGTCCGTGAGGACATTATATTATATGTGGGTCCGTGAGGACATTATATTATATATGGGTCCGTGAGGACATTATATTATATGTGGGGTCGTGAGGACATTATATTATATGTGGGGCTGTGGTAACATTATATTATATGTGGGTCTGTGGGGACATTATATTATATATGGGTCTGTGAGGACATTATATTATATGTGGGTCTGTGGGGACATTATATTATATGTGGGTCTGTGAGGACATTATATTATATGTGGGTCTGTGAGGACATTATATTATATGTGGGGCTGTGAGGATATTATATTATATGTGGTCTGTGGGGACATTATATTATATGTGGGTCTGTGAGGACATTATATTATATGTGGGTCTGTGAGGACATTAGATCATATGTGGGTCTGTGAGGACATTAGATTATATGTGGGTCTGTGAGGACATTATATATGTGGTTCTGTGAGGAAATTATATTATATGTGGGTCTGTGGGGACATTATATTATATGTGGGTCTGTGGGGACATATTATATGTGGGTCTGTGGGGACATATTATATGTGGGTCTGTGAGGACATTATATTATATGTGGTTCTGTGAGGACATTATATATGTGGTTCTGTGAGGACATTATATTATTTGTGGGTCTGTGGGGACATTATATTATATGTGGGTCTGTGGGGACATTATATTATATGTGGGTCTGTGAGGACATTACATTATATGTGGGTCTGTGGGGACATTATATTATATGTGGGTCTGTGAGGACATTATATTATATGTGGGTCTGTGAGGACAATATATTATATGTGGGTCTGTGAGGACATTATATTATATGTGGGTCTGTGAGGACATTATATTATATGTGGGTCTGTGAGGATATTATATTATATGTGGGTCTGTGGGGACATTATATTATATGTGGGTCTGTGAGGACATTATATTATATGTGGGTCTGTGAGGACATTATATTATATGTGGGTCTGTGAGGACATTATATTATATGTGGGTCTGTGGTAACATTATATTATATGTGGGTCTGTGGGGACATTATATTATATGTGGGTCTGTGAGGACATTATATTATATGTGGGTCTGTGGTGACATTATATTATATGTGGGTCTGTGAGGACATTATATTATATGTGGGTCTGTGAGGACATTATATTATATGTGGGTCTGTGAGGACATTATATTATATGTGGGTCTGTGAGGACATTATATTATATGTGGGTCTGTGAGGACATTATATTATATGGGGTCTGTGGGGACATTATATTATATGTGGGTCTGTGAGGACATTATATTATATGTGGGTCTGTGAGGACATTATATTATATGTGGGTCTGTGAGGACATTATATTATATGTGGGTCTGTGGGTACATTATATTATATGTGGGTCTGTGGTGACATTATATTATATGTGGGTCTGTAAGGACATTATATTATATGTGGGTCTGTGAGGACATTATATTATATGTGGGTCTGTGAGGACAATAAATTATGTGTGGGTCTGTGAGAACATTATATTATATGTGGGTCTGTGAGGACATTATATTATATGTGGGTCTGTGAGGATATTATATTATATGTGGGTCTGTGGGGACATTATATTATATGTGGGTCTGTGAGGACATTATATTATATGTGGGTCTGTGAGGACATTATATTATATGTGGGTCTGTGAGGACATTATATTATATGTGGGTCTGTGACGATATTATATTATATGTGGGTCTGTGGGGACATTATATTATATGTGGGTCTGTGGGGACATTATATTATATGTGGGTCTGTGGGGACATTATATTATATGTGGGTCTGTGAGGACATTATATTATATGTGGGTCTGTGGGGACATTATATTATATGTGGGTGTGTGGGGACATTATATTATATGTGGGTTTGTGGGGACATTATATTATATGTGGGGCTGTGAGGACATTATATTATATGTGGGTCTGTGGGGACATTATATTATATGTGAGTCTGTGGGGACATTATATTATATGTGGGTCTGTGAGGACATTATATTATATGTGGGTCTGTGGTAACATTATATTATATGTGGGTCTGTGGGGACATTATATCATATGTGGGTCTGTGAGGACATTATACTATATGTGGGTCTGTGGTGACATTATATTATATGTGGGTCTGTGAGGACATTATATTATATGTGGGTCTGTGAGGACATTATATTATATGTGGGTCTGTGAGGACATTATATTATATGTGGGTCTGTGAGGACATTATATTATATGTGGGTCTGTGAGGACATTATATTATATGTGGGTCTGTGAGGACATTATATTATATGGGGTCTGTGGGGACATTATATTATATGTGGGTCTGTGAGGACATTATATTATATGTGGGTCTGTGAGGACATTATATTATATGTGGGTCTGTGAGGACATTATATTATATGTGGGTCTGTGGGTACATTATATTATATGTGGGTCTGTGGTGACATTATATTATATGTGGGTCTGTGAGGACATTATATTATATGGGGTCTGTGGGGACATTATATTATATGTGGGTCTGTGAGGACATTATATTATATGTGGGTCTGTGGGGACATTATATTATATGTGGGTCTGTGAGGACATTATATAATATGTGGGGCCTTGAGGACATTATATTATATGTGGGTCTGTGAGGACATTATATTATATGTGGGTTTGTGGGGCCATTATATTATATGTGGGTCTGTGAGAACATTATATTATATGTGGGTCTGTGGGGACATTATATTATATGTGGGTCTGTGGGGACATTATATTATATGTGGGTCTGTGAGAACATTATATTATATGTGGGTCTGTGGTGACATTATGTTATATGTGGGTCTGTGGGGACATTATATTATATGTGGGTCAGTGGGGACATTATATTATATGTGGGTCTATGGGACATTATATTATATGTGGGTCTGTGGGGACATTATATTATATGTGGGTCAGTGGGGACATTATATTATATGTGGGTCAGTGGGGACATTATATTATATGTGGGTCTGTGGGACATTATATTATATGTGGTTCTGTGGGGACATTATATTATATGTGGGGCTGTGAGGATATTATATTATATGTGGGTCTGTGGGTACATTATATTATATGTGGGTCTGTGAGGACATTATATTATATGTGGGTCTGTGGGGACATTATATTATATGTGGGTCTGCGGGAAATTATATTATATGTGGGTCTGTGGGGACATTATATTATATGTGCGTCTATGGGTACATTATATTCTATGTGGGTCTGTGAGGATATTATATTATATGTGGGTCTGTGGGTACATTATATTATATGTGGGTCTGTGAGGATATTATATTATATGTGGCTCTGTGAGGACATTATATTATATGTGGGTCTAAGGACATTATATTATATGTGGGTCTGTGGGACATTATATTATATGTGGGTCTGTGAGGATATTATATTATATGTGGGTCTGTGAGGATATTATGTTATAAGTGGGTCTATGGGTACATTATATTATATGTGGGTCTGTGAGGATATTATATTATATGTGGGTCTGTGGGTACATTATATTATATGTGGGTCTGTGAGGATATTATATTATATGTGGGTCTGTGGGACATTATATATGGGTCTGTGGGACATTATATTATATGTGGGTCTGTGGGGACATTATATTATATGTGGGTCTGTGGGGACATTATATTATATGTGGGTCTGTGGGACATTATATTATATGTGGGTCTGTGAGGACATTATATTATATGTGGGTCTGTGAGGGCATTATATTATATGTGGGTCTTTGGGGTCATTATATTATATGTGGGTCTGTGGGGACATTATATTATATGTGGGTCTGTGAGGACATTATATTATATGTGGGTCTGTCAGGACATTATATTATATGTGGGTCTGTGAGGACATTATATTATATGTGGGTCTGTGGGGACATTATATGTGGGTCTGTGAGGACATTATATTATATGTGGGTCTGTGGGACATTATATTATATGTGGGTCTGTGGGGACATTATATTATATGTGGGTCTGTGGGGACATTATATTATATGTGGGTCTGTGAGGACATTATATTATATGTGGGTCTGTGAGGACATTATATTATATGTGTGTCTGTTAGGACATTATATTATATGTGGGTCTGTGAGGACATTATATTATATGTGGGTCTGTGGGGACATTATATGTGGGTCTGTGAGGACATTATATTATATGTGGGTCTGTGGGACATTATATTATATGTGGGTCTGTGAGGACATTATATTATATGTGGGTCTGTTAGGACATTATATTATATGTGGGGCTGTGGGGACATTATATTATATGTGGGTCTGTGGGGACATTATATTATATGTGGGTCTGTGGGACATTATATTATATGTGGGTCTGTGAGGACATTATATTATATGTGGGTCTGTGAGGACATTATATTATATGTGGGTCTGTGAGGACATTATATTATATGTGGGTCTGTGAGGACATTATATTATATGTGGGTCTGTTGGGTCATTATATTATATGTGGATCCGTGAGGACATTATATTATATGTGGGTCCGTGAGGACATTATATTATATGTGGGTCCGTGAGGGCATTATATTATATGTGGGTCCGTGAGGGCATTATATTATATGTGGGTCCGTGAGGACATTATATTATATGTGGGTCTGTGGGGACATTATATTATATGTGGTTCTGTGGGGACATTATATTATATGTGGGTCTGTGGGACATTATATTATATGTGGGTCTGTGAGGACATTATATTATATGTGGGTCTGTGGGACATTATATATGTGGGTCTGTGAGGACATTATATTATATGTGGGTCTGTGAGGACATTATATTATATGTGGATCTGTGAGGACATTATATTATATGTGGGTCTGTGGGGACATTATATGTGGGTCTGTGAGGACATTATATTATATGTGGGTCTGTGGGACATTATATTATATGTGGGTCTGTGGGGACATTATATTATATGTGGGTCTGTGGGGACATTATATTATATGTGGGTCTGTGAGGACATTATATTATATGTGGGTCTGTGAGGACATTATATTATATGTGTGTCTGTTAGGACATTATATTATATGTGGGTCTGTGAGGACATTATATTATATGTGGGTCTGTGGAGACATTATATGTGGGTCTGTGAGGACATTATATTATATGTGGGTCTGTGGGACATTATATTATATGTGGGTCTGTGAGGACATTATATTATATGTGGGTCTGTTAGGACATTATATTATATGTGGGGCTGTGGGGACATTATATTATATGTGGGTCTGTGGGGACATTATATTATATGTGGGTCTGTGGGAGATTATATTATATGTGGGTCTGTGAGGACATTATATTATATGTGGGTCTGTGAGGACATTATATTATATGTGGGTCTGTGAGGACATTATATTATATGTGGGTCTGTGAGGACATTATATTATATGTGGGTCTGTTGGGTCATTATATTATATGTGGATCCGTGAGGACATTATATTATATGTGGGTCCGTGAGGACATTATATTATATGTGGGTCCGTGAGGGCATTATATTATATGTGGGTCCGTGAGGGCATTATATTATATGTGGGTCCTTGAGGACATTATATTATATGTGGGTCTGTGGGGACATTATATTATATGTGGTTCTGTGGGGACATTATATTATATGTGGGTCTGTGAGGACATTATATTATATGTGGGTCTGTGGGACATTATATATGTGGGTCTGTGAGGACATTATATTATATGTGGGTCTGTGAGGACATTATATTATATGTGGGTCTGTGGGACATTATATTATATGTGGGTCTTTGGGGACATTATATTATATGTGGTCTGTGAGGATATTATATGTGGGTCTATGGGTACATTATATTATATGTGGGTCTGTGAGTACATTATATTATATGTGGGTCTGTGAGGACATTATATTATATGTGGGTCTGTGAGGACATTATATTATATGTGGGTCTGTGGGACATTATATTATATGTGGGTCTGTTGGGACATTATATTATATGTGGGTCTGTGAGGATATTATATTATATGTGGGTCTGTGGGGACATTATATTATATGTGGGTCCGTGAGGGCATTATATTATATGTGGGTCCGTGAGGACATTATATTATATGTGGGTCTGTGGGGACATTATATTATATGTGGTTCTGTGGGGACATTATATTATATGTGGGTCTGTGGGACATTATATTATATGTGGGTCTGTGAGGACATTATATTATATGTGGGTCTGTGGGACATTATATATGTGGGTCTGTGAGGACATTATATTATATGTGGGTCTGTGAGGACATTATATTATATGTGGATCTGTGAGGACATTATATTATATGTGGGTCTGTGGGGACATTATATGTGGGTCTGTGAGGACATTATATTATATGTGGGTCTGTGGGACATTATATTATATGTGGGTCTGTGGGGACATTATATTATATGTGGGTCTGTGGGGACATTATATTATATGTGGGTCTGTGAGGACATTATATTATATGTGGGTCTGTGAGGACATTATATTATATGTGTGTCTGTTAGGACATTATATTATATGTGGGTCTGTGAGGACATTATATTATATGTGGGTCTGTGGAGACATTATATGTGGGTCTGTGAGGACATTATATTATATGTGGGTCTGTGGGACATTATATTATATGTGGGTCTGTGAGGACATTATATTATATGTGGGTCTGTTAGGACATTATATTATATGTGGGGCTGTGGGGACATTATATTATATGTGGGTCTGTGGGGACATTATATTATATGTGGGTCTGTGGGAGATTATATTATATGTGGGTCTGTGAGGACATTATATTATATGTGGGTCTGTGAGGACATTATATTATATGTGGGTCTGTGAGGACATTATATTATATGTGGGTCTGTGAGGACATTATATTATATGTGGGTCTGTTGGGTCATTATATTATATGTGGATCCGTGAGGACATTATATTATATGTGGGTCCGTGAGGACATTATATTATATGTGGGTCCGTGAGGGCATTATATTATATGTGGGTCCGTGAGGGCATTATATTATATGTGGGTCCTTGAGGACATTATATTATATGTGGGTCTGTGGGGACATTATATTATATGTGGTTCTGTGGGGACATTATATTATATGTGGGTCTGTGAGGACATTATATTATATGTGGGTCTGTGGGACATTATATATGTGGGTCTGTGAGGACATTATATTATATGTGGGTCTGTGAGGACATTATATTATATGTGGGTCTGTGGGACATTATATTATATGTGGGTCTTTGGGGACATTATATTATATGTGGGTCTGTGAGGATATTATATGTGGGTCTATGGGTACATTATATTATATGTGGGTCTGTGAGTACATTATATTATATGTGGGTCTGTGAGGACATTATATTATATGTGGGTCTGTGAGGACATTATATTATATGTGGGTCTGTGGGACATTATATTATATGTGGGTCTGTTGGGACATTATATTATATGTGGGTCTGTGAGGATATTATATTATATGTGGGTCTGTGGGGACATTATATTATATGTGGGTCTGTGGGACATTATATTATATGTGGGTCTGTGGGGAAATTATATTATATGTGGGTCTGTGGGGACATTATAATATATGTGGGTCTGTGAGGACATTATATGTGGGTCTGTGAGGACATTATATTATATGTGGGTCTGTGGGGACATTATATTATATGTGGGTCTGTTAGGACATTATATTATATGTGGGTCCGTGGGGACATTATATTATATGTGGGTCTGTGGGGACATTATATTATATGTGGGTCTGTGGGGACATTATATTATATGTGGGTCTGTGAGGACATTATATTGTATGTGGGTCTGTTAGGACATTATATTATATGTGGGGCTGTGGGGACATTATATTATATGTGGGTCTGTGGGACATTATATTATATGTGGGTCTGTGGGGACATTATATTATATATATATTATTATATTATATGTGGGTCTGTGAGGTCATTATATTATATGTGGGTCTGTGGGGACATTATATTATATGTGGGTCTGTGGGGACATTATATTATATGTGGGTCTGTGGGGACATTATATTATATATATATTATTATATTATATGTGGGTCTGTGGGGTCATTATATTATATGTGGGTCTGTGAGGACATTATATTATATGTGGGTCTGTGAGGACATTATATTATATGTGGGTCTGTTAGGACATTATATTATATGTGGGTCTGTGGGGACATTATATTATATGTGGGTCTGTGGGCCCATTATATTATATGTGGGTCTGTGGGGACATTATATTATATGTGGGTCTGTGAGGACATTATATTGTATGTGGGTCTGTTAGGACATTATGTTATATATGTGGGGCTGTGGGGACATTATATTATATGTGGGTCTGTGGGACATTATATTATATGTGGGTCTGTGGGGACATTATATTATATGTGGGTCTGTGAGGATATTATATTATATGTGGGTCTGTGGGTACATTATATTATATGTGGGTCTGTGAGGACATTATATTATATGTGGGTCTGTGGGGACATTATATTATATGTGGGTCTGTGGGACATTATATTATATGTGGGTCTGTGAGGACATTATATTATATGTGGGTCTGTGGGGACATTATATTATATGTGGGTCTGTGAGGACATTATATTATATGTGGGTCTGTGGCGACATTATATTATATGTGGGTCTGTGAGGACATTATATTATATGTGGGTCTGTGGGGACATTATATTATATGTGGGTCTGTGAGGACATTATATTATATGTGGGTCTGTGAGGACATTATATTATATGTGGGTCTGTGGGACATTATATTATATGTGGGTCTGTTGGGACATTATATTATATGTGGGTCTGTGAGGATATTATATTATATGTGGGTCTGTGGGGACATTATATTATATGTGGGTCTGTGGGACATTATATTATATGTGGGTCTGTGGGGAAATTATATTATATGTGGGTCTGTGGGGACATTATAATATATGTGGGTCTGTGAGGACATTATATGTGGGTCTGTGAGGACATTATATTATATGTGGGTCTGTGGGGACATTATATTATATGTGGGTCTGTTAGGACATTATATTATATGTGGGTCTGTGGGGCCATTATATTATATGTGGGTCTGTGGGGACATTATATTATATGTGGGGACATTATATTATATGTGGGTCTGTGAGGACATTCTATTGTATATGGGTCTGTTAGGACATTATATTATATGTGGGGCTGTGGGGACATTATATTATATGTGGGTCTGTGGGACATTATATTATATGTGGGTCTGTGGGGACATTATATTATATATATATTATTATATTATATGTGGGTCTGTGGGGTCATTATATTATATGTGGGTCTGTGGGGACATTATATTATATGTGGGTCTGTGAGGACATTATATTATATGTGGGTCTGTGAGGACATTATATTATATGTGGGTCTGTTAGGACATTATATTATATGTGGGTCTGTGGGGACATTATATTATATGTGGGTCTGTGGGCCCATTATATTATATGTGGGTCTGTGGGGACATTATATTATATGTGGGTCTGTGAGGACATTATATTGTATGTGGGTCTGTTAGGACATTATGTTATATATGTGGGGCTGTGGGGACATTATATTATATGTGGGTCTGTGGGACATTATATTATATGTGGGTCTGTGGGGACATTATATTATATGTGGGTCTGTGAGGATATTATATTATATGTGGGTCTGTGGGTACATTATATTATATGTGGGTCTGTGAGGACATTATATTATATGTGGGTCTGTGGGGACATTATATTATATGTGGATCTGTGGGACATTATATTATATGTGGGTCTGTGAGGACATTATATTATATGTGGGTCTGTGGGGACATTATATTATATGTGGGTCTGTGAGGACATTATATTATATGTGGGTCTGTGGCGACATTATATTATATGTGGGTCTGTGAGGACATTATATTATATGTGGGTCTGTGGGGACATTATATTATATGTGGGTCTGTGAGGACATTATATTATATGTGGGTCTGTGAGTACATTATATTATATGTGGGTCTGTGGGGACATTATATTATATGTGGGTCTGTGAGGACATTATATTATATGTGGGTCTGTGAGGACATTATATTATATGTGGGTCTGTGAGGACATTATATTATATGTGGGTCTGTGGGGACATTATATTATATGTGGGTCTGTGAGGACATTATATTATATGTGGGTCTGTGGCGACATTATATTATATGTGGGTCTGTGAGGACATTATATTATATGTGGGTCTGTGAGGACATTATATTATATGTGGGTCTGTGAGGACATTATATTATATGTGGGTCTGTGGTAACATTATATTATATGTGGGTCTGTGAGGACATTATATTATATGTGGGTCTGTGGGTACATTATATTATATGTGGGTGTGAGGACATTATATTATATGTGGATCTGTGGGGACATTATATTATATGTGGGTCTGTGAGGACATTATATTATATGTGGGTCTGTGGGGACATTATATTATATGTGGGTCTGTGAGGACATTATATTATATGTGGGTCTGTGAGGACATTATATTATATGTGGGTCTGTGAGGACATTATATTATATGTGGGTCTGTGGGGACATTATATTATATGTGGGTCTGTGAGGACATTATATTATATGTGGGTCTGTGGCGACATTATATTATATGTGGGTCTGTGAGGACATTATATTATATGTGGGTCTGTGAGGACATTATATTATATGTGGGTCTGTGGTAACATTATATTATATGTGGGTCTGTGAGGACATTATATTATATGTGGGTCTGTGGGTACATTATATTATATGTGGGTGTGAGGACATTATATTATATGTGGATCTGTGGGGACATTATATTATATGTGGGTCTGTGGGGACATTATTTTATATGTGGGTCTGTGGGGACATTATATTATATGTGGGTCTGTGGGGACAATATATTATATGTGGGTCTGTGGGGACATTATATTATATGTGGGTGTCTGTGGGGACATTATATTATATGTGGGTCTGTGAGGACATTATATTATATGTGGGTCTGTGAGGACATTATATTATATGTGGGTCTGTGGCGACATTATATTATATGTGGGTCTGTGAGGACATTATATTATATGTGGGTCTGTGAGGACATTATATTATATGTGGGTCTGTGAGGACATTATATTATATGTGGGTCTGTGGTAACATTATATTATATGTGGGTCTGTGAGGACATTATATTATATGTGGGTCTGTGGGTACATTATATTATATGTGGGTGTGAGGACATTATATTATATGTGGATCTGTGGGGACATTATATTATATGTGGGTCTGTGAGGACATTATATTATATGTGGGTCTGTGGGGACATTATATTATATGTGGGTCTGTGAGGACATTATATTATATGTGGGTCTGTGAGGACATTATATTATATGTGGGTCTGTGAGGACATTATATTATATGTGGGTCTGTGGGGACATTATATTATATGTGGGTCTGTGAGGACATTATATTATATGTGGGTCTGTGGCGACATTATATTATATGTGGGTCTGTGAGGACATTATATTATATGTGGGTCTGTGAGGACATTATATTATATGTGGGTCTGTGGGGACATTATATTATATGTGGGTCTGTGAGGACATTATATTATATGTGGGTCTGTGGTAACATTATATTATATGTGGGTCTGTGAGGACATTATATTATATGTGGGTCTGTGGGTACATTATATTATATGTGGGTGTGAGGACATTATATTATATGTGGATCTGTGGGGACATTATATTATATGTGGGTCTGTGGGGACATTATATTATATGTGGGTCTGTGAGGACATTATATTGTATGTGGGTCTGTTAGGACATTATATTATATGTGGGGCTGTGGGGACATTATATTATATGTGGGTCTGTGGGACATTATATTATATGTGGGTCTGTGGGGACATTATATTATATATATATTATTATATTATATGTGGGTCTGTGCGGTCATTATATTATATGTGGGTCTGTGGGGACATTATATTATATGTGGGTCTGTGAGGACATTATATTATATGTGGGTCTGTGAGGACATTATATTATATGTGGGTCTGTTAGGACATTATATTATATGTGGGTCTGTGGGGACATTATATTATATGTGGGTCTGTGGGCCCATTATATTATATGTGGGTCTGTGGGGACATTATATTATATGTGGGTCTGTGAGGACATTATATTGTATGTGGGTCTGTTAGGACATTATGTTATATATGTGGTGCTGTGGGGACATTATATTATATGTGGGTCTGTGGGACATTATATTATATGTGGGTCTGTGGGGACATTATATTATATGTTGGTCTGTGAGGATATTATATTATATGTGGGTCTGTGGGTACATTATATTATATGTGGGTCTGTGAGGACATTATATTATATGTGGGTCTGTGGGGACATTATATTATATGTGGGTCTGTGGGACATTATATTATATGTGGGTCTGTGAGGACATTATATTATATGTGGGTCTGTGGGGACATTATATTATATGTGGGTCTGTGAGGACATTATATTATATGTGGGTCTGTGGCGACATTATATTATATGTGGGTCTGTGAGGACATTATATTATATGTGGGTCTGTGGGGACATTATATTATATGTGGGTCTGTGAGGACATTATATTATATGTGGGTCTGTGAGGACATTATATTATATGTGGGTCTGTGGGGACATTATATTATATGTGGGTCTGTGAGGACATTATATTATATGTGGGTCTGTGAGGACATTATATTATATGTGGGTCTGTGAGGACATTATATTATATGTGGGTCTGTGGGGACATTATATTATATGTGGGTCTGTGAGGACATTATATTATATGTGGGTCTGTGGCGACATTATATTATATGTGGGTCTGTGAGGACATTATATTATATGTGGGTCTGTGAGGACATTATATTATATGTGGGTCTGTGAGGACATTATATTATATGTGGGTCTGTGGTAACATTATATTATATGTGGGTCTGTGAGGACATTATATTATATGTGGGTCTGTGGGTACATTATATTATATGTGGGTGTGAGGACATTATATTATATGTGGATCTGTGGGGACATTATATTATATGTGGGTCTGTGAGGACATTATATTATATGTGGGTCTGTGGGGACATTATATTATATGTGGGTCTGTGAGGACATTATATTATATGTGGGTCTGTGAGGACATTATATTATATGTGGGTCTGTGAGGACATTATATTATATGTGGGTCTGTGGGGACATTATATTATATGTGGGTCTGTGAGGACATTATATTATATGTGGGTCTGTGGCGACATTATATTATATGTGGGTCTGTGAGGACATTATATTATATGTGGGTCTGTGAGGACATTATATTATATGTGGGTCTGTGAGGACATTATATTATATGTGGGTCTGTGGTAACATTATATTATATGTGGGTCTGTGAGGACATTATATTATATGTGGGTCTGTGGGTACATTATATTATATGTGGGTGTGAGGACATTATATTATATGTGGATCTGTGGGGACATTATATTATATGTGGGTCTGTGGGGACATTATTTTATATGTGGGTCTGTGGGGACATTATATTATATGTGGGTCTGTGGGGACAATATATTATATGTGGGTCTGTGGGGACATTATATTATATGTGGGTGTCTGTGGGGACATTATATTATATGTGGGTCTGTGAGGACATTATATTATATGTGGGTCTGTGAGGACATTATATTATATGTGGGTCTGTGGCGACATTATATTATATGTGGGTCTGTGAGGACATTATATTATATGTGGGTCTGTGAGGACATTATATTATATGTGGGTCTGTGAGGACATTATATTATATGTGGGTCTGTGGTAACATTATATTATATGTGGGTCTGTGAGGACATTATATTATATGTGGGTCTGTGGGTACATTATATTATATGTGGGTGTGAGGACATTATATTATATGTGGATCTGTGGGGACATTATATTATATGTGGGTCTGTGAGGACATTATATTATATGTGGGTCTGTGAGGACATTATATTATATGTGGGTCTGTGGCGACATTATATTATATGTGGGTCTGTGAGGACATTATATTATATGTGGGTCTGTGAGGACATTATATTATATGTGGGTCTGTGAGGACATTATATTATATGTGGGTCTGTGGTAACATTATATTATATGTGGGTCTGTGAGGACATTATATTATATGTGGGTCTGTGGGTGCATTATATTATATGTGGGTGTGAGGACATTATATTATATGTGGATCTGTGGGGACATTATATTATATGTGGGTCTGTGGGGACATTATTTGATATGTGGGTCTGTGGGGACATTATATTATATGTGGGTCTGTGGGGACAATATATTATATGTGGGTCTGTGGGGACATTATATTATATGTGGGTGTCTGTGGGGACATTATATTATATGTGGGTCTGTGAGGACATTATATTATATGTGGGTCTGTGAGGACATTATATTATATGTGGGTCTGTGGCGACATTATATTATATGTGGGTCTGTGAGGACATTATATTATATGTGGGTCTGTGAGGACATTATATTATATGTGGGTCTGTGAGGACATTATATTATATGTGGGTCTGTGGTAACATTATATTATATGTGGGTCTGTGAGGACATTATATTATATGTGGGTCTGTGGGTACATTATATTATATGTGGGTGTGAGGACATTATATTATATGTGGATCTGTGGGGACATTATATTATATGTGGGTCTGTGAGGACATTATATTATATGTGGGTCTGTGGGGACATTATATTATATGTGGGTCTGTGAGGACATTATATTATATGTGGGTCTGTGAGGACATTATATTATATGTGGGTCTGTGAGGACATTATATTATATGTGGGTCTGTGGGGACATTATATTATATGTGGGTCTGTGAGGACATTATATTATATGTGGGTCTGTGGCGACATTATATTATATGTGGGTCTGTGAGGACATTATATTATATGTGGGTCTGTGAGGACATTATATTATATGTGGGTCTGTGAGGACATTATATTATATGTGGGTCTGTGGTAACATTATATTATATGTGGGTCTGTGAGGACATTATATTATATGTGGGTCTGTGGGTACATTATATTATATGTGGGTGTGAGGACATTATATTATATGTGGATCTGTGGGGACATTATATTATATGTGGGTCTGTGGGGACATTATATTATATGTGGGTCTGTGAGGACATTATATTGTATGTGGGTCTGTTAGGACATTATATTATATGTGGGGCTGTGGGGACATTATATTATATGTGGGTCTGTGGGACATTATATTATATGTGGGTCTGTGGGGACATTATATTATATATATATTATTATATTATATGTGGGTCTGTGGGGTCATTATATTATATGTGGGTCTGTGGGGACATTATATTATATGTGGGTCTGTGAGGACATTATATTATATGTGGGTCTGTGAGGACATTATATTATATGTGGGTCTGTTAGGACATTATATTATATGTGGGTCTGTGGGGACATTATATTATATGTGGGTCTGTGGGCCCATTATATTATATGTGGGTCTGTGGGGACATTATATTATATGTGGGTCTGTGAGGACATTATATTGTATGTGGGTCTGTTAGGACATTATGTTATATATGTGGGGCTGTGGGGACATTATATTATATGTGGGTCTGTGGGACATTATATTATATGTGGGTCTGTGGGGACATTATATTATATGTGGGTCTGTGAGGATATTATATTATATGTGGGTCTGTGGGTACATTATATTATATGTGGGTCTGTGAGGACATTATATTATATGTGGGTCTGTGGGGACATTATATTATATGTGGGTCTGTGGGACATTATATTATATGTGGGTCTGTGAGGACATTATATTATATGTGGGTCTGTGGGGACATTATATTATATGTGGGTCTGTGAGGACATTATATTATATGTGGGTCTGTGGCGACATTATATTATATGTGGGTCTGTGAGGACATTATATTATATGTGGGTCTGTGGGGACATTATATTATATGTGGGTCTGTGAGGACATTATATTATATGTGGGTCTGTGAGGACATTATATTATATGTGGGTCTGTGGGGACATTATATTATATGTGGGTCTGTGAGGACATTATATTATATGTGGGTCTGTGAGGACATTATATTATATGTGGGTCTGTGAGGACATTATATTATATGTGGGTCTGTGGGGACATTATATTATATGTGGGTCTGTGAGGACATTATATTATATGTGGGTCTGTGGCGACATTATATTATATGTGGGTCTGTGAGGACATTATATTATATGTGGGTCTGTGAGGACATTATATTATATGTGGGTCTGTGAGGACATTATATTATATGTGGGTCTGTGGTAACATTATATTATATGTGGGTCTGTGAGGACATTATATTATATGTGGGTCTGTGGGTACATTATATTATATGTGGTTGTGAGGACATTATATTATATGTGGATCTGTGGGGACATTATATTATATGTGGGTCTGTGAGGACATTATATTATATGTGGGTCTGTGGGGACATATTATATGTGGGTCTGTGAGGACATTATATTATATGTGGGTCTGTGAGGACATTATATTATATGTGGGTCTGTGAGGACATTATATTATATGTGGGTCTGTGGGGACATTATATTATATGTGGGTCTGTGAGGACATTATATTATATGTGGGTCTGTGGCGACATTATATTATATGTGGGTCTGTGAGGACATTATATTATATGTGGGTCTGTGAGGACATTATATTATATGTGGGTCTGTGAGGACATTATATTATATGTGGGTCTGTGGTAACATATTATATGTGGGTCTGTGAGGACATTATATTATATGTGGGTCTGTGAGGACATTATATTATATGTGGGTCTGTTAGGACATTATATTATATGTGGGTCTGTGGGGACATTATATTATATGTGGGTCTGTGGGCCCATTATATTATATGTGGGTCTGTGGGGACATTATATTATATGTGGGTCTGTGGGTACATTATATTATATGTGGGTGTGAGGACATTATATTATATGTGGATCTGTGGGGACATTATATTATATGTGGGTCTGTGGTGACATTATTTTATATGTGGGTCTGTGGGGACATTATATTATATGTGGGTCTGTGGGGACAATATATTATATGTGGGTGTGTGGGGACATTATATTATATGTGGGTGTCTGTGGGGACATTATATTATATGTGGGTCTGTGAGGACATTATATTATATGTGGGTCTGTGAGGACATTATATTATATGTGGGTCTGTGGCGACATTATATTATATGTGGGTCTATGAGGACATTATATTATATGTGGGTCTGTGAGGACATTATATTATATGTGGGTCTGTGAGGACATTATATTATATGTGGGTCTGTGGTAACATTATATTATATGTGGGTCTGTGAGGACATTATATTATATGTGGGTCTGTGGGTACATTATATTATATGTGGGTGTGAGGACATTATATTATATGTGGATCTGTGGGGACGTTATATTATATGTGGGTCTGTGAGGACATTATATTATATGTGGGTCTGTGGGGACATTATATTATATGTGGGTCTGTGAGGACATTATATTATATGTGGGTCTGTGAGGACATTATATTATATGTGGGTCTGTGAGGACATTATATTATATGTGGGTCTGTGGGGACATTATATTATATGTGGGTCTGTGAGGACATTATATTATATGTGGGTCTGTGGCGACATTATATTATATGTGGGTCTGTGAGGACATTATATTATATGTGGGTCTGTGAGGACATTATATTATATGTGGGTCTGTGAGGACATTATATTATATGTGGGTCTGTGGTAACATTATATTACATGTGGGTCTGTGAGGACATTATATTATATGTGGGTCTGTGGGTACATTATATTATATGTGGGTGTGAGGACATTATATTATATGTGGATCTGTGGGGACATTATATTATATGTGGGTCTGTGGGGACATTATTTTATATGTGGGTCTGTGGGGACATTATATTATATGTGGGTCTGTGGGGACAATATATTATATGTGGGTCTGTGGGGACATTATATTATATGTGGGTCTGTGGGGACAATATATTATATGTGGGTGTGTGGGGACATTATATTATATGTGGGTGTCTGTGGGGACATTATATTATATGTGGGTCTGTGAGGACATTATATTATATGTGGGTCTGTGAGGACATTATATTATATGTGGGTCTGTGGCGACATTATATTATATGTGGGTCTATGAGGACATTATATTATATGTGGGTCTGTGAGGACATTATATTATATGTGGGTCTGTGAGGACATTATATTATATGTGGGTCTGTGGTAACATTATATTATATGTGGGTCTGTGAGGACATTATATTATATGTGGGTCTGTGGGTACATTATATTATATGTGGGTGTGAGGACATTATATTATATGTGGATCTGTGGGGACGTTATATTATATGTGGGTCTGTGAGGACATTATATTATATGTGGGTCTGTGGGGACATTATATTATATGTGGGTCTGTGAGGACATTATATTATATGTGGGTCTGTGAGGACATTATATTATATGTGGGTCTGTGAGGACATTATATTATATGTGGGTCTGTGGGGACATTATATTATATGTGGGTCTGTGAGGACATTATATTATATGTGGGTCTGTGGCGACATTATATTATATGTGGGTCTGTGAGGACATTATATTATATGTGGGTCTGTGAGGACATTATATTATATGTGGGTCTGTGAGGACATTATATTATATGTGGGTCTGTGGTAACATTATATTACATGTGGGTCTGTGAGGACATTATATTATATGTGGGTCTGTGGGTACATTATATTATATGTGGGTGTGAGGACATTATATTATATGTGGATCTGTGGGGACATTATATTATATGTGGGTCTGTGGGGACATTATTTTATATGTGGGTCTGTGGGGACATTATATTATATGTGGGTCTGTGGGGACAATATATTATATGTGGGACTGTGGGACATATTATATGTGGGGCTGTGGGGACATTATGTTATATGTGGGACTGTGGGACATTATATTATATGTGGGTCTGTGAGGACATTATATTATATGTGGGTCTGTGGGGACATTATATTATATGTGGGTGTCTGTGGGGACATTATATTATATGTGGGTCTGTGAGGACATTATATTATATGTGGGTCTGTGGGGACATTATATTATATGTGGGTCTGTGGGGACCTTATATTATATGTGGGTCTGTGGGGACATTATATTATATGTGGGTCTGTGGGGACATTATATTATATCTGGGTCTGTGTTAACATTATATTATATGTGGGTCTGTGAGGACATTATATTATTTGTGGGTCTGTGGGAACCTTATACTATATGTTGGTCTGTGAGGACATTATATTATATGTGGGTCTGTGGTAACATATTATATGTGGGTCTGTGAGGACATTATATTATATGTGGGTCTGTGAGGACATTATATTATATGTGGGTCTGTGAGGATATTATATTATATGTGGGTCTGTGAGGACATTATATTATATGTGGGTCTGTGAGGACATTATATTATATGTGGGTCTGTGAGGATATTATATTATATGTGGGTCTGTGAGGAAATTATATTATATGTGGGTCTGTGAGGACATTATATTATATGTGGGTCAGTGGGGACATTATATTATATGTGGGTCTGTGGGGACATTATATTATATGTGGGTCTGTGAGGATATTATATTATGTGTGGGTCTGTGAGGACATTATATTCTATGTTGGTCTGTGAGGACATTATATTATATGTGGGTCTGTGGGGACATTATATTATATGTGGGTCTGTGAGGACGTTATATTATATGTGGGTCTGTGGGGACATTATATTATATGTGGGTTTGTGGGAACATTATATTATATGTGGGACTGTGGGACATTATATTATATTTGGGTCTGTGGGGACAATATATTATATGTGGGAGTGTGGGACATTATATTATATGTGGGGTTGTGGGGACTTTATATTATATGTGGGACTGTTGGACATTATATTATATGTGGGTCTGTGAGGACATTATATTATATATGGGTCTGTGAGGACATTATATTTTATTTGGATCTGTGGGGACATATTATATGTGGGTCTTTGGGGACATTATATTATATGTGGGTTTGTGGGGACATTATATTATATGTGGGTCTGTGGGGTCATTACATTATATGTGGGTCTGGCGTAACATTATATTATATGTGGGTCTGTGGGAACATTATATTATATGTGGGTCTGTGAGGACATTATATTATATGTGGGTCTGTGGGGACTTTATATTATATGTGGGTCTTTGGGGACATTATATTATATCTGGGTCTGTGGTAACATTATATTATATGTGGGTCTGTGAGGACATTATATTATATGTTGGTCTGTGGGGACATTATATTATATGTGGGTCTGTGAGGACATTATATTATATGTGGGTCTGTGAGGACATTATATTATATGTGGGTCTGTGAGGACATTATATTATATGTGGGTCTGTGAGGACATTATATTATATGTGGATCTGTGAAGATATTATATTATATGTGGGTCTGTGAGGACATTATATTATATATGGGTCTTTGAGGATATTATATTATATGTGGGTCTGTGAGGACATTATATTATATGTGGGTCAGTGCGGACATTATATTATATGTGGGTCTGTGAGGACATTATATTATATGTGGGTCTGTGGGGACATTATATTATATGTGGGTCTGTGAGGACATTATATTATATGTGGGTCTGTGAGGACATTATATTATATGTGGGTCTGTGAGGACATTATATTATATGTGGGTCTGTGGGGACATTATATTATATGTGGGTCTGTGGGAACATTATATTATATGTGGGTCTGTGGGGACATTATATTATATGTGGATCTGTGGGGTCATTACATTATATGTGGGTCTGGCGTAACATTATATTATATGTGGGTCTGTGGGAACATTATATTATATGTGGGTCTGTGAGGGCATTATATTATATGTGGGTCTGTGGGGACATTATATTATATGTGGGTCTGTGGGAACATTATATTATATGTGGGTCTGTGAGGACATTATATGATATGTGGGTCTGTGAGGACATTATATTATATGTGGGTCTGTGGGAACATTATATTATATGTGGGTCTGTGGTAACATTATATTATATGTGGGTCTGTGGTAACATTATATTATATATGGGTCTATGGGGTCATTACATTATATGTGGGTCTGGGGTAACATTATATTATATGTGGGTCTGTGGGAACATTGTATTATATGTGGATCTTTGGGGTCATTACATTATATGCGGGTCTGGGGTAACATTATATTATATGTGGGTCTGTGGGAACATTATATTATATGTGGGTCTGTGGTAACATTATATTATATGTGGGTCTGTGGTAACATTATATTATATATGGGTCTATGGGGTCATTACATTATATGTGGGTCTGGGATAACATTATATTATATGTGGGTCTGTGGGAACATTATATTATATGTGGGTCTGTGGGGTCATTACATTATATGTGGGTCTGGGATAACATTATATTATATGTGGGTCTGTGGTAACATATTATATATGGGTCTGTGGGGTCATTACATTATATGTTGGTCTGGGATAACATTATATTATATGTGGGTCTGTGGGAACATTATATTATATGTGGTCTGAGGTAACTAGTGTTGAGCGATACCTTCCGATATCGAGAAATATCGGATCGGATTGGATCGGACCGATACCGAAAAAGTATCGGATATCGCCGATTCCGATACCGGAAACCAATGCAAGTCAATGGGACAGAAATATCGGAATGAAAATAAACCCTTTCTTTCCTTGTAGGTTAATTCTACATGAAGGAAAACAACTAAGAATAATGTAGAATGTATTGGGGGAGGTGGGGGAGACAATAAAGGCATAGAGGTTTAGCCCAATGAAATGGAATAGCAGGAATTAATATTTTTTTTAAGACGTTCTGAGTTACGGAAATATTGACTATGTTAAGTATTTTTATATTTTGTCAGATATTTATGTTTCACTACTTCCATGCTCTTCACCTTCTTTTTTACTTCTCCCACACTTTCTCCTTCATCATCCTCAGCATCTTTTTCATCCTCTTCTTCTTCACCTTCTTCATCTTCTTCTTCTTCACCTTCTTCGTATTATTCTTTTTTTTTACATTCTTCATATTCTACTTCTTCATCTTCTTCATATTCTTCTTCTTCATCATATTCTTATTTGTGACAGGCATTCCTGTAGCTGTTATCTATAAAAGGTTGGACATTACACCTTTCGTTCTGCCCGTCACAAAAGATTTACAACAGGATTTGTCCGCGTTCAGTTTGGCCTGCAGCAGCAGGTCTTTTCCAGGGGCACCACGAGGAGGAACGGACTCACCCCCATACACTGCTTAGTCATCTTCTGCTTATAATTTAGATATTATCTTTTGCTCTGATTTTTAGTCTTATGCTTAATGTTTTTCCGCTTTTTGTTCTGCAGCTTCTTGTATTTCTGCTTCTTGGTTTTCTGTCTCTTGTTCTTCTGTATCTTGGTGCTTGTCTTCTCTTATTTGTACTCTTGGTCAACTTCTTCAGGGTCATCTTCTTGGTCTTCTTCGGGGTGGTCTTCAGGGTCGTCGTCTTCGGGGGTCCTCGTCTTCGGGGTCCTCGTCTTCTTCGGGTTGGTCTTCTGGGTCCTCGTCTTCGGGGTGGTCTTCAGGGTCCTCGTCTTCTTCGGGGTGGTCTTCAGGGTCCTCGTCTTCAGGGTCGTCGTCTTCGGGGTCCTCGTCTTCTTAGGGTTGGTCTTCAGGGTCCTCGTCTTCAGCGTCCTCGTCAGGGAGATCCAGAGTGATTACCAAGAACCATTTCAAAAAGCTTGAACTTCGAAATGTAGCAGAAGGTACAAGAAAGCTGAGGAACTACCGAGGACCAGCTGACGGTACTGGAACCCGGATGGGTAGCAGAAGGTACAAGAGCCAATGGAACTGCCGAAGACCAGCTGACGGTACTGGAACTCGGTTACTAAGCAGGAGGTACCTGTGCCAGAAAGCACTACCAAGGACCAGCAGACGTTGGTGGAACTTGGATACCGTGAAGGAGGCACCTAATCCAAAGGCACTGCCGAGAACCAGCTGACGGTACTGGAACCCGGATGGGTAGCAGAAGGTACCCATGTAAAAAAAAGTTCAAGGCCGCGAGCCGGCCGCAGTTACCAAAACCCACAGTCCTACAGGGGGTGCTTGTCCTATTGGCACTATGGAACCAGCCTTCATTGCCAGATCCCGCAGCCCACATAGGAGTCACCTAAACTGCAGGCACCATAGAGTCGGCTAACCCGACCGCAAGACGACAGGACAACGCATTGGAGGCAAAGTGACGTTGACACTACCCGGAAACAGCTGGCGTGCTGGAACCAGGCTGGGCAGGAGGGAGTACCCGTGCCAAAGACACTGCCGAGAACCAGCTGACGGTACTGGAACCCGGATGGGTAGTAGAAGGTACAAGAGCAAATGGAACTACCGAGGACCAGCTGACGGTACTGGAACCCGGATGGGTAGAAGAAGGTACAAGAGCCAATGGAACTGCCGAAGACCAGCTGACGGTACTGGAACTCGGTTAGTAAGCAGGAGGTACCTGTGCCAGAAAGCACTACCAAGGACCAGCAGACGTTGGTGGAACTTGGATACCGAGAAGGAGGCACCTAATCCAAAGGCACTGCCGAGAACCAGCTGACGGTACTGGAACCCAGATGGGTAGCAGAAGGTACCCATGTAAAAAAAAGTTCAAGGCCGCGAGCCGGCCGCAGTTACCAAAACCCACAGTCCTACAGGGGGTGCTTGTCCTATTGGCACTATGGAACCAGCCTTCATTGCCAGATCCCCCAGCCCACATAGGAGTCACCTAAACTGCAGGCACCATAGAGTCGGCTAACCCGACCGCAACACGACAGGACAACGCATTGGAGGCAAAGTGACGTTGACACTACCCGGAAACAGCTGGCGTGCTGGAACCAGGCTGGGCAGGAGGGAGTACCCGTGCCAAAGACACTGCCGAGAACCAGCTGACGGTACTGGAACCCGGATGGGTAGTAGAAGGTACAAGAGCCAATGGAACTGCAGAAGACCAGCTGACGGTACTGGAACTCGGTTACTAAGCAGGAGGTACCTGTGCCAGAAAGCACTACCAAGGACCTGCCGACGTTGGTGGAACTTGGATACCGAGAAGGAGGCACCTAATCCAAAGGCACTGCCGAGAACCAGCTGACGGTACTGGAACCCGGATGGGTAGCAGAAGGTACCCATGTAAAAAAAAGTTCAAGGCCGCGAGCCAGCCGCAGTTACCAAAACCCACAGTCCTACAGGGGGTGCTTGTCCTATTGGCACTATGGAACCAGCCTTCATTGCCAGATCCCACAGCCCACATAGGAGTCACCTGAACTGCAGGCACCATAGAGTCGGCTAACCCGACCGCAACACGACAGGACAACGCATTGGAGGCAAAGTGACGTTGACACTACCCGGAAACAGCTGGCGTGCTGGAACCAGGCTGGGCAGGAGGGAGTACCCGTGCCAAAGACACTGCCGAGAACCAGCTGACGGTACTGGAACCCGGATGGGTAGTAGAAGGTACAAGAGCCAATGGAACTGCCGAAGATCAGCTGACGGTACTGGAACTCGGTTACTAAGCAGGAGGTACCTGTGCCAGAAAGCACTACCAAGGACCTGCCGACGTTGGTGGAACTTGGATACCGAGAAGGAGGCACCTAATCCAAAGGCACTGCCGAGAACCAGCTGACGGTACTGGAACCCGGATGGGTAGCAGAAGGTACCCATGTAAAAAAAAGTTCAAGGCCGCGAGCCGGCCGCAGTTACCAAAACCCACAGTCCTACAGGGGGTGCTTGTCCTATTGGCACTATGGAACCAGCCTTCATTGCCAGATCCCGCAGCCCACATAGGAGTCACCTAAACTGCAGGCACCATAGAGTCGGCTAACCCGACCGCAACACGACAGGACAACGCATTGGAGGCAAAGTGACGTTGACACTACCCGGAAACAGCTGGCGTGCTGGAACCAGGCTGGGCAGGAGGGAGTACCCGTGCCAAAGACACTGCCGAGAACCAGCTGACGGTACTGGAACCCGGATGGGTAGTAGAAGGTACAAGAGCAAATGGAACTACCGAGGACCAGCTGACGGTACTGGAACTCGGATGGGTAGAAGAAGGTACAAGAGCCAATGGAACTGCCGAAGACCAGCTGACGGTACTGGAACTCGGTTACTAAGCAGGAGGTACCTGTGCCAGAAAGCACTACCAAGGACCAGCAGATGTTGGTGGAACTTGGATACCGAGAAGGAGGCACCTAATCCAAAGGCACTGCCGAGAACCAGCTGACGGTACTGGAACCCAGATGGGTAGCAGAAGGTACCCATGTAAAAAAAAGTTCAAGGCCGCGAGCCGGCCGCAGTTACCAAAACCCACAGTCCTACAAGGGGTGCTTGTCCTATTGGCACTATGGAACCAGCCTTCATTGCCAGATCCCGCAGCCCACATAGGAGTCACCTAAACTGCAGGCACCATAGAGTCGGCTAACCCGACCGCAACACGGCAGGACAACGCATTGGAGGCAAAGTGACGTTGACACTACCCGTAAACAGCTGGCGTGCTGGAACTAGGCTGGGCAGGAGGGAGTACCCGTGCCAAAGACACTGCCGAGAACCAGCTGACGGTACTGGAACGGGTAGTAGAAGGTACAAGAGCCAATGGAACTGCCGAAGACCAGCTGACGGTACTGGAACTCGGTTACTAAGCAGGAGGTACCTGTGCCAGAAAGCACTACCAAGGAGCTGCCGACGTTGGTGGAACTTGGATACCGAGAAGGAGGCACCTAATCCAAAGGCACTGCCGAGATCCAGCTGACGGTACTGGAACCCGGATGGGTAGCAGAAGGTACCCATATAAAAAAAAGTTCAAGGCCGCGAGCCGGCCGCAGTTACCAAAACCCACAGTCCTACAAGGGGTGCTTGTCCTATTGGCACTATGGAACCAGCCTTCATTGCCAGATCCCGCAGCCCACATAGGAGTCACCTAAACTGCAGGCACCATAGAGTCGGCTAACCCGACCGCAACACGACAGGACAACGCATTGGAGGCAAAGTGACGTTGACACTACCCGGAATCAGCTGGCGTGCTGGAACCAGGCTGGGCAGGAGGGAGTACCCGTGCCAAAGACACTGCCGAGAACCAGCTGACGGTACTGGAACCCGGATGGGTAGTAGAAGGTACAAGAGCAAATGGAAGTACCGAGGACCAGCTGACGGTACTGGAACCCGGATGGGTAGAAGAAGGTACAAGAGCCTATGGAACTGCCGAAGACCAGCTGACGGTACTGGAACTCGGTTACTAAGCAGGAGGTACCTGTGCCAGAAAGCACTACCAAGGACCAGCAGACGTTGGTGGAACTTGGATACCGAGAAGGAGGCACCTAATCCAAAGGCACTGCCGAGAACCAGCTGACGGTACTGGAACCCGGATGGGTAGCAGAAGGTACCCATGTAAAAAAAAGTTCAAGGCCGCGAGCCGGCCGTAGTTACCAAAACCCACAGTCCTACAGGGGGTGCTTGTCCTATTGGCACTATGGTACCAGCCTTCATTGCCAGATCCCGCAGCCCACATAGGAGTCACCTAAACTGCAGGCACCATAGAGTCGGCTAACCCGACCGCAACACGACAGGACAACGCATTGGAGGCAAAGTGACGTTGACACTACCCGGAAACAGCTGGCGTGCTGGAACCAGGCTGGGCAGGAGGGAGTACCCGTGCCAAAGACACTGCCGAGAACCAGCTGACGGTACTGGAACCCGGATGGGTAGTAGAAGGTACAAGAGCAAATGGAACTACCGAGGACCAGCTGACGGTACTGGAACCCGGATGGGTAGAAGAAGGTACAAGAGCCAATGGAACTGCCGAAGACCAGCTGACGGTACTGGAACTCGGTTACTAAGCAGGAGGTACCTGTGCCAGAAAGCACTACCAAGGACCAGCAGACGTTGGTGGAACTTGGATACCGAGAAGGAGGCACCTAATCCAAAGGCACTGCCGAGAACCAGCTGACGGTACTGGAACCCAGATGGGTAGCAGAAGGTACCCATGTAAAAAAAAGTTCAAGGCTGCGAGCCGGCCGCAGTTACCAAAACCCACAGTCCTACAAGGGGTGCTTGTCCTATTGGCACTATGGAACCAGCCTTCATTGCCAGATCCCGCAGCCCACATAGGAGTCACCTAAACTGCAGGCACCATAGAGTCGGCTAACCCGACCGCAACACGACAGGACAACGCATTGGAGGCAAAGTGACGTTGACACTACCCGTAAACAGCTGGCGTGCTGGAACTAGGCTGGGCAGGAGGGAGTACCCGTGCCAAAGACACTGCCGAGAACCAGCTGACGGTACTTTAACCCGGATGGGTAGTAGAAGGTACAAGAGCCAATGGAACTGCCGAAGACTAGCTGACGGTACTGAAACTCGGTTACTAAGCAGGAGGTACCTGTGCCAGAAAGCACTACCAAGGAGCTGCCGACATTGGTGGAACTTGGATACCGAGAAGGAGGCACCTAATCCAAAGACACTGCCGAGAACCAGCTGACGGTACTGGAACCCGGATGGGTAGCAGAAGGTACCCATGTAAAAAAAAGTTCAAGGCCGCGAGCCGGCCGCAGTTACCAAAACCCACAGTCCTACAAGGGGTGCTTGTCCTATTGGCACTATGGAACCAGCCTTCATTGCCAGATCCCGCAGCCCACATAGGAGTCACCTAAACTGCAGGCACCATAGAGTCGGCTAACCCGACCGCAACACGACAGGACAACGCATTGGAGGCAAAGTGACGTTGACACTACCCGGAAACAGCTGGCGTGCTGGAACCAGGCCGGGCAGGAGGGAGTACCCGTGCCAAAGACACTGCCGAGAACCAGCTGACGGTACTGGAACCCGGATGGGTAGTAGAAGGTACAAGAGCAAATGGAAGTACCGAGGACCAGCTGACGGTACTGGAACCCGGATGGGTAGAAGAAGGTACAAGAGCCTATGGAACTGCCGAAGATCAGCTGACGGTACTGGAACTCGGTTACTAAGCAGGAGGTACCTGTGCCAGAAAGCACTACCAAGGACCAGCAGACGTTGGTGGAACTTAGATACCAAGAAGGAGGCACCTAATCCAAAGGCACTGCCGAGAACCAGCTGACGGTACTGGAACCCGGATGGGTAGCAGAAGGTACCCATGTAAAAAAAAGTTCAAGGCCGCGAGCCGGCCGCAGTTACCAAAACCCACAGTCCTACAAGGGGTGCTTGTCCTATTGGCACTATGGAACCAGCCTTCATTGCCAGATCCCGCAGCCCACATAGGAGTCACCTAAACTGCAGGCACCATAGAGTCGGCTAACCCGACCGCAACACGACAGGACAACGCATTGGAGGCAAAGTGACGTTGACACTACCCGGAAACAGCTGGCGTGCTGGAACCAGGCTGGGCAGGAGGGAGTACCCGTGCCAAAGACACTGCCGAGAACCAGCTGACGGTACTGGAACCCTGATGGGTAGTAGAAGGTACAAGAGCAAATGGAAGTACCGAGGACCAGCTGACGGTACTGGAACGCGGATGGGTAGAAGAAGGTATAAGAGCCTATGGAATGCCGAAGAGCAGCTGACAGTACTGGAACTCGGTTACTAAGCAGGAGGTACCTGTGCCAGAATGCACTACCAAGGACCAGCAGACGTTGGTGGAACTTGGATACCGAGAAGGAGGCACCTAATCCAAAGGCACTGCCGAGAACCAGCTGACGGTACTGGAACCCGGATGGGTAGCAGAAGGTACCCATGTAAAAAAAAGTTCAAGGACGCGAGCCGGCCGCAGTTACCAAAACCCACAGTCCTACAGGGGGTGCTTGTCCTATTGGCACTATGGAACCAGCCTTCATTGCCAGATCCCGCAGCCCACATAGGAGTCACCTAAACTGCAGGCACCATAGAGTCGGCTAACCCGACCGCAACACGACAGGACAACGCATTGGAGGCAAAGTGACTTTGACACTACCCGGAAACAGCTGGCGTGCTGGAACCAGGCTGGGCAGGAGGGAGTACCCGTGCCAAAGTCACTGCCGAGAACCAGCTGACGGTACTGGAACCCGGATGGGTAGTAGAAGGTACAAGAGCAAATGGAACTACCGAGGACCAGCTGACGGTACTGGAACCCGGATGGGTAGCAGAAGGTACAAGAGCCAATGGAACTGCTGAAGACCAGCTGACGGTACTGGAACTCGGTTAGTAAGCAGGAGGTACCTGTGCCATAAAAGCACTACCAAGAACCAGCAGACGTTGGTGGAACTTGGATACCGAGAAGGAGGCACCTAATCCAAAGGCACTGCTGAGAACCAGCTGACGGTACTGGAACCCGGATGGGTAGTAGAAGGTACAAGAGCAAATGGAACTACCGAGAACCAGCTGGCGGTGCTGGAACCCAGGGTAAATACTAAAAATAGAGTGGAGCCAGAGGTGTAATTGGAGCAAGTCTTAAATCAGCAGTACAGTGGATGTGGACAAAGCAGGAGAATTTGCCGGACACACAGCAGGGGAACAGCTGACGTTACTGAACCCCAATAACACTGGAGCAAGCGTTGACTGTGCAGACGGCACTTCTGAGCAGCAACTAGCGGTATTGGAGCCCAGGGTAAATACTAAAAACAGAGGAGCCAGGCGTGTATTTGGAGGAGGTTTTAAATCAGTAGTACAGTCGATGTGGACAAAGCAGGAGAATTTGCCGGACACACAGCTGGGGATCAGCTGACGTTACTGAACCCCAATAACACTGGAGCAAGAGTTGACTGTGCAGACGGCACTTCTGAGCAGCAACTAGCGGTATTGGAGCCCAGGGTAAATACTAAAAACAGAGGAGCCAGAGGTGTATTTGGAAGAGGTTTTAAATCAGTAGTACAGTGGATGTGGACAAAGCAGGAGAATTCGCCGGACACACAGCTGGGGATCAGCTGACGTTACTGAACCCCAATAACACTGGAGCAAGCGTTGACTGTGCAGACGGCACTTCTGAGCAGCAACTAGCGGTATTGGAGCCCAGGGTAAATACTAAAAACAGAGGAGCCAGAGGTGTATTTGGAGGAGGTTTTAAATCAGTAGTACAGTGGATGTGGACAAAGCAGGAGAATTTGCCGGACACACAGCTGGGGATCAGCTGACGTTACTGAACCCCAATAACACTGGAGCAAGCGTTGACTGTGCAAACGGCACTTCTGAGCATCAACTAGTGGTATTGGAGCCCAGGGTAAATACTAAAAACAGAGGAGCCAGACGTGTATTTGGAGGAGGTTTTAAATCAGTAGTACAGTGGATGTGGACAAAGCAGGAGAAATTGCCGTCCGCACAGCAGGGGAACAGCTGACGTTACCGAACCCCAATAACACTGGAGCAAGTGTTGACTGTGCAGACGGCACTTCCGAGCGCCAACTGGCGGTGTTGGAGCTCAGGGATAATACTGAAAACAGAGGAGCCAGAGGTGTATTTGGAGGAGGTTTTAAATCAGTAGTACAGTGGATGTGGACAGAGCAGGAGGAATTGCCGTCCACACAGCAGGGGAACAGCTGACGTTACTGAACCCCAATAATACGGCAGCAAGTGTTGACTGTGCAGACGGCACTTCCGAGCGCCAACTGGCTGTGTTGGAGCTCAGGGATAATACTGAAAACAGAGGAGCCAGAGGTGTAATTGGAGCAACTTTAAAATCTGTAGTAGTGAGAATGTGGACAGAGCAGGAGAAATTGCCGTCCGCACAGCAGGGGAACAGCTGACGTTACTGAACCCCAATAACATGGCAGCAAGTGTTGACTGTGCAGACGGCACTTCCGAGCGCCAACTGGTAGTGTTGGAGCTCAGGGATAATACTGAAAACAGAGGAGCCAGAGGTGTATTTGGAGGACGTTTTAAATCAGTAGTACAGTAGATGTGGACAGAGCAGGAGAAATTGCCGTCCGCACAGCTGGGGAACAGCTGACGTTACTGAACCCCAATAACATGGCATCAAGTGTTGACTGTGCAGACGGCACTTCCGAGCGCCAACTGGCGGTGTTGGAGCTCAGGGATAATACTGAAAACAGAGGAGCCAGAGGTGTAATTGGAGCAACTTTAAAATCTGTAGTAGTGAGAATGTGGACAGAGCAGGAGAAATTGCCGTCCGCACAGCAGGGGAACAGCTGACGTTACTGAACCCCAATAACATGGCAGCAAGTGTTGACTGTGCAGACGGCACTTCCGAGCGCCAACTGGCGGTGTTGGAGCTCAGGGATAATACTGAAAACAGAGGAGCCAGAGGTGTATTTGGAGGAGGATTTAAATCAGTAGTACAGTGGATGTGGACAGAGCAGGAGAAATTGTCGTCCGCACAGCAGGGGAACAGCTGACGTTACTGAACCCCAATAACACGGCAGCAAGTGTTGACTGTGCAGACGGCACTTCCGAGCGCCAACTGGCGGTGTTGGAGCTCAGGGATAATACTGAAAACAGAGGAGTCAGAGGTGTAATTGGAGCAACTTTAAAATCTGTAGTAGTGAGAATGTGGACAGAGCAGGAGAAATTGCCGTCTGCACAGCAGGGGAACAGCTGACGTTACTGAACCCCAATAACATGGCAGCAAGTGTTGACTGTGCAGACAGCATTTCCGAGCGCCAACTGGCGGTGTTGGAGCTCAGGGATAATACTGAAAACAGAGGAGCCAGAGGTGTATTTGGAGGAGGTTTTAAATCAGTAGTACAGTGGATGTGGACAGAGCAGGAGAAATTTCCGTCCGCACAGCAGGTGAACTGCTGACGTTACTGAACCCCAATAACACGGCAGCAAGTGTTGACTGTGCAGACGGCACTTCCGAGCGCCAACTGGCGGTGTTGGAGCTCAGGGATAATACTGAAAACAGAGGAGCCAGAGGTGTAATTGGAGCAACTTTAAAATCTGTAGTAGTGAGAATGTGGACAGAGCAGGAGAAATTGCCGTCCGCACAGCTGGGGAACAGCTGACGTTACCGAACCCCAATAACACGGCAGCAAGTGTTGACTGTGCAGATGGCACTTCCGAGCGCCAACTGGTAGTGTTGGAGCTCAGGGATAATACTGAAAACAGAGGAGCCAGAGGTGTAATTGGAGCAACTTTAAAATCTGTAGTAGTGAGAATGTGGACAGAGCAGGAGAAATTGCCGTCCGCACAGCAGGGGAACAGCTGACGTTACTGAACCCCAATAACACGGCAGCAAGTGTTGACTGTGCAGACGGCACTTCCGAGCGCCAACTGGCGGTGTTGGAGCTCAGGGATAATACTGAAAACAGAGGAGCCAGAGGTGTAATTGGAGCAACTTTAAAATCTGTAGTAGTGAGAATGTGGACAGAGCAGGAGAAATTGCCGTCCGCGCAGCAGGGGAACAGCTGACGTTACTGAACCCCAATAACACGGCAGCAAGTGTTGACTGTGCAGACGGCACTTCCGAGCGCCAACTGGCGGTGTTGGAGCTCAGGGATAATACTGAAAACAGAGGAGCCTGAGGTGTAATTGGAGCAACTTTAAAATCTGTAGTAGTGAGAATGTGGACAGAGCAGGAGAAATTGCCGTCCGCACAGCAGGGGAACAGCTGACGTTACTGAACCCCAATGACACGGCAGCAAGTGTTGACTGTGCAGACGGCACTTCCGAGCGCCAACTGGCGGTGTTGGAGCTCAGGGATTACAGTTCAGGTGTTAGAAACATGAACAGAACAGGAGACCTGGATACTGTTGCCAGCCAATTATTTATTCTGGAAGAGGACTGGCAAATTCATGAGAGATCCAGGCCTTATTCATTTTGAGAAAAGTAAGCCGGTCAACGTTATCGGAGGATAGTCGCATGCGACGGTCTGTTAGTACACCACCTGCGGCACTAAAGACGCGTTCCGATAATACACTAGCAGCAGGGCAAGCTAGCACCTCCAATGCATACTGACTAAGCTCTGGCCATGTATCCAGCTTACAGACCCAAAACTTGAAGGGAGAAGAGCCGTCTGGGAGTACACTAAGAGGGCAAGACATGTAGTCTGTCACCATCTGACGGAAACGTTGCCTCCTGCTGACTGGAGCCGTCTGTGATGGTGTAGACATTTGTGGCGGCGGGGACACAAAACTTTGCCACATTTCGGCCATACTGGTCTTGCCTTGTGCTGAGGCGCTGCTTCTGCTCCCTCTTTGTGCAGAGCTTCCTCCACTGCCTCGACGCACTGAGCTTCTTTGTAAAGCACTAGCAGCACTGCTCTCGGTTGGAATGGAGAACATGATGGAATGCACCAGTGCGTCTTGTTACTCCCGCATTTTACGCTCCCGGTTCAACTGTGTTATGAGGCTTTGTAAGTTGTCCCAGTAGCGAGGATCTAGGAGGGTGGACACCCAATAATCAGCCGTGTTGATAATGTGGGCGATGCGGCGGTCGTTTCTTAGGCACTGCAGCATGAAATCAACCATGTGCTGCAGACTGCCAACTGGCCAAGAAACGCTGTCCCCTGCTTGAGGCGTGATCTCTGCCTGCTCTGCATCACCCCACCCTCGCTCTAGATACTGACTACTAGAGCATTGTGTGCCTCCCTCCTCTGGACAGATGTCTTCCTCATCCATTGACTCCTCCTCATCCTCCTCACAAAGTGTCCCCTGCCTAGGCCTTTGTGAGGAACCACGTTGCGCAGACTGTAGAGAAGCAGATGGCATTTGTGACTCCTCATCCTCCACCTCTTCCAAAACCTCGTCCCTTAGTGCTTGCAGTGTTTTTTCAAGCAGGCAGATAAGGGGGATAGTCATGCTGACTAGTGCATCATCTGCACTCGCCATCCGCGTGGAATAATCGAAGGCACGCAAAACGTGGCAAATGTCCTTCATAGAGGCCCACTCAGTGGTGGTGAAGTGTGAACGGCGCGCACTGCGACTTGTTTGCGCCTGCTGCAGCTGGTACTCCATTACTGCTGCCTGCTGCTCACACAACCTCTCCAACATATGTAACGTTGAATTCCACCTGGTGGGTAGGTCACATATGATGCGATGTTGCGGAAGACGTGATCGGCGCTGCAGAGCTGCAATGCGTGATCTTGCATTGCTGGAACGCCGCAAGTGAGCGCACTCTATGCGGACCTTGTGAAGCAGTGCATCAAGATCCGGATAGTCCCTCAAAAAACTCTGCACGACCAAGTTGAGCACATGTGCCAGACATGGGATGTGAGTGAGGTTGCCTATGCCCAGAGTTGCCACCAGATTTCGGCCATTGTCACACACTACCATGCCTGGCTGGAGATTCGCTGGCACAAACCACACGTCGCTCTGCTGCTTGATGGCATTCCAGAGCTCCTGCGCTGTGTGGCTTCGATTCCCCAAAGAAATTAATTTTAATACGGCCTGTTGACGTTTGGCCACGGCTGTGCTCATATTGGTCACCATAACAGGTAACCGTTCACGGGTCGATGTGGAGGTAGACCGTGACGGCTCCTGCAGCGCTGATTCAGAGGAACTGGAGTATGAGGAGGAGTCAATGTGTACAGACTGGATTCCTGCAATCCTTGGAGTTGGCAGAACACGTACAGCGCCACTCTCAAGATCTGTACCCGGCTCCACAACATTTACCCAATGGGCAGTGAGGGAAAGGTATCGTCCCTGTCCATGCTTACTGGTCCACGCATCGGTGGTCAGGTGGACCTTGCTACTGACGGCGTTTTGTAGCGCATGTTTAATTTTTCCCTCCACATGATGTTGCAGGGCAGGGACGGCTTGCCTGCTGAAATAAAAGCGGCTGGGCACGTTGTATTGTGGGACTGCCAATGCCATAAAGTTACGGAATGTGTCAGTCTCCACCAGCCTGACTGATAGCATTTCAAGGGCCAGTAGTTTAGCAATGCCAGCATTCAGAGCCTGTGCTCGGGGGTGGTTTGCCGAGTATGGGCGCCTTTTCTCCCATGCCTGTGCTAATGATGGCTGTAGACTGGCCTGGGAGTGTGAGGATGACTGGGAAAGTGGTGCTGTGGGTGGAATTACACTGTGTCTCTGTACAACAGTGCCAGAGATTCTTCCATGGCGATCCTGTGAGGAAGCCGAACCAGCTGTGTGTGAGCTGGAGGAAGAGGCTACAACACGAGCTGAAGAGGTGGTAGGTGGCGCTGTAGGTTGGCCTAGGTCTTCAGTGTGTTTTTGTAACTTCACCACGTGCTTGGTCCGCACATGTTTCCACATATTTGTGGTATTGAGGTTGCTGACACTTTTCCCTCTTTTCACCTTCTGATTACACAGCTTGCATTTGACAAAGCAAATGTCATCTGCAACTGTGTCAAAAAAGGACCAGGCACTGCAAGTCTTGGGAGCGCCCGGTTTGGATTTTGGAAGAGCCATGCTCCTAATGGGTGCCGAAGTGGAGGCTACAGGCAACCAAGTCCTCCCCCTCCTTCTCCCTCCTTTTTGGGCTGTTCGGGGAATCTCTTTCTCAGAGCTGCTCCCACCACCTTCCTGTCCCTCACGCCATGATGGGTCAAGGACCTCATCATCTACACCACCCTCTTCAAACAACTGCTTCTCCTGGGTAGTCTCGACAGCACAGTACGCACCAGAAAGTGGCACCTGAGTCTCATCATCAGATGCGTACTGAGGTGTGCTGCTGACCATAGGCACTGGCCCACCCGCCTCTTCAGATTCAGAGAGACAAAACTGTTGCGCATCGCTGCATACTACCTCTTCTTCAAATTCTCGAATTCTGCTTGGCTGGCCCCCTCTTTCCAAGCCAAGAGATTCAGAGAACAGAAGTAGAGATGGCTCCTGTCCAGGGCTCTCTGACTGCCTGGGCAATTTGGCAGGTGGTGAAGAGACAGATGGGTGCTCTTCAGTGCTCAGGACCTGAGAGGATCTGGAACTAATTGAAGTCGATGCATTAGCTGCCATCCATCCGACAACGGCTTCAATTTGGTCCTCCCGCAGCAGTGGGGTACGGCTAGCTCCTACAAAGCTGTGCATAAAGGACTGTTCCCTGGTAAAACTGGGGGATGCTGAATCACTGGTGCCCGCAGCAGGCACAGAATCCCCACGTCCTCTCCCTGCAGGCACAGAATCCTCACGTCCTCTCCCTGCAGAAACTCCACGCCCACGACCACATGCCTTACTCCCTGCCTTCTTCATCTTGGTAGACTGATAAAGATAGGCAGAAAAGTACTAAGGGCTTAGTGTGCTTATTCCTGAACAGCTGCTAACAGGTATAAGAAACACTAATTTTATAAAGTGTTGGCTAGACTTTAATATGAGCTAATGTGGCCTACACAACTGTAAAGTGGAGTGTTTGGTGAACTTTATTTAGGTTTTTTTTGTCACAAAAAGACACTGGATGTGCCTAAAGATGTAATAACGATAGTATCACAAACTTTTTGTAGCTATTACAATGTAGGAAGGTAACCTACAATGCAATAGGTGAGGCTTCAAAAAATAGGCTAATACTAATCTGGCTGGGGCTGCAGGGCCCAATGCTGCAGAAAGGCTCCTCTAACTACTCCTATATAGTGTGTTTGGAACCAATTTAGCTGAATACGGATGGAACCACCACACTAATAGGAGATATCAGGAAAAATTATGAATTGGCAAAAAAGGACAATGTATGAGGCAGTGACACACACTGAGTGCACTATAACCAGACGTGGCTGAAGCACACACTACAGGGTGAGCTGCACTCACACACCAGACCTTGCAGACAGCGGTGAACAGTACAGATGCAGAGCACTGTGCACTAGCACTGCAAGACCAAAAAAATTTCTCTATCTACTCCTATATAGTGTGTTTGGGACCAATTTAGCTGAATACGGATGGAACCACCACACTAATAGGAGATATCAGGAAAAATTATGAATTGGCAAAAAAGGACAATGTATGAGGCAGTGACACACACTGAGTGCACTATAACCAGACGTGGCTGAAGCACACACTACGGGGTGAGCTGCACTCACACACCAGACCTTGCAGAAAGCGGTGAACAGCACAGAGAACTGTGCACTAGCACTGCAAGGCACAGCGATTTATAAAGTAGCTTGGGTAAAGCAGAATAGACCAAATAGGTAGCTAAAACTGTCCCTCAGAACAACAGCGTCCTATCCCTAACTGAATTCACAGCAGAGTGAGCTCAAAATGGCGGCGGCTTTTATAGTGCATCATGACATAATTACAGCAGCCAATCACAGCCATGCCATTAGTTAAGATGCCTACATGCCTAACAGGATGTGCCCACACTTCTTAGGATCCTCATTGGCTGAATAAAATGAAAATGGCTCATTGCATTATGGGAACTTCCGATTCCAGTATACGATATTGCAAAAGTATCGGAATTAAGTATCGGAATTCCGATACCGCGAATATCGGCCGATACCCGATATTTCAGTATCGGAATGCTCAACACTAGTGGTAACATTATATTATATGTGGGTCTGTGGTAACATTATATTATATGTGGGTCTGTACGGACATTATAATATATGTGGGTCTGTGGTAACATTATATTATATGTGGGTCTGTGGGGTCATTATATTATATGTGGAACTGTGGTAACATTATATTATATGTGGGTCTGTACGGACATTATAATATATGTGGGTCTGTGGTAACATTATATTATATGTGGGTCTGTGGGGTCATTATATTATATGTGGAACTGTGGTAACATTATATTATATGTGGGTCTGTACGGACATTATAATATATGTGGGTCTGTGGTAACATTATATTATATGTGGGTCTGTGGTAACATTATATTATATGTGGGTCTGTGGGGTCATTATATTATATGTGGGTCTGTGGTAACATTATATTATATGTGGGTCTGTGAAGACATTATATTATATGTGGGTCTGTGAGGACATTATATTATATGTGGGTCTGTGGTAACATTGTATTATATGTGGGTCTGTACGGACATTATAATATATGTGGGTCTGTGGTAACATTATATTATATGTGGGTCTGTGGTAACATTATATTATATGTGGGTCTGTGGGGTCATTATATTATATGTGGGTCTGTGGTAACATTATATTATATGTGGGTCTGAGGGAACATTATATTATATGTGGGTCTGTGGTAACATTATATTATATGTGGGTCTGTGAGGACATTATATTATATGTGGGTCTGTGGGGTCATTATATTATATGTGGGTCTGTGGTAACATTATATTATATGTGGGTCTGTGGGAACATTATATTATATGTTGGTCTGTGGTAACATTATATTATATGTGGGTCTTTGGTGACATTATGTTATATGTGGGTCTGTGAGGACATTATATTATTTATGGGTCTGTGGGAACATTATATTATATGTTGGTCTTTGGTGACATTATATTATATGTGGGTCTGTGGGGTCATTATATTATATGTGGGTCTGTGGGGACATTATATTATATATGGGTCTTTGGGGACATTATATTATATGTGGGTCTGTGAGGACATTATATTATATGTGGGTCTGTGGGGACATTATATTATATGTGGGTCTGTGGTGACATTATATTATATGTGGGTCTGTGAGGACATTATATTATATGTGGGTCTGTGGTGACATTATATTATATGTGGGTCTGTGGGGACATTATATTATATGTGGGTCTGTGAGGACATTATATTATATGTGGGTCTATGAGGACATTATATTATATGTGGGTCTGTGGGGACATTATATTATATGTGGGTCCGTGAGGACATTATATTATATGTGGGTCTGTGGGGACATTATATTTATATGTGGGTCTGTGGGGACATTATATTATATGTGGGTCTGTGGGGACATTATATTATATGTGGGTCTGTGAGGACATTATATTATATGTGGGTCTGTGGGGACATTATATTATATGTGGGTCTGTGAGGACATTATATTATATGTGGGTCTAAGGACATTATATTATATGTGGGTCTGTGGGGTCATTATATTATATGTGGGTCTGTGAGGACATTATATTATATGTGGGTCTGTGAGGACATTATATTATATGTGGGTCTGTGAGGACATTATATTATATGTGGGTCTGTGGGGACATTATATTATATGTGGGTCTATGAGGACATTATATTATATGTGGGTCTGTGGGTACATTATATTATATGTGGATCTGTAGGGACATTATATTATATGTGGGTCTGTGAGGACATTATATTATATGTGGGTCTGTGAGGACATTATATTATATGTGGGTCTGTGGGGACATTATATTATATGTGGGTCTGTGGGGACATTATATTATATGTGGGTCTATGAGGACATTATATTATATGTGGGTCTGTGGGTACATTATATTATATGTGGATCTGTAGGGACATTATATTATATGTGGGTCTGTGAGGACATTATATTATATGTGGGTCTGTGAGGACATTATATTATATGTGGGTCTGTGAGGACATTATATTATATGTGGGTCTGTGGGGACAATATATTATATATGGGTCTGTGAGGACATTATATTATATGTGGCTCTGTGGGGACATTATATTATATGTGGGTCTGTGAGGACATTATATTATATGTGGGTCTGTGGGGACATTATATTATATGTGGGTCTGTGGGACATTATATTATATGTGGGTCTGTGAGGACATTATATTATATGTGGGTCTGTGAGGACATTATATTATATGTGGGTCTGTGGGGACATTATATTATATGTGGGTCTGTGAGGACATTATATTGTATGTGGGTCTGTTAGGACATTATATTATATGTGGATCTGTAGGGACATTATATTATATGTGGGTCTGTGAGGACATTATATTATATGTGGGTCTGTGAGGACATTATATTATATGTGGGTCTGTGAGGACATTATATTATATATGGGTCTGTGGGGACATTATATTATATGTGGGTCTGTGGGGACATTATATTATATGTGGGTCTGTGGGGACATTATATTATATGTGGGTCTGTGGGGACATTATATTATATGTGGGTCTGTGAGGACATTATATTATATGTGGGTCTAAGGACATTATATTATATGTGGGTCTGTGAGGACATTATATTATATGTGGGTCTGTGAGGACATTATATTATATGTGGGTCTGTGAGGACATTATATTATATGTGGGTCTGTGGGTACATTATATTATATGTGGATCTGTAGGGACATTATATCATATGTGGGTCTGTGAAGACTCGTATATTTTATGTGGGTCTGTGGTAATGTTATATTATATGTGGGTCTGTGGGGACATTATATTATATGTGGGTCTGTGGGGACATTATATTATATGTGGGTCTGTGGGGACAATATATTATATGTGGGACTGTGGGGACATTATATTATATGTGGGTCTGTGTAACATTATATTATAAGTGGGTCTGAGGGAACATCCTACTAATATTATAAATGCGAAAGTTTGTGAGTATGTATGTTTGTTACTCTTTCACGAAAAAACTACTGGACGGATTTGCATGAAACTTTACAGTAATATAGATTATACATCGGAATAACATATAGGCTACAATTTCTAATGATTTTATGTAATTTTGGTCGTAATATAACGATACATGTCAATTAAGTCGGAAAAAAATCTGGCCTCTGAGAGCTATCTTGGCGTACGCTGCCTAAACCGTTGGAGTTACACAAAGATGATGTACCGTAGAATTGTTTGTCTTGAATAGTTCTAAATAAAAGTCCGCGACAGCTTATATCTACCTTTTATGTGGAAGCCACTATGACCAAAATTGTGAACCATAAATTTAATTAAATTAGATACTATTTTACAATTTTACAATGCACATTTTAGTATATTTATCAAACTTTTTAGTATATTTATCAAACTCTTATATACACACATACACAGGTGATGTTTAAATGGCTGATTTACAGAAGTCAGAAGAGATTGATAATACAATAATTTGCCCATATTGGATCATTGTATAGTGAGGTCACAGTTGCCGCCTGTCCACAGTCAGAATACAGGGGTGATCATATACCGTGGCCAGGTACAAGTGTGGCACAGGGGGTTCACACACGACCCCCAGGGACTGACATTTCCTAGAAACTTTGGCAGCTGTCAGTCATGAGCTCACCCTGATACATTACACTCTGGAAACAGCTGAAGGAGAAGGATAATTTATGACATTTTCTCAGACTTAAAAAAAAAAAAAATAGCCCAGAAAACAGCCCATATGTCAGGAACAGGTTACTAGGGAACAACACGTCCCAGCACGGCCTGCCCGCGCCCACAGCCCGGGGGGAGTGTGAGGCTTCCTCCTGCAGGTTGCCCGGCGGCACCGGGCCGTCATTGTCCTCACACAGGGGGTCCCCGCCGCCATTGTCCCTCCACATAACACCGTATAATAAAACATGCGCTCACCTGCGCCAGCTGCTGCAGCCGGGAAAGTTCCGAGCGCCTCACCTGGGCGGAGGGGAAGTGACTCACACACGGGGAGGGGCAGTAACCTGAGCGCGGCTCCATGGAGGATGCACACACTGCAGCCTGACAGCACCGGCAGCAGCGCTACACAAATGGCGTCCTCCCCTCCTGTGTGCAGCACAGCCCTGTGTGTGTGCAGCGCAGCATGTCACCCACAGCACCAGCAGGCTGCTCTCAGCTCCCACAGAGCACTGGGAATGGTTGCTATGGGTAACCGCGCCACAGCTGCTCCTCATAGACCAGTCATATACAACTGATATCGTCTGTACAGCGATCGTAATATAACTAATTAGATTGTTTTAGTATTTTGTTTGAACTTTACTAAGTACCTATTTTGTAATTAGTACTTATAAAAATGCAGCGAAAGCGTAAGTCTAACATTTTGCAAAGCTCTAATAAAGCCCGAGCTATGAAAATAATTAGACGTGATGAGACGTCTCAACAAGCTGAGCAACGAAGGCTTGAGCAGGCGGTGCGTTGTGCGGCACATAGAGCTGCAGAGACTCCAGAACAATCCCAAGCCCGACGTGAACGGAATGCGGAGTTTTTGGCATCTCAACGGGCTGCTGAAACTCAAGAACAGTCCCAAGCCCGACGTGAACAGCATGCGGAGTATCTGGCGTCTCAGCGGGCTGCTGAAACTCCAGAACAGTCCCAAGCTCGACGTCAGCAGCAAGCGACTTACATGGCGTCCCAAAGAGCCACTGAAACTTATGAAATGGCCGAATCTCGCAGACGCACTGTTGCTGAAAGGGCAGCACAGCGACGTCAAACATTTACAAGAAATACATGGATATTGTTTAATAAAGCTGCATTTGAGTATGACGAGACTCTTGATTATGAAACTCACAAGCTTATAAAAATAGAAGCAATGACCATAGATTGCAAATATTGCGGAGCTCTTAACCACTTCGCACCAGAGCCTGTTTTTGCCTTTGTGACCGGGCCAATTTTTTCAATTCTGACCACTGTCACTTTATGAAGCAATTACTCTGGAACGCTTCAACGGATCCCCCTGATTCTGAGTTTGTTTTTTCGTGACATATTGTACTTCATGATAGTGGTAAAATTTCTTTGATATCACATGCGTTTATATGTGAAAAAATCGGAAATTTGGCGAAAATTTCGAAAATTTTGCAATTTTCAAACTTTGAATTTTCATGCCCTTAAATCAGAGAGATATGTCACACAAAATACTTAATAAATAACATTTCCCACATGTCTACTTTACATCAGCACAATTTTGGAACCAAAATTTTTTTTTGTTAGGGAGCTATAAGGGTTAAAAGTTGACCAGCGATTTCTCATTTTTCCAACAAAATTTACAAAAACATTTTTTTAGGGACCACATCATATTTGAAGTCACTTTGAGGGGTGTTTATGACAGAAAATACCCAAAAGTGACACCGTTCTAAAAACTGCACCCCTCAAGGTGCTCAAAACCACATTGAAGAACTTTATTAACCCTTCAGGTGCTTCACAGGAATTTTTGGAATGTGGAAGAAAAAAATTAACATTTAACTTTTTTCACAAAAATGTTGCTTTAGACCCAATTTTTTATATTTTCACAGGGGTAACAGGAAAAAATGGACCCCAAAATTTTTTGTGCAATTTCTCTTGAGCGTGCTGATACCCCATATGTGAGGGAAAACTACTGTTTGGGCGCACGGCAGGGCTCGGAAATGAAGGAGCGCCATTAGACTTTTTGAATGTAAAATTTGTCTGAATAATTAGCAGACACCATGTTGCGTTTGGAGAGCTCCTGATATGACTAAACAGTGGAAACCCCCCACAAGTGACACCATTTTGGAAACTAGACCCCTTAGGGAACATATCTAGATGTGTGGTGAGCACCTTGAACCCCAAGGTGCTTCACAGAAGTTTATAATATTGAGCTGTAAAAATAAAATTTTCACATTTTTCCCACAAAAACGTTTTTCATCCCTTAATTTTCCATTATCATAATGGTAATAGGATAAATTGCACCATGAAATTTGTTGTGCAATTTCTCCTGAACACGCCGATACCCCATATGTGGGGGAAAACCACTGTTTGGGCGCACTGCAGGGTTTGGAAGGGAAGGAGCGCCATTTGACTTTTTGAATGTAAAATTTGTCTGAATAATTAGCAGACGCCATGTTGTGTTTGGAGAGCCTCTGATGTTCCTAAACAGTGGAAACCCCCCACAAGTGACACCATTTTGGAAACTAGACCCCGTAGGGAACTTATCTGTATGTGTGGTGAGCACCTTGAACCCCAACGTGCTTCACAGAAGTTTATAATAATCAGCTGTAAAAATAAAATTTTCACATTTTTCCCGCAAAAACGTTTTTCATCCCTTAATTTTGCATTATCATAAGGGTAATAGGATAAATTGCACCATGAAATTTGTTGTGCAATTTCTCCTGAACACGCCGATACCCCATATGTGGAGGCAAACCACTGTTTGGGCGCACTGCAGGGTTTGGAAGGGAAGGAGCGCCATTTGACTTTTTGAATGTAAAATTTGTCTGAATAATTAGCAGACGCCATGTTGTGTTTGGAGAGCCTCTGATGTTCCTAAACAGTGGAAACCCCCCACAAGTGACACCATTTTGGAAACTAGACCCCGTAGGGAACTTATCTGTATGTGTGGTGAGCACCTTGAACCCCAACGTGCTTCACAGAAGTTTATAATAATCAGCTGTAAAAATAAAATTTTCACATTTTTCCCGCAAAAACGTTTTTCATCCCTTAATTTTGCATTATCATAAGGGTAATAGGATAAATTGCACCATGAAATTTGTTGTGCAATTTCTCCTGAACACGCCGATACCCCATATGTGGAGGCAAACCACTGTTTGGGTGCACGGCAGGGCTCGGAAGGGAAGGAGCGCCATTTGACTTTTTGAATGTAAAATTTGTTTGAATAATTAGCGGACGCCATGTTGCAATTGGGGAGCCCCTGATGTGCCTAAACAGTGGAAACCCCCCACAAGTGACACCATTTTGGAAACTAGACCCCTTAGGGAACTTATCTAGATATGTGGTGAGCACCTTGCACCCCCAGCTGCTTCACAGAAGTTTATAATATTGAGCCATAAAAATAAAATTTTCACATTTTTCCCACAAAAAATGTTTTCCTTTCCCTAATTTTGTACTATCATAAGGGTAACAGGATAAATTGCACCATGAAATTTGTTGTTCAATTTCTCCTGAACACGCCGATACCCCATATGTGGGGGAAAACCACTGCTTTGGTGTACGGCAGGGTTCGGAAGAGAAAGGAGCGCTATGTTGGCTGGGATAGGCAGCAGACACCGTGTCACATTTGAAGAGTCGCTGACATGCAGAAACCCCCACAAGTGACCCCATTTTGTAAACTACACCTCTCAAGGAATTCATCTAGGGAAGTAGTGAGTATTTTTAAATTTATACCATTGGGCAGTGAAAAAAGCATAATTATATTTTTACCACAAAAAAATGTTTTACCCTCAGATTTTACATTTTCACACAGGGCAATGGGTAAAAATGGTGCCGAAATGTGTCACACAATTTCTTCTAAAAGTGGCAATACCCCATATGTGGCTGTATCGTACCACTCAGCCATATGGCGAGATCTGGGGGGGACAGAGTGCTATTTGACAATTGGAGAACAAATTATTGTAGAATAGGCATTTGGATTTGGGAGCACAAAATTTTTTGAATTTCTTTTGGGGGGCAAGGGCCATTTCGCTTTTCCAGAGCCTTTCTGCTACCAGTAACTTGGAAGTCCCTTATATTTTTAACAGATGACGGACCTGTAATTCAGATGAAACCCCTGCGGGATCCATTCACTGTAATGAGGCAGCAGAGTTACTCTGGACTCCGTCTGGCCTCTGTTTAGCGGTGTCCTTTTTTTCAGAAGTGCACAAAACTGTGGCCAACCGCACTTTTATGCACGCCTAAAACAAATGACACCGTGGGATCACAGGCCAGACGGCATCCACAGTGGCCTATATCTGCCTCATTACAGGGAATCTTCCGTCATGGGTTCCGGCTGAATCACATATTTCAGAGATTTACATGGAAACTCTGGCGTAAGTGCTCAGCGCAGAGCGCAGGATAAATGTGTGCCGAGCCAGATCTTTGGGAGACATAATAAACAAATCAGTAGCAGGTGAAGAATTGGTTTTATTTATTTTTTTACACCGTTCCTAGTGTGATATAACTGATTAGATTACTTTATTCTTCGGGTCGGTGCAATTACAGAGATACCAGATTTATATCGGGTTTTTATGACTGACAGCTGTCACACACTAAGAGACGCTTTTTTTTTGCAAAATCTAGTTTTTGCATCGCCATATTTTGAGAGCTATAATTTTTCCATATTTCGGCCGACAGAGTCATGTGATGGCTTGTTTTTTGCGGGACGAGTTGACATTTTTATTGGTACCATTTGTGGGTACGTGACATTTTTTGATCGCTTTCTATTCCGTTTTTTTGGGAGGTAAAATTAACAAAAACCAACAATTCAGGAATTGTTTTTTGAGGTTTTTTTTATGCCGTTCTGCGTGTGGTAAAAGTGATCAGGCAGCGTTATTCTTCGGGTCAGTACGTTTACAGCGATACTACACTTACTGTATATTTTTTTATGTTTTGGCGCTTTTACACAATAAAACAATTTTATAGAAAAAATATTTTTTTTGCATTGCTTTATTCTGAGAGGTATAACTTTTTTATTTTTTGGCTGATGGAGCTGTATAGCGGCTTGATTTTTGTGGAACAAGATGACTTTTTCAGCGGTACCATTTCTATTTCCATTTTGCTTTTTGATCGCATTTTTTTCCACTTTTTGTTTGGCGATATGAGGAAAAAGCATAGTTTTTTGCTCCGTTTTTTATTTATTTTTATTACGGTGTACACATAAGGAGTTAATTAGTGTGACAGTTTTATAGCTCGGGTTGTTTCGGACGCGGCAATACCAAATATGTGTACTTTTTTTATTTTTGCATAACTATATGGATTTATCGGTTTAATATTTTATTTATTTATTTTTATTTGTATTTTTTTTTAACAGTTTCAAAACATTTTTTTTTACTTTTTTTTACATTTTTACTTAGTCCCTGTATGGGACATTAATTTTTATTTTTCTGATCCCTGATCTCATGTAATGTAATAGACATATATTACATTATATGAGATCTTCACTGACTGTTTCACAGTCTCCTGTCTGGCATCAGCTACAGGCTGAAGCCAGACAGGAAGGACACCATATATGGCAGAGCTGGAGGCGGTCATGTGACCTCCAGCTGCCATAGCAACGCCAGGTCCTGAAAGCAATCAAGGGGTCGTCGGAGAGGTAAGTGGACGACCCCCTCTCCTCCTGCTGTCTCCTATATGCCGCGATCACTATAGATCGCAGCATATAGAAGACAGCAAAGGGTTAACATCACTGGGACCTGATCTAATCAGGTCCCGATGATGTTCCCTGTCAGAGCTAACGCTCTGCACCGCTCTCACAGCGCTTGCAGGACCCAGGGGGTCCTGAGCACTGCGAGACCACCCACCGTTTTTAAACGTCCGCGCTGCACAGAGCCCAGGCAGCGCGGACGTTTATCTACAGTGGGCGGTCGGGAAGCGGTTAAGTGGAAAGAGGAAGCAGCAGGTATGTGTTGTTTGGGCGGGAAAGTAGCTCTTCCTTATATAGACGAGCCAGTTCAACCTTTAAAAGAGCTTATCTCTAATGAAACTGATGAATCTCGCCTTTTTCTAAATAATATAAGAAAATACAACATGTGCTTTCATATGACGTCTTCTGGAGCAGATCAAATTGTCTCAATGCCAGGGTTTTGCCCGACCTTTACAATACAAGTATACCACCGTATCGGTTCTTTAATTCCTATGTCCATTTCGCAACCACAATTTTTAGAAGTTTATTTCATAGGTGACGAAGAAGAACAAATCAACAGGCGTACTGAGTGCGTGCAAAGCGTAGATAGAAACATAGTTAAAAATTACAACGAGTACTTCACAACCACAACATTTTGGTGCATGAATTTAAAACGGCTAGAGACAGAATGATCAATGACGATCATTTCAAAGTAGTGATTCACCCAGACCGTGTACCACGTGGTCAACATGAGAGACGATTCAATGCCCCTACTACAAATGAAATAGCTGCTGTAATAGTAGCGAACAAACTATGTCTCGGGACATCGTTGTGCAGCCGCGCGATGGCATGCTCACTATGATTCCCGATACACATAGATTCTATGACGCTCTCGAGTACCCAATAATTTTTTGGAAAGGACAAGAGGGGTACAGCATTGATATTCCTCAGATAAATCCAATTACCAAACAAGCAATGCCAAGCAAAAAGGTGTCCTGCAAAGATTTTTATGCCTTTCACTTGATTTCTTTAAATAAAAAAAAACTGCGCGCAGAAAATTAAATTCACTTGCAAGATGCAATAAGAAATTATGCGGTTTTGGATCCAAATAACTTAGGTCAGATGGTGATTCTCCCGTCATCATTTGTAAATAGCCCGAGATACCTACACGAATATACACAAGATGCGTTCACATACGTACGTAATTATGGGAGGCCTGATTTATTTATTACAATGACTTGCAACCCCGCTTGGCCAGAAATCACCAAAGAGCTTATGGCTGGTCAAAATTCAACGGACAGACATGACTTAACAGCCCGAGTATTTAGAATAAAAGTACAGAAGTTGGTAGCTCTACTTACAAAAGGTAACATATTTGGTGATATGCAATGCTTCATGTACTCGATCGAGTGGCAAAAGCGAGGTTTGCCTCATGTGCACTTACTGCTGTGGTTAAAGGAAAAATTGCATCCGAACCAAATTGACGAAATCATATGTGCTGAGATACCAAACCCAGAAACTGATCAAAAGCTCTATGATACAGTGACAAAAAATATGATTCACGGGCCATGTGGTACATTCAATTCTTCATCGCCATGCATGAAGGAAGGAAAATGTACCAAAAAATATCCGAGGAAGCTTTTAAAAGATACTCAAACCAATGACAAAGGTTATCCTTTGTACAGGCGCAGAGCACCAGAGAATGGTGGACGCACGACGATTATAAAAACCCGTAGAGGAACACAGGAAATATTGGTGGACAATAGCTGGGTGGTCCCATATTCTCCACTCTTATCAAAAAATGTTAATTCTCATTTAAATGTAGAGTTCTGTAATACGGTACAGGCGATAAAATATATTTGTAAATATATTAATAAGGGTAGCGACCAGGCTATTTTTAACATCCGCCAGCAAGGGAATGTTAACATTGACCCAAGAGATGAGGTGCAGACCTTTAGAACCGGCCGATATGTTAGTAGTAACGAAGCAGAGTGGCGGATCTTAGGTCTGCCTCTGCACGAGAGACACCCAACCGTCACTCATCTCGCGATTCATTTACCCAATGGCGAGAGGGTTTACTTTACGGAAAATAATTTTAGAGAGAGATTAGAAGCACCACCTAAAACTACACTAACTGCATTTTTCCTGTTGTGCCAAAGTGATACGTTTGCAAAAACATTACATTGACGTGCCTCGCTACTATACTTGGAATGTGGCACGGAAGCAATGGAAACGTCATTTACAAGGAACACCTGTCGATGGTTGGCCAGGTGTGAAGGCAGGAGACGCTCTAGGTCGCATTTACACGGTGCACGTTAGCAATTTTGAATGTTATTGCTTGCGTATGCTGCTGAATGTAATAAGGGGTCCAACCAACTTCTCGGATTTAAAAACATTTGAAGGTCAAGAACTTGCAACTTTTCGGCAGGTGTGTGAGAAGATGGGGTTGTTGGAAGATGATAACCACTGGGAAATCAAAGAGAGATTTATCACAAAATAGTAGGACGAGTTGAGAATGGTGAAGGCGGACTTTTTTTCCTTGATGCCCCGGGTGGTACAGGAAAAACTTTCTTGCTTAATTTACTTTTAGCAAAAATTCGTAGCGGTCATAACGTTGCATTAGCTGTGGCTTCCTCTGGAATTGCTGTAACATTGCTAAGCGGTGGACGGACGGCACATTCAGTCTTTAAATTACCTCTTAATCTGGTGAACGAAGAAACCCCATCGTGTAATATCAGCAAGAGCAGTGCCCGTGGCCTCCTGTTGCAACAGTGCAAACTAATCGTGTGGGACGAGTGCACAATGTCACACAAACGCGCCATCGAAGTTCTTGATCGTTGTCTACAAGACTTACACAGTAAACCAGGGGTCTCAAACACGCGGCCCGCGGGCCGCATGCGGCCCCTGAGGCTGCTTTATGCGGCCCGCAGGCACAGACCCCTTGATGATCCCGACCTGGTCCAGGAGGAGCCGCCGACAGCAGCGCTGCATTGCCGCACAGAGACCGTCTCCCAGCACAGCATTTCCAATGTCAGCCGCCGGCCAATCAGAGGCCAGCAGCTGATATCTGCGTGTCGGCGCAGCGAGTATGATGTCATTGCCATATGCAGATGTCAGCTGCTGGCCTCTGATTGGCCGGCGGCTGACATTGGAAATGCTGTGCTGGGAGACGGTCTCTGTGCGGCAATTCAGCGCTGCTGTCGGCGGCTCCTCCTGGACCAGGTCGGGATCGTCAAGGGGTCGGACTCTGTGGTGCCTGCGGGCCACATCTGCAGGAAGGCCGCCGAGGGAACGGAGGACAGGTGAGAATCATCTTTTTTTTTTTCTATTTTATGTGTGTGAAGAACAGCACAGGGGGCACATAGCCACAAGAGGGGACCTGGATGGGGCACAGAGCCACAAGAGGGGACCTGGATGGGGCACATAGCCACAGGACGGGGACCTGGATGGGGCACATAGCCACAAGAGGGGACCTGGATGGGGCACATAGCCACAAGAGGGGACCTGGATGGGGCACATAGCCACAAGAGGGGACCTGGATGGGGCACATAGCCACAAGAGGGGACCTGGATGAGGCACATAGCCACAAGAGGGGACCTGGATGGGGCACATAGCCACAGGATGGGGACCTGGATGGGGCACATAGCCACAAGAGGGGACCTGGATGGGGCACATAGCCACAAGATGGGGACCTGGATGGGGCACATAGCCACAGGATGGGGACCTGGATGGGGCACATAGCCACAAGAGGGGACCTGGATGGGGCACATAGCCACAGGACGGGGACCTGGATGAGGCACATAGCCACAAGAGGGGACCTGGATGAGGCACATAGCCACAGGATGGGGACCTGGATGGGGCACATAGCCACAAGATGGGGACCTGGATGGGGCACATAGCCACAGGACGGGGACCTGGATGGGGCACAGAGCCTCAAGATGTGGACCTGGATGGGGCACATAGCCTCAAGATGGGGACCTGGATGGGGCACAGAGCCACAAGATGGGGACCAGAGCCACAAGATGGGGACCTGGATGGGGCACATAGCCACAAGATGGGGACCTGGATGGGGCACATAGCCACAAGATGGGGACCTGGATGGGGCACATAACCACAAGATGGGGACCTGGATGGGGAACATTGCCACAGGATGGGGACCTGGATGAGGCACATTAGTACAAGATGGGCGCCAGGATGGGGCACAGAGCCACAAGATGGGGACCTGGATGGGGCACAGAGCCACAAGATGGGGACCTGGATGGGGCACAGAGCCACAAGATGGGGACCTGGATGGGGCACAGAGCCACAAGATGGGGACCTGGATGGGGAACATTGCCACAGGATGGGGACCTGGATGGGGCACATAGCCACAGGATGGGGACCTGGATGAGGCACATTAGTACAAGATGGGCGCCAGGATGGGGAACGTTGCCACAGGATGGGGACCTGGATGGGGCACATTAGTACAAGATGGGGACTTGGATGGGGAACATTACTACAAGATGTTTTCCATTATTACTATATGATGCTAATTGTAAGACAATATTACTGTATGTGGCCAATTGGGGGAAATAAAATTGTAAAAAAAATAAAAAATAAAATAAAGCATGAAAAAATATTGGGCACTAAAAATGCTGTTTTATATGTAAACTAAAGTAAACACAAAAAAGTGCACGTTTATTATTGCCACATCCATAACGACCCAAGCCATAAAAAATAAACACGGCAAAAATGTTCAAAAGGTGTATACAAAAAAAATGGTATCACTAAAAATGTCACATTGAACAAAGAATGCGGCCCCCCAAATTCAAATTTTTTCCATGTGCGGCCCATATACCCAGCCGAGTTTGAGACCCCTGCAGTAAACAAACAATAATGGATGGTGTGGTTGTTTTATTGGCTGGGGACTTTAGGCAAACTTTGCCTGTCATCGAGCGAGGCACTGCAGTAGACGGAATTAACGCATGTCTGAAATCCTCATATTTATGGACCAAAGTTGAAAAGCTGCACCTCACCACCAACATGCGTGTCCAGTTATTCAGTGATCTAGAGTCGGGCGCGTACGCTGAGAAACTGCTCGAGATCGGTGAAGGTCGAATCGAAACTGACGAAGAAGGTATGGTTCTATTCACTAACCAATTTTGTCATGTTGTGGATTCGGAAGACGCACTTATTGCTCAGGTTTTTCCAAATTTGCAACAAAACATCCACGATGAAAATTGGCTATGTGAAAGAACTATACTAGCACCAAGAAATGAAACAGTTGCGAAAATCAATAAAATTATCTTGGACCAAGTAACCAGCGATGCAACAACCTACAACTCCGACACAGTCATGTCATCTGAAGACTGTACGCGCTACCCCGTGGAGTTTCTTAACTCTTTGGAGCTATCCGGGGGCCCATCTCATAAGCTCGAATTAAAGGTCGGTATACCCGTTTTGTTAATGCGCAACTTGGACGCCCCGAGATTATGTAATGGCACTAGATTGCGAGTCACTGAACTAGGGAGGCACATTGTAAAGGCCACAATTTTAACTGGAGAAGCTAAGGGTGAAAATATTCTTATACCGCGCATCCCAATAATACCCAATAACTTACCCTTTAATTTCAAACGTTTGCAGTTCCCACTTAAAGTTGCATTTTCAATGACCATCAATAAATCGCAAGGGCAAACTTTGAAGGTAGCGGGGATACATTTAGGCACGCCCTGTTTTTCCCACGGTCAGCTATACGTAGCTTGCTCACGTGTTTCTAAATCGCAAAATCTACATATTTTCGCTGAACGAAAGAAATCAAATAACATAGTTTACAGGAGTATATTGCAGTAAAAACACATAGATAAATTACCTGCAGATGTCCATTATTCCAATTACATACTAATTCTTTACTAACACGAACAATATTAAATGCAAGTAACTTCAGTCCGACCTGTTTATTAATCAGTGTTTAGTAATCCGTTTGTGATGAAATTTGATATGGATAATTTCAAGCCTGGACATAGGGCTACTTTTTATAAACACACCATACAGGCGAAGATTATATAAAACTGTAAACCTGATTGACTGACACAACTAGCGGTCAACGCACAGCCGAAACCACTGAACTTAGCATCTTGAAATTTGCAGATAGGTTCTATTATAGCTTAAATGAGCACTAAGAAAGGAATTTTGATAATTCCACCCTCAAGAGTTTCCCTCTTAATATTATAGGGGTTCAAAGATTGTATGGAATCAGTCAGTTTTGAAGTTAGACATCTGAAATTTTGGATGTACGAGTAACTAAATAAGATTATTTTTTTTTACTATTAAGATTATTTTTTTTTACTATTAAGATTTTTTTTTTTTTTACTATTAAAATGATCTATCACGAAATGTGAGCGAAGCCGCGGGTAAAAGCTAGTTATATTATATGTGGGTCTGTGAGGACATTATATTATATGTGGGTCTGTGGAGACATTATATTATATGTGGGTCTGTGGAGACATTATATTATATGTGGGTCTGTGGGGACATTATATTATATGTGGGTCTGTGGAGACATTATATTATATGTGGGTCTGTGGGGACATTATATTATATGTGGGTTTGTGGGGACATTATATTATATGTGGGTCTGTGGGGACAATATATTATATGTGGGACTGTGGGACATATTATATGTGGTGCTGTGGGGACATTATATTATATTTGGGACTGTGGGACATTATATTATATGTGGGTCTGTGAGGACATTATATTATATATGGGTCTGTGAGGACATTATATTATATGTGGGTCTGTGAGGATATTATATTATATGTGGATCTGTGAGGACATTATATTATATGTGGGTCTGTGGGGACATTATATTATATGTGGGTCTGTGGGACATTATATTATATGTGGGTCTGTGAGGACATTATATTATATGTGGGTCTGTGGGGACATTATATTATATTTGGGTCTGTGGTAACATTATATTATATGTGGGTCTGTGAGGACATTATATTATATGTGGGTCTGTGGTAACATTATATTATATGTGGGTCTGTGAGGACATTATATTATTTGTGGGTCTGTGGGGACATTATATTATATGTGGGTCAGTGGGGACAGTATATTATGTCTGGGTCTGTGGTGACATTATATTATATGTGGGTCTATGGGGACATTATATTATATGTGGGTCTGTGGGTAACATTATATTATATTTGGGTCTGTGGGGACAATATATTATATGTGGGAGTGTGGGACATTATATTATATGTGGGGACATTATATTATATGTGGGACTGTGGGACATTATATTATATGTGGGTCTGTGAGGACATTATATTATATATGGGTCTGTGAGGACATTATATTATATGTGGATCTGTAGGGACATTATATTATATGTGGGTCTGTGGGGACATTATATTATATGTGGGTCTGTGGGGACATTATATTATATGTGGGTCTGTGAGGACATTATATTATATGTGGGTCTGTGGGGATATTATATTATATGTGGGTCTGTGAGGACATTATATTATATGTGGGTCGGTGGTAACATATTATATGTGGGTTTGTGGGGACATTATATTATATTTGGGTCTGTGAGGACATTATATTATATGTGGGTCTGTGAGGACATTATATTATATGTGGGTCTGTGGGGACATTATATTATATGTGGGTCTGTGGGGACATTATATTATATGTGGGTCTGTGAGGACATTATATTATATGTGGGTCTGTGGGGACATTATATTATATGTGGGTTTGTGGGGACATTATATTATATGTGGGTCTGTGGGGACAATATATTATATGTGGGACTGTGGGACATATTATATGTGGTGCTGTGGGGACATTATATTATATTTGGGACTGTGGGACATTATATTATATGTGGGTCTGTGAGGACATTATATTATATGTGGGTCTGTGAGGACATTATATTATATGTGGGTCTGTGAGGATATTATATTATATGTGGATCTGTGAGGACATTATATTATATGTGGGTCTGTGAGGACATTATATTATATGTGGGTCTGTGGGACATTATATTATATGTGGGTCTGTGAGGACATTATATTATATGTGGGTCTGTGGGGACATTATATTATATTTGGGTCTGTGGTAACATTATATTATATGTGGGTCTGTGAGGACATTATATTATATGTGGGTCTGTGGTAACATTATATTATATGTGGGTCTGTGGGGACATTATATATGTGGGTCTGTGAGGACATTATATTATATGTGGGTCTGTGTGGACATTATATTATATGTGGGTCTGTGAGGACATTATATTATATGTGGGTCTGTGGGGACATTATATTATATGTGGGTCTGTGAGGACATTATATTATATGTGGGTCTGTGGGGACATTATATTATATGTGGGTCTGTGGTAACATATTATATGTGGGTCTGTGGGGACATTATATTATATGTGGGTCTGTGGGGACATTATATTATATGTGGGTCTGTGGGAACATTATATTATATGTGGGTCTTTGGTGACATTATATTATATGTGCGTCTGTGGGGACATTATATTATATGTGGGTCTGTGGTAACATTATATTATGTATGGGTCTGTGTGGTCATTATATTATATGTGGGTCTGGGGTAACATTATATTATATGTGGGTCTGTGGGAACATTATATTATATGTGGGTCTGTGGGAACATTATATTATATGTGGGTCTGTGGTAACATTATAATATATGTGGGTCTGTGGGGTGATTATATTATATGTGGGTCTGTGGTAACATTATATTATATGTGGGTCTGTGGGAACATTATATTATATGTGGGTCTGTGGGAACATTATATTATATGTGGGTCTTTGGTGCCATTATATTATATGTGGGTCTGTGGGGTCAATATATTATATGTGGGTCTGTGGGGACATTATATTATTTATGGGTCTGTGGGGACATTATATTATATGTGGAACTGTGGGGACATTATATTATATGTGGGTTTGTGGTAACATTATATTATATGTGGGTCTTTGGGAACATTATATTACAGTGCTGGCCAAAATATTGGCACCCCTGCAATTCTGTCAGATAATACTCAGTTTCTTCCTGAAAATGATTGCAATCACAAATTCTTTGGTATTATTATCTTCATTTAATTTGTCTTCAATGAAAAAAACACAAAAAGAATTGTCCTAAAGCCAAATTGGATATAATTCCACACCAAACCTAAAAAAGGGGGTGGACAAAAGTATTGGCACCGTTTGAAAAATCATGTGATGCTTCTCTAATTCGTGTAATTAACAGCACCTGTAACTTACCTGTGGCACCTAACAGGTGTTGGCAATAACTAAATCACACTTGCAGCCAGTTAACATGGATTAAAGTTGACTCAACCTCTGTCCTGTGTCCTTGTGTGTACCACATTGAGCATGGAGAAAAGAAAGAAGACCAAAGAACTGTCTGAGGACTTGAGAAACCAAATTGTGAGGAAGCATGAGCAATCTCAAGGCTACAAGTCCATCTCCAAAGACCTGAATGTTCCTGTGTCTTCCGTGCGCAGTGTCATCAAGAAGTTTAAAGCCCATGGCACTGTGGCTAACCTCCCTAGATGTGGACGGAAAAGAAAAATTGACGAGAGATTTCAACGCAAGATTGTGCGGATGGTGGATAAAGAACCTCGACTAACATCCAAACAAGTTCAAGCTGCCCTGCAGTCCGAGGGTACAACAGTGTCAACCCGTACTATCCGTCGGCGTCTGAATGAAAAGGGACTGTATGGTAGGATACCCAGGAAGACCCCACTTCTTACCCCGAGACATAAAAAAGTCAGGCTGGAGTTTGCCAAAACTTACCTAAGAAAGCCTAAAACGTTTTGGAAGAATGTTCTCTGGTCAGATGAGACAAAAGTAGAGCTTTTTGGGAAAAAGCATCAACATAGAGTGTACAGGAAAAAAAAAGAGGCATTCAAAGAAAAGAACACGGTCCCTACAGTCAAACATGGCGGAGGTTCCCTGATGTTTTGGGGTTGCTTGCCTCTGGCACTGGACTGCTTGACTGTGTGCATGGCATTATGAAGTCTGAAGACTACCAACAAATTTTGCAGCATAATGTAGGGCCCAGTGTGAGAGGTCATGGGTCTTCCAGCAGGACAATGACCCAAAACACACTTCCAAAAGCACTATAAAATGGTTTGAGAGAAAGCACTGGAGACTTCTAAGGTGGCCAGCAATGAGTCCAGACCTGAATCCCATAGAACACCTGTGGAGAGATCTCAAAATGGCAGTTTGGAGAAGGCACCCTTCAAATATCAGGGACCTGGAGCAGTTTGTCAAAGAAGAATGGTCTACAATTCCAGCAGAGCATTGTAAGAAACTCATTGATGGTTACCGGAAGCGGTTGTTCGCAGTTATTTTGGCTAAAGGTTGTGCAACCAAGTATTAGTATGAGGGTGCCAATACTTTTGTCCGGCCCTTTTTTGGAGTTTTGTGTGAAATGATCCATGATTTGATTTTTGCTTCATTCTCTTTTGTGTTTTTTCCTTGCAAGCAAATTAAATGAAGATAATAATACCAAAGAATTTGTGATTGCAATCATTTTCAGGAAGAAACTGAGTATTATCTGACAGAATTGCAGGGGTGCCAATACTTTTGGCCAGCACTGTATATGTGGGTCTTTGGTGACATTATATTATATGTGGGTCTGTGGGGACATTATATTATATGTGGGTCTGTGGGGTAATTATTTTATTTGTGGGTTTTGGTAACATATTATATGTGAGTCTGTGGGGTCATTATATTATTTGTGGGTCTTTGGTAACATTATATTATATGTGAGTCTGTGGGATCATTATATTATACTAGATGGTGGCCCGATTCTAACACATTGGGTATTCTAAAATATGTATGCGGCCGACCGGTTGCATACAGCAGAGCGGTGTTTAAATCTTGCGCCAAAATCGCTGATTGGTCGCGGCCGGCAACCGCGACCAATCAGCAAAGCAGTGTTTAAATTTGGCGGCCATATCGGTGATTGGTCGCAGGCGGCGGCCGCGACCAATCTGCAAACCGTGTTAGTGAGGACTGGAGAGCGTGTTTAAATTTGGCAGCAAAATCGCTGATTGGTCGCGGCCGGCAACCGTGACCAATCAGCAAAGCGGTGTTAAAATTTGGCGCCTATATCGCTGATTGTTCACGGCCGGTGGTCGCGACTAATCAGCAGAGCGGGGTTTAAATTTGGCTCCAATAATGCTGATTGGTCGCTGCCAGCGAACGCGACCAATCAGCAGAGCGGTATTTAAATTTGGCGCCAATAATGGTGATTGTTCATGGCTGCGACCAATCAGCAGAGCGGTGTTTAAATTTGGCGCCAATAATGCTGATTAATCGCGACCGGCAACCGCGACCAATCAGCAGAGCGGTGTTTAAATTTGGCGCCAATATCGCTGTTTGGTCGCGGCCGGCCACCGCGACCAATCAGCAAAGCGATGTTTAAATTTGGCGCCAATAATGCTGATTAGTCGCGGCCGGCCACCGCGACCAATAAGCAAAGCGGTGTTTAAATTTGGCGCCAATAATGCTGATTGATCAAGTTCGGCGACCGCGACCAATCAGCAGAGCGGTGTTTAAATTTGGCGCCAATATCGCTGTTTGGTCGCGGCCAGCCACCGCGACCAATCAGCAAAGCGGTGTTTAAATTTGGCGCCAATATCGCTGCTTGGTCGCGGCCGGCCACCGCGACCAATAAGCAAAGCGGTGTTTAAATTTGGCGCCAATAATGCTGATTGGTCAAGTTCGGCGACCGCGAGCAATCGGCAGAGTAGTGTTTAAATTTGGCGCCAATACTGCTGATTGGTGAACCACCAAACAATGAGGAGGGCACCATCTAATAAACGGGATCTACCTGCAGCATCTCATAAAATAGTAAGTATGAAAACAGCAAAAAGAAGAGATGCAAACTAGCAGTGATCACCCAAATAGTCAAAAAGTAACCAAATAATTATCAATAACAACAAAGATCCATAAAAATATATCAATTTATTGAATACAAATAATTCCTGACACATATACACAAAATGACAAACCGACAAACAAATAAAACACCATTAAAAATAGTATAGTATAGTATAGTATTTTCATAAATACTACTGATTGGTCGCGGCCGGCGACCGCGACCAATCAGCAGAGCGGGGTTTAAATTTGGCGCCAATATTGCTGATTGTTTGCGGGTGGCGGCCACAGCGAACCGTGTTAGTGAGGACTGGAGAGTGTGTTTAAATTTGGCGCCAAAATCGCTGATTGGTCGCTGCCGGCGACCGCAACCAATCAGCAGAGCGGTGTTTAAATTTGGCGCCAATGTCGCTGATTGGTCGCAGCTGGCGGTCGTGACCAATCAGCAGAGCGGTGTTTAAATTTGGCGCCAATATCGCTGATTGGTCGCAGCTGGCGGTCGCGACCAATCAGCAGAGGGGTGTTTAAATTTGGCGCCAATATCGCTGATTGGTCGCGGTCGCCAGCCGCGACCAATCAGCAGAGCGTTTTTTAAATTTGTCGCCAATCTCGCTGATTTGTCGCGGCTGGTGGCCGCCACCAATCAGCAGAGCGGTGTTTAAATTTGGCGCCAATCTCGCTGATTGGTCGCGGGCAGCGTCCACGACCAATCAGCACAGCAGTGTTTAAATGTGGCGCCAAAATTGCTGATTGGTAGCGGGCAGCGTCCGCGACCAATCAGCACAGCAGTGTTTAAATGTGGCGCTAAAATCAGCACATCAGTGTTTAACCCCTTAAGCCCCGAGGGTGGTTTGCACGTTAATGACCAGGCCAATTTTTACAATTCTGACCACTGTCACTTTATGAGGTAATTACTCTGGAACGCTTCAACGGGTCCCCCTGATTCTGAGATTGTTTTTTCGTGACATATTGTACTTCATGATTGTGGTAAAATTTCTTCGATATCACTTGCGTTTATTTGTGAAAAAAATGGAAATTTGGCGAAAATTTTGAAAATTTTGCAATTTTCAAAATTTTAATTTTTATGCCCTTAAATCAGAGAGATATGTCACACAAAAGAGTTAATAAATAACATTTCCCACGTGTCTACTTTACATCAGCACAATTTTGGAACCAAAATTTTTTTTTGTTAGGAAGCTATAAGGGTTAAAAGTTGAGCAGCGATTTCTCATTTTTCCAACAAAATTTACAAAACCATCTTTTTAGGGACCACATCACATTTGAAGTCACTTTGAGAGGTCTTTATGACAGAAAATACCCAAAAGTGACACCATTCTAAAAACTGCTCCCCTCAAGGTGCTCAAAACCACATTCAAGAACTTTATTAACCCTTCAGGTGCTTCACAGGAATTTTTTGAATGTGGAAAAAAAAATGAACATTTAACTTTTTTCACAAAAATGTTACTTTAGACCCATTTTTTTTTATTTTCACAGGGGTAACAAGAAAAAATGGACCCCAAAATTTGTTGTGCAATTTACCCTGGGCACGCAGATACCCAATATGTGGGGAAAAAACACTGTTTGGGCGCACGGCAGGGCTCGGAAGGGAAGGAGCGCCATTTGACTTTTTGATTGTAAAATTTGCTTGAATAATTAGCGGACGCCATGTTGTGTTTGGAGAGCCCCAGTGTGCCCAAACATTGGAGCTCCCCCATAAGTGACCCCATTTTGGAAACTAGACCCCCCAAGGCACCTATCTAGATGCATAGTGAGCACTTGGAACCCCCAGGTGCTTCACAAATTGATTTGTAAAAATGAAAAAGTGAAAAAAAAAACACTTTTTCATATTTATGAATCAATTTGTGAAACACCTGGGGGTTCCAAGTGCTCACTATGCATCTAGATAGGTGCCTTGGGGGGTCTAGTTTCCAAAATGGGGTCACTTGTGGGGGAGCTCCAATGTTTGGGCACACAGGGACTCTCCAAAAGCAACATGGTATCCGCTAACAAATTGTCGGCTCAAATTGTTAGCGGACATCATGTTTCATTTGGAGAGCCCCTGTGTGCCCAAACATTGGAGCTCCCCCACAAGTGACCCCATTTTGGAAACTAGACCCCCCAAGGCACCTATCTAGATGCATAGTGAGCACTTGGAACCCCCAGGTACTTCACAAATTGATTCGTAAAAGTGAAAAAAAAAAGCATTGTTTTTTGCTTCGTTTTTTTTTTTTTTTTTTACCGTGTTCACTGAATGAGTTAACTAGTGGGACAGTTTTATAGGTCAGGTTGTTCCGGACGCGGCGATACCAAATATGTGTACTTTTTTTGTTTTTTTGTTTTTTTTTTATAATAATATTTATTGATGGGTACATTATATTTTTATTTTTGGTGGATTATTTTTTTTATTTTTTTTTTATATTTTTGCAATTATTTTTTTTTTTTTCACTTTCTGACAGTTTTTATATTTTATTACTTTGTCCCACTCTGGGACTTTCACTTTTTTTTCTCTGATCGCCTGCATGGCACAGGAATGAAGCACCATCCCTGTGTCATGCAGGCTCTCAGCGCTGGACAGGGAGAAGATTGTTTGGAGATGCACTGCGCATGTCCAAACAATCTTCCTGCTGTCTGGTGACCCGGATGTTGTCATGACGACATCGGGTCGTCATGGCAACACCCGGGAAGCCTTTGCAGACAGCGCTGGAAGCCGGAAGAGGAGGTGAGTATCTGCGATCACCTCCCCTTCCCCCCGCAATGCTGCGATCGACTTCGATCGACTTCGATCGCAGCATCGCGGGGGTTAATGTGCTGGGAGCGGTGCAGGACATAGTATCGGGTGTCAGCTGTGAAAATCAGCTGACACCCGGCGGCGATCACGCCCGCACAGCCTGTGTGCGCGCGCGATCGCCATGACGTACTAATACGGGTCTGGCTCTTAAGTCCCAGGGCACAGACGCGTATTAGTACGTCAGATGTTGTTAAGGGGTTAAATGTGGCTCCAAGATCGCTGATTGGACGCGTGCAGTGGCCGCGACCAATCAGCACAGCGGTTTTAACTTTTGCGCCAAGATCACTGATTGGTCGCGGCAGGAGAGCGCGACCAATCAGCGAATCGTATTGGTGAGGACCGGGGAGCGGAATCGTATTGGTGAGGACCGGGGAGCGTCGCTGTTTGTGCGGGTACTTCCGCTGCGAGAAGCCGGGAGATGAGCGACTGCTCGCAGCAGAAGTGTCCTGACCCGCAGCGCCGCTCCCCGGTCCTCCCTTGACACCCTAGCCGCATGGATGTCAGCGCCGCTGCCTGTGCGGCTACTTCCGCTGCAAGAAGCCGGGAGATGAGCGGCTGCTCGCAGCAGAAGTATCCCGACCCGCAGCGCCGCTCCCCGGTCCTCCCTTGACACCCTAGCCGCATGGAGGTCAGCAGCTCCGGCGGTCGAGGTCCTTCTGCTGCTATCGGCCGGGAGATGAGCGCCTTGCGCCGGTCATCTCCCTGCTGCATCTCCGTCCCGCAGATGAGCCGCTAACGGCCGCCATCTTTTTTCAGAAATCCCGCGGCGCTGATTGGCCGCTGCCAGACCAATGAGCGACGCGGGATTTCCTGCACAGACAGAAAGACAGACAGACGGGATAAGACGATTATATATATAGATGTGTCCTGTATGGTGTAGTATATAGAGGATCTGTCAGCTCTCCTGTGTGGTATAGTATATAGAGGATCGATCAGCTCTCCTATGTGGTATAGTATATAGAGGATCTGTCAGCTCTCCTGTGTGGTGTAGTATATACAGGATATATAATTTCTCCTGTGTGGTGTATTATATAGAGAATGTGTCCTGTGTGGTGTAGTATATAGAGGATCTGTCAGCTCTCCTGTGTGGTGTAGTATATGGAGGATCAGTCAGCTCTCCTATGTGGTATAGTATATAGAGGATCTGTCAGCTCTCCTGTGTGGTGTAGTATATAGTGGATCTGTCAGCTCTCCTGTGTGGTGTAGTATATACAGGATCTGTCAGCTCTCCTGTGTGGTGTAGTATATAGGTAGTTAATAGAGGATCTGTCAGCTCTCCTGTGTGGTGTAGTATATAGAGGATCAGTCAGCTCTCCTATGTGGTATAGTATATACAGGATCTGTCAGCTCTCCTGTGTGGTGTAGTATATAGAGGATCTGTCAGCTCTCCTGTGTGGTGTAGTATATAGAGGATCTGTCAGCTCTCCTGTGTGGTGTAGTATATAGAGGATCTGTCAGCTCTCCTGTGTGGTGTAGTATATAGAGGATCTGTCCGCTCTCCTGTGTGGTGCAGTATAGAGGATCTGTCAGCTCTCCTGCGTGGTGTAGTATATAGGTAATTAATAGATGATCTGTCAGCTCTCCTATGTGGTATAGTATATAGAGGATCTGTCAGTTCTCCTGTGTGGTGTAGTATATAGAGGATCTGTCAGCTCTCCTGTGTGATGTAGTATATAGAGGATCTGTCAGCTCTCCTGTGTGGTGTAGTATATAGAGGATCTGTCAGCTCTCCTGTGTGGTGTAGTATATACAGGATCTGTCAGCTCTCCTGTGTGGTGTAGTATATAGAGGATCTGTCAGTTCTCGTGTGTGGTGTAGTATATACAGGATCTGTCAGCTCTCCTGTGTGGTGTAGTATATAGGTAGTTAATAGAGGATCTGTCAGCTCTCCTGTGTGGTGTAGTATATAGAGGATCAGTCAGCTCTCCTATGTGGTATAGTATATACAGAATCTGTCAGCTCTCCTGTGTGGTGTGGTATATAGAGGATCTGTCAGCTCTCCTGTGGAGGTGTAGTATATAGAGGATCTGTCAGCTCTCCTGTGTGGTGTAGTATATAGAGGATCTGTCAGCTCTCCTGTGTGGTGTAGTATATAGAGGATCTGTCCGCTCTCCTGTGTGGTGCAGTATAGAAGATCTGTCAGCTCTCCTGCGTGGTGTAGTATATAGGTAATTAATAGATGATCTGTCAGCTCTCCTATGTGGTATAGTATATAGAGGATCTGTCAGTTCTCCTGTGTGGTGTAGTATATAGAGGATCTGTCAGCTCTCCTGTGTGATGTAGTATATAGAGGATCTGTCAGCTCTCCTGTGTGGTGTAGTATATAGAGGATCTGTCAGCTCTCCTGTGTGGTGTAGTATATACAGGATCTGTCAGCTCTCCTGTGTGGTGTATTACATAGAGGATCTGTCAGCTCTCCTGTGTGGTGAAGTATAAAGAGGATCTGTCAGCTCTCCTGTGTGGTGTAGTATATAGAGGATCTGTCAGCTCTCCCGTGTGGTGTGGTATATAGAGGATCTGTCAGCTCTCCTGTGTGGTGTATTACATAGAGGATCTGTCAGCTCTCCTGTGTGGTGAAGTATATAGAGGATCTGTCAGCTCTCCTGTGTGGTGTAGTATATAGAGGATCTGTCAGCTCTCCCGTGTGGTGTAGTATATAGAGGATCTGTCAGCTCTCCTGTGTGGTGTAGTATATAGAGGATCTGTCCGCTCTCCTGTGTGGTGCAGTATAGAGGATCTGTCAGCTCTCCTGCGTGGTGTAGTATATAGGTAGTTAATAGAGGATCTGTCAGCTCTCCTATATGGTATAGTATATAGAGGATCTGTCAGCTCTCCTGTGTGGTGTAGTATATAGAGGATCTGTCAGCTCTCCTGTGTGGTGTAGTATATAGAGGATCTGTCAGCGCTCCTGTGTGGTCTAGTATATAGAGGATCTGTCAGCTCTCCTGTGGGGTGTAGTATGTAGCGGATCTGTCAGCTCTCCTGTGTGGTGTAGCATATACAGGATCTGTCAGCTCTCATGTGTGGTGTAGTATAGAGGATCTGTCAGCTCTCCTGTGTTGTGTAGTATAGAGGATCTGTCAGCTCTCCTGTGTTGTGTAGTATATAGAGGATCTGTCAGTTCTCCTGTGTTGTGTAGTATATAGAGGATCTGTCAGCTCTCCTGTGTTGTGTAGTATAGAGGATCTGTCAGCTCTCCTGTGTTGTGTAGTATAGAGGATCTGTCAGCTCTCCTGTGTTGTGTAGTATATACTGTATCTCCTGCTGACGATTCTCCTGCTGCCTGTGACGTCACATTGAAAGAGCAGCTCCTACTCTTTCATCCTGCTCTGTCGGCGAAGCACCACTGCCGACGTCATTTAGAAGGAAAGCCAGCTCCCCGCTGCCTAGATGGGGGAAGTTGACTGTCAATCAGCAAGACTACTCAGCAGTGACACTTGTCAGACACTGCAGATTTCATGAAGAGGTGTGTACAGTGTCCATTTTAGGACATGATCAGATATCAAAGTCAAACATGAGAATAATGTCAGTTTGAGGCTAAATACCCTGTCTGAGAACTGACTTTAACATGTGACTTTGATATGTGACTTTGACATCTGACTTTTACAACTGATAATAATAAAAAAAAAGTTCACTGTACGATGCTGGGACTTGAACCCAAAACTCTGCCTAGAAGCCAGTACACCTACCATTGAGCTATACACTCAGTTGAAATAACTTAGGCATTCTATTTGGTTGTGATTTTCAGTGCAAATCTGTCTGAAACTCATTGGGACTTCTACACAGACCTCGTCCATGTCGAATTCAAATGATGTGTGACTTTGATATGTGACTCTGATATCTCACTTTTTTCAAACATCAGAATCAGAATCACAATGACTTTTAAACACCCTGAGTATTTTCAGGGTTGATCCCATAAGCCAAGAAAAACTACCAGTCCCTATCATTTGACCCTATGGTTGAAATATAAAGCTTCAGGCTCATTTAGTGGAGCTTCTGGGTTCAAATCCCAGAAGCAGAAGAATATATATACAGTACAGTTGAAACAAGAAGTTTACATGTACTGTATGTAAATGCCTTAAAACATTATCTCTCTCTCATTATTCTGGCATTTGGCAAAATTAAAACTTATTGCGATCCTAATTGATCTAAAACGGGAAAGATTTATTCTGATTTCATGTCAGATATTGAGAAAAACATGCATATGTGTCTTTTTATATAGTGTATGTAAACTTCTGGTTTCAACTGTATATATATATATATATATATATATATATATACAGTACAGACCAAAAGTTTGGACACACCTTCTCATTTTAAGATTTTTCTGTATTTTCATGACTAAGAATATTGTACATTCACACTGAAGGCATCAAAACTATGAATTAACACATGTGGAATTATATACTTAACAAAAAAGTGTGAAACAACTGAAAATATGTCTTTTATTCTAGGTTCTTCAAAGTAGCCACCTTTTGCTTTGATGACTGCTTTGCACACTCTTGGCATTCTCTTGATGAGCTTCAAGAGGTAGTCACCGGAAATGGTTTTCACTTCACAGGTGTGCCCTGTCAGGTTTAATAAGTGGGATTTCTTGCCTTATAAATGGGGTTGGGACCATCAGTTGTGTTGTGCAGAAGTCTGGTGGATACACAGCTGATAGTCCTACTGAATAGACTGTTAGAATTTGTATTATGGCAAAAAAAGTAGCTAAGTAAAGAAAAACGAGTGGCCATCATTACTTTAAGAAATGAAGGTCAGTCAGTCCAAAAAATTGGGAAAACTTTGAAAGTGTCCCCAAGTGCAGTTGCAAAAACCATCAAGCGCTACAAAGAAACTGGCTCATATGAGGACCGCCCCTGGAAAAGAAGACCAAGAGTCACCTTTGTTTCTGAGGATAAGTTTGTCCGAGTCACCAGCTCAGAAATCGCAGGTTAACAGCAGCTCAGATTAGAGACCAGGTCAATGCCACACAGAGTTCTAGCAGCAGACACATCTCTACAACAACTGTTAAGAGGAGACTTTGTGCAGCAGGCCTTCATGGTAAAATAGCTGCTAGGAAACCACTGCTAAGGACAGGCAACAAGCAGAAGAGACTTGTTTGGGCTAAAGAACACAAGGAATGGACATTAGACCAGTGGAAATCTGTGCTTTGGTCTGATGAGTCCAAATTTGAGATCTTTGGTTCCAACCACAGTGTCTTTGTGCGACGCAGAAAAGGTGAACGGATGGACTCTACATGCCTTATTCCCACCGTGAAGCATGGAGGAGGAGGTGTGATGGTGTGGGGGTGCTTTGCTGGTGACACTGTTGGGGATTTATTCAAAATTGAAGGCATACTGAACCAGCATGGCTACCTCAGCATCTTGCAGTGGCATGCTATTCCATCCGGTTTGCGTTTAGTTGGACCATCAGTTATTTTTCAACAGGACAATGACCCCAAACACACCTCCAGGCTGTGTAAGGGCTATTTTACCAAGAAGGAGAGTGATGGGGTGCTACGCCAGATGACCTGGTCTCCACAGTCACCAGACTGTACATTTGTACATTCACACTGAAGGCATCAAAACTATGAATTAACACATGTGGAATTATCTACTTAACAAAAAAGTGTGAAACAACTGAAAATATGTTTTATATTCTAGGTTCTTCAAAGTAGCCACCTTTTGCTTTGATGACTGCTTTGCACACTCTTCGCATTCTCTTCATGAGCTTCATGAGGTAGTCACCGGAAATGGTCTTCCAACAATCTTGACGGAATTCCCAGAGATGCTTAGCACTTGTTGGCCATTTTGCCTTCACTCTGCGGTCCAGCTCACCCCAAACCATCTCGATTGGGTTCAGGTCTGGTGACTGTGGAGGCCAGGTCATCTGGCGTAGCACCCCATGACTCTCCTTCTTGATCAAATAGCCCTTACACAGCCTGGAGGTGTGTTTGGGGTCATTGTCCTGTTGAAAAATAAATGATGGTCCAACTAAACTCAAACCGGATGGAATAGCATGCCGCTGCAAGATGAAGTGGTAGCCATGCTGGTTCAGTATACCTTCAATTTTGAATAAATCCCCAACAGTGTCACCAGCAAAGCACCCCCACACCATCACACCTCCTCCTCCATGCTTCACGGTGGGAACAAGGCATGTAGAGTCCATCCGTTCACCTTTTCTGCGTCGCACAAAGACACTGTGGTTGGAACCAAAGATCTCAAATTTGGACTCATCAGACCAAAGCACAGATTTCCACTGGTCTAATGTCCATTCCTTGTGTTCTTTAGCCCAAACAAGTCTCTTCTGCTTGTTGCCTGTCCTTAGCAGTGGTTTCCTAGCAGCTATTTTACCATGAAGGCCTGCTGCACAAAGTCTCCTCTTAACAGTTGTTGTAGAGATGTGTCTGCTGCTAGAACTCTGTGTGGCATTGACCTGGTCTCTAATCTGAGCTGCTGTTAACCTGCAATTTCTGAGGCTGGTGACTCGGATAAACTTATCCTCAGAAGCAGAGGTGACTCTTGGTCTTCCTTTCCTGGGGCGGTCCTCATGTGAGCCAGTTTCTTTGTAGCGCTTGATGGTTTTTGCAACTGCACTTGGGGACACATTCAAAGTTTGCCCAATTTTTCAGACTGACTGACCTTCATTTCTTAAAGTAATGATGGCCACTCGTTTTTCTTTACTTAGAATTTGTATTATGGCAAGAAAAAAGCAGCTAACAGTCTATTCAGTAGGACTATCAGCTGTGTATCCACCTGACTTCTGCACAACACAACTGATGGTCCCAACCCCATTTATAAGGCAAGAAATCCCACTTATTAAAGATGACAGGGCACACCTGTGAAGTGAAAACCATTTCCGGTGACTACCTCTTGAAGCTCATCAAGAGAATGCCAAGAGTATGCAAAGCAGTCATCAAAGCAAAAGGTGGCTACTTTGAAGAACCTAGAATATAAGACATATTTTCAGTTGTTTCACACTTTTTTGTTAAGTATATAATTCCACATGTGTTAATTCATAGTTTTGATGCCTTCAATGTGAATGTACAATTTTCAAAGTCATGAAAATACAGAAAAATCTTTAAATGAGAAGGTGTGTCCAAACTTTTGGTTTGTACTGTATATACACAGTGGGGAAAAAAGAATTTAGTCAGTCACCAATTGTGCAAGTTCTCTCACTTAAAAAGATGAGAGAGGCCTGTAATTGACATCATAGTTAGACCTCAACTATGAGAGACAAAATGAGAAAACAAATCCTGAAAATCACATTGTCTGATTTTGAAAGAATTTTTTTTTTAATTTTGGTGGAAAATAAGTATTTGGTCAATTACAAACAAGTAAGATTTCTGGCTCTCACAGACCTGTAACATCTTCTTTAAGAGGCTCCTCTGTCCTCCACTCATTACCTGTAGCACTGGCACCTGTTTGAACTTGTTATCAGTATAAAAGACACCTGTCCGCAACCTCAAACAGTCACACTCCAAACTCCACTATGGTGAAGACCAAAGAGCTGCGAATGACACCAGAAACAAAATTGTAGCCCTGCACCATGCTGGGAAGACTGAATCTGCAATAGGCAAGCAGCTTGGTGTGAAGAAATCAACTGTGGGAGCAATTATTAGAAAATGGGAGACATACAAGACCACTGATAATCTCCCTTGATCTGGGGTTCCACACAAGATCTCACCCGTGGGGCCAAAATGATCTCAAGAACGGTGAGCAAAAATCCCAGAACCACACAGGGGCATCTAGTGAATGACCTGCAGAGAGCTGGGACCAACGTTACACAGGCTACCATCAGTAACACACTACGACGCCAGGGACTCAGATCCTGCAGTGCCAGACGTGTCCCCCTGATTAAGCCATTACATGTCCGGGCCCGTCTGAAGTTTGCTAGAGAGCATTTGGATGATCCAGAAGAGTATTGGGAGAATGTCATATGGTCAGATGAAACCAAAGTTGAACTGTTTGGTAGAATCACAACTCATCATGTTTGGAGGAGAAAGAATGCTGAGTTGCATCCAAAGAACAGCATACCTACTGTGAAGCATGGGGGTGGCAACATCATGCTTTGGGGCTTTTTCTCTGCCAAGGGACCAGGAAGACTGATCCATGTACATAAAAGAATGAATGGGGCCATGTATCGTGAGATTTTGAGTGCAAACCTCCTTCCATCAGCAAGGGCATTGGAGATGAACCATGGCTGGGTCTTTCAACATGACAATGATCCCAAGCCACCGCCAGGGCAACGAAGGAGTGGCTTCGTAAGAAGCATTTCAAGGTCCTGGAGTGTCCTAGCCAGTCTCCAGATCTAAACCCTATAGAAAACCTTTGGAGGGAATTGAAAGTCCGTGTTGCCTAGCGACATTCCCAAAACATCACTGCTCTAGAGGAGATCTGCATGGAGGAATGGGCCAACATACCAGCAACAGTGTGTGCCAACCTTGTGAAGACTTACAGAAAACGTTTGACCTCTGTCATTGCCAACAAAGGATATATAACAAAGTATTGAGATTAACTTTTGTAATTGACCAAATACTTATTTTTCACCAAAATTTGAAACAAATTTCTTTCAAAATCAGACAATGTGATTTTCAGGATTTGTTTTCTCATTTTGTCTCTCATAGTTGAGGTCTAACTATGATGTCAATTACAGGCCTCTCTCATCTTTTTATGTGGGAGAACTTGCACAATTGGTGGCTGACTAAATATTTTTTTCCCCACTGTATATTCCCCACTGTATATCTATAAAATAACGGGAGATGCGTACCTCTGTCTGAAGCCTTTATAGACTGCACAAGCGCGACACGCCTGCGCAGTCTGGCTCCAAACAGAAGCACGCATGGAGCCATTACAGGTAAGAGGAGTGTGTATGGCGCCGGAGATCACGGTATGCGTAGACACTGAGTGCATACCGCGAACTCCGGCGCCATGCTTACATACTTACTTGACCGGGAGGAGCGTTGCCGGAGACCGGGGCAGGAGTGAAGGCGTCGGAATCGGCGCATGTGCATAGCGCTATCCGCCGCCATTTTACTGAAGATACATTTGCAGCAAAATGGTGGCGGACAGCGCGGTATGGGCACGTGCGTACTCCGGAGCCACACTCCATCCCCGGCCTCCGGCAGAAAAGGACACCGCAGCGCTGGAGCACAGGGAAGAAAGGTGAGTATAAGTGTTTATTTTTTTATATGTGGGCAGCGTAAAAGGGATGAGGGGTGTCATACATACCAGGATTGTGGGGTGAGGGGACCATACACACCATGCTAGGGATGAGGGGTACCATGCATACAAGGATTGGGGGGTGAGAAGTGCCATGCATGCCAGCATTGGGGATGAGGGGGCCACACATACCAGGATTGGGGGATGAGGGGTGCCATGCATACCAGGATTAGGGGGTGAAGGGCCACATATACCAGCATTGGGGGATGAGGGGTACCATACTTACCAGGATTGGGGATGAGGGGCCCACACATACCAGGATTGGGGGATGAGGGGTACCAAGCATACCAGGATTGGGGGATGAGGGGTACCATACATACCAGGATTGGGGGATGAGGGGTACCATACATACCAGGATTGGGGGATGAGGGGTACCATACATACCAGGATTGGGGGATGAAGGGTACCATACATACCAGGATTGGGGGATGAGGGGTGCCATACATGCTAGGATTGGGGGATGAGGGGTGCCATACATACCAGTATTGGGGGATGAGGGGTACCATACATACCAGGATTGGGGAATGAGGGGTGCCATACATACCAGGATTGGGGGATGAAGGGTACCATACATACCAGGATTGGGGGATGAGGGGTACCATACATACCAGGATTGGGCGATGAGGGGTGCCATACATACCAGGATTGGGGGATGAGGGGTGCCATGCATACCAGGATGAGGAATGGGGTGCAATACATACCAGGATTGGGGGTGAGGGGTGCCATGCATACCAGAATAGGGATGAGGGGTACCATGCATACCAGAATAGGGATGAGGGGTACCATGCATACCAGGATGAGGGATGGGGTGCCATGCATACCAGGATGAGGGATGGGATGCCATGCATACCAGGATGAGGGATACCATACATACCAGGATAGGGATGAGGGGTACCATACATACCAGGATGAGGGATGGAGTGCCATGCATACCAGGATTGGGGGATGAGTGGTGCCATATATACTAGGATGAGGGATTGGGTACCATACATACCAGAATTGGGGGATGAGGGGTGCCATGTATACCAGATTTGGAATGAGGGGTGCCATGCATAGCAGGATTGGGGATGAGGGGTGCCATGCATAGCAGGATTGGGGATGAGGGGTGTCACGCATACCAGGATTGGGGATGAGGGGTGCCATGCATAGCAGGATTGGGGATGAGGGGTGCCATGCATAGCAGGATTGGGTATGAGGGGTGCCATGCATAGCAGGATTGGGGATTAGGGGTGCCATGCATAGCAGGATTGGGAATGAGGGGTGCCATACATACCAGGATTGGTTATGAGGGGGCCATGCATACCAGCATAGGAATGAGGGGTACCATGCATACCAGGATAGGGATGTGGGGGGCCATGCATACCAGGATTCGGATGAGGGGCCATGCATACCAGCATAGGGATGAGGGGTACCATGCATACCAGGAAGAGGGATGGGGTGCCATCCATACCAGGACAGGGATGAGGGGTACCATCCATACCAGGATGAGGGGTACCATACATACCAGGATAGGGATTGGGTACCATGCATACCAGGATTGGGGGTGAGGGGTGCCATGCATACTAGGATTGGGGGTGAGAGGTGCCATGCATACCAGGATTGGGGGTGAGGGGTGCTATGCATACCAGGATTGGGGGTGAAGGGTGCCATGCATACCAGGATTGGGGGTGAGGGGTGCCATGCATACCAGGATTGGGGGTGCCAAGAGAATGCCAAGAGTGTGCAAAGCAGTCATCAAAGCAAAAGGTGGCTACTTTGAAGAACCTAGAATATAAGACATATTTTCAGTTGTTTCACACTTTTTTGTTAACTATATAATTCCACATGTGTTAATTCATAGTTTTGATGCCTTCAGTGTGAATGTACAATTTACATAGTCATGAAAATACAGAAAAATCTTTGAATGAGAAGGTGTGTCCAAACTTTTGGTCTGTACTATATATATATATATATATATATATATATATATATATATATATATATATATATATATATATTTTTTTTTTTTAAATTATGCTGGTTAGGACACAAACTACAGTGATATTTTACTTTTAATATCTGACATTTTGATTGTCATCCTGCCATGTTAAGAAAGAGTTTCAGACACGCTGTCTATTTGCATGATAAATCACGTAGCCAAAGTAAATTAGGAGGCACTAATTTACTATATATCAATTTCCATGTGACTGTACGTTTGCCGAGCTTCTTAAGAAAGGGTCTAATGACCAAATTTATTTTTTGTAAATTTTTCTTTCCATCCACCAAAGAACTGCCTGCAAACTCCAGACCACTGGCTGCAAATTCATAAGATCGCAGTCACACTGTCACGGGTGTGTCAGAAGTGACAGACAGTCGCCTTGATGTTGGTTGCAGGAGATCTCTTCGTTTGGTATTACAGACACCTTCTTAGAGGCTAGAAATCCTATCAATGAAGGAAATACCAATAATTAAAGTTAGTTACCCAACTAACCAAAGACCTTATAAAGAGTACCCAACAGGCTTTATATAATGCAATAACCTTTATTATACAAAAAAGATTAAAAAATACACACAGGCAAGGACATTAAAAATGCAACAAACAAATTAAAAATTAATATAAGAGGGGGGATGAGCATGTCCGCAATAGATAAATTAATAATTGCACTTCATGATTATACAACAAAAGATGAATACACTAGGTCCGTAATTTATGTACATACACAGCTATATATTTAATATGGATGGTCAATTCCAAGTTAAATCATAATGAACACATATAGTTTAGTCATTCAGATATAGTAAATAATGCCGATGTCTTTAAGATCAAGTGCAATGCTGACATGTTGTATTATATTACATCAGAAAGCTGGACCACAGAAATAGTATATGTGGTGCCCCTGAGGGTTCAGTCGCCACAGAGGTACTGCCCCTCACCCAGAGGTGTAGTGCCTCCTTCTCTCAGGTAAGGAGGGAGTGCTGCCCGGAACCCCCAACACCCGCACACAACACTACACTACTCCATGCCAGCTGGAAGGGCAAGATGCATTGTGTCTCTGCTGAGCCCTGTCCCTGGCTGGAGTGGGGGGAACCAAAGAGAGGGGGAACCAGTAGTGGGTGTGGGTGGAGGATGTAGTGTAGGGGAGCACCATTGTAGGAGGTATTTAAAGGGAAGCCATCTTAGGGTGGCAGGTCAGTGAGGACAGTCAGTCAGTGAGTAGTAAGGAGAGGAGGGGAGCAGAGTCTCTTCAGGAGCTCTGCTCCACAAGTGGGGCCTAGTAACAGAGGCCCAGGAGGGGAGCAGAGGATGAAGGCTCCGGTAACTGAAGGGGTACCAGGGGTACGGAAGGAGCAGGAAGCCACCCGTACACTCTAATCTGTCAAGTGACGGAGGGACCAGGCCGCAAGAAGGGAACCAGTCCCTGGACCAACCGTGTTACTCCAGGTCTCGGCTGGAAAACTGGAGGCTTCTGCACTTTCATGGTGCAGTTGCCACAGTCTCACCCTAGTCACCGTGAAGGGCATCAAGTAGGTCCGGGAACCCCAGGTTGCCCAGGCGGACTTCAGAGCACCCGATCAGGACTGTGTGTGGGAAAGCGCAGGGCAGGAGGGAGAAGACCCGGCGCGAGAAGTCGGTCTAGTAAGGAACATAAAGAAAGTGGGGTTCCGTCAAGCGCTCCTGATATACTTGAGAAAGTGCTGGACCCCTTACCAGGTGGACGCAGTGCAACGCGGAGGCTGACACCCGTGCAGTGTACCTGAGAAACTTGAACAAGAACTGTGAGTAAAACTCAGATGACTGCACTGCCTCCGTCAGTTATTTCCACTGCGCCATCTCTCCTGCACCACAAGCCCCAGCATCACCACGATCTACACCTACACTGCCCCGGGGGCCCGCTCTGCCTGTGGGGAGCAGAAACATCCCAGCTGCCATCCTATCACCCCCCCACCCCCCCCCGGAGGTCTGCAGCAGCGCCGGTAACCATTACCGGAAACCACAGGTGGCGTCACGAGACAAACTGTACACTAAAACCCCTTTTTAAAGAGAGACCCAGAGTACGGGCCCGGGAGCCGACTGCCGTGACCTCCTAAACAAGGTAAAAGGCCAGGGTACCGAGTCCCCTTTATCTCCCTGGGTGACACATATATATACACCACTAGAGGTCAGTAAAATCTCAGTAAATAAAGCAACTCAGCTTATAAAATTCTCAAGTGAGGTATCCCAATGATAAAAGTGCAGAGTGCCTTAACATAATACAAATAAGAAAAAATGGCCAAAAGTGCAATAAACATCCAGATGTTAGTAATAGGGACATACCACAACCCCCTCACACCACTCCAATGCCGCTTCGCTCCTGCTTCATCAGGGAGTGTGGTGTGAGGGGATGTGGGAGTTTTATATTGACAATTCCACAGCTGCAAATGATTACAAAAATGGGTAGCGCCATGTTACTGGGCACCGCTGTCCTTCTTAGAGGCTGTGTCTCTAGGACCCAGGGGCTACCTTCCTCTGGCTAATTAACACCCTGGCCTGGGTGTTTAAATACCTGCTGTCTGCTAGAGGGAGGTGCCGGCGATACTCACATCCCTTGTGAAGGCTCGGAGCAAGTGCATTACTTCTTCCTCTCTGGAGCAATGAGGAAGGGTGTTTATCTCTCTGAAGTCAACTTAAAGCTAAGCTATCTTCCCTTGTTTGTTCCCCCTTGTTGTCTTTAGTTGTCAGTGGAGATCGATTAGCGCTCATCCCCCTCCCTTCCCTAGCCAGGGCTTAACGCCAGGGAAAGACAGGGCGAGGTTCGCGTGCGGCGATTGTTAAAGAACCAATATAGGGATGTTAGTGGAGACAGGGTGATATTAGATCAGCCTAGGAGGTCTCCACTCCCCCCTTACCCCAGAGTCTGGGCTCCCTTTCCCATTGTGTTACCCTAAGTCTTTCCACATCTTGTTTGACATTATCACCGGTCGAGCACATTTTGAAAAGGAAAAAAAAATTGACACTTTTTTTTTTGTGTGTGTGTGTTTTTTGGGCGTGTTTTTTTTTTCCTTTCTCCTTGGTATTGGTTCAGTTGCTAAGCTCACAGAGCGGCTGTGCAGTCTGTCTCTGGAGGTGAATGACATCCGTTGTGAGGTTCAGCAGCAGCATTAGCGGCTACAGGTCGCCAATGTGGGGGTCTCTGCAGGTAGGCCTATCCAGCCTGAACCCAAGGTTGCCCTCCCGGAAAGGTTTTCAGTAGGTAGGGACAAGTTTTTTGTATTCAATGAGGCCTGCAAACTGTATTTTAAACTTTGTCCTTACCCCTCTGGAAATGAAGAGCAATGGGTTGGAATTGTGATCTCTCTACTGCAGGGAGATCCTCAGTCGTGGACGTTTTCTTTACCACAGGACTCGGTTTGTCTCCTGTCTGTGGAGGGGTTTTTCGGTCAGTGGAAACGTACAGTCCGGAATTCCGTAGATGGGCAACGGATTCCAAATGGAATGACTCAGCCCTTAGAAGTCAATTTTGTAAGGGTCTTACTGAAAGGTTGAAAGATTCCTTGGTAGTATATGGAACCCCTCAGTCCTTGGAGGCGGCCATGTCGTTGGTCATACGTCTTGATAGATGCCTTCGGGGTAGGTGGGTGAGACCACCTTCTCCGGAGCCTTCTTGTCGGGGTTATGTACCTCTGCAGGGGGAGCGGTCTGGCAGTGAACCAGTACTGCGGGAGGTGGAGGAACCCATGCAGTTAGGGGGTGTCTCTGCATCATACATTTCCCAGGAGATTTGCAAAAAAAGGCGTATGTTTTTTTTGTGGAAAAAAGGGATATATTCTTGGGACCTGTCCAAACAAAAGGAGACTCGATTAACTCTTGGTAGTCTGGAGTTGGATAAACAAGGGGTGAATTTGTTGCCAACCTGCAGTTCCCGGTTGGTCCTGACAGCAGAGGTGGTGCTAGAGAGCAAAACCGAGAAAATTTCTGTGTTTGTTGACAGTGGAGCCAGAGTCAACATGGTTGATGCTGAGTTTGTGAAAACTCATAAACTTGCTTGCTGTACTTTAGCTAAACCTAGTTCAATCTTCTCCATCGACTTGGCGCCACTTGCACAGAGAGCATTTACTCAGATTGTACATAATGTAAAACTGAGAGTGGGGTCAGTTCATTGTGAAAAAATCCCTTGCTATGTCCTGGACAGTCTTTCCACACCTATTGTTTTGGGTATTCCTTGGCTTGTTAAACATAATCCGTTGGTGAATTGGCAAACCGGGGAGATTATTGAATGGACGGATTACTGCCATGAGAACGGTTTAGATATTTCCCTTGCTACTGTCGCTACGGAAATATTACCTGCTTTTCTGCCTGGTTTTGAGGATGTATTTTTCTGAGAGGGGGTATCAGGATTTGCCTCTTCATCGTGCATATGACTGTCCTATTAACCTGACCCCCGGAGCTAAACTACCGAAGTCCAGACTGTATCATCTTTCTGGCCCTGAGAGACAAGTCATGAAGGATTTCATTGCGGAAAGTCTGGAAAAGGGACATATCAGACCATCATCTTCGCCCGTGGCGGCAGGGTTTTTCTTTGTGAAGAAAAAAGATGACGGTCTACGTCCCTGTTTAGATTTCCGGGAATTAAATCAAATTACCATCTGTGATCCATATCCCCTTATTCCTGATTTGTTCAGCCAGGTTGTATGAGCTAAGGTATTCTCCAATTGATTTAAGGGGAGCCTACAATCTGGTTAGAATCAGAGAAGGGGACGAAAGGAAAACAGCATTCAATACCCCTGAAGGGCATTTCGAGAGTCTGGTTATGCCTTTCAGTTTGACCAATGCACCTGTGGTATTCCAGCATTTCATAAATGATATTTTCCATCATTTGGTGGGGAGGTTTGTGGTGGTCTATCTGGATGAGATTTTGGTTTACTCACCTGATTTTGAGACACATCGGGGGCATGTTAAGAAGGTGCTCCAGATATTAAGGGATAACAAACTTTATGCCAAACTGTAAAAATGTGTTTTCGCTGTTAAGGAGGTGCAGTTTTTTGGGTACTTGATGTCATCTTCGGGTTTTCGGATGTATCCGGAGAAGATCCTTGCAATCCTTGATAGGGACTGTCCCAAGAACCTGAAGGCTCTTCAATGTTTTCTGGGCTTTACTAATTTTTACCGGAAATTCATCCAAAATTACTCTGTAATTGTGCAACCCCTTACTGACATGACTAAGAACTAAGAAGGGGTCCAATTTTTCCAAATGGTCGGATGCCTCCCTCCAGGCTTTTTCTTCCTTAAAGAATCATTTTGCCACTTCACCTATACTCAGTCAACCCGATATTTCCCAACTCTTTATTGTGGAGGTTGATGCGTCGGATGTCGGGGGTTGGGGCTGTGTTGTCTCAGGGTGCGTCCCCTGGTAAATGGCATCCATGCGCCTTCTTTTCTAAAAAATTGTCTTCGACTGAGAGAAATTATGACGTGGGTAATAGTGAACTTTTGGCGATCATATTGGCGTTCGAAGAATGGTGACATTGGTTGGAGGGGGCAGTCCATTCTATTACTGACCATAATAACCTGTCATATCTCCAGTCAGCTAAACGTCTCAACCCTAGGCAAGTCAGATGTTCCCTGTTTTTTACTAGGTTCAATTTTGTTGTCACTTTTCGTCCAGGGGTCAAAAATGTCAAGGCTGATGCTTTGTCAAGGCTGACGCTTTGTCCCGGAGCTTCCCTGGTGGTGGTGACCATGAGAACCCTGCCTCGATATTACGGAAAGGGGTAGTCATTTCGGCACTGTATCCTGAACTGGAGGGTGGGATGTTGGAGGCTCAGGGGGACGCTCCTGCCTTCTGCCCTTAAGCAAGGTTATTTGTACCATCTAATCTGCGCCGCAAAGTTATTAAGGAACATCACAACTCTGCTTGCTGGGCATCCAGATGGTAAGGCAACCGCGGACCTCCTCTCTCGTCGTTTTTGGTGGCTGGGGTTGCATCAGGATGTGATTGAACATGTTTCTGCTTGTAGTATTTGCGCGCGTTCTAAAGCTTCGCATACCTGGCCGTCTGGTACTCTTCTTCTGCTACCTATCCCTAGTAGGCCATGGGCACACTTGTCCATGGATTTTAATACTGACCTACCAGCTTCTGCAGGCAAAACGGTAGTTTTGGTGGTTGTAGATAGGTTCAGTAAAACGGTTCACTTTGCCGCATTACCTGCACTTCCAAATGCCAAAACACTTGCTCAGGTGCTTATAAATGAGATCGTGAAGCTTCACAGATATTCCTCCGATGTGGTGTTAGATCGGGGGACCCAGTTTGTTTCCAAGCTCTGGAAGGCATTCTGTTCTCGACTGGGGGTGCAGCTGTCCTTTTCCTCTGCCTTCCACCCTCAGTCGAATGGACAGACCGAGTGTATCATTCAGAATTTGGAGACCTAGCTCAGGTGTTTCATCTCCGAAAATCAGGAGGTTTGGACATCCTACTTACCGCTGGCAGAATTTGCCATTAATAATAATCATTGTCAAGAATCCACTGGCAGGTCACCTTTCTTCGGTGCATACGGTTATCACCCACAATTTGGTACCTTTAGTGGGGGAGGAGCTTCGGGAGTTCCTGAGGGGGAACAGTTTGCTTCGTCGCTCTCCTCAGTGTAACAGGGTGTTCTGAGTAATTTAAAGATCATGGGAGACATGTATGACGTGCCCCCTGGGCCTAGTGTACACGTGTAGTGGGTTACCCGGAGCCGGGTCTCTGGGGATTGTAGTCTCCGTGGCGGCAACCTGGTCCCGTGGCTCAGGGTGGTCAAACCAGTGGCGGTATAGTATAAGTTTTAGGTTAATTGTCCAACTACGCCACCCGTGGATTGCGGTCAGGGTGTACCGCCGCTGCGAGGCAGACCGCTGAGGCTGGTGTGGTATGCGCAGCAAAGGATGGGATAACTCCCCACGGGAAGAGTATAGCCTCAGGGCAGGGAATGTGGATGATGGGAGTGATGGTGCACGGGCGTCCCAGTACTAGTAGTGTTGTATGCGGTGAGAAAGCAGGAACGACTCAGAGTCTTTGCAGTGCAGTTCAGGGTCTTTACTGATGATATTAAGGCAGACCCTCCCGGGAGTACTGGCTAGCATAAGGGGCCTGGTCAGTCTGTGAACAAACAGGAGTTCCCCTGGCCAGGTGGAGTTGTAGGCCTCCCCGTCTATCTGCACTCTTCCTGGCTACCTTGCTGTAAGCGTGTGGAAGTAGCCCACGTCCCTGAGTATACCGTGTGGTGCTCACCCGTATGGCTGGTGACTTGGAGCCTTCTGATAGCCTCCGCTCCTCGATGGCGGTGCTGGTCCCTTCCTTGTGACTGAGCCTCCGGGCTTCTATGGCCAGAGGACCTGGAATCCCTTGCCGGCTGGTTTCTGCTGCTGGACTTAAAGATCCCCGCAGCCTCGGACTCCGGTGTCCGGTTCTTATATTCTTCTGCCAGGGCGAGCTCTGCTTAGCTCCAGCCCCTGGTCTTCAGCTCCTGCTCCTACAGAGCTCCTAGCTGTTGCTTTCCCTGTCTTTCTCCTCTCCTAGACTCTTAGACTGACTAACCCTGCCCCAGACCCAGTTTATATAGGGCAGGTTCCTCCCCTATCTGGCCTGGGACAGGATGTGTTGCATGTTTAAGGGCTCCTGAACAGGAAACCTCCCACTTGCTCTCAGACGTGATATTTCTATCACTGTGGCAACCCGACCCCTGGGGTGTCACATTCCCCCCTAGTGAATTTTAGCACTCCAGGACTAAACACATTTTCAAGAAAACACATACAGGGCATAAACAATAACATTTCAACATATATACAAGAAGTTTTAGTCTTTAGAGGTCACGGCGTGTCCGTAACCGGGTGTCCATGTCACCCAACAAGGTGAAGTCTTGGAACAGAGTAGGGGACCTGTCCAAAGCAAACCCAAAACGTTGGCCCTGGGTGTGGCTGCAAGGCTGAGGCTAGCTACTTTGGGCCACAAGGAGGCCATGCCAGACAGGTTTTTCTCTTCCGCGGCCATCTTCGCAAGAGGCACCAAGGTGCAACTATCTACATTGTAGTTCCGGTTATTCAGCGTCCATAACCTGTCAGTCCAAATAAACCTGCAGGGTAACTAGAGAAACATAATCAATAAACAGGCAACAAAAACATAAACCTTTTTCAGCATTTACGTAGGTACAGGTAAATATATACTTGGCATTAGACTCTCCAGCGCGCGGGCATCTGTTCTCTAGTGCTCCTGGTGGACCTACGTAAGCCACTATCTGGTTCTGAACTACAGGGTGTAGGAGGTGTTGTGGGTAGGCCTGGCAGCTTTCTGCGTTCTCTTTGGCTTACTAGGGGCACGGCAGGCTCACTACTAGCAGAGGGTTGATTCTCTTGGTCTGCTGGTATGGATTCTTCTGCCTCCTGGGCTGGTTGCTCTCCCGACACTTCCTGTTCTTCTGTAGGCCCTTGAGGGGCTGGCTGGAGAAAGGTGAGGATGGGTACCACGACTGCGTTGTTGATTTGAGTCCATGACCGGGGAAAGTCTCCGAGTACGGTACTGATCATTTCTTCCCTTTCCTCTGCGGGTTGAGGGTTCTCTTGATCTTCCTCAGGGCTTTGCAGCAGCTCGGGACACTTTTTCAGGTGGTCTCTGGAGACAATGGCTGTGGTCTCTCCTCCATCCTTACTGATGACACACACTTTTGGGTTCTCATGGCTTGAGGGCAGCACGGTGTACGGGTCCTTCTCCCACTGGTCGTCCAACTTGTGGAGCCGCCTCTTTCTCTTCAAGACCTGCTCTCCAGGTACCAGGGGAACAGTGGGAGCATGCTAGTTATAAGCCTTCTCTTGCCTTTCTCTTGCTTGAGACAGACTTCGCTCGACGCTCTCCTGTACTTTCCAATACTGCTGCTGCCGTTCTGTATCCCAGTCTGCCTCTGGCGAGGTGTCCTCAGGTGTCAGGACTCCCATATCCAGGTCAATAGGCAGCTTACCAGGTCTTGCTCTCATTAGGTAAGCCGGGGTACAGTTGGTGGAACCTACGGGGATGTGATTATACAAGTCCACCAGATCAGGCAGTTTTTCAGGCCACAGACTGCGTTCTTCCAGGGGCAACGTTTTTAGCAAGTCTATCACCACCTGGTTCATTTTCTCACATAGTCCATTGGTCTGAGGGTGATTAGGCGTTGTTCTTATCTTCCTGCAGCCATACAGGTTGCAGAACTCCTGGAAGACCTCCGCTTCGAAGGCTGGTCCTTGGTCCGTCAACACTTGCTCCGGATACCCGTGTGGACGGCAGAAGTGCAGCTGGAAGGCTCTGACTGTTGTTTGAGCTGTTAAGTCTTTGACAGGGACCACCACCAGGAACCGGGAGTAGTGATCTACGATGGTGAGGGCGTAGACTTACCCAGATTTGCTTGGAGCCAGTTTCACATGGTCCAGGGTTACCAGTTCCGGTGGCTGCCTGGTGATGATGGACTGCAGGGGAGTCTTCTGGCTGGCACGGTCCTTTCTTCTTAGGTTGCACGGGCCACAGTCTCTGCACCATCTCTCGATGGCTCCTCTCATGCCTACCCAGTAGAACCATCCACGCAACAGGAACTCCAGCTTCTTCCATCCGAAGTGTCCTGCTCCATCGTGGTATGCCTCCAGAACCATAGCCGCGTCTCGTCTTGGGACCACTACCTGCCAGGTCAGCTCATGTGTTCTAGAGTTGACCACTCTCCGGCACAGCTTCTCCTTGTAGAGAAACAGCTTACTTTTCTCCTTCCACAGTTGCTTGGTCTCCTCTGGAGCATCTGGGTCAAGACGGGCATCAGCCTGTGTCAGCATTTCCTTCACCAGACGGACTGCGGGATCACTGTCTTGTGTCTCCGCCCAGCTGTAGTGGGGTAAGGGATTGAACGTAGCAGAGCGCCTGTCCCTCACACGGTGGGAATACAGGGTAATCCCATGACGGTGGAACGCAGGGAGTTCGACTTCTTCCAGTTCTTCTGGATCTTCCCCTACGTCCGGTTAGTTTGGCATTCTGGACAGGGCATCCGCGTTGGCATTCGAGCGTCCCGCCCGGTATTTGATGGTGAATTCATAGTTGGACAGGCGGGCCATCCATCTCTGCTCCAGGGCACCAAGTTTTGCAGTGTCCAGGTGTGTCAACGGGTTGTTATCCGTGTACACGGTGAACTTGGAAGAGGCAAGGTAATGCTTGAAACGTTCGGTCACTGCCCACACCACTGACAGGAACTCTAGCTTGAATGAGCTATAATTCTCAGGGTTTCTCTCTGTGGGCCGTAGTTTTCGGCTGGCGTAAGCGATTACCCGTTCTTTCCCCTGCTGGATCTGGGACAGTATGGCTCCTAGCCCGATGTTGCTCGCGTCCGTGTGGAGGATAAAGGGCTGGCCGTAATCAGGGTACGCCAGGATTTCATCCCCCGTGAGGGCCATCTTCAGCTGGCGGAAGGACTCTTCTTCCAGCTTTTCCCACCTGAAGGGCGGCTTCTGGTTTTTGGCCTTCCTGGATTGACCTATCAGGAGGTCCTGCATAGGGGCTGCCATTTTGGTGAAACCGGGAATGAATCTTCGGTAGTAGCCTACCAACCCGAGGAACTGCCGCACTTCCTTTATGCTGGAGGGTCTTAGCCAGTCTTTAATCACGGTGATCTTATCGGGGTCAGGAGCCACTCCGTCAGCACTCACCACATGTCCCAGGTACTGCACCTTTGGTTTCACGAGGTGACACTTGGAGGGTTTCACCTTTAGGCCGTAGCTTGCCAGGGCATCAAACACTTCTGCCAGGTGTTTCAGATGGTCCTCGTAGGTTTTGGAATAAACGATGACATCATCCAGGTATAACAGGACCGTCTCGAAATTCCGGTGTCCCAGATAGCATTCCATCAACCGCTGGAAGGTTCCTGGTGCATTGCAGAGTCCGAACGGCATACAGTTGAATTCGCTGAGACCCATCGGAGTGGTGAATGCAGTCTTCTCCTTGTCTGCCTCTGCTACAGGAACCTGCCAGTACCCGCTAGTAAGATCCAAAGTGGAGAAGAAGTTAGCAGATTTTAATGCAGCTAAAGATTCTTCTATTCTAGGTAACGGGTACGCATCTTTGTGTGTGATACGGTTGACCTTTCTGTAGTCTACACACATTCTCATTGTGTTGTCCTTCTTTTTCACTAGAACTAGTGGAGCTGCCCAGGGGCTACAGCTGTCCCTGATTACCCCAGCCTCCTTCATGTCCCGCAACATCCCCTTTGCATGCTGATAGTGTGCAGGGGGTACAGGTCGGTATCTTTCCTTTATGGGTGGATGGTCTCCTGTGGGGATGTGATGTTCTACCCCCTTTACTCGCCCGAAGTCTAGCGGGTGTTTACTAAAGACTCTTTCATACTCCCGAACCACCCGGTAGACTCCCTGATTTTGGTGTGAGGGAGTGGAGGTAGTACCCACATGCAGTTGCTGACACCAGTCCTCCATTTGTTTCTTAGAGCCGTTACCTTCCTCTGGTTGAGATGGAGGCAAGGGTTCCACGGCCCTTACAGAATTTTGGTTTATGGTGAACAATTTGGCTAGCGTGGCATACCGGGGCAGGTATACTTCTCTCCCCCCGATATTTATGATGCGGACGGGCTCCCTCCCATGGCGTACATCGACCACCCCCCGTGCTGTCAAAATGGTGGGCCTACTGTCTGAGTAGACGGGTTCTACCATTGCTTGGTAGTCTCTACCTCTTAGACCAATAGCTGCCCGGCACCAGATCATCATCTCACTTTTCGGGAGCATGGCAATAGGGAACGGGTCACACATTCTCACGCTACCAATCTCACCACCAGATAGTTCCACTTGTTGCCGTTTCATCAGTGCCCGGATCTCTTTTTGGAGAACACGCTGCTGGCTGGAACTGGCGTTCTTGGTAACCTGCTGCAAAATGAGAATTACCTCTGCAAGACAATTTTCAATTACGTTAGTTCCCAAGGTTATTTTAGGGTGACTCTCATGACGGTCAATGTCCACAATAATCAGTCCTTGTGCCGCCAGTTCGACTTTACCGATCTTAATGGTCACCTCTTTGAACCCCACCTGCGGCACGGGCTGACCATTGCTGGCGATGATACTCAGGTAATCATCTGGGTAGCGGGTTATGTCCGAGTCATTCCAGTACCGCTTAAAGAGCACGTACGGGATGGTAGTCACCTGTGACCCAGTGTCTAGTAGGGCACTCATAGGAATGCCATCCAGTACCACAGGCAAGACTGGACGTCCCCCTACGTATTTATCACGCCAGTTCGATGGGCCTGATGATCTTATGCCTGGGGGTTGGCCCTCTACCCCAGGTTGTGCCCGTTTAAATGACAGTACCTTGCCATATGTCCGGGTTGATTGCAGCGGCGGCAGATGGGCTGTCCGTCCTCGTTGTAGCGGTCGCTGGGTCTTCCTCTGGACGGCGGGATCCTCCTCTGTCGTCGCCATGAGACGTCCTCCGGTCCGGATTCCAGCTGGATCTTTCCTGGAGGAGAGACCTGTAAAGACTGCACAGTTCTGGTTAGCGCGGCTACGCTTTTGGTCAGTTCTTGGACCTGATGGTGCAAGTTTGTAGCCGGGTTGTTATCCAAAGCCTGCGCACCAGCTCCTACAGACTCTGTAGACAAGGGCGCCGCCTCCTGGTGATAGGTAATAGCAGGGCGCCAGTGGGTTACAGAGCTACCCGGTGCCGGTTCTCGGAGCACCCGGATGGCCCTGTCTTTGAACTTTGCAAAGTCTAACCCAGGGTTCTGCAAGGCCATTGCATGTGACTGGGTTTGGTGGGCGTTGGACAGCAGACCCTCAATGAATTGCTCAGTCAACAGTTCATCTGCATTCCGCACACTGTCAGGGTCTGCCTGTTTAATGGCTCCCAGGGCCTCTTGCAAATTCAAAGCATAGTCTCTTATACTGTCTTGGGCCCGCTGCTTGCACCCATAAAATTTCATTTTGATCTCTGCAGAGGTGCGGGTATCAAACGTGTCCCTCAGACGGGCTAAGATCTCCTTCACGGTCTCCTTGTCCCTGACTGACCAGGACTTTACTTCACGTTGGGCTGCGCCGGTTAACTGGCCTACCAATATGCTCACTTTTTGTCCCTCCGTCAGGGGGTATACTTTAAACAGGCTGTACAGTCTCTCTTTAAAGTCGCTTAGGGTATGCGACTCCCCTGAGTATCCGGGGATGTAAGGCATGGTGAACGGCATTACTGCGGCAGCGGCCACGCTGGTGGTAGAGGGTCCCTCCGTATCCTCCCCCCTAGTTAAGTGTGGCCTACCTTCTGTTGCTTCTTCTCCGTAGGCCGCGGCTCCACAGACGATCGTCAGGGTGGAGGACCATGCATCGCGCTCTGGTGACGTCAGCGTCACTCCCTCTCCTTCCAGGACCTTGCGCAGCATCGGTGCGTAGGGCGGAGCTTCAGGTCTCGCGCGCTTTCGGCGTCCACACCCCTCTTCTTCCCGCGCGGCGTCCTGAAGATGGCGTCCGACGGCGGGAAAACGACTGCGGATGGCGGGAAAACAGCTGAAGATGGCGGGAAACGGCTCCGGATGGCGGGAAATGGCTCCGGATGGCGGGGACCTTCACCACGGCAGGTGTGACAGTCTTTTGAAGGCGCGCAGTACCCGGTGGTTGCGGGCACGAAATCCTGCCGACTACGCCAAAGTTGACGCGCCCCCTGGGCCTAGTGTACACATGTAGTGGGTTACCCGGAGCCGGGTCTCTGGGGATTGTAGTCTCCGTGGCGGCGACCCGGTCCCGTGGCTCAGGGTGGTCAAACCAGTGGCGGTATAGTATAAGTTTTAGGTTAATTGTCCGACTACGCCACCCATGGGTTGCGGTCAGGGTGTACCGCCGCTGCGAGGCAGACCACTGAGGCTGGTGTGGTATGCGCAGCAAAGGATGGGATAACTCCCCACGGGAAGAGTATAGCCTCAGGGCAGGGAATGTGGATGATGGGAGTGATGGTGCACGGGCGTCCTAGTATTAGTAGTGCTGTATGCGGTGAGAAAGCAGGAACGACTCAGAGTCTTTGCAGTGCAGTTCAGGGTCTTTACTGATGATATTAAGGCAGACCCTCCCGGGAGTACTGGCTAGCATAAGGGGCCTGGTCAGTCTGTGAACAAACAGGAGTTCCCCTGGCCAGGTGGAGTTGTAGGCCTCCCCGTCTATCTGCACTCTTCCTGGCTACCTTGCTGTAAGCGTGTGGAAGTAGCCCACGTCCCTGAGTATACCGTGTGGTGCTCACCCGTATGGCTGGTGACTTGGGGCCTTCTGATAGCCTTCGCTCCTCGATGGCGGTGCTGGTCCCTTCCTTGTGACTGAGCCTCCGGGCTTCTATGGCCAGAGGACCTGGAATCCCCTGCCAGCTGGTTTCTGCTGCTGGACTTAAAGATCCCCGCAGCCTCGGACTCTGGTGTCCGGTTCTTATATTCTTCTGCTTAAGCTCTGCTTAGCTCCAGCCCCTGGTCTTCAGCTCCTGCTCCTACAGAGCTCCTAGCTGTTGCTTTCCCTGTCTTTCTCCTCTCTAGACTCTTAGACTGACTAACCCCGCCCCAGACCCAGTTTATGTAGGGCAGGTTCCTCCCCTATCTGGCCTGGGACAGGAGCTGTTGCATGTTTAAGGGCTCCTGACCAGGAAACCTCCCACTTGCTCTCAGACGTGATATTTCTATCACTGTGGCAACCAGACCCCTGGGGTACCACATGTATAAATGTATGGCTGACAGCCAGCCAGGTCTGGAGCTGAATGTGAATGACTTTATATGGTAGTCTACCAGGAATATAAGATTGAAAGTTCTTTATTGGAAGCTGGGACCTAGGCTTATTGGTCCCTATAAAATAACCGCCGTCATTAACCCATCAGCGTTTCGTCTTGAACCTCCTCTGGCCCTTAAAGTCCACTACGTGTTCCATAGGTCCTTACTCAAGAAGTATGTGGAACCTCTTGAGCCCTCACCTCTACCACCACCCCCAGTAATGGTTGTGGTAATCTGGAGTTCCAGATTTTGAGTATTGTAGATTCTGGTCTCCAACGTCGTTCTCTACAATACTTGGTGCACTGGAAAGGTTATGGTCCAGAGGAGAGGATGTGGGTTTCAGCATTAGAGATGAATGCTCCCAGGTGGGTTCATTCATTCCCCACCTCTTATCCTGAGAAACCCGGTCCTGAGTGTCCGGAGGCCACTCGTAGAGAGGGGTGTACTGTCACGGGTGTGTCAGAAGTGACAGTCGCCCTGCTGTTGGTCGCTCATCCCCCTCCCTTCCCTAGCCAGGGCTTAACACCATGGAAAGACAGGGCGAGGTTCGCGTGCAGCAATTGGTGAAGAACCAATATAGGGACGTTAGTGGAGACAGGGTGATATTAGATCAGCCTAGGATGTCTCTACTTCCCCCTTTCCCTAGAGTCTGGGCTCCCTTTCCCTCTTCCCTTTGTGTTGCACTAAGTCTTTCCCACACATTGCGTGACACACACAGAGTGACTGCAGACTTATCGGTTTGGACAGGACAACCCCTTATCATGCCTGTTTTTGCTGCTAGAGAAGGACCATGCTTAGCAGGCAGTTGACACCCCTAGTCGTTTGGAGTTTGCAGTCATTTCTTGCTGGATGGAAAGAAAAAATGAGGCTGAAGAGTTACCATACAGCCATAGGGTCAAGTGATAGTGACTGCTAGTTTTTCTTGGCTTATGAGATCAAACTGGTATCTAAAAGTCATTGTGATTCTGATTCTAATATTTGAAGAAAGTCAGATATCAGTCACATATCAAAATCACACATCATTTGAATTTGGCCTGGAGGAGGTCTGTGTGAAAGTCCCAATGCGTTTCAGACAAGTTTGCACTGAAAATCACATAACCAAATAGAATGCTTAAGTTTCTTCAACTGAGTGTTTAAGTCAATGGTAAGTGTACTGGCTTCTAGACATAGAGTTTTGGGTTCAATTCCCAGCAGCATACAGTGAACTTTTTATTATTATTTTCATCAGTTGTGAAAGTCAGATGTCTAAGTCACTTATCAAAGTCACATATCAAAGTCAGTTCTCAGACAAGGTATTTAGCCTCAAACTGACATTATTCTGATGTTTAACTTTGATATCTGTCATGTCCTAAACTGGACGCTGTAGTTGAGCACCTCTTCATGAATCAGGATCATCCGACTCCAGCATGCCCCTCATCAAGATTGCTGTGAACAACGCCGGTCTTGATGAATCGAGCCCATTGTGTTTTATATTACGGAAACATATTGGCACATTTTATTATACAATTGGTGGTCTTGTATTATTTCTATATTGTTGCTACAGCAGCATGGTGGGCCCCAAGAATGATTTACTCTGGGGATCCAAGGTTCTGCAGCCCGATGCTGCATACAATTAATATAAAAAAATAAAATAAAATTAATGTTAATATTATTATTGAGCAGAATTAATTTCAGCCTATTGGTGCAGCCTCCACAACTGTCACGGTCTCCCATGTTGTCCCTTGGGAAAATTAATCGCCCACTCTTGCTCTATTATATATAGTGCTATGTTATGCAAAGTGCTAAAGTGCTGCACATTTTCCATCTACACATGTGCATCAAAGCGTCTGTGTGTTACTCACAGAACCTTTGATGCACATGTGTAGATAGAATCACATGATCTATCAAAGGGGATCATGTGACAAGTCACGTGATACATCCAGTACCTGAGGGGGGGGGCACACCTTCTAAACTACCCAGTGCCCTGGCTACTCTTACTACTCTTAATCCACTCCTGTACATACAGTACAGACCAAAAGTTTGGACACACCTTCTCATTCAAAGATTTTTCTGTATTTTCATGACTATGAAAATTGTACATTCACACTGAAGGCATCAAACTATGAATTAACACATGTGTAATTATATACTTAACAAAAAAGTGTGAAACAACTGAAAATATGTCATATATTCTAGGTTCTTCAAAGTAGTCACCTGTTGCTTTGATGACTGCTTTGTACATTCTTGGCATTCTCTTGATGAGCTTCAAGAGGTAGTCTCTGGAAATGGTTTTCACTTCACAGGTGTGCACTGTCAGGTTTAATAAGTGGGATTTAATAAGTGGGATTTCTTGCCTTATAAATGGGGTTGGGACCATCAGTTGTGTTGTGCAGAAGTCTGGTGGATACACAGCTGATAGTCCTACTGAATAGACTGTTAGAATTTGTATTATGGCAAGAAAAAAGCAGCTAAGTAAAGACAAAGGAGTGGCCATCATTACTTTAAGAAATGATGGCCAGTCAGTCCGAAAAATTGGGCAAAGTTTGAATGTGTCCCCAAGTGCAGTTGCAAAAACCATCAAGCGCTACAAAGAAACTGGCTCACATGAGGACCACCCCAGGAAAGGAAGACCAAGAGTCACCTCTGCTTCTGAGGATAAGTTTATCCAAGTCACCAGCCTCAGAAATCGCAGGTTAACAGCAGCTCAGATTAGAGACCAGGTCAATGCCACACAGAGTTCTAGCAGCAGACACATCTCTTCAACAACTGTTAAGAGGAGACTTTGTGCAGCAGGCCTTCATGGTAAAATAGCTGCTAGGAAACCACTGCTAAGGACAGGCAACAAGCAGAAGAGACTTGTTCGGGCTAAAGAACACAAGGAATGGACATTAGACCAGTGGAAATCTGTGCTTTGGTCTGATGAGTCCAAATTTGAGATCTTTGGTTCCAACCACCGTGTCTTTGTGCGACGCAGAAAAGGTGAACGAATGGACTCTACATGCCTGGTTCCCACCGTGAAGCATGGAGGAGGAGGTGTGATGGTGTGGGGGTGCTTTGCTGGTGACACTGTTGGGGATTTATTCAAAATTGAAGGCATACTGAACCAGCATGGCTACCACAGCATCTTGCAGCGGCATGCTATTCCATCCGGTTTGTGTTTAGTTGGACCATCATTTATTTTTCAACAGGACAATGACCCCAAACACACCTCCAGGCTGTATAAGGGCTATTTGACCAAGATGGAGAGTGATGGGGTGCTACGCCAGATGACCTGGCCTCCACAGTCACCAGACCTGAACCCAATCGAGATGGTATGGGGTGAGCTGGACAGCAGAGTGAAGGCAAAAGGGCCAACAAGTGCTAAGCATCTCTGGGAACTCCTTTAAGATTGTTTGAAGACCATTTCCGGTGACTATGTCTTGCAGCTCATCAAGAGAATGCCAAGAGTGTGCAAAGCAGTCATCAAAGCAAAAGGTGGCTACTTTGAAGAACCTAGAATATAAGACATATTTTCACTTGTTTCACACTTTTTTGTTAAGTATATAATTCCACATGTGTTAATTCATAGTTTTGATGCCTTCAGTGTGAATGTATAATTTTCAAAGTCATGAAAATACAGAAAAATCTTTAAATGAGGTGTGTCCAAACTTTTGGTCTGTACTGTACATACAACACTACACATCAGTGCAGGTACAACTTATGGCTTCTTCATCTAGGAGTTTATGAGCATCATCTGTCTAATTGACAGAGAACCCCTGAGAAGTCTACACAAGAAAGCTTATGTCTGTATCATGATTCCAGTGACTTTTATAAGGTTTAGACAATGGAAGCATAAAGCTGGTTAATGTTTATAAGTATGATTCGTCGATAATACCGAATTGGCCAGATTCTGTAATCTCGAGAAGTTTACTTTTAAACATTGTTTTAGACAATAGATCTGTGTATTTCTCATGGAGCATAATGGTAAGTGTACACACATTATTTGAATCAATATTTTGGTTACAATAACACTATTAGTCAAAGCAAATATCACAGTGGTCACTTTTGTACAAATCAGGATAATGAATCTTTGAAACACACAACTTCATAGACCATAGAACAATTAACATTGTCTTACTGTATTGACTCCTAGCAAACACTTTGTGGATAGCATGCATCAAAGATAGTTCATGTGAAAGAGCTAGTTTCTCAGTATCAGAGTAAATCAATATTATACTGCAGTATATTGCAATATTATAGTGCTTGAATTCACGCAACCATATTTGCAATACATTCCACACTTGGTCTAATGACCACACTTTATCAAAGCATATAAACAATATGTTACAATATGTAGGCTATAAGATATCCATATTTTTATTAGCAATACAATCCACATTTGGATATCTTATAGCCACACATTATTTACACAAAGCACCCTATCCAAAGGGGATGGTTTTAGCGGATGATTGCCATAAAAATAATAATGGAAGTGTACACTGTGTACAACAACACAAAGCAATGCATGAACAAATTATAGCAAAAAATAAATCAGCTGGCCTAATACTCAAAGTCTTCATGGCAATCCTCCCAGTGGATGGCCATGGAACAATGAGGTGGAATAAGATTCTACAGGTGAACAACTGGCTACGTCGATGGTGCCGTCAACAAGGATTTGGAATTCTGGATCACGGAATGAATTACCTATACGATGGACTACTTGCTAGAGATGGGGTACACCTTACGAAGACTGGAAAACATGTATTTGGAAGTCGCCTTGCTACACTCATCAGGAGAGCTTTAAACTAGAACAATGTGGGAAGGGAAGCAAAAGGCCAGAAAAAGCCATACAGCTGACAAATACTATTGAGATCTCTGCTACTGGAAGTGGAAAGGAAGAACAAAGACAAAACAATTTAAATAATAAAAATATGGGAGGAAGAGAAACCAATCACAAACTAAAATGTTTTTATACAAATGCACAAAGCATGGGCAACAAACAAGGAGAATTGGAACTACTAATGCAGGAAAAGAAATATGATGTCATTGGAATCACTGAAACTTGGTGGGACGATACACATGATTGGAATAAAAGGCTAAAAGGATACAACTTATTTGCAAGAAACAGACTTGATAAGCGAGGAGGAGGTGTCGCATTGTATGTTAGAAAAGCGTATATCTGCACAGAGATTGAAGCTTCAGAGACTGGGAGTTCTGTGGAAACTGTTTGGGTAAGAATACAAGGAGAGAACAACGGAAACGACACCATTGTAGGCATTTACTACAGGCCACCTGGGCAAGCTGAAGATATGGATGAACTCTTTATGTATCAAATGACCAAGTTCTCCAAAAAATATGACGTAGTGGTCATGGGAGATTTCAACTATCCAGACATTTGTTGGGAATCTCTCTCAAGTAAAACTAACAGGTCAAGCAAATTCTTATCCTCTCTTGCTGACAACTTTATCTTCCAAAAGGTAGGGGAGAAAACAAGGGGATCTGCTACTTTGGATCTAATCCTTATAAACAGGGAGGAAATGGTTGAGGAGGTAAAGGTGGCTGGGACCCTAGGAGGCAGCGATCATGCTATTATAGAATTTTGGATAACTAGAGGAGGAAGACATGTGAAGACTCAAACTTCAAGGTTAGATTTTAGAAAGGCAGATTTTAAGAGACTCAGAAAGAGAATAGGAGGGATCCAATGGCTGGATGTCCTTAAGGACAAAAATGTCCAGGAAGGATGGGAAATTTTTAAAAATGAGATTCTCAAAGCACAATCGTTAACAATCCCGAAAAGTAGGAAGAATGGGAAGCATTTAAGGAAACCAGGATGGATGAACACAGAACTTAAACACATGCTAAAAAGAAAGAAAGAAATGTTTATTAAATGGAAAGAGGGAGGCATATCTAAAGAAGATTATAATGCAGTCTGCAGATCCTGTAGGGCACGTATCAGGTTAGCTAAAGCTGACAATGAATTAAGGCTTGCAAGAGATGTCAAAAGCAATAAAAAAGGATTTTGGGGGTATGTCAAAAGTAAAAGAAAAGTCAAAGATGCTATAGGATTTTTACAGGATGAAAATGGAGAAATGGTAAGAGAGGATGTTGAGAAGGCCGAACTTTTTAATTCCTATTTTGCATCTGTTTTCTCTCAGAAAGAAAATGTAACATCAACTGATCTTCACTGTCCTTTTAAAGGAATAGAGGAATCCAAGTTATCTGTAAACAGAAAGATTGTGAGGGAATATTTAGCTAACATAAATGAGTTCAAGTCTCCAGGTCCAGATGAATTACACCCCAGAGTACTGAAGGAGATCGTAGAAGAAATTTTAGAACCACTCTCCATAATCTTTGAAAATTCTTGGAGAACAGGAGAAGTCCCAGAAGACTGGAGAAGAGCAAATGTTGTTCCTATCTTCAAAAAGGGGAAGAAGGTGGACCCAGGGAACTATAGGCCGGTGAGTCTGACTTCTATACCAGGAAAGATCTTTGAACAAATTATTAAACAACATGTATGTAAGTACATGGATAAGAATGAAATGATTAACCAGAGTCAGCATGGGTTTGTAACTAACAAGTCATGTCAGACTAACTTAATTTCCTTCTATGACAGAATCACTGACTGGGTGGATCAGGGAAATGCTGTAGATATAGTATATCTTGACTTCAGCAAAGCATTTGACAAAGTATCTCACACCATCCTTATTGAAAAAATGACCAAGTATGCAATGGACCAGGCAACTGTTAGGTGGATTCATAACTGGCTTAGTGATCGGACTCAAAGGGTGGTTGTAAATGGCTTCACATCCAGCTGGATGAATGTCTCAAGTGGGGTACCACAGGGCTCCGTCCTGGGACCTGTATTGTTCAACATCTTTATCAATGATTTAGATGAAGGAATTGAGGGTAAACTGATTAAATTTGCTGATGACACAAAGCTAGGAGGGATAGCTAATACTAGAGAAGAGAGAGAGAGGATTCAAAAAGACCTAAATAAACTGGAGCAGTGGGCAGCAACCAACAGATCTACAGTCTAGATCACGTGAAGTCATTATCAGTCTTTACTCCTCTTTGGTCAGACCTCATCTGGAATACTGTGTACAGTTTTGGGCACCACGTTTTAAAAAAGACATAGACAAACTGGAGCAAGTTCAGAGAAGAGCGACCAGAATGGTGACTGGTCTGCAAACCATGTCCTATGAGGAACGGTTGCAGGATTTGGGAATGTTTAGCTTGCAAAAAAGAAGACTGAGAGGAGACTTAATAGCTGTCTACAAATATGTCAAGGGCTGTCACATTGTAGAAGGATCATCTTTATTCTCATTTGCACAAGGAAAGACTAGAAGCAATGGGATGAAACTAAATGGGAGGAGACACAGATTAGATATTAGAAAAAACTTTTTGACAGTTAGGGTGATTAATGAGTGGAACAGGCTGCCACGAGAGGTGGTGAGTTCCCCTTCAATGGACGTCTTCAAACAGAGGCTGGACAGACATCTGTCTGAGATGATTTAGTGAATCCTGCTTTGAGCAGGGGGTTGGACCAGATGACCCAGGAGGTCCCTTCCAACTCTACCATTCTATGATTCTATGATTCAATCATCTCCTCTGCCAAAAAACTTTCCCCAATGCAGTTCACACAGGCACAACATGGATTGCACGTGAAGTTCTGTGTCACAGCTTCTCCTTCTGTGTCCTCATCTTGAGTAGCTACCCCTATAAGCTTTGTCCATAACTGTAGAGGGGGTCAGTACTGCCACCAAGTCTCAAATATATTGATAGCAGTGGTAACCTTTGTCACGCAAAAATGGCTAGTGTTCATCATTTGAGCCAAGTAAATCCATAGATTCTGTTTGGTTTTCCATGACGCCACATTTTCCACGGTTGGCCTCTCGATTTTCGGTCTGAAGATTGCTTGGGTCATCATTTCCAGATTTTGATCTAAAGGGAAAACACATATTATTCTCTGCACAAAATCCCGGTCAGTTGGGACGTGTTCCCCTTTCTTTTGCCCGGGTTTCATAACTATCAACACATTGTCTGCTCCTTGAACAATTACCTCTGCAGGTTCTGGAGGACCTTTGTCACCCAGTTGTTTCAACCAGATTTTTGCACCATCATTGATAGGATCTGAGGATCCAAATCCTTCACCTCCTCTGACTGTCACAACTGCAGGGGTCCTTACTCTGACCACCTTCGTTTTAGAAATAGACAGTACCAGTAACTGAGTTATCTTATCTCTCTTCTGTATTATCATGACTTTTTCTTCATCATTCATTAAAAGTACTTTAATTTCTTCCTGATAATCCTGGTCTATCACTCCTCCCATTACCTGAATACCCTTTAAGGCCAAGCCTGACCTTGAGGTTATAAGACAAAAATGCTCAGGTGGCATTTGCAAGCCTATAGCAGTCCTGATTTTCTTTACAACTTCTTTGAAGTGACTTTCATTGTCACTTTGAATCTGTATTGGGATACAGTACAATACCATTGTTTCCAAAGTCTTAATAGTATTGTTAGCATTGGCCATTTTACAGGTACAAATCAACGTAAACCCAGAATATGCATACAAAGCTGTGCATACGCATACACATCCTCCATCATGTAGAGGAGGGCCAATGTAGTCAATTTGCCCAGGAAGTTTTCCTTGAGCTTTCTGGCCTCTCACCACATGAGGGATTGGTCTCTGTTGTGAATATTGACACTTAATGACGGTTTACTTTATGAAATCTAACCTGATGGGCACCCCTCTGGTCTGTGCCCATTGAGTCAGTCCAAGCAGCTCCTCAGAGGTATCAGTCTTTACTGGATTCAGTGACTGATATTTCGGACTGTTAGTCTGCTACTGAGTTGAATCTTTCCAGGGTATCTGAAGCACAAATAGCATCAACATGAAACACAGTCACTTTAATTATTTGTACAATTGCCCAGATATCTTGCCACAACTCTTTTCCCCATACTTCTTTGCTATGTATACTTGTAGTCTGATAGCCCACTGCGTTCCACACACGGTTGTTACCTTGGTACCTAGCTGACCCTTCTGTAAACCACGCTTGTTTCCTCTGCTCAGGAATCAATTGTTCAAAGGATATCTCCTGCTCCTGAAGTCCCATAGGGACTTTGCCTAACTTCTCATGCAATGTGGAGATTCCACTAACCCCTGGTTTTGCTCTGTCCTGAATTGCCTCAATTTGCTTTCCTCCTAATTCTGTAGTTATAACCTTGCACTCACTGAATTGTTTTGGAGTTCCCTTAATCAAACTGGCCTCCGCTCCTGTATCTACCAACATTTGTGGGGTGTGGCCAGCATGTCAATCACTTTTATCTGTCTCCCTCCATCGATCCTCCATTTCAGATGAAGACATCATATTAGGAGAAAATGATGCCCCCTTCTGTTGGGCTTTGAATTCCTGTATCAAGGATTTAACTTCAGCATAAAGATCCTCAAACCCCTGTGCTGTGGGCTTTGCTGGCGACGAGGAGGGAGTTGGCCCTCTCTCTCCCTGTGTCCTGCCCGGCCCCTGCTGTGGGGATTCAGAATCTTTTACTGTAACCTTTCTATTATGTGAAACCCTGAATTTTTATTAAGTCCTCTCTTTTGATACAATTTCCACATCTCGTTAGTACCAATCCCGTCTATTTTATCCCTGTGGACACCATCCTTTATCAGGGCCATAAACATATCTTTACGGGTAATACAAGATCTAGGATTGTAGTTACTTTTGACATTGTCATGCTGCTCTTCAGAGGGAAAATTACCCTTTTGTTTGGGACCCCAATCTCCCAGATCCCCTAACTGTCTAATTGCCTCCAATGTATTGGCGATAGTTTTCCCAGTCTGATTTATCATTAGCGTCATCATGATATGCTTGTAGGCTGCAGGGTCATTTCTAATGATACGATTTCTAACAGATACACTCACAACAACTTGCATATAATCATCATAAGAGCTTGCCGAAATAGCATTTTTCATGACCTCCTCTTTCAACCTCTGAGTACAATCTTTCAATGTAAACCATGGTTTTTCATTGGGCGGCCAGTCCGCCTCGGATGGGTATTTATGCTGCAATGCCATGGCCACATCAAGCATACTACACACCACATGTGGCTGCTGAATTGTCAAGGTACGAAAGGCCTCCTTCACTACAGGTTCATGACTGAATTGGACAAATTTTGGGCCATCCACAGCATCCACCTGCACTCCATGAGCCCCCATGCAGCAGTCTCTACAATCCGTCTCCGATATATAGGATGAACTTTCACTGGGTTAAGAGGAGGATCAATTTCTCTCTTTCCATTGAAATATTCATCCTCAGTCTCTGGATTGGTGATGTTTTTAGAGTCAGTTGAATCCCATACATCCCCATCCCACTGATCAGGGCTCCACTCTATCCCTGCTTTGGCTATGGCCAAAGCTACTTTCTTGTTATTAACCTTCCCTCACCTCCTTTTGTATTTATACTGCGCTACACATACAGCAGCCTTTTCTGCAACATGCTGATATCCATCACATCTGTCCATTAATAACTTATTCTGACACTGTGCTATAATCAATGCATTCTGGGCCTCACACAACTGTCTTTCCAATTCCTGAACTTTTGTTAATATACGTATTCTTTCCTCATGCTGTTTTCTATATGCAGACAGCAGGATCCATCTGTAAAGGACATATTGATACTCATGCTAGAGCAACTCCATTTTGTCTGCTTGCTTTAAAATCATGTTATCACTCCTTGCATAACATATTCTTTCTTTCTCTTCCCATGGAACTTATCTCACACTAACTTTTTCTCAAGAGAACATTTTGTCAGACACTCTGTTATCTAACTTGTTTAGGCCAGGTTTGACCTTGTAAAATTTCCATAGTGCTTCAAACTAACAATGATAATATGACCATATATGTGTTTTCCGTAATAATTGTACTAACATCAGTTAGCCTATAGTATTGTAGTATGGCTATAGAGTTGATTGGCTATTTGATATACTCAAAACAATATAAAATGCTAAGCAAAATAAACGGGATCAGAGATTCTTTGAATCCCGACAATACAGAGCACGCATTGCCTCCGTTTGGTTTTCTGTGGATTGCGCAATCAACATAATAATTTTGACACTCACTTGGTCAACCGTGAAGGGTTATTGCCCTCCCTTAACAGCTGGTGCCGTGACTCGGATCCCTAACCAGGGACGCCCCTCCACCTCTGGACGACCACAAAGAGAGACCTGCCTTCAGCCTCCCCCACTGGAATTGGGACTGATCATCCCCCACAAAAAGCCACGGTAAGTGCACCAGTTCTTTACTAGTGACACTGACCGTTTGGCGTGGTTTCCACGTAGTGTGTGGTTGTTTGCAGTATCTCCGGGTGTCCTGGTTGGATATAGTCAAAGGTGAGACTATAAGGGGTGTAGTCTCATTAGGGGTCTGATATTATTTAACTTCAAAGCAGTATCACCTCGGATTTACCAGTGAATATTGTGTGAATCTTTCTCAGCTTCGGACAAAAATCCTTAGGAGAGACTGAACATTGTTAGTTTCAGTCGCGGCAGGTGATCGAAGATTGGGTAGGACACGCAAGTAGATATACGTATATCGAGTGTCCGGTGCGCTGCAAAACTGCAAAGCTGCATAGCAGCAGAAGTGCACCTCCTTTCATTTGTTGTGTGAAAGAATTCCCCCGACGGGAGGGGTGAGTTAGTAGTGGAACAGCTGGGAGCTCTGGCCAGACTCCGCTGTGCACAAATTAAGGATCTTTTTGTCAGTTGTAGTGAATAATCAATGTTTCTGTGGAGCAGAAAGAATTTGTCTCCCCCGAAGGAGAGGGAGGATGTGATGAATATCATGATCAGTCGAGAAGGGAAAAAATCATTTAAGCACGTGCCAAAAGTGTTTAAGGTGTTAAATTTTCCTGTGGAGGGGAGGCTTCAGCCTGTGTTGTGGGATGAAGGCATCCGGCAGCAAAGGGGTAGATTAGTTGACTGCTGTGGATTGTTGGAAGATGCTGAAAACTTTAGGAAAGTGGCACATGAGATTTGTGATGAAGGATATGTTGAAAAAGTACAGGAGGAAGTAGGTCCCCCCCTTCCCAACTTATGTGTCCACAATCCAAATCTAGAGCCCCTAAAGAAGCATCTCCCACAAATGTAGCAATACCCCAGCCCCTGAATCCGGAAACTGAGCAATTTATACCTTATGAGATTAAATACCCTGCACTTCCCACTGAGAGCCAGCCACCATCATATAACCCAGACGGTTGGCTCTGTAATGTGTGTTGGGTCACTAATCCAGGATGGCGCAGGATATGCTATAATTGTGAAGCACGCACGTAAACCCGGTGTTGTAGCACCAACCTACCCATTACTTAACGCTGACGGGGGGTATTATGAATCACTACCCCCACCTGCCCCTACCATCATATTCCATTCAGAGGGACCCAGGGTCCTCTGAACTCTTCCCTATTCACCCTCTCCCAAACTGGGGAAATAGAACATGGACGCTAGTATGAGGAGGTGGCGTCTGATTTACTGAATGGTCCTTCAGAATTCTCTACTATACTGAGAATAGGTATAGGGAGTATACCACAACAGCAGGTTGGGATCATTGTAAACGCAGCAAATGCGAAACTGCAGCATGGGTGGGGGCTAGCTGCAGAGATATGTCGTATTGGGGGACCTACAATACAAGCTGCATCTAATGATTACATCCGTGACCATGGTCCGTTAAGAGAAGGAGAGGTGATGGCTACAAGAGCCGGACAGCTATCATGTCATTTTGTTATACATGTAGAGAAAACCAAAAGAGTAATGTCATTGTGTAAGATTACAGTACAAGATGTTAAATGCAGCAAGGAAGATAATGGGATGTTGAAATGTTGAAAAGTAAATGCATGTGAAAAAAAAAAGGTTGCGCTGAGTTTGTTGACAGAAGGAAAAAGTATGTGGATATGTGGAGAAACTTAAATGGTTAACTGAAATATGCACGCTGCCAGATAAGCGCCCAGTTACAGCTGCTAGCATAGCAAAACGGCCTTGGCTTGATACAGAGCAGGAAAAAAAAAAAAGGTGAATGGAGGAAGAAAATGCAGACAATAAGGGAAACACGATGCTATGTTATGTGTATTAGAATCATAGAATCATAGAATCATAGAATGGTAGAGTTGGAAGGGACCTCCTGGGTCATCTGGTCCAACCCCCTGCTCAAAGCAGGATTCACTAGATCATCTCAGACAGATGTCTGTCCAGCCTCTGTTTGAAGACGTCCATTGAAGGGGAACTCACCACCTCTTGTGGCTGTCAAAAAGTTTTTTCTAATATCTAATCTGTGTCTCCTCCCATTTAGTTTCATCCCATTGCTTCTAGTCTTTCCTTGTGCAAATGAGAATAAAGATGATCCTTCTACAATGTGACAGCCCTTGACATATTTGTAGACAGCTATTAAGTCTCCTCTCAGTCTTCTTTTTTGCAAGCTAAACATTCCCAAATCCTGCAACCGTTCCTCATAGGACATGGTTTGCAGACCAGTCACCATTCTGGTCGCTCTTCTCTGAACTTGCTCCAGTTTGTCTATGTCTTTTTTAAAATGTGGTGCCCAAAACTGTACACAGTATTCCAGATGAGGTCTGACCAAAGAGGAGTAAAGACCGATAATGACTTCACGTGATCTAGACTGTATGCTTCTGTTAATACATCCCAGAATTGTATTTGCCTTTTTTGCTGCTGCATCACACTGTTGACTCATGTTCAGTCTATGATCTATTAGTATACCTAAGTCTTTTTCACATGTACTGTTGCTTAGCTCTATTCCTCCCATTCTGTATATGCTTTTTTCATTTTTATTGCCCAGATGTAGTACTTTGCATTTTTCCCTGTTAAAAACCATTCTGTTGGTTGCTGCCCACTGCTCCAGTTTATTTAGGTCTTTTTGAATCCTCTCTCTCTCTTCTCTAGTATTAGCTATCCCTCCTAGCTTTGTGTCATCAGCAAATTTAATCAGTTTACCCTCAATTCCTTCATCTAAATCATTGATAAAGATGTTGAACAATACAGGTCCCAGGACGGAGCCCTGTGGTACCCCACTTGAGACATTCATCCAGCTGGATGTGAAGCCATTTACAACCACCCTTTGAGTCCGATCACTAAGCCAGTTATGAATCCACCTAACAGTTGCCTGGTCCATTGCATACTTGGTCATTTTTTCAATAAGGATGGTGTGAGATACTTTGTCAAATGCTTTGCTGAAGTCAAGATATACTATATCTACAGCATTTCCCTGATCCACCCAGTCAGTGATTCTGTCATAGAAGGAAATTAAGTTAGTCTGACATGACTTGTTAGTTACAAACCCATGCTGACTCTGGTTAATCACTTCATTCTTATCCATGTACTTACATACATGTTGTTTAATAATTTGTTCAAAGATCTTTCCTGGTATAGAAGTCAGACTCACCGGCCTATAGTTCCCTGGGTCCACCTTCTTCCCCTTTTTGAAGATAGGAACAACATTTGCTCTTCTCCAGTCTTCTGGGACTTCTCCTGTTCTCCAAGAATTTTCAAAGATTATGGAGAGTGGTTCTAAAATTTCTTCTACGATCTCCTTCAGTACTCTGGGGTGTAATTCATCTGGACCTGGAGACTTGAACTCATTTATGTTAGCTAAATATTCCCTCACAATCTTTCTGTTTACAGATAACTTGGATTCCTCTATTCCTTTAAAAGGACAGTGAAGATCAGTTGATGTTACATTTTCTTTCTGAGAGAAAACAGATGCAAAATAGGAATTAAAAAGTTCGGCCTTCTGAACATCCTCTCTTACCATTTCTCCATTTTCATCCTGTAAAAATCCTATAGCATCTTTGACTTTTCTTTTACTTTTGACATACCCCCAAAATCCTTTTTTATTGCTTTTGACATCTCTTGCAAGCCTTAATTCATTGTCAGCTTTAGCTAACCTGATACGTGCCCTACAGGATCTGCAGACTGCATTATAATCTTCTTTAGATATGCCTCCCTCTTTCCATTTAATAAACATTTCTTTCTTTCTTTTTAGCATGTGTTTAAGTTCTGTGTTCATCCATCCTGGTTTCCTTAAATGCTTCCCATTCTTCCTACTTTTCGGGATTGTTAACGATTGTGCTTTGAGAATCTCATTTTTAAAAATTTCCCATCCTTCCTGGACATTTTTGTCCTTAAGGACATCCAGCCATTGGATCCCTCCTATTCTCTTTCTGAGTCTCTTAAAATCTGCCTTTCTAAAATCTAACCTTGAAGTCTGAGTCTTCACATGTCTTCCTCCTCTAGTTATCCAAAATTCTATAATAGCATGATCGCTGCCTCCTAGGGTCCCAGCCACCTTTACCTCCTCAACCATTTCCTCCCTGTTTATAAGGATTAGATCCAAAGTAGCAGATCCCCTTGTTTTCTCCCCTACCTTTTGGAAGATAAAGTTGTCAGCAAGAGAGGATAAGAATTTGCTTGACCTGTTAGTTTTACTTGAGAGAGATTCCCAACAAATGTCTGGATAGTTGAAATCTCCCATGACCACTACGTCATATTTTTTGGAGAACTTGGTCATTTGATACATAAAGAGTTCATCCATATCTTCAGCTTGCCCAGGTGGCCTGTAGTAAATGCCTACAATGGTGTCCTTTCCGTTGTTCTCTCCTTGTATTCTTACCCAAACAGTTTCCACAGAACTCCCAGTCTCTGAAGCTTCAATCTCTGTGCAGATATACGCTTTTCTAACATACAATGCAACACCTCATCCTCGTTTATCAAGTCTGTTTCTTGCAAATAAGTTGTATCCTTTTAGCCTTTTATTCCAATCATGTGTATCGTCCCACCAAGTTTCAGTGATTCCAATGACATCATATTCCTTTTCCTGCATTAGTAGTTCCAATTCTCCTTGTTTGTTGCCCATGCTTTGTGCATTTGTATAAAAACATTTTAGTTTGTGATTGGTTTCTCTTCCTCCCATATTTTTATTATTTAAATTGTTTTGTCTTTGTTCTTCCTTTCCACTTCCAGTAGCAGAGATCTCAATAGTATTTGTCAGCTGTATGGCTTTTTCTGGCCTTTTGCTTCCCTTCCCACATTGTTCTAGTTTAAAGCTCTTCTGATGAGTGTAGCAAGGCGACTTCCAAATACATGTTTTCCAGTCTTCGTAAGGTGCACCCCATCTCTAGCAAGTAGTCCATCGTATAGGTAATTCATTCCGTGATCCAGAAATCCAAATCCTTGTTGACGGCACCATCGACGTAGCCAGTTGTTCACCTGTAGAATCTTATTCCACCTCATTGTTCCATGGCCATCCACTGGGAGGATGGATGAGAAGACCACCTGCGCTCCCAATTCTTTCACTTTCTTGCCTAAGTCTTCAAAGTCACTGCAGATGGTTTCCAGGTCCTTTCTTGCGGTGTCATTTGTCCCCACATGTATTAGCAGGAATGGGTAGTGATCTGTAGGTCTGAAGAGTCTTGATATCCTGTCAGACACATCTTTAATTTTTGCTCCTGGAAGACAGCACATTTCTCTTGAGGTTATGTCTGGTCTGCAGATAGCGGCCTCTGTTCCTCTTAACAGGGAATCCCCCATGACCACCACTCTCCGTTTTTTCTTCACAACATTCTTCTTTCTCCATCCAGGAGGATTCTGAGGGCTTACAAGGTTATTCATTGCTGGCAAAGTCTTATTTTGCTGTATTTCTTCATGGTTCTCCTGCGTGAGAGCCTGGTACTGGTTCCTGAGCAGTATGGGTGCTGACTGCCTCTCGATCCTCCTGCTTCTGTGGGTCACATGCTTCCATTCCTCTGTTTCGTCAGGTGCAGTTCGAATTTCTTCTCTTTCTGAATCATGAAGAGATAATTCTGCTCTGTCTAAGAACTCTTCACCTTCCTTAATGATTTTCAAGGTAGTTAACCTCTCTTCTAGATTTCGCAACTTTTCCTCCAATAGGGACACAAGCTTGCATTTCTGGCATGTGAAGTTTGGCTTTTCCACTGGCAAGTCTGTGAACATGTAGCAGGATATGCAGCTCACCAAATGGCTCCTGGACTCTTCCATGTTCTTATTGTTAATGTTCTGAAAACAGTGAAAAAAGCTTAAAAAAAAAGCTTCAAAATGCGCGCGCCGGTAGGCGCACGGTTTACCGATGTCCTCTTTTCAGCTCCAACAGCCAAAATCCAGTGTTCTTTGAGCTCGCGGAGACTCTTCACTTACCCCAAAATGCAGTGGGAATATGCAAATTATCTCCTCAGGACTCCTCCCCTGGTTTACCGATGTCCTCTTTTCAGCTCCAACAGCCAAAATCCAGTGTTCTTTGAGCTCGCGGAGACTCTTCACTTACCCCAAAATGCAGTGGGAATATGCAAATTATCTCCTCAAGACTCCTCCCCTGGTTACAAAGATACTGCTCTCCGATAATGGCGGAGTAATGAATTGTTGGGAATGTTCTAATTGTGGCCAGCAGAATCCATTGTCAGTAGATTACTGTGTTGCATGTCACACACTCCCCTCGCTACTACCCAAGCCACTTCTAGTGCCCCATCCTCATCTGTTATACCTATGTCCGCCCAAAGTTCCAACCCTTCCTGCAGCGGCCATGTTGCTACACCCATTGCATCACCTCCGGTCTCTGACCAAATGTCCCTTTGGTGGTGGCATCTTGGTGCACCCTTCCTGTAGTATGCTTCCTTCTGGTTGCGGCCATCTTGGCACACCCAGAATACAGGCAGCAATACACACTACACCCAGAATGTGTATGAGGAAGATCATCATAATCAGTGTGTGACAGAGCATTAGACGCCAATACATATGAGAGTGGGTTTAACTTCTGTCAAGCCCTTAAAATATGGGCTCAGGATAAGTTGGCTAATCAATCCACTACCCTCAACAGCACATATTTATGTCCACTTTGACATTAGGGCTAAAATATGGTGATGTAAACTAATTCTCTAGATGGTCATGTATCCTTAAGTTTCTAATAGATGCACATACACGTTGTCTGGTTTACAGTAATTGATTTAGCAAACGTTTTTGTTTTTTTTATTAGCATTCCACTACACAAAGACTGTCAGTTTCTGTTTGCATTTACATATTACATTACATATTACATTTACACGGAGCAAATGTCCATCAGGGCCAGTGTTAGTCTCCTCAAGCATCTAGCAAAACTGAATTGTCGAGTCTCAGCCTCGAAACTTCAGTTTTGGCCCGGCAAGTGGTCTTCTTAGGCCATTGCCTTACTCAGGGTGCCAGACATCTCACAGAAGAAAGGAAGACGGTCATCTACGCACTACCGTTCCCAAAAGATCCCATAGAGCTGCAACGGTTCCTCGGACTATGTACATACTGCAGACAATGGATCCCAGACGCCTCACGTCTCATGCAGCCGCCCCTCTAAGATGCATTAAAAGAAGACACTCTGGCTGATGTCAACAACAAGGACCACCAAGAACAGCTGCAACAAGCCTTTGAGCAACTAAAGTCAAGGAAAATGACACCCCCTGCCCTTGGAAATCTGGACTATGCTCAACCTTTCCATTTGTATGCCTCTGAGACAGGAGGACATGCAGCCGGAGTACTCACGCAGAGACACTGTACAAAGCAGCGCCCAGTCGTTTATTACCTAGCGCATCTCTCCCCCAGCTGTCTACGAGCGGTTCACGCCACACAGCAACCTAAACATCTGTCTACACAGAGACACCTGTGGCTGCAGTGTTCGTTGATTTTTCCAGAAAATGTGAAGTTACACCACCATCAACCCAGCCACCCTGCTACCAGCACCTGAAGGAGAGGGGAAAAAGGCTCCACCGCATGATTGTCTGGAACAAATTACTGCGGAGTCAACTCCACTTGTTCTAGTGGGGGAAGTACCCTTGGATGACCCAGAACTTACGTTATATACGGATGGATCCAGATATGTTGACACCTCTGGCAGGTTTCATACTGGATATGCTGTCACAACTGAAGATACATTGGTAGAGGCAGCAGTCTTACCTCCCAGTATGTCAGCACAAGAAGCAGAGCTCAAAGCTCTGACTGCAGACTGTGAAAAATGCTGAAAGCATCAGACAATTGATGGAAGTGGTGCAACTACCAAGACAGTTGGCTGTCGTAAAGGTAAAAGCTCATACCCGACCAGATGCCCCTGAAGCAAGAGGTAATGCACTTGCTCATCTCCATGCTAAGCGAGCAGCTCTTCTTCTGACATCCATGTCCATGGCTCTTACACGGCAACAGGCCAAACAGCTAAATTCCGTGCCAACCCAGGATCAACCTGCAGAAGAGCATCAACCGGTCCCTCCAATCACAAAGCTACGCTCCACACGCTCTACGCGCTAAAGAAGAACGCCAGTCGTAGAAGGAGGTGGGTGCTAAGTTGATAGATGGGCTATGGAAGAAGAAACAACTGTACTGTTTGCCTCGACTCCTGTATCCAGCCATTGCTGCCTGGGCCCATGGACTGCTTAGGGGTAGTGGATATGTTTTCCAGTTGGCCAGAAGCATTCGCCGTTCCAAACATGACTGCCAAGACTACCGCCAAGAAGCTGGTCTCTGAAGTTGTTTGCCGGTATGAAGTCCCAGAAGTTATCAAAAGTGATGAAGGACCAGGCTTTTCCTCATGCGTATATCAAGAAATACTTACCATGATCGGATCAACAGTGATGTTACATACTCCTTACCATCCACAGTCAAGTGGCAAGGTGGAGAGATTGAATGGCACACTGAAAAGGCAGTTAACCAAAATGATGCAGGAGACTACGGCCCAGTGGCCTGAGCTCCTTCCCATTGCACTATATCACATACGCACCACCCCCATAGGGAAACACAAACTGTCACCCTATGAGATACTATTTAGGTCACAACCAGCTATAGCTAGATTTACCCCACAACAATTATCAGAAGAAACAGATTATGTTGTGCAATATGTGATTCAGTTTGCCAAAGCCTTAACTAACACCCATGCGTTAGTATCATCTTCTATTCCAGATCCAGCTGATGCAGAAGGTTGTCATACCCTCAGGCCTGGAGATTATGTGTATGTGAAGAAGCATGTTCGGAAACACGGACTAGAACCATTGTATGACGGATCATACCAAGTGCTCCTGACAATCCCAACAGCTGAGATGTTTTATGATAATATGTATGGTTAAACTAGTCAATACCTGGAATAGCCTACAACAGAGTACTGACCCCTTTAATAATAAGTTCATTACTGACCATCAGATTTTGGTACAAGAATTGAGACAATTAGAAAACAACCAGATCAGTGACTGTTGGATATGTACTCACTCACCAGTTTCAGCCGCTAGTATGCCCTTTCTGGCGGTCCGTCCCAGACCATCATTATTGGAAAGATACATTCATAATCACTCATGGGTACATGCAAATCTGTTTATAAAAGGTACCGATGACACGTTATAAAATATCTGGTAACGTCCCTTGTAATGAATCTTCTGAATATAAGCCTAGTGATCCAACATGTGGCAATCCGGATGTTGGATATTGTAGCCCCCTGGGACAAATGTCTTCATGGTGTATGTTATCAAATAACACCGTTTTAATCAATTTGGTACATAAATTAGTATTACAGCACTCTGCTTTATGGGATTTGCCATCAGCCACATATTGGGTCTGTGGGAATAATGCGTATAAATGGCTCCCAGTCAGAGTAGGGGGGACTTGTACGTTGGGCCGGCTAACTTCAGCCACTTATCTTATTCCCCATAGTAAAGTAGATATGAGAGCCATCCCTCTTCATACCATCTATAAACGTTATAAACGTGCCAAAGACAACACCCCACGACCATCAGGAAGACCTCATTTAGTACAAATGAGTGTACCCAATAAGATAGCCAGTACCGTCTTCCTCTACCCTATGGTTACATAAATGTGGGACAAGTTAGTGGAAGTCACTGACTACTTAGATGACCAGATTTGGAATATTTTGGAAGTAATTAATACTACTGTTGCAGTGCAGAATCAGCTTATTATAGTGGCTAATCAACATACGTTAGTGCTGGACTATTTGACAGCAGCTCAAGGAGGGATGTGTGTCAGGTTGTAGGCCCAGCCTGTTGTCACTATATTGACCCATATATTGACCCCGACTCTACCATACGGTTAAAGACTAAAATGGAGACATTAGGAAACTCAGGGAAGAGTATAACAAACATAACGAGTTGACCAAAGAGTGTTGCATATTGTTGCTTGCTTGTTAATATATGTTTTACTAAAACTAGTCTTTTATTATATCCCATTTTGCATGAGGAAAACCTGCCAGTCATCAGAGAGCAAGGAGGACACTGTTAACCGACATCCAGTGCTACTGTACACGGACCTCCCAGATGTAACCAGCATTGAGGACCTGGATGACAAGGGAATGATGACCTTTACCCGCTTGCCCCAACCAATTTCAGATCTGAACTTTATGATTATATCAACAAACAAGGGGGGGTGGACATGCCGCGACAGCCCCAATTGGTAACAAGGGCACTAATTGGGTGAAGACCAATGTCCCTCAGGCTCAAACCATGACCCTGGGAAAGCACCTTTATTGTTGATAATAACATAACTTTTAGGGGGGAATGTAAAGGACATATTGATACTCATGCTAGAGCAACTCCATTTTGTCTGCTTGCTTTAAAATCATGTTATTATCACTCCTTGCATAACATACATTCTTTCTTTTTCTTCCCATGGAACTTATCTCACACTAACTTTTTCTCAAGAGATCATTTTGTCAGACACTCTGTTATCTAACTTGTTTAGGCCAGGTTTGACCTTGTAAAATTTCCATAGTGCTTCAAACTAACAATGATAATATGACCATATATGTGTTTTCCGTAATAATTGTACTAACATCAGTTAGCCTATAGTATTGTAGTATGGCTGTAGAGTTGATTGGCTGTTTGATATACTCAAAACAATATAAAATGCTAAGCAAAATAAACGGGATCAGAGATTCTTTGCATCCTCCCAATACAGAGCACACATTGCCTCCGTTTGGTTTTCTGTGGATTGCGCAATCAACATAATAATTTTGACACTCACTTGGTCAACCGTGAAGGGTTATTGCCCTCCCTTAACACATCCACGCCTGCCAACAGCACCCAACTCTTTACCTTTTTCTACTTTCACTTTCTGCAAGCATGAAACCACATCATCAGGTTCCGCATCCTTCTGACATTTGTCTCATGGTTCACTCAAACCAACACTGTGGGACCATTTGGTTGCCAAAATATTAAAGGGAGTCTGTTCCCAACCAGGAATCTCAATAGACTCACACCTACCTTTCTCTTAAGGAAAGGCATGCTTTACGCAATATCACTGCAATATCACTCTATCACACCTTATCACACAGAGTCCTTATAAATTCAAGATGATTGTAATTTTTAACAAAAAGAACTTCTGAGCCTTCTGCGTATCCTGCCGACTACGCCAAATGTTTTGCCAATAGTTTTGACACTAAGGTTCGGATACGGCTTTAAAGAAGGCAACCCTTTGCAATATAACGCAATTTTATTTATAATAGTTGATATAAAACGTAAAATATATAATTAAAGGAATAGTATGATATGCTGATATTGCATACACTTTTGTACATGTTATAATACAAAGGTTAAGTACATATATATATGTATTCACTTCATCACCAAGGAGCTTTTAAACATCATCCGTCTGGAAGATCAGAGAAGAAATTTCACCAAGACAGAGAAATCGCTGGAAGTCTACACAACACTGCATGGGCAGGTACATACAACACTACACATCAGTGCAGGTACAACTTATGGCTTCTTCATCTAGGAGTTTATGAGCATCATCTGTCTAATTGACAGAGAACCCCTGAGAAGTCTACACAAGAAAGCTTATGTCTGTATCATGATTCCAGTGACTTTTATAAGGTTTAGACAATGGACGCATAAAGCTGGTTAATGTTTATAAGTATGATTCGTCGATAATACCGAATTGGCCAGGTTCTGTAATTTCGAGAAGTTTACTTATAAACATTGTTTTAGACAATAGATCTATGTATTTCTCATGGAACATAATGGTAAGTGTACACACATTATTTGAATCAGTATTTTGGTTACAATAACACTATTTGTCAAAGCAAATATCACAGTGGTCACTTGTGTACAAATCAGGATAATGAATCTTTGAAACACACAACTTCATAGACCATAGAACAATTAACATTGTCTTACTGTATTGACACCTAGCAAACACTTTGTGGATAGCATGCATCAAGGACAGTTCATGTGAAAGAACTAGTTTCTCAGTATCAGAGTATATCAATATTATAATGCAGTATATTGCAATATTATAGTGCTTGGATTCAGACAACCATATTTGCAATACATTCCACACTTGGTCTAATGACCACACTTTATCAAAGCATATAAACAATATGTTACAATATGTAGGCTATAAGATATCCATATTTTTATTAGCAATACACACCCATGGCTGTTAAGGCACATGATGGCTGATTACATCAGCTGTCACCTGGTGCATCTAAATTAGAATATCATCAAAAAGTTCATTTATTTCAGTTCTTCAACACAAAAAGTGAAACTATATTATATTACAAGTCATTACAAACAGAGTGATCTATTTCAGGTGCTTATTTCTGTTAATGTTGATGATTATGGCTCACAGCCAATGAAAACACAAAAGTCATTATCTCAGTAAATTAGAATAATTAACAAAAAAACAGGTTGTTTAGTCTGTTTCAGTAGGCTCCACAATCATGGGTAAGACTGCTGACTTGACAGATGTCCAGAAGGCAGTCATTGACACACTCCACAAGGTCCCAGAGTTCCAATTTTCATTTGGAAGTCAAGGTCCCAGAGTCTGGAGGAAGAGTGGAGAGGCGCACAATCCGAGCTGCTTGAGGAATAGTGTGAAGTTTCCACAATCAGTGATGGTTTGAGGAGCCATGTCATCTGCTGGTTTAGGTCCACTGTCTTTTATCAAGACCAAAGTCAGCGCAGCCGTCTACCACGAAATTTTAGAGCACTTCATGCTTCCCTCTGCCGACAAGCTTTTTGGAGATGGAAATGTCATTCTCCAGCAGGACTTGGCACCACACTGCCAAAAGTACCAATACCTGGTTTAAAAACAACAGTATCACTGTGCTTGATTGGCCAGCAAACTCGCCTGACCTTAACCCCATAGAGAATCTATGTCCGCTTGTCAAGAGGAAGATGAGAGATACCAGACTCAACAATGCAGACGAGCTGAAGGCTGCTATCAAAGCAATCTGAGCTTCCATAACACCTCAGCAGTGCCACAGGCTGATCGCCTCCATGCCACGCCGCATTAATGCAATAATTGATGCAAAAGGAGCCCGACCAAGTATTGAGGGCATTTACTGAACATACATTTCAGCAGGCCAACATTTCGGATTTTAAAAACATTTTTCAAGCTGTTATAAAGTATTCTAATTTACTGAGATAATGACTTGTGTTTTCATTGGCTGCAAGCCATAATCACCATTAACAGAAATAAACACTTGAAATAGATCACACTGTTTGTAATGATTCTATATAATATATGAGTTTCACCTTTTGTAGTGAAGAACTGAAATAAATTAACTTTTTGATGATATTCTAATTTTGTGAGAAGCACCTGTACACACACGTAAGCACACACACACACACACACACACACACACACACACACACACACACACACACACATACACACACATTACACATGAACTTAACCTCTCTGCAGATGATTGCACATGATGTATTTCTCTCTGGTGCAGCCTCCCATCCCCCAGGGCCCGACTGCAGAGCTATCTTGCTTTAATTGTAGGGGTGAAGGCAGGAGGGGGAGAACGGAGAAGTAAGCAGCAGGGGACACATCCAGGAGAGTAGGGGCCATGCTGTAGGCAGCAACTCTGCTGGAGCCTGGGGCTGGTGGGAGGAGCCTCCTCTCCTGCACTTTCAGAGCAGTGCAGCCAGAGGAGCAGAGGTAGATCTTTCACCCGACTCCGGGCCACAGAATCCTCCGGTGGTTCTGACCAAGCCTGTTTGTTTTCAACTGTATTTGCATCCCAAGGATGCAGATACTGTTGAAATTGTGATGGGGGCGGATGGAGGGGTCTGATACTGTTTTAACATCGGGCCCCCCTGTCTCAAGGGCCCCATAGCCACTGCGCGGGCTGCCGCTATGGACGGTATACCCCTGACTGCTACTTGGTTAACATAAGCTGGTTGTAGTACTAAGAAAAGTACATGTGATGTGTCTGTGGAAACAGGAGATCTAGTGTTACAAAATGATTATCTCAGGTTTCAGATTGGACCCTCAGTACCAAAGTAAACGTTACCGGATTTTGGCCTAACCTGGTACCCGAACCAGCTTTGTGTAGGTGTAGATGAGCTCTGTTCACCGTGAAAGTTTGGTATGAATAGGACCTTCACAGGGTGAGAAACGGCACCGGAACGTGGGTACCATTAGCTGCCCATTGACTCAATATTGGCCTGTGATTTTTGACAAATCACCACTGTCATAAACCCCAAGTACCATTACCTCAATTGCCACCACAGCAGGGCAATTGGGAAGAGTGAGGCAAAGCGCCAGAATTGGGGTATCTCATGTGATGCGCCACTTGTAGAGCGGCTGCGGGCTGGTATTTTTAGGCTGGGAAGTGTCCAATAAAGAAAGGACCTTCTCAGACTCATAGTATCAGCCCACAGCTGTCTGCTTTACCTTTGCTGATTATCAATAATAGGGGGAACCCCACGTAATTTTTTACAATTATTTATTAGGATAAACCAGGCTGAACACCCTTTAGAGCCACATGAAAGTCACCTAAGGGTGCAAGTTTATTAAATGTAGGGGGCTTGTGAAATTATATATAAAAATACAGAACATTTGTTTATTCTATCCATCCTGATGTTTCTGGCTGTGAATTCATTGTACTTGGCTGAGGAATTTTTGTGGTTCCTTTGAGATGTGTGCATAAAAATAGGCCAGCATATGCACGGTTCGTGTGCTGTCTGATTTTTTTCTTGCTTTTTATTCAATGCAAGTCTATGTGTGCAAGTCCTACTGGGATTTCAAACGACAATATAATTCCAAAGACAATGGGAAAGTCCTATAGGGTTATTTAACCAGAAATTCCTGAAAGGAATTTCAAAATGTGGTAATGTATACAATGGCTGTGTGTATTGTAAACAAATGTAATTTTTAACACCAGTATCTATTAGATAATAAGACGCCCTTTTTGGCAATGAAAAAACTTGCTAATAAGTGTATGCGTCTTAAAGTCCGGAGGCAGGTCAATGATCTATCTGATCAGTGCGGTACAGGAGAGAAAGATACTGGGACCTTTCCCATGGAAGTGGGTTGCAGTGAATATTCATGGTCTTTAATAGCGGGCACACATGACCGCCGAGGAGCTGCGCTGCGAGTACAGTATGCCCGCTATTAAGGAAAATGAATATTCACTGCTCTACACACCCATGGGCGTGGGGAGCAGTGAATATTAATTTTCTTTAGCAGCGGGCACAGTGTAGGATGCAGCAGCTGGCTACTGCCTCCTGTGCCCCGCTTCTCTGCCGCACCTGCTCCCCCCACACCCACTACTACCCACAGCATATATGTATATATTCAGACTAAAAGACGCACCCCCCCACTTCCCTCCAAAATTTTGGAGGAAAACAGTGCATCTTGTAGTCCGAAAAATATGGTACATCTCAATATGTATTCTAGAAAGGCTGTCAGGCTTATAAAGTTTACTGGAAGAATATTAAAATTATAGGCAAGAGTGTGACAACTTATTAGTGCTAAAGGCACATCAAAAGAGGTGTGTGTGAGTGTACTTTGTATGTGTATATATGAGAGATGTGTGTATATAGGAAAGCTATGTATGTGAATGTAGGAGAGTTGTATGTTTGTATGTAGCTGAGCTGTGTGTATGCTGCAGGGGTGTGGGAATGTATGTAACAAAGATGGATGTGTGTATGTAAGACAGCTGTGTGTAACTGAGTTATGGGTATGTATGTAGCAGAGCTGTGTGCATGAATACCAGAGCTTAATTTGCATGTACTATGCATTCATAGTGATGCGAGTATGTGTGTGCTGCATAGAATGCATATAAATTGCCTGCTGCACATGTATGAGAATAATATACATGCTGCATAGAAATGCTAACATTAGATCTCTATCCACTCTATTTTACCTTACAGCATTAAAGGTAGTATTATCAAATCCTCCACAAATTTACACCTCCAGGAAGTTTAACCTGGGGTGTGTTTTAAAGATTAGTTTAGTAGTTAGAAAAATATGATACTTTCGATAAATTATTAGCAAAATATTTAAATTACACCTTTCAAAAAACAGCCTCCTCCATATCCCCTCAAGCTGTCCTATCCATCACCAAGATAGGTGCATTTTCTGCCATTTAGGTAGAAGTAATCTTCAAACAATTTTGCTTCTAATTTACATAAAGTACCAGGAAGGTACAGTACAGACCAAAAGTTTGGACACACATTCGCATTTAATGATTTTTCTGTATTTTCATGACTATGAAAATTGTACATTCACACTGAAGGCATCAAAACTATGACTTAACACATGTGGAATTATATTCTTAACAAAAAAGTGTGAAACAACTGAAAATATGTCTTATATTCTAGATTCTTCAAAGTAGCCACCTTTTGCTTTGATGACTGCTTTGCACACTCTTGGCATTCTCTTGATGAGCTTCAAGAGGTAGTCACCGGAAATGGTTTTCACTTCACAGGTGTGCCCTGTCAGGTTTAATAAGTGGGATTTCTTGCCTTATAAATGGGGTTGAGACCATAAGTTGTGTTGTGCAGAAGTTAGGTGGATACACAGCTGATAGTCCTACTGAATAGACTGTTAGAATTTGTATTATGGCAAGAAAAAAAGCAGCTAAGTAAAGAAAAACGAGTGGCCATCATTACTTTAAGAAATGAAGGTCAGTCAGTCCGAAAAATTGGGCAAACTTTGAAAGTGTCCCCAAGTGCAGTTGCAAGAACCATCAAGCGCTACAAAGAAACTGGCTCACATGAGGACCGCCCCTGGAAAGGAAGACCAAGAGTCACCTCTGCTTCTGAGGATAAGTTTATCCGAGTCACCAGCCTCAGAAATCGCAGGTTAACAGCAGCTCAGATTGGAGACCAGGTCAATGCCACACAGAGTTCTAGCAGCAGACACATCTCTTCAACAACTGTTAAGAGGAGACTTTGTGCAGCAGGCCTTCATGGTAAAATAGCTGCTAGGAAACCACTGCTAAGGACAGGCAACAAGCAGAAGAGACTTGTTTGGGCTAAAGAACACAAGGAATGGACATTAGACTAGTGGAAATCTGTGCTTTGGTCTGATGAGTCCAAATTTGAGATCCTTGCTTCCAACCACCGTGTCTTTGTGCGACGCAGAAAAGGTGAACGGATGGACTCTACATGCCTGGTTCCCACCGTGAAGCATGGAGGAGGAGGTGTGATGGTGTGGGGGTGCTTTGCTGGTGACACTGTTGGGGATTTATTCAAAATTGAAGGTATACTGAACCAGCATGGCTACCACAGTATCTTACAGAGCATTGCTATTCCATCCGGTTTGCGTTTAGTTGGACCATCATTTATTTTTCAACAGGACAATGACCCCAAACACACCTCCAGGCTGTGTAAGGGCTATTTGAGCAAGAGGGAGAGTGATGGGGTGCTACGCCAGCTGACCTGGCCTCCACAGTCACCAGACCTGAACCCAATCAAGATGGTTTGGGGTGAGCTGGACCGCAGAGTGAAGGCAAATGGGCCAACAAGTGCTAAACATCTCTGGGAACTCCTTCAAGATTGTTGGAAGACCATTTCCGGTGACTACCTCTTGAAGCTCATCAAGAGAATGCCAAGAGTGTGCAAAGCAGTCATCAGGAAAAGGTGGCTACTTTGAAAAACCTAGAATATAAGAAATATTTTCAGTTGTTTCACACTTTTTTGTTAAGTATATAATTCCACATGTGTTAATTCATAGTTTTGATGCCTTCAGTGTGAATATACAATTTCCATAGTCAAGAAAATACAAAAAAAACTTTAAATGAGAAGGTGTGTCCAAACTTTTGGTCTGTACTGTATATCATGCAAACTCTACATGTGATGTTTGCCTATTAAATAATAGCTGTAATATTTATTTGCAAAACTTCCATTTTCTCAATTCCTGACCTACACTACTTATTTTTTTTAGTAGGTAGTGGAACATAATGACATGGCCTTCACCTATAGCATCCATACATCTCCTGAACTGGGCACCATCAATTATATTTAACGGACCCCAAGTACTTAAATGCATCTCAATATGTCTTCTAGAAAGACTGTCAGGCTTATAAAGTTTACTGAAACCAATGAACACAGATCGAGGTTTCTTAAAAAATAACAATTCTTTATTTCATTCACAATAAAAAACAACAGAAAAAAATTATTAAAAAAGGCATACAAGTATAGCATAAATAGGCATCACATGGCATGACCAAACACTGAATTGCATCTTTATTCAGAAGACAGGATAAACAGTACATAGATCTCTATAGTGAAAGAATGCCAAGGGATGGTGTTACAATATCGCCATCTAATGGCGACAAGCAGCAAGTTTTACATTTAATAAATAAATAGAGAAATTACCTCTTTAATACAACTTGCTAAATAATATATGTCCATCCATCATTTGGCATATTGATGGTGTCAAAAGGGCCTTAAACCTCAAATGTAACTTAGCACCTCATAACAGAGTAAACCCATGTCTAAAAGGCACCATCCCTTTGAACAAATTCACTATGGATCTTCATAAATTCATTAAATATCCTATTAAAACATAATTACCAAACAAAGCGCAGTCAGCAATCAGCTATCAGTAGTCGGCGGTCAGCCACGTAAGGATATCCCCCTTTACGTACGTTTCGCACGGGCTTCTTCAAGAAGGGGTTCTAAAATTTACTGGAAGAATATTAAAATTATAGGCAAGAGTGTGACAACTTATCAGTGCTAAAGGCACCACAAGAGAACTCACTCAGCATGCTAAAACTCTTGGTTTTGACCCATGATAACATACATGGCAAAAATGCGTTGTAAACAAATGTAAATTTTACCACCAGTATCTATTAGACATGAGACACACTTTTTAGCAATGAAAAAACTTGCTAAAAAGTGTATGCGTCTTACAGTCTGGAGGCAGATTATTCTGCACGAGGAGAGTGATGACAGCATCTTTCCTGATCACTGAGAGAACTATGCTCTCTGTGCTTGTCCTTCACTGATCTATCTGATCGGTGCGGTACAGGAAAGATACTGGGACCTGTAAGGATACTGCACGTTCCAGTTTAGCAGAAGGACATTTCACATCATGTGATAAGTCACATTCCTGAAAGGAATTTCAAAATGTGGTAATGTATACAGTTGTTGTGTGTATGTCTGTTTTATGTGCGTTTGTGTATATATACAGTTGTGCTCAAAAGTTTACATACCAGGGCAGAATTTTTCCTTTCTTGGCCTTGTTTCAGAGAATATGAATGATAACAAAAAAACTTTTTCTCCACTCATTGTTATTGGTTGGGTGAAGCCATTTATTGTCAAACTAGTGTGTTTTCTCTTTTTAAATCTTAATGACAACCAAAAAACATCCAAATGACCCTGATCAAAGGTTCATATACCCTGGTAATTTTGTCCTGATAACATGCTCAGAATTTGGCTACTAAAGGTAACATCCTCACCTGTGACCTGTTTGCTTGTAATCAGTGTGTGTGCATAAAAGCTGAGTGAGTTTCTGGGATCCAGACAGACTCTTGCATCTTTTATCCAGCCACTGACGTTTCTGGATTGTGAGTCATGGGGAAAAGAAAAAGAATTGTCAATGGATCTACGGAAAAAGGTAGTTGAACTGTATAACACAGGAAAGGGATACAAAAAGATATCTAAGGAATTGATAATGCCAGTCAGCAGAGTTCAAACCGTGACTAACAAATGGAAAATCAGGGGCTCTGTAAAAACCAAACCACGGTCAGGTAGACCAACAAAAATTTAGGCCACAACTGCCAGGAAAATTGTTCAGGATGCAAAGACAACCCCACAAATAACATCAGCTGAAATTCAGGACTCTCTGAAAACTAGCGGTTGGCTGTTTCACGATGCACAATAAGGAGGCACTTGAAGAAAAATGGGCTGCATGGTGGAGTCGCCAGAAGAAAGCCATTACTGTGCAAATGCCACAAAGTATCTTGCCTACAATACGCCAAACAGCACAGAGACAAGCCTCAAAACTTCTTGAACAAGGTAATTTGGAGTGATGAGACCAAAATTGAACTTTGTGGCCACAACCATAAACGTTACATTTAGAGAGAGGTCAACAAGGCCTATGATGAAAGGAACACCATTCCTACTGTAAAGCACGGAGGTGGATCGCTGATGTTTTGGGGATTTGTGAGCTACAAAGGCACAAGAAACTTGGTAAAAGTTGAAGGAAAGATGAATGCAGCATGTTATCAGCAAATACTGGAGGCAAATTTGCACTCATCAGCCTGGAAGCTGCGCATGGGACGTACTTGGACGTTCCAACATGACAACGATCCAAAACACAAGGCCAAGTCGACCTGTCATTGGCTACAGCAGAACAAAGTGAAGGTTGTGGAGTGGCCATCTCAGTCTCCTTACCTCAATATCATTGAGAGACTCTGGGGAGATCTCAAGTGCGCATTCTGAGAAAATAAAGAACCTCATCCACTACTACCACAAAAGACTTCAAGCAGTCATTGATGTTAGAGGGGGCAATACACGGTATTAAGACCTGGGGTATGTGAACTTTTGATCAGAGTCATCTGGATGTTTTTGGTTGTCATTAAGATTTAAAAAGAGAAAACACAGTAATTTGACAATAAATGGCTTCACCCAACCGATAACCATGAGTGGAGAAAAAGTTTTTTTTTATCATTCATATTCTCTGAAACAAGGCCAAGAAAGCAAAAATTCAGCCAGGGTATGTAAACTTTTGAGCACAACCGTATATATATATATCTGTGTGTGCGAGTGTACATAGTGGAGCTGTATGTGTATATATGAGACATGTGTGTATATAGGAAAGCTATGTCTGTGAATGTATGAGAGTTGTGTGTTTTCATGTAGCTGAGCTGTGTGCATGCTGCAGGGGTGTGTGTATGTATGTAGCAGAGATATGTGTATGTAAGACAGCTGTGTGCCACTGAACTGTGTGAATGTGTAGTAGAGTGTAAAGAAGGAAGATTCTTGCAGGATGTGCCAGAGATGAGGAAAGGTTGCCATCTGCTGGCCAGACGAAATAAAGCAGAATCAAGTTATGCCAGAAGAGTTGAAGGGGGAAGAGATTCAGATGCTGCACCTGATCAGGTGACCTCCAGGAAGGATTTCCTGGATATAAAAGCCCAGCGCGCCAAGACACAGAGAGATTTGACGCCATGCTGCAGAGTGGAGCAGACATGTTCCAGAGGGACCACAGATCCCAGGCCTGTGCTGCATCAGAGTTAGAAGCCGCCTGAGAAGATCTGGACTCCTCACAGAAGCGCCCTGAGCCATGCACGTGTGGCCCAGAGTCAGGACCTGCGCCCACACAGAGTAAGTTACTGGGAACGGACGCCATCTGTCAAGAGCCGAGATCTGGATCCCCTTACCCCAAGCGTGAGAGACTACTGTCGACGGTCAAGCTGAGAGGACCGAAAGAGGACTGCGACAAGAGAGCAACAGCGGAGGAATCACGCAAGTGAACAGGGCTGTCACTTCCAATTTCCACTCATGGTACTGGGGACAGTTGGGATTAGGATTTAAGGTTGGGAGGGGGCCGGTTGGTGTGTGGGAGGCTAAACGGGATCTGATAGACTTTATCCGGAAGAGACTTACAGACTAGTGGGAATAACAGGTGACCCCCGCTAGGGCCATACAAAGAGAACTCACGTGGTGACTCCCACGACTGGGTGCATCACACTTTTGCAAAGAACTTTACCGTTATTCACTAAAACTGTTTCTCATTGTTATTCCAATTTGCTGTTCATTATCCCTGCTACTAACCCCCCTTGCATAATACTTGTTATACATATAAAGTCGTTTTATATATATCCCTGACTGTTCCCGTCTTGTGTCTCTGTGCGTTGCATTCAGGCACCTGTGTTATATTTGGCGTAGTCGGCAGGATGCAACGTTTGAAGATCATCTCCGCCAGCTGGAACAAGCGTTAGAGCGACTTCGGAGACATGGATTGAAGATCAAGCCTCGCAAGTGTCATTTATTCAAGCAGGAGATTGACTATTTGGGACACACTGTGTCCAGTGCAGGAGTGCACCCCCACTGCAGAGAAAGTAGCTGCGGTACAGAGGTGGCCCACACCCACCAACCTGAGGGAACTGAGGGCATTTCTGGGGCTCGTCGGATATTACCGCCGATTCGTGAAAGACTTTGCTAAGATTGCGGTACCGCTCAATGAGCTCCTGAGAGGAACAGCGGTGGGAGCCAAGTGACAACCTATTTAGTGGGGCCCACGACAAGAGGAAGCCTTCCGAGCATTAAAGATGGCGCTAACGGATGCTCCAATTGTAGCCTACGCTGACTTTTCACAGCCCTTCGTGTTGTACACCGATGGAAGCTTGCATGGTCTGGGAGCAGTGTTGGCACAAGTACAGGAAGAAAGAGAGAGGGTGATCGCATATGCTAGTCGGTCACTACGGGATACAGAGAAGAACCCAGACAACTATAGTTCGTTCAAACCGGAGTTGCTGGCATTGGTGTGGGCCATGACAGAGAAATTTGCGGAGTACTTGTCGGGATCAGAAGTACAAGTGCGAACAGACAACAACCCATTGGCCCACCTGGAGAATGCGAAGTTGGGTGTGTTGGAACAGTGGTGGGTCGCGAGGATGTCTAAGTACCAGTACAAGATCGCATATCGGTCTAAGGCCCTGAACATGCATGCAGGCGCCTTGTCCCGAGTCACCCAAGCGGGACCAAAGAGAGATATAGACGAAGAACTTGAAGGCGACGAGATCCTGGATTTCAGTTAGCTTGCCGCTGCTGTAGTAGACGCTCAGGAGTCTGGAGAAGAGCCTAGACCCACTCAAATTCTAGGACGATCAAGAGACGAGAGGATACATCTACAGCAGTCTGACCCAGATCTGGCGAAACTTAGAGAATGGGTCGCCCTGGGGGAAAAGCCAGATTAGAAGGCCAGGGCTGCTTTGCTCCCAACTACCCTGCAAATCTTGGGCCAGTGGGAAAGGCTCTTTCTGAGGGATGGCTTGGTATGCCAAAGGATCCAACTACCTCGAGAGTTCGACGTTACCTGGCAAGTACTGGTTCCAGAGGCACTAGTGGTACAGCTGACCAAAGAAGCTCATGAGAGGGGCGCTCACTTTGGTGTGGAGAAAACCTTCCGGTGGTTACAACAACTGCTGTACTGGCCTTAACTGTGGCAGGAAGTTGAGGGAGTTTGCCGAAAATGTCGCCAGCGTGAGCTAAGTAAGCCCCCGGAACAGAGGGCTCCTGTTCAGACCATGTGAACTTCTGCACCCTTGGAGGTCCTGATCATTAACTACCTGATGATCGGAACTTCATACAATGGCTACGGGTACTGCTTGGTGATGACTGACCACTTGACCAAGTTCGCAGTGGTGACTCCTACTCGAGACCAGACAGCAGAAGCTGCGGCTAAGGACATCTGCCAAGATTTCATTCGAATATATGGATGCCCGAAGCGAATACATTCCGACCAGGGAACCTGCTTCCAGGGGCGAGTGATGGATGAGCTGTATCGTATCTATGGAATCGATAAGTCTCGAGCAACGCCATATCACCCCCAGGGGAATGGGGCCTGCGAAGCAGATGTTGCCAACTCTGGAAGAAGACAAGAAGATGAAGTGGTCCGAATTTGTGTCTGAGCTGGTGTGGGTGTATAACAATCGAATACATGCGACTACTGGCTACACCCCTTACATGTCGCTGTTTGGGAGGAATGGATGATAAATCACCGAACTGGAGCTAGAAGCGGAAGACCCCTGCCCGGGCAGCAGCCCAAGTACCTGGATTCGGGTGCACCGACGCCGACTTCACACTTTGAGGAGGTTGGTTGAATAGAAGTACAGGGAAGTGGAACATTCAAGTCGGCCCCTGACCTTGGGTGGACCACTCCAGTCAGGAGACCGTGAGCTATTGCGAGCCAAGCAGCTCGGAAGTAAACTGGGTCACCGTTGGGAGGCGATACCTTATCGAGTGGTGAAGAAGGTCCACCCAGATAACCCGGTCTACGAGGTCCGACCCAAAGGGAATGACACCACGACATCTAGGGTGTTTCACCGTAACATGCTGCGGCCCTGCTCTTCCAAAGTGGAGGACTGTCATGGGACTGAATCTCCAACTGAGGTTGCTGAGGCACCACAAACAGGGGTCTTGGGGGATGAAGAAGGATGGGCTACAGTACTGTTGAGTCTGTCAGAGTTGCCAGTGTCATCCTCAAGTGGGGCAGAGAATGAATCGGGAGGCGATTTGCAGTCCCCAGTGATTGATTATTCAGGACCTCCAGAATCACCTCTGCAAGAGCAGCTCCGCCAGACTGGGCGGGCTAATGCCGGAATTCCCAATAACCGGTTTGCCCAAGAGGAGTTTATATGGTCTCAGATTCAACAGAAAACAGAAGAGTGTGCTCAACTCTTGTCTCAACTTGTGCTGCCTGGAAGGAGACGTCAACCCAGCAAGAAGTCCACTTGCCCGAGGACTGGCAAGCAAAGAGGTGGGAGGAATGTAGTAGAGTGCAATAAAGGAGGATTCTTGCAGGATGTGCCAGAGATGAGGAAAGGTTGCCATCTGCTGACCAGACGAAATAAAGCGGAACCAAGTTATGCCAGAAGAGTTGGAGGGGGAAGAGATTCAGATGCTGCACCTGATCAGGTGACCTCCAGGATGGATTTCCTGGATATAAAAGCCCAGCGTGCCAAGACACAGGGAGATTTGGCGCCAGGCTGCAGAGTGGAACAGATGTGTTCCAGAGGGACTACAGATGCCAGCGCGGCAGGCCCCAGCCAGAGGCCTGTGCTGCATCAGAGTCAGACGCAGCCTGAGAAGTTCTGGACTCCCCACAGAAGCGACCTGATCCCTCCATGTGTGGCCCAGAGTCAGGGCCTGCGTCCCACACAGAGTAAATTCCTGGGAACTGATGCCGTCTGTCAATAGCCGAGGTCTGGATCCCCTTACCCCAAGCCTGAGAGACTACCGTCGACGGTCAAGCTGAGAAGAGCTGAGAGAGGACTGTGACAGGAGAGACGCGCCAGCAGCAGCGGAGGAATCGCGCAAGTGAACAGGGCCGTCACTTCCAATTTCCACTCACGGTACCAGGGACAGTTGCGATTAGGATTTCAGGTTGGGAGGGGGCTGGTTGGTGTGTGGGAGGCTAAAAGGGATCTGATAGACTTTATCCGGAAGAGACTTGCGGCCTAGCGGGAATAACCGGTGACCCCCCCGCTACGGCCATACAAAGAGAAACTCACGTGGTGACTCCCACGACTGGATGCATCACACTTTTGCAAAGAACTTTACCATTATTCACTGAAACTGTTTCTCATTGTTATTCCAATTTGCTGTTCATTATCCCTGTTACTAACCCCCTTACATAATACTTGTATAAAGTGGTTTTATATATATCCCTAACTGTTCCCATTTTGTGTCTTTGTGCGTTGCATTCCAGCACCTGTGTTACATATGTATGTGACGCACCCCCTGGGCCATATTCTTTAGGGGGAATACCCGGAGCCGGATCAGATGGGAGTTGTAGTCTTCCGAGTGGCTGTGACCCGGTCCGTGCCCAGGGTGTCAAGCTCAGTTGTATGTGGCAGTTCTACAGATGTTATTAAGTTCTTTATTGTCGACTACGCCACCCGTTGTATTGCGGTCACTACGGCCGCCGCTGCAGCAGGGTCCGCTGAGGCTGATGGTGTTGGTGCAGCTTTTGATGGTATAACCCCCAACGGGTGGGGTATAGCCTCAGGGGGTCAGGTGCAGAGGATGGGGGTTGTGGTGGTGCAGCGTAGATGTTAAGTGAAGACAGAGTCGGGTTGTGCAGTTTAGGGTATTTACTCACTGCTGATGTTCCGGTCACTCCAGCTTCAAGTGACCACCCGAGCCGTGCTGCGTCCACCAGGTCCTGGATTCAGCAAACCCCCAAACAAGTCCGGAGCGTGACCCTGAGCTCTCCTTCTGTCCTTTCCTCTGGCCGTCCCCACTAGTGATCCACCTAGGTCCAGCTCCCTCGGGCCTTCTGTTGGGAGACCCTTGGCCTTGGGTTCCCTGACCCTCCACGTGGTTTGCCTTCGGGGTGGATGTGATGGGTGGCCGTGGCAGACGCTGCCCACGGCCTCCGGTCTCTGGCTAGGGTGTGCTTTTGCCCCCACCAGTTTGGGATCCGGTACCCTATTGCCGACTCTTCACCCGGGGATTGAATTTGGGTTCTCAGAGTCCTTTCTTTTTCTTTCCCCTCTGGGTCTTTCCTTCTCTGCTCCACTCTCTCTCTGCAGGCTCATCTGGACCTCTGCTTCTTACTGACTCTGACAGACTGACCCTGATCTTAGATGGTGCCCACCTTATATACTCCCTCTATGTGTGAGCTCAGGTGACCAGCACCCAATGAGCTCCTAACTTTACCCAGGCTGCTCCCCCTATCTGCCCCTACACTACTTGGGATGTACCACCCCCCTCCCACTCCAGCCAGGAACAGACTCGGTCGTACCTGCACATTTCTAAGTGGGAGTACCGTCGGCCTGCCCCTCGGAAATGGGATGTGTGTAGTGCATGCAGCCTACCGAGCTCAGGTCCACACTCCATCCTTACCCGGGAGTGGAATATCACACCTCTGGGTTGAGGTGCAATACCCCTGTAACAGCCGAATCCTCAGGGTGCTACATTCCCCCCTGGTAAATCACAGCACGTCCTCGGGCTGTAAGAACAAAACACCACAAAACATACAAATTTTTTTCATATAAACAACATAGTAAAAACATCATATATATATCAGAAAACTTTTCATATAAATAACATTCTCGTCGCCTCTGCTCCTCCTCCGGTCACTGTGCAACGTGTGACCGGGTAAAGTGCGACAGTCTTTTCTTGAAAACTCGTGGCTTTCCTATAAAACCAGTAGGGAGCGCTTTAGGACGCGCAACTATATACAGGGGATATGGCCGCTCTCAGTCCTCGGCCAGGTATAAGGGAGGAATGACCGCTCTCAGTCCTCGGTCAGTGGGATTTAAGGGATAAACGGGTTAACAGTTCACACATGCTGGTCCCAACGGGGACTATATTATCAGCAACAGTTTCTTTGGTACCCCGACGGGTAACTATGTACAGCCTCTACTCTGCCGTACTTAACGACGATGTCCTCCTGCTCTTTCTTTGTGGTTACCTTTAGCTTCAGACCCGTCCGGGTCCTCTTGTTCTTCCTCCTCACACCGCAGCTCTTCCTCCGTCAGGCGATGCACATGGAGGGCGTAGGGTCCTTTGGCACACTTGTGCCGGGTGAAGGTGACCTCGTCCGTGATGTAAAGGTCACGACCTCTGTGTCCCTCCGGTAGGTGGGATTCAACGTCTCTCCTGGTTACGAAGACGTCGCCTGGGGTGCGGTGGTCTCGGATGAAGCCCCACCCATGCTGCATGTTAAACTTGATCACAGTCCCGGTGGTGCGGGGACTATGCGCTGCACGGGGGTCTCTCCTGGCCCGGCTTTTCTGCTCCGCGCTCCTTATTTGAGCTTGCTGTTCCCGGACCCGCCTCTCTCTCCGCTCCCTCTCAAAGACCTCGAGTTGTTGGCGGCAGCACTCAGCACGCTCCGCTGCAGCTGCCCGAGTCTCCTGAGTGAACCCCATGAGATCTTCTCCGGTGGGGTCCCACTCAAATTGGGCCTCTTCTAGCGGGGGCGAGATCCTCTTTACGGGCTTTGGAGCCGGGATCAGGGGTGCACACATGGCCCCAGCCTTCCTCTGCCGTTCCAGTTCATGATATTCCTGGGGCCAGATGAAAGGCTGCCCATCCGGGCACGTGTGTTGGGTAAACAGGTCCTCTCCCAGATGCGGCACTCTTGGTCTTATGGGCGCGGTGGTGTTAGCGCCCGGGTTGCCCGGGCCTTGCGGCCAGGCCTGGGGTATCTGGAAGGTGAAGGGCACCGTAAGGACGGCGGCACCCTGGGCTACTTGGCCCTGCGACCAGGCCGGGGGCTCCGCGGAGGTAGGGGGCGCTGTTGGTATTGCGGCGCCCGGGGGTACTAGGCCTTGCGACCAGGCTGGTGGTACTTCCTGCTTGGTCACGCTCGGGGTCGAGGCGTGTGACGTCACAGGGGTCGCGGCTCCCGTTTGAGGCCTAGTCTGCGGCGGTGACGTTGCGGCTACGGGCACGGCAGGGGGTACTTCGGGCTCTGCGACGGGGAGCTGGGGCAGGTACGCGGTTTCCCGGTTTGGGGTAGAGACGTCCCCTTTACCTGCCTCCTTTCGTTCGGCTCCCTTCTCGGCGCCGTCTCCGGCCTTCAGTCCTCCTGTGCCATCCTCAGAGGCGGTCTGTCTCGTCTCGGGTGGCGTGCTCCGCTGACAGGTCTCGGTCTGCTGGGCCATCTCACGGCTCCACGCCGCCAACGTCTCTCGCTGCACCCGGGCCATCCTCCTTGCGAGGCCCTCCAGAGCGGTCTGTGCACACTCCCGGTCTCGGGGGGAGCTGTGCTAGGACCTCCACTAGGCCTAGTGGGGTCGTTGCTTCCAGCAGGCTCCTGACCAACGGGTCGGTGCTGCTCTGCTCTCCTTCCACTGTTTCCAGCAGGCTCCTGGCCAGCGGGCCGGTGCTGCTCTGCTCTCCCTCCTCTGTTTCTAGCAGGCTCCTGGCCAACGGGCCGGTGCTGCTCTGCTTTCTCGCCATCTCCGGGTAAGCTCCTCCGATACTCTTCTCCAGGCTTCTTGCCTCCGGGTGCGCTCTCTCCAGACTCCTCCAAGCGACACCCATCTTTGCTCTCTTCTTCTCAGTCCTCCCACTTCGAGGGCGGTCCCGGGGCCACTTGGTGATTGTCAGCTCCAGGGGCAGTTCTTTCACGCTGACAGACACCTCTAGCATCACAGTCTCTGTTGGTGGGGGCGGTTTCCACTTTTGGCGCCATTTTCGGTCCTGGCCCACGATAGGAGGCGGCCTCTCACCACCCTCTGGCACGCCCATAATGGCGTCCGCTCTTCCAAGGCGGGAAACCTTCGGAAATGGCGGGAATCGTCTCCCAGTGGCGGGAAACTCTGCAGATGGCGGGATAAAGCTGTTAATGGCGGACAACCGGCGGGAATCGATCTGTGATGGAGTCCGATGGCGGGGACCCTCCGGAACCGGCAGAAGACTTCTTTTTGAGGTAAACTCGTTCTTTTCTTCAGGCACGCAGTACCCGGGTGTTGCGGGCACGTAATCCTGCCGACTACGCCAAAGTTGACGCACCCCCTGGGCCATATTCTTTAGGGGGAATACCCGGAGCCGGATCAGATGGGAGTTGTAGTCTTCCGAGTGGCTGTGACCCGGTCCGTGCCCAGGGTGTCAAGCTCAGTTGTATGTGGCAGTTCTACAGATGTTATTAAGTTCTTTATTGTCGACTACGCCACCCGTTGTATTGCGGTCACTACGGCCGCCGCTGCAGCAGGGTCCGCTGAGGCTGATGGTGTTGGTGCAGCTTTTGATGGTATAACCCCCAACGGGTGGGGTATAGCCTCAGGGGGTCAGGTGCAGAGGATGGGGGTTGTGGTGGTGCAGCGTAGATGTTAAGTGAAGACAGAGTCGGGTTGTGCAGTTTAGGGTATTTACTCACTGCTGATGTTCCGGTCACTCCAGCTTCAAGTGACCACCCGAGCCGTGCTGCGTCCACCAGGTCCTGGATTCAGCAAACCCCCAAACAAGTCCGGAGCGTGACCCTGAGCTCTCCTTCTGTCCTTTCCTCTGGCCGTCCCCACTAGTGATCCACCTAGGTCCAGCTCCCTCGGGCCTTCTGTTGGGAGACCCTTGGCCTTGGGTTCCCTGACCCTCCACGTGGTTTGCCTTCGGGGTGGATGTGATGGGTGGCCGTGGCAGACGCTGCCCACGGCCTCCGGTCTCTGGCTAGGGTGTGCTTTTGCCCCCACCAGTTTGGGATCCGGTACCCTATTGCCGACTCTTCACCCGGGGATTGAATTTGGGTTCTCAGAGTCCTTTCTTTTTCTTTCCCCTCTGGGTCTTTCCTTCTCTGCTCCACTCTCTCTCTGCAGGCTCATCTGGACCTCTGCTTCTTACTGACTCTGACAGACTGACCCTGATCTTAGATGGTGCCCACCTTATATACTCCCTCTATGTGTGAGCTCAGGTGACCAGCACCCAATGAGCTCCTAACTTTACCCAGGCTGCTCCCCCTATCTGCCCCTACACTACTTGGGATGTACCACCCCCCTCCCACTCCAGCCAGGAACAGACTCGGTCGTACCTGCACATTTCTAAGTGGGAGTACCGTCGGCCTGCCCCTCGGAAATGGGATGTGTGTAGTGCATGCAGCCTACCGAGCTCAGGTCCACACTCCATCCTTACCCGGGAGTGGAATATCACACCTCTGGGTTGAGGTGCAATACCCCTGTAGCAGCCGAATCCTCAGGGTGCTACATTTGGAGCAGAGCAGTGTGCATGCATAGCAGAGCTTAATGTGCATTGTACTGTGCATTCAGCAGTGATGTGATTACACTGTGTTCCAAATTATTATACAAATAATATTTTCTCAGATTTTCCCAAATTACCTATATGAATTGCAGTCATTGTAATTTTCCAGTCAAATAACTATTAGAGTACAATTGAAAGGTTTTTGTACAAACTGCCTATGATAACAGTATATTTTAAAAAAAATAAAACACTCAAACTGCACTCAAAATGCATGTTCCAAATTATTATGCACAGCAGAGCTTCCAACCTTTTCATTTTAATAAAGAACAAAAAAATGGTCATTTTTTGAAATTATAAGCATTAGCAGGTTATTACAAACTGAAATCAAACAGTTTTCAACTCAAAACTTTATTCTAGGTGATGTAACATTTGCACATAGGACCCCTTGTTCGAAAGGAGCTTCTGTACTCTCTCATTCATTGAATTTGTCAGGTTTTGGATGGTTTCTGATTCAATTGTTTTGCATGAGGACAGAATACCCTCCCAGAGCTGTTGCTTACATGTGAACTGCCTCCCGCCATCATAGACACTGATTTTGATGATGCTCCAGAGGTTCTCAATGGGGTTGAGGTCAGGGGAGCATGGGGGCCACACCATAAGTTTGTCCCCTTTTATGCCCACAGCAGCCAGAGATGCAGATGTGTCATGTGCAGCATGAGACGGGGCATTATCATGCATGAAATGATCTCGATGGTCCAGATGGATGGAGTGGAGGATGGCTGGTTGATGGACACCCCATGCAAACACGGCTACGGCGCCAACAAGGAGGAGGTGGAGTAATGTTTTGGGCTGGAATCATGGGGAGAGAGATTGTCGGCCCTTTTAGAATCCCTGAAGGGGTAAAGATGAACTCCATAATGTATGTTGAGTTTCTCAAACAGCACTTCCTGCCATGGTTCAAGAAGAAGAACCGTGCATTCCGCAGCAAGATCATTTTCATGCATGATAATGCCCAGACTCATGCTGCACATAACACATCTGCATCTCTGGCTGCTGTGGGCATAAAAGGGGACAAACTTATGGTGTGGCCCCCATGCTCCCCTGACCTCAACCCCATTGAGAACCTCTGGAGCATCATCAAAAGGAGTGTCTATGATGGCGGGAGGCAGTTCACATGTAAGCAACAGCTCTGGGAGGGTATTCTGTCCTCATGCAAAACAAATGAAGCAGAAACCATCCAAAACCTGACAAATTCAATGGACAAGAGAGTTCAGAAGCTCCTTTCGAACAAGGGGTCCTATGTGCAAATGTTACATCACCTAGAATAATGTTTTGAGTTGAAAACTGTTTGATTTCAGTTTGTAATAACCTGCTAATGCTTATAATTTCAAAAATGACCATTTTTTTGTTCTTTATTAAAATGAAAAGGTTGGAAACTCTGCTGTGCATAATAATTTGGATCATGCATTTTGAGTGCAGTTTGAGTGTTTTATTTTTTTTAAAATATACTGTTATCATAGGCAGTTTGTACAAAAACCTTTCAATTGTACTCTAATAGTTATTTGACTGGAAAATTACAATGACTACAATTCATATAGGTAATTTGGGAAAATCTGAGAAAATATTATTTGCATAATAATTTGGAACACAGTGTATGTATGTGCTGTATAAAAGACATATAAATTGCCTGCTGCAAATGTATAGGAGTATAATATACATGTCGCAGAGAAGCACTAACATTAGATCTCTATCCACTCTATTCTACCTTACAGCATTAAAGGTAGTATTATCAAATCCTCCACAAATTTATACCTAAAGGAAATTTAACCTGGGGTGTGTTTTAAATTAAGGTGAGTTCAATAGTTAGAAAAATATGATACTTTCCATAAGTTATTAGCAAAATGTTTAAATTGCACCTATCAAAAAAACAGCCTCCTCCATATCCCCTAAAGCTGTCCTATCCATCACCAAGATAGGTGCATTTTTTGCCATTTAGGTAGAAGTAATCTTCAAAATCTTCAAACAATTTGCTTCTAATTTAGATAAAGTACTAGGAAGGTATATCATGCAAACTCTACATGTGATGTTTGCCTATTAAATAATAGTTGTAATATTTATTTGCAAAACTTCCATTTTCTCTATGCCTGACCTACACTACTTAATTGTAACATCCCTGGCGGCGTGCTGGCATGGCTTCCCATCTCCCACCATGTAAGACCGCCGACTTACCCATCAATCCAGGCTGCGCACTGTGTTCCTCTGCTGGCTGTGTGCATGTGTCTTGGCTGCTTGTTGAGGGCGGCAGCACATCCTGATTCTTAAAGGAACAGTGCACGCATTCCTAATGCGTCCCCAGACTATTGCTATGAGACACTGGATACTTAAACCACCTCCACCCATTGGAAGGTGCCTGAGCAACACTATCCTTCAGCGTGATCTGTGCAACTGCTGAGTTGCCAGGTCCTGTCCCGTGTCTGGCCCATCCCGTGTCTGGCCCGTCCCGTCCTGTATCAGGCCCATCCCGTATCTGGCCTGTCCCGTTCTGTATTTGGCCCAGCCTGTCCCGTATCTGGCCCGTCCCGTATCTGGACAGTCTCGTATCTGGCCTGTCCCGTATCTGGTCCGTCCGATATCTGGCTCGTCCCGTCGTGTATCTGGCCCGTCCCATATCTGGCCCGTCCCATTCTATCTCTGACCCGTCCCATCCTGTCTCTGGCCCGTCCCGTCCTGTATCTGGCCCGTCCCGTCCTGTATCTAGCCCGTCCCGTTTCTGGCCCGTCCCTTCCTGTATCTAGCCCGTCCCATCCTGTCTCTGGCCCGTCCTGTCCTGTCTCAGGCCCGTCTTGTCCTGTCTCTGGCCCGACCCGACCCGTCCTACTTAATTGTAACATCCCTGGCGGCGTGCTGGCATGGCTTCCCATCTTACACCATGCAAGACCGCCGACTTACCCACCAAGCCAGGCTGCACACTGCCTTCTTCTGCTGGCTGTGTGCATGTGTCTTGGCTGCTTGTTGAGGGCTCCCATATCTGGCCCGTCCTGTCCCGTATCTGGCCTGTCCTGTCCCATATCTGGCCAGTCCCTCCCAGTCTCGTCCTGTATCTGGCCCGTCCCATCCTGTCTCTGGCCTATCCAGTCCTGTCTCTGGCCCGTCCAGTCCTGTCTCTGGCCTGTCCAGTCCTGTCTCTGGTCCCTCCCGTCCTGTCTTTGGCCCTTTCTGTCTCTGGCTCGTCCTGTCTTTGGCTCATCCCGTCCTGTCTCTAGCCCGTCCCGTCCTGTCTCTGGCCAGTATCGTCCCGTATCTGGCCCATCCTGTCTAGTATCTGGCCCGTCCCGTATCTGTACCGTCCCATATCTGCTCCGTTCCGTATCTGCCCTGTCCCGTATCTGGCTCGTACCGTATCTGGCCCGTCCTGTTTCGTATCTGGTCCGTCTCGTCCTGTATCTTGCCGGTCCCGTCATGTATCTGGCCCGTCCCGTCATGTATCTGGCCCGTCCCATATCTGCCCCGAACCGTCCCATATCTGGCCCGTATCTAGCCTGTACCATCCCGTATCTGGCCCATCCTGTCCCGTATCTGGCCTGTCCCATCACATATCAGGCCTGTCCCATCCTGTCTCTGGCCTGTCCCGTCCTGTCTCTGGCCCGTCCCGTGCAGTTCTGTATCTGGCCCGTCTCATCCTGTACCCGGCCTGTCCCCTCCTGTATCTGGCCCGTAGCATCCTGTATCTGGCCCGTTTCGTACCATCCTGTATCTGGCCCATCTCATCCCGTCCTGTATCTGGCCCGTCCTGTATCTGGTTTGTACAGTCCTATATCTGTCCTGTCCTGTCCCGTCACGTATCTGGCCTGTCCCGTCACGCATATGGCCTGTCCCGTCCCATATCTGGCCTGTTCCATCCTGTCTCTGACCCGTCCCATCCTGTCTCTGGCCCATACTGTCCTATATCTGGCCCGTCCCGTATCTGGCCTGTCCCTTCCTGTAACTAGCCAGTCCCGTCCTGTCTCTGGCCCGTCCTGTCCTATCTCCGGCTCGTCCTGTCTCTGGCCCGTCCCGTCCTGTCTCTGGCCCGTCCGGTCCTGTCTCTGGCCCGACACGTCCTGTCCTGCCTGTAGCCCGTCCGGCACTGCTCTGGCCCGTCCCTGGCCCATCCTGTATCTGGACCATCCTGTATCTGGCTTGCCCCGTCATGTATCTGGCCCATCCTGTCTTGTTTCTGGCCAGCCCCATCCCGTCCTGTCTCTGGCCAGTCCCATCCGATAATTGGCCTGTCCCAACCTGTCTCTGGCCCGTCCCGTCCTGTGTGGTTTAAATTAAGGTGAGCTCAATAGTTAGAAAAATATTATACTTTCCATAAATTATTAGCAAAATGTTTAAATGACACCTATCAAAAAAAGAGCCTCCTTCATATCCCCTCAAGCTGTCCTATCCATCACCAAGATAGGTGCATTTTCTGCCATTTAGGTAGAAATAATCTTCAAACAATTTGCTTCTAATTTAGATAAAGTACCAGGAAGGTATATCATGCAAACGATACATGTGATGTTTGCATATTAAACAATAGTTGTAATATTTATTTGCAAAACTTTCATTTTCTTTATGCCTGTGCTACACTACCTAATTGTAACATCCCTGGAGGCGTGCTGGCATGGCTTCCCATCTCACACCATGTAAGACCACCGAATTACCCACCAATCCAGGCTGCGCACTGTGTTCCTCAACTGGCTGGGTGCATGTGTCTTGGCTGCTTGTTGAGGGCGACAGTGGCAGCACTTCCTTCTTCTTAAAGGAACAGTGTACGCATTCCTAATGTGTCCCCAGTCCTGTATCTGGCCCATCCCGTCTCTGGCTCATCCCGTCCTGACCTGTCTCTGGCCCGTCCCGTGCTGTCCCTGGCCCCTCCCCTCCTGTCTATGGCCCGTCCTGTAATGTCTAGCCCGTCCGTCCCATATCTGGCCTGCTTAGTCCCATATCTCACCCGACAAGTCGCGTATCTGGCCAGTCCAGTCCCATATCTGGCCAGTCCAGTCCCGTATCTGGCCCATCTCTTATCTGGCACGTCTCGTCCCTTCACTATCTAGCCCGTCCTATCCCGTATATGGCCCAACCAGTCCCGTATCTGGCCTGTCCCGTATATGGCCCAGCGTGTCACGTATCTGGCCCATCACCATAAATGGCACATCCCGTTCAGTTTCTGTCCTTTCCCATGCCTGGCTCATGTCGTATCTGGCCCGTCCTGTCCCATATCTGGCCTGTCTCATATCTGGACCGTCCCGTATCTGGCCCATCCCGTATCTGGCCCGTCCCATCGCGTATCTGGCCCGTGCCGTCCCATATCTGGGCAGTACCGTCCTGTATCTGGCCCGTCCCATTCTGTCTATGGCCCGGCCCGTAATGTCAAGCCCGCCCATCCTGTCTCTGGCCCGTCCCGTCCTGTATTTGGCCCGTTCCGTATCTAGCCCGTCCCGTCCTGTATCTGACCCGTCCCGTACCGTCTTGTATCTGGCCCATCTCGTCCCGTACTGAATCTGGCCCATCCCGTCCCGTATCTGACCTGTCCAGTATCTGGCCGGTCCTGTCCCGTATCTAGCCAGTCCCGTCCTGTATCTGGCCCGTCCCGTCCTGTCTCTGGCCTGTCCAGTCCTGTGTCTGGCCCCTCCCGTCCTGTCTTTGGCTCGTCCCATCCTGTCTCTGACCCGTCCTGTCTTTGGCTCATCCCATCCTGTCTCTAGCCAGTCCCATCCTGTCTCTGGCTAGTATCGTCCAGTATCTGGCCCGCCCCGTATCTAGCCCATCCCGTCCAGTATCTGGCCCGTCCTGTCGCTGGCACGTCCCGTATCTGTACCGTCCCATACCTGCCGCATCCCATATATGACCTATCCCGTATCTGGCTTGTCCCGTATCTGGCCCGTCCTGTTCTGTATCTGGTCTGTCTCGTCCTGTATCTGGCCCGTCCCGTCATGTATCTGGCCCATACCGTCCCATATCTGGCCCGTACCATCCTGTATCTGGCCCGTCTTGTCCCGTATCTGGCCTGCCCCATCCCGTATCTGGCCTATCCCATCCTGTCTCTGGCCCGTCCAGTCCTGTCTCTGGCCCGTCCCGTGCAGTTCCGTATCTGGCCCGTCCCATCCTGTACCCGGCCCATCCCCTCCTGTCTCTGGCCCGTCCCATACAGTTCTGTATCTGGCCCGTACCGTCCTGTATCTGGCCCGTACCATCTCGTATCTGGCCCGTCCTGTTCCGTATCTTTCCTGTCCCGTCCCGTATCTGGCCTGTCCCATCCTATCTCTGGCCCGTCCCGTCCTGTCTCTGGCCCATCCCGTGCAGTTCTCTATCTGGCCTGTCCCATCCTGTACTCGGACCGTCCCCTCCTGTATCTGGCCCGTTCCGTACCATCCTGTATCTGGCCCATCTAGTCCCATCTTGTATCTGGCCCGTCCCGTATCTGGCTTGTACTGTCCCGTGTCTATCCTGTCGGGTCCCGTCACGTATCTGGCCTTTCCCGACCCATATCTGGCCCATCCCATCCTGTCTCTCGCCTGTCCCGTCCTGTATCTGGCCCGTCCCGTATCTGGCACGTCCCTTCCTGTTTCTAGCCAGTCCCGTCCTTTCTCTGGCCCGTCCTGTCCTATCTCCGGCTCGTCCTGTCTCTGGCCCATATCGTTCTGTCTCTGGCCCGTCTTGTCCTATCTCTGTCCCGTCTAGTCCTGTCTCTGGCCCGACCCGTCCTGTTCTGCCTCAGACCCGTCTGGTACTGCAGTGGCCCGTCCCTGGCCCATCCTGTATCTGGCCCATCCTGTATCTGGCCCGTCCCGTCCTGTATATGTCCCGTCCTGTCTCTGGCCCGCCCCGTCCCGTCTCTGGCCCGTCCCATCCGGTCTTTGGCCCGTCCCATCCGGTCTTTGGCCCATCCCATCCGGTCTTTGGCCCGTTCCATCTGGTTTTGGCACGTGCCGTCCTCTGTGCTTTAAATTAAGGTGAGCTCAATAGTTAGAAAAATATGATACTTTCTATAAATTATTAGCAAAATGTTTAAATGACACCTATCAAAAAACAGCCTCCTCCATATCCCCTCAAGCTGCCCTATCCATCACCAAGATAGGTGCATTTTCTGCCATTTAGGTAGAAGTAATCTTCAAACAATTTGTTCTAATTTACATGAAGTACCAGGAAGGTATATCATGGAAACTTTACATGTTATGTCTGCCTATTAAACAATAGTTGTAATATTTATTTGCAAAACTTCCATTTTCTCGATGCCTGTCCTACACTATTTAATTGTAACATCCCTGGCGGCGTGCTGGCATGGCTTCCCATCTCACATCATGCAAGACCGCCGACTTACCCACCAATCCAGGCTGCACACTATGTTCCTATGCTGGCTGTGTGCATGTGTCTTGGCTGCTTGTTGAGGGCGACAGCAGAAGCACTTCCTGATTCTTAAAGGAACAGTGCACGCATTCCTAATGTGTCCGCAGTCCTGTATCTGACCCATCCCGTCTCTGGCCCGTCCCGTCCTGTCTATGGTCCGTCCTATTCCTATCTCTGGCCCGTCCTGTATCTCTGGCCCGTCCTGTATCTGTACCGTCCCGTATCTGCCCCGTCCCATATCTGCCCCGTCCCGTAACTGGCCTGTCCCGTATCTGGCTCGTCCCGTATCTGGCCCGTCCTGTTCCGTATCTGTTCCATCTCGTCATGTATCTGGCCCGTCCCGTCATGTATCTGGCCCGTGCCGTCCCATTTCTGGCCCGTACCATCCAGTATTTGGCCCGTCCTGTCCTATCTCTGGCTTGTCCTGTCTCTGGCCCATCTCGTCCTGCCTCTGGCCCGTCTTGTCCTGTTTCTGGCCCGTCCCGTCCTGTCTCTGGCCCGACCCGTCCTGTCCTGCCTCTGACCCGTCCGGTACTGCAGTGGCCCGTCCCTGGCCCATCCTGTATCTGCCCCATCCTGTATCTGGCCCGCCTCGTCTCTGGCCCGTCCCGTCCTGTATATGTCCCGTCCTGTCTCTGGCCCGCCCCGTCGGTCTCTGGCCCGTCCCATCCGGTCTCTGGCCCGTCCCATCCGGTCTTTGGCCCGTCCCATCTGGTCTTTGGTCCGTGCCGTCCTCTGTGCTTTAAATTAAGGTGAGCTCAATAGTTAGAAAAATATGATACTTTCCATAAATTATTAGCAAAATGTTTAAATGACACCTATCAAAAAACAGCCTCCTCCATATCCCCTCAAGCTGTCCTATCCATCACCAAGATAGGTGCATTTTCTGCCATTTAGGTAGAAGTAATCTTCAAACAATTTGCTTCTAATTTAGATAAAGTACTAGGAAGGTATATCATGCAAACTCTACATGTGATGTTTGCCTATTAAACAATAGCTGTAATATTTATTTGAAAAACTTCCATTTTCTCTACGCCTGACCTACACTACTTAATTGTAACATCCATGGCGGCGTGCTGGCATGGCTTCCCATCTCACACCATGCAAGACCGCCGACTTAGCCATCCAATGCAGGCTGCGCACTATTTGGCCCGTACCGTCCTGTATCTGGCCTGTCCCGTACTGTATCTGGGCCATCCCGTCCTGTTTTTGGCCCGTCTTTTCCTGTACCTGTCCTGTTCCATCTTGTCTCTGGCCCGTCCCGTCCTGTCTATGGCTCGTACTGTCCTGTATCTGGCCCGTCCCGTCCTGTCTATTTCACGTCCCATAATGTATAGCTTGTCCCGTCCTGCTTCTGGCCCGTCCCGTACTGTCTCTGGCTCGTCCTGTCCTGTATCTGGCTCATCGCCTACCGTCTCTGGCCCGTCCCGTCCTGTCTATTTCACGTCCCATAATATATAGCTCGTCCGGTCCTGTTTCTGGCCCGTCCCATCCTATCTCTGCCTCGTCTCGTCCTATATCTGGCCCGTCCCGTCTCTTATCTGGCACGTCCCGCATCTGGCCTGTCCTGTCCCGTATCTGGCCTGTCCCTTCCTGTATCTGGCCAGTCCCTTCCCATCTCATCCTGTCTCTGGCCTGTCCCGTCCTGTCTCTGGCCCGTCCGGTGCTATCTCTCGCCTGTCCAATCCTGTCTCTTGCCTGTCCCTTCTCTGGCCCGTCCCGTCCAGTCTTTGGCCCGTCTCGTCCCGTATCTGGCCCGCCCTGTATCTGGCCCATCCCGTCCAGCATCTGGCCCGTTCCATATCTGGCCAGTCCCGTATCTGGCACGTCCTGTCTCTGGCCCGGCTTGTCTCGTATCTGGCCCGTCCTGTATCTGGCCTGTCCCGTATCTGGCCCGTCCCGCATCTGACCCGTCCCGTATCTGGCCCGTACCGTCCTGTATCTGGCCCGTCCCATCATGTATCTGGCCTGTTCCATATCTGGCCCATACCGTCCCATTTCTGGCTCGTCACGTTTCTGCCCCATCCCGTCATGTATCTGGCACGTTCCATCCTGTCTCTGGCCCGACCTGTCCTGTCTATGGCCTATCCCATAATGTCTCTAGCACATTCCGTCCTGTCTCTGGCCCATCCCGTCCTGAATCTGGCCCGTCCCTTCCTGTATCTGGCCCGTCCCATTCTTTCCTGTCTGTGGCCCATCCCGTCTTGAATCTGGCCCGTCCCTTCCTGCCTCTGGCCAGTCCCGTCCTGCTCTGGTCCGTCCCGTGCCTGGCCCGTCCTGTATCTGGACCGTCCTGTCCTGTATCTGGTCGCCGCGTCTCTGGCCCGTCCCGTCCTTTGTCAGGCACGTCCCGTCCGGTCCTGTCTCTGGCCTGTCCTGCATCTGGCCCATCCCGTCCTGTATCTGGCCCATCCCATTAAAGGTAGTATTATCAAATCCTCCACAAATTTACACCTCCAGGAAATTTAACCTGGGGTGTGTTTTAAATTAAGGTGAGTTCAATAGTTAGAAAAATATGATACTTTCCATAAATTATTAGCAAAATGTTTAAATGACACCTATCAAAAAAACAACCTCCTCCATATCCCCTCAAGCTGTCCTATCCATCACCAAGACAGGTGCATTTTCTGCCATTTAGGTAGAAGTAATCTTCAATTTGCTTCTAATTTAGATAAAGTACTAGGAAGGTATATCATGCAAACTCTACATGTGATGTTTGCCTATTAAACAATAGCTGTAATATTTATTTGAAAAACTTCCATTTTCTCTACGCCTGACCTACACTACTTAATTGTAACATCTATGGCGGCGTGCTGGCATGGCTTCCCATCTCACACCATGCAAGACCGCCGACATACCCACCAATGCAGGCTGCACACTATTTGGCCCGTACCCTCCTGTATGTGGCCTGTCCCGTACTGTATCTGGGCCATCCCGTCCTTTCTTTGGCCCGTCTTTTCTTGTATCTGTCCCGTTCCGTCTTGTCTCTGGCCCGTCCAGTCCTGTCTATGGCCCGTCCCATAATGTATAGCTTGTCCCGAACTGTTTCTGGCCCGTCCCGTACTTTCTATGGCTCGTCCTGTCCTGTATCTGGCCCGTCACGTACCCTCTCTGGTCCGTCCCGTCCTGTCTATTTCCCGTCCCATAATGTATAGCTCGCCCCGTCCTATTTCTGGCCCGTCCCATCCTATCTCTGCGTCGTCCCGTCATATATCTGGCCCGTCCCGTCTCGTATCTGGCCCGTTCCGCATCTGGCCTGTCCTGTCGCGTATCTGGCCTGTCCCTTCCTGTATCTGGCCAGTCCCTTCCCATGTCGTCCTGTCTCTGGCCTGTCCCGTCCTGTCTCTGGCCGGTCCGTTGCTATCTCTGGCCTGTCCAATCCAGTCTCTTGCCCGTCCCTTCTCTGGCCCGTCCCGTCCAGTCTTTGGCCCGTCCCGTCCCGTCTCTGGCCCATCCCTTCCTGTGTTTGGCCCAGTTCTAGCCCGTCTCGTCCCGTATGTGGTCCGCCCTGCATCTGGCCCATCCCGTCCAGTATCTGGCCCGTTCCATATCTGGCCAGTCCCGTATCTGGCACGTCCTGTCCCTGCCCGGCCTGTCCCGTATCTAGCCCGTCCTGTATCTGGCCTGTCCCGTATCTGGCCCATCCCGCATCTGACCCGTCCCGTATCTGGCCCGTCCCGTATCTGGTCCGTACTGTCCTAAATCTGGCCTGTCCCGTCATGTATCTGGGCTGTCCCATATCTGGCCCATACCGTCCCATATCTGGCTCGTCACGTTTCTGGCCCTTCCCGTCATGTATCTGACCCGTCCCATCCTGTCTCTGGCCCGACCCGTCCTGTCTATGGCCTGTCCCTTAATGTCTCTAGCACATTCCGTCCTGTCTCTGGCCCATCCCATCCTGTATCTGGTCGGTCGGTCCCGTCCTGTATCTAGCCCGGCCCGTCCTGAATCTGGCCCGTCCCGTATCAGACCCATCCCTTCCTGTATCTGGCCCGTTGCATCACGTCCTATCTCTGGCCCATCCCGTCTTGAATCTTGCCTTTCCCGTATCTGGTCCGTCCCTTCCTGTATCTGGCCCGTCCCGTCCTGTCTCTGGCATGACTGGTCCTGTCCTGTTCTCTGGCCAGTCCCGTCCAGCTCAGGTCCGTCCCGTCCCTGGCCCGTCCTGTATCTGGACAGTCCCGTCCTGTATCTGGTTGCCCCGTCTCTGGCCTGTCCCGTCCTTTCTCAGGCAAATCCTGCCCGCTCCTGTCTCTGGCCTGTCCTGCATCTGGCCCATCCCGTCACGTATCTGGCCTCTCCCGACCTGGATCTGGCCCATCCCATTAAAAGTAGTATTATCAAATCCTCCACAAATTTACACCTCCAGGAAATTTAACCTGGGGTGTGTTTTAAATTAAGGTGAGTTCAATAGTTAGAAAAATATGATACTTTCCATAAAGTATTAGTAAAATGTTTAAATGACACCTATCAATAAACAGCCTCCTCCATATCCCCTCAAGCTGTCCTATCCATCACCAAGATAGGTGCATTTTCTGCCATTTAGGAAGAAGTAATCTTCAAACAATTTGCTTCTAATTTAGATAAAGTACTAGGAAGGTATATCATGCAAACTCTACATGTGATGTTTGCCTATTAAACAATAGTTGTAATATTTATTTGAAAAACTTCCATTTTCTCTATGCCTGACCTACACTACTTAATTCTAACATCCATGGCGGCGTGCTGGCATGGCTTCCCATCTCACACCATGCAAGACCGCTGACATACCCACCAATGCAGGCTGCGCACTATTTGGCCCGTACCTTCCTGTATCTGGCATGTCCCGTACTGTATCTGGGCCATCCCGTCCTGTCTTTGGACTGTCTTCTCCTGTATCTGTTCCATTCCGTCTTGTCTCTGGCCCGTCCCATTCAGTCTATGGCCCGTCCCATAATGTATAGCTTGTCCCGTCCTGTTTCTGACCCATCCCGTACTGTCTCTGGCTCGTCCTGTCCTGTATCTGGCCCTTCGAGTAGCGTCTATGGCCGTCCCGTCCTGTCTATTTCCCGTCCCATAATGTATAGCTCGTCCCGTCCTGTTTCTGGCCCGTCCCATCCTATCTCTGCCTCGTCCCATCCCATCTCAGGCCCGTCCCGTCCAGTCTTTGGCCCGTCCTGTCCTGTCTCTGGCCCATCCCTTCCTGTCTCTGGCGCAGCTCTGGCCCGTCTCGTCCCATATCTGGCCCGCCCTGTATCTGGCCCATCCCGTCCAGTATCTGTCCCGTTCCATATCTGGCCTGTCCCGTATATGGCACGTCCTGGCCCTGCCTTTCCCATATCTGGCCCGTCCCGCATCTCACCCGTTCCGTATCTGGCCCGTCCCGTCATGTATCTGGGCTGTCCCATATCTGGCCCATACCGTCCCATATCTGGCTCATCACGTTTCTGGCCCATCCCGTCATATATCTGGCCCGTCCCATCCTGTCTCTAGCCCGACCCGTCCTGTTTATGGCCTATCCCGTAATGTCTCTAGCACATTCCGTCCTGTCTTTGGCCCATCCCGTCCTGTGTCTGGTCGGTCCCGTCCTGTATCTGGCCCGTCCCGTCCTGAATCTGGCCCGTCCCGTATCTGGCCCATCCCTTCCTGTATCTGGCCCGTCCCGTATCTCGCCTGTCCCTTCCTGTATCTGGCCTGTCCCATGCCGTCCTGTCTCTGGTCTCTGGTCCATCCCGTCTTGAATCTGGCCCGTCCCGTATCTGGCCCGTCCCTTCCTGTATCTGGCCCGTCCCGTCCTGTCTCTGTCCTGACGGGTCCTGTCCTGCCTCTGGCCTATTGTTTAATAGGCAGACATAACATGTAAAGTTTCCATGATATACCTTCCCGTACTGCTCTGGTCCGTCCCGTCCCTGACCCGTACTGTATCTGGACCGTCCCGTCCTGAATCTGGTCGCCCCGTCTCTGGCCCGTCCCATCCTTTCTCAGGCACGTCCCGTCCGGTCCTGTCTCTGGCTTGTCCTGCATCTGGCCCATCCCGTCACGTTTCTGGCCTGTCCCGTCCTGTATCTGGCCCATCTCATTAAAGGTAGTATTATCAAATCCTCCACAAATTTACACCTCTAGTAAATTTAACTTGGGGTGTGTTTTAAATTAAGGTGAGTTCAATAGTTAGAAAAATATTATACTTTCCATAAATTATGACCAAAATGTTTAAATGACACCTATCAAAAAACAGCCTCCTCCATATCCCCTCAAGCTGTCCTATCCATCACCAAGATAGGTGCATTTTCTGCCATTTAGGTAGAAGTAATCTTCAAACAATTTGCTTCTAATTTAGATAAAGTACTAGGAAGGTATATCATACAAACTTCTACGTGTGATGTTTGCCTATTAAACAATAGTTGTAATATTTATTTGAAAAACTTCCATTTTCTCTACGCCTGACCTACACTACTTAATTGTAACATCCATGGCGGCGTGCTGGCATGGCTTCCCATCTCACACCATGCAAGACCGCCGACTTAGCCATCCAATGCAGGCTGCGCACTATTTGGCCCGTATCGTCCTGTATCTGGCCAGTCCCGTACTGTATCTGGGCCATCCAGTCCTGTCTTTAGCCCGTCTTTTCCTGTACCTGTCCTGTTCCATCTTGTCTCTGGCCAATACCGTCCTGTCTATGGCTCGTACTGTCCTGTATCTGGCTCATGGCGTACTGTCTCTGGCCCGTCCCGTCCTGTCTATTTCACGTCCCATAATGTATAGCTTGTCCTGTCCTGCTTCTGGTCCGTCCCGTACTGTCTCTAGCTCGTCCTGTCCTGTATCTGGCTCATCGCCTACCGTCTCTGGCCCGTCCCGTCCTGTCTATTTCACATCCCATAATGTATAGCTCGTCCGGTCCTGTTTCTGGCCCGTCCCATCCTATCTCTGCCTCGTCCCGTCCTATATCTGGCCCGTCCCGTCTCTTATCTGGCATGTCCCGCATCTGGCCTGTTCTGTCCCGTAGCTGGCCTGTCCCTTCCTGTATCTGGCCAGTCCCTTCCCATCTCATCCTGTCTCTGGCCCGTCCGGTGCTATCTCTGGCCTGTCCAATCCAGTCTCTTGCCCGTCCCTTCTCTGGCCCGTCCCGTCCAGTCTTTGGCCCGTCTCGTCCCGTATCTGGCCCATCCTGTCCAGTATCTGGCCCGTTCCATATCTGGCCAGTCCCGTATATGGCACGTCCTGTCCCTGGCCCGACCTGTCTCGTATCTGGCCCGTCCTGTATCTGGTCTGTCCAGTAACTGGCCCGTCCCGCATCTGACCCGTCCCGTATCTGGCCCGTCCCGTCCCGTATTTGGTCCGTACCGTCCTGTATCTGGCCCGTCCCATCATGTATCTGGCCTGTCCCATATCTGGCCCATACCGTCCTGTCTATTTCACGTCCCATAATGTATAGCTCGTCCGGTCCTGTTTCTGGCCCGTCCCATCCTATCTCTGCCTTGTCCCGTCCTATATCTGGCCCGTCCCGTCTCTTATCTGGCATGTCCCGCATCTGGCCTGTCCTGTCCCGTAGCTGGCATGTCCCTTCCTGTATCTGGCCAGTCCCTTCCCATCTCATCCTGTCTCTGGCCCGTTCAATCCTGTCTCTTGCCCGTCCTTTCTCTGGCCCGTCCCGTCCAGACTTTGGCCTGTCTCGTCCCGTATCTGGCCCATCCCGTCCAGTATCTGGCCCGTTCCATATCTGGCCAGTCCCGTATCTGGCACGTCCTGTGCCTGGCCCGACCTGTCTCGTATCTGGCCCGTCCTGTATCTGGCCTGTCCAGTATCTGGCCCGTCCCGCATCTGACCCGTCCCGTATCTGGCCCGTCCCGTCCCGTATTTGGTCCGTACCGTCCAGTATCTGGCCCGTCCCATCATGTATCTGGCCTGTCCCATATCTGGCCCATACCGTCCCATATCTTGCTCGTCACGTTTCTGGCCCATCCCGTCATGTATCTGGCACGTTCCATCCTGTCTCTGGCCCGACCTGTCCTGTCTATGGCCTATCCCATAATGTCTCTAGCACATTCCGTCCTGTCTCTGGCCCATCCCGTCCTGTATCTGGTCGGTCCAGTCCTGTATCTGGCCCGTCCCGTCCTGATTCTAGCACGTCCCTTCCTGTATCTGGCCCGTCCCATCCCGTCCTGTCTCTGGCCCATCCCGTCTTGAATCTGGCCTGTCCCGTATCTGGCCCGTCCCTTCCTGTATCTGGCCCGTCCTGTCCTGTCTCTGGCCTGACTGGTCCTGGCCTGCCTCTGGCCAGTCCCGTCCTGCTCTGGTCCGTCCCGTCCCTGGCCCGTCCTGTATCTGGACCGTCCCGTCCTGCATCTGGTCGCCCCGTCTCTGGCCCGTCCCGTCCTTTGTCAGGCATGTCCCGTCCGGTCCTGTCTCTGGCCTGTCCTGCATCTGGCCCATCCCGTCACGTATCTGGCCTGTCCCGTCCTGTATCTGGCCCAACCCATTAAAGGTAGTATTATCAAATCCTCCACAAATTTACACCTCCAGGAAATTTAACCTGGGGTGTGTTTTAAATTAAGGTGAGTTCAATAGTTAGAAAAATAGGATACTTTCCATAAATTATGAGCAAAATGTTTAAATGACACCTATCAAAAAACAGACTCCTCCATATCCCCTCAAGCTGTCCTATCCATCACCAAGATAGGTGCCTTTTCTGCCATTTAGGTAGAAGTAATCTTCAAACAATTTGCTTCTAATTTAGATAAAGTACCAGGAAGGTGTATCATGCAAACTCTACAGTTCTGTATCTGACCCGTCCCGTCTCTGGTCCGTCCCGTCTTGTCTCTGGCCCGTCCCCGCCTGTCCCTGGCCCCTCCCATCCTGTCTATGATCCATTCTATGATGTCTAACCCACCCCGTCCCGTATCTGGTCTGTCCAGTCCCATATCTGACCCGTTTAGTGCCGTATCTGACCATCCCGTCCCGTATCTGGCTTTCCCTTATCTGGCCCATCTCATCCCGTATCTGGCCTGCCTTGCCCCTTCCCAACTCTGGCACGTCCTGTCCCGTGTCTGACCAAACCAGTCCCTATCTGGCCCGTCCCGTATGTGGCCAGGCCCATTCAGTATCTGGCCTGTCCCGTATCTGGCCATCTCGTATCTGGCCCATCCCATCCTGTCCATGGCTCATCCCATATCCAGCCTGTCCTGTCCCATATCTGGCCCGTCCTGTATCTTGCCCATGTTGTCCTGTATCTGGACCGTCCTATATTTGGCCCGTACCGTCCTGTATAGGGCCTGTCCCGTACTGTATCTGGACCGTCCCGTCCGGTCTCTGGCCCATCCCATAATGTATAGCTTGTCCGGTCCTGTTTCTGGCCCGTCCCTTCCTGTATCTGGCCCGTCCCGTTCTCTCTTTGACCCGTCCCGTCCTCTATCTTGCCCGTCCCCTCCTGTCTCTGGCCCGACCGGTCCTGTCCTGTCTCTGACCAGTCTCGTCCTGCTCTGGCCCGTCCCGTCCCTGGACTGTCCTGTATCTGGACCGTCCCGTCCTGTATCTGTCACCCCGTCTCTAGCCCGTCCCGTCCTTTCTCTGGTACGCCTCAGTCCATAATATCTCCGGCCAGTCTCATCCTGTCTTTCGCCTGTCCCGTCCTGTCTCTGGCCCGTCTCTTCCTGTCTCCTGTATCTAAATCAGAAGCAAATTGTTTGAAGATTACTTCTACCTAAATGGCAGAAAATGCACCTATCTTGGTGATGGATAGGACAGCTTGAGGGGATATGGAGGAGGCTGTTTTTTGATTGGTGTAATTTAAACATTTTGCTAATAATTTATGGAAAGTATCATAGTTTTCTAACTATTGAACTCACCTTAATTTAAAACACACCCCAGGTTAAAGTTCCTTTATGTGTAATTTTGTGGAGGATTTGATAATACTACCTTTAATGCTGTAAGGTAGAATAGAGTGGATAGAGATCTAATGTTAGTGTTTCTCTGCGGCATGTGTATTATACTCGTATACTTTTGCAGCAGGCAATTTATATGTATTCTATGCAGCAAACACATAATCACATCACTGCTGAATGCACAGTACATGCACATTGAGCTCTGCTATGCATGCACACAGCTCTGCTGCATATATACACACAGCTCAGTTACACACAGCTGTCTTATATACACACATCTCTGCTATATACGTACACACACCTCTGCGGCATGCACACAGCTCAGCTACATACAAACACACAATTCTCCTACATTCACATACATAGCTTTCCTATATACACACATGTCTCATATATACACATACAGCTCCACTATGTACACTCACACACACACATATATATATATATATGTATATACACAAACGCACATAAAAACAGACATACACACAACCACTGTATACCATGCTGGGTTCTTTTGATGTGCCTTTAGCATTGATAAGTTGTCACACTCTTGCCTATTATGTTAATATTCTTCTAGTAAACTTTATAAGCCTGACTGTCTTTCTAGAAGACATATTGAGATTAATTTAAGTACTTGAGGCCCGATTGATTGCGCCCAGTTCAGGAGCTATACGGATGCTATAGGTGAAGGCCATGTCATTATGTTCCACTACGTACTAAAAAACGTCATGTCTCTGGCGTGTGCCGTCCGGTCCTGTCTCTGGCCCGTCCTGTATCTGGCCCATTCCGTATCTTGTCTGTCCCGTCCTGTATCTGGCCCACCCCATTAAAGGTAGTATTATCAAATCCTCCACAAATTTACACATAAAGGAACTTTAGCCTGGGGTGTGTTTTAAATTAAGGTGAGTTCAATAGTTAGAAAAATATGATACTTTCCATAAATTATTAGCAAAATGTTTAAATGACACCTATCAAAAAACAGCCTCCTCCATATCCCCTCAAGCTGTCCTATCCATCACCAAGATAGGTGCATTTTCTGCCATTTAGGTAGAAGTAATCTTCAAACAATTTGCTTCTAATTTAGATAAAGTACTAGGAAGGTATATCATGCAAACTCTACATGTGACGTTTGCCTATTAAACAATAGTTGTAATATTTATTTGCAAAACTTCCATTTTCTGTACACCTGACCTACACTACTTAATTGTAACATCCCTGGTGGCGTGCTGGCATGGCTTCCCATCTCATACCATGCAAGACAGCCGACTTACCCACCAATGCAGGCTGCGCACTATGTTCCTATGCGGGCTGTGTGCATGTGTCTTGGCTGCTTTTTGAGGGCGGCAGCGGCAGCACTTCCTGATTCTTAAAGGAACAGTGCACGCATTCCTTTTGTATCCCCAGTCCTGTATCTGACCCGTCCCGTGTCTGGCCTGTCCGGTCCTGTCTCTGGCCCGTCCCAGCCTGTCCCTGGCCCCAACCATCCTGTCTATGACCCGTTCTGTAATGTCTAACCCGCCCCGTCCCGTATCTGGTCCGTCCAGTCGCATATCTGACCCGTTTAGTCCCGTATTTGACCATCCCGTCCCGTATCTGGCTTTCCCTTATCTAGCCCATCTCATCCCGTATCTGGCCCGCATCGTCCCTTCCCATCTGTGGCACGTCCTGTCCCGTATCTGACCATACCAGTCCCTATCTGGCCCGTTCCGTATGTGGCCAGGCCCATTCAGTATCTGGCCCGTCCCGTATCTGGCCATCTCGTATCAGCCCCATCCCATCCTGTCCATGGCTCATCCCACATCTAGCCTCTTCTGTCCCATATCTGGCTCGTCCCGTATCTGGCCCATGTCGTCCTGTATCTGGCCCGTCCCATATTTGGCCCGTACCGTCCTGTATCTGGCCTGTCCCGTAGTGTATCTGGGCCATCCTGTCCTGTCTCTGGCCCGTCTTTTCCTGTATCTGGACCGTCTGGTCTCTGTCCCGTCCCATAATGTATAGCTTGTCCCGTCCTGTTTCTGGCTTGTCCCGTCCGGTCTCTGGCTCGTCCTGTCCTGTATCTGACACGTCCCGTACCGTCTCTGGCCCGTCCCATCCTGTCTATTTCCCGTCCCATAATGTATAGCTCGTCCAGTCCTGTTTCTGGCCCGTCCCGTCCTATCTCCGGCTCGTCCCGTCTTGTATCTGGCCCGTCCCATCTCGTATCTGGCCCGTCCCGCATCTGGCCTGTCTTGTCCCTTATCTGGCCAGTCCCTTCCTGTATCTGGCCAGTACCTTCCCATCTCATCCTGTCTCTGGCCCGTCCGATCCTGTCTCAGGCCTGGTCAGTCCTGTCTCAGGCCCGACCGATGCTATCTCTGGCCTGTCCAATCCTGTCTGTTGCCCGTCCCATCTCTGGTCCGTCCCGTCCTGTTTTGGCCCTTCCCGTCCAGTCTCTGGCCCGTCCCGTCTTCTCTTTGGCCCGTCCCGTCCTCTCTCTTGCCCGTCCCGTCCTGTCTCTGGCTCGACCGATCCTGTCCTGCCTCAGGCCAGTCCCATCCTGCTCTGGCCAGTCTCGTCCCTGGACGGTCCTGTATCTGGTCGCCCTGTCTCTAGCACGTCCTGTCCTGTCTCTGGCATGCCTCGCTCCGTCCTATCTTCGGCCAGTCTCATCCTGTATCTGGCCGCCCCGTCTCTGGCCCGTCCCGTCCTTTTTCAGGCACGGCCCGTCCGGTCCTATCTTTGGCCTGTCCTGTATCTGGCCCATTCCGTCACGTATCTGGCCTGTCTCGTCCTGTATCTGGCCCATCCCACTAAAGGTAGTATTATCAAATCCTCCACAAATTTACAACTCCAGGAAATTTAACCTGGGGTGTGTTTTAAATTAAGGTGAGTTCAATAGTTAGAATAATATGATACTTTCCATAAATTATTAGCAAAATGTTTAAATGACACCTATCAAAAAACAGCCTCCTCCATATCCCCTCAAGCTGTCCTATCCATCACCAAGATAGGTGCATTTTCTGCCATTTAGGCAGAAGTAATCTTCAATTTGCTTCTAATTTAGATAAAGTACTAGGAAGGTATATCATGCAAACTTTACATGTGATGTTTGCCTATTAAATAATAGTTGTAATATTTATTTGCAAAACTTCCATTTTCTCTACACCTGACCTACACTACTTAATTGTAACATCACTGGCGGCAAGCTGGCATGGCTTCCAATCTCACACCATGCAAGACCGTCGACTTTCCCACCAATGCAGGCTGAACACTATGTTCCTATGCTGGCTGTGTACATGTGTCTTGGCTGCTTGTTGAGGGCGGCAGCACTTCCTGATTCTTAAAGGAACAGTGCACGCATTCCTAATGTGTCCCCAGTCCTGTATCTGACCCATCCCGTCTCTGGCCCGTCCCGTCTCTGGCCCGTCCCGTCCTGTCTCTGGCTTGTCCCAGCCAGTTTCTGGCCCGACCGGTGCTATCTCTGGCCTGTCCAATCCTGTCTCTTGCCCGTCCCATCTCTGGTCCGTCCCGTCCTGTCTTTGGCCCTTCCCGTCCTATCTCTGGCCCGTCCCGTCCTCTCTTTGGCCCGTCCCGTCCTCTCTCTTGCCTGTCCCGTCCTGTCTCTGGCCCGACCGGTCCTGTCCTGCCTCAGGCCAGTCCCATCCTGCTCTGGCCAGTCCCGTCCCTGGACCGTCCTGTATCTGGACCACCCCGTCCTGTATCTGGTCGCCCCGTCTCTAGCAGGTCCCGTCCTGTCTCTGGCACGCCTCGGTCCGTCCTATCTTCGGCCAGTCTCATCCTGTCTTTGGCCCGTCCCGTCCCGTCTGTCTCGGGCAAGTCCGGTCCTGTCTCTGGCCCGTCCCGTATCTGGCCCATCCAGTATCTGGCCTGTCCCGTCCTGTATCTGGCCCGTCCCGTCATGTATCTGGGCTGTCCCATAGCTGGCCCATACCATCCCATATCTGGCTCGTCACGTTTCTGGCCCATCCCGTCATGTATCTGGCCCGTCCCATCCTGTCTATGGCCCGATCCGTCCTGTCTATGGTCTGTCCCATAATGTCTCTAGCACATTCCGTCCTGTCTCTGGCCCATCCCGCCCTGTATCTGGTCGGTCCCGTCCTGTATCTGGCCCGTCCCATCCTGAATCTGGCCCGTCCTGTCTATGGCCCGTCCGATAATGTATAGCTTGTCCCGTCCTGTTTCTGGCCAGTCCCGTACTATCTCTGGCTCGTCTTGTCCTGTATCTGGCCCGTCCCGTCCATTTCCCGTCCCATAATGTATAGCTCGTCCCGTCCTGTTTCTGGCCCGTCCCATCCTATCTCTGCCTTGTCCCGTCCTATATCTGGGGCGTCCCGTCTCGTATCTGGCCCGTCCCGCATCTGGCCTGTCCTGTCCCGTATCTGGCCTGTCCCTTCCTGTATCTGGCCAGTCCCTTCCCATCTCGTCCTGTCGCTGGCCTGTCCCGTCCTGTCTCTGGCCCGTCCGGTGCTATCTCTGGCCTGTCCAATCCTGTCTCTTGCCGGTCCCGTCTCTGGCCCATCCCTTCCTGTCTCTGGCCCAGGTCTGGCTCGTCTCATCCGCATCTGGCCCATCCCGTCCAGTATCTGACCCGTTCCATATCTGGCCAGTCCCGTATCTGGCACGTCCTGTCCCTGGCCCGGCCTGTCCCGTATCTGGCCCGTCCTGTATCTGGCCTGTCCAGTATCTGACCCGTCCCGTATCTGGCCCGTCCCATCCCGTATCTGGTCCGTATCGTCCTGTATCTGGCCCATCCCGTCATGTATCTGGGCTGTCGCATATCTGGCCAATACCGTCCCATATCTGGCTCGTCACGTTTCTGGCCCATCCCGTCATGTATCTGGCCCATCCCATCCTGTCTCTGGCCCGACCCGTCCTGTCTATGGCCCATCCCGTAATGTCTCTAGCACATTCCGTCTTGTCTCTGGCCCATCCCGTCCTGCATCAGTTCGGTCCAGTCCTGTATCTGGCCCGTCCCGTCCTGAATCTAGCCCATCCCGTATCTGGCTCGTCCCTTCCTGTATCTGGCCCGTCCTATCCTGTCCTGTCTCTGGCCCATTCCGTCTTGAATCTGGCCCGTGCCGTATCTGGCCCGTCACTTCCTGTATCTGGCCCTTCCCGGCCTTTACCTGGCCCCTCCCATCCTGTCTACATCCAATCCCATAATGTATAGCTCGTCCAGTCCTGTTTCTGGCCCGTCCCGTCCTATCTCTGGCTCAACCCGTCCTGTATCTGGCTTGTCCCATCTCGTATCTGGCCCGTCCCGCATCTGGCCTGTCCTGTCCCGTATCTGGCCTGTCCCTTCCGGTATCTGGCCAGTCCCGCATCTGGCCTGTCCTCTCCCGTATCTGGCCTGTCCCTCCCGGTATCTGGCCAGTCCCTTCCCATCTCGTCCTGTCTCTGGCCCGTCCCGTCCTGTCTCTGGCCTGCCCCGTCTTGTCTATGGCCCGTCCGGTGCTATCTCTGGCCTGTCCAATCCTGTCTCTTTCCCGTCCCATCTCTGGTCCGTCCCGTCCTGTATTTGGCCCGTCTCGTCCTGTTTCTGGCCCGTCCCGTCCTCTCTTTGGCCCGTCCCGTCATATCTCTAGTCCGTCTCGTCCTGTCTCTGGCCCGACCTGTCCTGTCCTGCATTTGGCCAGTCCCGTCCTGCTCTGGCCCGTCCCGTCCCTGGACCGTCCTGTATCTGGACCGTCCCATCCTGTATCTGGTCGCCCCGTCTCTAGCCCGTCCCGTCCTATCTCTGGCCAGTCTCATCCTGTCTTTGGTCCGTCCCGTCCTGTCTCTGGCCCGTCTCGTCCTGTCTCTGGCATGTCCCATCCGGTCCTGTCTCTGGCCCGTCCTGTATCTGGCCCATCCCATTAAAGGTAGCAAATCAAATCCTCCACAAATTTAAACCACCAGGAAATTTAACCTGGGGTGTGTTTTAAATTAAGGTGAGTTCAATAGTTAGAAAAATATGATACTTTCCATAAATTATTAGCAAAATGTGTAAATGACACCTATTAAAAAACAGCCTCCTCCATATCCCCTCAAGCTGTCCTATCCATCACCAAGATAGGTGCATTTTCTGCCATTTAGGTAGAAGTAATCTTCAAACAATTTGCTTCTAATTTAGATAAAGTACTAGGAATGTATATCATGCAAACTCTACATGTGATGTTTGCCTATTAAACAATAGTTGTAATATTTATTTGCAAAACTTCCATTTTCTCTACACCTGACCTACACTACTTAATTGTAACATCCCTGGCGGCAAGCTGGCATGGCTTCCCATCTCACACCATGCAAGACCGCCGACTAACCCACCGATGCAGGCTGCGCACTATTTGGCCCGTACCGTCCTGTATCTGGCCTGTCCCGTACTGTATCTGGGTCATCCCGTCCTGTCTTTGGCCCGTCTTTTCCTGTATCTGTCCCGTTCCGTCTTGTCTTTGGCCCGTCCCATCCTGTCTATGGCCCGTCCCATAATGTATAGCTTGTCCCGTCCTGTTTCTGGCCCGTCCCGTACTGTCTCTGGCTCGTCCTGTCCTGTATCTGGCCCGTCGAGTACCGTCTATGGCCCGTCTCGTCCTGTCTATTTCCCGTCCCATAATGTATAGCTCGTCCAGTCCTGTCTCTGGCCCATCCTATCTTGAATCTGGCCCGTACCGTATCTGGCCCATCCCTTCCTGTATCTGGCCCGCCCCGTCCTGTATCTGGTCGCCCCGTCTCTGGCCCTGTCTCTGGCCTGTCCTGCATCTGGTCCATCCCGTCACGTATCTGGCCTGTCCCGTCCTGTATCTGGCCCATCTTATTAAAGGTAGTATTATCAAATCCTCCACAAATTTACACCTCCAGGAAATTTAACCTGGGGTGTGTTTTAAATTAAGGTGAGTTCAATAGTTAGAAAAATATGATACTTTCCATAAATTATTAGCAAAATGTTTAAATGACACCTATTAAAAAACAGCCTCCTCCATATCCCCTCATGCTGTCCTATCCATCACCAAGATAGGTGCATTTTCTGCCATTTAGGTAGAAGTAATCTTCAAACAATTTGCTTCTAGTTTAGATAAAGTACTAGGAAGGTATATCATGCAAACTCTACATGTGATGTTTGCCTATTAAACAATAGTTGTAATATTTATTTGAAAAACTTCCATTTCCTCTACGCCTGACCTACACTACTTAATTGTAACATCCATGGCGGCGTGCTGGCATGGCTTCCCATCTCACACCATGCAATACCGCCGACATACCCACCAATGCAGGCTGCGCACTATTTCGCCTGTACCGTCCTGTATCTGGCCTGTCCCGTACTGTATCTGGGCCATCCCGTCCTGTCTTTGGCCCGTCTTTTCCTGTATCTGTCCCGTTCCGTCTTGTCTCTGGCCCGTCCCGTCCTGTCTATGGCCCGTCCTATAATGTATTGCTTGTCCTGTCCTGTTTCTGGTCCGTCCTGTACTGTCTCTGGCTCGTCCTGTCCTGTATCTGGCCCATCGCGTACCGTCTCTGGCCAGTCCCGTCCTTTCTATTTCCCGTCCCATAATGCATAGCTCTTCCCGTCCTGTTTCTGGCCCGTCCCATCCTATCTCTGCCTCGTCCCGTCCTATATCTGGCCCGTCCCGTCTCGTATATGGCCCGTTCTGCATCTGGCCTGTCCTGTCCCGTATCTGGCCTGTCCCTTCCTGTATCTGGCCAGTCCCTTCCCATCTCGTCCTGTCTCTGGCCTGTCCCGTTATGTCTCTAGCCCGTCCGGTGCTATCTCTGGTCTGTCCAATCCTGTCTCTTGCCCGTCCCGTCTCTGGCCCGTCCCGTCCAGTCTTTGGCCCATCCCGTCCTGTCTCTGGCCCATCCCTTCCTGTCTCTGGCCAGTCTCGTCCCGTATCTGGCCCGCCCGGTATCTGGCCAATCCCGTCTAGTATCTGGCACGTTCCATATCTGGTCTGTCCCGTATCTGGCACTTCCTGTCCCTGGCACGGCCTGTCCCGTATCTGGCCCGTCCTGTATCTGTCCTGTCCCGTATCTGGCCCATCCTGCATCTGACCCGTACAGTATCTGGCCCATCCCATCCCGTATCTGGCCCGTCCCGTCATGTATCTGGGCTGTCCCATATCTGGCCCATACCATCCCATATCTGACTCGTCACGTTTCTGGCCCATCCCGTCATGTATCTGGCCCGTCCCATCCTGTCTCTGGCCCGACCCGTCCTGTTTATGGCCTGTCCCGTAATGTCTCTAGCACATTATGTCCTGTCTCTGGCCCATCCCATCCTGTATCTGGTCGGTCCCGTCCTGTATCTGGACCGTCCCGTCGTGAATCTGTCCCGTCCCGTATCTGGCCCATCCCTTCCTGTATCTGGCCCGTCCCGTATCACGTCCTATCTCTGGCCCATCCCGTGTTGAATCTGGCCCGTCCCGTCTCTGGCCCGTCCCTTCCTGTATCAGGCCCGTCCCATCCTATCTCTGGCCTGACCGGTCCTGTCCTGCGTTTGGCCAGTCCCGTCCTGCTCTGGTCCGTCCCGTCCCTGGCCCGTCCTGTATCTGAACCGTCCCGTCCTGTATCTGGTCGCCCCTTCTCTGGCCCGTCCCGTCCTTTCTCAGACACGTCCCGTTCGGTCCTGTCTCTGACCTATCCTGTATCTGGCCCATCCTGTCACATATCTGGCTTGTCCAGTCCTGTATCTGGCCCATCCCATTAAAGGTAGTATTATCAAAACCTCCACAAACTTACACCTCCAGGAAATTTAACCTGGGGTGTGTCTTAAATTAAGGTGAGTTTAATAGTTAGAAAAATATGATACTTTCCATAAATTATTAGCAAAATGTTTAAATGACACCTATCAAAAAACAGCCTCCTCCATATCCCCTCAAGCTGTCCTATCCATCACCAAGATAGGTGCATTTTCTGCCATTTAGGTAGAAGTAATCTTCAAACAATTTGCTCCTAATTTAGATAAAGTAATAGGAAGGTATATCATGCAAACTCTACATGTGATGTTTGCCTATTAAATAATAGTTGTAATATTTTTTTGCAAGACTTCCATTTTCTCTACACCTGACCTACACTACTTAATTGTAACATCCCTGGCGGCGTGCTGGCATGGCTTCCCATCTCACACCATGCAAGACAGCCGACTTACCCACCAATGCAGGCTACGCACTATGTTCCTATGCTGGCTGTGTGCATGTGTCTTGGCTGCTTGTTGAGGGCGGTAGCGGCAGCACTTCCTGATTCTTAGAAGAACAGTGCACGCATTCCTAATGTGTCCCCAGTCCTGTATCTGACCCATCCCATCTCTGGCCCGTCCAGTCTCTGGTCCGTCCCGTCCTGTTTCTGGCCTGTCCTGTAATGTCTAACCCGCCCCGTCCCATATCTGGTCTGTCCAGTCCCATATCTGACCTGTTTAGTACCGTATCTGACCATCCCGTCCCGTGTCTGGCTGTCCCTTATCTGGCCCATCTCAACCCGTATCTGGCCCACCTCGTCCCTTCCCTTCTCTGGCACATCCTGTCCCGTATCTGACCATACCAGTCCCTATCTGGCCCGTTCCGTATGTGGCCAGGCCCATTCAGTATCTGGCCCGTCCCGTATCTGGCCATTTCGTATCTGGCCCATACCATCCTGTCCATGGATCATCCCATATCTAGCCTGTCCTGTCCCATATCTGGCCCGTCCTGTACCTGGCCCATGTCGTCCTGTATCTGGCCCGTTCCCATATTTGGCCCGCACCGTACTGTATCTGGCCTGTCCCGTACTGTATCTGAGCCATCCATTCCTGTCTCTGGCCCGTCTTTTCCTGTATCTGGACCGTCCCGTCTGGTCTCTGACCCGTCCCATAATGTATAGCTTGTCCCGTCCTATTTCTGGCCCGTCCCGTCCTGTCTCTGGCTCGTCCTGTCCTGAATCTGGCACGTCCCGTACCTTCTCTGGCCCGTCCCATTCTGTCTATTTCCAGTCCCATAATGTATAGCTCGACTAGTCCTGTTTCTGGCCCGTCCCGTCCTATCTCCGGCTCGTCCAGCCTTGTATCTGGCCCGTCCCATCTCCTATCTGGCCCGTCCCGCATCTGGCCTGTCTTGTCTCTTATCTGGCCTGTCCCTTCCTGTATCTGGCCAGTACCTTCCCATCTCATCCTGTCTCTGGCCCGTCCCGTCCTGTCTCTGGCCTGTTCCGTCCTGTCTCTGGCCCGTCCGGTGCTATCTCTGGCCTGTCCAATCCTGTCTCTTGCCCGTCCCATCTCTGGTCCGCCCCGTCCTGTCTTTGGCCCTTCCCGTCCTGTCTCTGGCCCGTCCCGTCCTCTCTTTAGCCCATCCCGTCCTCTCTCTTGCCCGTCCCGTCCTGTCTCTGCCCCGACCGGTCCTGTCCTGCCTCTGGAAAGTCCCATCCTGCTCTGGCCCGTCCCGTCTCTGGACCGTCCTGTATGTGGACTGCCCCGTTATGTATCTGGTCGCCCCGTCTCTAGCCCGTCCCGTCCTGTCTCTGGCACACCTCGGTCCGTCCTATCTTCGGCCAGTCTCATCCTGTCTTTGGCCCGTCCCGTCCTGTCTCTGGCCCGTCCGGTCCTGCCTCTGGCCCGTCCTGTATCTGGCCCATCCCGTATCTGGCCTGTCCCGTTCTGTATCTGGCCCATCCCGTCATGTATCTGGGCTGTCCCATAGCTGGCCCATACCGTCCCATATCTGGCTCGTCATGTATCTGGCCCGTCCCATCCTGTCTATGGCCCGACCCGTCCTGTCTATGGCCTGTCCCGTAATGTCTCTAGCACATTCCGTCCTGTCTCTGGCCTATCCCGTCCTGTAACTGGTCGGTCCCGTCCGGTATCTGGCCCGTCCCGTCCTGAATCTGGCCCGTCCTGTCTATGGCCCGTCCCATACTATCTCTGGCTCGTCCTGTCCTGTATCTGGCCCGTCGCGTACCGTCTCTGGCCCATCCCGTCCTCTTTATTTCCCGTCCCATAATGTATAGCTTGTCCCGTCCTGTTTCTGGCCCGTCCCATCCTATTTCTGCCTTGTCCTGTCCTATATCTGGCGCGTCCCGTCTCGTATCTGGCCCGTCCCGCATCTGGCCTGTCCTGTCCCGTATCTGGCCTGTCCCTTCCTGTATCTGGCCAGTCCCTTCCCATCTCGTCCTGTCGCTGGCCTGTCCCGTCCCGTCTCTGGCCCATCCTGTCCTGTCTCTGGCCCATCCCTTCCTGTCTCTGGCCCAGCTCTAGCCAGTCTCATCCCGTATCTGGCCCATCCCGTCCAATATCTGGCCCGTTACATATCTGGCCTGTCCCGTATCTGGCACGTCCTGTCCCTGGTCCGGCCTCTCCCGTATCTGGCCCGTCCTGTATCTGGCCTGTCCCGTATCTGGCCCGTCCCGCATCTGACCCGTCCCGTATCTGGCCCGTCCCGACCCGTATCTGGTCCGTACCGTCCTGTATCTGGCCTGTCCCATCATGTATCTGTGCTGTCCCATATCTGGCCAATACCGTCCCATATCTGGCTCGTTACGTTTCTGGCCCATCCCGTCATGTATCTGGACCATCCCATCCTGTCTCTGGCCCGATCCGTCCTGTCTATGGCTCGTCCCGTAATGTCTCTAGCACATTCCGTCCTGTCTCTGGCCCATCCCATCCTGTATCTGGTCGGTCCCGTCCTGTATTTGGTCGGTCCCATCCTGTATCTGGCCCGTCCAGTCCTGAATCTTGCCCGTCCCGTATCTGACCCGTCCCTTCCTATATCTGGCTCTTCCTATCCTGTCCTGTCTCTGGCCCATCCCATCTTGAATCTGGCCCGTCCCGTATCTGGCCCGTCTCTTCCTGTATCTGGCCCGTCCCGTCCTTTCTCTGGCTTGACCGGTCCTGTTCTGCCTCTGGCCAGTCCCGTCCTGCTATGGTCCGTCCCGTCCCTGGCCCATCCTGTATCTGGACCGTCCCATCCTGTATCGGGTCGCCCCGTCTCTGGCCCGTCCCGTCCTTTCTCAGGCACGTCCCGTCCGGTCCTGTCGCTGGCCTGTACTGTATCTGGCCCATCCCGTCAGGTATCTGGCCTGTCCCGTCCTGTATCTGGGCCATCCCATTAAAGGTAGTATTATCAAATCCTCCACAAATTTACACCTCCAGGAAATTTTACCTGGGGTATGTTTTAAATTAAGGTGAGTTCAATAGTTAGAAAAATATGATACTTTCCATAAATTATTAGCAAAATGTTTAAATGACACCTATCAAAAAACAGCCTCCTCCATATCCCCTCAAGCTGTCCTATCCATCACCAAGACAGGTGCATTTTCTGCCATTTAGGCAGAAGTAATCTTCAATTTGCTTCAAATTTAGATAAAGTACTAGGAAGGTATATCATGCAAACTCTACATGTGATGTTTGCCTATTAAATAATAATTGTAATATTTATTTGCAAAACTTCCATTTTCTCTACACCTGACCTATACTACTTAATTGTAACATCCTTGGCGGCGTGCTGGCATGGCTTCCCATCTCACACCATGCAAGAAGGCTGACTTACCCACCAATGCAGGCTACGCACTATGTTCCTATGCTGGCTGTGTGCATGTGTCTTGGCTGCTTGTTGAGGGCGGCAGCGACAGTACTTCCTGATTCTTAAAGGAAAAGTGCATGCATTCCAAATGTGTCCCTAGTCCTGTATATGACCCGTCCCGTCTCTGGCCCGTCCTGTCCAGTCTCTGGCCAATCCCTGGCCCCTCCCATCCTGTCTATGGCCTGTCCTGTAATGTCTAACCCGCCCCGTCCCGTATCTGGTCCGTCCAGTCCCATATCTGACCCGTTTAATCCCGTGTCTGACCATCCCGTCCCGTATCTGGCTATCTCATGCCGTATCTAGCCCGCCTCATCCCTTCCCGTCTCTGGAAAGTCCTGTCCCGTATCTGACCCAACCAGTCCCTATCTGGCCGGTCCCAAATGTGGCAAGGCCCATTCAGTATCTGGCCCATCCCGTATCTGTCCATCTCGTATCTGGCCCACCCCATCCTGTCCATGGCTCATCGCATATCTAGCCTGTCCAGTCCCATATCTGGCCCGTCCCGTATCTGGCCCATGTCGTCCTGTATCTGGCCCGTCCCATATTTGGCCCGTACCGTCCTGTATCTGGCCTGTCCCGTACTGTATCTGGGGCATCCCGTCCTGTCTCTGGCCCCTCTTTTCCTGTATCTGGACCGTCCCATAATGTATAGCTTGTCCCGTCCTGTTTCTGGCCCGACCCCGTCGTGTCTCTGGCTCGTCCTGTCCTGTATCTGGCACGACCCATACCGTCTCTGGCCCGTTCCATCCTGTCTATTTCTCGTCCCATAATGTATAGCTCGTCCAGTCCTGTTTCTGGCCCGTCTCGTCCTATCTCTGGCTCGTCCCGTCCTGTATCTGGCCCGTCCCATCTCGTATCTGGCCCGTCCCGCATGTGGCCTGTCCTGTCTCGTATCTGGCCTGTCCCTTCCTGTATCAGGCCAATCCCTTCCCATCTCGTCCTGTCTCTGGCCCATCCCGTCATGTCTCTGGCCAGGCCCGTCTGGTGCTGTCTCTGGCCTGTCCAATCTTGTCTCTTGCCCGACCCATTTCTGGTCCGTCCCGTCCTGTCTTTGGCCCGTCCTGTCCTGTCTCTGGCCCGTCCCGTCCTCTCTTTGGCCCGTCCTCTCTCTTGCCCGTCCTGTCCTGCCTCTGGCCAGTCCCGTCCTGGTCTGGCCCGTCCCATCCCTGGACCGTCCTGTATCCTGTATCTGGTCACCCCGTCTCTAGCACATCCCGTCCTGTCTCTGGCACGCCTCAGTCCGTCCTAACTCCGGCCAGTCTCATCCTGTCTTTGGCCCGTCCTGTCCTGTCTCTGGCCCGTCTCGTCCTGTCTCTGGCGTGTCCCGTCCGGTCCTGTCTCTGGCCCGTCTTGTATTTGGTCCGGCCCGTATCTGGCCTGTCCCGTCCGGTATCTGGCCCATCCCATTAAAGGTAGTATTATCAAATCCTCCACAAATTTAAACCTCCAGGAAATTTAACCTGGGGTGTGTTTTAAATTAAGGTGAGTTCAATAGTTAGAAAAATATGATACTTTCCATAAATTATTAGCAAAATGTTTAAATGACACCTATCAAAAAACAGCCTCCTCCATATCCCCTCAAGCTGTCCTATCCATCACCAAGATAGGTGCATTTTCTGCCATTTAGGTAGAAGTAATCTTCAAACAATTTGCTTCTAATTTAGATAAAGTACTAGGAAGGTATATCATGCAAACTCTACATGTGATGTTTGCCTATTAAACAATAGTTGTAATATTTATTTGCAAAACTTCCACTTTCTCTATGCCTGACCTACACTACTTAATTGTAACATCCCTAGCTGCGTGCTGGCATGGCTTCCCATCTCACACCATGCAAGACCGCCGACTTACTCACCAATGCAGGCTGCGCACTATTTGGCCCGTACCGTCCTGTATCTGCCCTGTCCCGTACTGTTTCTGGGCCATGCAGTCCTGTCTTTGGCCCGTCTTTTCCTGTATCTGTCCCCTTCAGTATTGTCTCTGGCCCGTCCCGTCCTTAATCTGGCCCGTCCTGTCTATGGCCCGTCCCATAATGTATAGCTTGTCCCATCCTGTTTCTGGCCGGTCCCGTACTGTCTCTGGCTCGTCTTGTCCTGTATCTGGCCCGTCGCGTACCCTCTCTGGCCCGTCCCGTCCTGTCTATTTCCCGTCCCATAATGTATAGCTCGTCCCGTCCTGTTTCTGGCCCGTCCCATCCTATCTCTGCCTCGTCCCGTCCTATATATGGCCCGTCCCGTCTCGTATCTGGCCCGTCCCGCATCTGGCTTGTCCTGTCGCGAATCTGGTCTGTCCCTTTCTGTATCTGGCTACTCCCTTCCCATCTTGTCCTGTCTCTGGCCTGTCCCGTCCTGTCTCTGGCCCGTCTCTGGCATGTCCAATCCTGTCTCTTGCCCGTTCCGTCTCTGGTCCATCAAGTCCAGTCTTTGGCCCGTCCCGTCATGTCTCTTGCCCATCCCTTTCTGTCTCGGGCCCAGCTCTGGCCCGTCTCATCCCGTATCTGGCCCGTTCCATATCTGGCCTGTCCCGTATCTGGCACGTCCTGTCCCTGGCCCGGCCGATCCCGTATCTGGCCCGTCCTGGATCTGGCCTGTCCCGTATCTGGCCCATCCCGCATCTGACCCGTCACGTATCTGGCCCGTCCTGTCCCGTATCTGGTCCGTACCGTCCTAAATCTGGCCCGTCCCGTCATGTATCTGGGCTGTCCCATATCTGGCCCATACCGTCCCATATCTGGCTCGTCACGTTTCTGGCCCATCCCGTCATGTATCTGGCCCGTCCCATCCTGTCTCTAGCCCGACCCATCCTGTCTCTGGCCCGACCCGTCCTGTCTATGTCCTGTCCCTTAATGTCTCTAGCACATTCTGTCCTGTCTCTGACCCATCCCTTTCGGTATCTGGCCCGTCCCATCACGTCCTATCTCTGACCCATCCCGTCTTGAATCTGGCCCGTCCCATCCTGTCTCTGGCCTGACTGGTCCTGTCCTGCCTCTGGCCAGTCGCGTCCTGCTCTGGTCCATCCCGTCCCTGGCCCGTCCTGTATCTAGACCGTCCCGTCCTGTATCTGGTTGCCCCGTCTCTGGCCAGTCCCGTCCTTTCTCAGGCACGTCCCGTCCGGTCCTGTCTCTGGCCTGTCCTGCATCTGGCCCATCCCGTCACGTATCTGGCCTATCCCGTCCTGGATCTGGCCCATCCCATTAAAGGTAGTATTATCAAATCCTCCACAAATTTACACGTCCAGGAAATTTAACCTGGGGTGTGTCTTAAATTAAGGTGAGTTCAATAGTTAGAAAAATATGATACTTTCCATAAATTATTAGCAAAATGTTTAAATGACACCTATCAAAAAACAGCCTCCTCCATATCCCCTCAAGCTGTCCTATCCATCACCAAGATAGGTGCATTTTCTGCCATTTAGGTAGAACTAATCTTCAAACAATTTGCTTCTAAGTACTAGGAAGGTAAATCATGCAAACTCTACATGTGATGTTTGCCTATTAAACAATAGTTGTAATATTTATTTGAAAAACTTCCATTTTCTCTACGCCTGACCAACACTATTTAATTTTAACATCCAAGGCAGCGTGCTGGCATGGCTTCCCATCTCACATCATGCAACACCACCGACTTACCCACCAATGCAGGCTGCGCACTATTTGGCCCGTTCTCTCTTGTCTCTGGCCCGTCCCGTCCTGTCTATGGCCCGTCCCATAATGTATAGCTTGTCCCGTCCTGTTTCTGGCCCGTCCCGTACTGTCTCTGGCTCGTCTTGTCCTGTATCTGGCCCGTCGAGTACCGTCTATGGCCCGTCCCGTCCTGTCTATTTCCCGTCCCATAATGTATAGCTCGTCCCATCCTGTTTCTGGCCCGTCCCGTCTCGTATCTGGCCCATCCTGCATTTGGCCTGTCCTGTCCCGTATATGGCCTGTCCCTTCCTGTATCTGGCCAGTCCTTTCCCATCTCGTCCTGTCTCTGGCCTGTCCCGTCCTGTCTCTGGCCCGTCCGGTGCTATCTCTGGCCTGTCCAATCCTGTCTCTTGTCCGTCCCGTTTCTGGCCCGTCCCGTCTAGTATTTGGCCCGTCCTGTCCTGTCTCTGGCCCATCCCTTCCTGTCTCTGGCGCAGTTCTGGTCCGTCTCGTCCTGTATCTGGCCCGCCCTGTTACTGGCCCATCCCGTCCAGTATCTGGCCCGTTCCATATCTGGCCTGTCCCGTATCTGGCACGTCCTGTCCCTGTCCCGGCCTGTCCCGTATCTGGCCCGTCCTGTATCTGGCCTGTCCCGTATATGGCCCGTCCCGCATCTGACCCGTCCCGTATATGGCCCGTCCCGTCCCGTATCTAGTGCGTACCGTCCTGTATCTGGCCCGTCCCGTCATGTATGTGGGCTGTCCCATATCTGGCCCATACCGTCCCATATCTGGCTCGTCACGTTTCTGGCCCATCCCGTCATATATCTGGCCCGTCCCATCCTGTCTCTGGCCTGACCCATCCTGTGTATGGCCTATCCCATGTCTCTAGCACATTCCGTCCTGTCTCTGGCCCATCCCGTCCTGTATCTGGTCGGTCCCGTCCTGAATCTAACCCGTCCCATCCTGAATCTGGCCCGTCCCGTATCTGGCCCGTCCCTTCCTGTATGTGGCCCGTCCCATCCTGTCCTGTCTCTGGCCCATCCTGTCTTGAATCCGGCCCGTCCCGTATCTGGCCCGTCCATTCCTGTATCTGGCCCGTCCCGACCTGTATCTGGTCGGTCCCATCCTGTCTCTGGCCTCGTCCGTCCTGTCTCTGGCCCGACCGGTGCTATCTCTGGTCTGTCCAATCCTGTCTCTTGCCCGTCCTGTCCTGTCTCTGGCCCGATCGGTCCTGTCCTGCCTCTGGCCAGTCCCATCCTGCTGTGGCCCGTCCCGTCCCTGGACCGTCCTGTATCTGGACCGCCCCGTCCTGTATCTGGTCGCCCTGTCTATAGCCAGTCCCGTCCTGTCTCTGGCACGCCTCGGTCAGTCCTATCTTAGGCCAGTCTTATCTTGTCTTTGGCCCGTCCGGTCCCATCTGTCTCTGGCCCGTCCGGTCCTGTCTCTGGCCCGTCCTGTAGCTGGCCCATCCCGTATCTGGCCTGTCCCGTCCTGTATCTGGCCCGTCCCGTCATTTATCTGGGCTGTCCAATAGCTGGCCCATACCATCCCATATCTGGCTCGTCACGTTTCTGGCCCATCCCGTCATGTATCTGGCCCGTCCCATCCTGTCTATGGCCCGACCCGTCCTGTCTATGGCCTGTCCCGTAATGTCTCTAGCACATTCCGTCCTGTCTATGGCCCATCCCGTCCTGTATCTGGTCGGTCCCGTCCTGTATCTGGCCCGTTCCGTCCTGAATCTGGCCCGTCCTGTCTATGGCCCGCCCCATAATGTATAGCTTGTCCCGTCCTGTTTCTGGCCAGTCCCGTACTATCTCTGGATCGTCCTGTCCTGTACCTGGCCCGTCGCGTACCGTCTCTGGCCCATCCCTTCCTGTCTACTTCCCGTCCCATAATGTATAGCTCGTCCCGTCCTGGTCTGGCCCGTCCCATCCTATCTCTGCCTTGTCCCGTCCTATATCTGGCGCGTCCCGTCTCGTATCTGGCCTGTCCTGTCCCGTATCTGGCCTGTCCCTTCCTGTATCTGGCCAGTCCCTTCCCATCTCGTCCTGTCGCTGGCCTGTCCCGTCCTGTCTCTGGCCCGTTTGGTGCTATCTCTGGCCTGTTCAATCCTGTCTCTTGCCCGTCCCGTCTCTGGCCCGTCCTGTCCTGTCTCTGGCCCAGGTCTGGCCCGTCTCATCCCGTATCTGGCCCATCCCGTCCAGTATCTGGCCCGTTCCATATCTGGCACGTCCTGTCCCTGGCCCTGCCTGTCCCGTATCTGGCCCGTCCTGTATCTAGCCTGTCCCGTATCTGGCCCGTCCCGCATCTGACCCGTCCCGTATCTGGCCCGTCACGTCCCGTATCTGGTTCGTCCCTTCCTGTATCTGGCCCGTCCAATCCTGTCCTGTCTCTGGCCCATCCCGTCTTGAATCTGGCCCGTGCCGTATCTGGCCCGTCCCTTCCTGTATCTGGCCCGTCCCGTCCTTTCTCTGGCCTGACCGTTCCTGTCCTGCCTCTGGCCAGTCCCGTCCTGCTCTGGTCCGTCCCTTCCCTGGCCCGTCCTGTATCTGGACCGTCCCGTGCTGTATCTGGTCGCCCCGTCTCTGTACCGCCCCGTCCTGTATCTGGTCGCCCTGTCTCTAGCCAGTCCCGTCCTGTCTCTGGCACGCCTCGGTCAGTCCTATCTTAGGCCAGTCTCATCTTGTCTTTGGCCCGTCCGGTCCCATCTGTCTCTGGCCCGTCCGGTCCTGTCTCTGGCCCGTCCTGTATCTGGCCCATCCCGTATCTGGCCTGTCCCGTCCTGTATCTGGTCCGTCCCGTCATTTATCTGGGCTGTCCAATAGCTGGCCCATACCATCCCATATCTGGCTCGTCACGTTTCTGGCCCATCCCGTCATGTATCTGGCCCGTCCCATCCTGTCTATGGCCCGACCCGTCCTGTCTATGGCCTGTCCCGTAATGTCTCTAGCACATTCCGTCCTGTCTATGGCCCATCCCGTCCTGTATCTGGTCGCTCCCGTCCTGTATCTGGCCCGTCCCGTCCTGAATCTGGCCCGTCCTGTCTATGGCCCGCCCCATAATGTATAGCTTGTCCCGTCCTGTTTCTGGCCAGTCCCGTACTATCTCTGGCTCGTCCTGTCCTGTACCTGGCCCGTCGCGTACCGTCTCTGGCCCATCCCTTCCTGTCTACTTCCCGTCCCATAATGTATAGCTCGTCCCGTCCTGTTTCTGGCCCGTCCCATCCTATCTCTGCCTTGTCCCGTCCTATATCTGGCGCGTCCCGTCTCGTATCTGGCCCGTCCCGCATCTGGCCTGTCCTGTCCCGTATCTGGCCTGTCCCTTCCTGTATCTGGCCAGTCCCTTCCCATCTCGTCCTGTCGCTGGCCTGTCCCGTCCTGTCTCTGGCCCGTTCGGTGCTATCTCTGGCCTGTTCAATCCTGTCTCTTGCCCGTCCCGTCTCTGGCCCGTCCTGTCCTGTCTCTGGCCCAGGTCTGGCCCGTCTCATCCCGTATCTGGCCCATCCCGTCCAGTATCTGGCCCGTTCCATATCTGGCACGTCCTGTCCCTGGCCCGGCCTGTCCCGTATCTGGCCCGTCCTGTATCTAGCCTGTCCCGTATCTGGCCCGTCCCGCATCTGACCCGTCCCGTATCTGGCCCGTCACGTCCCGTATCTGGTTCGTCCCTTCCTGTATCTGGCCCGTCCAATCCTGTCCTGTCTCTGGCCCATCCCGTCTTGAATCTGGCCCGTGCCGTATCTGGCCCGTCCCTTCCTGTATCTGGCCCGTCCCGTCCTTTCTCTGGCCTGACCGTTCCTGTCCTGCCTCTGGCCAGTCCCGTCCTGCTCTGGTCCGTCCCTTCCCTGGCCCGTCCTGTATCTGGACCGTCCCGTCCTGTATCTGGTCGCCCCGTCTCTGGCCCGTCCCGTCCTTTTTCAGGCACGGCCCGACCGGTCCTATCTTTGGCCTGTCCTGTATCTGGCCCGTTCTGTCACGTATCTGGCCTGTCTTGTCCTGTATCTGGCCCATCCCACTAAAGGTAGTATTATCAAATCCTCCACAAATTTACACCTCCAGGAAATTTAACCTGGGGTGTGTTTTAAATTAAGGTGAGTTCAATAGTTAGAATAATATGATACTTTCCATAAATTATTAGCAAAAGGTTTAAATGACATCTATCAAAAAACAGCCTCCTCCATATCCCCTCAAGCTGTCCTATCCATCACCAAGATAGGTGCATTTTCTGCCATTTAGGCAGAAGTAATCTTCAATTTGCTTCTAATTTAGATAAAGTACTAGGAAGGTATATCATGCAAACTCTACATGTGATGTTTGCCTATTAAATAATAGTTGTAAAATTTATTTGCAAAACTTCCATTTTCTCTACACCTGACCTACACTACTTAAATGTAACATCCCTGGCGGCATGCTGGCATGGCTTCCCATCTCACACCATGCAAGACCGTCGACTTACCCACCAATGGAGGCTGCGCACTATGTTCCTATGCTGGCTGTGTACATGTGTCTTGGCTGCTTGTTGAGGGCGGCAGCGGCAGCACTTCCTGATTCTTAAAGGAACAGTGCACGCATTCCTAATGTGTCCCCAGTCCTGTATCAGACCCATCCCATCTCTGGCCCAACCCGTCCTGTCTCTGGCCCGTCCCAGCCTGTCCCTGGCCCCTCCCATCCTGTCTATGGCCCGTCCTGTAATGTCTAACCCGCCCCGTCCCATATCTGGTCCGTCCAGTCCCATATCTGACCCGTTTGGTCCCGTATCTGACCATCCCGTCCCGTATCTGGCTATCCCTTAGCTGGCCCATCTCATCACGTATCTGGCCCGCCTCATCCTTTCCCGTCTCTGGCACTTCCTGTCCCGTATCTGACCCAACCAGTCCCTATCTGGCCTGTCCCGTATGTGGCCAGGCCCATTCAGTATCTGGCCCGTCCCGTATCTGGCCATCTCGTATCTGGCCCATCCCATCCTGTCCAAGGCTCATCCCATATCTAGCCTGTCCTGTCCCATATCTGGCCCGTCCCGTATCTGGCCCATGTCGTCCTGTATCTGACCCGTCTCATTTTTGGCCCGGACCGTCCTGTATGTGGCCTGTCCTGTACTGTATCTGGGTCATCCTGTCCTGTCTCTGGCCCGTCTTATCCTGTATCTGGACCATCCCGTCAGGTCTCTGGACGGTCCCATAATGTATAGCTTGTCCCGTCCTGTTTCTGGCCCGTCCCGTCCTGTCCTGTATCTGGCACATCCTGTACCATCTCTGGCCCGTCCCATCCTGTCTATTTCCCGTCCCATAATGTATAGCTCGTCAAGTCCTGTTTCTGGCACGCCCCGTCCTATCTCTGGCTCGTCCCGTCCTGTATCTGGCCCGTCCCATCTCGTATCTCGCCTGTCCCGTATCTGGCCTGTCCTGTCCCGTATCTGGCCTGTCCCTTCCCATCTCGTCCTGTCTCTGGCCCATCCCGTCCTGTCTCTGGCCTGTCCCGTCATGTCTCTGGCCCGTCCGGTGCTATCTCTGGCCTGTCCAATCCTGTCTCTTGCCCATCCCATCTTTTGTCCATCCAGTCCTCTCTTTGGCCCGTCCCGTCCTCTCTCTTGCCCGTCCCATCCTGTCTCTGGCCCGATCGGTGCTGTCCTGCCTCTGACCAGTCCCGTCCTGCTCTGGCACGTCCCGTCCCGGGACTGTCCTCTATCTGGACCGTCCCGTCCTGTATCTGTCGCCCCATCTCTAGTCCGTCCCGTCCTGTCTCTGGTACGCCTCGGTCCGTCCTATCTCCGGCCAGTCTCATCCTGTCTTTGGCCTGTCCCGTCCTGTCTCTGGCCCGTCTCGTCCTGTCTCTGGCCCATCCTGTATCTGGCCCATTCCGTATCTGGCCTGTCCCGTCCTGTATCTGGCCCATCCCATTAAAGGTAGTATTATCAAATCCTCCACAAATTTACACATGAAGGAACTTTAACCTGGGGTGTGTTTTAAATTAAGGTGAGTTCAATAGTTAGAAAAATATGATACTTTCCATAAATTATTAGCAAAATGTTTAAATGACACCTATCAAATAAACAGCCTCCTCCATATCCCCTCAAGCTGTCCTATCCATCACCAAGATAGGTGCATTTTCTGCCATTTAGGTAGAAGTAATCTTCAAACAATTTGCTTCTAATTTAGATAAAATACTAGGAAAGTATATCATGCAAACTCTACATGTGACGTTTGCCTATTAAACAATAGTTGTAATATTTATTTGCAAAACTTCCATTTTCTCTACACCTGACCTACACTACTTAATTGTAACATCCATGGCGGCGTGCTGGCATGGCTTCTCATCTCACACCATGCAAGACCGCCGACTTACCCACCAATGCAGGCTGCGCACTATGTTCCTATGCGGGCAGTGTGCATGTGTCTTGGCTGCTTGTTGAGGGAGGCAGCGGCAGCACTTCCTGATTCTTAAAGGAACAGTGCACGCATTCCTTTTGTATCCTCAGTCCTGTATCTGACCCGTCCCGTGTCTGGCCTGTCCGGTCCTGTCTCTGGTCCGTCCCAGCCTGTCCCTGGCCCCTCCCATCCTGTCTATGACCCGTTCTGTAATGTCTAACCCGCCCCGTCCCGTATCTGGTCCGTCCAGTCGCATATCTGACCCGTTTAGTCCCGTATCTGACCATCCCGTCCCGTATCTGGCTTTCCCTTATCTGGCTCATCACATCCTGTATCTGGCCCGTCTCGTCCCTTCCCATCTCTGGCACGTCCTGTCCCGTATCTGACCCAACCAATCCCTATCTGGCCAGTCCCGTATGTGGCCAGGCCCATTCAGTATCTGGTCCGTCCCGTATCTGGCCATCTAGTATCTGGCCCATCCCATCCTGTCCATGGCTCATCCCATATCTAGCCTCTCCTGTCCCATATCTGGCCCATGTCGTCCTGTATCTGGCCCGTCCCATATTTGGCCCGTACCGTCCTGTATCTGGCCTGTCCCGTAGTGTATCTGGGACATCCTGTCCTGTCTCTGGCCCGCCTTTTCCTGTATCTGGACCATCCCGTCCGGTCTCAGTTTCGTCCCATAATGTATAGCTTGTCCCGTCCTGTTTCTGGCCCGTCCCATCCTGTCTCTGGCTCATCCTGTCCTGTATCTGGCACATCCCGTACCGTCTCTGGCCGTTCCCATCTTGTCTATTTCCCGTCCCATAATGTTTAGCTCGTCCAGTCCTGTTTCTGGCCCGTCCCGTCCTATCTCCGGCTCATCCCATCTTCTATCTGGCCCGTCCCATCTCGTATCTGGCCCGTCCCGCATCTGGCCTGTCTTGTCCCTTATCTGGCCTGTCCCTTCCTGTATCTGGCCAGTACCTTCCCATCTCATTCTGTCTCTGGCCCGTCCCATCCTGTCTCTGGCCTCGTCCGTCCTGTCTCTGGCCCGATCGGTCCTGTCCTTCCTCTGACCAGTCCCATCCTGCTCTGGCCCGTCCCATCCCTGGACCGTCCGGTATCTGGACCGCCACGTCCTGTATCTGGTCGCCCCGTCTCTAGCCCGTCCCGTCCTGTCTCTGGCACGCCTCGGTCCGTCCTATCTTCGGCCAGTCTCATCTTGTCTTTGGCCCGTCCGGTCCCGTCTGTCTCTAGCCCGTCCGGTCCTGTCTCTGGCCCGTCCTGTATCTGGCCCATCCCGTATCTGGCCTGTCCCGTCCTGTATCTGGCCCGTCCCGTCATTTATATGGGCTGTCCAATAGCTGGCCCATACCATCCCATATCTGGTTCGTCACGTTTCTGGCCCATCCCGTCATGTATCTGGCCCGTCCCATCCTGTCTATGGCCCGACCCGTCCTGTCTATGGCCTGTCCCGTAATGTCTCTAGCACATTCCGTCCTGTCTATGGCCCATCCCGTCCTGTATCTGGTCGGTCCCGTCGTGTATCTGGCCCGTCCCGTCCTGAATCTGGCCCGTCCTGTCTATGGCCCGTCCCATAATGTATAGCTTGTCCCGTCCTGTTTCTGGCCAGTCCCGTACTATCTCTGGCTCGTCCTGTCCTGTATCTGGCCCGTCGCGTACCGTCTCTGGCCCATCCCGTCCTGTCTACTTCCCGTCCCATAATGTTTAGTTCGTCCCGTCTAGTTTCTGGCCCGTCCCATCCTACCTCTGCCTTGTCCCGTCCTATATTTGGCGCGTCCCGTCTCGTATCTGGCCCGTCCCGCATCTGGCCTGTCCTGTCCCGTATCTGGCCTGTCCCTTCCTGTATCTGGCCAGTCCCTTCCCATCTCGTCCTGTCGCTGGCCTGTCCCGTCCTGTCTCTGGCCCGTTCGGTGTCCTGTCCCTTGCCCGTCCCATCTCTGGCCCGTCCTGTCCTGTCTCTGGCCCATCCCTTCCTGTCTCTGGCCCAGGTCTGGCCCGTCTCATCCCGTATCTGGCCCATCCCGTCCAGTATCTGGCCCGTTCCATATCTGGCCTGTCCCATATCTGGCACGTCCTGTCCCTGGCCCGGCCTGTCCCGTATCTGGCCCGTCCTGTATCTGGCCTGTCCCGTATCTGGCCCGTCCCGCATCTGGCCTGTCCCATATCTGGCACGTCCTGTCCCTGGCCCGGCCTGTCCCGTATCTGGCCCATCCTGTATCTGGCCTGTCCCGTATCTGGCCCGTCCCGCATCTGACCCGTCCCGTATCTGGCCCGTCACGTCCCGTATCTGGCCCGTCCCTTCCTGTATCTGGCCCGTCCCGTCCTTTCTCTGGCCTGACCGGTCCTGTCCTGCCTCTGGCCAGTCCCGTCCTGCTCTGGTCCGTCCCTTCCCTGGCCCGTCCTGTATCTGGACCGTCCCGTCCTGTATCTGGTCGCCCCGTCTCTGGCCCGTCCCGTCCTTTTTCAGGCACAGCCCGTCCGGTCCTATCTTTGGCCTGTCCTGTATCTGGCCCATTCCGTGACGTATCTGGCCTGTCTCGTCCTGTATCTGGCCCATCCCACTAAAGGTAGTATTATCAAATCCTCCACAAATTTACACCTACAGGAAATTTAACCTGGGGTGTGTTTTAAATTAAGGTGAGTTCAATAGTTAGAATAATATGATACTTTCCATAAATTATTAGCAAAATGTTTAAATGACATCTATCAAAAAACAGCCTCCTCCATATCCCCTCAAGCTGTCCTATCCATCACCAAGATAGGTGCATTTTCTGCCATTTAGGCAGAAGTAATCTTCAATTTGCTTCTAATTTGGATAAAGTACCAGGAAGGTATATCATGTAAACTCTACATGTGATGTTTGCCTATTAAATAATATTTGTAATATTTATTAGCAAAACTTCCATTTTCTCTACACCTGACCTACACTACTTAATTGTAACATCCCTGGCGGCGTGCTGGCATGGCTTCCCATCTCACACCATGCAAGACAGCCGACTTACCCACCAATGCAGGCTACGCACTATGTTCCTATGCTGGCTGTGTGCATGTGTCTTGGCTGTTTGTTGAGGGTGGCAGCAGCAGCACTTCCTGATTCTTAAAGGAACAGTGCACGCATTCCTAATCTGTCCCCAGTCCTGTATCTGACCCGTCCCATCTCTGGCCCGTCCCGTCTCTGGCCCGTCCCGTCCTGTAATGTCTAACCCGCCCCGTCACGTATCTGGTCCGTCCTTTCCCATATCTGACCCGTTTAGTCCCGTATCTGACCATCCCGTCCTGTATCTGGCTGTCCCTTATCTGGCCCATCTCATCCCGTATCTGGCCCGCCTCGTCCCTTCCCGTCTCTGGCACGTCCTGTCCCGTATCTGACCCAACAAGTCCCTATCTGATCCGTCCCGTATGTGGCCAGGCCCATTCAGTATCTGGCCCGTTCCGTATCTGGCCATCTCGTATCTGGCCCATCCCATCCTGTCCATGGCTCATCCCATATCTAGCCTGTCCTGTCCCATATCTGGCCCATCCCGTATCTGGCCTATGTCATCCTGTATCTGGCCCGTCCCATATTTGGCCCGCACTGTATCTGGGCCATTCCGTCCTGTCTCTTGCCCGTCTTTTCCTGTATCTGGACTGTCCCGTCCGGTCTCTGGCCCGTCCCATAATGTATAGCTTGTCCCGTCCTGTTTCTGGCCCGTCCCGTCCTGTCACTGGCTCGTCCTGTCCTGTATCTGGCACGTCCCGTACTGTCTCTGGCCCGTCCCATCCTGTCTATTTCCCGTCCCATAATGTATAGCTCGTCCCGTCCTGTATCTGGCCCGTTCCATCTCGTATCTAGCCCGTCCCGCATCTGGCCTGTCCTGTCCCGTATCTGGCCTGTCCCTTCCTGTCTCTGGCCCGTCCCATCCTGTCTCTGGCCTGTCCCGTCCTGTCTCTGGCCCGTCCGGTGCTATCTCTGGCCTGTCCAATCCTGTCTCTTGCCCGTCCCATCTCTGGTCCGTCCCGTCCTGTCTTTGGCCCATCCGGTCCTGTCTCTGGCCCGTCCCGTACTCTATTTGGCCGGTCCCGTCCTCTCTCTTGCCCGTCCCGTCCTGTCTCTGGCCCAACCAGTCCTGTGCTGCCTCTGGCCAGTCCCGTCCTGCTCTGGCACATCCCGTTCCTGGACAGTCCAGTATCTGGACCGTCCCATCCTGTATCTGGTCGCCCCGTCTCTAGCCAGTCCCGTCCTGTCTCTGGCACGCCTCGGTCCGTCCTATCTACGGCCAGTCTCATCCTGTCTATGGCCCGTCCCGTCCTGTCTCTGGCCCGTCTCGTCCTGTCTCTGGCGTGTCCCGTCCGGTCCTGTCTCTGGCCCGTATTGTATTTGGTCCGTCCCGTATCTGGCCTGTCCCGTCCTGTATCTGGCCGATCCCATTAAAGGTAGTATTATCAAATCCTCCACAAATTTACACCTCCAGGAAATTTAATCTGGGGTGTGTTTTAAATTAAGGTGAGTTCAATAGTTAGAAAAATATGATACTTTCCATAAATTATTAGCAAAATGTTTAAATGACACCTATCAAAAAACAGCCTCCTCCATATCCCCTCAAGCTGTCCTATCCATCACCAAGATAGGTGCATTTTCTGCCATTTAGGTAGAAGTAATCTTCAAACAATTTGCTTCTAATTTAGATAAAGTACCAGGAAGGTATATCATGAAAACTCTACATGTGACGTTTGCCTACTAAACAATAGTTGTAATATTTATTTGCAAAACTTACATTTTCTCTATGCTTGACCTACACTACTTCATTTTTTAGTACGTATTGGAACATAATGACATGGCCTTCACCTATAGCATCCGTATAGCTCCTGAACTGGGCGCAATCAATCGGGCCTCAAGTACTTAAATTAATCTCAATATGTCTTCTAGAAAGACAGTCAGGCTTATAAAGTTTACTAGAAGAATATTAACATAATAGGCAAGAGTGTGACAACTTATCAATGCTAAAGGCACCTCAAAAGAACCCAGCATGGTATACAGTGGTTGTGTGTATGTCTGTTTTTATGTGCGTTTGTGTATATACATATATATATATATGTGTGTGTGTGAGTGTACATAGTGGAGCTGTATGTGTATATATGAGACATGTGTGTATATAGGAAAGCTATGTATGTGAACGTAGGAGAATTGTGTGTTTGTATGTAGCTGAGCTGTGTGCATGCTGCAGAGGTGTGTGTACGTATATAGCAGAGATGTGTGTATATAAGACAGCTGTGTGTAACTGAGCTGTGTGTATATATGCAGCAGAGCTGTGTGCATGCATAGCAGAGCTCAATGTGCATGTACTGTGCATTCAGCAGTGATGTGATTATGTGTTTGCTGCATAGAATACATATAAATTGCCTGCTGCAAAAGTATACGAGTATAATACACATGCCGCAGAGAAACACTAACATTAGATCTCTATCCACTCTATTCTACCTTACAGCATTAAAGGTAGTATTATCAAATCCTCCACAAATTTACACATAAAGGAACTTTAACCTGGGGTGTGTTTTAAATTAAGGTGAGTTCAATAGTTAGAAAACTATGATACTTTCCATAAATTATTAGCAAAATGTTTAAATGACACCTATCAAAAAACAGCCTCCTCCATATCCCCTCAAGCTGTCCTATCCATCACCAAGATAGGTGCATTTTCTGCCATTTAGGCAGAAGTAATCTTCAAACAATTTGCTTCTGATTTAGATACAGGAGACAGGAAGAGACGGGCCAGAGACAGGACGGGACAGGCCAAAGACAGGATGAGACTGGCCGGAGATAAGACGGACCAAGGCGTGCCAGAGACAGGAAGGGATGGGCTAGAGACAGGGCGACCAGATACAGGATGGGACGGTCCAGATACAGGACGGTCCAGAGACGGGACGGGCCACAGCAGGACGGAACTGGCCAGAGGCAGGACAGGACCGGTCTGTCCAGAGACAGGACGGGACGGGCAAGAGACAGGATGGGACGGGTCAAAGAGAGGACGGGACAGGTCAGAGACAGGATGGGACAGCCAAAGACAGGACGGGACGGACTAGAGATGGGACAGGCAAGAGACAGGATTGGACAGGCCAGAGATAGCACCAGACGGGCCAGAGACAGGACGGGACACGCCAGAGACAGGACGAGATGGGAAGAGACTGGCCAGATACGGGACAGGACAGGCCAGATGCGGGACGGGCCAGATATAGGACGGGACGAGGCAGAGATAGGATGGGCCTGTCCAGTCCTGTATCTGGCCCATCCCTTCCTGTCTCTGGCCCAGCTCGGGCCCGTCTCGTCCCGTATCTGACCCGCCCTGTATCTGGCCCATCCCGTCCAGTATCTGGCCCGTTCCATATCTGGCCTTTCCCGTATCTGGCATGTCCTGTCCCTGGCCCAGCTTGTCCCGTATCTGGCCCGTCCTGTATCTGGCCCATCCCGTCACGTATCTGGCCTGTCCCGTCCTGTATCTGGCCCATCCCATTAAAGGTAGCATTATCAATTCCTCCACAAATTTACACCTCCAGGATTTTTAACCTGGGGTGTGTTTTAAATTAAGGTGAGTTCAATAGTTAGAAAACTATGATACTTTCCATAAATTATTAGCAAAATGTTTAAATTACACCAATCAAAAAACAGCCTCCTCCATATCCCCTCAAGCTGTCCTATCCATCACCAAGATAGGTGCATTTTCTGCCATTTAGGTAGAAGTAATCTTCAAACAATTTGCTTCTGATTTAGATAAAGTACCAGGAAAGTATATCATGCAAACTCAACATGTGATGTTTGCCTATTAAATAATAGTTGTAATATTTATTGGCAAAACTTACATTTTCTCTACGCCTGACCTACACTGCTTAATTGTAACATCCCTGGCCAGTCAAATCCTGTCTATTTCCCGTCCCATAATGTATAGCTCGTCCAGTCCTGTTTCTGGCCCGTCCCGTCTTATCTCTGGCTCGTCCCGTCCTGTATCTGGCCCGTCCCATCTCGTTTCTGGCACGGCCCGCATCTGGCCTGTCCTTTCCCGTATCTGGCCTGTCCCTTCCTGTATCTGGCCTTTCCCTTCCCATCTCGTCCTGTCTCTGGCCCGTCCGGTCCTTTCTCTGGCCTGTCCCGTCCTGTCTCTGGCCCATCCGGTGCTATCTCTGGCCTGTCCAATCCTGTCTCTTGCCCGTCCAATCTCTGGTCCGTCCCATCCTGTCTTTGGCCCTTCCTGTCCAGTCTCTGGCCCGTCCCGTCCTCTCTTTGGCCCGTCACGCCCTCTCTCTTGCCCGTCCCGTCCTGTCTCTGGCCCGACCGGTCCTGTCCTGCCTCTGGCCAGTCCCATCCTGCTCTGGCCAGTCCCGTCCCTGGACTGTCCTGTATCTGGACTGTCCTGTATCTGGTCGCCCCGGCTCTAGCCCGTCCCATCCTGTCTCTGGCACGCCTCGGTCTGTCCTGTCTCCGGCCAGTCTCATCCTGTCTTTGGCCCGTCCCGTCCTGTTTCTGGCCCGTCTCGTCCTGTCTCCGGCGTCTCCCGTCCGGTCCTGTCTCTGGCCCGTCCTGTATCTGGCCCATCCCCTATCTGGCCTGTCCCTTCCTGTATCTGGCCCATCCCATTAAAGGTAGTATTGTCAAATCCTCCACAAATTTAAACCTCCAGGAAATTTAACCTGGAGTGTGTTTTAAATTAAGGTGAGTTCAATAGTTAGAAAAATATGATACTTTCCATAAATTATTAGCAAAATGTTTAAATGACATCTATCAAAAAACAGCCTCCTCCATATCCCCTCAAGCTGACCTATCCAACACCAAGATAGGTGCATTTTCTGCTATTTAGGTAGAAGAAATCTTCAAACAATTTGCTTCTAATTTAGATAAAGTACTAGGAAGGTATATCATACAAACTCTACATGTGATGTTTGCCTATTAAACAATAGTTGTAATATTTATTTGCAAAACTTCCATTTTCTCTACACCTGACCTATACTACTTAATTGTAACATCCATGGCGGCGTGCTGGCATGGCTTCCCATCTCACACCATGCAAGACCGCCGACTTACCCACCAATGCAGGCTGTGCACTATTTGGCCCGTACCTTTCTGTATCTGGCCTGTCCCATACTGTATCTGGGCCATTCCGTCCTGTCTTTGGCCCGTCTTTTCCTGTATCTGTCCCGTTCCGTCTTGTCTCTGGCCCGTCTTGTCATGTCTATGGCCCGTCCCATAATGTCCTGTTTCTGGCTCGTCCAGTACTGTCTCTGGCTCGTCCTGTCCTGTATCTGGCCCGTCGCGTACCGTCTCTGGCCCGTCCCGTCCTCTGTATTCCCCGTCCCATTTCTGGCCCATCCCATCCTATCTCTGCCTCGTCCCGTCCTATATCTGGCACGTCCCGTCTCGTATCTGGCCCGTCCCGCATCTGGCCTGTCCTGTCCCGTATCTGGCCTGTCCCTTCCTGTATCTGGCCAGTCCCTTCCCATCTCGTCCTGTCGCTGGCCTGTCCCGTCCTGTCTCTGGCCCGTCCGGTGCCATCTCTGGCCTGTCAAATCCTGTCTCTTGCCCGTCCCGTCTCTGGCCCGTGCCGTCCAGTCTTCGGCCCGCCCGGTCCTGTCTCTGGCCCATCCCTTCCTGTCTCTGGCCCAGCTCTGGTCTGTCTCATCCCGTATCTGGCCCATCCCGTCCAGTATCTGGCCCGCTCCGTATCTGGCCTGTCCCGTGTCTGGCACGTCCTATTTCTGGCCCGTCCCGTCCTATCTCTGGCTCGTCCCGTCCTGTATTTGGCCCGTCCCATCTTGTATCTGGCCCGTCCCGCATCTGGCCTGTCCTGTCCCGTATCTGGCCTGTCCATTCCTGTATCTGGCCAGTCCCTTCCCATCTCGTCCTGTCTCTGGCCCGTCCCATCCTGTCTCTGGCCTGTCCCGACCTGTCTCTGGCCCGTCTGGTGCTATCTCTGGCCTGTCCAATCCTGTCTCTTGCCCGTCCTATCTCTGGTCCGTCCCGTCCTATCTTTGGCCCATCACGTCCTGTCTCTGGCCCGTCCCGTCCTCTCTTTGACCCGTCCTGTCCTCTCTCTTGCCCGTCTCCTCCTGTCTCTGGCCCGACCGGTCCTGTCCTGCCTCTGACCAGTCCCGTCCTGCTCTGGCCCGTCCCGTCCCTGGACTGTCCTGTATCTGGACCGTCCCATCTTGTATCTGTCGCCCCGTCTCTAGCCCGTCCCGTCCTGTCTCTGGCACGCCTCGGTCAGTACTATCTCCGGCCAGTCTCATCCTGTCTTTGTCCCGTCCCGTCCTGTCTCTGGCCCGTCTCGTCATGTCTCTGGCGTGTCCCGTCCGGTCCTGTCTCTGGCCCGTCCAGTATCTGTCCCATTTCGTATCTGGCTTGTCCCGTCCTGTATTTGGCCCATCCCATTAAAGGTAGTATTATCAAATCCTCCACAAATTTACACATAAAGGAACTTTAACCTGGGGTGTGTTTTAAATTAAGGTGAGTTCAATAGTTAGAAAAATATGATACTTTCCATAAATTATTAGCAAAATGTTTAAATGACACCTATCAAAAAACAGCCTCCTCCATATCCCCTCAAGCTGTCCTATCCATCACCAAGATAGGTGCATTTTCTGCCATTTAGGTAGAAGTAATCTTCAAACAATTTGCTTCTAATTTAGATAAAGTACCAGGAAAGTATATCATGCAAACTCTACATGTGATGTTTGCCTATTAAATAATAGTTGTAATATTTATTTGCAAAACTTTCATTTTCTCTACACCTGACCTACACTACTTAATTGTAACATCCCTGGTGGCGTGCTGGCATGGCTTCCCATCTCACACCATGCAAGACCGCCGACTTACCCACCAATGCAGGCTGCGCACTATGTTCCTATGCTGGCTGAGTGCATGTGTCTTGGCTGCTTGTTGAGGGCGGCAGCGGCAGTACTTCCTGATTCTTAAAAGAACAGTGCACGCATTCCTAATGTGTCCCCAGTCCTGTATCTGACCCATCCCATCTCTGGCCCGTCCCGTCTCTGGCCCGTCCCGTCCTGTCTCTGGCCCGTCCCTGGCCCCTCCCATCCTGTCTATGGCCCGTCCTGTAATGTATAACCCGCCCCGTCCCTTATCTGCTCTGTCCAGTCCCATATCTGACCTGTTTAGTCCTGTATCTGACCATACCGTCCCGTATCTGGCTGTCCCTTATCTGGCCCATCTCATCCCGTATCTGGCCCACCTCGTCCCTTCCCTTCTCTGGCACATCCTGTCCCGTATCTGACCATACCAGTCCCTATGTGGCCCGTCCCGTATGTGGTCAGGCCCATTCAGTATCTGGCCCGTCCCATATCTGGCCATCTCGTATCTGGCCCATCCCATCCTGTCCATGGCTCATCCCATATCTAGCCTGTTCTGTCCCATATCTGGCCCGTCTCGTATCTGGCCCATGTCGTCCTGTATCTGGCCCGTCCCATATTTGGCCCGTACCGTACTGTATCTCGCCTGTCCCGTACTGTATCAGGGCCATCTTGTCCTGTCTCTGGCCTGTCTTTTCCTGTATCTGCACCGTCCCGCCCGGTCTCTGTCCCGCCCCATAATGTATAGCTTGTCCCGTCCTGTTTCTGGCCCGTCCCGTCCTGTCTCTGGCTCGTCCTGTCCTGTATCTGGCACGTCCCGTACCGTCTCTGGCCCGTCCCATCCTGTCTATTTCCCGTCCCATAATGTATAGCTCGTCCAGTCCTGTTTCTGGCCCGTCCCGTCCTATCTCCGGCTCGTCCCGTCTGGTATGTGGCCCGACCCATCTCGTATCTGGCCCGTCCTGCATCTGGCCTGTTTTCTCCCTTATCTGGCCTGTCCCTTCCTGTATCTGGCCAGTACCTTCCCATCTCATCCTGTCTCTGGCCCATCCCGTCCTGTCTCTGGCATGTCCCGTACCGTCTCTGGCCCGTCCCATCCTGTCTATTTCCCGTCCATTAATGTATAGCTCGTCCCGTCCTGTTTCTGGCCCGTCCCATCCTATCTCTGCCTTGTCCCATCCCATCTCAGGCCCGTCCCGTCCAGTCTTTGGCCCGTCCTGTCCTGTCTCTGGCCCATCCCTTCCTGTCTCTGGCGCAGCTCTGGCCCGTCTTGTCCCATATCTGGCCCGCCCTGAATCTGGCCCATCCCGTCCAGTATCTGTCCCGTTCCATATCTGGCCTGTCCCGTATCTGGCACGTCCTGGCCCTTCCTTTCCCGTATCTGGCCCGTCCTGTATCTGGCCCATCCCGCATCTGACCCGTTCCGTATCTGGCCTGTCCCGTCATGTATCGGGCTGTCCCATATCTGGCCCATACCGTCCCATATCTGGCTCATCACGTTTCTGGCCCATCCCGTCATGCATCTGGCCCGTCCCATCCTGTCTCTAGCCCGACCCGTCCTGTTTATGGCCTATCCCGTAATGTCTCTAGCACATTCCGTCCTGTCTTTGGCCCATCCCGTCCTGTGTCTGCTCGGTCCCGTCCTGTATCTGGCCCGTCCCGTCCTGAATCTGGCCCGTCCCGTATCTGGCCCATCCCTTCCTGTATCTGGCCCGTCCCATATCTCGCCCGTCCCTTCCTGTATCTGGCCTGTCCCATGCCGTCCTGTCTCTGGTCCATCCCGTCTTGAATCTGGCCCGTCCCGTATCTGGCCCGTCCCTTCCTGTATCTGGCCCGTCCCATCCTGTCTCTGTCTTGACGGGTCCTGTCCTGCCTCTGGCCAGTCCCGTCCTGCTCTGGTCCGTCCCGTCCCTGGCCCGTACTGTATCTGGACCGTCCCGTCCTGTATCTGGTCGCCCCGTCTCTGGCCCGTCCCGTCCTTTCTCAGGCACGTCCTGTCCGGTCCTGTCTCTGGCCTGTCCTGCATCTGGCCCATCCCGTCACGTTTCTGGCCTGTCCCGTCCTGTATCTGGCCCATCTCATTAAAGGTAGTATTATCAAATCCTCCACAAATTTACACCTCCAGTAAATTTGACTTGGGGTGTGTTTTAAATTAAGGTGAGTTCAATAGTTAGAAAAATATGATACTTTCCATAAATTATGAGCAAAATGTTTAAATGACACCTATCAAAAAACAGCCTCCTCCATATCCCCTCAAGCTGTCCTATCCATCACCAAGATAGGTGCATTTTCTGCCATTTAGGTAGAAGTAATCTTCAAACAATTTGCTGCTAATTTAGATAAAGTACTAGGAAGGTATATCATACAAACTTCTACATGTGATGTTTGCTTATTAAACAATAGTTGTAATATTTATTTGAAAAACTTCCATTTTCTCTACGCCTGACCTACACTACTTAATTGTAACATCCATGGCGGCGTGCTGGCATGGCTTCCCATCTCACACCATGCAAGACCGCCGACTTACACACCAATGCAGGCTGCGCACTATTTGGCCCGTATCGTCCTGTATCTGGCCTGTCCCGTACTGTATCTGGGCCATCCAGTCCTGTCTTTGGCCCGTCTTTTCCTGTACCTGTCCTGTTCCATCTTGTCTCTGGCCAATACCGTCCTGTCTATGGCTCGTACTGTCCTGTATCTGGCTCATGGCGTACTGTCTCTGGCCCGTCCCGTCCTGTCTATTTCACGTCCCATAATGTATAGCTTGTCCCGTCCTGCTTCTGGCCCGTCCCGTACTGTCTCTAGCTCGTCCTGTCCTGTATCTGGCTCATCGCCTACCGTCTCTGGCCCGTCCCGTCCTGTCTATTTCACGTCCCATAATGTATAGCTTGTCCGGTCCTGTTTCTGGCCCATCCCATCCTATCTCTGCCTCGTCCCGTCCTATATCTGGCCCGTCCCGTCTCTTATCTGGCATGTCCAGCATCTGGCCTGTTCTGTCGCGTAGCTGGCCTGTCCCTTCCTGTATCTGGCCAGTCCCTTCCCATCTCATCCTGTCTCTGGCCCGTCCGGTGCTATCTCTGGCCTGTCCAATCCAGTCTCTTGCCCGTCCCTTCTCTGGCCCGTCCCGTCCAGTCTTTGGCCCGTCTCGTCCCGTATCTGGCCCATCCCGTCCAGTATCTGGCCCGTTCCATATCTGGCCAGTCCCGTATCTGGCACGTCCTATCCCTGGCCCGACCTGTCTCGTATCTGGCCCGTCCTGTATCTGGCCTGTCCAGTATCTGGCCCGTCCCGCATCTGACCCGTCCCGTATCTGGCCCGTCCCGTCCCGTATTTGGTCCGTACCGTCCTGTATCTGGCCCGTCCCATCATGTATCTGGCCTGTCCCATATCTGGCCCATACCGTCCCATATCTGGCTCGTCACGTTTCTGGCCCATCCCGTCATGTATCTGGCACGTTCCATCCTGTCTCTGGCCCGACCTGTCCTGTCTATGGCCTATCCCATAATGTCTCTAGCACATTCCGTCCTGTCTCTGGCCCATCCAGTCCTGTATCTGGTCGGTCCAGTCCTGTATCTGGCCCGTCCCATCCTGATTCTAGCCCGTCCCTTCCTGTATCTGGCCCGTCCCATCCTGTCCTGTCTCTGGCCCATCCCGTCTTGAATCTGGCCCGTCCCGTATCTAGCCCGTCCCTTCCTGTATCTGGCCCGTCCTGTCCTGTCTCTGGCCTGACTGGTCCTGGCCTGCCTCTGGCCAGTTTCGTCCTGCTCTGGTCCGCCCGGTCCCTGGCTCGTCCAGTATCTGGACCGTCCCGTACTATATCTGATCGCCCCGTCTCTGGCCCGTCCCGTCCTTTGTCAGGCACGTCCCGTCCGGGCCTGTCTCTGGCCTGTCCTGCATCTGGCCCATCCCGTCACGTATCTGGCCTGTCCCGTCCTGTATGTGGCCCAACCCATTAAAGGTAGTATTATCAAATCCTCCAGAAATTTACACCTCCAGGAAATTTAACCTGGGGTGTGTCTTAAATTAAGGTGAGTTTAATAGTTAGAAAAATATGATACTTTCCATAAATTATGAGCAAAATGTTTAAATGACACCTATCAAAAAACAGCCTCCTCCATATCCCCTCAAGCTGTCCTATCCATCACCAAGATAGGTGCATTTTCTGCCATTTAGGTAGAAGTAATCTTCAAACAATTTGCTCCTAATTTAGATAAAGTACCAGGAAGGTATATCATGCAAACTCTACATGTGATGTTTGCCTATTAAATAATAGTTGTAATATTTTTTTGCAAGACTTCCATTTTCTCTACACCTGACCTACACTACTTAATTGTAACATCCCTGGCGGCGTGCTGGCATGGCTTCCCATCTCACACCATGCAAGACAGCCGACTTACCCACCAATGCAGGCTACGCACTATGTTCCTATGCTGGCTGTGTGCATGTGTCTTGGCTGCTTGTTGAGGGCGGCAGCACTTCCTGAGTCTTAGAAGAACAGTGCACGCATTCCTAATGTGTCCCCAGTCCTGTATCTGACCCGTCCCATCTCTGGCCTGTCCAGTCTCTGGTCCGTCCCGTCCTGTTTCTGGCCTGTCCTGTAATGTCTAACCCGCCCCGTCCCGTATCTGGTCTGTCCAGTCCCATATCTGACCTGTTTACTACCGTATCTGACCATCCCGTCCCGTGTCTGGCTGTCCCTTATCTGGCCCATCTCAACCCGTATCTGGCCCACCTCATCCTTTCCCGTCTCTGGCACTTCCTGTCCCGTAACTGACCCAACCAGTCCCTATCTGGCCCGTCCCGTATGTGGCCAGGCCCATTTAGTATCTGGCCCGTCCCGTATCTGGCCATCTCGTATCTGGCCCATACCATCCTGTCCATGGATCATCCCATATCTAGCCTGTCCTGTCCCATATCTGGCCCGTCCCGTATCTGGCCCATGTCGTCCTGAATCTGACCCGTCTCATTTTTGGCCTGGACCGTCCTGTATGTGGCCTGTCCTGTACTGTATCTGGGCCATCCTGTCCTGTCTCTGACCCGTCTTATCCTGTATCTGGACCGTCCCGTCTGGTCTCTGGCCCGTCCCATAATATATAGCTTGTCCCGTCCTGTTTCTGGCCCGTCCCGTCCTGTCCTGTATCTGGCACATCCTGTACCATCTCTGGCCCGTCCCATCCTGTCTATTTCCCGTCCCATAATGTATAGCTCGTCAAGTCCTGTTTCTGGCACGTCCCGTCCTATCTCTGGCTCGTCCTGTCCTGTATCTGGCTCGTCCTATCTCGTATCTCGCCTGTCCCGTATCTGGCCTGTCCTGTCCCGTATCTGGCCTGTCCCTTCCCATCTTGTCCTGTCTCTGGCCCGTCCCGTCCTGTCTCTGGCCTGTCCCGTACTGTATGTGGCCTGTCCTGTACTGTATCTGGGCCATCCTGTCCTGTCTCTGACCCGTCTTTTCCTGTATCTGGACCGTCCCGTCCTGTATCTGGTCGCCCCGTACTGTATCTGGGCCATCCCATCCTGTCTCTGGCCCGTCTTTTCCTGTATCTGGACCGTCCCGTCCAGTCTCTGGACGGTCTCATAATGTATAGCATGTCCTGTCCTGTTTCTGGCCCGTCCCGTCCTGTCACTTGCTCGTCCTGTCCTGTATCTGGCACGTCCCGTACCGTCTCTGGCCCGTCCCATCCTGTCTATTTCCCGTCCCATAATGTATTGCTCGTCCAGTCCTGTTTCTGGCCCGTCCTGTCCTATCTCTGGCTCGTCCCGTCCTGTATCTGGCCCGTCCCATCTCGTATCTGGCCCGTCCCGCATCTGGCCTGTCCTGTACCATATCTGGCCTGTCCCTTCCTGTATCTGGCCAGTCCCTTCCCATCTCGTCCTGTCTCTGGCCTGTCCCGTTCTGTCTCTGGCCTGTCCCGTCCTGTCTCTGACCCGTCCGGTGCTACCTCTGGCCTGTCCAATCCTGTCTCTTGCCTGTCCCATCTCTGGTCCGTCCCGTCCTGTCTTTGGCCCATCACGTCCTGTCTCTGGAACGTCCCGTCCTCTCTTTTGCCCGTCCCGTCCTCTCTCTTGCCCGTCCCCTCCTGTCTCTGGCCCGACCTGTCCTGTCCTACCTCAGACCAGTCCCGTACTGCTCTGTCCCGTCCCATCCCTGGACTGTCCTGTATCTGGACCGTCCTGTCCTGTATCTGTCGCCCCGTTTCTAGCCCGTCCAGTCTTGTCTCTGGCACGCCTCAGTCCGTCCTATCTCCGGCCCGTCCCGTAATGTCTCTGGCCCGTCTTGTCATGTCTCTGGATCGTCCCGTCCGGTCCTGACTCTGGCCCGTCCTGTATCTGGCCCATTCCGTATCTGGCCTGTTCCGTCCTGTATCTGGCCCATCCCATTAAAGGTAGTATTATCAAATCCTCCACAAATTTACACATAAAGGAACTTTAACCTGGGGTGTGTTTTAAATTAAGGTGAGTTCAATAGTTAGAAAAATATGATACTTTCCATAAATTATTAGCAAAATGTTTAAATGACACCTATCAAAAAAACAGCATCCTCCATATCCCCTCAAGCTGTCCTATCCATCACCAAGATAGGTGCATTTTCTGCCATTTAGGTAGAAGTAATCTTCAAACAATTTGCTTCTAATTTAGATAAAGTACCAGGAAGGTATATCATGCAAACTCTACATGTGATGTTTGCCTATTAAACAATAGTTGTAATATTTATTTGCAAAATTTCCATTTTCTCTTCACCTGTCCTACACTACTTAATTGTAACATCCATGGCGGCGTGCTGGCATGGCTTCCCATCTCACACCATGCAAGACCGCCGACTTATCCACCAATGCAGGCTGCGCACTATGTTCCTATGCTGGCTGTGTGCATGTGTCTTGGCTGCTTGTTGAGGGCTGTAGCGGCAGCACTTCCTGATTCTTAAAGGAACAGTGCACGCATTCCTAATGTGTCCCCAGTCCTGTATCTCATCCGTCCCATCTCTGGCCCGTCCCGGTCTCTGGCCCGTCCCGTCCTGTCTCTTGCCCGTCCCTGGCCCCTCCCATCCTGTCTATGGCCCGTCCTGTAATGTCTAACCCGCCCCTTCCCGTATCTGGTCCGTCCAGTCCCATATCTGACCTGTTTAGTCCCGTATCTGGCTGTCCCTTATCTGGCCCATCTCATCCCGTATCTGGCCCACCTCGTCCCTTCCCGTCTCTGGCACGTCCTGTCCCGTATCTGACCATACCAGTCCCTATCTGGCCCGTCCCGTATGTGGCCAGGCCCATTCAGTATCTGGCCCGTCCCGTATCTGGCCATCTCGTATCAGCCCCATCCCATCCTGTCCATGGCTCATCCCATATCTAGCCTCTCCTGTCCCATATCTGGCTTGTCCCGTATCTGGCCCATGTCGTCCTGTATCTGGCCCGTCCCATATTTGGCCCGTACCGTCCTGACCTGTCTCTGGCCCGTCCCGTGCTGTCCCTGGCCCCTCCCCTCCTGTCTATGGCCCGTCCTGTAATGTCTAGCCCGTCCGTCCCATATCTGGCCTGCTTAGTCCCATATCTGACTCGACAAGTCCCGTATCTGGCCAGTCCAGTCCCATATCTGGCCAGTCCAGTCCCGTATCTGGCCCATCTCTTATCTGGCACGTCTCGTCCCTTCACTATCTAGCCCGTCCTATCCCGTATATGGCCCAACCAGTCCCGTATCTGGCCCGTCCCGTATATGGCCCAGCGTGTCACGTATCTGGCCCATCACCATAAATGGCACATCCCGTTCAGTTTCTGTCCTTTCCCATCCCTGGCTCATGTCGTATCTGGCCCGTCCTGTCCCATATCTGGCCCGTCTCATATCTGGACCGTCCCGTATCTGGCCCATCCCGTATCTGGCACGTCCCATCGCGTATCTGGCCCGTGCCGTCCCATATCTGGGCAGTACCGTCCTGTATCTGGCCATTCTGTCTATGGCCCGGCCCGTAATGTCAAGCCCGCCCATCCTGTCTCTGGCCCGTCCCGTCCTGTATTTGGCCCGTTCCGTATCTAGCCCGTCCCGTCCTGTATCTGACCCGTCCCGTACCGTCTTGTATCTGACCCATCTCGTCCCGTCCTGAATCTGGCCCATCCCGTCCCGTATCTGACCTGTCCAGTATCTGGCCGGTCCTGTCCCGTATCTAGCCAGTCCCGTCCTGTATCTGGCCCGTCCCGTCCTGTCTCTGGCCTGTCCAGTCCTGTGTCTTGCCCGTCCCGTTCTGTCTCTGGCCTGTCCAGTCCTGTGTCTGGCCCCTCCCGTCCTGTCTTTGGCTCGTCCCATCCTGTCTCTGACCCGTCCTGTCTTTGGCTCATCCCATCCTGTCTCTAGCCAGTCCCATCCTGTCTCTGGCTAGTATCGTCCCGTATCTGGCCCGCCCCGTATCTAGCCCATCCCGTCCAATATCTGGCCCGTCCTGTCGCTGGCACGTCCCGTATCTGTACCGTCCCATATCTGCCCCATCCCATATATGAGCTGTCCCGTATCTGGCTTGTCCCGTATCTGGCCCGTCCTGTTCTGTATCTGGTCTGTCTCGTCCTGTATCTGGCCCGTCCCGTCATGTATCTGGCCCATACCGTCCCATATCTGGCCCGTACCATCCTGTATCTGGCCCGTCTTGTCCCGTATCTGGCCTGCCCCATCCCGTATCTGGCCTATCCCATCCTGTCTCTGGCCCGTCCAGTCCTGTCTCTGGCCCGTACCGTGCAGTTCCGTATCTGGCCCGTCCCATCCTGTACCCGGCCCATCCCCTCCTGTCTCTGGCCCGTCCCATACAGTTCTGTATCTGGCCCGTACCGTCCTGTATCTGGCCCGTACCATCTTGTATCTGGCACGTCCTGTTCCGTATCGTTCCTGTCCCGTCCCGTATCTGGCCTGTCCCATCCTATCTCTGGCCCGTCCAGTCCTGTCTCTGGCCCATCCCGTGCAGTTCTCTATCTGGCCTGTCCCATCCTGTACTCGGACCGTCCCCTCCTGCATCTGGCCCATTCCGTACCATCCTGTATCTGGCCCATCTAGTCCCATCTTGTATCTGGCCCGTCCCGTATCTGGCTTGTACCGTCCCGTGTCTATCCTGTCGGGTCCCGTCACGTATCTGGCCTCTCCCGACCCATATCTGGCCCATCCCATCCTATCTCTCGCCTGTCCCGTCCTGTATCTGGCCCGTCCCGTATCTGGCCCGTCCCTTCCTGTTTCTAGCTAGTCCCGTCCTTTCTCTGGCCCGTCCTGTCCTATCTCCGGCTCGTTCTGTCTCTGGCCCATCTCGTTCTGTCTCTGGCCCGTCTTGTCCTATCTCTGTCCCGTCCCGTCCTGTCTCTGGCCCGACCCGTCCTGTCCTGCCTCAGACCCGTCTGGTACTGCAGTGGCCCGTCCCTGGCCCATCCTCTATCTGGCCCATCCTGTATCTGGCCCATCCCGTCCTGTATATGTCCCGTCCTGTCTCTGGCCCGCCCCGTCCCGTCCTGTCTCTGGCCCGTCCCATCCGGTCTTTGGCCCGTCCCATCCGGTCTTTGGCCCATCCCATCCGGTCTTTGGCCCGTTCCATCTGGTTTTGGCCCGTGCCGTCCTCTGTGCTTTAAATTAAGGTGAGCTCAATAGTTAGAAAAGTATGATACTTTCTATAAATTATTAGCAAAATGTTTAAATGACACCTATTAAAAAACAGCCTCCTCCATATCCCCTCAAGCTGTCCTATCCATCACCAAGATAGGTGCATTTTCTGCCATTTAGGTAGAAGTAATCTTCAAACAATTTGCTTCTAATTTAGATAAAGTACTAGGAAGGTATATCATGCAAACTCTACATGTGATGTTTGCCTATTAAACAATAGTTGTAATATTTATTTGCAAAACTTCCATTTTCTCTATGCCTGTCCTACACTATTTAATTGTAACATCCCTGGCGGCGTGCTGGCATGGCTTCCAATCTCACACCATGCAAGACCGCCGACTTACCCACCAATCCAGGCTGCACACTGTGTTCCTCTGCTGGCTGTGTGCATGTGTCTTGGCTGCTTGTTGAGGGCGACAGCGGCAGCACTTCCTGATTTTTAAAGGAACAGTGCACGCATTCCTAATGTGTCCCCAGTCCTGTATCTGACCCATCTCGTCTCTGGCCCGTCCAGTCCTGTCTATGGTCCGTCCTATTCCTGTCTCTGGCCCGTCCTGTATCTCTGGCCCGTCCTGTATCTGTACCGTCCCGTATCTGCCCCGTCCCATATCTGCCCCATCCCGTAACTGGCCTGTCCCGTATCTGGCTCGTCCCGTATCTGGCCCGTCCTGTTCCGTATCTGTTCCATCTCGTCATGTATCTGGCCCGTCCCGTCATGTATCTGGCCCGTGCCGTCCCATTTCTGGCCCGTACCATCCCGTATTTGGCCCGTCCTGTCCTATCTCTGGCTCGTCCTGTCTCTGGCCCATCTCGTCTTGCCTCTGGCCCGTCTTGTCCTGTTTCTGGCCCGTCCCGTCCTGTCTCTGGCCCGACCCGTCCTGTCCTGCCTCTGACCCGTCCGGTACTGCAGTGGCCCGTCCGTGGCCCATCCTGTATCTGCCCCATCCTGTATCTGGCCCGCCTCGTCTCTGGCCTGTCCCGTCCTGTATATGTCCCGTCCGGTCTCTGGCCCGCCCCGTCGGTCTCTGGCCCGTCCCATCCGGTCTCTGGCCCGTCCCATCCGGTCTTTGGCCCGTCCCATCTGGTCTTTGGCCCGTGCCGTCCTCTGTGCTTTAAATTAAGGTGAGCTCAATAGTTAGAAAAATATGATACTTTCCATAAATTATTAGCAAAATGTTTAAATGACACCTATCAAAAAACAGCCTCCTCCATATCCCCTCAAGCTGTCCTATCCATCACCAAGATAGGTGCATTTTCTGCCATTTAGGTAGAAGTAATCTTCAAACAATTTGCTTCTAATTTAGATAAAGTACTAGGAAGGTATATCATGCAAACTCTACATGTGATGTTTGCCTATTAAACAATAGTTGTAATATTTATTTGAAAAACTTCCATTTTCTCTACGCCTGACCTACACTACTTAATTGTAACATCCATGGCGGCGTGCTGGCATGGCTTCCCATCTCACACCATGCAAGACCGCCGACTTAGCCATCCAATGCAGGCTGCGCACTATTTGGCCCGTACCGTCCTGTATCTGGCCTGTCCCGTACTGTATCTGGGCCATCCCATCATGTTTTTGGCCCGTCTTTTCCTATACCTGTCCTGTTCCATCTTGTCTCTGGCCCGTCCCGTCCTGTCTATGGCTCGTACTGTCCTGTATCTGGCCCGTCCCGTCCTGTCTATTTCACGTCCCATAATGTATAGCTTGTCCCGTCCTGCTTCTGGCCCGTCCCGTACTGTCTCTGGCTCGTCCTGTCCTGTATCTGGCTCATCGCCTACCGTCTCTGGCCCGTCCCGTCCTGTCTATTTCACGTCCCATAATATATAGCTTGTCCGGTCCTGTTCTGGCCCATCCCATCCTATCTCTGCCTCGTCTCGTCCTATATCTGGCCCGTCCCGTCTCTTATCTGGCACGTCCCGCATCTGGCCTATCCTGTCCCGTATCTGGCCTGTCCCTTCCTGTATCTGGCCAGTCCCTTCCCATCTCATCCTGTCTCTGGCCTGTCTCGTCCTGTCTCTGGCCCGTCCGGTGCTATCTCTGGCCTGTCCAATCCTGTCTCTTGCCCGTCCCTTCTCTGGCCCATTCCGTCCAGTCTTTGGCCCGTCTCGTCCCGTATCTGGCCCGCCCTGTATCTGGCCCATCCCGTCCAGCATCTGGCCCGTTCCATATCTGCCAATCCCGTATCTGGCACGTCCTGTCCCTGGCCCGGCCTGTCTCGTATCTGGCCCGTCCTGTATCTGGCCTGTCCCGTATCTGGCCCGTCCCGCATCTGACCCGTCCCGTATCTGGCCCGTCCCGTCCCGTATCTGGTCCGTACCGTCCTGTATCTGGCCCGTCCCATCATGTATCTGGCCTGTCCCATATCTGGCCCATACCGTCCCATTTCTGGCTCGTCACGTTTCTGCCCCATCCCGTCATGTATCTGGCACGTTCCATTCTGTCTCTGGCCCGACCTGTCCTGTCTATGGCCTATCCCATAATGTCTCTAGCACATTCCGTCCTGTCTCTGGCCCATCCCGTCCTGAATCTGGCCCGTCCCTTCCTGTATCTGGCCCGTCCCATCCTTTCCTGTCTCTGGCCCATCCCGTCTTGAATCTGGCCCGTCCCGCATCTGGCCCGTTCCTTCCTGTATCTGGCCCGTCCCGTCCTGTCTCTGGCCCATCCCGTCTTGAATCTGGCCCGTCCCGCATCTGGCCCGTTCCTTCCTGTATCTGGCCCGTCCCGTCCTGTCTCTGGCCTGACTGGTCCTGGCCTGCCTCTGGCCAGTCCCGTCCTGCTCTGGTCCGTCCCGTCCCTGGCCCGTCCTGTATCTGGACCGTCCTGTCCTGTATCTGGTCGCCCCGTCTCTGGCCCGTCCCGTCCTTTGTCAGGCACGTCCCGTCCGGTCCTGTCTCTGGCCTGTCCTGCATCTGGCCCATCCCGTCACGTATCTGGCCTGTCCCGTCCTGTATCTGGCCCATCCCATTAAAGGTAGTATTATCAAATCCTCCACAAATTTACACCTCCAGGAAATTTAACCTGGGGTGTGTTTTAAATTAAGGTGAGTTCAATAGTTAGAAAAATATGATACTTTCCATAAATTATTAGCAAAATGTTTAAATGACACCTATCAAAAAACAAACTCCTCCATATCCCCTCAAGTTGTCCTATCCATCACCAAGATAGGTGCATTTTCTGCGATTTAGGTAGAAGTAATCTTCAAACAATTTGCTTCTAATTTAGATAAAGTAATAGGAAGGTATATCATGCAAACTCTACATGTGACGTTTGCCTATTAAACAATAATTGTAATATTTATTTGCAAAACTTCCATTTTCTCTACACCTGACCTACACTACTTAATTGTAACATCCCTGGCGGCGTGCTGGCATGGCTTCCCATCTCACACCATGCAAGACCGCCGACTTACTCACCAATGCAGGCTGCGCACTATGTTCCTATGCTGGCTGTGTGCATTCCTAATGTGTCCCCAGTCCTGTATCTGACCCGTCCCGTCCCTGGCCCCTCCCATCCTGTCTATGGCCCGTCCTCTAATGTCTAACCCGCCCCTTCCTGTATCTGGTCCGTCCAGTCCATATCTGACCCGTTTAGTCCCGTTTCTGACCATCCTGTCCCGTATCGGGATTTCCCTTATCTAGCCCATCTCATCCCGTATCTGGCCCATCCCGTCCAGTATCTGGCCCGTTCCATATCTGGCCAGTCCCGTATCTAGCACGTCCTATCCCTGGTCCAGCCTGTCCCGTATCTGGCCCATCCTGTATCTGGTCGCTCCGTCTCTGGCCCGTCCCGTCCTTTTTCAAGCACGGCCCGTCCGGTCCTATTTCTGGCCTGTCCTGTATCTGGCTCATTCCGTCACCTATCTGGCCTGTCTCGTCCTGTATCTGGCCCATCCCACTAAAGGTAGCATTATCAAATCCTCCACAAATTTACACCTCCAGCAAATTTAACCTGGGGTGTGTTTTAAATTAAGGTGAGTTCAATAGTTAGAATAATATGATACTTTCCATAAATTATTAGCAAAATGTTTAAATGACACCTATCAAAAATCAGCCTCCTCCATATCCCCTCAAGCTGTCCTATCCATCACCAAGATAGGTGCATTTTCTGCCATTTAGGTAGAAGTAATCTTCAATTTGCTTCTAATTTAGATAAAGTACTAGGAAGGTATATCATGCAAACTTTACATGTGATGTTTGCCTATTAAATAATAGTTGTAATATTTATTTGCAAAACTTCCATCATCTTAATGGTAACATCCATGGCGGCAAGCTGGCATGGCTTCCCATCTCACACCATGCAAGACCGTCGACTTACCCACCAATGCAGGCTGCGCACTATGTTCCTATGCTGGCTGTGTACATGTGTCTTGGCTGCTTGTTGAGGGCGGAAGCGGCAGCACTTCCTGATTCTTAAAGGAACAGTGCACGCATTCCTAATGTGTCCCCAGTCCTGTATCTGATCCATCCCGTCTCTGGCCCGTCCCGTCTCTGGACGTCCCGTCCTGTCTCTGGCCCGTCCCAGCCTGTCCCTGGCCCCTCCCATCCTGTCTATGGCCCGTCCTGTAATGTCTAACCCGCCCCGTCCCGTATCTGGTCCGTCCATTCCCATATCTGACCCGTTTGGTCCCGTATCTGACCATCCCGTCCCGTATCTGGCTATCCCTTATCTGGCCCATCTCATCACGTATCTGGCCCGCCTCTTCCTTTCCCGTCTCTGGCACTTCCTGTCCCGTATCTGACCCAACCAGTCCCTATCTGGCCCGTCCCGTATGTGGCCAGGCCCATTCAGTATCTGGCCCGTCCCGTATCTGGCCATCTCGTATCTGGCCCATCCCATCCTGTCCATGGCTCATCCCATATCTAGCATGTCCTGTCCCATATCTGGCCCGTCCCGTATCTGGCCCATGTCGTCCTGTATCTGGCCCGTCCCATATTTTGCCCGTACTGTCCTGTATCTGGTCTGTCCCGTACTGTATCTGGGCCATCCCGTCCAGTCTCTGGCCTGTCTTTTCCTGTATCTGGACCGTCCCGTCCGGTCTCTGGCCTGTCCAATAAAGTATAGCTTGTCCCGTCCTGTTTCTGGCCCGTCCCGTCCTGTCTCTGACTCATCCTGTCCTGTTTCTGGCCCGTCCCATCCTATCTCTGGCTCGTCCCGTCCTGTATCTGGCCCGTCCCATCTCGTATCTGGCCCGTCCCGCATCTGGCCTGTCCTGTCCTGTATCTGGCCTGTCCCTTCCTGTATCTGGCCAGTCCCTTCCCATCTCGTCCTGTCTCTGGCCTGCCCCGTCCTGTCTATGGTATGGCCCGTCCGATGCTATCTCTGACTTGTCCAATCCTGTCTCTTGCCCGTCCCATCTCTGGTCCGTCCCGTCCTGTATTTGGCCTGTCTCGTCCTGTCTCTGGCCCGACCTGTCCTGTCCTGCCTTTGGCCAGTCCCGTTCTGCTCTGGCCCGTCCCGTCCCTGGACCGTCCTGTATCTGGACCGTCCCATCCTGTATCTGGTCGCCCCATCTCTAGCCCGTCCCGTCCTGTCTCTGGCACGCCTCGGTCCGTGCTATCTCCGGCCAGTCTCATCCTGTATTTGGTCCGTCCCGTCCTGTCTATAACCCATCTCGTCCTGTCTCTGGCGTGTCCCGTCCGGTCCTGTCTCTGGCCCGTCCTGTATCTGGCCCGTCCTGTGTCTGGCTCATCCCGTATCTTTCCTGTCCCGTCCTGTATCTGGCCCATCCCATTAAAGGTAGTATTATCAAATCCTCCACAAATTTACACCTCCAGGAAATTTAACCTGGGGTGTGTTTTAAATTAAGGTGAGTTCAATAGTTAGAAAAATATGATTCTTTCCATAAATTATTAGCAAAATGTTTAAATTACACCTATCAAAAACAGCCTCCTCCATATCCCCTCAAGCAGTCCTATCCATCACGAAGATAGGTGCATTTTCTGCCACTTAGGTAGAAGTAATCTTCAAACAATTTGCTTCTAATTTAGATAAAGTACCAGGAAAGTATATCATGCAAACTCTACATGTGATGTTTGCCTATTAAATAATAGTTGTAATATTTATTTGCAAAACTTCCATTTTCTCTACGCCTGACCTACACTACTTAATTGAAACATCCATGGCGGCATGCTGGCATGGCTTCCCATCTCACACCATGCAAGACCGCCGACTTACCCACCAATGCAGGCTGCGCACTATGTTCCTATGCTGTCTGTGTGCATGTGTCTTGGCTGCTTGTTGAGGGCGGTAGCAGCAGCACTTCCTGATTCTTAAAGGATCAGTGCACGCATTCCAAATGTGTCCCCAGTCCTGTATCTGACCCGTCCCATCTCTAACCCGTCCCGTCTCTGGCCCGTCACATCCTGTCTCTGGCCAGTCTCAGCCTGTCCCTGACCCCTCCCATCCTGTCTATGTCCTGTCCTGTAATGTCTAACCCGCCCCGTCCCGTATCTGGTCCGTCCAGTCCCATATCTGACCCGTTTAGTCCCGTATCTGACCATCCCGTCCCGTATCTGGCTGTCCCTTATCTGGCCCATCTCATCCCGTATCTGGCCCGCCTCGTCCCTTTCCGTCTCTGGCACGTCCTGTCCTGTATGTGACCCAACCAGTCCCTATCTGGCCCGTCCCGTATGTGTCCATGCCCATTCAGTATGTGGCCCGTCCCGTATCTGGCCATCTCGTATCTGGCCCATTCCATCCTGTCCATGGCTAATCCCATATCTAGCCTGTCCTGTCCCATATCTGGCCCGTCCCGTATCTGGCCCATGTCGTCCTGTATCTGGCCCGTCTCATTTTTGGCCCGGACCGTCCTGTATGTGGCCTGTCCCGTACTGTATCTGGGCCATCCTGTCCTGTCTCTGGCCTGTCTTATCCTGTATCTGGACCGTCCCGTCCGGTCTCTGGACGGTCCCATAATGTATAGCTTGTCCCGTCCTGTTTCTGGCCCGTCCCATCCTGTCACTGGCTAGTCCTGTCCTGTATCTGGCACATCCTGTACCGTCTCTGGCCCGTCCCATCCTGTCTATTTCCCTTCCCATAATGTATAGCCCGTGAAGTCCTGTTTCTGGCCCGTTCCGTCCTATCTCTGGCCCGTCCCGTCCCGTCTGTCTCTGGCAAGTCCGGTCCTGTCTCTGGCCCGTCCCGTATCTGGCCCATCCAGTATCTGGCCTGTCCCGTCCTGTATCTGGCCCGTCCCATCATGTATCTGGGCTGTCCCATAGCTGGCCCATACCATCCCATATCTGGCTCGTCACGTTTCTGGCCCATCCCGTCATGTATCTGGCCCGTCCCATCCTGTCTATGGCCCGATTTGTCCTGTCTATGGCCTGTCCCGTAATGTCTCTAGCACATTTCGTCATGTCTCTGGCCCATCCCGTCCTGTATCTGGTCGGTCCCGTCCTGCATCTGACCCGTCCCATCCTGAATCTGGCCTGTCCTGTCTATGGCCCGTCCGATAATGTATAGCTTGTCCCGTCCTGTTTCTGGCCAGTCCCGTACTATCTCTGGCTCGTCTTGTCCTGTATCTGGCCCGTCCCGTCCATTTCCCGTCCCATAATGTATAGCTCGTCCCGTCCTGTTTCTGGCCCGTCCCATCCTATCTCTGCCTTGTCCCGTCCTATATCTGGCGCGTCCCGTCTCGTATCTGGCCCGTCCCGCATCTGGCCTGTCCTGTCCCGTATCTGGCCTGTCCCTTCCTGTATCTGGCCAGTCCCTTCCCATCTCGTCCTGTCGCTGGCCTGTTCCGTCCTGTCTCTGGCCCGTCCGGTGCTATCTCTGGCCTGTCCAATCCTGTCTCTTGCCGGTCCCGTCTCTGGCCCATCCCTTCCTGTCTCTGGCCCAGGTCTGGCCCGTCTCATCCCGTATCTGGCCCATCCCGTCCAGTATCTGACCCGTTCCATATCTGGCCAGTCTCGTATCTGGCACGTCCTGTCCCTGGCCCGGCCTGTCCCGTATCTGGCCCGTCCTGTATCTGGCCTGTCCAGTATCTGGCCCGTCCCGCATCTGACCCGTCCCGTATCTGGCTCGTCCCATCCCGTATCTGGTCCGTACCGTCCTGTATCTGGCCCATCCCGTCATGTATCTGGGCTGTCGCATATCTGGCTAATACCGTCCCATATCTGGCTCGTCACGTTTCTGGCCCATCCCGTCATGTATCTGGCCCATCCCATCCTGTCTCTGGCCCGACCCGTCCTGTCTATGGCCCATCCCGTAATGTCTCTAGCACAATCCGTCTTGTCTCTGGCCCATCCCGTCCTGCATCGGTTCGGTCCAGTCCTGTATCTGGCCCGTCCCGTCCTGAATCTAGCCCATCCCGTATCTGGCTTGTCCTTTCCTGTATCTGGCCCGTCCTATCCTGTCCTGTCTCTGGCCCATTCCGTCTTGAATCTGGCCCGTGCCGTATCTGGCCCGTCCCTTCCTGTATCTGGCCCGTCCCGTCCTTTCTCTGGCCTGACCGGTCCTGTCCTGACTCTGGCCAGTCCAGTGCTGCTCTGGTCCGTCCCTTCCCTGGCCCGTCCTGTATCTGGACCGTCCCATTCTGTATCTAGTCGCCCCGTCCCGTATCTGGTCTGTCCAGTCCCATATCTGACCCGTTTAGTGCCGTATCTGACCATCCCGTCCCGTATCTGGCTTTCCCTTATCTGGCCCATCTCATCCCGTATCTGGCCTGCCTTGCCCCTTCCCAACTCTGGCACGTCCTGTCCCGAGTCTGACCCAACCAGTCCCTATCTGGCCCGTCCCGTATGTGGCCAGGCCCATTCAGTATCTGGCCTGTCCCGTATCTGGCCATCTCGTATCTGGCCCATCCCATCCTGTCCATGGCTCATCCCATATCCAGCCTGTCCTGTCCCATATCTGGCCCGTCCTGTATCTTGCCCATGTTGTCCTGTATCTGGCCCGTCCTATATTTGGCCCGTACCGTCCTGTATCGGGCCTGTCCCGTACTGTATCTGGACAGTCCCGTCCGGTCTCTGGCCCATCCCATAATGTATAGCTTGTCCCGTCCTGTTTCTGGCCCGTCCCTTCCTGTATCTGGCCCGTCCCGTCCTCTCTTTGACCCGTCCCGTCCTCTATCTTGCCCGTCCCCTCCTGTCTCTGGCCCGACCGGTCCTGTCCTGTCTCTGACCAGTCTCGTCCTGCTCTGGCCCTTCCCGTCCCTGGACTGTACTGTATCTGGACCGTCCCGTCCTGTATCTGTCGCCCCGTCTCTAGCCCGTCCCGTCCTGTCTCTGGTACGCCTCAGTCCATAATATCTCCGGCCAGTCTCATCCTGTCTTTCGCCTGTCCCGTCCTGTCTCTGGCCCGTCTCGTCATGTCTCTGGCGTGTGCCGTCCGGTCCTGTCTCTGGCCTGTCCTGTATCTGGCCCATTCCGTATCTTGTCTGTCCCGTCCTGTATCTGGCCCACCCCATTAAAGGTAGTATTATCAAATCCTCCACAAATTTACACATAAAGGAACTTTAGCCTGGGGTGTGTTTTAAATTAAGGTGAGTTCAATAGTTAGAAAAATATGATACTTTCCATAAATTATTAGCAAAATGTTTAAATGACACCTATCAAAAAACAGCCTCCTCCATATCCCCTCAAGCTGTCCTATCCATCACCAAGATAAGTGCATTTTCTGCCATTTAGGTAGAAGTAATCTTCAAACAATTTGCTTCTAATTTAGATAAAGTACTAGGAAGGTATATCATGCAAACTCTACATGTGACGTTTGCCTATTAAACAATAGTTGTAATATTTATTTGCAAAACTTCCATTTTCTGTACACCTGACCTACACTACTTAATTGTAACATCCCTGGTGGCGTGCTGGCATGGCTTCCCATCTCACACCATGCAAGACCGCCGACTTACCCACCAATGCAGGCTGCGCACTATGTTCCTATGTGGGCTGTGTGCATGTGTCTTGGCTGCTTTTTGAGGGCGGCAGCGGCAGCACTTCCTGATTCTTAAAGGAACAGTGCACGCATTCCTTTTGTATCCCCAGTCCTGTATCTGACCCGTCCCGTGTCTGGCCTGTGAGGTCCTGTCTCTGGCCCGTCCCAGCCTGTCCCTGGCCCCATCCATCCTGTCTATGACCCGTTATGTAATGTCTAACCCGCCCCGTCCTGTATCTGGTCCGTCCAGTCGCATATCTGACCCGTTTAGTCCCGTATCTGACCATCCCGTCCCGAATCTGGCTTTCCCTTATCTAGCCCATCTCATCCCGTATCTGGCCCGCATCGTCCCTTCCCATCTGTGGCACGTCCTGTCCCGTATCTGACCATACCAGTCCCTATCTGGCCCGTCCCGTATCTGGCCATCTCGTATCAGCCCCATCCCATCCTGTCCATGGCTCATCCCATATCTAGCCTCTCCTGTCCCATATCTGGCTCGTCCCGTATCTGGCCCATGTCGTCCTGTATCTGGCCCGTCCCATATTTGGCCCGTACCGTCCTGTATCTGGCCTGTCCCGTAGTGTATCTGGGCCATCCTGTCCTGTCTCTGGCCCGTCTTTTCCTGTATCTGGACCGTCTGGTCTCTGTCCCGTCCCATAATGTATAGCTTGTCCCGTCCTGTTTCTGGCCCGTCCCGTCCGGTCTCTGGCTCGTCCTGTCCTGTATCTGGCACGTCCCGTACCGTCTCTGGCCCATCCCATCCTGTCTATTTCCCGTCCCATAATGTATAGCTCGTCCAGTCCTGTTTCTGGCCCGTCCCGTCCTATCTCCGGCTCGTCCCGTCTTGTATCTGGCCCGTCCCATCTCGTATCTGGCCCGTCCCGCATCTGGCCTGTCTTGTCCCTTATCTGGCCAGTCCCTTCCTGTATCTGGCCAGTACCTTCCCATCTCATCCTGTCTCTGGCCCGTCCGATCCTGTCTCAGGCCTGGTCAGTCCTGTCTCTGGCCCGACCGATGCTATCTCTGGCCTGTCCAATCGTGTCTCTTGCCCGTCCCATCTCTGGTCCGTCCCGTCCTGTCTTTGGCCCTTCCCGTACTGTCTTTGGCCCGTCCCGTCCTCTCTCTTGCCCGTCCCGTCCTGTCTCTGGCTCGACCGATCCTGTCCTGCCTCAGGCCAGTCCCATCCTGCTCTGGCCAGTCCAGGCCCTGGACGGTCCTGTATCTGGACCGCCCCGTCCTGTATCTGGTCGCCCCCTCTCTAGCACGTCCCGTCTTGTCTCTGGCATGCCTCGCTCCGTCCTATCTTCGGCCAGTCTCATCCTGTATCTGGTCGCCCCGTCTCTGGCCCGTCCCGTCCTTTTTCAGGCACGGCCCGTCCGGTCCTATCTTTGGCCTGTCCTGTATCTGGCCCATTCCGTCACGTATCTGGCCTGTCTCGTCCTGTATCTGGCCCATCCCACTAAAGGTAGTATTATCAAATCCTCCACAAATTTACAACTCCAGGAAATTTAACCTGGGGTGTGTTTTAAATTAAGGTGAGTTCAATAGTTAGAATAATATGATACTTTCCATAAATTATTAGCAAAATGTTTAAATGACACCTATCAAAAAACAGCCTCCTCCATATCCCCTCAAGCTGTCCTATCCATCACCAAGATAGGTGCATTTTCTGCCATTTAGGCAGAAGTAATCTTCAATTTGCCTCTAATTTAGATAAAGTACTAGGAAGGTATATCATGCAAACTTTACATGTGATGTTTGCCTATTAAATAATAGTTGTAATATTTATTTGCAAAACTTCCATTTTCTCTACACCTGACCTACACTACTTAATTGTAACATCACTGGCGGCAAGCTGGCATGGCTTCCAATCTCACACCATGCAAGACCGTCGACTTACCCACCAATGCAGGCTGAACACTATGTTCCTATGCTGGCTGTGTACATGTGTCTTGGCTGCTTGTTGAGGGCGGCAGCGGCAGCACTTCCTGATTCTTAAAGGAACAGTGCACGCATTCCTAATGTGTCCCCAGTCCTGTATCTGACCCATCCCGTCTCTGGCCCGTCCCGTCTCTGGCCCGTCCCGTCCTGTCTCTGGCCTGTCCCAGCCTGTCTCTGGCCCGACCGGTGCTATCTCTGGCCTGTCCAATCCTGTCTCTTGCCCGTCCCATCTCTGGTCCGTCCCGTCCTGTCTTTGGCCCTTCCCGTCCTCTCTTTGGCCCGTCCCGTCCTCTCTCTTGCCCGTCCCGTCCTGTCTCTGGCCAGACCGGTCCTGTCCTGCCTCAGGCCAGTCCCATCCTGCTCTGGCCAGTCCCGTCCCTGGACCGTCCTGTATCTGGACCGCCCCGTCCTGTATCTGGTCGCCCCGTCTCTAGCAGGTCCCGTCCTGTCTCTGGCACGCCTCGGTCCGTCCTATCTTCGGCCAGTCTCATTCTGTCTTTGGCCCGTCCCGTCCCGTCTGTCTCTGGCCCGTCCCGTATCTGGCCCATCCAGTATCTGGCCTGTCCCGTCTTGTATCTGGCCCGTCCCGTCATGTATCTGGGCTGTCCCATAGCTGGCCCATACCATCCCATATCTGGCTCGTCACGTTTCTGGCCCATCCCGTCATGTATCTGGCCCGTCCCATCCTGTCTATGGCCCGATTTGTCCTGTCTATGGCCTGTCCCGTAATGTCTCTAGCACATTCCGTCCTGTCTCTGGCCCATCCCGTCCTGTATCTGGTCGGTCCCGTCCTGTATCTGGCCCGTCCCATCCTGAATCTGGCCCGTCCTGTCTATGGCCCGTCCGATAATGTATAGCTTGTCCCGTCCTGTTTCTGGCCAGTCCCGTACTATCTCTGGCTCGTCTTGTCCTGTATCTGGCCCGTCCCGTCCATTTCCCGTCCCATAATGTATAGCTCGTCCCGTCCTGTTTCTGGCCCGTCCCATCCTATCTCTGCCTTGTCCCGTCCTATATCTGGCGCGTCCCGTCTCGTATCTGGCCCGTCCCGCATCTGGCCTGTCCTGTCCCGTATCTGGCCTGTCCCTTCCTGTATCTGGCCAGTCCCTTCCCATCTCGTCCTGTCGCTGGCCTGTTCCGTCCTGTCTCTGGCCCGTCCGGTGCTATCTCTGGCCTGTCCAATCCTGTCTCTTGCCGGTCCCGTCTCTGGCCCATCCCTTCCTGTCTCTGGCCCAGGTCTGGCCCGTCTCATCCCGTATCTGGCCCATCCCGTCCAGTATCTGACCCGTTCCATATCTGGCCAGTCTCGTATCTGGCACGTCCTGTCCCTGGCCCGGCCTGTCCCGTATCTGGCCCGTCCTGTATCTGGCCTGTCCAGTATCTGGCCCGTCCCGCATCTGACCCGTCCCGTATCTGGCCCGTCCCATTCCGTATCTGGTCCGTACCGTCCTGTATCTGGCCCATCCCGTCATGTATCTGGGCTGTCGCATATCTGGCCAATACCGTCCCATATCTGGCTCGTCACGTTTCTGGCCCATCCTGTCATGTATCTGGCCCATCCCATCCTGTCTCTGGCCCGACCCGTCCTGTCTATGGCCCATCCCGTAATGTCTCTATCCGTCTTGTCTCTGGCCCATCCCGTCCTGCATCGGTTCGGTCCAGTCCTGTATCTGGCCCGTCCCGTCCTGAATCTAGCCCATCCCGTATCTGGCTCGTCCCTTCCTGTATCTGGCATGTCCTATCCTGTCCTGTCTCTGGCCCATTCCGTCTTGAATCTGGCCCGTGCCGTATCTGGCCCGTCCCTTCCTGTATCTGGCCCGTCCCGTCCTTTCTCTGGCCTGACCGGTCCTGTCCTGACTCTGGCCAGTCCAGTGCTGCTCTGGTCCGTCCCTTCCCTGGCCCGTCCTGTATCTGGACCGTCCCATTCTGTATCTAGTCGCCCCGTCCCGTATCTGGTCTGTCCAGTCCCATATCTGACCCGTTTAGTGCCGTATCTGACCATCCCGTCCCGTATCTGGCTATCCCTTATCTGGCCCATCTCACCCCGTATCTGGCCTGCCTTGCCCCTTCCCAACTCTGGCACGTCCTGTCCCGTGTCTGACCCAACCAGTCCCTATCTGGCCCGTCCTGTATGTGGCCAGGCCCATTCAGTATCTGGCCTGTCCCGTATCTGGCCATCTCGTATCTGGCCCATCCCATCCTGTCCATGGCTCATCCCATATCCAGCCTGTCCTGTCCCATATCTGGCCCGTCCTGTATCTTGCCCATGTTGTCCTGTATCTGGCCCGTCCTATATTTGGCCTGTGCCGTCCTGTATCGGGCCTGTCCCGTACTGTATCTGGACCGTCCCGTCCGGTCTCTGGCCCATCCCATAATGTATAGCTTGTCTCGTCCTGTTTCTGGCCCGTCCCTTCCTGTATCTGGCCCGTCCTCTCTTTGACCCGCCCGTCCTCTATCTTGCCCGCCCCCTCCTGTCTCTGGCCCGACCGGTCCTGTCCTGTCTCTGACCAGTCTCGTCCTGCTCTGGCCCGTCCCGTCCCTGGACTGTCCTGTATCTGGACCGTCCCGTCCTGTATCTGTCGCCCCGTCTCTAGCCCGTCCCGTCCTGTCTCTGGTACGCCTCAGTCCATAATATCTCCGGTCAGTCTCATCCTGTCTTTCGCCTGTCCCGTCCTGTCTCTGGCCCGTCTCGTCATGTCTCTGGCGTGTGCCGTCCGGTCCTGTCTCTGGCCCGTCCTGTATCTGGCCCATTCCGTATCTTGTCTGTCCCGTCCTGTATCTGGCCCACCCCATTAAAAGTAGTATTATCAAATCCTCCACAAATTTACACACAAAGGAACTTTAGCCTGGGGTGTGTTTTAAATTAAGGTGAGTTCAATAGTTAGAAAAATATGATACTTTCCATAAATTACTAGCAAAATGTTTAAATGACACCTATCAAAAAACAGCCTCCTCCATATCCCCTCAAGCTGTCCTATCCATCACCAAGATAGGTGCATTTTCTGCCATTTAGGCAAAAGTAATCTTCAATTTGCTTCTAATTTAGATAAAGTACCAGGAAGGTATATCATGTAAACTCTACATGTGACGTTTGCCTATTAAATAATAGTTGTAATATTTATTTGCAAAACTTCCATTTTCTGTACACCTGACCTACACTACTTAATTGTAACATCACTGGTGGCGTGCTGGCATGGCTTCCAATCTCACACCATGCAAGACCGTCGACTTACCCACCAATGCAGGCTGAACACTATGTTCCTATGCTGGCTGTGTACATGTGTCTTGGCTGCTTGTTGAGGGCGGCAGCGGCAGCACTTCCTGATTCTTAAAGGAACAGTGCACGCATTCCTAATGTGTCCCCAGTCCTGTATCTGACCCATCCCGTCTCTGGCCCGTCCCGTCTCTGGCCCGTCCCGTCCTGTCTCTGGCCTGTCCCAGCCTGTCTCTGGCCCGACCGGTGCTATCTCTGGCCTGTCCAATCCTGTCTCTTGCCCGTCCCATCTCTGGTCCGTCCCGTCCTGTCTTTGGCCCTTCCCGTCCTGTCTCTGGCCCGTCCCGTCCTCTCTTTGGCCCGTCCCGTCCTCTCTCTTGCCTGTCCCGTCCTGTCTCTAGCCCGACCGGTCCTGTCCTGCCTCAGGCCAGTCCCATCCTGCTCTGGCCAGTCCCGTCCCTGGACCGTCCTGTATCTGGACCGCCCCATCCTGTATCTGGTCGCCCCGTCTCTAGCAGGTCCCGTCCTGTCTCTGGCACGCCTCGGTCCGTCCTATCTTCGGCCAGTCTCATCCTGTCTTTGGCCCGTCCCGTCCCGTCTGTCTCTGGCAAGTCCGGTCCTGTCTCTAGCCCGTCCCGTATCTGGCCCATCCAGTATGTGGCCTGTCCCGTCCTGTATCTGGCCCGTCCCGTCATGTATCTGGGCTGTCCCATAGCTGGCCCATACCATCCCATATCTGGCTCGTCACGTTTCTGGCCCATCCCGTCATGTATCTGGCCCATCCCATCCTGTCTTTGGCCCGATCCGTCCTGTCTATGGCCTGTCCCGTAATGTCTATAGCACATTCCGTCCTGTCTCTGGCCCATCCCGTCCTGTATCTGGTCGGTCCCGTGCTGTATCTGGCCCGTCCCATCCTGAATCTGGCCCGTCCTGTCTATGGCCCGTCCGATAATGTATAGCTTGTCCCGTCCTGTTTCTGAGCAGTCCCGTATTATCTCTGGCTCGTCTTGTCCTGTATCTCGCCCGTCCCATCCATTTCCCGTCCCATAATGTATAGCTCTTCCCGTCCTGTTTCTGGCCCGTCCCATCCTATCTCTGCCTCGTCCCGTCCTATATCTGGCGCGTCCCGTCTCGTATCTGGCCCGTCCCGCATCTGGCCTGTCCTGTCCCGTATCTGGCCTGTCCCTTCCTGTATCTGGCCAGTCCCTTCCCATCTCGTCCTGTCGCTGGCCTGTCCCGTCCTGTCTCTGGCCCGTCCGGTGCTATCTCTGGCCTGTCCAATCCTGTCTCTTGCCCGTCCCGTCTCTGGCCCGTCCCGTCCAGTCTTTGGCCCATCCCGTCCTGTCTCTGGCCCATCCCTTCCTGTCTCTGGCCAGTCTCGTCCCGTATCTGGCCCGCCCGGTATCTGGCCCATCCCGTCTAGTATCTGGCACGTTCCATATCTGTCCTGTCCCGTATCTGGCCCATCCCGCATCTGACCCGTCCAGTATCTGGCCCATCCCATCCCGTATCTGGCCCGTCCCGTCATGTATCTGGGCTGTCCCATATCTGGCCCATACCGTCCCATATCTGACTCGTCACGTTTCTGGCCCATCCCGTCATGTATCTTGCCCGTCCCATCCTGTCTCTGGCCCGACCCGTCCTGTTTATGGCCTGTCCCGTAATGTCTCTAGCACATTACGTCCTGTCTTTGGCCCATCCCGTCCTGTATCTGGTCGGTCCCGTCCTGTATCTGGACCGTCCCGTCGTGAATCTGTCCCGTCTCGTATCTGGCCCATCCCTTCCTGTATCTGGCCCGTCCCATCACGTCCTATCTCTGGCCCATCCCGTGTTGAATCTGGCCCGTCCCGTCTCTGGCGCGTCCCATCCTATCTCTGGCCTGACCGGTCTTGTCCTGCCTCTGGCCAGTCCCGTCCTACTCTGGTCCGTCCCGTCTCTGGCCCGTCCTGTATCTGAACCGTCCCGTCCTGTATCTGGTCGCCCCTTCTCTGGCCCGTCCCGTCCTTTCTCAGACACGTCCCGTTCGGTCCTGTCTCTGACCTATCCTGTATCTGGCCCATCCCGTCACATATCTGGCCTGTCCAGTCCTGTATCTGGCCCATCCCATTAAAGGTAGTATTATGAAAACCTCCACAAATTTACACCTCCAGGAAATTTAACCTGGGGTGTGTCTTAAATTAAGGTGAGTTTAATAGTTAGAAAAATATGATACTTTCCATAAATTAGCAAAATGTTTAAATGACATCTATCAAAAAACAGCCTCCTGCATATCCCCTCAAGCTGTCCTATCCATCACCAAGATAGGTGCATTTTCTGCCATTTAGGTAGAAGTAATCTTCAAATAATTTGCTCCTAATTTAGATAAAGTACAAGGAAGGTATATCATGCAAACTCTACATGTGATGTTTGCCTATTAAATAATAGTTGTAATATTTTTTTGCAAGACTTCCATTTTCTCTACACCTGACCTATACTACTTAATTGTAACATCCTTGGCGGTGTGCTGGCATGGCTTCCCATCTCACACCATACAAGACCACCGACTTACCCACCAATGCAGGCTACGCACTATGTTCCTATGCTGGCTGTGTGCATGTGTCTTGGCTGCTTGTTGAGGGCGGCAGCGAATTCCTGATTCTTAAAGGAAAAGTGCATGCATTCCAAATGTGTCCCTAGTCCTGTATATGACCCGTCCCGTCTCTGGCCCGTCCTGTCCAGTCTCTGGCCCATCCCTGGCCCCTCCCATCCTGTCTATGGCCTGTCCTGTAATGTCTAACCCGCCCTGTCCCGTATCTGGTCCGTCCAGTCCCATATCTGACCCGTTTAGTCCCGTGTCTGACCATCCCGTCCCGTATCTGGCTATCTCATGCCGTATCTAGCCCGCCTCATCCCTTCCCGTCTCTGGAAAGTCCTGTCCCGTATCTGACCCAACCAGTCCCTATCTGGCCGGTCCCAAATGTGGCAAGGCCCATTCAGTATCTGGCCCATCCCGTATCTGTCCATCTCGTATCTGGCCCACCCCATCCTGTCCATGGCTCATCGCATATCTAGCCTGTCCAGTCCCATATCTGGCCCGTCCCGTATCTGGCCCATGTCGTCCTGTATCTGGCCCGTCCCATATTTGGCCCGTACCGTCCTGTATCTGGCCTGTCCCGTACTGTATCTGGGGCATCCCGTCCTGTCTCTGGCACCTCTTTTCCTGTATCTGGACCGTCCCATAATGTATAGCTTGTCCCGTACTGTTTCTGGCCCGACCCCGTCCTGTCTCTGGCTCGTCCTGTCCTGTATCTGGCACGACCCATACCGTCTCTGGCCCGTTCCATCCTGTCTATTTCTCGTCCCATAATGTATAGCTCGTCCAGTCCTGTTTCTGGCCCGTCCCGTCCTATCTCTGGCTCGTCCCGTCCTGTATCTGGCCCGTCCCATCTCGTATCTGGCCCGTCCCGCATGTGGCCTGTCCTGTCCCGTATCTGGCCTGTCCCTTCCTGTATCAGGCCAATCCCTTCCCATCTCGTCCTGTCTCTGGCCCATCCCGTCATGTCTCTGGCCAGGCCCGTTTGGTGCTGTCTCTGGACTGTCCAATCCTGTCTCTTGCCCGACCCATCTCTGGTCAGTCCCGTCCTGTCTTTGACCCGTCCTGTCCTGTCTCTGGCCCGTCCCGTCCTCTCTTTGGCCCGTCCTCTCTCTTGCCCGTCCTGTCCTGCCTCTGGCCAGTCCCGTCCTGCTCTGGCCCGTCCCATCCCTGGACCGTCCTGAATCCTGTATCTGGTCACCCCGTCTCTAGCACATCCTGTCCTGTCTCTGGCACGCCTCGGTCCGTCCTAACTCCGGCCAGTCTCATCCTGTCTTTGGCCCGTCCCGTCCTGTCTCTGGCCCGTCTCGTCCTGTCTCTGGCGTGTCCCGTCCAGTCCTGTCTCTGGCCCGTCTTGTATTTGGTCCGTCCCGTATCTGGCCTGTCCCGTCCGGTATCTGGCCCATCCCATTAAAGGTAGTATTATCAAATCCTCCACAAATTTAAACCTCCAGGAGATTTAACCTGGGGTGTGTTTTAAATTAAGGTGAGTTCAATAGTTAGAAAACTATGATACTTTCCATAAATTATTAGCAAAATGTTTAAATGACACCTATCAAAAAACAGCCTCCTCCATATCCCCTCAAGCTGTCCTATCCATCACCAAGATAGGTGCATTTTCTGCCATTTAGATAGAAGTAATCTTCAAACAATTTGCTTCTAATTTAGATAAAGTACTAGGAAGGTATAGCATGCAAACTCTACATGTGATGTTTGCCTATTAAACAATAGTTGTAATATTTATTTGCAAAACTCCCACTTTCTCTACGCCTGACCTACACTACTTAATTGTAACATCCCTAGCGGCGTGCTGGCATGGCTTCCCATCTCACACCATGCAGACTGGGCACTATTTGGCCCATACCGTCCTGTATCTGGCCTGTCCCGTACTGTTTCTGGGCCATGCAGTCCTGTCTTTGGCCCGTCTTTTCCTGTATCTGTCCCCTTCAGTATTGTCTCTGGCCCGTCCCGTCCTTAATCTGGCCCGTCCTGTCTATGGCCGTCCCATAATGTATAGCTTGTCCCGTCCTGTTTCTGGCCGGTCCCGTACTGTCTCTGGCTCATCTTGTCCTGTATCTGGCCCGTCGCGTACCCTCTCTGGCCCGTCCCGTCCTGTCTATTTCCCGTCCCATAATGTATAGCTCGTCCCGTCCTGTTTCTGGCCCGTCCCATCCTATCTCTGCCTCGTCCCGTCCTATATCTGGCCCGTCCCGTCTCGTATCTGGCCCGTCCCGCATCTGGCCTGTCCTGTCCCTTCCTTATCTGGCTACTCCCTTCCCATCTCGTCCTGTCTCTGGCCTGTCCCGTCCTGTCTCTGGCCTGTCCGGTGCTATCTCTGGCATGTCCAATCCTGTCTCTTGCCCATCCCTTCCTGTCTCGGGCCCAGCTCTGGCCCGTCTCATCCCGTATCTGGCCCGCTCTGTATCTGGCCCATCCCGTCCACTATCTGGCCCGTTCCAAATCTGGCCTGTCCCGTATCTCGCACGTCCTGTCCCTGGCCCGGCCTGTCCCGTATCTGGCCCGTCCTGGATCTGGCCTGTCCCGTATCTGGCCCATCCCGCATCTGACCCGTCACGTATCTGGCCCGTCCTGTCCCGTATCTGGTCCGTACCATCCTAAATCTGGCCCGTCCCGTCATGTATCTGGGCTGTCCCATATCTGGCCCATACCGTCCCATATCTGGCTCGTCACGTTTCTGGCCCATCCCGTCATGTATCTGGCCCGTCCCATCCTGTCTCTAGCCCGACCCATCCTGTCTCTGGCCCGACCCGTCCTGTCTATGTCCTGTCTCTTAATGTCTCTAGCACATTCTGTCCCGTATCTGGCCCGTCTCTTCCAGTATCTGGCCCGTCTCATCCTGTCTCTGGCCTGACTGGTCCTGTCCTGCCTCTGGCCAGTCGCGTCCTGCTCTGGTCCATCCCGTCCCTGGCCCATCCTGTATCTAGACCGTCCCGTCCTGTATCTGGTTGCCCCGTCTCTGGCCAGTCCCGTCCTTTCTCAGGCACGTCCCGTCCGTCCTGTCTCTGGCCTGTCCTGCATCTGGCCCATCCCGTCACGTATCTGGCCTGTCCCGTCCTGGATCTGGCCCATCCCATTAAAGGTAGTATTATCAAATCCTCCACAAATTTACACGTCCAGGAAATTTAATCTGGGGTGTGTCTTAAATTAAGGTGAGTTCAATAGTTAGAAAAATATGATACTTTCCATAAATTATTAGCAAAATGTTTAAATGACACCTATCAAAAAACAGCCTCCTCCATATCCCCTCAAGCTGTCCTATCCATCACCAAGATAGGTGCATTTTCTGCCATTTAGGTAGAAGTAATCTTCAAATAATTTGCTTCTAATTTAGATAAAGTACTAGGAAGGTATATCACGCAAACTCTACATGTGATGTTTGCCTATTAAACAATAGTTGTAATATTTATTTGAAAAACTTCCATTTTCTCTACGCCTGACCAACACTATTTAATTTTAACATCACTGGCAGCGTGCTGGCATGGCTTCCCATCTCACATCATGCAACACTGCCGACATACCCACCAATGCAGGCTGCGCACTATTTGGCCCGTTCTGTCTTGTCTCTGGCCCGTCCCGTCCTGTCTATGGCCCGTCCCATAATGTATAGCTTGTCCCGTCCTGTTTCTGGCCCGTCCCGTACTGTCTCTGGCTCGTCTTGTCCTGTATCTGGCCCGTCGAGTACCGTCTATGGCCCGTCCCGTCCTGTCTATTTCCCGTCCCATAATGTATAGCTCGTCCCGTCCTGTTTCTGGCCCGTCCCGTCTCGTATCTGGCCCATCCCGCATTTGGCCTGTCCTGTCCCGTATATGGCCTGTCCCTTCCTGTATCTGGCCAGTCCTTTCCCATCTCGTCCTGTCTCTGGCCTGTCCCGTCCTGTCTCTGGCCCGTCCGGTGCTATGTCTGGCCTGTCCAATCCTGTCTCTTGTCCGTCCCGTTTCTGGCCCGTCCCGTCTAGTATTTGGCCCGTCCTGTCCTGTCTCTGGCCCATCCCTTCCTGTCTCTGGCGCAGTTCTGGTCCGTCTCGTCCTGTATCTGGCCCATCCCGTCCAGTATCTGGCCCGTTCCATATCTGGCCTGTCCCGTATCTGGCACTTCCTGTCCCTGGCCCGGCCTGTCCCGTATCTGGCCCGTCCTGTATCTGGCCAGTCCCGTATCTGGCCCGTCCCGCATCTGACCCGTCCCGCATCTGACCCGTCCCGTATCTGGCCCGTCCCGTCCCGTATCTAGTCCGTACCGTCCTGTATCTGGCCCGTCCCGTCATGTATGTGGGCTGTCCCATATCTGGCCCATACCGTCCCATATCTGGCTCGTCACGTTTCTGGCCCATCCCGTCATATATCTGGCCCGTCCCATCCTGTCTCTGGCCTGACCCGTCCTGTGTATGGCCTATCCCATGTCTCTAGCACATTCCGTCCTGTCTCTGGCCCATCCCGTCCTGTATCTGGTCGGTCCCGTCCTGAATCTGGCCCGTCCCATCCTGAATCTGGCCCGTCCCGTATCTGGCCCGTCCCTTCCTGTATGTGGCCCGTCCCATCCTGTCCTGTCTTTGGCCCATCCTGTCTTGAATCTGGCCCGTCCCGTATCTGGCCCGTCCATTCCTGTATCTGGCCCGTCCCGACCTGTATCTGGTCGGTCCCATCCTGTCTCTGGCCTCGTCCGTCCTGTCTCTGGCCCGACCGGTGCTATCTCTGGCCTGTCCAATCCTGTCTCTTGCCCGTCCTGTCCTGTCTCTGGCCCGATCGGTCCTGTCCTGCCTCTGGCCAGTCCCATCCTGCTCTGGCCCGTCCCGTCCCTGGACCGTCCTGTATCTGGACCGCCCCGTCCTGTATCTGGTCGCCCCGTCTCTAGCCCGTCCCGTCCTGTCTCTGGCACGCCTCGGTCCGTCCTATCTTCGGCCAGTCTCATCTTGTCTTTGGCCCGTCCGGTCCCGTCTGTCTCTAGCCCGTCCGGTCCTGTCTCTGGCCCGTCCTGTATCTGGCCCATCCCGTGTCTGGCCTGTCCCGTCCTGTATCTGGCCCGTCCCGTCATTTATATGGGCTGTCCAATAGCTGGCCCATACCATCCCATATCTGGCTCGTCACGTTTCTGGCCCATCCCGTCATGTATCTGGCCCGTCCCATCCTATCTATGGCCCGACCCGTCCTGTCTATGGCCTGTCCCGTAATGTCTCTAGCACATTCCGTCCTGTCTATGGCCCATCCCGTCCTGTATCTGGTCGGTCCCGTCGTGTATCTGGCCCGTCCCGTCCTGAATCTGGCCCGTCCTGTCTATGGCCCGTCCCATAATGTATAGCTTGTCCCGTCCTGTTTCTGGCCAGTCCCGTACTATCTCTGGCTCGTCCTGTCCTGTATCTGGCCCGTCGCGTACCGTCTCTGGCCCATCCCGTCCTGTGTACTTCCCGTCCCATAATGTTTAGCTCGTCCCGTCCAGTTTCTGGCCCGTCCCATCCTATCTCTGCCTTGTCCCGTCCTATATCTGGCGCTTCCCGTCTCGTATCTGGCCCATCCCGCATCTGGCCTGTCCTGTCCCGTATCTGGCCTGTTCCTTCCTGTATCTGGCCCATCTCATTAAAGGTAGTATTATCAAATCCTCCACAAATTTACACCTCCAGGAAATTTAACCTGGGTGTGTTTTAAATAAAGGTGAGTTCAATAGTTAGAAAAATATGATACTTTCCATAAATTATTAGCAAAATGTTTAAATGACACCTATCAAAAAACAGCCTCCTCCATATCCCCTCAAGCTGTCCTATCCATCACCAAGATAGGTGCATTTTCTGCCATTTAGGTAGAAGTAATCTTCAAACAATTTGCTTCTGATTTAGATACAGGAGACAGGAAGAGACGGGCCAGAGACAGAACGGGACGGGCCAAAGACAGGATGAGACTGGCCGGAGATAGGACGGACCGAGGCGTGCCAGAGACAGGAAGGGATGGGCTAGAGACAGGGCGACCAGATACAGGATGCGACGGTCCAGATACAGGACGGGCCAGAGACGGAACGGGCCAGAGCAGGACGGAACTGGCCAGAGGCAGGACAGGACCGGTATGTCCAGAGACAGGACGGGACGGGCAAGAGACAGGACGGGACGGGTCAAAGAGAGGACGGGACAGGTCAGAGACAGGATCGGACAGCCAAAGACAGGACGGGACGGACTAGAGATGGGACAGGCAAGAGACAGGATTGGACAGGCCAGAGATAGCACCAGAAGGGCCAGAGACAGGACGGGACACGCCAGAGACAGGACGAGATGGGAAGAGACTGGCCAGATACGGGACAGGACAGGCCAGATGCGGGATGGGCCAGATATAGGACGGGACGAGGCAGAGATAGGATGAGCCTGTCCCGTCCTGTATCTGGCCCATCCCTTCCTGTCTCTGGCCCAGCTCGGGCCCGTCTCGTCCCGTATCTGACCCGCCCTGTATCTGGCCCATCCCGTCCAGTATCTGGCCCGTTCCATATCTGGCCTTTCCCGTATCTGGCATGTCCTGTCCCTGGCCCAGCCTGTCCCGTATCTGGCCCGTCCTGTATCTGGCCCATCCCGTCACGTATCTGTCCCGTTCCATATCTGGCCTGTCCCATATCTGGCACGTCCTGGCCTTGCCTTTCCCGTATCTGGCATGTCCTGTCCCTGGCCCAGCTTGTCCCGTATCTGGCCCGTCCTGTATCTGGCCCATCCCGTCACGTATCTGGCCTGTCCCGTCCTGTATCTGGCCCATCCCATTAAAGGTAGCATTATCAATTCCTCCACAAATTTACACCTCCAGGATTTTTAACCTGGGGTGTGTTTTAAATTAAGGCGAGTTCAATAGTTAGAAAAATATGATACTTTCCATAAATTATTAGCAAAATGTTTAAATTACACCAATCAAAAAACAGCCTCCTCCATATCCCCTCAAGCTGTCCTATCCATCACCAAGATAGGTGCATTTTCTGCCATTTAGGTAGAAGTAATCTTCAAACAATTTGCTTCTGATTTAGATAAAGTACCAGGAAAGTATATCATGCAAACTCAACATGTGATGTTTGCCTATTAAATAATAGTTGTAATATTTATTGGCAAAACTTACATTTTCTCTACGCCTGACCTACACTACTTAATTGTAACATCCCTGGCCAGTCAAATCCTGTCTATTTCCCGTCCCATAATGTATAGCTCGTCCAGTCCTGTTTCTGGCCCGTCCCGTCTTATCTCTGGCTCGTCCCGTCCTGTATCTGGCCCGTCCCATCTCGTTTCTGGCACGTCCCGCATCTGGCCTGTCCTTTCCCGTATCTGGCCTGTCCCTTCCTGTATCTGGCCAGTCCCTTCCCATCTCGTCCTGTCTCTGGCCCGTCCGGTCCTTTCTCTGGCCTGTCCCGTCCTGTCTCTGGCCCATCCGGTGCTATCTCTGGCCTGTCCAATCCTGTCTCTTGCCCGTCCCATCTCTGGTCCGTCCCATCCTGTCTTTGGCCCTTCCTGTCCAGTCTCTGGCCCGTCCCGTCCTCTCTTTGGCCCATCACGCCCTCTCTCTTGCCCGTCCCGTCCTGTCTCTGGCCCGACCGGTCCTGTCCTGCCTCTGGCCAGTCCCATCCTGCTCTGGCCCGTCCCATCCCTGGACTGTCCTGTATCTGGACTGTCCTGTATCTGGTCGCCCCGGCTCTAGCCCGTCCCATCCTGTCTCTGGCACGCCTCGGTCTGTCCTATCTCCGGCCAGTCTCATCCTGTCTTTGGCCCGTCCCGTCCTGTTTCTGGCCCGTCTCGTCCTGTCTCCGGCGTCTCCCGTCCGGTCCTGTCTCTGGCCCGTCCTGTATCTGGCCCATCCCCTATCTGGCCTGTCCCTTCCTGTATCTGGCCCATCCCATTAAAGGTAGTATTGTCAAATCCTCCACAAATTTAAACTTCCAGGAAATTTAACCTGGAGTGTGTTTTAAATTAAGGTGAGTTCAATAGTTAGAAAAATATGATACTTTCCATAAATTATTAGCAAAATGTTTAAATGACACCTATCAAAAAACAGCCTCCTCCATATCCCCTCAAGCTGTCCTATCCAACACCAAGATAGGTGCATTTTCTGCCATTTAGGTAGAAGTAATCTTCAAACAATTTGCTTCTAATTTAGATAAAGTACTAGGAAAGTATATCATGCAAACTCTACATGTGATGTTTGCCTATTAAATAATAGTTGTAATATTTATTTGCAAAACTTTCATTTTCTCTACACCTGACCTACACTACTTAATGGTAACATCACTGGCGGCAAGCTGGCATGGCTTTCCATCTCACACCATGCAAGACCGCCGACTTACCCACCAATGCAGGCTGCGCACTATGTTCCTATGCTGGCTGTGTGCATGTGTCTTGGCTGCTTGTTGAGGGCGGCAGCGGCAGTACTTCTTGATTCTTAAAAGAACAGTGCACGCATTCCTAATGTGTCCCCAGTCCTGTATCTGACCCGTCCCATCTCTGGCCCGTCCCGTCTCTGGCCCGTCCCGTCCTGTCTCTGGCCCGTCCCTGGCCCCTCCCATCTTGTCTATGGCCCGTCCTGTAATGTATAACCCGCCCCGTCCCGTATCTGGTCTGTCCAGTCCCATATCTGACCTGTTTAGTCCCGTATCTGACCATCCCGTCCGTATCTGGCTATCCCTTATCTGGCCCATCTCATCCCGTATCTGGCCCACCTCGTCCCTTCCCTTCTCTAGCACATCCTGTCCCGTATCTGACCATACCAGTCCCTATATGGCCCGTCCCGTATGTGGTCAGGCCCATTCAGTATCTGGCCCGTCCCGTATCTGGCCATCTCGTATCTGGCCCATCCCATCCAGTCCATGGCTCATCCCATATCTAGCCTGTCCTGTCCCATATCTGGCCCGTCTCGTATCTGGCCCATGTCGTCCTGTATGTGGCCTGTCCCATATTTGGCCCGTACCGTACTGTATCTCGCCTGTCCCGTACTGTATCAGGGCCATCTTGTCCTGTCTCTGGCCTGTCTTTTCCTGTATCTGGACCGTGCCGCCCGGTCTCTGTCCCGCCCCATAATGTATAGCTTGTCCCGTCCTGTTTCTGGCCCGTCCCGTCCTGTCTCTGGCTCGTCCTGTCCTGTATCTGGCACGTCCCGTACCGTCTCTGGCCTGTCCCATCCTGACTATTTCCCGTCCCATAATGTATAGCTCGTCCAGTCCTGTTTCTGGCCCGTCCCGTCTGGTATCTGGCCCGACCCATCTTGTATCTGGCCCGTCCCGCATCTGGCCTGTTTTCTCCCTTATCTGGCCTGTCCCTTCCTGTATCTGGCCAGTACCTTCCCATCTCATCCTGTCTCTGGCCCATCCCGTCCTGTCTCTGGCCTGGTCCGTCCTGTCTCTGGCCCGTCCGGTGCTATCTCTGGCCTGTCCAATCCTGTCTCTTGCCCGTCCCATCTCTGGTCCTTCCCGTCCTGTCTTTGGCCCTTCCCGTCCTGTCTCTGGCCCGTCAAGTCCTCTCTTTGGCCCGTCCTGTCCTCTCTCTTGCCCGTCCCGTCCTGTCTCTGGCCCGACCGGTCCTGTCCTTGCTCTGGCCAGTCCCATCCGGCTCTGGCCCGTCCCGTCCCTGGACCGTCCTGTATCTGGACCGCCACGTCCTGTATCTGGTCTCCCCGTCTTTAGCCCATCCCGTCCTGTCTCTGGCATGCCTCGGTCCGTCCTATCTTCGGCCAGCCTCATCCTGTCTTTGGCCCGTCCCGTCCAGTCTCTGGCTCGTCCGGTTCTGTCTCTGGCCCGTCCTGTATCTGGCCTGTCCCGTCCTGTATCTGTCCCATCCCGTCATGTATCTGGGCTGTACCATAGCTGGCCCATACCATCCCATATCTGGCTCGTCACGTTTCTGGCCCATCCCGTCATGTATCTGGCCCGTCCCATCCTTTATATGGCCCGACCCGTCCTGTCTATGGCCTGTCCCATAATGTCTCTAGCACATTCCGTCCTGTCTCTGGCCCATCCCATCCTGTATCTGGTCGGTCCCGTCCTGTATCTGGCCCGTCCCGTCCTAAACCAGGCCCGTCCTGTCTATGGCCCGTCCCATAATGTATAGCTTTTCCCGTCCTGTTTCTGGCCAGCCCCGTACTATCTCTGGCTCGTCCTGTCCTGTATCTGGCCCGTCGCGTACCGTCTCTGGCCCGTCCCGTCCTGTCTATTTCCCGTCCCATAATGTATAGCTCGTCCCGTCCTGTTTCTGGCCCGTGCCATCCTATCTCTGCCTTGTCCCGTCCTATTTCTCGCGCGTCCCCTCTCGTATCTGGCCCGTCCCGCATCTGACATGTCCTGTCCCGTATCTGGCCTGTCCCTTCCTGTATCTGGCCAGTCCCTTCCCATCTAGTCCTGTCCATGGCCTGTCCCGTCCTGTCTCTGGCCCGTCCGGTGCTATCTCTGGTCTGTCCAATCCTGTCTCTTGCCCGTCCCATCTCTGGCCCGTCCTGTCCTGTCTCTGGCCCATCCCGTCCAGTATCTGGCCCGTTGCATATCTGGCCTGTCCCGTATCTGGCACGTCCTGTCCCTGGCCCGGCCTGTCCCGTATCTGGCCAGTCCTGTATCTGGCCTGTCCCGTATCTGGCCCATCCCGCATCTGACCCGTCCCATATCTGGCCCGTCCCGTCCCCTATCTGGTCCGTACCGTCCTGTATATGGCCCGTCCCTTCATGTATCTGGGCTGTCCCATATCTGGCTCGTCATGTTTCTGGCCCATCCCGTCAGGTATCTGGCCCATCCTATCCTGTCTGTGGCCCAACCCGTCCTGTCTATGGCCCGTCCCGTAATGTCTCTAGCACATTCCGTCCTGTCTCTGGCCCATCCCGTCCTGTATCTGGCCCGTCCCGTCCTGAATCTAGCCCGTCCCGTATCTGGCCCGTCCTTCCTGTATATGGCCCGTCCTATCCTGTCCTGTCTCTGACCCATCCCGTCTTGAATCTGGCCCGTCCCGTATCTGGCCCGTGCCTTCCTGTATCTGGCCCGTCCCGTCCTTTCTCTGGCCTGACCGGTCCTGTCCTGCCTCTGGCCAGTCTCGTCCTGCTCTGGTGCGTCCCGTCCCTGGCACATCCTGTATCTGGACCGTCCCGTCCTGTATCTGGTCGCCCCGTCTCTGGCCCGTCCCGTCCTTTCTCAGGCACATCCTGTCTGGTTCTGTCTCTGGCCCGTCCTGTATCTGTCCCGTCCTGTATCTGGCCCATCCCATTAAAGGTAGTATTATCAAATCCTCCACAAACTTACACCTCCAGGAAATTTAACCTGGGGTGTGTTTTAAATTAAGGTGAGTTCAATAGTTAGAAAAATATGATACTTTCCATAAATTATTAGCAAAATGTTTAAATGACACCTATCAAAAAACAGCCTCCTCCATATCCCCTCAAGCTGTCCTATCCATCACCAAGATAGGTGCATTTTCTGCCATTTAGGTAGAAGTAATCTTCAATTTGCTTCTAATTTAGATAAAGTACTAGGAAGGTATATCATGCAAACTGTACATGTGACGCTTGCCTATTAAATAATAGTTGTAATATTTATTTGCAAAACTTCCATTTTCTCTACACCTGACCTATACTACTTAATTGTAACATCCCTGGCGGTGTGCTGGCATGGCTTCCCATCTCACACCATGCAAGACCGCCGACTTACCCACCAATGCAGGCTACGCACTATGTTCCTATGCTGGCTGAGTGCATGTGTCTTGGCTGCTTGTTGAGGGCAGCAGCGGCAGTACTTCCTGATTCTTAAAGGAAAAGTGCACGCATTCCAAATGTGTCCCCAGTCCTGTATCTGACCCGTCCCGTCTCTGGCCCGTCCCTGGCCCCTCGCATCCTGTCTATGGCCCGTCCTGTAATGTCTAACCCGCCCCGTCCCGTATCTGGTCCGTCCAGTCCCATATCTGACCCGTTTAGTCCCGTATCTGACCATCCTATCCCGTATCTGGCTATCTCATCCCGTATCTGGCCCGCCTCATCCCTTCTCGTCTCTGGAACGTCCTGTCCCGTATCTGACCCAACCAGTCCCTATCTGGCGCGACCCAAATGTGGCCAGGACCATTCAGTATCTGGCCCGTCCCGTATCTGGCCATCTCGTATCTGGCCCATCCCATCCTGTCCATGGCACATCCCATATCTAGCCTGTCCTGTCCCATATCTGGCCCGTCCCGTATCAGGCCCATGTCGTCTTGTATCTGGCCCGTCCCATATTTGGCCTGTACCGTCCTGTATCTGGCCTGTCCCGTACTGTATCTGGGGCATCCCCTCCTGTCTCTGGCCCCTCTTTTCCTGTATCTGGACCGTCCCATAATGTATAGCTCGTCCAGTCCTGTTTCTGGCCCGTCCCGTCCTATCTCTGGCTCGTCCCGTCCAGTATCTGGCCCGTCCCATCTGGTATCTGGCCCGTCCCGCATGTGGCCTGTCCTGTCCCGTATCTGGCCTGTCCCTTCTTGTATCTGGCCAATCCCTTCCCATCTCATCCTGTCTCTGGCCCATCCCGTCACGTCTCTGGTCCGTCCCGTTCTGTCCTGTCCAATCCTGTCTCTTGCCCGACCCGTCCTCTCTTGCCGGTCCTGTCCTGCCTCTGGCCAGTCCCGTCCTGCTCTGGCCCGTCCCGTTCCTGGACCGTCCTGTATCCTGTATCTGGTCGCCCTGTCTCTAGCCCGTCCCGTCCTGTCTCTGGCACGCTTCGGTCCGTCCTATCTCCGGCCAGTCTCATCCTGTCTTTGGCCCGTCCCGTACTGTCTCTGGCCCATCTCGTCCTGTCTCTGGCGTGTCCCGTCCGGTCCTGTCTCTGGCCCGTCCTTTATCTGGCCCATTTTGTATCTGGCCTGGCCTGTCCTGTATCTGGCCCATCCCATTAAAGGTAGTATTATTAGTATTATCAACTCCTCCACAAATTTACACATAAAGGAACTTTAACCTAGGGTGTGTTTTAAATTAAGGTGAGTTCAATAATTAGAAAAATATGATACTTTCCATAAATTATTAGCAAAATATTTAAATGACACCTATCCAAAAAACAGCCTCCTCCATATCCCCTCAAGCTGTCCTATCCATCACCAAGATAGGTGCATTTTCTGCCATTTAGGTAGAAGTAATCTTCAAACAATTTGCTTCTAATTTAGATAAAGTACTAGGAAGGTATATCATGCAAACTCTACATGTGATGTTTGCCTATTAAACAATAGTTGTAATATTTATTTGCAAAACTTCCATTTTCTCTACCCCTGACCTACACTACTTAATTGTAACATCCATGGCGGCATGCTGGCATGGCTTCCCATCTCACACCATGCAAGACCGCCGACTTACCCACCAATGCAGGCTGCGCACTATTTGGCCCGTTCCGTCTTGTATCTGGCCTGTCCCGTACTGTATCTGGCCCATCCCGTACTGTCTCTGGCTCGTCCTGTCCTGTATCTGGCCCGTCGCGTACCGTCTCTGGCCCGTCCCGTCTATTTCCCGTCCCATAATGGATAGCTCGTCCCGTCCTGTTTCTGGTCCATCCCGTCCTATCTCTGTCTCGCCCCGTCCCATCTCTGGCCCTTCCCGTCCAGTCTTTGGCCCGTCCTGTCCTGTCTCTGGCCCATCCATTCCTGTCTCTGGCGCAGCTCTGGCCCGTCTGGTCCCGTATCTGGCCCGCCCTGTATCTGGCCCATCCCGTCCAGTATCTGTCCCGTTCCATATCTGGCCTGTCCCGTATCTGGCACGTCTTGTCCCTGGCCCTGCCTGTCCCGTATCTGGCCTGTCCTGTATCTAGCCGGTCCCGTATCTGGCCCGTCCCGCATCTGACCCGTTTCGTATCTGGCCCGTCAAGTCCCGTATCTGGTAAGTACCGTCCTGTATCTGGCCCATCCCGTCATGTATCTGGGCGGTCCCATATCTGGCCCATACCGTCCCATATCTGGCTCATCAAGTTTCTGGCCCATCCCGTCATGTACCTCGCCCGTCCCTTCCTGTATCTGGCCCGTCCCGTCCTGTCTCTGGCCTGACCGGTCCTGTCCTGCCTCTGGTCAGTCCCGTCCTGCTCTGGTCCGTCCCGTCCCTGGCCCGTCCTGTATCTGGACCGTCCCGTCCTGTATCTGGTCGCCCTGTCTCTGGCCCATCCCGTCCTTTCTCAGGCACGTCCCTTCCGGTCCTGTCTCTGGCCTGTCCTGCATCTGGCCCATCCCGTCACGTATCTGGTCCATCTCATTAAAGGTAGTATTATCAAATCTTCCACAAATTTACACCTCCAGGAAATTTAACCTGGGGTGTGTTTTAAATTAAGGTGAGTTCAAAAGTTAGAAAAATATAATACTTTCCATAAATTATTAGCAAAATGTTTAAATTACACCTATCAAAAAACAGCCTCCTCCATATCCCCTCAAGCTGTCCTATCCATCACCAAGATAGGTGCATTTTCTGCCATTTAGGTAGAAGTAATCTTCAAACAATTTGCTTCTAATTTAGATAAAGTACCAGGAAGGTATATCATGCAAACTCTACATGTGATGTTTGCCTATTAAACAATAGTTGTAATATTTATTTGAAAAACCTCCATTTTCTCTACGCCTGACCTACACTACTTAATTGTAACATCCCTGGCGGCAAGCTGGCATGGCTTCCCATCTCACACCATGCAAGACCGTCGACTTACCCACCAATGCTGGCTGCGCACTATTTGGCCCGTACCGTCCTGTATCTGGCCTGTCCGGTACTGTCTTTGGCCCGTCTTTTCCTGTATCTGTCCCGTTCCGTGTTGTCTCTGGCCCGTCCTGTCCTGTCTATGGCCCGTCCCATAATGTACAGCTTGTCCCGTCCTGTTTCTGGCACGTCCCGTACCGTCTCTGGTCCGACCCCTCCTGTCTATTTCCCGTCCCATAATGTATAGCTCGTCCCGTCCTGTTTCTGGCCCGTCCCATCCTATCGCTGCCTCGTCCCGTCCTATATCTGGCCCGTGCCGTCTCGTATCTGGCCCGCCCCGTATCTGGCCTGTCCTGTCCCGTATCTGGCCAGTCCCTTCCCATCTCGTCCTGTCTCTGGTATGTCCCGTCCAGTCTATGGCCCGTCCGGTGCTACCTCTGGCCTGTCCAATCCTGTCTCTTGCCCGTCCCGTCTCTAGCCCGTCCCGTCCAGTCTTTGGCCCGTCCCGTCCTAACTCTGGCCCATCCCTTCCTGTCTCTGGCCCAGCTCTGGCCCGTCTCGTCCCGTATTTGGCCTGCCATGAATCTGGCCCATCCCGTCCAGTATCTGGCCCGTTCAATATCTGGCCTGTCCCGTATCTGGCACATCCTATCCCTGGCCCGGCCTGTCCCGTATCTGGCCCGTCCTGTATCTGGCCTGTCCCGTATGTGGCCCATCCCGCATCTGACACGTCCCGTATCTGGCCCGTCCCGTCCCGTATCTGGTCCGTACCGTCCTAAATCTGGCCCGTCCCGTCATGAATCTGGGCTGTCCCATATCTGGCCCATACCGTCCAATATCTGGCTCGTCACGTTTCTGGCCCGTCCCATCCTGTCTCTGGCCCAACCCGTCCTGTCTATGGCCTGTCCCTTAATGTCTCTAGCACATTCCGTCCTGTCTCTGGCCCATCCCGTCCTGTATCTGGTCGGTCCCGTCCCGTATGTGGCCCGTCCCGTCTTAAATCTGGGTCGTCCCGTATCTGGCCCGTCCCTTCCTGTATCTGGCCCGTCCCATCCCGTCCTGTCTCTGGTCCATCCCATCTTGAATCTGGCCCGTCCCGTATCGGGCCCGTCCCTTCCTGTATCTGGCCCGTCCCATCCTGTCTCTGGCCTGACCGGTCCTGTCCTGCCTCTGGCCAGTCCCGTCCTGCTCTGGTCCATCCCGTCCTGTATCTGGACCTTCCCGTCCTGTATCTGGTCGCCCCGTCTCTGGCCCATCCCATCCTTTCTCAGGCACGTCACGTCCGGTCCTGTCTCTGGCCTGTCCTGCATCTGGCCCATCCCGTCACGTATCTGCCCTGTCCCGTCCTGTATCTGGCCCATCTCATTAAAGGTAGTATTATCAAATCCTCCACAAATTTACACCTCCAGGAAATTTAACCTGGGTGTGTTTTAAATAAAGGTGAGTTCAATAGTTAGAAAAATATGATACTTTCCATAAATTATTAGCAAAATGTTTAAATGACACCTATCAAAAAACAGCCTCCTCCATATCCCCTCAAGCTGTCCTATCCATCACCAAGATAGGTGCATTTTCTGCCATTTAGGTAGAAGTAATCTTCAAACAATTTGCTTCTAATTTAGATAAAGTACCAGGAAGGTATATCATGCAAACTGTACATGTGATGATAAATAGTTGTAATATTTATTTGCAAAACTTCCATTTTCTCTACACCTGACCTATACTACTTAATTGTAACATCCCTGGCGGCGTGCTGGCATGGCTTCCCATCTCACACCATGCAAGACCGCCGACTTACCCACCAATGCAGGCTGCGCACTATGTTCCTATGCTGGCTGTGTGCATGTGTCTTGGCTGCTTGTTGAGGGCAGCAGCGGCAGCACTTCCTGATTCTTAAAGCAACAGTGTACGCATTCCTAATGTGTCCCCAGTCCTGTATCAGTCCCATCCGGCTCTGGCCCGTCCCGTCCCTGGACCGTCCTGTATCTGGACCGCCACGTCCTGTATCTGGTCTCCCCGTCTTTAGCCCATCCCGTCCTGTCTCTGGCATGCCTCGGTCCGTCCTATCTTCGGCCAGCCTCATCCTGTCTTTGGCCCGTCCCGTCCAGTCTCTGGCTCGTCCGGTTCTGTCTCTGGCCCGTCCTGTATCTGGCCTGTCCCGTCCTGTATCTGTCCCATCCCGTCATGTATCTGGGCTGTCCCATAGCTGGCCCATACCATCCCATATCTGGCTCGTCACGTTTCTGGCCCATCCCGTCATGTATCTGGCCCGTCCCATCCTTTATAGGGCCCGACCCGTCCTGTCTATGGCCTGTCCCATAATGTCTCTAGCACATTCCGTCCTGTCTCTGGCCCATCCCATCCTGTATCTGGTCGGTCCCGTCCTGTATCTGGCCCGTCCCGTCCTAAATCAGGCCCGTCCTGTCTATGGCCCGTCCCATAATGTATAGCTTTTCCCGTCCTGTTTCTGGCCAGGCCCGTACTATCTCTGGCTCGTCCTGTCCTGTATCTGGCCCGTCGCGTACCGTCTCTGGCCCGTCCCGTCCTGTCTATTTCCCGTCCCATAATGTATAGCTCGTCCCGTCCTGTTTCTGGCCCGTGCCATCCTATCTCTGCCTTGTCCCGTCCTATTTCTCGCGCGTCCCCTCTCGTATCTGGCCCGTCCCGCATCTGGCCTGTCCTGTCCCGTATCTGGCCTGTCCCTTCCTGTATCTGGCCAGTCCCTTCCCATCTAGTCCTGTCCATGGCCTGTCCCGTCCTGTCTCTGGCCCGTCCGGTGCTATCTCTGGTCTGTCCAATCCTGTCTCTTGCCCGTCCCATCTCTGGCCCGTCCTGTCCTGTCTCTGGCCCATCCCGTCCAGTATCTGGCCCGTTCCATATCTGGCCTGTCCCGTATCTGGCACGTCCTGTCCCTGGCCCGGCCTGTCCCGTATCTGGCCAGTCCTGTATCTGGCCTGTCCCGTATCTGGCCCATCCCGCATCTGACCCGTCCCATATCTGGCCCGTCCCGTCCCCTATCTGGTCCGTACCGTCCTGTATATGGCCCGTCCCTTCATGTATCTGGGCTGTCCCATATCTGGCTCGTCACGTTTCTGGCCCATCCCGTCAGGCATCTGGCCCATCCTATACTGTCTGTGGCCCAACCCGTCCTGTCTATGGCCCGTCCCGTAATGTCTCTAGCACATTCCGTCCTGTCTCTGGCCCATCCCGTCCTGTATCTGGCCCGTCCCGTCCTGAATCTAGCCCGTCCCGTATCTGGCCCGTCCCTTCCTGTATATGGCCCGTCCTATCCTGTCCTGTCTCTGACCCATCCCTTCTTGAATCTGGCCCGTCCCGTATCTGGCCCGTGCCTTCCTGTATCTGGCCCGTCCCGTCCTTTCTCTGGCCTGACCGGTCCTGTCCTGCCTCTGGCCAGTCCCGTCCTGCTCTGGTGCGTCCCGTCCCTGGCCCATCCTGTATCTGGACCGTCCCGTCCTGTATCTGGTCGCTCCGTCTCTGGCCCGTCCCGTCCTTTCTCAGGCACATCCTGTCTGGTTCTGTCTCTGGCCCGTCCAGTATCTGGCCCATCCTGTATCTGGCCCATCCCATCACGTATCTTTCCTGTCCCGTCCTGTATCTGGCCCATCCCATTAAAGGTAGTATTATCAAATCCTCCACAAACTTACACCTCCAGGAAATTTAACCTGGGGTGTGTTTTAAATTAAGGTGAGTTCAATAGTTAGAAAAATATGATACTTTCCATAAATTATTAGCAAAATGTTTAAATGACACCTATCAAAAAACAGCCTCCTCCATATCCCCTCAAGCTGTCCTATCCATCACCAAGATAGGTGCATCTTCTGCCATTTAGGTAGAAGTAATCTTCAAACAATTTGCTTCTAATTTAGATAAAGTACCAGGAAGGTATATCATGCAAACTCTACATGTGAGGTTTGCCTATTAAATAATAGTTGTAATATTTATTTGCAAAACTTCCATTTTCTCTACACCTGACCTATACTACTTAATTGTAACATCCCTGGCGGTGTGCTGGCATGGCTTCCCATCTCACACCATGCAAGACCGCCGACTTACCCACCAATGCAGGCTACGCACTATGTTCCTATGCTGGCTGAGTGCATGTGTCTTGGCTGCTTGTTGAGGGCAGCAGCGGCAGCACTTCCTGATTCTTAAAGGAAAAGTGCACGCATTCCAAATGTGTCCCCAGTCCTGTATCTGACCCGTCCCGTCTCTGGCCCGTCCCTGGCCCCTCGCATCCTGTCTATGGCCCGTCCTGTAATGTCTAACCCGCCCCGTCCCGTATCTGGTCCGTCCAGTCCCATATCTGACCCGTTTAGTCCCGTATCTGACCATCCTATCCCGTATCTGGCTATCTCATCCCGTATCTGGCCCGCCTCATCCCTTCTCGTCTCTGGAACGTCCTGTCCCGTATCTGACCCAACCAGTCCCTATCTGGCGCGACCCAAATGTGGCCAGGCCCATTCAGTATCTGGCCCGTCCCGTATCTGGCCATCTCGTATCTGGCCCATCCCATCCTGTCCATGGCACATCCCATATCTAGCCTGTCCTGTCCCATATCTGGCCCGTCCCGTATCAGGCCCATGTCGTCTTGTATCTGGCCCGTCCCATATTTGGCCTGTACCGTCCTGTATCTGGCCTGTCCCGTACTGTATCTGGGGCATCCCCTCCTGTCTCTGGCCCCTCTTTTCCTGTATCTGGACCGTCCCATAATGTATAGCTCGTCCAGTCCTGTTTCTGGCCCGTCCCGTCCTATCTCTGGCTCGTCCCGTCCAGTATCTGGCCCGTCCCATCTAGTATCTGGCCCGTCCCGCATGTGGCCTGTCCTGTCCCGTATCTGGCCTGTCCCTTCTTGTATCTGGCCAATCCCTTCCCATCTCATCCTGTCTCTGGCCCATCCCGTCACGTCTCTGGTCCGTCCCGTTCTGTCCTGTCCAATCCTGTCTCTTGCCCGACCCGTCCTCTCTTGCCGGTCCTGTCCTGCCTCTGGCCAGTCCCGTCCTGCTCTGGCCCGTCCCGTTCCTGGACCGTCCTGTATCCTGTATCTGGTCGCCCTGTCTCTAGCCCGTCCCGTCCTGTCTCTGGCACGCCTCGGTCCGTCCTATCTCCGGCCAGTCTCATTCTGTCTTTGGCCCGTCCCGTACTGTCTCTGACCCATCTCGTCCTGTCTCTGGCGTGTCCCGTCCGGTCCTGTCTCTGGCCCGTCCTTTATCTGGCCCATTTTGTATCTGGCCTGTCCTGTATCTGGCCCATCCCATTAAAGGTAGTATTATTAGTATTATCAAATCCTCCACAAATTTACACATAAAGGAACTTTAACCTAGGGTGTGTTTTAAATTAAGGTGAGTTCAATAATTAGAAAAATATGATACTTTCCATAAATTATTAGCAAAATATTTAAATGACACCTATCCAAAAAACAGCCTCCTCCATATCCCCTCAAGCTGTCCTATCCATCACCAAGATAGGTGCATTTTCTGCCATTTAGGTAGAAGTAATCTTCAAACAATTTGCTTCTAATTTAGATAAAGTACTAGGAAGGTATATCATGCAAACTCTACATGTGATGTTTGCCTATTAAACAATAGTTGTAATATTTATTTGCAAAACTTCCATTTTCTCTACCCCTGACCTACACTACTTAATTGTAACATCCATGGCGGCATGCTGGCATGGCTTCCCATCTCACACCATGCAAGACCGCCGACTTACCCACCAATGCAGGCTGCGCACTATTTGGCCCGTTCCGTCTTGTATCTGGCCTGTCCCGTACTGTATCTGGCCCATCCCGTACTGTCTCTGGCTCGTCCTGTCCTGTATCTGGCCCGTCGCGTACCGTCTCTGGCCCGTCCCGTCTATTTCCCGTCCCATAATGGATAGCTCGTCCCGTCCTGTTTCTGGTCCATCCCGTCCTATCTCTGCCTCGCCCCGTCCCATCTCTGGCCCTTCCCGTCCAGTCTTTGGCCCGTCCTGTCCTGTCTCTGGCCCATCCATTCCTGTCTCTGGCGCAGCTCTGGCCCGTCTGGTCCCGTATCTGGCCCGCCCTGTATCTGGCCCATCCCGTCCAGTATCTGTCCCGTTCCATATCTGGCCTGTCCCGTATCTGGCACGTCTTGTCCCTGGCCCTGCCTGTCCCGTATCTGGCCTGTCCTGTATCTAGCCGGTCCCGTATCTGGCCCGTCCCGCATCTGACCCGTTTCGTATCTGGCCCGTCAAGTCCCGTATCTGGTAAGTACCGTCCTGTATCTGGCCCATCCCGTCATGTATCTGGGCGGTCCCATATCTGGCCCATACCGTCCCATATCTGGCTCATCAAGTTTCTGGCCCATCCCGTCATGTACCTGGCCCGTCCCTTCCTGTATCTGGCCCGTCCCGTCCTGTCTCTGGCCTGACCGGTCCTGTCCTGCCTCTGGCCAGTCCCGTCCTGCTCTGGTCCGTCCCGTCCCTGGCCCGTCCTGTATCTGGACCGTCCCGTCCTGTATCTGGTCGCCCTGTCTCTGGCCCATCCCGTCCTTTCTCAGGCACGTCCCTTCCGGTCCTGTCTCTGGCCTGTCCTGCATCTGGCCCATCCCGTCACGTATCTGGTCCATCTCATTAAAGGTAGTATTATCAAATCTTCCACAAATTTACACCTCCAGGAAATTTAACCTGGGGTGTGTTTTAAATTAAGGTGAGTTCAAAAGTTAGAAAAATATAATACTTTCCATAAATTATTAGCAAAATGTTTAAATTACACCTATCAAAAAACAGCCTCCTCCATGTCCCCTTAAGCTGTCCTATCCATCACCAAGATAGGTGCATTTTCTGCCATTTAGGTAGAAGTAATCTTCAAACAATTTGCTTCTAATTTAGATAAAGTACTAGGAAGGTATATCATGCAAACTCTACATGTGATGTTTGCCTATTAAACAATAGTTGTAATATTTATTTGAAAAACCTCCATTTTCTCTACGCCTGACCTACACTACTTAATTGTAACATCCATGGCGGCGTGCTGGCACGGCTTCCCATCTCACACCATGCAAGACCGTCGACTTACCCACCAATGCTGGCTGCGCACTATTTGGCCCGTACCGTCCTGTATCTGGCCTGTCCGGTACTGTCTTTGGCCCGTCTTTTCCTGTATCTGTCCCGTTCCGTGTTGTCTCTGGCCCGTCCTGTCCTGTCTATGGCCCGTCCCATAATGTATAGCTTGTCCCGTCCTGTTTCTGGCACGTCCCGTACCGTCTCTGGTCCGACCCCTCCTGTCTATTTCCCGTCCCATAATGTATAGCTCGTCCCGTCCTGTTTCTGGCCCGTCCCATCCTATCGCTGCCTCGTCCCGTCCTATATCTGGCCCGTGCCGTCTCGTATCTGGCCCGCCCCGTATCTGGCCTGTCCTGTCCCGTATCTGGCCTGTCCCTTCCTGTATCTGGCCAGTCCCTTCCCATCTCGTCCTGTCTCTGGTATGTCCCGTCCAGTCTATGGCCCGTCCGGTGCTACCTCTGGCCTGTCCAATCCTGTCTCTTGCCCGTCCCGTCTCTAGCCCGTCCCGTCCAGTCTTTGGCCCGTCCCGTCCTAACTCTGGCCCATCCCTTCCTGTCTCTGGCCCAGCTCTGGCCCGTCTCGTCCCGTATTTGGCCTGCCATGAATCTGGCCCATCCCGTCCAGTATCTGGCCCGTTCAATATCTGGCCTGTCCCGTATCTGGCACATCCTATCCCTGGCCCGGCCTGTCCCGTATCTGGCCCGTCCTGTATCTGGCCTGTCCCGTATGTGGCCCATCCTGCATCTGACACGTCCCGTATCTGGCCCGTCCCGTCCCGTATCTGGTCCGTACCGTCCTAAATCTGGCCCGTCCCGTCATGAATCTGGGCTGTCCCATATCTGGCCCATACCGTCCAATATCTGGCTCGTCACGTTTCTGGCCCGTCCCATCCTGTCTCTGGCCCAACCCGTCCTGTCTATGGCCTGTCCCTTAATGTCTCTAGCACATTCCGTCCTGTCTCTGGCCCATCCCGTCCTGTATCTGGTCGGTTCCGTCCCGTATGTGGCCCGTCCCGTCTTAAATCTGGGTCGTCCCATATCTGGCCCGTCCCTTCCTGTATCTGGCCCGTCCCAACCCGTCCTGTCTCTGGTCCATCCCATCTTGAATCTGGCCCGTCCCGTATCGGGCCCGTCCCTTCCTGTATCTGGCCCGTCCCATCCTGTCTCTGGCCTGACCGGTCCTGTCCTGCCTCTGGCCAGTCCCGTCCTGCTCTGGTCCGTCCCGTCCTGTATCTGGACCTTCCCGTCCTGTATCTGGTCGCCCCGTCTCTGGCCCATCCCATCCTTTCTCAGGCACGTCACGTCCGGTCCTGTCTCTGGCCTGTCCTGCATCTGGCCCATCCCGTCACGTATCTGCCCTGTCCCGTCCTGTATCTGGCCCATCCCACTAAAGGTAGTATTATCAAATCCTCCACAAACTTACACCTCCAGGAAATTTAACCTGGGGTGTGTTTTAAATTAAGGTGAGTTCAATAGTTAGAAAAATATGATACTTTCCATAAATTATTAGCAAAATGTTTAAATGACACCTATCAAAAAACAGCCTCCTCCATATCCCCTCAAGCTGTCCTATCCATCACCAAGATAGGTGCATTTTCTGCCATTTAGGTAGAAGTAATCTTCAATTTGCTTCTAATTTAGATAAAGTACTAGGAAGGTATATCATGCAAACTCTACATGTGACGTTTGCCTATTAAATAATAGTTGTAATATTTATTTGCAAAACTTCCATTTTCTCTACACCTGACCTATACTACTTAATTGTAACATCCCTGGCGGTGTGCTGGCATGGCTTCCAATCTCACACCATGCAAGACCGCCGACTTACCCACCAATGCAGGCTACGCACTATGTTCCTATGCTGGCTGAGTGCATGTGTCTTGGCTGCTTGTTGAGGGCAGCAGCGGCAGTACTTCCTGATTCTTAAAGGAAAAGTGCACGCATTCCAAATGTGTCCCCAGTCCTGTATCTGACCCGTCCCGTCTCTGGCCCGTCCCTGGCCCCTCGCATCCTGTCTATGGCCCGTCCTGTAATGTCTAACCCGCCCCGTCCCGTATCTGGTCCGTCCAGTCCCATATCTGACCCGTTTAGTCCCGTATCTGACCATCCTATCCCGTATCTGGCTATCTCATCCCGTATCTGGCCCGCCTCATCCCTTCTCGCCTCTGGAACGTCCTGTCCCGTATCTGACCCAACCAGTCCCTATCTGGCCCGACCCAAATGTGGCCAGGCCCATTCAGTATCTGGCCCGTCCCGTATCTGGTCATCTCGTATCTGGCCCATCCCATCCTGTCCATGGCACATCCCATATCTAGCCTGTCCTGTCCCATATCTGGCCCGTCCCGTATCAGGCCCATGTCGTCTTGTATCTGGCCCGTCCCATATTTGGCCTGTACCGTCCTGTATCTGGCCTGTCCCATACTGTATCTGGGGCATCCCCTCCTGTCTCTGGCCCCTCTTTTCCTGTATCTGGACCGTCCCATAATGTATAGCTCGTCCAGTCCTGTTTCTGGCCCGTCCCGTCCTATCTCTGGCTCGTCCCGTCCAGTATCTGGCCCGTCCCATCTGGTATCTGGCCCGTCCCGCATGTGGCCTGTCCTGTCCCGTATCTGGCCTGTCCCTTCTTGTATCTGGCCAATCCCTTCCCATCTCATCCTGTCTCTGGCCCATCCCGTCACGTCTCTGGTCCATCCCGTTCTGTCCTGTCCAATCCTGTCTCTTGCCCGACCCGTCCTCTCTTGCCGGTCCTGTCCTGCCTCTGGCCAGTCCCGTCCTGCTCTGGCCCGTCCCGTTCCTGGACCGTCCTGTATCCTGTATCTGGTCGCCCTGTCTCTAGCCCGTCCCGTCCTGTCTCTGGCACGCCTCGGTCCGTCCTATCTCCGGCCAGTCTCATCCTGTCTTTGGCCCGTCCCGTACTGTCTCTGGCCCATCTCGTCCTGTCTCTGGCATGTCCCGTCCGGTCCTGTCTCTGGCCCGTCCTTTATCTGGCCCATTTTGTATCTGGCCTGGCCTGTCCTGTATCTGGCCCATCCCATTAAAGGTAGTATTATTAGTATTATCAAATCCTCCACAAATTTACACATAAAGGAACTTTAACCTAGGGTGTGTTTTAAATTAAGGTGAGTTCAATAATTAGAAAAATATGATACTTTCCATAAATTATTAGCAAAATATTTAAATGACACCTATCCAAAAAACAGCCTCCTCCATATCCCCTCAAGCTGTCCTATCCATCACCAAGATAGGTGCATTTTCTGCCATTTAGGTAGAAGTAATCTTCAAACAATTTGCTTCTAATTTAGATAAAGTACTAGGAAGGTATATCATGCAAACTCTACATGTGATGTTTGCCTATTAAACAATAGTTGTAATATTTATTTGCAAAACTTCCATTTTCTCTACCCCTGACCTACACTACTTAATTGTAACATCCATGGCGGCGTGCTGGCATGGCTTCCCATCTCACACCATGCAAGACCGCCGACTTACCCACCAATGCAGGCTGCGCACTATTTGGCCCGTTCCGTCTTGTATCTGGCCTGTCCCGTACTGTATCTGGCCCATCCCGTACTGTCTCTGGCTCGTCCTGTCCTGTATCTGGCCCGTCGCGTACCGTCTCTGGCCCGTCCCGTCTATTTCCCGTCCCATAATGGATAGCTCGTCCCGTCCTGTTTCTGGTCCATCCCGTCCTATCTCTGCCTCGCCCCGTCCCATCTCTGGCCCTTCCCGTCCAGTCTTTGGCCCGTCCTGTCCTGTCTCTGGCCCATCCATTCCTGTCTCTGGCGCAGCTCTGGCCCGTCTGGTCCCGTATCTGGCCCGCCCTGTATCTGGCCCATCCCGTCCAGTATCTGTCCCGTTCCATATCTGGCCTGTCCCGTATCTGGCACGTCTTGTCCCTGGCCCTGCCTGTCCCGTATCTGGCCTGTCCTGTATCTAGCCGGTCCCGTATCTGGCCCGTCCCGCATCTGACCCGTTTCGTATCTGGCCCGTCAAGTCCCGTATCTGGTAAGTACCGTCCTGTATCTGGCCCATCCCGTCATGTATCTGGGCGGTCCCATATCTGGCCCATACCGTCCCATATCTGGCTCATCAAGTTTCTGGCCCATCCCGTCATGTACCTGGTCCGTCCCTTCCTGTATCTGGCCCGTCCCGTCCTGTCTCTGGCCTGACCGGTCCTTCCTGCCTCTGGCCAGTCCCGTCCTGCTCTGGTCCGTCCCGTCCCTGGCCCGTCCTGTATCTGGACCGTCCCGTCCTGTATCTGGTCGCCCTGTCTCTGGCCCATCCTGTCCTTTCTCAGGCACGTCCCTTCCGGTCCTGTCTCTGGCCTGTCCTGCATCTGGCCCATCCCGTCACGTATCTGGTCCATCTCATTAAAGGTAGTATTATCAAATCTTCCACAAATTTACACCTCCAGGAAATTTAACCTGGGGTGTGTTTTAAATTAAGGTGAGTTCAATAGTTAGAAAAATATGATACTTTCCATAAATTATTAGCAAAATGTTTAAAATGACACCTATCAAAAAAACAGCCTCCTCCATATCCCCTCAAGCTGTCCTATCCATCACCAAGATAGGTGCATTTTCTGCCATTTAGGTAGAAGTAATCTTCAAATAATTTGCTTCTAATTTAGATAAAGTACTAGGAAGGTATATCATGCAAACTCTACATGTGACGTTTGCCTATTAAACAATAGTTGTAATATTTATTTGCAAAACTTCCATTTTCTCTACACCTGACCTACACTACTTAATTGTAACATCCCTGGCGGTGTGCTGGCATGGCTTCCCATCTCACACCATGCAAGACCGCCGACTTACCCATCAATGCAGGCTACGCACTATGTTCCTATGCTGGCTGTGTGCATGTGTCTTGGCTGCTTTTTGAGGGCGGTAGCGGCAGCACTTCCTGATTCTTAAAGGAACAGTGCACGCATTCCTAATGTGTCCCCAGTACTATATCTGACCCATCCCGTCTCTGGCCCGTCCCGTCTCTGGCCCGTCCCATCCTGTCTCTGGCCCGTCCCAGCCTGTCCCTGGCCCCTCCCATCCTGTCTATGGCCCGTCCTGTAATGTCTAACCCGCCCCGTCCCGTATCTGGTCCGTCCAGTCGCATATCTGACCCGTTTGGTCCCGTATCTGACCATCCCGTCCCGTATCTGGCTATCTCTTATCTGGCCCATCTCATCCCGTATCTGTCCCGCCTCGTCCCTTCCCGTCTCTGGCACTTCCTGTCCCGTATCTGACCCAACCAGTCCCTATCTGGCCCGTCCCGTATGTGGCCAGGCCCATTCAGTATCTGGCCCGTCCCGTATCTGGCCCATCCCATCCTGTCCATGGCTCATCCCATATCTAGCCTGTCCTTTCCCATATCTGGCCCGTCCCGTATCTGGCCCATGTCGTCCTGTATCTGGCCTGTCCAATATTTGGCCCGTACCGTCCTGTATCTGGCCTGTCCCGTACTGTATCTGGGGCATCCCGTCCTGTCTCTGGCCCGTCTTTTCCTGTATCTGGACTGTCCCATACCATCTCTGGGCCGTCCCATCCTGTCTATTTCCCGTCCCATAATGTATAGCTCGTCCAGTCCTGTTTCTGGCCCGTCCCGTCCTATCTCTGGCTCGTCCCGTCCTGCATCTGGCCCATCCCATCTCGTATCTGGCCCGTCCCGTATGTGGCCTGTCCTGTCCCGTATCTGGCCTGTCCCTTCCTGTTTCTGGCCAATCCATTCCCATCTTGTCCTGTCTCTGGCCCGTCCCGTCCTGTTTCTGGCCTGTCCCGTCCTGTCTCTGGCCCGTCTGGTGCTGTCTCTGGCCTGTCCAATCCTGTCTCTTGCCAGACCTATCTCTGGTCCGTCCCTTCCTGTCTTTGGCCCGTCCCGTCCTGTCTCTGGCCCGTCCCGTCCTCTCTTTGGCCCGTCCCATCCTCTCTCTTGCCCGTTCTGTCCTGCCTCTGGCCAGTCCCGTCCTGCTCTGGTCCATACCGTCCCTGGACCATCCTGTATCCTGTGTTTGGTCGCCCCGTCTCTAGCCCGTCCCATCCTGCCTCTGGTACACCTCGGTCCTTCCTATCTCCGGCCAGTCTCATCCTGTCTTTGGCCCGTCCCGTCCAGTCTCTGACCCATCTCGTCCTGTCTCTGGCGTGTCCCGTCCGGTCCTGTCTCTGGCCCGTCCTGTATTTGGTCCATCCCGTATCTGGCCTGTCCCGTCCTGTATCTGGCCCATCCCATTAAAGGTAGTATTATCAAATCCTCCACAAAATTAAACCTCCAGAAAATTTAACCTGGGGTGTGTTTTAAATTAAGGTGAGTTTAATAGTAAGAAAAATATGATACTTTCCATAAATTATTAGCAAAATGTTTAAATGACACCTATCAAAAAACAGCCTCCTCCATATCCCCTCAAGCTGTCCTATCCATCACCAAGATAGGTGCATTTTCTGCCATTTAGGTAGAAGTAATCTTCAAACAATTTGCTTCTAATTTAGATAAAGTACTAGGAAGGTATATCATGAAAACTCTACATGTGACGTTTGCCTATTAAACAATAGTTGTAATATTTATTTGCAAAACTTCCACTTTCTCGACGCCTGACCTACACTACTTAATTGTAACATCCATGGCGGCGTGCTGGCATGGCTTCCCATCTCATACCATGCAAGACCGCCGACTTACCCACCAATGCAGGCTGTGCACTATTTGGTCCGTACCGTCCTGTATCTGGCCTGTCCTGTACTGTATCTGGGCCATCCCGTCCTGTCTTTGGCCGTCTTTTCCTGTATCTGTCCCCTTCCGTCTTGTCTCTGGCCCGTCCCGTCCTGTCTATGGCCCGTCCCATAATGTATAGCTTGTCCCGTCCTGATTCTGGCCCGTCCCGTACTGTCTATGGCTCGTCCTGTCCTGTATCTGGCCTGTCGTGTACCGTCTCTGGCCCGTCCCGTCCTGTCTATTTCCCGTCCCATAAAGTATAGCTCGTCCCGTCCTGTTTCTGGCCCGTCCCATCCTATCTCTGCCTCGTCCCGTCCAATATCTGGCACGTCCCACATTGTATCTGGCCCGTCCCGCATCTGGCCTGTCCTGTCCCGTATCTGGCCTGTCCCTTCCTGTATCTGGCCAGTCCCTTCCCATCTCGTCCTGTCTCTGGCCTGTCTCGTCCTGTCTCTCCCGTCCCGTCTCTGGCCCGTCCCGTCCCGTCTTTGGCCCGTCCCGTATGGTCTCCGGCCCGTGCTTTCCTGTTTCTGGCCCAGCTCTGGCCCGTCTCATCCCGAATCTGGCCCGCCCTGTATGTGGCCCATCCCGTCCAGTATCTGGCCCGTTCCATATCTGGCCTGTCCCGTATCTGGCATGTCCTGTCCCTGGGCCGGCCTGTCCCGTATCTGGCCCGTCCTGTATCTGGACTGTCCCGTATCTGGCCCGTCCCGCATATGAATCGTCCCGTATCTGGCCCGTCACATATCTGGTCCGTACCGTCCTGTATCTGGCCAGTCCCGTCATGTATCTGGTCTGTCCCATTGCTAGCCCATACCGTCCCATATCTGCCTCGTCACGTTTCTGACAAATTCAGTCATGTATCTGGCCCGTCCCGTCCTGTCTCTGGCCCGACCCGTCCTGTCTATGGCCTGTCCCGTAATGTCTCTAGCACATTCCGTCCTGTCTCTGGCCGATCCCGTCCTGTAACTGTTCGGTCCCGTCCTGTATCTGGTCCGTCCCGTCCTGAATCTGACCCGTCCTGTATCTGGCCCATCCCTTCCTGTATGTGGCCCGTCCCATCACGTCCTATCTCTGGCCCATCCCATCCTGAATCTGGCCCGTCCCGTACTTGGCCCGTACCTTCCTGTATCGGGCCCGTCTCGTCCTGTCTCTGGCCTGACCGGTTCTGTACTGCCTCTGGCCAGTCCCGTCCTGCTCTGGTCCGTCCCTTCGCTGCCCGTTCTGTATCTGGACCGTCCCGTCCTGTCTATGGCCCGTCCCATAATGTATTGCTTGTCCCGTCCTGTTTCTGGCCCGTCCCGTACTGTCTCTGGCTCGTCCTGTCCTGTATCTGGCCCATCGCGTACAGTCTCTGGCCCGTCCCGTCCTTTCTATTTACCGTCCCATAACGCATAGCTCGTCCCATCCTGTTTCTGGCCCGTCCCATCCTATCTCTGCCTCGTCCCGTCCTATATCTGGCCCGTCCCGTCTCGTATATAGCCCGTCCCGCATCTGGCCTGTCCTGTCCCGTATCTGGCCTGTCCCTTCCTGTATCTGGCCAGTCCCTTCCCATCTCGTCCTGTCTCTGGCCTGTCCCGTCCTGTCTCTGGCACGTCTGGTGCTATCTCTGGCCTGTCCAATCCTGTCTCTTGCCCGTCCCGTCTCTGGCCCGTCCGGTCCAGTCTTTGGCCCGTCCCGTCCTGTCTCTGGCCCATCCCTTCCTGTCTCTGGCCCAGCTCTGGCCCGTCTCGTCCCATATCTGGCCCGCCCGATATCTGGCCCATCCCGTCTAGTATCTGGCACGTTCCATATCTGGCCTGTCCCGTATCTGGCACGTCCTGTCCCTGGCCCGGCCTGTCCCGTATCTGTCCCGTCCTGTATCTGTCCTGTCCCGTATCTGGCCCATCCCGCATCTGACCCGTCCCGTATCTGGCCCATCCCATCCCATATCTGGCCCGTCCCATCATGTATCTGGGCTGTCCCATATCTGACCCATCCCGTCTATTATCTGGCACGTTCCATATCTGGCCTGCCCCGTATCTGGCACGTCCTGTCCCTGGCCCGGCCTGTCCCGTATCTGGCCCGTCCTGTATTTGGCCTGTCCCGTATCTGGCCCGTCCCGCATCTGACCCGTCCCGTATCTGGCCCGTCCCGTCCCGTATTTGGTCCGTACCGTCCTGTATCTGGCCCGTCCCGTCCCATATCTGGCTCGTCACGTTTCTGGCCCATCCCGTCATGTATCTGGCCCGTCCCATCCTGTCTCTGGCTCGACCCGTCCTGTGTATGGCCTATTCCTTAATGTCTCTAGCACATTCCGTCCTCTCTCTGGCCCATCCCGTCCTGTATCTGGTCGGTCCCGTCCTGTATCTGGCCCGTCCTATCCTGAATCTGGCCCGTCCCGTATCTGGCCCGTCCCTTTCTGTATCGGGCCCGTCCCATCCTGTCCTGTCTATGGCCCATCCTGTCTTGAATCTGGCCCGTCCCGTATCTGGCCCGTCCCTTCCTGTATCAGGCCCGTCCCGACCTGTCATGGCCTAACTGGTCCTGTCCTGCCTCTGGCCAGTCCCGTCCTGCTCTGATCCGTCCCATCCCTGGCCCGTCCTGTATCTGGACCGTCCCATCCTGTATCTGGTCGCCTCGTCTCTGGCCCGTCCCGTCCTGTCCTTTCTCAGGCACGTCCCGTCCGGTCCTGTCTCTGGCCTGTCCTGCATCTGGCCCATCCCATTAAAGGTAGTATTATCAAATCCTCCACAAATTTAAACCTCCAGGAAATTTAACCTGGGGTGTGTTTTAAATTAAGGTGAGTTCAATAGTTAGAATAATATGATACTTTCCATAAATTATTAGCAAAATGTTTAAATGACACCTATCAAAAAACAGCCTCCTCCATATCCCCTCAAGCTGTCCTATCCATCACCAAGATAGGTGCATTTTCTGCCATTTAGGTAGAAGTAATCTTCAAACAATTTGCTTCTAATTTAGATAAAGTACTAGGAAGGTATATCATACAAACTCTACATGTGACGTTTGCCTATTAAACAATAGTTGTAATATTTATTTACAAAACTTCCATTTTCTCTATGCCTGACCTAAACTACTTAATTGTAACATCCATGGCGGCGTGCTGGCATGGCTTCCCATCTCACACCATGCAAGAGAGCCGACTTACCCACCAATGCAGGCTGCGCACTATTTGGCCCGTACAGTCCTGTCTTTGGCCAGTCTTTTCCTGTATCTGTCCCGTTCCTTCTTGTCTCTGGCCCGTCCCGTCCTGTATATGGCCCGTCCCATAATGTATTGCTTGTCCCGTCCTGTTTCTGGCCCGTCACGTACTGTCTCTGGCTCGTCCTGTCCTGTATCTGGCCCGTCGCGTACCGTCTATGGCCCGTCCCGTCCTGTCTATTTCCCGTCCCATAATGTATAGCTCGTCCCGTCCTGTTTCTGGCCCGTCCCATCCTATCTCTGCCTCATCCCGTCCTATATATGGCCCATCCCGTCTCGTATCTGGCCCGTCCCGCAACTGGCCTGTCCTGTCCCGTATCTGGCCTGTCCCTTCCTGTATCTGGCCAGTCCCTTCCCATCTTGTCCTGTCTCTGGCCTGTCCCGTCCTGTCTCTGGCCCGTCCGGTGCTATCTCTGGCATGTCCAATCCTGTCTCTTACCCGTCCCGTCTCTGGCCCGTCCGGTCCAGTCTTTGGCCCGTCCTGTCCTGTCTCTGGCCCATCCCTTCCTGTCTCTGGCGCAGCTCTGGTCCGTCTCGTCCTGTATCTGGCCCGCCCTGTATCTGGCCCATCCCATCCAGTATCTGGCCCGTTCCATATCTGGCCTGTCCCGTATCTGGCACGTCCTGTCCCTGGCCCGTCCTGTATCTGGCCTGTCCCATATCTGGCCCGTCCCGCATCTGACCCGTCCCGTATCTGGCCCGTCCCATCCCGTATTTGGTCCGTACCGTCCTGTATCTGGCCCGTCCCGTAATGTATGTGGGCTGTCCCATATCTGTCCCATACCATCCCATATCTGGCTCGTCACGTTTCTGGCCCATCCCGTCATGAATCTGGCCTGTCCCATCCTGTCTCTGGCCCGACCCGTCCTGTCTATGGCCTGTCCCGTAATGTCTCTAGCACATGCCGTCCTGTCTCTGGCCCATCCCGTCCTGTATCTGGTCGGTCCCTTCCTGTATCTGGCCCGTCCCGTCCTGTATCTGGCCCGTCCCGTCCTGAATGTGGCACGTCCAGTATATGGCCCGTCCCTTCCGGTATCTGGCCCGTCCCATCACGTCCTATCTCTGGCCCATCCCGTCTTGAATCTGGCCCGTCCCGTATCTGGCCCATCCCTTCCTGTATCTGGCCCGTCCCGTCCTGTCTCTGGCCTGACCAGTCCAGTCCTGCCTCTGGCCAGTCCCGTCCTGCTCTGGTCCGTCCCGTCCCTGGCCCGTCCTGTATCTGAACCGTCCCGTCCTGTATCTGGTCGCCCCGTACTGTATCTGGGCCATCCCATCCTGTCTCTGGCCCGTCTTTTCCTGTATCTGGACCGTCCCGTCCAGTCTCTGGACGGTCTCATAATGTATAGCATGTCCTGTCCTGTTTCTGGCCCGTCCCGTCCTGTCACTTGCTCGTCCTGTCCTGTATCTGGCACGTCCCGTACCGTCTCTGGCCCGTCCCATCCTGTCTATTTCCCGTCCCATAATGTATTACTCGTCCTGTCCTGTTTCTGGCCCGTCCTGTCCTATCTCTGGCTCGTCCCGTCCTGTATCTGGCCCGTCCCATCTCGTATGTGGCCCGTCCCGCATCTGGCCTGTCCTGTCCCATATCTGGCCTGTCCCTTCCTGTATCTGGCCAGTCCCTTCCCATCTCGTCCTGTCTCTGGCCTGTCCCGTTCTGTCTCTGGCCTGTCCCGTCCTGTCTCTGACCCATCCGGTGCTACCTCTGGCCTGTCCAATCCTGTCTCTTGCCTGTCCCATCTCTGGTCCGTCCCGTCCTGTCTTTGGCCCATCACGTCCTGTCTCTGGAACGTCCCGTCCTCTCTTTTGCCCGTCCCGTCCTCTCTCTTGCCCGTCCCCTCCTGTCTCTGGCCCGACCTGTCCTGTCCTACCTCAGACCAGTCCCGTACTGCTCTGTCCCGTCCCATCCCTGGACTGTCCTTTATCTGGACCGTCCTGTCCTGTATCTGTCGCCCCGTTTCTAGCCCGTCCAGTCTTGTCTCTGGCACGCCTCAGTCCGTCCTATCTCCGGCCCGTCCAGTATTGTCTCTGGCCCGTCTCGTCATGTCTCTGGATCGTCCCGTCCGGTCCTGACTCTGGCCCGTCCTGTATCTGGCCCATTCCATATCTGGCCTGTTCCGTCCTGTATCTGGCCCATCCCATTAAAGGTAGTATTATCAAATCCTCCACAAATTTACACATAAAGGAACTTTAACCTGGGGTGTGTTTTAAATTAAGGTGAGTTCAATAGTTAGAAAAATATGATACTTTCCATAAATTATTAGCAAAATGTTTAAATGACACCTATCAAAAAAACAGCCTCCTCCATATCCCCTCAAGCTGTCCTATCCATCACCAAGATAGGTGCATCTTCTGCCATTTAGGTAGAAGTAATCTTCAAACAATTTGCTTCTAATTTAGATAAAGTACTAGGAAGGTATATCATGTAAACTCTACATGTGACGTTTGCCTATTAAACAATAGTTGTAATATTTATTTGCAAAATTTCCATTTTCTCTACACCTGACCTACACTACTTAATGGTAACATCACTGGCGGCAAGCTGGCATGGCTTTCCATCTCACACCATGCAAGACAGCCGACTTACCCACCAATGCAGGCTAAGCACTATGTTCCTATGCTGGCTGTGTGCATGTGTCTTGGCTGCTTGTTGAGGGCGGTAGCGGCAGCACTTCCTGATTCTTAAAGGAACAGTGCACGCATTCCTAATGTGTCCCCAGTTCTGTATCTCACCAGTCCCGGTCTCTGGCCCGTCCCGGTCTCTGGCCCGTCCCGTCCTGTCTCTTGCCCGTCCCTGGCCCCTCCCATCCTGTCTATGGCCCGTCCTGTAATGTCTAACCCGCCCCTTCCCGTATCTGGTCCGTCCAGTCCCATATCTGACCTGTTTAGTCCCGTATCTGGCTGTCCCTTATGTTGCCCATCTCATCCCGTATCTGGCCCACCTCGTCCCTTCCCGTCTCTGGCACGTCCTGTCCCGTATCTGACCATACCAGTCCCTATCTGGCCCGTCCCGTATATGGCCAGGCCCATTCAGTATCTGGCCCGTCCCATCCTGTCCATGGCTCATCCCATATCTAGCCTGTCCTGTCCCATATCTGGCCCGTCCTGTATCTGGCCTGTCCAATATTTGGCCCGTACCGTCCTGTATCTGGCCTGTCCCGTACTGTATCTGGGGCATCCCGTCCTGTCTCTGGCCCATCTTTTCCTGTATCTGGACCGTCCTATAATGTATAGCTTGTCCCGTCCTGTTTCTGGCCCGACCCCGTCCTGTCTCTGGCTCGTCCTGTCCTGTATCTGGTCCGACCCATACCGTCGCTGGCCCGTCCCATCCTGTCTATTTCCCGTCCCATAATGTATAGCTCGTCCCATCCTGTTTCTGGCCCGTCCCATCCTATCTCTGCCTCGTCCCGTCCTATATCTGGCCCGTCCCATCTCGTATCTGGCCCGTCCCGCATCTGGCCTGTCCTGTCCCGTATCTGGCCTGTCCCTTCCTGTATCTGGCCAGTCCCTTCCCATCTCGTCCTGTCTGTGGCCTGTCCCGTCCTGTCTCTGGCCCGTCCGGTGCTATCTCTGGCCTGTCCCCAGGATGCGCAGTAATATGGGATTGTGTTCTTATCATTTCTCCCACAGTCCCTGCAGCTTCAGCCGCACAGATCGGACCCCGGGGCGAGGGGTGATACCTGCTGCAATCCTTGTATCCTGAAGTACTGCGGCTGCTGTACTGGGGTCCTAGAAAGTTATACCCCAGGGAAGACAGTGGAAGGAGGAACACGGAAAGGGATCATTCATACTTATCCGTCACTTAGTAATCGCCATCTTCCATCTGTGGCCTGGAGAAAATGCTGGTCTTGCTTGTAATCGGAGGGGAGGACACATCTGCCGGTGAGACGACTGCTCTGCTCCAGTGATCGGCTGCAACTGGTGTGAGTGGGGGATTGAGCTATGTAATAAGGGAGAAAACGATGATGTCATAAAGGAAGAAAAGGTGATGATGTCATAAGAGCAGAGAGAAGCCCAGGACGAGCACAGCAATAGCTCCTACAGCAATTCATTATTTTCACAGCTTAATGTTTTTTGTAATCTGGAATAAATCTTTATGCAGAGGCTTCTCTGTGATAGAACAACCACCCCCACCATACACAGCACAGGATGGGCCCCGGAATCACTGCTATTGTGCACTTGATGTAATCTCTAAATATGGACATCCTGGCACAGAAAGTGAAATAACCAATACTTGCATTCACCAGTAGAGGGAGCGCAAGAGCGAGCAGCATAAAGCCGCACATTACATGTCCTATGTATACAATTACCGGGCGGTAGAGGGCGCAATTTGATAAAAAAGGAATAAATAAAATCACCAACTGTAGCTCGCCAGCGCCGCCCGCAGGGTCCTTCCTCCGGCATAAAGCACAGTGACGGCCTCCAACACCGCCCTCTGCCCGCCCCCGGCCGTCGGTACCTCCCAGCTCTGTCAGCGCCGCCCGGGACAGGAGATGAGGCTGCGCTTGTTACCTCAGCAGGACGCAGGATACTTCATGCCGTTGGAGCCGGTGTTACGCAGGGGACGTCGGTCAGCGCGATGACGTCACTGCATGGCACCGACAAGCGTTGACTGTGAGACGTGATAGAAGAGGAGGCGGAGGCTGAGGTGACCCGGAGCCTGGAAGAAGGAGGAGAAGAGAGTTCATTTTTATTCTTATATTATTTGGCCTCTGACTGGGGGACATTATATTATATGTGGGTCTGTGAGGACATTATATTATATGTGGGTCTGTGGGGACATTATATTATATGTGGGTCTGTGAGGACATTATATTATATGTGGGTCTATGAGGACATTATATTATATGTGGGTCTGTGGGGACATTATATTATATGTGGGTCTGTGGGGACATTATATTATATGTGGGTCTGTGAGGACATTATATTATATGTGGGTCTGTGGGGTCATTATATTATATGTGGGTCTGTGAGGACATTATATTATATGTGGGTCTGTGAGGACATTATATTATATGTGGGTCTGTGAGGACATTATATTATATGTGGGTCTGTGGGGACATTATATTATATGTGGGTCTGTGGGGACATTATATTATATGTGGGTCTGTGGGGTCATTATATTATATGTGGGTCTGTGAGGACATTATATTATATGTGGGTCTGTGGGGACATTATATTATATGTGGGTCTGTGAGGACATTATATTATATGTGGGTCTGTGAGGACATTATATTATATGTGGGTCTGTGGGGACATTATATTATATGTGGGTCTGTGAGGACATTATATTATATGTGGGTCTGTGAGGACATTATATTATATGTGGGTCTGTGAGGACATTATATTATATGTGGGTCTGTGAGGACATTATATTATATGTGGGTCTGTGAGGACATTATATTATATGTGGGTCTGTGAGGACATTATATTATATGTGGGTCTGTGGGGACATTATATTATATGTGGGTCTGTGAGGACATTATATTATATGTGGGTCTGTGGGGACATTATATTATATGTGGGTCTGTGAGGACATTATATTATATGTGGGTCTGTGGGGACATTATATTATATGTGGGTCTGTGAGAACATTATATTATATGTGGGTCTGTGGGGACATTATATTATATGTGGGTCTGTGGGGACATTATATTATATGTGGGTCTGTGAGGACATTATATTATATGTGGGTCTGTGGTGACATTATATTATATGTGGGTCTGTGGTAATATTATATTATATGTGGGTCTGTGAGGACATTATATTATATGTGGGTCTGTGAGGACATTGTATTATATGTGGGTCTGTGAGGACATTATATTATATGTGGGTCTGTGAGGACATTATATTATATGTGGGTCTGTGAGGACATTATATTATATGTGGGTCTGTGAGGACATTATATTATATGTGGGTCTGTGGTGACATTATATTATATGTGGGTCTGTGAGGACATTATAGTATATGTGGGTCTGTGAGGACATTATATTATATGTGGGTCTGTGGGGACATTATATTATATGTGGGTCTGTGAGGACATTATATTATATGTGGGTCTGTGAGGACATTATATTATATGTGGGTCTATGAGGACATTATATTATATGTGGGTCTGTGGGGACATTATATTATATGTGGGGCTGTGAGGACATTATATTATATGTGAGTCTGTGGGGACATTATATTATATGTGGGTCTGTGAGGACATTATATTATATGTGGGTCTGTGAGGACATTATATTATATGTGGGTCTGTGGGGACATTATATTATATGTGGGTCTGTGGGGACATTATATTATATGTGGGTCTGTGAGGACATTACATTATATGTGGGGCTGTGAGGACATTATATTATATGTGGGTCTGTGAGGACATTATATTATATGTGGGGCTGTGGGGACATTATATTATATGTGGGTCTGTGAGGACATTATATTATATGTGGGTCTGTGAGGACATTATATTATACGTGGATCTGTGGGGACATTATATTATATGTGGGTCTGTGGGGACATTATATTATATGTGGGTCTGTGAGGACATTATATTATATGTGGGTCTGTGGGGACATTATATTATATGTGGGTCTGTGAGGACATTACATTATATGTGGGGCTGTGAGGACATTATATTATATGTGGGTCTGTGAGGACATTATATTATATGTGGGTCTGTGGTGACATTATATTATATGTGGGTCTGTGAGGACATTATATTATATGTCGGTCTGTGGTGACATTATATTATATGTGGGTCTGTGAGGACATTATATTATATGTGGGTCTGTGGGGACATTATATTATATGTGGGTCTGTGAGGACATTATATTATATGTGGGTCTGTGAGGACATTATATTATATGTGGGTCTGTGAGGACATTATATTATATGTGGGTCTGTGGGGACATTATATTATATGTGGGTCTGTGGGGACATTATATTATATGTGGGTCAGTGGGGTCATTATATTATATGTGGGTCTGTGGGGACATTATATTATATGTGGGTCTGTGGGGACATTATATTATATGTGGGTCTGTGGGGACATTATATTATATGTGGGTCTGTGGGGACATTATATTATATGTGGGTCTGTGAGGACATTATATTATATGTGGGTCTGTGGGGACATTATATTATATGTGGGTCTGTGAGGACATTATATTATATGTGGGTCTGTGGGGACATTATATTATATGTGGGTCTGTGGGGACATTATATTATATGTGGGTCTGTGAGGACATTATATTATATGTGGGTCTGTGGGGACATTATATTATATGTGGGTCTGTGAGGACATTATATTATATGTGGGTCAGTGGGGACATTATATTATATGTGGGTCTGTGGGGACATTATATTATATGTGGGTCTGTGGGGACATTATATTATATGTGGGTCTGTGAGGACATTATATTATATGTGGGTCTGTGAGGACATTATATTATATGTGGGTCTGTGGGGACATTATATTATATGTGGGTCTGTGAGGACATTATATTATATGTGGGTCTGTGAGGACATTATATTATATGTGGGTCTGTGAGGACATTATATTATATGTGGGTCTGTGAGGACATTATATTATATTTGGGTCTGTGGTAATATTATATTATATGTGGGTCTGTGGGGACATTATATTATATGTGGGTCTGTGAGGACATTATATTATATTTGGGTCTGTGAGGACATTATATTATATTTGGGTCTGTGGTAACATTATATTATATGTGGGTCTGTGGGGACATTATATTATATGTGGGTCTGTGAGGACATTATATTATATGTGGGTCTGTGGGGACATTATATTATATGTGGGTCTGTGGGGACATTATATTATATGTGGGTCTGTGAGGACATTATATTATATTTGGGTCTGTGGTAACATTATATTATATGTGGGTCTGTGAGGACATTATATTATATGTGGGTCTGTGAGGACATTATATTATATGTGGGTCTGTGAGTACATTATATTATATGTGGGTCTGTGGGGACATTATATTATATGTGGGTCTGTGGGGACATTATATTATATGTGGGTCTGTGGGAACATTATATTATATGTGGGTCTGTGGGGACATTATATTATATGTGGGTCTGTGGGGACATTATATTATATGTGGGTCTGTGAGGACATTATATTATATGTGGGTCTGTGAGGACATTATATTATATGTGGGTCTGTGGGGACATTATATTATATGTGGGTCTGTGAGGACATTATATTATATGTGGGTCTGTGGTGACATTATATTATATGTGGGTCTGTGAGGACATTATATTATATGTGGGTCTGTGGGGACATTATATTATATGTGGGTCTGTGAGGACATTATATTATATGTGGGTCTGTGAGGACATTATATTATATGTGGGTCTGTGAGGACATTATATTATATGTGGGTCTGTGGGGACATTATATTATATGTGGGTCTGTGAGGACATTATATTATATGTGGGTCTGTGGTGACATTATATTATATGTGGGTCTGTGAGGACATTATATTATATGTGGGTCTGTGGGGACATTATATTATATGTGGGTCTGTGGGGACATTATAATATATGTGGGTCTGTGAGGACATTATATTATATGTGGGTCTGTGAGGACATTATATTATATGTGGGTCTGTGAGGACATTATATTATATGTGGGTCTGTGAGGACATTATATTATATGTGGCTCTGTGGTAACATTATATTATATGTGGGTCTGTGAGGATATTATATTATATGTGGGTCTGTGAGGACATTATATTATATGTGGGTCTGTGGGGACATTATATTATATGTGGGTCTGTGGGGACATTATATTATATGTGGGTCTGTGAGGACATTATATTATATGTGGGTCTGTGAGGACATTATATTATATGTGGGTCTGTGGGGACATTATATTATATGTGGGTCTGTGGGGTCATTATATTATATGTGGGTCTGTGAGGACATTATATTATATGTGGGTCTGTGGGGACATTATATTATATGTGGGTCTGTGAGGACATTATATTATATGTGGGTCTGTGGGGACATTATATTATATGTGGGTCTGTGAGGACATTATATTATATGTGGGTCTGTGAGGACATTATATTATATGTGGGTCTGTGAGGATATTATATTATATGTGGGTCTGTGGGGACATTATATTATATGTGGCTCTGTGGGGACATTATATTATATGTGGGTCTGTGGGGACATTATATTATATGTGGGTCTGTGAGGACATTATATTATATGTGGGTCTGTGAGGACATTATATTATATGTGGGTCTGTGGGGACAATATATTATATGTGGTTCTGTGAGGACATTATATTATATGTGGGTCTGTGAGGACATTATATTATATGTGGCTCTGTGGGGACATTATATTATATGTGGGTCTGTGGGGACAATATATTATATGTGGTTCTGTGAGGACATTATATTATATGTGGGTCTGTGAGGACATTACATTATATGTGGGTCTGTGGGGACATTATATTATATGTTGGTCTGTGGGGACATTATATTATATGTGGGTCTGTGAGGACATTATATTATATGTGGGTCTGTGAGGACATTATATTATATGTGGGTCTGTGAGGACATTATATTATATGTGGGTCTGTGAGGACATTATATTATATGTGGGTCTGTGAGGACATTATATTATATGTGGGTCTGTGAGGACATTATATTATATGTGGGTCTGTGGGGACATTATATTATATGTGGGTCTGTGAGGACATTATATTATATGTGGGGCTGTGAGGACATTATATTATATGTGGGTCTGTGGGGACATTATATTATATGTGGGTCTGTGGGGACATTATATTATATGTGGGTCTGTGGGGACATTATATTATATGTGGGTCTGTGGGGACATTATATTATATGTGGGTCTGTGGGAACATTATATTATATGTGGGCCTGTGGGGACATTATATTATATGTGGGTCTGTGAGGACATTATATTATATGTGGGTCTGTGAGGACATTATATTATATGTGGGTCTGTGGGGACATTATATTATATGTGGGTCTGTGGGGACAATATATTATATGTGGTTCTGTGAGGACATTATATTATATGTGGGTCTGTGAGGACATTATATTATATGTGGCTCTGTGGGGACATTATATTATATGTGGGTCTGTGGGGACAATATATTATATGTGGTTCTGTGAGGACATTATATTATATGTGGGTCTGTGGGGACATTATATTATATGTTGGTCTGTGGGGACATTATATTATATGTGGGTCTGTGAGGACATTATATTATATGTGGGTCTGTGAGGACATTATATTATATGTGGGTCTGTGAGGACATTATATTATATGTGGGTCTGTGAGGACATTATATTATATGTGGGTCTGTGAGGACATTATATTATATGTGGCTCTGTGAGGACATTATATTATATGTGGGTCTCTGGGGACATTATATTATATGTGGGTCTGTGAGGACATTATATTATATGTGGGTCTGTGAGGACATTATATTATATGTGGGTCTGTGAGGACATTATATTATATGTGGGTCTGTGAGGACATTATATTATATGTGGGTCTGTGGGGACATTATATTATATGTGGGTCTGTGAGGACATTATATTATATGTGGGTCTGTGAGGACATTATATTATATGTGGGTCTGTGAGGACATTATATTATATGTGGGTCTGTGGGGACATTATATTATATGTGGGTCTGTGAGGACATTATATTATATTTGGGTCTGTGGCAGGGGTGGGCAATTAATTTTGCCAGGGGGCCGCATGAGAAATTGGGATGGTTTTAGAGGGCCGGACTAATATAATTAACTCCGTTCTACCAATACTGTATATATGGAGAAACCAGAGGACACACGAGTATAGTAGCAAAAAACAAAATATATTTATTAATAATACATAAACATAATAGTAGAAAATATTGCAAAAACAAAGTAATAGGGCAAAGGGGATCTAAAAAGGCAGTGCCAGACCCCATGACCCATGGCAGTGAAGCTGCAAGGCCGTCCCAGGTAAAGAGGGCATCATTAAATGTACATATGTAACGACACTCCAAATGCCAGTATATAGTAACCACATATAATTATAATGGTTAACCCTTAATAGGGCACATGTCTAAGGAGGGCCATATAGTCCAAGAACACTCCCGGTAGTAATGCATACTATTCATGCATAATAGCAGTAATTAACCCTTATAAGACACGAATCAAAAAAGGGGTCATATGATGAGCACGGCCGGGGGGGCGTGGTTCCGAGTGCGCGCGCCGCTTTACACCAATGAACTACGCCCCTACCAGTCACGTGACTAATCACGTGACTGGCTGTGGGCGTATATATTCAGGTCCTGTTAGGTACACTAAATAGCGCCTCTTGAAAAAGAAGAGCGAAACGCGCGTCGAGGCGCGTCTTCACCTGTTGGCACTCCCTTTGATCCCTCTGGCAGTCTGCAGGCTCTCCGTTGCCCGGTGCCCGGTGTCTATCATCTGGGTGAGTTATTGTCCTCACTTCTCTGGCATTTTCTGTGTTTCCAGGCACTTCCTGGGTATATAGCAGTTAGGACTTCGATCTCTGACAGTCATATTATCCTTACATGGAGTTACTATTCTTTGAGTTTCGTGCTCATCATATGACCCCTTTTTTGATTCGTGTCTTATAAGGGTTAATTACTGCTATTATGCATGAATAGTATGCATTACTACCGGGAGTGTTCTTGGACTATATGGCCCTCCTTAGACATGTGCCCTATTAAGGGTTAACCATTATAATTATATGTGGTTACTATATACTGGCATTTGGAGTGTCGTTACATATGTACATTTAATGATGCCCTCTTTACCTGGGACGGCCTTGCAGCTTCACTGCCATGGGTCATGGGGTCTGGCACTGCCTTTTTAGATCCCCTTTGCCCTATTACTTTGTTTTTGCAATATTTTCTACTATTATGTTTATGTATTATTAATAAATATATTTTGTTTTTTGCTACTATACTCGTGTGTCCTCTGGTTTCTCCATATTGTTTAAGAGTAGGCAATTTGAACCTGGTGCTGGACTACTTGTCCTAGCACCATGTTCTATACCATAGTATTTATTTGGCCAGTTTTGTTTTCAATACTGTATATATACATATGCTATCTTTTCATAAACAAACAGTATGTTAAACAATGCAAAGATTTAAAATACAATGAAAATACGGAGGACCTAATTACATCATTATTTAATGATAAGATGTTGAACTGCAACCAGCTTGTGATTGTTCACTTTAGAAAATTGTTAACTTTAACAGTGTTTGGAAAAAACTTGCTATTTTAGGTCAAGATATCATGTTAGTTTTTTAACGAACGGCATCCCTTTAACTTCGTAAAGAACAGAAAATTAAACATTTCAATAACATGAAAATGTTCAATGAGAGTAAACTAGCCTGTTTTGGGCCTGAACAAGTTCATTGAAGTTAGGTTCAATATCTGAGGTGGATATGCGAAGAACAGCACACAAGTGATCATCACTGAGAGAGGATCTGTATCTGGATTTGTTGAACTTCATCAGTGAGAATGTTTGTTCACATACGTAGGTAGATCCAAAGAGAACCAACATCCTCTGAGCATGCCTCCTTATGTTTGGAAAGTTTTCCTCTTTGAGAGAAGAATAAAACTCCAGCTGTGATACTGATTTAAAAAGCTCTGCCAGTAGATTGTCAGACTGCAGATCAATGAGTTCTAACTGGACATCACTGGGTGCATTATCCACACAGCATGCAAAGGGAGAGGAAATCGTGTGCATTTCACTCTCAACTCCTTTGAAGTCTTCAAATCTTCTGGAAAATTCATCATATAAAGCCGCTAACATGGATGAATACTTGTCGAGGTGATCAGCTGATGGTGTGACTTCTTTCAGTGTTGGCACGTGAGTGAGAATTTTGTCCTTCAATTGGCTAGAAAGAAACTTCAACTTTCTCATGAAAGCTGTCACCAAGCTGAACATTTCATGTGCAAAGAGGCCTTTGCCTTGGAGCTTGCTATTTAGCTCATTCATTAGTGTAGTCACATCAATGGCAAAGGCCAGATCTGCCATCCAGTGCTTATCTGAGAACTCTGGGATGTCTTTGCCTTTCATCTTACAAAAATCCTGAATCTCAGCTCTCAGGTCCCATACTCTTTTAAGCACCTTTCCAAGGCTGAGCCATCTCACAGCGGTGTGGTAGCCTATGTCACTATGTTCACTTTCTTGCTCCTCCAACAGTGCAACAAACTGTCTGTGATTCAGCCCTCTTGCCCTGATAAAATTAACTGTCTTAGTTACAACATCAACAACATGGCTGATTTTTAGCACCGACTTGCACAGCACTTCTTGATGAATAATGCAATGCAAAAATATCAATTTCTGTTCTGGGTTTATTTCATTCACTTTATCTTGCATCCGCTTCAAAAGTCCAACGTTTTTCCCTGTCATATTTGGACAGCCATCGGTTATAACACTTACTAATTTGTTCCATTTTAGGCCCAGTTTGTCCATGGATGCATTTACTTCGGTGAACAAATCACTCCCTGTTGTGGTACCTTTCATTGATCGCAAAGCTAACAGCTCTTCGGTCATCTCAAATTTTTTTGTTATTCCGCGTACAAAGATAAGTAACTGGGCGGTATCACGGATATCACAGCTCTCGTCCAGAGCCATGCAAAAAAAAATAAAATCATCAACTTTGTTTTTCAGCTGAAACTCCAAATTCCCCGCAATGTCTTCTACCCGTCTTGTTACGGTTCGTCTGGAGAGGGGCACATTTGAAAATGCTTCTTTTTTCTTAGGACAAATTATCGCTGCAGAGTCCACCAAACATTCTTTGACGAACTCCCCTTCACAGAATGGCTTACTGTTTCTTGCAATTTTGTGGGATATTACAAAGCTTGTCCTGACGGCTGCATCCCTGGATGTGTGGAGCTTTGTAAAAAATCCTTGCTGCCTTTGCAGTTTTGATAGCAAATCTTCAGATGCCCGTGCCTGCTCTGCCTCTGTCAAGTTCTTGTATTTCTCTGCATGTTTAGTCTCATAATGGCGACTTAAATTGTAATCCTTAAACACAGCTATCTGCTCTCCACAAACTAAGCATACAGCTTTACCTTTGGCTTCAGTAAATAAATATTTAGAAGTCCATTCCTTTTTAAAAACTCTGCATTCTGCATCAATCTTCCTTTTTTTAATGTTAGCTGACATATTTAAGGGCTAACTGTGACCCGCAGATGTCAGGGTCTACTCTGGTGCAAGGATGATAAAGCTCACTGCGTCTGCTGGGACTCCTGTGGTTCCTGATGTATCATGAGAACAGGAGTGGTACACACATACCACGTGCTTCCTCCCCTGTCCCCTGCAGCAGCCACTCTGTTCTTCTGACACTCGGGCAGAGAATCGGGACTCCCATTGGAAGAATTGTCTGCCCGAGTGTCAGAAGAACAGAGTGGCTGCTGCAGGGGACAGGGGAGGAAGCACGTGTACTCATCATTCCTCAGGAACCGGAGGAGTCCCGGCAGACGCGGTGAGCTGTGTCCCGCGGCCGGTCACATACAGAAACATTCCCCCCTTCCTTTTCATAACCAGTGTAACACAGCCCAACTCACATGCTCCAGAGACCATACAGTACGCCTGCCCTGCAGGCTCTGGAGCAGCACCAAGGCCCCCACCACAGCCCCCTATCCCCGCACTGACTTACATAGCCGCTGCTCTGTCAGCGGTGCGCGGGATGAGTCACCGCCTCAGTCCATCCAGGGATCCCAGCTTCAGAGGTTGCGAGCTGCCCCCGCCCCCTAGACCCGCCCCCTAGCGTCAGAGAGGACGCGCCCAGCGTGTCTATCAAGCGCCCGGCGTGTCTCTAACTCACGGCAGAAGGAAGGAACCGGAGGAGTCCCGGCAGACAAGGTGAGATCATGCATCCTTGCTGATCTGCCGGAGCGCCTCCGCGGGCCGGTCACTGACAGCCGGCGGGCCAGATGCGACCCGCGGGCCGCCCCTTGCCCGGGTCTGGTCTGTGGGTACATTATATTATATGTGGGTCTGTGAGGACATTATATTATATGTGGGTCTGTGAGGACATTATATTATATGTGGGTCTGTGGTGACATTATATTATATGTGGGTCTGTGAGGACATTATATTATATGTGGGTCTGTGGGGACATTATATTATATGTGGGTCTGTTGGGACATTATATTATATGTGGGTCTGTGAGGACATTATATTATATGTGGGTCTGTGGTGACATTATATTATATGTGGGTCTGTGGTGACATTATATTATATGTGGGTCTGTGAGGACATTATATTATATGTGGGTCTGTGAGGACATTATATTATATGTGGGTCCGTGAGGACATTATATTATATGTGGGTCTGTGGTGACATTATATTATATGTGGGTCCGTGAGGACATTATATTATATGTGGGTCTGTGGTGACATTATATTATATGTGGGTCTGTGAGGACATTATATTATATGTGGGTCTGTGGGGACATTATATTATATGTGGGTCTGTGAGGACATTATATTATATGTGAGTCTGTGAGGACATTATATTATATGTGGGTCCGTGAGGACATTATATTATATGTGGGTCTGTGAGGACATTATATTATATGTGGGTCTGTGGGGATATTATATTATATGTGGGTCTGTGGGGACATTATATTATATGTGGGTCTGTGAGGACATATTATATGTGGGTCTGTGAGGACATTATATTATATGTGGGTCTGTGGGGACATTATATTATATGTGGGTCTGTGGTAACATTATATTTTATGTGGGTCTCTGGTGACATTATATTATATGTGGGTCTGTGGGGATATTATATTATATGTGGGTCTGTGGTGACATTATATTATATGTGGGTCTGTGAGGACATTATATTATATGTGGGTCTGTGAGGACATTATATTATATGTGGGTCTGTGGGGACATTATATTATATGTGGGTCTGTGAGGACATATTATATGTGGGTCTGTGAGGACATTATATTATATGTGGGTCTGTGAGGACATTATATTATATGTGGGTCTGTGAGGACATTATATTATATGTGGGTCTGTGAGGACATTATATTATATGTGTGTCTGTGGGGACATTATATTATATTTGGGTCTGTGGGTACATTATATTATATGTGGGTCTGTGGGGACATTATATTATATGTGGGTCTGTGGTAATATTATATTATATGTGGGTCTGTGGTGACATTATATTATATGTGGGTCTGTGGGGACATTATATTATATGTGGGTCTGTGAGGACATTATATTATATGTGGGTCTGTGAGGACATTATATTATATTTGGGTCTGTGGGTACATTATATTATATGTGGGTCTGTGAGGACATTATATTATATGTGGGTCTGTGGGGACATTATATTATATGTGGGTCTGTGAGGACATTATATTATATGTGGGTCTGTGAGGACATTATATTATATTTGGGTCTGTGGGTACATTATATTATATGTGGGTCTGTGAGGACATTATATTATATGTGGGTCTGTGGGGACATTATATTATATGTGGGTCTGTGAGGACATTATATTATATGTGGGTCTGTGAGGACATTATATTATATTTCGGTCTGTGGGTACATTATATTATATGTGGATCCTTGAGGGCATTATATTATATGTGGGTCCGTGAGGGCATTATATTATATGTGGGTCCGTGAGGACATTATATTATATGTGGGTCCGTGAGGACATTATATTATATGTGGGTCCGTGAGGACATTATATTATATGTGGGGCCGTGAGGACATTATATTATATGTGGGGCCGTGAGGACATTATATTATATGTGGGGCTGTAGTAACATTATATTATATGTGGGTCTGTGGGGACATTATATTATATGTGGGTCTGTGAGGACATTATATTATATGTGGGTCTGTGGGGACATTATATTATATGTGGGTCTGTGAGGACATATTATATGTGGGTCTGTGGGGACATTATATTATATGTGGGTCTGTGGGGATATTATATTATATGTGGGTCTGTGGGGACATTATATTATATGTGGGTCTGTGAGGACATATTATATGTGGGTCTGTGAGGACATTATATTATATGTGGGTCTGTGGGGACATTATATTATATGTGGGTCTGTGGTAACATTATATTTTATGTGGGTCTGTGGTGACATTATATTATATGTGGGTCTGTGGGGATATTATATTATATGTGGGTCTGTGGGGACATTATATTATATGTGGGTCTGTGAGGACATATTATATGTGGGTCTGTGAGGACATTATATTATATGTGGGTCTGTGAGGACATTATATTATATGTGGGTCTGTGGGGACATTATATTATATGTGGGTCTGTGAGGACATTATATTATATGTGTGTCTGTGGGGACATTATATTATATTTGGGTCTGTGGGTACATTATATTATATGTGGGTCTGTGGGGACATTATATTATATGTGGGTCTGTGGTAATATTATATTATATGTGGGTCTGTGGTGACATTATATTATATGTGGGTCTGTGGGGACATTATATTATATGTGGGTCTGTGAGGACATTATATTATATGTGGGTCTGTGAGGACATTATATTATATTTGGGTCTGTGGGTACATTATATTATATGTGGGTCTGTGAGGACATTATATTATATGTGGGTCTGTGGGGACATTATATTATATGTGGGTCTGTGAGGACATTATATTATATGTGGGTCTGTGAGGACATTATATTATATTTGGGTCTGTGGGTACATTATATTATATGTGGGTCCTTGAGGGCATTATATTATATGTGGGTCCGTGAGGGCATTATATTATATGTGGGTCCGTGAGGACATTATATTATATGTGGGGCCGTGAGGACATTATATTATATGTGGGGCTGTGGTAACATTATATTATATGTGGGTCTGTGGGGACATTATATTATATGTGGGTCTGTGAGGACATTATATTATATGTGGGTCTGTGGGGACATTATATTATATGTGGGTCTGTGGGGACATTATATTATATGTGGGTCTGTGAGGACATTATATTATATGTGGGTCTGTGAGTACATTATATTATATGTGGGTCTGTGAGGACATTATATTATATGTGAGTCTGTGGGTACATTATATTATATGTGGGTCTGTGGGTACATTATATTATATGTGGGTCTGTGGTGACATTATATTATATGTGGGTCTGTGGGGACATTATATTATATGTGGGTCTGTGGGGACATTATATTATATGTGGATCTGTGGGGACATTATATTATATGTGGGTCTGTGGGGACATTATATTATATGTGTGTCTGTGGGGACATTATATTATATGTGGGTCTGTGAGGACATTATATTATATGTGGGTCTGTGGGGACATTATATTATATGTGGGTCTGTGAGGACATTATATTATATGTGGGTCTGTGAGGACATTATATTATATGTGGGTCTGTGGGGATATTATATTATATGTGGGTCTGTGGGGACATTATATTATATGTGGGTCTGTGAGGACATATTATATGTGGGTCTGTGAGGACATTATATTATATGTGGGTCTGTGAAGACATTATATTATATGTGGGTCTGTGAGGACATTATATTATATGTGGGTCTGTGGGACATTATATTATATGTGGGTCTGTGAGGACATTATATTATATGTGTGTCTGTGGGGACATTATATTATATTTGGGTCTGTGGGTACATTATATTATATGTGGGTCTGTGGGGACATTATATTATATGTGGGTCTGTGGTAATATTATATTATATGTGGGTCTGTGGTGACATTATATTATATGTGGGTCTGTGGGGACATTATATTATATGTGGGTCTGTGAGGACATTATATTATATGTGGGTCTGTGAGGACATTATATTATATTTGGGTCTGTGGGTACATTATATTATATGTGGGTCTGTGAGGACATTATATTATATGTGGGTCTGTGGGGACATTATATTATATGTGGGTCTGTGAGGACATTATATTATATTTGGGTCTGTGGATACATTATATTATATGTGGGTCTGTGAGGACATTATATTATATGTGGGTCTGTGGGGACATTATATTATATGTGGGTCTGTGAGGACATTATATTATATGTGGGTCTGTGAGGACATTATATTATATTTGGGTCTGTGGGTACATTATATTATATGTGGGTCCTTGAGGGCATTATATTATATGTGGGTCCGTGAGGGCATTATATTATATGTGGGTCCGTGAGGACATTATATTATATGTGGGTCCGTGAGGACATTATATTATATGTGGATCCGTGAGGACATTATATTATATGTGGGTCCGTGAGGACATTATATTATATGTGGGGCCGTGAGGACATTATATTATATGTGGGGCCGTGAGGACATTATATTATATGTGGGGCTGTGGTAACATTATATTATATGTGGGTCTGTGGGGACATTATATTATATGTGGGTCTGTGAGGACATTATATTATATGTGGGTCTGTGGGGACATTATATTATATGTGGCTCTGTGGGGACATTATATTATATGTGGGTCTGTGAGGACATTATATTATATGTGGGTCTGTGAGTACATTATATTATATGTGGGTCTGTGAGGACATTATATTATATGTGGGTCTGTGGGTACATTATATTATATGTGGGTCTGTGGGTACATTATATTATATGTGGGTCTGTGGTGACATTATATTATATGTGGGTCTGTGGGGACATTATATTATATGTGGGTCTGTGGGGACATTATATTATATGTGGATCTGTGGGGACATTATATTATATGTGGGTCTGTGAGGACATTATATTATATGTGTGTCTGTGGGGACATTATATTATATGTGGGTCTGTGAGGACATTATATTATATGTGGGTCTGTGAGGACATTATATTATATGTGGGTCTGTGAGGACATTATATTATATGTGGGTCTGTGGTAACATTATTTTATATGTGGGTCTGTGAGGACATTATATTATATGTGGGTCTGTGGGGACATTATATTATATGTGGGTCTATGGGGACATTATATTATATGTGGGTCTGTGGGGACATTATATTATATGTGGGTCTGTGAGGACATTATATTATATGTGGGTCTGTGAGGACATTATATTATATGTGGGTCTGTGAGGACATTATATTATATGTGGGTCTGTGGTAACATTATATTATATGTGGGGCTGTGGGGACATTATATTATATGTGGGTCTGTGAGGATATTATATTATATGTGGGTCTGTGAGGACATTATATTATATGTGGGTCTGTGAGGACATTATATTATATGTGGGTCTGTGGGGACATTATATTATATGTGGGTCTGTGAGGACATTATATTATATGTGGCTCTGTGGGGACATTATATTATATGTGGGTCTGTGAGGACATTATATTATATGTGGGTCTGTGGGGACATTATATTATATGTGGGTCTGTGAGGACATTATATTATATGTGGGTCTGTGGTGACATTATATTATATGTCGGTCTGTGGGGACATTATATTATATGTGGGTCAGTGGGGACATTATATTATATGTGGGTCTGTGAGGACATTATATTATATGTGGGTCTGTGAGGACATAATATTATATGTGGGTCTGTGAGGACATTATATTATATTTGGGTCTGTGGGTACATTATATTATATGTGGGTCTGTGAGGACATTATATTATATGTGGGTCTGTGGGGACATTATATTATATTTGGGTCTGTGGGTACATTATATTATATGTGGGTCTGTGGGGACATTATATTATATGTGGGTCTGTGGTAATATTATAATATATGTGGGTCTGTGGTGACATTATATTATATGTGGGTCTGTGGGGACATTATATTATATGTGGGTCTGTGAGGACATTATATTATATGTGGGTCTGTGAGGACATTATATTATATTTGGGTCTGTGGGTACATTATATTATATGTGGGTCTGTGAGGACGTTATATTATATGTGGGTCTGTGGGGACATTATATTATATGTGGGTCTGAGGACATTATATTATATGTGGGTCTGTGAGGACATTATATTATATTTGGGTCTGTGGGTACGTTATATTATATGTGGGTCTGTGAGGACATTATATTATATGTGGGTCTGTGGGGACATTATATTATATGTGGGTCTGTGAGGACATTATATTATATGTGGGTCTGTGAGGACATTATATTATATTTGGGTCTGTGGGTACATTATATTATATGTGGGTCCTTGAGGGCATTATATTATATGTGGGTCCGTGAGGGCATTATATTATATGTGGGTCCGTGAGGACATTATATTATATGTGGGTCCGTGAGGACATTATATTATATGTGGGTCCGTGAGGACATTATATTATATGTGGGGCCGTGAGGACATTATATTATATGTGGGGCCGTGAGGACATTATATTATATGTGGGGCTGTGGTAACATTATATTATATGTGGGTCTGTGGGGACATTATATTATATGTGGGTCTGTAAGGACATTATATTATATGTGGGTCTGTAAGGACATTATATTATATGTGGGTCTGTGGGGACATTATATTATATGTGGGACTGTGAGGACATTATATTATATGTGGGTCTGTGAGTACATTATATTATATGTGGGTCTGTGAGGACATTATATTATATGTGAGTCTGTGGGTACATTATATTATATGTGGGTCTGTGGGTACATTATATTATATGTGGGTCTGTGGTGACATTATATTATATGTGGGTCTGTGGGGACATTATATTATATGTGGGTCTGTGGGGACATTATATTATATGTGGATCTGTGGGGACATTATATTATATGTGGGTCTGTGAGGACATTATATTATATGTGTGTCTGTGGGGACATTATATTATATGTGGGTCTGTGAGGACATTATATTATATGTGGGTCTGTGAGGACATTATATTATATGTGGGTCTGTGAGGACATTATATTATATGTGGGTCTGTGAGGACATTATATTATATGTGGGTCTGTGGTAACATTATATTATATGTAGGTCTGTGAGGACATTATATTATATGTGGGTCTGTGGGGACATTATATTATATGTGGGTCTGTGAGGATATTATATTATATGTGGGTCTGTGAGGACATTATATTATATGTGGGTCTGTGAGGACATTATATTATATGTGGGTCTGTGGGGACATTATATTATATGTGGGTCTGTGAGGACATTATATTATATGTGGCTCTGTGGGGACATTATATTATATGTGGGTCTGTGAGGACATTATATTATATGTGGGTCTGTGGGGACATTATATTATATGTGGGTCTGTGAGGACATTATATTATATGTGGGTCCGTGAGGACATTATATTATATGTGGGTCTGTGGGGACATTATATTATATGTGGGTCTGTTCTGACATTATATTATATGTGGGTCTGTGGGGACATTATATTATATGTGGGTCAGTGGGGACATTATATTGTATGTGGGTCTGTGGTGACATTATATTATATGTGGCTCTGTGAGGATATTATATTATATGTGGGTCTGTGAGGACATTATATTATATGTGGGTCTGTGAGGACATTATATTATATGTGGGTCTGTGGGGACATTATATTATAGGTGGGTCTGTGGTGACATTATATTATATGTGGGTCTGTGAGGACATTATATTATATGTGGGTCTGTGGTGACATTATATTATATGTGGGTCCGTGAGGACATTATATTATATGTGGGTCTGTGGTGACATTATATTATATGTGGGTCTGTGAGGACATTATATTATATGTGGGTCTGTGGGGACATTATATTATATGTGGGTCCGTGAGGACATTATATTATATGTGGGTCTGTGAGGACATTATATTATATGTGGGTCTGTGGGGACATTATATTATATGTGGGTCCGTGAGGACATTATATTATATGTGGGTCTGTGAGGACATTATATTATATTTGGGTCTGTGGGTACATTATATTATATGTGGGTCTGTGGGGACATTATATTATATGTGGGTCTGTGGTAATATTATATTATATGTGGGTCTGTGGTGACATTATATTATATGTGGGTCTGTGGGTACATTATATTATATGTGGGTCTGTGAGGACATTATATTATATGTGGGTCTGTGAGGACATTATATTATATTTGGGTCTGTGGGTACATTATATTATATGTGGGTCTGTGAGGACATTATATTATATGTGGGTCTGTGGGGACATTATATTATATGTGGGTCTGTGAGGACATTATATTATATGTGGGTCTGTGAGGACATTATATTATATTTGGGTCTGTGGGTACATTATATTATATGTTTGTCTGTGAGGACATTATATTATATGTGGGTCTGTGGGGACATTATATTATATGTGGGTCTATGAGGACATTATATTATATGTGGGTCTGTGGGGACATTATATTATATTTGGGTCTGTGGGTACATTATATTATATGTGGGTCTGTGGGGACATTATATTATATGTGGGTCTGTGGGGACATTATATTATATGTGGGTCCGTGAGGACATTATATTATATGTGGGTCCGTGAGGGCATTATATTATATGTGGGTCCGTGAGGGCATTATATTATATGTGGGTCCGTGAGGGCATTATATTATATGTGGGTCCGTGAGGACATTATATTATATGTGGGTCCGTGAGGACATTATATTATATGTGGGTCCGTGAGGACATTATATTATATGTGGGGCCGTGAGGACATTATATTATATGTGGGGCCTTGAGGACATTATATTATATGTGGGGCTGTGGTAACATTATATTATATGTGGGTCTGTGGGGACATTATATTATATGTGGGTCTGTGAGGACATTATATTATATGTGGGTCTGTGGGGACATTATATTATATGTGGGTCTGTGGGGACATTATATTATATGTGGGACTGTGAGGACATTATATTATATGTGAGTCTGTGGGTACATTATATTATATGTGGGTCTGTGGGTACATTATATTATATGTGGGTCTGTGGTGACATTATATTATATGTGGGTCTGTGGGGACATTATATTATATGTGGGTCTGTGGGCACATTATATTATATGTGGATCTGTGGGGACATTATATTATATGTGGGTCTGTGAGGACAATATATTATATGTGGGTCTGTGAGGACATTATATTATATGTGGCTCTGTGGGGACATTATATTATATGTGGCTCTGTGGGGACATTATATTATATGTGGGTCTGTGAGGACATTATATTATATGTGTGTCTGTGGGGACATTATATTATATGTGGGTCTGTGAGGACATTATATTATATGTGGGTCTGTGAGGACATTATATTATATGTGGGTCTGTGAGGACATTATATTATATGTGGGTCTGTGGTAACATTATATTATATGTGGGTCTGTGAGGACATTATATTATATGTGGGTCTGTGGGGACATTATATTATATGTGGGTCTGTGGGGACATTATATTATATGTGGGTCTGTGGTGACATTATATTATATGTGGGTCTGTGAGGATATTATATTATATGTGGGTCTGTGGGGACATTATATTATATGTGGGTCTGTGGTGACATTATATTATATGTGGGTCTGTGGTGACATTATATTATATGTGGGTCCGTGGGGACATTATATTATATGTGGGTCCGTGAGGACATTATATTATATGTGGGTCCGTGAGGACATTATATTATATGTGGGTCCGTGAGGGCATTATATTATATGTGGGTCCGTGAGGACATTATATTATATGTGGGTCCGTGAGGACATTATATTATATGTGGGTCCGTGAGGACATTATATTATATGTGGGTCCGTGAGGACATTATATTATATGTGGGGCCGTGAGGACATTATATTATATGTGGGGCTGTGGTAACATTATATTATATGTGGGTCTGTGGTGACATTATATTATATGTGGGTCTGTGAGGACATTATATTATATGTGGGTCTGTGGGGACATTATATTATATGTGGGTCTGTGGGGACATTATATTATATGTGGGACTGTGGTAACATTATATTATATGTGGGTCTGTGAGGACATTATATTATATGTGGGTCTGTGGGGACATTATATTATATGTGGGTCTGTGAGGACATTATATTATATGTGGGTCTGTGAGGACATTATATTATATGTGGGTCTGTGGTAACATTATATTATATGTGGGTCTGTGGTGACATTATATTATATGTGGGTCTGTGAGGATATTATATTATATGTGGGTCTGTGGTGACATTATATTATATGTGGGTCTGTGGTGACATTATATTATATGTGGGTCTGTGGGGACATTATATTATATGTGGGTCTGTGGTAACATTATATTTTATGTGGGTCTGTGGTGACATTATATTATATGTGGGTCTGTGGGGACATTATATTATATGTGGGTCTGTGAGGACATTATATTCTATGTGGGTCTGTGAGGACATTATATTATATGTGGGTCTGTAAGGACATATTATATGTGGGTCTGTGGGGACATTATATTATATGTGGGACTGTGGTGACATTATATTATATGTGAGTCTGTGGGTACATTATATTACATGTGGGTCTGTGGGGACATTATATTATATGTGGGTCTGTGGGAACATTATATTATATGTGGGTCTGTGACAACATTATATTATATGTGGGTCTGTGAGGATATTATATTATATGTGGGTCTGTGGGGACATATTATATTATATGTGGGTCTGTGAGGATATTATATTATATGTGGGTCTGTGGGAACATTATATTATATGTGGGTCTGTGTGGACATTGTATTATACGTGGGTCTGTGAGGACATTACATTATATGTGGGTCTGTGGGAACCTTATATTATATGTGGGTCTGTGGGGACATAATATTATATGTGGGTCTGTGGGGATATTATATTATATGTGGGTCTGTGGTAACATTATATTATATATGGGTCTGTGAGGACATTATATTATATGTGGGTCTGTGAGGACATTATATTATATGTGGGGCTGTGAGGATATTATATTATATGTGGTCTGTGGGTACATTATATTATATGTGGGTCTGTGAGGACATTATATTATATGTGGGTCTGTGAGGACATTATATTATATGTGGGTCTGTGAGGACATTAGATCATATGTGGGTCTGTGAGGACATTAGATTATATGTGGGTCTGTGAGGACATTATATATGTGGTTCTGTGAGGACATTATATTATATGTGGGTCTGTGGGGACATTATATTATATGTGGGTCTGTGGGGACATATTATATGTGGGTCTGTGGGGACATATTATATGTGGGTCTGTGAGTACATTAGATCATATGTGGGTCTGTGGGGACATTATATTATATGTGGTTCTGTGAGGACATTATATATGTGGTTCTGTGAGGACATTATATTATTTGTGGGTCTGTGGGGACATTATATTATATGTGGGTCTGTGGGGACATTATATTATATGTGGGTCTGTGAGGACATTACATTATATGTGGGTCTGTGGGGACATTATATTATATGTGGGTCTGTGAGGACATTATATTATATGTGGGTCTGTGAGGACATTATATTATATGTGGGTCTGTGAGGACATTATATTATATGTGGGTCTGTGAGGACATTATATTATATGTGGGTCTGTGAGGATATTATATTATATGTGGGTCTGTGGGGACATTATATTATATGTGGGTCAGTGAGAACATTATATTATATGTGGGTCTGTGGGGACATTATATTATATGTGGGTCTGTGGGTACATTATATTATATGTGGGTCTGTGAGAACATTATATTATATGTGGGTCTGTGGGGACATTATATTATATGTGGGTCTGTGGGGACATTATATTATATGTGGGTCAGTGGGGACATTATATTATATGTGGGTCTATGGGACATTATATTATATGTGGGTCTGTGGGGACATTATATTATATGTGGGTCAGTGGGGACATTATATTATATGTGGGTCAGTGGGGACATTATATTATATGTGGGTCTGTGGGACATTATATTATATGTGGTTCTGTGGGGACATTATATTATATGTGGGGCTGTGAGGATATTATATTATATGTGGGTCTGTGGGACATTATATTATATATGGGTCTGTGAGGACATTATATTATATATGGGTCTGTGAGGACATTATATTATATGTGGGTCTGTGAGGACATTATATTATATATGGGTCTGTGAGGACATTATATTATATGTGGGTCTGTGAAGACATATTATATGTGGGTCTGTGAGGACATTATATTATATGTGGGTCTGTGGTAAGATTATATTATATGTGGGTCTGTGAGGACTTTATATTATATGTGGGTCTGTGAGGACATTATATTATATGTGGGTCTGTGGGGACATTATATTATATGTGGGTCTGTGGGGACATTATATTATATGTGGGTCTGTGAGGACATTATATTGTATGTGCGTCTGTTAGGACATTATATTATATGTGGGTCTGTGGGGACATTATATTATATGTGGGTCTGTGAGGACATTATATTATATGTGGGTCTGTGGGGACATTATATTATATGTGGGTCTTTGGGGACATTATATTATATGTGGGTCTGTGAGGACATTATGTTATATGTGGGTCTGTGAGGACATTATATTATATGTGGGTCTGTAGAACATTATATTATATGTGGGTCTGTGAGGACATTATATTATATGTGGGTCTGTGGTAACATTATATTATATGTGGGTCTGTGAGGACATTATATTATATGTGGGTCTGTGAGGACATTATATTATATGTGGGTCTGTGAGGACATTATATTATATGTGGGTCTGTGAGGACATTATATTATATGTGGGTCTGTGAGGACATTATATTATATGTGGGTCTGTGAGGACATTATATTATATGTGGGTCTGTGAGGACATTATATTATATGTGGGTCTGTGAGGACATTATATTATATGTGGGTCTGTGGGTACATTATATTATATGTGGGTCTGTGGTGACATTATATTATATGTGGGTCTGTGAGGATATTATATTATATGTGGGTCTGTGAGGACATTATATTATATGGGGTCTGTGGGGACATTATATTATATGTGGGTCTGTGAGGACATTATATTATATGTGGGTCTGTGGGGACATTATATTATATGTGGGTCTGTGAGGACATTATATTATATGTGGGGCCTTGAGGACATTATATTATATGGGGTCTGTGGGGACATTATATTATATGTGGGTCTGTGAGGACATTATATTATATGTGGGTCTGTGGGGACATTATATTATATGTGGGTCTGTGGGGACATTATATTATATGTGGGTCTGTGAGGACATTATATTATATGTGGGTCTGTGAGGACATTATATTATATGTGGGTCTGTGGATACATTATATTATATGTGGGGCTGTGGGGACATTATATTATATGTGGGTCTGTGGATACATTATATTATATGTGGGGCTGTGGGGACATTATATTATATGTGGGTCTGTGGTGACATTATATTATATGTGGGTTTGTGGGGCCATTATATTATATGTGGGTCTGTGAGAACATTATATTATATGTGGGTCTGTGGGGACATTATATTATATGTGGGTCTGTGGGGACATTATATTATATGTGGGTCTGTGAGAACATTATATTATATGTGGGTCTGTGGGGACATTATATTATATGTGGGTCTGTGGGGACATTATATTATATGTGGGTCAGTGGGGACATTATATTATATGTGGGTCTATGGGACATTATATTATATGTGGGTCTGTGGGGACATTATATTATATGTGGGTCAGTGGGGACATTATATTATATGTGGGTCTGTGGGACATTATATTATATGTGGTTCTGTGGGGACATTATATTATATGTGGGGCTGTGAGGATATTATATTATATGTGGGTCTGTGGGACATTATATTATATGTGGGTCTGTGAGGATATTATATTATATGTGGGTCTGTGGGTACATTATATTATATGTGGGTCTGTGAGCACATTATATTATATGTGGGTCTGTGGGGACATTATATTATATGTGGGTCTGTGGGACATTATATTATATGTGGGTCTGAGGGACATTATATTATATGTGGGTCTGTGGGGACATTATATTATATGTGGGTCTGTGGGACATTATATTATATGTGGGTCTGTGGGGACATTATATTATATGTGGGTCTGTGGGGACAATATATTATATGTGGGTCTGTGGGGACATTATATTATATGTGGGTCTGTGGGACATTATATTATATGTGGGTCTGTGAGGACATTATATTATATGTGGGTCTGTGAGGACATTATATTATATATGGGTCTGTGAGGACATTATATTATATGTGGGTCTGTGAAGACATATTATATGTGGGTCTGTGAGGACATTATATTATATGTGGGTCTGTGGTAAGATTATATTATATGTGGGTCTGTGAGGACATTATATTATATGTGGGTCTGTGAGGACATTATATAATATGTGGGTCTGTGGGGACATTATATTATATGTGGGTCTGTGGGGACATTATATTATATGTGGGTCTGTGAGGACATTATATTGTATGTGGGTCTGTTAGGACATTATATTATATGTGGGGCTGTGGGGACATTATATTATATGTGGTGCTGTGAGGACATTATATTATATGTGGGTCCGTGAGGACATTATATTATATGTGGGTCTGTGAGGACATTATATTATATGGGGTCTGTGGGGACATTATATTATATGTGGGTCTGTGAGGACATTATATTATATGTGGGTCTGTGGGGACATTATATTATATGTGGGTCTGTGGGGACATTATATTATATGTGGGTCTGTGAGGACATTATATTATATGTGGGTCTGTGGGGACATTATATTATATGTGGGTCTGTGAGGACATTATATTATATGTGGGTCTGTGAGGACATTATATTATATGTGGGTCTGTGGATACATTATATTATATGTGGGGCTGTGGGGACATTATATTATATGTGGGTCTGTGGATACATTATATTATATGTGGGGCTGTGGGGACATTATATTATATGTGGGTCTGTGGTGACATTATATTATATGTGGGTTTGTGGGGCCATTATATTATATGTGGGTCTGTGAGAACATTATATTATATGTGGGTCTGTGGGGACATTATATTATATGTGGGTCTGTGGGGACATTATATTATATGTGGGTCTGTGAGAACATTATATTATATGTGGGTCTGTGGGGACATTATATTATATGTGGGTCTGTGGGGACATTATATTATATGTGGGTCAGTGGGGACATTATATTATATGTGGGTCTATGGGACATTATATTATATGTGGGTCTGTGGGGACATTATATTATATGTGGGTCAGTGGGGACATTATATTATATGTGGGTCAATGGGGACATTATATTATATGTGGGTCTGTGGAACATTATATTATATGTGGTTCTGTGGGGACATTATATTATATGTGGGGCCTTGAGGACATTATATTATATGTGGGTCTGTGAGGACATTATATTATATGTGGGTTTGTGGGGCCATTATATTATATGTGGGTCTGTGAGAACATTATATTATATGTGGGTCTGTGGGGACATTATATTATATGTGGGTCTGTGGGGACATTATATTATATGTGGGTCTGTGAGAACATTATATTATATGTGGGTCTGTGGGGACATTATATTATATGTGGGTCTGTTTGGACATTATATTATATGTGGGTCAGTGGGGACATTATATTATATGTGGGTCTGTGGGACATTATATTATATGTGGGTCTGTGGGGACATTATATTATATGTGGGTCAGTGGGGACATTATATTATATGTGGGTCTGTGGGACATTATATTATATGTGGTTCTGTGGGGACATTATATTATTTGTGGGGCTGTGAGGATATTATATTATATGTGGGTCTGTGGGGACATTATATTATATGTGGGTCTGTGGGGACATTATATTATATGTGGGTCTGTGGGGACATTATATTATATGTGGGTCTGTGAGGACATTATATTATATGTGGGTCTGTGGGGACATTATATTATATGTGGGTGTGTGGGGACATTATATTATATGTGGGTTTGTGGGGACATTATATTATATGTGGGGCTGTGAGGACATTATATTATATGTGGGTCTGTGGGGACATTATATTATATGTGAGTCTGTGGGGACATTATATTATATGTGGGTCTGTGAGGACATTATATTATATGTGGGTCTGTGGTAACATTATATTATATGTGGGTCTGTGGGGACATTATATTATATGTGGGTCTGTGAGGACATTATATTATATGTGGGTCTGTGGTGACATTATATTATATGTGGGTCTGTGAGGACATTATATTATATGTGGGTCTGTGAGGACATTATATTATATGTGGGTCTGTGAGGACATTATATTATATGTGGGTCTGTGAGGACATTATATTATATGTGGGTCTGTGAGGACATTATATTATATGGGGTCTGTGGGGACATTATATTATATGTGGGTCTGTGAGGACATTATATTATATGTGGGTCTGTGGGGACATTATATTATATGTGGGTCTGTGGGGACATTATATTATATGTGGGTCTGTGAGGACATTATATTATATGTGGGTCTGTGGGGACATTATATTATATGTGGGTCTGTGAGGACATTATATTATATGTGGGTCTGTGAGGACATTATATTATATGTGGGTCTGTGGATACATTATATTATATGTGGGGCTGTGGGGACATTATATTATATGTGGGTCTGTGGATACATTATATTATATGTGGGGCTGTGGGGACATTATATTATATGTGGGTCTGTGGTGACATTATATTATATGTGGGTTTGTGGGGCCATTATATTATATGTGGGTCTGTGAGAACATTATATTATATGTGGGTCTGTGGGGACATTATATTATATGTGGGTCTGTGGGGACATTATATTATATGTGGGTCTGTGAGAACATTATATTATATGTGGGTCTGTGGGGACATTATATTATATGTGGGTCTGTGGGGACATTATATTATATGTGGGTCAGTGGGGACATTATATTATATGTGGGTCTATGGGACATTATATTATATGTGGGTCTGTGGGGACATTATATTATATGTGGGTCAGTGGGGACATTATATTATATGTGGGTCAGTGGGGACATTATATTATATGTGGGTCTGTGGGACATTATATTATATGTGGTTCTGTGGGGACATTATATTATATGTGGGGCCTTGAGGACATTATATTATATGTGGGTCTGTGAGGACATTATATTATATGTGGGTTTGTGGGGCCATTATATTATATGTGGGTCTGTGAGAACATTATATTATATGTGGGTCTGTGGGGACATTATATTATATGTGGGTCTGTGGGGACATTATATTATATGTGGGTCTGTGAGAACATTATATTATATGTGGGTCTGTGGGGACATTATATTATATGTGGGTCTGTTTGGACATTATATTATATGTGGGTCAGTGGGGACATTATATTATATGTGGGTCTGTGGGACATTATATTATATGTGGGTCTGTGGGGACATTATATTATATGTGGGTCAGTGGGGACATTATATTATATGTGGGTCTGTGGGACATTATATTATATGTGGTTCTGTGGGGACATTATATTATTTGTGGGGCTGTGAGGATATTATATTATATGTGGGTCTGTGGGTACATTATATTATATGTGGGTCTGTGAGGAAATTATATTATATGTGGGTCTGTGGGGACATTATATTATATGTGGGTCTGCGGGAAATTATATTATATGTGGGTCTGTGGGTACATTATATTATATGTGGGTCTGTGAGGATATTATATTATATGTGGCTCTGTGAGGACATTATATTATATGTGGGTCTAAGGACATTATATTATATGTGGGTCTGTGGGACATTATATTATATGTGGGTCTGTGAGGATATTATATTATATGTGGGTCTGTGAGGATATTATATTATAAGTGGGTCTATGGGTACATTATATTATATGTGGGTCTGTGAGGATATTATATTATATGTGGGTCTGTGGGTACATTATATTATATGTGGGTCTGTGAGGATATTATATTATATGTGGGTCTGTGGGACATTATATATGGGTCTGTGGGACATTATATTATATGTGGGTCTGTGGGGACATTATATTATATGTGGGTCTGTGGGGACATTATATTATATGTGGGTCTGTGGGACATTATATTATATGTGGGTCTGTGAGGACATTATGTTATATGTGGGTCTGTGAGGGCATTATATTATATGTGGGTCTTTGGGGTCATTATATTATATGTGGGTCTGTGGGGACATTATATTATATGTGGGTCTGTGAGGACATTATATTATATGTGGGTCTGTGAGGACATTATATTATATGTGGGTCTGTTAGGACATTATATTATATGTGGGTCTGTTAGGACATTATATTATATGTGGGTCTGTGGGGACATTATATGTGGGTCTGTGAGGATATTATATTATATGTGGGTCTGTGGGACATTATATATGGGTCTGTGGGACATTATATTATATGTGGGTCTGTGGGGACATTATATTATATGTGGGTCTGTGGGGACATTATATTATATGTGGGTCTGTGGGACATTATATTATATGTGGGTCTGTGAGGACATTATGTTATATGTGGGTCTGTGAGGGCATTATATTATATGTGGGTCTTTGGGGTCATTATATTATATGTGGGTCTGTGGGGACATTATATTATATGTGGGTCTGTGAGGACATTATATTATATGTGGGTCTGTGAGGACATTATATTATATGTGGGTCTGTTAGGACATTATATTATATGTGGGTCTGTTAGGACATTATATTATATGTGGGTCTGTGGGGACATTATATGTGGGTCTGTGAGGACATTATATTATATGTGGGTCTGTGGGACATTATATTATATGTGGGTCTGTGGGGACATTATATTATATGTGGGTCTGTGGGGACATTATATTATATGTGGGTCTGTGAGGACATTATATTATATGTGGGTCTGTGAGGACATTATATTATATGTGGGTCTGTGAGGACATTATATTATATGTGGGTCTGTGAGGACATTATATTATATGTGGGTCTGTGGGGATATTATATTATATGTAGGTCTGTGAGGACATTATATTATATGTGTGTCTGTTAGGACATTATATTATATGTGGGTCTGTGAGGACATTATATTATATGTGGGTCTGTGGGGACATTATATGTGGGTCTGTGAGGACATTATATTATATGTGGGTCTGTGGGACATTATATTATATGTGGGTCTGTGAGGACATTATATTATATGTGGGTCTGTGAGGACATTATATTATATGTGGGTCTGTGAGGACATTATGTTATATGTGGGTCTGTGAGGACATTATATTATATGTGGGTCTGTGGGGTCATTATATTATATGTGGGTCTGTTAGGACATTATATTATATGTGGGTCTGTGGGGACATTATATTATATGTGGGTCTGTGGGAACATTATATTATATGTGGGTCTGTGAGGACATTATATTATATGTGGGTTTGTTAGGACATTATATTATATGTGGGGCTGTGGGGACATTATATTATATGTGGATCCGTGAGGACATTATATTATATGTGGGTCCGTGAGGACATTATATTATATGTGGGTCCGTGAGGGCATTATATTATATGTGGGTCCGTGAGGGCATTATATTATATGTGGGTCCGTGAGGACATTATATTATATGTGGGTCTGTGGGGACATTATGTTATTTGTGGTTCTGTGGGGACATTATATTATATGTGGGTCTGTGGGACATTATATTATATGTGGGTCTGTGAGGACATTATATTATATGTGGGTCTGTGGGACATTATATTATATGTGGGTCTGTGAGGACATTATATTATATGTGGGTCTGTGAGGACATTATATTATATGTGGGTCTGTGAGGACATTATATTATATGGGGTCTGTGGGGACATTATATTATATGTGGGTCTGTGAGGACATTATATTATATGTGGGTCTGTGAGGACATTATATTATATGTGGGTCTGTGAGGACATTATATTACATGTGGGTCTGTGGGGACATTATATTATATGTGGGTCTGTGAGGACATTATATTATATGTGGGTCTGTGGGGACATTATATTATATGTGGGTCTGTGAGGACATTATATTATATGTGGGGCCTTGAGGACATTATATTATATGTGGGTCTGTGAGGACATTATATTATATGTGGGTTTGTGGGGCCATTATATTATATGTGGGTCTGTGAGAACATTATATTATATGTGGGTCTGTGGGGACATTATATTATATGTGGGTCTGTGGGGACATTATATTATATGTGGGTCTGTGAGAACATTATATTATATGTGGGTCTGTGGGGACATTATATTATATGTGGGTCTGTGGGGACATTATATTATATGTGGGTCTGTGAGAACATTATATTATATGTGGGTCTGTGGGGACATTATATTATATGTGGGTCTGTGGGGACATTATATTATATGTGGGTCAGTGGGGACATTATATTATATGTGGGTCTATGGGACATTATATTATATGTGGGTCTGTGGGGACATTATATTATATGTGGGTCAGTGGGGACATTATATTATATGTGGGTCTGTGGGACATTATATTATATGTGGTTCTGTGGGGACATTATATTATATGTGGGGCCTTGAGGACATTATATTATATGTGGGTCTGTGAGGACATTATATTATATGTGGGTTTGTGGGGCCATTATATTATATGTGGGTCTGTGAGAACATTATATTATATGTGGGTCTGTGGGGACATTATATTATATGTGGGTCTGTGGGGACATTATATTATATGTGGGTCTGTGAGAACATTATATTATATGTGGGTCTGTGGGGACATTATATTATATGTGGGTCTGTTTGGACATTATATTATATGTGGGTCAGTGGGGACATTATATTATATGTGGGTCTGTGGGACATTATATTATATGTGGGTCTGTGGGGACATTATATTATATGTGGGTCAGTGGGGACATTATATTATATGTGGGTCTGTGGGACATTATATTATATGTGGTTCTGTGGGGACATTATATTATTTGTGGGGCTGTGAGGATATTATATTATATGTGGGTCTGTGGGTACATTATATTATATGTGGGTCTGTGAGGAAATTATATTATATGTGGGTCTGTGGGGACATTATATTATATGTGGGTCTGCGGGAAATTATATTATATGTGGGTCTGTGGGTACATTATATTATATGTGGGTCTGTGAGGATATTATATTATATGTGGCTCTGTGAGGACATTATATTATATGTGGGTCTAAGGACATTATATTATATGTGGGTCTGTGGGACATTATATTATATGTGGGTCTGTGAGGATATTATATTATATGTGGGTCTGTGAGGATATTATATTATAAGTGGGTCTATGGGTACATTATATTATATGTGGGTCTGTGAGGATATTATATTATATGTGGGTCTGTGGGTACATTATATTATATGTGGGTCTGTGAGGATATTATATTATATGTGGGTCTGTGGGACATTATATATGGGTCTGTGGGACATTATATTATATGTGGGTCTGTGGGGACATTATATTATATGTGGGTCTGTGGGGACATTATATTATATGTGGGTCTGTGGGACATTATATTATATGTGGGTCTGTGAGGACATTATGTTATATGTGGGTCTGTGAGGGCATTATATTATATGTGGGTCTTTGGGGTCATTATATTATATGTGGGTCTGTGGGGACATTATATTATATGTGGGTCTGTGAGGACATTATATTATATGTGGGTCTGTGAGGACATTATATTATATGTGGGTCTGTTAGGACATTATATTATATGTGGGTCTGTTAGGACATTATATTATATGTGGGTCTGTGGGGACATTATATGTGGGTCTGTGAGGATATTATATTATATGTGGGTCTGTGGGACATTATATATGGGTCTGTGGGACATTATATTATATGTGGGTCTGTGGGGACATTATATTATATGTGGGTCTGTGGGGACATTATATTATATGTGGGTCTGTGGGACATTATATTATATGTGGGTCTGTGAGGACATTATGTTATATGTGGGTCTGTGAGGGCATTATATTATATGTGGGTCTTTGGGGTCATTATATTATATGTGGGTCTGTGGGGACATTATATTATATGTGGGTCTGTGAGGACATTATATTATATGTGGGTCTGTGAGGACATTATATTATATGTGGGTCTGTTAGGACATTATATTATATGTGGGTCTGTTAGGACATTATATTATATGTGGGTCTGTGGGGACATTATATGTGGGTCTGTGAGGACATTATATTATATGTGGGTCTGTGGGACATTATATTATATGTGGGTCTGTGGTGACATTATATTATATGTGGGTCTGTGGGGACATTATATTATATGTGGGTCTGTGAGGACATTATATTATATGTGGGTCTGTGAGGACATTATATTATATGTGGGTCTGTGAGGACATTATATTATATGTGGGTCTGTGAGGACATTATATTATATGTGGGTCTGTGTGGATATTATATTATATGTAGGTCTGTGAGGACATTATATTATATGTGTGTCTGTTAGGACATTATATTATATGTGGGTCTGTGAGGACATTATATTATATGTGGGTCTGTGGGGACATTATATGTGGGTCTGTGAGGACATTATATTATATGTGGGTCTGTGGGACATTATATTATATGTGGGTCTGTTAGGACATTATATTATATGTGGGTCTGTGGGGACATTATATTATATGTGGGTCTGTGGGGACATTATATTATATGTGGTCTGTGGGACATTATATTATATGTGGGTCTGTGAGGACATTATATTATATGTGGGTCTGTGAGGACATTATATTATATGTGGGTCTGTGAGGACATTATATTATATGTGGGTCTGTGAGGACATTATATTATATGTGGGTCTGTGGGGTCATTATATTATATGTGGGTCTGTTAGGACATTATATTATATGTGGGTCTGTGGGGACATTATATTATATGTGGGTCTGTGGGAACATTATATTATATGTGGGTCTGTGAGGACATTATATTATATGTGGGTTTGTTAGGACATTATATTATATGTGGGGCTGTGGGGACATTATATTATATGTGGATCCGTGAGGACATTATATTATATGTGGGTCCGTGAGGACATTATATTATATGTGGGTCCGTGAGGGCATTATATTATATGTGGGTCCGTGAGGGCATTATATTATATGTGGGTCCGTGAGGGCATTATATTATATGTGGGTCTGTGGGGACATTATGTTATTTGTGGTTCTGTGGGGACATTATATTATATGTGGGTCTGTGGGACATTATATTATATGTGGGTCTGTGAGGACATTATATTATATGTGGGTCTGTGGGACATTATATTATATGTGGGTCTGTGAGGACATTATATTATATGTGGGTCTGTGAGGACATTATATTATATGTGGGTCTGTGAGGACATTATATTATATGGGGTCTGTGGGGACATTATATTATATGTGGGTCTGTGAGGACATTATATTATATGTGGGTCTGTGAGGACATTATATTATATGTGGGTCTGTGAGGACATTATATTATATGTGGGTCTGTGAGGACATTATATTATATGTGGGTCTGTGGGGTCATTATATTATATGTGGGTCTGTTAGGACATTATATTATATGTGGGTCTGTGGGGACATTATATTATATGTGGATCTGTGGGAACATTATATTATATGTGGGTCTGTGAGGACATTATATTATATGTGGGTTTGTTAGGACATTATATTATATGTGGGGCTGTGGGAACATTATATTATATGTGGATCCGTGAGGACATTATATTATATGTGGGTCCGTGAGGACATTATATTATATGTGGGTCCGTGAGGGCATTATATTATATGTGGGTCCGTGAGGGCATTATATTATATGTGGGTCCGTGAGGACATTATATTATATGTGGGTCTGTGGGGACATTATATTATTTGTGGTTCTGTGGGGACATTATATTATATGTGGGTCTGTGGGACATTATATTATATGTGGGTCTGTGATGACATTATATTATATGTGGGTCCGTGAGGACATTATATTATATGTGGGTCTGTGGGGACATTATATTATATGTGGGTCTGTGGGACATTATATTATATGTGGGTCTGTGGGGACATTATATTATATGTGGGTCTGTGGGGACATTATATTATATGTGGGTCTGTGGGACATTATATTATATGTGGGTCTGTGGGGACATTATAATATATGTGGGTCTGTGAGGACATTATATGTGGGTCTGTGAGGACATTATATTATATGTGGGTCTGTGGGGACATTATATTATATGTGGGTCTGTTAGGACATTATATTATATGTGGGTCTGTGGGGACATTATATTATATGTGGGTCTGTGGGGACATTATATTATATGTGGGTCTGTGGGGACATTATATTATATGTGGGTCTGTGAGGACATTATATTGTATGTGGGTCTGTTAGGACATTATATTATATGTGGGGCTGTGGGGACATTATATTATATGTGGGTCTGTGGGACATTATATTATATGTGGGTCTGTGGGGACATTATATTATATATATATATATTATTATATTATATGTGGGTCTGTGGGGTCATTATATTATATGTGGGTCTGTGGGGACATTATATTATATGTGGGTCTGTGAGGACATTATATTATATGTGGGTCTGTGAGGACATTATATTATATGTGGGTCTGTTAGGACATTATATTATATGTGGGTCTGTGGGGACATTATATTATATGTGGGTCTGTGGGCATATTATATTATATGTGGGTCTGTGTGGACATTATATTATATGTGGGTCTGTGAGGACATTATATTGTATGTGGGTCTGTTAGGACATTATATTATATGTGGGGCTGTGGGGACATTATATTATATGTGGGTCTGTGGGACATTATATTATTTGTGGGTCTGGGGACATTATATTATATGTGGGTCTGTGAGGATATTATATTATATGTGGGTCTGTGGGTACATTATATTATATGTGGGTCTGTGAGGACATTATATTATATGTGGGTCTGTGGGGACATTATATTATATGTGGGTCTGTGGGACATTATATTATATGTGGGTCTGTGGGGACATTATATTATATGTGGGTCTGTGGGGACAATATATTATATGTGGGACTGTGGGACATTATAATATATGTGGGTCTGTGGGGACATTATATTATATGTGGGTCTGTTAGGACATTATATTATATGTGGGTCTGTGGGGACATTATATTATATGTGGGTCTGTGGGCATATTATATTATATGTGGGTCTGTGGGGACATTATATTATATGTGGGTCTGTGAGGACATTATATTGTATGTGGGTCTGTTAGGACATTATATTATATGTGGGGCTGTGGGGACATTATATTATATGTGGGTCTGTGGGACATTATATTATATGTGGGTCTGTGGGGACATTATATTATATGTGGGTCTGTGAGGATATTATATTATATGTGGGTCTGTGGGTACATTATATTATATGTGGGTCTGTGGGGACATTATATTATATGTGGGTCTGTGGGGACATTATATTATATGTGGGTCTGTGGGACATTATATTATATGTGGGTCTGTGGGGACATTATATTATATGTGGGTCTGTGGGACATTATATTATATGTGGGTCTGTGGGGACATTATATTATATGTGGGTCTGTGGTAACATTATATTGTATGTGGGTCTGTGAGGACATTATATTATATGTGGGTCTGTGGGGACATTATAATATATGTGGGTCTGTGGGGACATTATATTATATGTGGGTCTGTGAGGACATTATATTATATGTGGGTCTGTGGGGACAATATATTATATGTGGGTCTGTGAGGACATTATATTATATGTGGGTCTGTGAGGACATTATATTATATGTGGGTCTGTGGGGTCATTATATTATATGTGGGTCTGTGGGGACATTATATTATATGTGGGTCTGTTAGGACATTATATTATATGTGGGTCTGTGGGGACATTATATTATATGTGGGTCTGTGGGCATATTATATTATATGTGGGTCTGTGTGGACATTATATTATATGTGGGTCTGTGAGGACATTATATTGTATGTGGGTCTGTTAGGACATTATATTATATGTGGGGCTGTGGGGACATTATATTATATGTGGGTCTGTGGGACATTATATTATTTGTGGGTCTGGGGACATTATATTATATGTGGGTCTGTGAGGATATTATATTATATGTGGGTCTGTGGGTACATTATATTATATGTGGGTCTGTGAGGACATTATATTATATGTGGGTCTGTGGGGACATTATATTATATGTGGGTCTGTGGGACATTATATTATATGTGGGTCTGTGGGGACATTATATTATATGTGGGTCTGTGGGGACAATATATTATATGTGGGACTGTGGGACATTATAATATATGTGGGTCTGTGGGGACATTATATTATATGTGGGTCTGTTAGGACATTATATTATATGTGGGTCTGTGGGGACATTATATTATATGTGGGTCTGTGGGCATATTATATTATATGTGGGTCTGTGGGGACATTATATTATATGTGGGTCTGTGAGGACATTATATTGTATGTGGGTCTGTTAGGACATTATATTATATGTGGGGCTGTGGGGACATTATATTATATGTGGGTCTGTGGGACATTATATTATATGTGGGTCTGTGGGGACATTATATTATATGTGGGTCTGTGAGGATATTATATTATATGTGGGTCTGTGGGTACATTATATTATATGTGGGTCTGTGAGGACATTATATTATATGTGGGTCTGTGGGGACATTATATTATATGTGGATCCGTGAGGACATTATATTATATGTGGGTCCGTGAGGACATTATATTATATGTGGGTCCGTGAGGGCATTATATTATATGTGGGTCCGTGAGGGCATTATATTATATGTGGGTCCGTGAGGGCATTATATTATATGTGGGTCTGTGGGGACATTATGTTATTTGTGGTTCTGTGGGGACATTATATTATATGTGGGTCTGTGGGACATTATATTATATGTGGGTCTGTGAGGACATTATATTATATGTGGGTCTGTGGGACATTATATTATATGTGGGTCTGTGAGGACATTATATTATATGTGGGTCTGTGAGGACATTATATTATATGTGGGTCTGTGAGGACATTATATTATATGGGGTCTGTGGGGACATTATATTATATGTGGGTCTGTGAGGACATTATATTATATGTGGGTCTGTGAGGACATTATATTATATGTGGGTCTGTGAGGACATTATATTATATGTGGGTCTGTGAGGACATTATATTATATGTGGGTCTGTGGGGTCATTATATTATATGTGGGTCTGTTAGGACATTATATTATATGTGGGTCTGTGGGGACATTATATTATATGTGGATCTGTGGGAACATTATATTATATGTGGGTCTGTGAGGACATTATATTATATGTGGGTTTGTTAGGACATTATATTATATGTGGGGCTGTGGGAACATTATATTATATGTGGATCCGTGAGGACATTATATTATATGTGGGTCCGTGAGGACATTATATTATATGTGGGTCCGTGAGGGCATTATATTATATGTGGGTCCGTGAGGGCATTATATTATATGTGGGTCCGTGAGGACATTATATTATATGTGGGTCTGTGGGGACATTATATTATTTGTGGTTCTGTGGGGACATTATATTATATGTGGGTCTGTGGGACATTATATTATATGTGGGTCTGTGATGACATTATATTATATGTGGGTCCGTGAGGACATTATATTATATGTGGGTCTGTGGGGACATTATATTATATGTGGGTCTGTGGGACATTATATTATATGTGGGTCTGTGGGGACATTATATTATATGTGGGTCTGTGGGGACATTATATTATATGTGGGTCTGTGGGACATTATATTATATGTGGGTCTGTGGGGACATTATAATATATGTGGGTCTGTGAGGACATTATATGTGGGTCTGTGAGGACATTATATTATATGTGGGTCTGTGGGGACATTATATTATATGTGGGTCTGTTAGGACATTATATTATATGTGGGTCTGTGGGGACATTATATTATATGTGGGTCTGTGGGGACATTATATTATATGTGGGTCTGTGGGGACATTATATTATATGTGGGTCTGTGAGGACATTATATTGTATGTGGGTCTGTTAGGACATTATATTATATGTGGGGCTGTGGGGACATTATATTATATGTGGGTCTGTGGGACATTATATTATATGTGGGTCTGTGGGGACATTATATTATATATATATATATTATTATATTATATGTGGGTCTGTGGGGTCATTATATTATATGTGGGTCTGTGGGGACATTATATTATATGTGGGTCTGTGAGGACATTATATTATATGTGGGTCTGTGAGGACATTATATTATATGTGGGTCTGTTAGGACATTATATTATATGTGGGTCTGTGGGGACATTATATTATATGTGGGTCTGTGGGCATATTATATTATATGTGGGTCTGTGTGGACATTATATTATATGTGGGTCTGTGAGGACATTATATTGTATGTGGGTCTGTTAGGACATTATATTATATGTGGGGCTGTGGGGACATTATATTATATGTGGGTCTGTGGGACATTATATTATTTGTGGGTCTGGGGACATTATATTATATGTGGGTCTGTGAGGATATTATATTATATGTGGGTCTGTGGGTACATTATATTATATGTGGGTCTGTGAGGACATTATATTATATGTGGGTCTGTGGGGACATTATATTATATGTGGGTCTGTGGGACATTATATTATATGTGGGTCTGTGGGGACATTATATTATATGTGGGTCTGTGGGGACAATATATTATATGTGGGACTGTGGGACATTATAATATATGTGGGTCTGTGGGGACATTATATTATATGTGGGTCTGTTAGGACATTATATTATATGTGGGTCTGTGGGGACATTATATTATATGTGGGTCTGTGGGCATATTATATTATATGTGGGTCTGTGGGGACATTATATTATATGTGGGTCTGTGAGGACATTATATTGTATGTGGGTCTGTTAGGACATTATATTATATGTGGGGCTGTGGGGACATTATATTATATGTGGGTCTGTGGGACATTATATTATATGTGGGTCTGTGGGGACATTATATTATATGTGGGTCTGTGAGGATATTATATTATATGTGGGTCTGTGGGTACATTATATTATATGTGGGTCTGTGGGGACATTATATTATATGTGGGTCTGTGGGGACATTATATTATATGTGGGTCTGTGGGACATTATATTATATGTGGGTCTGTGGGGACATTATATTATATGTGGGTCTGTGGGACATTATATTATATGTGGGTCTGTGGGGACATTATATTATATGTGGGTCTGTGGTAACATTATATTGTATGTGGGTCTGTGAGGACATTATATTATATGTGGGTCTGTGGGGACATTATAATATATGTGGGTCTGTGGGGACATTATATTATATGTGGGTCTGTGAGGACATTATATTATATGTGGGTCTGTGGGGACAATATATTATATGTGGGTCTGTGAGGACATTATATTATATGTGGGTCTGTGAGGACATTATATTATATGTGGGTCTGTGGGGTCATTATATTATATGTGGGTCTGTGGGGACATTATATTATATGTGGGTCTGTTAGGACATTATATTATATGTGGGTCTGTGGGGACATTATATTATATGTGGGTCTGTGGGCATATTATATTATATGTGGGTCTGTGTGGACATTATATTATATGTGGGTCTGTGAGGACATTATATTGTATGTGGGTCTGTTAGGACATTATATTATATGTGGGGCTGTGGGGACATTATATTATATGTGGGTCTGTGGGACATTATATTATTTGTGGGTCTGGGGACATTATATTATATGTGGGTCTGTGAGGATATTATATTATATGTGGGTCTGTGGGTACATTATATTATATGTGGGTCTGTGAGGACATTATATTATATGTGGGTCTGTGGGGACATTATATTATATGTGGGTCTGTGGGACATTATATTATATGTGGGTCTGTGGGGACATTATATTATATGTGGGTCTGTGGGGACAATATATTATATGTGGGACTGTGGGACATTATAATATATGTGGGTCTGTGGGGACATTATATTATATGTGGGTCTGTTAGGACATTATATTATATGTGGGTCTGTGGGGACATTATATTATATGTGGGTCTGTGGGCATATTATATTATATGTGGGTCTGTGGGGACATTATATTATATGTGGGTCTGTGAGGACATTATATTGTATGTGGGTCTGTTAGGACATTATATTATATGTGGGGCTGTGGGGACATTATATTATATGTGGGTCTGTGGGACATTATATTATATGTGGGTCTGTGGGGACATTATATTATATGTGGGTCTGTGAGGATATTATATTATATGTGGGTCTGTGGGTACATTATATTATATGTGGGTCTGTGAGGACATTATATTATATGTGGGTCTGTGGGGACATTATATTATATGTGGGTCTGTGGGACATTATATTATATGTGGGTCTGTGGGGACATTATATTATATGTGGGTCTGTGGGACATTATATTATATGTGGGTCTGTGGGGACATTATATTATATGTGGGTCTGTGGTAACATTATATTGTATGTGGGTCTGTGAGGACATTATATTATATGTGGGTCTGTGGGGACATTATAATATATGTGGGTCTGTGGGGACATTATATTATATGTGGGTCTGTGAGGACATTATATTATATGTGGGTCTGTGGGGACAATATATTATATGTGGGTCTGTGAGGACATTATATTATATGTGGGTCTGTGAGGACATTATATTATATGTGGGTCTGTGGGGTCATTATATTATATGTGGGTCTGTGGGGACATTATATTATATGTGGGTCTGTGGTGACATTATATTATATGTGGGTCTGTGGGGACATTATATTATATGTGGGTCTGTGGGGACATTATATTATATGTGGGTCTGTGAGGAAATTATATTATATGTGGGTCTGTGAGGACATTATATTATATGTGGGTCTGTGAGGACATTATATTATATGTGGGTCTGTGAGGACATTATATTATATGTGGGTCTGTGGTAACATTATATTATATGTGGGTCTGTGAGGATATTATATTATATGTGGGTCTGTGGGGACATTATATTATATGTGGGTCTGCGGGAACATTATATTATATGTGGGTCTGCGGGAACATTATATTATATGTGGGTCTGTGGGGACATTATATTATATGTGGGTCTGTGGTAACATTATATTATATGTGGGTCTGTGAGGATATTATATTATATGTGGGTCTGTGGGAACATTATATTATATGTGGGTCTGTGGGGACATTATATTATATGTGGGTCTGTGAGGATATTATATTATATGTGGGTCTGTGGGGACATTATATTATATGTGGGTCTGTGGTGACATTATATTATATGTGGGTCTGTGGTGACATTATATTATATGTGGGTCTGTGGGGACATTATATTATATGTGGGTCTGTGGTAACATTATATTATATGTGGGTCTGTGGTAACATTATATTTTATGTGGGTCTGTGGTGACATTATATTATATGTGGGTCTGTGGGGACATTATATTATATGTGGGTCTGTGAGGACATTATATTATATGTGGGTCTGTGGGGACATTATATTATATGTGGGTCTGTGAGGACATTATATTATATGTGGGTCTGTGGGGACATTATATTATATGTGGGTCTGTGGGGACATTATATTATATGTGGGTCTGTGAGGACATTATATTATATGTGGGTCTGTGAGGACATTATATTATATGTGGGTCTGTGAGGATATTATATTATATGTGGGTCTGTGAGGACATTATATTATATGTGGGTCTGTGAGGACATTATATTATATGTGGGTCTGTGAGGACATTATATTATATGTGGGTCTGTGGGGACATTATATTATATGTGGTTCTGTGAGGACATTATATTATATGTGGTTCTGTGAGGACATTATATTATATGTGGGTCTGTGGGGACATTATATTATATGTGGGTCTGTGAGGACATTATATTATATGTGGGTCTGTGGGGACATTATATTATATGTGGTTCTGTGAGGACATTATATTATATGTGGTTCTGTGAGGACATTATATTATATGTGGGTCTGTGGAGACATTATATTATATGTGGGTCTGTGGGGACATTATATTATATGTGGGTCTGTGAGGACATTATATTATATGTGGCTCTGTGGGGACATATTATATGTGGGTCTGTGGGGACATATTATATGTGGGTCTGTGGGGACTTTATATTATATGTAGGTCTGTGAGGACATTATATTATATGTGGTTCTGTGAGGACATTATATATGTGGTTCTGTGAGGACATTATATTATTTGTGGATCTGTGGGGACATTATATTATATGTGGGTCTGTGGGGACATTATATTACATGTGGATCTGTGAGGACATTACATTATATGTGGGTCTGTGGGGACATTATATTATATGTGGGTCTGTGAGGACATTATATTATATGTGGGTCTGTGAGGACATTATATTATATGTGGGTCTATGAGGACATTATATTATATGTTGGTCTGTGAGGACATTATATTATATGTGGGTCTGTGAGGATATTATATTATATGTGGGTCTGTGGGGACATTATATTATATGTGGGTCTGTGAGGACATTATATTATATGTGGGTCTGTGAGGACATTATATTATATGTGGGTCTGTGAGGACATTATATTATATGTGGGTCTGTGAGGACATTATATTATATGTGGGTCTGTGGGGACATTATATTATATGTGGGTCTGTGGCGACATTATATTATATGTGGGTCTGTGAGGACATTATATTATATGTGGGTCTGTGGGGACATTATATTATATGTGGGTCTGTGAGGACATTATATTATATGTGGGTCTGTGGCGACGTTATATTATATGTGGGTCTGTGAGGACATTATATTATATGTGGGTCTGTGAGGACATTATATTATATGTGGGTCTGTGAGGACATTATATTATATGTGGGTCTGTGGTAACATTATATTATATGTGAGTCTGTGAGGACATTATATTATATGTGGGTCTGTGGGTACATTATATTATATGTGGGTGTGAGGACATTATATTATATGTGGATCTGTGGGGACATTATATTATATGTGGGTCTGTGGGGACATTATATTATATGTGGGTCTGTGGGGACATTATATTATATGTGGGTCTGTGGGGACAATATATTATATGTGGGACTGTGGGACATTATATTATATGTGGGGCTGTGAGGACATTATGTTATATGTGGGACTGTGGGACATTATATTATATGTGGGTCTGTGAGGACATTATATTATATGTGGGTCTGTGGGGACATTATATTATATGTGGGTGTCTGTGGGGACATTATATTATATGTGGGTCTGTGAGGACATTATATTATATGTGGGTCTGTGGGGACATTATATTATATGTGGGTCTGTGGGGACCTTATATTATATGTGGGTCTGTGGGGACATTATATTATATGTGGGTCTGTGGGGACATTATATTATATCTGGGTCTGTGAGGACATTATATTATTTGTGGGTCTGTGGGGACCTTATATTATATGTTGGTCTGTGAGGACATTATATTATATGTGGGTCTGTGGTAACATATTATATGTGGGTCTGTGAGGACATTATATTATATGTGGGTCTGTGAGGACATTATATTATATGTGGGTCTGTGAGGATATTATATTATATGTGGGTCTGTGAGGACATTATATTATATGTGGGTCTGTGAGGACATTATATTATATGTGGGTCTGTGAGGATATTATATTATATGTGGGTCTGTGAGGAAATTATATTATATGTGGGTCTGTGAGGACATTATATTATATGTGGGTCAGTGGGGACATTATATTATATGTGGGTCTGTGGGGACATTATATTATATGTCGGTCTGTGAGGATATTATATTATATGTGGGTCTGTGAGGACATTATATTATATGTGGGTCTGTGAGGACATTATATTATATGTGGGTCTGTGGGGACATTATATTATATGTGGGTCTGTGAGGACATTATATTATATGTGGGTCTGTGGGGACATTATATTATATGTGGGTCTGTGGGAACATTATATTATATGTGGGACTGTGGGACATTATATTATATTTAGGTCTGTGGGGACAATATATTATATGTGGGAGTGTGGGACATTATATTATTTGTGGGGTTGTGGGGACTTTATATTATATGTGGGACTGTTGGACATTATATTATATGTGGGTCTGTGAGGACATTATATTATATATGGGTCTGTGAGGACATTATATTTTATTTGGATCTGTGGGGACATATTATATGTGGGTCTTTGGGGACATTATATTATATGTGGGTCTGTGGGGACATTATATTATATGTGGGTCTGTGGGGTCATTACATTATATGTGGGTCTGGCGTAACATTATATTATATGTGGGTCTGTGGGAACATTATTTTATATGTGGGTCTGTGAGGACATTATATTATATGTGGGTCTGTGGGGACTTTATATTATATGTGGGTCTGTGGGGACATTATATTATATCTGGGTCTGTGGTAACATTATATTATATGTGGGTCTGTGAGGACATTATATTGTATGTTGGTCTGTGGGGACATTATATTATATGTGGGTCTGTGAGGACATTATATTATATGTGGGTCTGTGGGGACATTATATTATATGTGGATCTGTGGGGACATTATATTATATGTGGGTCTGTTAGGACATTATATTATATGTGGGTCTGTGGGGACATTATATTATATGTGGGTCTGTGGGGACATTATATTATATGTGGGTCTGTGGGAACATTATATTATATGTGGGTCTGTGAGGACATTATATTGTATGTGGGTCTGTTAGGACATTATATTATATGTGGGGCTGTGGGGACATTATATTATATGTGGGTCTGTGGGACATTATATTATATGTGGGTCTGTGGGGACATTATATTATATATATATATTATTATATTATATGTGGGTCTGTGGGGTCATTATATTATATGTGGGTCTGTGGGGACATTATATTATATGTGGGTCTGTGGGAACATTATATTATATGTGGGTCTGTGGGGACATTATATTATATGTGGGTCTGTGAGGATATTATATTATATGTGGGTCTGTGGGGACATTATATTATATGTGGGTCTGTGGTGACATTATATTATATGTGGGTCTGTGGTGACATTATATTATATGTGGGTCTGTGGGGACATTATATTATATGTGGGTCTGTGGTAACATTATATTATATGTGGGTCTGTGGTAACATTATATTTTATGTGGGTCTGTGGTGACATTATATTATATGTGGGTCTGTGGGGACATTATATTATATGTGGGTCTGTGAGGACATTATATTATATGTGGGTCTGTGGGGACATTATATTATATGTGGGTCTGTGGGGACATTATATTATATGTGGGTCTGTGAGGACATTATATTATATGTGGGTCTGTGGGGACATTATATTATATGTGGGTCTGTGGGGACATTATATTATATGTGGGTCTGTGAGGACATTATATTATATGTGGGTCTGTGAGGACATTATATTATATGTGGGTCTGTGAGGATATTATATTATATGTGGGTCTGTGAGGACATTATATTATATGTGGGTCTGTGAGGACATTATATTATATGTGGGTCTGTGGGGACTTTATATTATATGTGGGTCTGTGGGGACATTATATTATATCTGGGTCTGTGGTAACATTATATTATATGTGGGTCTGTGGGGACATTATATTATATGTGGGTCTGTGAGGACATTATATTATATGTGGGTCTGTGAGGACATTATATTATATGTGGGTCTATGAGGACATTATATTATATGTTGGTCTGTGAGGACATTATATTATATGTGGGTCTGTGAGGATATTATATTATATGTGGGTCTGTGTGGACATTATATTATATGTGGGTCTGTGAGGACATTATATTATATGTGGGTCTGTGAGGACATTATATTATATGTGGGTCTGTGAGGACATTATATTATATGTGGGTCTGTGAGGACATTATATTATATGTGGGTCTGTGGGGACATTATATTATATGTGGGTCTGTGGCGACATTATATTATATGTGGGTCTGTGAGGACATTATATTATATGTGGGTCTGTGAGGACATTATATTATATGTGGGTCTGTGGGGACATTATATTATATGTGGGTCTGTGAGGACATTATATTATATGTGGGTCTGTGGCGACGTTATATTATATGTGGGTCTGTGAGGACATTATATTATATGTGGGTCTGTGAGGACATTATATTATATGTGGGTCTGTGGGTACATTATATTATATGTGGGTGTGAGGACATTATATTATATGTGGATCTGTGGGGACATTATATTATATGTGGGTCTGTGGGGACATTATATTATATGTGGGTCTGTGGGGACATTATATTATATGTGGGTCTGTGGGGACAATATATTATATGTGCGACTGTGGGACATTATATTATATGTGGGGCTGTGAGGACATTATGTTATATGTGGGACTGTGGGACATTATATTATATGTGGGTCTGTGAGGACATTATATTATATGTGGGTCTGTGGGGACATTATATTATATGTGGGTGTCTGTGGGGACATTATATTATATGTGGGTCTGTGAGGACATTATATTATATGTGGGTCTGTGGGGACATTATATTATATGTGGGTCTGTGGGGACCTTATATTATATGTGGGACTGTTGGACATTATATTATATGTGGGTCTGTGAGGACATTATATTATATATGGGTCTGTGAGGACATTATATTTTATTTGGATCTGTGGGGACATATTATATGTGGGTCTTTGGGGACATTATATTATATGTGGGTCTGTGGGGACATTATATTATATGTGGGTCTGTGGGGTCATTACATTATATGTGGGTCTGGCGTAACATTATATTATATGTGGGTCTGTGGGAACATTATTTTATATGTGGGTCTGTGAGGACATTATATTATATGTGGGTCTGTGGGGACTTTATATTATATGTGGGTCTGTGGGGACATTATATTATATCTGGGTCTGTGGTAACATTATATTATATGTGGGTCTGTGAGGACATTATATTGTATGTTGGTCTGTGGGGACATTATATTATATGTGGGTCTGTGAGGACATTATATTATATGTGGGTCTGTGGGGACATTATATTATATGTGGATCTGTGGGGACATTATATTATATGTGGGTCTGTTAGGACATTATATTATATGTGGGTCTGTGGGGACATTATATTATATGTGGGTCTGTGGGGACATTATATTATATGTGGGTCTGTGGGAACATTATATTATATGTGGGTCTGTGAGGACATTATATTGTATGTGGGTCTGTTAGGACATTATATTATATGTGGGGCTGTGGGGACATTATATTATATGTGGGTCTGTGGGACATTATATTATATGTGGGTCTGTGGGGACATTATATTATATATATATATTATTATATTATATGTGGGTCTGTGGGGTCATTATATTATATGTGGGTCTGTGGGGACATTATATTATATGTGGGTCTGTGGGAACATTATATTATATGTGGGTCTGTGGGGACATTATATTATATGTGGGTCTGTGAGGATATTATATTATATGTGGGTCTGTGGGGACATTATATTATATGTGGGTCTGTGGTGACATTATATTATATGTGGGTCTGTGGTGACATTATATTATATGTGGGTCTGTGGGGACATTATATTATATGTGGGTCTGTGGTAACATTATATTATATGTGGGTCTGTGGTAACATTATATTTTATGTGGGTCTGTGGTGACATTATATTATATGTGGGTCTGTGGGGACATTATATTATATGTGGGTCTGTGAGGACATTATATTATATGTGGGTCTGTGGGGACATTATATTATATGTGGGTCTGTGAGGACATTATATTATATGTGGGTCTGTGGGGACATTATATTATATGTGGGTCTGTGGGGACATTATATTATATGTGGGTCTGTGAGGACATTATATTATATGTGGGTCTGTGAGGACATTATATTATATGTGGGTCTGTGAGGATATTATATTATATGTGGGTCTGTGAGGACATTATATTATATGTGGGTCTGTGAGGACATTATATTATATGTGGGTCTGTGAGGACATTATATTATATGTGGGTCTGTGGGGACATTATATTATATGTGGTTCTGTGAGGACATTATATTATATGTGGTTCTGTGAGGACATTATATTATATGTGGGTCTGTGGGGACATTATATTATATGTGGGTCTGTGAGGACATTATATTATATGTGGGTCTGTGGGGACATTATATTATATGTGGTTCTGTGAGGACATTATATTATATGTGGTTCTGTGAGGACATTATATTATATGTGGGTCTGTGGAGACATTATATTATATGTGGGTCTGTGGGGACATTATATTATATGTGGGTCTGTGAGGACATTATATTATATGTGGCTCTGTGGGGACATATTATATGTGGGTCTGTGGGGACATATTATATGTGGGTCTGTGGGGACTTTATATTATATGTAGGTCTGTGAGGACATTATATTATATGTGGTTCTGTGAGGACATTATATATGTGGTTCTGTGAGGACATTATATTATTTGTGGATCTGTGGGGACATTATATTATATGTGGGTCTGTGGGGACATTATATTACATGTGGATCTGTGAGGACATTACATTATATGTGGGTCTGTGGGGACATTATATTATATGTGGGTCTGTGAGGACATTATATTATATGTGGGTCTGTGAGGACATTATATTATATGTGGGTCTATGAGGACATTATATTATATGTTGGTCTGTGAGGACATTATATTATATGTGGGTCTGTGAGGATATTATATTATATGTGGGTCTGTGTGGACATTATATTATATGTGGGTCTGTGAGGACATTATATTATATGTGGGTCTGTGAGGACATTATATTATATGTGGGTCTGTGAGGACATTATATTATATGTGGGTCTGTGAGGACATTATATTATATGTGGGTCTGTGGGGACATTATATTATATGTGGGTCTGTGGCGACATTATATTATATGTGGGTCTGTGAGGACATTATATTATATGTGGGTCTGTGAGGACATTATATTATATGTGGGTCTGTGGGGACATTATATTATATGTGGGTCTGTGAGGACATTATATTATATGTGGGTCTGTGGCGACGTTATATTATATGTGGGTCTGTGAGGACATTATATTATATGTGGGTCTGTGAGGACATTATATTATATGTGGGTCTGTGGGTACATTATATTATATGTGGGTGTGAGGACATTATATTATATGTGGATCTGTGGGGACATTATATTATATGTGGGTCTGTGGGGACATTATATTATATGTGGGTCTGTGGGGACATTATATTATATGTGGGTCTGTGGGGACAATATATTATATGTGCGACTGTGGGACATTATATTATATGTGGGGCTGTGAGGACATTATGTTATATGTGGGACTGTGGGACATTATATTATATGTGGGTCTGTGAGGACATTATATTATATGTGGGTCTGTGGGGACATTATATTATATGTGGGTGTCTGTGGGGACATTATATTATATGTGGGTCTGTGAGGACATTATATTATATGTGGGTCTGTGGGGACATTATATTATATGTGGGTCTGTGGGGACCTTATATTATATGTGGGTCTGTGGGGACATTATATTATATGTGGGTCTGTGGGGACATTATATTATATCTGGGTCTGTGTTAACATTATATTATATCTGGGTCTGTGAGGACATTATATTATTTGTGGGTCTGTGGGGACCTTATATTATATGTTGGTCTGTGAGGACATTATATTATATGTGGGTCTGTGGTAACATATTATATGTGGGTCTGTGAGGACATTATATTATATGTGGGTCTGTGAGGACATTATATTATATGTGGGTCTGTGAGGATATTATATTATATGTGGGTCTGTGAGGACATTATATTATATGTGGGTCTGTGAGGACATTATATTATATGTGGGTCTGTGAGGATATTATATTATATGTGGGTCTGTGAGGAAATTATATTATATGTGGGTCTGTGAGGACATTATATTATATGTGGGTCAGTGGGGACATTATATTATATGTGGGTCTGTGGGGACATTATATTATATGTGGGTCTGTGAGGATATTATATTATATGTGGGTCTGTGAGGACATTATATTATATGTGGGTCTGTGAGGACATTATATTATATGTGGGTCTGTGGGGACATTATATTATATGTGGGTCTGTGAGGACATTATATTATATGTGGGTCTGTGAGGACATTATATTATATGTGGGTCTGTGAGGACATTATATTATATGTGGGTCTGTGAGGACATTATATTATATGTGGGTCTGTGAGGACATTATATTATATGTGGGTCTGTGGGGACATTATATTATATGTGGGTCTGTGGCGACATTATATTATATGTGGGTCTGTGAGGACATTATATTATATGTGGGTCTGTGAGGACATTATATTATATGTGGGTCTGTGGGGACATTATATTATATGTGGGTCTGTGAGGACATTATATTATATGTGGGTCTGTGGCGACGTTATATTATATGTGGGTCTGTGAGGACATTATATTATATGTGGGTCTGTGAGGACATTATATTATATGTGGGTCTGTGGGTACATTATATTATATGTGGGTGTGAGGACATTATATTATATGTGGATCTGTGGGGACATTATATTATATGTGGGTCTGTGGGGACATTATATTATATGTGGGTCTGTGGGGACATTATATTATATGTGGGTCTGTGGGGACAATATATTATATGTGCGACTGTGGGACATTATATTATATGTGGGGCTGTGAGGACATTATGTTATATGTGGGACTGTGGGACATTATATTATATGTGGGTCTGTGAGGACATTATATTATATGTGGGTCTGTGGGGACATTATATTATATGTGGGTGTCTGTGGGGACATTATATTATATGTGGGTCTGTGAGGACATTATATTATATGTGGGTCTGTGGGGACATTATATTATATGTGGGTCTGTGGGGACCTTATATTATATGTGGGTCTGTGGGGACATTATATTATATGTGGGTCTGTGGGGACATTATATTATATCTGGGTCTGTGTTAACATTATATTATATCTGGGTCTGTAAGGACATTATATTATTTGTGGGTCTGTGGGGACCTTATATTATATGTTGGTCTGTGAGGACATTATATTATATGTGGGTCTGTGGTAACATATTATATGTGGGTCTGTGAGGACATTATATTATATGTGGGTCTGTGAGGACATTATATTATATGTGGGTCTGTGAGGATATTATATTATATGTGGGTCTGTGAGGACATTATATTATATGTGGGTCTGTGAGGACATTATATTATATGTGGGTCTGTGAGGATATTATATTATATGTGGGTCTGTGAGGAAATTATATTATATGTGGGTCTGTGAGGACATTATATTATATGTGGGTCAGTGGGGACATTATATTATATGTGGGTCTGTGGGGACATTATATTATATGTCGGTCTGTGAGGATATTATATTATATGTGGGTCTGTGAGGACATTATATTATATGTGGGTCTGTGAGGACATTATATTATATGTGGGTCTGTGGGGACATTATATTATATGTGGGTCTGTGAGGACATTATATTATATGTGGGTCTGTGGGGACATTATATTATATGTGGGTCTGTGGGAACATTATATTATATGTGGGACTGTGGGACATTATATTATATTTAGGTCTGTGGGGACAATATATTATATGTGGGAGTGTGGGACATTATATTATTTGTGGGGTTGTGGGGACTTTATATTATATGTGGGACTGTTGGACATTATATTATATGTGGGTCTGTGAGGACATTATATTATATATGGGTCTGTGAGGACATTATATTTTATTTGGATCTGTGGGGACATATTATATGTGGGTCTTTGGGGACATTATATTATATGTGGGTCTGTGGGGACATTATATTATATGTGGGTCTGTGGGGTCATTACATTATATGTGGGTCTGGCGTAACATTATATTATATGTGGGTCTGTGGGAACATTATTTTATATGTGGGTCTGTGAGGACATTATATTATATGTGGGTCTGTGGGGACTTTATATTATATGTGGGTCTGTGGGGACATTATATTATATCTGGGTCTGTGGTAACATTATATTATATGTGGGTCTGTGAGGACATTATATTATATGTGGGTCTGTGGGGACATTATATTATATGTGGATCTGTGGGGACATTATATTATATGTGGGTCTGTTAGGACATTATATTATATGTGGGTCTGTGGGGACATTATATTATATGTGGGTCTGTGGGGACATTATATTATATGTGGGTCTGTGGGAACATTATATTATATGTGGGTCTGTGAGGACATTATATTGTATGTGGGTCTGTTAGGACATTATATTATATGTGGGGCTGTGGGGACATTATATTATATGTGGGTCTGTGGGACATTATATTATATGTGGGTCTGTGGGGACATTATATTATATATATATATTATTATATTATATGTGGGTCTGTGGGGTCATTATATTATATGTGGGTCTGTGGGGACATTATATTATATGTGGGTCTGTGAGGACATTATATTATATGTGGGTCTGTGAGGACATTATATTATATGTGGGTCTGTTAGGACATTATATTATATGTGGGTCTGTGGGCATATTATATTATATGTGGGTCTGTGGGGACATTATATTATATGTGGGTCTGTGAGGACATTATATTGTATGTGGGTCTGTTAGGACATTATATTATATGTGGGGCTGTGGGGACATTATATTATATGTGGGTCTGTGGGACATTATATTATTTGTGGGTCTGTGGGGACATTATATTATATGTGGGTCTGTGAGGATATTATATTATATGTGGGTCTGTGGGTACATTATATTATATGTGGGTCTGTGAGGACATTATATTATATGTGGGTCTGTGGGGACATTATATTATATGTGGGTCTGTGGGACATTATATTATATGTGGGTCTGTGGGGACATTATATTATATGTGGGACTGTGGGGACAATATATTATATGTGGGACTGTGGGACATTATAATATATGTGGGTCTGTGGGGACATTATATTATATGTGGGTCTGTTAGGACATTATATTATATGTGGGTCTGTGGGGACATTATATTATATGTGGGTCTGTGGGCATATTATATTATATGTGGGTCTGTGGGGACATTATATTATATGTGGGTCTGTGAGGACATTATATTGTATGTGGGTCTGTTAGGACATTATATTGTATGTGGGGCTGTGGGGACATTATATTATATGTGGGTCTGTGGGACATTATATTATATGTGGGTCTGTGGGGACATTATATTGTATGTGGGTCTGTTATGACATTATATTATATATGGGTCTGTGGGTACATTATATTATATGTGGGTCTGTGGGACATTATATTATATGTGGGTCTGTGGGACATTATATTATATGTGGGTCTGTGAGGACATTATATTGTATGTGGGTCTGTTAGGACATTATATTATATATGGGTCTGTGGGTACATTATATTATATGTGGGTCTGTGAGGACATTATATTATATGTGGGTCTGTGGGGACATTATATTATATGTGGGTCTGTGGGACATTATATTATATGTGGGTCTGTGGGGACATTATATTATATGTGGGTCTGTGGGACATTATATTATATGTGGGTCTGTGGGGACATTATATTATATGTGGGTCTGTGGTAACATTATATTGTATGTGGGTCTGTGAGGACATTATATTATATGTGGGTCTGTGGGGACATTATAATATATGTGGGTCTGTGGGGACATTATATTATATGTGGGTCTGTGAGGACATTATATTATATGTGGGTCTGTGGGGACAATATATTATATGTGGGTCTGTGAGGACATTATATTATATGTGGCTCTGTGAGGACATTATATTATATGTGGGTCTGTGGGGTCATTATATTATATGTGGGTCTGTGGGGGCATTATATTATATGTGGGTCTGTGGTGACATTATATTATATGTGGGTCTGTGGGGACATTATATTATATGTGGGTCTGTGAGGAAATTATATTATATGTGGGTCTGTGAGGACATTATATTATATGTGGGTCTGTGAGGACATTATATTATATGTGGGTCTGTGAGGACATTATATTATATGTGGGTCTGTGGTAACATTATATTATATGTGGGTCTGTGAGGATATTATATTATATGTGGGTCTGTGGGGACATTATATTATATGTGGGTCTGCGGGAACATTATATTATATGTGGGTCTGTGGGCACATTATATTATATGTGGGTCTGTGGTAACATTATATTATATGTGGGTCTGTGAGGATATTATATTATATGTGGGTCTGTGGGAACATTATATTATATGTGGGTCTGTGGGGACATTATATTATATGTGGGTCTGTGGTAACATTATATTATATGTGGGACTGTGAGTATATTATATTATATGTGGCTCTGTGGGGACATTATATTATATGTGGGTCTGTGGGGACATTATATTATATGTGGGTCTGTGGGAACATTATATTATATGTGGGTCTGTGGGGACATTATATTATATGTGGGTCTGTGGTAACATTTTATTATATGTGGGTCTGTGAGGATATTATATTATATGTGGGTCTGTGGGGACATTATATTATATGTGGGTCTGTGGTGACATTATATTATATGTGGGTCTGTGGTGACATATTATATGTGGGTCTGTGGGGACATTATATTATATGTGGGTCTGTGGTAACATTATATTATATGTGGGTCTGTGGTAACATTATATTTTATGTGGGTCTGTGGTGACATTATATTATATGTGGGTCTGTGGGGACATTATATTATATGTGGGTCTGTGAGGACATTATATTATATGTGGGTCTGTGGGGACATTATATTATATGTGGGTCTGTGAGGACATTATATTATATGTGGGTCTGTGGGGACATTATATTATATGTGGGTCTGTGGGGACATTATATTATATGTGGGTCTGTGAGGACATTATATTATATGTGGGTCTGTGAGGACATTATATTATATGTGGGTCTGTGAGGATATTATATTATATGTGGGTCTGTGAGGACATTATATTATATGTGGGTCTGTGAGGACATTATATTATATGTGGGTCTGTGAGGACATTATATTATATGTGGGTCTGTGGGGACATTATATTATATGTGGTTCTGTGAGGACATTATATTATATGTGGTTCTGTGAGGACATTATATTATATGTGGGTCTGTGGGGACATTATATTATATGTGGGTCTGTGGGGACATATTATATGTGGGTCTGTGGGGACATATTATATGTGGGTCTGTGGGGACATATTATATGTGGTTCTGTGAGGACATTATATTATATGTGGTTCTGTGAGGACATTATATATGTGGTTCTGTGAGGACATTATATTATTTGTGGATCTGTGGGGACATTATATTCTATGTGGGTCTGTGGGGACATTATATTACATGTGGGTCTGTGAGGACATTACATTATATGTGGGTCTGTGGGGACATTATATTATATGTGGGTCTGTGAGGACATTATATTATATGTGGGTCTGTGAGGACATTATATTATATGTGGGTCTATGAGGACATTATATTATATGTTGGTCTGTGAGGACATTATATTATATGTGGGTCTGTGAGGATATTATATTATATGTGGGTCTGTGGGGACATTATATTATATGTGGGTCTGTGAGGACATTATATTATATGTGGGTCTGTGAGGACATTATATTATATGTGGGTCTGTGAGGACATTATATTATATGTGGGTCTGTGGGGACATTATATTATATGTGGGTCTGTGGCGACATTATATTATATGTGGGTCTGTGAGGACATTATATTATATGTGGGTCTGTGAGGACATTATATTATATGTGGGTCTGTGGGGACATTATATTATATGTGGGTCTGTGAGGACATTATATTATATGTGGGTCTGTGGCGACGTTATATTATATGTGGGTCTGTGAGGACATTATATTATATGTGGGTCTGTGAGGACATTATATTATATGTGGGTCTGTGAGGACATTATATTATATGTGGGTCTGTGAGGACATTATATTATATGTGGGTCTGTGGTAACATTATATTATATGTGGGTCTGTGAGGACATTATATTATATGTGGGTCTGTGGGTACATTATATTATATGTGGGTGTGAGGACATTATATTATATGTGGATCTGTGGGGACATTATATTATATGTGGGTCTGTGGGGACATTATATTATATGTGGGTCTGTGGGGACATTATATTATATGTGGGTCTGTGGGGACAATATATTATATGTGGGACTGTGGGACATTATATTATATGTGGGGCTGTGGGGACATTATGTTATATGTGGGACTGTGGGACATTATATTATATGTGGGTCTGTGGGGACATTATATTATATGTGGGTCTGTGGGGACATTATATTATATGTGGGTGTCTGTGGGGACATTATATTATATGTGGGTCTGTGAGGACATTATATTATATGTGGGTCTGTGGGGACCTTATATTATATGTGGGTCTGTGGGGACCTTATATTATATGTGGGTCTGTGGGACATTATATTATATGTGGGTCTGTGGGGACATTATATTATATCTGGGTCTGTGTTAACATTATATTATATCTGGGTCTGTGAGGACATTATATTATTTGTGGGTCTGTGGGGACCTTATATGTTGGTCTGTGAGGACATTATATTATATGTGGGTCTGTGGTAACATATTATATGTGGGTCTGTGAGGACATTATATTATATGTGGGTCTGTGAGGACATTATATTATATGTGGGTCTGTGAGGATATATTATATGTGGGTCTGTGAGGACATTATATTATATGTGGGTCTGTGAGGACATTATATTATATGTGGGTCTGTGAGGATATTATATTATATGTGGGTCTGTGAGGAAATTATATTATATGTGGGTCTGTGAGGACATTATATTATATGTGGGTCAGTGGGGACATTATATTATATGTGGGTCTGTGGGGACATTATATTATATGTGGGTCTGTGAGGATATTATATTATATGTGGGTCTGTGAGGACATTATATTATATGTGGGTCTGTGAGGACATTATATTATATGTGGGTCTGTGGGGACATTATATTATATGTGGGTCTGTGAGGACATTATATTATATGTGGGTCTGTGGGGACATTATATTATATGTGGGTCTGTGGGAACATTATATTATATGTGGGACTGTGGGACATTATATTATATTTGGGTCTGTGGGGACAATATATTATATGTGGGAGTGTGGGACATTATATTATATGTGGGGTTGTGGGGACTTTATATTATATGTGGGACTGTTGGACATTATATTATATGTGGGTCTGTGAGGACATTATATTTTATTTGGATCTGTGGGGACATATTATATGTGGGTCTTTGGGGACATTATATTATATGTGGGTCTGTGGGGACATTATATTATATGTGGGTCTGTGGGGTCATTACATTATATGTGGGTCTGGCGTAACATTATATTATATGTGGGTCTGTGGGAACATTATATTATATGTGGGTCTGTGAGGACATTATATTATATGTGGGTCTGTGGGGACTTTATATTATATGTGGGTCTGTGGGGACATTATATTATATCTGGGTCTGTGGTAACATTATATTATATGTGGGTCTGTGAGGACATTATATTATATGTGGGTCTGTGGGGACATTATATTATATGTGGGTCTGTGAGGACATTATATTATATGTGGGTGTGTGAGGACATTATATTATATGTGGGTCTGTGAGGACATTATATTATATGTGGGTCTGTGAGGACATTATATTATATGTGGGTCTGTGAGGACATTATATTATATGTGGATCTGTGAAGATATTATATGTGGGTCTGTGAGGACATTATATTATATATGGGTCTTTGAGGATATTATATTATATGTGGGTCTGTGAGGACATTATATTATATGTGGGTCAGTGCGGACATTATATTATATGTGGGTCTGTGGGGACATTATATTATATGTGGGTCTGTGGGGACATTATATTATATGTGGGTCTGTGAGGACGTTATATTATATGTGGGGCTGTGGGGACATTATATTATATGTGGGACTCTGGGACATTATATTATATGTGGGTCTGTGGGTACATTATATTATATGTGGGTCTGTGGGGACATTATATTATATGTGGGTCTGTGGGGACATTATATTATATGTGGGTCTGTGGGGACATTATATTATATGTGGGTCTGTGGGAACATTATATTATATGTGGGTCTGTGGGGACATTATATTATATGTGGATCTGTGGGGTCATTACATTATATGTGGGTCTGGCGTAACATTATATTATATGTGGGTCTGTGGGAACATTATATTATATGTGGGTCTGTGGTAACATTATATTATATGTGGGTCTGTGGTAACATTATATTATATGTGGGTCTGTGGGAACATTATATTATATATGGGTCTATGGGGTCATTACATTATATGTGGGTCTGGGGTAACTTTATATTATATGTGGGTCTGTGGGAACATTATATTATATGTGGATCTGTGGGGTCATTACATTATATGCGGGTCTGGGGTAACATTATATTATATGTGGGTCTGTGGGAACATTATATTATATGTGGGTCTGTGGTAACATTATATTATATGTGGGTCTGTGGGGACATTATATTATATGTGGGTCTGTGGGAACATTATATTATATGTGGGTCTGTGGGGACATTATATTATATGTGGATCTGTGGGGTCATTACATTATATGTGGGTCTGGCGTAACATTATATTATATGTGGGTCTGTGGGAACATTATATTATATGTGGGTCTGTGGTAACATTATATTATATGTGGGTCTGTGGTAACATTATATTATATGTGGGTCTGTGGGAACATTATATTATATATGGGTCTATGGGGTCATTACATTATATGTGGGTCTGGGGTAACTTTATATTATATGTGGGTCTGTGGGAACATTATATTATATGTGGATCTGTGGGGTCATTACATTATATGCGGGTCTGGGGTAACATTATATTATATGTGGGTCTGTGGGAACATTATATTATATGTGGGTCTGTGGTAACATTATATTATATGTGGGTCTGTGGTAACATTATATTATATATGGGTCTATGGGGTCATTACATTATATGTGGGTCTGGGATAACATTATATTATATGTGGGTCTGTGGTAACATTATATTATATATGGGTCTGTGGGGTCATTACATTATATGTGGGTCTGGGATAACATTATATTATATGTGGGTCTGTGGGAACATTATATTATATGTGGTCTGAGGTAACTAGTGTTGAGCGATACCTTCCGATATCGGGAAATATCGGATCGGATTGGATCGGACCGATACCGAAAAAGTATCGGATATCGCCGATTCCGATACCGGAAACCAATGCAAGTCAATGGGACAGAAATATCGGAATGAAAATAAACCCTTTCTTTCCTTGTAGGTTAATTCTACATGAAGGAAAACAACTTAGAATAATGTAGAATGTATTGGGGGAGGTGGGGGAGACAATAAAGGCATAGAGGTTTAGCCCAATCAAATGGAATAGCAGGAATTAATGTTTTTTTTAAGACGTTCTGAGTTACGGAAATATTGACTATGTTAAGTATTTTTATATTTTGTCAGATATTTATGTTTCACTACTTCCATGCTCTTCACCTTCTTTTTTACTTCTCCCACACTTTCTCCTTCATCATCCTCAGCATCTTTTTCATCCACTTCTTCTTCACCTTCTTCATCTTCTTCTTCACCTTCTTCGTATTATTCTTTTTTTTTACATTCTTCATATTCGACTTCTTCATCTTCTTCATATTCTTCTTCTTCATCATATTCTTATTTGTGACAGGCATTCCTGTAGCTGTTATCTATAAAAGGTTGGACATTACACCTTTCGTTCTGCCCGTCACAAAAGATTTACAACAGGATTTGTCCGCGTTCAGTTTGGCCTGCAGCAGCAGGTCTTTTCCAGGGGCACCACGAGGAGGAACGGACTCACCCCCATACACTGCTTAGTCATCTTCTGCTAATAATTTAGATATTATCTTTTGCTCTGATTTTTAGTCTTATGCTTAATGTTCTTCCGCTTTTTGTTCTGCAGCTTCTTGTATTTCTGCTTCTTGGTTTTCTGTCTCTTGTTCTTCTGTATCTTGGTGCTTGTCTTCTCTTCTTTGTCCTCTTGGTCAACTTCTTCAGGGTCATCTTCTTGGTCTTCTTCGGGGTGGTCTTCAGGGTCGTCGTCTTCGGGGGTCCTCGTCTTCGGGGTCCTCGTCTTCTTCGGGTTGGTCTTCTGGGTCCTCGTCTTCGGGGTGGTCTTCAGGGTCCTCGTCTTCTTCGGGGTGGTCTTCAGGGTCCTCGTCTTCAGGGTCGTCGTCTTCGGGGTCCTCGTCTTCTTAGGGTTGGTCTTCAGGGTCCTCGTCTTCAGCGTCCTCGTCAGGGAGATCCGGAGTGATTACCAAGAACCATTTCAAAAAGCTTGAACTTCGAAATGTAGCAGAAGGTACAAGAAAGCTGAGGAACTACCGAGGACCAGCTGACGGTACTGGAACCTGGATGGGTAGCAGAAGGTACAAGAGCCAATGGAACTGCCGAAGACCAGCTGACGGTACTGGAACTCGGGTACTAAGCAGGAGGTACCTGTGCCAGAAAGCACTACCAAGGACCAGCAGATGTTGGTGGAACTTGGATACCGAGAAGGAGGCACCTAATCCAAAGGCATTGCCGAGAACCAGCTGACGGTACTGGAACCCGGATGGGTAGCAGAAGGTACCCATGTAAAAAAAAGTTCAAGGCCGTGAGCCGGCCGCAGTTACCAAAACCCACAGTCCTACAAGGGGTGCTTGTCCTATTGGCACTATGGAACCAGCCTTCATTGCCAGATCCCGCAGCCCACATAGGAGTCACCTAAACTGCAGGCACCATAGAGTCGGCTAACCCGACCGCAACACGACAGGACAACGCATTGGAGGCAAAGTGACGTTGACACTACCCGTAAACAGCTGGCGTGCTGGAACTAGGCTGGGCAGGAGGGAGTACCCGTGCCAAAGACACTGCCGAGAACCAGCTGACGGTACTGGAACCCGGATGGGTAGTAGAAGGTACAAGAGCAAATGGAACTACCGAGGACCAGCTGACAGTACTGGAACCCGGATGGGTAGAAGAAGGTACAAGAGCCAATGGAACTGCCGAAGACCAGCTGACGGTACTGGAACTCGGTTACTAAGCAGGAGGTACCTGTGCCAGAAAGCACTACCAAGGACCAGCAGACGTTGGTGGAACTTGGATACCGAGAAGGAGGCACCTAATCCAAAGGCACTGCCGAGAACCAGCTGACGGTACTGGAACCCGGATGGGTAGCAGAAGGTACCCATATAAAAAAAAGTTCAAGGCCGCGAGCCGGCCGCAGTTACAAAAACCCACAGTCCTACAAGGGGTGCTTGTCCTATTGGCACTATGGAACCAGCCTTCATTGCCAGATCGCGCAGCCCACATAGGAGTCACCTAAACTGCAGGCACCATAGAGTCGGCTAACCCGACCGCAACACGACAGGACAACGCATTGGAGGCAAAGTGACGTTGACACTACCCGGAAACAGCTGGCGTGCTGGAACCAGGCTGGGCAGGAGGGAGTACCCGTGCCAAATACACTGCCGAGAACCAGCTGACGGTACTGGAACCCTGATGGGTAGTAGAAGGTACAAGAGCAAATGGAAGTACCGAGGACCAGCTGACGGTACTGGAACGCGGATGGGTAGAAGAAGGTATAAGAGCCTATGGAACTGCCGAAGACCAGCTGACGGTACTTCAACTCGGTTACTAAGCAGGAGGTACCTGTGCCAGAAAGCACTACCAAGGACCAGCAGACGTTGGTGGAACTTGGATACCGAGAAGGAGGCACCTAATCCAAAGGCACTGCCGAGAACCAGCTGACGGTACTGGAACCCGGATGGGTAGCAGAAGGTACCCATGTAAAAAAAAGTTCAAGGCCGCGAGCCGGCCGCAGTTACCAAAACCCACAGTCCTACAGAGGGTGCTTGTCCTATTGGCACTATGGAACCAGCCTTCATTGCCAGATCCCGCAGCCCACATAGGAGTCACCTAAACTGCAGGCACCATAGAGTCGGCTAACCCGACCGCAACACGACAGGACAACGCATTGGAGGCAAAGTGACTTTGACACTACCCGGAAACAGCTGGCGTGCTGGAACCAGGCTGGGCAGGAGGGAGTACCCGTGCCAAAGTCACTGCCGAGAACCAGCTGACGGTACTGGAACCCGGATGAGTAGTAGAAGGTACAAGAGCAAATGGAACTACCGAGGACCAGCTGACGGTACTGGAACCCGGATGGGTAGCAGAAGGTACAAGAGCCAATGGAACTGCCGAAGACCAGCTGACGGTACTGGAACTCGGTTAGTAAGCAGGAGGTACCTGTGCCAAAAAGCACTACCAAGAACCAGCAGACGTTGGTGGAACTTGGATACCGAGAAAGAGGCACCTAATCCAAAGGCACTGCTGAGAACCAGCTGACGGTACTGGAACCCGGATGGGTAGTAGAAGGTACAAGAGCAAATGGAACTACCGAGAACCAGTTGGCGGTGCTGGAACCCAGGGTAAATACTAAAGATAGAGTGGAGCCAGAGGTGTAATTGGAGCAAGTCTTAAATCAGTAGTACAGTGGATGTGGACAAAGCAGGAGAATTTGCCGGACACACAGCAGGGGAACAGCTGACGTTACTGAACCCCAATAACACTGGAGCAAGCGTTGACTGTGCAGACGGCACTTCTGAGCAGCAACTAGCGGTATTGGAGCCCAGGGTAAATACTAAAAACAGAGGAGCCAGACGTGTATTTGTAGGAGGTTTTAAATCAGTAGTACAGTCGATGTGGACAAAGCAGGAGAATTTGCCAGACACACAGCTGGGGATCAGCTGACGTTACTGAACCCCAATAACACTGGAGCAAGAGTTGACTGTGCAGACGGCACTTCTGAGCAGCAACTAGCGGTATTGGAGCCCAGGGTAAATACTAAAAACAGAGGAGCCAGAGGTATATTTGGAAGAGGTTTTAAATCAGTAGTACAATGGATGTGGACAAAGCAGGAGAATTTGCCGGACACACAGCTGGGGATCAGCTGACGTTACTGAACCCCAATAACACTGGAGCAAGCGTTGACTGTGCAGACGGCACTTCTGAGCAGCAACTAGCGGTATTGGAGCCCAGGGTAAATACTAAAAACAGAGGAGCCAGAGGTGTATTTGGAGGAGGTTTTAAATCAGTAGTACAGTGGATGTGGACAAAGCAGGAGAATTTGCCGGACACACAGCTGGGGATCAGCTGACGTTACTGAACCCCAATAACACTGGAGCAAGCGTTGACTGTGCAGACGGCACTTCTGAGCATCAACTAGTGGTATTGGAGCCCAGGGTAAATACTAAAAACAGAGGAGCCAGAGGTGTATTTGGAGGAGGTTTTAAATCAGTAGTACAGTGGATGTGGACAAAGCAGGAGAAATTGCCGTCCGCACAGCAGGGGAACAGCTGACGTTACCGAACCCCAATAACGCTGGAGCAAGTGTTGACTGTGCAGACGGCACTTCCGAGCGCCAACTGGCGGTGTTGGAGCTCAGGGATAATACTGAAAACAGAGGAGCCAGAGGTGTAATTCGAGCAACTTTAAAATCTGTAGTAGTGAGAATGTGGACAGAGCAGGAGAAATTGCCGTCCGCACAGCAGGGGAACAGCTGACGTTACTGAACCCCAATAACATGGCAGCAAGTGTTGACTGTGCAGACGGCATTTCCGAGCGCCAACTGGCGGTGTTGGAGCTCAGGGATAATACTGAAAACAGAGGAGCCAGAGGTGTATTTGGAGGAGGTTTTAAATCAGTAGTACAGTGGATGTGGACAGAGCAGGAGGAATTGCCGTCCGCACAGCAGGGGAACAGCTGACGTTACTGAACCCCAATAACACGGCAGCAAGTGTTGACTGTGCAGACGGCACTTCCGAGCTCCAACTGGCGGTGTTGGAGCTCAGGGATAATACTGAAAACAGAGGAGCCAGAGGTGTAATTGGAGCAACTTTAAAATCTGTAGTAGTGAGAATGTGGACAGAGCAGGAGAAATTGCCGTCCGCACAGCAGGGGAACAGCTGAAGTTACTGAACCCCAATAACATGGCAGCAAGTGTTGACTGTGCAGACAGCACTTCCGAGCGCCAACTGGCGGTGTTGGAGCTCAGGGATAATACTGAAAACAGAGGAGCCAGAGGTGTATTTGGAGGAGGTTTTAAATCAGTAGTACAGTGGATGTGGACAGAGCAGGAGGAATTGCCGTCCGCACAGCAGGGGAACAGCTGACGTTACTGAACCCCAATAACACGGCAGCAAGTGTTGACTGTGCAGACGGCACTTCCGAGCTCCAACTGGCGGTGTTGGAGCTCAGGGATAATACTGAAAACAGAGGAGCCAGAGTTGTAATTGGAGCAACTTTAAAATCTGTAGTAGTGAGAATGTGGACAGAGCAGGTGAAATTGCCGTCCGCACAGCAGGGGAACAGCTGACGTTACTGAACCCCAATAACATGGCAGCAAGTGTTGACTGTGCAGACGGCACTTCCGAGCGCCAACTGGCGGTGTTGGAGCTCAGGGATAATACTGAAAACAGAGGAGCCAGAGGTGTATTTGGAGGAGGTTTTAAATCAGTAGTACAGTGGATGTGGACAGAGCAGGAGAAATTGTCGTCCGCACAGCAGGGGAACAGCTGACGTTACTGAACCCCAATAACCAGGCAGCAAGTGTTGACTGTGCAGACGGCACTTCCGAGCGCCAACTGGCGGTGTTGGAGCTCAGGGATAATACTGAAAACAGAGGAGCCAGAGGTGTAATTGGAGCAACTTTAAAATCTGTAGTAGTGAGAATGTTGTCAGAGCAGGAGAAATTGCCGTCCGCACAGCAGGGGAACAGCTGACGTTACCGAACCCCAATAACACGGCAGCAAGTGTTGACTGTGCAGACGGCACTTCCGAGCACCAACTGGCGGTGTTGGAGCTCAGGGATAATACTGAAAACAGAGGAGCCAGAGGTGTAATTGGAGCAACTTTAAAATCTGTAGTAGTGAGAATGTGGACAGAGCAGGAGAAATTGCCGTACGCACAGCAGGGGAACAGCTGACGTTTCTGAACCCCAATAACATGGCAGCAAGTGTTGACTGTGCAGACGGCACTTCCGAGCGCCAACTGGCGGTGTTGGAGCTCAGGGATAATACTGAAAACAGAGGAGCCAGAGGTGTATTTGGAGGAGGTTTTAAATCAGTAGTACAGTGGATGTGGACAAAGCAGGAGAAATTGCCGTCCGCACAGCAGGGGAACAGCTGACGTTACCGAACCCCAATAACACTGGAGCAAGTGTTGACTCTGCAGACGGCACTTCCGAGCGCCAACTGGCGGTGTTGGAGCTCAGGGATAATACTGAAAACAGAGGAGCCCTAGGTGTAATTGGAGCAACTTTAAAATCTGTAGTAGTGAGAATGTGGACAGAGCAGGAGAAATTGCCGTCCGCACAGCAGGGGAACAGCTGACGTTACTGAACCCCAATAACATGGCAGCAAGTGTTGACTGTGCAGACGGCATTTCCGAGCGCCAACTGGCGGTGTTGGAGCTCAGGGATAATACTGAAAACAGAGGAGCCAGAGGTGTATTTGGAGGAGGTTTTAAATCAGTAGTACAGTGGATGTGGACAGAGCAGGAGGAATTGCCGTCCGCACAGCAGGGGAACAGCTGACGTTACTGAACCCCAATAACACGGCAGCAAGTGTTGACTGTGCAGACGGCACTTCCGAGCGCCAACTGGCGGTGTTGGAGCTCAGGGATAATACTGAAAACAGAGGAGCCAGAGGTGTAATTGGAGCAACTTTAAAATCTGTAGTAGTGAGAATGTGGACAGAGCAGGAGAAATTGCCGTCCGCACAACAGGGGAACAGCTGAAGTTACTGAACCCCAATAACATGGCAGCAAGTGTTGACTGTGCAGACAGCACTTCCGAGCGCCAACTGGCGGTGTTGGAGCTCAGGGATAATACTGAAAACAGAGGAGCCAGAGGTGTATTTGGAGGAGGTTTTAAATCAGTAGTACAGTGGATGTGGACAGAGCAGGAGGAATTTCCGTCCGCACAGCAGGGGAACAGCTGACGTTACTGAACCCCAATAACACGGCAGCAAGTGTTGACTGTGCAGATGGCACTTCCGAGCGCCAACTGGCGGTGTTGGAGCTCAGGGATAATACTGAAAACAGAGGAGCCAGAGTTGTAATTGGAGCAACTTTAAAATCTGTAGTAGTGAGAATGTGGACAGAGCAGGAGAAATTGCCGTCCGCACAGCAGGGGAACAGCTGACGTTACTGAACCCCAATAACATGGCAGCAAGTGTTGACTGTGCAGACGGCACTTCCGAGCGCCAACTGGCGGTGTTGGAGCTCAGGGATAATACTGAAAACAGAGGAGCCAGAGGTGTATTTGGAGGAGGTTTTAAATCAGTAGTACAGTGGATGTGGACAGAGCAGGAGAAATTGCCGTCCGCACAGCAGGGGAACAGCTGACGTTACCGAACCCCAATAACACGGCAGCAAGTGTTGACTGTGCAGACGGCACTTCCGAGCGCCAACTGGCGGTGTTGGAGCTCAGGGATAATACTGAAAACAGAGGAGCCAGAGGTGTATTTGGAGGAGGTTTTAAATCAGTAGTACAGTGGATGTGGACAGAGCAGGAGAAATTGTCGTCCGCACAGCAGGGGAACAGCTGACGTTACTGAACCCCAATAATACGGCAGCAAGTGTTGACTGTGCAGACGGCACTTCCGAGCGCCAACTGGCGGTGTTGGAGCTCAGGGATACTACTGAAAACAGAGGAGCCAGAGGTGTAATTGGAGCAACTTTAAAATCTGTAGTAGTGAGAATGTGGACAGAGCAGGAGAAATTGCCGTCCGCACAGCAGGGGAACAGCTGACGTTACTGAACCCCAATAACATGTCAGCAAGTGTTGACTGTGCAGACAGCACTTCCGAGCGCCAACTGGCGGTGTTGGAGCTCAGGGATAATACTGAAAACAGAGGAGCCAGAGGTGTAATTGGAGCAACTTTAAAATCTGTAGTAGTGAGAATGTGGACAGAGCAGGAGAAATTGCCATCCGCACAGCAGGGGAACAGCTGACGTTACTGAACCCCAATAACATGGCAGCAAGTGTTGACTGTGCAGACGGGACTTCCGAGCGCCAACTGGCGGTGTTGGAGCTCAGGGATAATACTGAAAACAGAGGAGCCAGAGGTGTATTTGGAGGAGGTTTTAAATCAGTAGTACAGTGGATGTGGACAGAGCAGGAGAAATTGCCGTCCGCACAGCAGGGGAACAGCTGACGTTACTGAACCCCAATAACACGGCAGCAAGTGTTGACTGTGCAGACGGCACTTCCGAGCGCCAACTGGCGGTGTTGGAGCTCAGGGATAATACTGAAAACAGAGGAGCCAGAGTTGTAATTGGAGCAACTTTAAAATCTGTAGTAGTGAGAATGTGGACAGAGCAGGAGAAATTGCCGTCCGCACAGCAGGGGAACAGCTGACGTTACTGAACCCCAATAACATGGCAGCAAGTGTTGACTGTGCAGACGGCACTTCCGAGCGCCAACTGGCGGTGTTGGAGCTCAGGGATAATACTGAAAACAGAGGAGCCAGAGGTGTATTTGGAGGAGGTTTTAAATCAGTAGTACAGTGGATGTGGACAGAGCAGGAGAAATTGCCGTCCGCACAGCCGGGGAACAGCTGACGTTACTGAACCCCAATAACATGGCAGCAAGTGTTGACTGTGCAGACGGCACTTCCGAGCGCCAACTGGCGGTGTTGGAGTTCAGGGATAATACTGAAAACAGAGGAGCCAGAGGTGTATTTGGAGGAGGTTTTAAATCAGTAGTACAGTGGATGTGGACAGAGCAGGAGAAATTGCCGTCCGCACAGCAGGGGAACAGCTGACGTTACCGAACCCCAATAACATGGCAGCAAGTGTTGACTGTGCAGACGGCACTTCCGAGCGCCAACTGGCGGTGTTGGAGCTCAGGGATAATACTGAAAACAGAGGAGCCAGAAGTGTAATTGGAGCAACTTTAAAATCTGTAGTAGTGAGAATGTGGACAGAGCAGGAGAAATTGCCGTCCGCACAGCAGGGGAACAGCTGATGTTACTGAACCCCAATAACATGGCAGCAAGTGTTGACTGTGCAGACGGCACTTCCGAGCGCCAACTGGCGGTGTTGGAGCTCAGGGATAATACTGAAAACAGAGGAGCCAGAGGTGTATTTGGAGGAGGTTTTAAATCAGTAGTACAGTGGATGTGGACAGAGCAGGAGAAATTGTCGTCCGCACAGCAGGGGAACAGCTGACGTTACTGAACCCCAATAACCAGGCAGCAAGTGTTGACTGTGCAGACGGCACTTCCGAGCGCCAACTGGCGGTGTTGGAGCTCAGGGATAATACTGAAAACAGAGGAGCCAGAGGTGTAATTGGAGCAACTTTAAAATCTGTAGTAGTGAGAATGTTGTCAGAGCAGGAGAAATTGCCGTCCGCACAGCAGGGGAACAGCTGACGTTACCGAACCCCAATAACACGGCATCAAGTGTTGACTGTGCAGACGGCACTTCCGAGCACCAACTGGCGGTGTTGGAGCTCAGGGATAATACTGAAAACAGAGGAGCCAGAGGTGTAATTGGAGCAACTTTAAAATCTGTAGTAGTGAGAATGTGGACAGAGCAGGAGAAATTGCCGTACGCACAGCAGGGGAACAGCTGACGTTACTGAACCCCAATAACATGGCAGCAAGTGTTGACTGTGCAGACGGCACTTCCGAGCGCCAACTGGCGGTGTTGGAGCTCAGGGATAATACTGAAAACAGAGGAGCCAGAGGTGTATTTGGAGGAGGTTTTAAATCAGTAGTACAGTGGATGTGGACAGAGCAGGAGAAATTGCCGTCCGCACAGCAGGGGAACAGCTGACGTTACTGAACCCCAATAACACGGCAGCAAGTGTTGACTGTGCAGACGGCACTTCCGAGCGCCAACTGGCGGTGTTGGAGCTCAGGGATAATACTGAAAACAGAGGAGCCAGAGTTGTAATTGGAGCAACTTTAAAATCTGTAGTAGTGAGAATGTGGACAGAGCAGGAGAAATTGCCGTCCGCACAGCAGGGGAACAGCTGACGTTACTGAACCCCAATAACATGGCAGCAAGTGTTGACTGTGCAGACGGCACTTCCGAGCGCCAACTGGCGGTGTTGGAGCTCAGGGATAATACTGAAAACAGAGGAGCCAGAGGTGTATTTGGAGGAGGTTTTAAATCAGTAGTACAGTGGATGTGGACAGAGCAGGAGAAATTGCCGTCCGCACAGCCGGGGAACAGCTGACGTTACTGAACCCCAATAACATGGCAGCAAGTGTTGACTGTGCAGACGGCACTTCCGAGCGCCAACTGGCGGTGTTGGAGTTCAGGGATAATACTGAAAACAGAGGAGCCAGAGGTGTATTTGGAGGAGGTTTTAAATCAGTAGTACAGTGGATGTGGACAGAGCAGGAGAAATTGCCGTCCGCACAGCAGGGGAACAGCTGACGTTACCGAACCCCAATAACATGGCAGCAAGTGTTGACTGTGCAGACGGCACTTCCGAGCGCCAACTGGCGGTGTTGGAGCTCAGGGATAATACTGAAAACAGAGGAGCCAGAAGTGTAATTGGAGCAACTTTAAAATCTGTAGTAGTGAGAATGTGGACAGAGCAGGAGAAATTGCCGTCCGCACAGCAGGGGAACAGCTGATGTTACTGAACCCCAATAACATGGCAGCAAGTGTTGACTGTGCAGACGGCACTTCCGAGCGCCAACTGGCGGTGTTGGAGCTCAGGGATAATACTGAAAACAGAGGAGCCAGAGGTGTATTTGGAGGAGGTTTTAAATCAGTAGTACAGTGGATGTGGACAGAGCAGGAGAAATTGTCGTCCGCACAGCAGGGGAACAGCTGACGTTACTGAACCCCAATAACCAGGCAGCAAGTGTTGACTGTGCAGACGGCACTTCCGAGCGCCAACTGGCGGTGTTGGAGCTCAGGGATAATACTGAAAACAGAGGAGCCAGAGGTGTAATTGGAGCAACTTTAAAATCTGTAGTAGTGAGAATGTTGTCAGAGCAGGAGAAATTGCCGTCCGCACAGCAGGGGAACAGCTGACGTTACCGAACCCCAATAACACGGCATCAAGTGTTGACTGTGCAGACGGCACTTCCGAGCACCAACTGGCGGTGTTGGAGCTCAGGGATAATACTGAAAACAGAGGAGCCAGAGGTGTAATTGGAGCAACTTTAAAATCTGTAGTAGTGAGAATGTGGACAGAGCAGGAGAAATTGCCGTACGCACAGCAGGGGAACAGCTGACGTTACTGAACCCCAATAACATGGCAGCAAGTGTTGACTGTGCAGACGGCACTTCCGAGCGCCAACTGGCGGTGTTGGAGCTCAGGGATAATACTGAAAACAGAGGAGCCAGAGGTGTATTTGGAGGAGGTTTTAAATCAGTAGTACAGTGGATGTGGACAAAGCAGGAGAAATTGCCGTCCGCACAGCAGGGGAACAGCTGACGTTACCGAACCCCAATAACACTGGAGCAAGTGTTGACTGTGCAGACGGCACTTCCGAGCGCCAACTGGCGGTGTTGGAGCTCAGGGATAATACTGAAAACAGAGGAGCCAGAGTTGTAATTGGAGCAACTTTAAAATCTGTAGTAGTGAGAATGTGGACAGAGCAGGAGAAATTGCCGTCCGCACAGCAGGGGAACAGCTGACGTTACTGAACCCCAATAACATGGCAGCAAGTGTTGACTGTGCAGACGGCACTTTCGAGCGCCAACTGGCGGTGTTGGAGCTCAGGGATAATACTGAAAACAGAGGAGCCAGAGGTGTATTTGGAGGAGGTTTTAAATCAGTAGTACAGTAGATGTGGACAGAGCAGGAGAAATTGCCGTCCGCACAGCTGGTGAACAGCTGACGTTACTGAACCCCAATAACATGGCAGCAAGTGTTGACTGTGCAGACGGCACTTCCGAGCGCCAACTGGCGGTGTTGGAGCTCAGGGATAATACTGAAAACAGAGGAGCCAGAGGTGTATTTGGAGGAGGTTTTAAATCAGTAGTACAGTGGATGTGGACAGAGCAGGAGAAATTGCCGTCCGCACAGCAGGGGAACAGCTGACGTTACCGAACCCCAATAACACGGCAGCAAGTGTTGACTGTGCAGACGGCACTTCCGAGCGCCAACTGGCGGTGTTGGAGCTCAGGGATAATACTGAAAACAGAGGAGCCAGAGGTGTATTTGGAGGAGGTTTTAAATCAGTAGTACAGTGGATGTGGACAGAGCAGGAGAAATTGTCGTCCGCACAGCAGGGGAACAGCTGACGTTACTGAACCCCAATAATACGGCAGCAAGTGTTGACTGTGCAGACGGCACTTCCGAGCGCCAACTGGCGGTGTTGGAGCTCAGGGATAATACTGAAAACAGAGGAGCCAGAGGTGTAATTGGAGCAACTTTAAAATCTGTAGTAGTGAGAATGTGGACAGAGCAGGAGAAATTGCCGTCCGCACAGCAGGGGAACAGCTGACGTTACTGAACCCCAATAACATGTCAGCAAGTGTTGACTGTGCAGACAGCACTTCCGAGCGCCAACTGGCGGTGTTGGAGCTCAGGGATAATACTGAAAACAGAGGAGCCAGAGGTGTATTTGGAGGAGGTTTTAAATCAGTAGTACAGTGGATGTGGACAGAGCAGGAGGAATCGCCATCCGCACAGCAGGGGAACAGCTGACGTTACTGAACCCCAATAACACGGCAGCAAGTGTTGACTGTGCAGACGGCACTTCCGAGCACCAACTGGCGGTGTTGGAGCTCAGGGATAATACTGAAAACAGAGGAGCCAGAGGTGTAATTGGAGCAACTTTAAAATCTGTAGTAGTGAGAATGTGGACAGAGCAGAAGAAATTGCCGTCCGCACAGCAGGGGAACAGCTGACGTTACTGAACCCCAATAACATGGCAGCAAGTGTTGACTGTGCAGACGGCACTTCCGAGCGCCAACTGGCGGTGTTGGAGCTCAGGGATAATACTGAAAACAGAGGAGCCAGAGGTGTATTTGGAGGAGGTTTTAAATCAGTAGTACAGTGGATGTGGACAGAGCAGGAGAAATTGCCGTCCGCACAGCCGGGGAACAGCTGACGTTACTGAACCCCAATAACATGGCAGCAAGTGTTGACTGTGCAGACGGCACTTCCGAGCGCCAACTGGCGGTGTTGGAGTTCAGGGATAATACTGAAAACAGAGGAGCCAGAGGTGTATTTGGAGGAGGTTTTAAATCAGTAGTACAGTGGATGTGGACAGAGCAGGAGAAATTGCCGTCCGCACAGCAGGGGAACAGCTGACGTTACCGAACCCCAATAACACGGCAGCAAGTGTTGACTGTGCAGACGGCACTTCCGAGCGCCAACTGGCGGTGTTGGAGCTCAGGGATAATACTGAAAACAGAGGAGCCAGAAGTGTAATTGGAGCAACTTTAAAATCTGTAGTAGTGAGAATGTGGACAGAGCAGGAGAAATTGCCGTCCGCACAGCAGGGGAACAGCTGATGTTACTGAACCCCAATAACATGGCAGCAAGTGTTGACTGTGCAGACGGCACTTCCGAGCGCCAACTGGCGGTGTTGGAGCTCAGGGATAATACTGAAAACAGAGGAGCCAGAGGTGTATTTGGAGGAGGTTTTAAATCAGTAGTACAGTGGATGTGGACAGAGCAGGAGAAATTGTCGTCCGCACAGCAGGGGAACAGCTGACGTTACTGAACCCCAATAACCAGGCAGCAAGTGTTGACTGTGCAGACGGCACTTCCGAGCGCCAACTGGCGGTGTTGGAGCTCAGGGATAATACTGAAAACAGAGGAGCCAGAGGTGTAATTGGAGCAACTTTAAAATCTGTAGTAGTGAGAATGTTGTCAGAGCAGGAGAAATTGCCGTCTGCACAGCAGGGGAACAGCTGACGTTACCGAACCCCAATAACACGGCAGCAAGTGTTGACTGTGCAGACGGCACTTCCGAGCGCCAACTGGCGGTGTTGGAGCTCAGGGATAATACTGAAAACAGAGGAGCCAGAGTTGTAATTGGAGCAACTTTAAAATCTGTAGTAGTGAGAATGTGGACAGAGCAGGAGAAATTGCCGTCCGCACAGCAGGGGTACAGCTGACGTTACTGAACCCCAATAACATGGCAGCAAGTGTTGACTGTGCAGACGGCACTTCCGAGCGCCAACTGGCGGTGTTGGAGCTCAGGGATAATACTGAAAACAGAGGAGCCAGAGGTGTATTTGGAGGAGGTTTTAAATCAGTAGTACAGTGGATGTGGACAGAGCAGGAGAAATTGCCGTCCGCACAGCAGGGGAACAGCTGACGTTACCGAACCCCAATAACACGGCAGCAAGTGTTGACTGTGCAGACTTCACTTCCGAGCGCCAACTGGCGGTGTTGGAGCTCAGGGATAATACTGAAAACAGAGGAGCCAGAGGTGTATTTGGAGGAGGTTTTAAATCAGTAGTACAGTGGATGTGGACAGAGCAGGAGAAATTGTCGTCCGCACAGCAGGGGAACAGCTGACGTTACTGAACCCCAATAACCAGGCAGCAAGTGTTGACTGTGCAGACGGCACTTCCGAGCGCCAACTGGCGGTGTTGGAGCTCAGGGATAATACTGAAAACAGAGGAGCCAGAGGTGTAATTGGAGCAACTTTAAAATCTGTAGTAGTGAGAATGTTGTCAGAGCAAGAGAAATTGCCGTCCGCACAGCAGGGGAACAGCTGACGTTACCGAACCCCAATAACACGGCAGCAAGTGTTGACTGTGCAGACGGCACTTCCGAGCACCAACTGGCGGTGTTGGAGCTCAGGGATAATACTGAAAACAGAGGAGCCAGAGGTGTAATTGGAGCAACTTTAAAATCTGTAGTAGTGAGAATGTGGACAGAGCAGGAGAAATTGCCGTACGCACAGCAGGGGAACAGCTGACGTTACTGAACCCCAATAACATGGCAGCAAGTGTTGACTGTGCAGACGGCACTTCCGAGCGCCAACTGGCGGTGTTGGAGCTCAGGGATAATACTGAAAACAGAGGAGCCAGAGGTGTATTTGGAGGAGGTTTTAAATCAGTAGTACAGTGGATGTGGACAGAGCAGGAGAAATTGCCGTCCGCACAGCAGGGGAACAGCTGACGTTACCGAACCCCTATAACACGGCAGCAAGTGTTGACTGTGCAGACGGCACTTCCGAGCGCCAACTGGCGGTGTTGGAGCTCAGGGATAATACTGAAAACAGAGGAGCCAGAAGTGTAATTGGAGCAACTTTAAAATCTGTAGTAGTGAGAATGTGGACAGAGCAGGAGAAATTGCCGTCCGCACAGCAGGGGAACAGCTGATGTTACTGAACCCCAATAACATGGCAGCAAGTGTTGACTGTGCAGACGGCATTTCCGAGCGCCAACTGGCGGTGTTGGAGCTCAGGGATAATACTGAAAACAGAGGAGCCAGAGGTGTATTTGGAGGAGGTTTTAAATCAGTAGTACAGTGGATGTGGACAGAGCAGGAGAAATTGCCGTCCGCACAGCAGGGGAACTGCTGACGTTAGTGAACCCCAATAACACGGCAGCAAGTGTTGACTGTGCAGACGGCACTTCCGAGCGCCAACTGGCGGTGTTGGAGCTCAGGGATAATACTGAAAACAGAGGAGCCAGAGGTGTAATTGGAGCAACTTTAAAATCTGTAGTAGTGAGAATGTGGACAGAGCAGGAGAAATTGCCGTCCGCACAGCTGGGGAACAGCTGACGTTACCGAACCCCAATAACACGGCAGCAAGTGTTGACTGTGCAGACGGCACTTCCGAGCGCCAACTGGTAGTGTTGGAGCTCAGGGATAATACTGAAAACAGAGGAGCCAGAGGTGTAATTGGAGCAACTTTAAAATCTGTAGTAGTGAGAATGTGGACAGAGCAGGAGAAATTGCCGTCCGCACAGCAGGGGAACAGCTGACGTTACTGAACCCCAATAACATGTCAGCAAGTGTTGACTGTGCAGACAGCACTTCCGAGCGCCAACTGGCGGTGTTGGAGCTCAGGGATAATACTGAAAACAGAGGAGCCAGAGGTGTATTTGGAGGAGGTTTTAAATCAGTAGTACAGTGGATGTGGACAGAGCAGGAGGAATCGCCATCCGCACAGCAGGGGAACAGCTGACGTTACTGAACCCCAATAACACGGCAGCAAGTGTTGACTGTGCAGACGGCACTTCCGAGCACCAACTGGCGGTGTTGGAGCTCAGGGATAATACTGAAAACAGAGGAGCCAGAGGTGTAATTGGAGCAACTTTAAAATCTGTAGTAGTGAGAATGTGGACAGAGCAGAAGAAATTGCCGTCCGCACAGCAGGGGAACAGCTGACGTTACTGAACCCCAATAACATGGCAGCAAGTGTTGACTGTGCAGACGGCACTTCCGAGCGCCAACTGGCGGTGTTGGAGCTCAGGGATAATACTGAAAACAGAGGAGCCAGAGGTGTATTTGGAGGAGGTTTTAAATCAGTAGTACAGTGGATGTGGACAGAGCAGGAGAAATTGCCGTCCGCACAGCCGGGGAACAGCTGACGTTACTGAACCCCAATAACATGGCAGCAAGTGTTGACTGTGCAGACGGCACTTCCGAGCGCCAACTGGCGGTGTTGGAGTTCAGGGATAATACTGAAAACAGAGGAGCCAGAGGTGTATTTGGAGGAGGTTTTAAATCAGTAGTACAGTGGATGTGGACAGAGCAGGAGAAATTGCCGTCCGCACAGCAGGGGAACAGCTGACGTTACCGAACCCCAATAACACGGCAGCAAGTGTTGACTGTGCAGACGGCACTTCCGAGCGCCAACTGGCGGTGTTGGAGCTCAGGGATAATACTGAAAACAGAGGAGCCAGAAGTGTAATTGGAGCAACTTTAAAATCTGTAGTAGTGAGAATGTGGACAGAGCAGGAGAAATTGCCGTCCGCACAGCAGGGGAACAGCTGATGTTACTGAACCCCAATAACATGGCAGCAAGTGTTGACTGTGCAGACGGCACTTCCGAGCGCCAACTGGCGGTGTTGGAGCTCAGGGATAATACTGAAAACAGAGGAGCCAGAGGTGTATTTGGAGGAGGTTTTAAATCAGTAGTACAGTGGATGTGGACAGAGCAGGAGAAATTGTCGTCCGCACAGCAGGGGAACAGCTGACGTTACTGAACCCCAATAACCAGGCAGCAAGTGTTGACTGTGCAGACGGCACTTCCGAGCGCCAACTGGCGGTGTTGGAGCTCAGGGATAATACTGAAAACAGAGGAGCCAGAGGTGTAATTGGAGCAACTTTAAAATCTGTAGTAGTGAGAATGTTGTCAGAGCAGGAGAAATTGCCGTCTGCACAGCAGGGGAACAGCTGACGTTACCGAACCCCAATAACACGGCAGCAAGTGTTGACTGTGCAGACGGCACTTCCGAGCGCCAACTGGCGGTGTTGGAGCTCAGGGATAATACTGAAAACAGAGGAGCCAGAGTTGTAATTGGAGCAACTTTAAAATCTGTAATAGTGAGAATGTGGACAGAGCAGGAGAAATTGCCGTCCGCACAGCAGGGGTACAGCTGACGTTACTGAACCCCAATAACATGGCAGCAAGTGTTGACTGTGCAGACGGCACTTCCGAGCGCCAACTGGCGGTGTTGGAGCTCAGGGATAATACTGAAAACAGAGGAGCCAGAGGTGTATTTGGAGGAGGTTTTAAATCAGTAGTACAGTGGATGTGGACAGAGCAGGAGAAATTGCCGTCCGCACAGCAGGGGAACAGCTGACGTTACCGAACCCCAATAACACGGCAGCAAGTGTTGACTGTGCAGACTTCACTTCCGAGCGCCAACTGGCGGTGTTGGAGCTCAGGGATAATACTGAAAACAGAGGAGCCAGAGGTGTATTTGGAGGAGGTTTTAAATCAGTAGTACAGTGGATGTGGACAGAGCAGGAGAAATTGTCGTCCGCACAGCAGGGGAACAGCTGACGTTACTGAACCCCAATAACCAGGCAGCAAGTGTTGACTGTGCAGACGGCACTTCCGAGCGCCAACTGGCGGTGTTGGAGCTCAGGGATAATACTGAAAACAGAGGAGCCAGAGGTGTAATTGGAGCAACTTTAAAATCTGTAGTAGTGAGAATGTTGTCAGAGCAAGAGAAATTGCCGTCCGCACAGCAGGGGAACAGCTGACGTTACCGAACCCCAATAACACGGCAGCAATTGTTGACTGTGCAGACGGCACTTCCGAGCACCAACTGGCGGTGTTGGAGCTCAGGGATAATACTGAAAACAGAGGAGCCAGAGGTGTAATTGGAGCAACTTTAAAATCTGTAGTAGTGAGAATGTGGACAGAGCAGGAGAAATTGCCGTACGCACAGCAGGGGAACAGCTGACGTTACTGAACCCCAATAACATGGCAGCAAGTGTTGACTGTGCAGACGGCACTTCCGAGCGCCAACTGGCGGTGTTGGAGCTCAGGGATAATACTGAAAACAGAGGAGCCAGAGGTGTATTTGGAGGAGGTTTTAAATCAGTAGTACAGTGGATGTGGACAGAGCAGGAGAAATTGCCGTCCGCACAGCAGGGGAACAGCTGACGTTACCGAACCCCTATAACACGGCAGCAAGTGTTGACTGTGCAGACGGCACTTCCGAGCGCCAACTGGCGGTGTTGGAGCTCAGGGATAATACTGAAAACAGAGGAGCCAGAAGTGTAATTGGAGCAACTTTAAAATCTGTAGTAGTGAGAATGTGGACAGAGCAGGAGAAATTGCCGTCCGCACAGCAGGGGAACAGCTGATGTTACTGAACCCCAATAACATGGCAGCAAGTGTTGACTGTGCAGACGGCATTTCCGAGCGCCAACTGGCGGTGTTGGAGCTCAGGGATAATACTGAAAACAGAGGAGCCAGAGGTGTATTTGGAGGAGGTTTTAAATCAGTAGTACAGTGGATGTGGACAGAGCAGGAGAAATTGCCGTCCGCACAGCAGGGGAACTGCTGACGTTAGTGAACCCCAATAACACGGCAGCAAGTGTTGACTGTGCAGACGGCACTTCCGAGCGCCAACTGGCGGTGTTGGAGCTCAGGGATAATACTGAAAACAGAGGAGCCAGAGGTGTAATTGGAGCAACTTTAAAATCTGTAGTAGTGAGAATGTGGACAGAGCAGGAGAAATTGCCGTCCGCACAGCTGGGGAACAGCTGACGTTACCGAACCCCAATAACACGGCAGCAAGTGTTGACTGTGCAGACGGCACTTCCGAGCGCCAACTGGTAGTGTTGGAGCTCAGGGATAATACTGAAAACAGAGGAGCCAGAGGTGTAATTGGAGCAACTTTAAAATCTGTAGTAGTGAGAATGTGGACAGAGGAGGAGAAATTGCCGTCCGCACAGCAGGGGAACAGCTGACGTTACTGAACTCCAATAACACGGCAGCAAGTGTTGACTGTGCAGACGGCACTTCCGAGCGCCAACTGGCGGTGTTGGAGCTCAGGGATAATACTGAAAACAGAGGAGCCAGAGGTGTAATTGGAGCAACTTTAAAATCTGTAGTAGTGAGAATGTGGACAGAGCAGGAGAAATTGCCGTCCGCGCAGCAGGGGAACAGCTGACGTTACTGAACCCCAATAACACGGCAGCAAGTGTTGACTGTGCAGACGGCACTTCCGAGCGCCAACTGGCGGTGTTGGAGCTCAGGGATAATACTGAAAACAGAGGAGCCAGAGGTGTAATTGGAGCAACTTTAAAATCTGTAGTAGTGAGAATGTGGACAGAGCAGGAGAAATTGCCGTCCGCACAGCAGGGGAACAGCTGACGTTACTGAACCCCAATGACACGGCAGCAAGTGTTGACTGTGCAGACGGCACTTCCGAGCGCCAACTGGCGGTGTTGGAGCTCAGGGATTACAGTTCAGGTGGTAGAAACATGAACAGAACAGGAGACCTGGATACTGTTGCCAACCAATTATTTATTCTGGAAGAGGACTGGCAAATTCATGAGAGATCCAGGCCTTGTTCATTTTGAGAAAAGTAAGCCGGTCAACGTTATCGGAGGATAGTCGCATGCGACGGTCTGTTAGTACACCACCTGCGGCACTAAAGACGCGTTCCGATAATACACTAGCAGCAGGGCAAGCTAGCACCTCCAATGCATACTGACTAAGCTCTGGCCATGTATCCAGCTTACAGACCCAAAACTTGAAGGGAGAAGAGCCGTCTGGGAGTACACTAAGAGGGCAAGACATGTAGTCTGTCACCATCTGACGGAAACGTTGCCTCCTGCTGACTGGAGCCGTCTGTGATGGTGTAGACATTTGTGGCGGCGGGGACACAAAACTTTGCCACATTTCGGCCATACTGGTCTTGCCTTGTGCTGAGGCGCTGCTTCTGCTCCCTCTTTGTGCAGAGCTTCCTCCACTGCCTCGACGCACTGAGCTTCTTTGTAAAGCACTAGCAGCACTGCTCTCGGTTGGAATGGAGAACATGATGGAATGCACCAGTGCGTCTTGTTACTCCCGCATTTTACGCTCCCGGTTCAACGGTGTTATGAGGCTTTGTAAGTTGTCCCAGTAGCGAGGATCTAGGAGGGTGGACACCCAATAATCAGCCGTGTTGAGAATGTGGGCGATGCGGCGGTCGTTTCTCAGGCACTGCAGCATGAAATCAACCATGTGCTGCAGACTGCCAACTGGCCAAGAAACGCTGTCCCCTGCTTGAGGCGTGATCTCTGCCTGCTTTGCATCACCCCACCCTCGCTCTAGATACTGACTACTAGAGCATTGTGTACCTCCCTCCTCTGGACAGATGTCTTCCTCATCCATTCACTCCTCCTCATCCTCCTCACAAAGTGTCCCCTGCCTAGGCCTTTGTGAGGAACCACGTTGCGCAGACTGTAGAGAAGCAGATGGCATTTGTGACTCCTCATCCTCCACCTCTTCCAAAACCTCGTCCCTTAGTGCTTGCAGTGTTTTTTCAAGCAGGCAGATAAGGGGGATAGTCATGCTGACTAGTGCATCATCTGCACTCGCCATCCGCGTGGAATAATCGAAGGCACGCAAAACGTGGCAAATGTCCTTCATAGAGGCCCACTCAGTGGTGGTGAAGTGTGAACGGCGCGCACTGCGACTTGTTTGCGCCTGCTGCAGCTGGTACTCCATTACTGCTGCCTGCTGCTCACACAACCTCTCCAACATATGTAACGTTGAATTCCACCTGGTGGGTAGGTCACATATGATGCGATGTTCCGGAAGACGTGATCGGCGCTGCAGAGCTGCAATGCGTGATCTTGCATTGCTGGAACGCCGCAAGTGAGCGCACTCTATGCGGACCTTGTGAAGCAGTGCATCAAGATCCGGATAGTCCCTCAAAAAACTCTGCACGACCAAGTTGAGCACATGTGCCAGACATGGGATGTGAGTGAGGTTGCCTATGCCCAGAGTTGCCACCAGATTTCGGCCATTGTCACACACTACCATGCCTGGCTGGAGATTCGCTGGCACCATCCACACGTCGCTCTGCTGCTTGATGGCATTCCAGAGCTCCTGCGCTGTGTGGCTTCGATTCCCCAAAGAAATTAATTTTAATACGGCCTGTTGACGTTTGGCCACGGCTTTGCTCATATTGGTCACCATAACAGGTAACCGTTCACGGGTCGATGTGGAGGTAGACCGTGACGGCTCCTGCAGCGCTGATTCAGAGGAACTGGAGTATGAGGAGGAGTCAATGTGTACAGACTGGATTCCTGCAATCCTTGGAGTTGGCAGAACACGTACAGCGCCACTCTCAAGATCTGTACCCGGCTCCACAACATTTACCCAATGGGCAGTGAGGGAAAGGTATCGTCCCTGTCCATGCTTACTGGTTCACGCATCGGTGGTCAGGTGGACCTTGCTACTGACGGCGTTTTGTAGCGCATGTTTAATTTTTCCCTCCACATGATGTTGCAGGGCAGGGACGGCTTGCCTGCTGAAATAAAAGCGGCTGGGCACGTTGTATTGTGGGACTGCCAATGCCATAAAGTTACGGAATGTGTCAGTCTCCACCAGCCTGACTGATAGCATTTCAAGGGCCAGTAGTTTAGCAATGCCAGCATTCAGAGCCTGTGCTCGGGGGTGGTTTGCCGAGTATGGGCGCCTTTTCTCCCATGCCTGTGCTAATGATGGCTGTAGACTGGCCTGGGAGTGTGAGGATGACTGGGAAAGTGGTGCTGTGGGTGGAATTACACTGTGTCTCTGTACAACAGTGCCAGAGATTCTTCCATGGCGATCCTGTGAGGAAGCCGAACCAGCTATGTGTGAGCTGGAGGAAGAGGCTACAACACGAGCTGAAGAGGTGGTAGGTGGCGCTGTAGGTTGGCCTAGGTCTTCAGTGTGTTTTTGTAACTCCACCACGTGCTTGGTCCGCACATGTTTCCACATATTTGTGGTATTGAGGTTGCTGACACTTTTCCCTCTTTTCACCTTCTGATTACACAGCTTGCATTTGACAAAGCAAATGTCATCTGCAACTGTGTCAAAAAAGGACCAGGCACTGCAAGTCTTGGGAGCGCCCGGTTTGGATTTTGGAAGAGCCATGCTCCTAATGGGTGCCGAAGTGGAGGCTACAGGCAACCAAGTCCTCCCCCTCCCTCTCCCTCCTTTTTGGGCTGTTCGGGGAATCTCTTTCTCAGAGCTGCTCCCACCACCTTCCTGTCCCTCACGCCATGATGGGTCAAGGACCTCATCATCTACACCACCCTCTTCAAACAACTGCTTCTCCTGGGTAGTCTCGACAGCACAGTACGCACCAGAAAGTGGCACCTGAGTCTCATCATCAGATGCGTACTGAGGTGTGCTGCTGACCATAGGCACTGGCCCACCCGCCTCTTCAGATTCAGAGAGACAAAACTGTTGCGCATCGCTGCATACTACCTCTTCTTCAAATTCTCGAATTCTGCTTGGCTGGCCCCCTCTTTCCAAGCCAAGAGATTCAGAGAACAGAAGTAGAGATGGCTCCTGTCCAGGGCTCTCTGACTGCCTGGGCAATTTGGCAGGTGGTGAAGAGACAGATGGGTGCTCTTCAGTGCTCAGGACCTGAGAGGATCTGGAACTAATTGAAGTCGATGCATTAGCTGCCATCCATCCGACAACGGCTTCAATTTGGTCCTCCCGCAGCAGTGGGGTACGGCTAGCTCCTACAAAGCTGTGCATAAAGGACTGTTCCCTGGTAAAACTGGGGGATGCTGAATCACTGGTGCCCGCAGCAGGCACAGAATCCCCACGTCCTCTCCCTGCAGGCACAGAATCCTCACGTCCTCTCCCTGCAGAAACTCCACGCCCACGACCACATGCCTTACTCCCTGCCTTCTTCATCTTGGTAGACTGATAAAGATAGGCAGAAAAGTACTAAGGGCTTAGTGTGCTTATTCCTGAACAGCTGCTAACAGGTATAAGAAACACTAATTTTATAAAGTGTTGGCTAGACTTTAATATGAGCTAATGTGGCCTACACAACTGTAAAGTGGAGTGTTTGGTGAACTTTATTTAGGTTTTTTTTGTCACAAAAAGACACTGGATGTGCCTAAAGATGTAATAACGATAGTATCACAAACTTTTTGTAGCTATTACAATGTAGGAAGGTAACCTACAATGCAATAGGTGAGGCTTCAAAAAATAGGCTAATACTAATCTGGCTGGGGCTGCAGGGCCCAATGCTGCAGAAAGGCTCCTCTAACTACTCCTATATAGTGTGTTTGGAACCAATTTAGCTGAATACGGATGGAACCACCACACTAATAGGAGATATCAGGAAAAATTATGAATTGGCAAAAAAGGACAATGTATGAGGCAGTGACACACACTGAGTGCACTATAACCAGACGTGGCTGAAGCACACACTACAGGGTGAGCTGCACTCACACACCAGACCTTGCAGACAGCAGTGAACAGTACAGATGCAGAGCACTGTGCACTAGCACTGCAAGACCAAAAAAATTTCTCTATCTACTCCTATATAGTGTGTTTGGGACCAATTTAGCTGAATACGGATGGAACCACCACACTAATAGGAGATATCAGGAAAAATTATGAATTGGCAAAAAAGGACAATGTATGAGGCAGTGACACACACTGAGTGCACTATAACCAGACGTGGCTGAAGCACACACTACGGGGTGAGCTGCACTCACACACCAGACCTTGCAGAAAGCGGTGAACAGCACAGAGAACTGTGCACTAGCACTGCAAGGCACAGCGATTTATAAAGTAGCTTGGGTAAAGCAGAATAGACCAAATAGGTAGCTAAAACTGTCCCTCAGAACAACAGCGTCCTATCCCTAACTGAATTCACAGCAGAGTGAGCTCAAAATGGCGGCGGCTTTTATAGTGCATCATGACATAATTACAGCAGCCAATCACAGCCATGCCATTAGTTAAGATGCCTACATGCCTAACAGGATGTGCCCACACTTCTTAGGATCCTCATTGGCTGAATAAAATGAAAATGGCTCATTGCATTATGGGAACTTCCGATTCCAGTATACGATATTGCAAAAGTATCGGAATTAAGTATCGGAATTCCGATACCGCGAATATCGGCCGATACCCGATATTTCAGTATCGGAATGCTCAACACTAGTGGTAACATTATATTATATGTGGGTCTGTGGTAACATTATATTATATGTGGGTCTGTGGGGTCATTATATTATATGTGGAACTGTGGTAACATTATATTATATGTGGGTCTGTACGGACATTATAATATATGTGGGTCTGTGGTAACATTATATTATATGTGGGTCTGTGGTAACATTATATTATATTTGGGTCTGTGGGGTCATTATATTATATGTGGGTCTGTGGTAACATTATATTATATGTGGGTCTGTGAGGACATTATATTATATGTGGGTCTGTGAGGACATTATATTATATGTGGGTCTGTGGTAACATTATATTATATGTGGGTCTGTACGGACATTATAATATATGTGGGTCTGTGGTAACATTATATTATATGTGGGTCTGTGGTAACATTATATTATATGTGGGTCTGTGGGGTCATTATATTATATGTGGGTCTGTGGTAACATTATATTATATGTGGGTCTGTGGGAACATTATATTATATGTGGGTCTGTGGTAACATTATATTATATGTGGGTCTGTGAGGACATTATATTATATGTGGGTCTGTGGGGTCATTATATTATATGTGGGTCTGTGGTAACATTATATTATATGTGGGTCTGTGGGAACATTATATTATATGTGGGTCTGTGGTAACATTATATTATATGTGGGTCTGTGAGGACATTATATTATATGTGGGTCTGTGGGGTCATTATATTATATGTGGGTCTGTGAGGACATTATATTATATGTGGGTCTGTGAGGACATTATATTATATGTGGGTCTGTGAGGACATTATATTATATGTGGGTCTGTGGGGACATTATATTATATGTGGGTCTATGAGGACATTATATTATATGTGGGTCTGTGGGTACATTATATTATATGTGGATCTGTAGGGACATTATATTATATGTGGGTCTGTGAGGACATTATATTATATGTGGGTCTGTGAGGACGTTATATTATATGTGGGTCTGTGGGGACATTATATTATATGTGGGTCTGTGGGGACATTATATTATATGTGGGTCTATGAGGACATTATATTATATGTGGGTCTGTGGGTACATTATATTATATGTGGATCTGTAGGGACATTATATTATATGTGGGTCTGTGAGGACATTATATTATATGTCGGTCTGTGACGACATTATATTATATGTGGGTCTGTGAGGACATTATATTATATGTGGGTCTGTGGGGACAATATATTATATATGGGTCTGTGAGGACATTATATTATATGTGGCTCTGTGGGGACATTATATTATATGTGGGTCTGTGAGGACATTATATTATATGTGGGTCTGTGGGGACATTATATTATATGTGGGTCTGTGAGGACATTATATTATATGTGGGTCTGTGAGGACATTATATTATATGTGGGTCTGTGAGGACATTATATTATATGTGGGTCTGTGGGGACATTATATTATATGTGGGTCTGTGAGGAGATTATATTGTATGTGGGTCTGTTAGGACATTATATTATATGTGGATCTGTAGGGACATTATATTATATGTGGGTCTGTGAGGACATTATATTATATGTGGGTCTGTGAGGACATTATATTATATGTGGGTCTGTGAGGACATTATATTATATATGGTTCTGTGGGGACATTATATTATATGTGGGTCTGTGGGGACATTATATTATATGTGGGTCTGTGGGGACATTATATTATATGTGGGTCTGTGAGGACATTATATTATATGTGGGTCTAAGGACATTATATTATATGTGGGTCTGTGAGGACATTATATTATATGTGGGTCTGTGAGGACATTATATTATATGTGGGTCTGTGAGGACATTATATTATATGTGGGTCTGTGGGTACATTATATTATATGTGGATCTGTAGGGACATTATATCATATGTGGGTCTGTGAAGACTCGTATATTTTATGTGGGTCTGTGGTAATGTTATATTATATGTGGGTCTGTGGGGACATTATATTATATGTGGGTCTGTGGGGACATTATATTATATGTGGGTCTGTGGGGACAATATATTATATGTGGGACTGTGGGGACATTATATTATATGTGGGTCTGTGTAACATTATATTATAAGTGGGTCTGAGGGAACATCCTACTAATATTATAAATGCGAAAGTTTGTGAGTATGTATGTTTGTTACTCTTTCACGAAAAAACTACTGGACGGATTTGCATGAAACTTTACAGTAATATAGATTATACATCAGAATAACATATAGGCTATAATTTCTAATGATTTTATGTAATTTTGGTCGTAATATAACGATACATGTCAATTAAGTCGGAAAAAAATCTGGCCTCTGAGAGCTATCTTGGCGTACGCTGCCTAAACCGTTGGAGTTACACAAAGATGATGTACCGTAGAATTGTTTGTCTTGAATAGTTCTAAAAAAAAGTCCGCGACAGCTTATATCTACCTTTTATGTGGAAGCCACTATGACCAAAATTGTGAACCGTAAATTTAATTAAATTAGATACTATTTTACAATTTTACAATGCACATTTTAGTATATTTATCAAACTTTTTAGTATATTTATCAAACTCTTATATACACACATACACAGGTGATGTTTAAATGGCTGATTTACAGAAGTCAGAAGAGATTGATAATACAATAATTTTCCCATATTGGATCATTGTATAGTGAGGTCACAGTTGCCGCCTGTCCACAGTCAGAATACAGGGGTGATCATATACCGTGGCCAGGTACAAGTGTGGCACAGGGGGTTCACACACGACCCCCAGGGACTGACATTTCCTAGAAACTTTGGCAGCTGTCAGTCATGAGCTCACCCTGATACATTACACTCTGGAAACAGCTGAAGGAGAAGGATAATTTATGACATTTTCTCAGACTTAAAAAAAAAAAAAATAGCCCAGAAAACAGCCCATATGTCAGGAACAGGTTACTAGGGAACAACACGTCCCAGCACGGCCTGCCCGCGCCCACAGCCCGGGGGGAGTGTGAGGCTTCCTCCTGCAGGTTGCCCGGCGGCACCGGGCCGTCATTGTCCTCACACAGGGGGTCCCCGCCGCCATTGTCCCTCCACATAACACCGTATAATAAAACATGCGCTCACCTGCGCCAGCTGCTGCAGCCGGGAAAGTTCCGAGCGCCTCACCTGGGCGGAGGGGAAGTGACTCACACACGGGGAGGGGCAGTAACCTGAGCGCGGCTCCATGGAGGATGCACACACTGCAGCCTGACAGCACCGGCAGCAGCGCTACACAAATGGCGTCCTCCCCTCCTGTGTGCAGCACAGCCCTGTGTGTGTGCAGCGCAGCATGTCACCCACAGCACCAGCAGGCTGCTCTCAGCTCCCACAGAGCACTGGGAATGGTTGCTATGGGTAACCGCGCCACAGCTGCTCCTCATAGACCAGTCATATACAACTGATATCGTCTGTACAGCGATCGTAATAACTAATTAGATTGTTTTAGTATTTTGTTTGAACTTTACTAAGTACCTATTTTGTAATTAGTACTTATAAAAATGCCGCGAAAGCGTAAGTCTAACATTTTGCAAAGCTCTAATAAAGCCCGAGCTATGAAAATAATTAGACGTGATGAGACGTCTCAACAAGCTGAGCAACGAAGGCTTGAGCAGGCGGTGCGTTGTGCGGCACATAGAGCTGCAGAGACTCCAGAACAATCCCAAGCCCGACGTGAACGGAATGCGGAGTTTTTGGCATCTCAACGGGCTGCTGAAACTCAAGAACAGTCCCAAGCCCGACGTGAACAGCATGCGGAGTATCTGGCGTCTCAGCGGGCTGCTGAAACTCCAGAACAGTCCCAAGCTCGACGTCAGCAGCAAGCGACTTACATGGCGTCCCAAAGAGCCACTTAAACTTATGAAATGGCCGAATCTCGCAGACGCACTGTTGCTGAAAGGGCAGCACAGCGACGTCAAACATTTACAAGAAATACATGGATATTGTTTAATAAAGCTGCATTTGAGTATGACGAGACTCTTGATTATGAAACTCACAAGCTTATAAAAATAGAAGCAATGACCATAGATTGCAAATATTGCGGAGCTCTTAACCACTTCGCACCAGAGCCTGTTTTTGCCTTTGTGACCGGGCCAATTTTTTCAATTCTGACCACTGTCACTTTATGAAGCAATTACTCTGGAACGCTTCAACGGATCCCCCTGATTCTGAGTTTGTTTTTTCGTGACATATTGTACTTCATGATAGTGGTAAAATTTCTTTGATATCACATGCGTTTATATGTGAAAAAAATCGGAAATTTGGCGAAAATTTCGAAAATTTTGCAATTTTCAAACTTTGAATTTTCATGCCCTTAAATCAGAGAGATATGTCACACAAAATACTTAATAAATAACATTTCCCACATGTCTACTTTACATCAGCACAATTTTGGAACCAAAATTTTTTTTTGTTAGGGAGCTATAAGGGTTAAAAGTTGACCAGCGATTTCTCATTTTTCCAACAAAATTTACAAAAACATTTTTTTAGGGACCACATCATATTTGAAGTCACTTTGAGGGGTGTTTATGACAGAAAATACCCAAAAGTGACACCGTTCTAAAAACTGCACCCCTCAAGGTGCTCAAAACCACATTGAAGAACTTTATTAACCCTTCAGGTGCTTCACAGGAATTTTTGGAATGTGGAAGAAAAAAATTAACATTTAACTTTTTTCACAAAAATGTTGCTTTAGACCCAATTTTTTATATTTTCACAGGGGTAACAGGAAAAAATGGACCCCAAAATTTTTTGTGCAATTTCTCTTGAGCGTGCTGATACCCCATATGTGAGGGAAAACTACTGTTTGGGCGCACGGCAGGGCTCGGAAATGAAGGAGCGCCATTAGACTTTTTGAATGTAAAATTTGTCTGAATAATTAGCAGACACCATGTTGCGTTTGGAGAGCTCCTGATATGACTAAACAGTGGAAACCCCCCACAAGTGACACCATTTTGGAAACTAGACCCCTTAGGGAACATATCTAGATGTGTGGTGAGCACCTTGAACCCCAAGGTGCTTCACAGAAGTTTATAATATTGAGCTGTAAAAATAAAATTTTCACATTTTTCCCACAAAAACGTTTTTCATCCCTTAATTTTCCATTATCATAATGGTAATAGGATAAATTGCACCATGAAATTTGTTGTGCAATTTCTCCTGAACACGCCGATACCCCATATGTGGGGGAAAACCACTGTTTGGGCGCACTGCAGGGTTTGGAAGGGAAGGAGCGCCATTTGACTTTTTGAATGTAAAATTTGTCTGAATAATTAGCAGACGCCATGTTGTGTTTGGAGAGCCTCTGATGTTCCTAAACAGTGGAAACCCCCCACAAGTGACACCATTTTGGAAACTAGACCCCGTAGGGAACTTATCTGTATGTGTGGTGAGCACCTTGAACCCCAACGTGCTTCACAGAAGTTTATAATAATCAGCTGTAAAAATAAAATTTTCACATTTTTCCCGCAAAAACGTTTTTCATCCCTTAATTTTGCATTATCATAAGGGTAATAGGATAAATTGCACCATGAAATTTGTTGTGCAATTTCTCCTGACCACGCCGATACCCCATATGTGGAGGCAAACCACTGTTTGGGTGCACGGCAGGGCTCGGAAGGGAAGGAGCGCCATTTGACTTTTTGAATGTAAAATTTGTTTGAATAATTAGCGGACGCCATGTTGCAATTGGGGAGCCCCTGATGTGCCTAAACAGTGGAAACCCCCCACAAGTGACACCATTTTGGAAACTAGACCCCTTAGGGAACTTATCTAGATATGTGGTGAGCACCTTGCACCCCCAGCTGCTTCACAGAAGTTTATAATATTGAGCCATAAAAATAAAATTTTCACATTTTTCCCACAAAAAATGTTTTCCTTTCCCTAATTTTGTACTATCATAAGGGTAACAGGATAAATTGCACCATGAAATTTGTTGTTCAATTTCTCCTGAACACGCCGATACCCCATATGTGGGGGAAAACCACTGCTTTGGTGTACGGCAGGGTTCGGAAGAGAAAGGAGCGCTATGTTGGCTGGGATAGGCAGCAGACACCGTGTCACATTTGAAGAGTCGCTGACATGCAGAAACCCCCACAAGTGACCCCATTTTGTAAACTACACCTCTCAAGGAATTCATCTAGGGAAGTAGTGAGTATTTTTTAATTTTTAAATTTATACCATTGGGCAGTGAAAAAAGCATAATTATATTTTTACCACAAAAAAATGTTTTACCCTCAGATTTTACATTTTCACACAGGGCAATGGGTAAAAATGGTGCCGAAATGTGTCACACAATTTCTTCTAAAAGTGGCAATACCCCATATGTGGCTGTATCGTACCACTCAGCCATATGGCGAGATCTGGGGGGGACAGAGTGCTATTTGACAATTGGAGAACAAATTATTGTAGAATAGGCATTTGGATTTGGGAGCACAAAATTTTTTGAATTTCTTTTGGGGGGCAAGGGCCATTTCGCTTTTCCAGAGCCTTTCTGCTACCAGTAACTTGGAAGTCCCTTATATTTTTAACAGATGACGGACCTGTAATTCAGATGAAACCCCTGCGGGATCCATTCACTGTAATGAGGCAGCAGAGTTACTCTGGACTCCGTCTGGCCTCTGTTTAGCGGTGTCCTTTTTTTCAGAAGTGCACAAAACTGTGGCCAACCGCACTTTTATGCACGCCTAAAACAAATGACACCGTGGGATCACAGGCCAGACGGCATCCACAGTGGCCTATATCTGCCTCATTACAGGGAATCTTCCGTCATGGGTTCCGGCTGAATCACATATTTCAGAGATTTACATGGAAACTCTGGCGTAAGTGCTCAGCGCAGAGCGCAGGATAAATGTGTGCCGAGCCAGATCTTTGGGAGACATAATAAACAAATCAGTAGCAGGTGAAGAATTGGTTTTATTTATTTTTTTACACCGTTCCTAGTGTGATATAACTGATTAGATTACTTTATTCTTCGGGTCGGTGCAATTACAGAGATACCAGATTTATATCGGGTTTTTATGACTGACAGCTGTCACACACTAAGAGACGCTTTTTTTTTGCAAAATCTAGTTTTTGCATCGCCATATTTTGAGAGCTATAATTTTTCCATATTTCGGCCGACAGAGTCATGTGATGGCTTGTTTTTTGCGGGACGAGTTGACATTTTTATTGGTACCATTTGTGGGTACGTGACATTTTTTGTTCGCTTTCTATTCCGTTTTTTTGGGAGGTAAAATTAACAAAAACCAACAATTCAGGAATTGTTTTTTGAGGTTTTTTTTATGCCGTTCTGCGTGTGGTAAAAGTGATCAGGCAGCGTTATTCTTCGGGTCAGTACGTTTACAGCGATACTACACTTACTGTATATTTTTTTATGTTTTGGCGCTTTTACACAATAAAACAATTTTATAGAAAAAATATTTTTTTTGCATTGCTTTATTCTGAGAGGTATAACTTTATTTTTTGGCTGATGGAGCTGTATAGCGGCTTGATTTTTGTGGAACAAGATGACTTTTTCAGCGGTACCATTTCTATTTCCATTTTGCTTTTTGATCGCATTTTTTTCCACTTTTTGTTTGGCGATATGAGGAAAAAGCATAGTTTTTTGCTCCGTTTTTTATTTATTTTTATTACGGTGTACACATAAGGAGTTAATTAGTGTGACAGTTTTATAGCTCGGGTTGTTTCGGACGCGGCAATACCAAATATGTGTACTTTTTTTATTTTTGCATAACTATATGGATTTATCGGTTTAATATTTTATTTATTTATTTTTATTTGTATTTTTTTTTAACAGTTTCAAAACATTTTTTTTTACATTTTTACTTAGTCCCTGTATGGGACATTAATTTTTATTTTTCTGATCCCTGATCTCATGTAATGTAATAGACATATATTACATTATATGAGATCTTCACTGACTGTTTCACAGTCTCCTGTCTGGCATCAGCTACAGGCTGAAGCCAGACAGGAAGGACACCATATATGGCAGAGCTGGAGGCGGTCATGTGACCTCCAGCTGCCATAGCAACGCCAGGTCCTGAAAGCAATCAAGGGGTCGTCGGAGAGGTAAGTGGACGACCCCCTCTCCTCCTGCTGTCTCCTATATGCCGTGATCACTATAGATCGCAGCATATAGAAGACAGCAAAGGGTTAACATCACTGGGACCTGATCTAATCAGGTCCCGATGATGTTCCCTGTCAGAGCTAACGCTCTGCACCGCTCTCACAGCGCTTGCAGGACCCAGGGGGTCCTGAGCACTGCGAGACCACCCACCGTTTTTAAACGTCCGCGCTGCACAGAGCCCAGGCAGCGCGGACGTTTATCTACAGTGGGCGGTCGGGAAGCGGTTAAGTGGAAAGAGGAAGCAGCAGGTATGTGTTGTTTGGGCGGGAAAGTAGCTCTTCCTTATATAGACGAGCCAGTTCAACCTTTAAAAGAGCTTATCTCTAATGAAACTGATGAATCTCGCCTTTTTCTAAATAATATAAGAAAATACAACATGTGCTTTCATATGACGTCTTCTGGAGCAGATCAAATTGTCTCAATGCCAGGGTTTTGCCCGACCTTTACAATACAAGGACAAGTATACCACCGTATCGGTTCTTTAATTCCTATGTCCATTTCGCAACCACAATTTTTACAAGTTTATTTCATAGGTGACGAAGAAGAACAAATCAACAGGCGTACTGAGTGCGTGCAAAGCGTAGATAGAAACATAGTTAAAAAATTACAACGAGTACTTCACAACCACAACATTTTGGTGCATGAATTTAAAATGGCTAGAGACAGAATGATCAATGACGATCATTTCAAAGTAGTGATTCACCCAGACCGTGTACCACGTGGTCAACATGAGAGACGATTCAATGCCCCTACTACAAATGAAATAGCTGCTGTAATAGTTAGTAGCGAACAAACTATGTCTCGGGACATCGTTGTGCAGCCGCGCGATGGCATGCTCACTATGATTCCCGATACACATAGATTCTATGACGCTCTCGAGTACCCAATAATTTTTTGGAAAGGACAAGAGGGGTACAGCATTGATATTCCTCAGATAAATCCAATTACCAAACAAGCAATGCCAAGCAAAAAGGTGTCCTGCAAAGATTTTTATGCCTTTCACTTGATGGTCCGTCGCAGCGATTTTAATTTGATGCTTAAGTGTAGGCTCCTACTTCATCAGTTTCTGGTCGACATGTATGTAAAGATGGAAAGTGAGCGCTTAAGGTTCATTTCTTTAAATAAAAAAAAACTGCGCGCAGAAAATTAAATTCACTTGCAAGATGCAATAAGAAATTATGCGGTTTTGGATCCAAATAACTTAGGTCAGATGGTGATTCTCCCGTCATCATTTGTAAATAGCCCGAGATACCTACACGAATATACACAAGATGCGTTCACATACGTACGTAATTATGGGAGGCCTGATTTATTTATTACAATGACTTGCAACCCCGCTTGGCCAGAAATCACCAAAGAGCTTATGGCTGGTCAAAATTCAACGGACAGACATGACTTAACAGCCCGAGTATTTAGAATAAAAGTACAGAAGTTGGTAGCTCTACTTACAAAAGGTAACATATTTGGTGATATGCAATGCTTCATGTACTCGATCGAGTGGCAAAAGCGAGGTTTGCCTCATGTGCACTTACTGCTGTGGTTAAAGGAAAAATTGCATCCGAACCAAATTGACGAAATCATATGTGCTGAGATACCAAACCCAGAAACTGATCAAAAGCTCTATGATACAGTGACAAAGAATATGATTCACGGGCCATGTGGTACATTCAATTCTTCATCGCCATGCATGAAGGAAGGAAAATGTACCAAAAAATATCCGAGGAAGCTTTTAAAAGATACTCAAACCAATGACAAAGGTTATCCTTTGTACAGGCGCAGAGCACCAGAGAATGGTGGACGCACGACGATTATAAAAACCCGTAGAGGAACACAGGAAATATTGGTGGACAATAGCTGGGTGGTCCCATATTCTCCACTCTTATCAAAAAATGTTAATTCTCATTTAAATGTAGAGTTCTGTAATACGGTACAGGCGATAAAATATATTTGTAAATATATTAATAAGGGTAGCGACCAGGCTATTTTTAACATCCACCAGCAAGGGAATGTTAACATTGACCCAAGAGATGAGGTGCAGACCTTTAGAACCGGCCGATATGTTAGTAGTAACGAAGCAGAGTGGCGGATCTTAGGTCTGCCTCTGCACGAGAGACACCCAACCGTCACTCATCTCGCGATTCATTTACCCAATGGCGAGAGGGTTTACTTTACGGAAAATAATTTTAGAGAGAGATTAGAAGCACCACCTAAAACTACACTAACTGCATTTTTCCTGTTGTGCCAAAGTGATACGTTTGCAAAAACATTACATTGACGTGCCTCGCTACTATACTTGGAATGTGGCACGGAAGCAATGGAAACGTCATTTACAAGGAACACCTGTCGATGGTTGGCCAGGTGTGAAGGCAGGAGACGCTCTAGGTCGCATTTACACGGTGCACGTTAGCAATTTTGAATGTTATTGCTTGCGTATGCTGCTGAATGTAATAAGGGGTCCAACCAACTTCTCGGATTTAAAAACATTTGAAGGTCAAGAACTTGCAACTTTTCGGCAGGTGTGTGAGAAGATGGGGTTGTTGGAAGATGATAACCACTGGGAAATCAAAGAGAGATTTATCACAAAATAGTAGGACGAGTTGAGAATGGTGAAGGCGGACTTTTTTTCCTTGATGCCCCGGGTGGTACAGGAAAAACTTTCTTGCTTAATTTACTTTTAGCAAAAATTCGTAGCGGTCATAACGTTGCATTAGCTGTGGCTTCCTCTGGAATTGCTGCAACATTGCTAAGCGGTGGACGGACGGCACATTCAGTCTTTAAATTACCTCTTAATCTGGTGAACGAAGAAACCCCATCGTGTAATATCAGCAAGAGCAGTGCCCGTGGCCTCCTGTTGCAACAGTGCAAACTAATCGTGTGGGACGAGTGCACAATGTCACACAAACGCGCCATTGAAGTTCTTGATCGTTGTCTACTAGACTTACACAGTAAACAAACAATAATGGGTGGTGTGGTTGTTTTATTGGCTGGGGACTTTAGGCAAACTTTGCCTGTCATCGAGCGAGGCACTGCAGCAGACGGAATTAACGCATGTCTGAAATCCTCATATTTATGGACCAAAGTTGAAAAGCTGCACCTCACCACCAACATGCGTGTCCAGTTATTCAGTGATCTAGAGTCGGGCGCGTACGCTGAGAAACTGCTCGAGATCGGTGAAGGTCGAATCGAAACTGACGAAGAAGGTATGGTTCTATTCACTAACCAATTTTGTCATGTTGTGGATTCGGAAGACGCACTTATTGCTCAAGTTTTTCCAAATTTGCAACAAAACATCCACAATGAAAATTGGCTATGTGAAAGAACTATACTAGCACCAAGAAATGAAACAGTTGCGAAAATCAATAAAATTATCTTGGACCAAGTAACCAGCGATGCAACAACCTACAACTCCGACACAGTCATGTCATCTGAAGACTGTACGCGCTACCCCGTGGAGTTTCTTAACTCTTTGGAGCTATCCGGGGTCCCATCTCATAAGCTCGAATTAAAGGTCGGTATACCCGTTTTGTTAATGCGCAACTTGGACGCCCCGAGATTATGTAATGGCACTAGATTGCGAGTCACTGAACTAGGGAGGCACATTGTAAAGGCCACAATTTTAACTGGAGAAGCTAAGGGTGAAAATATTCTTATACCGCGCATCCCAATAATACCCAATAACTTACCCTTTAATTTCAAACGTTTGCAGTTCCCACTTAAAGTTGCATTTTCAATGACCATCAATAAATCGCAAGGGCAAACTTTGAAGGTAGCGGGGATACATTTAGGCACGCCCTGTTTTTCCCACGGTCAGCTATACGTAGCTTGCTCACGTGTTTCTAAATCGCAAAATCTACATATTTTCGCTGAACGAAAGAAATCAAATAACATAGTTTACAGGAGTATATTGCAGTAAAAACACATAGATAAATTACCTGCAGATGTCCATTATTCCAATTACATACTAATTCTTTACTAACACGAACAATATTAAATGCAAGTAACTTCAGTCCGACCTGTTTATTAATCAGTGTTTAGTAATCCGTTTGTGATGAAATTTGATATGGATAATTTCAAGCCTGGACATAGGGCTACTTTTTATAAACACACCATACAGGCGAAGATTATATAAAACTGTAAACCTGATTGACTGACACAACTAGCGGTCAACGCACAGCCGAAACCACTGAACTTAGCATCTTGAAATTTGCAGATAGGTTCTATTATAGCTTAAATGAGCACTAAGAAAGGAATTTTGATAATTCCACCCTCAAGAGTTTCCCTCTTAATATTATAGGGGTTCAAAGATTGTATGGAATCAGTCAGTTTTGAAGTTACACATCTGAAATTTTGGATGTACGAGTAACTAAATAAGATTATTTTTTTTTACTATTAAGATTATTTTTTTTTACTATTAAGATTTTTTTTTTTTTACTATTAAAATGATCTGTCACGAAATGTGAGCGAAGCCGCGGGTAAAAGCTAGTTATATTATATGTTGGTCTGTGAGGACATTATATTATATGTGGGTCTGTGGAGACATTATATTATATGTGGGTCTGTGGGGACATTATATTATATGTGGGTCTGTGAGGACATTATATTATATGTGGGTCTGTGAGGACATTATATTATATGTGGGTCTGTGGTAACATTATATTATATGTGGGTCTGTGGGAACATTATATTATATGTGGGTCTTTGGTGATATTATATTATATGTGGGTCTGTAGGGTCATTATATTATATGTGGGTCTGTTGGGACATTATATTATATGTGGGTCTGTGAGGACATTATATTATTTGTGGGTCTGTGGGGACATTATATTATATGTGGGTCAGTGGGGACAGTATATTATGTCTGGGTCTGTGGTGACATTATATTATATGTGGGTCTATGGGGACATTATATTATATGTGGGTCTGTGGGTAACATTATATTATATTTGGGTCTGTGGGGACAATATATTATATGTGGGAGTGTGGGACATTATATTATATGTGGGGACATTATATTATATGTGGGACTGTGGGACATATTATATGTGGGTCTGTGAGGACATTATATTATATATGGGTCTGTGAGGACATTATATTATATGTGGATCTGTAGGGACATTATATTATATGTGGGTCTGTGGGGACATTATATTATATGTGGGTCTGTGGGGACATTATATTATATGTGGGTCTGTGAGGACATTATATTATATGTGGGTCTGTGGGGATATTATATTATATGTGGGTCTGTGAGGACATTATATTATATGTGGGTCGGTGGTAACATTATATTATATGTGGGTTTGTGGGGGCATTATATTATATTTGGGTCTGTGAGGACATTATATTATATGTGGGTCTGTGGGGACAATATATTATATGTTGGTCTGCGGTAACATTATATTATATGTGGGTCTGTGAGGACATTATATTATATGTGGGTCTGTGGGGACATTATATTATATGTGGGTTTGTGGGGACATTATATTATATGTGGGTCTGTGGGGACAATATATTATATGTGGGACTGTGGGACATATTATATGTGGTGCTGTGGGGACATTATATTATATTTGGGACTGTGGGACATTATATTATATGTGGGTCTGTGAGGACATTATATTATATGTGGGTCTGTGAGGACATTATATTATATATGGGTCTATGAGGACATTATATTATATGTGGGTCTGTGGGGACATTATATTTATATGTGGGTCTGTGGGGACATTATATTATATGTGGGTCTGTGGTAACATATTATATGTGGGTCTGTGAGGACATTAAATTATATGTGGGTCTGTGAGGACATTATATTATATGTGGGTCTGTGAGGATATTATATTATATGTGGATCTGTGAGGACATTATATTATATGTGGGTCTGTGAGGACATTATATTATATGTGGGTCTGTGGGGACATTATATTATATGTGGGTCTGTGGTAACATTATATTATATGTGGGTCTGTGAGGACATATTATATGTGGGTCTGTGGTAACATTATATTATATGTGGGTCTGTGGGGACATTATATATGTGGGTCTGTGAGGACATTATATTATATGTGGGTCTATGGGGACATTATATTATATGTGGGTCTGTGAGGACATTATATTATATGTGGGTCTGTGGGGACATTATATTATATGTGGGTCTGTGGTAACATATTATATGTGGGTCTGTGGGGACATTATATTATATGTGGGTCTGTGGGGACATTATATTATATGTGGGTCTGTGGGAACATTATATTATATGTGGGTCTTTGGTGACATTATATTATATGTGGGTCTGTGGGGACATTATATTTATATGTGGGTCTGTGGGGACATTATATTATATGTGGGTCTGTGGTAACATATTATATGTGGGTCTGTGAGGACATTAAATTATATGTGGGTCTGTGAGGACATTATATTATATGTGGGTCTGTGAAGATATTATATTATATGTGGATCTGTGAGGACATTATATTATATGTGGGTCTGTGAGGACATTATATTATATGTGGGTCTGTGGGGACATTATATTATATGTGGGTCTGTGGTAACATTATATTATATGTGGGTCTGTGAGGACATTATATTATATGTGGGTCTGTGGTAACATTATATTATATGTGGGTCTGTGGGGACATTATATATGTGGGTCTGTGAGGACATTATATTATATGTGGGTCTGTGTGGACATTATATTATATGTGGGTCTGTGAGGACATTATATTATATGTGGGTCTGTGGGGACATTATGTTATATGTGGGTCTGTGAGGACATTATATTATATGTGGGTCTGTGGGGACATTATATTATATGTGGGTCTGTGAGGACATTATATTATATGTGGGTCTGTGGTAACATATTATATGTGGGTCTGTGGGGACATTATATTATATGTGGGTCTGTGGGGACATTATATTATATGTGGGTCTGTGGGGACATTATATTATATGTGGGTCTTTGGTGACATTATATTATATGTGCGTCTGTGGTGACATTATATTATATGTGGGTCTGTGGGAACATTATATTATATGTGGGTCTGTGAGGACATTATATTATATGTGCGTCTGTGGGAACATTATATTATATGTGGGTCTGTGGTAACATATTATGTATGGGTCTGTGTGGTCATTATATTATATGTGGGTCTGGGGTAACATTATATTATATGTGGGTCTGTGGGAACATTATATTATATGTGGGTCTGTGGTAACATTATATTATATGTGGGTCTGTGGTAACATTATAATATATGTGGGTCTGTGGGGTGATTATATTATATGTGGGTCTGTGGTAACATTATATTATATGTGGGTCTGTGGGAACATTATATTATATGTGGGTCTGTGGGAACATTATATTATATGTGGGTCTTTGGTGCCATTATATTATATGTGGGTCTGTGGGGTCAATATATTATATGTGGGTCTGTGGGGACATTATATTATTTATGGGTCTGTGGGGACATTATATTATATGTGGAACTGTGGGGACATTATATTATATGTGGGTTTGTGGTAACATATTATATGTGGGTCTTTGGGAACATTATATTACAGTGCTGGCCAAAAGTATTGGCACCCCTGCAATTCTGTCAGATAATACTCAGTTTCTTCCTGAAAATGATTGCAATCACAAATTCTTTGGTATTATTATCTTCATTTAATTTGTCTTCAATGAAAAAAACACAAAAAGAATTGTCCTAAAGCCAAATTGGATATAATTCCACACCAAACCTAAAAAAGGGGGTGGACAAAAGTATTGGCACCGTTTGAAAAATCATGTGATGCTTCTCTAATTCGTGTAATTAACAGCACCTGTAACTTACCTGTGGCACCTAACAGGTGTTGGCAATAACTAAATCACACTTGCAGCCAGTTAACATGGATTAAAGTTGACTCAACCTCTGTCCTGTGTCCTTGTGTGTACCACATTGAGCATGGAGAAAAGAAAGAAGACCAAAGAACTGTCTGAGGACTTGAGAAACCAAATTGTGAGGAAGCATGAGCAATCTCAAGGCTACAAGTCCATCTCCAAAGACCTGAATGTTCCTGTGTCTTCCGTGCGCAGTGTCATCAAGAAGTTTAAAGCCCATGGCACTGTGGCTAACCTCCCTAGATGTGGACGGAAAAGAAAAATTGACGAGAGATGTCAACGCAAGATTGTGCGGATGGTGGATCAAGAACCTCGACTAACATCCAAACAAGTTCAAGCTGCCCTGCAGTCCGAGGGTACAACAGTGTCAACCCGTACTATCCGTCGGCGTCTGAATGAAAAGGGACTGTATGGTAGGATACCCAGGAAGACCCCACTTCTTACCCCGAGACATAAAAAAGTCAGGCTGGAGTTTGCCAAAACTTACCTGAGAAAGCCTAAAACGTTTTGGAAGAATGTTCTCTGGTCAGATGAGACAAAAGTAGAGCTTTTTGGGAAAAAGCATCAACATAGAGTGTACAGGAAAAAAAAAGAGGCATTCAAAGAACAGAACACAGTCCCTACAGTCAAACATGGCGGAGGTTCCCTGATGTTTTGGGGTTGCTTTGCTGCCTCTGGCACTGGACTGCTTGACTGTGTGCATGGCATTATGAAGTCTGAAGACTACCAACAAATTTTGCAGCATAATGTAGGGCCCAGTGTGAGAGGTCATGGGTCTTCCAGCAGGACAATGACCCAAAACACACTTCCAAAAGCACTATAAAATGGTTTGAGAGAAAGCACTGGAGACTTCTAAGGTGGCCAGCAATGAGTCCAGACCTGAATCCCATAGAACACCTGTGGAGAGATCTCAAAATGGCAGTTTGGAGAAGGCACCCTTCAAATATCAGGGACCTGGAGCAGTTTGCCAAAGAAGAATGGTCTACAATTCCAGCAGAGCATTGTAAGAAACTCATTGATGGTTACCGGAAGCGGTTGTTCGCAGTTATTTTGGCTAAAGGTTGTGCAACCAAGTATTAGGCTGAGGGTGCCAATACTTTTGTCCGGCCCTTTTTTGGAGTTTTGTGTGAAATGATCCATGATTTGATTTTTGCTTCATTCTCTTTTGTGTTTTTTCCTTGCAAGCAAATTAAATGAAGATAATAATACCAAAGAATTTGTGATTGCAATCATTTTCAGGAAGAAACTGAGTATTATCTGACAGAATTGCAGGGGTGCCAATACTTTTGGCCAGCACTGTATATGTGGGTCTTTGGTGACATTATATTATATGTGGGTCTGTGGGGACATTATATTATATGTGGGTCTGTGGGGTAATTATTTTATTTGTGGGTTTTGGTAACATTATATTATATGTGAGTCTGTGGGGTCATTATATTATATGTGGGTCAGTGGGGACATTATATTATATGTGGGTCTGTGAGGACATTATATTATATGTGGGTCTGTGAGGACATTATATTATATGTGGGACTGTGAGGACATTATATTATATGTGGGTCTGTGAGTACATTATATTATATGTGGGTCTGTGAGGACATTATATTATATGTGAGTCTGTGGGTACATTATATTATATGTGGGTCTGTGGGGACATTATATTATTTGTGGGTCTGTGGTAACATTATATTATATGTGAGTCTGTGGGATCATTATATTATACTAGATGGTGGCCCGATTCTAACACATCGGGCATTCTAAAATATGTATGCGGCCGACCGGGTGCATACAGCAGAGCGGTGTTTAAATCTTGCGCCAAAATCGCTGATTGGTCGCGGCCGGCAACCGCGACCAATCAGCAAAGCAGTGTTTAAATTTGGCGGCCATATCGGTGATTGGTCGCAGGCGGCGGCCGCGACCAATCTGCAAACCGTGTTAGTGAGGACTGGAGAGCGTGTTTAAATTTGGCAGCAAAATCGCTGATTGGTCGCGGCCGGCAACCGTGACCAATCAGCAAAGCGGTGTTAAAATTTGGCGCCTATATCGCTGATTGTTCACGGCCGGTGGTCGCGACTAATCAGCAGAGCGGGGTTTAAATTTGGCTCCAATAATGCTGATTAATCGCGACCGGCAACCGCGACCAATCAGCAGAGCGGTATTTAAATTTGGCGCCAATAATGGTGATTGTTCATGGCCGCGACCAATCAGCAGAGCGGTGTTTAAATTTGGCGCCAATAATGCTGATTAATCGCGACCGGCAACCGCGACCAATCAGCAGAGCGGTGTTTAAATTTGGCGCCAATATCGCTGTTTGGTCGCGGCCGGCCACCGCGACCAATCAGCAAAGCGATGTTTAAATTTGGCGCCAATAATGCTGATTAGTCGCGGCCGGCCACCGCGACCAATAAGCAAAGCGGTGTTTAAATTTGGCGCCAATAATGCTGATTGATCAAGTTCGGCGACCGCGAGCAATCAGCAGAGTAGTGTTTAAATTTGGCGCCAATACTGCTGATTGGTGAACCACCAAACAATGAGGAGGGCACCATCTAATAAACGGGATCTACCTGCAGCATCTCATAAAATAGTAAGTATGAAAACAGCAAAAAGAAGAGATGCAAACTAGCAGTGATCACCCAAATAGTCAAAAAGTAACCAAATAATTATCAATAACAACAAAGATCCATAAAAATATATCAATTTATTGAATACAAATAATTCCTGACACATATACACAAAATGACAAACCGACAAACAAATAAAACACCATTAAAAATAGTATAGTATAGTATAGTATTTTCATAAATACTGCTGATTGGTCGCGGCCGGCGACCGCGACCAATCAGCAGAGCGGGGTTTAAATTTGGCGCCAATATTGCTGATTGTTTGCGGGTGGCGGCCACGACCAATCAGCGAACCGTGTTAGTGAGGACTGGAGAGTGTGTTTAAATTTGGCGCCAAAATCGCTGATTGGTCGCTGCCGGCGACCGCGACCAATCAGCAGAGCGGTGTTTAAATTTGGCGCCAATGTCGCTGATTGGTCGCAGCTGGCGGTCGTGACCAATCAGCAGAGCGGTGTTTAAATTTGGCGCCAATATCGCTGATTTGTCGTGGCTGGTGGCCGCCACCAATCAGCAGAGCGGTGTTTAAATTTGGCGCCAATCTCGCTGATTGGTCGCGGGCTGCGTCCACGACCAATCAGCACAGCAGTGTTTAAATGTGGCGCCAAAATTGCTGATTGGTAGCGGGCAGCGTCCGCGACCAATCAGCACAGCAGTGTTTAAATGTGGCGCTAAAATCAGCACATCAGTGTTTAACACCTTAAGCCCCGAGGGTGGTTTGCACGTTAATGACCAGGCCAATTTTTACAATTCTGACCACTGTCACTTTATGAGGTAATTACTCTGGAACGCTTCAACGGGTCCCCCTGATTCTGAGATTGTTTTTTCGTGACATATTGTACTTCATGATTGTGGTAAAATTTCTTCGATATCACTTGCGTTTATTTGTGAAAAAAATGGAAATTTGGCGAAAATTTTGAAAATTTAGCAATTTTCAAAATTTTAATTTTTATGCCCTTAAATCAGAGAGATATGTCACACAAAAGAGTTAATAAATAACATTTCCCACGTGTCTACTTTACATCAGCACAATTTTGGAACCAAAATTTTTTTTTGTTAGGAAGCTATAAGGGTTAAAAGTTGAGCAGCGATTTCTCATTTTTCCAACAAAATTTACAAAACCATCTTTTTAGGGACCACATCACATTTGAAGTCACTTTGAGAGGTCTTTATGACAGAAAATACCCAAAAGTGACACCATTCTAAAGACTGCTCCCCTCAAGGTGCTCAAAACCACATTCAAGAACTTTATTAACCCTTCAGGTGCTTCACAGGAATTTTTTGAATGTGGAAAAAAATGAACATTTAACTTTTTTCACAAAAATGTTACTTTAGACCCATTTTTTTTTATTTTCACAGGGGTAACAAGAAAAAATGGACCCCAAAATTTGTTGTGCAATTTACCCTGGGCACGCAGATACCCAATATGTGGGGAAAAAACACTGTTTGGGCGCACGGCAGGGCTCGGAAGGGAAGGAGCGCCATTTGACTTTTTGATTGTAAAATTTGCTTGAATAATTAGCGGACGCCATGTTGTGTTTGGAGAGCCCCAGTGTGCCCAAACATTGGAGCTCCCCCATAAGTGACCCCATTTTGGAAACTAGACCCCCCAAGGCACCTATCTAGATGCATAGTGAGCACTTGGAACCCCCAGGTGCTTCACAAATTGATTTGTAAAAATGAAAAAGTGAAAAAAAAAACACTTTTTCATATTTATGAATCAATTTGTGAAACACCTGGGGGTTCCAAGTGCTCACTATGCATCTAGATAGGTGCCTTGGGGGGTCTAGTTTCCAAAATGGGGTCACTTGTGGGGGAGCTCCAATGTTTGGGCACACAGGGACTCTCCAAAAGCAACATGGTATCCGCTAACAAATTGTCGGCTCAAATTGTTAGCGGACATCATGTTTCATTTGGAGAGCCCCTGTGTGCCCAAACATTGGAGCTCCCCCACAAGTGACCCCATTTTGGAAACTAGACCCCCCAAGGCACCTATCTAGATGCATAGTGAGCACTTGGAACCCCCAGGTACTTCACAAATTGATTCGTACAAATGAAAAAGTGAAAAAAAAAAGCATTGTTTTTTGCTTCGTTTTTTTTTTTTTTTTTACCGTGTTCACTGAATGAGTTAACTAGTGGGACAGTTTTATAGGTCAGGTTGTTCCGGACGCGGCGATACCAAATATGTGTACTTTTTTTTTTTGTTTGTTTTTTTTTTTTATAATAATATTTATTGATGGGTACATTATATTTTAATTTTTGGTGGATTTTTTTTTATTTTTTTTTTATATTTTTGCAATTTTTTTTTTTTTTTTTTCACTTTCTGACAGTTTTTATATTTTATTACTTTGTCCCACTCTGGGACTTTCACTTTTTTTTCTCTGATCGCCTGCATGGCACAGGAATGAAGCACCATCCCTGTGTCATGCAGGCTCTCAGCGCTGGACAGGGAGAAGATTGTTTGGAGATGCACTGCGCATGTCCAAACAATCTTCCTGCTGTCTGGTGACCCGGATGTTGTCATGACGACATCGGGTCGTCATGGCAACACCCGGGAAGCCTTTGCAGACAGCGCTGGAAGCCGGAAGAGGAGGTGAGTATCTGCGATCACCTCCCCTTCCCCCCGCAATGCTGCGATCGACTTCGATCGACTTCGATCGCAGCATTGCGGGGGTTAATGTGCTGTGAGCGGTGCAGGACCGCTCCCTGCACATAGTATCGGGTGTCAGCTGTGAAAATCAGCTGACACCCGGCGGCGATCACGCCCGCACAGCCTGTGTGCGCGCGCGATCGCCATGATGTACTAATACAGGTCTGGCTCTTAAGTCCCAGGGCACAGACGCGTATTAGTACGTCAGATGTTGTTAAGGGGTTAAATGTGGCTCCAAGATCGCTGATTGGACGCGTGCAGTGGCCGCGACCAATCAGCACAGCGGTTTTAACTTTTGCGCCAAGATCACTGATTGGTCGCGGCAGGAGAGCACGACCAATCAGCGAATCGTATTGGTGAGGACCGGGGAGCGGAATCGTATTGGTGAGGACCGGGGAGCGTCGCTGTTTGTGCGGGTACTTCCGCTGCGAGAAGCCGGGAGATGAGAGACTGCTCGCAGCAGAAGTGTCCCGACCCGCAGCGCCGCTCCCCGGTCCTCCCTTGACACCCTAGCCGCATGGATGTCAGCGCCGCTGCCTGTGCGGCTACTTCCGCTGCAAGAAGCCGGGAGATGAGCGGCTGCTCGCAGCAGAAGTATCCCGACCCGCAGCGCCGCTCCCCGGTTCTCCCTTGACACCCTAGCCGCATGGAGGTCAGCAGCGCCGGCGGTCGAGGTCCTTCTGCTGCTATCGGCCGGGAGATGAGCGCCTTGCGCCGGTCATCTCCCTGCTGCATCTCCGTCCCGCAGATGAGACGCTAACGGCCGCCATCTTTTTTCAGAAATCCCGCGGCGCTGATTGGCCGCTGCCAGACCAATGAGCGACGCGGGATTTCCTGCACAGACAGAAAGACAGACAGACGGGATAAGACGATTATATATATAGATGTGTCCTGTGTGGTGTAGTATATAGAGGATCTGTCAGCTCTCCTGTGTGGTATAGTATATAGAGGATTGGTCAGCTCTCCTATGTGGTATAGTATATAGAGGATCTGTCAGCTCTCCTGTGTGGTGTAGTATATACAGGATATATAATTTCTCCTGTGTGGTGTATTATATAGAGAATGTGTCCTGTGTGGTGTAGTATATAGAGGATCTGTCAGCTCTCCTGTGTGGTGTAGTATATAGAGGATCAGTCAGCTCTCCTATGTGGTATAGTATATAGAGGATCTGTCAGCTCTCCTGTGTGGTGTAGTATATAGTGGATCTGTCAGCTCTCCTGTGTGGTGTAGTATATAGAGGATCTGTCAGTTCTCGTGTGTGGTGTAGTATATACAGGATCTGTCAGCTCTCCTGTGTGGTGTAGTATATAGGTAGTTAATAGAGGATCTGTCAGCTCTCCTGTGTGGTGTAGTATATAGAGGATCAGTCAGCTCTCCTATGTGGTATAGTATATACAGGATCTGTCAGCTCTCCTGTGTGGTGTAGTATATAGAGGATCTGTCAGCTCTCCTGTGTGGTGTAGTATATAGAGGATCTGTCAGCTCTCCTGTGTGGTGTAGTATATAGAGGATCTGTCAGCTCTCCTGTGTGGTGTAGTATATAGAGGATCTGTCCGCTCGCCTGTGTGGTGCAGTATAGAGGATCTGTCAGCTCTCCTGCGTGGTGTAGTATATAGGTAATTAATAGATGATCTGTCAGCTCTCCTATGTGGTATAGTATATAGAGGATCTGTCAGTTCTCCTGTGTGGTGTAGTATATAGAGGATCTGTCAGCTCTCCTGTGTGATGTAGTATATAGAGGATCTGTCAGCTCTCCTGTGTGGTGTAGTATATAGAGGATCTGTCAGCTCTCCTGTGTGGTGTAGTATATACAGGATCTGTCAGCTCTCCTGTGTGGTGTATTACATAGAGGATCTGTCAGCTCTCCTGTGTGGTGAAGTATAAAGAGGATCTGTCAGCTCTCCTGTGTGGTGTAGTATATAGAGGATCTGTCAGCTCTCCCGTGTGGTGTGGTATATAGAGGATCTGTCAGCTCTCCTGTGTGGTGTATTACATAGAGGATCTGTCAGCTCTCCTGTGTGGTGAAGTATATAGAGGATCTGTCAGCTGTCCTGTGTGGTGTAGTATATAGAGGATCTGTCAGCTCTCCCGTGTGGTGTAGTATATAGAGGATCTGTCAGCTCTCCTGTGTGGTGTAGTATATAGAGGATCTGTCCGCTCTCCTGTGTGGTGCAGTATAGAGGATCTGTCAGCTCTCCTGCGTGGTGTAGTATATAGGTAGTTAATAGAGGATCTGTCAGCTCTCCTATATGGTATAGTATATAGAGGATCTGTCAGCTCTCCTGTGTGGTGTAGTATATAGAGGATCTGTCAGCTCTCCTGTGTGGTGTAGTATATAGAGGATCTGTCAGCTCTCCTGTGTGGTGTAGTATATACAGGATCTGTCAGCTCTCCTGTGTGGTGTAGTATATAGAGGATCTGTCAGCTCTCCTGTGTGATGTAGTATATAGAGGATCTGTCAGCTCTCCTGTGTGGTGTAGTATATAGAGGATCTGTCAGCTCTCCTGTGTGGTGTAGTATATACAGGATCTGTCAGCTCTCCTGTGTGGTGTATTACATAGAGGATCTGTCAGCTCTCCTGTGTGGTGAAGTATAAAGAGGATCTGTCAGCTCTCCTGTGTGGTGTAGTATATAGAGGATCTGTCAGCTCTCCCGTGTGGTGTGGTATATAGAGGATCTGTCAGCTCTCCTGTGTGGTGTATTACATAGAGGATCTGTCAGCTCTCCTGTGTGGTGAAGTATATAGAGGATCTGTCAGCTGTCCTGTGTGGTGTAGTATATAGAGGATCTGTCAGCTCTCCCGTGTGGTGTAGTATATAGAGGATCTGTCAGCTCTCCTGTGTGGTGTAGTATATAGAGGATCTGTCCGCTCTCCTGTGTGGTGCAGTATAGAGGATCTGTCAGCTCTCCTGCGTGGTGTAGTATATAGGTAGTTAATAGAGGATCTGTCAGCTCTCCTATATGGTATAGTATATAGAGGATCTGTCAGCTCTCCTGTGTGGTGTAGTATATAGAGGATCTGTCAGCTCTCCTGTGTGGTGTAGTATATAGAGGATCTGTCAGCTCTCCTGTGTGGTGTAGTATATACAGGATCTGTCAGCTCTCCTGTGTGGTGTATTACATAGAGGATCTGTCAGCTCTCCTGTGTGGTGAAGTATAAAAAGGATCTGTCAGCTCTCCTGTGTGGTGTAGTATATAGAGGATCTGTCAGCTCTCCCATGTGGTGTGGTATATAGAGGATCTGTCAGCTCTCCTGTGTTGTGTAGTATATAGAGGATCTGTCAGCTCTCCTGTGTTGTGTAGTATAGAGGATCTGTCAGCTCTCCTGTGTTGTGTAGTATAGAGGATCTGTCAGCTCTCCTGTGTTGTGTAGTATATACTGTATCTCTGTCACACTGTCACAGAATACTGGAGGTAGGGGGCCTAAGCTGACCCTAAGCTGGGGCCCTGACTAATCCCTCATCCTGGAGGTACTGTTAAAGGTACAGAGGTCCAGGCCGCCAGCGTAACCCCTACCTCCTGAAGATCCCTGCACCTCAGTAATCTAGTCCTGAGAAGGACCCCGATCACAACAATAGGGAACCAGAAATAATATGCCCACACACAGTATTTAGACGAACGAGTCAGTACAAGGGAAAAACCAAAACCACCTTGCATACAACTTCTAAACAACTACAACAGAGGGAACACCAACGGGAAAGGAGATAAATGATAAAGCGAGGAAAGGGAAAACACACTTCCAAATACACTTATCTCAGCAACTCCAAACACCACGATCCGCTCTGTAAGTCTGAATGAAAAGCTTTCACCGACACCTCCCAAACAGACCTGCAGGAATATAAAGGAGTCTCACTAAAGAAGCATTGATTGCAGCTGGGCGAGGCTGGACCTCAGCTAGCCCAGAGAGAGAGAGAATTAACTCCTACACTGCCGAGAAAACACAAAGCACCAACAAGTCAGCTGCGAGAAGTCAGGCTGTGTACTCGTGACGATCTTCGTGGCAACACACCCGTGACAGTACCCCCCCTTCTACGAGGGGCCTCTGGACCCTCAGGGCCAGGTTTATCCGGGTGAGTCGTGTGGAAGGCCCGAACTAATCGGTCTGCGTTAATATCCGACGCAGGAACCCACATCCTCTCCTCAGGACCATACCCCTTCCAATGAACCAAGTACTGAAGGGACCGGCGATTAAAGCGTGAATCAATGACCCTCGATACCTGGAACTCCAAGTTACCATTGACAACCACAGGAGGGGGAGGTAAAGGTGACGGTACCACCGGCGCCACATACCTCTTAAGCAATGATCTGTGAAACACGTTGTGAATTTTAAACGTAGGGGGGAGGTCAAGACGGAATGCCACCGGATTAATAACAGAACTGATTCTGTACGGCCCGATGAACCTGGGACCCAGTTTCCAGGAGGGAACCTTAAGTTTAATATTCCTGGTAGACAACCATACCTGATCGTTCACACTTAGGTCCGGACCAGACACTCTCCTCCTATCAGCCATACGTTTGTATCGGTTCCCCATAGTATTCAGATTCTTCAGCACCCCTCTCCATACTGAAGCGAGAGATGAGGAAAATCGTTCCTCCTCCGGAACCCCCGAAGAGCCCCCCCTACTGAAAGTACAAAACTGGGGGTGAAAACCATATGCCCCAAAAAACGGGGACTTACCAGTGGACTCGCTCCGCCTATTATTGAGAGCAAACTCTGCCAGAGGTAGGAAAGAAGCCCAGTCCTCCTGGTTCTCTGACACAAAACACCGAAGATATGTCTCCAAGCTCTGGTTCATACGTTCCGTCTGACCATTGGTCTGAGGATGAAAAGCCGACGAGAATGACAAATGCATCCCCCGCCGTGCACAAAACGCCTTCCAGAACTTGGACACAAACTGAGACCCCCGATCAGACACCACCTCGGAGGGTACCCCGTGAAGCCTCACAATCTCCCCAATGAACACCTGCGCAAGAGTTTTAGCATTAGGGAGAGCCGGAAGAGCGATAAAATGTGCCATCTTGCTGAACCTGTCCACTACAACGAGTATGACCGTTTTACCCGAAGACGGAGGGAGGTCAGTAATAAAGTCCATAGACAGATGAGTCCAAGGACGCTCCGGGATCTTCAAAGGTAAGAGGGCCCCAGACGGACGGGTATGTGAGGTCTTAGAGCGCGCACAAACCCCACAGGACGCGACAAAAGTTACCACCTCTTTATGTAAGTTAGGCCACCAAAACCGACGCGAGAGGAGATCCACAGTTGCTTTACTCCCCGGGTGTCCTGCAAAAACTGAGTTATGGTGTGCCTCGATCACCTTTTGTCGCAACTGATCTGGAACGAACAGTCTCCCCGGAGGTCCAACAGGGGCGTCTCCCTGAGCCTCCAATATCTCCTCCTCCAGCTCAGAGCATACTGCCGAAACCACCACCCCCTCCTGAAGAATAGGAATCGGGTCGTCCGTATTCCCGGCCCCAGGGAAACTACGAGATAAGGCATCCGCCTTTACATTTTTAGACCCAGGACGATATGTAACGACGAAATTAAACCTGGTAAAAAACAATGACCACCTAGCTTGTCTGGGATTCAGACGTTTAGCTGACTCCAGATATAGCAGGTTCTTGTGATCGGTGATGACGGTGACCGGATGAACTGCCCCCTCCAAAAAATGGCGCCACTCCTCAAAAGCTAACTTAATGGCCAAGAGTTCCCTATTGCCGACATCGTAATTCCTCTCAGCGGACGACAATTTTTTAGAGAAAAAGGCGCACGGATGCCACTTACCAGGGGACGAACCCTGTGACAATACTGCTCCCACCCCTACCTCGGAAGCGTCTACCTCTACAAAGAATGGCTGAGACGCATCAGGTTGAATGAGTATGGGTGCCGAGGCAAAACATTTTTTCAAGGAGGAGAATGCTTGACAAGCCTTGTCAGACCACCTAGAAAAATCCGTCCCCTTTTTAGTCATGTCTGTGAGAGGCTTAACCATGGACGAGAAATTACGAATGAACTTCCGGTAATAGTTAGCAAACCCCAGGAAACGTTGTAGTGCCTTAAGATTCTCCGGCCGATCCCACTCAAGAACTGCCCGCACTTTCCCAGGGTCCATACGAAAACCGGACGCTGAAACCAGGAAGCCTAAAAACTGGAGTTCCTGTACGGCGAACACACACTTTTCCCACTTGGCATACAGTTTATTATCCCGCAAGATCTGTAACACCTGTCTAACGTGCTCCTGATGAGACACCAGATCCGGCGAGTAAATTAAGATATCATCCAGATATATGACAACAAACTGTCCCACCAGGTGGCGAAAAATATCATTAACAAAGTGTTGAAACACCGCCGGGGCATTAGTCAGACCGAATGGCATGACAAGGTTCTCATAATGCCCCTCCGGAGTGTTAAAAGCCGTCTTCCACTCATCCCCCTCCTTCATCCTAATCAGATTGTACGCCCCCCTGAGATCCAACTTAGAGAACCATTTGGCGCCCACGATCTGATTAAAGAGATCGGGAATAAGTGGGAGCAGATACGGATCTCGGACCGTAATCCGATTAAGTTCACGGAAATCCAGGCAAGGGCGTAGGCCTCCATCTTTCTTCTTAACAAAGAAGAACCCCGCGGCCACCGGAGAAGATGAAGGTCTAATATGCCCCTTAGCCAGACTTTCAGAAATATAATCCTTCATGGCCTGCCTCTCAGGACCAGAAAGGTTATACAACCTAGCTTTAGGTAACTTGGCCTCAGGGAGCAGTTTTACAGAACAGTCATACACGCGATGAGGAGGTAGTTCCTGACACCCATTCTCCGAGAATACATCCTCAAAGTCCGCCAGAAATGGAGGTAAGACCCAAGGAGTAACCGCACCGATGACCGTGTTCATGCAGTTTTTATTACAGAATTTACTCCATTGGCTTATCTCTCTGGTTTGCCAATTAATAACCGGGTTATGCTTAGCTAACCAAGGAAGGCCCAACACTATAGGAGTGGGAAGACCCTCCAACACGTAGCAAGACAACAGTTCTTTATGTATTGCCCCCACTTGAAGTTTTACGCCATGCACAGCTTGCAAAAAACTTCCCTGACCGAGAGGTCTGGCATCGATCGAGAATATGGGGATGGGTTTAGCCAACTCACTCAATCGCATACCTTGAACCCGGGCAAACCGAGCATCAACCAGATTAGCCCCGGCCCCACTATCCAGAAGAACAGATATCCTCTCAGTTCTCGTACCCACCACCACCTCCGCCGGTACGAGAAACTGAGACGAACCTAGGGACGAAATACCTACTCCCAGATTGCCGTCCACCACACAACCTGGGATCAACAGTTTTTTCGACGACTCTTTACTCTGCAAGGGACGGGATGGACACCCCCCAATAAAATGTCCCTTTTTCCCGCAGAGAAAACACCTTCCTGTCTTATGGCGCACCACCGGTCCCCTTCCCCGAAATGATGTCCCTCCTAATTGCATAGGCTCCTCCGGACTGACCAGGGGAACCACCATATGAGGGGACCTTGTAGGAGGTGGAGACATTACAGGGGGTAGAGTTATCCCGCACCTCTCCCGAAGCCGTCTGTCAACGCGAATAGCAAGGGCCATAGCAGCTTCCAGTGACGCGGGAGAGTCATACTGTGCCAACACATCCTGTAATTTGTCGGATAAACCATGACAAAACTGGCTCCTAAGAGCCGGGTCATTCCACTGGGTGTCCGTGGCCCACCTACGGAACTCCGAACAGAATTCCTCCGCCGGACGATCTCCCTGCTGAATCCTACGTAACTTAGACTCAGCAAGGGAGATCTGATCTGGGTCATCATATACGAGTCCCAGAGCAGCAAAAAACCTATCCACTGACTGGAGAACCGGGGAGCTTGGGGGAAGAGAGAACGCCCAAGATTGTGGGTCCCCTTGTAGGAGCGAGATGACAATTCCCACCCTTTGTTCTTCACTGCCCGATGACCGAGGCCGCAGCCGAAAGTACAATTTGCATGCCTCCCGGAAAACAAAAAACTTGTCCCGCCCCCCAGTGAACCTGTCAGGGAGAGCTACTTTAGGTTCTGGTCCGGCTTGCTCCAGAGGATGCAAAACCTTGGACCTAACGTCCGCCAGCCCCATGGACAAACTCTGCAACTGCCGAGCTAGACCGGCTACTGGATCCATGGTAGCTGGAGAAAAACTAAGATGGTCGGTGAAAATGTCACACTGTCACAGAATACTGGAGGTAGGGGGCCTAAGCTGACCCTAAGCTGGGGCCCTGACTAATCCCTCATCCTGGAGGTACTGTTAAAGGTACAGAGGTCCAGGCCGCCAGCGTAACCCCTACCTCCTGAAGATCCCTGCACCTCAGTAATCTAGTCCTGAGAAGGACCCCGATCACAACAATAGGGAACCAGAAATAATATGCCCACACACAGTATTTAGACGAACGAGTCAGTACAAGGGAAAAACCAAAACCACCTTGCATACAACTTCTAAACAACTACAACAGAGGGAACACCAACGGGAAAGGAGATAAATGATAAAGCGAGGAAAGGGAAAACACACTTCCAAATACACTTATCTCAGCAACTCCAAACACCACGATCCGCTCTGTAAGTCTGAATGAAAAGCTTTCACCGACACCTCCCAAACAGACCTGCAGGAATATAAAGGAGTCTCACTAAAGAAGCATTGATTGCAGCTGGGCGAGGCTGGACCTCAGCTAGCCCAGAGAGAGAGAGAATTAACTCCTACACTGCCGAGAAAACACAAAGCACCAACAAGTCAGCTGCGAGAAGTCAGGCTGTGTACTCGTGACGATCTTCGTGGCAACACACCCGTGACAATCTCCTGCTGACGATTCTCCTGCTGCCTGTGACGTCACATTGAAAGAGCAGCTCCTACTCTTTCATCCTGCTCTGTCGGCGAAGCACCACTGCCGACGTCATTTAGAAGGAAAGCCAGCTCCCCGCTGCCTAGATGGGGGAAGTTGACTGTCAATCAGCAAGACTACTCAGCAGTGACACTTGTCAGACACTGCAGATTTCATGAAGAGGTGTGTACAGTGTCCATTTTAGGACATGATCAGATATCAAAGTCAAACATGAGAATAATGTCAGTTTGAGGCTAAATACCCTGTCTGAGAACTGACTTTAACATGTGACTTTGATATGTGACTTTGACATCTGACTTTTACAACTGATAATAATAAAAAAAAAGTTCACTGTACGATGCTGGGACTTGAACCCAAAACTCTGCCTAGAAGCCAGTACACCTACCATTGAGCTATACACTCAGTTGAAATAACTTAGGCATTCTATTTGGTTGTGATTTTCAGTGCAAATCTGTCTGAAACTCATTGGGACTTCTACACAGACCTCGTCCATGTCGAATTCAAATGATGTGTGACTTTGATATGTGACTCTGATATCTCACTTTTTTCAAACATCAGAATCAGAATCACAATGACTTTTAAACACCCTGAGTATTTTCAGGGTTGATCCCATAAGCCAAGAAAAACTACCAGTCCCTATCATTTGACCCTATGGTTGAAATTTAAAGCTTCAGGCTCATTTAGTGGAGCTTCTGGGTTCAAATCCCAGAAGCAGAAGAATATATATACAGTACAGTTGAAACAAGAAGTTTACATGTACTGTATGTAAATGCCTTAAAACATTATCTCTCTCTCATTATTCTGGCATTTGGCAAAATTAAAACTTATTGCGATCCTAATTGATCTAAAACGGGAAAGATTTATTCTGATTTCATGTCAGATATTGAGAAAAACATGCATATGTGTCTTTTTATATAGTGTATGTAAACTTCTGGTTTCAACTGTATATATATATATATATATATATATATATATATATATATATATATATACAGTACAGACCAAAAGTTTGGACACACCTTCTCATTTTAAGATTTTTCTGTATTTTCATGACTAAGAAAATTGTACATTCACACTGAAGGCATCAAAACTATGAATTAACACATGTGGAATTATATACTTAACAAAAAAGTGTGAAACAACTGAAAATATGTCTTTTATTCTAGGTTCTTCAAAGTAGCCACCTTTTGCTTTGATGACTGCTTTGCACACTCTTGGCATTCTCTTGATGAGCTTCAAGAGGTAGTCACCGGAAATGGTTTTCACTTCACAGGTGTGCCCTGTCAGGTTTAATAAGTGGGATTTCTTGCCTTATAAATGGGGTTGGGACCATCAGTTGTGTTGTGCAGAAGTCTGGTGGATACACAGCTGATAGTCCTACTGAATAGACTGTTAGAATTTGTATTATGGCAAAAAAAGTAGCTAAGTAAAGAAAAACGAGTGGCCATCATTACTTTAAGAAATGAAGGTCAGTCAGTCCAAAAAATTGGGAAAACTTTGAAAGTGTCCCCAAGTGCAGTTGCAAAAACCATCAAGCGCTACAAAGAAACTGGCTCATATGAGGACCGCCCCTGGAAAAGAAGACCAAGAGTCACCTTTGTTTCTGAGGATAAGTTTGTCCGAGTCACCAGCTCAGAAATCGCAGGTTAACAGCAGCTCAGATTAGAGACCAGGTCAATGCCACACAGAGTTCTAGCAGCAGACACATCTCTACAACAACTGTTAAGAGGAGACTTTGTGCAGCAGGCCTTCATGGTAAAATAGCTGCTAGGAAACCACTGCTAAGGACAGGCAACAAGCAGAAGAGACTTGTTTGGGCTAAAGAACACAAGGAATGGACATTAGACCAGTGGAAATCTGTGCTTTGGTCTGATGAGTCCAAATTTGAGATCTTTGGTTCCAACCACAGTGTCTTTGTGTGACGCAGAAAAGGTGAACGGATGGACTCTACATGCCTTGTTCCCACCGTGAAGCATGGAGGAGGAGGTGTGATGGTGTGGGGGTGCTTTGCTGGTGACACTGTTGGGGATTTATTCAAAATTGAAGGCATACTGAACCAGCATGGCTACCTCAGCATCTTGCAGTGGCATGCTATTCCATCCGGTTTGCGTTTAGTTGGACCATCCGTTATTTTTCAACAGGACAATGACCCCAAACACACCTCCAGGCTGTGTAAGGGCTATTTTACCAAGAAGGAGAGTGATGGGGTGCTACGCCAGATGACCTGGTCTTCACAGTCACCAGACCTGAACCCAATCGAGATTGTTTGGGGTGAGCTGGACCGCAGAGTGAAGGCAAAAGGGCCAACAAGTGCTAAGCATCTCTGGGAACTCCTTCAAGATTGTTGGAAGACCATTTCCGGTGACTACCTCTTGAAGCTCATCAAGAGAATGCCAAGAGTGTGCAAAGCAGTCATCAAAGCAAAAGGTGGCTACTTTGAAGAACCTAGAATATAAGACATATTTTCAGTTGTTTCACACTTTTTTGTTAGCTATATAATTCCACATGTGTTAATTTATAGTTTTGATGCCTTCAGTGTGAATGTACAATTTTCATTGTCATAAAAATACAGAAAAACCTTTAAATGAGAAGGTGTGTCCAAACTTTTGGTCTGTACTGTATATATAGTACAGACCAAAAGTTTAGACACACCTTCTCATTTAGACTGTGTGCCCACGATGCGTTTTTAAGCGTTTCTGCAGCGGCAAAAACGCTGCAGAAACGCTAAAAAAAAGCATGGTAGAAGGCCTGCCATGTCCCCCAATGATAATCCGCATGTGCTGTGCACATTCTGCGGAGATTTTCGCTGCGGATTATCATTGCGGAAAAAAACGCAGCACTACCAATTATTTTGCGGAAGTGCTGCGTTTTCGCCGCCTTGACTTGCATTGCAATGCGGAAATTCCGCAAGACTGCATCTGTACTTGCGTAATTGGCGCGTTATAATGTGCGGATGCTACCCGGGTGTGGAGGACAGGAGACTCTCCTCCACACCCAGGTACCATTATAAAAGCTGTAAAAAAAAGAATAAAATAAAAAATAAAGATTATATTCACCTTCCGACGACCCCCGGACTACTTCCCTGTGCTTGCCGATAGATCGCGCAGGACTGAAGGACCTGCGGTGACGTCACAGTCATGTGACGGCAGGTCCTTCAGTACAGCGTACCGCGGTCTGTCGGCAGCCAGCACAGGAGCGCAGCGAGTCTGCAGGGGCCATCGGAAGGTAAGTATAGGTTTATTTTTTATTTTTTAACATTCTCTCGGGTCACACTATATAAATCCATGCCGGTTGCATGGATTTATATAGTGTGACCGAGTTGTCAAGCACTTTCCAAGTGATGCTAAAATCGCTTGGAAAGCGCTTGACACCCGCATTCGGAAATGCAAGTGAAGAACGCTTCATTTCCGCATGTCCCTGGCAGGAAAACGCATGTACAATCCGCATGCGTTTTTTTCTGCCAGGGAGATGCAGAAACGCTCAGGAAAAAATCCTGAGCATTTCTGCATCGTGGGCACATAGCCTTAAAGATTTTTCTGTATTTTCATGACTTTGAAAATTGTACATTCACACTGAAGGCATCAAAACTATGAATTAACACATGTGGAATTATATACTTAACAAAAAAGTGTGAAACAACTGAAAATATGTTTTATATTCTAGGTTCTTCAAAGTAGCCACCTTTTGCTTTGATGACTGCTTTGCACACTCTTCGCATTCTCTTCATGAGCTTCATGAGGTAGTCACCGGAAATGGTCTTCCAACAATCTTGACGGAATTCCCAGAGATGCTTAGCACTTGTTGGCCCTTTTGCCTTCACTCTGCGGTCCAGCTCACCCCAAACCATCTCGATTGGGTTCAGGTCTGGTGACTGTGGAGGCCAGGTCATCTGGCGTAGCACCCCATGACTCTCCTTCTTGATCAAATAGCCCTTACACAGCCTGGAGGTGTGTTTGGGGTCATTGTCCTGTTGAAAAATAAATGATGGTCCAACTAAACTCAAACCGGATGGAATAGCATGCCGCTGCAAGATGAAGTGGTAGCCATGCTGGTTCAGTATACCTTCAATTTTGAATAAATCCCCAACAGTGTCACCAGCAAAGCACCCCCACACCATCACACCTCCTCCTCCATGATTCACGGTGGGAACCAGGCACGTAGAGTCCATCCGTTCACCTTTTCTGCGTCGCACAAAGACACGGTGGTTGGAACCAAAGATCTCAAATTTGGACTCATCAGACCAAAGCACAGATTTCCACTGGTCTAATGTCCATTCCTTGTGTTCTTTAGCCCAAACAAGTCTCTTCTGCTTGTTGCCTGCCCTTAGCAGTGGTTTCCTAGCAGCTATTTTACCATGAAGGCCTGCTGCACAAAGTCTCCTCTTAACAGTTGTTGTAGAGATGTGTCTGCTGCTAGAACTCTGTGTGGATTGACCTGGTCTCTAATCTGAACTGCTGTTAACCTGCAATTTCTGAGGCTGGTGACTCGGATAAACTTATCCTCAGAAGCAGAGGTGACTCTTGGTCTTCCTTTCCTGGGGCGGTCCTCATGTGAGCCAGTTTCTTTGTAGCGCTTGATGGTTTTTGCAACTGCCCTTGGGGACACATTCAAAGTTTGCCCAATTTTTCAGACTGACTGACCTTCATTTCTTAAAGTATTGATGGCCACTCGTTTTTCTTTACTTAGAATTTGTATTATGGCAAGAAAAAAGCAGCTAACAGTCTATTCAGTAGGACTATCAGCTGTGTATCCACCTGACTTCTGCACAACACAACTGATGGTCCCAACCCCATTTATAAGGCAAGAAATCCCACTTATTAAACCTGACAGGGCACACCTGTGAAGTGAAAACCATTTCCGGTGACTACCTCTTGAAGCTCATCAAGAGAATGCCAAGAGTATGCAAAGCAGTCATCAAAGCAAAAGGTGGCTACTTTGAAGAACCTAGAATATAAGACATATTTTCAGTTGTTTCACACTTTTTTGTTAAGTATATAATTCCACATGTGTTAATTCATATTTTTGATGCCTTCAATGTGAATGTACAATTTTCAAAGTCATGAAAATACAGAAAAATCTTTAAATGAGAAGGTGTGTCCAAACTTTTGGTTTGTACTGTATATACACAGTGGGGAAAAAAGAATTTAGTCAGTCACCAATTGTGCAAGTTCTCTCACTTAAAAAGATGAGAGAGGCCTGTAATTGACATCATAGTTAGACCTCAACTATGAGAGACAAAATGAGAAAACAAATCCTGAAAATCACATTGTCTGATTTTGAAAGAATTTTTTTTTAAATTTTGGTGGAAAATAAGTATTTGGTCAATTACAAACAAGTAAGATTTCTGGCTCTCACAGACCTGTAACATCTTCTTTAAGAGGCTCCTCTGTCCTCCACTCATTACCTGTAGCACTGGCACCTGTTTGAACTTGTTATCAGTATAAAAGACACCTGTCCGCAACCTCAAACAGTCACACTCCAAACTCCACTATGGTGAAGACCAAAGAGCTGCGAATGACACCAGAAACAAAATTGTAGCCCTGCACCATGCTGGGAAGACTGAATCTGCAATAGGCAAGCAGCTTGGTGTGAAGAAATCAACTGTGGGAGCAATAATTAGAAAATGGGAGACATACAAGACCACTGATAATCTCCCTTGATCTGGGGTTCCACACAAGATCTCACCCGTGGGGCCAAAATGATCTCAAGAACGGTGAGCAAAAATCCCAGAACCACACAGGGGCATCTAGTGAATGACCTGCAGAGAGCTGGGACCAACGTTACACAGGCTACCATCAGTAACACACTACGACGCCAGGGACTCAGATCCTGCAGTGCCAGACGTGTCCCCCTGATTAAGCCATTACATGTCCGGGCCCGTCTGAAGTTTGCTAGAGAGCATTTGGATGATCCAGAAGAGTATTGGGAGAATGTCATATGGTCAGATGAAACCAAAGTTGAACTGTTTGGTAGAATCACAACTCATCATGTTTGGAGGAGAAAGAATGCTGAGTTGCATCCAAAGAACAGCATACATACTGTGAAGCATGGGGGTGGCAACATCATGCTTTGGGGCTTTTTCTCTGCCAAGGGACCAGGAAGACTGATCCATGTACATAAAAGAATGAATGGGGCCATGTATCGTGAGATTTGGAGTGCAAACCTCCTTCCATCAGCAAGGGCATTGGAGATGAACCATGGCTGGGTCTTTCAACATGACAATGATCCCAAGCCACCGCCAGGGCAACGAAGGAGTGGCTTCGTAAGAAGCATTTCAAGGTCCTGGAGTGTCCTAGCCAGTCTCCAGATCTAAACCCTATAGAAAACCTTTGGAGGGAATTGAAAGTCCGTGTTGCCTAGCGACATTCCCAAAACATCACTGCTCTAGAGGAGATCTGCATGGAGGAATGGGCCAACATACCAGCAACAGTGTGTGCCAACCTTGTGAAGACTTACAGAAAACGTTTGACCTCTGTCACTGCCAACAAAGGATATATAACAAAGTATTGAGATTAACTTTTGTAATTGACCAAATACTTATTTTTCACCAAAATTTGAAACAAATTTCTTTCAAAATCAGACAATGTGATTTTCAGGATTTGTTTTCTCAATTTGTCTCTCATAGTTGAGGTCTAACTATGATGTCAATTACAGGCCTCTCATCTTTTTATGTGGGAGAACTTGAACAATTGGTGGCTGACTAAATATTTTTTTCCCCACTGTATATCTATAAAATAACGGGAGATGCGTACCTCTGTCTGAAGCCTTTATAGACTGCACAAGCGCGACACGCCTGCGCAGTCTGGCTCCAAACAGAAGCACGCATGGAGCCATTACAGGTAAGAGGAGTGTGTATGGCGCCGGAGATCACGGTATGCGTAGACACTGAGTGCATACCGCGAACTCCGGCGCCATGCTTACATACTTACTTGACCGGGAGGAGCGTTGCCGGAGACCGGGGCAGGAGTGAAGGCGTCGGAATCGGCGCATGTGCATAGCGCTATCCGCCGCCATTTTACTGAAGATACATTCGCAGCAAAATGGCGGCGGACAGCGCGGTATGGGCACGTGCGTACTCCGGAGCCACACTCCATCCCCGGCCTCCGGCAGAAAAGGACACCGCAGCGCTGGAGCACAGGGAAGAAAGGTGAGTATAAGTGTTTATTTTTTTATATGTGGGCAGCGTAAAAGGGATGAGGGGTGTCATACATACCAGGATTGTGGGGTGAGGGGACCATACACACCATGCTAGGGATGAGGGGTACCATGCATACAAGGATTGGGGGGTGAGAAGTGCCATGCATGCCAGCATTGGGGATGAGGGGGCCACACATACCAGGATTGGGGGATGAGGGGTGCCATGCATACCAGGATTAGGGGGTGAAGGGCCACATATACCAGCATTGGGGGATGAGGGGTACCATACTTACCAGGATTGGGGATGAGGGGCCCACACATACCAGGATTGGGGGATGAGGGGTACCAAGCATACCAGGATTGGGGGATGAGGGGTACCATACATACCAGGATTGGGAGATGAGGGGTACCATACATACCAGGATTGGGGGATGAGGGGTACCATACATACCAGGATTGGGGGATGAAGGGTACCATACATACCAGGATTGGGGGATGAGGGGTGCCATACATACTAGGATTGGGGGATGAGGGGTGCCATACATACCAGTATTGGGGGATGAGGGGTACCATACATACCAGGATTGGGGAATGAGGGGTGCCATACATACCAGGATTGGGGGATGAAGGGTACCATACATACCAGGATTGGGGGATGAGGGGTACCATACATACCAGGATTGGGCAATGAGGGGTGCCATACATACCAGGATTGGGGGATGAGGGGTGCCATGCATACCAGGATGAGGAATGGGGTGCAATACATACCAGGATTGGGGGTGAGGGGTGCCATGCATACCAGAATAGGGATGAGGGGTACCATGCATACCAGAATAGGGATGAGGGGTACCATGCATACCAGGATGAGGGATGGGGTGCCATGCATACCAGGATGAGGGATGGGATGCCATGCATACCAGGATGAGGGATACCATACATACCAGGATAGGGATGAGGGGTACCATACATACCAGGATGAGGGATGGAGTGCCATGCATACCAGGATTGGGGGATGAGTGGTGCCATATATACTAGGATGAGGGATTGGGTACCATACATACCAGAATTGGGGGATGAGGGGTGCCATGTATACCAGATTTGGAATGAGGGGTGCCATGCATAGCAGGATTGGGGATGAGGGGTGCCATGCATAGCAGGATTGGGGATGAGGGGTGTCACGCATACCAGGATTGGGGATGAGGGGTGCCATGCATAGCAGGATTGGGGATGAGGGGTGCCATGCATAGCAGGATTGGGTATGAGGGGTGCCATGCATAGCAGGATTGGGGATTAGGGGTGCCATGCATAGCAGGATTGGGAATGAGGGGTGCCATACATACCAGGATTGGTTATGAGGGGGCCATGCATACCAGCATAGGAATGAGGGGTACCATGCATACCAGGATAGGGATGTGGGGGGCCATGCATACCAGGATTCGGATGAGGGGCCATGCATACCAGGATATGGATGAGGGGTACCATGCATACCAGGAAGAGGGGTACCATACATACCAGGATAGGGATTGGGTACCATGCATACCAGGATTGGGGGTGAGGGGTGCCATGCATACTAGGATTGGGGGTGAGAGGTGCCATGCATACCAGGATTGGGGGTGAGGGGTGCTATGCATACCAGGATTGGGGGTGAAGGGTGCCATGCATACCAGGATTGGGGGTGAGGGGTGCCATGCATACCAGGATTGGGGGTGCCAAGAGAATGCCAAGAGTGTGCAAAGCAGTCATCAAAGCAAAAGGTGGCTACTTTGAAGAACCTAGAATATAAGACATATTTTCAGTTGTTTCACACTTTTTTGTTAACTATATAATTCCACATGTGTTAATTCATAGTTTTGATGCCTTCAGTGTGAATGTACAATTTACATAGTCATGAAAATACAGAAAAATCTTTGAATGAGAAGGTGTGTCCAAACTTTTGGTCTGTACTATATATATATATATATATATATATATATATATATATATTTTTTTTTTTTTTTATTATGCTGGTTAGGACACAAACTACAGTGATATTTTACTTTTAATATCTGACATTTTGATTGTCATCCTGCCATGTTAAGAAAGAGTTTCAGACACGCTGTCTATTTGCATGATAAATCACGTAGCCAAAGTAAATTAGGAGGCACTAATTTACTATATATCAATTTCCATGTGACTGTACGTTTGCCGAGCTTCTTAAGAAAGGGTCTAATGACCAAATTTATTTTTTGTAAATTTTTCTTTCCATCCACCAAAGAACTGCCTGCAAACTCCAGACCACTGGCTGCAAATTCATAAGATCGCAGTCACACTGTCACGGGTGTGTCAGAAGTGACAGACAGTCGCCTTGATGTTGGTTGCAGGAGATCTCTTCGTTTGGTATTACAGACACCTTCTTAGAGGCTAGAAATCCTATCAATGAAGGAAATACCAATAATTAAAGTTAGTTACCCAACTAACCAAAGACCTTATAAAGAGTACCCAACAGGCTTTATATAATGCAATAACCTTTATTATACAAAAAAGATTAAAAAATACACACAGGCAAGGACATTAAAAATGCAACAAACAAATTAAAAATTAATATAAGAGGGGGGATGAGCATGTCCGCAATAGATAAATTAATAATTGCACTTCATGATTATACAACAAAAGATGAATACACTAGGTCCGTAATTTATGTACATACACAGCTATATATTTAATATGGATGGTCAATTCCAAGTTAAATCATAATGAACACATATAGTTTAGTCATTCAGATATAGTAAATAATGCCGATGTCTTTAAGATCAAGTGCAATGCTGACATGTTGTATTATATTACATCAGAAAGCTGGACCACAGAAATAGTATATGTGGCGCCCCTGAGGGTTCAGTCGCCACAGAGGTACTGCCCCTCACCCAGAGGTGTAGTGCCTCCTTCTCTCAGGTAAGGAGGGAGTGCTGCCCGGAACCCCCAACACCCGCACACAACACTACACTACTCCATGCCAGCTGGAAGGGCAAGATGCATTGTGTCTCTGCTGAGCCCTGTCCCTGGCTGGAGTGGGGGGAACCAAAGAGAGGGGGAACCAGTAGTGGGTGTGGGTGGAGGATGTAGTGTAGGGGAGCACCATTGTAGGAGGTATTTAAAGGGAAGCCATCTTAGGGTGGCAGGTCAGTGAGGACAGTCAGTCAGTGAGTAGTAAGGAGAGGAGGGGAGCAGAGTCTCTTCAGGAGCTCTGCTCCACAAGTGGGGCCTAGTAACAGAGGCCCAGGAGGGGAGCAGAGGATGAAGGCTCCGGTAACTGAAGGGGTACCAGGGGTACGGAAGGAGCAGGAAGCCACCCGTACACTCTAATCTGTCAAGTGACAGAGGGACCAGGCCGCAAGAAGGGAACCAGTCCCTGGACCAACCGTGTTACTCCAGGTCTCGGCTGGAAAACTGGAGGCTTCTGCACTTTCATGGTGCAGTTGCCACAGTCTCACCCTAGTCACCGTGAAGGGCATCAAGTAGGTCCGGGAACCCCAGGTTGCCCAGGCGGACTTCAGAGCACCCGATCAGGACTGTGTGTGGGAAAGCGCAGGGCAGGAGGGAGAAGACCCGGCGCGAGAAGTCGGTCTAGTAAGGAACATAAAGAAAGTGGGGTTCCGTCAAGCGCTCCTGATATACTTGAGAAAGTGCTGGACCCCTTACCAGGTGGACGCAGTGCGACGCGGAGGCTGACACCCGTGCAGTGTACCTGAGAAACTTGAACAAGAACTGTGAGTAAAACTCAGATGACTGCACTGCCTCCGTCAGTTATTTCCACTGCGCCATCTCTCCTGCACCACAAGCCCCAGCATCACCACGATCTACACCTACACTGCCCCGGGGGCCCGCTCTGCCTGTGGGGAGCAGAAACATCCCAGCTGCCATCCTATCACCCCCCCACCCCCCCCGGAGGTCTGCAGCAGCGCCGGTAACCATTACCGGAAACCACAGGTGGCGTCACGAGACAAACTGTACACTAAAACCCCTTTTTAAAGAGAGACCCAGAGTACGGGCCCGGGAGCCGACTGCCGTGACCTCCTAAACAAGGTAAAAGGCCAGGGTACCGAGTCCCCTTTATCTCCCTGGGTGACACATATATATACACCACTAGAGGTCAGTAAAATCTCAGTAAATAAAGCAACTCAGCTTATAAAATTCTCAAGTGAGGTATCCCAATGATAAAAGTGCAGAGTGCCTTAACATAATACAAATAAGAAAAAATGGCCAAAAGTGCAATAAACATCCAGATGTTAGTAATAGGGACATACCACAACCCCCTCACACCACTCCAATGCCGCTTCGCTCCTGCTTCATCAGGGAGTGTGGTGTGAGGGGATGTGGGAGTTTTATATTGACAATTCCACAGCTGCAAATGATTACAAAAATGGGTAGCGCCATCTTACTGGGCACCGCTGTCCTTCTTAGAGGCTGTGTCTCTAGGACCCAGGGGCTACCTTCCTCTGGCTAATTAACACCCTGGCCTGGGTGTTTAAATACCTGCTGTCTGCTAGAGGGAGGTGCCGGCGATACTCACATTATCCCTTGTGAAGGCTCGGAGCAAGTGCATTACTTCTTCCTCTCTGGAGCAATGAGGAAGGGTGTTTATCTCTCTGAAGTTAACTTAAAGCTAAGCTATCTTCCCTTGTTTGTTCCCGCTTGTTGTCTTTAGTTGTCAGTGGAGATCGATTAGCGCTCATCCCCCTCCCTTCCCTAGCCAGGGCTTAACGCCAGGGAAAGACAGGGCGAGGTTCGCGTGCGGCGATTGTTAAAGAACCAATATAGGGATGTTAGTGGAGACAGGGTGATATTAGATCAGCCTAGGAGGTCTCCACTCCCCCCTTACCCCAGAGTCTGGGCTCCCTTTCCCATTGTGTTACCCTAAGTCTTTCCACATCTTGTGTGACATTATCACCGGCCGAGCACATTTTGAAAAGGAAAAAAAAATTGACACTTTTTTTTTTGTGTGTGTGTGTTTTTTGGGCGTGTTTTTTTTTTCCTTTCTCCTTGGTATGGGTTCAGTTGCAAAGCTCACAGAGCGGCTGTGCAGTCTGTCTCTGGAGGTGAATGACATCCGTTGTGAGGTTCAGCAGCAGCATTAGCGGCTACAGGTCGCCAATGTGGGGGTCTCTGCAGGTAGGCCTATCCAGCCTGAACCCAAGGTTGCCCTCCCGGAAAGGTTTTCAGTAGGTAGGGACAAGTTTTTTGTATTCAATGAGGCCTGCAAACTGTATTTTAAACTTTGTCCTTACCCCTCTGGAAATGAAGAGCAATGGGTTGGAATTGTGATCTCTCTACTGCAGGGAGATCCTCAGTCGTGGAAGTTTTCTTTACCACAGGACTCGGTTTGTCTCCTGTCTGTGGAGGGGTTTTTCGGTCAGTGGAAACGTACAGTCCGGAATTCCGTAGATGGGCAACGGATTCCAAATGGAATGACTCAGCCCTTAGAAGTCAATTTTGTAAGGGTCTTACTGAAAGGTTGAAAGATTCCTTGGTAGTATATGGAACCCCTCAGTCCTTGGAGGCGGCCATGTCGTTGGTCATACGTCTTGATAGATGCCTTCGGGGTAGGTGGGTGAGACCACCTTCTCCGGAGCCTTCTTGTCGGGGTTATGTACCTCTGCAGGGGGAGCGGTCTGGCAGTGAACCAGTACTGTGGGAGGTGGAGGAACCCATGCAGTTAGGGGGTGTCTCTGCATCATACATTTCCCAGGAGATTTGCAAAAAAAAGGCGTATGTTTTTTTTGTGGAAAAAAGGGATATATTCCTGGGACCTGTCCAAACAAAAGGAGACTCGATTAACTCTTGGTAGTCTGGAGTTGGATAAACAAGGGGTGAATTTGTTGCCAACCTGCAGTTCCCGGTTGGTCCTGACAGCAGAGGTGGTGCTAGAGAGCAAAACCGAGAAAATTTCTGTGTGTGTTGACAGTGGAGCCGGAGTCAACATGGTTGATGCTGAGTTTGTGAAAACTCATAAACTTGCTTGCTGTACTTTAGCTAAACCTAGTTCAATCTTCTCCATCGACTCGGCGCCACTTGCACAGAGAGCATTTACTCAGATTGTACATAATGTAAAACTGAGAGTGGGGTCAGTTCATTGTGAAAAAATCCCTTGCTATGTCCTGGACAGTCTTTCCACACCTATTGTTTTGGGTATTCCTTGGCTTGTTAAACATAATCCGTTGGTGAATTGGCAAACCGGGGAGATTATTGAATGGACGGATTACTGCCATGAGAACGATTTAGATATTTCCCTTGCTACTGTCTCTACGGAAATATTACCTGCTTTTCTGCCTGGTTTTGAGGATGTATTTTTCTGAGAGGGGGTATCAGGATTTGCCTCTTCATCGTGCATATGACTGTCCTATTAACCTGACCCCCGGAGCTAAACTACCGAAGTCCAGACTGTATCATCTTTCTGGCCCTGAGAGACAAGCCATGAAGGATTTCATTGCGGAAAGTCTGGAAAAGGGACATATCAGACCATCATCTTCGCCCGTGGCGGCAGGGTTTTTCTTTGTGAAGAAAAAAGATGACGGTCTACGTCCCTGTTTAGATTTCCGGGAATTAAATCAAATTACCATCTGTGATCCATATCCCCTTATTCCTGATTTGTTCAGCCAGGTTGTATGAGCTAAGGTATTCTCCAATTGATTTAAGGGGAGCCTACAATCTGGTTAGAATCAGAGAAGGGGACGAAAGGAAAACAGCATTCAAGACCCCTGAAGGGCATTTCGAGAGTCTGGTTATGCCTTTCAGTTTGACCAATGCACCTGTGGTATTCCAGCATTTCATAAATGATATTTTCCATCATTTGGTGGGGAGGTTTGTGGTGGTCTATCTGGATGAGATTTTGGTTTACTCACCTGATTTTGAGACACATCGGGGGCATGTTAAGAAGGTGCTCCAGATATTAAGGGATAACAAACTTTATGCCAAACTGTAAAAATGTGTTTTCGCTGTTAAGGAGGTGCAGTTTTTTGGGTACTTGATGTCATCTTCGGGTTTTCGGATGTATCCGGAGAAGATCCTTGCAATCCTTGATAGGGACTGTCCCAAGAACCTGAAGGCTCTTCAATGTTTTCTGGGCTTTACTAATTTTTACCGGAAATTCATCCAAAATTACTCTGTAATTGTGCAACCCCTTACTGACATGACTAAGAACTAAGAAGGGGTCCAATTTTTCCAAATGGTCGGATGCCTCCCTCCAGGCTTTTTCTTCCTTAAAGAATCATTTTGCCACTTCACCTATACTCAGTCAACCCGATATTTCCCAACTCTTTATTGTGGAGGTTGATGCGTCGGATGTCGGGGGTTGGGGCTGTGTTGTCTCAGGGTCCGTCCCCTGGTAAATGGCATCCATGCGCCTTCTTTTCTAAAAAATTGTCTTCGACTGAGAGAAATTATGACGTGGGTAATAGTGAACTTTTGGCGATCATATTGGCGTTCGAAGAATGGTGACATTGGTTGGAGGGGGCAGTCCATTCTATTACTGACCATAATAACCTGTCATATCTCCAGTCAGCTAAACGTCTCAACCCTAGGCAAGTCAGATGGTCCCTGTTTTTTACTAGGTTCAATTTTGTTGTCACTTTTCGTCCAGGGGTCAAAAATGTCAAGGCTGATGCTTTGTCAAGGCTGACGCTTTGTCCCGGAGCTTCCCTGGTGGTGGTGACCATGAGAACCCTGCCTCGATATTACGGAAAGGGGTAGTCATTTCGGCACTGTATCCTGAACTGGAGGGTGGGATGTTGGAGGCTCAGGGGGACGCTCCTGCCTTCTGCCCTTAAGCAAGGTTATTTGTACCATCTAATCTGCGCCGCAAAGTTATTAAGGAACATCACAACTCTGCTTGCTGGGCATCCAGATGGTAAGGCAACCGCGGACCTCCTCTCTCGTCGTTTTTGGTGGCTGGGGTTGCATCAGGATGTGATTGAACATGTTTCTGCTTGTAGTATTTGCGCGCGTTCTAAAGCTTCGCATACCTGGCCGTCTGGTACTCTTCTTCTGCTACCTATCCCTAGTAGGCCATGGGCACACTTGTCCATGGATTTTAATACTGACCTACCAGCTTCTGCAGGCAAAACGGTAGTTTTGGTGGTTGTAGATAGGTTCAGTAAAACGGTTCACTTTGCCGCATTACCTGCACTTCCAAATGCCAAGACACTTGCTCAGGTGCTTATAAATGAGATCGTGAAGCTTCACAGATATTCCTCCGATGTGGTGTTAGATCGGGGGACCCAGTTTGTTTCCAAGCTCTGGAAGACATTCTGTTCTCGACTGGGGGTGCAGCTGTCCTTTTCCTCTGCCTTCCACCCTCAGTCGAATGGACAGACCGAGTGTATCATTCAGAATTTGGAGACCTAGCTCAGGTGTTTCATCTCCGAAAATCAGGAGGTTTGGACATCCTACTTACCGCTGGCAGAATTTGCCATTAATAATAATCATTGTCAAGAATCCACTGGCAGGTCACCTTTCTTCGGTGCATACGGTTATCACCCACAATTTGGTACCTTTAGTGGGGGAGGAGCTTCGGGAGTTCCTGAGGGGGAACAGTTTGCTTCGTCACTCTCATCAGTGTAACAGGGTGTTCTGAGTAATTTAAAGATCATGGGAGACATGTATGACGTGCCCCCTGGGCCTAGTGTACACGTGTAGTGGGTTACCCGGAGCCGGGTCTCTGGGGATTGTAGTCTCCATGGCGGCAACCTGGTCCCGTGGCTCAGGGTGGTCAAACCAGTGGCGGTATAGTATAAGTTTTAGGTTAATTGTCCGACTACGCCACCCGTGGATTGCGGTCAGGGTGTACCGCCGCTGCGAGGCAGACCGCTGAGGCTGGTGTGGTATGCGCAGCAAAGGATGGGATAACTCCCCACGGGAAGAGTATAGCCTCAGGGCAGGGAATGTGGATGATGGGAGTGATGGTGCACGGGCGTCCCAGTACTAGTAGTGTTGTATGCGGTGAGAAAGCAGGAACGACTCAGAGTCTTTGCAGTGCAGTTCAGGGTCTTTACTGATGATATTAAGGCAGACCCTCCCGGGAGTACTGGCTAGCATAAGGGGCCTGGTCAGTCTGTGAACAAACAGGAGTTCCCCTGGCCAGGTGGAGTTGTAGGCCTCCCCGTCTATCTGCACTCTTCCTGGCTACCTTGCTGTAAGCGTGTGGAAGTAGCCCACGTCCCTGAGTATACCGTGTGGTGCTCACCCGTATGGCTGGTGACTTGGAGCCTTCTGATAGCCTCCGCTCCTCGATGGCGGTGCTGGTCCCTTCCTTGTGACTGAGCCTCCGGGCTTCTATGGCCAGAGGACCTGGAATCCCTTGCCGGCTGGTTTCTGCTGCTGAACTTAAAGATCCCCGCAGCCTTGGACTCCGGTGTCTGGTTCTTATATTCTTCTGCCAGGGCAAGCTCTGCTTAGCTCCAGCCCCTGGTCTTCAGCTCCTGCTCCTACAGAGCTCCTAGCTGTTGCTTTCCCTGTCTTTCTCCTCTCCTAGACTCTTAGACTGACTAACCCCGCCCCAGACCCAGTTTATATAGGGCAGGTTCCTCCCCTATCTGGCCTGGGACAGGATGTGTTGCATGTTTAAGGGCTCCTGACCAGGAAACCTCCCACTTGCTCTCAGACGTGATATTTCTATCACTGTGGCAACCCGACCCCTGGGGTGTCACATTCCCCCCTAGTGAATTTTAGCACTCCAGGACTAAACACATTTTCAAGAAAACACATACAGGGCATAAACAATAACATTTCAACATATATACAAGAAGTTTTAGTCTTTAGAGGTCACGGCGTGTCCGTAACCGGGTGTCCATGTCACCCAACAAGGTGAAGTCTTGGAACAGAGTAGGGGACCTGTCCAAAGCAAACCCCAAACGTTGGCCCTGGGTGTGGCTGCAAGGCTGAGGCTAGCTACTTTGGGCCACAAGGAGGTCATGCCAGACAGGTTTTTCTCTTCCGCGGCCATCTTCGCAAGAGGCACCAAGGTGCAACTATCTACATTGTAGTTCCGGTTATTCAGCGTCCATAACCTGTCAGTCCAAATAAACCTGCAGGGTAACTAGAGAAACATAATCAATAAACAGGCAACAAAAACATAAACCTTTTTCAGCATTTACGTAGGTACAGGTAAATATATACTTGGCATTAGACTCTCCAGCGCGCGGGCATCTGTCCTCTAGTGCTCCTGGTGGACCTACGTAAGCCACTATCTGGTTCTGAACTACAGGGTGTAGGAGGTGTTGTGGGTAGGCCTGGCAGCTTTCTGCGTTCTCTTTGGCTTACTAGGGGCACGGCAGGCTCACTACTAGCAGAGGGTTGATTCTCCTGGTCTGCTGGTATGGATTCTTCTGCCTCCTGGGCTGGTTGCTCTCCCGACACTTCCTGTTCTTCTGTAGGCCCTTGAGGGGCTGGCTGGAGAAAGGTGAGGATGGGTACCACGACTGCGTTGTTGATTTGAGTCCATGACCGGGGAAAGTCTCCGAGTACGGTACTGATCATTTCTTCCCTTTCCTCTGCGGGTTGAGGGTTCTCTTGATCTTCCTCAGGGCTTTGCAGCAGCTCGGGACACTTTTTCAGGTGGTCTCTGGAGACAATGTGTCACGCTGTCTCTGTATACTGGAGGTAGGGGGCCTAAGCTGACCCTAAGCTGGGGCCCTGACTAATCCCTCAACCTGGAGGTACTGTTAAAGGTACAGAGGTCCAGGCCGCCAGCGTAACCCCTACCTCCTGAGGATCCCTGCACCTAAGTAATCTAGTCCTGAGAAGGACCCCGATCACAACAAAAGGGGACAAGTAATAGTATGCCCACACACAGTACTTAGACGAACGAGACAGTACAAGGGAAAAACCAAAACCACCTTGCATACAAAAACTACACAACTACAACAGAGGGAACACCAACGGGAAAGGAGATAAATGATAAAGCGAGGAAGGGAAAAATCACTCCAAATACACTTATCTCTGAAACTCCAAATACCACGATCCGCTCTGTTAGACTGCATGAAATGCTTTCACCGACACTTCCCTAACAGACCAGCAGGCATTTGAAGGAGTCTCACTACAGCAGCATTGATTGCAGCTGGGCGAGGCTGGACCTCGTCTAGCACAGAGAGAGAGAGAATTAACTCCCTCACTGCCGAAAAACACAAAGCACCAAAAAGTCAGCTGCGAGAAGTCAGGCTGTGTAATCGTGATGATCTTCGTGGCGACACACCCGTGACAGTACCACCCCTTCTACGAGGGGCCTCCGGACCCTCAGGGCCAGGTTTATCCGGGTGAGTCGTGTGGAAGGCCCGAACTAATCGGTCTGCGTTAATATCTGACGCAGGAACCCACATCCTCTCCTCAGGACCATACCCTTTCCAATGAACCAGGTACTGAAGGGACCGGCGATTAAAGCGTGAATCGATGACCCTCGATACCTGGAACTCCAAGTCACCCTTGACCACCACTGGAGGGGGAGGTAAAGGTGACGGTACCACCGGCGCCACATACCTCTTAAGCAACGATCTGTGGAACACGTTGTGAATTTTAAACGTAGGGGGGAGGTCAAGACGGAATGCCACCGGATTAATAATAGAACTGATTCTGTACGGCCCGATGAACCTGGGACCCAGTTTCCAGGAGGGAACCTTAAGTTTTATATTCCTGGTAGACAACCATACCCGATCGTTCACACTTAGGTCCGGACCAGACACTCTCCTCCTATCAGCCATACGTTTGTATCGGTTCCCCATAGTATTCAGATTCTTCAGCACCCCTCTCCATACTGAAGCGAGTGATGAGGAAAATCGTTCCTCCTCAGGAACCCCCGAAGAGCCCCCCCTACTGAAAGTACAAAACTGGGGGTGAAAACCATATGCCCCAAAAAACAGGGACTTACCAGTGGACTCGCTCCGCCTATTATTAAGAGCAAACTCTGCCAGAGGTAAGAAAGAAGCCCAGTCCTCCTGGTTCTCTGACACAAAACACCGGAGATATGTCTCCAAGCTCTGGTTCATACGTTCCGTCTGACCATTGGTCTGAGGATGAAAAGCCGATGAGAATGACAAATGCATCCCCCGCCGTGCACAAAACGCCTTCCAGAACTTGGACACAAACTGAGACCCCCGATCAGACACCACCTCGGAGGGTACCCCGTGAAGCCTCACAATCTCCCCAATGAACACCTGCGCAAGAGTTTTAGCATTAGGGAGAGCCGGAAGAGCGATAAAATGTGCCATCTTGCTGAACCTGTCCACTACAACGAGTATGACCGTTTTACCCGAAGACGGAGGGAGGTCCGTAATAAAGTCCATAGACAGATGAGTCCAAGGACGCTCCGGGATCTTCAAAGGTAAGAGGGCCCCAGACGGACGGGTATGTGAGGTCTTAGAGCGCGCACAAACCCCACAGGACGCGACAAAAGTTACCACCTCCTTATGTAAGTTAGGCCACCAAAACCGACGCGAGAGGAGATCCACAGTTGCTCTACTCCCCGGGTGTCCTGCAAAAACTGAGTTATGGTGTGCCTCGATCACCTTTTGTCGCAACTGATCTGGAACAAACAGTCTCCCCGGAGGTCCAACAGGGGCGTCCCCCTGAGCCTCCAATACCTCCTCCTCCAGCTCAGAGCATACTGCCGAAACCACCACCCCCTCCTGAAGGATAGGAATCGGGTCGTCCGTATTCCCGGCCCCATGGAAACTACGAGATAAGGCATCCGCCTTTACATTTTTTGACCCAGGACGATATGTAACGACAAAATTAAACCTGGTAAAAAACAACGACCACCTAGCTTGTCTGGGATTCAGACGTTTCGCGGACTCCAGATATATGACAACAAACTGTCCCACCAGGCGGCGAAAAATGTCATTAACAAAGTGTTGGAACACCGCCGGGGCATTAGTCAGACCGAATGGCATGACAAGGTTCTCATAATGCCCCTCCGGAGTGTTAAACGCCGTCTTCCACTCATCCCCCTCCTTCATCCTAATCAGATTGTACGCCCCCCTGAGATCCAACTTAGAGAACCATTTGGCGCCCACGATCTGATTAAAGAGATCGGGAATAAGTGGGAGCGGATACGGATCTCGAACCGTAATCCGATTAAGTTCACGGAAATCCAGGCAAGGGCGTAGGCCTCCATCTTTCTTCTTAACAAAGAAGAACCCCGCAGCCACCGGTGAAGATGAAGGTCTAATATGCCCCTTAGCCAGACTTTCTGAAATATAATCCTTCATGGCCTGCCTCTCAGGACCAGAAAGGTTATACAACCTAGCTTTAGGTAACTTGGCCTCAGGGAGCAGTTTTACAGAACAGTCATACTCGCGATGAGGAGGTAGTTCCTGACACCCTTTCTCCGAGAATACATCCTCAAAGTCCGCCAGAAATGGAGGTAAGACCCAAGGAGTAACCGCACCGATGACCGTGTTCATGCAGTTTTTATTACAGAATTTACTCCATTGGCTTATCTCTCTGGTTTGCCAATTAATAACCGGGTTATGCTTAGTTAACCAAGGAAGGCCCAACACTATAGGAGTGGGAAGACCCTCCAACACGTAGGAAGACAACAGTTCTTTATGTATCGCCCCCACTTGAAGTTTTACGTCATGCACAGCTTGCAAAAAACTTCCCTGACCGAGAGGCCTGGCATCGATCGAGAATATGGGGATGGGTTTAGCCAACTCACTCAATCGCATACCTTGAACCCGGGCAAACCGAGCATCAACCAGATTAGCCCCGGCCCCACTATCCAGAAGAACAGATATCCTCTCAGTTCTCGTACCCACCACCACCTCCGCCGGTACGAGAAACTGAGACGAACCTAGGGACGAAATACCTACTCCCAGATTGCCGTCCACCACACAACCTGGGATCAACAGTTTTCCGACGGCTCTTCACTCTGCAAGGGACGGGATGGACACCCCCCAATAAAATGTCCCTTTCTCCCACAGAAGAAACACCTTCCTGTCTTATGGCGCACCACCGGTCCCCTCCCCCGAAATGATGTCCCTCCTAATTGCATAGGCTCCTCTGGACTGACCAGGGGAACCACCATATGAGGGGACCTTGTAGGAGGTGGAGTCATCACAGGGGGTCGAGTTATCCCGCACCTCTCCCGAAGCCGTCTGTCAACGCGAATAGCCAGGGCCATAGCGGCTTCCAGTGACGCGGGAGAGTCATACTGTGCCAACACATCCTGTAATTTGTCGGATAAACCTTGACAAAACTGGCTCCTAAGAGCCGGGTCATTCCACTGGGTGTCCGTGGCCCACCTACGGAACTCCGAACAGAATTCCTCCGCCGGACAATCTCCCTGCTGGATCCTACGTAACTTAGACTCAGCAAGGGAGATCCGATCTGGGTCATCATATATGAGTCCCAGAGCAGCGAAAAACCTATCCACTGACTGGAGAGCCGGGGAGCCCGGGGGAAGAGAGAACGCCCAAGATTGTGGGTCCCCTTGTAGGAGCGAGATGACAATTCCCACCCTTTGTTCTTCACTCCCCGATGACCGAGGCCGCAGCCGAAAGTACAACTTGCATGCCTCCCGGAAAACAAAAAACTTGTCCCGCCCCCCAGTGAACCTGTCAGGGAGAGCTACTTTAGGTTCTGGTCCGGCTTGCTCCCGAGGATACAAAACCTTGGACCTAACGTCCGCCAGCTCCATGGACAAACTCTGCAACTGCCGAGCTAGACCGGCTACTGGATCCATGGTAGCTGGAGAAAAACTAAGTGGGTCGGTGAAAATGTCACGCTGTCTCTGTATACTGGAGGTAGGGGGCCTAAGCTGACCCTAAGCTGGGGCCCTGACTAATCCCTCAACCTGGAGGTACTGTTAAAGGTACAGAGGTCCAGGCCGCCAGCGTAACCCCTACCTCCTGTGGATCCCTGCACCTAAGTAATCTAGTCCTGAGAAGGACCCCGATCACAACAAAAGGGGACAAGTAATAGTATGCCCACACACAGTACTTAGACGAACGAGACAGTACAAGGGAAAAACCAAAACCACCTTGCATACAAAAACTACACAACTACAACAGAGGGAACACCAACGGGAAAGGAGATAAATGATAAAGCGAGGAAGGGAAAAATCACTCCAAATACACTTATCTCTGAAACTCCAAATACCACGATCCGCTCTGTTAGTCTGCATGAAATGCTTTCACCGACACTTCCCTAACAGACCAGCAGGCATTTGAAGGAGTCTCACTACAGCAGCATTGATTGCAGCTGGGTGAGGCTGGACCTCGTCTAGCACAGAGAAAGAGAGAATTAACTCCCTCACTGCCGAAAAACACAAAGCACCAAAAAGTCAGCTGCGAGAAGTCAGGCTGTGTAATCGTGACGATCTTCGTGGCGACACACCCGTGACACAATGGCTGTGGTCTCTCCTCCATCCTTACTGATGACACACACTTTTGGGTTCTCATGGCTTGAGGGCAGCACGGTGTACGGGTCCTTCTCCCACTGGTCGTCCAACTTGTGGAGCCGCCTCTTTCTCTTCAAGACCTGCTCTCCGGGTACCAGGGGAACAGCGGGAGCATGCTAGTTATAAGCCTTCTCTTGCCTTTCTCTTGCTTGAGACAGACTTCGCTCGACGCTCTCCTGTACTTTCCAATACTGCTGCTGCCGTTCTGTATCCCAGTCTGCCTCTGGCGAGGTGTCCTCAGGTGTCAGGACTCCCATATCCAGGTCAATAGGCAGCTTACCAGGTCTTGCTCTCATTAGGTAAGCCGGGGTACAGTTGGTGGAACCTACGGGGATGTGATTATACAAGTCCACCAGATCAGGCAGTTTTTCAGGCCACAGACTGCGTTCTTCCAGGGGCAACGTTTTTAGCAAGTCTATCACCACCTGGTTCATTTTCTCACATAGTCCATTGGTCTGAGGGTGATTAGGCGTTGTTCTTATCTTCCTGCAGCCATACAGGTTGCAGAACTCCTGGAAGACCTCCGCTTCGAAGGCTGGTCCTTGGTCCGTCAACACTTGCTCCGGATACCCGTGTGGACGGCAGAAGTGCAGCTGGAAGGCTCTGACTGTTGTTTGAGCTGTTAAGTCTTTGACAGGGACCACCACCAGGAACCGGGAGTAGTGATCTACGATGGTGAGGGCGTAGACTTACCCAGATTTGCTTGGAGCCAGTTTCACATGGTCCAGGGTTACCAGTTCCGGTGGCTGCCTGGTGATGATGGACTGCAGGGGAGTCTTCTGGCTGGCACGGTCCTTTCTTCTTAGGTTGCACGGGCCACAGTCTCTGCACCATCTCTCGATGGCTCCTCTCATGCCTACCCAGTAGAACCATCAACGCAACAGGAACTCCAGCTTCTTCCATCCGAAGTGTCCTGCTCCATCGTGGTATGCCTCCAGAACCATAGCCGCGTCTCGTCTTGGGACCACTACCTGCCAGGTCAGCTCATGTGTTCTAGAGTTGACCACTCTCCGGCACAGCTTCTCCTTGTAGAGAAACAGCTTACTTTTCTCCTTCCACAGTTGCTTGGTCTCCTCTGGAGCATCTGGGTCAAGACGGGCATCGGCCTGTGTCAGCATTTCCTTCACCAGACGGACTGCGGGATCACTGTCTTGTGTCTCCGCCCAGCTGTAGTGGGGTAAGGGATTGAACGTAGCAGAGCGCCTGTCCCTCACACGGTGGGAATACAGGGTAATCCCATGACGGTGGAACGCAGGGAGTTCGACTTCTTCCAGTTCTTCTGGATCTTCCCCTACGTCCGGTTAGTTTGGCATTCTGGACAGGGCATCCGCGTTGGCATTCGAGCGTCCCGCCCAGTATTTGATGGTGAATTCATAGTTGGACAGGCGGGCCATCCATCTCTGCTCCAGGGCACCAAGTTTTGCAGTGTCCAGGTGTGTCAACGGGTTGTTATCCGTGTACACGGTGAACTTGGAAGAGGCAAGGTAATGCTTGAAACGTTCGGTCACTGCCCACACCACTGACAGGAACTCTAGCTTGAATGAGCTATAATTCTCAGGGTTTCTCTCTGTGGGCCGTAGTTTTCGGCTGGCGTAAGCGATTACTCGTTCTTTCCCCTGCTGGATCTGGGACAGTATGGCTCCTAGCCCGATGTTGCTCGCGTCCGTGTGGAGGATAAAGGGCTGGCCATAATCAGGGTACGCCAGGATTTCATCCCCCGTGAGGGCCATCTTCAGCTGGCGGAAGGACTCCTCTTCCAGCTTTTCCCACCTGAAGGGCGGCTTCTGGTTTTTGGCCTTCCTGGATTGACCTATCAGGAGGTCCTGCATAGGGGCTGCCATTTTGGTGAAACCGGGAATGAATCTTCGGTAGTAGCCTACCAACCCGAGGAACTGCCGCACTTCCTTTATGCTGGAGGGTCTTGGCCAGTCTTTAATCACGGTGATCTTATCGGGGTCAGGAGCCACTCCGTCAGCACTCACCACATGTCCCAGGTACTGCACCTTTGGTTTCAGGAGGTGACACTTGGAGGGTTTCACCTTTAGGCCGTAGCTTGCCAGGGCATCAAACACTTCTGCCAGGTGTTTCAGATGGTCTTCGTAGGTTTTGGAATAAACGATGACATCATCCAGGTATAACAGGACCGTCTCGAAATTCCGGTGTCCCAGACAGCATTCCATCAACCGCTGGAAGGTTCCTGGTGCATTGCAGAGTCCGAACGGCATACAGTTGAATTCGCTGAGACCCATCGGAGTGGTGAATGCAGTCTTCTCCTTGTCTGCCTCTGCTACAGGAACCTGCCAGTACCCGCTAGTAAGATCCAAAGTGGAGAAGAAGTTAGCAGATTTTAATGCAGCTAAAGATTCTTCTATTCTATGTAACGGGTACGCATCTTTGTGTGTGATACGGTTGACCTTTCTGTAGTCTACACACATTCTCATTGTGTTGTCCTTCTTTTTCACTAGAACTAGTGGAGCTGCCCAGGGGCTACAGCTGTCCCTGATTACCCCAGCCTCCTTCATGTCCCGCAACATCCCCTTTGCATGCTGATAGTGTGCAGGGGGTACAGGTCGGTATCTTTCCTTTATGGGTGGATGGTCTCCTGTGGGGATGTGATGTTCTACCCCCTTTACTCGCCCGAAGTCTAGCGGGTGTTTACTAAAGACTCTTTCATACTCCCGAACCACCCGGTAGACTCCCTGATTTTGGTGTGAGGGAGTGGAGGTAGTACCCACATGCAGTTGCTGACACCAGTCCTCCATTTGTTTCTTAGAGCCGTTACCTTCCTCTGGTTGAGATGGAGGCAAGGGTTCCACGGCCCTTACAGAATTTTGGTTTATGGTGAACAATTTGGCTAGCGTGGCATACCGGGGCAGGTATACTTCTCTCCCCCCGATATTTATGATGCGGACGGGCTCCCTCCCATGGCGTACATCGACCACCCCCCGTGCTGTCAAAATGGTGGGCCTACTGTCTGAGTAGACGGGTTCTACCATTGCTTGGTAGTCTCTACCTCTTAGACCAATAGCTGCCCGGCACCAGATCATCATCTCACTTTTCGGGAGCATGGCAATAGGGAACGGGTCACACATTCTCACGCTACCAATCTCACCACCAGATAGTTCCACTTGTTGCCGTTTCATCAGTGCCCGGATCTCTTTTTGGAGAACACGCTGCTGGCTGGAACTGGCGTTCTTGGTAACCTGCTGCAAAATGAGAATTACCTCTGCAAGACAATTTTCAATTACGTTAGTTCCCAAGGTTATTTTAGGGTGACTCTCATGACGGTCAATGTCCACAATAATCAGTCCTTGTGCCGCCAGTTCGACTTTACCGATCTTAATGGTCACCTCTTTGAACCCCACCTGCGGCACGGGCTGACCATTGCTGGCGATGATACTCAGGTCATCATCTGGGTAGCGGGTTATGTCCGAGTCATTCCAGTACCGCTTAAAGAGCACGTACGGGATGGTAGTCACCTGTGACCCAGTGTCTAGTAGGGCACTCATAGGAATGCCATCCAGTACCACAGGCAAGACTGGACGTCCCCCTACGTATTTATCACGCCAGTTCGATGGGCCTGATGATCTTATGCCTGGGGGTTGGCCCTCTACCCCAGGTTGTGCCCGTTTAAATGACAGTACCTTGCCATATGTCCGGGTTGATTGCAGCGGCGGCAGATGGGCTGTCCGTCCTCGTTGTAGCGGTCGCTGGGTCTTCCTCTGGACGGCGGGATCCTCCTCTGTCGGCGCCATGGGACGTCCTCCGGTCCGGATTCCAGCTGGATCTTTCCTGGAGGAGAGACCTGTAAAGGCTGCACAGTTCTGGTTAGCGCGGCTACGCTTTTGGTCAGTTCTTGGACCTGATGGTGCAAGTCTGTAGCCGGGTTGTTATCCAAAGCCTGCGCACCAGCTCCTACAGACTCTGTAGACAAGGGCGCCGCCTCCTGGTGATAGGTAATAGCAGGGCGCCAGTGGGTTACAGAGCTACCCGGTGCCGGTTCTCGGAGCACCCGGATGGCCCTGTCTTTGAACTTTGCAAAGTCTAACCCAGGGTTCTGCAAGGCCATTGCATGTGACTGGGTTTGGTGGGCGTTGGACAGCAGACCCTCAATGAATTGCTCAGTCAACAGTTCATCTGCATTCCGCACACTGTCAGGGTCTGCCTGTTTAATGGCTCCCAGGGCCTCTTGCAAATTCAAAGCATAGTCTCTTATACTGTCTTGGGCCCGCTGCTTGCACCCATAAAATTTCATTTTGATCTCTGCAGAGGTGCGGGTATCAAACGTGTCCCTCAGACGGGCTAAGATCTCCTTCACGGTCTCCTTGTCCCTGACTGACCAGGACTTTACTTCACGTTGGGCTGCGCCGGTTAACTGGCCTACCAATATGCTCACTTTTTGTCCCTCCGTCAGGGGGTATACTTTAAACAGGCTGTACAGTCTCTCTTTAAAGTCGCTTAGGGTATGCGACTCCCCTGAGTTTCCGGGGATGTAAGGCATGGTGAACGGCATTACTGCGGCAGCGGCCACGCTGGTGGTAGAGGGTCCCTCCGTATCCTCCCCCCTAGTTAAGTGTGGCCTACCTTCTGTTGCTTCTTCTCCGTAGGCCGCGGCTCCGCAGACGATCGTCAGGGTGGAGGACCATGCATCGCGCTCTGGTGACGTCAGCGTCACTCCCTCTCCTTCCAGGACCTTGCGCAGCGTCGGTGCGTAGGGCGGAGCTTCAGGTCTCGCGCGCTTTCGGCGTCCACACCCCTCTTCTTCCCGCGCGGCATCCTGAAGATGGCGTCCGACGGCGGGAAAACGACTGCGGATGGCGGGAAAACAGCTGAAGATGACGGGAAATGGCTCCGGATGGCGGGAAATGGCTCCGGATGGCGGGGACCTTCACCACGGCAGGTGTGACAGTCTTTTGAAGGCGCGCAGTACCCGGTGGTTGCGGGCACGAAATCCTGCCGACTACGCCAAAGTTGACGCGCACCCTGGGCCTAGTGTACACATGTAGTGGGTTACCCGGAGCCGGGTCTCTGGGGATTGTAGTCTCCGTGGCGGCGACCCGGTCCCGTGGCTCAGGGTGGTCAAACCAGTGGCGGTATAGTATAAGTTTTAGGTTAATTGTCCGACTACGCCACCCATGGGTTGCAGTCAGGGTGTACCGCCGCTGCAAGGCAGACCACTGAGGCTGGTGTGGTATGCACAGCAAAGGATGGGATAACTCCCCACGGGAAGAGTATAGCCTCAGGGCAGGGAATGTGGATGATGGGAGTGATGGTGCACGGGCGTCCTAGTATTAGTAGTGCTGTATGCGGTGAGAAAGCAGGAACGACTCAGAGTCTTTGCAGTGCAGTTCAGGGTCTTTACTGATGATATTAAGGCAGACCCTCCCGGGAGTACTGGCTAGCATAAGGGGCCTGGTCAGTCTGTGAACAAACAGGAGTTCCCCTGGCCAGGTGGAGTTGTAGGCCTCCCCGTCTATCTGCACTTTTCCTGGCTACCTTGCTGTAAGCGTGTGGAAGTAGCCCACGTCCCTGAGTATACCGTGTGGTGCTCACCCGTATGGCTGGTGACTTGGGGCCTTCTGATAGCCTTCGCTCCTCGATGGCGGTGCTGGTCCCTTCCTTGTGACTGAGCCTCCGGGCTTCTATGGCCAGAGGACCTGGAATCCCCTGCCGGCTGGTTTCTGCTGCTGGACTTAAAGATCCCCGCAGCCTCGGACTCTGGTGTCCGGTTCTTATATTCTTCTGCTTAAGCTCTGCTTAGCTCCAGCCCCTGGTCTTCAGCTCCTGCTCCTACAGAGCTCCTAGCTGTTGCTTTCCCTGTCTTTCTCCTCTCTAGACTCTTAGACTGACTAACCCCGCCCCAGACCCAGTTTATGTAGGGCAGGTTCCTCCCCTATCTGGCCTGGGACAGGAGCTGTTGCATGTTTAAGGGCTCCTGACCAGGAAACCTCCCACTTGCTCTCAGACGTGATATTTCTATCACTGTGGCAACCAGACCCCTGGGGTACCACATGTATAAATGTATGGCTGACAGCCAGCCAGGTCTGGAGCTGAATGTGAATGACTTTATATGGTAGTCTACCAGGAATATAAGATTGAAAGTTCTTTATTGGAAGCTGGGACCTAGGCTTATTGGTCCCTATAAAATAACCGCCATCATTAACCCATCAGCGTTTCGTCTTGAACCTCCTCTGGCCCTTAAAGTCCACTACGTGTTCCATAGGTCCTTACTCAAGAAGTATGTGGAACCTCTTGAGCCCTCACCTCTACCACCACCCCCAGTAATGGTTGTGGTAATCTGGAGTTCCAGATTTTGAGTATTGTAGATTCTGGTCTCCAACGTCGTTCTCTACAATACTTGGTGCACTGGAAAGGTTATGGTCCAGAGGAGAGGATGTGGGTTTCAGCATCAGAGATGAATGCTCCCAGGTGGGTTCATTCATTCCCCACCTCTTATCCTGAGAAACCCGGTCCTGAGTGTCCGGAGGCCACTCGTAGAGAGGGGTGTACTGTCACGGGTGTGTCAGAAGTGACAGTCGCCCTGCTGTTGGTCGCTCATCCCCCTCCCTTCCCTAGCCAGGGCTTAACACCATGGAAAGACAGGGCGAGGTTCGCGTGCAGCAATTGGTGAAGAACCAATATAGGGACGTTAGTAGAGACAGGGTGATATTAGATCAGCCTAGGATGTCTCCACTTCCCCCTTTCCCTAGAGTCTGGGCTCCCTTTCCCTCTTCCCTTTGTGTTGCACTAAGTCTTTCCCACACATTGCGTGACACACACAGAGTGACTACAGACTTATCGGTTTGGACAGGACAACCCCTTATCATGCCTGTTTTTGCTGCTAGAGAAGGACCATGCTTAGCAGGCAGTTGACACCCCTAGTCGTTTGGAGTTTGCAGTCATTTCTTGCTGGATGGAAAGAAAAAATGAGGCTGAAGAGTTACCATACAGCCATAGGGTCAAGTGATAGTGACTGCTAGTTTTTCTTGGCTTATGAGATCAAACTGGTATCTAAAAGTCATTGTGATTCTGATTCTAATATTTGAAGAAAGTCAGATATCAGTCACATATCAAAATCACACATCATTTGAATTTGGCCTGGAGGAGGTCTGTGTGAAAGTCCCAATGCGTTTCAGACAAGTTTGCACTGAAAATCACATAACCAAATAGAATGCTTAAGTTTCTTCAACTGAGTGTTTAAGTCAATGGTAAGTGTACTGGCTTCTAGACATAGAGTTTTGGGTTCAATTCCCAGCAGCATACAGTGAACTTTTTATTATTATTTTCATCAGTTGTGAAAGTCAGATGTCTAAGTCACTTATCAAAGTCACATATCAAAGTCAGTTCTCAGACAAGGTATTTAGCCTCAAACTGACATTATTCTGATGTTTGACTTTGATATCTGTCATGTCCTAAACTGGACGCTGTAGTTGAGCACCTCTTCATGAATCAGGATCATCCGACTCCAGCATGCCCCTCATCAAGATTGCTGTGAACAACGCCGGTCTTGATGAATCGAGCCTATTGTGTTTTATATTACGGAAACATATTGGCACATTTTATTATACAATTGGTGGTCTTGTATTATTTCTATATTGTTGCTACAGCAGCATAGTGGGCCCCAAGAATGATTTACTCTGGGGATCCAAGGTTCTGCAGCCCGATGCTGCATACAATTAATATAAAAAAATAAAATAAAATTAATGTTAATATTAATATTGAGCAGAATTAATTTCAGCCTATTGGTGCAGCCTCCACAACTGTCACGGTCTCCCATGTTGTCCCTTGGGAAAATTAATCGCCCACTCTTGCTCTATTATATATAGTGCTATGTTATGCAAAGTGCTAAAGTGCTGCACATTTTCCATCTACACATGTGCATCAAAGCGTCTGTGTGTTACTCACAGAACCTTTGATGCACATGTGTAGATAGAATCACATGATCTATCAAAGGGGATCATGTGACAAGTCACGTGATACATCCAGTACCTGAGGGGGGGGCACACCTTCTAAACTACCCAGTGCCCTGGCTACTCTTACTACTCTTAATCCACTCCTGTACATACAGTACAGACCAAAAGTTTGGACACACCTTCTCATTCAAAGATTTTTCTGTATTTTCATGACTATGAAAATTGTACATTCACACTGAAGGCATCAAAACTATGAATTAACACATGTGTAATTATATACTTAACAAAAAAGTGTGAAACAACTGAAAATATGTCATATATTCTAGGTTCTTCAAAGTAGTCACCTGTTGCTTTGATGACTGCTTTGTACACTCTTGGCATTCTCTTGATGAGCTTCAAGAGGTAGTCTCTGGAAATGGTTTTCACTTCACAGGTGTGCCCTGTCAGGTTTAATAAGTGGGATTTAATAAGTGGGATTTCTTGCCTTATAAATGGGGTTGGGACCATCAGTTGTGTTGTGCAGAAGTCTGGTGGATACACAGCTGATAGTCCTACTGAATAGACTGTTAGAATTTGTATTATGGCAAGAAAAAAGCAGCTAAGTAAAGACAAAGGAGTGGCCATCATTACTTTAAGAAATGATGGTCAGTCAGTCCGAAAAATTGGGCAAAGTTTGAATGTGTCCCCAAGTGCAGTTGCAAAAACCATCAAGCGCTACAAAGAAACTGGCTCACATGAGGACCACCCCAGGAAAGGAAGACCAAGAGTCACCTCTGCTTCTGAGGATAAGTTTATCCAAGTCACCAGCCTCAGAAATCGCAGGTTAACAGCAGCTCAGATTAGAGACCAGGTCAATGCCACACAGAGTTCTAGCAGCAGACACATCTCTTCAACAACTGTTAAGAGGAGACTTTGTGCAGCAGGCCTTCATGGTAAAATAGCTGCTAGGAAACCACTGCTAAGGACAGGCAACAAGCAGAAGAGACTTGTTTGGGCTAAAGAACACAAGGAATGGACATTAGACCAGTGGAAATCTGTGCTTTGGTCTGATGAGTCCAAATTTGAGATCTTTGGTTCCAACCACCGTGTCTTTGTGCGACGCAGAAAAGGTGAACGAATGGACTCTACATGCCTGGTTCCCACCGTGAAGCATGGAGGAGGAGGTGTGATGGTGTGGGGGTGCTTTGCTGGTGACACTGTTGGGGATTTATTCAAAATTGAAGGCATACTGAACCAGCATGGCTACCACAGCATCTTGCAGCGGCATGCTATTCCATCCGGTTTGTGTTTAGTTGGACCATCATTTATTTTTCAACAGGACAATGACCCCAAACACACCTCCAGGCTGTATAAGGGCTATTTGACCAAGATGGAGAGTGATGGGGTGCTACGCCAGATGACCTGGCCTCCACAGTCACCAGACCTGAACCCAATCGAGATGGTATGGGGTGAGCTGGACAGCAGAGTGAAGGCAAAAGGGCCAACAAGTGCTAAGCATCTCTGGGAACTCCTTTAAGATTGTTGGAAGACCATTTCCGGTGACTATGTCTTGCAGCTCATCAAGAGAATGCCAAGAGTGTGCAAAGCAGTCATCAAAGCAAAAGGTGGCTACTTTGAAGAACCTAGAATATAAGACATATTTTCACTTGTTTCACACTTTTTTGTTAAGTATATAATTCCACATGTGTTAATTCATAGTTTTGATGCCTTCAGTGTGAATGTATAATTTTCAAAGTCATGAAAATACAGAAAAATCTTTAAATGAGGTGTGTCCAAACTTTTGGTCTGTACTGTACATACAACACTACACATCAGTGCAGGTACAACTTATGGCTTCTTCATCTAGGAGTTTATGAGCATCATCTGTCTAATTGACAGAGAACCCCTGAGAAGTCTACACAAGAAAGCTTCTGTCTGTATCATGATTCCAGTGACTTTTATAAGGTTTAGACAATGGAAGCATAAAGCTGGTTAATGTTTATAAGTATGATTCGTCGATAATACCGAATTGGCCAGATTCTGTAATCTCGAGAAGTTTACTTTTAAACATTGTTTTAGACAATAGATCTGTGTATTTCTCATGGAGCATAATGGTAAGTGTACACACATTATTTGAATCAATATTTTGGTTACAATAACACTATTAGTCAAAGCAAATATCACAGTGGTCACTTTTGTACAAATCAGGATAATGAATCTTTGAAACACACAACTTCATAGACCATAGAACAATTAACATTGTCTTACTGTATTGACTCCTAGCAAACACTTTGTGGATAGCATGCATCAAAGACAGTTCATGTGAAAGAGCTAGTTTCTCAGTATCAGAGTAAATCAATATTATACTGCAGTATATTGCAATATTATAGTGCTTGAATTCACGCAACCATATTTGCAATACATTCCACACTTGGTCTAATGACCACACTTTATCAAAGCATATAAACAATATGTTACAATATGTAGGCTATAAGATATCCATATTTTTATTAGCAATACAATCCACATTTGGATATCTTATAGCCACACATTATTTACACAAAGCACCCTATCCAAAGGGGATGGTTTTAGCGGATGATTGCCATAAAAATAATAATGGAAATGTACACTGTGTACAACAACACAAAGCAATGCATGAACAAATTATAGCAAAAAATAAATCAGCTGGCCTAATACTCAAAGTCTTCATGGCAATCCTCCCAGTGGATGGCCATGGAACAATGAGGTGGAATAAGATTCTACAGGTGAACAACTGGCTACGTCGATGGTGCCGTCAACAAGGATTTGGAATTCTGGATCACGGAATGAATTACCTATACGATGGACTACTTGCTAGAGATGGGGTACACCTTACGAAGACTGGAAAACATGTATTTGGAAGTCGCCTTGCTACACTCATCAGGAGAGCTTTAAACTAGAACAATGTGGGAAGGGAAGCAAAAGGCCAGAAAAAGCCATACAGCTGACAAATACTATTGAGATCTCTGCTACTGGAAGTGGAAAGGAAGAACAAAGACAAAACAATTTAAATAATAAAAATATGGGAGGAAGAGAAACCAATCACAAACTAAAATGTTTTTATACAAATGCACAAAGCATGGGCAACAAACAAGGAGAATTGGAACTACTAATGCAGGAAAAGAAATATGATGTCATTGGAATCACTGAAACTTGGTGGGACGATACACATGATTGGAATAAAAGGCTAAAAGGATACAACTTATTTGCAAGAAACAGACTTGATAAGCGAGGAGGAGGTGTCGCATTGTATGTTAGAAAAGCGTATATCTGCACAGAGATTGAAGCTTCAGAGACTGGGAGTTCTGTGGAAACTGTTTGGGTAAGAATACAAGGAGAGAACAATGGAAAGGACACCATTGTAGGCATTTACTACAGGCCACCTGGGCAAGCTGAAGATATGGATGAACTCTTTATGTATCAAATGACCAAGTTCTCCAAAAAATATGACGTAGTGGTCATGGGAGATTTCAACTATCCAGACATTTGTTGGGAATCTCTCTCAAGTAAAACTAACAGGTCAAGCAAATTCTTATCCTCTCTTGCTGACAACTTTATCTTCCAAAAGGTAGGGGAGAAAACAAGGGGATCTGCTACTTTGGATCTAATCCTTATAAACAGGGAGGAAATGGTTGAGGAGGTAAAGGTGGCTGGGACCCTAGGAGGCAGCGATCATGCTATTATAGAATTTTGGATAACTAGAGGAGGAAGACATGTGAAGACTCAAACTTCAAGGTTAGATTTTAGAAAGGCAGATTTTAAGAGACTCAGAAAGAGAATAGGAGGGATCCAATGGCTGGATGTCCTTAAGGACAAAAATGTCCAGGAAGGATGGGAAATTTTTAAAAATGAGATTCTCAAAGCACAATCGTTAACAATCCCGAAAAGTAGGAAGAATGGGAAGCATTTAAGGAAACCAGGATGGATGAACACAGAACTTAAACACATGCTAAAAAGAAAGAAAGAAATGTTTATTAAATGGAAAGAGGGAGGCATATCTAAAGAAGATTATAATGCAGTCTGCAGATCCTGTAGGGCACGTATCAGGTTAGCTAAAGCTGACAATGAATTAAGGCTTGCAAGAGATGTCAAAAGCAATAAAAAAGGATTTTGGGGGTATGTCAAAAGTAAAAGAAAAGTCAAAGATGCTATAGGATTTTTACAGGATGAAAATGGAGAAATGGTAAGAGAGGATGTTGAGAAGGCCGAACTTTTTAATTCCTATTTTGCATCTGTTTTCTCTCAGAAAGAAAATGTAACATCAACTGATCTTCACTGTCCTTTTAAAGGAATAGAGGAATCCAAGTTATCTGTAAACAGAAAGATTGTGAGGGAATATTTAGCTAACATAAATGAGTTCAAGTCTCCAGGTCCAGATGAATTACACCCCAGAGTACTGAAGGAGATCGTAGAAGAAATTTTAGAACCACTCTCCATAATCTTTGAAAATTCTTGGAGAACAGGAGAAGTCCCAGAAGACGGGGAAGAAGGTGGACCCAGGGAACTATAGGCCGGTGAGTCTGACTTCTATACCAGGAAAGATCTTTGAACAAATTATTAAACAACATGTATGTAAGTACATGGATAAGAATGAAATGATTAACCAGAGTCAGCATGGGTTTGTAACTAACAAGTCATGTCAGACTAACTTAATTTCCTTCTATGACAGAATCACTGACTGGGTGGATCAGGGAAATGCTGTAGATATAGTATATCTTGACTTCAGCAAAGCATTTGACAAAGTATCTCACACCATCCTTATTGAAAAAATGACCAAGTATGCAATGGACCAGGCAACTGTTAGGTGGATTCATAACTGGCTTAGTGATCGGACTCAAAGGGTGGTTGTAAATGGCTTCACATCCAGCTGGATGAATGTCTCAAGTGGGGTACCACAGGGCTCCGTCCTGGGACCTGTATTGTTCAACATCTTTATCAATGATTTAGATGAAGGAATTGAGGGTAAACTGATTAAATTTGCTGATGACACAAAGCTAGGAGGGATAGCTAATACTAGAGAAGAGAGAGAGAGGATTCAAAAAGACCTAAATAAACTGGAGCAGTGGGCAGCAACCAACAGAATGGTTTTTAACAGGGAAAAATGCAAAGTACTACATCTGGGCAATAAAAATGAAAAAAGCATATACAGAATGGGAGGAATAGAGCTAAGCAACAGTACATATGAAAAAGACTTAGGTATACTAATAGATCATAGACTGAACATGAGTCAACAGTGTGATGCAGCAGCAAAAAAGGCAAATACAATTCTGGGATGTATTAACAGAAGCATACAGTCTAGATCACGTGAAGTCATTATCAGTCTTTACTCCTCTTTGGTCAGACCTCATCTGGAATACTGTGTACAGTTTTGGGCACCACGTTTTAAAAAAGACATAGACAAACTGGAGCAAGTTCAGAGAAGAGCGACCAGAATGGTGACTGGTCTGCAAACCATGTCCTATGAGGAACGGTTGCAGGATTTGGGAATGTTTAGCTTGCAAAAAAGAAGACTGAGAGGAGACTTAATAGCTGTCTACAAATATGTCAAGGGCTGTCACATTGTAGAAGGATCATCTTTATTCTCATTTGCACAAGGAAAGACTAGAAGCAATGGGATGAAACTAAATGGGAGGAGACACAGATTAGATATTAGAAAAAACTTTTTGACAGTTAGGGTGATTAATGAGTGGAACAGGCTGCCACGAGAGGTGGTGAGTTCCCCTTCAATGGACGTCTTCAAACAGAGGCTGGACAGACATCTGTCTGAGATGATTTAGTGAATCCTGCTTTGAGCAGGGGGTTGGACCAGATGACCCAGGAGGTCCCTTCCAACTCTACCATTCTATGATTCTATGATTCAATCATCTCCTCTGCCAAAAAACTTTCCCCAATGCAGTTCACACAGGCACAACATGGATTGCACGTGAAGTTCTGTGTCACAGCTTCTCCTTCTGTGTCCTCATCTTGAGTAGCTACCCCTATAAGCTTTGTCCATAACTGTAGAGGGGGTCAGTACTGCCACCAAGTCTCAAATATATTGATAGCAGTGGTAACCTTTGTCACGCAAAAATGGCTAGTGTTCATCATTTGAGCCAAGTAAATCCATAGATTCTGTTTGGTTTTCCATGACGCCACATTTTCCACGGTTGGCCTCTCGATTTTCGGTCTGAAGATTGCTTGGGTCATCATTTCCAGATTTTGATCTAAAGGGAAAACACATATTATTCTCTGCACAAAATCCCGGTCAGTTGGGACGTGTTCCCCTTTCTTTTGCCCGGGTTTCATAACTATCAACACATTGTCTGCTCCTTGAACAATTACCTCTGCAGGTTCTGGAGGACCTTTGTCACCCAGTTGTTTCAACCAGATTTTTGCACCATCATTGATAGGATCTGAGGATCCAAATCCTTCACCTCCTCTGACTGTCACAACTGCAGGGGTCCTTACTCTGACCACCTTCGTTTTAGAAATAGACAGTACCAGTAACTGAGTTATCTTATCTCTCTTCTGTATTATCATGACTTTTTCTTCATCATTCATTAAAAGTACTTTAATTTCTTCCTGATAATCCTGGTCTATCACTCCTCCCATTACCTGAATACCCTTTAAGGCCAAGCCTGACCTTGAGGTTATAAGACAAAAATGCTCAGGTGGCATTTGCAAGCCTATAGCAGTCCTGATTTTCTTTACAACTTCTTTGAAGTGACTTTCATTGTCACTTTGAATCTGTATTGGGATACAGTACAATACCATTGTTTCCAAAGTCTTAATAGTATTGTTAGCATTGGCCATTTTACAGGTACAAATCAACGTAAACCCAGAATATGCATACAAAGCTGTGCATACGCATACACATCCTCCATCATGTAGAGGAGGGCCAATGTAGTCAATTTGCCCAGGAAGTTTTCCTTGAGCTTTCTGGCCTCTCACCACATGAGGGATTGGTCTCTGTTGTGAATATTGACACTTAATGACGGTTTCCTTTATGAAATCTAACCTGATGGGCACCCCTCTGGTCTGTGCCCATTGAGTCAGTCCAAGCAGCTCCTCAGAGGTATCAGTCTTTACTGGATTCAGTGACTGATATTTCGGACTGTTAGTCTGCTACTGAGTTGAATCTTTCCAGGGTATCTGAAGCACAAATAGCATCAACATGAAACACAGTCACTTTAATTATTTGTACAATTGCCCAGATATCTTGCCACAACTCTTTTCCCCATACTTCTTTGCTATGTATACTTGTAGTCTGATAGCCCACTGCGTTCCACACACGGTTGTTACCTTGGTACCTAGCTGACCCTTCTGTAAACCACGCTTGTTTCCTCTGCTCAGGAATCAATTGTTCAAAGGATATCTCCTGCTCCTGAAGTCCCATAGGGACTTTGCCTAACTTCTCATGCAATGTGGAGATTCCACTAACCCCTGGTTTTGCTCTGTCCTGAATTGCCTCAATTTGCTTTCCTCCTAATTCTGTAGTTATAACCTTGCACTCACTGAATTGTTTTGGAGTTCCCTTAATCAAACTGGCCTCCGCTCCTGTATCTACCAACATTTGTGGGGTGTGGCCAGCATGTCAATCACTTTTATCTGTCTCCCTCCATCGATCCTCCATTTCAGATGAAGACATCATATTAGGAGAAAATGATGCCCCCTTCTGTTGGGCTTTGAATTCCTGTATCAAGGATTTAACTTCAGCATAAAGATCCTCAAACCCCTGTGCTGTGGGCTTTGCTGGCGACGAGGAGGGAGTTGGCCCTCTCTCTCCCTGTGTCCTGCCCGGCCCCTGCTGTGGGGATTCAGAATCTTTTACTGTAACCTTTCTATTATGTGAAACCCTGAATTTTTATTAAGTCCTCTCTTTTGATACAATTTCCACATCTCGTTAGTACCAATCCCGTCTATTTTATCCCTGTGGACACCATCCTTTATCAGGGCCATAAACATATCTTTACGGGTAATACAAGATCTAGGATTGTAGTTACTTTTGACATTGTCATGCTGCTCTTCAGAGGGAAAATTACCCTTTTGTTTGGGACCCCAATCTCCCAGATCCCCTAACTGTCTAATTGCCTCCAATGTATTGGCGATAGTTTTCCCAGTCTGATTTATCATTAGCGTCATCATGATATGCTTGTAGGCTGCAGGGTCATTTCTAATGATACGATTTCTAACAGATACACTCACAACAACTTGCATATAATCATCATAAGAGCTTGCCGAAATAGCATTTTTCATGACCTCCTCTTTCAACCTCTGAGTACAATCTTTCAATGTAAACCATGGTTTTTCATTGGGCGGCCAGTCCGCCTCGGATGGGTATTTATGCTGCAATGCCATGGCCACATCAAGCATACTACACACCACATGTGGCTGCTGAATTGTCAAGGTACGAAAGGCCTCCTTCACTACAGGTTCATGACTGAATTGGACAAATTTTGGGCCATCCACAGCATCCACCTGCACTCCATGAGCCCCCATGCAGCAGTCTCTACAATCCGTCTCCGATATATAGGATGAACTTTCACTGGGTTAAGAGGAGGATCAATTTCTCTCTTTCCATTGAAATATTCATCCTCAGTCTCTGGATTGGTGATGTTTTTAGAGTCAGTTGAATCCCATACATCCCCATCCCACTGATCAGGGCTCCACTCTATCCCTGCTTTGGCTATGGCCAAAGCTACTTTCTTGTTATTAACCTTCCCTCACCTCCTTTTGTATTTATACTGCGCTACACATACAGCAGCCTTTTCTGCAACATGCTGATATCCATCACATCTGTCCATTAATAACTTATTCTGACACTGTGCTATAATCAATGCATTCTGGGCCTCACACAACTGTCTTTCCAATTCCTGAACTTTTGTTAATATACGTATTCTTTCCTCATGCTGTTTTCTATATGCAGACAGCAGGATCCATCTGTAAAGGACATATTGATACTCATGCTAGAGCAACTCCATTTTGTCTGCTTGCTTTAAAATCATGTTATCACTCCTTGCATAACATATTCTTTCTTTCTCTTCCCATGGAACTTATCTCACACTAACTTTTTCTCAAGAGAACATTTTGTCAGACACTCTGTTATCTAACTTGTTTAGGCCAGGTTTGACCTTGTAAAATTTCCATAGTGCTTCAAACTAACAATGATAATATGACCATATATGTGTTTTCCGTAATAATTGTACTAACATCAGTTAGCCTATAGTATTGTAGTATGGCTATAGAGTTGATTGGCTATTTGATATACTCAAAACAATATAAAATGCTAAGCAAAATAAACGGGATCAGAGATTCTTTGAATCCCGACAATACAGAGCACGCATTGCCTCCGTTTGGTTTTCTGTGGATTGCGCAATCAACATAATAATTTTGACACTCACTTGGTCAACCGTGAAGGGTTATTGCCCTCCCTTAACAGCTGGTGCCGTGACTCGGATCCCTAACCAGGGACGCCCCTCCACCTCTGGACGACCACAAAGAGAGACCTGCCTTCAGCCTCCCCCACTGGAATTGGGACTGATCATCCCCCACAAAAAGCCACGGTAAGTGCACCAGTTCTTTACTAGTGACACTGACCGTTTGGCGTGGTTTCCACGTAGTGTGTGGTTGTTTGCAGTATCTCCGGGTGTCCTGGTTGGATATAGTCAAAGGTGAGACTATAAGGGGTGTAGTCTCATTAGGGGTCTGATATTATTTAACTTCAAAGCAGTATCACCTCGGATTTACAAGTGAATATTGTGTGAATCTTTCTCAGCTTCGGACAAAAATCCTTAGGAGAGACTGAACATTGTTAGTTTCAGTCGCGGCAGGTGATCGAAGATTGGGTAGGACACGCAAGTAGATATACGTATATCGAGTGTCCGGTGCGCTGCAAAACTGCAAAGCTGCATAGCAGCAGAAGTGCACCTCCTTTCATTTGTTGTGTGAAAGAATTCCCCCGACGGGAGGGGTGAGTTAGTAGTGGAACAGCTGGGAGCTCTGGCCAGACTCCGCTGTGCACAAATTAAGGATCTTTTTGTCAGTTGTAGTGAATAATCAATGTTTCTGTGGAGCAGAAAGAATTTGTCTCCCCCGAAGGAGAGGGAGGATGTGATGAATATCATGATCAGTCGAGAAGGGAAAAAATCATTTAAGCACGTGCCAAAAGTGTTTAAGGTGTTAAATTTTCCTGTGGAGGGGAGGCTTCAGCCTGTGTTGTGGGATGAAGGCATCCGGCAGCAAAGGGGTAGATTAGTTGACTGCTGTGGATTGTTGGAAGATGCTGAAAACTTTAGGAAAGTGGCACATGAGATTTGTGATGAAGGATATGTTGAAAAAGTACAGGAGGAAGTAGGTCCCCCCCTTCCCAACTTATGTGTCCACAATCCAAATCTAGAGCCCCTAAAGAAGCATCTCCCACAAATGTAGCAATACCCCAGCCCCTGAATCCGGAAACTGAGCAATTTATACCTTATGAGATTAAATACCCTGCACTTCCCACTGAGAGCCAGCCACCATCATATAACCCAGACGGTTGGCTCTGTAATGTGTGTTGGGTCACTAATCCAGGATGGCGCAGGATATGCTATAATTGTGAAGCACGCACGTAAACCCGGTGTTGTAGCACCAACCTACCCATTACTTAACGCTGACGGGGGGTATTATGAATCACTACCCCCACCTGCCCCTACCATCATATTCCATTCAGAGGGACCCAGGGTCCTCTGAACTCTTCCCTATTCACCCTCTCCCAAACTGGGGAAATAGAACATGGACGCTAGTATGAGGAGGTGGCGTCTGATTTACTGAATGGTCCTTCAGAATTCTCTACTATACTGAGAATAGGTATGGGGAGTATACCACAACAGCAGGTTGGGATCATTGTAAACGCAGCAAATGCGAAACTGCAGCATGGGTGGGGGCTAGCTGCAGAGATATGTCGTATTGGGGGACCTACAATACAAGCTGCATCTAATGATTACATCCGTGACCATGGTCCGTTAAGAGAAGGAGAGGTGATGGCTACAAGAGCCGGACAGCTATCATGTCATTTTGTTATACATGTAGAGAAAACCAAAAGAGTAATGTCATTGTGTAAGATTACAGTACAAGATGTTAAATGCAGCAAGGAAGATAATGGGATGTTGAAATGTTGAAAAGTAAATGCATGTGAAAAAAAAAAGGTTGCGCTGAGTTTGTTGACAGAAGGAAAAAGTATGTGGATATGTGGAGAAACTTAAATGGTTAACTGAAATATGCACGCTGCCAGATAAGCGCCCAGTTACAGCTGCTAGCATAGCAAAACGGCCTTGGCTTGATACAGAGCAGGAAAAAAAAAAAAGGTGAATGGAGGAAGAAAATGCAGACAATAAGGGAAACACGATGCTATGTTATGTGTATTAGAATCATAGAATCATAGAATGGTAGAGTTGGAAGGGACCTCCTGGGTCATCTGGTCCAACCCCCTGCTCAAAGCAGGATTCACTAGATCATCTCAGACAGATGTCTGTCCAGCCTCTGTTTGAAGACGTCCATTGAAGGGGAACTCACCACCTCTTGTGGCTGTCAAAAAGTTTTTTCTAATATCTAATCTGTGTCTCCTCCCATTTAGTTTCATCCCATTGCTTCTAGTCTTTCCTTGTGCAAATGAGAATAAAGATGATCCTTCTACAATGTGACAGCCCTTGACATATTTGTAGACAGCTATTAAGTCTCCTCTCAGTCTTCTTTTTTGCAAGCTAAACATTCCCAAATCCTGCAACCGTTCCTCATAGGACATGGTTTGCAGACCAGTCACCATTCTGGTCGCTCTTCTCTGAACTTGCTCCAGTTTGTCTATGTCTTTTTTAAAATGTGGTGCCCAAAACTGTACACAGTATTCCAGATGAGGTCTGACCAAAGAGGAGTAAAGACCGATAATGACTTCACGTGATCTAGACTGTATGCTTCTGTTAATACATCCCAGAATTGTATTTGCCTTTTTTGCTGCTGCATCACACTGTTGACTCATGTTCAGTCTATGATCTATTAGTATACCTAAGTCTTTTTCACATGTACTGTTGCTTAGCTCTATTCCTCCCATTCTGTATATGCTTTTTTCATTTTTATTGCCCAGATGTAGTACTTTGCATTTTTCCCTGTTAAAAACCATTCTGTTGGTTGCTGCCCACTGCTCCAGTTTATTTAGGTCTTTTTGAATCCTCTCTCTCTCTTCTCTAGTATTAGCTATCCCTCCTAGCTTTGTGTCATCAGCAAATTTAATCAGTTTACCCTCAATTCCTTCATCTAAATCATTGATAAAGATGTTGAACAATACAGGTCCCAGGACGGAGCCCTGTGGTACCCCACTTGAGACATTCATCCAGCTGGATGTGAAGCCATTTACAACCACCCTTTGAGTCCGATCACTAAGCCAGTTATGAATCCACCTAACAGTTGCCTGGTCCATTGCATACTTGGTCATTTTTTCAATAAGGATGGTGTGAGATACTTTGTCAAATGCTTTGCTGAAGTCAAGATATACTATATCTACAGCATTTCCCTGATCCACCCAGTCAGTGATTCTGTCATAGAAGGAAATTAAGTTAGTCTGACATGACTTGTTAGTTACAAACCCATGCTGACTCTGGTTAATCACTTCATTCTTATCCATGTACTTACATACATGTTGTTTAATAATTTGTTCAAAGATCTTTCCTGGTATAGAAGTCAGACTCACCGGCCTATAGTTCCCTGGGTCCACCTTCTTCCCCTTTTTGAAGATAGGAACAACATTTGCTCTTCTCCAGTCTTCTGGGACTTCTCCTGTTCTCCAAGAATTTTCAAAGATTATGGAGAGTGGTTCTAAAATTTCTTCTACGATCTCCTTCAGTACTCTGGGGTGTAATTCATCTGGACCTGGAGACTTGAACTCATTTATGTTAGCTAAATATTCCCTCACAATCTTTCTGTTTACAGATAACTTGGATTCCTCTATTCCTTTAAAAGGACAGTGAAGATCAGTTGATGTTACATTTTCTTTCTGAGAGAAAACAGATGCAAAATAGGAATTAAAAAGTTCGGCCTTCTCAACATCCTCTCTTACCATTTCTCCATTTTCATCCTGTAAAAATCCTATAGCATCTTTGACTTTTCTTTTACTTTTGACATACCCCCAAAATCCTTTTTTATTGCTTTTGACATCTCTTGCAAGCCTTAATTCATTGTCAGCTTTAGCTAACCTGATACGTGCCCTACAGGATCTGCAGACTGCATTATAATCTTCTTTAGATATGCCTCCCTCTTTCCATTTAATAAACATTTCTTTCTTTCTTTTTAGCATGTGTTTAAGTTCTGTGTTCATCCATCCTGGTTTCCTTAAATGCTTCCCATTCTTCCTACTTTTCGGGATTGTTAACGATTGTGCTTTGAGAATCTCATTTTTAAAAATTTCCCATCCTTCCTGGACATTTTTGTCCTTAAGGACATCCAGCCATTGGATCCCTCCTATTCTCTTTCTGAGTCTCTTAAAATCTGCCTTTCTAAAATCTAACCTTGAAGTCTGAGTCTTCACATGTCTTCCTCCTCTAGTTATCCAAAATTCTATAATAGCATGATCGCTGCCTCCTAGGGTCCCAGCCACCTTTACCTCCTCAACCATTTCCTCCCTGTTTATAAGGATTAGATCCAAAGTAGCAGATCCCCTTGTTTTCTCCCCTACCTTTTGGAAGATAAAGTTGTCAGCAAGAGAGGATAAGAATTTGCTTGACCTGTTAGTTTTACTTGAGAGAGATTCCCAACAAATGTCTGGATAGTTGAAATCTCCCATGACCACTACGTCATATTTTTTGGAGAACTTGGTCATTTGATACATAAAGAGTTCATCCATATCTTCAGCTTGCCCAGGTGGCCTGTAGTAAATGCCTACAATGGTGTCCTTTCCGTTGTTCTCTCCTTGTATTCTTACCCAAACAGTTTCCACAGAACTCCCAGTCTCTGAAGCTTCAATCTCTGTGCAGATATACGCTTTTCTAACATACAATGCAACACCTCATCCTCGTTTATCAAGTCTGTTTCTTGCAAATAAGTTGTATCCTTTTAGCCTTTTATTCCAATCATGTGTATCGTCCCACCAAGTTTCAGTGATTCCAATGACATCATATTCCTTTTCCTGCATTAGTAGTTCCAATTCTCCTTGTTTGTTGCCCATGCTTTGTGCATTTGTATAAAAACATTTTAGTTTGTGATTGGTTTCTCTTCCTCCCATATTTTTATTATTTAAATTGTTTTGTCTTTGTTCTTCCTTTCCACTTCCAGTAGCAGAGATCTCAATAGTATTTGTCAGCTGTATGGCTTTTTCTGGCCTTTTGCTTCCCTTCCCACATTGTTCTAGTTTAAAGCTCTTCTGATGAGTGTAGCAAGGCGACTTCCAAATACATGTTTTCCAGTCTTCGTAAGGTGCACCCCATCTCTAGCAAGTAGTCCATCGTATAGGTAATTCATTCCGTGATCCAGAAATCCAAATCCTTGTTGACGGCACCATCGACGTAGCCAGTTGTTCACCTGTAGAATCTTATTCCACCTCATTGTTCCATGGCCATCCACTGGGAGGATGGATGAGAAGACCACCTGCGCTCCCAATTCTTTCACTTTCTTGCCTAAGTCTTCAAAGTCACTGCAGATGGTTTCCAGGTCCTTTCTTGCGGTGTCATTTGTCCCCACATGTATTAGCAGGAATGGGTAGTGATCTGTAGGTCTGAAGAGTCTTGATATCCTGTCAGACACATCTTTAATTTTTGCTCCTGGAAGACAGCACATTTCTCTTGAGGTTATGTCTGGTCTGCAGATAGCGGCCTCTGTTCCTCTTAACAGGGAATCCCCCATGACCACCACTCTCCGTTTTTTCTTCACAACATTCTTCTTTCTCCATCCAGGAGGATTCTGAGGGCTTACAAGGTTATTCATTGCTGGCAAAGTCTTATTTTGCTGTATTTCTTCATGGTTCTCCAGCGTGAGAGCCTGGTACTGGTTCCTGAGCAGTATGGGTGCTGACTGCCTCTCGATCCTCCTGCTTCTGTGGGTCACATGCTTCCATTCCTCTGTTTCGTCAGGTGCAGTTCGAATTTCTTCTCTTTCTGAATCATGAAGAGATAATTCTGCTCTGTCTAAGAACTCTTCACCTTCCTTAATGATTTTCAAGGTAGTTAACCTCTCTTCTAGATTTCGCAACTTTTCCTCCAATAGGGACACAAGCTTGCATTTCTGGCATGTGAAGTTTGGCTTTTCCACTGGCAAGTCTGTGAACATGTAGCAGGATATGCAGCTCACCAAATGGCTCCTGGACTCTTCCATGTTCTTATTGTTAATGTTCTGAAAACAGTGAAAAAAGCTTAAAAAAAAAGCTTCAAAATGCGCGCGCCGGTAGGCGCACGGTTTACCGATGTCCTCTTTTCAGCTCCAACAGCCAAAATCCAGTGTTCTTTGAGCTCGCGGAGACTCTTCACTTACCCCAAAATGCAGTGGGAATATGCAAATTATCTCCTCAGGACTCCTCCCCTGGTTTACCGATGTCCTCTTTTCAGCTCCAACAGCCAAAATCCAGTGTTCTTTGAGCTCGCGGAGACTCTTCACTTACCCCAAAATGCAGTGGGAATATGCAAATTATCTCCTCAAGACTCCTCCCCTGGTTACAAAGATACTGCTCTCCGATAATGGCGGAGTAATGAATTGTTGGGAATGTTCTAATTGTGGCCAGCAGAATCCATTGTCAGTAGATTACTGTGTTGCATGTCACACACTCCCCTCGCTACTACCCAAGCCACTTCTAGTGCCCCATCCTCATCTGTTATACCTATGTCCGCCCAAAGTTCCAACCCTTCCTGCAGCGGCCATGTTGCTACACCCATTGCATCACCTCCGGTCTCTGACCAAATGTCCCTTTGGTGGTGGCATCTTGGTGCACCCTTCCTGTAGTATGCTTCCTTCTGGTTGCGGCCATCTTGGCACACCCAGAATACAGGCAGCAATACACACTACACCCAGAATGTGTATGAGGAAGATCATCATAATCAGTGTGTGACAGAGCATTAGACGCCAATACATATGAGAGTGGGTTTAACTTCTGTCAAGCCCTTAAAATATGGGCTCAGGATAAGTTGGCTAATCAATCCACTACCCTCAACAGCACATATTTATGTCCACTTTGACATTAGGGCTAAAATATGGTGATGTAAACTAATTCTCTAGATGGTCATGTATCCTTAAGTTTCTAATAGATGCACATACACGTTGTCTGGTTTACAGTAATTGATTTAGCAAACGTTTTTGTTTTTTTTATTAGCATTCCACTACACAAAGACTGTCAGTTTCTGTTTGCATTTACATATTACATTACATATTACATTTACACGGAGCAAATGTCCATCAGGGCCAGTGTTAGTCTCCTCAAGCATCTAGCAAAACTGAATTGTCGAGTCTCAGCCTCGAAACTTCAGTTTTGGCCCGGCAAGTGGTCTTCTTAGGCCATTGCCTTACTCAGGGTGCCAGACATCTCACAGAAGAAAGGAAGACGGTCATCTACGCACTACCGTTCCCAAAAGATCCCATAGAGCTGCAACGGTTCCTCGGACTATGTACATACTGCAGACAATGGATCCCAGACGCCTCACGTCTCATGCAGCCGCCCCTCTAAGATGCATTAAAAGAAGACACTCTGGCTGATGTCAACAACAAGGACCACCAAGAACAGCTGCAACAAGCCTTTGAGCAACTAAAGTCAAGGAAAATGACACCCCCTGCCCTTGGAAATCTGGACTATGCTCAACCTTTCCATTTGTATGCCTCTGAGACAGGAGGACATGCAGCCGGAGTACTCACGCAGAGACACTGTACAAAGCAGCGCCCAGTCGTTTATTACCTAGCGCATCTCTCCCCCAGCTGTCTACGAGCGGTTCACGCCACACAGCAACCTAAACATCTGTCTACACAGAGACACCTGTGGCTGCAGTGTTCGTTGATTTTTCCAGAAAATGTGAAGTTACACCACCATCAACCCAGCCACCCTGCTACCAGCACCTGAAGGAGAGGGGAAAAAGGCTCCACCGCATGATTGTCTGGAACAAATTACTGCGGAGTCAACTCCACTTGTTCTAGTGGGGGAAGTACCCTTGGATGACCCAGAACTTACGTTATATACGGATGGATCCAGATATGTTGACACCTCTGGCAGGTTTCATACTGGATATGCTGTCACAACTGAAGATACATTGGTAGAGGCAGCAGTCTTACCTCCCAGTATGTCAGCACAAGAAGCAGAGCTCAAAGCTCTGACTGCAGACTGTGAAAAATGCTGAAAGCATCAGACAATTGATGGAAGTGGTGCAACTACCAAGACAGTTGGCTGTCGTAAAGGTAAAAGCTCATACCCGACCAGATGCCCCTGAAGCAAGAGGTAATGCACTTGCTCATCTCCATGCTAAGCGAGCAGCTCTTCTTCTGACATCCATGTCCATGGCTCTTACACGGCAACAGGCCAAACAGCTAAATTCCGTGCCAACCCAGGATCAACCTGCAGAAGAGCATCAACCGGTCCCTCCAATCACAAAGCTACGCTCCACACGCTCTACGCGCTAAAGAAGAACGCCAGTCGTAGAAGGAGGTGGGTGCTAAGTTGATAGATGGGCTATGGAAGAAGAAACAACTGTACTGTTTGCCTCGACTCCTGTATCCAGCCATTGCGGCCTGGGCCCATGGACTGCTTAGGGGTAGTGGATATGTTTTCCAGTTGGCCAGAAGCATTCGCCGTTCCAAACATGACTGCCAAGACTACCGCCAAGAAGCTGGTCTCTGAAGTTGTTTGCCGGTATGAAGTCCCAGAAGTTATCAAAAGTGATGAAGGACCAGGCTTTTCCTCATGCGTATATCAAGAAATACTTACCATGATCGGATCAACAGTGATGTTACATACTCCTTACCATCCACAGTCAAGTGGCAAGGTGGAGAGATTGAATGGCACACTGAAAAGGCAGTTAACCAAAATGATGCAGGAGACTACGGCCCAGTGGCCTGAGCTCCTTCCCATTGCACTATATCACATACGCACCACCCCCATAGGGAAACACAAACTGTCACCCTATGAGATACTATTTAGGTCACAACCAGCTATAGCTAGATTTACCCCACAACAATTATCAGAAGAAACAGATTATGTTGTGCAATATGTGATTCAGTTTGCCAAAGCCTTAACTAACACCCATGCGTTAGTATCATCTTCTATTCCAGATCCAGCTGATGCAGAAGGTTGTCATACCCTCAGGCCTGGAGATTATGTGTATGTGAAGAAGCATGTTCGGAAACACGGACTAGAACCATTGTATGACGGATCATACCAAGTGCTCCTGACAATCCCAACAGCTGAGATGTTTTATGATAATATGTATGGTTAAACTAGTCAATACCTGGAATAGCCTACAACAGAGTACTGACCCCTTTAATAATAAGTTCATTACTGACCATCAGATTTTGGTACAAGAATTGAGACAATTAGAAAACAACCAGATCAGTGACTGTTGGATATGTACTCACTCACCAGTTTCAGCCGCTAGTATGCCCTTTCTGGCGGTCCGTCCCAGACCATCATTATTGGAAAGATACATTCATAATCACTCATGGGTACATGCAAATCTGTTTATAAAAGGTACCGATGACACGTTATAAAATATCTGGTAACGTCCCTTGTAATGAATCTTCTGAATATAAGCCTAGTGATCCAACATGTGGCAATCCGGATGTTGGATATTGTAGCCCCCTGGGACAAATGTCTTCATGGTGTATGTTATCAAATAACACCGTTTTAATCAATTTGGTACATAAATTAGTATTACAGCACTCTGCTTTATGGGATTTGCCATCAGCCACATATTGGGTCTGTGGGAATAATGCGTATAAATGGCTCCCAGTCAGAGTAGGGGGGACTTGTACGTTGGGCCGGCTAACTTCAGCCACTTATCTTATTCCCCATAGTAAAGTAGATATGAGAGCCATCCCTCTTCATACCATCTATAAACGTTATAAACGTGCCAAAGACAACACCCCACGACCATCAGGAAGACCTCATTTAGTACAAATGAGTGTACCCAATAAGATAGCCAGTACCGTCTTCCTCTACCCTATGGTTACATAAATGTGGGACAAGTTAGTGGAAGTCACTGACTACTTAGATGACCAGATTTGGAATATTTTGGAAGTAATTAATACTACTGTTGCAGTGCAGAATCAGCTTATTATAGTGGCTAATCAACATACGTTAGTGCTGGACTATTTGACAGCAGCTCAAGGAGGGATGTGTGTCAGGTTGTAGGCCCAGCCTGTTGTCACTATATTGACCCATATATTGACCCCGACTCTACCATACGGTTAAAGACTAAAATGGAGACATTAGGAAACTCAGGGAAGAGTATAACAAACATAACGAGTTGACCAAAGAGTGTTGCATATTGTTGCTTGCTTGTTAATATATGTTTTACTAAAACTAGTCTTTTATTATATCCCATTTTGCATGAGGAAAACCTGCCAGTCATCAGAGAGCAAGGAGGACACTGTTAACCGACATCCAGTGCTACTGTACACGGACCTCCCAGATGTAACCAGCATTGAGGACCTGGATGACAAGGGAATGATGACCTTTACCCGCTTGCCCCAACCAATTTCAGATCTGAACTTTATGATTATATCAACAAACAAGGGGGGTGGACATGCCGCGACAGCCCCAATTGGTAACAAGGGCACTAATTGGGTGAAGACCAATGTCCCTCAGGCTCAAACCATGACCCTGGGAAAGCACCTTTATTGTTGATAATAACATAACTTTTAGGGGGGAATGTAAAGGACATATTGATACTCATGCTAGAGCAACTCCATTTTGGCTGCTTGCTTTAAAATCATGTTATTATCACTCCTTGCATAACATACATTCTTTCTTTTTCTTCCCATGGAACTTATCTCACACTAACTTTTTCTCAAGAGATCATTTTGTCAGACACTCTGTTATCTAACTTGTTTAGGCCAGGTTTGACCTTGTAAAATTTCCATAGTGCTTCAAACTAACAATGATAATATGACCATATATGTGTTTTCCGTAATAATTGTACTAACATCAGTTAGCCTATAGTATTGTAGTATGGCTGTAGAGTTGATTGGCTGTTTGATATACTCAAAACAATATAAAATGCTAAGCAAAATAAACGGGATCAGAGATTCTTTGCATCCTCCCAATACAGAGCACACATTGCCTCCGTTTGGTTTTCTGTGGATTGCGCAATCAACATAATAATTTTGACACTCACTTGGTCAACCGTGAAGGGTTATTGCCCTCCCTTAACACATCCACGCCTGCCAACAGCACCCAACTCTTTACCTTTTTCTACTTTCACTTTCTGCAAGCATGAAACCACATCATCAGGTTCCGCATCCTTCTGACATTTGTCTCATGGTTCACTCAAACCAACACTGTGGGACCATTTGGTTGCCAAAATATTAAAGGGAGTCTGTTCCCAACCAGGAATCTCAATAGACTCACACCTACCTTTCTCTTAAGGAAAGGCATGCTTTACGCAATATCACTGCAATATCACTCTATCACACCTTATCACACAGAGTCCTTATAAATTCAAGATGATTGTAATTTTTAACAAAAAGAACTTCTGAGCCTTCTGCGTATCCTGCCGACTACGCCAAATGTTTTGCCAATAGTTTTGACACTAAGGTTCGGATACGGCTTTAAAGAAGGCAACCCTTTGCAATATAACGCAATTTTATTTATAATAGTTGATATAAAACGTAAAATATATAATTAAAGGAATAGTATGATATGCTGATATTGCATACACTTTTGTACATGTTATAATACAAAGGTTAAGTACATATATATATGTATTCACTTCATCACCAAGGAGCTTTTAAACATCATCCGTCTGGAAGATCAGAGAAGAAATTTCACCAAGACAGAGAAATCGCTGGAAGTCTACACAACACTGCATGGGCAGGTACATACAACACTACACATCAGTGCAGGTACAACTTATGGCTTCTTCATCTAGGAGTTTATGAGCATCATCTGTCTAATTGACAGAGAACCCCTGAGAAGTCTACACAAGAAAGCTTATGTCTGTATCATGATTCCAGTGACTTTTATAAGGTTTAGACAATGGAAGCATAAAGCTGGTTAATGTTTATAAGTATGATTCATCGATAATACCGAATTGGCCAGGTTCTGTAATTTCGAGAAGTTTACTTATAAACATTGTTTTAGACAATAGATCTATGTATTTCTCATGGAACATAATGGTAAGTGTACACACATTATTTGAATCAGTATTTTGGTTACAATAACACTATTTGTCAAAGCAAATATCACAGTGGTCACTTGTGTACAAATCAGGATAATGAATCTTTGAAACACACAACTTCATAGACCATAGAACAATTAACATTGTCTTACTGTATTGACACCTAGCAAACACTTTGTGGATAGCATGCATCAAGGACAGTTCATGTGAAAGAACTAGTTTCTCAGTATCAGAGTATATCAATATTATACTGCAGTATATTGCAATATTATAGTGCTTGGATTCAGACAACCATATTTGCAATACATTCCACACTTGGTCTAATGACCACACTTTATCAAAGCATATAAACAATATGTTACAATATGTAGGCTATAAGATATCCATATTTTTATTAGCAATACACACCCATGGCTGTTAAGGCACATGATGGCTGATTACATCAGCTGTCACCTGGTGCATCTAAATTAGAATATCATCAAAAAGTTCATTTATTTCAGTTCTTCAACACAAAAAGTGAAACTATATTATATAGAGTCATTACAAACAGAGTGATCTATTTCAGGTGCTTATTTCTGTTAATGTTGATTATTATGGCTCACAGCCAATGAAAACACAAAAGTCATTATCTCAGTAAATTAGAATAATTAACAAAAAAACAGGTTGTTTAGTCTGTTTCAGTAGGCTCCACAATCATGGGTAAGACTGCTGACTTGACAGATGTCCAGAAGGCAGTCATTGACACACTCCACAAGGTCCCAGAGTTCCAATTTTCATTTGGAAGTCAAGGTCCCAGAGTCTGGAGGAAGAGTGGAGAGGCGCACAATCCGAGCTGCTTGAGGAATAGTGTGAAGTTTCCACAATCAGTGATGGTTTGAGGAGCCATGTCATCTGCTGGTTTAGGTCCACTGTCTTTTATCAAGACCAAAGTCAGCGCAGCCGTCTACCACGAAATTTTAGAGCACTTCATGCTTCCCTCTGCCGACAAGCTTTTTGGAGATGGAAATGTCATTCTCCAGCAGGACTTGGCACCTGTCCACACTGCCAAAAGTACCAATACCTGGTTTAAAAACAACAGTATCACTGTGCTTGATTGGCCAGCAAACTCGCCTGACCTTAACCCCATAGAGAATCTATGTCCGCTTGTCAAGAGGAAGATGAGAGATACCAGACTCAACAATGCAGACGAGCTGAAGGCTGCTATCAAAGCAATCTGAGCTTCCATAACACCTCAGCAGTGCCACAGGCTGATCGCCTCCATGCCACGCCGCATTAATGCAATAATTGATGCAAAAGGAGCCCGACCAAGTATTGAGGGCATTTACTGAACATACATTTCAGCAGGCCAACATTTCGGATTTTAAAAACATTTTTCAAGCTGTTATAAAGTATTCTAATTTACTGAGATAATGACTTGTGTTTTCATTGGCTGCAAGCCATAATCACCATTAACAGAAATAAACACTTGAAATAGATCACACTGTTTGTAATGATTCTATATAATATATGAGTTTCACCTTTTGTAGTGAAGAACTGAAATAAATTAACTTTTTGATGATATTCTAATTTTGTGAGAAGCACCTGTACACACACGTAAGCACACACACACACACACACACACACACACACACACACACACACACACACACATACACACACATTACACATGAACTTAACCTCTCTGCAGATGATTGCACATGATGTATTTCTCTCTGGTGCAGCCTCCCATCCCCCAGGGCCCGACTGCAGAGCTATCTTGCTTTAATTGTAGGGGTGAAGGCAGGAGGGGGAGAACGGAGAAGTAAGCAGCAGGGGACACATCCAGGAGAGTAGGGGCCATGCTGTAGGCAGCAACTCTGCTGGAGCCTGGGGCTGGTGGGAGGAGCCTCCTCTCCTGCACTTTCAGAGCAGTGCAGCCAGAGGAGCAGAGGTAGATCTTTCACCCGACTCCGGGCCACAGAATCCTCCGGTGGTTCTGACCAAGCCTGTTTGTTTTCAACTGTATTTGCATCCCAAGGATGCAGATACTGTTGAAATTGTGATGGGGGCGGATGGAGGGGTCTGATACTGTTTTAACATCGGGCCCCCCTGTCTCAAGGGCCCCATAGCCACTGCGCGGGCTGCCGCTATGGACGGTATACCCCTGACTGCTACTTGGTTAACATAAGCTGGTTGTAGTACTAAGAAAAGTACATGTGATGTGTCTGTGGAAACAGGAGATCTAGTGTTACAAAATGATTATCTCAGGTTTCAGATTGGACCCTCAGTACCAAAGTAAACGTTACCGGATTTTGGCCTAACCTGGTACCCGAACCAGCTTTGTGTAGGTGTAGATGAGCTCTGTTCACCGTGAAAGTTTGGTATGAATAGGACCTTCACAGGGTGAGAAACGGCACCGGAACGTGGGTACCATTAGCTGCCCATTGACTCAATATTGGCCTGTGATTTTTGACAAATCACCACTGTCATAAACCCCAAGTACCATTACCTCAATTGCCACCACAGCAGGGCAATTGGGAAGAGTGAGGCAAAGCGCCAGAATTGGGGTATCTCATGTGATGCGCCACTTGTAGAGCGGCTGCAGGCTGGTATTTTTAGGCTGGGAAGTGTCCAATAAAGAAAGGACCTTCTCAGACTCATAGTATCAGCCCACAGCTGTCTGCTTTACCTTTGCTGATTATCAATAATAGGGGGAACCCCACGTAATTTTTTACAATTATTTATTAGGATAAACCAGGCTGAACACCCTTTAGAGCCACATGAAAGTCACCTAAGGGTGCAAGTTTATTAAATGTAGGGGGCTTGTGAAATTTTATATAAAAATACAGAACATTTGTTTATTCTATCCATCCTGATGTTTCTGGCTGTGAATTCATTGTACTTGGCTGAGGAATTTTTGTGGTTCCTTTGAGATGTGTGCATAAAAATAGGCCAGCATATGCACGGTTCGTGTGCTGTCTGATTTTTTTCTTGCTTTTTATTCAATGCAAGTCTATGTGTGCAAGTCCTACTGGGATTTAAAACGACAATATAATTCCAAAGACAATGGGAAAGTCCTATAAGGTTATTTATTTATTTATTTATTTATTTATTCAAAATGTGGTAATGTATACAATGGCTGTGTGTATTGTAAACAAATGTAATTTTTAACACCAGTATCTATTAGATAATAAGACGCCCTTTTTGGCAATGAAAAAACTTGCTAATAAGTGTATGCGTCTTAAAGTCCGGAGGCAGGTCAATGATCTATCTGATCAGTGCGGTACAGGAGAGAAAGATACTGGGACCTTTCCCATGGAAGTGGGTTGTAGTGAATATTCATGGTCTTTAATAGCGGGCACACATGACCGCCGAGGAGCTGCGCTGCGAGTACAGTATGCCCGCTATTAAGGAAAATGAATATTCACTGCTCTACACACCCATGGGCGTGGGGAGCAGTGAATATTAATTTTCTTTAGCAGCGGGCACAGTGTAGGATGCAGCAGCTGGCTACTGCCTCCTGTGCCCCGCTCCTCCGCAGCACCTGCTCCCCCCACACCCACTACCACCCACAGCATATATGTATATATTCAGACTAAAAGACGCACCCCCCCACTTCCCTCCAAAATTTTGGAGGAAAACAGTGCATCTTGTAGTCCGAAAAATATGGTACATCTCAATATGTATTCTAGAAAGGCTGTCAGGCTTATAAAGTTTACTGGAAGAATATTAAAATTATAGGCAAGAGTGTGACAACTTATTAGTGCTAAAGGCACATCAAAAGAGGTGTGTGTGAGTGTACTTTGTATGTGTATATATGAGAGATGTGTGTATATAGGAAAGCTATGTATGTGAATGTAGGAGAGTTGTATGTTTGTATGTAGCTGAGCTGTGTGTATGCTGCAGGGGTGTGGGAATGTATGTAACAAAGATGGATGTGTGTATGTAAGACAGCTGTGTGTAACTGAGTTATGGGTATGTATGTAGCAGAGCTGTGTGCATGAATACCAGAGCTTAATTTGCATGTACTATGCATTCATAGTGATGCGAGTATGTGTGTGCTGCATAGAATGCATATAAATTGCCTGCTGCACATGTATGAGAATAATATACATGCTGCATAGAAATGCTAACATTAGATCTCTATCCACTCTATTTTACCTTACAGCATTAAAGGTAGTATTATCAAATCCTCCACAAATTTACACCTCCAGGAAGTTTAACCTGGGGTGTGTTTTAAAGATTAGTTCAGTAGTTAGAAAAATATGATACTTTCGATAAATTATTAGCAAAATATTTAAATTACACCAATCAAAAAACAGCCTCCTCCATATCCCCTCAAGCTGTCCTATCCATCACCAAGATAGGTGCATTTTCTGCCATTTAGGTAGAAGTAATCTTCAAACAATTTTGCTTCTAATTTACATAAAGTACCAGGAAGGTACAGTACAGACCAAAAGTTTGGACACACATTCGCATTTAAAGATTTTTCTGTATTTTCATGACTATGAAAATTGTACATTCACACTGAAGGCATCAAAACTATGAATTAACACATGTGGAATTATATTCTTAACAAAAAAGTGTGAAACAACTGAAAATATGTCTTATATTCTAGGTTCTTCAAAGTAGCCACCTTTTGCTTTGATGACTGCTTTGCACACTCTTGGCATTCCTCTTGATGAGCTTCAAGAGGTAGTCACCGGAAATGGTTTTCACTTCACAGGTGTGCCCTGTCAGGTTTAATAAGTGGGATTTCTTGCCTTATAAATGGGGTTGAGACCATAAGTTGTGTTGTGCAGAAGTTAGGTGGATACACAGCTGATAGTCCTACTGAATAGACTGTTAGAATTTGTATTATGGCAAGAAAAAAAGCAGCCTAGTAAAGAAAAACGAGTGGCCATCATTACTTTAAGAAATGAAGGTCAGTCAGTCCGAAAAATTGGGCAAACTTTGAAAGTGTCCCCAAGTGCAGTTGCAAGAACCATCAAGCGCTACAAAGAAACTGGCTCACATGAGGACCGCCCCTGGAAAGGAAGACCAAGAGTCACCTCTGCTTCTGAGGATAAGTTTATCCGAGTCACCAGCCTCAGAAATCGCAGGTTAACAGCAGCTCAGATTAGAGACCAGGTCAATGCCACACAGAGTTCTAGCAGCAGACACATCTCTTCAACAACTGTTAAGAGGAGACTTTGTGCAGCAGGCCTTCATGGTAAAATAGCTGCTAGGAAACCACTGCTAAGGACAGGCAACAAGGAGAAGAGACTTGTTTGGGCTAAAGAACACAAGGAATGGACATTAGACTAGTGGAAATCTGTGCTTTGGTCTGATGAGTCCAAATTTGAGATCCTTGCTTCCAACCACCGTGTCTTTGTGCGACGCAGAAAAGGTGAACGGATGGACTCTACATGCCTGGTTCCCACCGTGAAGCATGGAGGAGGAGGTGTGATGGTGTGGGGGTACTTTGCTGGTGACACTGTTGGGGATTTATTCAAAATTGAAGGTATACTGAACCAGCATGGCTACCACAGTATCTTACAGAGCATTGCTATTCCATCCGGTTTGCGTTTAGTTGGACCATCATTTATTTTTCAACAGGACAATGACCCCAAACACACCTCCAGGCTGTGTAAGGGCTATTTGAGCAAGAGGGAGAGTGATGGGGTGCTACGCTAGATGACCTGGCCTCCACAGTCACCAGACCTGAACCCAATCAAGATGGTTTGGGGTGAGCTGGACCGCAGAGTGAAGGCAAAAGGGCCAACAAGTGCTAAACATCTCTGGGAACTCCTTCAAGATTGTTGGAAGACCATTTCCGGTGACTACCTCTTGAAGCTCATCAAGAGAATGCCAAGAGTGTGCAAAGCAGTCATCAGGAAAAGGTGGCTACTTTGAAAAACCTAGAATATAAGAAATATTTTCAGTTGTTTCACACTTTTTTGTTAAGTATATAATTCCACATGTGTTAATTCATAGTTTTGATGCCTTCAGTGTGAATATACAATTTCCATAGTCAAGAAAATACAAAAAAAACTTTAAATGAGAAGGTGTGTCCAAACTTTTGGTCTGTACTGTATATCATGCAAACTCTACATGTGATGTTTGCCTATTAAATAATAGCTGTAATATTTATTTGCAAAACTTCCATTTTCTCAATTCCTGACCTACACTACTTATTTTTTTTAGTAGGTAGTGGAACATAATGACATGGCCTTCACCTATAGCATCCATACATCTCCTGAACTGGGCACCATCAATTATATTTAACGGACCCCAAGTACTTAAATGCATCTCAATATGTCTTCTAGAAAGACTGTCAGGCTTATAAAGTTTACTGAAACCAATGAACACAGATCGAGGTTTCTTAAAAAATAACAATTCTTTATTTCATTCACAATAAAAAACAACAGAAAAAAATTATTAAAAAAGGCATACAAGTATAGCATAAATAGGCATCACATGGCATGACCAAACACTGAATTGCATCTTTATTCAGAAGACAGGATAAACAGTACATAGATCTCTATAGTGAAAGAATGCCAAGGGATGGTGTTACAATATCGCCATCTAATGGCGACAAGCAGCAAGTTTTACATTTAATAAATAAATAGAGAAATTACCTCTTTAATACAACTTGCTAAATAATATATGTCCATCCATCATTTGGCATATTGATGGTGTCAAAAGGGCCTTAAACCTCAAATGTAACTTAGCACCTCATAACAGAGTAAACCCATGTCTAAAAGGCACCATCCCTTTGAACAAATTCACTATGGATCTTCATAAATTCATTAAATATCCTATTAAAACATAATTACCAAACAAAGCGCAGTCAGCAATCAGCTATCAGTAGTCGGCGGTCAGCCACGTAAGGATATCCCCCTTTACGTACGTTTCGCACGGGCTTCTTCAAGAAGGGGTTCTAAAATTTACTGGAAGAATATTAAAATTATAGGCAAGAGTGTGACAACTTATCAGTGCTAAAGGCACCACAAGAGAACTCACTCAGCATGCTAAAACTCTTGGTTTTGACCCGTGATAACATACATGGCAAAAATGCGTTGTAAACAAATGTAAATTTTACCACCAGTATCTATTAGACATGAGACACACTTTTTAGCAATGAAAAAACTTGCTAAAAAGTGTATGCGTCTTACAGTCTGGAGGCAGATTATTCTGCACGAGGAGAGTGATGACAGCATCTTTCCTGATCACTGAGAGAACTATGCTCTCTGTGCTTGTCCTTCACTGATCTATCTGATCGGTGCGGTACAGGAAAGATACTGGGACCTGTAAGGATACTGCACGTTCCAGTTTAGCAGAAGGACATTTCACATCATGTGATAAGTCACATTCCTGAAAGGAATTTCAAAATGTGGTAATGTATACAGTTGTTGTGTGTATGTCTGTTTTATGTGCGTTTGTGTATATATACAGTTGTGCTCAAAAGTTTACATACCAGGGCAGAATTTTTCCTTTCTTGGCCTTGTTTCAGAGAATATGAATGATAACAAAAAAACTTTTTCTCCACTCATTGTTATTGGTTGGGTGAAGCCATTTATTGTCAAACTAGTGTGTTTTCTCTTTTTAAATCTTAATGACAACCAAAAAACATCCAAATGACCCTGATCAAAGGTTCATATACCCTGGTAATTTTGTCCTGATAACATGCTCAGAATTTGGCTACTAAAGGTAACATCCTCACCTGTGACCTGTTTGCTTGTAATCAGTGTGTGTGCATAAAAGCTGAGTGAGTTTCTGGGATCCAGACAGACTCTTGCATCTTTTATCCAGCCACTGACGTTTCTGGATTGTGAGTCATGGGGAAAAGAAAAAGAATTGTCAATGGATCTACGGAAAAAGGTAGTTGAACTGTATAACACAGGAAAGGGATACAAAAAGATATCTAAGGAATTGATAATGCCAGTCAGCAGAGTTCAAACCGTGACTAACAAATGGAAAATCAGGGGCTCTGTAAAAACCAAACCACGGTCAGGTAGACCAACAAAAATTTAGGCCACAACTGCCAGGAAAATTGTTCAGGATGCAAAGACAACCCCACAAATAACATCAGCTGAAATTCAGGACTCTCTGAAAACTAGCGGTTGGCTGTTTCACGATGCACAATAAGGAGGCACTTGAAGAAAAATGGGCTGCATGGTGGAGTCGCCAGAAGAAAGCCATTACTGTGCAAATGCCACAAAGTATCTTGCCTACAATACGCCAAACAGCACAGAGACAAGCCTCAAAACTTCTTGAACAAGGTAATTTGGAGTGATGAGACCAAAATTGAACTTTGTGGCCACAACCATAAACGTTACATTTAGAGAGAGGTCAACAAGGCCTATGATGAAAGGAACACCATTCCTACTGTAAAGCACGGAGGTGGATCGCTGATGTTTTGGGGATTTTTGAGCTACAAAGGCACAAGAAACTTGGTAAAAGTTGAAGGAAAGATGAATGCAGCATGTTATCAGCAAATACTGGAGGCAAATTTGCACTCATCAGCCTGGAAGCTGCGCATGGGACGTATTTGGACGTTCCAACATGACAAAGATCCAAAACACAAGGCCAAGTCGACCTGTCATTGGCTACAGCAGAACAAAGTGAAGGTTGTGGAGTGGCCATCTCAGTCTCCTTACCTCAATATCATTGAGAGACTCTGGGGAGATCTCAAGTGCGCATTCTGAGAAAATAAAGAACTTCATCCACTACTACCACAAAAGACATCAAGCAGTCATTGATGTTAGAGGGGGCAATACACGGTATTAAGACCTGGGGTATGTGAACTTTTGATCAGAGTCATCTGGATGTTTTTGGTTGTCATTAAGATTTAAAAAGAGAAAACACAGTAATTTGACAATAAATGGCTTCACCCAACCGATAACCATGAGTGGAGAAAAAGTTTTTTTTTATCATTCATATTCTCTGAAACAAGGCCAAGAAAGCAAAAATTCAGCCAGGGTATGTAAACTTTTGAGCACAACCGTATATATATATATCTGTGTGTGCGAGTGTACATAGTGGAGCTGTATGTGTATATATGAGACATGTGTGTATATAGGAAAGCTATGTCTGTGAATGTATGAGAGTTGTGTGTTTGCATGTAGCTGAGCTGTGTGCATGCTGCAGGGGTGTGTGTATGTATGTAGCAGAGATATGTGTATGTAAGACAGCTGTGTTCCACTGAACTGTGTGAATGTGTAGTAGAGATTTGACGCCATGCTGCAGAGTGGAGCAGACGTGTTCCAGAGGGACCACAGATCCCAGGCCTGTGCTGCATCAGAGTCAGAAGCCGCCTGAGAAGATATGGACTCCTCACAGAAGCGCCCTGAGCCATGCACGTGTGGCCCAGAGTCAGGACCTGCGCCCACACAGAGTAAGTTCCTGGGAACAGACGCCATCTGTCAAGAGCCGAGATCTGGATCCCCTTACCCCAAGCGTGAGAGACTGCTGTCGACGGTCAAGCCGAGAGGACCGAAAGCGGACTGCGACAAGAGAGCAGCAGCGGAGGAATCGCGCAAGTGAACAGGGCTGTCACTTCCAATTTCCACTCATGGTACTGGGGACAGTTGGGATTAGGATTTAAGGTTGGGAGGTGGCCGGTTGGTGTGTGGGAGGCTAAACGGGATCTGATAGACTTTATCCGGAAGAGACTTACAGACTAGTGGGAATAACAGGTGACCCCCGCTAGGGCCATACAAAGAGTTCCCAGGAAGAGGAACCTGCTAATGGTTATAATTTCAAAAATGACCATTTTTTTGTTCTTTATTAAAATGAAAAGGTTGGAAACTCTGCTGTGCATAATAATTTGGAACATGCATTTTGAGTGCAGTTTGAGTGTTTTATTTTTTTAAAAATATACTGTTATCATAGGCAGTTTGTACAAAAACCTTTCAATTGTACTCTAATAGTTATTTGACTGGAAAATTACAATGACTGCAATTCATATAGGTAATTTGGGAAAATCAGAGAAAATATTATTTGCATAATAATTTGGAACACAGTGTATGTATGTGCTGTATAAAAGACATATAAATTGCCTGCTGCAAATGTATAGGAGTATAATATACATGTCGCAGAGAAGCACTAACATTAGATCTCTATCCACTCCATTCTACCTTACAGCATTAAAGGTAGTATTATCAAATCCTCCACAAATTTATACCTAAAGGAAATTTAACCTGGGGTGTGTTTTAAATTAAGGTGAGTTCAATAGTTGGAAAAATATGATACTTTCCATAAATTATTAGCAAAATGTTTAAATGACACCTATCAAAAAAACAGCCTCCTCCATATCCCCTCAAGCTGTCCTATCCATCACCAAGATAGATGCATTTTTTGCCATTTAGGTAGAAGTAATCTTCAAAATCTTCAAACAATTTGCTTCTAATTTAGATAAAGTACCAGGAAGGTATATCATGTAAACTCTACATGTGATGTTTGCCTATTAAATAATAGTTGTAATATTTATTTGCAAAACTTCCATTTTCTCTATGCCTGACCTACACTACTTAATTGTAACATCCCTGGCGGCGTGCTGGCATGGCTTCCCATCTCCCACCATGTAAGACCGCCGACTTACCCATCAATCCAGGCTGCGCACTGTGTTCCTCTGCTGGCTGTGTGCATGTGTCTTGGCTGCTTGTTGAGGGCGGCAGCACATCCTGATTCTTAAAGGAACAGTGCACGCATTCCTAATGCGTCCCCAGACTATTGCTATGAGACACTGGATACTTAAACCACCTCCACCCATTGGAAGGTGCCTGAGCAACACTATCCTTCAGCGTGATCTGTGCAACTGCTGAGTTGCCAGGTCCTGTCCCGTGCTTGGCCCATCCCGTGTCTGGCCCATCCCGTATCTGGCCCGTCCCGTCCTGTATCAGGCCCATCCCGTATCTGGCCTGTCCCGTTCTGTATTTGGCCCAGCCTGTCCCGTATCTGGCCCGTCCCGTATCTGGCCCGTCTCGTATCTGGCCTGTCCCGTATCTGGCCCGTCCGATAGATGTCTCGTCCCGTCGTGTATCTGGCCCGTCCCATTCTATCTCTGACCCGTCCCATCCTGTCTCTGACCCGTCCCGTCCTGTATCTGGCCCGTCCCATCCTGTATCTGGCCCATCCCTTCCTGTATCTAGCCCGTCCCATCCTGTCTCTGGCCCGTCTTGTCCTGTCTCAGGCCCGTCTTGTCTTGTCTCTGGCCCGACCCGACCCGTCCTACTTAATTGTAACATCCCTGGCGGCGTGCTGGCATGGCTTCCCATCTTACACCATGCAAGACAACCGACTTAACCATCAAGCCAGGCTGCACACTGCCTTCTTCTGCTGGCTGTGTGCATGTGTCTTGGCTGCTTGTTGAGGGCTCCCATATCTGGCCCGTCCTGTCCCGTATCTGGCCTGTCCTGTCCCATATCTGGCCCTGTCCCTCCCAGTCTCGTCCTGTATCTGGCCCGTCCCATCCTGTCTCTGGCCTATCCAGTCCTGTCTCTGGCCCGTCCAGTCCTGTCTCTGGCCTGTCCAGTCCTGTCTCTGGTCCCTCCCGTCCTGTCTTTGGCCCTTCCTGTCTCTGGCCCGTCCTGTCTTTGGCTCATCCCGTCCTGTCTCTAGCCCGTCCCGTCCTGTCTCTGGCCAGTATCTTCCCGTATCTGGCCCATCCTGTCTAGTATCTGGCCCGTCCCGTATCTGTACCGTCCCATATCTGCTCCGTTCCGTATCTGCCCTGTCCCGTATCTGGCTCGTCCCGTATCTGGCCCGTCCTGTTTCGTATCTGGTCCGTCTCGTCCTGTATCTTGCCCGTCCCGTCATGTATCTGGCCCGTCCCGTCATGTATCTGGCCCGTCCCATATCTGCCCCGAACCGTCCCATATCTGGCCCGTATCTAGCCTGTACCATCCCGTATCTGGCCCATCCTGTCCCGTATCTGGCCTGTCCCATCACATATCAGGCCTGTCCCATCCTGTCTCTGGCCTGTCCCGTCCTGTCTCTGGCCCGTCCCGTGCAGTTCTGTATCTGGCCCGTCCCATCCTGTACCCGGCCTGTCCCCTCCTGTATCTGGCCCGTAGCATCCTGTATCTGGCCCGTTTCGTACCATCCTGTATCTGGCCCATCTCATCCCGTCCTGTATCTGGCCCGTCCTGTATCTGGTTTGTACAGTCCTATATCTGTCCTGTCCTGTCCCGTCACGTATCTGGCCTGTCCCGTCACGCATATGGCCTGTCCCGTCCCATATCTGGCATGTTCCATCCTGTCTCTGACCCGTCCCATCCTGTCTCTGGCCCATCCCGTCCTATATCTGGCCCGTCCCGTATCTGGCCTGTCCCTTCCTGTAACTAGCCAGTCCCGTCCTGTCTCTGGCCCGTCCTGTCCTATCTCCGGCTCGTCCTGTCTCTGGCCCGTCCCGTCCTGTCTCAAGCCCGTCTTGTCCTGTCTCTGGCCCGTCCGGTCCTGTCTCTGGCCCGACACGTCCTGTCCTGCCTGTGGCCCGTCCGGCACTGCTCTGGCCCGTCCCTGGCCCATCCTGTATCTGGACCATCCTGTATCTGGCTTGCCCCGTCATGTATCTGGCCCATCCTGTCTTGTTTCTGGCCAGCCCCATCCCGTCCTGTCTCTGGCCAGTCCCATCCGATAATTGGCCTGTCCCAACCTGTCTCTGGCCCGTCCCGTCCTGTGTGGTTTAAATTAAGGTGAGCTCAATAGTTAGAAAAATATTATACTTTCCATAAATTATTAGCAAAATGTTTAGATGACACCTATCAAAAAAAGAGCCTCCTCCATATCCCCTCAAACTGTCCTATCCATCACCAAGATAGGTGCATTTTCTGCCATTTAGGTAGAAGTAATCTTCAAACAATTTGCTTCTAATTTAGATAAAGTACTAGGAAGGTATATCACGCAAACTCTACATGTGATGTTTGCATATTAAACAATAGTTGTAATATTTATTTGCAAAACTTTCATTTTCTTCATGCCTGTGCTACACTACCTAATTGTAACATCCCTGGAGGCGTGCTGGCATGGCTTCCCATCTCACACCATGTAAGACCACCGAATTACCCACCAATCCAGGGGCTGGGTGCATGTGTCTTGGCTGCTTGTTGAGGGCGACAGTGGCAGCACTTCCTTCTTCTTAAAGGAACAGTGTACGCATTCCTAATGTGTTCCCAGTCCTGACCTGTCTCTGGCCCGTCCCGTGCTGTCCCTGGCCCCTCCCCTCCTGTCTATGGCCCGTCCTGTAATGTCTAGCCCGTCCGTCCCATATCTGGCCTGCTTAGTCCCATATCTGACCCGACAAGTCCCGTATCTGGCCAGTCCAGTCCCATATCTGGCCAGTGCAGTCCCGTATCTGGCCCATCTCTTATCTGGCACGTCTCGTCCCTTCACTATCTAGCCCGTCCTATCCCGTATATGGCCCAACCAGTCCCGTATCTGGCCCATCCCGTATATGGCCCAGCGTGTCACGTATCTGGCCCATCACCATAAATGGCACATCCCGTTCAGTTTCTGTCCTTTCCCATCCCTGGCTCATGTCGTATCTGGCCCGTCCTGTCCCATATCTGGCCCGTCTCATATCTGGACCGTCCCGTATCTGGCCCGTCCCATCGCGTATCTGGCCCGTGACGTCCCATATCTGGGCAGTACCGTCCTGTATCTGGCCCGTCCCATTCTGTCTATGGCCCGGCCCGTAATGTCAAGCCCGCCCATCCTGTCTCTGGCCCGTCCCGTCCTGTATTTGGCCCGTTCCGTATCTAGCCCGTCCCGTCCTGTATCTGACCCGTCCCGTACCATCTTGTATCTGGCCCATCTCGTCCCGTCCTGAATCTGGCCCATCCCGTCCCGTATCTGACCTGTCCAGTATCTGGCCGGTCCTGTCCCGTATTTAGCCAGTCCCGTCCTGTATCTGGCCCGTCCCGTCCTGTCTCTGGCCTGTGCAGTCCTGTGTCTTGCCCGTCCCGTCCTGTCTCTGGCCTGTCCAGTCCTGTGTCTGGCCCCTCCCGTCCTGTCTTTGGCTCGTCCCATCCTGTCTCTGACCCGTCCTGTCTTTGGCTCATCCCATCCTGTCTCTAGCCAGTCCCATCCTGTCTCTGGCTAGTATCGTCCCGTATCTGGCCCGCCCCGTATCTAGCCCATCCCGTCCAGTATCTGGCCCGTCCTGTCGCTGGCACGTCCCGTATCTGTACCGTCCCATATCTGCCCCATCCCATATATGACCTGTCCCGTATCTGGCTTGTCCCGTATCTGGCCCGTCCTGTTCTGTATCTGGTCTGTCTCGTCCTGTATCTGGCCCGTCCCGTCATGTATCTGGCCCATACCGTCCCATATCTGGCCCGTACCATCCTGTATCTGGCCCGTCTTGTCCCGTATCTGGCCTGCCCCATCCCGTATCTGGCCTATCCCATCCTGTCTCTGGCCCGTCCAATCCTGTCTCTGGCCCGTCCCGTGCAGTTCCGTATCTGGCCCGTCCCATCCTGTACCCGGCCCATCCCCTCCTGTCTCTGGCCCGTCCCATACAGTTCTGTATCTGGCCCGTACCGTCCTGTATCTGGCCCGTACCATCTCGTATCTGGCCCGTCCTGTTCCGTATCTTTCCTGTCCCGTCCCGTATCTGGCCTGTCCCATCCTATCTCTGGCCCGTCCCGTCCTGTCTCTGGCCCATCCCGTGCAGTTCTCTATCTGGCCTGTCCCATCCTGTACTCGGACCGTCCCTTCCTGTATCTGGCCCGTTCCGTACCATCCTGTATCTGGCCCATCTAGTCCCATCTTGCATCTGGCCCGTCCCGTATCTGACTTGTACTGTCCCGTGTCTATCCTGTCGGGTCCCGTCACGTATCTGGCCTTTCCCGACCCATATCTGGCCCATCCCATCCTGTCTCTCGCCTGTCCCGTCCTGTATCTGGCCCGTCCCGTATCTGGCCCGTCCCTTCCTGTTTCTAGCCAGTCCCGTCCTTTCTCTGGCCCGTCCTGTCCTATCTCCGGCTCGTCCTGTCTCTGGCCCATCTCGTTCTGTCTCTGGCCCGTCTTGTCCTATCTCTGTCCCGTCCCGTCCTGTCTCTGGCCCGACCCGTCCTGTCCTGCCTCAGACCTGTCTGGTACTGCAGTGGCCCGTCCCTGGCCCATCCTGTATCTGGCCCATCCTGTATCTGGCCCGTCCCGTCCTGTATATGTCCCGTCCTGTCTCTGGCCCGCCCCGTCCCGTCCTGTCTCTGGCCCGTCCCATCCGGTCTTTGGCCCATCCCATCCGGTCTTTGGCCCGTTCCATCTGGTTTTGGCCCGTGCCGTCCTCTGTGCTTTAAATTAAGGTGAGCTCAATAGTTAGAAAAGTATGATACTTTCTATAAATTATTAGCAAAATGTTTAAATGACACCTATTAAAAAACAGCCTCCTCCATATCCCCTCAAGCTGTCCTATCCATCACCAAGATAGGTGCATTTTCTGCCATTTAGGTAGAAGTAATCTTCAAACAATTTGCTTCTAATTTAGATAAAGTACTAGGAAGGTATATCATGCAAACTCTACATGTGATGTTTGCCTATTAAACAATAGTTGTAATATTTATTTGCAAAACTTCCATTTTCTCTATGCCTGTACTACACTATTTAATTGTAACATCCCTGGCGGCGTGCTGGCATGGCTTCCCATCTCACACCATGCAAGACAGCCGACTTACCCACCAATCCAGGCTGCACACTGTGTTCCTCTGCTGGCTGTGTGCATGTGTCTTGGCTGCTTGTTGAGGGCGACAGCGGCAGCACTTCCTGATTCTTAAAGGAACAGTGCGCGCATTCCTAATGTGTCCCCAGTCCTGTATCTGACCCGTCCCGTCCTGTCTATGGCCCGCCCTATTCCTGTCTCTGGCCGGTCCTGTATCTCTGGACCGTCCCGTATCTGTACCGTCCCGTATCTGCCCTGTCCCGTATCTGGCTTGTCCCGTATCTGGCCCGTCCTGTTCCGTATCTGGTCCGTCTCATCTTGTATCTGGCCCGTCCCGTCTTGTATCTGGCCCGTACCATCCCATTTCTGGACCGTACCATCCCGTATCTGGCCCGTCCTGTCCTATCTCTGGCTCGTCCTGTCTCTGGCCCATCTCGTCCTGTCTCTGGCCCGTCCCGTCCTGTCTCTGGCTGGACCCGTCCTGTCCTGCCTCTGACCCGTCCGGTACTGCAGTGGCCCGTCCCTGGCCCATCCTGTATCTGGCCCATCCTGTATCTGGCCCGCGTCGTCTCTGGCCCGTCCCGTCCTGTATATGTCCCGTCCCATCCGGTCTCTGGCCCGCCCCATCCGGTGTCTGGCCCGCCCCATCCGGTCTCTGGCCCGTCCCATCCGATCTTTGGCCCGTGCCGTCCTCTGTGCATTAAATTAAGGTGAGCTCAATAGTTAGAAAAATATGATACTTTCTATAAATTATTAGCAAAATGTTTAAATGACACCTATCAAAAAACAGCCTCCTCCATATCCCCTCAAACTGTCCTATCCATCACCAAGATAGGTGCATTTTCTGCCATTTAGGTAGAAGTAATCTTCAAACAATTTGCTTCTAATTTAGATAAAGTACCAGGAAGGTATATCATGCAAACGATACATGTGATGTTTGCATATTAAACAATAGTTGTAATATTTATTTGCAAAACTTTCATTTTCTTTATGCCTGTGCTACACTACCTAATTGTAACATCCCTGAAGGCGTGCTGGCATGGCTTCCCATCTCACACCATGTAAGACCACCGAATTACCCACCAATCCAGGCTGCGCACTGTGTTCCTCAACTGGCTGGGTGCATGTGTCTTGGCTGCTTGTTGAGGGCGACAGTGGCAGCACTTCCTTCTTCTTAAAGGAACAGTGTACGCATTCCTAATGTGTTCCCAGTCCTGTATCTGGCCCATCCCGTCTCTGGCTCATCCCGTCCTGACCTGTCTCTGGCCCGTCCCGTGCTGTCCCTGGCCCCTCCCCTCCTGTCTATGGCCCGTCCTGTAATGTCTAGCCCGTCCGTCCCATATCTGGCCTGCTTAGTCCCATATCTGACCCGACAAGTCCCATATCTGGCCAGTCCAGTCCCATATCTGGCCAGTCCAGTCCAGTATCTGGCCCATCTCTTATCTGGCACGTCTCGTCCCTTCACTATCTAGCCCGTCCTATCCCGTATATGGCCCAACCAGTCCCGTATCTGGCCCGTCCCGTATATGGCCCAGCGTGTCACGTATCTGGCCCATCACCATAAATGGCACATCCCGTTCAGTTTCTGTCCTTTCCCATCCCTGGCTCATGTCGTATCTGGCCCGTCCTGTCCCATATCTGGCCCGTCTCATATCTGGACCGTCCCGTATCTGGCCCATCCCGTATCTGGCCCGTCCCATCGCGTATCTGGCCCGTGCCGTCCCATATCTGGGCAGTACCGTCCTGTATCTGGCCCGTCCCATTCTGTCTATGGCCCGGCCCGTAATGTCAAGCCCGCCCATCCTGTCTCTGGCCCGTCCCGTCCTGTATTTGGCCCGTTCTGTATCTAGCCCGTCCCGTCCTGTATCTGACCCGTCCCGTACCGTCTTGTATCTGGCCCATCTCGTCCCGTCCTGAATCTGGCCCATCCCGTCCCGTATCTGACCTGTAAAGTATCTGGCCGGTCCTGTCCCGTATCTAGCCAGTCCCGTCCTGTATCTGGCCCGTCCCGTCCTGTCTCTGGCCTGTCCAGTCCTGTGTCTTGCCTGTCCCGTTCTGTCTCTGGCCTGTCCAGTCCTGTGTCTGGCCCCTCCCGTCCTGTCTTTGGCTCGTCCCATCCTGTCTCTGACCCGTCCTGTCTTTGGCTCATCCCATCCTGTCTCTAGCCAGTCCCATCCTGTCTCTGGCTAGTATCGTCCCGTATCTGGCCCGCCCCGTATCTAGCCCATCCCGTCCAGTATCTGGCCCGTCCTGTCGCTGGCATGTCCCGTATCTGTACCGTCCCATATCTGCCCCATCCCATATATGACCTGTCCCGTAACTGGCTTGTCCCGTATCTGGCCCGTCCTGTTCTGTATCTGGTCTGTCTCGTCCTGTATCTGGCCCGTCCCGTCATGTATCTGGCCCATACCGTCCCATATCTGGCCCGTACCATCCTGTATCTGGCCCGTCTTGTCCCATATCTGGCCTGCCCCATCCCGTATCTGGCCTATCCCATCCTGTCTCTGGCCCGTCCAGTCCTGTCTCTGGCCCGTCCCGTGCAGTTCCGTATCTGGCCCGTCCCATCCTGAACCCGGCCCATCCCCTCCTGTCTCTGGCCCATCCCATACAGTTCTGTATCTGGCCCGTACCGTCCTGTATCTGGTCCGTACCATCTCGTATCTGGCCCGTCCTGTTCCGTATCTTTCCTGTCCCGTCCCGTATCTGGCCTGTCCCATCCTATCTCTGGCCCGTCCCGTCCTGTCTCTGGCCCATCCCGTGCAGTTCTCTATCTGGCCTGTCCCATCCTGTACTCGGACCGTCCCTTCCTGTATCTGGCCCGTTCCGTACCATCCTGTATCTGGCCCATCTAGTCCCATCTTGTATCTGGCCCATCCCGTATCTGGCTTGTACCGTCCCGTGTCTATCCTGTCGGGTCCCGTCACGTATCTGGCCTTTCCCGACCCATATCTGGCCCATCCCATCCTGTCTCTCGCCTGTCCCGTCCTGTATCTGGCCCGTCCCTTCCTGTTTCTAGAGAGTCCCGTCCTTTCTCTGGCCCGTCCTGTCCTATCTCCGGCTCGTCCTGTCTCTGGCCCATCTCGTTCTGTCTCTGGCCCGTCTTGTCCTATCTCTGTCCCGTCCCGTCCTGTCTCTGGCCTGACCCGTCCTGTCCTGCCTCAGACCCGTCTGGTACTGCAGTGGCCCGTCCCTGGCCCATCCTGTATCTGGCCCATCCTGTATCTGGCCCGTCCCGTCCTGTATATGTCCCGTCCTGTCTCTGGCCCGCCCCGTCCCGTCCTGTCTCTGGCCCGTCCCATCCGGTCTTTGGCCCGTCCCATCCGGTCTTTGGCCCATCCCATCCGGTTTTTGGCCCGTCCCATCTGGTTTTGGCCCGTGCCGTCATCTGTGCTTTAAATTAAGGTGAGCTCAATAGTTAGAAAAGTATGATACTTTCTATAAATTATTAGCAAAATGTTTAAATGACACCTATCAAAAAACAGCCTCCTCCATATCCCCTCAAGCTGTCCTATCCATCACCAAGATAGGTGCATTTTCTGCCATGTAGGTAGAAGTAATCTTCAAACAATTTGCTTCTAATTTAGATAAAGTACTAGGAAGGTATATCATGCAAACTCTACATGTGATGTTTGCCTATTAAACAATAATTGTAATATTTATTTGCAAAACTTCCATTTTCTCTACACCTGACCTACACTACTTAATTGTAACATCCCTGGCGGCGTGCTGGCATGGCTTCCCATCTCACACCATGCAAGACCGCCAACTTACCCACCAATACAGACTGCGCACTATGTTCCTATGCTGGCTGTGTGCATTCCTAATGTGTCCCCAGTCCTGTATCTGACCCGTCCCGTCTCTGGCCCGTCCCAGCCTGTCCCTGGCCCCTCCCATCCTGTCTATGGCCTGTCCTCTAATGTCTAACCCGCCCCTTCCTGTATCTGGTCCGTCCAGTCCATATCTGACCCGTTTAGTCCCGTTTCTGACCATCCTGTCCCGTATCGGGCTTTCCCTTATCTGGCCCATTTCATCCCGTATCTGGCCCGCCTCGTCCCTTCCCGTCTCTAGCACGTCCTGTCCTGTATCTGACCCAACCAGTCCCTATCTGGCCCGTCACGTATGTGGCCAGGCCCATTCAGTATCTGGACCGTCCCGTATCTGGCCATCTCTTATCTGTCCCATCCCATCCTGTCCATGGCTCATCCCATATCTAGCCTGTCCTGTCCTATATCTGGCCCGTCCCGTATCTGGCCCATGTCGTCCTGTATCTGGCCCGTCCCATATTTGGCCCATACCGTCCTGTATCTGGCCTGTCCCGTACTGTATCTGGGCCATCCAGTCCTGTCTCTGGCACATCTTTTCCTGTATCTGGACCGTACCGTCCGGTCTCTGGCCCGTCCCATAATGTATAGCTTGTCCCGTCCTGTTTCTGGCCTGTCCCGTCCTGTCTCTTGCTCGTCCTGTCCTGTATCTGGCACGTCCTGTCCTGTATCTGGCACGTCCTGTACCGTCTCTGGCCCGTCCCATCCTGTCTATTTCCCATCCCATAATGTATAGCTCGTCCAGTACTGTTTCTGACCCGTCCAGTCCTATCTCTGGCTCATCCTGTCCTGTATCTGGCCCGTCCAATCTCATATCTGGCCTGTCCCGCATCTGGCCTGTCCTGTCCCGTATCTGGCCTGTCCCTTCCTGTATCTGGCCAGTGCCTTCCCATCTCGTCCTGTCTCTGGCCCGTCACGTCGTGTCTCTGGCCCGTCCGGTGCTATCTCTGGCCTGTCCAATCCTGTCTCTTGCCCGTCCCATCTCTGGTCCGCCCTGTCCTGTCTTTGGCCCGTCCCATCTCTGGCCCGTCCCGTCCTCTCTTTGGCCTGTCCCGTCCTCTCTCTTGCCCGTCCTGTCCAGTCTCTGGCCCAACCGGTCTTGTCCTGCCTCTAGCCAGTCCCGTCCTGCTCTGGCCCGTCCCTGGACCGTCCTGTATCTGGACCGTCCCATCCTGTATCTATTCGCCCCGTCTCTAGCCCGTCCCGTCCTGTCTCTGGCACGCCTCGGTCCGTCCTAACTCCGGCCACTCTCATCCTGTCTTTGGCCCGTCCCGTTCTGTCTCTGGCCCGTCTCGTCCTGTCTCTGGTGCGTCCCGCCCGGTCCTGTCTCTGGCCCATCCTGTATCTGGCCTGTCCCGTATCTGGCCCGTCCCGCATCTGACCCGTCCCGTATCTGGCCCGTCCCGTCCCGTACCTGGTCCGTACCGTCCTGTATTTGGCCCATCCCATCATGTATCTGGCCTGTCCCATATATGGCCCATACCGTCCCATATCTGGCTCGTCACGTTTCTGGCCCATCCCGTCATGTATCTGGCAAGTTCCATCCTGTCTCTGGCCCGACCTGTCCTGTCTATGGCCTATCCCATAATGTCTCTAGCACATTCCGTCCTGTCTCTGGCCCATCCCGTCCTGTATCTGGTCGGTCCAGTCCTGTATCTGGCCCGTCCCGTCCTGAATCTGGCCCATCCCTTCCTGTAACTGGCCCGTCCCATCCTGTCCTGTCTCTGGCCCATCCCGTCTTGAATCTGGCCCGTACCGCATCTGGCCCGTCCCTTCCTGTATCTGGCCCGTCCTGTCCTGTCTCTGGCCTGACTGGTCCTGGCCTGCCTCTGGCCAGTCCCGTCCTGCTCTGGTCCGTCCCGTCCCTGGCCCGTCCTGTATCTGGACCGTCCCGTCCTGTATCTGGTCGCCCTGTCTCTGGCCCGTCCCGTCCTTTGTCAGGCACGTCCCGTCCGGTCCTGTCTCTGGCCTGTCTTGCATCTGGCCCATCCCGTCACGTATCTGGCCTGTCCCGTCCTGTATCTGGCCCATCCCATTAAAGGTAGTATTATCAAATCCTCCACATATTTACACCTCCAGGAAATTTAACCTGGGGTGTGTTTTAAATTAAGGTGAGTTCAATAGTTAGAAAAATATGATACTTTCCATAAATTATTAGCAAAATGTTTAAATGACACCTATCAAAAAACAGCCTCCTCCATATCCCCTCAAGCTGTCCTATCCATCACCAAGACAGGTGCATTTTCTGCCATTTAGGTAGAAGTAATCTTCAAACAATTTGCTTCTAATTTAGATAAAGTACTAGGAAGGTATATCATGCAAACTCTACATGTGACGTTTGCCTATTAAACAATAGTTGTAATATTTATTTGGAAAAATTTCATTTTCTCTACGCCTGACCTACACTACTTAATTGTAACATCCATGGCGGCGTGCTGGCATGGCTTCCCATCTCACACCATGCAAGACCGCCGACTTAGCCATCCAATGCAGGCTGCGCAATATTTGGCCCATACCGTCCTGTATCTGGCCTGTCCCGTACTGTATCTGGGCCATCCCGTCCTGTCTTTGGCCTGTCTTTTCCTGTACCTGTTCCGTTCCATCTTGTCTCTGGCCCGTACCGTCCTGTCTATGGCTCGTACTGTCCTGTATCTGGCTCGTCCCGTCCTGTCTATTTCACGTCCCATAATGTATAGCTCGTCCGGTCCTGTTTCTGGCCTGTCCCATCCTATCTCTGCCTCGTCCCGTCCTATATCTGGCGCGTCCCGTCTCTTATCTGGCACGTCCCGCATCTGGCCTGTCCTGTCCCGTATCTGGCCTGTCCATTCCTGTATCTGGCCAGTCCCTTCCCATCTCATCCTGTCTCTGGCCTGTCCCGTCCTGTCTCTGGCCCGTCCGGTGCTATCTCTGGCCTGTCCAATCCTGTCTCTTGCCCGTCCCTTCTCTGGCCCGTCTCGTCCCTTATCTGGCCTGCCCTGTATCTGGCCCATCCCGTCCAGTATCTGGCCCGTTCCAAATCTGGCCAGTCCCGTATCTGTCACATCCTGTCCCTGGCCCGGCCTGTCTCGTATCTGGCCCGTCCTGTATCTGGCCTGTCCCGTATCTGGCCCGTCCCACATCTGACCCGTCCTGTATCTGGCCCGTCCCGTCCCGTATCTGGTCCGTACCGTCCTGTATCAGGCCCATTCCATCATGTATCTGGCCTGTCCCATATCTGGCCCATACCGTCCCATATCTGGCTCATCAAATTTCTGGCCCATCCCGTCATGTATCTGGCACGTTCCATCTTGTCTCTGGCCCGACTTGTTCTGTCTATGGCCTATCCCATAATGTCTCTAGCACATTCCGTCCTGTCTCTGGCCCATCCCGTCCTGTATCTGGTCGGTCCAGTCCTGTATCTGGCCCGTCCCGTCCTGAATCTGGCCCATCCCTTCCTGTATCTGGCCCGTCCCATCCTGTCCTGTCTCTGGCCCATCCCGTCTTGAATCTGGCCCGTCCCGTATCTGGCCCGTCCCTTCCTGTATCTGGCCCGTCCTGTCTTGTCTCTGGCCTGCTCTGGCCAGTCCCTTCCTGCTCTGGTCCGTCCCGTCCCTGGCCCGTCCTGTATCTGGACCGTCCCGTCCAGTATCTGGTCGCCCCGTCTCTGGCCCGTCCCGTCCTTTGTCAGGCACGTCCCATCCGGTCCTGTCTCTGGCCTGTCCTGCATCTGGCCCATCCCGTCACGTATCTGGCCTGTCCCGTCCTGTATCTGGCCCATCCCATTAAAGGTAGTATTATCAAATCCTCCACAAATTTACACCTCCAGGAAATTTAACCTGGGGTGTGTTTTAAATTAAGGTGAGTTCAATAGTTAGAAAAATAGGATACTTTCCATAAATTATGAGCAAAATGTTTAAATGACACCTATCAAAAAACAGCCTCCTCCATATCCCCTCAAGCTGTCCTATCCATCACCAAGATAGGTGCATTTTCTGCCATTTAGGTAGAAGTAATCTTCAAACAATTTGCTTCTAATTTAGATAAAGTACCAGGAAGGTATATCATGCAAACTCTACAGTTCTGTATCTGACCCGTCCCGTCTCTGGCCCGTCCTGTCTCTGGTCCGTCCCGTCCTGTCTCTGGCCCATCCCCGCCTGTCCCTGGCCCCTCCCATCCTGTCTATGATCCGTTCTATAATGTCTAACCCGCCCCGTCCCGTATCTGGTCTGTCCAGTCCCATATCTGACCCGTTTAGTGCCGTATCTGACCATCCCGTCCCGTATCAGGCTTTCCCTTATCTGGCCCATCTCATCCCGTATCTGGCCTGCCTCGCCAATTCCCAACTCTGGCACGTGCTGTCCCGTATCTGACCCAACCAGTCCCTATCTGGCCCGTCCCGTATGTGGCAGGCCCATTCAGTATCTGGCCTGTCCCCTATCTGGCCATCTCGTATCTGGCCTATCCCATCCTGTCCATGGCTCATCCCATATCTAGCCTGTCCTGTCCCATATCTGGCCCGTCCTGTATCTAACCCATGTTGTCCTGTATCTGGCCCGTCCTATATTTGGCCCGTACCGTCCTGTATCTGGTCTGTCCCGTACTGTATCTGAGCCATCCCGTCCTGTCTCTGGCCAGTCTTTTCCTGTATCTGGACAGTACCGTCCGGTCTCTGGCCCATCCCATAATGTATAGCTTGCCCCGTCCTGTTTCTGGCCCGTCCCTTCCTGTATCTGGTCCGTCCCGTCCTCTCTTTGACCCGTCCCGTCCTCTATCTTGCCCGTCCCCTCTTGTCTCTAGCCCGACCGGTCCTGTCCTGTCCCTGACCAGTCCTGACCTGCTCTGGCCCGTCCCGTCCCTGGATTGTCCTGTATCTGGACCGTCCCGTCCATTATCTGTCGCCCCGTCTCTAGCCCGTCCCGTCCTGTCTCTGGTACGCCTCGGTCCATCCTATCTCCGGCCAGTCTCATCCTGTCTTTGGCCTGTCCCGTCCTGTCTCTGGCCCGTCTCGTCATGTCTCTGGCGTGTTCCGTCCGGTTATGTCTCTGGCCCGTCCTGTATCTGGCCCATTCCGTATCTGGCCTGTCCCGTCCTGTATCTGGCCCATCCCATTAAAGGTAGTATTATCAAATCCTCCACAAATTTACACATAAAGGAACTTTAACCTGGGGTGTGTTTTAAATTAAGGTGAGTTCAATAGTTAGAAAAATATGATACTTTCCATAAATTATTAGCAAAATGTTTAAATGACACCTATCAAAAAAACAGCCTCCTCCATATCCCCTCAAGCTGTCCTATCCATCACCAAGATAGGTGCATTTTCTGCCATTTAGGTAGAAGTAATCTTCAAACAATTTGCTTCTAATTTAGATAAAGTACTAGGAAGGTATATCATGCAAACTCTACATGTGACGTTTGCCTATTAAAGAATAGCTGTAATATTTATTTGCAAAACTTCCATTTTCTCAACACCTGACCTACACTACTTAATTGTAACATCCCTGGTGGCGTGCTGGCATGGCTTCCCATCCCACACCATGCAAGACCGCCGACTTACCCACCAATGCAGGCTGTGCACTATGTTCCTATGCTGGCTGTGTGCATGTGTCTTGGCTGATTGTTGAGGGCGGCAGCGGCAGCACTTTCTGATTCTTATAGGAACAGTGCACGCATTCCTTTTGTATCCCCAGTCCTGTATATGACCCGTCCCGTGTCTGGCCTATCCGGTCCTGTCTCTGGCCCGTCCCATCTCGTATCTGGCCAGTCCCGCATCTGGCCTGTCCTGTCCCGTATCTGGCCTGTCCCTTCCTGTATCTGGCCAGTCCCTTCCCACCTCGTCCTGTCTCTGGCCTGTCCCGTCCTGTCTCTGGCCTGCCCCGTCCTGTCTATGGTATGGCCCGTCCGGTGCTATCTCTGGCCTGTCCAATCCTGTCTCTTGCCCGTCCCATCTCTGGTCCGTCCCGTCCTGTATTTGGCCCGTCTCGTCCTGTCTCTGGCCAGTCCCGTCCTCTCTTTGGCCCGTCCCATCATCTCTCTTGCCCGTCTCGTCCTGTCTCTGGCCCGACCTGTACTGTCCTGCCTTTGGCCAGTCCCGTTCTGCTCTGGCCCGTCCCGTCCCTGGACCGTCCTGTATCTGGACCGTCCCATCCTGTATCTGGTCGCCCAGTCTCTAGCCCGTCCCGTCCTGTCTCTGGCACGCCTCGGTCCGTGCTATCTCCGGCCAGTCTCATCCTGTATTTGGTCCGTCCCGTCCTGTCTCTGGCCCGTCTCGTCCTGTCTCTGGCGTGTCCCATCCGGTCCTGTCTCTGGCCCGTCCTGTGTCTGGCCCATCCCGTATCTTTCCTGTCCCGTCCTGTATCTGGCCCATCCCATTAAAGGTAGTATTATCAAATCCTCCACAAATTTACACCTCCAGGAAATTTAACCTGGGGTGTGTTTTAAATTAAGGTGAGTTCAATAGTTAGAAAAATATGATTCTTTCCATAAATTATTAGCAAAATGTTTAAATTACACTTATCAAAAACAGCCTCCTCCATATCCCTTCAAGCTGTCCTATCCATCACCAAGATAGGTGCATTTTCTGCCATTTAGGTAGAAGTAATCTTCAAACAATTTGCTTCTAATTTAGATAAAGTACCAGGAAGGTATATCATGCAAACTCTACAGTTCTGTATCTGACCCGTCCCGTCTCTGGCCCGTCCTGTCTCTGGTCCGTCCCGTTCTGTCTCTGGCCCATCCCCGCCTGTCCCTGGCCCCTCCCATCCTGTCTATGATCCGTTCTATAATGTCTAACCCGCCCTGTCCCGTATCTGGTCTGTCCCTTCCTGTATCTGGCCAGTACCTTCCCATCTCATCCTGTCTCTGGCCCGTCCCATCCTGTCTCTGACCTGGTCCGTCCTGTCTCTGGCCCGACCGGTGCTATCTCTGGCCTGTCCAATCCTGTCTCTTGCCCGTCCCATCTCTGGTCCGTCCGGTCCTGTCTTTGGCCCTTCCCGTCCTGTCTCTGGCCCGTCCCGTCCTCTCTTTGGCCCGTCCCGTCCTCTCTCTTGCCCGTCCCGTCCTGTCTCTGGCCCGACCGGTCCTGTCCTGCCTCTGGCCAGTCCAATCCTGCTCTGGCCAGTCCCATCCCTGGACCGTCCTGTATCTGGACCGCTCCATCCTGTATCTGGTCGCCCCATCTCTAGCACGTCCCGTCCTGTCTCTGGCACGCATCGGTCCGTCCTATCTTCGGCCAGTCTCATCCTGTCTTTGGCCCATCCCGTCTAGTCTGTCTCTGGCCCGTCTGGTCCTGTCTCTGGCCCGTCCTGTATCTGGCCCATCCCGTATCTGGCCTGTCCCGTCCGGTATCTGGCCCGTCCCGTCATGTATCTGGGCTGTCCCACAGCTGACCCATACCATCCCATATCTGGCTCGTCACGTTTCTGGCCCATCCCGTCATGTATCTGGAAAGTCCCATCCTGAATCTGGCTCGTCCTGTCTATGGCCTGTCCCGTAATGTCTCTAGCACATTCCGTCCTGTCTCTGGCCCATCCCGTCCTGTATCTGGTCGGTCCCGTCCTGTATCTGGCCCGTTCCATCCTGAATCTGGCCCGTCCTGTCTATGGCCCGTCCGATAATGTATTGCTTGTCCCGTCCTGTTTCTGGCCAGTCCCGTACTATCTCTGGCTCATCTTGTCCTGTATCTGGCCCGTCGTGTACCGTCTCTGGCCCGTCCCGTCCATTTCCCGTCCGATAATGTATAGCTCCTCACGTCCTTTTTCTGGCCCGTCCCATCCTATCTCTGCCTTGTCCCGTCCTATATCTGGTGCGTCCCATCTCGTATATGGCCCGTCCCGCATCTGGCCTGTCCTGTCCCGTATCTGGCCTGTCCCTTCCTGTATCTGGCCAGTCCCTTTCCATCATGTCCTGTCGCTGGTCTGTCCCGTCCTGTCTCTGGCCCGTCCGGTGCTATCTCTGGCCTGTCCAATCCTGTCTCTTGCCGGTCCCGTCTCTGGCCCATCCCTTCCTGTCTCTGGCCCAGGTCTGGCCCGTCTCATCCCGTATCTGGCCCATCCTGTCCAGTATCTGGCCCGTTCCATATCTGGCCAGTCCCGTATCTAGCACGTCCTGTCCCTGGCCCGGCCTGTCCCGTATCTGGCCCGTCCTGTATCTGGTCGCTCCGTCTCTGGCCCGTCCCGTCCTTTTTCAAGCACGGCCCGTCCGGTCCTATTTCTGGCCTGTCCTGTATCTGGCTCATTCCGTCACGTATCTGGCCTGTCTCGTCCTGTATCTGGCCCATCCCACTAAAGGTAGTATTATCAAATCCTCCACAAATTTACACCTCCAGCAAATTTAACCCGGGGTGTGTTTTAAATTAAGGTGAGTTCAATAGTTAGAATAATATGATACTTTCCATAAATTATTAGCAAAATGTTTAAATGACACCTATCAAAAAACAGCCTCCTCCATATCCCCTCAAGCTGTCCTATCCATCACCAAGATAGGTGCATTTTCTGCCATTTAGGCAGAAGTAATCTTCAATTTGCTTCTAATTTAGATAAAGTACTAGGAAGGTATATCATGCAAACTTTACATGTGATGTTTGCCTATTAAATAATAGTTGTAATATTTATTTGCAAAACTTCCATTTTCTCAGCACCTGACCTACACTACTTAATGGTAACATCCCTGGCGGCAAACTGGCATGGCTTACCATCTCACACCATGCAAGACCGTCGACTTAACCACCAATGCAGGCTGCGCACTATGTTCCTATGCTGGCTGTGTACATGTGTCTTGGCTGCTTGTTGAGGGCGGCAGCGGCAGCACTTCCTGATTCTTAAAGGAACAGTGCACGCATTCCTAATGTGTCCCCAGTCCTGTATCTGATCCATCCCGTCTCTGGCCCGTCCCGTCCTGTCTCTGGCCCGTCCCAGCCTGTCCCTGGCCCCTCCCATCCTGTCTATGGCCCGTCCTGTAATGTCTAACCCGCCCCGTCCCGTATCTGGTCCGTCCAGTCCCATATCTGACCCGTTTGGTCCCGTATCTGACCATCCCGTCCCGTATCTGGCTATCCCTTATCTGGCCCATCTCATCACGTATCTGGCCCGCCTCATCCTTTCCCGTCTCTGGCACTTCCTGTCCCGTATCTGACCCAACCAGTCCCTATCTGGCCCGTCCCGTATGTGGCCAGGCCCATTCAGTATCTGGCCCGTCCGGTATCTGGCCATCTCGTATCTGGCCCATCCCATCCTGTCCATGGCTCATCCCATATCTAGCATGTCCTGTCCCATATCTGGCCCGTCCCGTATCTGTCCCATGTCGTCCTGTATCTGGCCCGTCCCATATTTTGCCCGTACCGTCCTGTATCTGGCCTGTCCCGTACTGTATCTGGGCCATCCCGTCCAGTCTCTGGCCTGTCTTTTCCTGTATCTGGACCGTCCCGTCCGGTCTCTGGCCTGTCCGATAAAGGATAGCTTGTCCCGTCCTGTTTCTGGCCCGTCCCGTCCTGTCTCTGGCTCATCCTGTCCTGTATCTGGCACGTCCCGTCCCGTCTCTGGCTCGTCCCATCCTGTCTATATCCCGTCCCATAATGTATAGCTCGTCCAGTCCTGTTTCTGGCCCGTCCCGTCCTATCTCTGGCTCGTCCCGTCCTGTATATGGCCCGTCCTATCTCGTATCTGGCCCGTCCCGCATCTGGCCTGTCCTGTCCTGTATCTGGCCTGTCCCTTCCTGTATCTGGCCAGTCCCTTCCCATCTCGTCCTGTCTCTGGCCTGCCCCGTCCTGTCTATGGTATGGCCCGTCCGATGCTATCTCTGGCCTGTCCAATCCTGTCTCTTGCCCGTCCCATCTCTGGTCCGTCCCGTCCTGTATTTGGCCCGTCTCGTCCTGTCTCTGGCCAGTCCCGTCCTCTCTTTGGCCCGTCCCGTCATCTCTATTGCCCTTCTCGTCCTGTCTCTGGCCCGACCTGTCCTGTCCTGCCTTTGGCCAGTCCCGTTCTGCTCTGGCCCGTCCCGTCCCTGGACCGTCCTGTATCTGGACCGTCCCATCCTGTATCTGGTCGCCCCGTCTCTAGCCCGTCCCGTCCTGTCTCTGGCACGCCTCGGTCCGTGCTATCTCCGGCCAGTCTCATCCTGTATTTGGTCCGTCCCGTCCTGTCTCTAGCCCGTCTCGTCCTGTCTCTGGCGTGTCCCGTCCGGTCCTGTCTCTGGCCCGTCCTGTATCTGGCCCGTCCTGTGTCTGGCTCATCCCGTATCTTTCCTGTCCCGTCCTGTATCTGGCCCATCCCATTAAAGGTAGTATTATCAAATCCTCCACAAATTTACACCTCCAGGAAATTTAACCTGGGGTGTGTTTTAAATTAAGGTGAGTTCAATAGTTAGAAAAATATGATTCTTTCCATAAATTATTAGCAAAATGTTTAAATGACACCTATCAAAAACAGCCTCCTCCATATCCCCTCAAGCTGTCCTATCCATCACCAAGATAGGTGCATTTTCTGCCATTTAGGTAGAAGTAATCTTCAAACAATTTGCTTCTAATTTAGATAAAGTACCAGGAAAGTATATCATGCAAACTCTACATGTGATGTTTGCCTATTAAATAATAGTTGTAATATTTATTTGCAAAACTTCCATTTTCTCTACACCTGACCTACACTACTTAATTTTAACATCCCTGGCGGTGAGCTGGCATGGCTTCCCATCTCACACCATGCAAGACCGCCGACTTACCCACCAATGCAGGCTGCGCACTATGTTCCTATGCTGGCAGTGTGCATGTGTCTTGGTTGCTTGTTGAGGGCGGTAGCGGCAGCACTTCCTGATTCTTAAAGGATCAGTGCACGCATTCCTAATGTGTCCCCAGTCCTGTATCTGACCCGTCCCATCTCTAGCCCGTCCCGTCTCTGGCCCGTCACATCCTGTCTCTGGCCAGTCTCAGCCTGTCCCTGACCCCTCCCATTCTGTCTGTGTCCTGTAATGTCTAACCCGCCCCGTCCCGTATCTGGTCCGTCCAGTCCCATATCTGACCCGTTTAGTCCCGTATCTGACCATCCCGTCCCGTATCTGGCTGTCCCTTATCTGGCCCATCTCATCCCCTATCTGGCCCGCCTCGTCCCTTCCCGTCTCTGGCACGTACTGTCCTGTATGTGACCCAACCAGTCCCTATCTGGCCCGTCCCGTATGTGTCCATGCCCATTCAGTATCTGGCCCGTTCCGTATCTGGCCATCTCGTATCTGGCCCATCCCATTCTGTCCATGGCTCATCCCATATCTAGCCTGTCCTGTCCCATATCTGGCCCGTCCCGTATCTGGCCCATGTCGTCCTGTATCTGGCCCGTCTCATTTTTGGCCCGGACCGTCCTGTATGTGGCCTGTCCCGTACTGTATCTGGGCCATCCTGTCCTGTCTCTGGCCCGTCTTATCCTGTATCTGGACCGTCCTTTCCGGTCTCTGGACGGTCCCATAATGTATAGCTTGTCCCGTCCTGTTTCTGGCCCGTCCCGTCCTGTCACTGGCTAGTCCTGTCCTGTATCTGGCACATCCTGTACCGTCTCTGGCCCGTCCCATCCTGTCTATTTCCCTTCCCATAATGTATAGCTCGTGAAGTCCTGTTTCTGGCCCGTCCCGTCCTATCTCTGGCTCGTCCCGTCCTGTATCTGGCCTGTCCCATCTCGTATCTGGCCCGTCCCGCATCTGGCCTGTCCTGTCCCATATCTGGCCTGTCCCTTCCCATCTCGTCCTGTCTCTGGCCCGTCCTGTCCTGTCTCTGGCCTGTCCCGTCATGTCTCTGGCCCGTTCGGTGCTATCTCTGACCTGTCCAAACCTGTCTCTTGCCCATCCCATCTCTTGTCCATCCCGTCCTCTTTTTGGCCCGTCCCGTCCTCTCTCTTGCCCGTCCCGTCCTGTCTCTGGCCTGATCGGTCCTGTCCTGCCTCTGACCAGTCCCGTCCTGCTCTGGCCCGTCCTGTCCCTGGACTGTCCTGTATCTGGACCGTCCCGTCCAGTATCTGTCGCCCCGTCTCTAGCCCGTCCCGTCCTGTCTCTGGTACGCCTCGGTCCGTCCTATCTCCGGCCAGTCTCATCCTGTCTTTGGCCTGTCCAGTCCTGTCTCTGGCCCGTCTCGTCATGTCTCTGGCGTGATCCGTCTGGTCCTGTCTCTGGCCCGTCCTGTATCTGGCCTGTCCCGTCCTGTATCTGGCCCATCCCATTAAAGGTAGTATTATCAAATCCTCCACAAATTTACACATAAAGGAACTTTAATCTGGGGTGTGTTTTAAATTAAGGTGAGTTCAATAGTTAGAAAAATATGATACTTTCCATAAATTATTAGCAAAATGTTTAAATGACACCTATCAAAAAAACAACCTCCTCCATATCCCCTCAAGCTGTCCTATCCATCACCAAGACAGGTGCATTTTCTGCCATTTAGGTAGAAGTAATCTTCAATTTGCTTCTAATTTAGATAAAGTACTAGGAAGGTATATCATGCAAACTCTACATGTGATGTTTGCCTATTAAACAATAGCTGTAATATTTATTTGAAAAACTTCCATTTTCTCTGCGCCTGACCTACACTACTTAATTGTAACATCCCTGGCGGCGTGCTGGCATGGCTTCCCATCTCACACCATGCAAGACCGCCGACATACCCACCAATGCAGGCTGCACACTATTTGGCCCGTACCGTCCTGTATGTGGCCTGTCCCGTACTGTATCTGGGCCATCCCGTCCTGTCTTTGGCCCGTCTTTTCCTGTATCTGTCCCGTTCCGTCTTGTCTCTGGCCCGTCCAGTCCTGTCTATGGCCCGTCCCATAATGTATAGCTTGTCCCGAACTGTTTCTGGCCCGTCCCGTACTTTCTCTGGCTCGTCCTGTCCTGTATCTGGCCCGTCACGTACCCTCTCTGGTCCGTCCCGTCCTGTCTATTTCCCGTCCCATAATGTATAGCTCGCCCCGTCCTATTTCTGGCCCGTCCCATCCTATCTCTGCGTCGTCCCGTCATATATCTGGCCCGTCCCGTCTCGTATCTGGCCCGTTCCGCATCTGGCCTGTCCTGTCGCGTATCTGGCCTGTCCCTTCCTGTATCTGGCCAGTCCCTTCCCATGTCGTCCTGTCTCTGGCCTGTCCCGTCCTGTCTCTGGCCGGTCCGTTGCTATCTCTGGCCTGTCCAATCCAGTCTCTTGCCCGTCCCTTCTCTGGCCCGTCCCGTCCAGTCTTTGGCCCGTCCCGTCCCGTCTCTGGCCCATCCCTTCCTGTGTTTGGCCCAGATCTGGCCCGTCTCGTCCCGTATTTGGTCCGCCCTGCATCTGGCCCATCCCGTCCAGTATCTGGCCCGCTCCATATCTGGCCAGTCCCGTATCTGGCACGTCCTGTCCCTGCCCGGCCTGTCCCGTATCTAGACCGTCCTGTATCTGGCCTGTCCCATATCTGGCCCATCCCGCATCTGACCCGTCCCGTATCTGGCCCGTCCCGTCCCGTATCTGGTCCGTACCGTACTAAATCTGGCCTGTCCCGTCATGTATCTGGGCTGTCCCATATCTGGCCCATACCGTCCCATATCTGGCTCGTCACGTTTCTAGCCCTTCCCGTCATGTATCTGACCCGTCCCATCCTGTCTCTGGCCCGACCCGTCCTGTCTATGGCCTGTCCCTTAATGTCTCTAGCACATTCCATCCTGTTTCTGGCCCATCCCATCCTGTATCTGGTCGGTCGGTCCCGTCCTGTATCTGGCCCGGCCTGTCCTGAATCTAGCCCGTCCCGTATCAGACCCATCCCTTCCTGTATCTGGCCCGTTGCATCACGTCCTATCTCTGGCCCATCCCGTCTTGAATCTGGCCGTTCCCGTATCTGGTCCGTCCCTTCCTGTATCTGGCCCGTCCCGTCCTGTCTCTGGCATGACTGGTCCTGTCCTGTTCTCTGGCCAGTCCTGTCCAGCTCAGGTCCGTCCTGTATCTGGACAGTCCCGTCCTGTATCTGGTTGCCCCGTCTCTGGCCCGTCCCGTCCTTTCTCAGGCAAATCCTGCCCGCTCCTGTCTCTGGCCTGTCCTGCATCTGGCCCATCCCGTCACGTATCTGGCCTCTCCCGTCCTGGATCTGGCCCATCCCATTAAAGGTAGTATTATCAAATCCTCCACAAATTTACACCTCCAGCAAATTTAACCTGGGGTGTGTTTTAAATTAAGGTGAGTTCAATAGTTAGAAAAATTTGATACTTTCCATAAAGTATTAGCAAAATGTTTAAATGACACCTATCAAAAAACAGCCTCCTCCATATCCCCTCAAGCTGTCCTATCCATCACCAAGATAGGTGCATTTTCTGCCATTTAGGTAGAAGTAATCTTCAATTTGCTTCTAATTTAGATAAAGTACTAGGAAGGTATATCATGCAAACTCTACATGTGAGGTTTGCCTATTAAACAATAGTTGTAATATTTATTTGAAAAACTTCCATTTTCTCTATACCTGACCTACACTACTTAATTGTAACATCCATGGCGGCGTGCTGGCATGGCTTCCCATCTCACACCATGCAAGACCGCCGACATACCCACCAATGCAGGCTGCGCACTATTTGGCCCGTACCGTCCTGTATCTGGCCTGTCCTGTACTGTATCTGGGCCATCCCGTCTTTGGACTGTCTTCTCCTGTATCTGTTCCATTCCGTCTTGTCTCTGGCCCGTCCCATTCAGTCTATGGCCCGTCCCATAATGTATAGCTTGTCCCGTCCTGTTTCTGGCCCATCCCGTACTGTCTCTGGCTCGTCCTGTCCTGTATCTGGCCCGTCGAGTAGCGTCTATGGCCGTCCCATCCTGTCTATTTCCCGTCCCATAATGTATAGCTCGTCCCGTCCTGTTTCTGGCCCGTCCCATCCTATCTCTGCCTCGTCCCATCCCATCTCAGGCCCATCCCGTCCAGTCTTTGGCCCGTCCTGTCCAGTCTCTGGCCCATCCCTTCCTGTCTCTGGCGCAGCTCTGGCCCGTCTCGTCCCATATCTGGCCCGCCCTGTATCTGGCCCATCCCGTCCAGTATCTGTCCCGTTCCATATCTGGCCTGTCCCGTATCTGGCACGTCCTGGCCCTGCCTTTCCCGTATCTGGCCCGTCCTGTATCTGGCCCGTCCCGCATCTGACCCGTTCCGTATCTGGCCCGTCCCGTCATGTATCTGGGCTGTCCCATATCTGGCCCATACCGTCCCCTATCTGGCTCATCACGTTTCTGGCCCATCCCGTCATATATCTGGCCCGTCCCATCCTCTCTCTAGCCCGACCCGTCCTGTTTATGGCCTATCCCGTAATGTCTCTAGCACATTCCGTCCTGTCTTTGGCCCATCCCGTCCTGTGTCTGGTCGGTCCCGTCCTGTATCTGGCCCGTCCCGTCCTGAATCTGGCCCGTCCCGTATCTGGCCCATCCCTTCCTGTATCTGGCCCGTCCCGTATCTCGCCCGTCCCTTCCTGTATCTGGCCTGTCCCATGCCGTCCTGTCTCTGGTCCATCCCGTCTTGAATCTGGCCCGTCCCGTATCTGGCCCGTCCCTTCCTGTATCTGGCCCGTCCCATCCTGTCTCTGTCCTGACGAGTCCTGTCCTGCCTCTGGCCAGTCCCGTCCTGCTCTCGTCCGTCCCGTCCCTGGCCCGTACTGTATCTGGACCGTCCCGTCCTGTATCTGGTCGCCCCGTCTCTGGCCCGTCCCGTCCTTTCTCAGGCACGTCCCGTTCGGTCCTGTCTCTGGCCTGTCCTGCATCTGGCCCATCCCGTCACGTTTCTGGCCTGTCCCGTCCTGTATCTGGCCCATCTCATTAAAGGTAGTATTATCAAATCCTCCACAAATTTACACCTCCAGTAAATTTAACTTGGGGTGTGTTTTAAATTAAGGTGAGTTCAATAGTTAGAAAAATATGATACTTTCCATAAATTATGAGCAAAATGTTTAAATGACACCTATCAAAAAACAGCCTCCTCCATATCCCCTCAAGCTGTCCTATCCATCACCAAGATAGGTGCATTTTCTGCAATTTAGGTAGAAGTAATCTTCAAACAATTTGCTTCTAATTTAGATAAAGTACTAGGAAGGTATATCATACAAACTTCTACATGTGATGTTTGCCTATTAAACAATAGTTGTAATATTTATTTGAAAAACTTCCATTTTCTCTACGCCTGACCTACACTACTTAATTGTAACATCCATGGCGGCGTGCTGGTATGGCTTCCCATCTCACACCATGCAAGACCGCCGACTTAGCCATCCAATGCAGGCTGCGCACTATTTGGCCCGTATCGTCCTGTATCTGGCCTGTCAAGTACTGTATCTGGGCCATCCAGTCCTGTCTTTGGCCCGTCTTTTCCTGTACCTGTCCTGTTCCATCTTGTCTCTGGCCAATACCGTCCTGTCTATGACTCGCACTGTCCTGTATCTGGCTCATGGCGTACTGTCTCTGGCCCGTCCCGTCCTGTCTATTTCACGTCCCATAATGTATAGCTTGTCCCGTCCTGCTTCTGGCCTGTCCCGTACTGTCTCTAGCTCGTCCTGTCCTGTATCTGGCTCATCGCCTACCGTCTCTGGCGCGTCCCGTCCTGTCTATTTCACGTCCCATAATGTATAGCTCGTCCGGTCCTGTTTCTGGCCCGTCCCATCCTATCTCTGCCTCGTCCCGTCCTATATCTGGCCCGTCCCGTCTCTTATCTGGCATGTCCCGCATCTGGCCTGTCCCTTCCTGTATCTGGCCAGTCCCTTCCCATCTCATCCTGTCTCTGGCCCGTCCGGTGCTATCTCTGGCCCGTCCAATCCAGTCTCTTGCCCGTCCCTTCTCTGGCCCGTCCCGTCCAGTCTTTGGCCCGTCTCTGGCCCATCCCGTCCAGTATCTGGCCCGTTCCATATCTGGCCAGTCCTGTATCTGGCACGTCCTGTCCCTGGCCCGACCTGTCTCGTATCTGGCCCGTCCTGTATCTGGCCTGTCCAGTATCTGGCCCGTCCCGCATCTGACCCGTCCCGTATCTGGCCCGTCCCGTATTTGGTCCGTACCGTCCTGTATCTGGCCCGTCCCATCATGTATCTGGCCTGTTCCATATCTGGCCCATACCGTCCCATATCTGGCTCGTCACGTTTCTGGCCCATCCCGTCATGTATCTGGCACGTTCCATCCTGTCTCTGGCCCGACCTGTCCTGTCTATGGCCTATCCCATAATGTCTCTAGCACATTCCGTCCTGTCTCTGGCCCATCCCGTCCTGTATCTGGTCGGTCCAGTCCTGTATCTGGCCCGTCCCGTCCTGATTCTAGCACGTCCCTTCCTGTATCTGGCCCGTCCCATCCCGTCCTGTCTCTGGCCCATCCCGTCTTGAATCTGGCCCGTCCCGTATCTGGCCCGTCCCTTCCTGTATCTGGCCCGTCCTGTCCTGTCTCTGGCCTGACTGGTCCTGGCTTGCCTCTGGCCAGTCCTGTCCTGCTCTGGTCCGTCCCGTCCCTGGCCCGTCCTGTATCTGGACCGTCCCGTCCTGTATCTGGTCGCCCCGTCTCTGGCCCGTCCCGTCCTTTGTCAGGCACGTCCCGTCCGGTCCTGTCTCTGGCCTGTCCTGCATCTGGCCCATCCCGTCACGTATCTGGCCTGTCCCGTCCTGTATCTGGCCCATCCCATTAAAGGTAGTATTATCAAATCCTCCACAAATTTACACCTCCAGGAAATTTAACCTGGGGTGTGTTTTAAATTAAGGTGAGTTAAATAGTTAGAAAAATAGGATACTTTCCATAAATTATGAGCAAAATGTTTAAATGACACCTATCAAAAAACAGACTCCTCCATATCCCCTCAAGCTGTCCTATCCATCACCAAGATAGGTGCCTTTTCTGCCATTTAGGTAGAAGTAATCTTCAAACAATTTGCTTCTAATTCAGATAAAGTACCAGGAAGGTGTATCATGCAAACTCTACAGTTCTGTATCTGACCCGTCCCGTCTCTGGTCCGTCCCGTCTTGTCTCTGGCCCGTCCCCGCCTGTCCCTGGCCCCTCCCATCCTGTCTATGATCCATTCTATGATGTCTAACCCGCCCCGTCCCGTATCTGGTCTGTCCAGTCCCATATCTGACCCGCTTAGTGCCGTATCTGACCATCCCGTCCCTTATCTGGCTTACCCTTATCTGGCCCATCTCATCCCGTATCTGGCCTGCCTTGCCCCTTCCCAACTGTGGCACGTCCTGTCCCGTGTCTGACCCAACCAGTCCCTATCTGGCCCGTCCCGTATGTGGCCAGGCCCATTCAGTATCTGGCCTGTCCCGTATCTGGCCATCTCGTATCTGGCCCATCCCATCCTGTCCATGGCTCATCCCATATCCAGCCTGTCCTGTGCCATATCTGGCCCGTCCTGTATCTTGCCCATGTTGTCCTGTATCTGGCCCGTCCTATATTTGGCCCGTACCGTCCTGTATCGGGCCTGTCCCGTCCTGTATCTGGCCCACCCCATTAAAGGTAGTATTATCAAATCCTCCACAAATTTACACATAAAGGAACTTTAACCTGGGGTGTGTTTTAAATTAAGGTGAGTTCAATAGTTAGAAAAATATGATACTTTCCATAAATTATTAGCAAAATGTTTAAATGACACCTATCAAAAAACAGCCTCCTCCATATCCCCTCAAGCTGTCCTATCCATCACCAAGATAGGTGCATTTTCTGCCATTTAGGTAGAAGTAATCTTCAAACAATTTGCTTCTAATTTAGATAAAGTACTAGGAAGGTATATCATGCAAACTCTACATGTGATGTTTGCCTATTAAACAATAGTTGTAATATTTATTTGCAAAACTTCCATTTTCTGTACACCTGACCTACACTACTTAATTGTAACATCCCTGGTGGCGTGCTGGCATGGCTTCCCATCTCACACCATGCAAGACCGCCGACTTACCCACCAATGCAGGCTGCCCACTATATTCCTATGCTGGCTGTGTGCATGTGTCTTGGCTGCTTTTTGAGGGCGGCAGCACTTCCTGATTCTTAAAGGAACAGTGCACGCATTCCTTTTGTATTCCCAGTCCTGTATCTGACCCGTCCCGTGTCTGGCCTGTCCGGTCCTGTCTCTGGCCCGTCCCAGCCTGTCCCTGGCCCCACCCATCCTATCTATGACCCGTTCTGTAATGTCTAACCCGTCCCGTATCTGGTCCGTCCAGTCGCATATCTGACCCGTTTAGTCCCGTATCTGACCATCCCGTCCCGTATCTGGCTTTCCCTTATCTAGCCCATCTCATCCCGTATGTGGCCCGCATCGTCCCTTCCCATCTGTGGCACGTCCTGTCCCGTATCTGACCATACCAGTCCCTATCTGGCCCGTCCCGTATGTGGCCAGGCCCATTCAGTATCTGGCCCGTCCCGTATCTGGCCATCTCGTATCAGCCCCATCCCATCCTGTCCATGGCTCATCCCATATCTAGCCTGTCCTGTCCCATATCTGGCTCGTCCCGTATCTGGCCCATGTCGTCCTGTATCTGGCCCGTCCCATATTTGGCCCGTACCGTCCTGTATCTGGCCTGTCCCGTAGTGTATCTGGGCCATCCTGTCCTGTCTCTGGCCCGTCTTTTCCTGTATCTGGACCGCCCAGTCTCTGTCCCGCCCCATAATGTATAGCTCGTCCAGTCCTGTTTCTGGCCCGTCCCGTCCTATCTCCGGCTCGTCCCGTCTGGTATCTGGCCCGACCCATCTCGTATCTGGCCCGTCCCGCATCTGGCCTGTTTTCTCCCTTATCTGGCCTGTCCCTTCCTGTATCTGGCCAGTACCTTCCCATCTCATCCTGTCTCTGGCCCATCCCGTCCTGTCTCTGGCCTGGTCCGTCCTGTCTCTGGCCCGTCCGGTGCTATCTCTGGCCTGTCCAATCCTGTCTCTTGCCCGTCCCATCTCTGGTCCTTCCCGTCCTGTCTTTGGCCCTTCCCGTCCTGTCTCTGGCCCGTCAAGTCCTCTCTTTGGCCCGTCCCGTCCTCTCTCTTGCCCGTCCCGTCCAGTCTCTGGCCCGACCGGTCCTGTCCTGGCTCTGGCCAGTCCCATCCGGCTCTGGCCCGTCCCGTCCCTGGACCGTCCTGTATCTGGACCGCCACGTCCTCTTTCTGGTCGCCCCGTCTTTAGCCAATCCCGTCCAGTCTCTGGCATGCCTCGGTCCGTCCTATCTTCGGCCAGCCTCATCCTGTCTTTGGCCCGTTCCGTCCAGTCTCTGGCCCTTCCGGTTCTGTCTCTGGCCCGTCCTGTATCTGGCCTGTCCCGTCCTGTATCTGGCCCGTCCCATCATGTATCTGGGCTGTCCCATAGCTGGCCCATACCATCCCATATCTGGCTCGTCACGTTTCTGGCCCATCCCGTCATGTATCTGGCCCGTCCCATCCTTTATATGGCCCGACCCGTCCTGTCTATGGCCTGTCCCATAATGTCTCTAGCACATTCCGTCCTGTCTCTGGCCCATCCCGTCCTGTATCTGGTCGGTCCCGTCCTGTATCTGGCCCGTCCCGTCCTGAATCTGGCCCGTCCTGTCTATGGCCCGTCCCATAATGTAAAGCTTTTCCCGTCCTGTTTCTGGCCAGTCCCGTACTATCTCTGGCTCGTCCTGTCCTGTATCTGGCCCGTCGCGTACCGTCTCTGGCCCGTCCAGTCCTGTCTATTTCCCGTCCCATAATGTATAGCTCGTCCCGTCCTGTTTCTGGCCCGTGCCATCCTATCTCTGCATTGTCCCGTCCTATTTCTCGCGCGTCCCCTCTCGTATCTGGCCCGTCCCGCATCTAGCCTGTCCTGTCCCGTATCTGGCCTGTCCCTTCCTGTATCTGGCCAGTCCCTTCCCATCTCGTCCTGTCCATGGCTTGTCCCGTCCTGTCTCTGGCCCGTCCGGTGCTATCTCTGGTCTGTCCAATCCTGTCTCTTGCCCGTCCCATCTCTGGCCCGTCCTGTCCTGTCTCTGGCCCATCCCTTCCTGTCTCTGGCCCAGCTCTGGCCTGTCTCATCCCGTATCTGGCCCATCCCGTCCAGTATCTGGCCCGTTCCATATCTGGCCTGTCCCGTATCTGGCACGTCCTGTCCCTGGCCCGGCCTGTCCCGTATCTGGCCAGTCCTGTATCTGGCCTGTCCCGTATCTGGCCCATCCCGCATCTGACCCGTCCCATATCTGGCCCGTCCCGTCCCGTATCTGGTCCGTACCGTCCTGTATATGGCCCGTCCGGTCATGTATCTGGGCTGTCCCATATCTGGCTCGTCACGTTTCTGGCCCATCCCGTCAGGTATCTGGCCCATCCTATCCTGTCTGTGGCCCAACCCGTCCTGTCTATGTCCCATCCCGTAATGTCTCTAGCACATTCCGTCCTGTCTCTGGCTCATCCCGTCCTGCATCTGGTCGGTCCCGTCCTGTATCTGGCCCGTCACGTCCTGAATCTAGCCCGTCCCGTATCTGGCCCGTCCCTTCCTGTATATGGCCAGTCCTATCCTGTCCTGTCTCTGACCCATCCCGTCTTGAATCTGGCTCCGTCCCGTATCTGGCCCATGCCTTCCTGTATCTGGCCCGTCCCGTCCTTTCTCTGGCCTGACCGGTCCTGTCCTGCCTCTGGCCAGTCCCGTCCTGCTCTGGTGCGTCCCGTCCCTGGCCCATCCTGTATCTGGACCGTCCCGTCCTGTATCTGGTCGCCCCGTCTCTGGCCCGTCCCGTCCTTTCTCAGGCACATCCTGTCTGGTTCTGTCTCTGGCCTGTCCTGTATCTGGCCCATCCTATCACGTATCTGGCCTGTCCCGTCCTGTATCTGGCCCATCCCATTAAAGGTAGTATTATCAAATCCTCCACAAACTTACAACTCCAGGAAATTTAACCTGGGGTGTGTTTTAAATTAAGGTGAGTTCAATAGTTAGAAAAATATGATACTTTCCATAAATTATTAGCAAAATGTTTAAATGACACCTATCAAAAAACAGCCTCCTCCATATCCCCTCAAGATGTCCTATCCATCACCAAGATAGGTGCATTTTCTGCCATTTAGGTAGAAGTAATCTTCAATTTGCTTCTAATTTAGATAAAGTACTAGGAAGGTATATCATGCAAACTCTACATGTGATGTTTGCCTATTAAATAATAGTTGTAATATTTATTTGCAAAACTTCCATTTTCTCTACACCTGACCTAAACTACTTAATTGTAACATCCCTGGCGGTGTGCTGGCATGGCTTCCCATCTCACAACATGCAAGACCGCCGACTTACCCATCAATGCAGGCTACGCACTATGTTCCTATGCTGGCTGTGCGCATGTGTCTTGGCTGCTTGTTGAGGGCGGTAGCGGCAGCACTTCCTGATTCTTAAAGGAACAGTGCACGCATTCCTAATGTGTCCCCAGTACTATATCTGACCCATCCCGTCTCTGGCCCGTCCCGTCTCTGGCCCGTTCCATCCTTTCTCTGGCCCGTCTCAGCCTGTCCCTGGCCCCTCCCATCCTGTCTATGGCCCGTCCTGTAATGTCTAACCCGCCCCGTCCCGTATCTGGTTCGTCCAGTCGCATATCTGACCCGTTTGGTCCCGTATCTGACCATCCCGTCCCGTATCTGGCTATCTCTTATCTGGCCCATCTCATCCCGTATCTGTCCCGCCTCGTTCCTTCCCGTCTCTGGCACTTCCTGTCCCGTATCTGACCCAACCAGTCCCTATCTCGCCCGTCCCATATGTGGCCAGGCCCATTCAGTATCTGGCCCGTCCCGTATCTGGCCATCTCGTAACTGGCCCATCCCATCCGGTCCATGGCTCATCCCATATCTAGCCTGTCCTGTCCCATATCTGGCCCGTCCCTTATCTGGCCCATGTCGTTCTGTATCTGGCCCGTCCCATATTTGGCCCGTACCGTCCTGTATCTGGCCTGTCCCGTACTGTATCTGGGGCATCCCGTCCTGTCTCTGGCCCGTCTTTTCCTGTATCTGGACCGTCCCATAATGTATAGCTTGTCCCGTCCTGTTTCTGGCCCGACCCCGTCCTGTCTCTGGCTCGTCATGTCCTGCATCTGGCACGACCCATACCGTCTCTAGCCCGTCCCATCCTGTCTATTTCCCGTCCCATAATGTATAGCTCGTCCAGTCCTGTTTCTGGCCCGTCCCGTCCTATATCTGGCTCGTCCCGTCCTGTATCTGGCCCGTCCCATCTCGTATCTGGCCCGTCCCGCATGTGGCCTGCACTGTCCTGTATCTGGCCCATCCCATTAAAGGTAGTATTATCAAATCCTCCACAAATTTACACCTCCAGGAAATTTAACCTGGGGTGTGTTTTAAATTAAGGTGAGTTCAATAGTTAGAAAAATATGATACTTTCCATAAATTATTAGCAAAATGTTTAAATGACACCTATCAAAAAAACAGCCTCCTCCATATCCCCTCAAGCTGTCCTATCCATCACCAAGATAGGTGCATTTTCTGCCATTTAGGTAGAAGTAATCTTCAAACAATTTGCTTCTAATTTAGATAAAGTACTAGGAAGGTATATCATGCAAACTCTACATGTGATGTTTGCCTATTAAACAATAGTTGTAATATTTATTTGCAAAACTTCCATTTTCTCTACACCTAACCTACACTACTTAATTGTAACATCCCTGGCGGCAAGCTGGCATGGCTTCCCATCTCACACCATGCAAGACCGCCGACTTACCCATCAATGCAGGCTACGCACTATGTTCCTATGCTGGCTGTGTGCATGTGTCTTGGCTGCTTGTTGAGGGCGGTAGCGGCAGCACTTCCTGATTCTTAAAGGAACAGTGCACGCATTCCTAATGTGTCCCCAGTACTATATCTGACCCATCCCGTCTCTGGCCCGTCCCGTCTCTGGCCCGTCCCATCCTGTCTCTGGCCCGTCCCAGCCTGTCCCTGGCCCCTCCCATCCTGTCTATGGCCCGTCCTGTAATGTCTAACCCGCCCCGTCCCGTATCTGGTCCGTCCAGTCGCATATCTGACCCGTTTGGTCCCGTATCTGACCATCCCGTCCCGTATCTGGCTATCTCTTATCTGGCCCATCTCATCCCGTATCTGTCCCGCCTCGTCCCTTCCCGTCTCTCGCACTTCCTGTCCCGTATCTGAACCAACCAGTCCCTATCTGGCCCGTCCCGTATGTGGCCAGGCCCATTCAGTATCTGGCCCGTCCCGTATCTGGCCCATCCCATCCTGTCCATGGCTCATCCCATATCTAGCCTGTCCTTTCCCATATCTGGCCCGTCCCGTATCTGGCCCATGTCGTCCTGTATCTGGCCTGTCCAATATTTGGCCCGTACCGTCCTGTATCTGGCCTGTCCCGTACTGTATCTGGGGCATCCCGTCCTGTCTCTGGCCCGTCTTTTCCTGCATCTGGATCGTCCCATACCGTCTCTGGGCCGTTCCATCCTGTCTATTTCCCGTCCCATAATGTATAGCTCGTCCAGTCCTGTTTCTGGCCCGTCCCGTCCTATCTCTGGCTCGTCCCGTCCTGCATCTGGCCCATCCCATCTCGTATCTGGCCCGTCCCGTATGTGGCCTGTCCTGTCCCGTATCTGGCCTGTCCCTTCCTGTTTCTGGCCAATCCATTCCCATCTTGTCCTGTCTCTGGCCCGTCCCATCCTGTTTCTGGCCTGTCCCGTCCTGTCTCTGGCCCGTCTGGTGCTGTCTCTGGCCTGTCCAATCCTGTCTCTTGCCAGACCTATCTCTGGTCCGTCCCTTCCTGTCTTTGGCCCGTCCCGTCCTGTCTCTGGCCCGTCCCGTCCTCTCTTTGGCCCGTCCCATCCTCTCTATTGCCCGTCCTGTCCTGCCTCTGGCCAGTCCCGTCCTGCTCTGGTCCATACCGTCCCTGGACCATCCTGTATCCGGTGTTTGGTCGCCCCGTCTCTAGCCCGTCCCATCCTGCCTCTGATACACCTCGGTCCTTCCTATCTCCGGCCAGTCTCATCCTGTCTTTGGCCCGTCCCGTCCAGTCTCTGGCCCGTCTCGTCCTGTCTCTGCCGTGTCCCGTCCGGTCCTGTCTCTGGCCCGTCCTGTATTTGGTCCATCCCGTATCTGGCCTGTCCCGTCCTGTATCTGGCCCATCCCATTAAAGGTAGTATTATCAAATCCTCCACAAAATTAAACCTCCAGGAGATTTAACCTGGGGTGTGTTTTAAATTAAGGTGAGTTTAATAGTTAGAAAAATATGATACTTTCCATAAATTATTAGCAAAATGTTTAAATGACACCTATCAAAAAACAGCCTCCTCCATATCCCCTCAAGCTGTCCTATCCATCACCAAGATAGGTGCATTTTCTGCCATTTAGGTAGAAGTAATCTTCAAACAATTTGCTTCTAATTTAGATAAAGTACTAGGAAGGTATATCATGCAAACTCTACATGTGACGTTTGCCTATTAAACAATAGTTGCAATATTTATTTGCAAAACTTCCATTTTCTGTACTCCTGACCTACACTACTTAATTGTAACATCCATGGCGGCGTGCTGGCATGGCTTCCCATCTCACACCATGCAAGACAGCCGACTTACCCACCAATGCAGGCTGCGCACTATTTGGTCCGTACCGTCCTGTATCTGGCCTGTCCTGTACTGTATCTGGGCCATCCCGTCCTGTCTTTGGCCGTCTTTTCCTGTATCTGTCCCCTTCCGTCTTGTCTCTGGCCCGTCCCGTCCTGTCTATGGCCCGTCCCATAATGTATAGCTTGTCCCGTCCTGATTCTGGCCCGTCCCGTACTGTCTATGGCTCGTCCTGTCCTGTATCTGGCCTGTCGCGTACCGTCTCTGGCCCGTCCCGTCCTGTCTATTTCCCGTCCCATAATGTATAGCTCGTCCCGTCCTGTTTATGGCCCGTCCCATCCTATCTCTGCCTCGTCCCGTCCAATATCTGGCACGTCCCACATTGTATCTGGCCCGTCCCCCATCTGGCCTGTCCTGTCCCGTATCTGGCCTGTCCCTTCCTGTATCTGGCCAGTCCCTTCCCATCTCGTCCTGTCTCTGGCCTGTCTCGTCCTGCCTCTCCCGTACCGTCTCTGGCCCGTCCCGTCCAGTCTTTGGCCCGTCCTGTATGGTCTCCGGCCCGTGATTTCCTGTTTCTGGCCCAGCTCTGGCCCGTCTCATCCCGAATCTGGCCCGCCCTGTATCTGGCCCATCCCGTCCAGTATCTGGCCCGTTCCATATCTGGCCTGTCCCGTATCTGGCATGTCCTGTCCCTGGGCCGGCCTGTCCCGTATCTGGCCCGTCCTGTATCTGGACTGTCCCGTATCTGGCCCGTCCCGCATATGAATCGTCCCGTATCTGGCCCGTCACATATCTGGTCCGTACCGTCCTGTATCTGGCCCGTCCCGTCATGTATCTGGTCTGTCCCATTTCTAGCCCATACCGTCCCATATCTGCCTCGTCACGTTTCTGACAAATTCAGTCATGTATCTGGCCCGTCCCATCCTGTCTCTGGCCCGACCCGTCCTGTCTATGGCCTGTCCCGTAATGTCTCTAGCACATTCCGTCCTGTCTCTGGCCGATCCCGTCCTGTAACTGTTCGGTCCCGTCCTGTATCTGGTCCGTCCCGTCCTGAATCTGGCCCGTCCTGTATCTGGCCCATCTCTTCCTGTATGTGGCCCGTCCCATCACGTCCTATCTCTGGCCCATCCCATCCTGAATCTGGCCCATCCCGTATTTGGCCCGTACATTCCTGTATCGGGCCCGTCTCGTCCTGTCTCTGGCCTGACCGGTCCTGTCCTGCCTCTGGCCAGTCCCGTCCTGCTCTGGTCCGTCCCTTCGCTGGCCCGTCCTGTATCTGGACCGTCCTGTCCTGTATCTGGTCGCCCCGTCTCGGGCCCGTCCCGTCATTTTTCAGGCACGGTCCGTCCGGTCCTGTCTCTGGCCTGTCCTGTATCTGGCCCATCCTGTCACGTATCTGGCCTGTCCCGTCCTGTATCTGGCCCATCTCATTAAAGGTAGTATTATCAAATCCTCCACAAATTTACACCTCCAGGAAATTTAACCTGGGGTGTGTTTTAAATTATGGTGAGTTTAATAGTTAGAAAAATATGATACTTACCATAAATTATTAGCAAAATGTTTAAATGACACCTATCAAAAAACAGCCTCCTCCATATCCCCTCAAGCTGTCCTATCCATCACCAAGATAGGTGCATTTTCTGCCATTTAGGTAGAAGTAATCTTCAAACAATTTGCTGCTAATTTAGATAAAGTACTAGGAAGGTATATCATGCAAACTCTACATGTGATGTTTGCCTATTAAACAATAGTTGTAATATTTATTTGAAAAACTTCCATTTTCTCTACGCCTGACCTACACTACTTAATTGTAACATCTATGGCGGCGTGCTGGCATGGCTTCCCATCTCACACCATGCAATACCGCCGACATACCCACCAATGCAGGCTGCGCACTATTTGGCCCGTACCGTCCTGTATTTGGCCTGTCCCGTACTGTATCTGGGCCATCCCGTCCTGTCTATGGCCCGTCTTTTCCTGTATCTGTCCCGTTCCGTCTTGTCTCTGGCCCGTCCCGTCCTGTCTATGGCCCGTCCCATAATGTATTGCTTGTCCCGTCCTGTTTCTGGCCCGTCCCGTACTGTCTCTGGCTCGTCCTGTCCTGTATCTGGCCCATCGCGTACCGTCTCTGGCCCGTCCCGTCCTTTCTATTTACCGTCCCATAACGCATAGCTCGTCCCATCCTGTTTCTGGCCCGTCCCATCCTATCTCTGCCTCGTCCCGTCCTATATCTGGCCCGTCCCGTCTCGTATATAGCCCGTCCCGCATCTGGCCTGTCCTGTCCCGTATCTGGCTTGTCCCTTCCTGTATCTGGCCAGTCCCTTCCCATCTCGTCCTGTCTCTGGCCTGTCCCGTCCTGTCTCTGGCACGTCTGGTGCTATCTCTGGCCTGTCCAATCCTGTCTCTTGCCCGTCCCGTCTCTGGCCCGTCCGGTCCAGTCTTTGGCCCGTCCCGTCCTGTCTCTGGCCCATCCCTTCCTGTCTCTGGCCCAGCTCTGGCCCGTCTCGTCCCGTATCTGGCCCGCCCGATATCTGGCCCATCCCGTCTAGTATCTGGCACGTTCCATATCTGGCCTGTCCCGTATCTGGCACGTCCTGTCCCTGGCCCGGCCTGTCCCGTATCTGGCCCGTCCTGTATCTGTCCTGTCCCGTATCTGGCCCATCCCGCATCTGACCCGTCCCGTATCTGGCCCATCCCATCCCGTATCTGGCCCGTCCCATCATGTATCTGGGCTGTCCCATATCTGACGCATCCCGTCTAGTATCTGGCACGTTCCATATCTGGCCTGTCCCGTATCTGGCACGTCCTGTCCCTGGCCCGGCTTGTCCCGTATCTGGCCCGTCCTGTATTTGGCCTGTCCCGTATCTGGCCCGTCCCGCATCTGACCCGTCCCGTATCTGGCCCGTCCCGTCCCGTATTTGGTCCGTACCGTCCTGTATCTGGCCCGTCCCGTCCCATATCTGGCTCGTCACGTTTCTGGCCCATCCCGTCATGTATCTGGCCAGTCCCATCCTGTCTCTGGCTCGACCCGTCCTGTGTATGGCCTATTCCTTAATGTCTCTAGCACATTCCGTCCTCTCTCTGGCCCATCCCGTCCTGTATCTGGTCGGTCCCGTCCTGTATCTGGCCCGTCCCATCCTGAATCTGGCCCGTCCTGTATCTGGCCCGTCCCTTCCTGTATCGGGCCCGTCCCATCCTGTCCTGTCTCTGGCCCATCCTGTCTTGAATCTGGCCCGTCCCGTATCTGGCACGTCCCTTCGTGTATCAGGCCCGTCCCGACCTGTCTCTGGCCTAACTGGTCCTGTCTTGCCTCTGGCCAGTCCCGTCCTGCTCTGGTCCGTCCCGTCCCTGGCCCGTCCTGTATCTGGACCGTCCCGTCCTGTATCTGGTCGCCTCGTCTCTGGCCCGTCCCGTCCTTTCTCAGGCACGTCCTGTCCGGTCCTGTCTCTGGCCTGTCCTGCATCTGGCCCATCCCGTCACGTATCTGGCCTGTCCCGTCCTGTATCTGGCCCATCCCATTAAAGGTAGTATTATCAAATCCTCCACAAATTTAAACCTCCAGGAAATTTAACCTGGGGTGTGTTTTAAATTAAGGTGAGTTCAATAGTTAGAAAAATATGATACTTTCCATAAATTATTAGCAAAATGTTTAAATGACACCTATCAAAAAACAGCCTCCTCCATATCCCCTCAAGCTGTCCTATCCATCACCAAGATAGGTGCATTTTCTACCATTTAGGTAGAAGTAATCTTCAAACAATTTGCTTCTAATTTAGATAAAGCACTAGGAAGGTATATCATGAAAACTGTACATGTGATGTTTGCCTAGTAAACAATAGTTGTAATATTTATTTGCAAAACTTCCATTTTCTCTATGCCTGACCTACACTACTTAATTGTAACATCCATGTCGGCGTTGTGGCATGGCTTCCCATCTCACACCATGCAAGAGAGCCGACTTACCCACCAATGCAGGCTGCGCACTATTTGGCCCGTACAGTCCTGTCTTTGGCCAGTCTTTTCCTGTATCTGTCCCGTTCCGTCTTGTCTCTGGCCCGTCCCATCCTGTCTCTGGCCCAACCCGTCCTGTCTATGGCCTGTCCCGTAATGTCTCTAGCACATTCCGTCCTGTCTCTGGCCCATCCCGTCCTGTATCTGGTCGGTCCCGTCCTGTATCTGGCCCTTCCCGTCCTGTATCTGGCCCGTCCCGTCCTGAATGTGGCACGTCCAGTATATGGCCCGTCCCTTCCTGTATCTGGCCCGTCCCATCACGTCCTATCTCTGGCCCATCCCGTCTTGAATCTAGCCCGTCCCGTATCTGGCCCGTCCCTTCCTGTATCTGGCCCGTCCCGTCCTGTCTCTGGCCTGACCGGTCCAGTCCTGCCTCTGGCCAGTCCCGTCCTGCTCTGGTCCGTCCCGTCCCTGGCCCGTCCTGTATCTGAACCGTCCCGTCCTGTATCTGGTCGCCCCGTACTGTATCTGGGCCATCCCGTCCTGTCTCTGGCCCGTCTTTTCCTGTATCTGGACCGTCCCGTCCAGTCTCTGGACGGTCTCATAATGTATAGCATGTCCTGTCCTGTTTCTGGCCCGTCCCATCCTGTCTATTTCCCGTCCCATAATGTATTGCTCATCCAGTCCTGTTTCTGGCCCGTCCTGTCCTATCTCTGGCTCGTCCCGTCCTGTATCTGGCCCGTCCCATCTCGTATCTGGCTCGTCCCGCATCTGGCATGTCCTGTCCCATATCTGGCCTGTCCCTTCCTGTATCTGGCCAGTCCCTTCCCATCTCGTCCTGCCTCTGGCCTGTCCCGTTCTGTCTCTGGCCTGTCCCGTCCTGTCTCTGACCCGTCCGGTGCTACCTCTGGCCTGTCGAATCCTGTCTCTTGCCTGTCCCATCTCTGGTCCGTCCCGTCCTGTCTTTGGCCCATCACGTCCTGTCTCTGGAACGTCCTGTCCTCTCTTTTGCCCGTCCCGTCCTCTCTCTTGCCCGACCCCTCCTGTCTCTGGCCCGACCTGTCCTGTCCTACCTCAGACCAGTCCCGTACTCCTCTGTCCCGTCCCATTCCTGGACTGTCCTGTATCTGGACTGTCCTGTCCTGTATCTGTCGCCCCGCTTCTAGCCCGTCCAGTCTTGTCTCTGGCACGCCTCAGTCCGTCCTATCTCCGGCCCGTCCCGTATTGTCTCTGGCCCGTCTCGTCATGTCTCTGGATCGTCCCGTCCGGTCCTGACTCTGGCCCGTCCTGTATCTGGCCCATTCCGTATCTGGCCTGTTCCGTCCTGTATCTGGCCCATCCCATTAAAGGTAGTATTATCAAATCCTCCACAAATTTACACATAAAGGAACTTTAACCTGGGGTGTGTTTTAAATTAAGGTGAGTTCAATAGTTAGAAAAATATGATACTTTCCATAAATTATTAGCAAAATGTTTAAATGACACCTATCAAAAAAACAGCCTCCTCCATATCCCCTCAAGCTGTCCTATCCATCACCAAGATAGGTGCATTTTCTACCATTTAGGCGGAAGTAATCTTCAAACAATTTGCTTCTAATTTAGATAAAGTACCAGGAAGGTATACCATGCAAACTCTACATGTGATGTTTGCCTATTAAACAATAGTTGTAATATTTATTTGCAAAACTTCCATTTTCTCTACACCTGACCTACACTACTTAATTGTAACATCCCTGGCGGCGTGCTGGCATGGCTTCCCATCTCACACCATGCAAGACCGCCGACTTACCCACCAATGCAGGCTGAACACTATGTTCCTATGCTGGCTGTGTACATGTGTCTTGGCTGCTTGTTGAGGGCGGTAGCGGCAGCACTTCCTGATTCTTAAAGGAACAGTGCACGCATTCCTAATGTGTCCCCAGTCCTGTATCTCACCCGTCCCATCTCTGGCCCGTCCCGGTCTCTGGCCCGTCCCGTCCTGTCTCTTGCCGTCCCTGGCCCCTCCCATCCTGTCTATGGCCCGTCCTGTAATGTCTAACCCGCCCCTTCCCGTATCTGGTCCGTCCAGTCCCATATCTGACCTGTTTAGTCCCGTATCTGGCTGTCCCTTATCTTGCCCATCTCATCCCGTATCTGGCCCACCTCGTCCCTTCCCGTCTCTGGCACGTCCTGTCCCGTATCTGACGATACCAGTCTCTATCTGGCCCGTCCCGTATGTGGCCAGGCCCATTCAGTATCTGGCCCGTCCCATCCTGTCCATGGCTCATCCCATATCTAGCCTGCCCTGTCCCATATCTGGCCCGTCCCGTATCTGGCCCATGTCGTCCTGTATCTGGCCTGTCCAATATTTGGCCCGTACCGTCCTGTATCTGGCCTGTACCGTACTGTATCTGGGGCATCCCGTCCTGTCTCTGGCCCATCTTTTCCTGTATCTGGACCGTCCTATAATGTATAGCTTGTCCCGTCCTGTTTCTGGCCCGACCCCGTCCTGTCTCTGGCTCGTCCTGTCCTGTATCTGGTCCGACCCATACCGTCACTGGCCGGTCCCATCCTGTCTATTTCCCATCCCATAATGTATAGCTCGTCCCGTCCTGTTTCTGGCCCGTCCCATCCTATCTCTGCCTCGTCCCGTCCTATATCTGGCCCGTCCCATCTCGTATCTGGCCCGTCCCGCATCTGGCCTGTCCTGTCCCGTATCTGGCCTGTTCCTTCCTGTATCTGGCCAGTCCCTTCCCATCTCGTCCTGTCTCTGGCCTGTCCCGTCCTGTCTCTGGCCCGTCCGGTGCTATCTCTGGCCTGTCCCCAGGATGCGCAGTAATATGGGATCGTGTTCTTATCATTTCTCCCACAGTCCCTGCAGCTTCAGCCGCACAGATCGGACCCCGGGGCGAGGGGTGATACCTGCTGCAATCCTTGTATCCTGAAGTACTGCGGCCGCTGTACTGGGGTCCTAGAAAGTTATACCCCAGGGAAGACAGTGGAAGGAGGAACACGGAAAGGGATCATTCATACTTATCCGTCACTTAGTAATCGCCATCTTCCATCTGTGGCCTGGAGAAAATGCTGGTCTTGCTTGTAATCGGAGGGGAGGACACATCTGCCGGTGAGACGACTGCTCTGCTCCAGTGATCGGCTGCAACTGGTGTGAGTGGGGGATTGAGCTATGTAATAAGGGAGAAAACGATGATGTCATAAAGGAAGAAAAAGTGATGATGTCATAAGAGCAGAGAGAAGCCCAGGACGAGCACAGCAATAGCTCCTACAGCAATTCATTATTTTCACAGCTTAATGTTTTTTGTAATCTGGAATAAATCTTTATGCAGAGGCTTCTCTGTGATAGAACAACCACCCCCACCATACACAGCACAGGATGGGCCCCGGAATCACTGCTATTGTGCACTTGATGTAATCTATAAATATGGACATCCTGGCACAGAAAGTGAAATAACCAATACTTGCATTCACCAGTAGAGGGAGCGCAAGAGCGAGCAGCATAAAGCCGCACATTACATGAACTATGTATACAATTACCGGGCGGTAGAGGGCGCAATTTGATAAAAAAAGGAATAAATAAAATCACCAACTGTAGCTCGCCAGCGCCGCCTCCAGGGTCCTTCCTCCGGCATAAAGCACAGTGACGGCCTCCAACACCGCCCTCTGCCCGCCCCCGGCCGTCGGTACCTCCCAGCTCTGTCAGCGCCGCCCGGGACAGGAGATGAGGCTGCGCTTGTTACCTCAGCAGGACGCAGGATACTTCATGCCGTTGGAGCCGGTGTTACGCAGGGGACGTCGGTCAGCGCGATGACGTCACTGCATGGCACCGACAAGCGTTGACTGTGAGACGTGATAGAAGAGGAGGCGGAGGCTGGAAGAAGGAGGAGAAGAGAGTTCATTTTTATTCTTATATTATTTGGCCTCTGACTGGGGGACATTATATTATATGTGGGTCTGTGAGGACATTATATTATATGTGGGTCTGTGAGGACATTATATTATATGTGGGTCTGTGAGGACATTATATTATATGTGGGTCTGTGAGGACATTATATTATATGTGGGTCTGTGAGGACATTATATTATATGTGGGTCTGTGGGGACATTATATTATATGTGGGTCTGTGGGGACATTATATTATATGTGGGTCTGTGAGGACATTATATTATATGTGGGTCTGTGGGGACATTATATTATATGTGGGTCTGTGAGGACATTATATTATATGTGGGTCTGTGGGGACATTATATTATATGTGGGTCTGTGGGGACATTATATTATATGTGGGTCTGTGAGGACATTATATTATATGTGGGTCTGTGGGGACATTATATTATATGTGGGTCTGTGAGGACATTATATTATATGTGGGTCTGTGAGGACATTATATTATATGTGGGTCTGTGAGGACATTATATTATATGTGGGTCTGTGAGGACATTATATTATATGTGGGTCTGTGAGGACATTATATTATATGTGGGTCTGTGAGGATATTATATTATATGTGGGTCTGTACGGACATTATATTATATGTGGGTCTGTGAGGACATTATATTATATGTGGGTCTGTGAGGACATTATATTATATGTGGGTCTGTGAGGACATTATATTATATGTGTGTCTGTGGGGACATTATATTATATGTGGGTCTGTGAGGATATTATATTATATGTGGGTCTGTACGGACATTATATTATATGTGGGTCTGTGAGGACATTATATTATATGTGGGTCTGTGGGGACATTATATTATATGTGGGTCTGTGAGGATATTATATTATATGTGGGTCTGTACGGACATTATATTATATGTGGGTCTGTGAGGACATTATATTATATGTGGGTCTGTGAGGACATTATATTATATGTGGGTCTGTGGGGACATTATATTTTATGTGGGTCTGTGGTGACATTATATTATATGTGGGTCTGTGAGGATATTATATTATATGTGGGTCTGTGAGGACATTATATTATATGTGGGTCTGTGAGGACATTATATTATATGTGAGTCTGTGGGGACATTATATTATATGTGGGTCTGTGAGGACATTATATTATATGTGGGTCTGTGAGGACATTATATTATATGTGGCTCTGTGGGGACATTATATTATATGTGGGTCTGTGGGGACATTATATTATATGTGGCTCTGTGGGTACATTATATTATATGTGGGTCTGTGGGGACATTATATTATATGTGGGTCTGTGAGGATATTATATTATATGTGGGTCTGTACGGACATTATATTATATGTGGGTCTGTGAGGACATTATATTATATGTGGGTCTGTGAGGACATTATATTATATGTGGGTCTGTGAGGACATTATATTATATGTGGGTCTGTGGGGACATTATATTATATGTGGGTCTGTGGGGACATTATATTATATGTGGGTCTGTGGGGACATTATATTATATGTGGGTCTGTGGGGACATTATATTATATGTGGGTCTGTGAGGACATTATATGTGGGTCTGTGAGGACATTATATTATATGTGGGTCTGTGGGGACATTATATTATATGTGGGTCTGTGGGGACATTATATTATATGTGGGTCTGTGAGGACATTATATTATATGTGGGTCTGTACGGACATTATATTATATGTGGGTCTGTGAGGACATTATATTATATGTGGGTCTGTGGGGACATTATATTATATGTGGGTCTGTGAGGATATTATATTATATGTGGGTCTGTACGGACATTATATTATATGTGGGTCTGTGAGGACATTATATTATATGTGGGTCTGTGAAGACATTATATTATATGTGGGTCTGTGGGGACATTATATTTTATGTGAGTCTGTGGTGACATTATATTATATGTGGGTCTGTGAGGACATTATATTATATGTGGGTCTGTGAGGACATTATATTATATGTGAGTCTGTGGGGACATTATATTATATGTGGGTCTGTGAGGACATTATATTATATGTGGGTCTGTGAGGACATTATATTATATGTGGCTCTGTGGGGACATTATATTATATGTGGGTCTGTGGGGACATTATATTATATGTGGCTCTGTGGGTACATTATATTATATGTGGGTCTGTGGGGACATTATATTATATGTGGGTCTGTGAGGATATTATATTATATGTGGGTCTGTGGGGACATTATATTATATGTGGGTCTGTGGGGACATTATATTATATGTGGCTCTGTGGGTACATTATATTATATGTGGGTCTGTGGGGACATTATATTATATGTGGGTCTGTGAGGACATTATATTATATGTGGGTCTGTGGGGACATTATATTATATGTGGGTCTGTGAGGATATTATATTATATGTGGGTCTGTACGGACATTATATTATATGTGGGTCTGTGAGGACATTATATTATATGTGGGTCTGTGAGGACATTATATTATATGTGGGTCTGTGAGGACATTATATTATATGTGTGTCTGTGGGGACATTATATTATATGTGGGTCTGTGAGGATATTATATTATATGTGGGTCTGTACGGACATTATATTATATGTGGGTCTGTGAGGACATTATATTATATGTGGGTCTGTGGGGACATTATATTATATGTGGGTCTGTGAGGATATTATATTATATGTGGGTCTGTACGGACATTATATTATATGTGGGTCTGTGAGGACATTATATTATATGTGGGTCTGTGAGGACATTATATTATATGTGGGTCTGTGGGGACATTATATTTTATGTGGGTCTGTGGTGACATTATATTATATGTGGGTCTGTGAGGACATTATATTATATGTGGCTCTGTGAGGACATTATATTATATGTTGGTCTGTGGTAACATTATATTATATGTGGGGTGTGGGGACATTATATTATATGTGGCTCTGTGAGGACATTATATTATATGTGGGTCTGTGAGAACATTATATTATATGTGGGTCTGTGAGGACATTATATTATATGTGGGTCTGTTTGGACATTATATTATATGTGGGTCTGTGAGGACATTATATTATATGTGGGTCTGTGAGGACATTATATTATATGTGAGTCTGTGGGGACATTATATTATATGTGGGTCTGTGAGGACATTATATTATATGTGGGTCTGTGAGGACATTATATTATATGTGGCTCTGTGGGGACATTATATTATATGTGGGTCTGTGGGGACATTATATTATATGTGGCTCTGTGGGTACATTATATTATATGTGGGTCTGTGGGGAAATTATATTATATGTGGGTCTGTGGGGACATTATATTATATGTGGGTCTGTGAGGACATTATATTATATGTGGGTCTGTGAGGACATTATATTATATGTGGGTCTGTGGTGACATTATATTATATGTGGGTCTGTGGGGACATTATATTATATGTGGGTCTGTGGGGTCATTATATTATATGTGGGTCTGTGTGGACATTATATTATATGTGAGTCTGTGAGGACATTATATTATATGTGGGTCTGTGGGGACATTATATTATATGTGGGTGTCTGTGGGGACATTATATTATATGTGGGTCTGTGAGGGCATTATATTATATGTGGGTCTGTGAGGACATTATATTATATGTGGGTCTGTGGGGACATTATATTATATGTGGGTCTGTGGTGACATTATATTATATGTGGGTCTGTGAGGACATTATATTATATGTGGGTCTGTGAGGACATATTATATGTGGGTCTGTGGGGACATTATATTATATGTGGCTCTGTGGGGACATTATATTATATGTGGGTCTGTGGGGACATTATATTATATGTGGGTCTGTGAGGACATTATATTATATGTGTGTCTGTGGGGACATTATATTATATGTGGGTCTGTGAGGATATTATATTATATGTGGGTCTGTACGGACATTATATTATATGTGGGTCTGTGAGGACATTATATTATATGTGGGTCTGTGAGGACATTATATTATATGTGGGTCTGTGGGGACATTATATTATATGTGGGTCTGTGAGGACATTATATTATATGTGGGTCTGTGGGGACATTATATTATATGTGGGTCTGTGGGGATATTATATTATATGTGGGTCTGTGAGGACATTATATTATATGTGGGTCTGTGAGGACATTATATTATATGTGGGTCTGTGGGGACATTATATTATATGTGGGTCTGTGGGGACATTATATTATATGTGGGTCTGTGGGGACATTATATTATATGTGGGTCTGTGAGGACATTATATTATATGTGGGTCTGTGGGGACATTATATTATATGTGGGTCTGTGAGGATATTATATTATATGTGGGTCTGTACGGACATTATATTTATGTGGGTCTGTGAGGACATTATATTATATGTGGGTCTGTGTGGACATTATATTATATGTGGGTCTGTGAGGACATTATATTATATGTGGGTCTGTACGGACATTATATTATATGTGGGTCTGTGAGGACATTATATTATATGTGGGTCTGTGAGGACATTATATTATATGTGGGTCTGTGAGGACATTATATTATATGTGGGTCTGTGAGGACATTATATTATATGTGGCTCTGTGGGTACATTATATTATATGTGGGTCTGTGGGGACATTATATTATATGTGGGTCTGTGGGGACATTATATTATATGTGGGTCCGTGGGGACATTATATTATATGTGGGTCTGTGGCGACATTATATTATATGTGGGTCTGTGGGGACATTATATTATATGTGGGTCTGTGGTAACTTTATATTATATGTGGGTCTGTGGTAACTTTATATTATATGTGGGTCTGTGAGGACATTATATTATATGTGGGTCTGTGGGGACATTATATTATATGTGGGTCTGTGGGGACATTATATTATATGTGGGTCTGTGAAGACATTATATTATATGTGGCTCTGTGGGGACATTATATTATATGTGGCTCTGTGGGTACATTATATTATATGTGGGTCTGTGGGGACATTATATTATATGTGGGTCTGTGGGGACATTATATTATATGTGGGCCTGTGAGGACATTATATTATATGTGGGTCTGTGGTAACATTATATTATATGTGGGTCTGTGAGGACATTATATTATATGTGGCTCTGTGAGGACATTATATTATATGTGGGTCTGTGAGGACATTATATTATATGTGGGTCTGTGGGGACATTATATTATATGTGGATCTGTGGGACATTATATTATATGTGGGTCTGTGGGGACATTATATTATATGTGGGTCTGTGAGGACATTATATTATATGTGGGTCTGTGGGGACATTATATTATATGTGGGTCTGTGAGGACATTATATTATATGTGGGTCTGTGGGGCATTATATTATATGTGGGTCTGTGGGGACATTATAATATATGTGGGTCTGTGGGGACATTATATTATATGTGGGTCTGTGGGGACATTATATTATATGTGGGTCTGTGGGACATTATATTATATGTGGGTCTGTGGGGACATTATATTATATGTGGGTCTGTGGGGAGATTATATTATTTGTGGGTCTGTGGGACATTACATTATATGTGGGTCTGTGAGGACATTATATTATATGTGGGTCTGTGGGGACATTATATTATATGTGGGTCTGTGGGGACATTATATTATATGTGGGTCTGTGAGGACATTATATTATATGTGGGTCTGTGGGGACATTATATTATATGTGGGTCTGTGGGGACATTATATTATATGTGGGTCTGTGAGGACATTATATTATATGAGGGTCTGTGGGGACATTATATTATATGTGGGTCTGTGGGGACATTATATTATATGTGGGTCTGTGGGGACATTATATTATATGTGGTCTGTGAGGACATTATATTATATGTGGGTCTGTACGGACATTATATTATATGTGGTTCTGTGGGGACATTATATTATATGTAGGTCTGTGAGGATATTATATTATATGTGGGTCTGTGGTAACATTATATTATATGTGGGTCTGTGAGGACATTATATTATATGTGCGTCTGTGGGGACATTATATTATATGTGGGTCTGTGGGGACATTATATTATATGTGGGTCCGTGGGGACATTATATTATATGTGGGTCTGTGGCGACATTATATTATATGTGGGTCTGTGGGGACATTATATTATATGTGGGTCTGTGGTAACTTTATATTATATGTGGGTCTGTGGTAACTTTATATTATATGTGGGTCTGTGAGGACATTATATTATATGTGGGTCTGTGGGGACATTATATTATATGTGGGTCTGTGGGGACATTATATTATATGTGGGTCTGTGAAGACATTATATTATATGTGGCTCTGTGGGGACATTATATTATATGTGGCTCTGTGGGTACATTATATTATATGTGGGTCTGTGGGGACATTATATTATATGTGGGTCTGTGGGGACATTATATTATATGTGGGTCTGTGAGGACATTATATTATATGTGGCTCTGTGAGGACATTATATTATATGTGGGTCTGTGAGGACATTATATTATATGTGGGTCTGTGGGGACATTATATTATATGTGGATCTGTGGGACATTATATTATATGTGGGTCTGTGGGGACATTATATTATATGTGGGTCTGTGAGGACATTATATTATATGTGGGTCTGTGGGGACATTATATTATATGTGGGTCTGTGAGGACATTATATTATATGTGGGTCTGTGGGGCATTATATTATATGTGGGTCTGTGGGGACATTATAATATATGTGGGTCTGTGGGGACATTATATTATATGTGTGTCTGTGGGGACATTATATTATATGTGGGTCTGTGGGACATTATATTATATGTGGGTCTGTGGGGACATTATATTATATGTGGGTCTGTGGGGACATTATATTATTTGTGGGTCTGTGGGACATTACATTATATGTGGGTCTGTGAGGACATTATATTATATGTGGGTCTGTGGGGACATTATATTATATGTGGGTCTGTGGGGACATTATATTATATGTGGGTCTGTGAGGACATTATATTATATGTGGGTCTGTGGGGACATTATATTATATGTGGGTCTGTGGGGACATTATATTATATGTGGGTCTGTGAGGACATTATATTATATGAGGGTCTGTGGGGACATTATATTATATGTGGGTCTGTGGGGACATTATATTATATGTGGGTCTGTGGGGACATTATATTATATGTGGTCTGTGAGGACATCATATTATATGTGGGTCTGTACGGACATTATATTATATGTGGTTCTGTGGGGACATTATATTATATGTAGGTCTGTGAGGATATTATATTATATGTGGGTCTGTGGTAACATTATATTATATGTGGGTCTGTGAGGACATTATATTATATGTGGGTCTGTGGGGACATTATAATATATGTGGGTCTGTGAGGACATTATATTATATGTGGGTCTATGGGGACATTATATTATATGTGGGTCTGTGGGGACATTATATTATATGTGGGTCTGTGAGGACATTATATTATATGTGGGTCTGTGGGGACATTATATTATATGTGGGTCTGTGAGGACATTATATTATATGTGGCTCTGTGGGGACATTATATTATATGTGGGTGTCTGTGGGGACATTATATTATATGTGGGTGTCTGTGGGGACATTATATTATATGTGGGTCTGTGGGGACATTATATTATGTGTGGGTGTCTGTGGGGACATTATATTATATGTGGGTCTGTGAGGGCATTATATTATATGTGGGTCTGTGAGGACATTATATTATATGTGGGTCTGTGGGGATATTATATTATATGTGGGTCTGTGAGGACATTATATTATATGTGGGTCTGTGAGGACATTATATTATATGTGGGTCTGTGGGGACATTATATTATATGTGGCTCTGTGGGGACATTATATTATATGTGGGTCTGTGGGGACATTATATTATATGTGGGTCTGTGAGGACATGATATTATATGTGGGTCTGTGGGGACATTATATTATATGTGGATCTGTGAGGATATTATATTATATGTGGGTCTGTACGGACATTATATTATATGTGGGTCTGTGGGGACATTATAATATATGTGGGTCTGTGAGGACATTATATTATATGTGGGTCTGTGGGGACATTATATTATATGTGGGTCTGTGGGGACATTATATTATATGTGGGTCTGTGAGGACATTATATTATATGTGGCTCTGTGGGGACATTATATTATATGTATGTGGGTCTGTGAGGACATTATATTATATGTGGGTCTGTGAGGACATTATATTATATGTGGGTCTGTGAGGACATTATATTATATGTGGGTCTGTGGTGACATTATATTATATGTGGGGCTGTGGGGATATTATATTATATGTGGGTCTGTGAGGACATTATATTATATGTGGGTCTGTGAGGACATTATATTATATGTGGGTCTGTGGGGACATTATATTATATGTGGGTCTGTGAGGACATTATATTATATGTGGCTCTGTGGGGACATTATATTATATTTGGGTGTCTGTGGGGACATTATATTATATGTGGGTGTCTGTGGGGACATTATATTATATGTGGGTCTGTGGGGACATTATATTATGTGTGGGTGTCTGTGGGGACATTATATTATATGTGGGTCTGTGAGGGCATTATATTATATGTGGGTCTGTGAGGACATTATATTATATGTGGGTCTGTGGGGATATTATATTATATGTGGGTCTGTGAGGACATTATATTATATGTGGGTCTGTGAGGACATTATATTATATGTGGGTCTGTGGGACATTATATTATATGTGGGTCTGTGGGGACATTATATTATATGTGGGTCTGTGGGGACATTATATTATTTGTGGGTCTGTGGGACATTACATTATATGTGGGTCTGTGAGGACATTATATTATATGTGGGTCTGTGGGGACATTATATTATATGTGGGTCTGTGGGGACATTATATTATATGTGGGTCTGTGAGGACATTATATTATATGTGGGTCTGTGGGGACATTATATTATATGTGGGTCTGTGGGGACATTATATTATATGTGGGTCTGTGAGGACATTATATTATATGAGGGTCTGTGGGGACATTATATTATATGTGGGTCTGTGGGGACATTATATTATATGTGGGTCTGTGGGGACATTATATTATATGTGGTCTGTGAGGACATTATATTATATGTGGGTCTGTACGGACATTATATTATATGTGGTTCTGTGGGGACATTATATTATATGTAGGTCTGTGAGGATATTATATTATATGTGGGTCTGTGGTAACATTATATTATATGTGGGTCTGTGAGGACATTATATTATATGTGGGTCTGTGGGGACATTATAATATATGTGGGTCTGTGAGGACATTATATTATATGTGGGTCTATGGGGACATTATATTATATGTGGGTCTGTGGGGACATTATATTATATGTGGGTCTGTGAGGACATTATATTATATGTGGGTCTGTGGGGACATTATATTATATGTGGGTCTGTGAGGACATTATATTATATGTGGCTCTGTGGGGACATTATATTATATGTGGGTGTCTGTGGGGACATTATATTATATGTGGGTCTGTGGGGACATTATATTATGTGTGGGTGTCTGTGGGGACATTATATTATATGTGGGTCTGTGAGGGCATTATATTATATGTGGGTCTGTGAGGACATTATATTATATGTGGGTCTGTGGGGATATTATATTATATGTGGGTCTGTGAGGACATTATATTATATGTGGGTCTGTGAGGACATTATATTATATGTGGGTCTTTGGGGACATTATATTATATGTGGCTCTGTGGGGACATTATATTATATGTGGGTCTGTGGGGACATTATATTATATGTGGGTCTGTGAGGACATGATATTATATGTGGGTCTGTGGGGACATTATATTATATGTGGATCTGTGAGGATATTATATTATATGTGGGTCTGTACGGACATTATATTATATGTGGGTCTGTGGGGACATTATAATATATGTGGGTCTGTGAGGACATTATATTATATGTGGGTCTGTGGGGACATTATATTATATGTGGGTCTGTGGGGACATTATATTATATGTGGGTCTGTGAGGACATTATATTATATGTGGCTCTGTGGGGACATTATATTATATGTATGTGGGTCTGTGAGGACATTATATTATATGTGGGTCTGTGAGGACATTATATTATATGTGGGTCTGTGAGGACATTATATTATATGTGGGTCTGTGGTGACATTATATTATATGTGGGGCTGTGGGGATATTATATTATATGTGGGTCTGTGAGGACATTATATTATATGTGGGTCTGTGAGGACATTATATTATATGTGGGTCTGTGGGGACATTATATTATATGTGGGTCTGTGAGGACATTATATTATATGTGGCTCTGTGGGGACATTATATTATATTTGGGTGTCTGTGGGGACATTATATTATATGTGGGTGTCTGAGGGGACATTATATTATATGTGGGTCTGTGGGGACATTATATTATGTGTGGGTGTCTGTGGGGACATTATATTATATGTGGGTCTGTGAGGGCATTATATTATATGTGGGTCTGTGAGGACATTATATTATATGTGGGTCTGTGGGGATATTATATTATATGTGGGTCTGTGAGGACATTATATTATATGTGGGTCTGTGAGGACATTATATTATATGTGGGTCTGTGGGGACATTATATTATATGTGGCTCTGTGGGGACATTATATTATATGTGGGTCTGTGGGGACATTATATTATATGTGGGTCTGTGAGGACATTATATTATATGTGGGTCTGTGGGGACATTATATTATATGTGGGTCTGTGAGGATATTATATTATATGTGGGTCTGTACGGACATTATATTATATGTGGGTCTGTGGGGACATTATAATATATGTGGGTCTGTGGGGACATTATATTATATGTGGGTCTGTGGGGACATTATATTATATGTGGGTCTGTGAGGACATTATATTATATGTGGGTCTGTGGGGATATTATATTATATGTGGGTCTGTGAGGATATTATATTATATGTGGGTCTGTACGGACATTATATTATATGTGGGTCTGTGGGGACATTATAATATATGTGGGTCTGTGAGGACATTATATTATATGTGGGTCTGTGGGGACATTATATTATATGTGGGTCTGTGAGGACATTATATTATATGTGGCTCTGTGGGGACATTATATTATATGTGGGTCTGTGAGGACATTATATTATATGTGGGTCTGTGGTGACATTATATTATATGTGGGGCTATGGGGATATTATATTATATGTGGGTCTGTGAGGACATTATATTATATGTGGGTCTGTGAGGACATTATATTATATGTGGGTCTGTGGGGACATTATATTATATGTGGGTCTGTGAGGACATTATATTATATGTGGCTCTGTGGGGACATTATATTATATTTGGGTGTCTGTGGGGACATTATATTATATGTGGGTGTCTGTGGGGACATTATATTATATGTGGGTCTGTGGGGACATTATATTATGTGTGGGTGTCTGTGGGGACATTATATTATATGTGGGTCTGTGAGGGCATTATATTATATGTGGGTCTGTGTGGACATTATATTATATGTGGGTCTGTGGGGATATTATATTATATGTGGGTCTGTGAGGACATTATATTATATGTGGGTCTGTGAGGACATTATATTATATGTGGGTCTGTGGGGACATTATATTATATGTGGCTCTGTGGGGACATTATATTATATGTGGGTCTGTGGGGACATTATATTATATGTGGGTCTGTGAGGACATTATATTATATGTGGGTCTGTGGGGACATTATATTATATGTGGGTCTGTGAGGATATTATATTATATGTGGGTCTGTACGGACATTATATTATATGTGGGTCTGTGGGGACATTATAATATATGTGGGTCTGTGGGGACATTATATTATATGTGGGTCTGTGGGGACATTATATTATATGTGGGTCTGTGAGGACATTATATTATATGTGGGTCTGTGGGGATATTATATTATATGTGGGTCTGTGAGGATATTATATTATATGTGGGTCTGTACGGACATTATATTATATGTGGGTCTGTGGGGACATTATAATATATGTGGGTCTGTGAGGACATTATATTATATGTGGGTCTGTGGGGACATTATATTATATGTGGGTCTGTGGGGACATTATATTATATGTGGGTCTGTGAGGACATTATATTATATGTGGCTCTGTGGGGACATTATATTATATGTGGGTCTGTGAGGACATTATATTATATGTGGGTCTGTGAGGACATTATAATATATGTGGGTCTGTGGGGACATTATATTATATGTGGGTCTGTGGGGACATTATATTATATGTGGGTCTGTGAGGACATTATATTATATGTGGGTCTGTGAGGACATTATATTATATGTGGGTCTGTGAGGACATTATATTATATGTGGGTCTGTGGTGACATTATATTACATGTGGGGCTGTGGGGATATTATATTATATGTGGGTCTGTGAGGACATTATATTATATGTGGGTCTGTGAGGACATTATATTATATGTGAGTCTGTGGGGACATTATATTATATGTGGGTCTGTGAGGACATTATATTATATGTGGCTCTGTGGGGACATTATATTATATGTGGGTGTCTGTGGGGACATTATATTATATGTGGGTGTCTGTGGGGACATTATATTATATGTGCGTCTGTGGGGACATTATATTATGTGTGGGTGTCTGTGGGGACATTATATTATATGTGGGTCTGTGAGGGCATTATATTATATGTGGGTCTGTGAGGACATTATATTATATGTGGGTCTGTGGGGATATTATATTATATGTGGGTCTGTGAGGACATTATATTATATGTGGGTCTGTGAGGACATTATAGTATATGTGGGTCTGTGGGGACATTATATTATATGTGGGTCTGTGAGGACATTATATTATATGTGGCTCTGTGGGGACATTATATTATATGTGGGTGTCTGTGGGGACATTATATTATATGTGGGTGTCTGTGGGGACATTATATTATATGTGGGTCTGTGGGGACATTATATTATGTGTGGGTGTCTGTGGGGACATTATATTATATGTGGGTCTGTGAGGGCATTATATTATATGTGGGTCTGTGAGGACATTATATTATATGTGGGTCTGTGGGGATATTATATTATATGTGGGTCTGTGAGGACATTATATTATATGTGGGTCTGTGAGGACATTATATTATATGTGGGTCTGTGGGGACATTATATTATATGTGGCTCTGTGGGGACATTATATTATATGTGGGTCTGTGGGGACATTATATTATATGTGGGTTTGTGAGGACATTATATTATATGTGGGTCTGTGGGGACATTATATTATATGTGGGTCTGTGAGGATATTATATTATATGTGGGTCTGTACGGACATTATATTATATGTGGGTCTGTGGGGACATTATAATATATGTGGGTCTGTGAGGACATTATATTATATGTGGGTCTGTGAGGACATTATATTATATGTGGGTCTGTGGGGACATTATATTATATGTGGGTCTGTGGGGACATTATATTATATGTGGGTCTGTGAGGACATTATATTATATGTGGGTCTGTGAGGACATTATATTATATGTGGGTCTGTGGGGACATTATATTATATGTGGGTCTGTGGGGACATTATATTATATGTGGGTCTGTGAGGACATTATATTATATGTGTGTCTGTGGGGACATTATATTATATGTGGGTCTGTGAGGATATTATATTATATGTGGGTCTGTACGGACATTATATTATATGTGGGTCTGTGAGGACATTATATTATATGTGGGTCTGTGGGGACATTATATTATATGTGGGTCTGTGAGGATATTATATTATATGTGGGTCTGTACGGACATTATCTTATATGTGGGTCTGTGAGGACATTATATTATATGTGGGTCTGTGAGGACATTATATTATATGTGGGTCTGTGGGGACATTATATTATATGTGGGTCTGTGGGGACATTATATTTTATGTGGGTCTGTGGTGACATTATATTATATGTGGGTCTGTGAGGACATTATATTATATGTGGGTCTGTGAGGACATTATATTATATGTGAGTCTGTGGGGACATTATATTATATGTGGGTCTGTGAGGACATTATATTATATGTGGGTCTGTGAGGACATTATATTATATGTGGCTCTGTGGGGACATTATATTATATGTGGGTCTGTGGGGACATTATATTATATGTGGCTCTGTGGGTACATTATTTTATATGTGGGTCTGTGGGGACATTATATTATATGTGGGTCTGTGGGGACATTATATTATATGTGGGTCTGTGAGGACATTATATTATATGTGGGTCTGTGAGGACATTATATTATATGTGGGTCTGTGGTGACATTATATTATATGTGGGTCTGTGGGGACATTATATTATATGTGGGTCTGTGGGGTCATTATATTATATGTGGGTCTGTGTGGACATTATATTATATGTGAGTCTGTGAGGACATTATATTATATGTGGGTCTGTGGGGACATTATATTATATGTGGGTGTCTGTGGGGACATTATATTATATGTGGGTCTGTGAGGGCATTATATTATATGTGGGTCTGTGAGGACATTATATTATATGTGGGTCTGTGGGGACATTATATTATATGTGGGTCTGTGGTGACATTATATTATATGTGGGTCTGTGAGGACATTATATTATATGTGGGTCTGTGAGGACATTATATTATATGTGGGACTGTGGGGACATTATATTATATGTGGCTCTGTGGGGACATTATATTATATGTGGGTCTGTGGGGACATTATATTATATGTGGGTCTGTGAGGACATTATATTATATGTGTGTCTGTGGGGACATTATATTATATGTGGGTCTGTGAGGATATTATATTATATGTGGGTCTGTACGGACATTATATTATATGTGGGTCTGTGAGGACATTATATTATATGTGGGTCTGTGGGGACATTATATTATATGTGGGTCTGTGAGGACATTATATTATATGTGGGTCTGTGGGGACATTATATTATATGTGGGTCTGTGAGGACATTATATTATATGTGGGTCTGTGAGGACATTATAATATATGTGGGTCTGTGGGGACATTATATTATATGTGGGTCTGTGGGGACATTATATTATATGTGGGTCTGTGAGGACATTATATTATATGTGGGTCTGTGAGGACATTATATTATATGTGGGTCTGTGGTGACATTATATTATATGTGGGGCTGTGGGGATATTATATTATATGTGGGTCTGTGAGGACATTATATTATATGTGTGTCTGTGAGGACATTATATTATATGTGGGTCTGTGGGGACATTATATGTGGGTCTGTGAGGACATTATATTATATGTGGCTCTGTGGGGACATTATATTATATGTGGGTGTCTGTGGGGACATTATATTATATGTGGGTGTCTGTGGGGACATTATATTATATGTGGGTCTGTGGGGACATTATATTATGTGTGGGTGTCTGTGGGGACATTATATCATATGTGGGTCTGTGAGGGCATTATATTATATGTGGGTCTGTGAGGACATTATATTATATGTGGGTCTGTGGGGATATTATATTATATGTGGGTCTGTGAGGACATTATATTATATGTGGGTCTGTGAGGACATTATATTATATGTGGGTCTGTGGGGACATTATATTATATGTGGCTCTGTGGGGACATTATATTATATGTGGGTCTGTGGGGACATTATATTATATGTGGGTCTGTGAGGACATTATATTATATGTGGGTCTGTGGGGACATTATATTATATGTGGGTCTGTGAGAATATTATATTATATGTGGGTCTGTACGGACATTATATTATATGTGGGTCTGTGGGGACATTATAATATATGTGGGTCTGTGAGGACATTATATTATATGTGGGTCTGTGGGGACATTATATTATATGTGGGTCTGTGGGGACATTATATTATATGTGGGTCTGTGGGGACATTATGTTATATGTGGGTCTGTGAGGACATTATGTTATATGTGGGTCTGTGAGGACATTATATTATATGTGGGTCTGTGGGGACATTATATTATATGTGGGTCTGTGGGGACATTATATTATATGTGGGTCTGTGAGGACATTATATTATATGTGTGTCTGTGGGGACATTATATTATATGTGGGTCTGTGAGGATATTATATTATATGTGGGTCTGTACGGACATTATATTATATGTGGGTCTGTGAGGACATTATATTATATGTGGGTCTGTGGGGACATTATATTATATGTGGGTCTGTGAGGACATTATATTATATGTGGGTCTGTGGGGACATTATATTATATGTGGGTCTGTGGGGACATTATATTATATGTGGGTCTGTGAGGACATTATATTATATGTGGGTCTGTGAGGACATTATATTATATGTGGGTCTGTGGGGACATTATATTATATGTGGGTCTGTGGGGACATTATATTATATGTGGGTCTGTGAGGACATTATATTATATGTGTGTCTGTGGGGACATTATATTATATGTGGGTCTGTGAGGATATTATATTATATGTGGGTCTGTACGGACATTATATTATATGTGGGTCTGTGAGGACATTATATTATATGTGGGTCTGTGGGGACATTATATTATATGTGGGTCTGTGAGGATATTATATTATATGTGGGTCTGTACGGACATTATCTTATATGTGGGTCTGTGAGGACATTATATTATATGTGGGTCTGTGAGGACATTATATTATATGTGGGTCTGTGGGGACATTATATTATATGTGGGTCTGTGGGGACATTATATTTTATGTGGGTCTGTGGTGACATTATATTATATGTGGGTCTGTGAGGACATTATATTATATGTGGGTCTGTGAGGACATTATATTATATGTGAGTCTGTGGGGACATTATATTATATGTGGGTCTGTGAGGACATTATATTATATGTGGGTCTGTGAGGACATTATATTATATGTGGCTCTGTGGGGACATTATATTATATGTGGGTCTGTGGGGACATTATATTATATGTGGCTCTGTGGGTACATTATTTTATATGTGGGTCTGTGGGGACATTATATTATATGTGGGTCTGTGGGGACATTATATTATATGTGGGTCTGTGAGGACATTATATTATATGTGGGTCTGTGAGGACATTATATTATATGTGGGTCTGTGGTGACATTATATTATATGTGGGTCTGTGGGGACATTATATTATATGTGGGTCTGTGGGGTCATTATATTATATGTGGGTCTGTGTGGACATTATATTATATGTGAGTCTGTGAGGACATTATATTATATGTGGGTCTGTGGGGACATTATATTATATGTGGGTGTCTGTGGGGACATTATATTATATGTGGGTCTGTGAGGGCATTATATTATATGTGGGTCTGTGAGGACATTATATTATATGTGGGTCTGTGGGGACATTATATTATATGTGGGTCTGTGGTGACATTATATTATATGTGGGTCTGTGAGGACATTATATTATATGTGGGTCTGTGAGGACATTATATTATATGTGGGACTGTGGGGACATTATATTATATGTGGCTCTGTGGGGACATTATATTATATGTGGGTCTGTGGGGACATTATATTATATGTGGGTCTGTGAGGACATTATATTATATGTGTGTCTGTGGGGACATTATATTATATGTGGGTCTGTGAGGATATTATATTATGTGGGTCTGTACGGACATTATATTATATGTGGGTCTGTGAGGACATTATATTATATGTGGGTCTGTGGGGACATTATATTATATGTGGGTCTGTGAGGACATTATATTATATGTGGGTCTGTGGGGACATTATATTATATGTGGGTCTGTGAGGACATTATATTATATGTGGGTCTGTGAGGACATTATAATATATGTGGGTCTGTGGGGACATTATATTATATGTGGGTCTGTGGGGACATTATATTATATGTGGGTCTGTGAGGACATTATATTATATGTGGGTCTGTGAGGACATTATATTATATGTGGGTCTGTGGTGACATTATATTATATGTGGGGCTGTGGGGATATTATATTATATGTGGGTCTGTGAGGACATTATATTATATGTGTGTCTGTGAGGACATTATATTATATGTGGGTCTGTGGGGACATTATATGTGGGTCTGTGAGGACATTATATTATATGTGGCTCTGTGGGGACATTATATTATATGTGGGTGTCTGTGGGGACATTATATTATATGTGGGTGTCTGTGGGGACATTATATTATATGTGGGTCTGTGGGGACATTATATTATGTGTGGGTGTCTGTGGGGACATTATATCATATGTGGGTCTGTGAGGGCATTATATTATATGTGGGTCTGTGAGGACATTATATTATATGTGGGTCTGTGGGGATATTATATTATATGTGGGTCTGTGAGGACATTATATTATATGTGGGTCTGTGAGGACATTATATTATATGTGGGTCTGTGGGGACATTATATTATATGTGGCTCTGTGGGGACATTATATTATATGTGGGTCTGTGGGGACATTATATTATATGTGGGTCTGTGAGGACATTATATTATATGTGGGTCTGTGGGGACATTATATTATATGTGGGTCTGTGAGAATATTATATTATATGTGGGTCTGTACGGACATTATATTATATGTGGGTCTGTGGGGACATTATAATATATGTGGGTCTGTGAGGACATTATATTATATGTGGGTCTGTGGGGACATTATATTATATGTGGGTCTGTGGGGACATTATATTATATGTGGGTCTGTGGGGACATTATGTTATATGTGGGTCTGTGAGGACATTATGTTATATGTGGGTCTGTGGGGACATTATATTATATGTGGGTCTGTGGGGACATTATATTATATGTGGGTCTGTGAGGACATTATATTATATGTGTGTCTGTGGGGACATTATATTATATGTGGGTCTGTGAGGATATTATATTATATGTGGGTCTGTACGGACATTATATTATATGTGGGTCTGTGAGGACATTATATTATATGTGGGTCTGTGGGGACATTATATTATATGTGGGTCTGTGAGGATATTATATTATATGTGGGTCTGTACGGACATTATATTATATGTGGGTCTGTGAGGACATTATATTATATGTGGGTCTGTGAGGACATTATATCATATGTGGGTCTGTGGGGACATTATATTATATGTGGGTCTGTGGGGACATTATATTTTATGTGGGTCTGTGGTGACATTATATTATATGTGGGTCTGTGAGGACATTATATTATATGTGGGTCTGTGAGGACATTATATTATATGTGAGTCTGTGGGGACATTATATTATATGTGGGTCTGTGAGGACATTATATTATATGTGGGTCTGTGAGGACATTATATTATATGTGGCTCTGTGGGGACATTATATTATATGTGGGTCTGTGGGGACATTATATTATATGTGGCTCTGTGGGTACATTATATTATATGTGGGTCTGTGGGGACATTATATTATATGTGGGTCTGTGAGGACATTATATTATATGTGGGTCTGTGGGGACATTATATTATATGTGGGTCTGTGAGGACATTATATTATATGTGGGTCTGTGAGGACATTATAATATATGTGGGTCTGTGGGGACATTATATTATATGTGGGTCTGTGGGGACATTATATTATATGTGGGTCTGTGAGGACATTATATTATATGTGGGTCTGTGAGGACATTATATTATATGTGGGTCTGTGAGGACATTATATTATATGTGGGTCTGTGGTGACATTATATTATATGTGGGGCTGTGGGGATATTATATTATATGTGGGTCTGTGAGGACATTATATTATATGTGGGTCTGTGAGGACATTATATTATATGTGGGTCTGTGTGGACATTATATTATATGTGGGTCTGTGAGGACATTATATTATATGTGGCTCTGTGGGGACATTATATTATATGTGGGTGTCTGTGGGGACATTATATTATATGTGGGTGTCTGTGGGGACATTATATTATATGTGGGTCTGTGGGGACATTATATTATGTGTGGGTGTCTGTGGGGACATTATATCATATGTGGGTCTGTGAGGGCATTATATTATATGTGGGTCTGTGAGGACATTATATTATATGTGGGTCTGTGGGGATATTATATTATATGTGGGTCTGTGAGGACATTATATTATATGTGGGTCTGTGAGGACATTATATTATATGTGGGTCTGTGGGGACATTATATTATATGTGGCTCTGTGGGGACATTATATTATATGTGGGTCTGTGGGGACATTATATTATATGTGGGTCTGTGAGGACATTATATTATATGTGGGTCTGTGGGGACATTATATTATATGTGGGTCTGTGAGGATATTATATTATATGTGGGTCTGTACGGACATTATATTATATGTGGGTCTGTGGGGACATTATAATATATGTGGGTCTGTGAGGACATTATATTATATGTGGGTCTGTGAGGACATTATATTATATGTGGGTCTGTGGGGACATTATGTTATATGTGGGTCTGTGGGGACATTATATTATATGTGGGTCTGTGAGGACATTATATTATATGTGGGTCTGTGGGGACATTATATTATATGTGGGTCTGTGGGGACATTATGTTATATGTGGGTCTGTGAGGACATTATATTATATGTGGGTCTGTGAGGACATTATATTATATGTGGGTCTGTGGGGACATTATATTATATGTGGGTCTGTGGGGACATTATATTATATGTGGGTCTGTGAGGACATTATATTATATGTGTGTCTGTGGGGACATTATATTATATGTGGGTCTGTGAGGATATTATATGATATGTGGGTCTGTACGGACATTATATTATATGTGGGTCTGTGAGGACATTATATTATATGTGGGTCTGTGGGGACATTATATTATATGTGGGTCTGTGAGGATATTATATTATATGTGGGTCTGTACGGACATTATATTATATGTGGGTCTGTGAGGACATTATATTATATGTGGGTCTGTGAGGACATTATATTATATGTGGGTCTGTGGGGACATTATATTATATGTGGGTCTGTAGGGACATTATATTTTATGTGGGTCTGTGGTGACATTATATTATATGTGGGTCTGTGAGGACATTATATTATATGTGGGTCTGTGAGGACATTATATTATATGTGAGTCTGTGGGGACATTATATTATATGTGGGTCTGTGAGGACATTATATTATATGTGGGTGTGTGAGGACATTATATTATATGTGGCTCTGTGGGGACATTATATTATATGTGGGTCTGTGGGGACATTATATTATATGTGGCTCTGTGGGTACATTATATTATATGTGGGTCTGTGGGGACATTATATTATATGTGGGTCTGTGGGGACATTATATTATATGTGGGTCTGTGAGGACATTATATTATATGTGGGTCTGTGAGGACATTATATTATATGTGGGTCTGTGGTGACATTATATTATATGTGGGTCTGTGAGGACATTATATTATATGTGGGTCTGTGAGGACATTATATTATATGTGGCTCTGTGGGTACATTATATTATATGTGGGTCTGTGGGGACATTATATTATATGTGGGTCTGTGGGGACATTATATTATATGTGGGTCCGTGGGGACATTATATTATATGTGGGTCTGTGGCGACATTATATTATATGTGGGTCTGTGGGGACATTATATTATATGTGGGTCTGTGGTAACTTTATATTATATGTGGGTCTGTGGTAACTTTATATTATATGTGGGTCTGTGAGGACATTATATTATATGTGGGTCTGTGGGGACATTATATTATATGTGGGTCTGTGGGGACATTATATTATATGTGGGTCTGTGAAGACATTATATTATATGTGGCTCTGTGGGGACATTATATTATATGTGGCTCTGTGGGTACATTATATTATATGTGGGTCTGTGGGGACATTATATTATATGTGGGTCTGTGGGGACATTATATTATATGTGGGCCTGTGAGGACATTATATTATATGTGGGTCTGTGAGGACATTATATTATATGTGGGTCTGTGGGGACATTATATTATATGTGGGTCTGTGAGGACATTATATTATATGTGGGTCTGTGGGGCATTATATTATATGTGGGTCTGTGGGGACATTATAATATATGTGGGTCTGTGGGGACATTATATTATATGTGGGTCTGTGGGGACATTATATTATATGTGGGTCTGTGGGACATTATATTATATGTGGGTCTGTGGGGACATTATATTATATGTGGGTCTGTGGGGACATTATATTATTTGTGGGTCTGTGGGACATTACATTATATGTGGGTCTGTGAGGACATTATATTATATGTGGGTCTGTGGGGACATTATATTATATGTGGGTCTGTGGGGACATTATATTATATGTGGGTCTGTGAGGACATTATATTATATGTGGGTCTGTGGGGACATTATATTATATGTGGGTCTGTGGGGACATTATATTATATGTGGGTCTGTGAGGACATTATATTATATGAGGGTCTGTGGGGACATTATATTATATGTAGGTCTGTGGGGACATTATATTATATGTGGGTCTGTGGGGACATTATATTATATGTGGTCTGTGAGGACATTATATTATATGTGGGTCTGTACGGACATTATATTATATGTAGGTCTGTGAGGATATTATATTATATGTGGGTCTGTGGTAACATTATATTATATGTGGGTCTGTGAGGACATTATATTATATGTGGGTTTGTGGGGACATTATAATATATGTGGGTCTGTGAGGACATTATATTATATGTGGGTCTATGGGGACATTATATTATATGTGGGTCTGTGGGGACATTATATTATATGTGGGTCTGTGAGGACATTATATTATATGTGGGTCTGTGGGGACATTATATTATATGTGGGTCTGTGAGGACATTATATTATATGTGGGTCTGTACGGACATTATATTATATGTGGGTCTGTGGGGACATTATATTATATGTGGGTCTGTGAGGACATTATAATACATGTGGGTCTGTGAGGACATTATATTATATGTGGGTCTGTGGGGACATTATAATATATGTGGGTCTGTGAGGACATTATATTATATGTGGGTCTGTGGGGACATTATATTATATGTGGGTCTGTGGGGACATTATATTATATGTGGGTCTGTGAGGACATTATATTATATGTGGGTCTGTGGGGACATTATATTATATGTGGCTCTTCGGGGACATTATATTATATGTGGGTCTGTGAGGACATTATATTATATGTGGCTCTGTGGGGACATTATATTATATGTGGGTCTGTGAGGACATTATATTATATGTGGGTCTGTGAGGACATTATAATATATGTGGGTCTGTGGGGACATTATATTATATGTGGGTCTGTGGGGACATTATATTATATGTGGGTCTGTGAGGACATTATATTATATGTGGGTCTGTGAGGACATTATATTATATGTGGGTCTGTTAGGACATTATATTATATGTGGGTCTGTGGTGACATTATATTATATGTGGGGCTGTGGGGATATTATATTATATGTGGGTCTGTGAGGACATTATATTATATGTGGGTCTGTGAGGACATTATATTATATGTGGGTCTGTGGGGACATTATATTATATGTGGGTCTGTGAGGACATTATATTATATGTGGCTCTGTGGGGACATTATATTATATGTGGGTGTCTGTGGGGACATTATATTATATGTGGGTGTCTGTGGGGACATTATATTATATGTGGGTCTGTGGGGACATTATATTATGTGTGGGTGTCTGTGGGGACATTATATCATATGTGGGTCTGTGAGGGCATTATATTATATGTGGGTCTGTGAGGACATTATATTATATGTGGGTCTGTGGGGATATATTATATGTGGGTCTGTGAGGACATTATATTATATGTGGGTCTGTGAGGACATTATATTATATGTGGGTCTGTGGGGACATTATATTATATGTGGCTCTGTGGGGACATTATATTATATGTGGGTCTGTGGGGACATTATATTATATGTGGGTCTGTGAGGACATTATATTATATGTGGGTCTGTGGGGACATTATATTATATGTGGGTCTGTGAGGATATTATATTATATGTGGGTCTGTACGGACATTATATTATATGTGGGTCTGTGGGGACATTATAATATATGTGGGTCTGTGAGGACATTATATTATATGTGGGTCTGTGGGGACATTATATTATATGTGGGTCTGTGGGGACATTATATTATATGTGGGTCTGTGGGGACATTATGTTATATGTGGGTCTGTGAGGACATTATATTATATGTGGGTCTGTGAGGACATTATATTATATGTGGGTCTGTGGGGACATTATATCATATGTGGGTCTGTGGGGACATTATATTATATGTGGGTCTGTGTGGACATTATATTATATGTGTGTCTGTGGGGACATTATATTATATGTGGGTCTGTGAGGATATTATATTATATGTGGGTCTGTACGGACATTATATTATATGTGGGTCTGTGAGGACATTATATTATATGTGGGTCTGTGGGGACATTATATTATATGTGGGTCTGTGAGGATATTATATTATATGTGGGTCTGTACGGACATTATATTATATGTGGGTCTGTGAGGACATTATATTATATGTGGGTCTGTGAGGACATTATATTATATGTGGGTCTGTGGGGACATTATATTATATGTGGGTCTGTGGGGACATTATATTTTATGTGGGTCTGTGGTGACATTATATTATATGTGGGTCTGTGAGGACATTATATTATATGTGGGTCTGTGAGGACATTATATTATATGTGAGTCTGTGGGGACATTATATTATATGTGGGTCTGTGAGGACATTATATTATATGTGGGTCTGTGAGGACATTATATTATATGTGGCTCTGTGGGGACATTATATTATATGTGGGTCTGTGGGGACATTATATTATATGTGGCTCTGTGGGTACATTATATTATATGTGGGTCTGTGGGGACATTATATTATATGTGGGTCTGTGAGGACATTATATTATATGTGGGTCTGTGGGGACATTATATTATATGTGGGTCTGTGAGGACATTATATTATATGTGGGTCTGTGAGGACATTATAATATATGTGGGTCTGTGGGGACATTATATTATATGTGGGTCTGTGGGGACATTATATTATATGTGGGTCTGTGAGGACATTATATTATATGTGGGTCTGTGAGGACATTATATTATATGTGGGTCTGTGAGGACATTATATTATATGTGGGTCTGTGGTGACATTATATTATATGTGGGGCTGTGGGGATATTATATTATATGTGGGTCTGTGAGGACATTATATTATATGTGGGTCTGTGAGGACATTATATTATATGTGGGTCTGTGGGGACATTATATTATATGTGGGTCTGTGAGGACATTATATTATATGTGGCTCTGTGGGGACATTATATTATATGTGGGTGTCTGTGGGGACATTATATTATATGTGGGTGTCTGTGGGGACATTATATTATATGTGGGTCTGTGGGGACATTATATTATGTGTGGGTGTCTGTGGGGACATTATATCATATGTGGGTCTGTGAGGGCATTATATTATATGTGGGTCTGTGAGGACATATTATATGTGGGTCTGTGGGGATATTATATTATATGTGGGTCTGTGAGGACATTATATTATATGTGGGTCTGTGAGGACATTATATTATATGTGGGTCTGTGGGGACATTATATTATATGTGGCTCTGTGGGGACATTATATTATATGTGGGTCTGTGGGGACATTATATTATATGTGGGTCTGTGAGGACATTATATTATATGTGGGTCTGTGAGGACATTATATTATATGTGGGTCTGTGGGGACATTATATTATATGTGGGTCTGTACGGACATTATATTATATGTGGGTCTGTGGGGACATTATAATATATGTGGGTCTGTGAGGACATTATATTATATGTGGGTCTGTGAGGACATTATATTATATGTGGGTCTGTGGGGACATTATGTTATATGTGGGTCTGTGGGGACATTATATTATATGTGGGTCTGTGAGGACATTATATTATATGTGGGTCTGTGGGGACATTATATTATATGTGGGTCTGTGGGGACATTATGTTATATGTGGGTCTGTGAGGACATTATATTATATGTGGGTCTGTGAGGACATTATATTATATGTGGGTCTGTGGGGACATTATATTATATGTGGGTCTGTGGGGACATTATATTATATGTGGGTCTGTGAGGGCATTATATTATATGTGTGTCTGTGGGGACATTATATTATATGTGGGTCTGTGAGGATATTATATTATATGTGGGTCTGTACGGACATTATATTATATGTGGGTCTGTGAGGACATTATATTATATGTGGGTCTGTGGGGACATTATATTATATGTGGGTCTGTGAGGATATTATATTATATGTAGGTCTGTACGGACATTATATTATATGTGGGTCTGTGAGGACATTATATTATATGTGGGTCTGTGAGGACATTATATTATATGTGGGTCTGTGGGGACATTATATTATATGTGGGTCTGTAGGGACATTATATTTTATGTGGGTCTGTGGTGACATTATATTATATGTGGGTCTGTGAGGACATTATATTATATGTGGGTCTGTGAGGACATTATATTATATGTCTGTGGGGACATTATATTATATGTGGGTCTGTGAGGACATTATATTATATGTGGGTCTGTGAGGACATTATATTATATGTGGCTCTGTGGGGACATTATATTATATGTGGGTCTGTGGGGACATTATATTATATGTGGCTCTGTGGGTACATTATATTATATGTGGGTCTGTGGGGACATTATATTATATGTGGGTCTGTGGGGACATTATATTATATGTGGGTCTGTGAGGACATTATATTATATGTGGGTCTGTGAGGACATTATATTATATGTGGGTCTGTGGTGACATTATATTATATGTGGGTCTGTGAGGACATTATATTATATGTGGGTCTGTGAGGACATTATATTATATGTGGCTCTGTGGGTACATTATATTATATGTGGGTCTGTGGGGACATTATATTATATGTGGGTCTGTGGGGACATTATATTATATGTGGGTCCGTGGGGACATTATATTATATGTGGGTCTGTGGCGACATTATATTATATGTGGGTCTGTGGGGACATTATATTTTATGTGGGTCTGTGGTGACATTATATTATATGTGGGTCTGTGAGGACATTATATTATATGTGGGTCTGTGAGGACATTATATTATATGTGAGTCTGTGGGGACATTATATTATATGTGGGTCTGTGAGGACATTATATTATATGTGGGTCTGTGAGGACATTATATTATATGTGGCTCTGTGGGGACATTATATTATATGTGGGTCTGTGGGGACATTATATTATATGTGGCTCTGTGGGTACATTATATTATATGTGGGTCTGTGGGGACATTATATTATATGTGGGTCTGTGAGGACATTATATTATATGTGGGTCTGTGGGGACATTATATTATATGTGGGTCTGTGAGGACATTATATTATATGTGGGTCTGTGAGGACATTATAATATATGTGGGTCTGTGGGGACATTATATTATATGTGGGTCTGTGGGGACATTATATTATATGTGGGTCTGTGAGGACATTATATTATATGTGGGTCTGTGAGGACATTATATTATATGTGGGTCTGTGAGGACATTATATTATATGTGGGTCTGTGGTGACATTATATTATATGTGGGGCTGTGGGGATATTATATTATATGTGGGTCTGTGAGGACATTATATTATATGTGGGTCTGTGAGGACATTATATTATATGTGGGTCTGTGGGGACATTATATTATATGTGGGTCTGTGAGGACATTATATTATATGTGGCTCTGTGGGGACATTATATTATATGTGGGTGTCTGTGGGGACATTATATTATATGTGGGTGTCTGTGGGGACATTATATTATATGTGGGTCTGTGGGGACATTATATTATGTGTGGGTGTCTGTGGGGACATTATATCATATGTGGGTCTGTGAGGGCATTATATTATATGTGGGTCTGTGAGGACATTATATTATATGTGGGTCTGTGAGGACATTATATTATATGTGGGTCTGTGGGGACATTATATTATATGTGGGTCTGTGGGGACATTATATTATATGTGGGTCTGTGAGGGCATTATATTATATGTGTGTCTGTGGGGACATTATATTATATGTGGGTCTGTGAGGATATTATATTATATGTGGGTCTGTACGGACATTATATTATATGTGGGTCTGTGAGGACATTATATTATATGTGGGTCTGTGGGGACATTATATTATATGTGGGTCTGTGAGGATATTATATTATATGTAGGTCTGTACGGACATTATATTATATGTGGGTCTGTGAGGACATTATATTATATGTGGGTCTGTGAGGACATTATATTATATGTGGGTCTGTGGGGACATTATATTATATGTGGGTCTGTAGGGACATTATATTTTATGTGGGTCTGTGGTGACATTATATTATATGTGGGTCTGTGAGGACATTATATTATATGTGGGTCTGTGAGGACATTATATTATATGTGAGTCTGTGGGGACATTATATTATATGTGGGTCTGTGAGGACATTATATTATATGTGGGTCTGTGAGGACATTATATTATATGTGGCTCTGTGGGGACATTATATTATATGTGGGTCTGTGGGGACATTATATTATATGTGGCTCTGTGGGTACATTATATTATATGTGGGTCTGTGGGGACATTATATTATATGTGGGTCTGTGGGGACATTATATTATATGTGGGTCTGTGAGGACATTATATTATATGTGGGTCTGTGAGGACATTATATTATATGTGGGTCTGTGGTGACATTATATTATATGTGGGTCTGTGAGGACATTATATTATATGTGGGTCTGTGAGGACATTATATTATATGTGGCTCTGTGGGTACATTATATTATATGTGGGTCTGTGGGGACATTATATTATATGTGGGTCTGTGGGGACATTATATTATATGTGGGTCCGTGGGGACATTATATTATATGTGGGTCTGTGGCGACATTATATTATATGTGGGTCTGTGGGGACATTATATTTTATGTGGGTCTGTGGTGACATTATATTATATGTGGGTCTGTGAGGACATTATATTATATGTGGGTCTGTGAGGACATTATATTATATGTGAGTCTGTGGGGACATTATATTATATGTGGGTCTGTGAGGACATTATATTATATGTGGGTCTGTGAGGACATTATATTATATGTGGCTCTGTGGGGACATTATATTATATGTGGGTCTGTGGGGACATTATATTATATGTGGCTCTGTGGGTACATTATATTATATGTGGGTCTGTGGGGACATTATATTATATGTGGGTCTGTGAGGACATTATATTATATGTGGGTCTGTGGGGACATTATATTATATGTGGGTCTGTGAGGACATTATATTATATGTGGGTCTGTGAGGACATTATAATATATGTGGGTCTGTGGGGACATTATATTATATGTGGGTCTGTGGGGACATTATATTATATGTGGGTCTGTGAGGACATTATATTATATGTGGGTCTGTGAGGACATTATATTATATGTGGGTCTGTGAGGACATTATATTATATGTGGGTCTGTGGTGACATTATATTATATGTGGGGCTGTGGGGATATTATATTATATGTGGGTCTGTGAGGACATTATATTATATGTGGGTCTGTGAGGACATTATATTATATGTGGGTCTGTGGGGACATTATATTATATGTGGGTCTGTGAGGACATTATATTATATGTGGCTCTGTGGGGACATTATATTATATGTGGGTGTCTGTGGGGACATTATATTATATGTGGGTGTCTGTGGGGACATTATATTATATGTGGGTCTGTGGGGACATTATATTATGTGTGGGTGTCTGTGGGGACATTATATCATATGTGGGTCTGTGAGGGCATTATATTATATGTGGGTCTGTGAGGACATTATATTATATGTGGGTCTGTGGGGATATTATATTATATGTGGGTCTGTGAGGACATTATATTATATGTGGGTCTGTGAGGACATTATATTATATGTGGGTCTGTGGGGACATTATATTATATGTGGCTCTGTGGGGACATTATATTATATGTGGGTCTGTGGGGACATTATATTATATGTGGGTCTGTGAGGACATTATATTATATGTGGGTCTGTGAGGACATTATATTATATGTGGGTCTGTGGGGACATTATATTATATGTGGGTCTGTACGGACATTATATTATATGTGGGTCTGTGGGGACATTATAATATATGTGGGTCTGTGAGGACATTATATTATATGTGGGTCTGTGAGGACATTATATTATATGTGGGTCTGTGGGGACATTATGTTATATGTGGGTCTGTGGGGACATTATATTATATGTGGGTCTGTGAGGACATATTATATGTGGGTCTGTGGGGACATTATATTATATGTGGGTCTGTGGGGACATTATGTTATATGTGGGTCTGTGAGGACATTATATTATATGTGGGTCTGTGAGGACATTATATTATATGTGGGTCTGTGGGGACATTATATTATATGTGGGTCTGTGGGGACATTATATTATATGTGGGTCTGTGAGGACATTATATTATATGTGTGTCTGTGGGGACATTATATTATATGTGGGTCTGTGAGGATATTATATTATATGTGGGTCTGTACGGACATTATATTATATGTGGGTCTGTGAGGACATTATATTATATGTGGGTCTGTGGGGACATTATATTATATGTGGGTCTGTGAGGATATTATATTATATGTAGGTCTGTACGGACATTATATTATATGTGGGTCTGTGAGGACATTATATTATATGTGGGTCTGTGAGGACATTATATTATATGTGGGTCTGTGGGGACATTATATTATATGTGGGTCTGTAGGGACATTATATTTTATGTGGGTCTGTGGTGACATTATATTATATGTGGGTCTGTGAGGACATTATATTATATGTGGGTCTGTGAGGACATTATATTATATGTGAGTCTGTGGGGACATTATATTATATGTGGGTCTGTGAGGACATTATATTATATGTGGGTCTGTGAGGACATTATATTATATGTGGCTCTGTGGGGACATTATATTATATGTGGGTCTGTGGGGACATTATATTATATGTGGCTCTGTGGGTACATTATATTATATGTGGGTCTGTGGGGACATTATATTATATGTGGGTCTGTGGGGACATTATATTATATGTGGGTCTGTGAGGACATTATATTATATGTGGGTCTGTGAGGACATTATATTATATGTGGGTCTGTGGTGACATTATATTATATGTGGGTCTGTGAGGACATTATATTATATGTGGGTCTGTGAGGACATTATATTATATGTGGCTCTGTGGGTACATTATATTATATGTGGGTCTGTGGGGACATTATATTATATGTGGGTCTGTGGGGACATTATATTATATGTGGGTCCGTGGGGACATTATATTATATGTGGGTCTGTGGCGACATTATATTATATGTGGGTCTGTGGGGACATTATATTATATGTGGGTCTGTGGTAACTTTATATTATATGTGGGTCTGTGGTAACTTTATATTATATGTGGGTCTGTGAGGACATTATATTATATGTGGGTCTGTGGGGACATTATATTATATGTGGGTCTGTGGGGACATTATATTATATGTGGGTCTGTGAAGACATTATATTATATGTGGCTCTGTGGGGACATTATATTATATGTGGCTCTGTGGGTACATTATATTATATGTGGGTCTGTGGGGACATTATATTATATGTGGGTCTGTGGGGACATTATATTATATGTGGGCCTGTGAGGACATTATATTATATGTGGGTCTGTGAGGACATTATATTATATGTGGGTCTGTGGGGACATTATATTATATGTGGGTCTGTGAGGACATTATATTATATGTGGGTCTGTGGGGCATTATATTATATGTGGGTCTGTGGGGACATTATAATATATGTTGGTCTGTGGGGACATTATATTATATGTGGGTCTGTGGGGACATTATATTATATGTGGGTCTGTGGGACATTATATTATATGTGGGTCTGTGGGGACATTATATTATATGTGGGTCTGTGGGGACATTATATTATTTGTGGGTCTGTGGGACATTACATTATATGTGGGTCTGTGAGGACATTATATTATATGTGGGTCTGTGGGGACATTATATTATATGTGGGTCTGTAGGGACATTATATTATATGTGGGTCTGTGAGGACATTATATTATATGTGGGTCTGTGGGGACATTATATTATATGTGGGTCTGTGGGGACATTATATTATATGTGGGTCTGTGAGGACATTATATTATATGAGGGTCTGTGGGGACATTATATTATATGTAGGTCTGTGGGGACATTATATTATATGTGGGTCTGTGGGGACATTATATTATATGTGGTCTGTTAGGACATTATATTATATGTGGGTCTGTACGGACATTATATTATATGTAGGTCTGTGAGGATATTATATTATATGTGGGTCTGTGGTAACATTATATTATATGTGGGTCTGTGAGGACATTATATTATATGTGGGTTTGTGGGGACATTATAATATATGTGGGTCTGTGAGGACATTATATTATATGTGGGTCTATGGGGACATTATATTATATGTGGGTCTGTGGGGACATTATATTATATGTGGGTCTGTGAGGACATTATATTATATGTGGGTCTGTGGGGACATTATATTATATGTGGGTCTGTGAGGACATTATATTATATGTGGGTCTGTACGGACATTATATTATATGTGGGTCTGTGGGGACATTATATTATATGTGGGTCTGTGAGGACATTATAATATATGTGGGTCTGTGAGGACATTATATTATATGTGGGTCTGTGGGGACATTATAATATATGTGGGTCTGTGAGGACATTATATTATATGTGGGTCTGTGGGGACATTATATTATATGTGGGTCTGTGGGGACATTATATTATATGTGGGTCTGTGAAGACATTATATTATATGTGGGTCTGTGGGGACATTATATTATATGTGGCTCTTCGGGGACATTATATTATATGTGGGTCTGTGAGGACATTATATTATATGTGGCTCTGTGGGGACATTATATTATATGTGGGTCTGTGAGGACATTATATTATATGTGGGTCTGTGAGGACATTATAATATATGTGGGTCTGTGGGGACATTATATTATATGTGGGTCTGTGGGGACATTATATTATATGTGGGTCTGTGAGGACATTATATTATATGTGGGTCTGTGAGGACATTATATTATATGTGGGTCTGTGAGGACATTATATTATATGTGGGTCTGTGGTGACATTATATTATATGTGGGGCTGTGGGGATATTATATTATATGTGGGTCTGTGAGGACATTATATTATATGTGGGTCTGTGAGGACATTATATTATATGTGGGTCTGTGGGGACATTATATTATATGTGGGTCTGTGAGGACATTATATTATATGTGGCTCTGTGGGGACATTATATTATATGTGGGTGTCTGTGGGGACATTATATTATATGTGGGTGTCTGTGGGGACATTATATTATATGTGGGTCTGTGGGGACATTATATTATGTGTGGGTGTCTGTGGGGACATTATATTATATGTGGGTCTGTGAGGGCATTATATTATATGTGGGTCTGTGAGGACATTATATTATATGTGGGTCTGTGGGGATATTATATTATATGTGGGTCTGTGAGGATATTATATTATATGTGGGTCTGTGAGGACATTATATTATATGTGGGTCTGTGGGTACATTATATTATATGTGGCTCTGTGGGGACATTATATTATATGTGGGTCTGTGGGGACATTATATTATATGTGGGTCTGTGATGACATTATATTATATGTGGGTCTGTGGGGACATTATATTATATGTGGGTCTGTGAGGATATTATATTATATGTGGGTCTGTACGGACATTATATTATATGTGGGTCTGTGGGGACATTATAATATATGTGGGTCTGTGAGGACATTATTTTATATGTGGGTCTGTGGGGACATTATATTATATGTGGGTCTGTGGGGACATTATATTATATGTGGGTCTGTGAGGACATTATATTATATGTGGCTCTGTGGGGACATTATATTATATGTGGGTCTGTGAGGACATTATATTATATGTGGGTCTGTGAGGACATTATAATATATGTGGGTCTGTGGGGACATTATGTTATATGTGGGTCTGTGGGGACATTATATTATATGTGGGTCTGTGAGGACATTATATTATATGTGGGTCTGTGAGGACATTATATTATATGTGGGTCTGTGAGGGCATTATATTATATGTGGGTCTGTGGTGACATTATATTATATGTGGGGCTGTGGGGATATTATATTATATGTGGGTCTGTGAGGACATTATATTATATGTGGGTCTGTGAGGACATTATATTATATGTGGGTCTGTGGGGACATTATATTATATGTGGGTCTGTGAGGACATTATATTATATGTGGCTCTGTGGGGACATTATATTATATGTGGGTGTCTGTGGGGACATTATATTATATGTGGGTGTCTGTGGGGACATTATATTATATGTGGGTCTGTGGGGAAATTATATTATGTGTGGGTGTCTGTGGGAACATTATATTATATGTGGGTCTGTGAGGGCATTATATTATATGTGGGTCTGTGAGGACATTATATTATATGTGGGTCTGTGGGGATATTATATTATATGTGGGTCTGTGAGGACATTATATTATATGTGGGTCTGTGAGGACATTATATTATATGTGGGTCTGTGGGGACATTATATTATATGTGGCTCTGTGGGGACATTATATTATATGTGGGTCTGTGGGGACATTATATTATATGTGGGTCTGTGAGGACATTATATTATATGTGGGTCTGTGGGGACATTATATTATATGTGGGTCTGTGAGGATATTATATTATATGTGGGTCTGTACGGACATTATATTATATGTGGGTCTGTGGGGACATTATAATATATGTGGGTCTGTGAGGACATTATATTATATGTGGGTCTGTGGGGACATTATATTATATGTGGGTCTGTGGGGACATTATATTATATGTGGGTCTGTGAGGACATTATATTATATGTGGGTCTGTGGGGACATTATATTATATGTGGGTCTGTGGGGACATTATATTATATGTGGGTCTGTGAGGACATTATATTATATGTGGGTCTGTGGGGACATTATATTATATGTGGGTCTGTGTGGACATTATATTATATGTGGGTCTGTGAGGACATTATATTATATGTGGGTCTGTGAGGACATTATATTATATGTGGGTCTGTGAGAACATTATATTATATGTGGGTCTGTGAGGACATTATATTATATGTGGGTCTGTGGGGACATTATATTATATGTGGGTCTGTGAGGACATTATATTATATGTGGGTCTGTGAGGACATTATATTATATGTGGGTCTGTGGGGACATTATATTATATGTGGGTCTGTGGGGACATTATATTATATGTGGGTCTGTGGGGACATTATATTATATGTGGGTCTGTGAGGACATTATATTATATGTGGGGCTGTGGGGACATTATATTATATGTGGGGCTGTGGGGACATTATATTATATGTGGATCTGTGAGCACATTATATTATATGTGGGTCTGTGAGGACATTATATTATATGTGGGTCTGTGGGGACATTATATTATATGTGGCTCTGTGGGGACATTATATTATATGTGGGTCTGTGGTGACATTATATTCTATGTGGGTCTGTGGGGACATTATATTATATGTGGGTCTGTGAGGACATTATATTATATGTGGGTCTGTGAGGACATTATATTATATGTGGGTCTGTGGGGACATTATATTATATGTGGGTCTGTGAGGACATTATATTATATGTGGGTCTGTGAGGACATTATATTATATGTGGGTCTGTGAGCACATTATATTATATGTGGGTCTGTGAGGACATTATATTATATGTGGGTCTGTGGGGACATTATATTATATGTGGCTCTGTGGGGACATTATATTATATGTGGGTCTGTGGTGACATTATATTATATGTGGGTTTGTGGGGACATTATATTATATGTGGGTCTGTGAGGACATTATATTATATGTGGGTCTGTGGTGACATTATATTATATGTGGGTCTGTGAGGACATTATATTATATGTGGCTCTGTGGGTACATTATATTATATGTGGGTCTGTGGGGACATTATATTATATGTGTGTCTGTGGGGACATTATATTATATGTGGGTCTGTGAGGATATTATATTATATGTGGGTCTGTACGAACATTATATTATATGTGGGTCTGTGAGGACATTATATTATATGTGGGTCTGTGGGGACATTATATTATATGTGGGTCTGTGAGGACATTATATTATATGTGGGTCTGTACGGACATTATATTATATGTGGGTCTGTGGGGACATTATATTATATGTGGGTCTGTGAGGACATTATAATATATGTGGGTCTGTGAGGACATTATATTATATGTGGGTCTGTGGGGACATTATAATATATGTGGGTCTGTGAGGACATTATATTATATGTGGGTCTGTGGGGACATTATATTATATGTGGGTCTGTGGGGACATTATATTATATGTGGGTCTGTGAGGACATTATATTATATGTGGGTCTGTGGGGACATTATATTATATGTGGCTCTTCGGGGACATTATATTATATGTGGGTCTGTGAGGACATTATATTATATGTGGCTCTGTGGGGACATTATATTATATGTGGGTCTGTGAGGACATTATATTATATGTGGGTCTGTGAGGACATTATAATATATGTGGGTCTGTGGGGACATTATATTATATGTGGGTCTGTGGGGACATTATATTATATGTGGGTCTGTGAGGACATTATATTATATGTGGGTCTGTGAGGACATTATATTATATGTGGGTCTGTGAGGACATTATATTATATGTGGGTCTGTGGTGACATTATATTATATGTGGGGCTGTGGGGACATTATATTATATGTGGGTCTGTGAGGACATTATATTATATGTGGGTCTGTGAGGACATTATATTATATGTGGGTCTGTGGGGACATTATATTATATGTGGGTCTGTGAGGACATTATATTATATGTGGCTCTGTGGGGACATTATATTATATGTGGGTGTCTGTGGGGACATTATATTATATGTGGGTGTCTGTGGGGACATTATATTATATGTGGGTCTGTGGGGACATTATATTATGTGTGGGTGTCTGTGGGGACATTATATTATATGTGGGTCTGTGAGGGCATTATATTATATGTGGGTCTGTGAGGACATTATATTATATGTGGGTCTGTGGGGATATTATATTATATGTGGGTCTGTGAGGACATTATATTATATGTGGGTCTGTGAGGACATTATATTATATGTGGGTCTGTGGGTACATTATATTATATGTGGCTCTGTGGGGACATTATATTATATGTGGGTCTGTGGGGACATTATATTATATGTGGGTCTGTGATGACATTATATTATATGTGGGTCTGTGGGGACATTATATTATATGTGGGTCTGTGAGGATATTATATTATATGTGGGTCTGTACGGACATTATATTATATGTGGGTCTGTGGGGACATTATAATATATGTGGGTCTGTGAGGACATTATATTATATGTGGGTCTGTGGGGACATTATATTATATGTGGGTCTGTGGGGACATTATATTATATGTGGGTCTGTGAGGACATTATATTATATGTGGCTCTGTGGGGACATTATATTATATGTGGGTCTGTGAGGACATTATATTATATGTGGGTCTGTGAGGACATTATAATATATGTGGGTCTGTGGGGACATTATATTATATGTGGGTCTGTGGGGACATTATATTATATGTGGGTCTGTGAGGACATTATATTATATGTGGGTCTGTGAGGACATTATATTATATGTGGGTCTGTGAGGACATTATATTATATGTGGGTCTGTGGTGACATTATATTATATGTGGGGCTGTGGGGATATTATATTATATGTGGGTCTGTGAGGACATTATATTATATGTGGGTCTGTGAGGACATTATATTATATGTGGGTCTGTGGGGACATTATATTATATGTGGGTCTGTGAGGACATTATATTATATGTGGCTCTGTGGGGACATTATATTATATGTGGGTGTCTGTGGGGACATTATATTATATGTGGGTGTCTGTGGGGACATTATATTATATGTGGGTCTGTGGGGACATTATATTATGTGTGGGTGTCTGTGGGAACATTATATTATATGTGGGTCTGTGAGGGCATTATATTATATGTGGGTCTGTGAGGACATTATATTATATGTGGGTCTGTGGGGATATTATATTATATGTGGGTCTGTGAGGACATTATATTATATGTGGGTCTGTGAGGACATTATATTATATGTGGGTCTGTGGGGACATTATATTATATGTGGCTCTGTGGGGACATTATATTATATGTGGGTCTGTGGGGACATTATATTATATGTGGGTCTGTGAGGACATTATATTATATGTGGGTCTGTGGGGACATTATATTATATGTGGGTCTGTGAGGATATTATATTATATGTGGGTCTGTACGGACATTATATTATATGTGGGTCTGTGGGGACATTATAATATATGTGGGTCTGTGAGGACATTATATTATATGTGGGTCTGTGGGGACATTATATTATATGTGGGTCTGTGGGGACATTATATTATATGTGGGTCTGTGAGGACATTATATTATATGTGGGTCTGTGGGGACATTATATTATATGTGGGTCTGTGGGGACATTATATTATATGTGGGTCTGTGAGGACATTATATTATATGTGGGTCTGTGGGGACATTATATTATATGTGGGTCTGTGTGGACATTATATTATATGTGGGTCTGTGAGGACATTATATTATATGTGGGTCTGTGAGGACATTATATTATATGTGGGTCTGTGAGAACATTATATTATATGTGGGTCTGTGAGGACATTATATTATATGTGGGTCTGTGGGGACATTATATTATATGTGGGTCTGTGAGGACATTATATTATATGTGGGTCTGTGGGGACATTATATTATATGTGGGTCTGTGAGGACATTATATTATATGTGGGTCTGTGGGGACATTATATTATATGTGGGTCTGTGGGGACATTATATTATATGTGGGTCTGTGGGGACATTATATTATATGTGGGTCTGTGAGGACATTATATTATATGTGGGGCTGTGGGGACATTATATTATATGTGGGGCTGTGGGGACATTATATTATATGTGGATCTGTGAGCACATTATATTATATGTGGGTCTGTGAGGACATTATATTATATGTGGGTCTGTGGGGACATTATATTATATGTGGCTCTGTGGGGACATTATATTATATGTGGGTCTGTGGTGACATTATATTATATGTGGGTCTGTGGGGACATTATATTATATGTGGGTCTGTGAGGACATTATATTATATGTGGGTCTGTGAGGACATTATATTATATGTGGGTCTGTGGGGACATTATATTATATGTGGGTCTGTGAGGACATTATATTATATGTGGGTCTGTGAGGACATTATATTATATGTGGGTCTGTGAGCACATTATATTATATGTGGGTCTGTGAGGACATTATATTATATGTGGGTCTGTGGGGACATTATATTATATGTGGCTCTGTGGGGACATTATATTATATGTGGGTCTGTGGTGACATTATATTATATGTGGGTCTGTGGGGACATTATATTATATGTGGGTCTGTGAGGACATTATATTATATGTGGGTCTGTGGTGACATTATATTATATGTGGGTCTGTGAGGACATTATATTATATGTGGCTCTGTGGGTACATTATATTATATGTGGGTCTGTGGGGACATTATATTATATGTGTGTCTGTGGGGACATTATATTATATGTGGGTCTGTGAGGATATTATATTATATGTGGGTCTGTACGAACATTATATTATATGTGGGTCTGTGAGGACATTATATTATATGTGGGTCTGTGGGGACATTATATTATATGTGGGTCTGTGAGGACATTATATTATATGTGGGTCTGTGGGGACATTATATTATATGTGGGTCTGTGGGGATATTATATTATATGTGGGTCTGTGAGGACATTATATTATATGTGGGTCTGTGAGGACATTATATTATATGTGGGTCTGTGGGGACATTATATTATATGTGGCTCTGTGGGGACATTATATTATATGTGGGTCTGTGGGGACATTATATTATATGTGGGTCTGTGAGGACATTATATTATATGTGGGTCTGTGAGGACATTATATTATATGTGGGTCTGTGAGGATATTATATTATATGTGGGTCTGTACGGACATTATATTATATGTGGGTCTGTGAGGACATTATATTATATGTGGGTCTGTGTGGACATTATATTATATGTGGGTCTGTGAGGACATTATATTATATGTGGGTCTGTACAGACATTATATTATATGTGGGTCTGTGAGGACATTATATTATATGTGGGTCTGTGAGGACATTATATTATATGTGGGTCTGTGAGGACATTATATTATATGTGGGTCTGTGAGGACATTATATTATATGTGGCTCTGTGGGTACATTATATTATATGTGGGTCTGTGGGGACATTATATTATATGTGGGTCCGTGGGGACATTATATTATATGTGGGTCCGTGGGGACATTATATTATATGTGGGTCTGTGGCGACATTATATTATATGTGGGTCTGTGGGGACATTATATTATATGTGGGTCTGTGGTAACTTTATATTATATGTGGGTCTGTGGTAACTTTATATTATATGTGGGTCTGTGAGGACATTATATTATATGTGGGTCTGTGGGGACATTATATTATATGTGGGTCTGTGGGGACATTATATTATATGTGGGTCTGTGAGGACATTATATTATATGTGGGTCTGTGAGGACATTATATTATATGTGGGTCTGTGGGGACATTATATTATATGTGGGTCTGTGGGGACATTATATTATATGTGGGTCTGTGAGGACATTATATTATATGTGTGTCTGTGGGGACATTATATTATATGTGGGTCTGTGAGGATATTATATTATATGTGGGTCTGTACGGACATTATATTATATGTGGGTCTGTGAGGACATTATATTATATGTGGGTCTGTGGGGACATTATATTATATGTGGGTCTGTGAGGATATTATATTATATGTGGGTCTGTACGGACATTATATTATATGTGGGTCTGTGAGGACATTATATTATATGTGGGTCTGTGAGGACATTATATTATATGTGGGTCTGTGGGGACATTATATTATATGTGGGTCTGTGGGGACATTATATTTTATGTGGGTCTGTGGTGACATTATATTATATGTGGGTCTGTGAGGACATTATATTATATGTGGGTCTGTGGGGACATTATATTATATGTGGGTCTGTGAGGACATTATATTATATGTGGGTCTGTGAAGACATTATATTATATGTGGCTCTGTGGGGACATTATATTATATGTGGGTCTGTGTGGACATTATATTATATGTGGCTCTGTGGGTACATTATATTATATGTGGGTCTGTGGGGACATTATATTATATGTGGGTCTGTGGGGACATTATATTATATGTGGGTCTGTGAGGACATTATATTATATGTGGGTCTGTGGGGACATTATATTATATGTGGGTCTGTGAGGACATTATATTATATGTGGGTCTGTGAGGACATTATATTATATGTGGGTCTGTGAGGACATTATATTATATGTGGGTCTGTGGTGACATTATATTATATGTGGGTCTGTGGGGACATTATATTATATGTGGGTCTGTGGGGTCATTATATTATATGTGGGTCTGTGTGGACATTATATTATATGTGAGTCTGTGAGGACATTATATTATATGTGGGTCTGTGGGGACATTATATTATATGTGGGTGTCTGTGGGGACATTATATTATATGTGGGTCTGTGAGGGCATTATATTATATGTGGGTCTGTGAGGACATTATATTATATGTGGGTCTGTGGGGACATTATATTATATGTGGGTCTGTGGTGACATTATATTATATGTGGGTCTGTGAGGACATTATATTATATGTGGGTCTGTGAGGACATTATATTATATGTGGGTCTGTGGGGACATTATATTATATGTGGCTCTGTGGGGACATTATATTATATGTGGGTCTGTGGGGACATTATATTATATGTGGGTCTGTGGGGACATTATATTATATGTGTGTCTGTGGGGACATTATATTATATGTGGGTCTGTGAGGATATTATATTATATGTGGGTCTGTACGGACATTATATTATATGTGGGTCTGTGAGGACATTATATTATATGTGGGTCTGTGGGGACATTATATTATATGTGGGTCTGTGAGGACATTATATTATATGTGGGTCTGTGGGGATATTATATTATATGTGGGTCTGTGAGGACATTATATTATATGTGGGTCTGTGAGGACATTATATTATATGTGGGTCTGTGGGGACATTATATTATATGTGGGTCTGTGGGGACATTATATTATATGTGGGTCTGTGGGGACATTATATTATATGTGGGTCTGTGGGGACATTATATTATATGTGGGTCTGTGAGGACATTATATTATATGTGGGTCTGTGGGGACATTATATTATATGTGGGTCTGTGAGGATATTATATTATATGTGGGTCTGTACGGACATTATATTATATGTGGGTCTGTGAGGACATTATATTATATGTGGGTCTGTGTGGACATTATATTATATGTGGGTCTGTGAGGACATTATATTATATGTGGGTCTGTACGGACATTATATTATATGTGGGTCTGTGAGGACATTATATTATATGTGGGTCTGTGAGGACATTATATTATATGTGGGTCTGTGAGGACATTATATTATATGTGGGTCTGTGAGGACATTATATTATATGTGGCTCTGTGGGTACATTATATTATATGTGGGTCTGTGGGGACATTATATTATATGTGGGTCTGTGGGGACATTATATTATATGTGGGTCCGTGGGGACATTATATTATATGTGGGTCTGTGGCGACATTATATTATATGTGAGTCTGTGGGGACATTATATTATATGTGGGTCTGTGGTAACTTTATATTATATGTGGGTCTGTGGTAACTTTATATTATATGTCGGTCTGTGAGGACATTATATTATATGTGGGTCTGTGGGGACATTATATTATATGTGGGTCTGTGGGGACATTATATTATATATGGGTCTGTGAAGACATTATATTATATGTGGCTCTGTGGGGACATTATATTATATGTGGCTCTGTGGGGACATTATATTATATGTGGGCCTGTGAGGACATTATATTATATGTGGGTCTGTGGTAACATTATATTATATGTGGGTCTGTGAGGACATTATATTATATGTGGCTCTGTGAGGACATTATATTATATGTGGGTCTGTGAGGACATTATATTATATGTGGGTCTGTGGGGACATTATATTATATGTGGGTCTGTGGGACATTATATTATATGTGGGTCTGTGGGGACATTATATTATATGTGGGTCTGTGAGGACATTATATTATATGTGGGTCTGTGGGGACATTATATTATATGTGGGTCTGTGAGGACATTATATTATATGTGGGTCTGTGGGGCATTATATTATATGTGGGTCTGTGGGGACATTATAATATATGTGGGTCTGTGGGGACATTATATTATATGTGGGTCTGTGGGGACATTATATTATATGTGGGTCTGTGGGACATTATATTATATGGGTCTGTGGGGACATTATATTATATGTGGGTCTGTGGGGACATTATATTATTTGTGGGTCTGTGGGACATTACATTATATGTGGGTCTGTGAGGACATTATATTATATGTGGGTCTGTGGGGACATTATATTATATGTGGGTCTGTGGGGACATTATATTATATGTGGGTCTGTGAGGACATTATATTATATGTGGGTCTGTGGGGACATTATATTATATGTGGGTCTGTGGGGACATTATATTATATGTGGGTCTGTGAGGACATTATATTATATGAGGGTCTGTGGGGACATTATATTATATGTGGGTCTGTGGGGACATTATATTATATGTGGGTCTGTGGGGACATTATATTATATGTGGTCTGTGAGGACATTATATTATATGTGGGTCTGTACGGACATTATATTATATGTGGTTCTGTGGGGACATTATATTATATGTAGGTCTGTGAGGATATTATATTATATGTGGGTCTGTGGTAACATTATATTATATGTGGGTCTGTGAGGACATTATATTATATGTGGGTCTGTGGGGACATTATAATATATGTGGGTCTGTGAGGACATTATATTATATGTGGGTCTATGGGGACATTATATTATATGTGGGTCTGTGGGGACATTATATTATATGTGGGTCTGTGAGGACATTATATTATATGTGGGTCTGTGGGGACATTATATTATATGTGGGTCTGTGAGGACATTATATTATATGTGGGTCTGTACGGACATTATATTATATGTGGGTCTGTGGGGACATTATATTATATGTGGGTCTGTGAGGACATTATAATATATGTGGGTCTGTGAGGACATTATATTATATGTGGGTCTGTGGGGACATTATAATATATGTGGGTCTGTGAGGACATTATATTATATGTGGGTCTGTGGGGACATTATATTATATGTGGGTCTGTGGGGACATTATATTATATGTGGGTCTGTGAGGACATTATATTATATGTGGGTCTGTGGGGACATTATATTATATGTGGCTCTGTGGGGACATTATATTATATGTGGGTCTGTGAGGACATTATATTATATGTGGCTCTGTGGGGACATTATATTATATGTGGGTCTGTGAGGACATTATATTATATGTGGGTCTGTGAGGACATTATAATATATGTGGGTCTGTGGGGACATTATATTATATGTGGGTCTGTGAGGACATTATATTATATGTGGGTCTGTGAGGACATTATATTATATGTGGGTCTGTGAGGACATTATATTATATGTGGGTCTGTGGTGACATTATATTATATGTGGGGCTGTGGGGATATTATATTATATGTGGGTCTGTGAGGACATTATATTATATGTGGGTCTGTGAGGACATTATATTATATGTGGGTCTGTGGGGACATTATATTATATGTGGGTCTGTGAGGACATTATATTATATGTGGCTCTGTGGGGACATTATATTATATGTGGGTGTCTGTGGGGACATTATATTATATGTGGGTGTCTGTGGGGACATTATATTATATGTGGGTCTGTGGGGACATTATATTATGTGTGGGTGTCTGGGGACATTATATTATATGTGGGTCTGTGAGGGCATTATATTATATGTGGGTCTGTGAGGACATTATATTATATGTGGGTCTGTGGGGATATTATATTATATGTGGGTCTGTGAGGACATTATATTATATGTGGGTCTGTGAGGACATTATATTATATGTGGGTCTGTGGGGACATTATATTATATATGGCTCTGTGGGGACATTATATTATATGTGGGTCTGTGGGGACATTATATTATATGTGGGTCTGTGAGGATATTATATTATATGTGGGTCTGTACGGACATTATATTATATGTGGGTCTGTGGGGACATTATAATATATGTGGGTCTGTGAGGACATTATATTATATGTGGGTCTGTGGGGACATTATATTATATGTGGGTCTGTGGGGACATTATATTATATGTGGGTCTGTGAGGACATTATATTATATGTGGCTCTGTGGGGACATTATATTATATGTGGGTCTGTGAGGACATTATATTATATGTGGGTCTGTGAGGACATTATAATATATGTGGGTCTGTGGGGACATTATATTATATGTGGGTCTGTGGGGACATTATATTATATGTGGGTCTGTGAGGACATTATATTATATGTGGGTCTGTGGGGACATTATATTATATGTGGGTCTGTGAGGACATTATATTATATGTGGCTCTGTGGGGACATTATATTATATGTGGGTCTGTGAGGACATTATATTATATGTGGGTCTGTGGGGACATTATATTATATGTGGCTCTGTGGGGACATTATATTATATGTGGGTCTGTGAGGACATTATATTATATGTGGCTCTGTGGGGACATTATATTATATGTGGGTCTGTGAGGACATTATATTATATGTGGGTCTGTGAGGACATTATAATATATGTGGGTCTGTGGGGACATTATATTATATGTGGGTCTGTGAGGACATTATATTATATGTGGGTCTGTGAGGACATTATATTATATGTGGGTCTGTGAGGACATTATATTATATGTGGGTCTGTGGTGACATTATATTATATGTGGGGCTGTGGGGATATTATATTATATGTGGGTCTGTGAGGACATTATATTATATGTGGGTCTGTGAGGACATTATATTATATGTGGGTCTGTGGGGACATTATATTATATGTGGGTCTGTGAGGACATTATATTATATGTGGCTCTGTGGGGACATTATATTATATGTGGGTGTCTGTGGGGACATTATATTATATGTGGGTGTCTGTGGGGACATTATATTATATGTGGGTCTGTGGGGACATTATATTATGTGTGGGTGTCTGGGGACATTATATTATATGTGGGTCTGTGAGGGCATTATATTATATGTGGGTCTGTGAGGACATTATATTATATGTGGGTCTGTGGGGATATTATATTATATGTGGGTCTGTGAGGACATTATATTATATGTGGGTCTGTGAGGACATTATATTATATGTGGGTCTGTGGGGACATTATATTATATATGGCTCTGTGGGGACATTATATTATATGTGGGTCTGTGGGGACATTATATTATATGTGGGTCTGTGAGGATATTATATTATATGTGGGTCTGTACGGACATTATATTATATGTGGGTCTGTGGGGACATTATAATATATGTGGGTCTGTGAGGACATTATATTATATGTGGGTCTGTGGGGACATTATATTATATGTGGGTCTGTGGGGACATTATATTATATGTGGGTCTGTGAGGACATTATATTATATGTGGCTCTGTGGGGACATTATATTATATGTGGGTCTGTGAGGACATTATATTATATGTGGGTCTGTGAGGACATTATAATATATGTGGGTCTGTGGGGACATTATATTATATGTGGGTCTGTGGGGACATTATATTATATGTGGGTCTGTGAGGACATTATATTATATGTGGGTCTGTGGGGACATTATATTATATGTGGGTCTGTGAGGACATTATATTATATGTGGCTCTGTGGGGACATTATATTATATGTGGGTCTGTGAGGACATTATATTATATGTGGGTCTGTGAGGACATTATAATATATGTGGGTCTGTGGGGACATTATATTATATGTGGGTCTGTGGGGACATTATATTATATGTGGGTCTGTGAGGACATTATATTATATGTGGGTCTGTGAGGACATTATATTATATGTGGGTCTGTGGGGATATTATATTATATGTGGGTCTGTGAGGACATTATATTATATGTGGGTCTGTGAGGACATTATATTATATGTGGGTCTGTGGGGACATTATATTATATGTGGCTCTGTGAGGACATTATATTATATGTGGGTCTGTGGGGACATTATATTATATGTGAGTCTGTGAGGACATTATATTATATGTGGGTCTGTGGGGACATTATATTATATGTGGGTCTGTGAGGATATTATATTATATGTGGGTCTGTACGGACATTATATTATATGTGGGTCTGTGGGGACATTATAATATATGTGGGTCTGTGAGGACATTATATTATATGTGGGTCTGTGGGGACATTATATTATATGTGGGTCTGTGGGGACATTATATTATATGTGGGTCTGTGAGGACATTATATTATATGTGGGTCTGTGGGGACATTATATTATATGTGGGTCTGTGGGGACATTATATTATATGTGGGTCTGTGAGGACATTATATTATATGTGGCTCTGTGGGGACATTATATTATATGTGGGTCTGTGAGGACATTATATTATATGTGGGTCTGTGAGGACATTATAATATATGTGGGTCTGTGGGGACATTATATTATATGTGGGTCTGTGGGGACATTATATTATATGTGGGTCTGTGAGGACATTATATTATATGTGGGTCTGTGGGGACATTATATTATATGTGGGTCTGTGAGGACATTATATTATATGTGGCTCTGTGGGGACATTATATTATATGTGGGTCTGTGAGGACATTATATTATATGTGGGTCTGTGAGGACATTATAATATATGTGGGTCTGTGGGGACATTATATTATATGTGGGTCTGTGGGGACATTATATTATATGTGGGTCTGTGAGGACATTATATTATATGTGGGTCTGTGAGGACATTATATTATATGTGGGTCTGTGGGGATATTATATTATATGTGGGTCTGTGAGGACATTATATTATATGTGGGTCTGTGAGGACATTATATTATATGTGGGTCTGTGGGGACATTATATTATATGTGGCTCTGTGAGGACATTATATTATATGTGGGTCTGTGGGGACATTATATTATATGTGAGTCTGTGAGGACATTATATTATATGTGGGTCTGTGGGGACATTATATTATATGTGGGTCTGTGAGGATATTATATTATATGTGGGTCTGTACGGACATTATATTATATGTGGGTCTGTGGGGACATTATAATATATGTGGGTCTGTGAGGACATTATATTATATGTGGGTCTGTGGGGACATTATATTATATGTGGGTCTGTGGGGACATTATATTATATGTGGGTCTGTGAGGACATTATATTATATGTGGGTCTGTGGGGACATTATATTATATGTGGGTCTGTGGGGACATTATATTATATGTGGGTCTGTGAGGACATTATATTATATGTGGGTCTGTGGGGACATTATATTATATGTGGGTCTGTGGGGACATTATATTATATGTGGGTCTGTGAGGACATTATATTATATGTGGGTCTGTGAGGACATTATATTATATGTGGGTCTGTGAGAACATTATATTATATGTGGGTCTGTGAGGACATTATATTATATGTGGGTCTGTGGGGACATTATATTATATGTGGGTCTGTGAGGACATTATATTATATGTGGGTCTGTGGGGACATTATATTATATGTGGGTCTGTGAGGACATTATATTATATGTGGGTCTGTGGGGACATTATATTATATGTGGGTCTGTGGGGACATTATATTATATGTGGGTCTGTGAGGACATTATATTATATGTGGGGCTGTGGGGACATTATATTATATGTGGGGCTGTGGGGACATTATATTATATGTGGATCTGTGAGCACATTATATTATATGTTTGTCTGTGAGGACATTATATTATATGTGGGTCTGTGGGGACATTATATTATATGTGGCTCTGTGGGGACATTATATTATATGTGGGTCTGTGGTGACATTATATTATATGTGGGTCTGTGGGGACATTATATTATATGTGGGTCTGTGAGGACATTATATTATATGTGGGTCTGTGAGGACATTATATTATATGTGGGTCTGTGGGGACATTATATTATATGTGGGTCTGTGAGGACATTATATTATATGTGGGTCTGTGAGGACATTATATTATATGTGGGTCTGTGAGCACATTATATTATATGTGGGTCTGTGAGGACATTATATTATATGTGGGTCTGTGGGGACATTATATTATATGTGGCTCTGTGGGGACATTATATTATATGTGGGTCTGTGGTGACATTATATTATATGTGGGTCTGTGGGGACATTATATTATATGTGGGTCTGTGAGGACATTATATTATATGTGGGTCTGTGGTGACATTATATTATATGTGGGTCTGTGAGGACATTATATTATATGTGGCTCTGTGGGTACATTATATTATATGTGGGTCTGTGGGGACATTATATTATATGTGGGTCTGTGGGGACATTATATTATATGTGGGTCTGTGGGGACATTATATTATATGTGGGTCTGTGAGGATATTATATTATATGTGGGTCTGTACGGACATTATATTATATGTGGGTCTGTGAGGATATTATATTATATGTGGGTCTGTACGGACATTATATTATATGTGGGTCTGTGAGGACATTATATTATATGTGGGTCTGTGGGGACATTATATTATATGTGGGTCTGTGAGGACATTATATTATATGTGGGTCTGTGGGGACATTATATTATATGTGGGTCTGTGGGGATATTATATTATATGTGGGTCTGTGAGGACATTATATTATATGTGGGTCTGTGAGGACATTATATTATATGTGGGTCTGTGGGGACATTATATTATATGTGGCTCTGTGGGGACATTATATTATATGTGGGTCTGTGGGGACATTATATTATATGTGGGTCTGTGGGGACATTATATTATATGTGGGTCTGTGAGGATATTATATTATATGTGGGTCTGTACGGACATTATATTATATGTGGGTCTGTGAGGACATTATATTATATGTGGGTCTGTGTGGACATTATATTATATGTGGGTCTGTGAGGACATTATATTATATGTGGGTCTGTACGGACATTATATTATATGTGGGTCTGTGAGGACATTATATTATATGTGGGTCTGTGAGGACATTATATTATATGTGGGTCTGTGAGGACATTATATTATATGTGGGTCTGTGGGTACATTATATTATATGTGGGTCTGTGGGGACATTATATTATATGTGGGTCCGTGGGGACATTATATTATATGTGGGTCCGTGGGGACATTATATTATATGTGGGTCTGTGGCGACATTATATTATATGTGGGTCTGTGGGGACATTATATTATATGTGGGTCTGTGGTAACTTTATATTATATGTGGGTCTGTGGTAACTTTATATTATATTTGGGTCTGTGAGGACATTATATTATATGTGGGTCTGTGGGGACATTATATTATATGTGGGTCTGTGGGGACATTATATTATATGTGGGTCTGTGAGGACATTATATTATATGTGGGTCTGTGAGGACATTATATTATATGTGGGTCTGTGGGGACATTATATTATATGTGGGTCTGTGGGGACATTATATTATATGTGGGTCTGTGAGGACATTATATTATATGTGTGTCTGTGGGGACATATTATATGTGGGTCTGTGAGGATATTATATTATATGTGGGTCTGTACGGACATTATATTATATGTGGGTCTGTGAGGACATTATATTATATGTGGGTCTGTGGGGACATTATATTATATGTGGGTCTGTGAGGATATTATATTATATGTGGGTCTGTACGGACATTATATTATATGTGGGTCTGTGAGGACATTATATTATATGTGGGTTTGTGAGGACATTATATTATATGTGGGTCTGTGGGGACATTATATTATATGTGGGTCTGTGGGGACATTATATTTTATGTGGGTCTGTGGTGACATTATATTATATGTGGGTCTGTGAGGACATTATATTATATGTGGGTCTGTGAGGACATTATATTATATGTGAGTCTGTGGGGACATTATATTATATGTGGGTCTGTGAGGATATTATATTATATGTGGGTCTGTGAGGACATTATATTATATGTGGCTCTGTGGGGACATTATATTATATGTGGGTCTGTGGGGACATTATATTATATGTGGCTCTGTGGGTACATTATATTATATGTGGGTCTGTGGGGACATTATATTATATGTGGGTCTGTGGGGACATTATATTATATGTGGGTCTGTGAGGACATTATATTATATGTGGGTCTGTGAGGACATTATATTATATGAGGGTCTGTGGTGACATTATATTATATGTGGGTCTGTGGGGACATTATATTATATGTGGGTTTGTGGGGTCATTATATTATATGTGGGTCTGTGTGGACATTATATTATATGTGAGTCTGTGAGGACATTATATTATATGTGGGTCTGTGGGGACATTATATTATATGTGGGTGTCTGTGGGGACATTATATTATATGTGGGTCTGTGAGGGCATTATATTATATGTGGGTCTGTGAGGACATTATATTATATGTGGGTCTGTGGGGACATTATATTATATGTGGGTCTGTGGTGACATTATATTATATGTGGGTCTGTGAGGACATTATATTATATGTGGGTCTGTGAGGACATTATATTATATGTGGGTCTGTGGGGACATTATATTATATGTGACTCTGTGGGGACATTATATTATATGTGGGTCTGTGGGGACATTATATTATATGTGGGTCTGTGAGGACATTATATTATATGTGTGTCTGTGGGGACATTATATTATATGTGGGTCTGTGAGGATATTATATTATATGTGGTCTGTACGGACATTATATTATATGTGGGTCTGTGAGGACATTATATTATATGTGGGTCTGTGGGGACATTATATTATATGTGGGTCTGTGAGGACATTATATTATATGTGGGTCTGTGGGGACATTATATTATATGTGGGTCTGTGGGGATATTATATTATATGTGGGTCTGTGAGGACATTATATTATATGTGGGTCTGTGAGGACATTATATTATATGTGGGTCTGTGGGGACATTATATTATATGTGGGTCTGTGGGGACATTATATTATATGTGGGTCTGTGGGGACATTATATTATATGTGGGTCTGTGAGGACATTATATTATATGTGGGACTGTGGGGACATTATATTATATGTGGGTCTGTGAGGATATTATATTATATGTGGGTCTGTACGGACATTATATTATATGTGGGTCTGTGAGGACATTATATTATATGTGGGTCTGTGAGGACATTATATTATATGTGGGTCTGTGGTGACATTATATTATATGTGGGGCTGTGGGGATATTATATTATATGTGGGTCTGTGAGGACATTATATTATATGTGGGTCTGTGAGGACATTATATTATATGTGGGTCTGTGGGGACATTATATTATATGTGGGTCTGTGAGGACATTATATTATATGTGGCTCTGTGGGGACATTATATTATATGTGGGTGTCTGTGGGGACATTATATTATATGTGGGTGTCTGTGGGGACATTATATTATATGTGGGTCTGTGGGGACATTATATTATGTGTGGGTGTCTGTGGGGACATTATATTATATGTGGGTCTGTGAGGGCATTATATTATATGTGGGTCTGTGAGGACATTATATTATATGTGGGTCTGTGGGGATATTATATTATATGTGGGTCTGTGAGGACATTATATTATATGTGGGTCTGTGAGGACATTATATTATATGTGGGTCTGTGGGGACATTATATTATATGTGGCTCTGTGGGGACATTATATTATATGTGGGTCTGTGGGGACATTATATTATATGTGGGTCTGTGAGGACATTATATTATATGTGGGTCTGTGGGGACATTATATTATATGTGGGTCTGTGAGGATATTATATTATATGTGGGTCTGTACGGACATTATATTATATGTGGGTCTGTGGGGACATTATAATATATGTGGGTCTGTGAGGACATTATATTATATGTGGGTCTGTGGGGACATTATATTATATGTGGGTCTGTGGGGACATTATATTATATGTGGGTCTGTACGGACATTATATTATATGTGGGTCTGTGAGGACATTATATTATATGTGGGTCTGTGAGGACATTATATTATATGTGGGTCTGTGAGGACATTATATTATATGTGGGTCTGTGAGGACATTATATTATATGTGGCTCTGTGGGTACATTATATTATATGTGGGTCTGTGGGGACATTATATTATATGTGGGTCTGTGGGGACATTATATTATATGTGGGTCCGTGGGGACATTATATTATATGTGGGTCTGTGGCGACATTATATTATATGTGGGTCCGTGGGGACATTATATTATATGTGGGTCTGTGGCGACATTATATTATATGTGGGTCCGTGGGGACATTATATTATATGTGGGTCTGTGGTAACTTTATATTATATGTGGGTCTGTGGTAACTTTATATTATATGTGGGTCTGTGAGGACATTATATTATATGTGGGTCTGTGGGGACATTATATTATATGTGGGTCTGTGGGGACATTATATTATATGTGGGTCTGTGAAGACATTATATTATATGTGGCTCTGTGGGGACATTATATTATATGTGGCTCTGTGGGTACATTATATTATATGTGGGTCTGTGGGGACATTATATTATATGTGGGTCTGTGGGGACATTATATTATATGTGGGCCTGTGAGGACATTATATTATATGTGGGTCTGTGGTAACATTATATTATATGTGGGTCTGTGAGGACATTATATTATATGTGGCTCTGTGAGGACATTATATTATATGTGGGTCTGTGAGGACATTATATTATATGTGGGTCTGTGGGGACATTATATTATATGTGGGTCTGTGGGACATTATATTATATGTGGGTCTGTGGGGACATTATATTATATGTGGGTCTGTGAGGACATTATATTATATGTGGGTCTGTGGGGACATTATATTATATGTGGGTCTGTGAGGACATTATATTATATGTGGGTCTGTGGGGCATTATATTATATGTGGGTCTGTGGGGACATTATAATATATGTGGGTCTGTGGGGACATTATATTATATGTGGGTCTGTGGGGACATTATATTATATGTGGGTCTGTGGGACATTATATTATATGTGGGTCTGTGGGGACATTATATTATATGTGGGTCTGTGGGGACATTATATTATTTGTGGGTCTGTGGGACATTACATTATATGTGGGTCTGTGAGGACATTATATTATATGTGGGTCTGTGGGGACATTATATTATATGTGGGTCTGTGGGGACATTATATTATATGTGGGTCTGTGAGGACATTATATTATATGTGGGTCTGTGGGGACATTATATTATATGTGGGTCTGTGGGGACATTATATTATATGTGGGTCTGTGAGGACATTATATTATATGAGGGTCTGTGGGGACATTATATTATATGTGGGTCTGTGGGGACATTATATTATATGTGGGTCTGTGGGGACATTATATTATATGTGGTCTGTGAGGACATTATATTATATGTGGGTCTGTACGGACATTATATTATATGTGGTTCTGTGGGGACATTATATTATATGTAGGTCTGTGAGGATATTATATTATATGTGGGTCTGTGGTAACATTATATTATATGTGGGTCTGTGAGGACATTATATTATATGTGGGTCTGTGGGGACATTATAATATATGTGGGTCTGTGAGGACATTATATTATATGTGGGTCTATGGGGACATTATATTATATGTGGGTCTGTGGGGACATTATATTATATGTGGGTCTGTGAGGACATTATATTATATGTGGGTCTGTGGGGACATTATATTATATGTGGGTCTGTGAGGACATTATATTATATGTGGGTCTGTACGGACATTATATTATATGTGGGTCTGTGGGGACATTATATTATATGTGGGTCTGTGAGGACATTATAATATATGTGGGTCTGTGAGGACATTATATTATATGTGGGTCTGTGGGGACATTATAATATATGTGGGTCTGTGAGGACATTATATTATATGTGGGTCTGTGGGGACATTATATTATATGTGGGTCTGTGGGGACATTATATTATATGTGGGTCTGTGAGGACATTATATTATATGTGGGTCTGTGGGGACATTATATTATATGTGGGTCTGTGGGGACATTATATTATATGTGGGTCTGTGAGGACATTATATTATATGTGGCTCTGTGGGGACATTATATTATATGTGGGTCTGTGAGGACATTATATTATATGTGGGTCTGTGAGGACATTATATTATATGTGGGTCTGTGAAGACATTATATTATATGTGGGTCTGTGGTGACATTATATTATATGTGGGGCTGTGGGGATATTATATTATATGTGGGTCTGTGAGGACATTATATTATATGTGGGTCTGTGAGGACATTATATTATATGTGGGTCTGTGGGGACATTATATTATATGTGGGTCTGTGAGGACATTATATTATATGTGGCTCTGTGGGGACATTATATTATATGTGGGTGTCTGTGGGGACATTATATTATATGTGGGTGTCTGTGGGGACATTATATTATATGTGGGTCTGTGGGGACATTATATTATGTGTGGGTGTCTGTGGGGACATTATATTATATGTGGGTCTGTGAGGGCATTATATTATATGTGGGTCTGTGAGGACATTATATTATATGTGGGTCTGTGGGGATATTATATTATATGTGGGTCTGTGAGGACATTATATTATATGTGGGTCTGTGAGGACATTATATTATATGTGGGTCTGTGGGGACATTATATTATATGTGGCTCTGTGGGGACATTATATTATATGTGGGTCTGTGGGGACATTATATTATATGTGGGTCTGTGAGTACATTATATTATATGTGGGTCTGTGGGGACATTATATTATATGTGGGTCTGTGAGGATATTATATTATATGTGGGTCTGTACGGACATTATATTATATGTGGGTCTGTGGGGACATTATAATATATGTGGGTCTGTGAGGACATTATATTATATGTGGGTCTGTGGGGACATTATATTATATGTGGGTCTGTGGGGACATTATATTATATGTGGGTCTGTGAGGACATTATATTATATGTGGGTCTTTGAGGACATTATATTATATGTGGGTCTGTGAGGACATTATAATATATGTGGGTCTGTGGGGACATTATATTATATGTGGGTCTGTGGGGACATTATATTATATGTGGGTCTGTGAGGACATTATATTATATGTGGGTCTGTGAGAACATTATATTATATGTGGGTCTGTGAGGACATTATATTATATGTGGGTCTGTGGTGACATTATATTATATGTGGGGCTGTGGGGATATTATATTATATGTGGGTCTGTGAGGACATTATATTATATGTGGGTCTGTGAGGACATTATATTATATGTGGGTCTGTGGGGACATTATATTATATGTGGGTCTGTGAGGACATTATATTATATGTGGCTCTGTGGGGACATTATATTATATGTGGGTGTCTGTGGGGACATTATATTATATGTGGGTGTCTGTGGGGACATTATATTATATGTGGGTCTGTGGGGACATTATATTATGTGTGGGTGTCTGTGGGGACATTATATTATATGTGGGTCTGTGAGGGCATTATATTATATGTGGGTCTGTGAGGACATTATATTATATGTGGGTCTGTGGGGATATTATATTATATGTGGGTCTGTGAGGACATTATATTATATGTGGGTCTGTGAGGACATTATATTATATGTGGGTCTGTGGGGACATTATATTATATGTGGGTCTGTGGGGACATTATATTATATGTGGGTCTGTGGGGACATCATATTATATGTGGGTCTGTGAGGACATTATATTATATGTGGGTCTGTGGGGACATTATATTATATGTGGGTCTGTGAGGATATTATATTATATGTGGGTCTGTACGGACATTATATTATATGTGGGTCTGTGGGGACATTATAATATATGTGGGTCTGTGAGGACATTATATTATATGTGGGTCTGTGGGGACATTATATTATATGTGGGTCTGTGGGGACATTATATTATATGTGGGTCTGTGAGGACATTATATTATATGTGGGTCTGTGGGGACATTATATTATATGTGGGTCTGTGAGGACATTATATTATATGTGGCTCTGTGGGGACATTATATTATATGTGGGTCTGTGAGGACATTATATTATATGTGGGTCTGTGAGGACATTATAATATATGTGGGTCTGTGGGGACATTATATTATATGTGGGTCTGTGGGGACATTATATTATATGTGGGTCTGTGAGGACATTATATTATATGTGGGTCTGTGAGGACATTATATTATATGTGGCTCTGTGAGGACATTATATTATGTGTGGGTCTGTGGGTACATTATATTATATGTGGGGCTGTGGGGACATTATATGTGGGTCTGTGAGGACATTATATTATATGTGGGTCTGTGAGGACATTATATTATATGTGGGTCTGTGGGGACATTATATTATATGTGGGTCTGTGAGGACATTATATTATATGTGGCTCTGTGGGGACATTATATTATATGTGGGTCTGTGGGGATATTATATTATATGTGGGTCTGTGGGGACATTATATTATATGTGGGTCTGTGGGGACATTATATTATATGTGGGTCTGTGGGGACATTATATTATATGTGGGTCTGTGAGGACATTATATTATATGTGGGTCTGTGGGGACATTATATTATATGTGGGTCTGTGGGGACATTATATTATATGTGGGTCTGTGAGGACATTATATTATATGTGGGTCTGTGGTAACATTATATTATATGTGGGTCTGTGAGGATATTATATTATATGTGGCTCTGTGAGGACTTTATATTATATGTGGGTCTGTGGTAACATTATATTATATGTGGGGTGTGGGGACATTATATTATATGTGGATCTGTGAGGACATTATATTATATGTGGGTCTTTGAGGACATTATATTATATGTGGGTCTGTGAGGATATTATATTATATGTGGGTCTGTACGGACATTATATTATATGTGGGTCTGTGGGGACATTATAATATATGTGGGTCTGTGAGGACATTATATTATATGTGGGTCTGTGGGGACATTATATTATATGTGGGTCTGTGGGGACATTATATTATATGTGGGTCTGTGAGGACATTATATTATATGTGGGTCTGTGGGGACATTATATTATATGTGGGTCTGTGAGGACATTATATTATATGTGGCTCTGTGGGGACATTATATTATATGTGGGTCTGTGAGGACATTATATTATATGTGGGTCTGTGAGGACATTATAATATATGTGGGTCTGTGGGGACATTATATTATATGTGGGTCTGTGGGGACATTATATTATATGTGGGTCTGTGAGGACATTATATTATATGTGGGTCTGTGAGGACATTATATTATATGTGGCTCTGTGAGGACATTATATTATGTGTGGGTCTGTGGGTACATTATATTATATGTGGGGCTGTGGGGACATTATATGTGGGTCTGTGAGGACATTATATTATATGTGGGTCTGTGAGGACATTATATTATATGTGGGTCTGTGGGGACATTATATTATATGTGGGTCTGTGAGGACATTATATTATATGTGGCTCTGTGGGGACATTATATTATATGTGGGTCTGTGGGGATATTATATTATATGTGGGTCTGTGGGGACATTATATTATATGTGGGTCTGTGGGGACATTATATTATATGTGGGTCTGTGGGGACATTATATTATATGTGGGTCTGTGAGGACATTATATTATATGTGGGTCTGTGGGGACATTATATTATATGTGGGTCTGTGGGGACATTATATTATATGTGGGTCTGTGAGGACATTATATTATATGTGGGTCTGTGGTAACATTATATTATATGTGGGTCTGTGAGGATATTATATTATATGTGGCTCTGTGAGGACTTTATATTATATGTGGGTCTGTGGTAACATTATATTATATGTGGGGTGTGGGGACATTATATTATATGTGGATCTGTGAGGACATTATATTATATGTGGGTCTTTGAGGACATTATATTATATGTGGGTCTGTGAGGACATTATATTATATGTGGGTCTGTGAGGACATTATATTATATGTGGGTCTGTGGGGACATTATATTATATGTGGGTCTGTGAGGACATTATATTATATGTGGGTCTGTGAGGACATTATATTATATGTGGGTCTGTGAGGACATTATATTATATGTGGGTCTGTGAGGACATTATATTATATGTGGGTCTGTGGGGACATTATATTATATGTGGGTCTATGAGGACATTATATTATATGTGGGTCTGTGAGGACATTATTATATGTGGGTCTGTGGGGACATTATATTATATGTGGTCTGTGGGTACGTTATATTATATATGGGTCTGTGGTGACATTATATTATATGTGGGTCTGTGGGGACATTATATTATATGTGGGTCTGTGAGGACATTATATTATATGTGGGTCTCTGAGGACATTATATTATATGTGGGTCTGTGAGGACATTATATTATATGTGGGTCTGTGGGGACATTATATTATATGTGGGTCTGTGGGGACATTATATTATATGTGGGTCTGTGAGGACATTATATTATATGTGGGTCTGTGAGGACATTATATTATATGTGGGTCTGTGAGGACATTATATTATATGTGGGTCTGTGAGGACATTATATTATATGTGGGTCTGTGAGGATATTATATGATATGTGGGTCTGTGGGGACATTATATTATATGTGTGTCTGTGGGGACATTATATTATATGTGGGTCTGTGAGGACATTATATTATATGTGGGTCTGTGAGGACATTATATTATATGTGGGTCTGTGAGGACATTATATTATATGTGGGTCTGTGGGGACATTATATTATATGTGGGTCTGTGAGGACATTATATTATATGTGGGTCTGTGAGGACATTATATTATATGTGGGTCTCTGGGGACATTATATTATATGTGGGTCTGTGGGGACATTATATTATATGTGGGTCTGTGGGGACATTATATTATATGTGGGTCTGTGAGGACATTATATTATATGTGGGTCTGTGGGGACATTATATTATATGTGGGTCTGTTGGGACATTATATTATATGTGGGTCTGTGGGGACATTATATTATATGTCGGTCTGTGGGGACATTATATTATTTGTGGGTCTGTGGGGACATTATATTATATGTGGGTCTGTGAGGACATTATATTATATGTGGGTCTGTGGGGACATTATATTATATGTGGGTCTGTGGTAACATTATATTATATGTGGGTCTGTGGGGACATTATATTATATGTGGGTCTGTGGGGACATTATATTATATGTGGGTCTGTGAGGACATTATATTATATGTGGGTCTGTGGGGACATTATATTATATGTGGGTCTGTGAGGATATTATATTATATGTGGGTCTGTACGGACATTATATTATATGTGGGTCTGTGGGGACATTATAATATATGTGGGTCTGTGAGGACATTATATTATATGTGGGTCTGTGGGGACATTATATTATATGTGGGTCTGTGGGGACATTATATTATATGTGGGTCTGTGAGGACATTATATTATATGTGGGTCTGTGGGGACATTATATTATATGTGGGTCTGTGAGGACATTATATTATATGTGGCTCTGTGGGGACATTATATTATATGTGGGTCTGTGAGGACATTATATTATATGTGGGTCTGTGAGGACATTATAATATATGTGGGTCTGTGGGGACATTATATTATATGTGGGTCTGTGGGGACATTATATTATATGTGGGTCTGTGAGGACATTATATTATATGTGGGTCTGTGAGGACATTATATTATATGTGGCTCTGTGAGGACATTATATTATGTGTGGGTCTGTGGGTACATTATATTATATGTGGGGCTGTGGGGACATTATATTATATGTGGGTCTGTGAGGACATTATATTATATGTGGGTCTGTGAGGACATTATATTATATGTGGGTCTGTGGGGACATTATATTATATGTGGGTCTGTGAGGACATTATATTATATGTGGCTCTGTGGGGACATTATATTATATGTGGGTCTGTGGGGATATTATATTATATGTGGGTCTGTGGGGACATTATATTATATGTGGGTCTGTGGGGACATTATATTATATGTGGGTCTGTGGGGACATTATATTATATGTGGGTCTGTGAGGACATTATATTATATGTGGGTCTGTGGGGACATTATATTATATGTGGGTCTGTGGGGACATTATATTATATGTGGGTCTGTGAGGACATTATATTATATGTGGGTCTGTGGTAACATTATATTATATGTGGGTCTGTGAGGATATTATATTATATGTGGCTCTGTGAGGACTTTATATTATATGTGGGTCTGTGGTAACATTATATTATATGTGGGGTGTGGGGACATTATATTATATGTGGATCTGTGAGGACATTATATTATATGTGGGTCTTTGAGGACATTATATTATATGTGGGTCTGTGAGGACATTATATTATATGTGGGTCTGTGAGGACATTATATTATATGTGGGTCTGTGGGGACATTATATTATATGTGGGTCTGTGAGGACATTATATTATATGTGGGTCTGTGAGGACATTATATTATATGTGGGTCTGTGAGGACATTATATTATATGTGGGTCTGTGAGGACATTATATTATATGTGGGTCTGTGGGGACATTATATTATATGTGGGTCTATGAGGACATTATATTATATGTGGGTCTGTGAGGACATTATTATATGTGGGTCTGTGGGGACATTATATTATATGTGGTCTGTGGGTACGTTATATTATATATGGGTCTGTGGTGACATTATATTATATGTGGGTCTGTGGGGACATTATATTATATGTGGGTCTGTGAGGACATTATATTATATGTGGGTCTCTGAGGACATTATATTATATGTGGGTCTGTGAGGACATTATATTATATGTGGGTCTGTGGGGACATTATATTATATGTGGGTCTGTGGGGACATTATATTATATGTGGGTCTGTGAGGACATTATATTATATGTGGGTCTGTGAGGACATTATATTATATGTGGGTCTGTGAGGACATTATATTATATGTGGGTCTGTGAGGACATTATATTATATGTGGGTCTGTGAGGATATTATATGATATGTGGGTCTGTGGGGACATTATATTATATGTGTGTCTGTGGGGACATTATATTATATGTGGGTCTGTGAGGACATTATATTATATGTGGGTCTGTGAGGACATTATATTATATGTGGGTCTGTGAGGACATTATATTATATGTGGGTCTGTGGGGACATTATATTATATGTGGGTCTGTGAGGACATTATATTATATGTGGGTCTGTGAGGACATTATATTATATGTGGGTCTCTGGGGACATTATATTATATGTGGGTCTGTGGGGACATTATATTATATGTGGGTCTGTGGGGACATTATATTATATGTGGGTCTGTGAGGACATTATATTATATGTGGGTCTGTGGGGACATTATATTATATGTGGGTCTGTTGGGACATTATATTATATGTGGGTCTGTGGGGACATTATATTATATGTCGGTCTGTGGGGACATTATATTATTTGTGGGTCTGTGGGGACATTATATTATATGTGGGTCTGTGAGGACATTATATTATATGTGGGTCTGTGGGGACATTATATTATATGTGGGTCTGTGGTAACATTATATTATATGTGGGTCTGTGGGGACATTATATTATATGTGGGTCTGTGAGGACATTATATTATATGTGGGTCTGTGAGGACATTATATTATATGTGGGTCTGTGAGGACATTATATTATATGTGGGTCTGTGGGGACATTATATTATATGTGGCTCTGTGGGGACATTATATTATATGTGGGTCTGTGAGGACATTATATTATATGTGGGTCTGTGGGGACATTATATTATATGTGGGTCTGTGAGGACATTATATTATATGTGGGTCTGTGAGGACATTATATTATATGTGGGTCTGTGATTACATTATATTATATGTGGGTCTGTGGGGACATTATATTATATGTGGGTCTGTGAGGACATTATATTATATGTGGGTCTGTGAGGACATTATATTATATGTGGGTCTGTGAGGACATTATATTATATGTGGGTCTGTGGGGACATTATATTATATGTGGCTCTGTGGGGACATTATATTATATGTGGGTCTGTGAGGACATTATATTATATGTGGGTCTGTGAGGACATTATAATATATGTGGGTCTGTAGGGACATTATATTATATGTTGGTCTGTGGGGACATTATATTATATGTGGGTCTGTGAGGACATTATATTATATGTGGCTCTGTGGGGACATTATATTATATGTGGGTCTGTGAGGACATTATATTATATGTGGCTCTGTGGGGACATTATATTATATGTGGGTCTGTGAGGACATTATATTATATGTGGGTCTGTGAGGACATTATAATATATGTGGGTCTGTAGGGACATTATATTATATGTTGGTCTGTGGGGACATTATATTATATGTGGGTCTGTGAGGACATTATATTATATGTGGCTCTGTGAGGACATTATATTATATGTGGGTCTGTGGGGACATTATATTATATGTGGGGCTGTGGGGACATTATATTATATGTGGGTCTGTGAGGACATTATATTATATGTGGGTCTGTGAGGACATTATATTATATGTGGGTCTGTGGGGACATTATATTATATGTGGGTCTGTGAGGACATTATATTATATGTGGCTCTGTGGGGACATTATATTATATGTGGGTCTGTGGGGACATTATATTATATGTGGGTCTGTGGGGACATTATATTATATGTGGGTCTGTGGGGACATTATATTATATGTGGGTCTGTGGGGACATTATATTATATGTGGGTCTGTGGGGACATTATATTATATGTGGGTCTGTGAGGACATTATATTATATGTGGGTCTGTGGGGACATTATATTATATGTGGGTCTGTTTGGACATTATATTATATGTGGGTCTGTGGTAACATTATATTATATGTGGGTCTGTGAGGACATTATATTATATGTGGCTCTGCGAGGACTTTATATTATATGTGGGTCTGTGGTAACATTATATTATATGTGAGGTGTGGGGACATTATATTATATGTGGCTCTGTGAGGACATTATATTATATGTGGGTCTGTGAGGACATTATATTATATGTGGGTCTGTGAGGACATTATATTATATGGGGGTCTGTGAGGACATTATATTATATGTGGGTCTGTGAGGACATTATATTATATGTGGGTCTGTGGGGACATTATATTATATGTGGGTCTGTGAGGACATTATATTATATGTGGGTCTGTGAGGACATTATATTATATGTGGGTCTGTGAGGACATTATATTATATGTGGGTCTGTGATTACATTATATTATATGTGGGTCTGTGGGGACATTATATTATATGTGGGTCTGTGAGGACATTATATTATATTTGGGTCTGTGAGGACATTATATTATATGTGGGTCTGTGGGGACATTATATTATATGTGGGTCTGTGGGTACGTTATATTATATATGGGTCTGTGGTGACATTATATTATATGTGGGTCTGTGGGGACATTATATTATATGTGGGTCTGTGAGGACATTATATTATATGTGGGTCTGTGGGGACATTATATTATATGTGGGTCTGTGGGGACATTATATTATATGTGGGTCTGTGAGGACATTATATTATATGTGGCTCTGTGGGGACATTATATTATATGTGGGTCTGTGAGGACATTATATTATATGTGGGTCTGTGAGGACATTATAATATATGTGGGTCTGTAGGGACATTATATTATATGTTGGTCTGTGGGGACATTATATTATATGTGGGTCTGTGAGGACATTATATTATATATGGCTCTGTGAGGACATTATATTATATGTGGGTCTGTGGGGACATTATATTATATGTGGGGCTGTGGGGACATTATATTATATGTGGGTCTGTGAGGACATTATATTATATGTGGGTCTGTGAGGACATTATATTATATGTGGGTCTGTGGGGACATTATATTATATGTGGGTCTGTGAGGACATTATATTATATGTGGCTCTGTGGGGACATTATATTATATGTGGGTCTGTGGGGACATTATATTATATGTGGGTCTGTGGGGACATTATATTATATGTGGGTCTGTGGGGACATTATATTATATGTGGGTCTGTGGGGATATTATATTATATGTGGGTCTGTGAGGACATTATATTATATGTGGGTCTGTGGGGACATTATATTATATGTGGGTCTGTTTGGACATTATATTATATGTGGGTCTGTGGTAACATTATATTATATGTGGGTCTGTGAGGACATTATATTATATGTGGCTCTGCGAGGACTTTATATTATATGTGGGTCTGTGGTAACATTATATTATATGTGAGGTGTGGGGACATTATATTATATGTGGCTCTGTGAGGACATTATATTATATGTGGGTCTGTGAGGACATTATATTATATGTGGGTCTGTGAGGACATTATATTATATGTGGGTCTGTGAGGACATTATATTATATGTGGGTCTGTGGTAACATTATATTATATGTGGGTCTGTGAGGACATTATATTATATGTGGGTCTGTGAGGACATTATATTATATGTGGGTCTGTGAGGACATTATATTATATGTGGGTCTGTGGTAACATTATATTATATGTGGGTCTGTGGGGACATTATATTATATGTGGGTCTGTGGGGACATTATATTATATGTGGGTCTGTGAGGACATTATATTATATGTGGCTCTGTGAGGACATTATATTATATGTGGGTCTGTGGTAACATTATATTATATGTGGGTCTGTGGGGACATTATATTATATGTGGGTCTGTGGGGACATTATATTATATGTGGGTCTGTGAGGACATTATATTATATGTGGGTCTGTGGTAACATTATATTATATGTGGGTCTGTGAGGACATTATATTATATGTGGCTCTGTGAGGACATTATATTATATGTGGGTCTGTGGTAACATTATATTATATGTGGGTCTGTGGGGACATTATATTATATGTGGGTCTGTGGGGACATTATATTATATGTGGGTCTGTGAGGACATTATATGTGGGTCTGTGGTAACATATTATATGTGGGTCTGTGAGGACATTATATTATATGTGGCTCTGTGAGGACATTATATTATATGTGGGTCTGTGGTAACATTATATTATATGTGGGTGTCTGTGGGGACATTATATTATATGTGGCTCTGTGAGGACAGTATATTATATGTGGGTCTGTGGGGACATTATATTATATGTGGGTCTGTGGGGACATTATATTATATGTGGGTCTGTGGGGACATTATATTATATGTGGGTCTGTGAGGACATTATATTATATGTGGGTCTGTGAGGATATTATATTATATGTGGGTCTGTGGGGACATTATATTATATGTGGGTCTGTGGGGACATTATATTATATGTGGGTCTGTGAGGACATTATATTATATGTGGGTCTGTGAGGACATTATATTATATGTGGGTCTGTGAGGACATTATATTATATGTGGGTCTGTGGGGACATTATATTATATGTGGGTCTGTGAGGACATTATATTATATGTGGGTCTGTGAGGACATTATATTATATGTGGGTCTCTGGGGACATTATATTATATGTGGGTCTGTGGGGACATTATATTATATGTGGGTCTGTGGGGACATTATATTATATGTGGGTCTGTGAGGACATTATATTATATGTGGGTCTGTGGGGACATTATATTATATGTGGGTCTGTTGGGACATTATATTATATGTGGGTCTGTGGGGACATTATATTATATGTGGGTCTGTGGGGACATTATATTATATGGGTCTCTGGGGACATTATATTATATGTGGGTCTGTGAGGACATTATATTATATGTGGGTCTGTGGGGACATTATATTATATGTGGGTCTGTGGGGACATTATATTATATGTGGGTCTGTGGGGACATTATATTATATGTGGCTCTGTGGGGACATTATATTATATGTGGGTCTGTGGTAACATTATATTATATGTGGGTCTGTGAGGACATTATATTATATGTGGGTCTGTGGGGACATTATATTATATGTGGGTCTGTGAGGACATTATATTATATGTGGGTCTGTGGGGACATTATATTATATGTGGGTCTGTGAGGACATTATATTATATGTGGGTCTGTGGGGACATTATATTATATGTGGCTCTGTGGGGACATTATATTATATGTGGGTCTGTGAGGACATTATATTATATGTGGGTCTGTGAGGACATTATATTATATGTGGGTCTGTGGGGACATTATATTATATGTGGGTCTGTGGGGACATTATATTAAATGTGGGTCTGTGGTAACATATTATATGTGGGTCTGTGGGGACATTATATTATATGTGGGTCTGTGGGGACATTATATTATATGTGGGTCTTTGGTGACATTATATTATATGTGGGTCTGTGGGGACATTATATTATATGTGGCTCTGTGGGGACATTATATTATATGTGGGGCTGTGGTGACATTATATTATATGTGGGTCTGTGAGAACATTATATTATATGTGGGTCTGTGAGGACATTATATTATATGTGGGTCTGTGGGGACATTATATTATATGTGGGTCTGTGAGGACATTATATTATATGTGGGTCTGTGGGGACATTATATTAAATGTGGGTCTGTGGTAACATATTATATGTGGGTCTGTGGGGACATTATATCATATGTGGGTCTGTGGGGACATTATATTATATGTGGGTCTTTGCTGACATTATATTATATGTGGGTCTGTGGGAACATTATATTATATGTGGGTCTTTGGTGACATTATATTATATGTGCGTCTGTGGGGACATTATATTATATGTGGGTCTGTGGGGTCATTATATTATATGTGGGTCTGGGGTAACATTATATTATATGTGGGTCTGTGGGAACATTATATTATATGTGGGTCTGTGGTAACATTATATTATATGTGGGTCTGTGGTAACATTATATTATATGTGGGTCTGTGGTGTGATTATATTATATATGGGTTTGTGGTAACATTATATTATATGTGGGTCTGTGGGAACATTATATTATATGTGGGTCTGTGGTAACATTGTATGATATGTGGATCTTTGTTGACATTATATTATATGTGGGTCTGTGGGGACATTATATTATTTATTGGTCTGTGGGAACATTATATTATATGTGGGTCTTTGGTGCCATTATATTATATGTGGGTCTGTGGCGTCAATATATTATATGTGGGTCTGTGGGGACATTATATTATATGTGGGTCTGTGGGGACATTATATTATATGTGGAACTGTGGGGACATTATATTATATGTGGGTTTGTGGTAACATTATATTATATGTGGGTCTTTGGGAACATTATATTATCTGTGGGTCTTTGGTGACATTATATTATATGTGGGTCTGTGGGGACATTATATTATATGTGGGTCTGTGAGGTAATTATTTTATTTGTGGGTTTTGGTAACATTATATTATATGTGAGTCTGTGGGGTCATTATATTATTTGTGGGTCTGTGGTAACATATTATATGTGAGTCTGTGGGATCATTATATTATACTAGATCGTGGTCCGATTCTAACGCATCGGGTATTCTAAAATATGTATGCGGCCGACCGGGCGCAATCAGCAGAGCGGTGTTTAAATCTTGTGCCAAAATCGCTGATTGGTCGCGGCCGGCAACCGCGACCAATCAGCAAAGCAGTGTTTAAATTTGGCGGCAATATCGGTGAGTGGTCGCAGGCGGCGGCCGCGACCAATCTGCAAACCGTGTTAGTGAGGACTGGAGAGCGTGTTTAAATTTGGCAGCAAAATCGCTGATTGGTCGCGGCCGGCAACCGTGACCAATCAGCAAAGCGGTGTTAAAATTTGGCGCCTATATCGCTGATTGTTCACGGCCGGTGGTCGCGACTAATCAGCAGAGCGGGGTTTAAATTTGGCTCCAATAATGCTGATTGGTCGCTGCCAGCGAATGCGACCAATCAGCAGAGCGGTATTTAAATTTGGCGCCAATAATGGTGATTGGTCACGGCCGCGACCAATCAGCAGAGCGGTGTTTAAATTTGGCGCCAATAATGCTGATTAGTCGCGACCGGCAACCGCGACCAATCAGCAGAGCGGTGTTTAAATTTGGCGCCAATATCGCTGTTTGGTTGCGGCCGGCCACCGCGACCAATCAGCAAAGCGGTGTTTAAATTTGGCGCCAATAATGCTGATTAGTCGCGGCCGGCAACCGCGACCAATCAGCAGAGCGGTGGTTAAATTTGGCGCCAATATCGCTGCTTGGTCGCGGCCGGCCACCGCGACCAATAAGCAAAGCGGTGTTTAAATTTGGCGCCAATAATGCTGATTGATCAAGTTCGGTGACCGCGACCAATCAGCAGAGCGGTGTTTAATTTGGCGCCAATATCGTTGTTTGGTCGCGGCCGGCCACCGCGACCAATCAGCAAAGCGGTGTTTAAATTTGGCGCCAATATCGCTGCTTGGTCGCGGCCGGCCACCGCGACCAATAAGCAAAGCGGTGTTTAAATTTGGCGCCAATAATGCTGATTGGTCAAGTTCGGCGACCGCAAGCAATCAGCAGAGCGGTGTTTAAATTTGGCGCCAATACTGCTGATTGGTGAACCACCAAACAATGAGGAGGGCACCATCTAATAAACGGGATCTACCTGCAGCATCTCATAAAATAGTAAGTATGAAAACAGCAAAAAGAAGAGATGCAAACTAGCAGTGATCACCCAAATAGTCAAAAAGTAACCAAATAATTATCAATAACAACAAAGATCTATAAAAATATATCAATTTATTGAATACAAATAATTCCTGACACATATACACAAAATGACAAACCGACAAACAAATAAAACACCATTAAAAATAGTAGTGAGAGAACACTGTCTAAGGAGCCAGCTGGTACACTGAAAATGAAAAATAGTGAATGATGATGCAATGTGTAATAATACAAAGATAAGAAGAAAAAAAAGAAAAAATTGCGTAATATCAAACGCACAGGTTCAATACAATATCTGTGATGGTCAATACTACATAGACCCAGCAGTGCATGTATTAAAGAGGAGAGTAGCTAACAGAAGGCGTGTAAAATACACCAAAAGCTGAAACAGCAAAATATAGCTTAAGGTGCCTACAGACAGGCTAATGCAACCATTTTCAATGACAATGCATACATATATAAATGAATAGTCCAGTAGAACAATATCCTAACCACACAATGGAAAATGCCCCCGCATAAAAAAGAGATGCACAGTCGCTGTAGATGGCCAAATTTGCCCCAAAGCTAACCTATGAACATGTCTGCAGCAGGGCCTAAGACAGGGCCCCTGATGAAGCCACCGTGAGTGGCGACACGCGTCGGGCACTGCGGCGCCAGCTGTTCCTTCTCACGCACTGGTTCCCACCATTCGGTATTATCCTTTTCTGTGTGTCTCAGGCCCTGCTGCAGACATGTTCATAGGTTAGCTTTGGGGCAAATTTGGCCATCTACAGCGACTGTGCATCTCTTTTTTATGCGGGGGCATTTTCCATTGTGTGGTTAGGATATTGTGCTACTGGACTATTCATTTATATATGTATGCATTGTCATTCTACTGGCTTGGCTCCCTGTTATTGAAAATGGTTGCATTAGCCTGTCTGTAGGCACCTTAAGCTATATTTTGCTGTTTTAGCTTTTGGTGTATTTTACACGCCTTCTGTTAGCTACTCTCCTCTTTAATACATGCACTGCTGGGTCTATGTAGTATTGACCATCACAGATATTGTATTGAACCTGTGTGTTTGATATTATGCAATTTTTTCTTTTTTTTTTTCTTATCTTTGTATTATTACACATTGCATCATCATTCACTATTTTTCATTTTCAGTGTACCAGCTGGCTCCTTAGACAGTGGTGTTCTCTCACTACTATTTTTAATGGTGTTTTGTTTGTCGGTTTGTCATTTTGTGTATATGTGTCAGGAATTATTTGTATTCAATAAATTGATATATTTTTATAGATCTTTGTTTATGAATCAATTTGTGAAGCACCTGGGGGTTCCAAGTGCTCACTATGCATCTAGATAGGTGCCTTGGTGGCTCTAATTTCCAAAATGGGGTCACTTGTGGGGGAGCTCCAATGTTTGGGCACACAGGGGCTCTCCAAACGCAACATGATGTCCGCTAACAATTTGAGCCCACATGTGAGCACTTGGAACCCCCAGGTGTTTCACAAATTGATTCATAAATATGAAAAAGTTTTTTTTTCACTTTTTCATTTTTACGAATCAATTTGTGAAGCACCTGGGGGTTCCAAGTGCTCACTATGCATCTAGATAGGTGCCTTGGGGGGTCTAGTTTCCAAAATGGGGTCACTTGTGGGGGAGCTCCAATGTTTGGGCACGCAGTAGCTCTCCAAACGCAACATGGCGTCCGCTAACAATTTGAGCCGATTTTCCATTCAATTTGTTAGCGGACACCATGTCGCGTTTGGAGAGCCCGTGATGTGCCTAAACAGTGGAGCTCCCCCACAAGTGACCCCATTTTGGAAACTATACCCCTCAAGGATTTTATTAAGGTGTATACTGAACATTTTGAACCCAGAGGTACGACACAGAATTTGTTTACATTAGGTCATCATATTGAATAAGTTGTCATTAGTCTTGAGCGCAAGTGCTCGCTACTTGAGTTTGCATCGGGTACTCAGGTATGCACCATGTACAGCGTGTGCTCGAGTGACATGCTCGAGTCCCTGCTCCGCATGTTTCACGGTTATTAGACACCCAAAAAAAAACATGCGGGGATCGCTCGTGCATGGCAGCCAATCCCCGTAAAGTTTTTTTGGCCGCGAAGCATATGGGGCAGAGACACGAACATGTCACTCAAATACCCACGATACTCAATGCATACCAGAGCACCCGATGGAAACTCAAGTAGCGAGCACTTGCGCTCAACACTAGTCGCCATATCGTCATATTTTTTTCTTACTTATGAAAAAAATCCCTAACCCCAACCCTAACCCCAACCCCAGCCCTAACCGTAGCACAACCCTAACCCTAGCACAACCCTAACCCCAAACCCAGCCCTAACCCTAGCCCAATCCTAACCCAAGAGTTTATTTTTGACGCCGTTCCTCGTGCGGTATAAGTGATTAGACGACTTTATTCTTCGGGTCGGTGTGATTACAGCAATACCAGAATCATATGGGGTTTTTATGACTGACAGCTGTCACACACTAAAAGACGCATTTTTTGTAAAATCTAGTTTTTGCATCGCCATATTTTGAGAGCTATAATTTTTCCAGATTTTGGCAGACAGTCATGGCTCGTTTTTTGCGGGATGAGTTGACGTTGTTATTGGTGCCTTTTCAGGCACGTGACATTTTTTGATCGCTTTCTATTCCGATTTTTGGGAGGCAGAATAAACAAAAACCAACAATTCAAGAATTGTGTTTTTTTGTTTTTTTTTATTCTGTTCCGCGTGTGGTAAAATTGATAAGGCAGCTTTATTCTTCGGGTCAGTACGTTTACAGCGGTACCACATTTATATCGTTTTTCTATGTTTTGCACTTTTACATAATAAAAGCAATTTTATAGAAAAAATTATTTTTTAGCATAGCTTTATTCTGAGAGCTATAACTTTTTTATTTTTCGGCTGATGGAGCTGTATGTTGGCTTGTTTTTTGCGGGACGAGATGACGTTTTCAGCGGTACCATTTTTATTTATATTTGTCTTTTTGATCGCGTGTTATTCCATTTTTTATTTGGCGGTATGGTGATAAAGCATTGTCTTTTGCTTCGTTTTTTTTTTTTTTTTTTTACCGTGTTCACTGAAGGAGTTAACTAGTGGGACAGTTTTATAGGTCAGGTTGTTCCGGATGCGGCGATACCAAATATGTGTACTTTTATTTATTTATTTATTTATTTTTTTGTCTAATAATATTTATTTATGGGTACATTATATTTTTATTTTTGGTGGATTATTTTTTTTATTTATTTTTTTTAATATTTTTGTAATTTTTTTTTATTTTTTTTTCACTTTCTGACAGTTTTTATACTTTATTACTTTGTCCCACTCTGGGACTTTCACTTTTTTTTCTCTGATCGCCTGCATGGCACAGTAATGCAGCACCATCCCTGTGTCATGCAGGCTCTCAGCGCTGGACAGGGAGAAGATTGTTTGGAGATGCACTGCGCATGTCCAAACAATCTTCCTGCTGTCTGGTGACCCGGATGTTGTCATGACGACATCGGGTCGTCATGGCAACACCCGGGAAGCCTTTGCAGACAGCGCTGGAAGCCGGAAGAGGAGGTGAGTATCTGCGATCACCTCCCCTTCCCCCCGCAATGCTGCAATCGACTTCGATCGCAGCATCGCGGGGGTTAATGTGCTGGGAGCGGTGCAGGACCGCTCCCTGCACATAGTATCGGGTGTCAGCTGTGACAATCAGCTGACACCCGGCGGCGATCACGCCCACACAGCCTGTGTGCGCGCGCGATCGCCATGACGTACTAATACGGGTCTGGCTCTTAAGTCCCAGGGCACAGACGCGTATTAGTACGTCAGATGTTGTTAAGGGGTTAAATGTGGCTCCAAGATTGCTGATTGGACGCGTGTAGTGTCCGCGATCAATCAGCACAGCAGTGTTTAAATGTGGCGCCAAGATCGGTGATTGGTCGCGGCCGCTATTTAAATGTGGCGCCCAAATCGGTGATTGGTCGCGGGCAGTGGCCGCGACCAATCAGCACAGCGGTTTTAACTTTTGCGCCAAGATCACTGATTGGTCGCGGCAGGAGAGCGAGACCAATCAGCGAATCGTGTTGGTGAGGACCGGGGAGCGGAATCGTATTGGTGAGGACCGGGGAGCGTCGCTGTTTGTGCGGGTACTTCTGAAGCCGGGAGATGAGCGACTGCTCGCAGCAGAAGTGTCCCGACCCGCAGCGCCGCTCCCCGGTCCTCCCTTGACACCCTAGCCGCATGGATGTCAGCGCCGCTGCCTGTGCGGCTACTTCCGCTGCAAGAAGCCGGGAGATGAGCGGCTGCTCGCAGCAGAAGTATGCCGACCCGCAGCGCCGCTCCCCGGTCCTCCCTTGACACCCTAGCCGCATGGAGGTCAGCAGTGCCGGCGGTCGAGGTCCTTCTGCTGCTATCGGCCGGGAGATGAGCGCCTCGCGCTGGTCATCTCCCGGCTGCATCTCCGTCCCGCAGATGAGCCGCTAACGGCAGCCATCTTTTTTCAGAAATCCCGCGGCGCTGATTGGCCGCTGCCAGACCAATGAGCGACGCGGGATTTCCTGGACAGACAGACAGACGGGATAAGACAATTATATATATAGATGTGTCCTGTGTGGTGTAGTATATAGAGGATCTGTCAGCTCTCCTGTGTGGTGTAGTATATAGAGGATCGGTCAGCTCTCCTATGTGGTATAGTATATAGAGGATCTGTCAGCTCTCCTGTGTGGTGTAGTATATACAGGATATATCATTTCTCCTGTGTGGTGTATTATATAGAGAATGTGTCCTGTGTGGTGTAGTATATAGAGGATCTGTCAGCTCTCCTGTGTGGTGTAGTATATAGAGGATCAGTCAGCTCTCCTATGTGGTATAGTATATAGAGGATCTGTCAGCTCTCCTGTGTGGTGTAGTATATACAGGATATATCATTTCTCCTGTGTGGTGTATTATATAGAGAATGTGTCCTGTGTGGTGTAGTATATAGAGGATCTGTCAGCTCTCCTGTGTGGTGCAGTATAGAGGATCAGTCAGCTCTCCTATGTGGTATAGTATATAGAGGATCTGGCAGCTCTCCTGTGTGGTGTAGTATATTAGGATATGTCAGTTCTCCTGTGTCGTGTATTATATATAGAGAATATGTCCTGTGTGGTGTAGTATATAGAGAATCTGTCAGCTCTCCTATGTAGTGTAGTATATAGAGGATCTGTCAGATCTCCTGTGTGGTGTAGTATATAGAGGATCTGTCAGCTCTCCTGTGTGGTGTAGTATATAGTGGATCTGTTAGCTCTCCTGTGTGGTGTAGTATATAGAGGATCTGTCAGTTCTCGTGTGTGGTGTAGTATATACAGGATCTGTCAGCTCTCCTGTGTGGTGCAGTATAGAGGATCTGTCAGCACTCCTATGTGGTATAGTATATAGAGGATCTGGCAGCTCTCCTGTGTGGTGTAGTATATTAGGATATGTCAGTTCTCCTGTGTGGTGTATTATATATGGAGAATATGTCCTGTGTGGTGTAGTATATAGAGAATCTGTCAGCTCTCCTATGTAGTGTAGTATATAGAGGATCTGTCAGATCTCCTGTGTGGTGTAGTATATAGAGGATCTGTCAGCTCTCCTATGTAGTGTAGTATATAGAGGATCTGTCAGCTCTCCTATCTAGTGTAGTATATAGAGGATCTGTCAGCTCTCCTGTGTGGTGTAGTGTATAGTGGATCTGTCAGCTCTCCTGTGTGGTGTAGTATATACAGGATCAGTCTGCTCTCCTGTGTGGTGTATTACATAGAGGATCTGTCAGCTCTCCTGTGTGGTGAAGTATAAAGAGGATCTGTCAGCTCTCCTGCGTGGTGTAGTATATAGGTAGTTAATAGAGGATCTGTCAGCTCTCCTATGTGGTGTAGTATATAGGTAATTAATAGATGATCTGTCAGCTCTCCTATGTGGTATAGTATATAGAGGATCTGTCAGTTCTCCTGTGTGGTGTAGTATATAGAGGATCTGTCAGCTCTCCTGTGTGATGTAGTATATAGAGGATCTGTCAGCTCTCCTGTGTGGTGTAGTATATAGAGGATCTGTCAGCTCTCCTGTGTGGTGTAGTATATACAGGATCTGTCAGCTCTCCTGTGTGGTGTATTACATAGAGGATCTGTCAGCTCTCCTGTGTGGTGAAGTATAAAGAGGATCTGTCAGCTCTCCTGTGTGGTGTAGTATATAGAGGATCTGTCAGCTCTCCCGTGTGGTGTAGTATATAGAGGATCTGTCAGCTCTCCCGTGTGGTGTGGTATATAGAGGATCTGTCAGCTCTCCTGTGTGGTGTATTACATAGAGGATCTGTCAGCTATCCTGTGTGGTGAAGTATAAAGAGGATCTGTCAGCTCTCCTGTGTGGTGTAGTATATAGAGGATCTGTCAGCTCTCCTGTGTGGTGTAGTATATAGAGGATCTGTCAGCTCTCCTGTGTGGTGTAGTATATAGAGGATCTGTCCGCTCTCCTGTGTGGTGCAGTATAGAGGATCTGTCAGCTCTCCTGCGTGGTGTAGTATATAGGTAGTTAATAGAGGATCTGTCAGCTCTCCTATATGGTTTAGTATATAGAGGATCTGTCAGCTCTCCTGTGTGGTGTAGTATATAGAGGATCTGTCAGCTCTCCTGTGTGGTGTAGTATATAGAGGATCTGTCAGCGCTCCTGTGTGGTCTAGTATATAGAGGATCTGTCAGCTCTCCTGTGGGGTGTAGTATATACAGGATCTGTCAGCTCTCCTGTGTGGTGTAGCATATACGGGATCTGTCAGCTCTCATGTGTGGTGCAGTATAGAGGATCTGTCAGCTCTCCTGCGTGGTGTAGTATATAGGTAGTTAATAGAGGATCTGTCAGCTCTCCTGTGTTGTGTAGTATAGAGGATCTGTCAGCTCTCCTGTGTTGTGTAGTATAGAGGATCTGTCAGCTCTCCTGTGTTGTGTAGTATATAGAGGATCTGTCAGTTCTCCTGTGTGGTGTAGTATATAGAGGATCTGTCAGCTCTCCTGTGTTGTGTAGTATATAGAGGATCTGTCAGCTGTCCTGTGTTGTGTAGTATAGAGGATCTGTCAGCTCTCCTGTGTTGTGTAGTATAGAGGATCTGTCAGCTCTCCTGTGTTGTGTAGTATATACTGTATCTCCTGCTGACGATTCTCCTGCTGCCTGTGACGTCACATTGAAAGAGCAGCTCCTACTCTTTCATCCTGCTCTGTCGGCGAAGCACCACTGCCGACGTCATTTAGAAGGAAAGCCAGCTCCCCGCTGCCTAGATGGGGGAAGTTGACTATCAATCAGCAAGACTACTCAGCAGTGACACTTGTCAGACACTGCAGATTTCATGAAGAGGTGTGTACAGTGTCCATTTTAGGACATGATCAGATATCAAAGTCAAACATGAGAATAATGTCAGTTTGAGGCTAAATACCCTGTCTGAGAACTGACTTTAACATGTGACTTTGATATGTGACTTTGACATCTGACTTTTACAACTGATAATAATAAAAAAAAAGTTCACTGTACGATGCTGGGACTTGAACCCAAAACTCTGCCTAGAAGCCAGTACACCTACCATTGAGCTATACACTCAGTTGAAATAACTTAGGCATTCTATTTGGTTGTGATTTTCAGTGCAAATCTGTCTGAAACTCATTGGGACTTCTACACAGACCTCGTCCATGTCGAATTCAAATGATGTGTGACTTTGATATGTGACTCTGATATCTCACTTTTTTCAAACATCAGAATCAGAATCACAATGACTTTTAAACACCCTGAGTATTTTCAGGGTTGATCCCATAAGCCAAGAAAAACTACCAGTCCCTATCATTTGACCCTATGGTTGAAATTTAAAGCTTCAGGCTCATTTAGTGGAGCTTCTTGCGATCCTAATTGATCTAAAACGGGAAAGATTTATTCTGATTTCATGTCAGATATTGAGAAAAACATGCATATGTGTCTTTTTATATAGTGTATGTAAACTTCTGGTTTCAACTGTATATATATATATATATATATATATATATATATATATATATATACAGTACAGACCAAAAGTTTGGACACACCTTCTCATTTTAAGATTTTTCTGTATTTTCATGACTAAGAAAATTGTACATTCACACTGAAGGCATCAAAACTATGAATTAACACATGTGGAATTATATACTTAACAAAAAAGTGTGAAACAACTGAAAATATGTCTTATATTCTAGGTTCTTCAAAGTAGCCACCTTTTGCTTTGATGACTGCTTTGCACACTCTTGGCATTCTCTTGATGAGCTTCAAGAGGTAGTCACCGGAAATGGTTTTCACTTCACAGGTGTGCCCTGTCAGGTTTAATAAGTGGGATTTCTTGCCTTATAAATGGGGTTGGGACCATCAGTTGTGTTGTGCAGAAGTTAGGTGGATACACAGCTGATAGTCCTACTGAATAGACTGTTAGAATTTGTATTATGGCAAAAAAAGTAGCTAAGTAAAGAAAAACGAGTGGCCATCATTACTTTAAGAAATGAAGGTCAGTCAGTCCAAAAAATTGGGAAAACTTTGAAAGTGTCCCCAAGTGCAGTTGCAAAAACCATCAAGCGCTACAAAGAAACTGGCTCATATGAGGACCGCCCCTGGAAAAGAAGACCAAGAGTCACCTTTGCTTCTGAGGATAAGTTTATCCGAGTCACCAGCTCAGAAATCGCAGGTTAACAGCAGCTCAGATTAGAGACCAGGTCAATGCCACACAGAGTTCTAGCAGCAGACACATCTCTACAACAACTGTTAACCGGTTCCCGACCGCCCACTTTAGATAAACGTCGGCGCTTGCCGGGTTCTGTGCAGCGCCGACGTTTAAAAACGGTGGGTGGTCTCGCAGTGCTCAGGACCCCCAGGGTCCTGCAAGCGCTGCGATTCCGGTGCAGAGCGTTAGCTCTGACAGGGAACATCATCGGGACCTGATTAGATCAGGTCCCAGTGATGTTAACCCCTTGCTGTCTTCTATATGCTGTGATCTATAGTGATCGCGGCATATAGGAGACAGCAGGAGGAGAGGGGGTCGTCTTACCTCTCCGAAGACCTCCGTTTCCTTCCAGGACCTGGGGTTGCTATGGCAGCTGGAGGTCACATGACCGCCTCCAGCTCTGCCATATATGGTGTCCTGTCTGGCTCAGCCTGCAAGCTGAGCCAGAAAGGAGACTGACTGAAACAGTCAGGGAAGATCTCATGTAATGTAATATATGTCTATTACATTACATGAGATCAGTGATCAGAAAAATAAAAATTAATGTCCCATACAGGGACTAAGTAAAAATGTAAAAAAAAGTAAAAAAAAAGTTTTTAAACTATTAAAAAAAAAAATCACAAAATAAATAAAAATAAATAAATAAAATATTAAACCAATAAATCCGTATATTTTTACAAAACCAAAAAAAGTACACATATTTGGTATCGCCGCGTCCGAAACAACCCGAGCTATAAAACTGTCTCACTAATTAACTCCTTCTGTGCACACCATAATAAAAATAAATAAAAAAACGGAGCAAAAAAATATGCTTTTTCATCATATCGCCAAACAAAAAGTGGAAAAAAATGCGATCAAAAAACAAAATAGAAATAAAAATAGTACCGCTGAAAACGTCATCTTGTTCCACAAAAAAAAAGCTGCCATACAGCTCCATCAGCCAAAAAATAAAAAAGTTATAGCGCTCAGAATAAAGCAATGCAAAAAAAATATTTTTTTCTATAAAATTGTTTTATTGTGTAAAAGCGCCAAAACATAAAAAAATACAGTAAGTGTAGTATCGCTATAAACGTACTTACCCCAAGAATAACGCTGCCTGATCACTTTTACCACACGCAGAACGGCATAAAAAAAACCCTCAAAAAACTATTCCTGAATTGTTTGTTTTTGTTAATTTTACCTCCCAAAAAACGGAATAGAAAGCGATCAAAAAATGTCACGTTCCCAAAAATGGTACCAATAAAAATGTCAACTCGTCCCGCAAAAAACAAGCCGTCACATGACTCTGTCGGCCGAAATATGGAAAAATTATAGCTCTCAAAATATGGTGATGCAAAAACTAGATTTTGCAAAAAAAGCGTATTTTAGTGTGTGACAGCTGTCAGTCATAAAAACCCGATATAAATCTGGTATCTCTGTAATCGCACCGACCCAAAGAATAAAGTAATCTCATCACTTGTACCGCACGAGGAACGGCGTAAAAAATAAATAAAACCAATTCTTCACCTGCTACTGATTTGTTTATTATGTCTCCCAAAGATCCCAGTAAGGCTCTGCTCACATTTATCCTGTGCTCTGCGCTGAGCACTTACACCAGAGTTTCCGTGTAAATCTCTGAAATACGTGATTCAGCCGGAACCCATGATGGAAGATTCCCTGTAATGAGGCAGATATAGGCCACTGTGGACGCCGTCTAGCCTGGGATCCCACGGTGTCATTTGTTTTAGGCGTGCATAAAAGTGCGGTTGGCCACAGTTTTGTGCACTTCTGAAAAAAAGGACACCGCTAAACAGAGGCCAGACGGAGTCCAGAGTAACTCTGCTGCCTCATTATAGTGAATGGATCCTGCAGGAGTTTCACCTGAATTACATCACTTGGAAATTTAGATGGAAACCCCGATGTAAGTGCTCAGCCTAGAGCGCCGGATAAATGTTACGTAAAATGTTCCCAATAAAAGCTTCAACTCAGTCCTCAAAAAAAGCTAGTCCCCACTCAGGTCCGTCATCTGTTAAAAATATAAGGGACTTCCAAGTTACTGGTAGCAGAAAGGCTCTGGAAAAGCAAAATGACCCTTGCCCCCCTAAAGAAATTCAGAAAATTTCGTGCTCCCAAATCCAAATGCCTATTCTACAATAATTTGTTCTCCAATTGTCAAATAGCGCTCCGTCCCCCCCAGATCTCGCCGTACGGCTGAGCGGTACGATACAGCCACATATGGGGTATTGCCACTTTTAGAAGAAATTGTGTGACACATTTCGGCACCATTTTTACCCATTGCCCTGTGTGAAAATGTAAAATCTGAGGGTAAAACATTTTTTTGTGGTAAAAATATAATTATGCTTTTTTCACTGCCCAATGGTATAAATTTAAAAATTAAAAAATACTCACTACTTCCCTAGATGAATTCCTTGAGAGGTGTAGTTTACAAAATGGGGTCACTTGTGGGGGTGTCTGCTGTTTTGGCATGTCAGCGACTCTTCAAATGTGACATGGTGTCTGCTGCCTATCCCAGCCAACATAGCGCTCCTTTCTCTTCCGAACCCTGCCGTACACCAAAGCAGTGGTTTTCCCCCACATATGGGGTATCGGCGTACTCAGGAGAAATTGCACAACAAATTTCATGGTGCAATTTATCCTGTTACCCTTATGATAATGCAAAATTAGGGAATGAAAAACATTTTTTATGGGAAAAATGTGAAAATTTTATTTTTACGGCTCAATATTATAAACTTCTGTGAAGCAGCTGGGGGTGCAAGGTGCTCACCACACATCTAGATAAGTTCCCTAAGGGGTCTAGTTTCCAAAATGGTGGCACTTGTGGGGGGTTTCCACTGTTTAGGCACATGAGGGGCTCCCCAAATGCGACATGGCGTCTGCTAATTATTCAAACAAATTTTACATTCAAAAAGTCAAATGGCGCTCCTTCCCTTTCAAACCCTGCCATGCGCCCAAACAGTAATTTGCCTCCACATATGGGGTATCAGCGTGTTCAGGAGAAATTGCACAACAAATTTCATGGTGCAATTTATCCTATTACCCTTATGATAATGCAAAATTAAGGGATGAAAAACGGTTTTGTGGGAAAAATGTGAAAATTTTATTTTTACAGCTCAATATTATAAACTTCTGTGAAGCACCTTGGGGTTCAAGGTGCTCATCACACATCTAGATAAGTTCCCTAAGGGGTCTAGTTTCCAAAATGGTGTCACTTGTGGGGGGTTTCCACTGTTTAGGCACATCAGGAGCTCTCCAAACGCAACATGGCGTCTGCTAATTATTCCGACAAATTTTACATTCAAAAAGTCAAATGGCGCTCCTTCCCTTTCAAACCCTGCCATGTGCCCAAACAGTAATTTGCCTCCACATATGGGGTATCGGCGTGTTCAGGAGAAATTGCACAACAAATTTCATGGTGCAATTTATCCTATTACCCTTATGATAATGCAAAATTAAGGGATGAAAAACGGTTTTGTGGGAAAAATGTGAAAATTTTATTTTTACAGCTCAATATTATAAACTTCTGTGAAGCACCTTGGGGTTCAAGGTGCTCACCACACATCTAGATAAGTTCCCTAAGGGGTCTAGTTTCCAAAATGGTGTCACTTGTGGGGGGTTTCCACTGTTTAGGCACATCAGGAGCTCTCCAAACGCAACATGGCATCTGCTAATTATTCCGACAAATTTTACATTCAAAAAGTCAAATGGCGCTCCTTCCCTTTCAAACCCTGCCATGTGCCCAAACAGTAATTTGCCTCCACATATGGGGTATCGGCGTGTTCAGGAGAAATTGCACAACAAATTTCATGGTGCAATTTATCCTATTACCCTTATGATAATGCAAAATTAAGGGATGAAAAACGGTTTTGTGGGAAAAATGTGAAAATTTTATTTTTACAGCTCAATATTATAAACTTCTGTGAAGCACCTTGGGGTTCAAGGTGCTCACCACACATCTAGATAAGTTCCCTAAGGGGTCTAGTTTCCAAAATGGTGTCACTTGTGGGGGGTTTCCACTGTTTAGGCACATCAGGAGCTCTCCAAACGCAACATGGCGTCTGCTAATTATTCCGACAAATTTTACATTCAAAAAGTCAAATGGCGCTCCTTCCCTTTCAAACCCTGCCATGTGCCCAAACAGTAAATTGCCTCCACATATGGGGTATCGGCGTGTTCAGGAGAAATTGCACAACAAATTTCATGGTGCAATTTATCCTATTACCCTTATGATAATGCAAAATTAAGGGATGAAAAACGGTTTTGTGGGAAAAATGTGAAAATTTTATTTTTACAGCTCAATATTATAAACTTCTGTGAAGCACCTTGGGGTTCAAGGTGCTCACCACACATCTAGATAAGTTCCCTAAGGGGTCTAGTTTCCAAAATGGTGTCACTTGTGGGGGGTTTCCACTGTTTAGGCACATCAGGAGCTCTCCAAACGCAACATGGCGTCTGCTAATTATTCAGACAAATTTTACATTCAAAAAGTCTAATGGCGCTCCTTCCCTTCCGAACCCTGCAGTGAGCCCAAACAGTGGTTTTCCCTCACATATGGGGTATCAGCACGCTCAAGAGAAATTGCACAAAAAAATTTGGGGTCCATTTTTTCCTGTTACCCCTGTGAAAATAAAAAAAAATGGGTCTAAAGTAACATTTTTGTGAAAAAAGTTAAATGTTAATTTTTTTCTTCCACATTCCAAAAATTCCTGTGAAGCACCTGAAGGGTTAATAAAGTTCTTGAATGTGGTTTTGAGCACCTTGAGGGGTGCAGTTTTTAGAATGGTGTCACTTTTGGGTATTTTCTGTCATAAAGACCCCTCAAAGTGACTTCAAATATGATGTGGTCCCTAAAAAAATGTTTTTGTAAATTTTGTTGGAAAAATGAGAAATCGCTGGTCAACTTTTAACCCTTATAGCTCCCTAACAAAAAAAAATTTTGGTTCCAAAATTGTGCTGATGTAAAGTAGACATGTGGGAAATGTTATTTATTAACTATTTTGTGTGACATATCTCTCTGATTTAAGGGCATGAAAATTCAAAGTTTGAAAATTGCAAAATTTTCACCAAATTTCTGATTTTTTCACAAATAAACGCAAGTTATATCGAAGAAATTTTACCACTATCATGAAGTACAATATGTAATGAAAAAACAATCTCAGAATCAGGGGAATACGTTGAAGCGTTCCAGAGTAATTACCTCATAAACTGACAGTGGTCAGAATTGAAAAAATTGGCCTGGTCAGGAAGGTGAAAACAGGCTCTGGCGCGAAGTGGTTAAGAGGAGACTTTGTGTAGCAGGCCTTCATGGTAAAATAGCTGCTAGGAAACCACTGCTAAGGGCAGGCAACAAGCAGAAGAGACTTGTTTGGGCTAAAGAACACAAGTAATGGACATTAGACTAGTGGAAATCTGTGCTTTGGTCTGATAAGTCCAAATTTGAGATCTTTGGTTCCAACCACCGTGTCTTTGTGCGACGCAGAAAAGGTGAACGGATGGACTCTACGTGCCTGGTTCCCACCGTGAAGCATGGAGGAGGAGGTGTGATGGTGTGGGGGTGCTTTGCTGGTGACACTGTTGGGGATTTATTCAAAATTGAAGGCATACTGAACCAGCATGGCTACCACAGCATCTTGCAGCGGCATGCTATTCCGTCCGGTTTGCGCTTAGTTGGACCATCATTTATTTTTCAACAGGACAATGACCCCAAACACACCTCCAGGCTGTGTAAGGGCTATTTGACCAAGAAGGAGAGTGATGGGGTGCTACGCCAGGTGACCAGGCCTCCACAGTCACCAGACCTGAACCCAATCGAGATGGTTTGGGGTGAGCTGGACCGCAGAGTGAAGGCAAAAGGGCCAACAAGTGCTAAGCATCTCTGGGAACTCCTTCAAGATTGTTGGATGACCATTTCCGGTAACTACCTCTTGAAGCTCATCAAGAGAATGCCAAGAGTGTGCAAAGTAGTCATCAAAGCAAAAGGTGGCTACTTTGAAGAACCTAGAATATAAAACATATTTCAGTTGTTTCACACTTTTTTGTTAACTATATAATTCCACATGTGTTAATTCATAGTTTTGATGCCTTCAGTGTGAATGTACAATTTACATAGTCATGAAAATACAGAAATATCTTTAAATGAGAAAGTGTGTCCAAACTATTGGTCTGTACTGTATATATATATATATATATATATATATATATATATATAGATATATATATATATATATATATATATATATATATATATAGTACAGACCAAAAGTTTAGACACACCTTCTCATTTAGACTGTGTGCCCACGATGCGTTTTTTAAGCGTTTCTGCAGCGGCAAAAACGCTGCAGAAACGCTAAAAAAAAGCATGGTAGAAGGCCTGCCATGTCCCCCAATGATAATCCGCATGTGCTGTGCACATGCTGCGGAGATTTTCGCTGCGGATTATCATTGCGGAAAAAAACGCAGCATTACCAATTATTTTGCGGAAGTGCTGCGTTTTCGCCGCCTTGACTTGCATTACAATGCGCCAATTCCGCAAGACTGCATCTGTACTTGCGTAATTGGCGCGTTATAATGTGCGGATGGTACCCGGGTGTGGAGGACAGGAGACTCTCCTCCACACCCAGGTACCATTATAAAAGCTGTAAAAAAAAGAATAAAATAAAAAATAAAGATTATATTCACCTTCCGACGACCCCCGGACTCCTTCCCTGTGCTTGCCGATAGATCGCGCAGGACTGAAGGACCTGCGGTGACGTCACAGTCATGTGACAGCAGGTCCTTCAGTACAGCGTTCCGCGGTCTGTCAGCAGCCAGCACAGGAGCGCAGCGAGTCTACAGGGGCCATCGGAAGGTAAGTATAGGTTTATTTTTTATTTTTTAACATTCTCTCGGGTCACACTATATAAATCCATGCCGGTTGCATGGATTTATATAGTGTGACCGAGTTGTCAAGCACTTTCCAAGTGATGCTAAAATCGCTTGGAAAGCGCTTGACACCCGCATGCGGAAATGCAAGTGAAGAACGCTTCATTTCCGCATGTCCCTGGCAGGAAAACGCATGTACAATCCGCATGCGTTTTTTTCTGCCAGGGAGATGCAGAAACGCTCAGGAAAAAATCCTGAGCATTTCTGCATCGTGGGCACATAGCCTTAAAGATTTTTCTGTATTTTCATGACTTTGAAAATTGTACATTCACACTGAAGGCATCAAAACTATGAATTAACACATGTGGAATTATATACTTAACAAAAAAGTGTGAAACAACTGAAAATATGTTTTATATTCTAGGTTCTTCAAAGTAGCCACCTTTTGCTTTGATGACTGCTTTGCACACTCTTCGCATTCTCTTCATGAGCTTCAAGAGGTAGTCACCGGAAATGGTCTTCCAACAATCTTGAAGGAATTCCCAGAGATGCTTAGCACTTGTTGGCCCTTTTGCCTTCACTCTGCGGTCCAGCTCACCCCAAACCATCTTGATTGGGTTCAGGTCTGGTGACTGTGGAGGCCAGGTCATCTGGTGTAGCACCCCATGACTCTCCTTCTTGGTCAAATAGCTCATACACAGCCTGGAGGTGTGTTTGGGGTCATTGTCCTGTTGAAAAATAAATGATGGTCCAACTAAACGCAAACCGGATGGAATAGCATGCCGTTGCAAGATGAAGTGGTAGCCATGCTGGTTCAGTATACCTTCAATTTTGAATAAATCCCCAACAGTGTCACCAGCAAAGCACCCCCACACCATCACACCTCCTCCTCCATGCTTCACGGTGGGAACCAGGCACGTAGAGTCCATCCGTTCACCTTTTCTGCGTCGCACAAAGACACGGTGGTTGGAACCAAAGATCTCAAATTTTGACTCATCAGACCAAAGCACAGATTTCCACTGGTCTAATATCCATTCCTTGTGTTCTTTAGCCCAAACAAGTCTCTTCTGCTTGTTGCCTGCCCTTAGCAGTGGTTTCCTAGCAGCTATTTTACCATGAAGGCCTGCTGCACAAAGTCTCCTCTTAACAGTTGTTGTAGAGATGTGTCTGCTGCTAGAACTCTGTGTGGCATTGACCTGGTCTCTAATCTGAGCTGCTGTTAACCTGCAATTTCTGAGGCTGGTGACTGGGATAAACTTATCCTCAGAAGCAGAGGTGACTCTTGGTCTTCCTTTCCTGGGGCGGTCCTCATGTGAGCCAGTTTCTTTGTAGCGCTTGATGGTTTTTGCAACTGCACTTGGGGACACATTCAAAGTTTGCTCAATTTTTCAGACTGACTGACCTTCATTTCTTAAAGTAATAATGGCCACTCGTTTTTCTTTACTTAGAATTTGTATTATGGCAAGAAAAAAGCAGCTAACAGTCTATTAAGTAGGACTATCAGCTGTGTATTCACCTGACTTCTGCACAACACAACTGATGGTCCCAACCCCATTTATAAGGCAAGAAATCCCACTTATTAAACCTGACAGGGCACACCTGTGAAGTGAAAACCATTTCCGGTGACTACCTCTTGAAGCTCATCAAGAGAATGCCAAGAGTATGCAAAGCAGTCATCAAAGCAAAAGGTGGCTACTTTGAAGAACCTAGAATATAAGACATATTTTCAGTTGTTTCACACTTTTTTGTTAAGTATATAATTCCACATGTGTTAATTCATAGTTTTGATGCCTTCAATGTGAATGTACAATTTTCAAAGTCATGAAAATACAGAAAAATCTTTAAATGAGAAGGTGTGTCCAAACTTTTGGTTTGTACTGTATGTACACAGTGGGGAAAAAAGAATTTAGTCAGTCACCAATTGTGCAAGTTCTCTCACTTAAAAAGATGAGAGAGGCCTGTAATTGACATCATAGTTAGACCTCAACTATGAGAGACAAAATGAGAAAACAAATCCTGAAAATCACATTGTCTGATTTTGAAAGAATTTTTTTTTAAATTTTGGTGGAAAATAAGTATTTGGTCAATTACAAACAAGTAAGATTTCTGGCTCTCACAGACCTGTAACATCTTCTTTAAGAGGCTCCTCTGTCCTCCACTCATTACCTGTAGCACTGGCACCTGTTTGAACTTGTTATCAGTATAAGAGACACCTGTCCGCAACCTCAAACAGTCACACTCCAAACTCAACTATGGTGAAGACCAAAGAGCTGCGAATGACACCAGAAACAAAATTGTAGCCCTGCACCAGGCTGGGAAGACTGAATCTGCAATAGGCAAGCAGCTTGGTGTGAAGAAATCAACTGTGGGAGCAATAATTAGAAAATGTGAGACATACAAGATCACTGATAATCTCCCTTGATCTGGGGTTCCACACAAGATCTCACCCGTGGGGCCAAAATGATCTCAAGAACGGTGAGCAAAAATCCCAGAACCACACAGGGGGATCTAGTGAATGACCTGCAGAGAGCTGGGAACAACGTTACACAGGCTACCATCAGTAACACTACGACGCCAGGGACTCAGATCCTGCAGTGCCAGACGTGTCCCCCTGATTAAGCCATTACATGTCCGGGCCCGTCTGAAGTTTGCTAGAGAGCATTTGGATGATCCAGAAGAGTATTGGGAGAATGTCATATGGTCAGATGAAACCAAAGTTGAACTGTTTGGTAGAATCACAACTCATCATGTTTGGAGGAGAAAAAATGCTGAGTTGCATCCAAAGAACAGCATACCTACTGTGAAGCATGGGGGTGGCAACATCATGCTTTGGGGCTTTTTCTCTGCCAAGGGACCAGGAAGACTAATCCGTGTACATAAAAGAATGAATGGGGTCATGTATCGTGAGATTTTGAGTGCAAACCTCCTTCCATCAGCAAGGGCATTGGAGATGAACCATGGCTGGGTCTTTCAACATGACATTGATCCCAAGCCACCGCCAGGGCAACGAAGGAGTGACTTCGTAAGAAGCATTTCAAGGTCCTGGAGTGTCCTAGCCAGTCTCCAGATCTAAACCCTATAGAAAACCTTTGGAGGGAATTGAAAGTCCGTGTTGCCTAGCGACATTCCCAAAACATCACTGCTCTAGAGGAGATCTGCATGGAGGAATGGGCCAACATACCATCAACAGTGTGTGCCAACCTTGTGAAGACTTACAGAAAACATTTGACCTCTGTCATTGCCAACAAAGGATATATAACAAAGTATTGAGATTAACTTTTGTAATTGACCAAATACTTATTTTTCACCAAAATTTGAAACAAATTTCTTTCAAAATCAGACAATGTGATTTTCAGGATTTGTTTTCTCATTTTGTCTCTCATAGTTGAGGTCTAACTATGATGTCAATTACAGGCCTCTCATCTTTTTATGTGGGAGAACTTGCACAATTGGTGGCTGACTAAATATTTTTTAAAATATATTTTTTAAAATAACGGGAGATGCGTACCTCTGTCTGAAGCCTTTATAGACTGCACAAGCGCGACACGCCTGCGCAGTCTGGCTCCAAACAGAAGCACGCATGGAGCCATTACAGGTAAGAGGAGTGTGCATGGCGCCGGAGATCACGGTATGCGTAGACACTGAGTGCATACTGCGAACTCCGGCGCCATGCTTACATACTTACCTGACCGGGAGGAGCGTTGCCGGAGACCGGGGCAGGAGTGAAGGCGTCGGAATCGGCGCATGTGCATAGCGCTATCCGGCGCCATTTTACTGAAGATACATTCGCAGCAAAATGGCGGCGGACAGCGCGGTATGGGCACGTGCGTACTCCGGAGCCACACTCCATCCCCGGCCTCCGGCAGAAAAGGACACCGCAGCGCTGGAGCACAGGGAAGAAAGGTGAGTATAAGTGTTTATTTTTTTATATGTGGGCAGCGTAAAAGGGATGAGGGGTGTCATACATACCAGGATTGTGGGGTGAGGGGACCATACACACCATGCTAGGGATGAGGGGTACCATGCATACAAGGATTGGGGGGTGAGAAGTGCCATGCATGCCAGCATTGGGGATGAGGGGGCCACACATACCAGGATTGGGGGATGAGGGGTGCCATGCATACCAGGATTAGGGGGTGAAGGGCCACATATACCAGCATTGGGGGATGAGGGGTACCATACTTACCAGGATTGGGGATGAGGGGGCCACACATACCAGGATTGGGGGATGAGGGGTACCAAGCATACCAGGATTGGGGGATGAGGGGTACCATACATACCAGGATTGGGGGATGAGGGGTACCATACATACCAGGATTGGGGGATGAGGGGTACCATACATACCAGGATTGGGGGATGAAGGGTACCATACATACCAGGATTGGGGGATGAGGGGTGCCATACATACTAGGATTGGGGGATGAGCGGTGCCATACTTACCAGGATTGGGGGATGAGGGGTACCATACATACCAGGATTGGGGAATGAGGGGTGCCATACATACCAGGATTGGGGGATGAAGGGTACCATACATACCAGGATTGGGGGATGAGGGGTACCATACATACCAGGATTGGGCGATAAGGGGTGCCATACATACCAGGATTGGGGGATGAGGGGTGCCATGCATACCAGGATGAGGAATGGGGTGCAATACATACCAGGATTGGGGGTGAGGGGTGCCATGCATACTAGAATAGGGATGAGGGGTACCATGCATACCAGAATAGGGATGAGGGGTACCATGCATACCAGGATGAGGGATGGGGTGCCATGCATACCAGGATGAGGGATGGGATGCCATGCATACCAGGATGAGGGATACCATACATACCAGGATAGGGATGAGGGGTACCATACATACCAGGATGAGGGATGGAGTGCCATGCATACCAGGATTGGGGGATGAGTGGTGCCATATATACTAGGATGAGGGATTGGGTACCATACATAGCAGAATTGGGGGATGAGGGGTGCCATGTATACCAGATTTGGAATGAGGGGTGCCATGCATAGCAGGATTGGGGATGAGGGGTGTCACGCATACCAGGATTGGGGATGAGGGGTGCCATGCATAGCAGGATTGGGGATGAGGGGTGCCATGCATAGCAGGATTGGGTATGAGGGGTGCCATGCATAGCAGGATTGGGGATTAGGGGTGCCATGCATAGCAGGATTGGGAATGAGGGGTGCCATACATACCAGGATTGGTTATGAGGGGGCCATGCATACCAGCATAGGAATGAGGGGTACCATGCATACCAGGATAGGGATGTGGGGGGCCATGCATACCAGGATTCGGATGAGGGGCCATGCATACCAGGATAGGGATGAGGGGTACCATGCATACCAGGAAGAGGGATGGGGTGCCATCCATACCAGGACAGGGATGAGGGGTACCATCCATACCAGGATGAGGGGTACCATCCATACCAGGATGAGGGGTACCATACATACCAGGATAGGGATTGGGTACCATGCATACCAGAATTGGGGGTGAGGGGTGCCATGCATACTAGGATTGGGGGTGAGAGGTGCCATGCATACCAGGATTGGGGGTGAGGGGTGCCATGCATACCAGGATTGGGGGTGCCAAGAGTGTGCAAAGCAGTCATCAAAGCAAAAGGTGGCTACTTTGAAGAACCTAGAATATAAGACATATTTTCAGTTGTTTCACACTTTTTTGTTAACTATATAATTCCACATGTGTTAATTCATAGTTTTGATGCCTTCAGTGTAAATGTACAATTTACATAGTCATGAAAATACAGAAAAATCTTTGAATGAGAAGGTGTGTCCAAACTTTTGGTCTGTACTATATATATATATATATATATATATATTTTTTTTTTTTAATTATGCTGGTTAGGACACAAACTACAGTGATATTTTACTTTTAATATCTGACATTTTGATTGTCATCCTGCCATGTTAAGAAAGAGTTTCAGACACGCTGTCTATTTGCATGATAAATCACGTAGCCAAAGTAAATTAGGAGGCACTAATTTACTATATATCAATTTCCATGTGACTGTACGTTTGCAGAGCTTCTTAAGAAAGGGTCTAATGACCAAATTTATTTTTTGAAAATTTTTCTTTCCATCCACCAAAGAACTGCCTGCAAACTCCAGACCACTGGCTGCAAATTCATAAGTCTGCAGTCACACTGTCACGGGTGTGTCAGAAGTGACAGACAGTCGCCTTGGTGTTGGTTGCAGGAGATCTCTTCGTTTGGTATTACAGACACCTTCTTAGAGGCTAGAAATCCTATCAATGAAGGAAATACCAATAATTAAAGTTAGTTACCCAACTAACCAAAGACCTTATAAAGAGTACCCAACAGGCTTTATATAATGCAATAATCTTTATTATACAAAAAAGATTAAAAAATACACACAGGCAAGGACATTAAAAATGCAACAAACAAATTAAAAATTAATATAAGAGGGGGGATGAGCATGTCCGCAATAGTTAAATTAATAATTGAACTTCATGATTATACAACAAAAGATGAATACACTAGGTCCGTAATTTATGTACATACACAGCTATATATTTAATATGGATGGTCAATTCCAAGTTAAATCATAATGAACACATATAGTTTAGTCATTTACAGTTTAGTCATTCAGATATAGTAAATAATGCCGATGTCTTTAAGATCAAGTGCAATGCTGACATGTTGTATTATATTACATCAGAAAGCTGGACCACAGAAATAGTATATGTGGCGCCCCTGAGGGTTCAGTCGCCACAGAGGTACTGCCCCTCACCCAGAGGTGTAGTGCCTCCTTCTCTCAGGTAAGGAGGGAGTGCTGCCCGGAACCCCCAACACCCGCACACAACACTACACTACTCCATGCCAGCTGGAAGGGCAAGATGCATTGTGTCTCTGCTGAGCCCTGTCCCTGGCTGGAGTGGGGGGAACCAAAGAGAGGGGGAACCAGTAGTGGGTGTGGGTGGAGGATGTAGTGTAGGGGAGCACCATTGTAGGAGGTATTTAAAGGGAAGCCATCTTAGGGTGGCAAGTCAGTGAGTACAGTCAGTCAGTGAGTAGTAAGTAGAGGAGGGGAGCAGAGTCTCTTCAGGAGCTCTGCTCCACAAGTGGGGCCTAGTAACAGAGGCCCAGGAGGGGAGCAGAGGATGAAGGCTTCGGTAACTGAAGGGGTACCAGGGGTACGGAAGGAGCAGGAAGCCACCCGTACACTCTAATCTGTCAAGTGACGGAGGGACCAGGCCGCAAGAAGGGAACCGGTCCCTGGACCAACCGTGTTACTCCAGGTCTCGGCTGGAAAACTGGAGGCTTCTGCACTTTCATGGTGCAGTTGCCACAGTCTCACCCTAGTCACCGTGAAGGGCATCAAGTAGGTCCAGGAACCCCAGGTTGCCCAGGGGGACTTCAGAGCACCCGATCAGGACTGTGTGTGGGAAAGCGCAGGGCAGGAGGGAGAAGACCCGGCGCGAGAAGTCGGTCTAGTAAGGAACATAAAGAAAGTGGGGTTCCGTCAAGCGCTCCTGATATACTTGAGAAAGTGCTGGACCCCTTACCAGGTGGACGCAGTGCGACGCGGAGGCTGACACCCGTACAGTGTACCTGAGAAACTTGAACAAGAACTGTGAGTAAAACTCAGATGACTGCACTGCCTCCGTCAGTTATTTCCACTGCGCCATCTCTCCTGCACCACAAGCCCCAGCATCACCACGATCTACACCTACACTGCCCCGGAGGCCCGCTCTGCCTGTGGGGAGCAGAAACATCCCAGCTGCCATCCTATCACCCCCCCCCCCCCCCCGGAGGTCTGCAGCAGCGCCGGTAACCATTACCGGAAACCACAGGTGGCGTCACGAGACAAACTGTACACTAAAACCCCTTTTTAAAGAGAGACCCAGAGTACGGGCCCGGGAGCCGACTGCCGTGACCTCCTAAACAAGGTAAAAGGCCAGGGTACCGAGTCCTCTTTATCCCCCTGGGTGACACATATATATACACCAATAGAGGTCAGTAAAATCTCAGTAAATAAAGCAACTCAGCTTATAAAATTCTCAAGTGAGGTATCCCAATGATAAAAGTGCAGAGTGCCTTAACATAATACAAATAAGAAAAAATGGCCAAAAGTGCAATAAACATCCAGATGTTAGTAATAGGGACATACCACAACCCCCTCACACCACTCCAATGCCGCTTCGCTCCTGCTTCATCAGGGAGTGTGGTGTGAGGGGATGTGGGAGTTTTATATTGACAATTCCACAGCTGCAAATGATTACAAAAATGGGTAACGCCATCTTACTGGGCACCGCTGTCCTTCTTAGAGGCTGTGTCTCTAGGACCCAGGGGCTACCTTCCTCTGGCTAATTAACACCCTGGCCTGGGTGTTTAAATACCTGCTGTCTGCTAGAGGGAGGTGCCGGCGATACTCACATTATCCCTTGTGAAGGCTCGGAGCAAGTGCATTACTTCTTCCTCTCTGGAGCAATGAGGAAGGGTGTTTATCTCTCTGAAGTCAACTTAAAGCTAAGCTATCTTCCCTTGTTTGTTCCCCCTTGTTGTCTTTAGTTGTCAGTGGAGATCGATTAGCGCTCATCCCCCTCCCTTCCCTAGCCAGGGCTTAACGCCAGGGAAAGACAGGGCGAGGTTCGCGTGCGGCGATTGTTAAAGAACCAATATAGGGATGTTAGTGGAGACAGGGTGATATTAGATCAGCCTAGGAGGTCTCCACTCCCCCCTTACCCCAGAGTCTGGGCTCCCTTTCCCATTGTGTTACCCTAAGTCTTTCCACACCTTGCGTGACATTATCACCGGCCGAGCACATTTTGAAAAGGAAAAAAAAATTGACACTTTTTTTTGTGTGTGTGTGTTTTTTGGGCGTGTTTTTTTTTTCCCTTTCTCCTTGGTATGGGTTCAGTTGCAAAGCTCACAGAGCGGCTGTGCAGTCTGTCTCTGGAGGTGAATGACATCCGTTGTGAGGTTCAGCAGCAGCATTAGCGGCTACAGGTCGCCAATGTGGGGGTCTCTGCAGGTAGGCCTATCCAGCCTGAACCCAAGGTTGCCCTCCCGGAAAGGTTTTCAGTAGGTAGGGACAAGTTTTTTGTATTCAATGAGGCCTGCAAACTGTATTTTAAACTTTGTCCTTACCCCTCTGGAAATGAAGAGCAATGGGTTGGAATTGTGATCTCTCTACTGCAGGGAGATCCTCAGTCGTGGACGTTTTCTTTACCACAGGACTCGGTTTGTCTCCTGTTTGTGGAGGGGTTTTTCGGTCAGTGGAAACGTACAGTCCGGAATTCCGTAGATGGTCAACGGATTCCAAATGGAATGACTCAGCCCTTAGAAGTCAATTTTGTAAGGGTCTTACTGAAAGGTTGAAAGATTCCTTGGTAGTATATGGAACCCCTCAGTCCTTGGAGGCGGCTATGTCGTTGGTCATACGTCTTGATAGATGCCTTCGGGGTAGGTGGGTGAGACCACCTTCTCCGGAGCCTTCTTGTCGGGGTTATGTACCTCTGCAGGGGGAGCGGTCTGGCAGTGAACCAGTACTGGGGGAAGTGGAGGAACCCATGCAGTTAGGGGGTGTCTCTGCATCATACATTTCCCAGGAGATTTGCAAAAAAAAGGCGTATGTTTTTTTTGTGAAAAAAAGGGATATATTCTTGGGACCTGTCCAAACAAAAGGAGACTCGATTAACTCTTGGTAGTCTGGAGTTGGATAAACAAGGGGTGAATTTGTTGCCAACCTGCAGTTCCCGGTTGGTCCTGACAGCAGAGGTGGTGCTAGAGAGCAAAACCGAGAAAATTTCTGTGTTTGTTTACAGTGGAGCCAGAGTCAACATGGTTGATGCTGAGTTTGTGAAAACTCATAAACTTGCTTGCTGTACTTTAGCTAAACCTAGTTCAATCTTCTCCATCGACTCGGCGCCACTTGCACAGAAAGCATTTACTCAGATTGTACATAATGTAAAACTGAGGGTGGGGTCAGTTCATTGTGAAAAAATCCCTTGCTATGTCCTGGACAGTCTTTCCACACCTATTGTTTTGGGTATTCCTTGGCTTGTTAAACATAATCTGTTGGTGAATTGGCAAACCGGGGAGATTATTGAATGGACGGATTACTGCCATGAGAACGGTTTAGATATTTCCCTTGCTACTGTCTCTACGGAAATATTACCTGCTTTTCTGCCTGGTTTTGAGGATGTATTTTTCTGAGAGGGGGTATCAGGATTTGCCTCTTCATCGTGCATATGACTGTCCTATTAACCTGACCCCCGGAGCTAAACTACCGAAGTCCAGACTGGAAAAGGGACATATCAGACCATCATCTTCGCCCGTGGCGGCAGGGTTTTTCTTTGTGAAGAAAAAAGATGACGGTCTACGTCCCTGTTTAGATTTCCGGGAATTAAATCAAATTACCATCTGTGATCCATATCCCCTTATTCCTGATTTGTTCAGCCAGGTTGTATGAGCTAAGGTATTCTCCAATTGATTTAAGGGGAGCCTACAATCTGGTTAGAATCAGAGAAGGGGACGAAAGGAAAACAGCATTCAATACCCCTGAAGGGCATTTCGAGAGTCTGGTTATGCCTTTCAGTTTGACCAATGCACCTGTGGTATTCCAGCATTTCATAAATGATATTTTCCATCATTTGGTGGGGAGGTTTGTGGTGGTCTATCTGGATGAGATTTTGGTTTACTCACCTGATTTTGAGACACATCGGGGGCATGTTAAGAAGGTGCTCCAGATATTAAGGGATAACAAACTTTATGCCAAACTGTAAAAATGTGTTTTCGCTGTTAAGGAGGTGCAGTTTTTTGGGTACTTGATGTCATCTTCGGGTTTTCGGATGTATCCGGAGAAGATCCTTGCAATCCTTGATAGGGACTGTCCCAAGAACCTGAAGGCTCTTCAATGTTTTCTGGGCTTTACTAATTTTTACCGGAAATTCATCCAAAATTACTCTGTAATTGTGCAACCCCTTACTGACATGACTAAGAACTAAGAAGGGGTCCAATTTTTCCAAATGGTCGGATGCCTCCCTCCAGGCTTTTTCTTCCTTGAATCATTTTGCCACTTCACCTATACTCAGTCAACCCGATATTTCCCAACTCTTTATTGTGGAGGTTGATGCGTCGGATGTCGGGGGTTGGGGCTGTGTTGTCTCAGGGTCCGTCCCCTGGTAAATGGCATCCATGCGCCTTCTTTTCTAAAAAATTGTCTTCGACTGAGAGAAATTATGACGTGGGTAATAGTGAACTTTTGGCGATCATATTGGCGTTCGAAGAATGGTGACATTGGTTGGAGGGGGCAGTCCATTCTATTACTGACCATAATAACCTGTCATATCTCCAGTCAGCTAAACGTCTCAACCCTAGGCAAGTCAGATGGTCTCTGTTTTTTACTAGGTTCAATTTTGTTGTCACTTTTCGTCCAGGGGTCAAAAATGTCAAGGCTGATGCTTTGTCAAGGCTGACGCTTTGTCCCGGAGCTTCCCTGGTGGTGGTGACCATGAGAACCCTGCCTCGATATTACAGAAAGGGGTAGTCATTTCGGCACTGTATCCTGAACTGGAGGGTGGGATGTTGGAGGCTCAGGGGGACGCTCCTGCCTTCTGCCCTTAAGGAAGGTTATTTGTACCATCTAATCTGCGCCGCAAAGTTATTAAGGAACATCACAACTCTGCTTGCTGGGCATCCAGATGGTAAGGCAACCGCGGACCTCCTCTCTTGTCGTTTTTGGTGGCTGGGGTTGCATCAGGATGTGATTGAACATGTTTCTGCTTGTAGTATTTGCGCGCGTTCTAAGGCTTCGCATACCTGGCCGTCTGGTACTCTTCTTCTGCTACCTATCCCTAGTAGGCCATGGGCACACTTGTCCATGGATTTTAATACTGACCTACCAGCTTCTGCAGGCAAAACGGTAGTTTTGGTGGTTGTAGATAGGTTCAGTAAAACGGTTCACTTTTCCGCATTACCTGCACTTCCAAATGCCAAGACACTTGCTCAGGTGCTTATAAATGAGATCGTGAAGCTTCACAGATATTCCTCCGATGTGGTGTTAGATCGGGGGACCCAGTTTGTTTCCAAGCTCTGGAAGGCATTCTGTTCTCGACTGGGGGTGCAGCTGTCCTTTTCCTCTGCCTTCCACCCTCAGTCGAATGGACAGACCGAGTGTGTCATTCAGAATTTGGAGACCTAGCTCAGGTGTTTCATCTCCGAAAATCAGGAGGTTTGGACATCCTACTTACCGCTGGCAGAATTTGCCATTAATAATAATCATTGTCAAGAATCCACTGGCAGGTCACCTTTCTTCGGTGCATACGGTTATCACCCACAATTTGGTACCATTAGTGGGGGAGGAGCTTCGGGAGTTCCTGAGGGGGAACAGTTTGCTTCGTCGCTCTCCTCAGTGTAACAGGGTGTTCTGAGTAATTTAAAGATCATGGGAGACATGTATGACGCGCCCCCTGGGCCTAGTGTACACGTGTAGTGGGTTACCCGGAGCCGGGTCTCCGTGGCGGCAACCCGGTCTCGCGGCTCAGGGTGGTCAAACCAGTGGCGGTATAGTATAAGTTTTAGGTTAATTGTCCGACTACGCCACCCGTGGATTGCGGTCGGGGTGTACCGCCGCTGCGAGGCAGACCGCTGAGGCTGGTGTGGTATGCGCAGCAAAGGATGGGATAACTCCCCACGGGAAGAGTATAGCCTCAGGGCAGGGAATGTGGATGATGGGAGTGATGGTGCACGGGCGTCCCAGTACTAGTAGTGCTGTATGCGGTGAGAAAGCAGGAACGACTCAGAGTCTTTGCAGTGCAGTTCAGGGTCTTTACTGATGATATTAAGGCAGACCCTCCCGGGAGTACTGGCTAGCATAAGGGGCCTGGTCAGTCTGTGAACAAACAGGAGTTCCCCTGGCCAGGTGGAGTTGTAGGCCTCCCCGTCTATCTGCACTCTTCCTGGCTACCTTGCTGTAAGCGTGTGGAAGTAGCCCATGTCCCTGAGTATACCGTGTGGTGCTCACCCGTATGGCTGGTGTCTTGGAGCCTTCTGATAGCCTCCGCTCCTCGATGGCGGTGCTGGTCCCTTCCTTGTGACTGAGCCTCCGGGCTTCTATGGCCAGAGGACCTGGAATCCCCTGCCAGCTGGTTTCTGCTGCTGGACTTAAAGATCCCCGCATCCTCGGACTCTGGTGTCCGGTTCTTATATTCTTCTGCCAGGGCGAGCTCTGCTTAGCTCTAGCCCCTGGTCTTCAGCTCCTGCTCCTACAGAGCTCCTAGCTGTTGCTTTCCCTGTCTTTCTCCTCTCCTAGACTCTTAGACTGACTAACCCCGCCCCAGACCCAGTTTATATAGGGCAGGTTCCTCCCCTATCTGGCCTGGGACAGGATGTGTTGCCTGTTTAAGGGCTCCTGACCAGGAAACCTCCCACTTGCTCTCAGACTTTGTAAATGTTTTTTCCCAGCAATATGCGCTCCTGAAGGATGATGATGGAACTTGATATTCGGATTCAAAGAATTTTTATTTCAAACTAAAATACAACCGGTTTCGACTTCTTTGAGTCTTCCTCAGGTATAACATCATGCATATAAACAGATCTATCTACACACTTTTTATAGCAGATATCCTTGCTTGTCATTTTGGGTGGAGACTGAAAGATCTGTTTTTCAGACACACCCAGATACTCAGATATGCAGGATTTTGCACTCTGAGGAATCTAACAAAACCCATATACTAAATGACTTTCATACAGTTTAAAAAAAAAAAAAAAATTCTACACACAAATTTTTTTTTTTTTTTTTTTTCTCCTTTCCTTCCTTCCTTCACACAGAAAGTATTTTCTTTTCTAAAAACACTATAAATATAATTATAATTTTACCATATATAAAATGTCTTCTAAAATGTTATTGAACATACTAAAAGTTTGATTTCATACAGAAATGTAAAATCCTGCAAAAATGTACATTATGACAAAATTTAAAACCTTTTCTTTCTTCATATTAAAACCATTATCAAATACAATTTAGTAGAAAAAAAAAAAAAAAAAAAAATATATATATATATATATATATACACATACACATATATATATATACATACATACACACATATACACATACATGCACACATGCATATATACACACGAAAAAATATATATATATATGCATGCACATGCATATCTGTCGACATTTGCATGTCAAATACCCTCTATAATATCATTTAATCCATCTGGGTATAATGTACCCAGACGGAAGATCCAATATGATTCTTTCCGGTTTAAATTTTGTACCCTATTAGTACAATTCTCAGGTATTTGCTCCAACGGGGTCACGGAAATATTAAATATTTTATTATGCTTCAAACATAAGTGCCGAGATAAGCTCTGTTTTAAAAACCCATTTTTGGTATTGTGCCTGTGGCCATTCATACGGGATCGTAGGGACTGGATGGTCCGACCCACGTATTGCAGGCCACAGGTACAGGTAATGACATATATTACAAAATCACTATCACATGTTAATTTTTGTGTGATTGCTATAGTTTCACCCGTACTGTACGATGTAATGTACTGAGTCATATGATTGATGATTTTGCAGGTACAACATTTTCGGGAGCCACATCGATGGACCCCCGATTTGAAAGCATCCGTTTTATTTGTCCTAGTTTTTTCTTTTTTCTTAATACATTCCTGTTCCCCATCTTTGGTCATTCTGAGATTACTAGGGGCAATTATACCCTTCACTGTTTGGCCCCTACGAAAGGTAATATTGGGTCTATCTGGTAGAAGTTTTTTCAAAAATGTATCCTTTTTCAACAAGTACCAGTATTTATTTAAAATGTTTCTTATCTCCGTATTACTACGATTGAAAGCGGTAATAAAGTTATACTGCCACCCATCTTTTTTTCTTTCCTTATTCTTATTAATTATCTGCTTGGGCTTTTCTCCTCCTTCCTTCGTTATCCCCTCCTCCACATCCTTATTTTTGTTATTCTCTCTAGATAAGCACTCCTGCTGAGTTCTTGCTAGATTAGTTCTGTATGCTGCCATAATTAATCGTTTTGGATATTTCTTATCTGTAAACCTATTGATCAGAATTTTTGATTGTTCCACATAATCTTCCTTATTTGTATTATTTCTCCTAATTCGACGAAATTGGCTATAAGGAATGTTTTGCTTCCATTTTTGATGGTGTGCGCTCCGAAAATCAAGGAAGCCATTAGTATCAGTTTTCTTAAAGTACGTTTTAGTGCTGATTTTTTTATTTTTATGGGATATTTCTAAATCGAGGAAATTTATTTTTTCTTTATTGACCTGTGCAGAAAATGTGATCCCCCAGTCATTCCTATTTAATGTCGTGATGAATTCTCGAGCTTCAACCTCAGTACCTTTCCAAAAAATGATTAGATCGTCAATATAGCGACGATAATATAATATGTTGTTACAGTGGGGGTGCTGACACAAGGGCGATGAGGACTCGAAGCATCCCATGAAAAGATTTGCGAAACTTGGGGCTACCCGAGTCCCCATCGCTGTGCCAAGCCGCTGTATATACAGTTGCCCCTGGAAAGTGAAAAGGTTATGTTCCAATATAAATTTTAGACCCATTATTAAAAATCGTCTCTGATTTTCTGGCATATCTACTATCCCATTCAAATAATGTGAAACTGAATTGATTCCCAATATGTGTTCAATATTGGAGTAGAGAGCATGTACGTCTAAGGTTATGAACATGTAATCTTCTTCCCATGCAAAATGTTCACATTCTTTTATTAATTGACTGGAGTCTAGGAGAAAAGAGGGTAATTTTCTAACTAGATCCTGTAAGTGCAGATCGATGTAATGTGACAGTTGACTGGTTAGTGACCCTATACCCGAAATAATCGGTCGTCCGGGAGGTTTCACAGGGTCTTTATGCACCTTTGGCAGGTGATAAAAGAGGGCTGTATTTGGATTTTTGTTAGTCAGGAATCGTTTTTCCCTTTTATTTATGATGTCTTGTTTGAAGGCAGTGTCTATCAACCTATGATATTCTTCAATATGTTTTTTGGAAGGGTCAACATCTAATTTTTTATAATATTTTGCGTCTGATAATATATTGTATGCTTCCTCCAAATAGTCATCTCGGTCCTGAATGACAATACCCCCTCCTTTATCTGCCCCTCTAATCACGATTTTTTCATTGTCCTTTAGTTTTATTAAGGCTTCTTTTTCTTCCTTTGAAATATTCGTTTTTTGAATAGATCTTTTATTCCTGGTTCTTACTCCAGAACTCATGTTTTCTGTTTTCCCTTTTTGTATGTTTTTCTCTCCAGTCCTATTTAATCCCCGAAATTCCTCGGATACCAAAGCGTAAAAAGTATCCAAATGGCTGCCCCGGTGGTGAGTGGGGTTAAAATTGGATTTGGGGCAGACATTTTTATGTATACTATTACTGGGTTGTATGGTATCAGCTTTTTCAATAGTTTTTCCTTCATTCGTATCTTTACACCCTGCTGTTCGATCCATTATAGCAAAATGTCTAATAAGTGTTAATTTAATCGGGGGTCCATCGATGTGGCTCCCGAAAATGTTGTACCTGCAAAATCATCAATCATATGACTCAGTACATTACATCGTACAGTACGGGTGAAACTATAGCAATCACACAAAAATTAACATGTGATAGTGATTTTGTAATATATGTCATTACCTGTACCTGTGGCCTGCAATACGTGGGTCGGACCATCCAGTCCCTACGATCCCGTATGAATGGCCACAGGCACAATACCAAAAATGGGTTTTTAAAACAGAGCTTATCTCGGCACTTATGTTTGAAGCATAATAAAATATTTAATATTTCCGTGACCCCGTTGGAGCAAATACCTGAGAATTGTACTAATAGGGTACAAAATTTAAACCGGAAAGAATCATATTGGATCTTCCGTCTGGGTACATTATACCCAGATGGATTAAATGATATTATAGAGGGTATTTGACATGCAAATGTCGACAGATATGCATGTGCATGCATATATATATATATTTTTTCGTGTGTATATATGCATGTGTGCATGTATGTGTATATGTGTGTATGTATGTATATATATATATGTGTATGTGTATATATATATATATATATTTTTATTTTTTTTTTTTCTACTAAATTGTATTTGATAATGGTTTTAATATGAAGAAAGAAAAGGTTTTAAATTTTGTCATAATGTACATTTTTGCAGGATTTTACATTTCTGTATGAAATCAAACTTTTAGTATGTTCAATAACATTTTAGAAGACATTTTATATATGGTAAAATTATAATTATATTTATAGTGTTTTTAGAAAAGAAAATACTTTCTGTGTGAAGGAAGGAAGGAAAGGAGAAAAAAAATAAAAATAAAAAATAAAAATTTGTGTGTAGAATTTTTTTTTTTTTTTTTTTTTTTTTAAACTGTATGAAAGTCAATTAGTATATGGGTTTTGTTAGATTCCTCAGAGTGCAAAATCCTGCATATCTGAGTATCTGGGTGTGTCTGAAAAACAGATCTTTCAGTCTCCACCCAAAATGACAAGCAAGGATATCTGCTATAAAAAGTGTGTAGATAGATCTGTTTATATGCATGATGTTATACCTGAGGAAGACTCAAAGAAGTCGAAACCGGTTGTATTTTAGTTTGAAATAAAAATTCTTTGAATCCGAATATCAAGTTCCATCATCATCCTTCAGGAGCGCATATTGCTGGGAAAAAACATTTACAAAGTGGTATTGCCTATGAAAGCTCTGTCCAGTGCTCTCATCAGCTCCCAGATTTCTGCAGCAAACTGAATGGAAAGAGGAATGGAGTGATCCACTGATTGGATTTACATGCTTTACCTCAAGATACCAAATAGGTGAGTGGATTTATACTGAGTATATACCCTTGGAATCTAACTACTACGCTTAGAAGCCTGCGCTTCCTATTTTCTCTCCCTACAATCCCCACTTGCTCTCAGACGTGATATTTCTATCACTGTGGCAACCAGACCCCTGGGGTACCACATTCCCCCCTAGTGAATTTTAGCACTCCAGGACTAAACACATTTTCAAGAAAACACAAATACAGGGCATAAACAATAACATTTCAACATATATACAAGAAGTTTTAGTCTTTAGAGGTCACGGCGTGTCCGTAACCGGGTGTCCATGTCACCCAACAAGGTGAAGTCTTGGAACAGAGTAGGGGACCTGTCCAAAGCAAACCCCAAACGTTGGCCCTGGGCGTGGCTGCAAGGATGAGGCTAGCTACTTTGGGCCACAAGGAGGCCACGCCAGACAGGTTTTTCTCTTCCGCGGCCATCTTCGCAAGAGGCACCAAGGTGCAACTATCTACATTGTAGTTCCGGTTATTCAGCGTCCATAACCTGTCAGTCCAAATAAACCTGCAGGGTAACTAGAGAAACATAATCAATGAACAGGCAACAAAAACATAAACCTTTTTCAGCATTTACGTATGTACAGGTAAATATATACTTGGCATTAGACTCTCCAGCGCGCGGGCATCTGTCCTCTAGTGCTCCTGGTGGACCTACGTAACCCACTATCTGGTTCTGAACTACAGGGTGTAGGAGGTGTTGTGGGTAGGCCTGGCAGCTTTCTGCGTTCTCTTTGGCTTACTAGGGGCACAGCAGGCTCACTACTAGCAGAGGGTTGATTCTCCTGGTCTGCTGGTATGGATTCTTCTGCCTCCTGGGCTGGTTGCTCTCCCAACACTTCCTGTTCTTCTGTAGGCCCTTGAGGGGCTGGCTGGAGAAAGGTGAGGATGGGTACCACGACTGCGTTGTTGATTTGAGTCCATGACCGGGGAAAGTCTCCGAGTACGGTACTGATCATTTCTTCCCTTTCCTCTGTGGGTTGAGGGTTCTCTTGATCTTCGTCAGGGCTTTGCAGCTGCTCGGGACACTTTTTCAGGTGGTCTCTGGAGACAATGGCTGTGGTCTCTCCTCCATCCTTACTGATGACACACACTTTTGGGTTCTCATGGCTTGAGGGCAGCACGGTGTACGGGTCCTTCTCCCACTGGTCGTCCAACTTGTGGAGCCGCCTCTTTCTCTTCAAGACCTGCTCTCCAGGTACCAGGGGAACAGCGGGAGCATGCTGGTTATAGGCCTTCTCTTGCTTGAGACAGACTTCGCTCGACGCTCTCCTGTACTTTCCGATACTGCTGCTGCCGTTCTGTATCCCAGTCTGCCTCTGGCGAGGTGTCCTCAGGTGTCAGGACTCCCATATCCAGGTCAAAAGGCAGCTTACCAGGTCTTGCTCTCATTAGGTAAGCCGGGGTACAGTTGGTGGAACCTACGGGGATGTGATTATACAAGTCCACCAGATCAGGCAGTTTTTCAGGCCACAGACTGCGTTCTTCCAGGGGCAACGTTTTTAGCAAGTCTATCACCACCTGGTTCATTTTCTCACATAGTCCATTGGTCTGAGGGTGATTAGGTGTTGTTCTTATCTTCCTGCAGCCATACAGGTTGCAGAACTCCTGGAAGACCTCCGCTTCGAAGGCTGGTCCTTGGTCCGTCAACACTTGCTCCGGATACCCGTGTGGACGGCAGAAGTGCAGCTGGAAGGCTCTGGCTGCTGTTTGAGCCGTTAAGTCTTTGACAGGGACCACCACCAGGAACCGGGAGTAGTGATCTACGATGGTGAGGGCATAGACTTACCCAGATTTGCTTGGAGCCAGTTTCACATGGTCCAGGGTTACCAGTTCCGGTGGCTGCGTGGTGATGATGGACTGCAGGGGAGTCATCTGGCTGGCACGGTCCTTTCTTCTTAGGTTGCACGGGCCACAGTCTCTGCACCATCTCTCGATGGCTCCTCTCATGCTCCTCTCATGCCTACCCAGTAGAACCATCCACGCAACAGGAACTCCAGCTTCTCCTATCCGAAGTGTCCTGCTCCGTCGTGGTATGCCTCCAGAACCATAGCCGCGTCTCGTCTTGGGACCACTACCTGCCAGGTCAGCTCATGTGTTCTAGAGTTGACCACTCTCCGGCACAGCTTCTCCTTGTAGAGAAACAGCTTACTTTTCTCCTTCCACAGTTGCTTGGTCTCCTCTGGAGCATCTGGGTCAAGACGGGCATCGGCCTGTATCAGCATTTCCTTCACCAGACGGACTGCGGGATCACTGTCTTGTGTCTCCGCCCAGCTGTAGTGGGGTAAGGGATTGAACGTAGCAGAGCGCCTGTCCCTCACACGGTGGGAATACAGGGTAATCCCATGACGGTGGAACGCAGGGAGTTCGACTTCCAGTTCTTCTGGATCTTCCCCTATGTCCGGTTAGTTTGGCATTCTGGACAGGGCATCCGCGTTGGCATTCGACCGTCCCGCCCGGTATTTGATGGTGAATTCATAGTTGGACAGGCGGGCCATCCATCTCTGCTCCAGGGCACCAAGTTTTGCAGTGTCCAGGTGTGTCAACGGTTTGTTATCCGTGTACACGGTGAACTTGGAAGAGGCAAGGTAATGCTTGAAACGTTCGGTCACTGCCCACACCACTGACAGGAACTCTAGCTTGAATGAGCTATAATTCTCAGGGTTTCTCTCTGTGGGCCGTAGTTTTCGGCTGGCTTAAGCGATTACCCGTTCTTTCCCCTGCTGGATCTGGGACAGTATGGCTCCTAGCCTGATGTTGCTCGCGTCCGTGTGGAGGATAAAGGGCTGGCCGTAATCAGGGTACGCCAGGATTTCATCCCCCGTGAGGGCCATCTTCAGCTGGCGGAAGGACTCCTCTTCCAGCTTTTCCCACCTGAAGGGCGGCTTCTGGTTTTTGGCCTTCCTGGATTGACCTATCAGGAGGTCCTGCATAGGGGCTGCCATTTTGGTGAAACCGGGAATGAATCTTCGGTAGTAGCCTACCAACCCGAGGAACTGCCGCACTTCCTTTATGCTGGAGGGTCTTGGCCAGTCTTTAATCACGGTGATCTTATCGGGGTCAGGAGCCACTCCGTCAGCACTCACCACTAGTGTTGAGCCACCCCCGTAGTGTTCGAGTTCGGTTCGTCGTACACCCGTGTGTTCGCCGAACTGTTCGTCGAACTGTTCGTCGAACACCTTCGAACACCGTTAAAACCAATGGCAGGCAAACAAAAACACATAGAAACACATAGAAAACACCTTCAAAGGTGTCCAAAAGCTGACAAGCTGCTCAGAAGACACAACTAACACATGGAAAAGTGACAAGTACATATAGTCATGCGAAAAGAAAAGAGGTGGAGGAGTAAAAGGAGGGGGAGACACAGATATAGGCATGTCATGCCCTTCTAAAATCCAAAAAGTGAGAAGCCGACACGTTCAGTCCGCTCCTGCCCGTGCCACCTCCGTGTCGCCGGGTTTGTGCCAGAGCCGCGGTGAACCCTGACGGCCAGCCCCCCTCTCCCAATACTGGTGCCTGTCCGCTGGTGGGTCGAGCGAGCCCCCCTGTGGTGGAGGCAGCTCTAAGCTTTTTAATTTAAATTGTCTCTCTAATTTGAATGAATACACTTTAAATCCATTTACAAGGATCTATTAGAGGGCAAGTCTCATGCCAGCAGCCGCGTAATTCCAGCTCCAGTAGCGTCCACTAAAGCTGCTGCAGTTAAAAAGCTTTTATAAGGATCGAGCTCGGCTGTCCACCGCAAGGCATCCTACTGCCAGTCCCAGCCCCTATGCCTTGGGGTGCCTCCTGATGCTCTTCACTGAGTATCCCGTGGTCCCGAAGCATTTCCTTTGAAAAAATTAAGTGTCCAAACTACAGGTGGTGTAGCTTGCTTAACAGCCGGGATAATCCGCTGACTAGCAGACACTGCTACTAGGCACAAAGTATTTCCTGGGCTAGATGCAGTTAAAAATTTGTAATTAGATACTCTCGTTGGATGCTGAGAAAGCATTCCATAGAGTCTCCTGGCACACCATATATGATTCTCTTAAAAAGCTTGGGGTAGGGGTCTAGGGGACCCTTTTATAGCCCAAATCACGGCCCTGTATCACAATACGTCACCTAGGCTGAAGATAAATGGAACTGTAGCACCCTGAGGGCTCGGTTGCTACAGAGGTATTGCACCTCACCCAGAGGTGTGATATCTCACTCTCAGGTAAGGATGGAGTGTGGATCAGGACCCGACACCTGCATGCATTATACCACATTGCCGTGGGGCAGGGCGACCAATATGCCTCTGAGATGGGCACGACAGTCCCTGTCCCTGGCTGGAGTGGGGGGAGGGAACACTGAGGAAGGGGAACCCTGTAGTGCAGGAGCAGGGAGGAAGCAGTTCCTGGGTGCTTTGAGAAGGGAGTATAAAAGGTGGGCACCATCTTAGTTCAGTGCAGAGAAGTCTGAGCAGAAGTGGCAGGGAGCAGGGGCTCTGCATGAGCTCTGCTCCGGAGGCGGGCCTAGTAACAGAGGCCCAGGCCTGGAAGAGGGAGAAGGAAGGAAGAGGAGCGGAGAAGGCTCCAGGAACGAGGACTGAAGGGATCCCAGGGGTGCGGATGGGCGAGTCACCACCGCACGCCCGAATCCACCTGCGTGGAGGGGTCAGGCCAAAGGGGGAGACCGGTCCCCGAAACTAGTGGAGGCAGGAAACGACCCTCAGCTAGAAACCGGAGGCTGTGACATTTTATGTGGCGCAGCCCCTCGCTACACCCGCTAGGAAGGCACCACATAGGGTCAGGGAACCTGGCGCCAAGTTTACCAAGAGGAGGCCCGAGGCAGCCGGACAGAAGGGTTGGTAAGAAAGGCCAGACAAAGGACACACAAAGGGGGTCCTGTGAAGCGCTCCAAAGTTATCTGGGAGTTGTCTGAGCCCCTCACCTGGTGAGCACAGTACGACGTGGGCAGCCGTTACCTGCAGACGTGGTCTGGATAATAAGAACTGTGAGTAAAGGCCCTGGACTGCATCACTGACTCCGTGTCGTTACTGCTGCTGCCCTGCACCATCACCCCCATCCTCCGCATACACTGCCCTGAGTCTATACTCCCGTGGGGAGTTATGCTACGCTCTGCTGCACCCACAACACCAGCCTCAGCGGTCTACCCTGCAGCGGCGGGTCACTCTGACCGCAATCCACGGGTGGCGTAGTCGGACATTTAAACATCAAAACCACATAAATAGTTCCGCCACTGGTTTGACCACCCTGAGCCACGGAACCGGATCGCCGCCACGAAGACTACAACCACCAGCATCCACCAAAAAGGGTCCGGCTCCGGGTGTCCCAAGGCCCAGGGGGTGCATCAGAACATTTTCATCACCTTTCACAATCACCAATGGGACAAGGCAGGGATGTCCTCTGTCCCCTCTCTTATACATCCTAGTGACGGAGCACCTGCTCTCATCAATTCGCCATAACCCCAATATTAGGTGGATTGAGGTGGGAGGCACCGAGTACAAGTGCTCTCTATTTGCTGATGATGTCCTAGTATATATCACTCAATCACATATATCCATCCATGCTGTTATGGCTGAAATAGATCACTTTGTTACATGGTCAAATTTTAAAATCAATGCAGCGAAGTCTGAGGCCCTCGATGTCTCCCTCCCCAAATCCATATAGGATTCCATCCAGTCCAATTTTCCCTTTGCCTGGCCCTCACAGGGTATCAAATACTTAGGAATTCCTATTCATAGAGACCTCTCCCATCTATGTTATCTTAATTTTGGGCCCTTTATTGAACAACTCCATACAGACCACAGTTGGCAAGTTAGAACTGTAAGATTCACTACGTGAACCACTGGTGTTTTGTGGAAAAGCACATGTACACTGTGTTCCAAATTATTATGCAAAAAGTGTTTAGGAGTGATAAGGGAAGAATTTGTTTGTCAGTTAAACTCATTGATGGTGATGTGTGTCAGGGCTCTTTATATCACTGTAAGCAATTGCAGACACCTGTGCTAATTAGTTTGGCAGGTGTGTCCAATGAAAGGCAAGACTACTTAAGAAGGCTGTCTCACATTATTAAGCAGCCTACATTTTCTGCCAAAATGGGAAAGAAAAAGGATGTGTCGGCTGCTGAGAAGCAACAAATTGTGGAGTGTTTAGGTCAAGGCATGACTACAATCAACATTGGGCGATGATCAGGATGAAGTGTCTTGGCAATCAAGAAGTATGTAGCTGATTCACAGTACACACGTGTGCGTGCTGATAAGGGCAAATTGAGGACTCTTTCCTACAGGCAATTACGTCAGGTTAAAAGAGCAGCGGCAAAAAAGCCTTGTTATAGCAGCAGACAAGTTTTTGAAGCTGCTGGTGCCTCCAACGTCCCCCGAACAACAAGATGCAGGGTCCTTCAGAGGTTTGCAGCTATGCATACGCCATCCTGTCGACCTCCTCTATCCACTTCACACAAGCAGAAACGGCTCCAGTGGGCTAAACATTACATGAAGACTGATTTCAAAACTGTTTTGTTCACGGATGAGTGCCGTGCAGCGCTCGATGGTCCAGATGGATGGAGTGGAGGATGGCTGGTTGATGGACACCCCACGCAAACACGGCTACAGCGCCAACAAGGAGGAGGTGGAGTAATGTTTTGGGCTGGAATCATGGGGAGAGAGATTGTCGGCCCCTTTAGGATCCCTGAAGGCGCTAAAGATGAACTCCATAATGTATGTGGATTTTCTCAAACAGCACTTCCTGCCATGGTTCAAGAAGAAGAACCGTGTATTTCACAGCAAGATCATTTTTTTGCATGATAATGCACCATCTCATGCTGCACATAAAACATCTGCATCTCTGGCTGCTGTGGGCATAAGAGGGGACAAACTTATGGTGTGGCCCCCATGCTCCCCTGACCTCAACCCCATTGAGAACCTCTGGAGCATCATCAAAATGAGTGTCTATGATGGCGGGAGGCAGTTCACATCTAAGCAACAGCTCTGGGAGGGTATTCTGTCCTCATGCAAAACAATTGAAGCAGAAACCATCCAAAACCTGACAAATTCAATGGACGAGAGAGTTCAGAAGCTCCTTTCGAACAAGGGGTCCTATGTGAAAATGTAACATCACCTAGAATAAAGTTTTGAGTTGAAAACTGATTTCAGTTTCTAATAACCTGCTAATGCTTATAATTTCAAAAATGACCATTTTTTTGGTCTTTATTAAAATGAAAAGGTTGATCGAAAAGTTTGGGGGATCTAAGAGTGTGGCAACCCAGTAGTCATGATTACTTCGAATTCTGACAATATGAGGGTCATGTTGCAGGTAGTGCAGCAAGAAGGCACTTATGTGTCTTGAGCATCTTGGAGCCCCAAAATTATTTTCCGGGCTAGATGCAGCTAAAAATTATTAATTTTAAATCTGGTGGAGCTTAGTATAGATGGCCTAATAGGATCAATGCTGCACACTGCTACAAAGCCCAAATTATTTTCCAGTCAAGATACAGATAAACATGATTAGTAATTTTAAATCTGGTGGAGCTTATTATAGATGGCCTAATAGAATCAGTGATGCACACTGCTACAAAGCCCAAATTATTTTCCAGCCAAGATACAGATAAACATGATTAGTAATTTGAAAGCTTAAAACGGTTGGTAGGGTGATTTTAACCAATCATCAAGCTTTTACTCACCCCAGGATGACACAGGGGTAGAAAAGTCATTTCGGATACATGATTTGTTCATCTTTATGAACGTGAGTCTGTCTACATTATCAGTGGAGAGCCGCGTGCGCTTATCTGTCAGCACACCACCAGCAGCGCTGAACACACGTGCAGACAGAACGCTGGCTGCGGGGCATGACAAGATCTCCAAGGCGTAAGTGGCTAGCTCCGGCCATTTATCCAGATTGGAAGCCCAAAAAGAGCAAGGGTCCAGTGACACAGTCATGGCTTCAATGTTTACTTGGAGATACTCCTGTACCATCGTCTCTAGGCGTTGACTATGTGTCAGACTTCTTGTCTCCTGTGGCCTTGCAAAGGATGGGCTAAAAAAGTGGTGAAATGATTCCGCAAAATTGATGTTACCAGCAGATACTGTGGTTCTGTTACGGTTTGAGTGCTGAACACTTGACGGTCCCATGGTTGGCAAGTTGGAACTGTGAGATTCACTACGTGCACCACTGGTGTTTTGTGGAAAAGCACATGTAAGATTCTGCAACAGTCTCTGCTGATACTCCTGCATGCGTGCATCCCTTTCTATGGCAGGAATAATTTCTGCAAATTTACTTTTGTACCGGGGATCTAACAGTGTGGCAACCCAGTAGTCAGGATTATTTCTAATTCTCACAATTCGAGGGTCATGTTGCAGGCAGTGCAGCAAGAAGGCACTCATGTGTGTTGCGCATCCAGGAGCACCAAGTCCCTGTTGTGTTGGTGGTGAGGTAACAATCATGCTTCCTTCCTCTGTCCTCTCCCCCCAACCTCGCACAACAGAAATGTGATCAAGGTCTCCCTCATCTGATGAGTCTTCCATCAGTTCGTCCTCCACTTCTTCCTGGGCTCCTGCACCTTCCTCACTAGTTTGGCTGCTACCATGCGCCCTGGTAAAACCATCTCCCCCACCCTCACATGCCTGCCGCCTTGGTGCTGCCGACCGTCTGGACCTTGCAGATGTTAGCCCTTCCGCATACAACTCCTCCTCCTCTACTTCCTCCACCTCCTCTTGTGCCACCACCTGACTCCGAATTCTGTTTAACATGTGCTCCAGCATGTAAATCACCGGAATAGTCATGCTGATAATGGCATCGTCAGCATTATACATCTTCGTCGCCATTTCAAAACTGTGCAGAAGGGTGCATAGGTCCCTGATCTGAGACCACTCCTCCAGCGTGATTTGCCCCACCTCCGGATCTCGTTGGCCCAGGCTATACGTCAGAACGTATTGCACCAGGGCTTATCGGTGCTGCCACAGTCGCTGCAACATGTGCAGAGTTGAATTCCACCGGGTAGGCACATCGCATTTTAGCCGGTGAAGTGGCAGGCCCAACGACTTCTGTAGAGATGTAAGTCGCTAAGCTGCGGGATGCGAACGGCGGAAGTGAGCACACAGCGACCGTGCCCTCTGCAGAAGGCCATCTAGTCTGGGATAGTGGGCTAAAAATTGCTGGACAACCAGGTTCAACACGTGAGCCATACAAGGCACGTGTGTGACATTGCCCCAGCGAAGGGCCGCACCCAGGTTTGCAGCATTGTCGCACACGGCCTTCCCTGGTTTCAGGTCCAGTGGAGACAACCATTCATGAAATTGGTTCTCCAGAGCTGACCACAACTCTTCAGCTGTGTGACTCACATTTCCCAGACATTTCAAAGTAAAAACCGCCTGATGACGTTGAGCCCTACTGCCAGCATAGTAAGGAGGTGTGCAGGATCCCTTCTGTGCAGTTAGAAAGCTTGTGGCATGACCAGACAGGCTTTGGGTGCAGGTGGAAGACCGAGAGGAGGTTGAGGAGGCAGAAGCAGTGGAGGAACTTTGACATAAAGAGGATTGACGCACAACTCGTGGGGACGGCAAGACTTGGACAGCAGCCCCTTGTCCTGCTGTCACCATAGTTACCCAGTGCCCAGTCAGCGACATGTAACGCCCCTGTCCATGCCTACTCGTCCAAGTGTCTGTGGTGAAATGCACCCTGTCACACACAGAGTTTCTCAAAGAAGCGGTGATGTTGTGTGCGACATGCTGGTGGAGCGCAGGCACACCTTTCTTTGAGAAGTAGTGCCGACTGGGCATCTGGTACTGGGGCACTGCGAAGGACATAAGGTCTCGAAAATCCTCTGTGTCCACCAGGCGGAAAGGCAGCATTTCTGTAGCCAAGAGCTTGCAGATGGTGAAATTCAACCTCTTAGCTTTCTCATGGCTAGGAGGAAATGGTCTTTTACTTGTCCACATCTGAGGGACCGAGGGCTGGCTATTGTGCTTAGACGGGGTTGATAAGGGTGTCCCCGGCAAACTGCCGGTCTGTGAGGAAGATGCAGGCGGACATGTTAGGTTGCCTTGATCCAAAGGTGGTGCTATCGATGTCGGACAGCGCTCAACACCAGCTGGTGTTACCACCTCCAAAGAAAATGATGACCTGCCAATCACGCTGGCTGTTGCGGGTAAAGAGGTAGCAGGTCTGCGCCCCAAAACAGGTGTGGCTGCTGTCCCCCCAGTCACAGAGGATGAAGAGGCCGCGGATGCACAAGATATGGCAGACTGTGGTTGGCCCGGCCGGCTAGGCCGCATTGTAGCACACTGAGCTTCCCACTGCAACTTATGCTTCATGTCCATGTGCCGGTTCATGCATGAAGTACTCAAACTATGTATTTTTTGGCCTCTACTTAGCTTTTGCTGACAAATGTTACAGATAACACGAGTTGGGTCATCTTTATCGATCTGAAAAAATGCCCAGGCTATGCAAGGCTTAGCACCCATGCGACCTGAAGAGCCACCACGACTTGTGGTGAGAGGCAGAGTTGTGTTTGAGGATGCAGTTGTTGACGTGCTTCCAGTACTACGTCTCTGTCCAGGAAGGCGCAACCTGACCTCGTCGTCACTAGCATCTTCCTCCACCTCCTCTGCTGACCTCATCTCTTGGCTGACTGTGGGTTGACAGTAAGTGGGATCTCCAACCTCATCATCATCACCCTGTGCGTTATCACACCCGTCGTCCTCAGAGCCAACCTGTTCCTGCCCTGACAAAAAACTAAAGTTGTCGCTCCAATCAGGTATTTGAGTCTCATCATCGTCTTCCTCATTGTCTCCACCAACAGGAGTTACAGTTTGGGAATGAGGGTCTACATTATGGTCAGAACCTTCTGCGTCTGGTCCTGGATCCGACTCATAAAGATTCTGGGCATCAGTGCAGATCATTTCCTCGTCTGGATTCACAGAAGCGCTGGAGTCGACCTCTGATTCCCAGGCTATAGTATGAGTAAACAGCTCTGCAGACTCAACCATCTGTTCTACCTCATACTCAGACGGGCAGCTGGAGATTTGGGAGCTGTGAGGAAGCAAGTGCGATTGGGGTGACACCTTTGAGGACTGGAGTATTTGTGATGTTGAAGTTGATGTGGAGGAGAGCCCACTTAAAGGAGCACTTGATATCCGTTGAAGCACCTGCTGTTTTTGTGCCTCATCTGGAATTTGTAGCGATTGGCGTGGCCGTAAGAAAGGGATCTTATCACATTGTCCGCTAAAAGAAGTAGACATTTTAGTTTGGCTGGAAGATGGTCTTTCTTCTGCAGATGTTACTGTTGCTTTAACACCTACCCCACGGACACAACCTTTTTTCCCCTTCCCAACACGCCTATTCCCCTTTCCACCAGCAGCAGGCCTTTTTCCACTCATTTTGGTGGTTAACTAATTCACAACTCTGGAGTTGTTTGCACAAAAAAACAATGGATGGGAACCGAGCAGAACTGAGTGGCCAAACTGTGGTATTAGGCCAAAACTATTGGCTGGGTTAGATGCAGAAAAAAATTATATTCAATTTGCAACCTGATGGAGGTCAGTATAGATGGACTAATAGAACAAGTCCTACACACTGCTAGAAGGCCAAATATTTTTTCAGAGCTAGATGCAGAAAACAATTATATTCAGTTTGCAACCTGATGGAGGTCAGTATAGATGGACTAATAGAACAAGTCCCACACACAGCTAGAAGCCCAAATATTTTTTCAGAGGTAGATGCAGAAAAAAATTATATTCAGTTTGCAACCTGATGGAGGTCTGTATAGATGGATTAATAGAATAAGTCCCACACACAGCTAGAAGCCCAATATTTTTTCAGAGGTAGATGCTGAAAAAAAATTATTTTTAATTTGCAACCTGATGGAGGTCAGTATAGATGGACTAATAGAGAAAGTCCCACACACTGCTAGAAGGCCAAATATTTTTTCAGAGCTAGATGCAGAAAAAAATTATATTCAGTTTGCAACCTGATGGAGGTCAGTATAGATGGACTAATAGAACAAGTCCCACACACAGCTAGAAGCCCAAATATTTTTTCAGAGGTAGATGCAGATAAAAATTATTTTTAATTTGCAACCTGATGGAGGTCAGTATAGATGGACTAATAGAGAAAGTTCCACACACTGCTAGAAGGCCAAATATTTTTTCAGAGCTAGATGCAGATAAAAATTATTTTTAATTTGCAACCTGATGGAGGTCAGTATAGATGGACTAATAGAGAAAGTCCCACACACTGCTAGAAGGCCAAATATTTTTTCAGAGCTAGATGCAGAAAAAAATTATATTCAGTTTGCGACCTGATGGAGGTCAGCATAGATGGACTAATAGAACAAGTCCCACACACAGCTAGAAGCCCAAATATTTTTTCAGAGGTAGATGCAGAAAAAAATTATATTCAGTTTGCAACCTGATGGAGATCTGTATAGATGGACTAATAGAGAAAGTCCCACACACTGCTAGAAGGCCAAATATTTTTTCAGAGCTAGATGCAGAAAAAAATTATATTCAGTTTGCAACCTGATGGAGGTCAGTATAGATGGACTAATAGAACAAGTCCCACACACAGCTAGAAGCCCAAATATTTTTTCAGAGGTAGATGCAGATAAAAATTATTTTTAATTTGCAACCTGATGGAGGTCAGTATAGATGGACTAATAGAGAAAGTCCCACACACTGCTAGAAGGCCAAATATTTTTTCAGAGCTAGATGCAGATAAAAATTATTTTTAATTTGCAACCTGATGGAGAAAGTCCCACACACTGCTAGAAGGCCAAATATTTTTTCAGAGCTAGATGCAGAAAACAATTATATTCAGTTTGCAACCTGATGGAGGTCAGTATAGATGGACTAATAGAACAAGTCCCACACACAGCTAGAAGCCCAAATATTTTTTCAGAGGTAGATGCAGATAAAAATTATTTTTAATTTGCAACCTGATGGAGGTCAGTATAGATGGACTAATAGAGAAAGTCCCACACACTGCTAGAAGGCCAAATATTTTTTCAGAGCTAGATGCAGATAAAAATTATTTTTAATTTGCAACCTGATGGAGGTCAGTATAGATGGACTAATAGAGAAAGTCCCACACACTGCTAGAAGGCCAAATATTTTTTCAGAGCTAGATGCAGAAAAAAATTATATTCAGTTTGCAACCTGATGGAGGTCTGTATAGATGGATTAATAGAACAAGTCCCACACACAGCTAGAAGCCCAATATTTTTTCAGAGGTAGATGCAGAAAAAAAATATATTCAGTTTGCAACCTGATGGAGGTCAGTATAGATGGACTAATAGAGAAAGTCTCACACACTGCTAGAAGGCCAAATATTTTTTCAGAGCTAGATGCAGACAAAAAATTATTTTTAATTTGCAACCTGATGGAGGTCAGTATAGATGAACTAATAGAGAAAGTCCCACACACTGCTAGAAGGCCAAATATTTTTTCAGAGCTAGATGCAGATAAAAATTATTTTTAATTTGCAACCTGATGGAGGTCAGTATAGATGGACTAATAGAGAAAGTCCCACACACTACTAGAAGGCCAAATATTTTTTCAGAGCTAGATGCAGAAAAAAATTATATTCAGTTTGCAACCTGATGGAGGTCAGTATAGATGGACTAATAGAACAAGTCCCACACACAGCTAGAAGCCCAAATATTTTTTCAGAGGTAGATGCAGATAAAAATTATTTTTAATTTGCAACCTGATGGAGGTCAGTATAGATGGACTAATAGAGAAAGTCCCACACACTGCTAGAAGGCCAAATATTTTTTCAGAGCTAGATGCAGATAAAAATTATTTTTAATTTGCAACCTGATGGAGGTCAGTATAGATGGACTAATAGAGAAAGTCCCACACACTGCTAGAAGGCCAAATATTTTTTCAGAGCTAGATGCAGAAAAAAATTATATTCAGTTTGCAACCTGATGGAGGTCAGTATAGATGGACTAATAGAACAAGTCCCACACACAGCTAGAAGCCCAAATATTTTTTCAGAGGTAGATGCAGATAAAAATTATTTTTAATTTGCAACCTGATGGAGGTCAGTATAGATGGACTAATAGAGAAAGTCCCACACACTGCTAGAAGGCCAAATATTTTTTCAGAGCTAGATGCAGAAAAAAATTATATTCAGTTTGCAACCTGATGGAGGTCAGTATAGATGGACTAATAGAACAAGTCCCACACACTGCTAGAAGCCCAAATATTTTTTCAGAGCTAGATGCAGAAAAAAATTATATTCAATTTGCAACCTGATGGAGGTCAGTATAGATGGACTAATAGAATGATGCTATGCCCAAAAGATTTTACTTCACTAGGTGCAGTAAAAAAATTGGTATTCTATACACAGGTGGTATATCTTGCAACACAGATAGGCTACTCCACTGACTAACACACTCTGCAATAGGCCAAAAAGGATTAGCTTTGCTAGATTCAGCCAAATGCTGTGAAAAAAACTTGCACAGCACTGGCACAGACCTGCCTGGCAAAAACTGATAGGAACTGATGTAACCTAGTCCTGAAAAGGACTGCAATTACAATTAGTCTTTACTCCCACAATCTATTTAAGAGCACAGACCTGCCTGATAAAAGTCGTAGGAAATGCTGTAACCTAGTCCTTAAAAGGACTGCAATCACAACTATTCCCTACTCCCAAGCTATCTGTAGATTTGTGCGAAAATTGGCTTGAAATTAACAAGGTATAGAGCACACAGCAACAGCGGTGCCGTCTAACATGCAGCTGCAGCAGTGAGAAAATGGTGGCGACAGGGAAAATGGCTTGGTCTTATAGGGCAAGGACATGTGACATACACTGCCAATGACACATGCCCTTGCTTGTGTGAAAAACAGCAGTTCGCTCCGTGTGTGCGCTGCTGATAGGCTGACAGACTGCACCTCCCCACTGCAAATGCGGGAAAGAGAAAAAAAAATGGAGATCTTCATTATTCCTGCAGAGATCCATCCCCTGCCCCTCCCCCCACCCCGCTGTACACTGAAACTGCGTATTAACATTAATTTTCATCATTACTGAGAAAAAATCCAGTTATGATTTTGGAGCACGAACAGTTATCGAACATAACCTCGAACAGCCGAATTTTTCTCAAATCGTTCGTGTTCGCCGAACGGCTCGAACACCGCCCAAAACAGCTCGAATTTGAGATTGGCGAACAGTTCGAGTAGAACAACGCTCATCTCTACTCACCACATGTCCCAGGTACTGCACCTTTGGTTTCAGGAGGTGACACTTGGAGGGTTTCACCTTTAGGCCGTAGCTTGCCAGGGCGTCAAACACTTCTGCCAGGTGTTTCAGATGGTCCTCGTAGGTTTTGGAATAAACGATGACATCGTCCAGGTATAACAGGACCGTCTCGAAATTCCGGTGTCCCAGACAGCATTCCATCAACCGCTGGAAGGTTCCTGGTGCATTGCAGAGTCCGAACGGCATACAGTTGAATTCGCTGAGACCCATCGGAGTGGTGACTGCAGTCTTCTCCTTGTCTGTCTCTGCTACAGGAACCTGCCAGTACCCGCTAGTAAGATCCAAAGTGGAGAAGAAGTTAGCAGATTTTAATGCAGCTAAAGATTCTTCTATTCTAGGTAACGGGTACGCATCTTTGTGTGTGATACGGTTGACCTTTCTGTAGTCTACACACATTCTCATTGTGTTGTCCTTCTTTTTCACTAGAACTAGTGGAGCTGCCCAGGGGCTACAGCTGTCCTTCATGTCCCGCAACATCCCCTTTGCATGCTGATAGTGTGCAGGGGGTACAGGTCGGTATCTTTCCTTTATGGGTGGATGGTCTCCTGTGGGGATGTGATGTTCTACCCCCTTTACTCGCCCGAAGTCTAGTGGGTGTTTACTAAAGACTCTTTCATATTCCCGAACCACCCGGTAGACTCCCTGATTTTGGTGTGAGGGAGTGGAGGTAGTACCCACATGCAGTTGCTGACACCGGTCCTCCATTTGTTTCTTAGAGCCGTTACCTTCCTCTGGTTGAGATGGAGGCAAGGGTTCCACGGCCCTTACAGAATTTTGGTTTATGGTGAACAATTTGGCTAGCGTGGCATACCGGGGCAGGTATACTTCTCTCCCCCCGATATTTATGATGCGGACGGGCTCCCTCCCATGGCCTACATCGACCACCCCCCGTGCTGTCAAAATGGTGGGCCTACTGTCTGAGTAGACGGGTTCTACCATTGCTTGGTAGTCTCTACCTCTTAGACCAATAGCTGCCCGGCACCAGATCATCATCTCACTTTTCGGGAGCATGGCAATAGGGAACGGGTCACACATTCTCACGCTACCAATCTCACCACCAGATAGTTCCACTTGTTGCCGTTTCATCAGCGCCCGGATCTCTTTTTGGAGAACACGCTGCTGGCTGGAACTGGCGTTCTTGGTAACCTGCTGTAAAATGAGAATTACCTCTGCAAGACAATTTTCAATTACGTTAGTTCCCAAGGTTATTTTAGGGTGACTCTCATGACGGTCAATGTCCACAATAATCAGTCCTTGTGCCGCCAGTTCGACTTTACCGATCTTAATGGTCACCTCTTTGAACCCCACCTGCGGCACGGGCTGACCATTGCTGGCGATGATACTCAGGTCATCATCTGGGTAGCGGGTTATGTCCGAGTCATTCCAGTACCGCTTAAAGAGCACGTACGGGATGGTAGTCACCTGTGACCCAGTGTCTAGTAGGGCACTCATAGGAATGCCATCCAGTACCACACGCAAGACTGGACGTCCCCCTACGTATTTATCACGCCAGTTCGATGGGCCTGATGATCTTATGCCTGGGGGTTGGCCCTCTACCCCAGGTTGTGCCCGTTTAAATGACAGTACCTTGCCATATGTCCGGGTTGATTGCAGCGGCGGCAGATGGGCTGTCCGTCCTCGTTGTAGCGGTCGCTGGGTCTTCCTCTGGACGGCGGGATCATCCTCTGTCGGCGCCATGGGATGTCCTCCGGTCCGGATGCCAGCTGGATCTTTCCTGGAGGAGAGACCTGTAAAGACTGCACAGTTCTGGTTAGCGCGGCTACGCTTTTGGTCAGTTCTTGGACCTGATGGTGCAAGTCTGTAGCCGGGTTGTTATCCAAAGCCTGCGCACCAGCTCCTACAGACTCTGTAGACAAGGGCGCCGCCTCCTGGTGATAGGTAATAGCAGGGCGCCGGTGGGTTACAGAGCTACCCGGTGCCGGTTCTCGGAGCACCCGGATGGCCCTGTCTTTGAACTTTGCAAAGTCTAACCCAGGGTTCTGCAAGGCCATTGCACGTGACTGGGTTCGGTGGGCGTTGGACAGCAGACCCTCAATGAATTGCTCAGTCAACAGTTCATCTGCATTCCGCACACTGTCAGGGTCTGCCTGTTTAATGGCTCCCAGGGCCTCTTGCAAATTCAAAGCATAGTCTCTTATACTGTCTTGGGCCCGCTGCTTGCACCCATAAAATTTCATTTTGATCTCTGCAGAGGTGCGGGTATCAAACGTGTCCCTCAGACGGGCTAAGATCTCCTTCACGGTCTCCTTGTCCCTGACTGACCAGGACTTTACTTCACGTTGGGCTGCGCCGGTTAACTGGCCTACCAATATGCTCACTTTTTGTCCCTCCGTCAGGGGGTATACTTTAAACAGGCTGTACAGTCTCTCTTTAAAGTCGCTTAGGGTATGCGACTCCCCTGAGTATTAGGGCAGCCAGGCCGCTCCGGGGATGTAAGGCATGGTGAACGGCATTACTGCGGCAGCGGCCACGCTGGTGGTAGAGGGTCCCTCCGTATCCTCCCCCCTAGTTAAGTGTGGCCTACCTTCTGTTGCTTCTTCTCCGTAGGCCGCGGCTCCGCAGACGATCGTCAGGGTGGAGGACCTTGCATCGCGCTCTGGTGACGTCAGCGTCACTCCCTCTCCTTCCAGGACCTTGCGCAGCGTCGGTGCTTAGGGCGGAGCTTCAGGTGTCGCGCGCTTTCAGCGTCCACACCCCTCTTCTTCCCGCGCGGCGTCCTGAAGATGGCGTCCGACAGCGGGAAACGACTGAGGATGGCAGGAAAACAGCTGAAGATGGCGGGAAACGGCTCCGGATGGCGGGAAACGGCTCCGGATGGCGGGGACCTTCACCACGGCAGGTGTGACAGTCTTTTGAAGGCGCGCAGTACCCGGTGGTTGCGGGCACGAAATCCTGCCGACTACGCCAAAGTTGACGCGCCCCCTGGGCCTAGTGTACACATGTAGTGGGTTACCCAGAGCCGGGTCTCTGGGGATTGTACTCTCTGTGGCGGCAACCCTATCCCGTGGCTCAGGGTGGTCAAACCAGTGGCGGTATAGTATAAGTTTTAGGTTAATTGTCCGACTACGCCACCCATGGATTGCGGTCAGGGTGTACCGCCGCTGCGAGGCAGACCACTGAGGCTGGTGTGGTATGCGCAGCAAAGGATGGGATAACTCCCCACGGGAAGAGTATAGCCTCAGGGCAGGGAATGTGGATGATGGGAGTGATGGTGCACAGGCGTCCTAGTATTAGTAGTGCTGTATGCGGTGAGAAAGCAGGAACGACTCAGAGTCTTTGCAGTGCAGTTCAGGGTCTTTACTGATGATATTAAGGCAGACCCTCCCGGGAGTACTGGCTAGCATAAGGGGCCTGGTCAGTCTGTGAACAAACAGGAGTTCCCCTGGCCAGGTGGAGTTGTAGGCCTCCCCGTCTATCTGCACTCTTCCTGGCTACCTTGCTGTAAGCGTGTGGAAGTAGCCCACGTCCCTGAGTATACCGTGTGGTGCTCACCCGTATGGCTGGTGACTTGGGGCCTTCTGATAGCCTTCGCTCCTCGATGGCGGTGCTGGTCCCTTCCTTGTGACTGAGCCTCCGGGCTTCTATGGCCAGAGGACCTGGAATCCCCTGCCGGCTGGTTTCTGCTGCTGGACTTAAAGATCCCCACAGCCTCGGACTCCGGTGTCCGGTTCTTATATTCTTCTGCCAGGGCGAGCTCTGCTTAGCTCCAGCCCCTGGTCTTCAGCTCCTGCTCCTACAGAGCTCCTAGCTGTTGCTTTCCCTGTCTTTCTCCTCTCTAGACTCTTAGACTGACTAACCCCGCCCCAGACCCAGTTTATATAGGGCAGGTTCCTCCCCTATCTGGCCTGGGACAGGAGGTGTTGCATGTTTAAGGGCTCCTGACCAGGAAACCTCCCACTTGCTCTCAGACGTGATATTTCTATCACTGTGGCAACCAGACCCCTGGGGTGCCACATGTATAAATGTATGGCTGACAGCCAGCCAGGTCTGGAGCTGAATGTGAATGACTTTATATGGTAGTCTACCAGGAATATAAGATTGAAAGTTCTTTATTGGAAGCTGGGACCTAGGCTTATTGGTCCCTATAAAATAACCGCCGTCATTAACCCATCAGCGTTTCGTCTTGAACCTCCTCTGGCCCTTAAGGTCCACTACGTGTTCCATAGGTCCTTACTCAAGAAGTATGTGGAACCTCTTGAGCCCTCACCTCTACCACCACCCCCAGTAATGGTTGTGGTAATCTGGAGTTCCAGATTTTGAGTATTGTAGATTCTGGTCTCCAACGTCGTTCTCTACAATACTTGGTGCAATGGAAAGGTTATGGTCCAGAGGAGAGGATGTGGGTTTCAGCATCAGAGATGAACGCTCCCAGGTGGATTCATTCATTCCCCACCTCTTATCCTGAGAAACCCGGTCCTGAGTGTCCGGAGGCCACTCGTAGAGAGGGGTGTACCGTCACGGGTGTGTCAGAAGTGACAGTCGCCCTGCTGTTGGTCGCTCATCCCCCTCCCTTCCCTAGCCAGGGCTTAACACCATGGAAAGACAGGGCGAGGTTCGCGTGCAGCAATTGGTGAAGAATCAATATATGGACGTTAGTGGAGACAGGGTGATATTAGATCAGCCTAGGATGTCTCCACTTCCCCCTTTCCCTAGAGTCTGGGCTCCCTTTCCCTCTTCCCTTTGTGTTGCACTAAGTCTTTCCCACACATTGCGTGACACACACAGAGTGACTGCAGACTTATCGGTTTGGACAGGACAACCCCTTATCATGCCTGTTTTTGCTGCTAGAGAAGGACCATGCTTAGCAGGCAGTTGACACCCCTAGTCGTCTGGAGTTTGCAGTCAGTTCTTGGTGGATGGAAAGAAAAAATGAGGCTGAAGAGTTACCATACAGCCATAGGGTCAAGTGATAGTGACTGCTAGTTTTTCTTGGCTTATGAGATCAAACTGGTATCTAAAAGTCATTGTGATTCTGATTCTAATATTTGAAGAAAGTCAGATATCAGTCACATATCAAAATCACACATCATTTGAATTTGGCCTGGAGGAGGTCTGTGTGAAAGTCCCAATGCGTTTCAGACAAGTTTGCACTGAAAATCACATAACCAAATAGAATGCTTAAGTTTCTTCAACTGAGTGTTTAAGTCAATGGTAAGTGTACTGGCTTCTAGACATAGAGTTTTGGGTTCAATTCCCAGCAGCATACAGTGAACTTTTTATTATTATTTTCATCAGTTGTGAAAGTCAGATGTCTAAGTCACTTATCAAAGTCACATATCAAAGTCAGTTCTCAGACAAGGTATTTAGCCTCACACTGTCATTATTCTGATGTTTGACTTTGATATCTGTCATGTCCTAAACTGGACGCTGTAGTTGTGCACCTCTTCATGAATCAGGATCATCCGACTCCAGCATGCCCCTCATCAAGATTGCTGTGAACAACGCCGGTCTTGATGAATCGAGCCCATTGTGTTTTATATTACGGAAACATATTGGCACATTTTATTATACAATTGGTGGTCTTGTATTATTTCTATATTGTTGCTACAGCAGCATAGTGGGCCCCAAGAATGATTTACTCTGGGGATCCAAGGTTCTCCAGCCCGATGCTGCATACAATTAATATAAAAAAATAAAATATAATTAATGTTAATATTAATATTGAGCAGAATTAATTTCAGCCTATTGGTGCAGCCTCCACAACTGTCACGGTCTCCCATGTTGTCCCTTGGGAAAATTAATCGCCCACTCTTGCTCTATTATATATAGTGCTATGTTATGCAAAGTGCTAAAGTGCTGCACATTTTCCATCTACACATGTGCATCAAAGCGTCTGTGTGTTACTCACAGAACCTATCACATGATCTATCAAAGGGGATCATGTGACAAGTCACGTGATACATCCAGTACCTGAGGGGGGGGGGGCACACCTTCTAAACTGCCCAGTGCCCTGGCTACTCTTAATCCACTCCCGTACATACAGTACAGACCAAAAGTTTGGACACACCTTCTCATTCAAAGATTTTTCTGTATTTTCATGACTATGAAAATTGTACATTCACACTGAAGGCATCAAAACTATGAATTAACACATGTGTAATTATATACTTAACAAAAAAGTGTGAAACAACTGAAAATATGTCATATATTCTAGGTTCTTCAAAGTAGCCACCTTTTGCTTTGATGACTGCTTTGTACACTCTTGGCATTCTCTTGATGAGCTTCAAGAGGTAGTCTCTGGAAATGGTTTTCACTTCACAGGTGTGCCCTGTCAGGTTTAATAAGTGGGATTTCTTGCCTTATAAATGGGGTTGGGACCATCCGTTGTGTTGTGCAGAAGTCTGGTGGATACACAGCTGATAGTCCTACTGAATAGACTGTTAGAATTTGTATTATGGCAAGAAAAAAGCAGCTAAGTAAAGAAAAACGAGTGGCCATCATTACTTTAAGAAATTATGGTCAGTCAGTCCGAAAAATTGGGCAAACTTTGAATGTGTCCCCAAGTGCAGTTGCAAAAACCATCAAGCGCTACAAAGAAACTGGCTCACATGAGGACCACCCCAGGAAAGGAAGACCAAGAGTCACCTCTGCTTCTGAGGATAAGTTTATCCAAGTCACCAGCCTCAGAAATCGCAGGTTAACAGCAGCTCAGATTAGAGACCAGGTCAATGCCACACAGAGTTCTAGCAGCAGACACATCTCTTCAACAACTGTTAAGAGGAGACTTTGTGCAGCAGGCCTTCATGGTAAAATAGCTGCTAGGAAACCACTGCTAAGGACAGGCAACAAGCAGAAGAGACTTGTTTGGGCTAAAGAACACAAGGAATGGACATTAGACCAGTGGAAATCTGCGCTTTGGTCTGATGAGTCCAAATTTGAGATATTTGGTTCCAACCACCGTGTCTTTGTGCGACGCAGAAAAGGTGAACGGATGGACTCTACATGCCTGGTTCCCACCGTGAAGCATGCAGGAGGAGGTGTGATGGTGTGGGGGTGCTTTTCTGGTGACACTGTTGGGGATTTATTCAAAATTGAAGGCATACTGAACCAGCATAGCTACCAGAGCATCTTGCAGCGGCATGCTATTCCATCCGGTTTGTGTTTAGTTGGACCATCACTTATTTTTCAACAGGACAATGACCCCAAACACACCTCCAGGCTGTGTAAGGGCTATTTGACCAAGAAGGAGAGTGATGGGGTGCTACGCCAGATGACCTGGCCTCCACAGTCATCAGACCTGAACCCAATCGAGATGGTATGGGGTGAGCTGGACCGCAGAGTGAAGGCAAAAGGGCCAACAAGTGCTAAGCGTCTCTGGGAACTCCTTTAAGATTGTTGGAAGACCATTTCCGGTGACTATGTTTTGCAGCTCATCAAGAGAATGCCAAGAGTGTGCAAAGCAGTCATCAAAGCAAAAGGTGGCTACTTTGAAGAACCTAGAATATAAGACATATTTTCAGTTGTTTCACACTTTTTTGTTAAGTATATAATTCCACATGTGTTAATTCATAGTTTTGATGCCTTCAGTGTGAATGTATAATTTTCAAAGTCATGAAAATACAGAAAAATCTTTAAATGAGGTGTGTCCAAACTTTTGGTCTGTACTGTACATACAACACTACACATCAGTGCGGGTACAACTTATGGCTTCTTCATCTAGGAGTTTATGAGCATCATCTGTCTAATTGACAGAGAACCCCTGAGAAGTCTACACAAGAAAGCTTCTGTCTGTAAAATGATTCCAGTGACTTTTATAAGGTTTAGACAATGGAAGCATAAAGCTGGTTAATGTTTATAAGTATGATTCGTCGATAATACCAAATTGGCCAGGTTCTGTAATCTCGAGAAGTTTACTTATAAACATTGTTTTAGATAATAGATCTGTGTATTTCTCATGGAACATAATGGTAAGTGTACACACATTATTTTAATCAGTATTTTGGTTACAATAACACTATTTGTCAAAGCAAATATCACAGTGGTCACTTTTGTACAAATCAGGATAATGAATCTTTGAAACACACAACTTCATAGACCATAGAACAATTAACATTGTCTTACTGTATTGACTCCTAGCAAACACTTTGTGGATAGCATGCATCAAAGACAGTTCATGTGAAAGAACTAGTTTCTCAGTATCAGAGTAAATCAATATTATACTGCAGTATATTGCAATATTATAGTGCTTGAATTCACGCAACCATATTTGCAATACATTCCACACTTGGTCTAATGACCACACTTTATCAAAGCATATAAACAATATGTTACAATATGTAGGCTATAAGATATCCATATTTTTATTAGCAATACAATCCACATTTGGATATCTTATAGCCACACATTATTTATACAAAGCACCCTATCCAAAGGGGATGGTTTTATCGGATGATTGCCATAAAAATAATAATGGAAGTGTACACTGTGTACAACAACACAAAGCAATGCATGAACAAATTATAGCAAAAAATAAATCAGCTGGCCTAATACTCAAAGTCTTCATGGCAATCATCTCACATTGTCTGCTCCTTGAACAATTACCTCTGCAGGTTCTGGAGGACCTTTGTCACCCAGTTGTTTCAACCAGATTTTTGCACCATCATTGATAGGACCTGAGGATCCAAATCCTTCACCTCCTCTGACTGTCACAACTGCAGGGGTCCTTACTCTGACCACCTTCGTTTTAGAAATAGACAGTACCAATAACTGAGTTATCTTATCTCTCTTCTGTATTATCATGACTTTTTCTTCATCATTCATTAAAAGTACTTTAATTTCTTCCTGATAATCCTGGTCTATCACTCCTCCCATTACCTGAATACCCTTTAAGGCCAAGCCTGACCTTGAGGTTATAAGACAAAAATGCTCAGGTGGCATTTGCAAGCCTATAGCAGTCCTGATTTTCTTTACAACTTCTTTGAAGTGACTTTCATTGTCACTTTGAATCTGTATTGGGATACAGTACAATACCATTGTTTCCAAAGTCTTAATAGTATTGTTAGCATTGGCCATTTTACAGGTACAAATCAACGTAAACCCAGAATATGCATACAAAGCTGAGCATACGCATACACATCCTCCATCATGTAGAGGAGGGCCAATGTAGTCAATTTGCCCAGGAAGTTTTCCTTGAGCTTTCTGGCCTCTCACCACATGAGGGATTGGTCTCTGTTGTGAATATTGACACTTAATGACGGTTTCCTTTATGAAATCTAACCTGATGGGCACCCCTCTGGTCTGTGCCCATTGAGTCAGTCCAAGCAGCTCCTCAGAGGTATCAGTCATTACTGGATTCAGTGACTGATATTTCGGACTGTTAGTCTGCTACTGAGTTGAATCTTTCCAGGGTATCTGAAGCACAAATAGCATCAACATGAAACACAGTCACTTTAATTATTTGTACAATTGCCCAGATATCTTGCCACAACTCTTTTCCCCATACTTCTTTGCTATGTATACTTGTAGTCTGATAGCCCACTGCGTTCCACACACGGTTGTTACCTTGGTACCTAGCTGACCCTTCTGTATACCACGCTTGTTTCCTCTGCTCAGGAATCAATTGTTCAAAGGATATCTCCTGCTCCTGAAGTCCCATAGGGACTTTGCCTAACTTCTCATGCAATGTGGAGATTCCACTAACTCCTGGTTTTGCTCTGTCCTGAATTGCCTCAATTTGCTTTCCTCCTAATTCTGTAGTTATAACCTTGCACTCACTGAATTGTTTTGGAGTTCCCTTAATCAAACTGGCCTCCGCCCCTGTATCTACCAACATTTGTGGGGTGTGGCCAGCATGTCAATCACTTTTATCTGTCTCCCTCCATCGATCCTCCATTTCAGATGAAGACATCATATTAGGAGAAAATGATGCCCCCTTCTGTTGGGCTTTGAATTCCTGTATCAAGGATTTAACTTCAGCATAAAGATCCTCAAACCCCTGTGCTGTGGGCTTTGCTGGCGACGAGGAGGGAGTTGGACCTCTCTCTCCCTGTGTCCTGCCCGGCCCCTGCTGTGGGGATTCAGAATCTTTTACTGTAACCTTTCTATTATGTGAAACCCTGACTTTTTATTAAGTCCTCTCTTTTGATACAATTTCCACATCTCGTTAGTACCAATCCCGTCTATTTTATCCCTGTGGACACCATCCTTTATCAGGGCCATAAACATATCTTTCCGGGTAATACAAGATCTAGGATTGTAGTTACTTTTGACATTGTCATGCTGCTCTTCAGAGGGAAAATTACCCTTTTGTTTGGGACCCCAATCTCCCAGATCCCCTAACTGTCTAATTGCCTCCAATGTATTGGCGATAGTTTTCCCAGTCTGATTTATCATTAGCGTCATCATGATATGCTTGTAGGCTGCAGGGGCATTTCTAATGATACGATTTCTAACAGATACACTCACAACAACTTGCATATAATCATCATAAGAGTTTGCCGAAATAGCATTTTTCATGACCTCCTCCTTCAACCTCTGAGTACAATCTTTCAATGTAAACCATGGTTTTTCATTGGGCGGCCAGTCCGCCTCGGATGGGTATTTATGCTGCAATGCCATGGCCACATCAAGCATACTACACACCACATGTGGCTGCTGAATTGTCAAGGTACGAAAGGCCTCCTTCACTACAGGTTCATGACTGAATTGGACAAATTTTGGGCCATCCACAGCATCCACCTGCACTCCATGAGCCCCCATCTCCCATAATCTGACAGCTCAAGCTACTAAAGATTCATTTGGCTTTTGAGAGAAACGATCATGAAGGTCATTAAGCTCCTGCTGACTGTAATCCTCTACTGCATTCTTATTCTGTTTACCTGCAGCAGTCTCTACAATCCGTCTCCGATATATAGGATGAACTTTCACTGGGTTAAGAGGAGGATCAATTTCTCTCTTTCCATTGAAATATTCATCCTCAGTCTCTGGATTGGTGATGTTTTTAGAGTCAGTTGAATCCCATACATCCCCATCCCACTGATCAGGGCTCCACTCTATCCCTGCTTTGGCTATGGCCAAAGCTACTTTCTTGTTATTAACCTTCCCTCGCCTCCTTTTGTATTTATACTGCGCTACACATACAGCAGCCTTTTCTGCAACATGCTGATATCCATCACATCTGTCCATTAATAACTTATTCTGACACTGTGCTATAATCAATGCATTCTGGGCCTCACACAACTGTCTTTCCAATTCCTGAACTTTTGTTAATATACGTATTCTTTCCTCATGCTGTTTTCTATATGCAGACAGCAGGATCCATCTGTAAAGGACAAATTGATACTCATGCTAGAGCAACTCCATTTTGTCTGCTTGCTTTAAAATCATGTTATTATCACTCCTTGCATAACATATTCTTTCTTTCTCTTCCCATGGAACTTATCTCACACTAACTTTTTCTCAAGAGAACATTTTGTCAGACACTCTGTTATCTAACTTGTTTAGGCCAGGTTTGACCTTGTAAAATTTCCATAGTGCTTCAAACTAACAATGATAATATGACCATATATGTGTTTTCCGTAATAATTGTACTAACATCAGTTAGCCTATAGTATTGTAGTATGGCTGTAGAGTTGATTGGCTATTTGATATACTCAAAACAATATAAAATGCTAAGCAAAATAAACGGGATCAGAGATTCTTTGAATCCCCCCAATACAGAGCACGCATTGCCTCCGTTTGGTTTTCTGTGGATTGCGCAATCAGCATAATAATTTTGACACTCACTTAGTCAATCGTGAAGGGTTATTGCCCTCCCTTAACAGCTGGTGCCGTGACTCGAATCCCTAACCAGGGACGCCCCTCCACCTCTGGACGACCACAAAGAGAGACCTGCCTTCAGCCTCCCCCACTGGAATTGAGACTGATCATCCCCCACAAAAAGCCACGGTAAGTGCACCAGTTCTTTACTAGTGACACTGACCGTTTGGCGTGGTTTCCACGTGGTGTGTGGTTGTTTGCAGTATCTCCGGGTGTCCTGGTTGGATATAGTCAAAGGTGAGACTATAAGGGGTGTAGTCTCATTAGGGGTCTGATATTATTTAACTTCAAAGCAGTATCACCTCGGATTTACAAGTGAATATTGTGTGAATCTTTCTCAGCTTCTGACAAAAATCCTTAGGAGAGACTGAACATTGTTAGTTTCAGTCGCGGCAGGTGATCGAAGATTGGGTAGGACACGCAAGTAGATATACGTATATCGAGTGTCCGGTGCGCTGCAAAGCTGCATAGCAGCAGAAGTGCACCTCCTTTCATTTGTTGTGTGAAAGAATTCCCCCGACGGGAGGGGTGAGTTAGTAGTGGAACAGCTGGGAGCTCTGGCCAGACTCCGCTGTGCACAAATTAAGGATCTTTTTGTCAGTTGTAGTGAATAATCAATGTTTCTGTGGAGCAGAAAGAATTTGTCTCCCCCGAAGGAGAGGGAGGATGTGATGAATATCATGATCAGTCGAGAAGGGAAAAGATCATTTAAGCACGTGCCAAAAGTGTTTAAGGTGTTAAATTTTCCTGTGGAGGGGAGGCTTCAGCCTGTGTTGTGGGATGAAGGCATCCGGCAGCAAAGGGGTAAATTAGTTGACTGCTGTGGATTGTTGGAAGATGCTGAAAACTTTAGGAAAGTGGCACATGAGATTTGTGATGAAGGATATGTTGAAAAAGTACAGGAGGAAGTAGGTCCCCCCCTTCCCAACTTATGTGTCCACAATCCAAATCTAGAGCCCCTAAAGAAGCATCTCCCACAAATGTAACAATACCCCAGCCCCTGAATCCGGAAACTGAGCAATTTATACCTTATGAGATTAAATACCCTGCATTTCCCACTGAGAGCCAGCCACCATCATATAACCCAGACGGTTGGCTCTGTAATGTGTGTTGGGTCACTAATCCAAGATGGCGCAGGACATGCTATAATTGTGAAGCACGCACGTAAACCCGGTGTTGTAGGACCAACCTACCCATTACTTAACGCTGACGGGGGGTATTATGAATCACTACCCCCACCTGCCCCTACCATCATATTCCATTCAGAGGGACCCAGGGTCCTCTGAACTCTTCCCTATTCACCCTCTCCCAAACTGGGGAAATAGAACATGGACGCTAGTATGAGGAGGTGGCGTCTGATTTACTGAATGGTCCTTCAGAATTCTCTACTATACTGAGAATAGGTATGGGGAGTATACCACAACAGCAGGTTGGGATCATTGTAAACGCAGCAAATGCGAAACTGCAGCATGGGTGGGGGCTAGCTGCAGAGATTTGTCGTATTGGGGGACCTACAATACAAGCTGCATCTAATGATTACATCCGTGACCATGGTCCGTTAAGAGAAGGAGAGGTGATGGCTACAAGAGCCGGACAGCTATCATGTCATTTTGTTATACATGTAGAGAAAACCAAAAGAGTAATGTCATTGTGTAAGATTACAGTACAAGATGTTAAATGCAGCAAGGAAGATAATGGGATGTTGAAATGTTGAAAAGTAAATGCATGTGAAAAAAAAAGGTTGCGCTGAGTTCGTTGACAGAAGGAAAAAGTATGTGGATATGTGGAGAAACTTAAATGGTTAGCTGAAATATGCACGCTGCCAGATAAGCGCCCAGTTACAGCTGCTAGCATAGCAAAACGGCCTTGGCTTGATACAGAGCAGGAAAAAAAAAAAGGTGAATGGAGGAAGAAAATGCAGACAATAAGGGAAAGACGATGCTATGTTATGTGTATTACAAAGATACTGCTCTCCGATAATGGCGGAGTAATGAATTGTTGGGAATGTTCTAATTGTGGCCAGCAGAATCCATTGTCAGTAGATTACTGTGTTGCATGTCACGCACTCCCCTCGCTACTACCCAAGCCACTTTTAGTGCCCCATCCTCATCTGTTATGCCTATGTCCGCCCAAAGTTCCAACCCTTCCTGCAGCGGCCATGTTGCTACACCCATTGCATCACCTCCAGCCTCTGACCAGATGTCCCTTTGGTGGTGGCCATCTTGGTGCACCCTTCCTGTAGTATGCTTCCTTCTGGTTGCGGCCATCTTGGCACACCCAGAATACAGGCAGCAATACACACTACGCCCAGAATGTGTATGAGGAAGATCATCATAATCAGTGTGTGACAGAGCATTAGACGCCAATACATATGAGAGTGGGTTTAACTTCTGTCAAGCTCTTAAAATATGGGCTCAGGATAAGTTGGCTAATCAATCCACTACCCTCAACAGCACATATTTATGTCCACTTTGACATTAGGGCTAAAATATGGTGATGTAAACTAATTCTCTAGATGGTCATGTATCCTTAAGTTTCTAATAGATGCAAATACACGTTGTCTGGTTTACAGTAATTGATTTAGCAAACGTTTTTGTTTTTTTATTAGCATTCCACTACACAGACTGTCAGTTTCTGTTTACATTTACATATTACATTACATATTACATTTACACGGAGCAAATGTCCATCAGGGCCAGTGTTAGTCTCCTCAAGCATCTAGCAAAACTGAATTGTCGAGTCTCAGCCTCGAAACTTCAGTTTTGGCCCGGCAAGTAGTCTTCTTAGGCCATTGCCTTACTCAGGGTGCCAGACATCTCACAGAAGAAAGGAAGACGGTCATCTACGCACTACCATTCCCAAAAGATCCCATAGAGCTGCAACGGTTCCTCGGACTATGTACATACTGCAGACAATGGATCCCAGACGCCTCACGTCTCATGCAGCCGCCCCTCTATGATGCATTAAAAGAAGACACTCTGGCTGATGTAAACAACAAGGACCACCAAGAACAGCTGCAACAAGCCTTTGAGCAACTAAAGTCAAGGAAAATGACAGCCCCTGCCCTTGGAAATCTGGACTATGCTCAACCTTTCCATTTGTATGTCTCTGAGACAGGAGGACATGCAGCCGGAGTACTCACGCAGAGACACTGTACAAAGCAGCGCCCAGTCGGTTATTACCCAGCGCATCTCTCCCCCAGCTGTCTACGAGCGGTTCACGCCACACAGCAACCTAAACATCTGTCTACACAGAGACACCTGTGGCTGCAGTGTTCGTTGATTTTGACAGAAAATGTGAAGTTACACCACCATCAACCCAGCCACCCTGCTACCAGCACCTGAAGGAGAGGAGAAAAAGGCTCCTCCGCATGATTGTCTGGAACAAATTACTCCGGAGTCAACTCCACTTGTTCTAGTGGGGGAAGTACCCTTGGATGACCCAGAACTTACGTTATATACGGATGGATCCAGATATGTTGACACCTCTGGCAGGTTTCATACTGGATATGCTGTCACAACTGAAGATACATTGGTAGAGGCTGCAGTCTTACCTCCCAGTATGTCAGCACAAGATGCAGAGCTCAAAGCTCTGACTGCAGACTGTGAAAAATGCTGAAAGCGTCAGACAATTGATGGAAGTGGTGCAACTACCAAGACAGTTGGCTGTCGTAAAGGTAAAAGCTCATACCCAACCAGATGCCCCTGAAGCAAGAGGTAATGCACTTGCTCATCTCCATGCTAAGCGAGCAGCTCTTCTTCTGACATCCATGTCCATGGCTCTTACACGGCAACAGGCTAAACAGCTAAATTCCGTGCCAACCGAGGATCAACCTGCAGAAGAGCATCAACCGGTCCCTCCAATCACAAAGCTACGCTCCACACGCTCTACGCGCTAAAGAAGAACGCCAGACGTGGAAGGAGGTGGGTGCTAAGTTGATAGATGGGCTATGGAAGAAGAAACAACTGTACTGTTTGCCTCGACTCCTGTATCCAGCCATTGCGGCCTGGGCCCATGGACTGCTTAGGGGTAGTGGATATGTTTTCCAGTTGGCCAGAAGCATTCGCCGTTCCAAACATGACTGCCAAGACTACCGCCAAGAAGCTGGTCTCTGAAGTTGTTTGCCGGTATGAAGTCCCAGAAGTTATCAAAAGTGATGAAGGACCAGGCTTTTCCTCATGCATATATCAAGAAATACTTACCATGATCGGATCAACAGTGATGTTACATACTCCTTACCATCCACAGTCAAGTGGCAAGGTGGAGAGATTGAATGGCACACTGAAAAGGCAGTTAACCAAAATGATGCAGGAGACTACGGCCCAGTGGCCTGAGCTCCTTCCCATTGCACTATATCACATACGCACCACCCCCATAGGGAAACACAAACTGTCACCCTATGAGATACTATTTAGGTCACAACCAGCTATAGCTAGATTTACCCCACAACAATTATCAGAAGAAACAGATTATGTTGTGCAATATGTGATTCAGTTTGCCAAAGCCTTAACTAACACCCATGCGTTAGTATCATCTTCTATTCCAGATCCAGCTGATGCAGATGGTTGTCATACCCTCAGGCCTGGAGATTATGTGTATGTGAAGAAGCATGTTCGGAAACACGGACTAGAACCATTGTATGACGTATCATACCAAGTGCTCCTGACAATCCCAACAGCTGAGATGTTTTATGATAATATGTATGGTTAAACTAGTCAATACCTGGATTAGCCTACAACAGAGTACTGACCCCTTTAATAATAAGTTCATTACTGACCATCAGATTTTGGTACAAGAATTGAGACAATTAGAAAACAACCAGATCAGTGACTGTTGGATATGTACTCACTCACCAGTTTCAGCCGCTAGTATGCCCTTTCTGGCGGTCCGTCCCAGACCATCATTATTGGAAAGATACATTCATAATCACTCATGGGTACATGCAAATCTGTTTATAAAAGGTACCGATGACACGTTATAAAATATCTGGTAACGTCCCTTGTAATGAATCTTCTGAATATAAGCCTAGTGATCCAACATGTGGCAATCCGGATGTTGGATATTGTAGCCCCCTGGGACAAATGTCTTCATGGTGTATGTTATCAAATAACACCGTTTTAATCAATTTGGTACATAAATTAGTATTACAGCACTCTGCTTTATGGGATTTACCATCAGCCACATATTGGGTCTGTGGGAATAATGCGTATAAATGGCTCCCAGTCAGAGTAGGGGGGACTTGTACGTTGGGCCGGCTAACTTCAGCCACTTATCTTATTCCCCATAGTAAAGTAGATATGAGAGCCATCCCTCTTCATACCATTTATAAACGTGCCAAAGACAACACCCCACGACCATCAGGAAGACCTCATTTAGTACAAATGAGTGTACCCAATAAGATAGCCAGTACCGTCTTCCTCTACCCTATGGTTACATAAATGTGGGACAAGTTAGTGGAAGTCACTGACTACTTAGATGATCAGATTTGGAATATTTTGGAAGTAATTAATACTACTGTTGCAGTGCAGAATCAGCTTATTATAGTGGCTAATCAACATACGTTAGTGCTGGACTATTTGACAGCAGCTCAAGGAGGGATGTGTGTCAAGTTGTAGGCCCAGCCTGTTGTCACTATATTGACCCATATATTGACCCCGACTCTACCATACGGTTAAAGACTAAAATGGAGACATTAGGAAACTCAGGGAAGAGTATAACAAACATAACGAGTTGACCAAAGAGTGTTGCATATTGTTGCTTGCTTGTTAATATATGTTTTACTAAAACTAGTCTTTTATTGTATCCCATTTTGCATGAGGAAAACCTGCCAGTCATCAGAGAGCAAGGAGGACACTGTTAACCGACATGCTACTGTACACGGACCTCCCAGATGTAACCAGCATTGAGGACCTGGATGACAAGGGAATGATGACCTTTACCCGCTTGCCCCAACCAATTTCAGATCTGAACTTTATGATTATATCAACAAACAAGGGGGGGTGGACATGCCGCGACAGCCCCAATTGGTAACAAGGGCACTAATTGGGTGAAGACCAATGTCCCTCAGGCTCAAACCATGACCCTGGGAAAGCACCTTTATTGTTGATAATAACATAACTTTTAGGGGGGAATGTAAAGGACATATTGATACTCATGCTAGAGCAACTCCATTTTGTCTGCTTGCTTTAAAATCATGTTATTATCACTCCTTGCATAACATACATTCTTTCTTTCTCTTCCCATGGAACTTATCTCACACTAACTTTTTCTCAAGAGAACATTTTGTCAGACACTCTGTTATCTAACTTGTTTAGGCCAGGTTTGACCTTGTAAAATTTCCATAGTGCTTCAAACTAACAATGATAATATGACCATATAGGTGTTTTCCGTAATAATTGTACTAACATCAGTTAGCCTATAGTATTGTAGTATGGCTGTAGAGTTGATTGGCTATTTGATATACTCAAAACAATATAAAATGCTAAGCAAAATAAACGGGATCAGAGATTCTTTGAATCCCCCCAATACAGAGCACGCATTGCCTCCGTTTGGTTTTCTGTGGATTGCGCAATCAACATAATAATTTTGACACTCACTTGGTCAACCGTGAAGGGTTATTGCCCTCCCTTAACACATCCACGCCTGCCAACAGCACCCAACTCTTTACCTTTTTCTACTTTCACTTTCTGCAAGCATGAAACCACATCATCAGGTTCCGCATCCTTCTGACATTTGTCCCATGGTTCACTCAAACCAACACTGTGGGACCATTTGGTTGCCAAAATATTAAAGGGAGTCTGTTCCCAACCAGGAATCTCAATAGACTCACACCTACCTTTCTCTTAAAGAAAGGCATGCTTTACGCAATATCACTGCAATATCACTCTATCACACCTTATCACACAGAGTCCTTATAAATTCAAGATGATTGTAATTTTTAACAAAAAGAACTTCTGAGCTTTCTGCGTATCCTGCCGACTACGCCAAATGTTTTGCCAATAGTTTTGACACTAAGGTTCGGATACGGCTTTAAAGAAGGCAACCCTTTGCAATATAACGCAATTGTATTTATAATAGTTGATATAAAACGTAAAATATATAATTAAAGGAATAGTATGATATGCTGATATTGCATACACTTTTGTACATGTTATAATACAAAGGTTAAGTACATATATATATGTATTCACTTCATCACCAAGGAGCTTTTAAACATCATCCGTCTGGAAGATCAGAGAAGAAATTTCACCAAGACAGAGAAATCGCTGGAAGTCTACACAACACTGCATGGGCAGGTACATACAACACTACACATCAGTGCAGGTACAACTTATGGCTTCTTCATCTAGGAGTTTATGAGCATCATCTGTCTAATTGACAGAGAACCCCTGAGAAGTCTACACAAGAAAGCTTATGTCTGTATCATGATTCCAGTGACTTTTATAAGGTTTAGACAATGGAAGCATAAAGCTGGTTAATGTTTATAAGTATGATTCGTCGATAATACCGAATTGGCCAGGTTCTGTAATCTCGAGAAGTTTACTTATAAACATTGTTTTAGACAATAGATCTATGTATTTCTCATGGAACATAATGGTAAGTGTACACACATTATTTGAATCAGTATTTTGGTTACAATAACACTATTTGTCAAAGCAAATATCACAGTGGTCACTTGTGTACAAATCAGGATAATGAATCTTTGAAACACACAACTTCATAGACCATAGAACAATTAACATTGTCTTACTGTATTGACACCTAGCAAACACTTTGTGGATAGCATGCATCAAGGACAGTTCATGTGAAAGAACTAGTTTCTCAGTATCAGAGTATATCAATATTATACTGCAGTATATTGCAATATTATAGTGCTTGGATTCAGACAACCATATTTGCAATACATTCCACACTTGGTCTAATGACCACACTTTATCAAAGCATATAAACAATATGTTACAATATGTAGGCTATAAGATATCCATATTTTTATTAGCAATACACACCCATGGCTGTTAAGGCACATGATGGCTGATTACATCAGCTGTCACCTGGTGCATCTAAATTAGAATATCATCAAAAAGTTCATTTATTTCAGTTCTTCAACACAAAAAGTGAAACTATATTATATAGAGTCATTACAAACAGAGTGATCTATTTCAGGTGCTTATTTCTGTTAATGTTGATGATTATGGCTCACAGCCAATGAAAACACAAAAGTCATTATCTCAGTAAATTAGAATAATTAACAAAAAAACAGGTTGTTTAGTCTGTTTCAGTAGGCTCCACAATCATGGGAAAGACTGCTGACTTGACAGATGTCCAGAAGGCAGTCATTGACACACTCCACAAGGTCCCAGAGTTCCAATTTTCATTTGGAAGTCAAGGTCCCAGAGTCTGGAGGAAGAGTGGAGAGGCGCACAATCCGAGCTGCTTGAGGAATAGTGTGAAGTTTCCACAATCAGTGATGGTTTGAGGAGCCATGTCATCTGCTGGTTTAGGTCCACTGTCTTTTATCAAGACCAAAGTCAGTGCAGCCGTCTACCACGAAATTTTAGAGCACTTCATGCTTCCCTCTGCCGACAAGCTTTTTGGAGATGGAAATGTCATTCTCCAGCAGGACTTGGCACCTGTCCACACTGCCAAAAGTACCAATACCTGGTTTAAAAACAACAGTATCACTGTGCTTGATTGGCCAGCAAACTCGCCTGACCTTAACCCCATAGAGAATCTATGTCCGCTTGTCAAGAGGAAGATGAGAGATACCAGACTCAACAATGCAGACGAGCTGAAGGCTGCTATCAAAGCAATCTGAGCTTCCATAACACCTCAGCAGTGCCACAGGTTGATCGCCTCCATGCCACGCCGCATTAATGCAATAATTGATGCAAAAGGAGCCCGACCAAGTATTGAGGGCATTTACTGAACATACATTTCAGCAGGCCAACATTTCGGATTTTAAAAACATTTTTCAAGCTGTTATAAAGTATTCTAATTTACTGAGATAATGACTTGTGTTTTCATTGGCTGCAAGCCATAATCACCATTAACAGAAATAAACACTTGAAATAGATCACACTGTTTGTAATGATTCTATATAATATATGAGTTTCACCTTTTGTAGTGAAGAACTGAAATAAATTAACTTTTTGATGATATTCTAATTTTGTGAGAAGCACCTGTACACACACGTAAGCACACACACACACACACATATATATACACACACATTACACATGAACTTAACCTCTCTGCAGATGATTGCACATGATGTATTTCTCTCTGGTACAGCCTCCCATCCCCCAGGGCCCGACTGCAGAGCTATCTTGCTTTAATTGTAGGGGTGAAGGCAGGAGGGGGAGAACGGAGAAGTAAGCAGCAGGGGACACATCCAGGAGAGTAGGGGCCATGCTGTAGGCAGCAACTCTGCTGGAGCCTGGGGCTGGTGGGAGGAGCCTCCTCTCCTGCACTTTCAGAGCAGTGCAGCCAGAGGAGCAGAGGTAGATCTTTCACCCGACTCCGGGCCACAGAATCCTCCGGTGGTTCTGACCAAGCCTGTTTGTTTTCAACTGTATTTGCATCCCAAGGATGCAGATACTGTTGAAATTGTGATGGGGGCGGATGGAGGGGTCTGATACTGTTTTAACATCGGGCCCCCCTGTCTCAAGGGCCCCATAGCCACTGCGCGGGCTGCCGCTATGGACGGTATACCCCTGACTGCTACTTGGTTAACATAAGCTGGTTGTAGTACTAAGAAAAGTACATGTGATGTGTCTGTGGAAACAGGAGATCTAGTGTTACAAAATGATTATCTCAGGTTTCAGATTGGACCCTCAGTACCAAAGTAAACGTTACCGGATTTTGGCCTAACCTGGTACCCGAACCAGCTTTGTGTAGGTGTAGATGAGCTCTGTTCACCGTGAAAGTTTGGTATGAATAGGACCTTCACAGGGTGAGAAACGGCACCGGAACGTGGTTACCATTAGCTGCCCATTGACTCAATATTGGCCTGTGATTTTTGACAAATCACCACTGTCATAAACCCCAAGTACCATTACCTCAATTGCCACCACAGCAGGGCAATTGGGAAGAGTGAGGCAAAGCGCCAGAATTGGGGTATCTCATGTGATGCGCCACTTGTAGAGCGGCTGCGGGCAGGTATTTTTAGGCTGGGAAGTGTCCAATAAAGAAAGGACCTTCTCAGACTCATAGTATCAGCCCACAGCTGTTTGCTTTACCTTTGCAGATTATCAATAATAGGGGGAACCCCACGTAATTTTTTACAATTATTTATTAGGATAAACCAGGCTGAACACCCTTTAGAGCCACATGAAAGTCACCTAAGGGTGCACGTTTATTAAATGTAGGGGGCTTGTAAAATTATATATAAAAATACAGAACATTTGTTTATTCTATCCATCCTGATGTTTCTGGCTGTGAATTCATTGTACTTGGCTGAGGAATTTTTGTGGTTCCTTTGAGATGTGTGCATAAAAATAGGCCAGCATATGCACGGTTCGTGTGCTGTCTGATTTTTTTCTTGCTTTTTATTCAATGCAAGTCTATGTGTGCAAGTCCTACTGGGATTTCAAACGACAATATAATTCCAAAGACAATGGGAAAGTCCTATAGGGTTATTTATTTATTTATTCAAAATGTGGTAATGTATACAATGGCTGTGTGTATTGTAAACAAATGTAATTTTTAACACCAGTATCTATTAGATAATAAGACGCCCTTTTTGGCAATGAAAAAACTTGCTAATAAGTGTATGCGTCTTAAAGTCCGGAGGCAGGTCAATGATCTATCTGATCAGTGCGGTACAGGAGAGAAAGATACTGGGACCTTTCCCATGGAAGTAGGTTGTAGTGAATATTCATGGTCTTTAATAGCGGGCACACATGACCGCCGAGGAGCTGCGCTGCGAGTACAGTATGCCCGCTATTAAGGAAAATGAATATTCACTGCTCTACACACCCATGGGCGTGGGGAGCAGTGAATATTAATTTTCTTTAGCAGCGGGCACAGTGTAGGATGCAGCAGCTGGCTACTGCCTCCTGTGCCCCGCTCCTCCGCCGCACCTGCTCCCCCCACACCCACTACCACCCACAGCATATATGTATATATTCAGACTAAAAGACGCACCCCCCCACTTTCCTCCAAAATTTTGGAGGAAAACAGTGCATCTTGTAGTCCGAAAAATATGGTACATCTCAATATGTATTCTAGAAAGGCTGTCAGGCTTATAAAGTTTACTGGAAGAATATTAAAATTATAGGCAAGAGTGTGACAACTTATTAGTGCTAAAGGCACATCAAAAGAGGTGTGTGTGAGTGTACTTTGTATGTGTATATATGAGAGATGTGTGTATATAGGAAAGCTATGTATGTGAATGTAGGAGAGTTGTATGTTTGTATGTAGCTGAGCTGTGTGTATGCTGCAGGGGTGTGGGAATGTATGTAACAAAGATGGATGTGTGTATGTAAGACAGCTGTGTGTAACTGAGTTATGGGTATGTATGTAGCAGAGCTGTGTGCATGAATACCAGAGCTTAATTTGCATGTACTATGCATTCATAGTGATGCGAGTATGTGTGTGCTGCATAGAATGCATATAAATTGCCTGCTGCACATGTATGAGAATAATATACATGCTGCATAGAAATGCTAACATTAGATCTCTATCCACTCTATTTTACCTTACAGCATTAAAGGTAGTATTATCAAATCCTCCACAAATTTACACCTCCAGGAAGTTTAACCTGGGGTGTGTTTTAAAGATTAGTTCAGTAGTTAGAAAAATATGATACTTTCGATAAATTATTAGCAAAATATTTAAATTACACCAATCAAAAAACAGCCTCCTCCATATCCCCTCAAGCTGTCCTATCCATCACCAAGATAGGTGCATTTTCTGCCATTTAGGTAGAAGTAATCTTCAAACAATTTTGCTTCTAATTTACATAAAGTACCAGGAAGGTACAGTACAGACCAAAAGTTTGGACACACATTCGCATTTAAAGATTTTTCTGTATTTTCATGACTATGAAAATTGTACATTCACACTGAAGGCATCAAAACTATGAATTAACACATGTGGAATTATATTCTTAACAAAAAAGTGTGAAACAACTGAAAATATGTCTTATATTCTAGATTCTTCAAAGTAGCCACCTTTTGCTTTGATGACTGCTTTGCACACTCTTGGCATTCTCTTGATGAGCTTCAAGAGGTAGTCACCGGAAATGGTTTTCACTTCACAGGTGTGCCCTGTCAGGTTTAATAAGTGGGATTTCTTGCCTTATAAATGGGGTTGGGACACCAGTTGTGTTGTGCAGAAATCTGGTGGATACACAGCTGATAGTCCTACTGAATAGACTGTTAGAATTTGTATTATGGCAAGAAAAAAAGCAGCTAAGTAAAGAAAAACGAGTGGCCATCATTACTTTAAGTAATGAAGGTCAGTCAGTCCGAAAAATTGGGCAAACTTTGAAAGTGTCCCCAAGTGCAGTTGCAAGAACCATCAAGCGCTACAAAGAAACTGGCTCACATGAGGACCGCCCCTGGAAAGGAAGACCAAGAGTCACTTCTGCTTCTGAGGATAAGTTTATCCGAGTCACCAGCCTAAGAAATCGCAGGTTAACAGCAGCTCAGATTAGAGACCAGGTCAATGCCACACAGAGTTCTAGCAGCAGACACATCTCTTCAACAACTGTTAAGAGGAGACTTTGTGCAGCAGGCCTTCATGGTAAAATAGCTGCTAGGAAACCACTGCTAAGGACAGGCAACAAGCAGAAGAGACTTGTTTGGGCTAAAGAACACAAGGAATGGACATTAGACTAGTGGAAATCTGTGCTTTGGTCTGATGAGTCCAAATTTGAGATCTTTGGTTCCAACCACAGTGTCTTTGTGCGACGCAGAAAAGGTGAACGGATGGACTCTACATGCCTGGTTCCCACCGTGAAGCATGGAGGAGGAGGTGTGATGGTGTGGGGGTGCTTTGCTGGTGACACTGTTGGGGATTTATTCAAAATTGAAGGCATACTGAACCAGCATGGCTACCACAGTATCTTACAGAGCATTGCTATTCCATCCGATTTGCGTTTAGTTGGACCATCATTTATTTTTCAACAGGACAATGACCCCAAACACACCTCCAGGCTGTGTAAGGGCTATTTGACCAAGAGGGAGAGTGATGGGGTGCTACGCCAGCTGACCTGGCCTCCACAGTCACCAGACCTGAACCCAATCAAGATGGTTTGGGGTGAGCTGGACCGCAGAGTGAAGGCAAAAGGGCCAACAAGTGCTAAGCATCTCTGGGAACTCCTTCAAGATTGTTGGAAGACCATTTCCGGTGACTACCTCTTGAAGCTCATCAAGAGAATGCCAAGAGTGTACAAAGCAGTCATCAGGAAAAGGTGGCTACTTTGAAGAACCTAGAATATAAGAAATATTTTCAGTTGTTTCACACTTTTTTGTTAAGTATATAATTCCACATGTGTTAATTCATAGTTTTGATGCCTTCAGTGTGAATATACAATTTCCATAGTCAAGAAAATACAGAAAAAACTTTAAATGAGAAGGTGTGTCCAAACTTTTGGTCTGTACTGTATATCATGCAAACTCTACATGTGATGTTTGCCTATTAAATAATAGCTGTAATATTTATTTGCAAAACTTCCATTTTCTCAATTCCTGACCTACACTACTTATTTTTTTTAGTAGGTAGTGGAACATAATGACATGGCCTTCACCTATAGCATCCATACATCTCCTGAACTGGGCACCATCAATTATATTTAACGGACCCCAAGTACTTAAATGCATCTCAATATGTCTTCTAGAAAGACTGTCAGGCTTATAAAGTTTACTGAAACCAATGAACACAGATCGAGGTTTCTTAAAAAATAACAATTCTTTATTTCATTCACAATAAAAAACAACAGAAAAAAATTATTAAAAAAGGCATACAAGTATAGCATAAATAGGCATCACATGGCATGACCAAACACTGAATTGCATCTTTATTCAGAAGACAGGATAAACAGTACATAGATCTCTATAGTGAAAGAATGCCAAGGGATGGTGTTACAATATCGCCATCTAATGGCGACAAGCAGCAAGTTTTACATTTAATAAATAAATAGAGAAATTACCTCTTTAATACAACTTGCTAAATAATATATGTCCATCCATCATTTGGCATATTGATGGTGTCAAAAGGGCCTTAAACCTCAAATGTAACTTAGCACCTCATAACAGAGTAAACCCATGTCTAAAAGGCACCATCCCTTTGAACAAATTCACTATGGATCTTCATAAATTCATTAAATATCCTATTAAAACATAATTACCAAACAAAACGCAGTCAGCAATCAGCTATCAGTAGTCGGCGGTCAGCCACGTAAGGATATCCCCCTTTACGTACGTTTCGCACGGGCTTCTTCAAGAAGGGGTTCTAAAATTTACTGGAAGAATATTAAAATTATAGGCAAGAGTGTGACAACTTATCAGTGCTAAAGGCACCACAAGAGAACTCACTCAGCATGCTAAAACTCTTGGTTTTGACCCATGATAACATACATGGCAAAAATGCGTTGTAAACAAATGTAAATTTTACCACCAGTATCTATTAGACATGAGACACACTTTTTAGCAATGAAAAAACTTGCTAAAAAGTGTATGCGTCTTACAGTCTGGAGGCAGATTATTCTGCACGAGGAGAGTGATGACAGCATCTTTCCTGATCACTGAGAGAACTATGCTCTCTGTGCTTGTCCTTCACTGATCTATCTGATCGGTGCGGTACAGGAAAGATACTGGGACCTGTAAGGATACTGCACGTTCCAGTTTAGCAGAAGGACATTTCACATCATGTGATAAGTCACATTCCTGAAAGGAATTTCAAAATGTGGTAATGTATACAGTTGTTGTGTGTATGTCTGTTTTGTGTGCGTTTGTGTATATATACAGTTGTGCTCAAAAGTTTACATACCAGGGCAGAATTTTTCCTTTCTTGGCCTTGTTTCAGAGAATATGAATGATAACAAAAAAACTTTTTCTCCACTCATTGTTATTGGTTGGGTGAAGCCATTTATTGTCAAACTAGTGTGTTTTCTCTTTTTAAATCTTAATGACAACCAAAAAACATCCAAATGACCCTGATCAAAGGTTCATATACCCTGGTAAATTTGTCCTGATAACATGCTCAGAATTTGGCTACTAAAGGTAACATCCTCACCTGTGACCTGTTTGCTTGTAATCAGTGTGTGTGCATAAAAGCTGAGTGAGTTTCTGGGATCCAGACAGACTCTTGCATCTTTTATCGAGCCACTGACGTTTCTGGATTGTGAGTCATGGGGAAAAGAAAAAGAATTGTCAATGGATCTACGGAAAAAGGTAGTAAAACTGTATAACACAGGAAAGGGATACAAAAAGATATCTAAGGAATTGATAATGCCAGTCAGCAGAGTTCAAACCGTGACTAACAAATGGAAAATCAGAGGCTCTGTAAAAACCAAACCACAGTCAGGTAGACCAAAAAAATTTAGGCCACAACTGCCAGGAAAATTGTTCAGGATGCAAAGACAACCCCACAAATAACATCAGCTGAAATTCAGGACTCTCTGAAAACTAGCGGTTGGCTGTTTCGCGATGCACAATAAGGAGGCACTTGAAGAAAAATGGGCTGCATGGTGGAGTCGCCAGAAGAAAGCCATTACTGTGCAAATGCCACAAAGTATCTTGCCTACAATACGCCAAACAGCACAGAGACAAGCCTCAAAACTTCTTGAACAAGGTAATTTGGAGTGATGAGACCAAAATTGAACTTTGTGGCCACAACCATAAACGTTACATTTAGAGAGAGGTCAACAAGGCCTATGATGAAAGGAACACCATTCCTACTGTAAAGCACGGAGGTGGATCGCGGATGTTTTGGGGATTTGTGAGCTACAAAGGCACAAGAAACTTGGTAAAAGTTGAAGGAAAGATGAATGCAGCATGTTATCAGCAAATACTGGAGGCAATTGGAAGCTGCGCATGGGACGTACTTGGACGTTCCAACATGACAACGATCCAAAACACAAGGCCAAGTCGACCTGTCATTGGCTACAGCAGAACAAAGTGAAGGTTGTGGAGTGGCCATCTCAGTCTCCTTACCTCAATATCATTGAGAGACTCTGGGGAGATCTCAAGTGCGCATTCTGAGAAAATAAAGAACCTCATGCACTACTACCACAAAAGACTTCAAGCAGTCATTGATGTTAGAGGGGGCAATACACGGTATTAAGACCTGGGGTATGTGAACTTTTGATCAGAGTCATCTGGATGTTTTTGGTTGTCATTAAGATTTAAAAAGAGAAAACACAGTAATTTGACAATAAATGGCTTCACCCAACCGATAACCATGAGTGGAGAAAAAGTTTTTTTTTATCATTCATATTCTCTGAAACAAGGCCAAGAAAGCAAAAATTCAGCCAGGGTATGTAAACTTTTGAGCACAACCGTATATATATATATCTGTGTGTGCGAGTGTACATAGTGGAGCTGTATGTGTATATATGAGACATGTGTGTATATAGGAAAGATATGTCTGTGAATGTATGAGAGTTGTGTGTTTGCATGTAGCTGAGCTGTGTGCATGCTGCAGGGGTGTGTGTATGTATGTAGCAGAGATATGTGTATGTAAGACAGCTGTGTGCCACTGAACTGTGTGAATGTGTAGTAGAGTGTAATGAAGGAAGATTCTTGCAGGATGTGCCAGAGATGAGGAAAGGTTGCCATCTGCTGGCCAGACGAAATAAAGCAGAATCAAGTTATGCCAGAAGAGTTGAAGGGGGAAGAGATTCAGATGCTGCACCTGATCAGGTGACCTCCAGGAAGGATTTCCTGGATATAAAAGCCCAGCGCGCCAAGACACAGAGAGATTTGACGCCATGCTGCAGAGTGGAGCAGACGTGTTCCAGAGGGACCACAGATCCCAGGCCTGTGCTGCATCAGAGTCAGAAGCCGCCTGAGAAGATCTGGACTCCTCACAGAAGCGCCCTGAGCCATGCACGTGTGGCCCAGAGTCAGGACCTGCGCCCACACAGAGTAAGTTACTGGGAACGGACGCCATCTGTCAAGAGCCGAGATCTGGATCCCCTTACCCCAAGCGTGAGAGACTACTGTCGACGGTCAAGCCGAGAGGACCGAAAGAGGACTGCGACAAGAGAGCAGCAGCGGAGGAATCGCGCAAGTGAACAGGGCTGTCACTTCCAATTTCCACTCATGGTACTGGGGACAGCTGGGATTAGGATTTAAGGTTGGGAGGGGGCCGGTTGGTGTGTGGGAGGCTAAACGGGATCTGATAGACTTTATCCGGAAGAGACTTACAGACTAGTGGGAATAACAGGTGACCCCCGCTAGGGCCATACAAAGAGAACTCACGTGGTGACTCCCACGACTGGGTGCATCACACTTTTGCAAAGAACTTTACCGTTATTCACTAAAACTGTTTCTCATTGTTATTCCAATTTGCTGTTCATTATCCCTGTTACTAACCCCCCTTGCATAATACTTGTTATACATATAAAGTCGTTTTATATATATCCCTGACTGTTCCCGTCTTGTGTCTCTGTGCGTTGCATTCAGGCACCTGTGTTATACTTGGCGTAGTCGGCAGGATGCAACGTTTGAAGATCATCTCCGCCAGCTGGAACAAGCGTTAGAGCGACTTCGGAGACATGGATTGAAGATCAAGCCTCACAAGTGTCATTTATTCAAGCAGGAGATTGACTATTTGGGACACACTGTGTCCAGTGCAGGAGTGCACCCCCACTGCAGAAAAAGTAGCTGCGGTACAGAGGTGGCCCACACCCACCAACCTGAGGGAACTGAGGGCATTTCTGGGGCTCGCCGGATATTACCGCCGATTCGTGAAAGACTTTGCTAAGATTGCGGTACCGCTCAATGAGCTCCTGAGAGGAACAGCGGTGGGAGCCAAGTGACAACCTATTTAGTGGGGCCCACGACAAGAGGAAGCCTTCCGAGCATTAAAGATGGCGCTAACGGATGCTCCAATTCTAGCCTACGCTGACTTTTCACAGCCCGTGTTGTACACCGATGGAAGCTTGCATGGTCTGGGAGCAGTGTTGGCACAAGTACAGGAAGAAAGAGAGCGGGTGATCGCATATGCTAGTCGGTCACTACGGGATACAGAGAAGAACCCAGATAACTATAGTTCGTTCAAACCGGAGTTGCTGGCATTGGTGTGGGCCATGACAGAGAAATTTGCGGAGTACTTGTCGGGATCAGAAGTACAAGTGCGAACAGACAACAACCCATTGGCCCCCCTGGAGAATGCGAAGTTGGGTGCGTTGGAACAGCGGTGGGTCGCGAGGATGTCTAAGTACCAGTACAAGATCGCATATCGGTCTAAGGCCCTGAACATGCATGCAGGCACCTTGTCCCGAGTCACCCAAGCGGGACCAAAGAGAGATATAGACGAAGAGCTTGAAGGCGACGAGATCCCGGATTTCAGTTAGCTTGCCGCTGCTGTAGTAGACGCTCAGGAGTCTGGAGAAGAGCCTAGACCCACTCAAATTCTAGGACGATCAAGAGACGAGAGGATACATCTACAGCAGTCTGACCCAGATCTGGCGAAACTTAGAGAATGGGTCGCCCTGGGGGAAAAGCCAGATTAGAAGGCCAGGGCTGATTTGCTCCCAACTACCCTGCAAATCTTGGGCCAGTGGGAAAGGCTCTTTCTGAGGGATGGCTTGGTATGCCAAAGGATCCAACTACCTCGAGAGTTCGACGTTACCTGGCAAGTACTGGTTCCAGAGGCACTAGTGGTACAGCTAAACAAAGAAGCTCATGAGAGGGGCGCTCACTTTGGTGTGGAGAAAACCTTCCGGTGGTTACAACAACTGCTGTACTGGCCTTAACTGTGGCAGGAAGTTGAGGGAGTTTGCCGAAAATGTCGCCAGTGTGAGCTAAGTAAGCCCCCGGAACAGAGGGCTCCTGTTCAGACCATGTGAACTTCTGCACCCTTGGAGGTCCTGATCATTAACTACCTGATGATCGGAACTTCATACAATGGCTACGGGTACTGCTTGGTGATGACTGACCACTTGACCAAGTTCGCAGTGGTGACTCCTACTCGAGACCAGACAGCAGAAGCTGCGGCTAAGGACATCTGCCAAGATTTCATTCGAATATATGGGTGCCCGAAGCGAATACATTCCGACCAGGGGACCTGCTTTCAGGGGCGAGTGATGGATGAGCTGTATCGTATCTATGGAATCGATAAGTCTCGAGCAACGCCATATCACCCCCAGGGGAATGGGGCCTGCGAAGCAGATGTTGCCAACTCTGGAAGAAGACAAGAAGATGAAGTGGTCCGAATTTGTGTTTGAGCTGGTGTGGATGTATAACAATCGAATACATGCGACTACTGGCTACACCCCTTACATGTCGCTGTTTGGGAGGAATGGATGATAAATCACCGAACTGGAGCTAGAAGCAGAAGACCCCTGCCCGGGCAGCAGCCCAAGTACCTGGATTCGGGTGCACCGACGCCGACTTCACACTTTGAGGAGGTTGGTTGAATAGAAGTACGGGGAAGTGGAACATTCAAGTCGGCCCCTGACCTTGGGTGGACCACTCCAGTCAGGAGACCGTGAGCTATTGCGAGCCAAGCAGCTCGGAAGTAAACTTGGTCACCGTTGGGAGGCGATACCTTATCGAGTGGTGAAGAAGGTCCACCCAGATAACCCGGTCTACGAGGTCCGACCCAAAGGGAATGACACCACAACATCTAGGGTGTTTCACCGTAACATGCTGCGGCCCTGCTCTTCCAAAGTGGAGGACTGTCATGGGACTGAATCTCCAACTGAGGTTGCTGAGGCACCACAAACAGGGGTCTTGGGGGATGAAGAAGGATGGGCTACAGTACTGTTGAGTCTGTCAGAGTTGCCAGTGTCATCCTCAAGTGGGGCAGAGAATGAATCGGGAGGCGATTTGCAGTCCCCAGTGATTGATTATTCAGGACCTCCAGAATCACCTCTGCAAGAGCAGCTCCGCCAGACTGGGCGGGCTAATGCCGGAATTCCCAATAACCGGTTTGCCCAAGAGGAGTTTATATGGTCTCAGATTCAACAGAAAACAGAAGAGTGTGCTCAACTCTTGTCTCAACTTGTGCTGCCTGGAAGGAGACGTCAACCCAGCAAGAAGTCCACTTGCCCGAGGACTGGCAAGCAAAGAGGTGGGAGGAATGTAGTAGAGTGCAATAAAGGAGGATTCTTGCAGGATGTGCTAGAGATGAGGAAAGGTTGCCATCTGCTGACCAGATGAAATAAAGCGGAACCAAGTTATGCCAGAAGAGTTGGAGGGGGAAGAGATTCAGATGCTGCACCTGATCAGGTGACCTCCAGGAAGGATTTCCTGGATATAAAAGCCCAGCGTGCCAAGACACAGGGAGATTTGGCGCCAGGCTGCAGAGTGGAACAGATGTGTTCCAGAGGGACTACAGATGCCAGCGCGGCAGGCCCCAGCCAGAGGCCTGTGCTGCATCAGAGTCAGACGCAGCCTGAGAAGTTCTGGACTCCCCACAGAAGCGACCTGATCCCTGCATGTGTGGCCCAGAGTCAGGGCCTGCGTCCCACACAGAGTAAGTTCCTGGGAACTGATGCCGTCTGTCAATAGCCGAGGTCAGGATCCCCTTACCCCAAGCCTGAGAGACTACCGTCGACGGTCAAGCTGAGAAGAGCTGAGAGAGGACTGTGACAGGAGAGACGCGCCAGCAGCAGCGGAAGAATCGCGCAAGTGAACAGGGCCGTCACTTCCAATTTCCACTCACGGTACCAGGGACAGTTGCGATTAGGATTTCAGGTTGGGAGGGGGCTGGTTGGTGTGTGGGAGGCTAAAAGGGATCTGATAGACTTTATCCGGAAGAGACTTGCGGCCTAGCGGGAATAACCGGTGACCCCCCCGCTACGGCCATACAAAGAGAAACTCACGTGGTGACTCCCACGACTGGATGCATCACACTTTTGCAAAGAACTTTACCATTATTCACTGAAACTGTTTCTCATTGTTATTCCAATTTGCTGTTCATTATCCCTGTTACTAACCCCCTTGCATAATACTTGTATAAAGTGGTTTTATATATATCCCTAACTGTTCCCATTTTGTGTCTCTGTGCGTTGCATTCCAGCACCTGTGTTACATATGTATGGAGCAGAGCAGTGTGCATGCATAGCAGAGCTTAATGTGCATTGTACTGTGCATTCAGCAGTGATGTGATTACACTGTGTTCCAAATTATTATACAAATAATATTTTCTCAGATTTTCCCAAATTACCTATATGAATTGCAGTCATTGTAATTTTCCAGTCAAATAACTATTAGAGTACAATTGAAAGGTTTTTGTACAAACTGCCTATGATAACAGTATATTTTAAAAAAAATAAAACACTCAAACTGCACTCAAAATGCATGTTCCAAATTATTATGCACAGCAGAGTTTCCAACCTTTTCATTTTAATAAAGAACAAAAAAATGGTCATTTTTGAAATTATAAGCATTAGCAGGTTATTACAAACTGAAATCAAACAGTTTTCAACTCAAAACTTTATTCTAGGTGATGTAACATTTGCACATAGGACCCCTTGTTCGAAAGGAGCTTCTGTACTCTCTCATTCATTGAATTTGTCAGGTTTTGGATGGTTTCTGCTTCAATTGTTTTGCATGAGGACAGAATACCCTCCCAGAGCTGTTGCTTAGATGTGAACTGCCTCCCGCCATCATAGACACTCATTTTGATGATGCTCCAGAGGTTCTCAATGGGGTTGAGGTCAGGGGAGCATGGGGGCCACACCATAAGTTTGTCCCCTTTTATGCCCACAGCAGCCAGAGATGCAGATGTGTCATGTGCAGCATGAGACGGGGCATTATCATGCATGAAATGATCTCGATGGTCCAGATGGATGGAGTGGAGGATGGCTGGTTGATGGACACCCCATGCAAACACGGCTACGGCGCCAACAAGGAGGAGGTGGAGTAATGTTTTGGGCTGGAATCATGGGGAGAGAGATTGTCGGCCCTTTTAGAATCCCTGAAGCGGTAAAGATGAACTCCATAATGTATGTTGAGTTTCTCAAACAGCACTTCCTGCCATGGTTCAAGAAGAAGAGCCGTGCATTCCGCAGCAAGATCATTTTCATGCATGATAATGCCCAGACTCATGCTGCACATAACACATCTGCATCTCTGGCTGCTGTGGGAATAAAAGGGGACAAACTTATGGTATGGCCCCCATGCTCCCCTGACCTCAACCCCACTGAGAACCTCTGGAGCATCATCAAAAGGAGTGTCTATGATGGCGGGAGGCAGCTCACATGTAAGCAACAGCTCTGGGAGGGTATTCTGTCCTCATGCAAAACAATTGAAGCAGAAACCATCCAAAACCTGACAAATTCAATGGACAAGAGAGTTCAGAAGCTCCTTTCGAACAAGGGGTCCTATGTGCAAATGTTACATCACCTAGAATAAAGTTTTGAGTTGAAAACTGTTTGATTTCAGTTTGTAATAACCTGCTAATGCTTATAATTTCAAAAATGACCATTTTTTTGTTCTTTATTCAAATGAAAAGGTTGGAAACTCTGCTGTGCATAATAATTTGGAACATGCATTTTGAGTGCAGTTTGAGTGTTTTATTTTTTTAAATATATACTGTTATCATAGGCAGTTTGTACAAAAACCTTTCAATTGTACTCTAATAGTTATTTGACTGGAAAATTACAATGACTACAATTCATATAGGTAATTTGGGAAAATCTGAGAAAATATTATTTGCATAATAATTTGGAACACAGTGTATGTATGTGCTGTATAAAAGACATATAAATTGCCTGCTGCAAATGTATAGGAGTATAATATACATGTCGCAGACAAGCACTAACATTAGATCTCTATCCACTCTATTCTACCTTACAGCATTAAAGGTAGTATTATCAAATCCTCCACAAATTTATACCTAACGGAAATTTAACCTGGGGTGTGTTTTAAATTAAGGTGAGTTCAATAGTTAGAATAATATGATACTTTCCATAAATTATTAGCAAAATGTTTAAATTGCACCTATCAAAAAAACAGCCTCTTCCATATCCCCTCAAGCTGTCCTATCCATCACCAAGATAGATGCATTTTTTGCCATTTAGGTAGAAGTAATCTTCAAAATCTTCAAACAATTTGCTTCTAATTTAGATAAAGTACTAGGAAGGTATATCATGCAAACTCTACATGTGATGTTTGCCTATTAAATAATAGTTGTAATATTTATTTGCAAAACTTCCATTTTCTCGATGCCTGACCTACACTACTTAATTGTAACATCCCTGGCGGCGTGCTGGCATGGCTTCCCATCTCCCACCATGTAAGACCGCCGACTTACCCATCAATCCAGGCTGCGCACTGTGTTCCTCTGCTGGCTGTGTGCATGTGTCTTGGCTGCTTGTTGAGGGAGGCAGCACATCCTGATTCTTAAAGGAACAGTGCAAGCATTCCTAATGCGTCCCCAGACTATTGCTATGAGACACTGGATACTTAAACCACCTCCACCCATTGGAAGGTGCCTGAGCAACACTATCCTTCAGCGTGATCTGTGCAACTGCTGAGTTGCCAGGTCCTGTCCCGTGTTTGGCCCATCCCGTGTCTGGCCCATCCCGTATCTGGCCCGTCCCGTCCTGTATCAGGCCCATCCCGTATCTGGCCTGTCCCGTTCTGTATTTGGCCCAGCCTGTCCCGTATCTGGCCCGTCCCGTATCTGGCCAGTCTCGTATCTGGCCCGTCCCATTCTATCTCTGACCCGTCCCATCCTATCTCTGACCCGTCCCATCCTGTCTCTGGCCCGTCCCGTCCTGTATCTGGCCCGTCCTGTTTCTGGCCCGTCCCTTCCTGTATCTAGCCCGTCCCATCCTGTCTCTGGCCAGTCCTGTCCTGTCTCAGGCCCGTCTTGTCCTGTCTCTGGCCCGACCCGACCCGTCCTACTTAATTGTAACATCCCTGGCGGCGTGCTGGCATGGCTTCCCATCTTACACCATGCAAGACCGCCGACTTACCCACCAAGCCAGGCTGCACACTGCCTTCTTCTGCTGGCTGTGTGCATGTGTCTTGGCTGCTTGTTGAGGGCTCCCATATCTGGCCTGTCCTGTCCCGTATCTGGCCTGTCCTGTCCCATATCTGGCCAGTCCCTCCCAGTCTCGTCCTGTATCTGGCCTGTCCCATCCTGTCTCTGGCCTATCCAGTCCTGTCTCTGGCCCGTCCAGTCCTGTCTCTGGCCTGTCCAGTCCTGTCTCTGGTCCCTCCCGTCCTGTCTTTGGCCCTTCCTGTCTCTGGCCCGTCCTGTCTTTGGCTCATCCCGTCCTGTCTCTAGCCCGTCCCGTCCTGTCTCTGGCCAGTATCGTCCCGTATCTGGCCCATCCTGTCTAGTATCTGGCCCGTCCCGTATCTGTACCGTCCCATATCTGCTCCGATCCGTATCTGCCCTGTCCCGTATCTGGCTCGTCCCGTATCTGGCCCGTCCTGTTTCGTATCTGGTCCGTCTCGTCCTGTATCTTGCCCATCCCGTCATGTATCTGGCCCGTCCCGTCATGTATCTGGCCCGTCCCATATCTGCCCCGAACCGTCCCATATCTGGCCCGTATCTAGCCTGTACCATCCCATATCTGGCCCATCCTGTCCCGTATCTGGCCTGTCCCATCACATATCAGGCCTGTCCCATCCTGTCTCTGGCCTGTCCCGTCCTGTCTCTGGCCCGTCCCGTGCAGTTCTGTATCTGGCCCGTCCCATCCTGTACCCGGCCTGTCCCCTCCTGTATCTGGCCCGTAGCATCCTGTATCTGGCCCGTTTCGTACCATCCTGTATCTGGCCCATCTCATCCCGTCCTGTATCTGGCCCATCCTGTATCTGGTTTGTACAGTCCTATATCTGTCCTGTCCTGTCCCGTCACGTATCTGGCCTGTCCCGTCACGCATATGGCCTGTCCCGTCCCATATCTGGCCTGTTCCATCCTGTCTCTGAACCGTCCCATCCTGTCTCTGGCCCATCCCGTCCTATATCTGGCCCGTCCCGTATCTGGCCTGTCGCTTCCTGTAACTAGCCAGTCCCGTCCTGTCTCTGGCCCGTCCTGACCTATCTCCGGCGCGTCCTGTCTCTGGCCCGTCCCGTCCTGTTTCAAGCCCGTCTTGTCCTGTCTCTGGCCCGTCCGGTCCTGTCTCTGGCCCGACACGTCCTGTCCTGCCTGTGGCCCGTCCGGCACTGCTCTGGCCCGTCCCTGGCCCATCCTGTATCTGGACCATCCTGTATCTGGCTTGCCCCGTCATGTATCTGGCCCATCCTGTCTTGTTTCTGGCCAGCCCCATCCCGTCCTGTCTCTGGCCAGTCCCATCCGATAATTGGCCTGTCCCAACCTGTCTCTGACCCGTCCTGTCCTGTGTGGTTTAAATTAAGGTGAGCTCAATAGTTAGAAAAATATTATACTTTCCATAAATTATTAGCAAAATGTTTAAATGACACCTATCAAAAAACAGCCTCTTCCATATCCCCTCAAGCTTTCCTATCCATCACCAAGATAGGTGCATTTTCTGCCATTTAGGTAGAAGTAATCTTCAAACAATTTGCTTCTAATTTAGATAAAGTACCAGGAAGGTATATCATGCAAACGATACATGTGATGTTTGCATATTAAACAATAGTTGTAATATTTATTTGCAAAACTTTCATTTTCTTTATGCCTGTGCTACACTACCTAATTGTAACATCCCTGGAGGCGTGCTGGCATGGCTTCCCATCTCACACCATGTAAGACCACCGAATTACCCACCAATCCAGGCTGCGCACTGTGTTCCTCAACTGGCTGGGTGCATGTGTCTTGGCTGCTTGTTGAGGGCGACAGTGGCAGCACTTCCTTCTTCTTAAAGGAACAGTGTACGCATTCCTAATGTGTCCCCAGTCCTGTATCTGGCCCATCCCGTCTCTGGCTCATCCCGTCCTGACCTGTCTCTGGCCCGTCCCGTGCTGTCCCTGGCCCCTCCCCTCCTGTCTATGGCCCGTCCTGTAATGTCTAGCCCGTCCGTCCCATATCTGGCCTGCTTAGTCCCATATCTGACCCGACAAGTCCCGTATCTGGCCAGTCCAGTCCCATATCTGGCCAGTCCAGTCCCGTATCTGGCCCATCTCTTATCTGGCACGTCTCGTCCCTTCACTATCTAGCCCGTCCTATCCCGTATATGGCCCAACCAGTCCCGTATCTGGCCGGTCCCGTATATGGCCCAGCGTGTCACGTATCTGGCCCATCACCATAAATGGCACATCCCGTTCAGTTTCTGTCCTTTCCCATCCCTGGCTCATGTCGTATCTGGCCCGTCCTGTCCCATATCTGGCCAGTCTCATATCTGGACCGTCCCGTATCTGGCCCATCCCGTATCTGGCCCGTCCCATCACGTATCTGGCCCGTGCCGTCCCATATCTGGGCAGTACCGTCCTGTATCTGGCCCGTCCCATTCTGTCTATGGCCCGGCCCGTAATGTCAAGCCCGCCCATCCTGTCTCTGGCCCGTCCCGTCCTGTATTTGGCCCGTTCCGTATCTAGCCCGTCCCGTCCTGTATCTGACCCGTCCCGTACCGTCTTGTATCTGGCCCATCTCGTCCCGTCCTGAATCTGGCCCATCCCGTCCCGTATCTGACCTGTCCAGTATCTGGCCGGTCCTGTCCCGTATCTAGCCAGTCCCGTCCTGTATCTGGCCCGTCCCGTCCTGTCTCTGGCCTGTCCAGTCCTGTGTCTTGCCCGTCCCGTTCTGTCTCTGGCCTGTCCAGTCCTGTGTCTGGCCCCTCCCATCCTGTCTTTGGCTCGTCCCATCCTGTCTCTGACCCGTCCTGTCTTTGGCTCATCCCATCCTGTCTCTAGCCAGTCCCATCCTGTCTCTGGCTAGTATCGTCCCGTATCTGGCCCGCCCCGTATCTAGCCCATCCCGTCCAGTATCTGGCCCGTCCTGTCGCTGGCACGTCCCGTATCTGTACCGTCCCATATCTGCCCCATCCCATATATGACCTGTCCCGTATCTGGCTTGTCCCGTATCTGGCCCGTCCTGTTCTGTATCTGGTCTGTCTCGTCCTGTATCTGGCCCGTCCCGTCATGTATCTGGCCCATACCGTCCCATATCTGGCCCGTACCATCCTGTATCTGGCCCGTCTTGTCCCGTATCTGGCCTGCCCCATCCCGTATCTGGCCTATCCCATCCTGTCTCTGGCCCGTCCAGTCCTGTCTCTGGCCCGTACCGTGCAGTTCCGTATCTGGCCCGTCCCATCCTGTACCCGGCCCATCCCCTCCTGTCTCTGGCCCGTCCCATACAGTTCTGTATCTGGCCCGTACCGTCCTGTATCTGGCCCGTACCATCTCGTATCTGGCACGTCCTGTTCCGTATCTTTCCTGTCCCGTCCCGTATCTGGCCTGTCCCATCCTATCTCTGGCCCGTCCCGTCCTGTCTCTGGCCCATCCCGTGCAGTTCTCTATCTGGCCTGTCCCATCCTGTACTCGGACCGTCCCCTCCTGTATCTGGCCCGTTCCGTACCATCCTGTATCTGGCCCATCTAGTCCCATCTTGTATCTGGCCCGTCCCGTATCTGGCTTGTACCGTCCCGTGTCTATCCTGTCGGGTCCCGTCACGTATCTGGCCTCTCCCGACCCATATCTGACCCATCCCATCCTGTCTCTCGCCTGTCCCGTCCTGTATCTGGCCCGTCCCGTATCTGGCCCGTCCCTTCCTGTTTCTAGCTAGTCCCGTCCTTTCTCTGGCCCGTCCTGTCCTATCTCCGGCTCGTCCTGTCTCTGGCCCATCTCGTTCTGTCTCTGGCCCGTCTTGTCCCATCTCTGTCCCGTCCCGTCCTGTCTCTGGCCCGACCCGTCCTGTCCTGCCTCAGACCCGTCTGGTACTGCAGTGGCCCGTCCCTGGCCCATCCTGTATCTGGCCCATCCTGTATCTGGCCCATCCCGTCCTGTATATGTCCCGTCCTGTCTCTGGCCCGCCCCGTCCCGTCCTGTCTCTGGCCCGTCCCATCCGGTCTTTGGCCCGTCCCATCCGGTCTTTGGCCCATCCCATCCGGTCTTTGGCCCGTTCCATCTGGTTTTGGCCCGTGCCGTCCTCTGTGCTTTAAATTAAGGTGAGCTCAATAGTTAGAAAAGTATGATACTTTCTATAAATTATTAGCAAAATGTTTAAATGACACCTATTAAAAAACAGTCTCCTCCATATCCCCTCAAGCTGTCCTATCCATCACCAAGATAGGTGCATTTTCTGCCATTTAGGTAGAAGTAATCTTCAAACAATTTGCTTCTAATTTAGATAAAGTACTAGGAAGGTATATCATGCAAACTCTACATGTGATGTTTGCCTATTAAACAATAGTTGTAATATTTATTTGCAAAACTTCCATTTTCTCTATGCCTGTCCTACACTATTTAATTGTAACATCCCTGGCGGCGTGCTGGCATGGCTTCCCATCTCACACCATGCAAGACCGCCGACTTACCCACCAATCCAGGCTGCACACTGTGTTCCTCTGCTGGCTGTGTGCATGTGTCTTGGCTGCTTGTTGAGGGCGACAGCGGCAGCACTTCCTGATTCTAATGTGTCCCCAGTCCTGTATCTGACCCATCTCGTCTCTGGCCCGTCCCGTCCTGTCTATGGTCCGTCCTATTCCTGTCTCTGGCCCGTCCTGTATCTGTACCGTCCCGTATCTGCCCCGTCCCATATCTGCCCCGTCCCGTAACTGGCCTGTCCCGTATCTGGCCCGTCCCGTATCTGGCCCGTCCCGTATCTGGCCCGTCCTGTTCCGTATCTGTTCCATCTCGTCATGTATCTGGCCCGTCCCGTCATGTATCTGGCCCGTGCCGTCCCATTTCTGGCCCGTACCATCCCGTATTTGGCCCGTCCTGTCCTATCTCTGGCTCGCCCTGTCTCTGGCCCATCTCGTCTTGCCTCTGGCCCGTCTTGTCCTGTTTCTGGCCCGTCCCGTCCTGTCTCTGGCCCGACCCGTCCTGTCCTGCCTCTGACCCGTCCGGTACTGCAGTGGCCCGTCCCTGGCCCATCCTGTATCTGCCCCATCCTGTATCTGGCCCGCCTCGTCTCTGGCCCGTCCCGTCCTGTATATGTCCCGTCCGGTCTCTGGCCCGCCCCGTCGGTCTCTGGCCCGTCCCATCCGGTCTCTGGCCCGTCCCATCCGGTCTCTGGCCCGTCCCATCCGGTCTTTGGCCCGTGCCGTCCTCTGTGCTTTAAATTAAGGTGAGCTCAATAGTTAGAAAAATATGATACTTTCCATAAATTATTAGCAAAATGTTTAAATGACACCTATCAAAAACAGCCTCCTCCATATCCCCTCAAGCTGTCCTATCCATCACCAAGATAGGTGCATTTTCTGCCATTTAGGTAGAAGTAATCTTCAAACAATTTGCTTCTAATTTAGATAAAGTACTAGGAAGGTATATCATGCAAACTCTACATGTGATGTTTGCCTATTAAACAATAGTTGTAATATTTATTTGAAAAACTTCCATTTTCTCTACACCTGACCTACACTACTTAATTGTAACATCCATGGCGGCGTGCTGGCATGGCTTCCCATCTCACACCATGCAAGACCGCCGACTTAGCCATCCAATGCAGGCTGCGCACTATTTGGCCCGTACCGTCCTGTATCTGGCCTGTCCCGTACTGTATCTGGGCCATCCCGTCCTGTTTTTGGCCCGTCTTTTCCTGTACCTGTCCTGTTCCATCTTGTCTCTGGCCCGTCCCGTCCTGTCTATGGCTCGTACTGTCCTGTATCTGGCCCGTCCCGTCCTGTCTATTTCACGTCCCATAATGTATAGCTTGTCCCGTCCTGCTTCTGGCCCGTCCCGTACTGTCTCTGGCTCGTCCTGTCCTGTATCTGGCTCATCGCCTACCGTCTCTGGCCCGTCCCGTCCTGTCTATTTCACGTCCCATAATATATAGCTCGTCCGGTCCTGTTTCTGGCCCGTTCCATCCTATCTCTGCCTCGTCTCGTCCTATATCTGGCCCGTCCCGTCTCTTATCTGGCACGTCCCGCATCTGGCCTGTCCTGTCCCGTATCTGGCCTGTCCCTTCCTGTATCTGGCCAGTCCCTTCCCATCTCATCCTGTCTCTGGCCTGTCTCGTCCTGTCTCTGGCCCGTCCGGTGCTATCTCTGGCGTGTCCAATTCTGTCTCTTGCCCATCCCTTCTCTGGCCCGTCCCGTCCAGTCTTTGGCCCGTCTCGTCCCGTATCTGGCCCGCCCTGTATCTGGCCCATCCCGTTCAGCATCTGGCCCGTTCCATATCTGCCAATCCCGTATCTGGCACGTCCTGTCCCTGGCCCGGCCTGTCTCGTATCTGGCCCGTCCTGTATCTGGCCTGTCCCGTATCTGGCCCGTCCCGCATCTGACCCGTCCCGTATCTGGCCCGTCCCGTCCCGTATCTGGTCCGTACCGTCCTGTATCTGGCCCGTCCCATCATGTATCTGGCCTGTCCCATATCTGGCCCATACCGTCCCATTTCTGGCTCGTCACGTTTCTGCCCCATCCCGTCATGTATCTGGCACGTTCCATCCTGTCTCTGGCCCGACCTGTCCTGTCTATGGCCTATCCCAAAATGTCTCTAGCACATTCCGTCCTGTCTCTGGCACATCCCGTCCTGAATCTGGCCCGTCCCTTCCTGTATCTGGCCCGTCCCATCCTTTCCTGTCTCTGGCCCATCCCGTCTTGAATCTGGCCCGTCCCGCATCTGGCCCGTTCCTTCCTGTATCTGGCCCGTCCCGTCCTGTCTCTGGCCCATCCCGTCCTGTCTCTGGCCCATCCCGTCTTGAATCTGGCCCGTCCCGCATCTGGCCCGTTCCTTCCTGTATCTGGCCCGTTCCGTCCTGTCTCTGGCCTGACTGGTCCTGGCCTGCCTCTGGCTAGTCCCGTCCTGCTCTGGTCCGTCCCGTCCCTGGCCCGTCCTGTATCTGGACCGTCCTGTCCTGTATCTGGTCGCCCCGTCTCTGGCCCGTCCCGTCCTTTGTCAGGCACGTCCCGTCCGGTCCTGTCTCTGGCCTGTCCTGCATCTGGCCCATCCCGTCACGTATCTGGCCTGTCCCGTCCTGTATCTGGCCCATCCCATTAAAGGTAGTATTATCAAATCCTCCACAAATTTACACCTCCAGGAAATGTAACCTGGGGTGTGTTTTAAATTAAGGTGAGTTCAATAGTTAGAAAAATATGATACTTTCCATAAATTATTAGCAAAATGTTTAAATGACACCTATCAAAAAACAGCCTCCTCCATATCCCCTCAAGCTGTCCTATCCATCACCAAGATAGGTGCATTTTCTGCCATTTAGGTAACAATTTGCTTCTAATTTAGATAAAGTAATAGGAAGGTATATCATGCAAACTCTACATGTGATGTTTGCCTATTAAACAATAATTGTAATATTTATTTGCAAAACTTCCATTTTCTCTACACCTGACCTACACTACTTAATTGTAACATCCCTGGCGGCGTGCTGGCATGGCTTCCCATCTCACACCATGCAAGACCGCCGACTTACCCACCAATGCAGGCTGCGCACTATGTTCCTATGCGGGCTGTGTGCATGTGTCTTGGCTGCTTTTTGAGGGCGGCAGCGGCAGCACTTCCTGATTCTTAAAGGAACAGTGCACGCATTCTTTTTGTATCCCCAGTCCTGTATCTGACCCGTCCCGTGTCTGGCCTGTCCGGTCCTGTCTCTGGCCCGTCCCAGCCTGTCCCTGGCCCCACCCATCCTGTCTATGACCCGTTCTGTAATTTCTAACCCGCCCCGTCCCGTATCTGGTCCGTCCAGTCGCATATCTGTCCCGTTTAGTCCCGTATCTGATCATCCCGTCCCGTATCTGGCTTTCCCTTATCTAGCCCATCTCATCCCGTATCTGGCCCGCATCGTCCCTTCCCATCTGTGGCACGTCCTGTCCCGTATCTGACCATACCAGTCCCTATCTGGCCCGTCCCGTATGTGGCCAGGCCCATTCAGTATCTGGCCCCTCCCGTATCTGGCCATCTCGTATCAGCCCCATCCCATCCTGTCCATGGCTCATCCCATATCTAGCCTGTCCTGTCCCATATCTGGCCCGTCCCGTATCTGGCCCATGTCGTACTGTATCTGGCCTGTCCCGTACTGTATCTGGGGCATCCCGTCCTGTCTCTGGCCCATTCCATAATGTATAGCTTGTCCCATCCTGTTTCTTGCCCGTCCCGTCCTGTCTCTGGCTCGTCCTGTATCTGGCCCGTCCCATATTTGGCCCGTACCGTCCTGTATCTGGCCTGTCCCGTAGTGTATCTGGGCCATCTTGTCCTGTCTCTGGCCCGTCTTTTCCAGTATCTGGACCGTCTGGTCTCTGTCCCGTCCCATAATGTATAGCTCGTCCAGTCCTGTTTCTGGCCCGTCCCGTCCTATCTCCGGCTCGTCCCGTCTTGTATCTGGCCCGTCCCATCTCGTATCTGGCCCGTCCCGCTCTCTGGCCTGTCCCGTCCTGTCTCTTGCCTGTCCCTGGCCCCTCCCATCCTGTCTATGGCCCGTCCTGTAATGTCTAACCCGCCCCGTCCCGTATCTGGTCCGTCCAGTCGCATATCTGACCCGTTTGGTCCCGTATCTGACCATCCCGTCCCGTATCTGGCTATCTCTTATCTGGCCCATCTCATCCCGTGTCTGTCCCGCCTCGTCCCTTCCCGTCTCTGGCACTTCCTGTCCCGTATCTGACCCAACCAGTCCCTATCTGGCCCGTCCCGTATGTGGCCAGGCCCATTCAGTATCTGGCCCGTCCCGTATCTGGCCCATCCCATCCTGTCCATGGCTCATCCCATATCTAGCCTGTCCTTTCCCATATCTGGCCCGTCCCGTATCTGGCCCATGTCGTCCTGTATCTGGCCTGTCCAATATTTGGCCCGTACCGTCCTGTATCTGGCCTGTCCCGTACTGTATCTGGGGCATCCCGTCCTGTCTCTGGCCCGTCTTTTCCTGTATCTGGACCGTCCCATACCGTCTCTGGGCCGTCCCATCCTGTCTATTTCCCGTCCCATAATGTATAGCTCGTCCAGTCCTGTTTCTAGCCCGTCCCGTCCTATCTCTGGCTCGTCCCGTCCTGCATCTGGCCCATCCCATCTCGTATCTGGCCCGTCCCGTATGTGGCCTGTCCTGTCCCGTATCTGGCCTGTCCCTTCCTGTTTCTGGCCAATCCATTCCCATCTTGTCCTGTCTCTGGCCCGTCCCGTCCTGTTTCTGGCCTGTCCCGTCCTGTCTCTGGCCCGTCTGGTGCTGTCTCTGGCCTGTCCAATCCTGTCTCTTGCCAGACCTATCTCTGGTCCGTCCCTTCCTGTCTTTGGCCCGTCCCGTCCTGTCTCTGGCCCGTCCCGTCCTCTCTTTGGCCCGTCCCATCCTCTCTCTTGCCCGTCCTGTTCTGCCTCTGGCCAGTCCCGTCCTGCTCTGGTCCATACCGTCCCTGGACCATCCTGTATCCTGTGTTTGGTCGCCCCGTCTCTAGCCCGTCCCATCCTGCCTCTGGTACACCTCGGTCCTTCCTATCTCCGGCCAGTCTCATCCTGTCTTTGGCCCGTCCCGTCCAGTCTCTGGCCCGTCTCGTCCTGTCTCTGGCGTGTCCCGTCCGGTCCTGTCTCTGGCCCGTCCTGTATTTGGTCCATCCCGTATCTGGCCTGTCCCGTCCTGTATCTGGCCCATCCCATTAAAGGTAGTATTATCAAATCCTCCACAAAATTAAACCTCCAGAAAATTTAACCTGGGGTGTGTTTTAAATTAAGGTGAGTTTAATAGTTAGAAAAATATGATACTTTCCATAAATTATTAGCAAAATGTTTAAATGACACCTATCAAAAAACAGCCTCCTCCATATCCCCTCAAGCTGTCCTATCCATCACCAAGATAGGTGCATTTTCTGCCATTTAGGTAGAAGTAATCTTCAAACAATTTGCTTCTAATTTAGATAAAGTACTAGGAAGGTATATCATGCAAACTTCTACATGTGATGTTTGCCTATTAAACAATAGTTGTAATATTTATTTGCAAAACTTCCACTTTATCGACGCCCGACCTACACTACTTAATTGTAACATCCATGGCGGCGTGCTGGCATGGCTTCCCATCTCACACCATGCAAGACCGCCGACTTACCCACCAATGCAGGCTGCGCACTATTTGGTCCGTACCGTCCTGTATCTGGCCTGTCCTGTACTGTATCTGGGCCATCCCGTCCTGTCTTTGGCCGTCTTTTCCTGTATCTGTCCCCTTCCGTCTTGTCTCTGGCCCGTCCCGTCCTGTCTATGGCCCGTCCCATAATGTATAGCTTGTCCCGTCCTGATTCTGGCCCGTCCCGTACTGTCTATGGTTCGTCCTGTCCTGTATCTGGCCTGTCGCGTACCGTCTCTGGCCCGTCCCGTCCTGTCTATTTCCCGTCCCATAATGTATAGCTCGTCCCGTCCTGTTTCTGGCCCGTCCCATCCTATCTCTGCCTCGTCCCGTCCAATATCTGGCACGTCCCACATTGTATCTGGCCCGTCCCGCATCTGGCCTGTCCTGTCCCGTATCTGGCCTGTCCCTTCCTGTATCTGGCCAGTCCCTTCCCATCTCGTCCTGTCTCTGGCCTGTCTCTCCCGTCCCGTCTCTGGCCCGTCCCGTCCAGTCTTTGGCCCGTCCCGTATGGTCTCCGGCCCGTGCTTTCCTGTTTCTGGCCCAGCTCTGGCCCGTCTCATCCCGAATCTGGCCCGCCCTGTATGTGGCCCATCCCGTCCAGTATCTGGCCCATCCCGTCCAGTATCTGGCCCGTTCCATATCTGGCCTGTCCCGTATCTGGCATGTCCTGTCCCTGGGCCGGCCTGTCCCGTATCTGGCCCGTCCTGTATCTGGACTGTCCCGTATCTGGCCCGTCCCGCATATGAATCGTCCCGTATCTGGCCCGTCACATATCTGGTCCGTACCGTCCTGTATCTGGCCAGTCCCGTCATGTATCTGGTCTGTCCCATTTCTAGCCCATACCGTCCCATATCTGCCTCGTCACGTTTCTGACAAATTCAGTCATGTATCTGGCCTGTCCCATCCTGTCTCTGGCCTGACCCGTCCTGTCTATGGCCTGTCCCGTAATGTCTCTAGCACATTCCGTCCTGTCTCTGGCCGATCCCATCCTGTAACTGTTCGGTCCCGTCCTGTATCTGGTCCGTCCCGTCCTGAATCTGGCCCGTCCTGTATCTGGCCCATCCCTTCCTGTATGTGGCCCGTCCCATCACGTCCTATCTCTGGCCCATCCCATCCTGAATCTGACCCGTCCCGTATTTGGCCCGTACCTTCCTGTATCGGGCCCGTCTCGTCCTGTCTCTGGCCTGACTGGTCCTGTCCTGCCTCTGGCCAGTCCCGTCCTGCTCTGGTCCGTCCCTTCGCTGCCCGTCCTGTATCTGGACCGTCCCGTCCTGTATCTGGTCGCCCCGTCTCGGGCCCGTTCCGTCATTTTTCAGGCACGGTCCGTCCGGTCCTGTCTCTGGCCTGTCCTGTATCTGGCCCATCCTGTCACGTATCTGGCCTGTCCCGTCCTGTATCTGGCCCATCTCATTAAAGGTAGTATTATCAAATTCTCCACAAATTTACACCTCCAGGAAATTTAACCTGGGGTGTGTTTTAAATTAAGGTGAGTTTAATAGTTAGAAAAATATGATACTTTCCATAAATTATTAGCAAAATGTTTAAATGACACCTATCAAAAAACAGCCTCCTCCATATCCCCTCAAGCTGTCCTATCCATCACCAAGATAGGTGCATTTTCTGCCATTTAGGTAGAAGTAATCTTCAAACAATTTGCTTCTAATTTAGATAAAGTACCAGGAAGGTATATCATGCAAACTCTACATGTGATGTTTGCCTATTAAACAATAGTTGTAATATTTATTTGCAAAACTTCCACTTTCTCGACGCCTGACCTACACTACTTAATTGTAACATCCATGGCGGCGTGCTGGCATGGCTTCCCATCTCTCACCATGCAAGACCGCCGACTTACCCACCAATGCAGGCTGCGCACTATTTGGTCCGTACCGTCCTGTATCTGGCCTGTCCTGTACTGTATCTGGGCCATCCCGTCCTGTCTTTGGCCGTCTTTTCCTGTATCTGTCCCCTTCCGTCTTGTCTCTGGCCCGTCCCGTCCTGTCTATGGCCCGTCCCATAATGTATAGCTTGTCCCGTCCTGATTCTGGCCCGTCCCGTACTGTCTATGGTTCGTCCTGTCCTGTATCTGGCCTGTCGCGTACCGTCTCTGGCCCGTCCCGTCCTGTCTATTTCCCGTCCCATAATGTATAGCTCGTCCCGTCCTGTTTCTGGCCCGTCCCATCCTATCTCTGCCTCGTCCCGTCCAATATCTGGCACGTCCCACATTGTATCTGGCCCGTCCCGCATCTGGCCTGTCCTGTCCCGTATCTGGCCTGTCCCTTCCCATCTCGTCCTGTCTCTGGCCTGTCTCTCCCGTCCCGTCTCTGGCCCGTCCCGTCCAGTCTTTGGCCCGTCCCGTATGGTCTCCGGCCCGTGCTTTCCTGTTTCTGGCCCAGCTCTGGCCCGTCTCATCCCGAATCTGGCCCGCCCTGTATCTGGCCCATCCCGTCCAGTATCTGGCCCATCCCGTCCAGTATCTGGCCCGTTCCATATCTGGCCTGTCCCGTATCTGGCATGTCCTGTCCCTGGGCCGGCCTGTCCCGTATCTGGCCCGTCCTGTATCTGGACTGTCCCGTATCTGGCCCGTCCCGCATATGAATCGTCCCGTATCTGGCCCGTCACATATCTGGTCCGTACCGTCCTGTATCTGGCCAGTCCCGTCATGTATCTGGTCTGTCCCATTTCTAGCCCATACCGTCCCATATCTGCCTCGTCACGTTTCTGACAAATTCAGTCATGTATCTGGCCCGTCCCATCCTGTCTCTGGCCCGACCCGTCCTGTCTATGGCCTGTCCCGTAATGTCTCTAGCACATTCCGTCCTGTCTCTGGCCGATCCCATCCTGTAACTGTTCGGTCCCGTCCTGTATCTGGTCCGTCCTATCTCTGGCCCATCCCATCCTGAATCTGACCCGTCCCGTATTTGGCCCGTACCTTCCTGTATCGGGCCCGTCTCGTCCTGTCTCTGGCCTGACCGGTCCTGTCCTGCCTCTGGCCAGTCCCGTCCTGCTCTGGTCCGTCCCTTCGCTGCCCGTCCTGTATCTGGACCGTCCCGTCCTGTATCTGGTCGCCCCGTCTCGGGCCCGTTCCGTCATTTTTCAGGCACGGTCCGTCCGGTCCTGTCTCTGGCCTGTCCTGTATCTGGCCCATCCTGTCACGTATCTGGCCTGTCCCGTCCTGTATCTGGCCCATCTCATTAAAGGTAGTATTATCAAATTCTCCACAAATTTACACCTCCAGGAAATTTAACCTGGGGTGTGTTTTAAATTAAGGTGAGTTTAATAGTTAGAAAAATATGATACTTTCCATAAATTATTAGCAAAATGTTTAAATGACACCTATCAAAAAACAGCCTCCTCCATATCCCCTCAAGCTGTCCTATCCATCACCAAGATAGGTGCATTTTCTGCCATTTAGGTAGAAGTAATCTTCAAACAATTTGCTGCTAATTTAGATAAAGTACTAGGAAGGTATATCATGCAAACTCTACATGTGATGTTTGCCTATTAAACAACAGTTGTAATATTTATTTGAAAAACTTCCATTTTCTCTACGCCTGACCTACACTACTTAATTGTAACATCCATGGCGGCGTGCTGGCATGGCTTCCCATCTCACACCATGCAAGACCGCCGACTTACCCACCAATGCAGGCTGCGCACTATTTGGCCCGTACCGTCCTGTATCTGGCCTGTCCCGTACTGTATCTGGGCCATCCCGTCCTGTCTTTGGCCCGTCTTTTCCTGTATCTGTCCCGTTCCGTCTTGTCTCTGGCCCGTCCCGTCCTGTATCTGGCCCGTCCCGTCCCATATCTGGCTCGTCACGTTTCTGGCCCATCCCGTTATGTATCTGGCCCGTCCCATCCTGTCTCTGGCTCGACCCGTCCTGTGTATGGCCTATTCCTTAATGTCTCTAGCACATTCCGTCCTCTCTCTGGCCCATCCCGTCCTGTATCTGGTCAGTCCCGTCCTGTATCTGGCCCGTCCCATCCTGAATCTGGCCCGTCCCGTATCTGGCCCGTCCCTTCCTGTATCGGGCCCGTCCCATCCTGTCCTGTCTATGGCCCATCGTGTCTTGAATCTGGCCCGTCCCTTCCTGTATCTGGCCCGTCCCGACCTGTCTCTGGCCTAACTGGTCCTGTCCTGCCTCTGGCCAGTCCCGTCCTGCTCTGGTGCGTCCCGTCCCTGGCCCCGTCCTGTATCTGGACCGTCCCGTCCTGTATCTTGTCGCCTCGTCTCTGGCCCGTCCCGTCCTTTCTCAGGCACGTCCCGTCCGGTCCTGTCTCTGGCCTGTCCTGCATCTGGCCCATCCCGTCACGTATCTGGCCTGTCCCGTCCTGTATCTGGCCTGACCGGTCCTGTCCTGCCTCTGGCCAGTCCCGTCCTGCTCTGTTCCGTCCCTTCGCTGCCCGTCCTGTATCTGGACCGTCCCGTCCTGTATCTGGTCGCCCCGTCTCGGGCCCGTTCCGTCATTTTTCAGGCACGGTCCGTCCGGTCCTGTCTCTGGCCTGTCCTGTATCTGGCCCATCCTGTCACGTATCTGGCCTGTCCCGTCCTGTATCTGGCCCATCTCATTAAAGGTAGTATTATCAAATTCTCCACAAATTTACACCTCCAGGAAATTTAACCTGGGGTGTGTTTTAAATTAAGGTGAGTTTAATAGTTAGAAAAATATGATACTTTCCATAAATTATTAGCAAAATGTTTAAATGACACCTATCAAAAAACAGCCTCCTCCATATCCCCTCAAGCTGTCCTATCCATCACCAAGATAGGTGCATTTTCTGCCATTTAGGTAGAAGTAATCTTCAAACAATTTGCTTCTAATTTAGATAAAGTACTAGGATCATGCAAACTCTACATGTGATGTTTGCCTATTAAACAATAGTTGTAATATTTATTTGCAAAACTTCCACTTTCTCGACGCCTGACCTACACTACTTAATTGTAACATCCATGGCGGCGTGCTGGCATGGCTTCCCATCTCACACCATGCAAAACCGCCGACTTACCCACCAATGCAGGCTGCGCACTATTTGGTCCGTACCGTCCTGTATCTGGCCTGTCCTGTACTGTATCTGGGCCATCCCGTCCTGTCTTTAGCCGTCTTTTCCTGTATCTGTCCCCTTCCGTCTTGTCTCTGGCCCGTCCCGTCCTGTCTATGGCCCGTCCCATAATGTATAGCTTGTCCCGTCCTGATTCTGGCCCGTCCCGTACTGTCTATGGTTCGTCCTGTATCTGGCCTGTCGCGTACCGTCTCTGGCCCGTCCCGTCCTGTCTATTTCCCGTCCCATAATGTATAGCTCGTCCCGTCCTGTTTCTGGCCCGTCCCATCCTATCTCTGCCTCGTCCCGTCCAATATCTGGCACGTCCCACATTGTATCTGGCCCGTCCCGCATCTGGCCTGTCCTGTCCCGTATCTGGCCTGTCCCTTCCTGTATCTGGCCAGTCCCTTCCCATCTCGTCCTGTCTCTGGCCTGTCTCTCCCGTCCCGTCTCTGGCCCGTCCCGTCCAGTCTTTGGCCCGTCCCGTATGGTCTCCGGCCCGTGCTTTCCTGTTTCTGGCCCAGCTCTGGCCCGTCTCATCCCGAATCTGGCCCGCCCTGTATCTGGCCCATCCCGTCCAGTATCTGGCCCGTTCCATATCTGGCCTGTCCCGTATCTGGCATGTCCTGTCCCTGGGCCGGCCTGTCCCGTATCTGGCCCGTCCTGTATCTGGACTGTCCCGTATCTGGCCCGTCCCGCATATGAATCGTCCCGTATCTGGCCCGTCACATATCTGGTCCGCACCGTCCTGTATCTGGCCCGTCCCGTCATGTATCTGGTCTGTCCCATTTCTAGCCCATACCGTCCCATATCTGCCTCGTCACATTTCTGACAAATTCAGTCATGTATCTGGCCCGTCCCATCCTGTCTCTGGCCCAACCCGTCCTGTCTATGGCCTGTCCCGTAATGTCTCTAGCACATTCCGTCCTGTCTCTGGCCGATCCCGTCCTGTAACTGTTCGGTCCCGTCCTGTATCTGGTCCGTCCCGTCCTGAATCTGGCCCGTCCTGTATCTGGCCCATCCCTTCCTGTATGTGGCCCGTCCCATCACGTCCTATCTCTGGCCCATCCCATCCTGAATCTGGCCCGTCCCGTATTTGGCCCGTACCTTCCTGTATCGGGCCCGTCTCGTCCTGTCTCTGGCCTGACCGGTCCTGTCCTGCCTCTGGCCAGTCCCGTCCTGCTCTGGTCCGTCCCTTCGCTGCCCGTCCTGTATCTGGACCGTCCCGTCCTGTATCTGGTCGCCCCGTCTCGGGCCCGTTCCGTCATTTTTCAGGCACGGTCCGTCCGGTCCTGTCTCTGGCCTGTCCTGTATCTGGCCCATCCTGTCACGTATCTGGCCTGTCCCGTCCTGTATCTGGCCCATCTCATTAAAGGTAGTATTATCAAATTCTCCACAAATTTACACCTCCAGGAAATTTAACCTGGGGTGTGTTTTAAATTAAGGTGAGTTTAATAGTTAGAAAAATATGATACTTTCCATAAATTATTAGCAAAATGTTTAAATGACACCTATCAAAAAACAGCCTCCTCCATATCCCCTCAAGCTGTCCTATCCATCACCAAGATAGGTGCATTTTCTGCCATTTAGGTAGAAGTAATCTTCAAACAATTTGCTGCTAATTTAGATAAAGTACTAGGAAGGTATATCATGCAAACTCTACATGTGATGTTTGCCTATTAAACAACAGTTGTAATATTTATTTGAAAAACTTCCATTTTCTCTACGCCTGACCTACACTACTTAATTGTAACATCCATGGCGGCGTGCTGGCATGGCTTCCCATCTCACACCATGCAAGACCGCCGACATACCCACCAATGCAGGCTGCGCACTATTTGGCCCGTACCGTCCTGTATCTGGCCTGTCCCGTACTGTATCTGGGCCATCCCGTCCTGTCTTTGGCCCGTCTTTTCCTGTATCTGTCCCGTTCCGTCTTGTCTCTGGCCCGTCCCGTCCTGTATCTGGCCCGTCCCGTCCCATATCTGGCTCGTCACGTTTCTGGCCCATCCCGTTATGTATCTGGCCCGTCCCATCCTGTCTCTGGCTCGACCCGTCCTGTGTATGGCCTATTCCTTAATGTCTCTAGCATATTCCGTCCTCTCTCTGGCCCATCCCGTCCTGTATCTGGTCGGTCCCGTCCTGTATCTGGCCCGTCCCATCCTGAATCTGGCCCGTCCCATCCTGAATCTGGCCCGTCCCATCCTGTATCGGGCCCGTCCCATCCTGTCCTGTCTATGGCCCATCCTGTCTTGAATCTGGCCCGTCCCGTATCTGGCCCGTCCCTTCCTGTATCAGGCCCGTCCCGACCTGTCTCTGGCCTAACTGGTCCTGTCCTGCCTCTGGCCAGTCCCGTCCTGCTCTGGTCCGTCCCGTCCCTGGCCCCGTCCTGTATCTGGACCGTCCCGTCCTGTATCTTGTCGCCTCGTCTCTGGCCCGTCCCGTCCTTTCTCAGGCACGTCCCGTCCGGTCCTGTCTCTGGCCTGTCCTGCATCTGACCCATCCCGTCACGTATCTGGCCTGTCCCGTCCTGTATCTGGCCTGACCGGTCCTGTCCTGCCTCTGGCCAGTCCCGTCCTGCTCTGGTCCGTCCCTTCGCTGCCCGTCCTGTATCTGGACCGTCCCATCCTGTATCTGGTCGCCCCGTCTCGGGCCCGTTCCGTCATTTTTCAGGCACGGTCCGTCCGGTCCTGTCTCTGGCCTGTCCTGTATCTGGCCCATCCTGTCACGTATCTGGCCTGTCCCGTCCTGTATCTGGCCCATCTCATTAAAGGTAGTATTATCAAATTTTCCACAAATTTACACCTCCAGGAAATTTAACCTGGGGTGTGTTTTAAATTAAGGTGAGTTTAATAGTTAGAAAAATATGATACTTTCCATAAATTATTAGCAAAATGTTTAAATGACACCTATCAAAAAACAGCCTCCTCCATATCCCCTCAAGCTGTCCTATCCATCACCAAGATAGGTGCATTTTCTACCATTTAGGTAGAAGTAATCTTCAAACAATTTGCTTCTAATTTAGATAAAGTACCAGGAAAGTATATCATGCAAACTCTACATGTGATGTTTGCCTAGTAAACAATAGTTGTAATATTTATTTGCAAAACTTCCATTTTCTCTACGCCTGACCTACACTACTTAATTGTAACATCCATGGCGGCGTTGTGGCATGGCTTCCCATCTCACACCATGCAAGAGAGCCGACTTACCCACCAATGCAGGCTGCGCACTATTTGGCCCGTACAGTCCTGTCTTTGGCCAGTCTTTTCCTGTATCTGTTCCGTTCCGTCTTGTCTCTGGCCCGTCCCGTCCTGTATATGGCCCGTCCCATAATGTATTGCTTGTCCCGTCCTGTTTCTGGCCCATCACGTACTGTCTCTGGCTCGTCCTGTCCTGTATCTGGCCCGTCGCGTACCGTCTATGGCCCGTCCCGTCCTGTCTATTTCCCGTCCCATAATGTATAGCTCGTCCCGTCCTGTTTCTGGCCCGTCCCATCCTATCTCTGCCTCATCCCGTCCTATATATGGCCCATCCCGTCTCGTATCTGGCCCGTCCCGCAACTGGCCTGTCCTGTCCCGTATCTGGCCTGTCCCTTCCTGTATCTGGCCAGTCCCTTCCCATCTTGTCCTGTCTCTGGCCTGTCCCGTCCTGTCTCTGGCCCGTCCGGTGCTTTCTCTGGCATGTCCAATCCTGTCTCTTACCCGTCCCGTCTCTGGCCCGTCCGGTCCAGTCTTTGGCCAGTTCTGTCCTGTCTCTGGCCCATCCCTTCTTGTCTCTGGCGCAGCTCTGGTCTGTCTCGTCCTGTATCTGGCCCGCCCTGTATCTGGCCCATCCCATCCAGTATCTGGCCCGTTCCATATCTGGCTTGTCCCGTATCTGGCACGTCCTGTCCCTGGCCCAGCCTGTCCCGTATCTGGCCCGTCCTGTATCTGGCCTGTCCCGTATCTGGCCCGTCCCGCATCTGACTCGTCCCGTATCTGGCCCGTCCCGTCCCGTATTTGGTCCGTACCGTCCTGTATCTGGCCCGTCCCGTAATGTATGTGGGCTGTCCCATATCTGTCCCATACCGTCCCATATTTGGCTCGTCACGTTTCTGGCCCATCCCGTCATGAATCTGGCCTGTCCCATCCTGTCTCTGGCCCGACCCGTCCTGTCTATGGCCTGTCCCGTAATGTCTCTAGCACATTCCGTCCTGTCTCTGGCCCATCCCGTCCTGTATCTGGTCGGTCCCGTCCTGTATCTGGCCCGTCCCGTCCTGTATCTGGCCCGTCCCGTCCTGTATCTGGCCCGTCCAGTATATGGCCCGTCCCTTCCTGTAACTGGCCCGTCCCATCTCTGGCCCATCCCGTCTTGAATCTGGCCCGTCCCGTATCTGGCCCGTCCCTTCCTGTATCTGGCCCGTCCCGTCCTGTCTCTGGCCTGACCGGTCCAGTCCTGCCTCTGGCCAGTCCCGTCCTGCTCTGGTCCGTCCCGTCCCTGGCCCGTCCTGTATCTGAACAGTCCCGTCCTGTATCTGGTCGCCCCGTACTGTATCTGGGCCATCCCATCCTGTCTCTGGCCCGTCTTTTCCTGTATCTGGACCGTCCCGTCCAGTCTCTGGACGGTCTCATAATGTATAGCATGTCCTGTCCTGTTTCTGGCCCGTCCCGTCCTGTCACTTGCTCGTCCTGTCCTGTATCTGGCACGTCCCGTACCGTCTCTGGCCTGTCCCATCCTGTCTATTTCCCGTCCCATAATGTATTGCTCGTCCAGTCCTGTTTCTGGCCCGTCCTGTCCTATCTCTGGCTCGTCCCGTCCTGTATCTGGCCCGTCCCATCTCGTATCTGGCCCGTCCCGCATCTGGCCTGTCCTGTCCCATATCTGGCCTGTCCCTTCCTGTATCTGGCCAGTCCCTTCCCATCTAGTCCTGTCTCTGGCCTGTCCCGTTCTGTCTCTGGCCTGTCCCGTCCTGTCTCTGACCCGTCCGGTGCTACCTCTAGCCTGTCCAATCCTGTCTCTTGCCTGTCCCATCTCTGGTCCGTCCCGTCCTGTCTTTGGCCCATCACGTCCTGTCTCTGGAACGTCCCGTCCTCTCTTTTGCCCGTCCCGTCCTCTCTCTTGCCCGTCCCCTCCTGTCTCTGGCCCGACCTGTCCTGTCCTACCTCAGACCAGTCCCGTACTGCTCTGTCCCGTCCTATCCCTGGACCGTCCTGTCCTGCATCTGTCGCCCCGTTTCTAGCCCGTCCAGTCTTGTCTCTGGCACGCCTCAGTCCGTCCTATCTCCGGCCCGTCCCGTATTGTCTCTGGCCCGTCTCGTCATGTCTCTGGATCGTCCCGTCCGGTCCTGACTCTGGCCCGTCCTGTATCTGGCCCATTCCGTATCTGGCCTGTTCCGTCCTGTATCTGGCCCACTGTTAGAACCTTGCTGTTAGGTTTTTTTTCCTTTGCTGGTCACATGACCTTGTTGGCCTATTTAGTCCTGCTCCGCCCTTCTGGCTTTGCTGGACTTCATTGTATTTCTACTTTCTAGCTAGCCTGTGCTCTGTATCTAACTCTGTTAGTTTGCTTGGTCTACGGACCTCTATGTTCTATCTATTTTGTTTGTTCGTCTGTCTGCTACTATTTCTGCTAGGAGGTGTCCCATATTCCTCCCAGTCCTTAGTACTTGTAGGGATTCCCTCCCCACATCTATAGGTCTCCGTACAGACTAGATTAGGACTTTAGCAGGTCTGATCGCAGGATCAGGTTCCCTGTTACATCGTAGGGATTCAGCTGAGTCCTATAGTAGGGACAGATCTCCTCTCTTTCCTTAGCTTTGGTAGCAGAACATAACAGTAAGTCCAGCCAGCAAATTCTCTAAGGAAAGATTTTTCTGTTCCATCATGGTGTCGGTTCAGGATTTGGCTCATCGCCTGCAGGGACTCTCTCTGGAGGTGGCCGAGCTCCGTCAGCACGTGAGTAACTGTCCTGGAGCACATTTCTTGGAGCCTAAGGTATGTTTGCCGGATTTATTTTTTGGTGAACACCGAGAATTTTTTTCATTTAAAAATGCTTGCTTATTGTATTTTCGTTTGAGACCTAAGTCCTCTGGGGATGAATCCCAGCGCGTAGGGTTCATAATGTCACTTTTGCGCAAAGAGCCTCAGGAGTGGGCCTTTTCTTTGCAACCTAGTGATTCATGCTTCAGATCAGTGGATAGTTTTTTTTCTGCTTTGGGACTATTATATGATGATCCTGACCGTGTCGCATCAGCTGAGACTGAGTTGAGACGTTTAAAACAAGGATCGGGTAATGTGGAAAAATATTGTACACATTTTCGTCGTTGGTCCACTCAAACAGGGTGGAACGATTCTGCTCTGAAAAGTCTATTTCTTGCTGGGCTCAGTGAAAGGGTTAAAGACCTGCTAATTGCTTATCCTACACCTGAGGATTTGCAACAGGCTATGCAATTAGCTATACGGGTGGATAGGAGACTGCGTGCAAGGGTTAATGAGAGCAAATCCTCTGCTATGTCAGTTTCTGGTTATGAGAATGTGTGTATTAACAGTGGTGAACCGATGGAGATTGGATCGGTGGCACCTCGCTCTCAAGAAAAAGACCGTCGTTTTTCGGAAGGCTTGTGTTTCTATTGCGGAAAATCTGGTCATTTGATTAAAGGCTGTGAGCTTCGTATGAAGAAAGAAAAAAAAATGGTCAGTCACGCCCGTATTGCCTGTTTAAATTCCAAGGGTGTATTTTTAGCTGCTTCCACGATTGCTCAGAAAAAATTGATGGAATTTCGGGTGTTTGTTGATTGTGGGTCTACACTGAATGTAATTGATGGGGGATTCGTGGAAAAACTCAATTTAAAACCTGAACCTTTATCATCCCCCATTGCTGTGGTTTCTGTGGATGGCTCCCCTTTGAAGAATATTACTCTCAAGGTCAGTGAATTTCCTCTCACTATTAATGGTGTTCACCATGAGAAATTGGATTTGGTAGTTTTGAATAACTTGCCTTCTCCAGTAATATTGGGTTTGCCCTGGTTAAAATTTCACAATCCTGTACTGGATTGGTCTACCAGTGAAATTAAATCCTGGAGCCATAAATGTTATGACAAGTGTTGTAACGGGCGTATTGCAGCTTTGGATAGGGGAGAATTGCCTGTTTCTATTCAGGATTTTTGGAGAGTTTTTTCTGAGAAAGAATCGCAGGTTTTGCCTCCCCATAGAGACTATGATTGTTCTATTGAATTTGTCCCTTGAGCGACTCTTCCTAAGAGTCGTTTATTTAACCTTACTATTCCTGAGAGGAAGGCTTTGGAGGAATACATACAGACAAGCTTGGCCGCCGGTCACATTAGGCCCTCTAAGTCTCCTGGGGCGGTTGGATTTTTTTTTGTAAAAAAAAAGGACGGCGGTTTACGTCCTTGTCTGGATTTTCGTGAGATTAACAAAATTACGGTACGCAATCCTTACCCACTGCCATTGATTCCTGATCTGTTTAACCAGTTATTGGGGGCCAAGTGGTTCTCTAAAATTGACCTTAAGGGGGCATACAATCTGTTGCGCATGAAGGAGGGTGATGAATGGAAGACTGCTTTTAACACTCCTGTGGGTCATTTTGAGAATCTGGTTATGCCTTTTGGTCTTACTAATGCTCCTGCATTTTTTCAGAATCTGATTAATGACATCCTTAGACCTTTGATCGGTAAAAATGTGGTTGTGTATTTGGATGACATTTTGATTTATTCGCCAGATCTGGAGTCTCATTGGCGGAGCGTGCGTGAGGTATTACAGTTATTAATGGACAATTCGCTTTTTGCTAAGCTGGAGAAATGTGAGTTCGCTGTACAGAGAATTAGTTTTTTGGGCTACATTATCTCCAGCAAAGGTTTTGAGATGGATCCGGTTAAGGTTCAGGCTGTGCAGGAATGGCCTAGGCCTATTGGTTTGAAATCGATACAGAGGTTTTTGGGTTTCGCCAATTACTATAGAAAGTTCATAAAAAATTTTTCTAGTATTGTCAAACCTCTGACTGATCTCACCAGGAAAGGTGCTGATGCGGTTCAGTGGTCTTCTGAGGCCATTGAAGCTTTTGTGTATCTCAAGGAGAGGTTCACCTCTGCTCCCATCCTTATGCAGCCTGATGTTACTAGGCCGTTTTTGGTTGAGGTTGATGCTTCCTCTGTGGGGGTTGGCGCAGTATTGTCTCAGGATAACGGGGATGGATTACATCCCTGTGCCTTTTTTTCAAAAAAATTTTCGGAGACTGAATTGAATTACGATATTGGTAATCGGGAATTATTGGCTATTAAACTCGCATTTGAACACTGGCGCCACTTCTTGGAAGGTGCGGAATTTCCCGTTCAGGTTCTTACGGATCATAAAAATCTGATATATCTTGATGCTGCCAAGCGCCTGAATGCCCGTCAGGCTAGGTGGGCACTGTTTTTCTCGCGGTTTAATTTCTCCGTTACTTACATCCCTGGTACTAAGAATGTTAAGGCGGATGCCTTGTCTCGCAGTTTTTCTCCCATAGTCGGTGCTGAGAAAGAGGAAAACATTTTACAAGAAGGTGTTGTGATAGCTGCTTTAGACTCCGTTTTGGAAGATGAGATTCTTAAAGCTCAGGAGAATGCCCCATCTAACACTCCTCATGGGAGGTTGTTTGTGCCTGGGACCTTTAGGAGAGATTTGTTTGTTGAGTGTCACGAATCTCGGTTGGCAGGTCATCCGGAATCTCTGAGACCAAGAGACTGGTGGGTCGCAGTTTTTGGTGGCCTGGATGGCAGAAGGAAGTCATTAAGTGGGTGCGCCAATGTACTATATGTGCTAGATCTAAGTCCTCACATACTCCTGCTGCGGGGTTGCTTTGTCCTTTGGAGGTCCCCAGTGCTCCTTGGACACATTTGGCTATGGACTTTATAACTGACCTTCCCCCCTCTGAGGGTTTTACTGTCATCTGGGTGGTCGTGGACCGTTTTAGCAAGATGTGTCACTTGGTTCCCTTCGTCAAACTGCCCTGCGCTAAAACTCTCGCTAAGGCCTTTGTCAAGGAAATTGTCAGACTTCATGGCGTTCCTACTGACATTGTTTCTGATAGGGGTCCTCAGTTCGTGGCTCGTTTTTGGCGTGCCTTTTGTGACAGGTTGGGAATTCATTTGTCGTTTTCGTCCGGATATCATCCTGAATCTAATGGCCAGACAGAAAGGAAAAACCAGGATGTTGAGCAGTTCTTGCGTTGTTTTGTGGCAGACAATCAAGAGGGGTGGTCTGAGTTTCTGCCACTTGCCGAATTTGCTCTGAACAATCATACATCTTCTTCTGCTGGTTGTTCGCCTTTTTTTTGTTGTTCTGGGAGACATCCGTCGTTTGGGTCGTTCTCCAAGTTGGGATCTGCCGTGCCTGAGGAGGAGAATTTTTCCGGTGATTTGGAAAGAGTTTGGACGGATGTGCGTGGTAATCTTCAGGAGGCCAACAGAAAATCTAAAGACTACTTTGATAGGAAACGACAGGAGGTTTTGTTCGCTGTTGGTGACATGGTTTGGTTGTCCTCTAGGAATCTGCGGTTGAGGATTCCTTCTAAGAAATTGGGTCCCAAGTTTGTAGGGCCCTTTAAGGTGCTTCAGGTTGTCAACCAATCTGCTGTTAGGTTGGAGGTTCCTACCTCCTGGAGAATTAATCCGGTCTTTCATGTCTCTCTGTTAAAAAAAGCTGTTGTGTCGGATGGTGACGCCTCTGCCTCTGTTCCTCCGGTGGTGGAGGACGGGGAATATGAAATTTCTCGCATCCTTGACTCTAGACGGTATAGAGGTAGTTTGCAGTATCTTGTGGCCTGGAAAGGTTTCGGACCCGAGGATAACTCTTGGGTGAGGTCAGATGATGTTTCCGCGTCCAGACTTATCAGAGCGTTTCACAGGAGATTTCCTGATAAGCCTGGTCCTAGGGGATCCGGAGGATCCTCTTAGAAGGGGGGGTACTGTTAGAACCTTGCTGTTAGGTTTTTTTTCCTTTGCTGGTCACATGACCTTGTTGGCCTATTTAGTCCTGCTCCGCCCTTCTGGCTTTGCTGGACTTCATTGTATTTCTACTTTCTAGCTAGCCTGTGCTCTGTATCTAACTCTGTTAGTTTGCTTGGTCTACGGACCTCTATGTTCTATCTATTTTGTTTGTTCGTCTGTCTGCTACTATTTCTGTTAGGAGGTGTCCCATATTCCTCCCAGTCCTTAGTACTTGTAGGGATTCCCTCCCCACATCTATAGGTCTCCGTACAGACTAGATTAGGACTTTAGCAGGTCTGATCGCAGGATCAGGTTCCCTGTTACATCGTAGGGATTCAGCTGAGTCCTATAGTAGGGACAGATCTCCTCTCTTTCCTTAGCTTTGGTAGCAGAACATAACACCCATCCCATTAAAAGTAGTATTATCAAATCCTCCACAAATTTACACATAAAGGAACTTTAACCTGGGGTGTGTTTTAAATTAAGGTGAGTTCAATAGTTAGAAAAATATACTTTCCATAAATTATTAGCAAAATGTTTAAATGACACCTATCAAAAAAACAGCCTCCTCCATATCCCCTCAAGCTGTCCTATCCATCACCAAGATAGGTGCATTTTCTGCCATTTAGGTAGAAGTAATCTTCAAACAATTTGCTTCTAATTTAGATAAAGTACTAGGAAGGTATATCATGTAAACTCTACATGTGATGTTTGCCTATTAAACAATAGTTGTAATATTTATTTGCAAAATTTCCATTTTCTCTACACCTGACCTACACTACTTAATTGTAACATCCCTGGCGGCGTGCTGGCATGGCTTCCCATCTCACACCATGCAAGACCGCCGACTTATCCACCAATGCAGGCTACGCACTATGTTCCTATGCTGGCTGTGTCTTGGCTGCTTGTTGAGGGCGGCAGCGGCAGCACTTCCTGATTCTTAAAGGAATAGAGCACGCATTCCTAATGTGTCCCCAGTCCTGTATCTCACCCGTCCCATCTCTGGCCCGTCCCGGTCTCTGGCCCGTCCCGTCCCTTGCCCGTCCCTGGCCCCTCCCATACTGTCTATGGCCCGTCCTGTAATGTCTAACCCGCCCCTTCCCGTATCTGGTCTGTCCAGTCCCATATCTGACCTGTTTAGTCCCGTATCTGGCTGTCCCTTATCTGGCCCATCTCATCCCGTATCTGGCCCACCTCGTCCCTTCCCGTCTCTGGCACGTCCTGTCCCGTATCTGACCATACCAGTCCCTATCTGGCCCGTCCCGTATGTGGCCAGGCCCATTCAGTATCTGGCCCGTCCCATCCTGTCCATGGCTCATCCCATATCTAGCCTGTCCTGTCCCATATCTGGCCCGTCCCGTATCTGGCCCATGTCGTCCTGTATCTGGCCTGTCCAATATTTGGCCCGTACCGTCCTGTATCTGGCCTGTCCCGTACTGTATCTGGGGCATCCCGTCCTGTCTCTGGCCCATCTTTTCCTGTATCTGGACCGTCCTATAATGTATAGCTTGTCCCGTCCTGTTTCTGGCCCGACCCCGTCCTGTCTCTGGCTCGTCCTGTCCTGTATCTAGTCCGACCCATACCGTCGCTGGCCCGTCCCATCCTGTCTATTTCCCGTCCCATAATGTATAGCTCGTCCAGTCCTGTTTCTGGCCCATCCCATCCTATCTCTGCCTCGTCCCGTCCTATATCTGGCCCGTCCCATCTCGTATCTGGCCCGTCCCGCATCTGGCCTGTCCTGTCCCGTATCTGGCCTGTCCCTTCCTGTATCTGGCCAGTCCCTTCCCATCTCGTCCTGTCTCTGGCCTGTCCCGTACTGTCTCTGGCCCGTCCGGTGCTATCTCTGGCCTGTCCCCAGGATGCGCAGTAATATGGGATCGTGTTCTTATCATTTCTCCCACAGTCCCTGCAGCTTCAGCCGCACAGATCGGACCCCGGGGCGAGGGGTGATACCTGCTGCAATCCTTGTATCCTGAAGTACTGCGGCCGCTGTACTGGGGTCCTAGAAAGTTATACCCCAGGGAAGACAGTGGAAGGAGGAACACGGAAAGGGATCATTCATACTTATCCGTCACTTAGTAATCGCCATCTTCCATCTGTGGCCTGGAGAAAATGCTGGTCTTGCTTGTAATCGAAGGGGAGGACACATCTGCCGGTGAGACGACTGCTCTGCTCCAGTGATCGGCTGCAACTGGTGTGAGTGGGGGATTGAGCTATGTAATAAGGGAGAAAACGATGATGTCATAAAGGAAGAAAAGGTGATGATGTCATAAGAGCAGAGAGAAGCCCAGGACGAGCACAGCAATAGCTCCTACAGCAATTCATTATTTTCACAGCTTAATGTTTTTTGTAATCTGGAATAAATCTTTATGCAGAGGCTTCTCTGTGATAGAACAACCACCCCCACCATACACAGCACAGGATGGGCCCCGGAATCACTGCTATTGTGCACTTGATGTAATCTATAAATATGGACATCCTGGCACAGAAAGTGAAATAACCAATACTTGCATTCACCAGTAGAGGGAGCGCAAGAGCGAGCAGCATAAAGCCGCACATTACATGTCCTATGTATACAATTACCGGGCGGTAGAGGGCGCAATTTGATAAAAAAAGGAATAAATAAAATCACCAACTGTAGCTCGCCAGCGCCGCCTCCAGGGTCCTTCCTCCGGCATAAAGCACAGTGACGGCCTCCAACACCGCCCTCTGCCCGCCCCCGGCCGTCGGTACCTCCCAGCTCTGTCAGCGCCGCCCGGGACAGGAGATGAGGCTGCGCTTGTTACCTCAGCAGGACGCAGGATACTTCATGCCGTTGGAGCCGGTGTTACGCAGGGGACGTCGGTCAGCGCGATGACGTCACTGCATGGCACCGACAAGCGTTGACTGTGAGACGTGATAGAAGAGGAGGCGGAGGCTGCGGTGACCCGGAGCCTGGAAGAAGGAGGAGAAGAGAGTTCATTTTTATTCTTATATTATTTGGCCTCTGACTGGGGGACATTATATTATATGTGGGTCTGTGAGGACATTATATTATATGTGGGTCTGTGAGGACATTATATTATATGTGGGTCTGTGAGGACATTATATTATATGTGGGTCTGTGAGGACATTATATTATATGTGGGTCTGTGAGGACATTATATTATATGTGGGTCTGTGGGGACATTATATTATATGTGGGTCTGTGAGGACATTATATTATATGTGGGTCTGTGAGGACATTATATTATATGTGGGTCTATGAGGACATTATATTATATGTGGGTCTGTGGTGACATTATATTATATATGGGTCTGTGAGGACATTATATTATATGTGGGTCTGTGGGGTCATTATATTATATATGGGTCTGTGAGGACATTATATTATATGTGGGTCTGTGAGGACATTATATTATATGTGGGTCTGTGAGGACATTATATTATATGTGGGTCTGTGGGGTCATTATATTATATATGGGTCTGTGAGGACATTATATTATATGTGGGTCTGTGAGGACATTATATTATATGTGGGTCTGTGAGGACATTATATTATATGTGGGTCTATGAGGACATTATATTATATGTGGGTCTGTGGGGACATTATATTATATGTGGGTCTGTGGGGACATTATATTATATGTGGGTCTGTGAGGACATTATATTATATGTGGGTCTGTGAGGACATTATATTATATGTGGGTCTATGAGGACATTATATTATATGTGGGTCTGTGGGGACATTATATTATATGTGGGTCTGTGGGGACATTATATTATATGTGGGTCTATGAGGACATTATATTATATGTGGGTCTGTGGGGACATTATATTATATGTGGGTCTGTGAGGACATTATATTATATGTGGGTCTATGAGGACATTATATTATATGTGGGTCTGTGGGGACATTATATTATATGTGGGTCTGTGGGGACATTATATTATATGTGGGTCTGTGAGGACATTATATTATATGTGGGTCTGTGGGGTCATTATATTATATGTGGGTCTGTGAGGACATTATATTATATGTGGGTCTGTGAGGACATTATATTATATGTGGGTCTGTGAGGACATTATATTATATGTGGGTCTGTGAGGACATTATATTATATGTGGGTCTGTGGGGACATTATATTATATGTGGGTCTGTGGGGACATTATATTATATGTGGGTCTGTGAGGACATTATATTATATATGGGTCCGTGAGGACATTATATTATATGTGGGTCTGTGAGGACATTATATTATATGTGGGTCTGTGAGGACATTATATTATATGTGGGTCTGTGGGGACATTATATTATATGTGGGTCTGTGAGGACATTATATTATATGTGGGTCTGTGAGGACATTATATTATATGTGGGTCTGTGAGGACATTATATTATATGTGGGTCTGTGAGGACATTATATTATATGTGGGTCTGTGGGGACATTATATTATATGTGGGTCTGTGAGGACATTATATTATATGTGGGTATGTGGGGACATTACATTATATGTGGGTCTGTGAGGACATTATATTATATGTGGGTCTGTGAGGACATTATATTATATGTGGGTCTGTGAGGACATTATATTATATGTGGGTCTGTGGGGACATTATATTATATGTGGGTCTGTGGTGACATTATATTATATGTGGGGTCATTATATTATATGTGGGTCTGTGAGGACATTATATTATATGTGGGTCTGTGGTGACATTATATTATATGTGGGTCTGTGAGGACATTATATTATATGTGGGTCTGTGAGGACATTATATTATATGTGAGTCTGTGGGGACATTATATTATATGTGGGGCTGTGAGGACATTATATTATATGTGGGTCTGTGAGGACATTATATTATATGTGAGTCTGTGGGGACATTATATTATATGTGGGTCTGTGAGGACATTATATTATATGTGGCTCTGTGGGGACATTATATTATATGTGGGTCTGTGAGGACATTATATTATATGTGGGGCTGTGAGGACATTATATTATATGTGGGTCTGTGAGGACATTATATTATATGTGAGTCTGTGGGGACATTATATTATATGTGGGTCTGTGAGGACATTATATTATATGTGGGGCTGTGAGGACATTATATTATATGTGGGTCTGTGGGGACATTATATTATATGTGGGTCTGTGAGGACATTATATTATATGTGGGTCTGTGGGGACATTATATTATATGTGAGTCTGTGGGGACATTATATTATATGTGGGTCTGTGAGGACATTATATTATATGTGGGTCTGTGGGGACATTATATTATATGTGGGTCTGTGGGGACATTATATTATATGTGAGTCTGTGGGGACATTATATTATATGTGAGTCTGTGGGGACATTATATTATATGTGGGTCTGTGGGGACATTATATTATATGTGGGTCTGTGAGGACATTATATTATATGTGGGTCTGTGGGGACATTATATTATATGTGAGTCTGTGGGGACATTATATTATATGTGGGTCTGTGGGGACATTATATTATATGTGGGTCTGTGGGGACATTATATTATATGTGGGTCTGTGGGGACATTATATTATATGTGGGTCTGTGGGGACATTATATTATATGTGGGTCTGTGGGGACATTATATTATATGTGGGTCTGTGAGGACATTATATTATATGTGGGTCTGTGGGGACATTATATTATATGTGGCTCTGTGAGGACATTATATTATATGTGGGGCTGTGAGGACATTATATTATATGTGGGTCTGTAGTGACATTATATTATATGTGGGTCTGTGAGGACATTATATTATATGTGGGTCTGTAGTGACATTATATTATATGTGGGTCTGTGAGGACATTATATTATATGTGGGTCTGTGGGGACATTATATTATATGTGGGTCTGTGGGGACATTATATTATATGTGGGTCTGTGAGGACATTATATTATATGTGGGTCTATGGGGACATTATATTATATGTGGGTCTGTGAGGACATTATATTATATGTGGGTCTGTGAGGACATTATATTATATGTGGGTCTGTGGGGACATTATATTATATGTGAGTCTGTGGGGACATTATATTATATGTGGGTCTGTGGGGACATTATATTATATGTGGTTCTGTGGGGACATTATATTATATGTGGGTCTGTGGGGACATTATATTATATGTGGGTCTGTGGGGACATTATATTATATGTGGGTCTGTGGGGACATTATATTATATGTGGGTCTGTGAGGACATTATATTATATGTGGGTCTGTGGGGACATTATATTATATGTGGCTCTGTGAGGACATTATATTATATGTGGGGCTGTGAGGACATTATATTATATGTGGGTCTGTAGTGACATTATATTATATGTGGGTCTGTGAGGACATTATATTATATGTGGGTCTGTAGTGACATTATATTATATGTGGGTCTGTGAGGACATTATATTATATGTGGGTCTGTGGGGACATTATATTATATGTGGGTCTGTGGGGACATTATATTATATGTGGGTCTGTGAGGACATTATATTATATGTGGGTCTGTGGGGACATTATATTATATGTGGGTCTATGAGGACATTATATTATATGTGGGTCTGTGGGGACATTATATTATATGTGGGTCTGTGGGGTCATTATATTATATGTGGGTCTGTGAGGACATTATATTATATGTGGGTCTGTGAGGACATTATATTATATGTGGGTCTGTGGGGACATTATATTATATGTGGGTCTGTGAGGACATTATATTATATGTGGGTCTGTGGGGACATTATATTATATGTGGGTCTGTGGGGACATTATATTATATGTGGGTCTGTGGGGTCATTATATTATATGTGGGTCTGTGGGTACATTATATTATATGTGGGTCTGTGAGGACATTATATTATATGTGGGTCTGTGAGGACATTATATTATATGTGGGTCTGTGAGGACATTATATTATATGTGGCTCTGTGGGGACATTATATTATATGTGGGTCTGTGAGGACATTATATTATATGTGGGGCTGTGAGGACATTATATTATATGTGGGTCTGTGAGGACATTATATTATATGTGAGTCTGTGGGGACATTATATTATATGTGGGTCTGTGAGGACATTATATTATATGTGGGGCTGTGAGGACATTATATTATATGTGGGTCTGTGGGGACATTATATTATATGTGAGTCTGTGGGGACATTATATTATATGTGGGTCTGTGAGGACATTATATTATATGTGGGTCTGTGGGGACATTATATTATATGTGGGTCTGTGGGGACATTATATTATATGTGAGTCTGTGGGGACATTATATTATATGTGAGTCTGTGGGGACATTATATTATATGTGGGTCTGTGGGGACATTATATTATATGTGGGTCTGTGAGGACATTATATTATATGTGGGTCTGTGAGGACATTATATTATATGTGGGTCTGTGGGGACATTATATTATATGTGAGTCTGTGGGGACATTATATTATATGTGGGTCTGTGGGGACATTATATTATATGTGGGTCTGTGGGGACATTATATTATATGTGGGTCTGTGGGGACATTATATTATATGTGGGTCTGTGGGGACATTATATTATATGTGGGTCTGTGGGGACATTATATTATATGTGGGTCTGTGAGGACATTATATTATATGTGGGTCTGTGGGGACATTATATTATATGTGGCTCTGTGAGGACATTATATTATATGTGGGGCTGTGAGGACATTATATTATATGTGGGTCTGTAGTGACATTATATTATATGTGGGTCTGTGAGGACATTATATTATATGTGGGTCTGTAGTGACATTATATTATATGTGGGTCTGTGAGGACATTATATGTGGGTCTGTGGGGACATTATATTATATGTGGGTCTGTGGGGACATTATATTATATGTGGGTCTGTGAGGACATTATATTATATGTGGGTCTATGGGGACATTATATTATATGTGGGTCTGTGAGGACATTATATTATATGTGGGTCTGTGGGGACATTATATTATATGTGGGTCTATGAGGACATTATATTATATGTGGGTCTGTGGGGACATTATATTATATGTGGGTCTGTGGGGTCATTATATTATATGTGGGTCTGTGAGGACATTATATTATATGTGGGTCTGTGAGGACATTATATTATATGTGGGTCTGTGGGGACATTATATTATATGTGGGTCTGTGAGGACATTATATTATATGTGGGTCTGTGGGGACATTATATTATATGTGGGTCTGTGGGGACATTATATTATATGTGGGTCTGTGGGGACATTATATTATATGTGGGTCTGTGGGGTCATTATATTATATGTGGGTCTGTGGGTACATTATATTATATGTGGGTCTGTGAGGACATTATATTATATGTGGGTCTGTGAGGACATTATATTATATGTGGGTCTGTGGGACATTATATTATATGTGGGTCTGTGAGGACATTATATTATATGTGGGTCTGTGAGGACATTATATTATATGTGGGTCTGTGAGGATATTATATTATATGTGGGTCTGTGAGGACATTATATTATATGTGGGTCTGTGGGACATTATATTATATGTGGGTCTGTGGGGACATTATATTATATGTGGGTCTGTGGGGACATTATATTATATGTGGGTCTGTGGGGACATTATATTATATGTGGGTCTGTGGGGACATTATATTATATGTGGGTCTGTGAGGACATTATATTATATGTGGGTCTGTGGGGACATTATATTATATGTGGGTCTGTGAGGGCATTATATTATATGTGGGTCTGTGAGGACATTATATTATATGTGGGTCTGTAGGAAATTATATTATATGTGGGTCTGTGGGGACATTATATTATATGTGGGTCTGTGGGGACATTATATTATATGTGGGTCTGTGAGGACATTATATTATATGTGGGTCTGTGGGGACATTATATTATATGTGGCTCTGTGAGGACATTATATTATATGTGAGTCTGTGGGGACATTATATTATATGTGGGTCTGTGAGGACATTATATTATATGTGGGTCTGTGGGACATTATATTATATGTGGGTCTGTGGGGACATTATATTATATGTGGGTCTGTGGGGACATTATATTATATGTGGGTCTGTGAGGACATTATATTATATGTGGGTCTGTGGGGACATTATATTATATGTGGCTCTGTGAGGACATTATATTATATGTGGGTCTGTGGGGACATTATATTATATGTGGGTCTGTGAGGACATTATATTATATGTGGGTCTGTGGGGACATTATATTATATGTGGGTCTGTGAGGGCATTATATTATATGTGGGTCTGTGAGGACATTATATTATATGTGGGTCTGTGGGGACATTATATTATATGTGGGTCTGTGGGGACATTATATTATATGTGGGTCTGTGGGGACATTATATTATATGTGGGTCTGTGGGGACATTATATGTGGGTCTGTGGGGACATTATATTATATGTGGGTCTATGAGGACATTATATTATATGTGGGTCTGTGGGGACATTATATTATATGTGGGTCTGTGGGGACATTATATTATATGTGGGTCTGTGGGGACATTATATTATATGTGGGTCTGTGGGGACATTATATTATATGTGGGTCTGTGAGGACATTATATTATATGTGGGTCTGTGGGGACATTATATTATATGTGGCTCTGTGAGGACATTATATTATATGTGGGGCTGTGAGAACATTACATTATATGTGGGTCTGTAGTGACATTATATTATATGTGGGTCTGTGAGGACATTATATTATATGTGGGTCTGTGATGACATTATATTATATGTGGGTCTGTGGGGACATTATATTATATGTGGGTCTGTGGAGACATTATATTATATGTGGGTCTGTGAGGACATTATATTATATGTGGGTCTGTGGGGACATTATATTATATGTGGGTCTGTGAGGACATTATATTATATGTGGGTCTGTGGGGACATTATATTATATGTGGGTCTATGAGGACATTATATTATATGTGGGTCTGTGGGGACATTATATTATATGTGGGTCTGTGGGGTCATTATATTATATGTGGGTCTGTGAGGACATTATATTATATGTGGGTCTGTGAGGACATTATATTATATGTGGGTCTGTGGGGACATTATATTATATGTGGGTCTGTGAGGACATTATATTATATGTGGGTCTGTGGGGACATTATATTATATGTGGATCTGTGGGGACATTATATTATATGTGGGTCTGTGGGGACATTATATTATATGTGGGTCTGTGGGGTCATTATATTATATGTGGGTCTGTGGGTACATTATATTATATGTGGGTCTGTGAGGACATTATATTATATGTGGGTCTGTGAGGACATTATATTATATGTGGGTCTGTGGGACATTATATTATATGTGGGTCTGTGAGGACATTATATTATATGTGGGTCTGTGAGGATATTATATTATATGTGGGTCTGTGAGGATATTATATTATATGTGGGTCTGTGGGGACATTATATTATATGTGGGTCTGTGGGACATTATATTATATGTGGGTCTGTGGGGACATTATATTATATGTGGATCTGTGGGGACATTATATTATATGTGGGTCTGTGGGGACATTATATTATATGTGGGTCTGTGGGGACATTATATTATATGTGGGTCTGTGAGGACATTATATTATATGTGGGTCTGTGGGGACATTATATTATATGTGGGTCTGTGAGGGCATTATATTATATGTGGGTCTGTGAGGACATTATATTATATGTGGGTCTGTGGGACATTATATTATATGTGGGTCTGTGGGGACATTATATTATATGTGGGTCTGTGGGGACATTATATTATATGTGGGTCTGTGAGGACATTATATTATATGTGGGTCTGTGGGGACATTATATTATATGTGGCTCTGTGAGGACATTATATTATATGTGAGTCTGTGGGGACATTATATTATATGTGGGTCTGTGAGGACATTATATTATATGTGGGTCTGTGGGACATTATATTATATGTGGGTCTGTGGGGACATTATATTATATGTGGGTCTGTGGGGACATTATATTATATGTGGGTCTGTGAGGACATTATATTATATGTGGGTCTGTGGGGACATTATATTATATGTGGGTCTGTGAGGGCATTATATTATATGTGGGTCTGTGAGGACATTATATTATATGTGGGTCTGTGGGACATTATATTATATGTGGGTCTGTGGGGACATTATATTATATGTGGGTCTGTGGGGACATTATATTATATGTGGGTCTGTGAGGACATTATATTATATGTGGGTCTGTGGGGACATTATATTATATGTGGCTCTGTGAGGACATTATATTATATGTGAGTCTGTGGGGACATTATATTATATGTGGGTCTGTGAGGACATTATATTATATGTGGGTCTGTGGGACATTATATTATATGTGGGTCTGTGGGGACATTATATTATATGTGGGTCTGTGGGGACATTATATTATATGTGGGTCTGTGAGGACATTATATTATATGTGGGTCTGTGGGGACATTATATTATATGTGGCTCTGTGAGGACATTATATTATATGTGGGTCTGTGGGGACATTATATTATATGTGGGTCTGTGAGGACATTATATTATATGTGGGTCTGTGGGGACATTATATTATATGTGGGTCTGTGAGGGCATTATATTATATGTGGGTCTGTGAGGACATTATATTATATGTGGGTCTGTGGGGACATTATATTATATGTGGGTCTGTGGGGACATTATATTATATGTGGGTCTGTGGGGACATTATATTATATGTGGGTCTGTGGGGACATTATATGTGGGTCTGTGGGGACATTATATTATATGTGGGTCTGTGGGGACATTATATTATATGTGGGTCTGTGGGGACATTATATTATATGTGGGTCTGTGGGGACATTATATTATATGTGGGTCTGTGGGGACATTATATTATATGTGGGTCTGTGAGGGCATTATATTATATGTGGTTCTGTGAGGACATTATATTATATGTGGGTCTGTGAGGACATTATATTATATGTGGGTCTGTGGGGACATTATATTATATGTGGCTCTGTGAGGACATTATATTATACGTGGGTCTGTGAGGGCATTATATTATACGTGGGTCTGTGAGGACATTATATTATACGTGGGGCTGTGAGGACATTATATTATACGTGGGTCTGTGAGGACATTATATTATACGTGGGTCTGTGGGGACATTATATTATATGTGGGTCTGTGAGGACATCATATTATATGTGGGTCTGTGGGGACATTATATTATATGTGGGTCTGTGATGACATTATATTATATTATATGTGGGTCTGTGAGGACATTATATTATATATGGGTCTGTGAGGATATTATATTATATGTGGGTCTGTGAGGATATTATATTATATGTGGGCCTGTGAGGATATTATATTATATGTGGGTCTGTGAGGATATTATATTATATGTGGGCCTGTGAGGACATTATATTATATGTGGGCCTGTGAGGACATTATATTATATGTGGGTCTGTGCGGACATTATATTATATGTGGGTCTGTGGGGTCATTATATTATATGTGGCTCTGTGGGGACATTATATTATATGTGGCTCTGTGGGGACATTATATTATATGTGGCTCTGTGGGGACATTATATTATATGTGGGTCTGTGGGGACATTATATTATATGTGGGTCTGTGAGGATATTATATTATATGTGGCTCTGTGAGGACATTATATTATATGTGGGGCTGTGGGGACATTATATTATATGTGGGTCTGTGGGGACATTATATTATATGTGGGTCTGTGGTGACATTATATTATATGTGGGTCTGTGAGGACATTATATGTGGGACTGTGGGGACATTATATTATATGTGGGTCTGTGAGGACATTATATTATATGTGGCTCTGTGAGGACATTATATTATATGTGGGTCTGTGGGGACATTATATTATATGTGGGTCTGTGGGGACATTATATTATATGTGGGTCTGTGGGGACATTATATTATATGTGGGGCTGTGGGGACATTATATTATATGTGGGTCTGTGAGGACATTATATTATATGTGGTCCGTGAGGACATTATATTATATGTGGGTCTGTGGGGACATTATATTATATGTGGGTCTGTGGGGACATTATATTATATGTGGCTCTGTGAGGACATTATATTATATGTGGATCTGTGAGGACATTATATTATATGTGGATCTGTGAGGACATTATATTATATGTGGGTCTGTGGGGACATTATATTATATGTGGGTCTGTGGGGACATTATATTATATGTGGGTCTTGTCACGCTGTCTCTGTGTACTGGAGGTAGGGGGCCTAAGCTGACCCTAAGCTGGGGCCCTGACTAATCCCTCAACCTGGAGGTACTGTTGAAGGTACAGAGGTCCAGGCCGCCAGCGTAACCCCTACCTCCTGAGGATCCCTGCACCTAAGTAATCTAGTCCTGAGAAGGACCCCGATCACAACAAAAGGGGACAGGTAATAATATGCCCACACTCATTACTTAGACGAACGAGACAGTACAAGGGTAAAACCAAAACCACCTTGCATACAAAAAACTACACAACTACAACAGAGGGAACACCAACGGGAAAGGAGATAAATGATAAAGCGAGGAAGGGAAAAAACATTCCAAATACACTTAGCTCTGAAACTCCAAATACCACGATCCGCTCTGTTAGTCTGCATGAAATGCTTTCACCGACACTACTTCCCCAACAGACCGGTAGGCATTTGAAGGAGTCCCACTAGAGCAGCATTGATTGCAGCTGGGCGAGGCTGGACCTTGTCTAGCACAGAGAGAGAGAGTTAACTCCCTCACTGCCGAAAAACACAAAGCACCAAAAACTCAGCTGCGAGAAGTCAGGCTGTGTAATCGTGACGATCTTCGTGGCGACACACCCGTGACAGGTCTGTGGTGACATTATATTATATGTGGGTCTGTGAGGACATTATATTATATGTGGCTCTGTGAGGACATTATATTATATGTGGGTCTGTGAGGACATTATATTATATGTGGGTCTGTGAGGACATTATATTATATGTGGGTCTGTGAGGACATTATATTATATGTGGGTCTGTGAGGACATTATATTATATGTGTGTCTGTGGGTACATTATATTATATGTGGGTCTGTGGGGACATTATATTATATGTGGGTCTGTGAGGACATTATATTATATGTGGGTCTGTGAGGACATTATATTATATGTGGGTCTGTGGGGACATTATATTATATGTAGGTCTGTGAGGACATTATTATTATTATTATTATTTATTATTATTATAGCGCCATTTATTCCATGGCGCTTTACATGTGATAGGGATATACATAACAAAAGCATTTACATAATCTTAACAAAACGAGTCAGCGACTGGTACAGGAGGAGCGAGGACCCTGCCCGCGAGGGCTCACAGTCTACAAGGGATGGGTGAGGATACAGTAGGTGAGGGTAGAGCTGGTCGTGCAGTGGTGTTTACTGCAGGTTGTAGGCTTGTCGGAAGAGGTGGGTCTTCAGGTTCCTTTTGAAGGTTTCCACGGTCGGCGAGAGTCTGATATGTTGGGGTAGAGAGTTCCAGAGTAGGGGGGAAGCACGGGAGAAATCTTGTATACGATTGTGGGAGGAGGAGATAAGAGGGGAGTAGAGAAGGAGATCTTGTGAGGATCGGAGGTTGCGTGCAGGTAAGTACCGGGAGACTAGGTCACAGATGTATGGGGGAGACAGGTTGTGGATGGCTTTGTATGCCATGGTTAGAGTTTTGAACTGAATTCTCTGGGCAATGGGGAGCCAGTGAAGGGATTGACAGAGAGGAGAGGCCGGGGAATAGCGGGGGGACAGGTGGATTAGTCGAGCAGCAGAGTTTAGGATAGATTGGAGAGGTGCAAGAGTGTTGGAAGGGAGGCCACGGAGCAGGAGGTTGCAGTAGTCGAGGCGGGATATGATGAGGGCATGCACTAGTGTTTTTGCAGAGTCTTTGCTGAGGAATGCACGGATCCGGGAGATGTTTTTGAGTTGGAGTCGGCAGGAGGTGGAAAGGGCTTGGATATGTGGCTTGAAGGAGAGATCAGAGTCCAGGGTTACCCCAAGGCAGCGAGCTTGTGGGACTGGGGAGAGTGAACAGCCATTGGGGGATGTGAATGAGAGGGTGGAAAGATGATGAACTCTGTTTTATCCATGTTGAGTTTTAGAAATCTGTCGGAGAAGAAGGATGAGATGGCGGACAGACATTGTGGGATTCTGGTTAGTAGGGAGGAGATATCGGGTCCAGAGAGGTAGATCTGTGTGTCGTCAGCATAGAGGTGATACTGAAAGCCGTGAGACTCTATGAGCTGTCCCAGGCCGAAGGTGTAGATGGAGAAGAGCAGAGGTCCTAGAACTGAACCTTGGGGGACACCGACAGATAGGGGGCGAGATGAGGAGGTGGTGCGTGAGTGGGAGACGCTGAATGTCCTGTCTGTTAAGTATGAGGAGATCCAAGATAGAGCCAAGTCCGTGATGCCAAGAGATGAGAGAATCTGGAGTAAGAGGGAATGGTCCACTGTGTCAAAGGCAGATGACAGGGCCAGAAGGAGGAAGATGGAGTAGTGTTGCTTGGATTTGGCATTTAGTAGGTCGTTGGTGACTTTGGTCAGGGCAGTTTCAGTCGAGTGATGCGGTCGGAAGCCAGATTGTAGACGGTCGAAGAGGGAGCAGGAGGAGAGGTGGGAGGACAGTTCAAGGTGGACATGTTGTTCTAGAAGTTTTGAGGCAAAGGGGAGGAGTAATATGGGGCGGTAGCTGGTCAGAGAGGAAGGGTCAAGGGAGGGCTTTTTGAGGATGGGTGTGATTGCGGCATGTTTGAAACATGAGGGGAAGACTCCGGTTGTTAGTGATAGATTGAAGAGGTGGGTTAGGGTTGGGGTGAAGACTGTGGTGAGGTTAGTGATGAGGTGGGATGGGATTGGGTCAAGTTCGCAGGTGGTGAGGTGTGATTTGGAGAGTAAAGAGGAGACTTGACCTTCTGTAATGGTGGAGAAGTGGGGTTTGGAGGAGGAGGGTTGAGTAGATATGAGGAGGGGTTGTGTGGACTTTAGGCCAAAGTTTTGTCTGATGGTGTCAATCTTCTGTTTGAAGAATGAGGCAAAGTCGTCGGCTGAGATGAGAGAAGAGGGAGGAGGTGCTGGGGGACGAAGGAGAGAGTTGAAAGTGTTAAATAGCTGTTTAGGGTTGTGAGATAGGGAGGATATGAGAGATGAGAAGTAGGTTTGTTTTGCTGTAGTGAGTGCGGACTTGAAATTAGTGAGGGATTGCTTGAATGCGATGAAGTCCTCGATGGAGTGAGACCTTTTCCATCTCCGCTCCGCAACCCTGGAGGCCCGGCGCAGTTCTTTGGTAAGTTTAGTGTGCCAGGGTTGCCTGTTGAATGTGCGAGGTGTGGTGTGTGTGAGAGGGGCGATCGAGTCTAGAGCTGAAGCTATTGTGTTATATGAAGCAGCAGCAACGTCTGCATCGTGTAAGGAATTTATGTCTGTGAGAGGAAGGAGGGATTCAGAGAGAGAGTGTAGGTCAAGGTGTTTGAGATTTCTGCGAGGGTGTGTGAGTTTGTGGAGTGGGGATTGTGCACCCGGAGAGGAGAGGGTAGAGAATGTGAGGAGGTTATGGTCAGAGAGAGGGAGTGGTGAGTTAGAGAGGTTAGATAGGGAACAGAGGCGGGTGAAGATGAGGTCCAGTGTGTGGCCATCTTTGTGGGTGGGTGTGGAAGACCATTGAGTGAGTCCAAAGGAGAAAGTGAGGGATAGGAGCTTAGAGACAGACGAGTGGGGAGTGTCAATGGGGATGTTGAAGTCACCCATTATGATAGTGGGGATGTCAATGGAAAGGAAGTGAAGCAGCCAGGTAGTGAAGTGGTCTAAGAAGGTGGTGGCTTGCCCTGGGGGTCGGTAAACGACGGCCAGTTGGAGGTTGGAGGGGGAATAGATGCGCACACAGTGCACCTCAAAAGAGGGGAGTGTAACGAAGGGTGGCAGTGGGATTTTGGTGAAAGCGCAGAGTTCTGATAGGAGGAAACCTACGCCTCCACCATGTTTGCCATTGGGACGGGGGGTGTGGGAAAGGTGGAATCCGCCATATGAAAGGGCAGCTGGGGAGGCTGTGTCAGAGGGGGTGAGCCAGGTTTCGGTGATGGCGAGGAAGGAGAGTTTGTTTGTAATGAAAAGATCGTGGATGAAGGAAAGTTTGTTGCAGACAGAGCGAGCGTTCCATAGAGCTCCTGTTAGTATAGCTGAGGAGGTGGGTATTAGTTGGATGGGTATGAGGTTAGAAGGGTTGCGACAGTTTGAGGAAGGTCGTGGATAGGAGGTAGAAGTGACTGTGGGGATATGGCGAGGAGGACCAGGATTTGGAGAGATATCTCCAGCAGTGAGGAGGAGCAGAGAAAGTGTTAGCAGGTGGGAGCAAGAGAGAGCATGAGGTGGCTGTCTGTGTTTGGAGATCCAGGATTGAATGTTGAGGAATAATTTGGAGGAGGAGGTGAGATGAATGGGGAGGATAGAGGGAGAGATGAAGAGTTTCTTACTTGGTGTAGGGATTTGAGGGGTTATTAGAAAGTGGAGGACTATAGAGGAAAAAGTGAGAGCTAACAGAAACATAGTTAAAGGAGAGTAAGTGGTCAAAGTGTTTGTTACCTGACTCCTGCCCCGACTAACTGCCTCTGAAATAACTGCCACTTCTCTCCGAAGCCACTTTGCACAAGAAGACGCGTGCACACCCCAGCACGCGTGCACCCCTTACAGAGAGTCTAAATATATAGGCCACATTAAACTATATCAGGTGAAGGGCATTGTGGGAACGGCTTGTGGATAAATTAACAGCTGGTCATTTCAACAGGAGATGGCTGGGTGATCAAAGACAGAGCCAGGACTCTAGTCTCTGCAGTTTAGCACCTCTAAAAATCAGATAAGATATATAGTGGGGAAGGGACAAACATATGTGAATATTGATTGGAGTGGGACAGATGAAGCAGGGGAATTATGCAGAGCATGTACCAGAGAGATGCGTCAGCAGAGCATTAGATGACAGCATACATAGGAGCAGGGGAATTATGCAGAGCATGTACCAGAGAGATGGGTCAGCAGAGCATTAGATGACAGCATACATAGGAGCAGGGGAATTATGCAGAGCATGTAACAGAGAGATGGGTCAGCAGAGCATTAGATGACATTATATTATATGTGGCTCTGTGGGGACATTATATTATATGTGGGTCTGTGAGGACATTATATTATATGTGGGTCTGTGGGGACATTATATTATATGTGGGTCTGTGAGGACATTATATTATATGTGTCTCTGTGGGGACATTATATTATATGTGGCTCTGTGGGGACATTATATTATATGTGGCTCTGTGGGGACATTATATGTGGGTCTGTGGGGACATTATATTATATGTGGGTCTGTGGGGACATTATATTATATGTGGGTCTGTGAGGTCATTATATTATATGTGGGTCTGTGAGGACATTATATTATATGTGGGTCTGTGGGGACATTATATTATATGTGGCTCTGTGAGGACATTATATTATATGTGGGTCTGTGAGGACATTATATTATATGTGGCTCTGTGGGGACATTATATTATATGTGGGTCTGTGGGGACATTATATTATATGTGGGTCTGTGTGTACATTATACTGTATAAAGGGCTGTGGGGACATTATATTATATGTGTGGACATTATATTATATGTGGGTCTGTGAGGTCATTATATTATATGTGGGGCTGTGAGGACATTATATTATATGTGGGTCTGTGGGGACATTATATTATATGTGGGTCTGTGGGGACATTATATTATATGTGGGTCTGTGGGGACATTATATTATATGTGGCTCTGTGTGGACATTATATTATATGTGGGTCTGTGGGGACATTATATTATATGTGGCTCTGTGTGGACATTATATTATATGTGGGTCTGTGGGGACATTATATTATATGTGGGTCTGTGGGGACATTATATTATATGTGGGTCTGTGAGGTCATTATATTATATGTGGGTCTGTGAGGACATTATATTATATGTGGGTCTGTGGGGACATTATATTATATGTGGCTCTGTGAGGACATTATATTATATGTGGGTCTGTGAGGACATTATATTATATGTGGCTCTGTGGGAACATTATATTATATGTGGGTCTGTGGGGACATTATATGTGGGTCTGTGGGGACATTATATTATATGTGGGTCTGTGGGGACATTATATTATATGTGGGTCTGTGTGTACATTATACTGTATAAAGGGCTGTGGGGACATTATATTATATGTGTGGACATTATATTATATGTGGGTCTGTGGGGACATTATATTATATGTGGGGCTGTGGAGATATTATATTATATGTTGGTCTGTGGGGACATTATATTATATGTGGGGACATTATATGTGTGTCTGCGGGGCCATCTATATATATAATCGTCTTATCCCGTCTGTCTGTCCTGGAAATGCCGAATTGCTCATTGGTCCGGCAGCGGCCAATCAGCGCCGCGGGATTTCTGAAAAAAGATGGCGGCCGTTAGCGGCTCATCTGCGCGACGGAGATGCAGCCGGGAGATGACCGGCGCGAGGCGCTCATCTCCCGGCCGGTAGCAGCAGAAGGACCCCGACCGCCGGCGCCGCTGACCTCCATGCGGCTAGGGTGTCAAGGGAGGACCAGGGAGCGGCGCTGCGGGTCGGGATACTTCTGCTGCGAGCGCACGCTTATCTCCCGGCTTCTCGCAGCGGAAGTAGCCATACAGGCAGCGGCGCTGACATCCATGCGGCTAGGGTGTCAAGGGAGGACCGAGGAGCGGCGCTGCGGGTCGGGATACTTCTGCTGTGAGCAGTCGCTCATCTCCCGGCTTCTCGAAGCGGAAGTAGCCGCACAGGCAGCGGTGCTCCTCGGTTCTCACCAATACGATTACACTCCCCGGTCCTCACCAATACGATTCGCTGATCTTGGCGCAAAAGTTAAACACCGCTGTGCTGATTGGTCGCGGTCGCTGCCCGCGACCAATCACCGATTTGGGCGCCACATTTAAATAGCGGCCGCGACCAATCACCGATCTTGGCGCCACATTTAAACACTGCTATGCTGATTTTACTGTGCCTTGCATTCATCCTTTATAGGTTTTCTTCTTTTTTTTCAGTAAAATGATGGTCTGTTTCACCTTCATTGAGAGCTTTTTTCCGTGTTATGGGTTCACAGCAACAGTTTGAAAATACAAATGCCACACACCTGGAATCAGCTCCAGACCTTTTACCTACTTAATTGATGATGGATTAATGAGGGAAAAGCCCATGCAGCCAATGGAAGAGCTTTTGAGATAATTGTCCAATTACTTTTGGTCCCTTGAAAAAGATATTGCTCCATATTAAAGAACTGTAATTCCTAAACGCTTATTCCAATTAGGATGTGAATACCCTCAAGTTAAAGCGGAGAGTCAGCACTTTAAGCCCAAATTTATTATATAACTGTATCGTGAATATGTTTTGGTAAACAGCTAAAATGCCAAAACTTGTCACTGTTCAAATATTTTCTGGACCTAGCTACAGTAACATGTAAAAGTTTGGGTTCCCTTGGTCAAAATTACTGTTATTGAGAAGAAAAAGCAAGTTGAAGAGGAAATGATCTCTTAAAAGGGCTAAATTAAAGATGATACTTTTCTGTATTTTAGGCAAAAAAATCTATATTGTGATTTTTTACATTTTAAAAGTAACATAAAATAAAATGGGCAGATGAAAATGCTTGGGCACCTTTGGAGATTTTTGTGCTCAGAAAGGCCAACTGATGCAAATCTCCCAGCTTTATAAAAACCCAGCCTCCTCTATCCTTGTGCCAAAAAACAGCAGCCATGGGTTCTTCTAAGCAGCTGCCTTGCACTGTAAAATGATGGAGGCCCACAAAGAAGGAGAAAGTATAAGAAGATAGCAAAGCATTTTCAAATTGCCCTTTCCTGAGTTGGAAATGTAACTAAGAAATGGCAGTTAACAGGAACAGTGGAGGTCAAGATAAGGTCAGGAAGACCAAGCAAAATTTCAATGAGAGCTGCTCGTAGGATTGCTAGAGAGGCAAATCAGAACACTGGCTTGACTGTAAAAGACCTTCAGAAAGATTTAGCAGACTCTGGAGTTGTGGTAGATTGTTCTACTGTTCACAGACACCTGCACAAATATGGCCTTCATTGAAGAGTCATCAGAAGAAAACCTCACCATAAAATTCAGTGTTAGAAGTATGCAAAAAGAACATCTAAACAAGCCTGATGCATTTTGGAATCAAGTCCTGTGGACTGATGAGGTTAAAATAGAACTCTTTGACCACAATGATGTGTGGAGAAAAAAGGGCACAGAACTTCAGGAAAAGAACATCTCGTCAACCATTAGGCATGGGGTGGATCAATCATGCTTTGGGGTTGTGTTGCAGCCAATGGCACGGGGAACATTTCACGGGTAGTGGGAAGAACGGATTTCATGAAATTTCAACAAATTCTTGATGTAAACTGTCAGGAAATTGCAATCCCAATTATCACAGAGACAGTTGTTAAACAGGGAATCTTGGTGGATCTATGAACTCAGAACAAGATCCCTACAAGGTATGAACATTAAGTATGATCTAATATACCACTATGAATAATCTAATATTATATATAGACAGTGGGGGAAATAAGTATTTGATCCCTTGCTGTTTTTGTAAGTTTGCCCACTGACAAAGACATGAACAGTCTATAATTTTAAGGGTAGGTTAATTTTAACATTGAGAGATAGAATATCCAAAACAAAATCAAGAAAATCACATTGTATAAATTAGATACATTTATTTGCATTTTGCAGTGAGAAATAAGTATTTGATCCCTCTGGCAAACAACACTTAATACTTGGTGGCAAAACCCTTGTTTGCAGTCAGACGTTTTTTGTAGTTGATGATGAGGTTTGCGCACATGTCAGGAGGAATTTTGGTCCACTCCTCCTTGCAGATCATCTCTAAATCATTAAGATTTTGAGGCTGTCGCTTGGCAACTCGAAGCTTCAACTCCCTCCATAAGTTTTCTATGGGATTAAGGTCTGGAGACTGGCTAGGCCACTCCATGACCTTAACCCCTTTACCCCAGAGGGTGGTTTGCAGGTTAATGACCGGGCCAATTTTTACAATTCTGACCACTGTCACTTTATAAGGTAATTACTCTGGAACGCTTCAACGGATCTCACTGATTCTGAGATTGTTTTTTCGTGACATATTGTACTTCATGATAGTGGTAAAATTTCTTCAATATCACTTGCGTTTATTTGTGAAAAAAATGGAAATTTGGCAAAAATTTAGCAATTTAAAAATTTGAATTTTTATGCCCTTAAATCAGAGAGATACTGTATGTCATACAAAATAGTTAATAAATAACATTTCCCACATGTCTCTTTTATATCAGCACAATTTTGGAAAAACATTTTTTTTATTAGGGAGCTATAAGGGTTAAAAGCGATTTCTCATTTTTACAACAAAATTTACAAAACCATTTTTTTAGGGACCACATCACATTTGAAGTCACTTTGTCTTTATGACAGAAAATACCCAAAAGTGACACCATTCTAAAAACTGCACCCCTCAAGGTGCTCAAAACCACATTCAAGAAGTTTATTAACCCTTCAGGTGCTTTACAGGAATTTTTGGAATGTGGAAGAAAAAAATTTACATTTAACTTTTTTCACAAAAATGTTACTTTAGACCCAATTTTTTTTATTTTTGCAGGTGTAACAGGAAAAAATGGACCTCAAAATTTGTTGTGCAATTTCCCTTGAGCACGCAGATACCCCATACGTGGGGAAAAACCACTGTTTGGGCGCACGGCAGAGCTCGGAAGACTTTTGAATGTAAAATTTGCTTGAATAATTAGCGGACGCCATGTTGCGTTTGGAGAGCCCCTGATGTGCCTAAACAATGTAAGCCCCCACAAGTGACACCATTTTGGAAACTAGACCACTCAGGCAACTTATCTAGATGCGTGGTGAGCACCTTGAACCCCCAGGTGCTTCACAGGAGTTTAGAACATTGAGCCGTAAAAATAAAATTTTCACATTTTTCCCACAAAAATGTTTTTCAGCCCACAATTTTGCATTTTCATAAGGGTAACAGAAGAAATTGCACCATGCAGTTTGTTGTGCAATTTCTCCTGAGTAAGCAGATACCCCATATGTGGGGGAAAATCACTGTTTGGGCGCGCGGCAGGGTTCTGAAGGGAAGGAGTGCCATTTGCCTTTTTGAATGTAAAATTTACTTGAATACTTAGCGGATGTGCCCCTGATGTGCCTAAAGCCACAAGTGACACAATTTTGGAAATTAGCCCCCTCAGGGAACTTATCTAGATGTGTGGTGAGCACCCTGAACCTCCAAGTGCTTTGCAGAAGTTTATAACATGGAGCTGAGAAAATAAAAAAATCAAACTTTTACCACAAAAGAAATGTTTTAACCCCATTTTTTTATTTTCACAAGGGTAAGAGGAGAAAATGGACCTCAAAAACTGGTGTGCAATTGCTCCTGAGTACGCCAATACCCCATATGTGGGGAAAATACAGTGTTTGGACGAACGGCAGAGTTCAGAAGGGAAGGAGCATTTTTGACTTTTTGAACGCAAAATTGGCTGGAATTGAGAGCAGATGCCATGTCGCGTTTGGAGAGCCCCTGATGTGCCTAAACAGTGGAAACCCCCCCACAAGTGACCCCATTTTGGAAACTACACCCCTCAAGGATTTTATCAAGGGGTATAGTGAACATTTTGAATCCAGAGGTACGACACAGAATTTGATAACATTGGGTCATCATATTGAATAAGTTGTCATTAGTTTTAGCGCAAGTGCTCGCTACTTGAGTTTGCATCAGATACACGGGTATGCACCATGTATCGCGCGTGCTTGAGGGACATACTCAGATCCCCGCTCGCATGTTTCATGGTTGTTAGACACCCAAAAAAAAACATGCGGGGATCGCTCGTGCATGGCAGGAAATCCCCGCGAGGTTTTTTTGGCCATGAAGCATATGGGGCAGAGACTCGAGCATGTCACTTGAGCATCCGCGATACTCAGTGCATACCCGAGCACCCGATGCAAACTCAAGTAGCGAGCACTTGCGCTCAACACTAGTCGCCATATCGTCATCTTTTTTTTTTTAGTTTCGAAAAAAATCCCGACCCCATCACAACCCTAACCCTAGAGTTTATTTTTTACGCCGTTCCTCGTGCGGTATAAGTGATTAGACGACTTTATTCTTCGGGTTGGTTCGATTACAGCGATACTAGAATCATATCGGGTTTTTATGATTGGCAGCTGTCACACACTAAAAGATGCATTTTTTTGTAAAATCTAGTTTTTGCATCGCTATATTTTGAGAGCTATAATTTTTCCATATTTTGGCCGATAGAGTCATGTGACGGCTTGTTTTTTGCGGGATGAGTTGACGTTTTTATTGGTGCCATTATCGGGCAGGTGACATTTTTTCATTGCTTTCTATTCCGATTTTTGGGAGGCAGAATAAACAAAACCCAGCAATTCCAGAAATTTTTAATATTTTTTTTTTATGCTGTTCCGCGTGTGGTAAAATTGATAAGGCAGCTTTATTCATCGGGTCATACATTTACAGCGGTACCACCTTTATATCGTATTTCTATGTTTTGGCTCTTTTACACAGTAAAAGCTATTTTATAGAAAAAAATATTTTTTTGCATCGCTTTATTCTGAGAGCTATAACTTTTTTATTTTTCAGCTGATGGAGCTGTATGGTGGTTTGTTTTTTGCGGGACGAGATGACGTTTTGAGCGGTACCATTTTTATTTATATTCGTCTTTTTGATCGCGTGTTATTTCATTTTTTGTTTGGCGGTATGATGATAAAACATTGTTTTTTGCTTCGTTTTTTTTTTTTTTTTACCGTGTTCACTGAATGGGCTAACTAGTGGGACAGTTTTATAGGTCAGGTCGTTCCGGACGCGGCGATACCAAATATGTGTACTTTTATTGTTTTTTTTTCATAATAATATTTATTGATGGGTACATTATATTTTTATTTTTGGTGGATTATTATTATTTTTTTTTATATTTTTACAATTATATATATATTTTTTTTTTCATTTTTTAACACTTTTTGGACTTTTATTCTGTGTCTGACTCTGGGACTTTCACTTTTTTTTATTCTGATCGCCTGTATAGCACAGGGATGCAGCACCATTCCTGTGCTATACAGGCTGTCAGTGATGCACAGGGAGAAGATTCTTTGGTCATGCACTGCGCATGACCAAAGAATCTTCCTGCTGTCTGGTGACCCGGATGTTGTCATGACGACATCGGGTCGTCATGGCAACATCCAGGAAGCCGCGGCAGACAGCGCTGGAGGCCGGAAGAGGAGGTGAGTATTGCGATCACCTCCCCTTGCCACCGCAATTCTGCGATCGACTTTGATCGCAGCATTGAGGGGGTTAATGTGCCAGGAGTGGTGCGGGACCACTCCCTGCACATAGCACCGGGTGTTAGCTGTGACTATTAGCTGACACCCAGCGGCGATCACCCCCACCCCTTGTGTGCGGGCGCGATCACCATATGACCTAATAATACGTCATTGGTCCAATCGGCCCAGGTCACCGAGACGTACTATTAGGTCATACATCAGAAAGGGGTTAATGTGCTTCTTTTTGAGCCACTCCTTTGTTGCCTTGGCTGTATGTTTTGGGTCATTATCTTGCTGGAAGACCCATGTCACTCGAGCACCCGCGATACTCGGTGCATAGCAGAGCACCCGATGTAAACTCAAGTAGCGAGCACTTGCGCTCAACATTAGTCGCCATATCATCTTCATTTTTTTTTCTTTAGTTCTGAAAAAATCCCAACCTCAACCCTAACCTTAGCCCAACAATCTAGGGTGACAATCAGCTGACACCCAGCGGCGATCTCGCCCACACCGGTTGTGTGCGGGCGAAATCGCCAGGGCGTACTAATACGTATCAGACCCATAAGGCCCAGGGAACAGATACGCATTAGTACGCCCTGGGCCAGAAAGGGGTTAAAATTATAGACTGTTCATGTCTTTGTCAGTGGGCAAATTTACAAAAACAGCAAGGGATCAATTATTTATTTCCCACAGTTTATATTGCCTTTCTTGTTTTGTGTTTTTATAATTGATTGTTCTAGATTTTAAATGTCTGTATATTTCCTTACCAGATGGGATTGGCCATATCCAACCACGTGCATAATCAGTATTGGTCATAAAAATGCTGATAAGCACATGGTCGTGGATAGCAATGAATAAGGAAGTTTCATTCCGAAACGCGTTTGCCTAAATACTCTGTACTGATTTGATATCATCTTATGTCTCTGAAAAAGTTTTTAAACATTTTTCATTAATAAATTTTCTATTTTTATGGAGATTTTTTTCCACGCTGGATAATTCTTGTCTTTTCAATACTTTTCCTGTGGCACGGCCAGTTTCCGTGCGAGGAAGTCTATCTTCTACATGAATGGGTGACCTGATCATTGTTTTTTCTTTGATATTTTTTGGGATGTTATCTTTCCTTAGAGATCAAACATGACCCAGCTGCCGTCAGTTATCTTTGCACCATTGATTTACGGCTCATCGGCAGGGCTCACAGATATGAAAAAATATGCATGTTGTTCCCAAATTAGCCCTGCCGCTAAAAATATATGTCACATCCCAATCGGATTCATAGAAATTCCCCTATTCTGTTGTACGTGTACCACTTCTTTTACAGAGACAAAAAGGTGTCCAGTGTAAATGTAAAATATTTCCCTTGAACTGACAATGTACTTCCTGCAAACAAAAGGTTTCTCCCACTTCTGTTTTTATGCATCAGTACAAGTCTCTATGGCTGTCCAAGTCTCAGTTACAGTTATATGAAAAAGTTTGGGCACCCCTATTAATCTTAATGTTTTATAAAAATTGGTGTTTTTGCAACAGCTATTTCAGTTTGATATATGTAATAACTGTTGGACACAGTAATGTTTCTGCCTTGAAATGAGGTTTATTGTACTAACAGAAAATGTGCAATCTGCATTCAAACAAAATTTGACAGGTGCATAAGTATGGGCACCCTTATCAATTTCTTGTTTTAAATACTCCTACCTACTTTTTACTGACTTACTAAAGCACTTTTTTTTGGTTTTGTAACCTCATTGAGCTTTGAACTTCATAGCCAGGTGTATGCAATCATGAGAAAAGCTACTTAAAGTGGCCACTTGCAAGTTGTTCTCCTGTTTGAATCTCCTCTGAAGAGTGGCATCATGGGCTCCTCAAAACAACTGTGAAATGATCTGAAAACAAAGATTATTCAACATAGTTGTTCAGGGGAAGGATACAAAAAGCTGTCTCAGAGATTTAACCTGTCAGTTTCCACTGTGAGGAACATAGTAAGGAAATGGAAGAACACAGGGACAGTTCTTGTTAAGGCCAGAAGTGGCAGGCCAAGAAAAACATCAGAAAGGCAGAGAAGAATAATGGTGAGATCAGTCAAGGACAATCCTCAGACCACCTCCAGAGAGCTGCTGCATCAACTTGCTGCAGATGGTGTCACTGTGCATCGGTCAACTATACAACGCACTTTGCACAAGGAGAAGCTGTATGGGAGAGTGATGCGAAAGAAGCCGTTTCTGCAAGCACGCCACAAACAGAGTCGGCTGAGGTATGCAAAAGCACATTTGGAGAAGCCAATTTCTTTTTGGAAGAAGGTCCTGTGGACTGATGAAACCAAGATTGATTTGTTTGGTCATACAAAAAGGCATTATGCATGGCGGCAAAAAAACACAGCATTCCAAGAAAAACACTTGCTACCCACAGTAAAATTTGGTGGAGGTTCCATCATGCTTTGGGGCTGTGTGGCCAATGCCGGCACCGGGAATCTTGTTAAAGTTGAGGGACGCATGGATTCCACTCAGTATCAGCAGATTCTTGACAATAATGTTCAAGAATCAGTGATAAAGTTGAAGTTACGCAGGGGATGGATCTTTCAGCAAGACAATGATCCAAATGATCCAGGCCACCTGGGCAAGCTGAAGATATGGATGAACTCTTTATGTATCAAATGACCAAGTTCTCCAAAAAATATGACGTAGTGGTCATGGGAGATTTCAACTATCCAGACATTTGTTGGGAATCTCTCTCAAGTAAAATTAACCGGTCAAGCAAATTCTTATCCTCTCTTGCTGACAACTTTATCTTCCAAAAGGTAGGGGAGAAAACAAGGGGATCTGCTACTTTGGATCTAATCCTTATAAACAGGGAGGAAATGGTTGAGGAGGTAAAGGTGGCTGGGACCCTAGGAGGCAGCGATCATGCTATTATAGAATTTTGGATAACTAGAGGAGGAAGACATGTGAAGACTCAAACTTCAAGGTTAGATTTTAGAAAGGCAGATTTTAAGAGACTCAGAAAGAGAATAGGAGGGATCCAATGGCTGGATGTCCTTAAGGACAAAAATGTCCAGGAAGGATGGGAAATTTTTAAAAATGAGATTCTCAAAGCACAATCGTTAACAATCCCGAAAAGTAGGAAGAATGGGAAGCATTTAAGGAAACCAGGATGGATGAACACAGAACTTAAACACATGCTAAAAAGAAAGAAAGAAATGTTTATTAAATGGAAAGAGGGAGGCATATCTAAAGAAGATTATAATGCAGTCTGCAGATCCTGCAGGGCACGTATCAGGTTAGCTAAAGCTGACAATGAATTAAGGCTTGCAAGAGATGTCAAAAGCAATAAAAAAGGATTTTGGGGGTATGTCAAAAGTAAAAGAAAAGTCAAAGATGCTATAGGATTTTTACAGGATGAAAATGGAGAAATGGTAAGAGAGGATGTTGAGAAGGCCGAACTTTTTAATTCCTATTTTGCATCTGTTTTCTCTCAGAAAGAAAATGTAACATCAACTGATCTTCACTGTCCTTTTAAAGGAATAGAGGAATCCAAGTTATCTGTAAACAGAAAGATTGTGAGGGAATATTTAGCTAACATAAATGAGTTCAAGTCTCCAGGTCCAGATGAATTACACCCCAGAGTACTGAAGGAGATCGTACAAGAAATTTTAGAACCACTCTCCATAATCTTTGAAAATTCTTGGAGAACAGGAGAAGTCCCAGAAGACTGGAGAAGAGCAAATGTTGTTCCTATCTTCAAAAAGGGGAAGAAGATGGACCCAGGGAACTATAGACCGGTGAGTCTGACTTCTATACCAGGAAAGATCTTTGAACAAATTATTAAACAACATGTATGTAAGTACATGGATAAGAATGAAGTGATTAACCAGAGTCAGCATGGGTTTGTAACTAACAAGTCATGTCAGACTAACTTAATTTCCTTCTATGACAGAATCACTGACTGGGTGGATCAGGGAAATGCTGTAGATATAGTATATCTTGACTTCAGCAAAGCATTTGACAAAGTATCTCACACCATCCTTATTGAAAAAATGACCAAGTATGCAATGGACCAGGCAACTGTTAGGTGGATTCATAACTGGCTTAGTGATCGGACTCAAAGGGTGGTTGTAAATGGCTTCACATCCAGCTGGATGAATGTCTCAAGTGGGGTACCACAGGGCTCCGTCCTGGGACCTGTATTGTTCAACATCTTTATCAATGATTTAGATGAAGGAATTGAGGGTAAACTGATTAAATTTGCTGATGACACAAAGCTAGGAGGGATAGCTAATACTAGAGAAGAGAGAGAGAGGATTCAAAAAGACCTAAATAAACTGGAGCAGTGGGCAGCAACCAACAGAATGGTTTTTAACAGGGAAAAATGCAAAGTACTACATCTGGGCAATAAAAATGAAAAAAGCATATACAGAATGGGAGGAATAGAGCTAAGCAACAGTACATGTGAAAAAGACTTAGGTATACTAATAGATCATAGACTGAACATGAGTCAACAGTGTGATGCAGCAGCAAAAAAGGCAAATACAATTCTGGGATGTATTAACAGAAGCATACAGTCTAGATCACGTGAAGTCATTATCGGTCTTTACTCCTCTTTGGTCAGACCTCATCTGGAATACTGTGTACAGTTTTGGGCACCACATTTTAAAAAAGACATAGACAAACTGGAGCAAGTTCAGAGAAGAGCGACCAGAATTGTGACTGGTCTGCAAACCATGTCCTATGAGGAACGGTTGCAGGATTTGGGAATGTTTAGCTTGCAAAAAAGAAGACTGAGAGGAGACTTAATAGCTGTCTACAAATATGTTAAGGGCTGTCACATTGTAGAAGGATCATCTTTATTCTCATTTGCACAAGGAAAGACTAGAAGCAATGGGATGAAACTAAATGGGAGGAGACACAGATTAGATATTAGAAAAAACTTTTTGACAGTTAGGGTGATTAATGAGTGGAACAGGCTGCCACGAGAGGTGGTGAGTTCCCCTTCAATGGACGTCTTCAAACAGAGGCTGGACAGACATCTGTCTGAGATGATCTAGTGAATCCTGCTTTGAGCAGGGGGTTGGACCAGATGACCCAGGAGGTCCCTTCCAACTCTACCATTCTATGATTCTATGAAAACACCGCTCCAAATCTACTCAGGTATTCATGCAGAGGAACAATTACAATGTTCTGGAATGGCCGTCCCAGTCCCCAGACCTGAATATCATTGAACATCTGTGGGATCATTTGAAGAGGGCTGTCCATGCTTGGCGACAATCAAACTTAACTGAACTGGAATTGTTTTGTAAAGAGGAATGGTCAAAAATACCTTCATCCAGGATCCAGAAAATCATTAAAAGCTACAGGAAGCGACTAGAGGCTGTTATTTTTGCAAAAGGAGGATCTACTAAATATTAATGTCACTTTTCTGGTGAGGTGCCCATACTTATGCACCTGTCAAATTTTGTTTGAATGCAGATTGCACATTTTCTGTTAGTACAATAAACCTCATTTCAAGGTAGAAGCATTACTGTGTCCAACAGTTATTACATATATCAAACTGAAATAGCTGTTGCAAAAACACCAATTTTTATAAAACATTAAGCTTAAGATTAATAGGGGTGCCCAAACTTTTTCATATAACTGTACCTGTCAATTGTACAGCTCTTGAATGTTAATTAACCCGTTTGACTAAGATTGTCACTTCTCTTTGTACACTGCCATTTTACATAAAGGCAGCTTTTAGATTGCTAGTTCCTGCTTTCTTACTGTAAATGGGATAAGGGAGGAGGGAGAGAGACCTCTGTCCCTGGCACTGTCAGCCATCTTTGACCCTGCAATTTCATGTGGCATAGAGATGTTAATATCTTCTATGACACATATTTCTATGACACAAACATTACACCATCAGTAAAAAAAAAGCTGATGTTGAAAGGATGGCTTCTACAAATGGATGAGCCTAAACACGTCAAAATCCACAATAGCCTACCTCAAAAGGTGCAAGCTGAAGGTTCTACAATGGCCCTCACAGTCCCCTGATCTGAACATCATTGAAAATCTGTGGCTATACCTCAGAATAGCAGTATATGCAAAATGACCCGGGAATCTAGCAGAACTGGAGGAATTGATGAAAATCCCTCAAACAAGAATTGAAAGACTATTGGCTGGCTACGAAAAGTGTTTACAAGCTGTGATACTTGCAAAAGGGGGTGCAACTAGGTAGTAACCATGTAGGGTGCCCAAACTTTTGCATAGGCCCATTTTCCTTTTTGTAGTTTTTAAAATGTAAAAGATGATTATATATATATATATATCTATCTATTATATATATATATAGATATATATATATATATATATTTTACATGCCACTGTATCTAAATGTGCTATTGACATAAAATTCTCACCAGATTTTGGTAACAACCCATCCAATCCTCACAGACAAAGAAATCAAACCATAGATGGCTATAAATTAAGTTATGTTTAATAATGAGAAAAGACACAGGAAAAAAGTATTGAACTCGGTTACTGAAATTTATTTAATGCTTCGTACAAAAATTTTCGTTGGTGATGACAGCTTCAAGACGCCTCCTGTATGGAGAAACTAGTCGCATGCATTGATTTTGGCCCACTCATTCACACACTCTTCAAATCCTGAAGCTCAAGTGGGCTCCTTCTATGAACTCTGAGCTTTAGTTCCTTCCATAAATGTTCTATTAGATTCAGGTCAGATGATTGACTGGATCATTTTAGCAGCTTTATTTTTTATCTGAAACCAACTGAGAGTTTCTTTGGCTGTGTGTTTAGAATCATTGTCTTGCTAAAATGTTCACCTTAGTTTCATCTTTATTATCTTGGTAAATCATCTTTCCTTCAATTATATGAAGTTTGCCAGCGCCGTATGCTGAAAAACAGACCCACACAATGATGTTCCCATCTTCAAACTTCACTGTTGGTATGGTGTTTTTGGGGTAATATGCATTGCCTTTTGCCCTCCAAACATGAGGTGTATTATGGCATCCAAAGAGTTCAATTTTGGTCTCATCTGACCAGACTATACTCTCTAAGTATTTGGCATTGTTGCCTAAATGTTGTTGAGCAAACTATAAACGTGCTTTTCGTTCAGCAATGGAGTCTTGCATGGTGAGCCTGCAAACAAGACTCGGAGGTCGAGTACATTACTTATAGTTTTCTTTGAAACAACTATACCTGCTGATTCCAGGTCTTTCTGGAGCTCTCCTCAGGTAAGCTTTGGACAATTTTTTAGATAATTCTTTTCACTCCTCTATCTGAAATGATCTGAAACCTGGTCGTGGCAGGTTTATGGTGAAATGATGTTCTTTCAAGTTTAGAAATTCTCCTGTAACCAATGCCATTAGTATGTTTTGCAACAATAAAGTTGCAAAGGTTTTTAGACAGCTCACTGGTTTTACCCATCATGAGATGTTTCTTGTAGTGAGAATTTCATGTCAATAGCATCTTTAGAAATATATTTACTTAGAAAATTGGTGGTGTGTTCAATACTTATTTTACCCGCTGCATAACAATGTGAAATATTGACTGCACATTGAAAATTGCTTTTTAGCTTAAAGACATTAGTAACTGAATATATTTTTAATTTTAATATACTGTATTTCTCGAACTATAAAACATAACCAATAATAAGATGCACCCTAGGTCCAGGTATAGACAGAAAAAAAAAAAAAAGGAAATACATATTTTCTACTAATTAAATCTTCCCTGATGGTGTAAAGTAAAGGGGTGAATATTGCAAATTTTAATGCACTAGTGAAGAAAAGGAAAGAGGGTAGTAATAAATCTATTTAGTGGTTTTCTGCACCATGTGTTTTATTTACATATAGCTTCACAGCACATACAGCTCAGCTATATACGCACATTTACATAGACACACAGCTCTGCTACATACGCACAATTACATACACACAGCTCTGCTACATACACACATCTTCATAAACACACAGCTGTGCTACACTTGCACATTTTCATACACATACACCCGTCTCCTGAGATGTCAATCTGCGCATGCACCGCCTCCAGCGGCCATTTTCCTGAAGCCCACAGCAGGTAAATCATTGGAAAAAGGGACTCCGGTCACCGGCGCCAACATCTTATGAAAGCCAACGGCCATCAGCATCGCCCTATCCTGCCGCTACCAACCTCCTGAAGCAGCGTCCCTGCCTCCTGTGACCCCGCTCCACCACCGCTGCCGCCAGATAAGCTATTATTAAAACGGACTAGAAGATGCACCACCATTTTATTTAAAAAAATGGTTTCCTATTTTTATTTTAATCGAGGCCAAACAAGAGGAATGACAAAGGGTTGTCCTAGTAGTGTACAACCCCTAGAAGAAAATACAATTTTCGGTTAAAATATTTCCATCATTCTGAACATGAAAAAGACTTCTCCCCTGTGTCACTTTCCTGATGTTTATTTAGAGTAGATTTCCGTGTAAAACATTGCCCATATTAAGAACATCAAAAAGGCTTCTCCCCTGTGTGACTGCTCTGGTGACTGAAAAGAGAAGATTTCTTTACAAAACATTTCCCACAATCTGAACATCAAAAAGGCTTCTCCCCTGTGTGAGTTCTTTGGTGTCTAACAATATCTGATTTCTGGTTAAAACGTTTCCCACATTCTGAACATGAATAAGGCTTCTCCCCTGTGTGAATTCTAATGTGCTTAATCAAATCTGATTTCTGGTTAAAACATTTCTCACATTCTGAACATGAAAAAAGCTTCTCTCCTGTGTGAGTTCTGTGGTGCAAAACTAGATTCCATTTCTGGTTAAAACATTTCCCACATTCTGAGCAGGAAAATGGCTTCTTCCCTGTGTGACTGATCTGGTGTCTAACAAGGTGTGATTTCAATATAAAACATTTTCCACATTCTGAACATGAAAAAGGCTTCTTCCCTGTGTGACTGATCTGGTGTCTAACAAGGTGTGATTTCAATATAAAACATTTCCCACATTCTGAACATGAAAAAGGCTTCTCTCCTGTGTGAGTTCTCTGGTGACTAACAAGAAGTGAGTTCCAAAAAAAACATTTCCCACATTCTGAACATGAAAATGGCTTTTCCCCTGTGTGAGTTCTCTGGTGCCTAACAAGATCTGATTTCCGTTTAAAACATTTCCCACAATTAGAACAAGAAAATCTATTCTCTGCTGTTTGAAGTTTTTGATGTTTTAGAAAAGACTTTTCGAGGGGAAAACTATTTCCATATTCTGAATGTGAAAATGGCTTCTTTGCTTTAGAAGCAGCTCGTTTTGTAATGCTTATTTTGTGACTTAGGATCAGATGATCAGACAAAGGAGCAGATGATAAATCTTTGCTGTGAAGGGATGATGGTATTTCAGGAGTAATGGCATTCACTTCAATTGTATCCTGTGGGATCTCAAGATCATCTGATTTAAAAATTGAAGATGTCAGCTGTCCCTCTGATCTCCTGGTGCAGTCATCTGCCAAGAACAAAACCAATTATTATTTTTCAATAAAATTCAAGGATATGTTGTACACTCCTACTTAAACTGTCCGTAAATATGACAAGGTACGTAAAAAAAAAATTGAATTATTCACCAAGGCAATGACAGTTCACAGCCTAGTAGAAAACCTTATAGGATGAACCAGTGGAGCGTGGTGTTCAACTGTTTTCTCATTCTGCCTCCCAAATATGGAATAAAATGCCACCAAACAATGTTATGTAGGCTAAAATAATACCAATAAAAATTTCTGCTCATCTCATAAAAAACAAGTCCCACTCAGGCCAGTCGAAAAACAGAGGTTTCCACATTATTAGTTGCACTCTGTAGTGCTAGAGCATGTAAACATAAAATATATGAAATTTTAATTGTATTACTGTTCTAGAAAATAGGAAAAAACAGTTACTTAGCACATAATTTGCAAACTCATGCATGCCCAGTAGCCACAATTTGCCCAATAATGTGCTAAGTACCTTTGTTTTTTCTTATTTTCTAGAGCAGTAATGTAATTCAAATTTCATATATTTCATGTTTACATGCTATAGCACTACAGAGCACAATTTTGTTAGATATGCATAGAGATTGCTACTCTTAGTATGCGTCTGTACACACCAGTTTTCTGCTTGGAAGTGACGGTCAGTTGTTGATTATCCACATTATTAGTGCCTCAAAAGCGCTTGAAAAGCAAAATGGCTTCCATAAACCAATCCAGCAATATCTGCTCTCCCAAAGTCAAATTTCCCCCTCTTCTCAGCCTTGCAGTGTGCCCAAACCACATTTAGCATCCATGTATTTGGCATTACTGTAGTGAGAAGAACCCACTTAATTTACGGTGTGTCTCCTGGAGCACAATCTGGGCACTATGTGTTGGGCAATAAAAAGGTATATTTGCAATTTTCACTCTCCAACATCCCCTGCGTGCTAATTTCCAGAAAGTGCCTGTGAAGTCAAAATAGTCACTACTATAAATTAATTCACTGAGGGTTATAATTTCCAAAATTGAATCACTTTATGGGGATTTCTACTGCTCTGGCTTTCTGCCGTTTTGTGATATTATGGCTTCTGCAAATGGTGTGTCCCATCTCCTCTGAGATCTGCTCCTGCGACATCTGCTTCTGTCACCAAGAGCCGCCTTATTTATTCTGCAGGAGGCTCTGGTGATGGAGGAGATGTCAAAACCAGAAGCTATGGGCGGCATAGGCTCTGTCCAGCCACTATGATTAAGGTGTGCTGTCCAGCTGAAGTAATCTGCTCCCTGCTTCAGCCAATTGGAAAGAACCACACCCCACTAAAGCTTGAAGCATATTGCAGGAAGCTGGCAGATGCAGCCTTGTTCTCCTCTGGTTCAGTCTTCTGTGCTCAGCTCCCGGCTTATATATTTGTTTCCTGTTGTGACCCCGGCCTGTTTACTGACTACTCATGTGTCTTCTGATTTTGTATTTTCTCTGCCCTTCTGATTCTGACCAGGTTACCTGACTATTCTTCTTGCCATCTCACACCACAGAACAGTTGGTAATACTGTGGCCCAAGTATAGGGGTCTCTGTGCAAGTCCATATCCATGTAGACGGGTTAAAGGACGATGAACAAGGCAATCCCTGGGATCTGGAAAATGGAGTAGATAGCACCAAGACTGTTCGTGGTTGTCATCTTTTGAGCTGTCAGGTGACCACGAACAGTGCCCCCAATACATTGTGTCTGCAAATTATTCCAGCAACATCAGCATTCAAATAGCTAAATGGCGCTCCTTCCCTTCTTAACCTGCCATTTGCCCAGACAGTAGTGTAAAACTGTTGTGACAAAGTCACTGGCAGTGTTGTGTTGGAAGGGAGATATGTGTCACTGAGGCTGTTAACCTTAGTGATCTGAAAACATGGAATTGTCTCCTGCACATTAAGTGCAGAGGGTTACCGGCCCAGGTTTACAAGGGAATGTTTTTAGTGGATGATGAAGTGTAGGGCGGGATTTCATCCACCATATCTCCAATCCAGAGAGTGGTCTGGGCTTTAAATAGCCAGCCTTTGCACTCAGGTATGTTCAGTACCTGGAAAAACCTGCTCCAGAGAGGAGCTCACACGTTCTGTGCTGAACCGTGTGTGCTTAATTGTCAGTGGCCAGACCTTGGTCGATATACGGCCTGTGCTGCAAGCTTTGTATTTTGTTTTGCCACTTTAGCTGAATGGGCTTTTTTTTTTATCGACTACCGGGTAGTTTATGACGCTGAATAAACTAACCAGAAATTTAAAGAGACAGTGTCCTGTGTCTACCTCCGCCTACAGCCAAGCTTGTCGCTATACCACAAGTGGTGGAGAATGCGGGCAAAACTCTCAGCAAACACGTGTGACTATTACAGGAGGGGCTGCATGTCCTGGGTGAAGTCGGCCATAAGCCAGCAAGTGACACCAGACAAAATAGAGGACCTCCTTAAGCATCTATTGCAGGCGCAGCACCAGCAACAGCAAGCGCAGCAACAGCAGATGGCGCAACAGGAGACCACCAAGTTGCTTATGCAGCAGCTCCAGCAGCAGGCCCAACAGGACAAGTGCCGCCAACAGCAGCAGATTGATTTGTTCGCAGAAGCGATCCGTAGCTCGGCAACAGCTCCAATGATAAGGTCAGTGGAAGACTTTGCAGCCTGAAAGGCGGTAAGGGAAGCCCTGCAGAAAATGACCTCGGGTGATGATGTAGAAGCTTTTCTGACGGTATTCGAGAGGGTCACCGAGAGGGAGAGGCTTCCGCCAGAACAATGGGCAGAGGTGTTGACACCTTACCTGACAGGGGAACCTCAGAAGGTGTATTATGACTTAGCCTTGCAAGACGTCAAAGAGTTTGCAAAAATAAAGACTGAAATTCTGGCATGCTTGGGGGTAACAATGACAGTCAGGGCACAGCGCGTCCACTGCCGGGCGTATCATCGCGAGAAACCACCGCGCTCCCAAATGTTTGACCTGTTGCACCTGGTGCAAAAATGGCTGCAACCAAAATTTTCTACCCCGGCGCAGATCATAGAGCGAGTAGTGATGGATCGATTTGTGCTCTCCTTACCGAGGCTGGTACAGACTTGGGTTGCCCAGGGTGATCCCCGGAACTCTGATGAACTGGTCGGATTGGTTGAGAGGTACCAGGGGGTCGAGGGTTCTGTGGGAAAATAGCACATTCCATATTGGGGGTCCCAGTCAGGGACGGAGGTCCAAAAGGGGGTGGCAAATCCAAGATCCAAAGGGGCGGGAAAGGCGGTGCCCAAGGTCCCTGTGGGAGAGATTATTTGTTGGCGGTGTCATGGCCCAGGCGATGTAGCTGTCTGCTGCCCTCTGAAAAAAATGGACTGTAGCCTGGGACGTCGTTGTTTCTTCTATGCCTACCCCGCCTGCAGTGTGGACTATCAGCCCGGTGAGGGGCCACAGTCGTATCCCGTGACTGTTAATGGGGTACTGGTGGCAGGACTCCTGGACTCAGGGAGTTTGGCGACTCTCATAAGGGCTATGCTCCCACACCAGTTGATCCCTGGGAAAAACGTGGGTGTGCAGTGCATACGCAAAGGATTATCCTATTTCCAGAGTGACAATACACACTGACAGTGGAGCTGAGTCCCATGAGGTTGGAGTGGTTAGGGATATGCTCCACCCAGTAGTAATAGAATGGGACTTCAGTCTGTTCTGGGACTTGTGGAAATCGGGGGTGCCAAGCGTCTCAACCGGGAGGCTGTTACACCATGATGCATCACCGTCGCAGTCAGAGGCAGATGACTTCCCCCTGTGTGTGCTTGTGGGGGACGAAGACGAGGTGGTGACCCCGGAGGACGAGGTTCCGGACTTGGGGGTGTCTGGGGGGAACTTTGGTACTACACAGATGCCAGATCTAACTTTGAAGTATGCCTTTGATAATGTATCTGTGATCAATGGGGTTGCTCAAGAGCTAGGGGCTGACACCAGGGTCCCATATTTTTCACTTAATGGGGAGCTTCTTTATCGGACCACTAACCCAAAAGGGGAAGTAATAGAGTAGTTGGTAGTGCCGGGACTCTATAGGAGTAGAGTGTTAGGCCTGGCCCATTCACACATCTTGGGTGGGCATCTAGGGGTAGACAAGAATTGGGAGCAGGTTCTACAGAGGTTCTACTGGCCTGGATGTCACCGGGAGATTGTGAACTACTACCGGTCCTGTCCCTCCTGTCAGATAATGGCTCCCGTGTCCCATTTCTGCTGTCCCCTACTGCCGTTACCTATCATAGTGGTCCCATTTGACCAGATTGCCATGGACCTTATCGGGCCCCTTGTGAAATCCGCCCAGGTGCACCAATTAATTCTGCCTGTGTTGGACTATGCAACTTGGTATCCAGAAGTAGTACCATTAAGGAATTTCTCCACCAGAAGTATCGCCAGAATACTGGTGCATATTTTCTCCAGAACGGGTCTGCCAAAGGAGATCCTGACGGACGAGGGAACTCTGTTTATGTTATGATTTGCAACAAGTACTAAGGAAAGAAGGGGAAAGCTTTCCCTACAGTAAGACTAAGCTGAATCCCTACGATGTAGCAGGCTGCCTATTCCTAGTGAACTGACCCGCCATAGTCCTCGGCTAGTCTGAACGAAGACCTATAGAATAAAGGGAAGGGGTCCCTAAAAGAACTAAGGACTGGAACAAAAATGGGACACTTCCTGAACAGAGAAAGTTGTTGCAGAACGCAAAAAGATAAACTGACAAAAAGGTACTAGAGGACCCAAAAGGACCAAGCGAACTTACAGAGATAGGCACAGAAGCACCTGGCTAGCAAAACAGTCAAACAACACTGAAGTCCAACATGGCCAAAAAGGCGGAGCTGGAATATAAAGGCAGATGGTCACGTGACCGCAAAACACAAGATGGAAAAAACAAACAGGAGGGTTCTAACAGTACCCCCTCTTTTAAGAGGACACTTTGGATCCTCCCGGCCCAGGCCTATCCGGAAACCTCTTGTGGAAAGCTCTAACAAGCCTAGGGGCAGAGACATCATCCACCCTTACCCAGGAGTTATCTTCGGGACTGAAACCCTTCCAGGAGATGAGATACTGTAATCTCCCTCTATGCCATCTAGAATTCAAGATACGTGAAATTTCATATTCGCCGTATTCCACCACAGGAGGAACTATGACAGTGACATCCCTATCAGATACATCCGCCTTTTTCAACAAGGAAACATGAAACACTGGATTAATCTTCCAGGAAGTAGGGTCATCCAACCTAACCACAGACTGGTTAACAACCTGAAGCACTTTAAATGGACCCACAAACTTAGGACCCAGTTTTTTAGAGGGAATCCTCAACCGCAGGTTCCTTGAGGACAACCAAACCATGTCACCCACAATAAACAAAACCTCCTTACGTTTCCTGTCAAAATACTTCTTGGACTTCTTGTTAGCCTCTTGAAGGTTGCAACGTACATTAGTCCAAACTCTCTCCAAATCACCGGAAAAATTCTCCTCCTCCTGCACCGCCGACCCCAATTTGGAGAACGAACCAAAAGACGGATGTCTCCCAGTACAACAAAAAAAAGGAGAACACCCAGCAGAGGAGGATGTATGATTGTTTAGAGCAAATTCTGCGAGAGGCAGAAACTCAGACCACCCCTCTTGATTGTCCGCCACAAAACATCGCAAAAACTGTTCTACATCCTGGTTCTTTCTTTCAGTCTATCCATTAGACTCAGGATTATACCCAGACGAAAATGACAAATGGACTCCCAACCTGTCAAAAAAAGCATGCCAACAGCGAGCCAAAAACTGAGGTCCTCTATCAGAAACAATATCCGTGGGAACTGTTAGAACCTTGCTGTTAGGTTTTTTTTCCTTTGCTGGTCACATGACCTTGTTGGCCTATTTAATCCTGCTCCGCCCTTCTGGCTTTGCTGGACTTCATTGTATATCTACTTTCTAGCTAGCCTGTGCTCTGTATCTATCTCTGTTAGTTTGCTTGGTCTACGGACCTCTATGTTCTATCTATTTTGTTTGTTCGTCTGTCTGCTACTATTTCTGTTAGGAGGTGTCCCATATTCCTTCCAGTCCTTAGTACTTGTAGGGATTCCCTCCCCACATCTATAGGTCTTCGTACAGACTAGATTAGGACTTTAGCAGGTCTGATCGCAGGATCAGGTTCCCTGTTACATCGTAGGGATTCAGCTGAGTCCTATAGTAGGGACAGATCTCCTCTCTTTCCTTAGCTTTGGTAGCAGAACATAACAGTAAGTCCAGCCTGCAAATTCTCTAAGGAAAGATTTTTTTTGTTCCATCATGGTGTCGGTTCCGGTTTTGGCTATACACCTGCAGGGACTCTCTCTGGAAGTGGCCGAGCTCCGTCAGCACGTGAGTAACTGTCCTGGAGCATATTTCTTGGAGCCTAAGGTATGTTTGCCGGATTTATTTTTTGGTGAACATCGAGAATTTTTTTCATTTAAAAATGCTTGCTTATTGTATTTTCGTTTGAGACCCAAGTCCTCTGGGGATGAATCCCAGCGCGTAGGGTTCATAATGTCACTTTTGCGCAAAGAGCCTCAGGAGTGGGCCTTTTCTTTGCAACCTAGTGATACATGCTTCAGATCAGTGGATAGTTTTTTTTCTGCTTTAGGACTATTATATGATGATCCTGACCGTGTGGCATCAGCTGAGAATGAGTTGAGACGTTTAAAGCAAGGATCAGGTAATGTGGAAAAATATTGTACTCATTTTCGTCGTTGGTCCACTCAAACAGGGTGGAACGATTCTGCTCTGAAAAGTCTATTTCTTGCTGGGCTCAGTGAAAGGGTTAAAGACCTGCTAATTGCTTATCCTACACCTGAGGATTTGCAACAGGCTATGCAATTAGCTATACGGGTGGATAGAAGACTGCGTGCTAGGGTTAATGAGAGCAAATCCTCTGCTATGTCAGTTTCTGGTTATGATAATGTGTGTACTAACAGTGGTGAACCGATGGAGATTGGATCGGTGGCACCTCGCTCTCAAGAAAAAGACCGTCGTTTTTCGGAAGGCTTGTGTTTCTATTGCGGAAAATCTGGTCATTTGATTAAAGGCTGTGAGCTTCGTATGAAGAAAGAAAAAAAAATGGTCAGTCACGCCCGTATTGCCTGTTTAAATTCCAAGGGTATATTTTTAGCTGCTTCCACGATTGCTCAGGAAAAATTAATGGAATTTCGGGTGTTTGTTGATTGCGGGTCTACACTAAATGTAATTGATGGGGGATTCGTGGAAAAACTCAATTTAAAACCTGAACCTTTATCATCCCCCATTGCTGTGGTTTCTGTGGATGGCTCCCCTTTGAAGAATATTACTCTCAAGGTCAGTGAATTTCCTCTCACTATTAATGGTGTTCACCATGAGAAATTGGATTTGGTAGTGTTGAATAACTTGCCTTCTCCAGTAATATTGGGTTTGCCCTGGTTAAAATTTCACAATCCTGTACTGGATTGGTCTACCAGTGAAATTAAATCCTGGAGCCATAAATGTTATGACAAGTGTTGTAACGGGCGTATTGCAGCTTTGGATAGGGGAGAATTGCCTGTTCCTATTCAGGATTTTTGGAGAGTTTTTTCTGAGAAAGAATCGCAGGTTTTGCCTCCCCATAGAGACTATGATTGCTCTATTGAATTTGTCCCTGGAGCGACTCTTCCTAAAAGTCGTTTATTTAACCTTACTATTCCTGAGAGGAAGGCTTTGGAGGAATACATACAGACAAGTTTGGCCGCCGGTCACATTAGGCCCTCTAAGTCTCCTGTGGCGGTTGGATTTTTTTTTGTAAAAAAAAAGGACGGCGGTTTACGTCCTTGTCTAGATTTTCGTGAGATTAACAAAATTACGGTACGCAATCCTTACCCACTGCCATTGATTCCTGATCTGTTTAACCAGTTATTGGGGGCCAAGTGGTTCTCTAAAATTGACCTTAAGGGGGCATACAATCTGTTGCGCATGAAGGAGGGTGATGAATGGAAGACTGCTTTTAACACTCCTGTGGGTCATTTTGAGAATCTGGTTATGCCTTTTGGTCTTACTAATGCTCCTGCATTTTTTCAGAATCTGATTAATGACATCCTTAGACCTTTGATCGGTAAAAATGTGGTTGTGTATTTGGATGACATTTTGATTTATTCGCCAGATCTGGAGTCTCATTGGCGGAGCGTGCGTGAGGTATTACAGTTATTAATGGACAATTCGCTTTTTGCTAAGCTGGAGAAATGTGAGATCGCTGTACAGAGAATTAGTTTTTTGGGCTACATTATCTCCAGCAAAGGTTTTGAGATGGATCCGGTTAAGGTTCAGGCTGTGCAGGAATGGCCTAGGCCTATTGGTTTGAAATCGATACAGAGGTTTTTGGGTTTCGCCAATTACTATAGAAAATTCATAAAAAAATTTTCTAGTATTGTCAAACCTCTGACTGATCTCACCAGGAAAGGTGCTGATGCGGTTCAGTGGTCTTCTGAGGCCATTGAAGCTTTTGTGTATCTCAAGGAGAGGTTCACCTCTGCTCCCATCCTTATGCAGCCTGATGTTACTAGGCCGTTTTTGGTTGAGGTTGATGCTTCCTCTGTGGGGGTTGGCGCAGTATTGTCTCAGGATAACGGGGATGGATTACATCCCTGTGCCTTTTTTTCAAAAAAATTTTCGGAGACTGAATTGAATTACGATGTTGGTAATCGGGAATTATTGGCTATTAAACTCGCATTTGAACACTGGCGCCACTTCTTGGAAGGTGCGGAATTTCCCGTTCAGGTTCTTACGGATCATAAAAATCTGATATATCTTGATGCTGCCAAGCGCCTGAATGCCCGTCAGGCTAGGTGGGCACTGTTTTTCTCGCGGTTTAATTTCTCCGTTACTTACATCCCTGGTACTAAGAATGTTAAGGCGGATGCCTTGTCTCGCAGTTTTTCTCCCATAGTCGGTGCTGAGAAAGAGGAAAACATTTTACAAGAAGGTGTTGTGATAGCTGCTTTAGACTCCGTTTTGGAAGATGAGATTCTTAAAGCTCAGGAGAATGCCCCATCTAACACTCCTCATGGGAGGTTGTTTGTGCCTGGGACCTTTAGGAGAGATTTGTTTGTTGAGTGTCACGAATCTCGGTTGGCAGGTCATCCCGGAATCTCTGAGACCAAGAGACTGGTGGGTCGCAGTTTTTGGTGGCCTGGATGGCAGAAGGAAGTCATTAAGTGGGTGCGCCAATGTACTATATGTGCTAGATCTAAGTCCTCACATACTCCTGCTGCGGGGTTGCTTTGTCCTTTGGAGGTCCCCAGTGCTCCTTGGACACATTTGGCTATGGACTTTATAACTGACCTTCCCCCCTCTGAGGGTTTTACTGTCATCTGGGTGGTCGTGGACCGTTTTAGCAAGATGTGTCACTTGGTTCCCTTCGTCAAACTGCCCTGCGCTAAAACTCTCGCTAAGACCTTTGTCAAAGAAATTGTCAGACTTCATGGCGTTCCTACTGACATTGTTTCTGATAGGGGTCCTCAGTTCATGGCTCGTTTTTGGCGTGCCTTTTGTGACAGGTTGGGAATTCATTTGTCGTTTTCGTCCGGATATCATCCTGAATCTAATGGCCAGACAGAAAGGAAAAACCAGGATGTTGAGCAGTTCTTGCGTTGTTTTGTGGCAGACAATCAAGAGGGGTGGTCTGAGTTTCTGCCACTTGCCGAATTTGCTCTGAACAATCATACATCTTCTTCTGCTGGTTGTTCGCCTTTTTTTTGTTGTTCTGGGAGACATCCGTCGTTTGGGTCGTTCTCCAAGTTGGGATCTGCCGTGCCTGAGGAGGAGAATTTTTCCGGTGATTTGGAAAGAGTTTGGACGGATGTGCGTGGTAATCTTCAGGAGGCCAACAGAAAATCTAAAGACTACTTTGATAGGAAACGACAGGAGGTTTTGTTCGCTGTTGGTGACATGGTTTGGTTGTCCTCTAGGAATCTGCGGTTGAGGATTCCTTCTAAGAAATTGGGTCCCAAGTTTGTAGGGCCCTTTAAGGTGCTTCAGGTTGTCAACCAATCTGCTGTTAGGTTGGAGGTTCCTACCTCCTGGAGAATTAATCCGGTCTTTCATGTCTCTCTGTTAAAAAAAGCTGTTGTGTCGGATGGTGACGCCTCTGCCTCTGTTCCTCCGGTGGTGGAGGACGGGGAATATGAAATTTCTCGCATCCTTGACTCTAGACGGTATAGAGGTAGTTTGCAGTATCTTGTGGCCTGGAAAGGTTTCGGACCCGAGGATAACTCTTGGGTGAGGTCAGATGATGTTTCCGCGTCCAGACTTATCAGAGCGTTTCACAGGAGATTTCCTGATAAGCCTGGTCCTAGGGGATCCGGAGGATCCTCTTAGAAGGGGGGGTACTGTTAGAACCTTGCTGTTAGGTTTTTTTTCCTTTGCTGGTCACATGACCTTGTTGGCCTATTTAATCCTGCTCCGCCCTTCTGGCTTTGCTGGACTTCATTGTATATCTACTTTCTAGCTAGCCTGTGCTCTGTATCTATCTCTGTTAGTTTGCTTGGTCTACGGACCTCTATGTTCTATCTATTTTGTTTGTTCGTCTGTCTGCTACTATTTCTGTTAGGAGGTGTCCCATATTCCTTCCAGTCCTTAGTACTTGTAGGGATTCCCTCCCCACATCTATAGGTCTTCGTACAGACTAGATTAGGACTTTAGCAGGTCTGATCGCAGGATCAGGTTCCCTGTTACATCGTAGGGATTCAGTTGAGTCCTATAGTAGGGACAGATCTCCTCTCTTTCCTTAGCTTTGGTAGCAGAACATAACAGTAACGCCATGAAGCTTGACAATCTCCTTAACAAATGCCTTAGCACGTGTCTTGGTGCAGGGCAACTTAATGAATGGAACCAAATGACACATCTTACTAAAACGGTCCACCACCACCCAGATAACAGTACAACCCTTGGACATGGACAGATCAGTAATAAAATCCATTGTGAGATGCGTCCAAGGCGCACTAGGAACCTCCAGAGGGCAAAGCAACCCCGCAGCAGCATGTGAATCCTTTGACCTAACACACACAGTAAATTGACGCACCCACTCGATGACTTCTTTCTACCATCCAGGCCAGCAAAAACTGCGACTGATAAGTCTCTTAGTCTCAGAAATTCTTGGATGACCTGCCAACCGAGACTCATGACACTCCACAAACAAGTCTTTCCTAAAGGTTCTAGGTACAAACAACCTCCCATGGGGAGTGTTAGATGGAGCATCATCTTGAGCTTTCAGAATCCCATTCTCCAAAATGGAGTCCAATGCCGCCACCACCACTCCTTTCTGTAAAATGCTGTCCTCCTCCTCAGCACCGACCGCAGGAGAGAAGCTGCGAGATAAAGCATCAGCTTTAACATTCTTAGTACTAGTGATATAGGTAACAGAAAAATGAAACCGAGAAAAAAAAAAAGTGCCCGCCTAGCTTGACGGGCATTTAAGCGCTTGGGAGCATCCAGATAGATCAAATTCTTATGATCTGTGAAAACCTGAATAGGAAATCTAGCGACTTCCAAATAATGAAGCCAATGTTCAAACGCGAGTTTAATAGCCAGCAACTCCCGATTTCCAACATCATGATTCAATTCGGTTTCCGAAATTTTTTTCGAAAAGAAGGCACAAGGATGTACTCCATTCCTGTTCTCCTGAGACAAAAACTGCTCCGACCCCCACCGATGAAGCCTCGACCTCGACCAAGAAAGTCTTGGTCTCATCAGGCTGCATAAGGATAGGGGCTGAACTGAACCTTTCTTTGAGATACTTAAACGCTTCAATGGCCTCAGTAGTCCATTGGACCATATTCGCACCTTTCCTGGTGAGATTGGTTAGAGGCTTAACAATCACAGAAAAATTCTTGATGAATTTCTCTGTAATAATTGGCAAAACCCAAGAATCTCTGTATAGATTTCAAACCAATAGGCCTAGGCCATTCCTGCACAGCCTGAACCTTCACCGGGTCCATCTCAAAGCCCTTGCTGGAGACAATGTAGCCCAAAAAACTAATTTTCTGCACAGCGAACTCACATTTCTCCAGCTTAGCAAAGAGTGAATTATCACTCAATAACTGCAAAACTTCACGTACACTCTGCCAGTGGGACTCCATATCTGGCGAATAAATCAAAATGTCATCCAAATACACAACCACATTCTCACCAATCAAAGGTCTCAGGATGTCATTAATAAGGTTCTGAAAAAATGCAGGTGCATTGGTAAACCCAAAAGGCATCACCAGATTCTCAAAATGACCTACCGGATTGTTAAAAGAACACCCGTAACAAATTATATGCCCCCCGGAGATCAATCTTAGAGAACCACTTGGCCCCCACTAACTGGTTAAACAAGTCAAGAATTAATGGCAATGGGTAGGAATTGCGTACGGTAATCTTATTAATTTCACGAAAATCCAGACATGGACGCAAACCCCCGTCCTTTTTTTTAACAAAGAAAAATCCAACTGCCACAGGCGACTTAGAAGGTCTAATGTGACCAGCAGCCAGGCTAGTCTGTATGTACTCCTCCAAGGCCTTGCTTTCAGGGATAGTTAGATTAAACAAGCGACTCTTGGGAAGAGTAGCTCCCGGAATAAACTCAATGGCGCAATCATAATCCCTATGAGGAGGTAAAACTTGTGACTTCTCCGAAAAAACCCTCCAAAATTCTTGAATAGGTACAGGTAATTCCCCTTTTCCCACAGACGCAATGCGACCATTACAACATTTATCATAGCATTTCGGACTCCATGACTTTATCATATTAGTAGACCAGTCCAGCAAAGGATTGTGCAGTTTTAACCAAGGCAATCCTAGAACGACCGGAGAGGGTAAATTATCTAAAACAACCAAGTCCAAAATTTATTGGTGAAGTCCATTGATAGTGAGGGGAAATGCAGCAACCTTGTGAGTAATAAATTTCAAGGGAGTGTTATCAATTGCAATCACAGAAACAGGTGATGCCAAAGGTTTGAATTTCAATTTAAGTTTTTCCAAAAACCCTTTATAAATCACATTAAGTGTTGAACCACAATCCACAAATACCTGAAATTCAATCAAATTTTCCTGCAAAGTAGTACTCCCTGAAAGAAATACACCTGCAGAGCGTAAACAAGCTATACGGGCGTACCTGACCTTTTTCTTTTCTTTACTTAAACGAAGCTCGCAATATTTAATCAAATGGTCAGCTTTACAACAATAAAGACACAATCCCTCGGCGAACCTCCGGTCTCTTTCCTGACAGCGGAGCGACATCGCCCCAACCTCCATTGGTTCACCGCCGTCTCAGCATATTTTCTGGGGACTAGGACCTGGCATTACAGGAGTCTTTACCTCATTTTGCCTAGATCTCAGCCTCATATCCACACAAACCGCTAATGGCATGGTATCCTGCAGAACCTCAGGTGCGGGGAATGCAATTAGCAAATCCTTAACCCTTTAACTCAGACCAGCAAGAAATAGACATTTCAGAGCAGGATCATTCCATCTGACTTCAGAAGCCCACCTTCTAAAGTGTGTACAATAAATCTCAGAATCATCTGACCCAATTCATACGCCTGAGTTCTGCCTCAGCAGATGACATTCGATCAGGATCGTCATATAATAGACCCATAGCAGAAAAAAACTCTTCTACCGACCTCAAGCATGGATCATTAGGTTGAAGAGAAAAGGCCCACCCTTGTGGTTCATTGCACGAAAGTGACATAATAAAACCAATGCGCTGTGATTCATTCCCAGAGGACCTTGGTCTCAAATGAAAAGACGGATTTTGGTAAGACCTTACCAGTAAAATCCTTTTCAGCGAAGGAAGGAAGGGAGACACAGATCCATTACTAGTGGGTAGGCGGAGCACCACAGGATAGTTCACCTCAGATTAGAAAAAGTGACGACCGGCCCCTCCAGCTTAGTCTCCTCCTACTCCCATGTCCTTCAGTCCGTACACAAGCTAAGGAAGAGCAGACAACACCAGCGGAACAACACAACCCCTTCCGAAAATTCAGAAATGCGAGAGAACAGGTTATGCATATAACAGAAAAAACACACAGTCCCAGGCACTACTCACTGGACCTGACAACTGCGATGAGCTGGCAATGCTGGAACAGAGCCCTAGAGCGCCGACCTCCGCCCAGATGACCGCCATCAGAGAGGAGTCGCGCCGCATCTGGAAAACAATAATGCACTTCTGCCATGGGAGGGTGCTGTGTCTCCCTTCCTTCCTTCGCTGAAAAGGATTTTACAGGTAAGGTCTTACCAAAATCCGTCTTTCAGCAGCAGAAGGGAAGGAAGGGAGACACAGATCCATTACTAGTGGGACGTCCCAAAGCAGTCCAGAACTCAAGGGTGGGAAACAGAGGCAGAATCGCCAACACCCCAACAACATAGTCAAGCGCGCAACAAGCGCCAAAACTAGATAAAGAGCTAACCTAAACTACCGCCGCCTGCAGGACCCTGCGTCCCAAGGCCGCATCGGCAGAAGCACTCACGTCCACTTTATAAAATTTAGTAAAAGTGTGAACGGAGCGCCAGGTAGCCGCGCTGCCGAGGTCCCCTGATGAAGAGCCCACGACGAACCAACAGCTCTCGTGGAATGAGCTCAAACCTTAACCGGACAAGGCTCGCCCTTGAGCCGGTACGCCTCCAGGATAGCCGAACGTATCCACCGAGCTATAGTGTCCTTGGAAGCCCGCTGACCACGCCGACGACCAGCAGGAATCACAAAAAGAGAGTCCAACTTCCGAAACCCTTGCGTGATTGTAAGATAGAACTTCAAAACCCGCACCAAATCCAACGAGTGCAAGGCTTGCTCCTTTGGACTTTTCGGATTTGGACAGAGGGAGGGCGACACGATGTCCTGATTGACGTGGAAACGCGACACCACTTTAGGCAGAAAATCGCCACGGGTACGAAGCACCACGCGATCCTAGTGGAACTCCAGAAAAGGGGGCGAGCAAGACAGTGCCGCCAACTCAGAAACCCTTCTCAAAGAGGTGACCGCCACCAGGAAGGCCACCTTCCAAGAAAGCAAGTAAAGCGTAGCTAAATCCATAGGCTCAAACGGCCCATGCTGAAGAGCCTCCAAGACTAGATTGAGACGCCAAGGAGCCACAAACGCCCTCCGAGGCGGAAACTGACGTGCAACCCCACAAAAAAACGAACGCACATCCCTGCGCGAGGCAATAGCCTTCCGAAAAAGCACGGATAGTGCAGATACCTGACCCCGCAAGGTACCAACCGCCAGACCCTTGGCCAAACCACATTGCAGAAAAGCCAAGAAGTTGGGAATGGAAAAAACCCTCAGGTTCCTTGACAATCCAGAAAACCATGAATAGAAGGCCTCTCAAGTTCTGTGATAAATCCTAGTCGTAGCAGGACCTCTGGCCGCCCGCAAGGTGGCAATGACCTCGGCCGAAAACCCACGACGGGTCAAGATCTCGGTCTCAAGTGCCACGCCATCAAACGAAGCGACTTCAGGTCCGGATGACGAATGGGCCCTTGGGTTAACAGGTCCGGGCGAAGAGGCAGTGGAAACGGAGGCGCCGCCAGAAGAGACACCAGCGTTGAATACCACGCCCTCCGCGGCCAATCCGGCGCCAAAATCACCGGAATTCGTTCGACTTTGATCCACCGGATCACCAGAGGAAGTAAGGATACCGGCGGAAACCCGTAGATCAGCTCGAACTGGTCCCACGGGGCCACTAGAGCATCTACCGCCACAGCCTCCGGGTCCCTGTACCTGGACATGAACGTCGGAATCCTGGCGTTCATCCTGGATGCCATCAAGTCCACCTGGGGAGTCCCCCAACGGGAGCACCGCAGTGCAAAAACATCCGGATGAAGACTCCATTCTCCGGGATCCACCTGCTCGCGACTGAGGAAGTCCGCTGTGGTATTCAGCACTCCTGGGATGTGAATCGCGGAAATAGCTGGAACCCTGGACTCGGCCCATACCAGGATCCGAGAGACCTCCATCATGAGTCTGGAACTCCTCGTCCCGCCCTGATGGTTGATATACGCGACAGCTGTCGCATTGTCCGTCTCAATCCGGACCGGCAGACCGCTCAAAGGGACCGTCCAATGTCGGAGGCAGAGAAATATCGCTCTCAACTCCAGGATGTTGATCGGCAGAGAAGACTCCTCTGACGACCAGATCCCCTGAACCCAGAGATCGTTCCAAACCCCCCCCCCAGCCAGTCAGGCTGGCATCGGTGGTAATGACCGACCACCGTGGGAGAAAGGAAGGATTTCCCCAGGGACGTAACCACCATCCAAGAGACTCTCGCACCCTGCGGGAGATACCGATACAGCGATCCAGCGAAGCCGGCGATCGATCCCAATGGGTCAGAATAAGATCTTGGAGACCCCGGGAATGAAATTGTGCAAACGGTACCGCTTCCATTGCCGCCACCATTAGACCCAGAAGGCGCATACACTTCCGAAGGGACATCGCCATCGCCGACCTCATAGCCTGGACATGGTGACGAAGGTTCGCTTGTTTGTCCAGAGGCAGGGACACCACTGCCCGTACCGTGTCGAAATGCGTCCCTAAGAACAGGATTGACTGCGACGGCTCCAATGACGACTTCTTCCAATTGACCAGCCACCCGAAGTCCTCCAGGTGCTGAAGGGAGAGATCGCGAGCTGTCACCGCCTTCTCCGCTGTGGGCGACACAATTAACAGGTCGTCCAGGTAGGGGAGAATCGTAACTCCTTGCCTTCGAAGGAGCGCCATGAGCGGCGCCAGAATCTTTGTAAAAACCCTGGGCGCCGAGGCCAACACGAATGGTAGGGCCACAAACTGGTAATGGGCCTGACCTATGGCGAAACGCAGGAAGCTCTGGTGTGCCCTGCCGATAGGGACATGCAAATAGGCGTCGCGGATGTCGATCGACACCAAGAAATCGTACTGTGACAGGGCCGCCACGACAGAGCGAAGAGACTCCATACGGAATTTCCGGGTCCGGACATGAACATTCAATTCTATGAGGTCCAGAATGGGGCGAAACTTGTTCTCCTTTTTGGGGACCACAAAAAAGTTGGAGTAAAACCCCCTTCCCCGGTCCTCCGGCGGAATCGGAACCACCACACCCTGCTGTAGAAGAGAGTCGACCTCCCGCAGCAGTGCGGCAGCCAGCTTGGGCTCGGACGGGATGCGTGACTGACGAAACCTTTCCGGGGGTCGAGAATGAAACTCTATGAAATAGCCTGCAGACATAACCCGCGTCACCCAGGCGTCCGATACGTGGGACGCCCCAAATCGACCCGAATTGTAGCAGACGACCTCCCACCCGAGAGCCCTCGAGAGGGTTCCTGGCGTCAGTCCGCCTTAGCGGGCTTTTTGTCAACCTCCCGTTTGTCCTGACGGAAATGTTGTTTCCAGGGAGTACGGGATTTCTGGGTGGTCTTTTTCCCGGAAGACGAGGGACGACCCGATCTCCAAGAGGGCTGACCGAACCGTCCCCTGGGCCGAAAGGACCGACGACCACTACCGGCACTTGACTTGCCAGACGTAGAAACCGCTGCTTTCCGCTGCGGCAAAGCCGAATCCTTGGCCTTGGCTTTAGCAATCAGCTCTGTGAGGTCTGAACCAAAAAGCTGACCGCCCTTGTACGCCAGACTCAGCAGACCTTGTTTGGATACTGCGTCTCCAGTCCACTGTTTAAGCCACAGTGCTCTCCTGACTGTGACGGCCGAGGATTGAGCCCTGGACAGAACCGAAGTAGTATCCAGCACTGCGTCCCTGCCATATCGGGCCGTCTCTTCCAACAGCTGGAAGAGCCTTTCCACCTGAGACAGCGGAGTCCCATCTCGCCACGCCGTCCGCAGCTGATCCAACCACGGCAGAGAAGCCTCACTAGCCCACATGACCCCCAAGGTCGCTCGGAATCCATGACCCGCGGCCTCATAGATGGACTTCGCCGCTAACTCCATCCTTCTGTCCAGCGGTTCCTGTAGACTTGCCTTCCCTTTAACAGGAAGCAAAGAGGATTTGCTCAGCTGAGACAATGGCACGTCCACTTCCGGAGAGGGGACCCAATTAGTGATCGTCTCCGTGGAGCAGGGATACAGGGCATCAAAAAACCGCATCCCCTGGAAGCGTTTATCCGGACACAGGCGTTCCTTCTCCACCGCCTCGTTAAGTTCATCGTGCGCCGGCAGCGTCGAACGAGCCCGACGCGACTCCTGATACAGCCGGGCCGACTTGCCAGGGCGCCTCTTCAGACAGCTGTAACGCTTCCCGCATAGCTCCAATAAAAGCGTACACGCGGCCCAAAAGCGAAGCAGAGCGACCCTGTCGATCCTCTTCATCAGAATCGGAGATCTCACCAGCAGAGTCTGACGGTGATTCCGAAGCCTCCGATGCACTGCGCAGAGGAGACAGCGCCACCACAGGCCTGTCGCGATTCTTGCCTCGTGACGTCGGTTGGGAGTTAGCTGATACCCAATGACCCAGGAGGTCAGACAGACTGTCAATGGAGCGAGTGAGCGCCTCCACTTTAACATCACTGAGACCCCCGACCAGTGTCTAACCTGACGCCGAAGACTCCGGCGTATCAGACACGCGTGACCGATCCTGAAGCGGACTGGGAGAGAGGTCCGCGCCCCCTGGTCCCTGATCCGACATGCCCCCACACAGTTGCGAGCGTCGCGGATAAGGCGGTAATAACCCCTTACAAATGGTACAGGAACCGAGGATGTGTGATTCTGCTACCACAGCCTTTTCCTACACAAAAAAACCCCAGGCACTGAAGGGTTAAAAGCTCCACCTTAGAGGGAGAAGAGCTACCCCAGCTGCCTGCAGAGCAAAAGTTAACCTAACAGACTAGGGTCCAGAAAGGGTTAACTGCTCTGATGAGGCCAGACTCCTCAGAAGGGGTTAATGCTGCTGACCACGCAATACACCTTTGCCTTAAAAGGATAGTGGTGTGCGAGTCCCATAGCCTCCTCAGCGGGGAAGTAGCAGCGCTGTATATAGCACACTCTGTCTGCCTTAACAGGCCAGCAGTAAGGTGCTCTGCGCTGCAATGGTGTGAAAAATGAATCTTCTGCCTTAAAAGACAGGAGTGACTCACCAGCTGGCCGGGGTGACTGCTCTTCCTTAAGTCACAGTGCTCGGTGTCTGGTGTAGAAAGCAGGGAGCAGGCGGTAGCACGAGGAAATGGCCAGGAGAAGAAGAGGGGGCTGGGTCAGCTCCAGCGCGCGCTTTCCTGGCACTTCCTGTCTGAGGCTATGATGACAGGCAGCAGAGAGGCGCGAAGCCACGCCCCCCGCCGCCGCTACTAACGGAGCCCGCGCTCCCCCGTCCCTGCTCCCCTGCACAAACGCCTGCAGCGGAGATATCTTCCTGCAGGGACAAAAAAAGCAGTCACCACATGAAACAGTAACCGGCTGCTGCAGCAGCCGCTGAAGCACTCAGGCCACAGAGAGCACTTACCCAGCTGAGCGCCACAGGGACCCCCAGGGATGTGTGGCGCCGTGGCCCTTTGCTCCCCCCCACGGCGGAGCGCGCAGGGACCCCACAGAAGCGGTGTGCGTCTCCGCCAGGGAGTGTCCTGTATCCCCCGGGGCCGACAGGCTTCTGCGGGGACCTCCTTAGGGGGTACGCAGATCTGCCAGGGGAGGGTCAGGGGTCCCAGCAGCGCCGAGACCCCCTGAGACCTCTAGACCACGGGGGGTCCAGGTCTCCGGAGTAAAATAAAAAACTCTTCTGAGGAGCTGCAAAGGCAGCGACTATCCTCTGCGACCTCAAATTTTAGACTGAAGGACATGGGAGTAGGAGGAGCCTAAGCTGGAGTGAACTGACCCGCCATAGTCCTCGGCTAGTCTGAGCGAAGACCTATAGAATAAAAGGAAGGGGTCCCTAAAAGAACTAAGGATTGGAACAAAAATGGAACACCTCCTGAACAGAGAAAGTTGTTGCAGAACACAAAAAGATAAACTGACAAAAAGGTACTAGAGGTCCCAAAAGGACCAAGCGAACTGACAGATAGGCACAGAAGCACCTGGCTAGCAAAACAGTCAAACAACACTGAAGTCCAGCACAGCCAAAAAGGCGGAACTGGAATATAAAGGCAGATGGTCACGTGACTGCAAAACACAAGATGGAAAAAACAAACAGGAGGGTTCTAACAGTTTATGTGAAAAGTGATGAGGGAGTTGTGTAAGGTCCTCCAAATTACACATCTCCAAACGTCTGTATACCACCCGCGGACGGACGGACTGGTAGAGCATTTCAACAAGATCTTGAAGTCGATGTTGAAGAAAGTTGTGGAGAAGGATGGGAGAGACTGGGATTGCCTGTTGCCATACCTGCTGTTCTCCATTAGGGAAGTTCCCCAGAGCTCTACAGGGTTCTCGCCATTTGAACTGTTATACGGACGACACCCTCGGGGACTTCTGGACATAACAAAGGAGACCTGGGAAACAGAGGTTACACCCCACCGGAGTGTCATCAAGCATGTAGCCTAAATGTAGGATGTAACGAAAGGGTGATGCCAATCGTGAAGGAGAGCCTTCTACAGGCACAAGAAGCCCAGGCAAGGGACTACAATCGCGCCGCAGGGCTGGGACAATTCAGCCCGGGAGATCGGGTGTTAGTGTTGGTGCCCACAGTCGAGAGTAAGTTCCTGGCTAAATGGCAAGGGCCGTACGAAGTGGTTGAGAAGCTGAGTGAAATTAATTACAAAGTCCACCAGCCGGGCAGAAGGAAGCCGTACCAGATCTACCACATCAACTTACTTAAGCCGTGGCGGGACAGGGAATCGGTGGAAGCTATGTGTCTAGGGGCCAATCCTGAACCCAGAATCGAGGATGTAACAGTGGCAGAGACACTGTCACAGGCCCAAAAACAACAGTGCCGAGAACTCTGGCAGAGAAACAGAGACCTGTTCTCAGAATTGCGCGGATGTACGCACGTTGTGGAGCATGAGATCCTGACAGAACCGCACGTATGGGTGAACCAGAGGCCATATCTTATTCCTGTAACCCGCCGCGAGGTGATCTCCAAGGAGGTGAGGAGAATGTTGAGCATGGGCATTATCAAGGAGTCTAAGAGCAGCTGGTCCAGCCCGATTGGTCATGTACCCAAGCCGGACGGAGAATAGCTTTCCTGTAAGGGTTACAGGAAGCTAAACAATGTGTCCAAGGTTGACACATACCCGATGCCCCGGGTCGATGAGCTTATTGAGAGGCTGGGGCCTGCCAGGTACATCACTACCCTGGACCTAACAAAAGGGTACTGGCAAATTCGCCTGGCCCCAGGTGCCAAGGAGAAAACGGCCTTCTTTACACCTGATGGGTGTTTTCAATAGACCAGGATGACGTTCGGACTACAGGGAGCCCCAGCTACCTTACAGAGGGCCATGGACCGGATTCTGGGCTCACATAAGAAATACGCTGCTGTTTACTTGAACAACACAGTGATTTTCAGCCCAGATTGGGAAACCCACCTGCAGAAGGTCCAGGCAGTACTGGACGCAATGAGATATGCCGGGTTTACCATAAACCCAAGAAAATGCACCACAGGAAAGGAAGAGGCGAAATACTTGGGCTACGTCGTTGGAAGGGCGAAATAAAACCGAAAATGAACAAGGTGGAGTCAATCCAGAATTGCCCGCAACCGGCCTCCAAGAAACAGGTACGGCCTTTCTGGGAATTGTGGAGTATTATCGGTGATTTATCCCAAATTTCACCACAATAACAGCACCCCTGACCGACCTACTTAGAGGTACGAAGACGGCGATGGCTAAGTGGTCTTCTTAAGGGAGAGCTAGCGTTCCAGCCTGTCTTGATAGCACCTGACTTCCGTAAAGAGTTTGTGCTCCAAATGGATGCCTCAGACGTCGGCATAGGAGCCGTCTTATCGCAGGAGGTAAATGGGGAGGGACATCTCATTCTGTACCTGAGCAGAAAACTCTTGGCCTGCGAAAAGAACTATGCAATTGTGGAAAAGGAGTGCCTAGCCGTCAAATGGGCGGTTGACGACCTTAGGTACTACCTGTTGGGCCGCAAATTCAGACTGGTCTCAGACCATGCCCCCCTGAGATGGATGAGGGAAAGGATGGGGAAAAATGCCCCGGTGACCAGGTGGTTCCTGGCCCTCCAGGACTTTAGTTTTTTGGTGGAGCACAGGCCCGGGAAACTGCATGCTAATGCCAATGCCCAGTCTTCTCTGTCTAACAAGTGAAGGTGCCAAAACCCCCGGCTTTGGGCAGAGGGGGGAATATGTGACAAAGTCACTGGCAGTGAGTCGGAAGGGAGATATGGGTTACTGAGGTTGTTAGCCTCAGTGATGTGAAAACATGGAAGCTTGACATACCAGGTTTACAAGGTAATGTTTTTAGTGGATGACGACATGCAGAATGGGACATCATCCACCACATCTCCAATCCAGGGAGTGGTGTGGGCTTTAAATAGCCAGCCTTTACACTCAGGTGTGTTCAGTACCTGGGGAAACCTGCTTCAGAGAGGAGCTCATACGTGCTGTGCTGAACTGTGTTTGCTTAATCGTCAGTGGCCAGACCTTGACCGATATACGGACTGTGCTGCAAGTTTTGTATTTTGTTTTGCCCCTTTAGCTGAATGGTCTGTGTTTTTTTCTTTATGGACTACAGGGTAGTTTATGACTCTGAATAAACTAACCCAAAATGTAAAGAGACAGTGTTCTGTGTCTACCTCCGCCTAAAGATGAGCTTGTCACTATACCACACCGTATATAAGGTATTGTCGGATTCAAGAGAAGTTGAAAAATAATTTGTAAGGTCCATTTGTTTCCCATTATCCTTTGTGAAGAATTTTAAAGTTATCACTACATAAAGTGACACACGTCAGATCAGAAAATACACCCCGATTAGGAACACAAAACTGGCTGCAGGAAGTGGTTAAATCAGAGCATTTTGGGCACTAAATACTGTAGTCAAAAACAGCATAGACAATAACAGTTCTACTGAAATTATCAAACTCAACAGTCTTCATCAGTAAAAAGTGAGTAACTAGTGGTGAAACCTCTCTGGGTAATTAAGTGTATGGAGCTCGGTGGCTCTTGGTAATCTAAACTATCATAAGGGCCAATATTTTCTGTCAGATGAGTTTCAAGAAGAAATATTAGACATTTAAAGAGAACTTTTTATAATAGTGCAGAGCTGCGGTGTCTTAAATTTAGATCACGGGCATTTGGAAGAGGTAATGGAGACTTTTTTTTAAAGATTACCAGGGAGTTACAGACTCTCATAAGTGAGGCAGGCCGATCCCACCACAATCAAACTATCATACAGAATGAAACTGTGAAAAAGACCTACAAAAAGGGGACACATCAACTGCAATATAAAGATAAAATACAATAATCTTTATTAAACCAAATAGAATAAAATTGGATATAGGGAAAAGGGTATCAGAATCAATAACAATAATCAACTATCTCAAAACAGCATAACAGAATCAACTATAAATAGATAAATAAATAAGTGCAACTGGAACCAGAATACCAGTATAAACTAGCAGCACATAGTCATATTTGATCCTCGTCAAAGCATCGGCAAAACGCGCGTCGGGTGATCGGTGGCACGCTGGGAGTCAATATTCTTCTTATTCTTATCAACTTAGTCTATCTCTATTACAGCATTTTCTTGCACATTTTACTATACACATTCAGCTTTTACCCAAGAACTGTCTAGCCATGAAGGTCAGGGATATATACTGAAGCAGATTGCACTTTACTCATTCCCCATATGACTATATGCTGCTAGTTTATACTGGTATTCTGGTTCCAGTTGCACTTATTTATTTATTTATAGTTGATTTTGTAAGGCTATGTGCACATGATGCAGAAATGCTCAGGATTTTTTCCTGAGCGTTTCTGCATCTCCCTGGCAGAAAAAAACGCATGCGGATTGTACATGCGCTTTCCTGCCAGGGACATGCGGAAATGGAGCGGGTACCCACTGACATTTCCGCATGCGGATTGACAAGCGCTTTCCAAGCGATTAGCATCACTTGGAAAGTGCTTGTGACAACTAGGTCACACTATATAAATCCATGCCAACAGCATGGATTTATATAGTGTGACCCGAGAGAGTGGTAAAAATAAAAAAATAATGTATACTTACCCTCCGATGACCCCCGGTGTCCCGCTCACTCCGTTCTCCCTTGCCGGCAACATTGAATTGAAAAATCTGCCGACGTCAGCGTCACGTGACCCGTCACATGACTCTGACGTCAGCGCAGGTCCTTCAACTCACTGCAAAGTGTCGGGAACCAAGCAGGAGCGGTGCGCAGGCCGACAGAAGGCAAGTATACATTTATTTTTTATTTTATTCTTTTTTTTACAGATCTTTTAATGGTACCTGGGTGTGGATGAGACTCTCCTCTCCTCCACACCCGGGTACCATCCGCACATTAGAACGCGTGGATTACGCATCTACATATACAGTGATGGGTAATCCATGCGGTCTAATGCAAGTCAATGGCGGCGAAAGCGCTGCGTTTCCGCAAAATTAATGGACATGCTGCGGATTTTTGAGCACAGCATAAACGCTGCGGAAAAATCCGCAGCATGGGCACAGCACATGCGGATTATCATTGGGGAACATTGCTGCCCTTCTACCATGCGTTTTTAATGCGTTTCCGCAGCTGCAAAAACGCTGCGGAAATGCATTAAAAACGCATCGTGTGCACACAGCCTTATGCTGTTTTGAGATAGTTGATTATTGTTATGGATTCTGTCACTATATACCCCCAGTGTTCCTCTGTTTTATTGGATAACTTTATCCCTATTCCCTATATCCAATTTTATTCTATTTTGATTTAATAAAAATTATTGTATTTTATCTTTACATTGCAGTTGACGTCTCCCGTTTTTGTAGGACTTTATTATGATAGACACACAATGTACCAACATTTGTTGGTTTAACTAGTTTGGTGTTGGTTTCTGTAAAAAAGGACTTAGAATAAAAAAATGTTACTTCCCCAACAACAATGTATGTACAAGGAGAGAACTCCAAACCTAAACCAGAGTTGCACTCATTTATGGTGGACCATTGGAGCTACTATGAGTCCTGACCAGAAGAGTAGAGAAAGTATTAGTATTCCCCATTTCAGGAGAGATTGTGCAGTAATCTGAATTCCTTAGGATTGAAAACATAATGGAATTTATGACGCGGAGTGAATCCATAAAACCAAGGCTCGAGCCATGCAAACACATCTCCTGCAGGCGTGAATAAATGTATATTACAGCCATCAGGCATGCACAGCTTAGAGATATATCATGGCACAGGTGTAATGTTTTTTATGTGGCTTATCACAATCCTCCTTGAAGTTAGTTGGTTTTAAAAGAAACTGAAAAATCAGGGTAAAGGGAAACTCTGTTGTTACTGTACAGAAATTCACACTTGACCCTCACTTCACATTTAATGTTGTAGATCATAAAAGCAAAGTTTAGTCAGAAAGACAGGACCTGGTCTTGTAGGGACCTTATGAGAACATTCAGCAGCACAGAAAGGAGAGAAGGAAGATTTATCCAATAAGATATCAGGATTCTAGGAAGCCAACAGCATCATTACCCTCCGCTTTCACTTAGAGGCCCATCATAATATTTTTCTTCAAATGATTTTCTAACTTGTCAGCACATCCTATGTACACTGTCATTTGGATTTGTAGTTTACAGACCTTGTCAGGTAAAAGACAGCATCTTCTAATCCCAGGGGGGAGGTAGTGGATCTTCCTGGTTGTAATTTCTATAGAAAAGGGATTTCAATACCCAAAGTCATTTGAACAATTTTGGGTGGAGGAGAATGTTGTGGTCTAACGGCAAAATGGTGATCAAACGATTGTGATACGTTTGGACTACACAACCGATAAAGCAGCCACAGCCAGTGACTGAGAAGAATAATTCTATAGGTCTCCGTTCAGACTAGCCGAGGACGTAGGCGGGTCTGTTCACAAGGAACAGGCAGAAAGCTACATCGTAGGGATTCAGCTTAGTCTTACTGTAGGGGCAGCTTTCCCCTATCTTTCCTTAGTTTATGTTGCAGATCATAACATATACAGTACAGACCAAAAGTTTAGACACACCTTCTCATTGAAAGATTTTTCTGTATTTTCATGACTATGAAAATTGTACATTCACAATGAAGGCATCAAAACTATGAATTAACACATGTGGAATTATATACCTAACAAAAAAAGTGTGAAACAACTGAAAATATGTCTTATATTCTATGTTCTTCAAAGTAGCCACCTTTTGCTTTGATGACTGCTTTGCACACTCTTGGCATTCTCTTGATGAGCTTCAAGAGGTAGTCACCGGAAATGGTTTTCACTTCACAGGTGTGCCCTGTCAGCTTTAACAAGTGGGATTTCTTGCCTTATAAATGGGGTTGGGACAATCAGTTGTGTTGTGCAGAAGTCTGGTGGATACACAGCTGATAGTCCTACTGAATAGACTGACTGTTAAAACTTGTATTATGGCAAGAAAAAAAGCAGCTAAGTAAAGAAAAATGAGTGGCCATCATTACTTTAAGAAATGAAGGTCAGTCAGTGAAAAAATTGGGAAAACTTTGAAAGTGTCCCCAAGTGCAGTTGCAAAAACCATCAAGCGCTACAAAGAAACTGGCTCACATGATGACCGCCCCTGGAAAGGAAGACCAAGAGTCACCTCTGCTTCTGAGGATAAGTTTATCCGAGTCACCAGCCTCAGAAATCGCAGGTTAACAGCAGCTCAGATTAGAGACCAGGTCAATGCCACACAGAGTTCTAGCAGCAGACACATCTCTTCAACAACTGTTAAGAGGAGACTTTGTGCAGCAGGCCTTCATGGTAAAATAGCTGCTAGGAAACCACTGCTAAGGACAGGCAACAAGCAGAAGAAACTTGTTTGGGCTAAAGAACACAAGGAATGGACATTAGACCAGTGGAAATCTGTGCTTTGGTCTGATGAGTCCAAATTTGAGATCTTTGATTACCAACCACCGTGTCTTTGTGCGACGCAGAAAAGGTGAACGGATGGACTCTACATGCCTGGTTCCCACCTTGAAGCATGGAGGAGGAGGTGTGATGGTGTGGGGGTGCTTTCCTTGTGACACTGTTGGGGATTTATTCAAAATTGAAGGCATACTGAACCAGCATGGCTACCACAGCATCTTGCAGCGGTATGCTATTCCATCCGGTTTGCGTTTAGTTGGACCATCATTTATTTTTCAACAGGACAATGACACCTCCAGGCTGTGTAAGGGCTATTTGACCAAGAAGGAGAGTGATGGGGTGCTACGCCAGATGACCTGGCCTCCACAGTCACCAGACCTAAACCCAATCGAGATGGTTTGGGGTGAGCTGGACCGCAGAGTGAAGGCAAAAGGGCTAATAAGTGCTAAGCATCTCTGGGAACTCCTTCAATAATGTTGGAAGACCATTTCCGGTGACTACCTCTTTGATGCTCATCAAGAGAATGCCAAGAGTGTGCAAAGCAGTCATCAAAGCAAAAGGTGGCTACTTTGAAGAACCTGGAATATTAGGCATATTTTCAGTTGTTTCACACTTTTTTGTTAAGTATATAATTCCACGTGTGTTAATTCATAGTTTTGATGCCTTCAGTGTGAATGTACAATTTTCATAGTCATGAAAATACATAAAAATCTTTAAATGAGAAGGTGTGTCCAAACTTTTGGTCTGTACTGTAGATGGCGCCGTGCGGCCTCCCGCTGTGTATAGATGGCGTCGTGCGGCCTCCCGCTGTGTATAGATGGCTACGTGCGGCCTCCCGCTGTGTATAGATGGCTACGTGCGGCCCCCAGCTGTGTATAGATGGTGCCGTGCGGCATCCCGCTGTGTATAGATGGCTACATGCGGCATCCCGCTGTGTATAGATGGCTACGTGCGGCCTCCCGCTGTGTATAGATGGCTACGTGCGGCCTCCCGCTGTGTATAGATGGCTACGTGCGGCCTTCCGCTGTGTATAGATGGCTACGTGCGGCCTCCCGCTGTGTATAGATGGCTACGTGCGGCCTCCCGCTGTGTATAGATGGCGTCGTGCGGCCTCCCGCTGTGTATAGATGGCGTCGTGCGGCCTCCCGCTGTGTATAGATGGCGTCGTGCGGCCTCCCGCTGTGTATAGATGGCTACGTGCGGCCTCCCGCTGTGTATAATTGGCTACGTGCAGCCTGCTGCTGTGTATAGATGGCGCCGTGCGGCCTCCCGCTGTGTATAGATGGCTACGTGCGGCCTGCTGCTGTGTATAGATGGCGCCGTGCGGCCTGCTGCTGTGTATAGATGGCGCCGTGCGGCCTCCTGCTGTGTATAGATGGCACCGTGCGGCCTCCTGCTGTGTATAGATGGCACCGTGCGGCCTCCTGCTGTGTATAGATGGCACCGTGCGGCCTCCTGCTGTGTGTAGATGGCTACGTGTGCTCAATATTGAGTCATACAATTAATGTAAGACTATGTGCCCACGATGCAGAAATGCTCCGGATTTTTTTTGAGCGTTTCTGCATCTCCCTGGCAGAAAAAACGCATGCGGATTGTACATGCGTTTTTCCTGCCAGGGACAAGCGGATGTGAAGTGTTCTTCACATGCATTTCTGCATGCGTGTTGACAAGCGCTTTCCAAGCGATTTTAGCATCACTTGGAAAGTGCTTGACAACTTGGTCACACTATATAAATCCATGCAAACAGCATGGATTTATATAGTGTGACCGTAAAAGAATGGTAAAAAATAAATATATACTTACCTTCTGATGGCCTGCCGACGTCAGCAGTCGCGTGACCCGTCACATGACTAAATGACATCACGGCAGGTCCTTTTCAGACCATCTCGAGCTGCCGGCAAGCCAGGACGCATCGGATAAAGACACCGGGGGCCATCAGAAGATAAGTATAATATTTATTTTTTATTTTATTCTTTTTTTACAGGTTCTATTGTACCCGGGCCCGGAGGAGAGTCTCCTCTTCTCCAAACCCGGGTACCATCTGCACATTGAAACGCATGGAATCCGCATGTACAGATGCAGTGATGCGGATTCCATGCGTTCCAATGCAAGTCAATGGCGGCGAAAACGCCGGCTCTTCCGCAAAATAATTGGTAATGCTGCCGATTTTTTCACAATGATAATCCGCAGTGGAAATTTCCGCAGCATGTGCACAGCACATGCGGATCATCATTGGGGAACATGGCAGACCTTCTACCATGCGTTTTTTAAGCGTTTCTGCAGTGGAATTGCCGCTGCGGAAACGCTTAAAAAACGCATAGTGGGCACACAGCCTAAAAAAATTATTATAATTAATACTGTGCCAAATTAATTTCACGTGAACTATCACATGATCTATCATAGGGGATCATGTGACATGTGATACAACAGGTGTGTGTGTGTGTGTGGGGGGGGGGGGGGGGCGGCGGCGCACCTTCTAAACTGCCGAGGGCCCTTGCTACTCTTAATCCACCCCTGGAGGCATGTATCACACAGGTAGCTAGCCTGTGTGAACTGAAACCAATAAATTTTCTGGCAGCATGTTATATGCTGGAGGGTTAACTCACTTAAAGGGTGTGGTTTTATGGGAATGACATAGAGATGGGAGGGAAGTCATTCCCCATACCTCCACCTCAGGCTCAGTCACCATTTTGTTTTCTGTTGTGTTTGGAGAGGCAAGGTCTCCAGACTGGACAGCCATAGCTCAGGAGGGAGCTGAAGGCTGGGCATATCCTGTGTGGGCGAACCACACACACATATATGGACTGTGCTACAGTTTATCTTTTGTTTTGTTGTTTTGCCAAGTAAGGTTGTGTTTATTTTGCTGGAGTGCAGAGCTTTATGCTGTTTAATAAAGCCTGCAAAGAAAACCCGGGTTCCCTAGTCTACTTCCGGAAGTGGCCGACCACAGTTGGTGTGAAGAGTGCTGGCAAGATTCCAGGAACACGTGTACCTGCCACAGAGACCGGTGGATGTAGCGCCGGCGTCTCGGCCTCCTGCCGGGCAGAGATGCCGTTCCCCTCACTGCCGCGGTCCTGGTCCGGCGTCCTCCAGCTCACCTGCTGCTGTTGCGCGCACCACGTGCAGCTTCCCGAGCACTGTGCTTAGGGTGCGCGCGCTCCCTCCCTCGACTGTGTCCGCCTCTAACCGAGCGGCACCCCAACCCAGTGGAGCTGTGGCATCCGGCTTTGGACCCCGGCTATCTGCTCCTCCATGTTATGGTGGTGACCCGGCTCTATGTAGGGGCTTCATAAATCAGTGCACGCTGCACTTTGAACTCCTGGCACACCAGTTCACCTCCGACCGGGCCAAGGTGGCATTCATCATGTCTCACCTCACCGGAGGGGCTTTGGCGTGGCTTAAACCTCTGTGGAAGAGAGGGGATCCTCTGGTGTCCGATCTCCAGGCTTTCCTCGCGGCTTTCCGGAAGGTGTTCGATGAGCCTGGACGAAAATCTTCTACTGCCTCCTCACTTCTCCGACTCCGCCAAGGAAGTATGCCATGCGTTTCCGAACCCTCGTATCTGAACTTGCCTGGAACAATGAGGCCCTGGTGTCCACCTATTGGGAGGGCCTTTCCGGACGGATCAAGGATGAGCTAGCCGGTCGTGACATATCTTCCTCCCTGGACGACCTGGTGTCATTAGCTACCCGGATTGACATCCGTTTTCTGGAACGTACTAAGGAGATGACCCGTGCACCTTGCTCCCGTCTTCCGAAGTCCAGTCTCGCAGCCTGCAATCCCCCGGGTGTCTTCTCCAGTGCCTATGCAAATTGACCAAGTAAAGATGGTCAAGTCTCGCCAGGAGACCCGTCATGCTGAGGGGAATTGCTTCTATTGTGGCAATACAGAGCATCAGATCCGCTCTTGCCCGGTGAGACCGGGAAACTCCAGTGTCTAGGACCGCTCGGAGAGGTCGTCCTAGGCAAGAGTTCTTCCTCTCCGCCCTTGACTCTGTCCGTTTCCGTTACCAGTGGTGAGACCCGCTTCTTCGAGACTGCCCATCTGGATTCCGGAGCCGCTGGGAATCTCATCCAACAGGCAGTTGTGGAGCGTTTTCAGATTCCTACCATACGTCTGGCGGATCCTTTAGCGGTTTCCTCTGTGGATGGAAAGCTTCTCCCTGAAACCATCTTGTTGGTCACTGAGCCGGTAACTCAGGTGGGAATGCTGCACTCGGAGAAGATCTCCTTTTATGTACTGTCCGGTCTCTCTCATCCCCTCTTGCTTGGCCTGCATGGGTTACAGAGACATGAGCCCGTCCTGAATTGGAGCTCGGGTGAGGTGCTCCGTTGGGGTCAGGAATGCCATAAGACCTGTCTGGTTCCGGGTAGTCCTGCTCGACCCCCGTCTACTCCAGCTAACCTACCTGGCCTGCCAGCAACCTACTGGTCCTACGCGGACGTCTTCGATAAAAAGGAGGCAGAGACACTACCACCTCATAGGCCGTATGATTGCCCTATCGACCTAATACCTGGTGCTTCACCTAATAGCGGGCGATGCCATGTCTGAATACATTGAAGAAAATCTTGCTAGGGGATTTATCCAGAAATCCACCTCTCTGGCTGGAGCAGGATTCTTCTTTGTCAAAAAGAAAGACAGCTCTCTTCGCCCTTGTATCGACTATAGGGGCCTAAACCAGATTACCATCACGAATAAGTACCCCTGTCTCTCATCTTGGAGCTGTTTGATCGCCTAAAAGGAGCAAGGATCTTCACTAAGCTCGACCTACGTGGAGCGTACAATCTGGTCCGGATTCGCCAAGGAGACGACTGGAAGACGGCATTCAACACTCGGGATGGTCATTACGAGTACCGCGTGATGCCCTTCGGTCTCTGTAATGCTCCAGCCGTCTCCCAGGAGTTAGTAAACAATATCTTTCGAGACCTCCTGTATTCCTGCGTGGTGGTGTACCTGGATGATATCTTAGTGTTCTCCCCTGATCAGCCCTCTCATAGAAGGGATGTTTGTCAGGTCCTGCTGAGGCTCCGGAAGAATCGCCTGTATGCTAAGTTCGAGAAATGCCTCTTTGAGCAGACCTCCCTGCCATTTCTGGGGTATATCATCTCTGAGACAAGACTGCGGATGGATCCCAAGAAGGTGTCTGCTGTCTTAAAGTGGCCCTGACCGGAGGGGTTGAAGGCTATTCTGCGGTTTCTGGGATTCGCTAACTATTACCACCTCTTCATTCCTCATTTCTCCTCCCAGACAGCTCCCATCTCTGCTCTTACCCGTAAGGGAGCAAATCCCAGGGAGTGGTCTTCCGAGGCAGAGAATGCCTTTATCTATCTTAAACAAGCCTTCTCCGCCGCTCCTGTGCTACACCGTCCGGATTGCAATAAACAGTTCTTCCTGGAGGTTGATGCCTCTTCCTCTGGAGCCGGAGCGGTGCTTACCCAGAAATCTTCGTCTGGACGAATGGTGACCTGCGGCTTCTTTTCCAAACTCTTCTCTCCGTCCGAGCGCAATTACTCCATAGGAGATCGAGAACTGCTGGCCATCAAATTAGCGCTGGGGGAGTGGCGCTACTTGCTTGAGGGGGCTCTGCACCCAGTGATCATCTACACTGACCATAAAAATCTCGCTTATTTGCAGACCGCCCAAAGACTAAACCCGTGTCAGGCCAGATGGTCTTTGTTCTTTGCTCGATTCTGCTTCAATCTCCTTTACCGCCCGGCAGATAAGAAAATTCAATCCGACGCTCTATCCCGCTCTTTTCTGTCTTCCGACCTGGAGGAGGAGCCTGTATACATTATTGATCCCTCCAGAATTATGACTGTTGCTCCATTTGGCCTGTCTCATCTACCTCCTGGTAAGATCTTTGTAGCGGCTCAGGATCGGAAGAAGGTCTTACTCTGGGGCCATTCGTCCAAACTGGCTGGCCATGCCGGCCAGAAGAAGACATTTCTGCTCATTACCCGGCACTATTGGTGGCCCACCCTGCGCAAGGATGTTGCGGATTTTGTCGCGGCTTGTTCCTCTTGTGCCCGCAACAAGATACCTAGGCACCTTCCAGCCGGTTGCCTCCTTCCTCTTCCCGTGCCTTCCGCTCTGTGGCAACATATTGCAATGGATTTCCTCACGGATCTTCCTGTATCGGCCGGTTGTACTGTCATTTGGGTGTTCGCTGACCGCTTCTCCAAGATGGCTCACTTCATCCCTCTGCCTGGTCTTCCGTCTGCACCTGTGCTGGCTAGGACTTCATTCGTTACATCTTCCGTCTCCACGGCTTACCCCTCCACATTGTCTCGGACCGAGGAGTTCAGTTCACTTCTCGCTTTTGGAGAGCCATGTGCAAGCTGCTGGATGTCTCTTTGGATTTTTCTTCGGCCTATCATCCTCAGTCCAATGGTCAAGTGGAACGTATCAATCAGATCCTTGCCAGTTTTCTTTGACACTTTGTCAACGTGCACCATAGCGATTGGGTTGAGCTACTGCCCTGGGCCGAGTTTTCCTATAACAACCATGTGAGTGAGTCTTCTGCTAAGTCTCCGTTTTTTGTGGTCTACGGTCGACACCCCCGGATTCTGTTTCCCGTCTCCTCTTCAGTGGACAATCCTGATGCGGAGTCTCTCGTCTGTGAATTTTCTGTGATTTGGGAAGACACTAGATCTGCTCTCCTTCAGTCCTCCAAACGGATGAAGAAGCATGCTGATAAGAGACGTCTGGATCCGCCTCAATTCCGCCCGGGAGACAAGGTCTGGCATTCCTCCAAATATGTCCGCCTCAAGATACCATCTTACAAGTTGGGTCCGCGGTTCATTGGTCCGTTCGAGATTCTGAACCAAATAAATCCAGTGGCTTACAAGCTGAAACTCCCGGCCTCCTTACAGATCCCCAACTCCTTTCACGTGTCTCTTCTAAAACCGGTTGTCCTTAATTCTTTCTCTGACGATCCAGGTACCACTCCAGCTCCAGTCTCCGCTGAGGACGTCTGAGGTAGAAAACATTTTGGCCATCAAGAGGGTAAGAGGAAAGACTTTCTTTCTTGTGGATTGGAAGGAGTTTGGTCCTGAGGTGAGATCTTGGAAGCCCAGGGAGAACATTCATGCCCCTCGTCTTCTAGAAAAATTTCTTGCGGGCCTAAAGAAGAGGGGGCGTAAAGGGGGGTTACTGTAGCACCGGCGTCTCTGCCTCCTGCCGGGCAGAGATGCCGTTCCCCTCACCGCCGCGGTCCTGATCCAGCATCCTCCAGCTCCCCTGTTGCTGTTGCGCGTACAGCATCCCAAGCATTGTGCTTAGGGCGCATGCACGCGCTCCCTCCCTCTTAAAGGGGTCATGCGTGCCGTCCTAAAGAGTCCCCGGCCAATGGCCGGAGGACCACTCCTATTTAAAGCACCTCCTCCAAAATGGAGGTGCCTGTGCAAGGTTGTTGTTTGTGTGCTAACACTCTCCTCGGCCCTCAGGTTCCAGTGCCCGCCGGCCTGTCTGTCAGCCGTGCCCGCCAGCCTGTCTGTCAGCCGTGCCCGCCAGCCTGTCAGCCGTGCCCACCAGCCTGTCTGTCAGCCGTGCCCGCCAGCCTGTCTGTCAGCCGTGCCCGCCAGCTTGCCTACCCGGATCACCTGTCAGGTTACCTGCTGTGTCCCCCTACTCGTCTACCCGGATCACCTGTCTGGCTACCAGCCATACCCGTTTGCTTGCTTACCCGGATCACCCTTCAAGATACCTGCCGTACTCTTCCGCTGTACCTGTCAGCTGCAGCCACCTGACCCGTGTGGGAGTCGCCTGCTCTCATACACGGTCGGTCCCAGAGTGGCACCTGGTTCACTTGCCCGGTCCCTCCTTGGTTCACGGAGTCGACTAAGCCGCCATGTGGCCAGGGTCGGTCCGAGTTGGCACTTAGTTACACCCCTCTGGTCCCTCCTTGCATCCCAGCACAGAGATTCCACCACCCGGTCCCGTAATAGTGGACATCCTGGGTAAAGGCCGCCAGCCAGCCAGAGAAATCCGACAGCATGGAGGACCTGCTTAAACATCTGTTGCAGGCACAGCAGCTGCAACAAACTCAGCACCAGCAGCAGCTACAGAAACAACAGGCACAGCAGGCACAGTACCAGCAGCAGCACCTGCAGAGCCAGCAGAGTATGCAGTAGTAGCACCAGGAGATTACCAAATTGTTGCTGCAACAGATCCAGTTGCAGCAAAAGGCGCAGCACCAGCAGGAGCAGCAGCAGCAGATTCAGCTTCTGGCAGACGCCATCCAGGGCAGGGCGGCCGCCCCACCCCCAAGGTCGACTGATGACTCCCACCTCAGGAAGGCGGCAAGACGGGCCATGCAGAAGATGACCCCCGGGGATGATGTAGAAGCCTTTCTGACAATCTTTGAGAGGGTGGCAGATCGGGAGAGACTTCCACCAGAACAGTGGGCAAAGGTTCCGGCGCCATATTTGTTGGGTGAACCCCAAAAACCATATTATGACTTGGCACTGCAGGATGCCAAGGAACACGCCAAGCTAAAGACAGAGATCTTAGCACGCCTGGGAGTGAATATGGCGGTGAGAGCCCAACCAGTCCACCACTGGGCGTATGCCAGCGACAAATCCCCTCGCTCGCAGATGTTTGACCTACTTCATCTTGTTCATTAGTGGTTGCAGCCAGAGTCCTTCACTCCAGCCCAGATGGTCGAGCGGGTGGTGATCGATAGATTTGTGCACTCCCTTCCCAAGTTGGTACAGACTTGGGTTGCCCAGGGCGATCCCCAGTACGCAGATGACTTCATCAGCATGGTAGAGAGGAATCAGGTGGTTGAGAAATCCCTCGGGAAACCAGATAAAGTCACTTCTCCGTACTGGGATACCCAAAAGGGTTCACCACGGAAGGGGTCTAGAGCTACCACTGGGGGGTGTTCCACTCCCACTGAAGGTGCCACAAGGACTGTTGTTAAATATATAATCTGTTGGTGGTGCCACAACCCTGGACAAGTAGCCGCCCGGTGTCATATGTCCCCTGAGCCCATGGACTGCAGCCTAGGAAGACGGGCTTCCTATTATGCTTATCCAGCCTGCAGTGCGGACTGTCGACTCGGCGTGGGGCCGCAGGCATGTGCCGTATCCATTAATGGAGTAAAGGTGCTTCAACTGTTGGACTCTTGAGAGTCTGGTGACCTTAATCAGATCTACCCTTCCCCACCAGTTGATTCCTTCCAAAGCTGTGGGCGTTCGGTGCATCCATGGCGACGCCAAGGACTATCCCGTGGCCACAGTGACAGTGGGAACAGACTGTGGCGCCCAGTCCCACGAGGTCAGGGTGGTTAAGGACCTGATACATCCAGTCATACTGGGCCGTGATTTTTCTTTATTTTGGGACTTGTGGGGGAAGGGAACCGGACTAAGTAGCATGAGAAAAAGCCAGGTCCCTGGAGAAGAACCCCCGACAAAGTCTCAAGTGGATGAGTTCCCACTGTGCGTCCTGCCGGTGATGAGGGCGAGACGGTGACCGAGGAGCCCGACCTCCCTGAGTTAGATGTGTCTGGAGAGAACTTTGGGACTGCTCAAGTTCGGGACCTAACCTTAAAGGGGGCATTTGACCAGGTTACTGTATGTAATGGGGTTGCCCAAGAGCCGGTGGCCAATACCAGGTTCCCCCAATTTGCAGTTCAGGGGGGAGTTCCTATATCGGGTGGCTAAACTAAGGGGCGGTGAGACAGTGGAACAGCTGTTAGTGCCGGGACCATACCGAAGGAGGGTACTGGATATGGCCCACTCACATATTCTAAGGGGACACCTAGGGGTGGAAAAAACTCAGGAGAGAATAGTGAGGAGGTTTTATTGTCCAGGATGTTACCGGGAGATCTTAAACTATTGTAGGTCCTGCCCCACCTGCCAGATAACCACGCCTACCTCCCACTTCCGTAGCCCCTTAGTTCTACTAACTGTGATAGAAGTTCCCTTTGAGAGGATTGCCATGGACCTCATGGGCCCCTTAGTCAAATCGGCCTGGGGCCACCAATACATCTTGGTCATAATGGACTATGCGACCCGGTACCCCGAAGCGGTACCCTTAAGGAACTCGTCCAGTAGGAGCATAGCTCGGGAACTTGTCCACATCTTTGCCAGGACCGGCCTGCCAAAGGAAATCCTGACAGAACAAGGAACCCCATTCATCAGCAAGGTGATGAAGGAGCTGTGTAAAGTGCTTCGAATTACCCAGCTGCGAACCTCCGTTTACCATCCGCAGACCTATAGCCTGGTGGAGCGCTTTAATAAGACTCTAAAAGCAATGCTGAAAAAGGTAGTCGAGAAGGATGGTCGAGACTGGGACTAATTGCTTCCATTTCTACTGTTTTCCGTCACGGAAGTTCCCCAAGCCTTCACTGGTTTCTCTCCGTTTGAGCTTCTATATGGCCGGCATCCAAGGGATCTCCTAGATATCGCCAAGGAAACCTGGGAAGCCGAGGTCACACCCCACCGGAGCATCATCGAACATGTCGCCCAGTTACAGGAGAGAATGGCAAAAGTGATGCCCATCATGAAGGAACATTTCCTCCGAGCACAGGAAGCCCAGTCGAGGGTGAATAACCGGTCGGCAAGGCTGAGATAGTTCCAGCCTGGGGATCGCATTCTGGTTCTCATTCCCACTGTCGAAAGTAAGTTCCTGGCCAAGTGGCAAGGCCCGTATGAGGTGGTGGAGAAACTCAGTGAAGTGAACTACCAAGTCCACCAGCCTTGCCGAAGAAAGCCGCACCAAGTATACCATGTGAACTTGCTCAAGCTGTGGCGGGACAGGGAACCTGTGGAAACTCCTTGCCTGGGAGCAGCTCCTGAAGGCAAGGTGGAAGAGGTCACTATAGCAGAGACTCTAACGCCGGCCCAGAAGCAAGTGTCGAGAACTACTACAGCGAAATCGGGAGTTGTTCTCAGAGTTGCCGGGGCATGCTCAGGTGGTAGAGCATGACATACTGACAGAGCCAGATGCAAGAGTGAATCCGAAGCCGTACAAGATTCCGCCAGAAGGTGATCTCCAATGAGGTAAAGAGGATGCTACACCTTGGGGTGAGTCAAAGAGTGGGTGGTCGAGCCCAATTGTCCTCGTGCCAAAACCCAACGGAGAGTGGAGGTTTTGTAATGACTACCACCAGCTAAATGAGGTCTCTAAGTGTGATGCGTACCCGATGCCCCACGTCGACAAACTCATCGAGAGGCTTGGACCGGCAAGGTACATCACCAATCTTGACCTGACGAAGGGCTACTGCCAGATCCCCATGTCCCAGACGGCCAAGGAGAAGATGGCTTTCTCGACACCTGATGAGTGCTTTCAATATACTTGGATAGCGTTCGGACTACAGGGGGCCCCAGCCACCTTCCAGAGGGCTATGGATCGGATCCTAGCCCCACATAAGAAGTATGCCGAAGCCTATCTTGACGACATTTTAGTCTTCAGCCCAGACTGGGCTAATCATCTACCTAAGCTACAGGCCGTTCTGAATGCTCTAAGGAAGGCGGGATTTACTATAAATCCGAGAAAATGTGCAGTCGGAAAAGAGGAGGCCAAGTACATGGGCTATGTTGTCGGAAGAAGCGAAATAAAGCCGCAAGTAAATAAAGTGGAGGCAATCCAGACCTTGCCGAAACCGCTCTCCAAGAAGCAAGTGAGAGCGTTCCTGGGAATGGTGGGATATTACCAGCGGTTTATCCCAAATTTTGCCATGATGGCCGCGCCACTGACGGATCTCCTAAAAGGCACCAGATTAACCATGGTGAAGTGGACGGAGGAAACAGAGACCGCGTTTCCACTGTTGAAGTCAGCACTGTGTAAACAGCCGGTACTGGTCGCACCAGACTTCAAGAAAGAGTTTGTGATCCAGACAGACACTTCAGAGGTTGGTCTTGGAGCTGTACTCTCTCAAGAGATAAATGGGGAAGAGCATCCCATTCTCTATCTGAGCCGGAAGCTTTTGTCCTGTGAGAAAAACTACGCAATAGTAGAAAAGGAGTGTTTAGCCATAAAGTAGGCCATAGATACACTAAGATACTACCTACTAGGCCGGATGTTTCAGTTGGTGTCAGACCATGCCCCGTTGAGATGGTTGAGGGAAAAGAGGGGTAAAAATGCCTGGATAACTAGATGATTCCTAGCTCTTCAGGACTTCAACTTTCACGTAGAGCATAGGCCCAGGAAGTTACACGTGAACGCTGATGCCCTTTCTAGAATTCCCTGTCTGGTATCGGAAGATGCCCAAACCCCGGGCTTTGGGCTGAGGGGGGAATATGTGACAGAGTCACTGGTATGATTTATGAGGGGAGGTATGTGTCAAACACATTGCTAGCCTGTGTGAGCTGAAATCAATAAACTTTCTGCCAGCATGTTATATGCTGGAGGGTTAACTCACTTAAAGGGTGTGTTTTTATGGGAATGACGTAGAGATGGGAGGGATGTCATTCTCCATACCTCCACCTCAGAGTGTGGCTGAGCAAGGTTTAAACACTCAGTCACCATTTTTTTTCTGTTGTGTTTGGAGAGGCAAGGTCTCCAGACAGTACAGCCATAGCTCAGGAGGGAGCTGAAGGCTGGACATAACCTGTGTGGGCAAACCGCACACACATATATGGACTGTGCTATAGTTTATCTTTTGTTTTGTTGTTTTCCAAGTAAGGCTGTGTATATTTTGCAGAGCTTTATGCTGTTTAATAAAGCCTGTAAAGAAAACCCGGGTTCCTGAGTCTACTTTCAGAAGTGGCCGAGCGAGTTGCCCTACCACAGTGGTTACTACTTACCTGGGTAGTCATATGTAGGAATCTCCTCTTTACACCGCTCATCACCCCTCACATAAGTCTCTGTAGTATTAATATGGGTCAGATCCTCACCCTGAAACAAATATTGTAAAAGTCTCAGATGAATGGAGAAGTCACATCTATGATCAGCTCTAATCCTGCCATCTCCACCGTTCTGATTACACAAGTATAAAACATATACTGGAGGATAAAACAAGACTGAACACAAGACCTTCACAGCCGTCTACACATCATAGGGGAGATCTCATGATACCTTCTCTCCATCTACCTGATGATCCTGAGGAACATTGGGATCTTCTTGTTTAGAGTCCTGTCGAAGAAGAGGACGGGTACATCTGTCTGGTGAGGTCCTCTTACTGGACAGAACTGGAGGAAAGACATACATGGACTGAATTAATTCTTTACATACAGATTATTATAGGCTGTATGTATTTAGTCCTGTCTATTACCTGGTGATATGAGGGGCTGGGCAACCTCCATCATGAAGTCTTTGTACACATCTTTGTGTCCTTCTAAATACTCCCACTCCTCCATGGAGAAATAGACAGTGACATCCTGACACCTTATAGGAACCTGACAGATACAATGACAACTATTCACCCCAATCCCTTCATAGCATTACTATATAGTGTCCCAGCATTCACAGCAGTGTCACCTCTCCAGTCAGCAGCTCATTCATCTTGTAGGTGAGTTCTAGGATCTTCTGGTCAATGATGTCCTCTTGTATCAGAGGGTGAGGTGGAGGCTCCGTGATTGGGCTCAGGGGTCTTCCCCATCCATCAGACACAGGGTCCTGACAGCAATCACTAGAGGTCTTCTTCACTACTGCATAATCCTGGTTATGGAGAGACACATTAATAAATCTCACTACGGACATTTCCAGAGTCCTCACCTCTCCAGTTCTGTCCATCTGTTATTCCCATCGATAAGAATGATGTAATGTGACGTCAACAGGATCTCTCACCTCTCCAGTAAGACAGAAGAGGATCTCTAGGGTGAGTTGTAATATTTTCTCTGCCATCTTGTCTCTGTCCATACCCATCTTTGATGGGTCAATCAGGAAAATTCTCTTATATAGAAGATCTTCACTGAGAGGATCTGATATTGTAGGGATCTGAATGAGAAGATGAGCCGATGTAACATCATACAAATCCTGTGTAATAACACAATTACTGGAGATAATAAGGGAAATATACAAGGAGATTTATTATTTTACAGTGTTTAGATTTCTTCTTTACATCTAGTAATAAAACCTATATATTTAGGCCACAGACAAGTAGTTTCTTCCTCAGAGTCTGCAGCTGAATAGGTTTCTCAGACTCATCTTCCATAACGTTAATTCTCGTCTCATTTACCGACACTGAAATTGGCATTAGAAATACTACAGGAGATATTCATTACATGTGACATGAGAAATAACTACTACATGATGAGGGCTTCATTTTCTACTACGACGGTAGAAACATATTTAGCCAGAGTCCATCAGTGACTACATCACCACCGTCCGTCTACATGAATGTTTCCCGTGTTCCCCGGACTGTAATCTTCTATCATGTTAGATCTCATGTCTGATTCACACACAGAAGTTTGAGGCTTTTATAAAAGTTTTTTTGTTTGCACAAGCACCGCGTACATAAATTTTTGGGGGAGTCGGGAGAGATAGCCATCTGCCAAATGACTGTTCAGCCAACACTTATCTCATGTATATAGGGCTGTTAGTATTACGCTGACAGGCAGTGATAATACACGCACTACAGCAGTACAGTGCATCACCTGAGCAATCACAGGCTTCTATGTTGCACTAATGAGAGTTGTTTAAAAAAGTTTTAAAAAAGGGTTAACGTGAAGAAAAAAATATCCGTCACTATATGGGATGCAGCAAACCAATCTATTAAAGATGGCGGCAACACAGGTGCAAGCCTTTTGTGTGCAATTTTAACACTAAGCAATCATCCCCTTCAAAAACTAGTAAGTTGTGAGAGATTGTCTTATCAGTATTTTGCACCTGTGTTGCCGCCATCTTTAATACATGGGTTTGTGTTATCCTGGTAGTGCATTACTTCTGAGATCTGGGCAGGTAAACACTGTTGCCCCTTTTTTGCTTTATTTTCTTGAATTTTTGGGGGAATTTTAATTCCTCTTATTGTGGTTTTGCTATTAGTTTAGTGCTAGGACTTGCAAGTATGAGGACCCTTGATGTGGGTTGCGAGCTTGCGTATTTTGGCCAAAATATCGACCAATACCTCATATATTATACATATGTATTTTTTGCACTTTTTTATTCCAGTGCGCAGCCAGGCCCCTGAGTGTTGGCATTGTAAACTAGGGTGTTTGTCCTCATGGGGTGCACTTAGATAGTACAAGACAGTCCGCCTAATTGATAGTACCGGCGTCACGAATAGGCTGTAAGAAAGATGCTATGCACTACTCAAGTGTGAACAGTGAACTATACAAGCGTTTTGTGTGTAATTTTAATACTAAGCAATCACCCCCTCCCATGAACTGGTAGGTTGTGAGTGACTGTCTCATCAGTATTTTGCACCTGTGTTGCCATCTTTATTTTATGGGTTTGCGGTATCCTGGTAGTGCATTAGCTCTGAGATTTGTGCAAGTAAACACTGTTGCCTTTTTTTGCTGTATTTTCATTCATTTTCATTTCTCTTACTGTGGCTTTGCTTTTAGGTTAGTGAAGGCCCATTATCCACTGTGGGGACCATACGGGTCCAGATGTGTCGCTACGGCCCCTCAGAGCTACTCAGTTCCCAGTTGATTTGTGAGGATCTCACTGGCTGAGGTGCATCAGAACGATTCCTCAATAGTACTCACAAAGTCCATTCGATGAGGGCCACACACGCCTTGCTGTAGCACTGCATCTTCAGCTGTCCACAGGAGAACTCGTGTCCCAGTTTGGCAACATTATAGCTTGCTCTCGATTACAGATAATTGTTTCCTGAAAATCTGTCAGTCTAAGATAAGGAATCCTGCCTTTACTTAATCCCCTTTAATTAGGCTTAGTGTCCACCCAGGGCAAAGTTCTGTACCATTTAAGTAGGCCTCCTGGCCTGAGCTAAGGACCTCATCCTGCTGTCAACATAGTTAAGTTTTATCCCTTTAAATAGGCCTCCTGCTCCCCATGGTCAGAGTTTCATACCATTTAAATAGGCCTCCTGGCCTGAGCTAAGGATCTAACCCAGCTCTTTGTCTCTGATATGCTCCCTACCTGGAATCCAGATTCACACTGCCATTATATCTTTGCTTTCCTTCTGAACATAATATCGGATATCTCCCTCCTGGCACACAACACCATATCAATTCAAGTCTGCAACCAGATAGACCAAAGGTCTGTATTTCTCACTTACTAATCCCTATCTGACTCATCACCAGGAAATGGTTTTCCTGTGTGCCCATGTAGATCAGAATGAGGGCCCTCAAAGACCCCACACAGTATGATGGACCCCGCATCCCCTTACACAGTATCATGGCCACAGCAGCCTGCTACACAAAATGAAGACCCCCCCCCAGTATGACCCACCCTTAAAGTCCACCACAGCCCCCCCACTCAGTATAATGGCCCCCACCAGCAGTCCACTCAGAATGAGAGACCCCACAGCCCTTCAATGAATATGATGTGCCCCGAATTCCAGATATTTAAGAAAAAAAACAAAACACACTACTCAACCTTCCCATTCCTGAGGTGCGCTGCTCCGGTCTGTGCAGTGTGAGTACCGAGGCTCCATACTACAGGTGTGATGTAATGACGTCATTGTGCCAGCAGTGCAGTGTCTTAGACTCACAGGCGAAGTCTTAATGGTGGATCAGGGAGGTTTTGACTCCCTGATTCACTATTCTATTTAATGGTATCACCGTCATGGGAATGTGGATATCACTAAAATTGTGATGATGGGGAAGGATAGGGTGCCCAATTCCAAGCTACACCGAGCCCTCTTAATTCATGGACACCATGGTGGCCGTGTGGGCTGCCGCAATGTATGATACCACACTGCCTAGCCAACTATTATGTAGTAAATAACGCATAGGTTCTGGGTTCATTAGTATCTGCACCAAGAATGAGGCTAAGTGAATATTTTTTCATTAGCCGTGGGATCGTCGGTGGGGTGGATACTACCATATTGTGTGTGTAGGGGGCAGTACTCTGGGAAAAATCCCTAAAATCTTAAACCTTTATTAAATATATGCATTAGAAACTGGACTAACAACATACATATAGTTAAAGCTAGCAAAATTACAAGCTCAATGGCTTGTTGTGGATACAAACACCATTCTAAGAGCTGATTCTTGTCACCCCAGACACACTTAATTGGGGATTCCTGTGGGTGAAATGATACATGCAAAAAGAAATTGTTCAGAACAAGAGCAATATAATAAGGAAAAACAATTTACAATAAACTTGCGGTTATAATAGATGAGCACTGGATAGAGCAGTGTGACACTTTGCAACAATCAGGCCCCTGCTGTGAGGTCGCTGATCGCTGCAAAGTGTCCTGGACCATTTTTTGGTCGTTGGCCTCCCGCTGGCCAGCACACATCGCTGTGTGTGACCAGCGGGACCAACGATCTGGCTGGTAACCATGGTAAATATCGGGTTACTAGGGGCACGCGATCACTTAGTAACCCGCTGTTTACCATGGATACCACTCTGCTACGGTGCGCGGAGGCTCCCGCGCACCGTAGCAGAGTGGTATCCATGGTAAACAGCGGGTTACTAGGGGCACACGCGCACTTAGTAACCCGATGTTTACCATAGTTACCAGCCTGCTCCTGCTTAAGCAGCAGGCTGGTAACGGGAGCAGGACATCGTGGAACGATTCTTTCCACGATATCGCTGCTCCCCTGATCGCTGGTGAGCCTGCCTGTTTGACAGCTCACCAGCGATGTATTAGCGATGCAGCAACGACCCCTGACAGGTTGTATCGTTGTCGGGATCGCTGCTGCATCGCTTAGTGTGACGGGGCCTTTACACCTCTGGGTTTTCACAAATGCGGCATTGATAAATGTACACCTAGTAAATATGCCAAACGAAAGAAATAAATTTAATCACATTAAATAAAAACATTTCATTAAACAATTTATCACCTGCAGCAGTAAATTTCCAGTATATAGTGTTCAGTGTCTGGGATGTAATGTCAGATATGTCGGCTGCATCACCTGTAAATAAGGCAGAGAATTAATGAGCACATCCGAGTCTCCACTAATCCCGCGGCCATTAACCCCTCCAACGTTTCCTAAGAGAACACAATGTAAATATTTCAGTATTGTGGCACTGAAAGGGTAGATCGTTCAGGTGGAGGGGAGATCGCAGAGGAGCATTGCTTAACCGTGAAGCTTTCTGGATACTGAGACTAAATCCATCGTACTGGAGGGTATAAAGAGAAGGACGGATCTGATCTTACATTACCAGACAGGTGAAGGGACCATATTGTGATGATTGTAAGGTGATTTTGTTCCAGCATTGTCTTTCTTTGTATCACATCTATTACATCTATTAATGCCGCCATTCATCCTGTGCAGCTCCAGAGAGATTTCTATCGAGCTTGGGTTTCATTCTTACCTTCAGTTATGGGTAAGACGTCACCCTCCACCTTAATTCTCTCTGGGATTTTTTCCTCCATTGTTCTGATGACTTCCCATCATTTTTGTGACATATGTTTTTATAAATGAAGGGATAAAAGTTTGATGTTATTTGAGCTGATGGATCATCCTCTATGTGTGGACTGTTATCTACTGGATCTCCCTTATTGTGCTGGAACTAGAGGAGAAGTAATGGCATTAGGTGAGAACTTCTTTGGGCTTCTGTCCTTTCATCCTGCAGTTGTCTGAATGGGTCTAATGTGGACGGGAACCAGCTAAGCCGCATTCTGACCACAGCTGTTAGGACACAGATGCCCCAAAAGAGTCTCAGTGCTGAAGGGGTTAATGTCCCCTGCACCCAGTAATGGGGAATCTCCACATACCTCCACCTGCAGAGCCGCCACCACATATATGGCTGCTCTGTGCGCACAGGACCTGTGATGAGGTCACCGGAGGGGAGGAGTCAGGGGTCACATGATCAGGGGCCTCAGTGAATGCACAGTGTGAACTGTGCGGCTCCTGTACAGTGATATCCGGAGTGAAGACGCTACATGGAGGCGTCTCCTTAGTCAGTGACATTTCCAGCATTATTTACTCCTCACTACTGGCACAATTACCCCGCGCCGCCTTTTCTACAGTTTTATATGTGGAATGTAACGTGTGATTTTCTCTGCTTGGAAACAAATAGACCACACACATGAGGTAATTATTACCAGTTACCGGACATCTACTATATGGCGGCATATGATTGTGTGATCAGCTTCATACCAGGAGCTAAAATGCCGAAATATTGTCTGTTTAACCTCTTCCAGGGAGGGCGGCCTTGATAGACTATGTATTCAGATCAGAAGAATCCGGCTAAGGGCACGTTCACATCAGCGGATTATAAATCGCTCCGATGTTCATCCTGCAAAAATGTTGGACGAGTGTCATGCGAGTGTGCGATCTTTTTCTCGCCTAGCACCCGTATACAATACGTTTTTAACATCATCTTTTCCTTACTATAATGCTCTATGTAAATGAAAGTCGGTTTACAAAACTAAGAAAGCAATCTTATATACAGATATCGATAGAAAGAAGTTAGATATATGATAGATAAATAGATGTCCTGCAGATATATCATTTCATAACCCCCTATATATTATAAATTTGCACTCTTTGGAGCCTTTCCTGTGGAACTAAACGGTTTTTAGCCTTGTTTAACCTAATAAATCATTTAAAAAAAAACGACATGGGGTCCCCCTATTTTTTGTAACCCACAAAGTAGAGAAGAGAGCTGATATTATCACGTTGGGAAGGCCCTCCCCAGCCTAAATATACCAGTCCACAGCCACCCTAGAAGTCACACAACACATGAGATGCACCAATTAGGTCTTTTTGCCTTTGCTCTTTTCAATTGCCCTGATGCGTTGACAATTAGTGTAAAGTGTCTTGGGGTTGATTTCAGCTGTCATTTGTCAAAAATCACAGCTGGCATAAAAGCCCTGGTGTTGGTAATGATGAGCAAGCACTAAAATGCTCGGGTATTTGTTGCTCAAATTAGAATGCTCGACCCGAGCAATAAGCCCAATGTAAGTCTATGGGAAACTCAAGCATTTTTCCGGCAACCCCTCTGGAAGTCTGCGGGGGCCTAAAAACTGTCCAAAACGATGGGAACAGTGTTGAAATGACATGGGAACAGCATGGGGAAGACCCCTGGAAGCATTTCTGACTCCCAGGTCACTGCTGTGAACAATGTTGTCAAAGGTATTACACCACTTTTAACCCTCCGTCAGGGGCAATATGTTTCATAACGAGTTTAAGGGCATTGCGCCTGTCAGGCACAGGCTAGAAAATTGGCTATATTTTCCTTTTTTTAAAATTTCAATGCTCTAAAAGTGATCAGTTACCTTAATAGGAATGTAATAAATGAGAATACACATAATCACACAGCCTTTAAAGTTAGGAAGGTACTGGGAGGAGGGTGTTTCCCAGACAAACCACTGAAAATAGAGAAATGAAACTAAGTGAGCTGCGCCTGTCAGGTCAGTTGCCCCTGACAGAGGGTTAAGGACTCACAATAAAACATACAAAAACGAAACCAAAATGGATTTTCCTGGGAAAAATCTTAAGAAACATCCTTTCCAGGGTAATGACGTGTATGTAAGGTAAAATAAATAACCAAAAACAAAAATCCTCCTCCACACCTTGGGCTATGTTCACATGTAGTGTTTTTGCACTTTTGCATTGCTTTTAACAGTGAAAAATACATTCAGCAGAAAATGTCATTTTGATGATGGTGCACACAGAGGCCGAGGACGTGAACAAGATGAAACTGTGCCTGCTAAGGGAGCACAACAAGCACCCACATGTCGAACTAGCTTCCTGTCCCAATTTCTAGGGGGCCAAAGAGCACCATTATTGAAGCCACGGCAGTGTGAAAAGGTTGTTGGTTGGATAGCAGATAATGCTTCCAGTCAGTTTGCCACCACCACCACCAACCTGTCTTCCACATGGTCCAGTCTCAGTAGCCGTGAGTCTGGACCACATTATTATTATTACATCAGCGCCATTTATTCCATGGGGCTTTACATGTGAAAAAGGGGTATACATCACAAAAATAACTACAATAATCTTGAACAAAAATGTGACAGTGACTGGTACAGGAGAGGAGAGGACCGTGCCCGTGAGGGCTCACAGTCTACAAGGGATGAGTGAGGATACAGTAGGTGAGGAGAGAGATGGTCATGCAGCGGTATGGTGGAGCGAGGGTTACTGCAGGTTGTATGCTTCTCAGAAGAGGTGGGTCTTCAGGAGCCTTTTGAAGGTTTCAACAGTAGGCAAGAGTCAGAAATGTTGGGGTAGAGAGTTCCAGATTAGGGGGAATACACAGGAGAAATCTTGTATGTGATTGTGGGAAGATGAGATAAGAGGGGAGTAGAGAAGGAGATTTTGTGAGAATCGGAGGTTGCGTTCAGGTAAGTACCGGGAGACTAGGTCACAGATGTATGGAGGAGAAAGATTGTGGATGGCTTTGCATGCCAAGGTTAGGGTTTTAAACTGGAGTCTCTGGGTAATGGAGAGCCAGTGAAGGGATTGACAGAGAGGAGAGGCCAGGAAATAGCGCGGGGGACAGGTGGATTAGTCGGGCAACAGAGTTTAGGATAGACTGGAGGAATGCAAGAGTGTTAGAAGGGAGGCCACAGAGCAGGAGGTTTCAGTCGTCAAGGCGGGAGATGATGAGGGCGTGCACTAGTTTTTGTAGATTCGTGGTTGAGGAATGTGCGGATCCGGGAGATTTTTTTTACTTGGAGTCGGCATATTCCTCACCTTGATCCTCCTTCCTCCCACCATTCCTAGCGCCCTGAGACAACTGATCCCACACTTGTACAATACAAAGAGCTGTTTTGTTCATCTTACCATTTATAGATTCTGGCCTCTTGCTCGGTCGGCTCGGAAGTGGAAAGAGCTTGGATATGTGGTTTGAAGGAGAGATTAGAGTCAAGGGTTACTCCAAGATCTGTTCACTTTTCCATCTGTAGATTCTGACCTCTCGCCCGGCCCGCTTCAAGCAGGGCAACAGAAGATCGCATGTACAGTCATGGCCAAAAGTATTGAGAATGAGACAAATAGTAATTTTTCCAAAGTTTACTGCTTCATTTTTTGTAATGGCAATTTGCATATACTCCTGAATGTCAAAGAGTGATCAGTTTAACAGCAATTACTATACTTGCAAAGTCAATATTTGCCCAGAAAATGAACTTTAACCCCCAAAACACATTTCAACATCATTGCAGTCCTGCCTTAAAAGGAGCAGCTAACATCGTTTTAGTGATTGATCCATTAACACAGGTGTGGGTGTTGATGAGGACAGGGCTGGCGATCAATCAGTCATGATTAAGTAAGAATGACATCACTGGACACTTTAAAAGGAGGCTGATTCTTGGTAAAATTGTTTCTCTTCAGTTAACCATGGTTATCTCTAAAGAAACACGTGCAGCCATCATTGCACTGAACAAAAATGGCCTAACAGGGAAGAGTATCGCAGCTACAAAGATTGCACCTCAGTCAACAATCTATCGCATCATCAAGAACTTCAAGGAGAGAGCTTCCATTGTTGTCAAAAAGGCTCCAGGGTGCCCAAGAAAGACCAGCAAGCGCCAGGACCGTATCTTAAAATTGTTTCAGCTGCGGGATCGGACTACCAGCAGTGCCGAGCTTGCTCAGGAATGGCAGCAGGCTGGTGTGAGTGCTTCTGCACGCACTGTGAGGCGGAGACTCTTTGAGCAAGGGCTGGTTTCAAGGAGGGCAGCAAAGAAGCCACTTCTCTCCAGAAAAAACATCAGGGACCGACTGATATTCTGCAAAAGGTACAGGGAGTGGACTGCTGAGGACTGGGGCAAAGTCATTTTCTCTGATGAATCCCCTTTTCGATTGTTTGGGACATCTGGAAAACAGCTTATTCGGAGAAGAAGAGGTGAGCGCTACCACCAGTCTTGTCTCATGCCAACTGTAAAGCATCCTGAAACCATTCATGTGTGGGGTTGCTTCTCAGCCAAGGGAATCGGCTCACTCACAGTCTTGCCTAAAAACACAGCCATGAATAAAGAATGGTACCAGAATGTCCTCCAAGAGCAACTTCTGCCAACCGTCCAAGAGCAGTTTGGCGCCCAAAAATGCCTTTTCCAGCATGATGGAGCACCTTGCCATAAAGCAAAGGTGATAACTAAATGGCTCATGGAACAAAACATAGAGATTTTGGGTCCATGGCCTGGAAACTCCCCAGATCTTAATCCCATTGAGAACTTGTGGTCAATCATCAAGAGAGGGGTGGACAAACAAAGACCAACAAATTCTGGCAAAATGCAAGTATTGATTATGCAAGAATGGACTGCTATCAGTCAGGATTTGGTCCAAAAGTTGATTGAGAGCATGCCAGGGAGAATTACAGAGGTCTTGAAGAAGAAGGGGCAACACTGCAAATATTGACTTGCTGCATTAACTCATTCTAACTGTCAATATAACCTATTGGTACTCATAATATGATTGCAATTATATTTCTGTATGTGATATAAACATCAGACAAACACTAATAAAAACCAGAGGCCAGCAGATCATGTGAAAATATAGTTTTGGTGTCATTCTCAAAACTTTTGGCCATGACTGTAGTGATACCAAATATGTCAGCAGCCATGGTCATCCGAAGGTGACAGTGGGAAAGTGCAATTACTGTTGCAAAAGGTGGATAATGATGAGATACAATGGACAGAAAGTCAGGTGGAGGACCAGGATGCGGACGTGGATGACGAAGCGGTGGACGATGAAGTCACTGGTCCAACCTGGCAAAGGGAAATGCAGAGCGAGGACAGCAGCACACAAAAGGAGGGAGGCATAGGACCACAACAGGCAGGAACAAGCAGTGTGGTGGCCACAGACACAAAGCGGGCAATTGTTCCCCAGAACACCAATGCGCCGGAAGTTGCCAGTACAACTGTTAGGTCTTCCCGAGTCTGGTTCTTTTTTAAAGACTGTTTAGATAACACCAAAAAGGCCATTTGCAACATCTGCAAGGCCAGCATCAGCAAGAGCACCAATACTACCAGCCTGACCACCATCAGCATGCTCAGGCACATGACAGCAAAGCACCCAACTAGCTGGGCCGAACACCAGGGTCCAGAAACAGTGTCTGCGGGTGACACCATTGCCTCTTCTGCTGTTGTGCGTTTGTGAGAGTGTGAACTGTAATAGCAGCAGGAGAGCATTAGGACCCTGTGCCTTTTGCCTGGCTGAGCAGAGAGAAAGGGCAGACCGGGAGACCCTGTGTGTTGTGAAGCCGACTGCTGTGTGAGACGCAGGAAGCTGAGTCTGAGGAGAAATGTGAGGATTTAAGTTCGGTGAGACTCTCTCCAGAAGCTTTCCTGTGGGGATTGTTAACCCCTGTCCCTAGGGAAGCTGTGTCCCTGCTTAAGAACAAATGCTGAGCTGGGGAAAGCTGTGTGGCTCTTTGGAGTTTTGTGGAAGTCCATGGAGTGGACTAGAGACTTTATGCTGAACGGGCTAAGTGCCGAGGATTCAGAAAGAGATAAAGGATACCATCTCTGTGACGGAGCACGTGGTCGGTGGCCTGGGAAACAGGCGGGAAACGGTGGCCTGGGTGCAGTTAGTGGGAAGGACCGCCTAACCACAAACACGTGGACAAGTGAAAGTGGAGAGGGATGGTACATCTCACTGACGCATTACTGGGTAAATATTGTGGAAGCCAGGACCCAGGGACAGAACATGTCCTCCCGACGCAGAGGATTGCGGGCCCTGGGTCAATCAGGGTTGCCTCCACATTCTACAGCTCCTGCACCTCCCCCTCCTTCTCTTCAGCCTCCATCTCCATAACTTGATTCATTATTTTCAGGAGATATTCCAGATTATTTACTTAAACTTCATGGGTGCCAATAAAAATAAGCAGGACAGTATGCTTTGGTGATAAACCGCACACCGTTGCAGAGTTGTTGAAAGCTTTGTCAGGGAGGGCAAATCTGTGGCTCTCACTGCTGAACATACAGCCAGGCATGGTCATGTGTGACAATGGCCGGAACCTGGTGGCGGCACCGAAGCTAGGCAAGCTCACACACATACCATGCCTGGCCCATGTGCTCAATTTAGTGGTTCAGCGGTTTCTCAAAACCTACCCGGACATGCCAGAGCTGCTTGTGAAAGTACACTGCGTGTGTGCCAATTTCAGATATTCAGCTACAGTTCCGCTGCCCTGGCTGGGCTTCAGCAGCATTTGCAGCTTCCAGCTCACAGACTGATGTGTAATGTGACCACGCGTTGGAAATCAATGTTGCAGATGTTTGGAATGATTTTGAGCAGCAGAAAGCAGTTGTTGACTCCCAGCTTCAACACGCCTGTCAGCATTCAGGTCAGCCTCCACACATAAGAGCTGATGAGTGGGCATGGATGTCTGACATCTGTGCTGTCCTCCAAAATTTTGAGGACTCCATCAAGATGGTGAGCGGTGACGCCATAATTAGCGTCACCATCTCCCTTCTTTGTCTACTGAAATGCTCGCTGCTCAAAATTAAAGAGGATGCATTGCAGGTGGAGCAAGGAACTATACAGGGTGATTCTACTCAGCCCAGCCTCATCTCATCTCAACGTGGATTGGGTGATAATGAGGAGGAGGAGGAAGAGAACATGGACAGTCGTCCTCTTGGTGAGAACAGGGAAGTCTTGGCTCTTGGCAGTCTGGCACATATGGCTGACTTTATGTTCTGCTGCCTTTACCGTGACCCTCGCGTTGTATGCATTTTGGGCATTACAGAAAAGTGGCGCGGCATGAGAGAATTCTTGGAGACGGAGGTGTGAGGTTCTGATTAAGGAGGATGTTAGTCTTAGATCAGTTGCAGAGCGGAGGGAAAGGAGGGGTGATAGACAGAAATGAGGGATGAGATATAGGGCGGTGCAGAACTGTGGAGAGCTTGGTGGGTGAGAGAGATGAGTTTGTATTGTATTCTGTAGTGATTGTGTAACCTTACCAGTGCAATGACTGGCACAGCGGAGAGGCGTGGGTGAAGCGGCTTGATAGAAATACGACCCTGGCTGCTGCATTCAGAAGGGATTGGAGAGGAGACAGTTTATTTAGGGTGAGACCAATTAGAAGAGAGTTGCAGTAGTGAATAAGAGTGACAGTAAAAGTTTTTGCAGTATCAAAGGTGAGAAAAGATCAAATTGTGGAGATGTTTTTAAGGTGCAGGTGACATGAGTGAGTAAGTGATTTTCCACGTTGAATAAAGGAAAGTTGTGTGTCAAATATGACTGAAAGACAGCAGGCGTGCTGAGTGGAAGTTATGGTGGCACCGCCTAAAAGAAATTGCAAAGTCAGGTATAGGTAGGTTAGTAAAAGTCAAGTAAAGGTTGGTTATTAACAGACAGATATAGGTAGGTTAGTAGAGGGAGGAAACTGAAGGAGTTCATTTTTGGAGATAATCAGTTCAGGCCCTTGTTGAAGAAAAAATTCCCATCTGACCACACTGGCGGCAGAGGTCACAGGCAGTTCATTGGACAATCAAGGAGTACAGGTGAGGGACACACAAACCAGATGCGGCAGAGGCAAGGGGAATGCTGTCAAAGGTCTGGGACAGTTTTTTCAGACCCTCCCAGCGCCCAGGCCCTGATACACAGGGTACTCTCACAAGGGAAAAGCTTTGGAAGATGCTGACTGCTTGGTGACTGTACCAGCATCCTCCATGATTCCTCTCTGTGCCTTACAACTGTTGGGCATTCAGTCTGGACACGTGGCATGAACTGTCTCTGTACGCCTTGGAAGTCATGACCGCTAGCGTTTTGTCAGAGATAGTTTTTAGTGCCGCCGGGGGCATTATAATTTATAACTGATATAACTAATAGGCATATCCACCTGTTAACTGACAATGCTAACAGGCTGACTTCTCAGCACCACCGGATGATAGAGTCGGAAGTGATCCTTCTGGCCACCGCTCCGCTCCTGTGCTGTCGCACTCTGGAATCGGCCCCTTTTTACCTGGTGAGCTATGTGCAAATAACCCTTTAGATAGAGTTGACCTAATGAATCTCACTATACTGGCATTTAAGCTTTAGGATCACTTGATCCTTTTCTTGCTCTTCTATCATTGTCTGTTGAGACCTTTTGGGCCCTGCTCAGAGTCTAGCAATTGATTATGGCTTACTATTCCACATGTTTCAGCTTTGTCATATTATGTATATTTGATGTGATGTATTAACTCTAATGTTTTTTCTACTGTAAGGTGGCTGCCGGACAGGTCGCGGACGGGAGGTACAGTATGTGTCTCCGAAGTGCCAAGCTTCGGTGATGTAGGACCCGGAGAAGCAGGCTCCAGCACACATAGTGCTGAGAGGAGTTTAATGGGCCCGGATTACAGGGCCGGGTTTTAAGAGCAGCTGAAAGAGCTGGGGGGGAACAGCTGCTCACTTACCTCCAGTCCAGGTCTTGGAAGGCTAATTTAAGACAGCTGCGCCTGTCTCTGTCTGTCTGTGTTTGTTGGGCAAGGTGAGCAGACCTTGCAGGTACTGCAAAAAACGCAGTGTGAAATGAAGGGTGACATGTGTAATGTCACACTTCATTTCAGTGTGACATGTGTACTGTCTGTGTCTGTGTGTCGTGTGTGTACTGTCTGTGTCTATGTGTCGTGTGTGTGTCCCTAGCAGTGTATGTACAGACTATGGATACTCACCTACCCGATGGATGAGAGACGCGTCTGCTCCGTCCCGCGCTTGCAGCATCTGCCGTGAAGCGATCAGCTGACTGTCACGTGACCGGCTTGTAATCAGCTGACTGGAAGCCGGTTAGCTAACAGCTGATCGGCTCACCGGCAGATGCTGGAAGCACGGGATTGGAACGGACCGGAGCGGACGCCTCTCCCCTGACATCGGGTAGGTGAGTATCCACCTGCGCCTCCGTAAAAAAGCGATGGAATTACGCAGTGTGTGAACACCGCTGCGTAATTCCATCGCTTATAATGGGCACAATAGTGAGAAAGCGCGTGCTGCCCTGCTTAAAGAATTGACATGCCAATTCTTTACGCAGCTGCGCTTTCCCGCTGCGTAAAATTACAGTGTCTGAACGGCAAAGTGAATTTCCCATTCACTTTGCTGGCAGACACAAAGCACATTGCATATTTTCAAAAAGCGCGCGCAAAAAAGCGCGCGAAAATACGCAATGTGTGAACGCAGCCTAAGGCTGTGTGCTCACGATGTGTTTTTTAAACGTTTCCGCAGCGGCAAAAACGCTGCAGAAACGCTTAAAAAACGCATGGTAGAAGGCCTGCCATGTTCCCCAATGATAATGTGCTGAGCACATGCTGCAGAAATTTCCGCTGCGGATTATAATTGCGGAAAAAAACGCAGTACTACCAATTATTTTGCGGAAGCGCTGCGTTTCGCCGCCATTGACTTGCATTAGAACGCACCAATTCCGCAAGACTGCATCTGTACTTGTGTAATTGGCGCGTTCTAATGTGCGGATGGTACCCGGGTGTAGAGGAGAGGAGAGTCTGATGGTCTCCTACCCTGTGCTGGCTGCCGGCAATCGTGCAGGACTGAAGGACCTGCGGTGACGTCAGAGTCATGTGACAGCAGGTTTTTCAGTACAGCGTACGGCGAAGCCGGCAGCCAGCACAGGAGCGCAGCAAGACTGCACGGGCCATCAGAAGGTAAGTATAGGTTTATTTTTTAAGATTCTCTCGGGTTACACTATACAGTGCCTACAAGTAGTATTCAACCCCCTGCAGATTTAGCTGGTTTGATAAGATGCAAATAAGTTAGAGCCTTCAAACTGCAAACGAGAGTAGGTTTTATGAACAGAAGCATAAATCTTACAAACCAAAAAGTTATGTTGCTCAGTTGAATTTTATTAAATTTTAAACATAAAAGTGTGGGTCAATTATTATACAGCCCCTATGTTTAATATTTTGTGGAATAACCCTTGTTTGCAATTACTTCTAATAATCGTCTTTTATAAGACCTGATCAGGCCGGCACAGGTCTGTGGAGTTATCTTGGCCCACTCCTGCATGCAGATCTTCTCCAAGTTATCTAGGTTCTTTGGGTGTCTCATGTGGACTTTGTTCTTGAGCTCCTTCCACAAGTTTTCAATTGGGTTAAGGTCAGGAGACTGACTAGGCCACTCCAACACCTTGACTTTTTCACTCTTGAACCAGGCCTTGGTTTTCTTGGCTGTGTGCTTTGGGTCGTTGTCTTGTTGGAAGATGAAATTACGACCCATCTTAAGATCCTTGATGGAGGAGCGGAGGTTCTTGGCAAAAATCTCCAGGTAGGCCGTGCTATCCATCTTCCCATGGATGCGGACCAGATGGCCAGGCCCCTTGGCTGAGAAACAGCCCCACAGCATGATGCTGCCACCATCATGCTTGACTGTAGGGATGGTATTCTTGGGGTCGTATGCAGTGCCATCCAGTCTCCAAACGTCACGTGTGTGGTTGGCACCAAAGATCTCGATCTTGGTCTCATCAGACCATAGAACCTTGAACCAGTCTGTCTCAGAGTCCTCCAAGTGATCATGAGCAAACTGTAGACGAGCCTTGACATGACGCTTTGAAAGTAAAGGCACCTTACGGGCTCGTCTGGAACGGAGACCATTGCGGTGGAGTACGTTACTTATGGTATTGACTGAAACCAATGTCCCCACTGCCATGAGATCTTCCCGGAGCTCCTTCCTTGTTGTCCTTGGGTTAGCCTTGACTCTTCGGACAAGCCTGGCCTCGGCACGGGAGGACACTTTCAAAGGCTGTCCAGGCCGTGGAAGGCTAACAGTAGTTCCATAAGCCTTCCACTTACGGATGATGCTCCCAACAGTGGAGACAGGTAGACCCAACTCCTTGGAAAGGGTTTTGTACCCCTTGCCAGCCTTGTGACCCTCCACGATCTTGTCTCTGATGGCCTTGGAATGCTCCTTTGTCTTTCCCATGTTGACCATGTCTGAGTGCTGTTCACAAGTTTGGGGAGGGTCTTAAATAGTCAGAAAATGCTGGCAAAAGAGATCTTTAATCCACACATGTGAAGCTCATTATTCTTGGTGCCTGAACTACTTCTTAATACTTTAGGGGGACCAAACAGAATTCTTGTGGTTTGAGGGGTTGAATAATAAATGACACTCTGAATTAACTTTTAACGTTTTAAAAAAAAAAAAAAAAAATTTGCTGCAGTGCATTTCCCACTTCCAGGCTGATCTACAGTACAAATGTCACAATGCCAAGTTAATTCCGCATGTGTCAACCAGCTAAATCTACAGGGGGTTGAATACTACTTGTAGGCACTGTATAAATCCATGCTGTTTGCATGGATTTATATAGTGTGACCGAGTTATCAAGCACTTTCCAAGTGATGCTAAAATCGCTTGGAAAGCGCTTGTCACACGCATGCGGAAATGCCAGTGAAGAACACTTCACATCCGCATGTCCCTGGCAGGAAAAACACATGTACAATCCGCATGCGTTTTTTTCTGCCAGGGAGATGTAGAAATGCTCAGAAAAAAATCCTGAGCATTTCTGCATTGTGGGCACATAGCCTTATTCCTTTTTGTGCCAGGAAAAGGCTGTTACTTTTGTTTCTAAACTGGTGTATGGACACTAAATAAACCACCAGTTTGTTTGAACCCGTGGACTGCATCACTGTGTGAACCCGTGCCTACCTCCAAAGCGGCTCAGTGAGTACAAATCCCTACAATTGGTGCTAGAAGCACGGGCACAGATTCCAAGCGGCAGTGTGACTGCTACAAGAAGACGTATATGTTCTGGGTGAAGTCGGCCATAAGCCAACAAGTGTCGCCGGACAAAATGGAGGACCTGCTTAAACATCTGTTGCAGGAACAGCAGGCGCAACAAGCGCAGCACCAGCAGCAACTTCAGCAGCAGTACCTGCAGAGCCAGCAGAGCGTGCAGCAGATCATGCAGCAGAGCAGGCAACAGGAGCAGCAGCAGGAAACAAATAAACTTCTGATGCAGCAGTTCCAACAGCAGCAAAGACAAATGGAGATCTTGGCAGAGCAGATCCGTGACAGGACGACCTCCATATCCTCAGATCCAGGTGATGACTTACACGTCAGGAAGACGGTAAGAAGAGCATTACAAAAGATGACCCCGGGTGATGACGTTGAGGCGTTCCTGATTGTCTTTGAAAGGGTGGCAGAGCGGGAGAAATTGCCTTCAGAGCAGTGGGCGGAGGTACTGGCGCGATATTTGACAGGCGAGCCACAGAAGGCCTATTATGACCTGGCCTTGCAGGACGCAAAAGAGTACGCTAAGTTGAAAACTGAGATTTTGGCACGCTTGGGAGTGACTCTGACTGTCAGGGCGCAACGGGTGCACCACTGGGCCTATTGCAGTGACAAACCTCCCCGGTCCCAGATGTTCGACCTCCTACACCTGGTCGAAAAGTGGTTGCAACCTGAATCTCCCAGGAATTGAAACTGGTCCTCTGTAAACAACCAGTCTTGGTGGCGCCCAACTTCTCCAAGGAGTTTGTGGTCCGGACGGATGCATCAGATGTCGGGCTGGGAGCAGTCTTGTCCCAGGAGATTAACGGAGAAGAACACCCTGTAATATACCTCAGTCGGAAGCTCTCCGCTTGTGAGAAGAACTACTCCATTGTAGAAAAAGAATGTTTGGCCATTAAGTGGTCGTTAGATGCTCTGAGGTATTACCTGTTAGGTAAAAGGTTCAGGTTAGTGTCAGACCATGCCCCACTGAGGTGGATGCGAGAAAAGAAGGGGAACAATGCCAGAGTGACTAGGTGGTTCCTGGCTCTACAAGATTTTAGTTTCCGGATAGTGCATAGGCCTGGGAAACAACATGGGTATGCTGATGCCTTGTCAAGGGTTTATTGTATGGTGACAGAAGGTGCCAAGCCCCCCGGTTTTGGGCAGATGGGGGGGTATGTAAGGTGGCTGCCGGACAGGTCGTGGATGGGAAGTATGTGTCTCCGAAGTGCCAAGCTTCGGTGATGTAGGACCTGGAGAAGCAGGCTCCAGCACACATAGTGCTGAGAGGAATTTAATGGGCCCGGATTACAGGGCCGGGTTTTACGAGCAGCTGAAAGAGCTGGGGGGGAACAGCTGCTCACTTACCTCCAGTCCAGGTCTTGGAAGGCTAATTTAAGACAGCTGCGCCTGTCTCTGTCTGTCTGTGTTTGTTGGGCAAGGTGAGCAGACCTTGCAGGTACTTGCAGGTGCTTCTTAGACTCTGCAGGAGGCAGAGAAAAGCACCTTGTTTAAACGGCTGAGGCCGTGCTGCATGAACTTGTTAGATTGAGCTTTCTTCTGTAATTCCTTTTTGTGCCAGGAAAAGGCTGTTACTTTTGTTTCTTAACTGGTGTATGGACACTAAATAAACCACCAGTTTGTTTGAACCCGTGGACTGCATCACTGTGTGAACCCGTGCCTACCTCCATCGGGGCTCAGTGAGTAAAAATCCCTACACTACTAATAGTTTTTTTATGCCATTATACTCATGTGTTCTCCAGTTGGTATATGGTTTTGAGTAGGCATGTTTGTGTGGGGACGGGGGATGAGTTCCTCTAACCAGACCCCTAACCCGCACCCTATATGAGGTTGGCCGCAGTTTGTTCACAAGGTAGATAGCAGCAGTAGTCGGTCTCCCAGTCAACGAGCAAATTATTCATGATGATAGAGGTCTCCTAACTTCCTGGTACTTTTCTGTGGGAATCGGTTTGGCTCCAACAAGCCTGGAATATTTCCAGTGAATTATGGCACTACGCCATGGGATTAGCAGTGCCCCAAGTACCAGTAGCGAAGCCATCCACAATTTCCTTCTTAGGAATTTTATTTAGTAGACTGAGTGGCTGGCCAAATACACTAGTTTCTCACAAAGTAGCAGAAGATGCAAGTGCAAGTTTCTCCAGCATGTTAGAACGGAGATTACGTAAGGGAATATATCAGGAGAGTTTAGTTCAGAGATGTACGGAGGAGAAAGGTTATGGATGGCTTTGTAGGTCAGTGTTATTAGTTTGAACTAGATACGCTGGGCAATTGGGAGCCAGTGTAGTGATCTTATAGATTGCTGGAGCCAATCCACAGTAAAAAAAAAAAGCAGTCATAGAGTGTCCTGGAACCTTTTCACAGATTTTTCTTAGCCAGGGCTTCTTCTTGGCAGGGTTGGACGGGCCCACCAGAGAACCAGAGACTCCTTTGGTGGGCCCTAGTTTCTCCTTCAGGAGAGTTCATAATGCAAACCTTGCAGGTCGTGATGATGATAGAGGCCACCATCTCCTTAGCTTGCTGCTGGTACTTTTCTGTGGGAATTAGCTTGGCTCCAACTAGGCTGGAATATTTCCAGTGAATTTTGGCACAACGCCATGTATTAGCAGTGCCCCCAGTACCAGAAGCCATCCACAACTTCCTTCTCAGGAATTTTATTTGTTAAACTGAGTGGCTGCCCAAATACATTAGTTTCTCACAAAGGAGCTGAAGATACTGAGTGGCAGTAGGTGCCATTTTCTCCAGCATGTTAGATATCAGAGGGAGAACAGAGAGGGCAGCACAGAGGCTCAGTGTTTAGCACTGAAGCCTTGCAGCGCTTGGGTCCTGGGTTCAAATCCCTCCAAGGACAACATCTGTAAGGATTTTGTATGTGCTCTTCGTGTTTGCGTGGGTTTCCCCCTCATTAAAAAAGCAGCCATAGAGTGTCTGGGAACCTTCCCACAGACTTTTCTTAGCCAGGGCTGCTTATCGGTAGGGTTGGACTGGCCCACCAGAGAACCGGAGAATCCGGTGGGCCCTAGCTTCTCCTTCAGGAGAGTTCATAGCGCAAACCTGCTATGGGGCTCTTGAGCGAGGGAGAAAAGTGGGCCCTCAGAATTAAATCCTCTGGTGGACCCAATGTTATTCAGTCTGACACTGCTTCTCGGTGAGCGTTGTATTTCACCACAGCCATATTCTTTAGCTCGGTGAAAGGACTGGCATAGAGGGAAACTGTATCTGTTATGAACTGCTACAAGCACTAAGGAAAGATAGGAAGACTGTCCCTACGATAGGACTAAGCTGATACCCTACGATGCAGCGGGGGACCTGTTGCTTGTGAACAGACCCGCCTTGGTCCTCGGCTAGTCAGAACGCAGACCTATAGATATAAGGGAGGGGTCCCTACAAAAACTAAGGACTGGGAAAAAATTGGACACCTCCTAGCAGAAATTGTAGCAGGAAAAACACAAACAAACAAAAAGTACAAAGTGGTCCAAGGACCAAGCAAACTACTGAGTAAGGTACAAAGGCACCTGGCTAGCTCCAGAGTAAAGTAACACTGAAGTCCAGCAAAGCCAGAAGGGCGGAGCTGGATTATAAAGGCAGAAAGTCATGTGACCAACAAGACAGAAAAAAAACTAACAGGAGGGTTCTAACAGTACCCCCTCTTCTATGAGGATCCTCCGGATCCTCCAGGCCCAGGTCTATCAGGAAACCTCCTGTGAAACGCTCCGACAAGTCTAGGAGCAGAGACATCATCCGCCCTTACCCAGGAGTTATCCTCGGGACCGACACCTTTCCAAGCAACGAGATACTGCAATCTCCCTCTATACCATCTAGAATTAAGAATGCGAGAAATTTCATATTCACCGTCTTCCACCACCGGAGGAATAGGGACAGTGGCATCCCTATCCGAAACATCAGCTTTTTTCAATAAGGAAACATGAAACACCGGATTAATCTTCCAGGAGGTGGGAACCTCCAACCTAACAGCAGATTGGTTAACTACCTGAAGGACCTTAAACGGCCCTACAAACTTCGGGCCCAATTTCTTAGAAGGAATCCTCAACCGCAAATTCTTAGAGGACAACCAAACCATGTCACCAACCGTAAACAAAACCTCTTGACGTTTCCTGTCAAAGTACCTCTTGGATTTTTTGTTAGCTTCTTGAAGGTTACCACGTACATCAGTCCAAACTCTCTCCAAATCATCGGAAAAATTCTCCTCCTCTGGCACAGCCGATACCAATTTGGAGAAAGACCCAAACGACGGATGTCTCCCAGTACAACAAAAAAAAGGAGAACACCCAGCAGAAGAGGATGTATGGTTGTTAAGAGCAAATTCAGCAAGTGGCAGAAACTCAGACCACCCCTCTTAATTGTCAGCCACAAAACAATGCAAAAACTGTTCAACATCCTGGTTCTTTCTTTCTGTCTGTCCATTAGACTCAGGATGATATCCAGAAGAAAATGACAAATGGACTCCCAACCTGTCACAAAAAGCATGCCAAAAACGAGCCACGAACTGAGGTCCCCTATCAGAAACAATGTCGGTAGGAACGCCATGGAGTCTGACGATTTCCTTAACAAAAGCCTTAGTGAGTGTCTTAGCGCAGGGCAGTTTGATGAAAGGAACCAAGTGACACATCTTGCTAAAACGGTCCACGACCACCCAGATGAGAGTGAAACCCTCAGAGGCAGGAAGGTCAGTAATAAAATCCATAGCAAGATGCGTCCAAGGTGCACTAGGAACCTCCAGAGGGCAAAGCAACCCTGCAGCAGGAGCATGTGAAGACTTAGATCTAGCACACACAGTACATTGACGCACTCACTTAATGACTTCCTTCTGCCACCCAGGCCACCAAAAACTGCGACCTACAAGTCTCTTAGTCTCAGAAATTCCTGGATGACCTGCCAACCGAGACTCATGACACTCCTCAAACAAATCTCTCCTAAAGTTCCTAGGCACAAACAACCTCCCATGGGGAGTGTTAGATGGGGCATTCTCCTGGGCTTTCAGAATCCCATCTTCCAAAACAGAGTCCAATCCTGCTATCACAACACCTTCCTGTAAAATGTTCTCCTCCTCCTCGGTACCAACCATGGGAGAAAAACTGCGAGATAAAGCATCAGCTTTAACATTCTTGGTACCCGGGATGTAAGTAACAGAAAAATTAAACCGTGAAAAGAAAAGTGCCCACCTAGCCTGACGGGCATTCAAGCGCTTGGCGGCATCAAGATAAATCAGATTCTTATGATCATTGAAAACCTGAATGGGAAATTTAGCACCTTCCAAGAGATGACGCCAATGTTCAAATGCGAGTTTAATAGCCAGCAATTCCCGATTACCAACATCGTAATTAAATTCGGTCTCAGAAATTTTTTTTGAAAAAAAGGCACAGGGATGTACTCCATCCTTGTTTTCCTGAGACAAAACAGCACCGACCCCATGGAAGAAGCATCAACCTCGACCAAAAAAGGCTTGGTCTCATCAGGCTGCATAAGGATGGGGGCAGAACTGAAACTCTCCTTGAGATACACAAAAGCTTCAATGGCCTCAGTAGTCCACTGAACCGTATTCGCACCTTTCCTGGTGAGATCGGTCAGCGGCTTAACAATTATAGAAAAATTCTTAATGAATTTTCTGTAATAATTGGCAAAACCCAAAAATCTCTGTATCGATTTCAAACCAATAGGCCTAGGCCATTCCTGCACCGCCTGAACCTTCACCGGGTCCATCTCAAAGCCCTCGCTGGAGATAATGTAGCCCAAAAAACTAATCCTCTGCACAGCGAACTCACATTTCTCCAGCTTAGCAAAAGGTGAATTGTCACTTAACAACTGCACGTACGCTCTGCCAATGAGACTCCAGATCCGGCGAATAAATCAAAATGTCATCCAAATACACCACCACATTCTTACCGATCAGCGGCCTTAGGATGTCATTAATAAGGTTCTGAAAAAATGCAGGTGCATTGGTAAGACCAAAAGGCATAACCAGATTCTCAAAATGACCCACCGGAATGTTAAAAGCAGTTTTCCATTCATCACCTTCCTTCATTCGTAACAAATTGTATGCCCCCCGGAGATCAATTTTAGAGAACCACTTGGCCCCCACTAACTGGTTAAACAAGTCAGGAATTAACGGCAGTGGGTAGGGATTGCATACAGTAATTTTATTAATTTTGCGAAAGTCCAGACATGGACGTAAACCGCCGTCCTTTTTTTTTTACAAAAAAAAATCCAACAGCCACAGGTGACTTAGAAGGTCTAATGTGACCGGCGGACAAGCTTGTCTGTATGTATTCCTCCAAGGCCTTTCTCTCAGGGATAGTCAGATTAAATAAGCGACTCTTGGGAAGAGTAGCTCCAGGGACAAACTCAATGGTGCAATCATAGTCCCTATGAGGAGGCAAAACTTGCGACTCCTCCTCAGAAAAAAACTTCCAAAAATCCTGAATAGGTACAGGTAATTCCCCATTTTCCACAGCAGCAATGCGACCATTACAACATTTATCATAACACTTAGGACTCCAAGACTTAATTTCATTAGTAGACCAGTCCAGAACAGGATTGTGCAATTTTAACCAAGGTAACCCCAAAACCACTTGAGAAGGCAAATTATTTAATACCGCCAAATCCAAATTCTCTTGGTGAATACCATTAATGGTGAGGGGAAATTCAAAAACCTTGTGAGTAATACATTTCAAAGGAGAGCCATCAACAGCAACCACAGAAATAGGAGATGACAAAAGTTTGGATTCTAATTTAAATTTTTCCAAAAATCCCTTATCAATCACATTGAGTGTAGAACTACAATCCACAAATACCCGAAATTCAATCAATTCCTCCTGGACTGAGGTGCTTCCAGAAAGAAATATCCCCTTTGAATTTAAACAGGCAATACGGGTGTAACTGACCTTTTTTTTTCTTTGTTCAAACGAAGCTCACAGCTCTTAATAAAGTGGTCAGATTTACCACATTAAAAACATAATCCCTTAGCAAACCTGCGGTCTTTTTCCTGAGAGCGGGGTGACATCGCCCCAATCTCCATCGGTTCTCCGCCGTCTGAGCAGACCCTCTGAAGACTGGAAGCAGCAATAGCAATAGATTTCTCTTCATTAACCCTAGCACGCAGTCTCCTGTCCACACGTATAGCTAATTGCATTGCCTCCTGCAAGGTTCCAGGTGTTGGAAAGGCAATCAGCAGATCCTTAACCCTTTCACCTAGCCCAGCAAGAAAGAGACATTTCAATGCTGAATCGTTCCATTCCACTTCAGCAGACCATCTACGGAAGTATGTACAATAATTTTCCACATCACCTGATCCCTGCTTCAAACGTCTCAATTCAGTTTCAGCTGATGAGACTCGATCAGGATCGTCATACTACAACCCCATAGCAGAAAAAAAATCTTCCACTGATCTAAAACACGGATCATTAGGTTGGAGAGAAAAGGTCCATCCCTGTGGTTCCTTGCGCAAAAGTGACATTATAAACCCAATGCGCTGTGATTCATTTCCAGAGGATCTGGGTCTTAAACGAAAATATAATAAACAAGCGTTTTTAAAGGAAAAAAAATCTTGCTGTTTACCATAAAAAAAATCTGGAAGTCCTACCTTCGGCTCCACAAAATGCGCTCCAGGACAGCTACTCACGTGTTGTTGGAGCTCGGCCACCTCCAAAGACAGTCCCTGCAGGCGTTGGGCCAACTCCTGAACCGACACCATGCTGAAATCTGGATTTCTTTCCTTAGAGTGTTTTATTAGTTTTTAGGGCTGGACTTACTGTTATGAACTGCTACAAGCACTAAGGAAAGATAGGAAGACTGTCCCTACGATAGGACTAAGCTGATACCCTACGATGCAACGGGGGACCTGTTCCTTGTGAACAGACCCGCCTCAGTCCTCGGCTAGTCTGAACGCAGACCTATAGATATAAGGGAAGGGTCCCTACAAGAACTAAGGACTGGGAAAAAATTGGACACCTCCTAGTAGAAATTATAGCAGGAAAAAGACAAACAAACAAAAAGTACAAAGTGGTCCAAGGACCAAGCGAACTACTGAGTAAGGTACAAAGGCACCTGACTAGCTCAAGAGTAAAGTAACACTGAAGTCCAGCAAAGCCAGAAGGGCGGAGCTGGATTATAAAGGCAGAAAGTCATGTGACCAACAAGACAGAAAAAAAACTAACAGGAGGGTTCTAACAGTATCTACTCTGTCATTTCTCCATCACCAGATTCCGAACATTGTCACCCACAACCATTCCTGGCTGTATGTTCAGTGGTGAGAGCCACAGATCTGCCTGTTGTGTTACAGCTTTCAACAACTTTGCAACGGTGTGTGGTTTGTCATCTAAGAATAAGCATATTATCTTCAGCACAGCCTGTTGCCGCTTGGCCGAGGCAGTGCTGCAGTGCTTCCTGCTTGTGCCTGATGTGGTGTTTTCGGAGATGGAGGCCGAACAGGAGGAGTAGGTGTAGGAGCTGTACAATGTGATTACACTGAGGTTACATTAGCGAATCTGGTTTTTATACTAAAGATCCTACTGTGTTTTTAAATTTTTTATTTTTTTTAGGTCTCTTCAAATGTGTATTGGAGTTTGTCCTAATTTTTGGCAGCCCTTGAAATTGCTGCATATGCAATAACAGTATAGGAGACTCACTCCTTAATAATGGGAAGGACAATTCAAATAGATTCTAAATTCTAGATTACCTGTCTTATCTGAAATACGTTTACGGGTGTGGTATCGCAGTATGGATAGCGTATTACACCGATCTAGCCAGGTATTATTGCCTTATACTGCGTGCTGCCCAAAAAAATTTAAAATCTATTCTATTCCCTATCAATAACGCTGTTAGATGCACTTACAATAAGGACAGGTGCTAGGTGGTATCATCAGCTCCAGAGGAGTGTTCATTCTGGTCGCATAAATGTCTTCCACAGTCCATAACTTTTTTTTTTGTATTTCTTTGGCCTTATGTACAAGTCATTACCCTGGAAAGAATGTTTCTTTACATTTTTTCCATTTTAGCTTGTTTTTGTGTGTTTTTTTTTTTGTCAGTCCGCAAAAGTGGCGTAATACTCTGACAACATTGTTCACAGATATGCTATTTGTCAGCGATCAACTGTGAATAGGTTTGAACCCACAACTGCAAGACTTTAAATGGAGTGTAATATTTGGCACGCTCCACAAAATTTCTGTATTATTACGACAGTCATGAGGGATCACATCTGATGGCCACGGTTTCAGTCAATTGCCTAATAGTATGGTATTTGTCAGCGACCAAGTGTCAATTGGTTCAACAAAACAAAGCTGGCTGTCTTTAAATGGAGTGTAATATTTGGCACGCTCGACAAAATTTCTAAATTATTACCGCAGTCATATGGGATTACATCTGATCATTGAAAAAAGTTTCTCTACTTCCACAATACAGTAATGCAAATAAAATTAAAAAAAACCTGGCTGTATTCTGCTAACAAGCAAATAGAGCAGTAAAATGGTGTACTCTGGATTGTTTTTTAAGCAAATAATCATGAATAAGACAGAACGTTCAATGGACCCTCTTGTACTGTATACACTGCCACAAACCCTGCCTGCCTAACTCCTGCTATCACCACTGAATATATGCAGCTGGATTAGTCCTGAGAAGGACTGTTAGTTCAGATGGATATGTATCCTGGTGTGGAATATCTATATCTCTTACACCACCAATTCTCTCCTTAGCTCAGCAGCATCTCTCCCTACTCTGCCTGTTTCTGGGTTAGACTGTGATGAGTATAGGGCCAACAGGTCTTATATAGACCCGATGACGCTTTGTGGCCAGCCAATCACTGTAATGCCACAACCAAAATGGCTATGGCATTACAGTGCGTGGCAAGCAATCCTTGCATGTTCATTGGCTCTTTAAAAAGAGTGCCAAACCTGCAGGGCGGGGACCCGAGCTCCCACCCGAGCATCCTGGAAATACTCGCCGAGCATGTCGAGCAGTGAAATGGCCGGGCGAGTACCGAGCAGTAGTGAGCATGCTCGCTAATCACTAATGAAGAAGTGTCTATCAGAAAACCCCATTACTGACCCAGTAATCAAAAATCAAAATACACACAGAAAATACTTTATTTGAATAAACACGCCCCAACACTTTTCCTGGTTCACTGATTTATTAAAACCCATAAAAAAACCCATGCAGGTCTGATGTAGTCCACCGAACCCGACCATGATGGGCATTCCCACCATATATGTAACATAGACCCGGTTGCACCACCACACTGTCGTCACAAGTCCGACACAGAGGGGAGGATCCTATGTAGCATTGTGGGACAATGGTACCATGTAGATAGAATCTTATAGTTTTTCTCCTGAGCACAGCAAGTAATATAGAATTTGTGGGAGAGTATGAATGTTTTTTTCCAATCCTCCTCTGAAATGTGACTATCCTATTCCTTCCCCCAAAACGCAGTAAAGGGTAGAGAGTCATTGCAGGTCTCCCTTTGTGTTGCTTTATGTACAGTACAGACCAAAAGTTTGGACACACCTTCTCATTTAAAGATTTTTCTGTATATAATTCCACATGTGAATTCATAGTTTTGATGCCTTCAGTGTGATTGTTCAATTTTCAAAGTCATGAAAATACAGGAAAATCTTTAAATGAGGTGTGTCCAAACTTTTGGTCTGTACTGTATACAAGATAGAAATTTAGTACCTACCTGAATGATTAAGATTTCAAACAGAGTCAGTTTATCTTTTATACTAGTCAAAAATATGTGAGAATTTATAAATGACCCGAGCTGGAAATAAGCCAGCCAGGATAGATGCCTACTTGGGCAGGAGCCACCAAGTTCTGTAAAGGAACGAAAAGATCCTGATCTCATGAGAACGTGTCTCAAACTAACCCCAGCAGATCTGTCCCAGATTAGAAATGAGTCTGCACCTGAAGCAGGGGAAAAAAATGATGATTACTTACCGGTAATCGGATTTTCCAGAACCACGACAGCACCATAGAGAGAGAGCATCCACCCCAAGGACAGGGAACCCTACAACTTTAAACCGCGGAGCCCTCTATCACACCTCAGTGGTTTACAGAGCATTAGAGGAACTCCGTTGGTTAGTTTAAATAGACATACACATGCTTCTCACAAAATTAGAATATCATCAAAAAGTTAATTTATTTCAGTTCTTCAATACAAAAAGTGAAACTCATATTATATAGAGTTAAACAGAGTGATCTATTTCAAGTGTTTATTTCTGTTAATATTGATGATTATGGCTTACAGCCAATGAAAACACAAAAGTCATTATCTCAGTAAATTAGAATAATTAACAAAAAACACCTGCAAAGGCTTTCTACACGTTTATAAAGGTCCCTCAGTCTGTTTCAGTAGGATCCACAATCATGGGGAAGACTTCTGACTTGACAGATGTCCAGAAGGCAGTCATTAACACAATCCACAAAGAGGGTAAGCCACAAAAGGTCATTGCTAGAGAAGCTGGCTGTTCACAGAGTGCTGTATCCAAGCATATTAATGGAAAGTTGAGTGGAAGGAAAAAGTGTGGTAGAAAAAGGTGCACTAGCAACCGGGATAACCGCAGCCTTGAAAACATTGTTAAGAAAAGGCCGCGCGCTCTCTCAACGAATGGGCGCACGGATGCCGGGTGTGACGCGATGGGGGATAAACCCGCCGAACCCGTCACTCACCGTGGAATGCGGAACAGGAGACCCCTGGCTGCAGCCACAAATAGTCGTGACGTAAGCGGAAGCAAGAGCCGGCTGCAGCCGGGGGTCATGTGCTGCCTGTGCGTGGTCAGCGATAGCGCCGCGCGCAGGCAGTATTGGCAACATGAGGTATTTACGAAATTCATTAGGGGCCCCGGGGGGATACACTGGGGGGTTAATTTAAAGTAGTGGACAACCCCTTTAAACCCCGCTTCACTGATTGGTCGCGGCCGGCCAGGCGCGACCAATCAGCTATATTGGTGCACAATTTAAACCCCGCTTCGCGGATTGGTCGCGCCTGGCCACGACCCATATTCTAGAATACCCGATGCGTTAGAATCGGGCCACCATCTAGTATATATATACAGTACAGACTCAAGCAGTGGGAGAGCTACAGTATACATCACAAAGGAGACAATGAGACTGCCGTATATATATCACATAGGAGACACTGAGACTGCTGTATATACATCACATAGGAGACTGTACCCTGGAAACAGAGTAGGGAGAGTTGCTCTAGAAGGGAAAGTTTTGCATTATTAGTATTACTATCAGTATTTAGTGTATGGATAGCTGCTGAAGAAAGGGATACTAGTGCATTAGAGGCCTACAGGCAGGGTTTATAGCCTTACAGTCCTTGCTGCAGAAACCTAAAACCAAAACTCCTTATCAGGTCTACATCTATTCTATTCAATATACAGTACAGACCAAAAGTTTGGACACACCTTCTCATTTAAAGATTTGTCTGTATTTTCATTACTATGAAAATTGTACATTCACACTGAAGGCATCAAAACTATGAATTAACACATGTGGAATTATATACTTAACAAAAAAGTGTGAAACAACTGAAAATATGTCTTATATTCTAGGTTCTTCAAAGTAGCCACCTTTTGCTTTGATGACTGCTTTGCACACTCTTGGCATTCTCTTGATGAGCTTCAAGAGGTAGTCACCGGAAATGGTTTTCACTTCACAGGTGTGCCCTGTCAGGTTTAATAACTTTGCCTTATAAATTGCCTTATAAATTAGGTTGGGACCATCAGTTGTGTTGTGCAGAAGTCAGGTGGATACACAGCTGATTGTCCTACTGAAACGACTGTTAGAATTTGTATTATGGCAAGAAAAAAGCAGCTAAGTAAAGAAAAACGAGTGGCCATCATTACTTTAAGAAATGAAGATCAGTCAGTCTGAAAAATTGGACAAACTTTGAAAGTGTCCCCAAGTGCAGTTGCAAAAACCATCAAGCGCTACAAAGAAACTGGCTCACATGAGGACCGCCCCAGGAAAGGAAGACCAAGAGTCACCTCTACTTTTGAGGATAAGTTTATCCGAGTCACCAGCCTCAGAAATCGCAGGTTAACAGCAGCTCAGATTAGAGACCAGGTCAATGTCACACAGAGTTCGAGCAGCAGACACATCTCTTCAACAACTGTTAAGAGGAGACTTTGTGCAGCAGGCCTTCATGGTAAAATAGCTGCTAGGAAACCACTGCTAAGGACAGGCAACAAGCAGAAGAGACTTGTTTGGGCTAAAGAACACAAGGAATGGACATTAGACCAATGGAAATATCTGCTTTGGTCTGATGAGTCCAAATTTGAGATCTTTGGTTCCAACCACCGTGTCTTTGTGTGACGCAGAAAATCTGAACGGATGGACTCTACATGCCTGGTTCCCACCGTGAAGCATGGAGGAGGAGGTGTGATGGTGTGGGGGTGCTTTGCTGGTGACACTGTTGGGGATTTATTCAAAATTGAAGGCATACTGAACCAGCATGGCTACCACATCATCTTGCAGCGGCATGCTATTCCATCCGGTTTGCGTTTAGTTGGACCATCATTTATTTTTCAACAGGACAATGACCCCAAACACACCTCCAGGCTGTGTAAGGGCTATTTGACCAAGAAGGCGAGTGATGGGGTGCTACGCCAGATGACCTGGCCTCCACAGTCACCAGACCTGAACCCAATCGAGATTGTTTGGGGTGAGCTGGACCGAAGAGTGAAGGCAAAAGGGCTAACAAGTGCTAAGCATCTCTGGGAACTCCTTCAAGATTGTTGGAAGACCATTTCCGGTGACTACCTCTTGAAGCTCATCAAGAGAATGCCAAGAGTGTGCAAAGCAGTCATCAAAGCTAAAGGTTGCTACTTTGAAGAACCTAGAATATATTTTCAGTTGTTTCACACTTTTTTTGTTAACTATATAATTCCACATGTGTTAATTCATAGTTTTGATGCCTTCAGTGTGAATGTACAATTTTCATAGTCATGAAAATACAGAAAAATCTTTAAATGAGAAGGTGTGTCCAAACTTTTGGTCTGTACTGCATATATATAAATATATATATATATATATATATTATGCTTTTTTTATGTGACACCCTGTGAGCCAGATGTGCACCATTCAACAAGGAAAGGTGAGAAGGGAGGGAATAAGTAAGGGTGCTGACGTAGGTTCTGGAAAATCTGATTACCGGTAAGTAATCATCATTTTTCCCATTCCCTACGACAGCACCATAGAGAGAGATTTTAAAGGAATTCCCTAGGGAGGGACCACCATTTGTAAGACTTTCCTTCCGAAAGACAAGTCCCCAGCACCCAAATCAAACCTATAGTGCTTGAAAAAAAGTGGAGGGTGAAGACCTTGTGGCAGCCCTACAGATTTGCTCTAGAGAAGCATTAGCCCTCTCTGCCCATGATGTAGAGACAGCCCTTGTGGAGTGTGTTTTAATATTATCAGGAGGGGGGAAACCTCCCAAAGTGTAGGCTAGGGCAATCCCTATCCTGACCCATCTGGCTATGGATCCTTTGGACACAGCCTGGCCTTTCCTGGGACCCTGGAAGAGAACAAACAGGGAGGTAGATGTTCTGAATTCCCCGGTTACTTCTAAATATTTTATCAGCCATCTTTTAACGTCCAGGGTGTGGAATTCCCTTTCCCCTTCATTCTTGGCGTTCTCGCAGAAGGACGGTAATGCTATTTCCTGGGATCTAGGAAAGGTGGAAACTACCTTTGGGAGAAAGGCAGGGTCAGAGGTAAGAATAACTCTGTCTGGCAGAAACCTATTAAGGTGCAGATTTATAGATAGTGCCTGTATCTCCCCTACCCTTCTAGCTGAAGTGAGGGCCGTTTTTAAGGTCAGATTTTTTATCACACAACCTGATATGGGCTTAAATGGGGATTTAACTAGTGCTTTAAGGACTAGTTTTAGGTCAAGGAGCGGCTCTTGTCTGAGGGACTGACTGCCCTAAAGAATTTAGAAATTAGCAAGGGATGGTCTATGATCCCTTTTTGTCAAAAAGAGCTCTAAGAGCTACTGTGTGGACTTTAAGGGTGTTCTTTTTCAATCCCATCTCCCACCCCTTCTGCAGAAATTCCAAGACAGAGCTCTTTTAGGAGATCTATCTTTGAAAACTCTAGGAAATTTCCCCTGGAATAAATATCTGATGTTGTGGTTTTTTTCTAGATTTTAAAGGGTGGAGATTAACTTTTCCGAACATCCTTTAGCCTTCAACAGTTCACGCTCAAGCGAAAGGCCATTAAATGAAGATTTTTTTTATGTCGGGGTTTAATATGGGACCCTGAGGTAGAAGGGTCAGGCTTTCCGGAAGTACCCACGACGTTCTGTAACATACCTGGCGGCGTCCTTGCATAGTGGTCCACCTCCCACTGTGCAAGAGCGCGCACTTGATCTCCAGTCCAGAATGTCTCTCTGGCTTCCCTCCATGCTGTCTGTTTGTGTCTGTTTCTGCTGCTTAAGGGCGGTGCCCGATCACTTCCTGCTTTTTGTACCTGCTGTGGGTCACACCCCTTGTGCGTCCTCAGCCTATTGCTGTCTGTCAACTGGGATTTAACCCAGCTGCCCCAATCAATCCCTGCCTGAGCATCTTGCCCTGTCAGTTGGCTTTTGTCTCTGACATGCCAGGTCCTGTCTATGTTACCTGTCTTGCAGTATCTGTTCCCATGTCTGTACTGTGTCCTATCTGTGTACCCTAACCTGCAGTCTGTACACGTCTCTTGCCTGTTCGTTCCGCCTTCCTGGAGGCTGTATTTCCAGGCCAGTCTGAACACGCTCCTTGCCTGTTCGTCCCGACTCTCTGGGGGCCATATTCCCAGACCCGCTCCTGTATCCCGCTGCAGTGTCGGTCTCCTCCGTACACTCAGTTCCAGTCTGAACTCTCTCCTATCTTTTACCTGTTTTTTCTCTATGTCCATTCCTTTCCTTTTTCTGCAGAGTCTGAACTCGTACCTAACTCCTGCTTGTTGTCCCTGTACTCCCGTTTGTGAGTTTGTGGTCCACTCGCTACTTCACTGCAAGTACCCTGTGGGTATCTGGCTCTGCCTTTCCCTTCCTGTCTGTTCCGTGTGAACAGAGCCCTGTCCGTCCTGCTCTGACTCCTTGCTCACTGCTCCGGCAGCCTTGCTCTGCTCTGACCCTTTTGCTCACTGCTCCGGCAGCCTTGCTCCGCTCTGACCCTTTTGCTCACTGCTGCGGCAGTCTCGCTCCGCTCTTATCCTTTTGCTCACTGCTCCGGCAGTCTTGCTCTGCTCTTGCTCACCGCTCCAGGCGGTCTCGTCCTGCTCTGCTCTTGCTCACCGCTCCAGGCGGTCTCGTCCTGCTCTGCTCTTGCTCACCACTCCAGGCGGTCTCGTCCTGCTCTGCTCTTGCTCACCGCTCCAGGCGGTCTCGTCCTGCTCTGCTCTTGCTCACCGCTCCAGGCGGTCTCGTCCTGCTCTGCTCTTGCTCACCGCTCCAGGCGGTCTCGTCCTTCTCTGCTCTTGCTCACCGCTCCAGGCGGTCTCGTCCTTCTCTGCTCTTGCTCACCGCTCCAGGCGGTCTCGTCCTGCTCTGCTCTTGCTCACCGCTCCAGGCGGTCTCGTCCTGCTCTGCTCTTGCTCACCGCTCCAGGCGGTCTCGTCCTGCTCTGCTCTTGCTCACCGCTCCAGGTGGTCTCGTCCTGCTCTGCTCTTGCTCACCGCTCCAGGCGGTCTCGTCCTGCTCTGCTCTTGCTCACCGCTCCAGGCGGTCTCGTCCTGCTCTGCTCTTGCTCACCGCTCCAGGCGGTCTTGTCCTGCTCTGCTCTTGCTCACCGCTCCAGGCGGTCTCGTCCTGCTTTGCTCTGCTCTTGCTCACCGCTCCAGGCGGTCTCGTCCTGCTCTGCTCTTGCTCACCGCTCCAGGCGGTCTCGTCCTGCTCTGCTCTTGCTCACCGCTCCAGGCGGCCTCGTCCTGCTCTGCTCTTGCTCACCGCTCCAGGCGGTCTCGTCCTGCTCTGCTCTTGCTCACCGCTCCAGGCGGTCTCGTCCTGCTCTGCTCTTGCTCACCGCTCCAGGCGGTCTCGTCCGGCCCTGCTCTTGCTCTCCGCTCCAGGCGGTCTCGTCCTACCCTGCTCTCGCTCACCTCTCTGGGCGGCCTCACTCTGCTGTGTTTGTCCGCCACATCTGTCGTTCTGTTCCAGAGTCCCAGTGTGTACTGGGTCCTATCCCGCCTGTGTTCCTACCTGCTAGTGCCTTCCTGTCTGCACTCTAGCCGTGCTTGCCTGTACCCGCCTGCCTGCATACCCGCCTGCTTGCATACCAGTCGTGCCTGCCTATTCCCACCAGTCTGTCTGCCAGCCTAACCAGTCTGTTCCTGTATTCCCCTGTGTGGGTCAACAGCCGTGTCCGGGGTCTGTCCTGGAGTAGCACCTGGTCCCTCTGCTCGGTTCCTCCTTGGTGCACTGGCGTCGTATGCCGTCGTGCGACCCTGGTCGGATCGGGTGAATACCTAGTTACGCCCCTCCAGGCATTCACTCTCCGGCACGGTCCAGTGGAATCACACGCACACGCCGCTCAGCCCGGGCGTGTGCATTACAGCATGCTCAGGCCATGGTTCCCGTTGAGCCCCACGGCCTTCGCTCTCTGAGATGTTTTCCAGCGAATACATGCATTAAAAATAAATAAATAATTTTTTTTTTTCCTTAGCTGAGTTCCAGGCGAATTACGCACCCGTCCAGATGGATCTATCAGCTCTCGTTCCTGCGCATCCGCCACGTTACTATGGGGATCCAAGACAGAGTCGTGCATTTGTGGAGCAATGCATGCTACACTTCAAGTTCTACCCTCTATGTTTTCCCACAGATCGGGTTAAGGTGGGATTCATGATGTCTTACCTAGCGGGTGATGCCTTGAATTGGATCATTCCCCTATGGGACGCACAGGATCCTATCGTCCTGGACATAATGGCCTTCCTGGTGGCCTTTCTAATGGTCTTCGATGATCCTAACCCGGAGGCTCCTGCTGAAGCTTCACTTCCCAGTATCCCGGAGCAGCCCCGATGGGTAATGTGTGTGGGTAGCGCAATAGTCCTCCAGCCCAATGAGACTACTGCCCACCCAGAATCCTCACAGGGTGACTACACTCTCCGGAATACTTCTCCCAACCTCAAGAGGCAGTCCAGACGTGCTAGACGTAGAGGCAAGCCGTCACGCCAGGTACTGTCCTCCCTGAGACCTCCTGACCCCAACCTTGAAGTCCCTACTGAAGCTTCATCTCCCTGTATCCCGGAGAAGCCCCAACGGGTAATGTGCGTGGGTAGTGCACCAGTTCTCCTGCCCGAAGAGACTACTGCCCACCCAGAATTCACACCGGAGGACCCCCTGTTGCCTCCTGAATCTCCCGGGATATCACTTGAGGACAATTGGAGAGAGACTTCCCTATACCCTGCACCGGATACCTCGCCCGCTTCGTCCAGTGAGTCCGACCTAGTGTTCTCCGAAGCAGAGGTTACCCCTGAGTCTCTACACCCCTCCGATCAGGCGGAGGATCTCCAGTTGTCTCCTGAACCCTTCGGGGTGCTACCTGGTAGCGAATGGACAGAGACTTTCCTATACTCTGTACCTGATACCTTGCTTGCTTCGTCCAGTGAGTCCCACCTAGTGTACTCCGAAGCAGAGGTTACTCCCGAGTCTCTACACCCCTCTGACCAGGCGGAGGACCTCCAGTTGTCTCCAGAACCCTTCGGGGTGCCACCTGGTGGTGAATGGACAGAGACTTTCCTATATCCTGGATCTGATACCTCGCTTGCTTCGTCCAGTGAGTCCGACCTAGTGTACTCTGAAGCAGAGGTTACCCATGAGTCTCTACACCCCTCTGACCAGGCGGAGGACCTCCAGTTGTCTCCAGAACCCTTCGGGGTGCCACCTGGTGGTGAATGGACAGAGACTTTCCAATACTCGGTACCCGATACCTCGCCTGCTTCGTCCAGTGAGTCCGACCTAGTGTACTCTGAAGCAGATGTTTTCCCCGAGCCTCTGCACTCTTCTGACCCGGCTGAGGACCTCCAGTTGTTTCCTGACTCCTCCGGGGTACCACCAGATAACAAAGAGACAGTGACTTTTCTCACCCTGTACCTGATAACCCGTCTATTTCTTCCTGTGAATTTGACAAGATGTACCTCGAAGCAGAGATTACCCCCAAGTCTCTGCTCCCCTCCAACCCGGTGGAGGACTTCCAGTTGTCTCCTGTACCCTCTGGGGTGCCATCTGAAAATATGTGGAGAGAGACTTCCTTGTGTGCTGTTCCTGGTACTCCACCCGTTTCGTCTGTTGCTGAGGATGGCTGGATAGGAGGTAGCATCCTAGCTAACCAGATGAGACCAGTTTTTCCAGTGGACAGTGGAAGTGATCTCCTTGAAGTGAAGGATTGGCCCTCGAATTCCCTGCGGAAGATTCTGGCAGGCCTGAAGAAGAGGGGCGTAAGGGGGGGGGTACTGTAACATACCTGGCGGCGTCCTTGCATAGTGGTCCATCTCCCACTGTGCAAGAACGCGCACTTGATCTCCAGTCCAGAATGTCTCTCTGGCTTCCCTCCATGCTGTCTGTTTGTGTCTGTTTCTGCTGCTTAAGGGCGGCGCCCGATCACTTCCTGCTTTTTGTACCTGCTGTGGGTCACACCCCTTGTGCGTCCTCAGCCTATTGCTGTCTGTCACCTGGTATTTAACCCAGCTGCCCCAATCAATCCCTGCCTGAGCATCTTGCCCTGTCAGTTGGCTTTTGTCTCTGACATGCCAGGTCCTGTCTATGTTACCTGTCTTGCAGTATCTGTTCCCATGTCTGTACTGTGTCCTATCTGTGTACCCTAACCTGCAGTCTGTACACGTTCCTTGCCTGTTCGTTCCGTCTTCCTGGAGGCTGTATTTCCAGGCCAGTCTGAACACGCTCCTTGCCTGTTCGTCCCGCCTCTCTGGGGGCCGTATTCCCAGACCCGCTCCTGTATCCCGCTGCAGTGTCGGTCTCCTCCGTACACTCAGTTCCAGTCTGAACTCTCTCCTATCTTTTACCTGTTTTTTCTCTATGTCCGTTCCTTTCCTTTTTCTGCAGAGTCTGAACTCGTACCTAACTCCTGCTTGTTGTCTCTGTACTCCCGTTTGTGAGTTTGTGGTCCACTCGCTACTTCACTGCAAGTACCCTGTGGGTATCTGGCTCTGCCTTTCCCTTCCTGTCTGTTCTGTGTGAACAGAGCCCTGTCCGTCCTGCTCTGACTCCTTGCTCACTGCTCCGACAGCCTTGCTCCGCTCTGACCCTTTTGCTCACTGCTCCGGCAGCCTTGCTCCGCTCTGACCCTTTTGCTCACTGATGCGGCAGTCTCGCTCCGCTCTTATCCTTTTGCTCACTGCTCCGGCAGTCTTGCTCTGCTCTTGCTCACCGCTCCAGGCGGTCTCGTCCTGCTCTGCTCTTGCTCACCGCTCCAGGCGGTCTCGTCCTGCTCTGCTCTTGCTCACCGCTCCAGGCGGTCTCGTCCTGCTCTGCTCTTGCTCACCGCTCCAGGCGGTCTCGTCCTGCTCTGCTATTGCTCACCGCTCCAGGCGGTCTCGTCCTGCTCTGCTCTTGCTCACCGCTCCAGGCGGTCTCGTCCTGCTCTGCTCTTGCTCACCGCTCCAGGCGGTCTCGTCCTTCTCTGCTCTTGCTCACCGCTCCAGGCGGTCTCGTCCTTCTCTGCTCTTGCTCACCGCTCCAGGCGGTCTCGTCCTGCTCTGCTCTTGCTCACCGCTCCAGGCGGTCTCGTCCTGCTCTGCTCTTGCTCACCGCTCCAGGCGGTCTCGTCCTGCTCTGCTCTTGCTCACCGCTCCAGGCGGTCTCGTCCTGCTCTGCTCTTGCTCACCGCTCCAGGCGGTCTCGTCCTGCTCTGCTCTTGCTCACCGCTCCAGGCGGTCTCGTCCTGCTCTGCTCTTGCTCACCGCTCCAGGCGGTCTCGTCCTGCTCTGCTCTTGCTCACCGCTCCAGGCGGTCTCGTCCTGCTCTGCTCTTGCTCACCGCTCCAGGCGGCCTCGTCCTGCTCTGCTCTTGCTCACCGCTCCAGGCGGTCTCGTCCTGCTCTGCTCTTGCTCACCACTCCAGGCGGTCTCGTCCTGCTCTGCTCTTGCTCACCGCTCCAGGCGGTCTCGTCCTGCCCTGCTCTTGCTCACCGCTCCAGGCGGTCTCGTCCTGCCCTGCTCTCGCTCACCTCTCTGGGCGGCCTCACTCTGCTGTGTTTGTCCGCCACATCTGTGGTTCTGTTCCAGAGTCCCAGTGTGTACTGGGTCCTATCCCGCCTGTGTTCCTACCTGCTAGTGCCTTCCTGTCTGCACTCTAGCCGTGCTTGCCTGTACCCGCCTGCCTGCATACCCGCCTGCCTGCATACCAGTCGTGCCTGCCTATTCCCACCAGTCTGTCTGCCAGCCTAACCAGTCTGTTCCTGTATTCCCCTGTGTGGGTCAACAGCCGTGTCCGGGGTCTGTCCTGGAGTAGCACCTGGTCCCTCTGCTCGGTTCCTCCTTGGTGCACTGGCGTCGTATGCCGTCGTGCGACCCTGGTCGGATCGGGTGAATACCTAGTTTCGCCCCTCCAGGCATTCACTCTCCGGCACGGTCCAGTGGAATCACACGCACACGCCGCTCAGCCCGGGCGTGTGCATTACACGTTCCTATTGTCAGCCAACAAGTCAGGTGAACCATGTTCTCCTGGGCCAAAAGGGTGCTATTAGAATTACCACGGCATGGTCTGTTCGTATTTTCCTGAGAACTGCCAGAATCAAGTGTATTGGGGAAAAGTTTAGACTAGATCCCTTGGCCACTTGTGGAGAAGGGCATCTACACCGACAGAACCTGCTCAAATGGATTTTAGATTTTCTTCTGCCAAGATCATTATTTTGTGTGTCTCTGCCATAAGGCCCCTTGACCTTGTGCCTCCCTGCTTGTTTATGTAAGCTACCACCGTTCTGTTGTCTGACAGTACTCTGAGGTGCTGTTTTTTTACATCTGGCACGATCCCCCATAATGCCAGGCCGATGCCGCTAACTCCTTTCTGTTGGAAGACACATTTATTAGCTCTTGGGGCTATTCCCCTTGCAGGATTTTTACCCCCGTATGAGCCCCCCACCCAAAGGGACTTGCATCCATGGTAAGTATTTTGGGGTCACTGATTTCCCACAGAACTCCATGAGACAGATTTACTTCATCTACCCTCCCGCATTCTCTTCCTCTTTTAGAACTTCCCATTGGGGGGATCTGAAGTGAAATCTCTCCCAAGTTACGGCTGAGATGCATGAAGTCAGGGACCCCAGGATAGACATAGCCCTTCTTAGGGTAGTCTCTGGGTTGTTTATTATTTCTGAAACCAGTCCTATTGTTTTTCCCTTTTTTTTCTTTCGGAAGGAAAGACATTTGTTTTCTTGAATCTAGCAAGATTCCCAAAAAGATCTGTTCTGATCTTGGTTTTACCCAAGATTTTTTAGATTTATTAGCAATCCCAAGGAGGCTAAAATTTCTGTCACTTGCATTACTTCTAAATTGCATTCGGTCTCTGACTCTCCCATGATGAGAAAGTTGTCCAAGTATGGGATGAATAGCACATCTGTTTCCCTTATGTGCACTGACATTTCTGCCACTATTTTTGTGAATGCCCTTGGGGCCATAGATAGATCAAAAGGGAGGACCTGGAACTGCAAGTGCATTTGATGTCCCCTAATGTTGACTGCTACCCTTAGGTATTTTTGATGACTTTATAAAATAGGCACATGGTAATAGGCATCTTTGAGGTCTATAGTGGCCATGAAACATCATGGAAACAAATAGCTTTAGCGTTGACTCGATAGTTTCCATCTTGAATCTCTTGGGCACTAAAAATTTGTTCAAACCTTTTAGGTTTATGATTGTCCTGAATGACTGGTCTGGCTTTTTTCTTAGGGATAGGGGACTGTAGAAACCCTCTTTTTCCTCCCCTTTTGGAACATAACCTAACGCTCCCTTCTGAATTAGAGACAGAACTTTTTCTAAGGCGTTTTGACCTAACCCCGAATGTTAATTTTTGGTAATAATAAATGTGTTTGGGGGATAGAGAGAAATTCGAATTTTAACCTGTCCTGAATGGTGTCTAGTACCTAGGGGCTTTGGGAAATTTTCTCCCAGGCAAGGAAGTACATTTTTAACCTTCCACCTACCTGGGCCCTGGTGTCATTGTCTCCCTGATTTTTTTTGGAAACCCAGACAAAAAACAGTCTCCCTGGAAGGCCTTCCCTTTATTCCTGGGTTTTTTCCATTTTATGTCCTTATGTTTTGCCTGCCCCTTTCCTGAAAGGACGGAATGGTCTTGACTCACCCAGTGGGATATGGAGGACTTGGTACCCGGGCCTTTACCTTCTGTATAGGTCACGGCAGTCGGCTCCCGGGCCCGTACTCTGGGGTCACTCTTTAAAAGGGGCTTGTTACTTGAAGGGACGAATAACAGTTTTGCCTCGTGACGCCACCTGTGGTTTCTGGTAATGGGTACCAGCGCTGCTGCAGACCTCCGGGGGTGATGGGATGGCAGCTGGGATGCTTCAGCTCCACACAGGCGGAGCGGGCCCCCGGGGCAGGGTTGATGGAAGGAATGCGGGTGAGAGGTGGCCCAGCCGGGCCAGGGGAGAATAACAGACACATACACAGGGGGTTCGCTTCAGTACCTTTACTGGTGTAGACGGCAGGTAGGGTCCAGGGTACTTGATAGGAAGGGTGCACTTCTGGACTCTCCCCAGTGAGCGGGTATAAGGCCTCCTGATCTGTTTCTTCCTCTCTCTCTGAAGCTTCTGACCAGCCTGAAACTAGGCCTAGCTTCTGTACTCTTTGACTCTCCTCACCTGCATGCTTGGTGGTAAGAACTTTCCTCTGGCTACCACTATCCCTGGACACTGGGGCCTTCGTGGTTCCTAGTTCTTTAGATGATTGTAGTTTCAGGTGGACCAGGGGTCTAGAATCCTCCTGGTATACCGGTTATTCCTACTGGGCGTAGAGGACCCTGTAGGCGCGGACCCGGTGTTCGGCTTGTGTTCTGGGGTGAGCTTAAGATGCTCCTCTGCCCCCATAACTCCTCTCACTCTTCTCCTTGCCTCCGGCCCCACTCTAGGCCCCAAGGCTTCAGCCCGTGCTTTAGGCCCTGGCTGGCCCTCAGCACAGCAGCTCACATGCTGCTTCTTCCCTGATCTCTAGTGCCAGCACACTTTATCTAACTCCACCCTCCAGTATATATATCCCTAACAGGGCTCCCTCTGGTGGTATGAAGTGGAAGGGTGGAGGTGTCTGTGTGTAGTAAGGGCCTCTTGTGGAGAAGTCCGTCCATGCACCCTTTTGGGTCCTGTGATACCTGTAATAGAAGGGTGCCACAGTCTCTTAAAGGGAACCTGTCGTGTCATTTGTATAATTTAAACTGTCCCAAGGTCACAATTATTGATGCAATGTGCATCAGTAACATGCTTTTTCCATGAAAATCAGTGCTGTAATCATTTGCCAAAAGCACTTAATATAGTTATAACTTACTTGCTCATTCAGTCATAGGGGTGATTTTTACTGTATTTACTAACAAACAAAGCAGCACACTGCAACGCTTAGTATGCGAACATGAAATATATGAAATATGAATAGCATTACTGCTCTAGAAAATAGAAATAAATGAGAAACCTTACCGCATAAATTGGCCAATTCCTGTTTACCTGGTAGTTGCGGTAAGGCGTTTCTCAAAATACCAGGACCTCCCAATGTGAATACCTCTCTAAGAGACATCCGTCTGCTTATGTGTGGGAAAGTAAGATCCTACGGCAATTAAAACCACCTGCAGCATAGAGGTGGAGTGCTCAGTCAAAGCTTAAACATATAAACAGAAAAAAACTGATGGCACTTCCAATACAAGAAATAGGTGTGAACAAGTGCTTACTAGGAGAAGCTACCTCAAAAAATACTAACAAAGCAGCACACTGCAACGCAAAGTATGCGAACATGAAATATATGAAATTTGAATAGCATTACTGCTCTAGAAAATAGAAATAAATGAGAAATCTTAGTGCATAAATTGGCCAATTCAAATTTCATATATTTCATATATACTTTCCCACACATAAGCATGCGGATGTTCCTTAGAGAGGTATTCACATTGGTAGGTCCTGGTATTTTTAGAAACACCTTACCGCAACTACCAGGTACACATGAATTGGCCAATTCATAAGTAGGTGCCCAGAAATTACACAATATTTGCGTGTACCCTATCCAAGAAACTACCTTAGCTCCTTTCTAGTGTTAAGCAGGTGTGCGTATACCTGGAGGGAAGCAGATCCTTTATGTTGTTTGTCAAGGAGATCAGTCCGCTCAAGCAAATAGAAGACTTTAGCTGGTCTCTCTTTTTAGCCTGGATCTATGTTTTATTAGTATCCCTCTGAGGACACATTTGAGTGCTTCCCATTGAAATGGTGAGGATGTTTCATCATGCTCATATACACTGCTAAAAACAATAAAGGGAACACTTAAACAACAGAATATAACTCCAAGTAAATCAAACTTCTGTGAAATCAAACTGTCCACTTAGGAAGCAACACTGATTGACAATCAATTTCACATGCTGTTGTGCTAGTGGAATAGACAATAGATGGAAATTATTGGCAATTATCAAGACACCCTCAATAAATGAGTGGTTCTGCAGGTGGGACCACAGACCACATCTCAGTACCAATGCTTTCTGGCTGATGTTTTGGGCACTTTTGAATGCTAGTTGTGCTTTCACACTTGTGGTAGCATGAGACGGACTCTACAACCCACAGAAGTTGCTCAGGTAGTGCAGCTCATCCAGGATGGCACATCAATGCGAGCTGTGGCAAGAAGATTTGCTGTATCAATCAGTGTAGTGTCCAGAGGCTGGAGGCACTACCAGGAGACGTGGAGGGGGCTGTAGGAGGGAAACAACCCAGCAGAAGGACCACTACCTCCGCCTTTGTGCAAGGAGGAACAGGAGGAGCACTGCCAGAGCCCTGGAAAATGACCTCCAGCAGGCCACAAATGTGCATGTGTCTGCACAAGCGGTTAGAAACCGACTCCATGAGGATAGTATGAGGGCCCGACGTCCACAGATGGGGGTTATGTTCACAGTGTGCAGGACGCTTGGCATTTGCCACAGAACACCAGGATTGGCAAAATCGCCACTGGCACCCTGTGCTCTTCACAGATGAAAGTACGTTCACACTGAGCACATGTGACAGACGTGACAAAGTCTGGAGACGCCGTGGAGAGCGATCTGCTGTCTGGAACATCCTTCATCATGACTGGTTTGGCAGTGGGTCAGTAATGGTGTGGGGTGGCATTTCTTTGGAGGGCCGCACAGCCCTCCATGTGCTCGCCAGAGGTAGCCTGACTGCCATTAGGTTCAGAGATGAGATCCTCAGACCCCTTGAGAGACCATATGCTGGTGCGGTCGGCTGGGGCTGGAGCGTGTCAGCAGTTCCTGCAAGATGAAGGCATTGAAGCTATGGACTGGCCCACTCGTTCCCCAGACCTGAATCCGATTGAGCACATCTGGGACATCATGTCTCACTCCATCCACCAACGTCACGTTGCGCCACAGACTGTCCAGGAGTTGGCGGATGCTTTAGTCCAGGTCTGGGAGGAGATCCCACAGGAGACCATCCGCAATCTCATCAGGAGCATGCCCAGGCGTTGTAGGGAGGTCATACAGGCACGTGGAGGCCACACACAATACTGAGCCTCATTTTGACTTGTTTTAAGGACATTACATCTAAGTTGGATCAGCCTGTAGTGTGTTTTTCCACTTTAATTTTGGGGGTGACTCCAAATCCATTGGTTAATAAATTTGATTTTCATTGATGATTTTTGTGTGATTTTGTTGTCAGCACATTCAACTTTGTACAGAACAAAGTATTCAATGAGAATATTTCATTCATTCAGATCTAGGATGTGTTATATAGTGTCAAGAAGGTCTGAGAGACAAAGTGAGTCCTTCAACAAATTATCATTTAAGTTCCAACAGTTGAAGCCTTGGTGGAGTCAGGTATACTGAGATTACCATATACAGGAGCATGATCTGACCATATAGCAATTCCTATCTGAGATGTAGGTTGCCATGTAAGAAAGTTGTGGCTAATTAAGGAAAAATCTCTACGACTTGTAGGGATTGTACTCACTCAGGTGCGATGTGAGGCAAACAGGAGGCATGTTCCTTTAAAAGTCAAGAACGGTTTATTGGCTTCTTAAACCGATCAGAAAGTAAAATGCAAACAAACAGCCTTCGGTGCACGCAAAAACAAAGAAAACAGTACTTTAAGCAAAGTCTCTGGTAAACCGGACTTGTGGTCATACAGGTTGGTATGTGTCCAGCACACAGCTCAGTCTGGAGACAGCACACAGGAGGCCTTCTCCCTCCAAACGTAGACCATGTGTCAAACAACAGCCTCCATTATATAGGCTTTTAACCACACCCAGAGGTGAGGTATGTGGGTAGCTATCGACTACGCGACCATTAGCCACTTTACTGGCTATATGTATTGTGTAAAGGAGAATAATATGTATAACCCTTTACGTCTGGATGTAGTATCCTCCATACATCGACCAGTTGGAAAGACTAAAGCACCTTTAGCAAAGCTTTTGGGTGATTTAGATCAGTGGTCGGCAAACTTTTTTGCACCAGGTACCGGCTTTAAGCAAGACCAGTTTTCAATGGCCCGGTGGGGGTGGGGGCGGGGCTTTGGTCATATGTGGGTGGGGTTATGGAGGGGTGGAGCTTAGTGCATACTTATATAATTATGACATTTATAATGAGAATGTGATTCAACTTACCATAGGTTCAGAATGAGTGGGAGCACCAGGCTTGTTTCCCTGGATCAGTGGGAGCACTGGGCTTGTTTTCCTGCAACAAGACGGTCCCATCTAGGGGTGATGGGAGACAGTGAAACCCGAAGTGTGTTCCTTATGTCCAGTCTACTCCGTAATCTCGTTTTTGCTGTTGTCATGGCAGAAAACCCAGTTTCACAAAGATAGGATGTTGGAAAAGGAAGCAGAGTTTTCAGTGCTTTGGTGGCGATCCCAGGATATTCAGCCTTGACTTTAATCCAGAATGTTAGGAGATTTGAAGTCTCAAACATACTTTTAAGGCTACCATCATTTGCAATCTCAAGCAGTTGGTCTTCTTCAAGCACGGACAAGGTCGATTCACCTGGCTTGTTCACAAATGGGTTGCGAATCCATTCCTTCCTAGTTCGTGGGTCTTTTGTGGTCGGAAAATAGTGCTCAAACTCTTCTGAAAGCTGAGATAGGTGATCATGCACCAGCTGGGAGAATGAAGGCTCAGGCTCGGTCTCTTCCAAAAGTCCTGCTAATGTTTGAAACATGTCAAATATCCCTGTTCTCACTCGCCGTCCCCACACTTCCAGTTTGGCTTTAAATGCAGCAACTTTATCTGCCAACTTGAAGGCAGTTGTCATTCTCCCCTGAAGTGACAGATTAAGTTCGTTCAAAAAGTTGAATATGTCACATAAGTAAGCAAGTTTTGTGACCCATTCCTTACTACTGAAATGTGCTGCAAGTGGCGATTCTTTTTCTAAAAGAAATCTATAAAGCGGGTCTTGTAACTCAAAAACTCTGGCCAGTGCTCTACCTTTAGAAAGCCATGTGACTTCTGTGTGTAGGAGAAGACGTTTGTGCTCCGCGTCCATCTCCTCACAGAGCTGCTCGAACAGACGTGAGTTAAGGGCATGTGCTTTTATGTGATTAATAACTTTAATCACATCTTGCAAAACGCTGTTAAGTTCAGGTGACATTTTTCGGCTTGCCAGCATTTCTCTATGGATGACACAGTGCGTAGACTCGCATTCAGACGCAACCTCTTTGACCCGGGTAGTTAAACCAGAAAGCCGTCCCGTCATGGCAGCTGCTCCGTCTGTGCATATACCGACACAAAATGACCAGTTTAGGTTTCCTGATATGTAATCATCCAAAGACTTGAATAGTTCTGCACCTGTGGTGTTGGCTGGCAACAATAATGCACATAACATATCCTCATGCACATCCTCCTGAAAAATATATCGCACATAAACAAGCATCATTGCCTTGTTGTCAACGTCAGTAGACTCGTCAACCTGGATTGCGTACCATGGTGACGCATTAATCCTCTCCAACAATTGTATCTCGATGTCTTCTGCTATTTCATTAATTCGTCTACTGACAGTGCTCGCTGAAAGAGGAACCTGTGCCACTTTTTTAACCGCAGCCTCTCCTAAAAGTTCCTGGCAAATGTTCTTAGCGGCAGGCAGGATCAACTCTTCACCAATAGTGAAGGGCTTCTTAGCCTTGGCAATGCGGTTAGCCACTAAGAATGATGCTCTCAGAGCAGACACATTTGTTGATGTGGTGGCCTTCACTAATTGCTTCTGTCCTTCGTGTTCGTGTTTTTTTCTTTCAAAAAACTCCAAAGGCTTGTCTTTTGATGCAGGGTGCTTGGTCTGTAAGTGGCGAACCAGTTTTGAAGGCTTCATGGCCTCGTTGGATAGCCGGTCGCCACATATCAGACAGAGTGGGCTTGGGGCATGTGAATCGCCAGTTGCGATGAACCCATAATTTAAGTAGGACTCATTGTATTTTCTTTTAAATGCAGCTTTCTTTTTTTTAGCAGTCATGGAGTCTTCATCTGTCTCATTGGGTCTTTCTTCCTTTTCAAAGAAGCTCTTCAGTGATGTTTGTTTTTTACTCATTTTACAAGGGTTAGAGGTGAAGGCGTAGTGGGCCCCTAACACAGAAAGATGGCTACTGCTACTGGAGACGGGCACTGATGATGATGACCACCACTACTGCTGCTACTGGAGACGGGCACTGATGATGATGACCACTACTGCTGCTACTGGACACAGCCACTGTTGCTATGAATTTTCACTGTTATTTGCTTTTTTCACTTTAACCAGAAAATCTGCTGCTGGGCCGCACGACACCAGAACACAGCTACAGGAGTCATAAGGGTGGGACGCCTGACGTCATATCTAGCTGCCCATTAGCATCCAGAGCCCCTCCCCCTCCAACTTGCAGCTAGCAGGAGGGGAAGGAGCGCTGGACACACATGACCTGCTTGTCCCTGCTCCTGCCTGAGCACATTCTGCGAGTAGGGCCGCATGGCTAATTATCTATTCACTGCCAGTCTCTCCTCCTCTTTTCTTATAGGCTACTGATCACATGCTGGTTTTCTCCCTGCTGATCCTCTACAACTGTCAGCGGCGCCGCGGACCGGCTGAAAAACCCCAACGGCCCGGTCCTTGTCCGCGGACCGGCGGTTGGGGACCTCTGATTTAGATTGGTGACTCCGGCCCAGGGAAGCGTCTAAAGAAGGATCCATGACAAAATTAAAGTCACCTCCAATGATGATAAGGTCCTCCACAAAATGTTTTAGTTTGCTTAAGTATTGACGGCATGTCTTAATTAGGTCACAGTTAGGGAGATAGAAGTTTGCCAAAGTCACAATTTTGGAATAGATCGAGATCTTAACAAACACATACCTCCCCTCCGTGTCAGTGTTTCTACAATAGTAAGCGGCAGTGATCTGTGTCGGTCTATACTCAGCACCATTGACTTCGAAACAGCATTTGTACTGTGATGCCAAGATGAATAATATCTGTTAGTAAATGGAGGTATTAATCGCCTCTAAAGTGGTTCTCCTGAAGAAAGAGAAAATTAACGTGTTGTTTATGCATATGATATAACACAAGCTCTTCTTTCTGGAAGATTAAGTCCTCTGACATTCAATAAACAAGTTTTAAGTTGTGCCATATTATATGAAAAAAAAGGGAGGGAAGGAGAGAAAGATTAAGATCAAAAAGGAAGTCTAGATGGTAGATAGTAACGTGTACCTCTCAGTGTCTACGAGGTATAGATTATGAATATATCGAACACTAGGAAATTGCGAATCAAGCAGATCCCAATGCAAGTCCCTAACTGGGGGTTGTCTTTACAGGCGTAAGTCAAACCTTCAGTCCTAGAGTTCCTATTAGGGGGAACCATGGAATTTATAGCGAGCAAAGTAGTACATCCTGATATTACGATAATATAATGTGAACTCAACTTAAATGCCGTTCTAAGATATGAACTGAGACATTCTGTATAGTGGAAGAGTGGCACCTAAAACTCTATTTAGATATATCTTATCAAATGCTTAAAGAAATAAGTAAGCATCTGCAAACTGTCTCTCTCATCAGGGAAAACAAGATTCATTCTTGGAGCTCTTTTGATTGGCAGGTTCTTTTCCCTTCTGGGTGCATTATCATCAAGTTCCTGATCAATTGAAAGCCTTCTGCAACGTGCTGGAACTCTCTGTGGCAATGGTAGAGCAGGTGGCCAGTAAGATATATGGATTATAAGAATGTCCAGGACATCACAGAATGGTCTCATGTCGCTTGGATGTTTGAAAATATACAGCTGGAATGGGTACCCCAAGGAGTACATTAGGCCATTTTCCCAGAAGGCATCAAGTAGTGGTTTCAATATCGTTCTTTTAGCAAGTGTCATTCAGGACAGATCTGTGAACAATTGTATGCATTTTCCATTGAAATCAACAGGACTCAACTCCCCTGCTTTTCTCATAATGGCTTCTTTTACATTGAAAAAATGTATGTGACAGATAATGTCCCTTGAACGGTCAGGATTTGGGCTATGAATGCCTAAACTGCCTAATGTACAGTGCGCCCTGTCAATCGCCAGCTCTTTATCAATAGGATCACCAAGGATATTATTGAATAACGTTCGCAGTGTTGGCATAATCGCTTGTGCATTGGTGCTTTCAGGTATACCTCTTATCTGGATATTATTGTGATTTTCTTGGTCATCAGCCATATTAAACAGACTACTTATTTGCTGGCTGTGAAGATCCGGTGTTTGTTTATGAGCATTATAATGGCAGCAACCTTGTACGACCTCATCCTCTAATCTCCGTACCTTGTCAGTAAACTGTGACATGCTAGAAGTGAGGGAATGGATTTCAGTTTTGTATGTGGTCTCCAGCCTTTGTACATATTGCTCCATGTCTTGTTTAGTAGGGATAGATGCAATATGATGTTTCAAATCAATAATGGGTTCCCCACATCAGAATAATCCCCTTTGACTGGATGGGTAAATTTCCATGTGAAGCAAGCACTGCTGGCGTCATGAGGGTTAAGACTGCTTCTTTTTCCACACTGAGGTGAGGTTGTAATGGCGTCGGAATGGGAAGATGAGCCCTTTGATAAGAAATGCTGTACACCAGACATGCGGATGGAGGTGGAGGACCTCAGATTAACCTCCAATCTCGTCTTTCTTTCCCATATCGGACGGCATGTTGGAGGCTGTAAATTGCTTATAATTTCCCCAGGAACAAGTACTGAAGACAGTGCTCTCAGTGTGTGTGTTTTCTCTGTGCTATGTCTAGGCCATGCCCTCCAGTTGATCTTCAATACGTCTAAAGACGGGGACAGTGAAGACAGCGTTGATTGTGCGCAGGGCTTATGTGATGTATCAACCTTATGTGAGCCCCGGGAACGCGAGTCACAGCACCAATTGAACAGTGCCAGGACGGGTGGTGAGTATGAGTGTTTTTATAATAACGAGGCCAAACATGAGAAGGGGTTGTCCTAGTAGTGGACAACCCCTTTAACCCCTTAAGCCCCGAGGGTGGTTTGCACGTTAATGACCAGGCCAATTTTTACAATTCTGACCACTGTCACTTTATGAGGTAATTACTCTGGAACGCTTCACCGGATCCCCCTGATTCTGAGATTGTTTTTTCGTGACATATTGTACTTCATGATTCTGGTAAAATTTCTACGATATCACTTGCGTTTATTTGTGAAAAAAACGGAAATTTGGCAAAAATTTTGAAAATTTTGCAATTTTCAAAATTTGAATTTTTGAGCCCTGAAATCAGAGAGATATGTCACACAAAAGAGTTAATAAATAACATTTCCCACATGTCTACTTTACATCAGCAGAATTTTGGAACCAAAATTTTTTTTTCTTAGGGAGCTATAAGGGTTAAAAGTTCACCAGCGATTTCTCATTTTTACAACAAAATTTACAAAACCATTTTTTTAGGGACCACATCACATTTGAAGTCACTTTGAGAGGTCTTTATGACAGAAAATACCCAAAAGTGACACCATTCTAAAAACTGCACCCCTCAAGGTGCTCAAAACCACATTCAAGAACTTTATTAACCCTTCAGGTGCTTCACAGGAATTTTTTGAATGTGGAAGAAAAAAATGAACATTTAACTTTTTTCACAAAAATTTTACTTTAGACCCATTTTTTTTTATTTTCACAGGGGTAACAAGAAAAAATGGACCCCAAAATTTGTTGTGCAATTTCCCCTGGGCACGCAGATACCCAATATTTGGGGAAAAAACACTGTTTGGGCGCACGGCAGGGCTCGGAAGGGAAGGAGCGCCATTTGACTTTTTGATTGTAAAATTTGCTTGAATAATTAGCGGACACCATGTTGCGTTTGGAGAGCCCCTGTGTCCCCAAACATTAGAGCTCCCCCACAAGTGACCCCATTTTGGAAACTAGACCCCCCAAGGCACCTATCTAGATGCATAGTGAGCACTTGGAACCCCCAGGTGCTTCACAAATTGATTCATAAAAATGAAAAAGTGTTTTTTTTTTCACTTTTTCATTGTTACGAATCAATTTGTGAAGCACCTGGGGGTTCCAAGTGCTCACTATGCATCTAGATAGGTGCCTTGGGGGGTCTAGTTTCCAAAATGGGGTCATTTGTGGGGGAGCTCCAATGTTTGGGCACACAGGGACTCTCTAAATGCAACATGGTGTCCGCTAACAAATTTAACGGAAAATCGGCTCAAATTGTTAGTGACACCATGTTGCGTTTGGAGAGCCCCTGTGTCCCCAAGCATTGGAGCTCCCCCACAAGTGACCCCATTTTGGAAACTAGACCCCCCAAGGCACCTATCTAGATGCATAGTGAGCACTTGGAACCCCCAGGTGCCTCACAAATTGATTCATAAAAATGAAAAAGTGTTTTTTTTTTCACTTTTTCATTGTTACGAATCAATTTGTGAAGCACCTGGGGGTTCCAAGTGCTCACTATGCATCTAGATAGGTGCCTTGGGGGGTCTAGTTTCCAAAATGGGGTCACTTGTGGGGGAGCTCCAATGTTTGGGCACACAGGGACTCTCTAAATGCAACATGGTGTCCGCTAACAAATTTAACGGAAAATCGGCTCAAATAGTTAGCGACACCATGTTGCGTTTGGAGAGCCCCTGTGTCCCCAAGCATTGGAGCTCCCCCACAAGTGACCCCATTTTGGAAACTAGACCCCTCAAGGCACCTATCTAGATGCATAGTGAGCACTTGGATCCCCCAGGTGCTTCACAAATTGATTCGTAACAATGAAAAAGTGTTTTTTTTTTCACTTTTTCATTGTTACGAATCAATTTGTGAAGCACCTGGGGGTTCCAAGTGCTCACTATGCATCTAGATAGGTGCCTTGGGGGGTCTAGTTTCCAAAATGGGGTCACTTGTGGGGGAGCTCCAATGTTTGGGCACACAGGGACTCTCTAAATGCAACATGGTGTCCGCTAACAAATTTAACGGAAAATCGGCTCAAATAGTTAGCGACACCATGTTGCGTTTGGAGAGCCCCTGTGTCCCCAAGCATTGGAGCTCCCCCACAAGTGACCCCATTTTGGAAACTAGACCCCCCAAGGCACCTATCTAGATGCATAGTGAGCACTTGGAACCCCCAGGTGCTTCACAAATTGATTCGTAACAAAGAAAAAGTGTTTTTTTTTTCACTTTTTCATTGTTACGAATCAATTTGTGAAGCACCTGGGGGTTCCAAGTGCTCACTATGCATCTAGATAGGTGCCTTGGGGGGTCTAGTTTCCAAAATGGGGTCACTTGTGGGGGAGCTCCAATGTTTGGGCACACAGGGACTCTCCAAATGCAACATGGTGTCCGCTAACAAATTTAACGGAAAATCGGCTCAAATTGTTAGTGACACCATGTTGCGTTTGGAGAGCCCCTGTGTCCCCAAGCATTGGAGCTCCCCCACAAGTGACCCCATTTTGGAAACTAGACCCCCCAAGGCACCTATCTAGATGCATAGTGAGCACTTGGAACCCCCAGGTGCTTCACAAATTGATTCATAAAAATGAAAAAGTGTTTTTTTTTTCACTTTTTCATTTTTATGAATCAATTTGTGAAGCACCTGAGGGTTACAAGTGCTCACTATGCATCTAGATAGGTGCCTTGGGGGGTCTAGTTTCCAAAATGGGGTCACTTGTGGGGGAGCGCCAATGTTTGGGCACACAGGGACTCTTCAAATGCAACATGGTATCCGCTAACAAATTGTCGGCTCAAATTGTTAGCGGATACCATGTTGCATTTGAAGAGTCCCTGTGTGCCCAAACATTGGAGCTCCCCCACAAGTGACCCCATTTTGGAAACTAGACCCCCCAGGGAACTTATATAGATTTGTGGTGAGCCCATTGAACCCCCAGGTGCCTCACAGAAAATCATAATGTTGACTTGTGAAAATATAAAAAAAACATTTTTTCCACAAAAATGCAAAAAAAAATATTTTCACAAGGGTACCAGGAGAAATTGCACCCCATAAGTTGTTGTGCAATTTCTCCTGAGTACTCATATACCCCATGTGTTGGAAAAAAACTACTGTTTGGGCGCATGTAAGGGCTCGGAAGGGAAGGAGTGACGCTTTTGAACGCAGACTTTGATGGAATGGTCTGCGGGCGTCAGGTCATGTTCTCAGAACCCTTGATGTGCCTAAACAGTGAAATGCCTAACAAGTGCCCCCTTTTTGGTAGTGTTAGTTGATTTTTGAATTTTGTAATGTAGTGTTATACATCAGTTGTGTAGGACAATCTGACGAACACTACACAAGTGACGTATGACAACCTGACGAACACTACGTCAGCTGTGCAGTGTTCGTCAGGTTGTCATACTTCAGAAATTAATTTAATAGTCCATCGAAGTATGGTACCTTTTGAAGCAGTCTTTCATACACAGGCCAGGTTTGTCAGGGCAGGTGTCACATTGATAAATGGTGTCCTTGCGTATTCCACTTTTATAACACACTCGGCACCTCTTTTGTGACTTTCCTTATTTTCCGCTGTGAGGGATCTGCCCTGGGAAATGCTGGCCTGGTACAATTCTTGGTCCTTCAATTCCAGAAGTACTGGGGCCCGCTCTGTCACCGCTGCCAAATATCAGGGCCTTGATAACCGTTTCCTGAAACTGAAGATACGACGCAGAAGTCTGGCCTGCACATTGTGACAGAAGGAAAGCATTGTACATTGCCATCTGTACAATGTGCACGGCCAGCTTCTTGTACCACACTCTGGCCTTTCTCAAAGCACTGTATGGCTGGAGGACTTGATCAGAGAGATCAACTCCCCCCATGTACTTGTTGTACCCCACTACACAGTCTGGTTTGACGACCTGTGTAGTGGAACCTCGTACAGTGCTGAGTGTGCTGCCATCACCATGTATGGTGGTCAAGAAAAGGACATCCCTTTTGTCCTTGTACTTGACCATCAACAGGTGGTCGCTACATTGGGCTCTGCTCTCACCCCTTTTGAGCAGCTGCCCAATTAGCGTCTTTGGGAGGCCTTTCTGAATTTTGCGGACAGTACCGCAGACTGCGGTACGTCGCGCAGAGAGGGACTGGAAGAGCGGGATACTTGTATAAAAGTTATCCACGTAGAGGTGATAACCTTTATCAAGCAGTGGGTGCACCAAGTCCCACACAATTTTCCCACTCACTCCCAGAACAGGGGGGCATTCAGGGGGTTCAATCAGGGAGTCCTTCCCTTCATAAACTCTAAACTTGTGAGTGTATCCTGAGGTACTCTCACAAAGTTTATACAGCTTGATCCCATACCTTGCCCTCTTACTGGGCAGGTACTGCCGGAATCCAAGCCGCCCCTTAAAAGAAATTAAGGACTCATCCACGCAGATGTCCCTTTGGGGCACGTACACTTCACCAAACTTGTTGTTGAAGTGTTCGATGACTGGCCGAACTTTGAAAAGACGATCAAAGTTCGGGTCATCGCGTGCAGGACACCTTGCATTATCTTGGTAATGCAAGAACTTGTGGATGGCCTCAAAACGTGTCCGGGGCATGACCATTCGGAACACTGGAGTGTTATACAAAACGTCAACACTCCAGTATTGCCGAAGCTCGGGCTTCTTCAAGATCCCCATAAGAAGGACCAGGCCCCAAAACTTCATCATTTCTACTGCGTCTACAGGAGACCAGTTAGAAAATGATGAAGAGGGGTTTTGTTCAAAAAATTGATGAGCGTATAAATTAGTTTGGCCCACCATGAGGTTTATAAAATCCTCAGAGAAAAAGACTTTGAAAAAGTCTATTTCTGTGAGGCCGGTGGTGTCAAACTTGATTCCTGATTCCGCTACGAAATCAGGAATCAGCGGCTCATAATTTTCGGGGGGTGAAGTCCATATAGGCTCAGTAGTGTGGGGCGCTGGAACATCTCTCCTGCGACGACGGCGGGGCGGGCCAGCAGAACCTGAGGAAGAGGAGGAAGAAGAGAAGGAGGAAGACGACGAGGAGTCGGAGAAACAAAGAAATGTGGGATCCTCACCCTCACTGTCAGTGTCAGTGTCGGAGGCAAGAATAGCGTAAGCCTCCTCCGCTGAATACTGAGTTTGGGATGAGCAGGACATTGTTTGTTATGTATGTGGTGCGTGTGTGTCAATACTTTGAGAGTGTGTGTGTGTCAGTACTTTATTTAGAGTGTGTGGAAAAAGGAAATACTGTATGTGGTGCAAACAGCGAGCACGAGTGTGGATTGGTGAACTATGCCACCGATCAACACTCGGCGGCTGCTGGATGTGCGCACAAATGTGTGGGGAGTGGGAAGAGGGGAGGATGAGGGGAGATCAGATTACTTACCAAAGTCCTCTCTGTTCTTCTATCAGGACCGGGAGCCCGGCGCTGGTGACCGGGAGCCCGGCGCTGGAGACAGGGAGCCCGGCGCTGGAGCCCGGCGCTGGTGACCGAGAGCCCGGCGCTGGTGACCGGGAGCCCGGCGCTGGTGACCGGGAGCCCGGCGCTGGAGACCGGGAGCCCGGCGCTGGAGACCGGGAGCCCGGAGCAGGAAGACGGGAGCCCGGAGCAGGAAGACGGGAGCAGGAGACCGGTACTGGAGCTGGAGATCAGAAGCAAAAGAATTAACAGGGACACTGGGGTGAGGCGGATTGGGGTGGGAAGGGGGGTAAAAAGACAGGGGAGTGGGAAGAGGGGTAAAAAGACAGGGGAGTGGGAAGAGGGGGATTGGGGTGGATGAGGGGAGATCAGAGATGGACTTACCAAAGGGTCAGCAGGACTGGAACAGAAGACCCAGAGCAGGAGCCCGGGAGCCCGGAGCAGGAGACCAGGAACCCGGAGCAGGAGACCAGGAGCCCAGTGCAGGAGACCAGGAGCCCGGTGCAGGAGACCAGGAGCCCGAAGCTGGTGACCGGGAGCCCGGCGCAGGAGCCCGGAACAGGAGACCAGGAGCCCGGTACAGGAGACCAGGAGCCCGGTGCAGGAGACCAGGAGCCCGATGCAGGAGACCAGGAGCCCGGTGCAGGAGACCGGGAGCCCGAAGCTGGTGACTGGGAGCCCGGCGCAGGAGCCCGGAACAGGAGACCAGGAGCCCGGTGCAGGAGACCAGGAGCCCGGAGCAGGAGACCGGTACTGGAGCTGGAGATCAGAAGCAAAAGAATTAACAGGGACACTGGGGTGGGAAGGGGGGTTAAAAGACAGGGGAGTGGGAAGAGGGGTAAAAAGACAGGGGAGTGGGAAGAGGGGGATTGGGGTGAATGAGGGGAGATCAGAGATGGACTTACCAAAGGGTCTGCAGGACTGGAACAGAAGACCCAGAGCAGGAGACCGGGAGCCCGGCGCTGGTGACCAGGAGCCCGTCGCTGGTGACTGGGAGTGGAGCTGGATACTCGGACCAGAGCTGGAGACCGCTGCAGGACACAGAAAAAAAGGTAAGGGGGGGTAAAAATAGGGGGGAGGGGGGATTGGGGTGGATGAGGGGAGAACAGACTTACCAAAGTCTTCTCTGCAGGATCAGCAGCAGGCTCTGGAGCAGGAACCACAGCAGGTCAGGAGCAGAAGATCCAGGAGCTGGAGCAGAAGATCCAGGACGCTGGAACAGAAGATCCAGGATGCTGGAACAGAAGATCCAGGACGCTGGAACAGAAGATCCAGGACGCTGGAACAGAAGATCCAGGAGCAGCGGCAGCAGCAGCGACTGGAACAGTGAGAAGATGGTCTTGTGGTGTCACAGAATATTCTGTGGCACTACAAGGCCCAGCACAGACACATCAGATGTGATCGCTCTGTAGAAATCCTCACCAAATGTGAGGGTCTGCAGGGCGGTCACAGGGTGATGATGGGGTGGTGACAGGTGGAGGTAATCTGATTGGAGCAATCATTGATGACATTGATTGCTCCAATCAGAGTACTTGAATACAGGTGACCAGGCGGTCACAGGGAGGTGTCACCTTTCTGTGACCCCCTGTGGTGCATGTTGTGCCCCAGCCATCTGATTGGTGACACTGATTGCACCAATCAGACATGGCTGGAGCAGAGCACGCACCACAGGGGGTCACAGAAAGGTGACACCTCCCTGTGACCGCCTGGTCACCTGTATTCAAGTACTCTGATTGGAGCGATCGATGTCATCATCGATCGCTCCAATCACAGCAGTCTGGGGGCTTGAATCACTTTACAGGGGGTCATGGGGCGGTGACAGGCAGGTCACAAGCCGGTCACCGCCCCATGACCGCCCTGTCACCGCGCGGTCGCGCTACGATCGGTGCGATCGATGTGATCGGCGATCGCACCGATCATAGCAGTCCGGGGCCAGGGCTGGGGTGTCCTAGCAACAGTCTAGGATCGGTGCTCATAGGAGCACCGATCCTAGGCTGCAGATCACTGTTTCCGGCAATCACATTGCCGGAAACAGTGAGAAATGCTGTGATTGGCTGTTCAGATTTGAACAGCCAATCACAGCGATCGCTGGTGCGGGGGGGCGGCGACAGCCCCCGGGATGATGACGCCATCTACCAGGAGGTAGGATGGCACCGTAACTTTAATGCTGTCACCGCGACTTAAGTCGCGGAGCCGCATTAAAGATATGACGTACTAATACGGGTCTGGGCATTAAGTCCCAGTGCACAGACGCGTATTAGTACGTCAGATGTCAGTAAGGGGTTAAGAAGATATAATTTTCGGTTAAAATATTTCCTACATTCTGAACATGAAAAAAGGCTTGATTTCCAAGTAAAACATTTCCCATAATAAGAATATAAAAAATGCTTCTACTCTGTGTGACTGCTCTGGTGACTAAGAAGAGATGATTTCTTCACAAAACATTTCCCACATTCTGAACATGAAAATGGCTTCTCACCTGTGTGAGTTCTCTGATGTGTAACAAGAGATGATTTATCTGTAAAACACTTTCCGCATTCTGAACAGGAAAAAGACTTCTCACCTGTGTGAGTTCTCTGGTGGTTATAAAGAGGCGCTTTTCGTTTAAAACATTTCCCACATTCCGAACATGAAAATGCTTTTCCTCTGTGTGAGTTTTCTGGTGACTAACAAGATCAGATTTCCAGTTAAAACATTTCTCACACTTGGAACAAGAAAATCTATTCTCGGCTTTGTGAATTTTTTGGTGTTTAAAAAAAAAAAACTTTTCAAAGGGAAAACGATTTCTATATTCTGAATGTGAAAATGGCTTCTTTGCTTTAGAAGCAATTTGTTTTTTTAATGCTTATTTTGTGACTTTGATTTTTCTTAGTAGTCGGTAATGAATCAGAAGACAGGACCTGTTTCAGAATATCAGATGCCAGATCTTTGCTGTGAAGGCATGATGGTATATCTGGAGAAATGGCAATCACTTCAATTGTATCCTGTGGGATCTCAAGTTCATCTGATTTGAAAATTGAAGATGTCAGCTGTCCCTCTGATCTCCTGGTGCAGTCATCTGCTAAGAATAAAACCAATTATTATTTTTGAATAAAAAATCTTTGAATTTTATATTATTTAACATTTCTACTTAAACTTAAAATTAGCAAAATTTATATACATAACATTAATGTGATATGGATATATATCAAAAATTAACATAACAGCGTATAGAAAAATACATAGCCAGAACTATTCAAATCAAATGTAGATCTTTATTAAATATGTAAAATGATTATTAAAAACAAGAGTAGTAAGAATTAAGGGGATATTGGCACAATAATTGATGAATCAATTAATGAAGGGCATGGTGTTATATCCTGTTCAGTATATCATATATACTTAACAATTACATGGTTGGTATAAATACAATGTATACAAACATCTGTAAATTATTTGCTATTACCACTTTTAACAAGAATTACTAAATAAAATACATAGTGCTATTCATGATTGTGAATCTATAGCCATCATAATTGGTAATAAATAGTGATGAGCGAGCGCGCTCGTTACTGCTCAGTACTCGCCCGAGCATCTCACTGCTCAATATGCTCGGCGAGTATTTCCGGGATGTTCAGGCGGAAGCTCGGGTCCCCGCCCTGCATGTTTGGAGCTCTTTAGAGAGCCAATGAACATGCAGGGATTGCTTGCTACGCACTGTAATGCCGCAGCCATGTTGGTTGTGGCATTACAGAATTGGCAGTGTAATAGTTACATAAAGGTACTCCAGGAGTATATATATATCGATCTGGACTAACAGTCCTTCTGAGGACTAATCCAGCTGCATATATTCAGTGGTGATAGCAGGAGTTAGACAGGCAGAGAAATTTGTGTACACTATACAGTACAATAGGGTCCATTGCACGTTCTGTCTGCTCCTGCTGTTACAGATATCTGTAGACATAGTCAAGATATCAGGGGCCAGGGCTACTTTTTTTATCTTAATTCTGATTATTTTCTAAAAACGTAATAAAGTCTAACATTTTACTGCTCCATTTGCTTTTTAGCAGAGAATAATACAGCCAGATCTTTTCCATCATCTGACGTGATCCCATATTACAGCGATAAGAATCCAGAAATATTTGTAGTGACCGTAGAAAATATTATCCTTCATTTACAGTTTAGTATCAAGTGAACCCAATACATGTGCATCATCATTAGTCCACTACACAAAGTATTTATATAAACACATTAAGATGCACTAGGACTCTATACTGCAGGGATATAATTGCTGAATAACATCAGCATATGAAAGAAAACAAAGATCAAGAAATCCCAATCACGAAAAAGAAAGTATAAAAATATCATCTTTATTAAGAATATAGATACAAATTACACGTAATGTAAAAGAACTCGTGGCAACAAAGTGTACAAATAGAAGCAATATACATAGGATGTGCTGCACAACCTAAGGTGCGGCGAGAGAGATGTATAATTAATCCTAAACACTCCTTCATACAGATATTCAATCAATGATTACTTGATTACATCAACCCAGTTGCCCAGGAACTTATAGCACATAAATAGTACAATACCTCTATTTGAAAATAGTATGTTACATACCTATTGGGGCACAGCTGGAGACAAACACACCACAGGTGGTCGCACGTCCACCTCTACGTGCGTTTCGGTGTAATCATCAGGGACCCACCGATGCCCAAATATTTGAGCAGCCATGGTCATACGAAGGCGATGATGGGAAAGTGCAATTACTGTTACAAGAGGTGGATGACGATGAGACACAGTTGCCAGAAAGTCAGGAGGAGGACCAGGGTACGGAAGTGGAAGACGTGGTGGTGGACGATGAAGTCACTGACCCAACCTGGCAAGGTGACATCGACATGCAAAGCGAAGACAGCAGCACACAGGGGAGGGAGGCGTAGCACCACAACAGGAACAAGCAGTGTGGTGGCCACAGAGACAAGGCGGGCAACCGTTGCCCGAAACACCAACACGACGAAAGTTGTCAGTATAACTGTTAGGTTTTCCCGAGTCTGGTTGCTTTTTAAAAACTCTACAGATAACCCCAAAAAGGCCATTTGCACCATCTGCCAGGCCAGCATCAGCAGGGGTAGCAAAACTAGAAGCCTGACCACCACCAACATGCTTAGGCACATGACAGCAAAGCACCCAACTAGGTGGACCGAAAGCCAGGGTCCAGAAACAGTGTCTGCGGGTGAAATTACTGCTAGTTCTACTGTTGTGCATGCATGCAAATTCACTGTTGCCTTTTAGGCTAGTGGAGACGGAAGCTTTCCACAACCTGATGGCGGCCGTCCCTCGGTACTCGGTCCCCAGAGACCACTATTTCTCCCGGTGTGCCACCCCCGCATTACACAAGCATGTGTCCCAGAACATGAGCCGTGCCCTTAACAACGCAGTTAGTAAGAAGGTCCACCTAACCACGGACACTTGGATAAGTGCTTGTGGGCAGGGATGGTTCATCTCGCTGACGGCACACTGGGTTAATATAGTGGAAGCCGGGTCCCAGTCAGATCTTGGGACGGAACACGTCCTCCTGACGCCGAGGATTGTGGGCCCTGGGTCAATCAGGGTTGCCCCCACTTTCTAGAGCTCCTGCACAGGAGCTAGTTTCTTGTGCTATAGACGGTACTACCCACACAACTGCCTGCCATACCGTCTGTTCAACATGGATGGCCTGAGGAGAGGGAGGAGGAGGATGAGGAGGAGAGCATGGTCAGTCATCCTCTTGTTGAGGAAACGGAAGTCTTGCCTGTTATGTTACGGGATAAATGTTTTTCAGCCCATGCACTTAGTACATGGGCATTACAAGTACAGGAGTCCCACTCCTTTATAATGGGAACATTTTTTTCATACTACGTCTCTTCCAAGGGGCATTGGAGTGCTTCCAAAGTTTTGGCAGCTGTTGCAGTCACTGCATACGCAAGAAGTATAGAAGGCCCGCTCCTTTATAATGGCAACATTTTTCTACTGAGGCCCACCTCCATGTGTCTTCAAACTGGTATTGGGGTATTTCCCATATTTAGGCAGCTGTTGTAGTAACTGCATACACAATAATTGTATAGCAGAACCGCTCCTTTATAATGGGAACATGTTGTTACGGAGGCCCTCCTCTATGCGTCTTTAAATTGGTATTGGAGTATTTCCAAAATGTAGGCAGCCGTTGTAGTCACTGCATACGCAATAACTGTATAGCAGAACCACTCCTTTATAATGGGAACATGTCTATGTGTCCTTAAATTGGTATTGGGCTTTTTCTTACATTTAGGGAGTCAGAGATGCTTCCAGGGGTCTTCCCCATGCTGTTCCCATGTAATTTGACCACTGTTCCCATCGATTTGGGCAGTTTTTAGGCCCCCTGCAGACCTCTGGGGGGGGGGGGGGGCGGAAAAATGCTCGAGTTTCCCACAGACTTGCATTGGGCTCGTTGCTCGTTGCCTGGGTTGAGCACTCAAGCATTCCAATTTGCTCGACTTGCAAGCATTTTAGTGCTCGCTCATCACTAGTAATAAATATACATATAATAAGAGGGTGACACACTAAAAGTAGTGTATTACACTATCCTGTATTTGCACCATGCGTATGAAGTTCAATGAAACAGATTATAAACAGGCAAAATATATGTAAAGTGCAAAGTGTTTATACCTGATCATGTTTAATTAATGATAGATATACTAAAGCATGATAACATATAAATAAATGGTAACACACTAGAGATAGTATATTACACTATGATGTATATGCACCATGCACATGAAGCTCATTACAACAAAATACATGCAAACAAATAGATATAAATAAAGTGCAAAGTGCTTATGCCTTATTGTATTTAATGGTAAGTATATTAGCAGCATGATAACATGATCGTGAAAGACACACAAGAGACCAACCAAAGATTTTAGAGTACTCATATGTATGTACAGACCTCACACCATGCTTAGGTTCCTGACGCACATTTCACCATTGGCTTACTTTCGTCAGAGCCACTGGCAAAACGTGCGTAGGAAATCTGAGCATGGTGTGAGGTCTGTACATACATATGAGTACTCTCTAAAACCTTTGGTAATGTAATTAACGCTAACAATAGTGCATTACCATTTATTTATATGTCACAGAAGGAAGAGAAGTTAAATTCATCCAATAAGATATGAGAGTTCTAGGAAGCCAACAGCATCATTACCCTCCGCTTTCTCTTACAGGCCCATCATAATATTTTTCTTCAAGTGATTTTCTAACTTGTCAGCACAGTATACACAAGTTGTCATTCGGCTTTGTGGTCATTTGGCTTGTAGATCTGGGCAGGTAAGGGTCAGCGTCTTCTAATCCCAGGGGGTAGGTGGACCCTCCAGGTTGTAAGATAGAAAAGGGCTTTCACAATTTCACCAAGTAATTTGAACATTTTCGGATGGAGGAGAATCTTATGCCCTAGTGGCAAAATGGTACTCACACACTTGTAATATGGCCGGACTACCCAACCGTTAAAGCAGACACAACCAGTGACTGAGAAGAATCTGTGACTTCTCTGCATTTAGTGGTCACTACTCACCTGGGCGGTTATCTGTAGGAATCTCCTCTTTACATGACTCATCAGCGCAAACAAATATATCTATGTAGTATTAATATGGGTCAGATCTTCACTCTGTAACAAATATTGTAAAAGTCACAGACAGATGTAGAAGTCACATCTATGATCAGCTCTAATCCTGCCATCTCCACCGTTCTCATTACAGAAGTATAAAACCTATAATATTGGTGGATAAAACAAGACTGCGCACAAGACCTGCACAGCCGTCTACACATCATAGGGGAGATCTCATGACTCCTTCTCTCCATCTACCTGATGATCCTCAGGAACATTGGGATCTTCTTGTTTACAGTCCAGTGGAAGAAGAGGAAGGGGACATCTCTCTAGTGTCCTCTTACTGGATAGAACTGGAGGAAACACATACAGGGACTGAATTCATTCTTTATATATAGGCTGTGTCTATAGTCCTGTCTATTACCTGGTGATGTGAGGGGATGGGGAACCTCCATCATGACGTCCTTGTACAGATCTTTGTGTCCTTCTGTCCTTCTAAATACTCCCACTCCACCATGGAGAAATAGACAGTGACATCCTGACACCTTATAGGAACCTGACACATATAATGATACCGTCATCCCCTCGATCCCTTCATAGCATTACTGTATAATGTCCCAGCATTCCCAGCAATGTAACCTCTCCAGTCAGCAGCTTAATCATCTTGTAGGTGAGTTCTAGGATCCTCTGGTCAATGATGTCCTCATGTATCATTGGGTGAGATGGAGGTCCTGTGATTGGGCCCAGGGGTCTTCCCGATCCCTCAGACACAGGGGCCTGACAGTACTCACTAGAGGTCTTCTTCACTACTGTGTAATCCTGGTTATGGAGAGACACATTAATAAATCTCACTACAGACATTTCCAGAGTCAATACCCCCCAGTTCTGTCCATCTGTTATTCCCATAGATAAGAATGATGAATGTAATGTGACGTCATCAAAATCTCTCACCTCTCCAGTAAGCCGGAAGAAGATCTCTAGGGTGAGGTGTACTATCCTCTCCGCCATCTTGTCTCTGTCCATATCCATCCTTGATGGGTGATTCAGAAAAATTCCCTTAATATAGAAGATGTCCACTGAGAGGATATGATATTGTAGAGACCAGAATAGGAAGATGATAAGACGATGGAACATTATAAAGAATTCCGTGTAATAATACAATTATTGGAGACAATAAGGGAAACATGAGGGAGATAGAACGTGTAGATGTTGTATTCTCTAGTCTTGTATGGACTGGAACTTAAGTTGAATTGCAGACTAAGAAATCTCTTCCATGCTCCCAATCACTGGCTAGGTTGGCCACTGCTTCGGCAACTGATTAGCTGTGAGAATCACAAGTGCATTGAGACTGACCAGGAACTACAGAGACTGACGGGAGACCCAAGCAGCAATGGTATATTATTTTACAGTATTTAGTTTTGTAGTTTACATCTACTAATAAAAACGACATATTTTAGGCCACACACAACAAACAGTTTCTTCCTCGGAGTCTGCAGCTGAACACGTTTCTCATAGACTCATCTTCCATAACGTAAATTCTCGTCTCACTTACCGACGCTGGAAAAGGCAATAGCAATACTGCAGGAGATATTCATTACACGTGATATGAGAAATAACTACTTCATGATGAGGACGACATCTTCATCTTCTACTACGGCTCTAGAAACATATTTGGCCAGAGTCCTTCTCTAAGTACATCATCACCGGCCTTCTATATAAATGTTTCCCATTTTTCCCAGGCTGTTATCTTTTTATCAGATTAGATCTCATTTATAAAAGCTTGTTTGTAAGAACACCAAGACAGGAGTTATTTGATGCTAATGTCTCCATGTACAGTATTTTTTTTCTGGATGTCATAGAATCTCTGAAGTGACACTTATTCATACCAAGTTTAAGAGCTGTCTTCGCTCAAAACGCGTCTGGTAGCGCACCCCTCCTTGGTGCCCCTGTGTTTCCCTTCTAGTATTGTTCTTCTACCACCTGGAGTTACATTATCGCCATCTGGATATTTAAAAAAAAAATTCTAAATAAAAGACATTTGTTTTTACTATTGGAGTCTGTGGAGCTGGATCATCTTTCCTATTACCTGTGCATTATACTACATTGAGGACTATGGGCTGTGCATTATACTATATGGAGGACTATGGGCTGTGCATTATACTATATGGAGGACTATGGGCTGTGCATTATACTATATGGAGGACTATGGGGAGTGCATTATACTGTATGGAGGACTATGGGGAGTGCATTATAATTTTGCTACAGGGCCTCTTGACTTCTATGTTCACACCACATCGGTACTAATGACAAAGTTAGAGGGAGGTGGACAGTACTTAAAAGTGATTACAGGGAACAAGGAAGAGAAGCTGAAGGCCAGGACCTCCAAGGTGGTGTTTTCAGAAATACTGCCGGTGCCAAGTGCATCACTAGTAAGACAGTGGGAGCTTAGGTAGATAAATAAGTGGCTTAGACATAGGTGCAGGAAGGAAGGGTTTGGGTTCATGGAGAACTGGGCCGACATCGCTGTTGGCTACAGGCTCTACGGTAGGGATGTGCATCTCAACTGGGAAGGTGCAGATAGGCTGGGGGAAAAATGGTCAGACGGATTGAGGAGCTTTTAAACTAGGATCTGGGGGGAGGGAAGGTATTCATGCTTATAAAGGGATAGATAGAGTAGACAGAGAGATGGGGCAGCAGGGGTTATAGAGGATCTAGGGGAGTCTGGGATATGCAAGGCAAGTAAGGAGTTGAGTAGGAGTAACAAATGTGCTAATTGTATTAAATGTCTGCCAGCAAATGCAAGAAGACTCACAAACAAAATGGCTGAACTGGAGACTCTTATGTCAGTCAAAGAATACGATGTGGTGGGTATTATGGAAACCTGGCTGGATGAAAACCATGACTGGGTGACAAACATAGAGGGGTACACTACATTTAGAAAGGACAGGAAAGACAAAAAAGGTGGAGGGGTGTGTATTTTTGTAAGATCCAACTTAAAACCTGTGCTCAATGACAACATTGGGGGAAGTTGCGACAATGTAGAGTCAGTCTGAGTTAATGTACATAGTGATGGCAATAATGGAAAGCTGTTAATTGGAGTTTGTTACAAGCCTCCTAATATAGCTGAACAGGTAGAGGATGAAATGCTGCAACAAATTAAAATGGCAGCAAATAATAATAGGGTCCTCATTGTGGGGGATTTTAACTATCCAGATATTCACTGGGACATAGAATCTTCCAGTTGTGCTAAAAGCTGCAAGTTCTTATCCACAGTTCAGGACAATGACCTCTCTCAGCTGGTAGATGAACCTAACAGGGGAGGTAATCTGCTGGATGTGGTGCTGTCAAATAAACCAGATGCAATTTCAGATCTACAGGTCCAGGAGCATTTAGGAAACAGTGACCATAATATAGTAAGTTTCAATGTAATATTCAATAAAACATTTAAAAAAGGAAATGCAAAAACCTGGAACTTTAGGAAAGCTGATTTCAACAAATTAAGGGAAGAGCTTAATCGTGTCATGGTCACTGGGGATACTGAACGTAAATGGGGCTTGTTTAAGGAAATACTACTAGAATCCTGTAGAAAATCTATACCCTCTGGTAGTAAAATGTCCAGCAATAAAAAGAAACCATTATGGATAAATAAGACAGTACAAAGTTTCATAAAACAAAAACAAAGGGCATTCAAAATCTTGAAGGCCGAGAATTCAGAAATAGCATTTTAAGAGTATAAAGACCTAAATAAGAAATGTAAAAAAGAAATCAAGCTAGCAAAATAATATACAGAGCAATAAATCGCCAGGGACATTAAATTAAATCCCCAAAATTTTTATACATCAATGCTAAAAAGAGAAAATCAGATGGTATCGGCCCCTTAAAAGATGAAGTGTGCAAAGTTTTTGAGGGCATCATAAGAGATGACTTGCAGAGTTATATCACAGAGAATAATATAATAAACTAGATGGTGGCCCGATTCGAACGCATCGGGTATTCTAGAATAGGTATGCGGCCGACCGGGTGCAATCAGCAGAGCTGTGTTTAAATTTGGCGCCAAAATCGCTGATTGGTCGCGTTCGGCAACCGCGACCAATCAGCAAAGCGGTGTTTAAATTTGGCGGCAATATCGATGATTGGTCGCGGGCGGCGGCCGCGACCAATCAGCGAACCGTGTTAGTGAGGACTGGAGAGCGTGTTTAAATTTGGCACCAAAATCGCTGATTAGTCGCGACCAATCAACAGAGCGGTGTTTAAATTTGGCGCCAATACTGCTGACTGGTCGCGGCCGCCGACCGCAACCAATCAGCAGAGCTATGCAGAGCGGGGTTTAAATTTGGCGCCAAAATCGCTGATTGGTCGCCGGCCGCGACCAAACAGCAGAGCGTTGTTTAAATTTGGCGCCAAAATCGCTGATTGGTCGAGGCCGGCGACCGCGACCAATCAGCAGAGCGTTGTTTAAATTTGGCGCCAATCTCGCTGATTGGTCGCGGATGGCGGCCGCGACCAATCAGCAGTGCGGTGTTTAAATTTGGCACCAAAATCGCTGATTAGTCGCGACCGCGACCAATCAGCAAAGAGGTGTTTAAATTTGGCGACAATAGTGCTGATTGGTCACGGCCGACAACCGCGACCAATCAGCAGAGCGGTGTTTAAATTTGGCGCCAATCTCGCTGATTGTTTGCGGCTGGCGGCCGCGACCAATCAGCAGAGCAAGGTTTAAATTTGGCACCAATAATGCTGATGGGTCGAGGCTGGCGACCGCGACCAATCAGCAGAGCGGGGTTTAAATTTGGCACCAATAATGCTGATGGGTCGAGGCCAGCGACCGCGACCAATCAGCAGAGCGGGGTTTAGATTTGGCCCCAATGCTGCTGATTGGTCGCCGCCGGCGACCGTGACCAATCAGCAGAGCGTTGTTTAAATTTGGCACAAAAAACGCAGATTGGTCGTGGCCGGTGGTTGCGACCAATCAGCAGAGTGAGGTTTAAATTTTGCGCCAATCTCGTTGATTGGTCGCGGCTGGAGTCCGCAACCAATCAGCAGGGCGTTGTTTAAATTTGGCGCCAATCTCGCTGATTGGACGCGTCCGGCGTCCGCGTCCAATCAGCACAGCAGTGTTTAAATGTGGCGGCAAGATCGGTGATTGGTCGCGGCCGCTATTTAAATGTGGCGCCCAAATCGGTGATTGGTCGCGGCCGCTGCCCGCAACCAATCAGCAGAGCGGTGTTTAACTTTAGCGCCAAGATCACTGATTGGTCGGGTGTGGAGAGCGCGACCAATCAGCGAATCGTATTGGTGAGGAGCGAGGAGCGGAATCGTATTAGTGAGGACCGGGGAGCGCCGCTGCCTGTGCGGATACTTCCACTGCGAGAACCTGGGACATGAGCGACTGCTCGCAGCAGAAGTATCCCGACCCGCAGCGCCGCTCCCCGGTCCTCCCTTCACACCCTAGCCGCTGATGTCCCCACAGTATCCGCATGGTGTTACAAAGGTCTGGACATTTGTGTTAAAAATCGCTGATTGGTCGCTGGCGCTGCCCGCGACCAATCACCGATTTGGGCGGCAAATTTAAATATCGGCCGCGACCAATCAGCACAGCGGTGTTTAAATGTGGAGCCAAGATCGGTGATTGGTCGCGGCCGATATTTAAATTTGGCGCCCAAATCGGGCAGCGCCAGCGACCAATCAGCGATTTTTAACACAAATGTCCGGACCTTTGTAACACCATGCAGATACTGTGGGGACATCAGCGGCTAGGGTGTGAAGGGAGGACCGGGGAGCGGCGCTGCGGTTCGGGATACTTCTGCTCCGAGCGCCCGCTCATGTCCCGGGTTCTCGGAGCGGAAGTATCCGCACAGGCAGCGCCGCTGACATCCATGTGGCTAGGGCGTGAAGGGAGGACCGGGGAGCGGCGCTGACATCCAATTGGTCGCGCCCGCTATTTAAATGTGCCGCACAAATCGGTGATTGGTCGCCGACTTGGCCCGCGACCAATCACTGATCTTGCGGCCAAAGTTAAACAGTACTGTGCTGATTGGTCGCGGACCCTGCCCGCGACCAATCACCGATTTGGGCGCCAAATTTAAATATTGTCCGCGACCAATCACCGATCTTGGCGCCACATTTAAACACCGCTGTGCTGATTGGTCGCCGACGCTGGGCGCGACCAATCACCGATTTTGGCGCCACATTTAAACAGCGTCCGCGACCAATCAGCACAGCGGTGTTTAAATGTGGAGCCAAGATCGGTGATTGGTCGCGGCCGATATTTGAATGTGGCGCCCAAATCGGTGATTGGTCGCGGGCAGCGTCCGCGACCAATCAGCACCGTAGTGTTTAACTTTTGTGGCAAGATCCGTGATTGGTCGTGGGCCAAGACCGCGACCAATCACCGATTTGTGCAGCAGATTTAAATAGCGGCCGCGACCAATTGGATGTCAGCGCCGCTCTCCGGTCCTCCCTTCACACCCTAGCCGCATGGATGTCAGCGGCGCTGCCTGTGCGGATACTTCCGCTCCGAGAACCCGTGAAATGAGCGAGCGCTCGCAGCAGAAGTATCCCGACCCGCAGCGCCGCTCCCCGGTCCTCCCTTCACACCCTAGCTGCTGATCTCCCCACTGTATCCGCATGGTGTTACAAAGGTCCGGAAATTTGTGTTAAAAATCGCCGCTCATCTCCCGGCTGCATCTCCGTCCCGCAGATGGGTCCAGCGGTCGGGTTCCTTCTGCTGTTGCCGGCCGGGAGATGAGCGCCTCGCGCCGGTCATCTCCCGGCTGCATCGCCGCTGAGCTCCGTCCCGCAGATGAGCCGCTAACGGCCGCCATCTTTTTTCAGAAATCCCGCGGCGCTGATTGGCCGCTGGCGGACCAATGAGCGACGCGGGATTTCCTGGACAGACAGACAGACAGACAGACGGGATAAGACGATTATATATATAGATGATAATCAGCACGGATTCATGAAAAATAGGTTGTGTTTAACACTAGGACTACTGGACTCGTGACCCCGCCTAGAACTACTGAAAGGAGTCATTTTGACTCCTTGCTTGTTTTCGTTTATTTTTAGAGTTTCATTTGTGGTTATTTATTAATAATTATATTTTTTGTAATGTATTATTATTGTGAGATCCAACAGTAATGCTTTTGATTGTTTTTTTTCTGCTTTTCTTATTTTTCTACAGAAAATAACAATAATTATAATAGACGTTTTTCAAACATTTTTTTTTATTCAAGTGCACACATATAAACAACAACTGAAGAACAAAAAGCAGAGAAAATGTAGGTGGAGGAGCATAAAAATGAAAATATGGCGCAGAATTCAGCTTCTAAACATTTGGTGTTTCGCATTTTAGGCATTGCCTTTGATTTATGGCAGTACATTGCCCACACAAAGACTTACCACAAGTCTTACAATTTCCGACAGATCTATTTTTCTTGCACTTTTCTTTGATCTGGCAAAATTTTGTTTGAACCATCACTTCTGAGCATGTAGAAACTTGGGACGTGGAACCCTTTTCCCTATCTGTGACCACTCAACTCTCTCACAAGCGTTTGCAAAAATGCCTTGCGTGACATTTTTTGGTGGGTAATCTCCTTGAATATTATCCATGCATTTATACCCGCAAAGTCTAAGGCATTTTCAAATGCATGAACAGGCCATCTCCTTGTGCATGTTCGTGTGGTATATTTTCGTGCCATCTGATCCACTACATCTACTCCATATTTTGTTTCATTGTAAAACTTTACCGTTTCTGGAGTTTTTTTAGCGGAATCAGACGCAACAGCAACATCTGGATGGACGGAACTCAAAATGACAACATTTTTGTTGGGCTTTCCTTGATATACTGTAAGTGTAAAATTGTCTTCATTTCTAAACACTTTAGTGTTGTACAATTCCTCTTTCATGGATTTTATTTCTTTAGGCACTTCTCGCCTTATCTTGTTCAGTGTTCCCACGATGGTTGTTCCTTTGCTTTTTAGCTGTTTAGCTAATTTTACTGAAGTAAAATAATTATCGGTTGTAACATTGCGACCTTTTTTCAAAAACGGATCCAATAACTTCATTACCACATGGTCAGCTAAACGGTCCTCAGCACGGCGTGTGTCATCTTTGCCTAGATAAGGGAAGCCATTTGCCAGATATTTGCTCCTCTTATCAACAGCTAGCCAATATTTGTGGCCATATTTATCTGGTTTGGAAGGCATGTACTGCGTGAATGGACACCTAGTTTTGCTTGGGAAAAGTTGCTCATCCACCGTTATGTATGGGCCAGGTTTGTAACACGCAATACAATTTTCAATAAACCTGTCCCACACAGTAGAAAATAGAGCAAACTTGTCCGTTTGCAGTCTCTCCGATCGAGTAGATTTCTCATCAAATCTGAGAAACCTCATAATTTCAACAAAGCGGTCCCTAGACATTGTCGCTTTGCAAAACAGTATTCCCCAGTCATTACACCAAATACTGCTAATCGAGTGACGGTTCGTGCCAGATATTCCACGAGCATAGAATATCGCAATGAATGCATCTAGCTCCTCATCAGATAGAGTAAACTGTAAATTATTGTTCCTGCATGCTTCTGCAAGCGTACAGTTCTTTATATGTGTCAATATATATGAATCAAAAAATAAACGCCATGCGCTCAAAGGACTATCGATAATGATATTTCTTCTGGCGTATCCTGTAGGGCCAGGTGCTTCTCGAAGAATATTTTGGCTGTCACGCCTAGCAGGCAAGTGTTCTCCAATTTCAACAGGTTTCCATTGAATACCATCTGCTGAAACTAGTATTCCTTCAGATTCGCCTTCTCTGGTGTTTGTTGTTGCATTACCTTCGCCGCCATCGTTATCTGTTGTTCTTTCATTTCTGGGACGTTTTGCTGATTTTTTCTGTCCGCGACCAGGAGGATGGTCACGAGGCAACATAACTGCATGAGCCCGATCCCCAGTTGATGTGCTTGGAATATCTGTAAAAAAGTTGATGAATATTTAGAATTTTTGTTTTGTAAGGGTCCGTGCACACTGGCTGGATTAGCGGCGGAATATCCGACCGGATATTCTCACCACAATCCGGCCCGTACCTGCCCGCTCAGGTACAGAGTGGAGTTTCATACCTGAAGCTCCGCTCCGAACCCCGGGCTGGAGCCGCTGTCTGGGACGGAGCCGTGCTAGCGCGTAAGCAAGCGTTGCTCTGTCCCTGACAGCGGCTCCAGCCCAGGGTTTGGAGCGGAGCTTCAGGCATGAGCGGGCAGGTACGGCCTGTATTGCGGCAAGAATATCCAGATGGCTATTCAGCCAGAATTCTGCTAGTGTGCACAGGCCCTAACTCAGTGTGTGGAAGAACAAATAAATACACATAACTACTTACCTTCTGGATTTGTTCCTTCTGAGTCTTCAGATTCACTTGATATGTTCTGAGGAATGAAATCTTCATCACTGTCAGAATCAAATACATGTTCCTGCAATTCGGATTCCGATTCATCCTCCGGTATGGATTGCAAAGTAGCCAGAATATCCTGAGGCTTTATCAAACGTCTTCTCTCCATATTCCTCACAAATTCCATAATTCTATATAGTTCCCTGCTGAAAAATAGAAATGAAATGAAAACTAAAAGAAATAATAACTGTTCTGCCACCTTCAAAAGTAGGTGGGCTGAATCAGTTGACAGACAGCTAAACTATTTCATAACAATTCATACCTGTATGAGTCTTCAGAGCTCGTATGTCTGCGTCTGTTCTCTTTGTCTCTTCAGCTGAACTGAAAGTAAAGTTACTATCCAGAATACTGTCTCCTGCTAGGACCTTAGAAAAACACCACCCTTCATTAGCATAAGATAGGAGCCTAGAGTAAACAAGCTATTTTGTTCAGCATTACACAGTAATACAAGCAGGTAAAACACAAGGAAAATGTGAAAAGTTGACATGTAAATTGAACTACATCTATATGAACATCAGGGTAAATAAGACAGAGTGAAAAAATTATGCACAAAACTTTATAGCAACATTTAGTGACAAAAGGACCTCAAAATATAGTAGGGAGTCAAAATGACTCCCTTCAGTAGTTCTTGGTAAATTTTGAAAAAAACGCGCAAATTTTTCACCAAAATTATTTATTCTCACAAAATCTTTTTTCACATCATATTTGAGGAAAAGTCACCGAGTTTCAAGCCGGAATTCTGAAAAATGTAGTCACAGAAGAGAAATAAAAAACGAAAGGAGTCAAAATGACTCCATCAGTAGTTCTAGTGTTAACCAACATGCTGGGGTTGTATGAGGAGGTAAGTTCAAATCTGGATGTTGGTAATGCGGCTGATGTGATTTATCTGGACTTTGCAAAAGCATTTTATACTGTACCACATAGCAGCCTTATACTAAAGCTACAGAAGCAAGGACTGGGGGGAACTATATGCAGATGGGTAAGGAATTGGCTAAATGACAGGAAACAAAGAGTCGTCATAAATGGTACATTTTCTAAATGGGACATAGTCAGCAATGGGGACCGCAGGGATCTGTGCTAGGACCAATTCTTTTTAACCTCTTTATTAATGACTTTGGGGATGGGACTGAGAGTAAAGTGTCAGTTTCTACTGACGACACCAAACTATGTAGGATATTAAAATCTGATTTTGACATTACAATATTGCAGAACGATCTGGATAAGATGACTGAATGGGCAAACACTTGGCAGATGACATTTAATGTAGATAAATGTAGAGCAGTGTTTCCCAAACCCTATCCTCATGGCCCCCCACAGGTCATGTTTTCAGGATCTCCTTAGTATTACACAGGTGATTGAAGTATCATCAAGGCATCAGGAATTCTCTCACCTGTGCAATACTAAGGAGATCCTGAAAACATGACCTGTGGGGGGCCGTGAGGATGGGGTTTGGGAAACACTGATGTAGAGTAATGCACCTAGGACGGAGTAATCCTATTGCTGCATATACAATAAATGGGTGTATGCTCAGGACTACAGAGCAGGAGAAGGATTTTGTATTCTGGTTACTAGTAAGCTGAGCAGCATTACTCAATTTCAAGCAGCAGCCACAAAAGCAAACAAGATTTTAGGATGTATAAAAAGAGAAATAAAATCCCGCAATCCCAACATATTGTTACCCCTTTATAAATCACTGGTGAGGCCACATCTGGAATATGGGATCCAGTTTTGGGTTCCACATTTTAAAAAGGATATTCAGAAGTTAGAGTCAGTTCAAAGTTGCCAACTAGATTATTACAAGGGATGGAAGGCCTCTCATAAAATTGAGCTTGTTTAGCTTAGAAAAACAACACCTCAGAGGGGGATCTCATTTACATGTATAAATATATGTGGGGTCAGTACAAAGGACTAGCACATGACTTATTCCTTCCAAAGACCATACTAAGGACCAGGGGGCACTCATTGCAGATGGAAGAAAGGCGATTCCGTCACCTAAACAGGAAAGGGTTCTTTACAGTCAGAGCAGTCAGACTGTGGAATGCCGACCACAAGAGGTAGTAATGGCAGATACCATAACAGCTTTTAAAAAAGGGGTTGGATGATTTTCTCGATACAGGTATGCAAATTGCCTCTTTAGAGAAAAAGAGGACTTGAACTCTATAGCGCCACCTATTGGAAGCAGCAATCCTACAAGTCGCAATCCTACAAGTCACAATCAACCCTTTAACAAGTTGTGCAATATGACTTAGGATAAAAGCGTTTTTGCCTTCTTCTAGATCAACAGATTTAGGTATAGGGATTTTACTAATACCATTATTAGAATCATAAGAGTAATAAAAAAATAAAACTAATTAAAAAAATTATAAACTGGTTCATTTTTAATTGTAATAGTGCAGCAATAATAAAAATGGTAATAAGCTAACTCGCCCCCTGGGCCGTTAGGCACTCGGATCCGGGCAATAGGGAACGATGGGAGTAGTAGTGGCGACCCGGTTCCGTGGCTCAGGGTGGTCAGGCCAGTGGTAGTCCGTTATATTGATTATGTCCGACTACGCCACCCGTGGATTGCGGTTATTAGGAACCGCCGCTGCATGCAGACCGCTGGGGCTGATGAGGTGTGCAGCTATGGTAGTGTGACTCCCCACGGGAAGAGTGCGGCCCCAGGGCAGTATAGTGGATGGTGGGGGTGATGGTAGTGGGAGTTCCAGTGCTGGTAGTGCTGGAGGAGCAAGGAGCACACAGACAACAGGTTGCAGTCCAGGGTCTTTACTAAACAGGTAAACTGACCCACAAACAGTCCCAGCTAGGAGGGGACCTGGATGTCTGAGAGCAACGGGGAAATTGGCCCTGGTCAGGGTGAGGGTGTAGGCCTACCGTGCTTTCTGCGCTCCTTCTGGCTATCTCCTCCTGATAGGGTAACAGCCCACGTTTCCGAGCTTTCCGTGCTTTCTCGCCTGTATGGCCTGCGACGTGGGTTCCTTTCTGCTCCCAGCCTTGTACGGCTTTACTGGTCCCTTCGGTTGTGGCAGGGCCTCCAGGCTTCTTAGGCCAAGGAATGTACAGTCCCTTGCGGACTGGTTCTCTGCTGGGGGATGTGGAATCCTTCCAGCCTCAGACACCAAAGTCTGGTAAAATTAAGTCTTTTCTCTGCCAAGACAGGCTCTCTTCGCCTCTTGTCTCTGGCTGGTGGCTCTCTCCTACTGCCACACTTCCTCTTAGGTGCAATCAACTTTCTGTCCCTGCTCCACTCTGGGACACGTCTCAGAGCTGAGACAGGCAATCCAGTTCTCTCTAACCCTGTCCCCAGTACCAGCTTTTATAGGGGCAGCCTGCTCCCCCTACTGGCCTGAGACAGGAGGCATTGCATGCTAATGTTCCCCTGACCAGAGAACCTCCCCCTTGCTCTCAGACACAGCTTTAATTACACTTGTGGCATCCACGCAGGGTGACATATTCCCCCCTAGTGAAATTTAGTACTCCGGGACTAAACAGCAAACAAAGATAATATACATAACAATAAAACATGAATGCACAAATGACGCACAGATTGAGTTCTTAAGGTCACAGTGTGGCCTGTGACCGAGTGTCCATATCACCAAAACAACGGGGAGCCTTAACCAGGTGGGGGTCTGTCCTACCCCAAGTCCTTCACAGTCTTAGTTCATTCCTGGGTTAGGCTCAGAATGCAGTCCATACAAGGTCCCGGTTATAAAAGTCCATAACCTTTGAGTCCTTACGGTAGCTGCAAGAAACTGAAACAGAGTATTACCAAACATGCATGTAACTTTGCAAACAATTCAACATTTGGCAACAGGGTTATTTACACTTTTAGTACACTCTATATTCTCCAGCGAGCGGGTATCTGCCCCTTTGTGCTCCTGGTTGACCTCCTTAACCCACTGTCTGGTGGTGGACTGACCTGGCTTTCCTCACTAGCGTTAGGGGTACAGCTACCAGCTGGGTGTACAGGTAAGGCAGGCAGCTGTCTGCGGGTTCTTTGGCTTACCGCAGGCATGGCAGGCTCACTGTCAGCAGAGGGTTGACTCTCCTGGGCTGCTGGTACAGGCTCTTCTGCCTCTGGAACCGCTTGCTCCTCTTCACCTTCCGGCTCTGGTGTTGGTTGTTGCTGTGCCGGTTGCAGAAAATGCAGGACGGGTACCACTATAGCATCATTTATGCGAGTCCAGGACTGAGGGAACTCTCCGAGAACGGTGCTGATCATTTCTTCCTTGTCCTCTGCGGGTTCAAGGTCACTCTGATCCTCTTCTGCACTACGGAGTTGCTCGGGGCACCTTTTGAGGTGGTCTCTGGAGACGACACTAGTGGTTTCTCCTCCGTCCTTGGTGATTACGCACACCTTTGGGTTGTCGTGGTCAGACTGCAGTATGGTGTAGGGTTCCCTTTCCCACTGGTCGTCCAACTTATGTTGCCTTCTTTTTCTCTTTAGGACTTGCTCACCAGGTTCTAGGGGACTAGCAGGGGCGTGTTGATTGAAGAGTCTTTCTTGCTTCTCTCTCACCTGGGCCAGGCTCTTCTCCACACTCTCCTGTACCTTCTTGTACTGCAGTTGCCTTTCCGTATCCCAGTCCGCATCCGGGGAGGTGTCCTCAGGTATTAGGACTCCCATCTTCAGGTCTATGGGCAGCTTACCTGGTCTAGCTCGCATCAGGTAAGCTGGGGTGCAGTTTGTAGCATTCACCGGGATATTGTTGTACATGTCTACCAGGTCCGGCAATTTTTCTGGCCACAGGCTGCGTTCCTCCAGGGGCAACGTCTTCAGGAGATCAATGACTATATTGTTCATCTTCTCACACATCCCGTTGGTTTGGGGGTGGTAAGGCGTTGTCCGAATCTTCTTACAGCCATAGAGGTTGCAGAACTCCTGGAAGATTTCAGCCTCGAACGCTGGACCCTGGTCTGTCAGGACCTGTTCCGGATACCCGTGTGGACGGCAGAAGTACTGCTGGAAGGCTCTGGCCGCTGTTTGGGCTGTCAAGTCCTTTACCGGGACCACCACTAGAAAACGGGAATAGTGGTCCACGATTGTCAGGGCATAGATGTATCCGGACCGGCTTGGAGCCAATTTGACGTGGTCCAGAGCTACCAGCTCAAGAGGCTGCGTGGTGACGATGGGCCTCAAGGGTGTCTTCTGGCTGGTGCCGTCCTTCCTCCTCAGGTGACAAGGGCCACAGTCTCTGCACCACTTTTCTACAGCTCCTCTCATGCCGACCCAAAAGAATCTTCCTCTTAGCAGGAACTCCAGTTTCTTCCAACCAAAGTGTCCCGCTCTGTCATGGTAAGCCCCCAGGACCATAGCTGCATCTCGCCTTGGGACCACGACTTGCCAGGTCAGCTCGTGCGTCCGGTGGTTAACAATCCTTCGGCACAACTTGCCTTCGTAGAGGAACAGCTTGCTCTTCTCCTTCCATAGCTGCTTGACTTCCTCTGGGGCATCTGGATCTAGGCGGGCATCTTCCCGGGTCAGCAGATCTTTCACCAGGCGGACTGCAGGGTCACTATCTTGGGTTTCGGCCCAGCTGTGGTGAGGTAGGGGATTCATCATCACAGTTGTTAGATCCTCCTCCTTCACGCGGTGAGAGTGTTGAGCGGCTCCATACCGGTGAAACGCGGGGAGTTCTACCTCCTCCAGCTCTTCTGGGTCTTCGTCACCCTCAGGTAAGTGAGGCATTCTTGATAGGGCGTCTGCGTTGGCATTGGTTTTGCCTGCCCGGTACTTGATCACGAAGTCATAGTTGGAGAGACGGGCCATCCACCGCTGTTCTAGGGCACCCAGTCTTGCATTGTCCAGGTGTGTCAACGGGTTGTTGTCCGTGTACACGGTGAACTTTGCGGAGGCCAGGTAATGATTGAAGCGTTCCGTCACGGCCCACACCACCGCCAAGAATTCTAGCTTGAAGGAGCTGTAATTCTCCGGGTTCCTTTCGGTGGGCCTCAGCTTCCGGCTGGCATATGCGATCACCCGTTCTCTGCCCTGTTGGTTTTGGGACAGTACGGCTCCCAGTCCCACATTACTGGCATCTGTGTGGAGAATGAAAGGCTGGCCATAATCAGGGTAGGCCAGGATCTCATCCCCAGTGAGGGCCAACTTTAGCTGGCGGAAGGACTCCTCTTCCGGTTTATCCCACTTAAAGGGTGGCTTTTGACTTCTGGACTTGGACTGTCCGATCAGGAGGTCCTGCATAGGAGCTGCCATCTTAGTGAACCCAGGGATGAACCTTCGGTAGTAGCCTACCAACCCGAGAAACTGTCTCACCTCTTTGATGTTCGAGGGGCTTGGCCAGCTCTTGATTGCCGTGACCTTGTCAGGGTCGGGGGCCACTCCTTCCGCGCTTACCACGTGCCCTAGGTACTGGACCTTTGGTTTCAGCAGGTGGCACTTCGATGGTTTTACCTTCAGGCCATAGCCTGCCAGGGCTTCGAACACCTTGGCCAGGTGCTTTAGGTGGTCCTCGTAGGTTTTCGAATAGACGATCACGTCGTCCAGGTAAAGGAGGACCGTCTCGAAGTTTCGGTGTCCTAGACAGCATTCCATCAGCCGCTGGAAGGTCCCTGGTGCGTTGCAGAGCCCGAAAGGCATACAGTTGAACTCACTCAGTCCCATCGGGGTGGTGAAGGCGGTCGTCTCCTTGTCAGCCTCTGCCACAGTAACCTGCCAGTACCCGCTAGTAAGGTCCAAAGTAGAAAAGAAGTTAGCAGATTTTAGTGCGGCTAAAGACTCTTCTATTCTAGGCAGCGGATATGCGTCTTTGTGGGTGATACGGTTGATTTGTCTATAGTCCACGCACATTCTCATGGTGCCGTCTTTCTTTTTCACCAGAACCAAGGGGGCTGCCCAGGGGCTACAGCTGTCTCTAATGACCCCAGCTTCTTTCATCTCCCTTAGCATACCCTTGGCGTTCTGATAGTGTGCAGGGGGTACAGGTCTGTGCCTCTCTTTTATTGGTGGGTGGCTCCCTGTGGGGATGTGGTGTTCTATCCCTTTTACTCTGCCGAAGTCTAGCGGGTGCTTACTAAAGACTCTCTCGTACTCCCGTACCACCCGGTAGACTCCTTGTTTTTGGTGCAGGGGAGTGGAGTCAGCACCCACGTGGAGTTTCTGGCACCAGTCCTCCTTTTGTTTCTGGGAGCCATTACCCTCCGCCTGTGGAGATGGAGGCAAGGGTTCCACGGCCCTGATAGCTTTGTGTTCAACAGCAAACAGTTTGGCGAGTGTAGCGTACCTGGGTAAGTGTACTTCCCTCTCCCCAATGTTGAGGATGCGGACGGGCACCCTCCCATGACGGACATCAACCACCCCCCGGGCTGTCAAAATGGTGGGCCTGCTGTCTGAGTACACGGGTTCTACCATGGCTTGGTAGTCTCTACCTCTCAACCCGATTGCAGTCCGACACCAGATCATCATTTCACTTTTGGGAGGCATGGAAATGGGGAATGGATCACTGAGTCTTACGCTACCGATCTCACCACCAGACAGTTCTACCTGCTGCCGTCTCATCAGGGCTTTTATCTCCTTGTTGAGGACTCTCTTTTGGCTGGAACTAGCATTCACCGCCACCTGTTGTAGAATTACAATTACTTCTGAAAGACAATTTTCAATTATGTTAGTACCCACAGTTATTTTAGGGTGACTTTCATGACGGTCAATGTCCACAATAATCACTCCCTGTGCCGGCAGTTCAACTTTACCAATTTTAATGGTCATCTCCTTGAACCCCATCTGCGGCACGGGTAAGCCATTACTGGCGATGATGCTCAAGTTACTGTCTGGATACCGTGTGATATCAGCATCAGTCCAATACTGCTTAAAAAGTACATAAGGGATTGTGGTTACTTGCGACCCAGTATCCAGCAAGGCGCTCATGGGGATACCGTCCAGCACCACGGGTAAAACCGGGCGCCCCCCAACGTACTTATCACGCCAATTATAAGGGCCTGGTGATCTTATGCCTGGGGGTCGGCCCTCTGCCCCAGGTTGGACCCGTTTAAATTACAGTACCTGGAAATGTGTCCGGGCTGGTTGCAACGATGGCAAATGGGCTGTCCATCCTCTGCGTAGCGGTCTGTGGGCCTCCCTCGGAACGACGGGATCTTCCTTTGTCGACGCCACGGGACATCCTCCGGACTTGAAGCCAGCTTGATGGGTCTTGACGGGTCCACTTGCAACGCCTGGATGGTCCTGGTCAACGCCGCAACGCTCCTGGTCAGCTCCTGGACTTGGTGGTGCAGGCCTTTCGACGGGGCTTGGTTCAGGGCCTGTGCATCAGCCTCCACGGAGTCCATAGAGGAGGGCGCCGCCTCCTGGTGGTAGGTGATAGCAGGGCGCCGGGGGTTTATAGCGCCACTGGTTGCAGATTCACGGAGCACCCTTATGGCCCTGTCCTTAAATTGGGCAAAGGTCAGGTCGGGGTTCTGAAAGAACATGAGGCGCAGCTGGGCCCTGTGGGCGCTGGACAGCAGACCCTCTATGAATTGTTCTGTTAGCAGCTTATCGGTTTCCTGCACACTGCCAGGGTCAGTTTGTTGAATAGCCCTCAAGGCTTCCTGCAGATTTAGGGCATAGTCTCTGATGCTGTCCTGTGCCCGCTGCTTACATCCATAGAACCTCATTTTAATTTCAGCGGAGGTACGTGTATCAAAGGTACCCCGGGCCAGAATACCCTTCACAGTCCCTTTCTCCTCAATGGGCCATGATTTTACCTCCCTTTGGGCTGCGCCAGTTAACTGCCCTGTCAATATGCTGACCTTCTGTTCCTCTGTCAGGGGGTAAACGTGGAACAAACTGTATAGCCTTTCCTTGAAGTCAGTTAGGGCATGGGGCTCACCTGAGTATTTGGGCAGCCAGGCCGCTCCAGGGATGTAGGGCAAGGAAAAGGGCATCACCGCTGCTGCAGCTGCGTTGGTGGTAGTGGGCGCCTCTGTGTCCGACATCTTCCTCCCCCCCTAGTGAAGTGCGGCCTACCTTCCGACGATCCTCTTCTGTAGGCCGCGGCTCCGCTGCTGCTCTGGACGAGGACCTGGCGTCGCACTCCGATGACGTCAGCGTCGCTCTCTCTCCCTTCCAGGACCTTGCGCAGCGTCGGTGCGTGGGGCGGAGCTTCGGATCTCGCACGGTTTTGACGTCCACGCCCCTCTTCTTCCCGCGCGGCGTCCTGAAGATGGCGTCCGATGGCGGGAAACAGCTGCGGATGGCGGGAAGACGGCAGAAGACAGCGGGAAAAGGTCCAAGATGGCGTCTGATGGCGGGAATCGCCTCCGGATGGCGGGAAACTTCTCCACAGGTAAGTTTACAACAGTCTTTTTCAGGCACGCAGTACCCGGTGGTTGCGGGCACGAAATCCTGCCGACTACGCCAAAGCTGACTCGCCCCCTGGGCCGTGGGGCACTCGGATCTGGGCAATAGGGAACGATGGGAGTAGTAGTGGCGACCCGGTTCCGTGGCTCAGGGTGGTCAGGCCAGTGGTAGTCCGTTATATTGATTATGTCCGACTACGCCACCCGTGGATTGCGGTTATTAGGAACCGCCGCTGCATGCAGACCGCTGGGGCTGATGAGGTGTGCAGCTATGGTAGTGTGACTCCCCACGGGAAGAGTGCGGCCCCAGGGCAGTATAGTGGATGGTGGGGGTGATGGTAGTGGGAGTTCCAGTGCTGGTAGTGCTGGAGGAGCAAGGAGCACACAGACAACAGGTTGCAGTCCAGGGTCTTTACTAAACAGGTAAACTGACCCACAAACAGTCCCAGCAAGGAGGGGACCTGGATGTCTGAGAGCAACGGGGAAATTGGCCCTGGTCAGGGTGAGGGTGTAGGCCTACCGTGCTTTCTGCGCTCCTTCTGGCTATCTCCTCCTGATAGGGTAACAGCCCACGTTTCCGAGCTTTCCGTGCTTTCTCGCCTGTATGGCCTGCGACGTGGGTTCCTTTCTGCTCCCAGCCTTGTACGGCTTTACTGGTCCCCCTCCAGGCTTCTTAGGCCAAGGAATGTACAGTCCCTTGCGGACTGGTTCTCTGCTGGGGGATGTGGAATCCTTCCAGCCTCAGACACCAAAGTCTGGTAAAATTAAGTCTTTTCTCTGCCAAGACAGGCTCTCTTCGCCTCTTGTCTCTGGCTGGTGGCTCTCTCCTACTGCCACACTTCCTCTTAGGTGCAATCAACTTTCTGTCCCTGCTCCACTCTGGGACACGTCTCAGAGCTGAGACAGGCAATCCAGTTCTCCCTAACCCTGCCCTCAGCACCAGCTTTTATAGGGGCAGCCTGCTCCCCCTACTGGCCTGAGACAGGAGGCATTGCATGCTAATGTTCCCCTGACCAAAGAACCTCCCCCTTGCTCTCAGACACAGCTTTAATTACACTTGTGGCATCCAGGCAGGGTGACACAAATACATTTGTGAGGCCGAGTCTCAGTTAGTTAGCAAGTTAGTGTAGTGTTAGTGTAGGGAGTACAATTGGGGGAGAAAGGTTGAATTTGATGGACCCAGGTCTTTATTCAACCTACGTTACTGTGTTACCTGGTGAGTATAATGATTTTTTTTCTATACATTAAAGAACAGCAGCAGAATGGGGGACATATACCAGAATGGGGCCCAGGTTAAGGGATATATATAGATATATGTATAAATCATGATGGAGGGGGGGGTGGCCCTTCAGATCCTAGTTACGCCACTGATTATACTGTGTATGGGAACCAAGAAAAAGCCCTGTACTATAAGAACAATATGTTTCCTGTCTTCCAGAGTTGGGTCGTATGTATCTATTACAGCAGAGGTCCCCAACCGCCGGTCCGCGGACCAGGACCGGGCCGTTGGGGTTTTTCAGCCGGTCCGCGGGGAGAGGGGGCCCCTCCAGCCTCCAGCAGGGCCGCCATCAGGGCATGACTGCCCTGACTCCAGTATGGGGCCCGGCCGGTAGGAGCCCCCTCGGAGCCCCCCTCTTGTGCGTCTCTCTCCTCATGGGGCCCCCGGCCGCATGCTAAGCGCCGGGTCCGGGACATCTTAGCGCTGCGCTGCTGCGGCAGCACCTTCATGATTCCCCTGACTTCCGGTCATGTGACGGCGCCGTCACATGGCCGGAAGTCAGGAGAACCTGGTGTCAGCGATTTGGACGAGCGCCAGGATTCTGCAGGGATCGCATGGGGCTAAGTATAACAAGTTTTATTTTTTTTTAAATACAATTAACTAGGAGTGGGGGGAATGGGAGATGCACATGGGGGGAGGGGAGAGATGAGAGATGCACATGGGGGGAGGGGAGAGATGAGAGATCCACATGGGGGGGAGGGGAGAGATGAGAGATGCACATGGGGGAGGGGAGAGATGAGAGATCCACATGGGGGGGAGGAGAGAGATGAGAGATGCACATGGGGGAGGGGAGAGATGAGAGATCCACATGGGGGGGAGGGGAGAGATGAGAGATGCACATGGGAGGGAGGGGAGAGATGAGAGATGCACATGGGGGGAGGGGAGAGATGAGAGATGCACATGGGAGGGAGGGGAGAGATGAGAGATGCACATGGGGGGAGGGGAGAGATGAGAGATGCACATGGGGGGAGGGGAGAGATGAGAGATGCACATGGGGGGAGGGGAGAGATGAGAGATGCACATGGGGGGAGGGGAGAGATGAGAGATGCACATGGGGGGAGGGGAGAGATGAGAGATGCACATGGGGGGAGGGGAGAGATGAGAGATGCACATGGGGGGAGGGGAGAGATGAGAGATGCACATGGGAGGGAGGGGAGAGATGAGAGATGCACGGGGGGGATGAGAGATGCACGGGGGGGTGAGAGATGCACGGGGGGGGATGAGAGATGCACGGGGGGTGGATGAGAGATGCACGGGGGGTGGATGAGAGATGCACGGGGGGTGGATGAGAGATGCACGGGGGGTGGATGAGAGATGCACGGGGGGTGGATGAGAGATGCACGGGGGGTGGATGAGAGATGCACGGGGGGTGGATGAGAGATGCACGGGGGGTGGATGAGATGCACGGATGGGGATGAGAGATGCACGGAGGGGGATGAGAGATGCACGGGGGGTGGATGAGAGATGCACGGGGGGTGGATGAGAGATGCACGGATGGGGATGAGAGATGCACGGAGGGGGATGAGAGATGCACGGGGGTGAGCTGCACATGGGGGGGTGAGAGATGCACATGGGGGGGTTATGTTTACATAACTTTGTTGCCTTATGAAGGGCGGGGGGGGCCCCAAAAATTTCTTGCACAGGGGCCCTCTACAGTCTGTGTCCGCCCCTGGGATGAAGTAAATGCAGCTGAACAGCAGCTGTCAGGACAGCTGCCCTGTCCTGCTGCAGGGCGTGATGGGGCCTCAGTGATGCGGCTCCTGGCACAGCACATTATGTGGGGCTCCTGGCATAGCTCCTGGCGGGGACCTGGTCTACACTATATGATAAGTATGCACTAAACTCCAAATCCCTCCATTACCCCGCCCCCATATGACCAAAGCCCCGCCCACCCCACCCCCTCCTTGCTGGGTCATGGAAAAATGATCTTGCTTCAAGCCGGTCCCTGGTGCAAAAAAGGTTGGGGACCACTGTATTACAGGACACAGAACAAAAACGGTATGATTCTTATAAAGTGGCAACACAAGACCCCAAAAGAGTCTCAGTGCTGAAGGGGTTAATGTCCCCTGCGCCCAGTAATGGGGAATCTCCACATACCTCCACCTGCAGAGCCGCCACCACATACAGTATATGGCTGTGGTAAACGCTAGAATGTATGGGCTCCTTCCAGGTATGACGTCATTCTATCACGTGCTATGGGGCGTGGTCTAATTCAGCAAGGCGCCAAACGAAGCACTCCAGACGCTGAGAAGCCACATTATCGCATGTCTATGCCTCATGCAGCATCTATACTACAGCTGCATGCGAGCCAGGTTAGTGGATCTGGGCTTGTTAATGCTGGTGGCATGTGTCCTGTGTATTGGGAGGAATTACAGGGGAGTGGGGAGCCCCCGTGTGTCGTGTGTATTGGGGGGATTACAGGGGAGTGGGGAGCCCCCGTGTGTATTTGGGGGGATTACAGGGGAGTGGGGAGCCCCCGTGTGTATTGGGGGGGAGTACACGGGAATGGGGAGCCCCCGTGTGTATTGGGGGGGATTACAGGGGAGTGTGGAGCCCCCGTGTGTATTGGGGGGAATTACAGGGGAGTGGGGAGCCCCTGTGTATTGGGAGGTATTACAGGGGAGTGGGGAGCCCCCGTGTGTTGTGTGTATTGGGGGGGATTACAGGGGAGTGGGGAGCCCCCGTGTGTATTGGGGGGAGTAGAGGGGAGTGGGGAGCCCCCGTGTGTATTGGGGGGATTACAGGGGAGTGGGGAGCCCCCGTGTGTATTGGGGGGGAGTACACGGGAATGGGGAGCCCCCGTGTGTATTGGGGGGGATTACAGGGGAGTGGGGAGCCCCCGTGTGTATTGGGGGGGATTACAGGGGAGTGGGGAGCCCCCGTGTGTCCTGTGTATTGGGAGGGATTACAGGGGAGTGGGGAGCCCCCGTGTGTCCTGTGTATTGGGGGGATTATAGGGGAGTGGGGAGCCCCCGTGTGTCCTGTGTATTGAGGGGGGATTACAGGGGAGTGGGGAGCCCCCATGTGTATTGGGGGGGATTACAGGGGAGTGGGGAGCCCCCATGTGTATTGGGGGGGATTACAGGGGAGTGGGGAGCCCCCATGTGTATTGGGGGGGATTATAGGGGAGTGGGGAGCCCCCGTGTGTCCTGTGTATTGGGGGGGGATTACAGGGGAGTGGGGAGCCCCCGTGTGTATTGGGGGGGATTACAGGGGAGTGGGGAGCCCCCGTGTGTATTGGGGGGATTACAGGGGAGTGGGGATCCCCGGTGTGTATTGGGGGGGATTACAGGGGAGTTATGTTGGCATGCGGGCTGGAGGGGGGTGCATTGCGTGGGGGGCTATGCGTTTTGGCTAAGGGCGTGTGCTAGTTAGTGCCCATCACCATTTCCTACACTACTTGGACGCACATTCAAGTGAAATGTATTGCCAATCAGAGACAAGCTCTCTGCACAGCAATAACAATGCCAACCAATCAGAGGCCAGCAACTGACATTGGATTGCTGACACATGACGTCACTGCCGTGCACTGGCACACCAATGTCAGCTACTGGCACTGGTATTGGTGTGCAGATGGCTTGTGTCAGCGCAGCAATAATTTCAATAAAATATTCCTCCAAGGACGTATATTTAATTGAGATAAAACATGGACATTGGCTGTCCAGTACCAGATATTTTCCAGAATTACTATATGTTGCCAATTGGGGCATACAAAACTAAAAAATGAAAAATAAAGCCTGAAAAAATATTTTCTCACTTAAAATTGTTTTATATCGGAATTAAACAGTTCACATTTATCGCCACATCTGTACTAACCCAAGCTATAAAAGTATACCATATCACATACAATAAATGTCATTTCAAAAAATAAAACACAAAATAAAGTTGCAAAGAATAATCAAAAGGTGTATAGAAAAAAAATGTTACTAAAAATGACACTTTTTTTTCCTTGCAACATAATGCCGAGTTTGAGACCCATGCTGTAAAGGTTGCTTTCCTTTCTTTTACTTTAAGCGTATAAATTCTTACAAGGCTGTATGTGTTTTCTAGGATATCAGACAATGGCAGAAATGGAGAATAATTTTGACTTGCTACCTCAAGATGTCTACTGTACTGGGAATTCAACTGATGTGGTATAGTATCCTTATTTTCCTTAGTATTGATTAACTTTAATTTCCGTATTTTAAGTTATGACTTGTACTATGTTAAATATATAAACTGACTGTCTGAATTTGCTTGTTTGCATATATATCAATGTATGTATTGTAAAAATGAACTCACCCTGTTAATTTCCCAGTCTTTTTAATAACTTGTGTGAATTTGAGAGAAATATCATCCTGGCTGCAGCATTGAGAATAAATTGAGACTGTATGTTTGTTTAAAATTACTGTATATGCTCAAGTATAAGCCAACGTACCTAATTTTACCACAAAAAAATGGAAAAACTTATTGACTCGAGCATAAGTCTAGGGTGGGAAATGTAGCAGCTACTGGTAAATTTCCCCATCCTGGTATGCCTGGCTCCCCTCATTCCCCCCCGCCCAATCCTGTTATTCATGGCCCTCCATCACTGCACAAAAAAAAAAATCCTTCTACTCACCTTCCTTCCTCCCTCCCTTCTGCTCCAGTACTGCTGTGTCCTGTCTGCTGCAGCTCATGTCAGCATCTAAGCAGCACATGGCATCACAGCCGTTAACTCTCAGACGCTGATGTGAGCTGCTGCCGGCATATTCACTCCTCTCCTCTCAATGCCAGGACTATGGGCTTGGGGAGGAGTGAATATTCATTCTCTTTAGTAGCAGGCACTGTCAGCAGGAGCCGCTCTCAGTACTCCTCTGTGCCCGCTACTAAAGAGAATGAATATTCAGTCTTCTCCACGCCCATGGGAGTGGAGAAGAGGGAATATTCATTTCCCTTTCTAGCGGGCACACGTGGTAGCTGCAGCCGTGGCTACTGTGTTTGCCTTGCTACTCCGCAACTCCACCACTATCCACCACTGAAATTTCTATATACTCTAGTATATACCCAAGTATAAGCCGAGGGGTGTGCTTTTTCAGCATAAAAAAATGTGCTGAAAAACTTGGCTTACACTAGATTATATATGGTAGATTAAATGTTATTCATAATACTGCATCTATTTTTATTTTTTTTTCAACTTTTGTTCCCCTTCTTGCTAGCATGCAGTAACCAGAAAAATCATCATTATAAACTTGGTTAAATACACTTTTAACACGTGTCATTTTTTTATGGTTTTGACACAGGTCCACTGCAAAATTGACAATGGAAACTTCATTCATGTGATCATATTGTGGCTTGACTCTACTAAATCCATTTATCTACTTTTCTCTTAATTGTAACTGTTACCACCAAATGTTTTTCTTCATTAAAAGGGTTGTATGGTCACAAGGATAGGTCTTAAGTATGACATTAATGAGAATCTGAAACCCAGCATCTCCATTGATCATCCATACATGAACACATGAACCCAGATGCAATGCACAGCTCCATCCAATGTTAATTTGCCAGTGATTTGCTACAGAAAACCTCATATTTAAGGGCTCTTTCATGCGTCAGTATCTCTGGTAGGAGTGGTGACATTTTTCACGTGTACCAGAGAAACTGACACACGTAGACCCATTAAAATCTATGGGTCTGCTCACATGTCAGTGTCTTTCCATGGACCGTGTGTCCGTGTGCTCCACACGCTGACATGTCCGTTTTTTTGCGGATACACGGTCCACAAAAGTGCCTCACGCTGAACACATGGGTGACATCTGTGTGTCATCAATGTGACACATACCGGCGCGTGGGAATCAGCGCTACAGTTAGCGCTTTTCTCACGCGCCAGTTCTGAACGCTGCCCTCATCTTGGTTCCCTGCCGGCTCTGCGATCAGCACCAGCCGGGACAATGATGAAGGTAGTAGTAGTGTACTGTGTCCCCACCTGTAAAAATAAGAATTAAATAATAAAATCCATATACTCACCTCTCCTAGGTGTCCCCCGCTGTATCCATGTGAATGCTGATGCCGGGGAGAATGAACCGCTCTGGAGCTGAGCTTAATGAGTGACAGAACTCCGCTCCTGAGCTGCAGCTCCAGAGAGGCTCATTCTCCCCGGCTCCTTGGTGTGAGCGGTTGCATGGATTACAGCGGGGAACATCTCCGGAGAGGTGAGTGAAAGTATTTTATTCTTATTTTTACAGGTGGGGACACTGCGGGAGTAGACTACCACTACCCACATCATTGTCCCTGCTGGTGCTGATGGCAGGGAACCATGATGAGGGCAATGTTCAGCATTGGCGTTTGGGAACAGTGCTAACTGTAGCACTAATTCCCAGACGCCGTTACGTGTGATCCTGATGCGGCATACGTGTGACACACATGTGACACGGATATGTCTGGTACTGGAAATATCCGGACGTGTGAAATTGGCCTAAGAGTATTATTCAGCAACCTGCCTGAAACAACTGTGGGTGTAGGACAGCTGCAATTGTTAACCTATTAAATGCTGCTGTTAATCTGTGCCAGAATTTACAGTGTGGTGGTGGGTGGGGGTGGGAAGGGAGTTCATTCTTTGCTCCCATTGGCGCCCCTGTGACATGATCGCAAGGTGGAAATGGGTTGCCATGATGGTCAGGGGTCTGCTGAAAGTTCCTGTACCTGTCATGACTGATATTTGCTATTTGTATGTAGCATAAGCAATCACTTGATTGCAGGTTCAAGTCCCCTAAGGGTACTAATAAATACAGTTCCAAGTTTAAATAAATATGAATAGAAAATATTAAACCTCTTCACCTCCCTTTTCGGAATGTAGCAATAAATAGTTTTTTTTTAATTTGGAGAAAAGTCCAATCTATCACAATATTAAGTAAATTAATCCAATAGCTAAATGGTGTAACTAGAAGGAAATGAACACCTGAATTCCATTTTGTCTGCAGGCGATGAAAACATCATATGTACCCCCAAAGTATATCAATTACATAGGCTTGTGGCACAAAAAAAACCCTGACACAACGCCTTATCCCAAAAATTTGAAATTTCACAGCAGTCTGAAAATGAAACAATACTGATGACATTTTAATTTTTTTCTTATTCATTGTACAAATTTCCCCCCCAAAAAGTCACCACTTAAATAAAACTATGCATGTTTCGTACAGTATAAACTCTTATTGAAGAATCAATGGCAGCTAATTTTTACAAAACAAATTGTTGTACTTTTTGTTGCATTTTTCCACTCTTAGAATTAACAGGGTTTTTTTTTTTTTTTTTTTGGATAAGATGCACTTTTTTACCCAAAATTTGGCAGGAAAATTGTCTTATCCTTAAAGTACAGTATTTTCCCCATTTCAGTACATCACATGATCAAATGAATTGTGGCATTGAAAAGTACAACTCGTCCTGCAAAAAAACAAGCTCCCATATGGCATGCCAATGGAAAAATAAAAAAAAGTCTCTTCCAATAAGGGCAGGAAAAAGCTAAAATGAAAAATCATTAAGTGGTTAAACATTCATGTCGGCTGCCTTCCTAGTTACCATGAAACCTTTTTATCTTTTGGTGGTTTTCATAAAGTGGTTGCAGAAGAATATTTTTCAACGCTAATATCCAATTCAAGCCTCAATGATTGCATAGCTACTATGTATGGTAAGGCTGTATTTTTTTCAGCACATTTTCCTTTTATTTTTTTATTTTTTTTAACTTAAATTGCAATTTTACTTGTCAAGTTATGTTTACTGTTTGCAGTACTGGTTTGATAGTTAAAGGGGGGTATAACTATATTAAAAAAGGAACCTTTTATTGTTAAAATTTCTTTTGTTTGCTATAAATAATTCTTTAATGTAACATACTAAGTGTTTAGTGTATGCTTGCCTTGAACAAGCAGTTTAGTGCATATTTCCACCTACTTGGTTTCCATGCATTTCCAGCCTTCTATGAGTTATAGAAAAGCAGCTGTCAATCAAACTAGCAGAGGGTGTGGTCATATGCTGCAGGCGGGAGCGGGCACTGAATTGCTCAGTCTGAATTTGTCAGGGCTATGTTCCCTTCCACACGCTGTTCCCTACCACATTTGCTGTTCAGACTTCCTAAAATACATTCAGAAATCCACATAATAAAGGGAAAAGAACCCATACATTACATTTTTTTATTGTTTTTTTTTTTAAATTGTGTTCAAAGATAATGACAAAACAGTGCTAGTACCAATTAATGGAATATTTCATCGGTGCAAAGTCAATACGTGCTACATGTACGTATATCCTTCTGAAGCAATTACACAAATCCTCAGTGAAATAAACTGTAATTTGTGAAGTGACACATCAGCTGCATGCACAACCAACACTGTAGACAACATAGAGAATGAATTGCCATGTACATACACTTGTTGGTCTGATGTTTTGGGACAAAACCCTTTTTGAATGTATTATATGAATGTATTGAAAACTAACCTGCATTTTCCACTTAGTTTTTATGTTTCACAGACTTCCTATCTATAATATAACCGGGGATGTGTACCTCTGTCTGAAGCCTCGTCAGTTTGGGAGGCCTACAACTACGCCTGGCCAGGGGAGATCCCATCTGCTCAAAGACTGACCAGGCCCCGTTTGCTAGCAAGTACTCCGGGAGGGTCTGTTGTTGTTACCAGTAAAGACCCTGAACTACACCGTACCGTCTCTGAGTGGTTCCTGCTACCCCCATCATCCACGTCGGCTGCCCTGAGGCCATACCCCTCCCGTTGGGGGTTATACTATCACGCTGCACAATCCTACCACCGGCCTCAGCGGTCTGCCCTGCAGCAGCAGCTTCCTGGCTGCACTCAACGGGTGGCGTAGTCATCAACTATTTACTACTAATAGACTGCCGTCTAGTTTGACTCCCTGGGCACGGACCGGGTCACCGCCACGAGACTACGACCCTCCACTGATCCGGCTCCGGGTAGGCTCCCGCGTGCGCAACGCAGCGCGACACAGGCCCAGGGGCGCGTCAACTTTGGCGTAGTCGGCAGGATTTCGTGCCCGCAACCACCGGGTACTGCGTGCCTGAAAAGCAAAGAGACTTTTCAAACTTACCAGTGGTGAAGATTCCCGCCATCTGTGAAGATTCCCGCCATCCGTGGAGTTTTCCCGCCATCCGGCGCCATCTTCTGCCTTCTTCCCGCCATCCGAGGAGTTTTCCCGCCATCCGGCGCCATCTTCTGCCTTCTTCCCGCCATCCGAGGAGTTTTCCCGCCATCCGGCGCCATCTTGGAGACGCCGCGCGGGAAGAAGAGGGGCGTGGACTCCGAAAGCGCGCGAGAACTGAAGCCCCGCCTCACGTCCGGACGTTGCGTAAGGTCCTGGAAGGAGCCCAGCAGACGCCGACGTCACAGGAGCGCGACGCCAGGTCCTCTACCCCGACGATTGACTGCGGAGCCGCGGCCTACGGAAGAGGATCTCCGGAAGGTAGGCCACGGTCCACTAGGGGGGAGGAGGACACCAGGAACGGACAGCAAGATGGCGGACCGGCAGCAGACTAAGCTGCCCAGCATCGGCAGTGCCCCAGTCGTCGCCGGCCCCGACCAGCGCCGGGAGAAGACGCGTGACGCAGGAGCGGTCGCGGGAGCAGGTAAGAGGAGTCTCCCTGTCCCGGACGCTGCCAGCGTCAGCCTGCTCCCGGGCCCCCTGGTGGAGCCGCCGATTCCGGGCGCTGCAGACACCGACCTGCTCCAGCCCCGCAACAAGCCCTGCGGCCAAGCTCTCCAGCCCTGGGCACTACCACCACCAGCCCGCGCCCAGGCCCAAAGTTGCACCCTCTGACCCCGGGCGTCATCAACGGCGACCCTCTCCATGCCTGGTCGCAAGGCCTGAACTCCCCAGGTGCAAAAGGACTGTACGCCCCCCACGTTAACCAAGGAGGAGCTGCAGTACTACCAATACGAGGAAAGCCAAGAGGACCCGGACGGTTCTGAAGCCTACACACAAGAAGGAGCAGGAGGATGCCGTTACTGAAGTACGGTAAAGTGGAACTGTACATAGTTACCCGTAGGGGTACTTGTGTTGCTAATTAAAATATGGTCCCCGTTGGGACAAGTGTGAACTGTTCCCGTGTGTCCCCTATCCTTAACCAGGCTGAGGACTGTGAGCAGCCATCCCATCTCCCCACAGGCTGAGGACTGTGAGCAGCCAATCCTTATCCCCACTGGCCGAGGACTGAGAGCGGCCATATCTTGTAAATATTATGTGTTTCCAGTTATTTATAGGAGTCCTTGGTGGATTTACCGGGAATCCTTTGTACAGTTAGTGGAGCGTAACCCAGGATGGACTAAAAGACTGTTAAGGACTCGGGGTAGAACAGACCCCTACCTGGTTACGTCTCCCTGTTTTGGTGAAATGGACACCTTGCTTTTCAAAACTGCACCCGGTTGCGGACACGCCGTAACCATCTTTATATGTTTTCTTATTGTATTATTAATGTTATATCTTGTTATGTTTTTTTTTCTAAAATATGTTTAGTCCCGGAGTACTAAATTTCACTAGGGGGGAATGTGACACCCCAGGGGTCTGGTTGCCACAGTGATAGAGATATTACGTCTGAGAGCAGGTGGGAGGTCCTTTGGTCAGGGATCCTGTGCATGCCACACCTCCTGCCCAGTCTTGGGAGGGGAAGGACTTCCCCTATATAAACCAGGGGCTGAGGCAGGGTAGGGAGTTCTGAGAGGAGAAGACAGGGAGCAGAGCTGCTCTATGGGCTCTGCTCCACAGGCAGGCCCTGTCCAGGGGCCTGAGCCTGGAGACAAGGAGAGTGGAGACAAGAAGCAGCATAGGAAACAGCAGAGTTCCAAGGAGTCAGGGGCTGGCAGCTGCAGCGCTCGCCCTGACTAAGAAGATTCTTTACCGGACCCGGAGTCCGAGGCTGTGGGGACTAACTCCTACCCAGCAGCAGAATCCGTCAGGCAGGGGATTTCAGGTCCTCTGGCCCAGAAGCCCGAAGGCACGGTCACACGCGTGGGACCAGCACTGCCATCGTGGAGCGGAAGCCATTAGAAGGCCCCGAGTCACCGGCCATACGGGTGAGCACCACACGGTACACTCAGGGACGTGGGCTACTTACATCAGCTTCTAGCAAGGTAGCCAGAAGAGTACAGTCAGTTTGGGAGGCCTACAACTACGCCTGGCCAGGGGAGATCCCATCTGCTCAAAGACTGACCAGGCCCCGTTTGCTAGCAAGTACTCCGGGAGGGTCTGTCGTTGTTACCAGTAAAGACCCTGAACTACACCGTACCGTCTCTGAGTGGTTCCTGCTACCCCCATCATCCACGTCGGCTGCCCTGAGGCCATACCCCTCCCGTTGGGGGTTATACTATCACGCTGCACAATCCTACCACCGGCCTCAGCGGTCTGCCCTGCAGCAGCAGCTTCCTGGCTGCACTCAACGGGTGGCGTAGTCATCAACTATTTACTACTAATAGACTGCCGTCTAGTTTGACTCCCTGGGCACGGACCGGGTCACCGCCACGAGACTACGACCCTCCACTGATCCGGCTCCGGGTAGGCTCCCGCGTGCGCAACGCAGCGCGACACAGGCCCAGGGGCGCGTCACATGTTTTTCATTTTGCTAACACTGAAATGTATTTTATTATAGACTAATAACTAATAAACGTAATGCTGTTCAATATTTTTTTTCCTTTTTTTTTTTCTTTTTTTTTTTAATTAGGCATTTACGTCGTGCAACCACACCTCCCAACTGCAAACTTTTGATTCGTTACAGAATGCTGTGCAAGCTATTAATGAGTTTGAGGAATATACAACCTCAAATTACATAGTGATTGAAAAACACAAATATTTTGGAGATGAAGGTAATGTTTAGGCATAGATTGTATAGATTTTAAAAATTTATATTAATCTGCAATTTAATAGTTAAAAACATATTAACCCAATTAAGAATTTACACCGTTTTAACTAAATTTAACCACTCCAAATTTGAGTATATTTTTTTTTAGTGCCAAATTTATGGAAAGTGTAAAGTTCACACTACAGTTATATTTTATCATGAAAGTAGGGCGTTTTAAGTAGAAGTGTGCAATGGTGATTTCCAGTACGTCCCCATGACAGCACCATAGGAGGAGTAATCCCATATCCTGTGTAGGGACAGGAAGCACAAGAGGTTAAAAGCCCTCAAACCTCCTCAGTGTTTTTCCTGTCCCTACACAGGACAGGGAGTACAGGAGGAGCGCTGGTGCAGGAGCACTGAAGAAAAAGTTTTACCTCAAGGGACCCTGGGGGATCGGGGGGGGGGGGCGTGGCTCTCTCCTTCCCGCCGTCAAGCGGGTCCTGGGCCGACACTCCATGTCGGGAGTCCCTCAGCCCTCCGGTGTGCTGGAGCCTCCGGGTGCCGCTTCCCCATCGCCGGGGCTCTCGGCATCCTGCTCTGGGAGGGTCCGGCTTCTCCAGGACCGCCCAGCGTCGAAACCGGAAGTCCGGAGATGACTACTTCCGGTGGCGGTCGTGCGGGAAATTCAAACCGCGGTTAGACCAGACACCAGGGAGCAGGAGAAAATGACAGGACGACCAGGTAAGGTATAAGAAGGGGGGCTGGGGAGCAGCAAAGGCAGGCTTACAGCTTTGGCACCCCTGGCAGTACAATGGCAGATATGTCACACCCTGATACCCTCCCTGGATCGCCCCACAGTCATGTAAGTGTACCATTTATATGGCTAATGGAGCTTATTCTTACCAAGCCCTCCATATTTTTTATAGGATGTCTCTGGGCAATTACCACCTCCTTCTGAAAAAAAGGATACGGGGGAAAAAGGCCACAGTAAAATCCAAGAGGTGCCTGGATTATAACATCAGACTTCCTGACTCATATACAAAACGTCTATGTGCTGAATGTAGAGCCTCAATGCTAAAGGAGGAGCACTGGGCTTTATTAAATGAGATGCGCAGTATAATTAAAGAAGTTCAGGCTTCTATCACGTCTCTGCAGCCCCCAGGTTCAGGAGTCTAGGATGTCCCGGGACCCAAAAGACCCAGAGAAAATATAGCACCATCTTCTGAGGGTGAAATCGACCCATCTGGTGACTCTGACAGTGAGACCATTAGTCTACTTCAGGGCGAGGAACGGAAAAGATACATGTTCCACTCAGATGGTATGGATATTCTTCTACGAGCCGTCCGAAACACGATGCAAGTAGAGGAAACAGAGAAGAGCAGTAACATTCAGGATGAAATGTTTGGTGGTCTTAAAACCCAGAGATCCATGGTTTTTCCTGTTAATGCTCATGTGAAGGACATGATACTTGAGGAATGGGAAGATGCGGATAAGAGACTCTCTATACCACGAGATTTCCGCGCCCGACTATCTTTTGACCCAGAGAACACCAACATATGGGACACTGTTCCTAAAATTGATGTCCCAGTGGCTAAAGTGGTCAAGAAAACCTCTATCCCCTTTGAGGACTCGTCAGGACTTAAAGATCCTATGGATAGGAAGGCGGATAGACTTTTGAAAAAAGCCTGGGAATCTTCGGTGGCAATTATTAAATCTAATATCGCTGCTACATCTATTGCCAGATCTATGAGAGTCTGGCTAGAAGAGTTAGAGAGTCACCTACAGGATGGCACCCCGAGGGAATCTCTCCTTCAATCATTGCCCCTATTAAAAATGGCAACAAATTTTTTGGCAGACTCTTCGGCGGAATCGGTCAGATTTGCAGCCAGAAATAATGTGCTTTCAAACTCAGCCCGAACAAAACAAGCTGTGCTCCATTCCATTTTCAGGGCTCAGAGTATTCTGACCTGTACTAGATGACATTCTAGATAAAGCATCCGATAGAAAGAAGGGCTTCCCTGAGGAGAAAAAGGAGCAGCCCTTTCGCAAACCCTTCCCCTCCCGTAAATATAACACTCAGAAAAAATGGGGGTCCACAAGCTGGAGTTTTAATAAGGGGAACAAAGATAGGAAATACCAGCCCAGCACTAGCTCCCGTCCAAAACGTCAATGACTATGTCAGAGTGGGGGGGGGGGTGATTAAAGTTTTTCAAAAACAGTTGGCATCGGGTCACTCAAAATCCCTGGATACTAACAACTATAGCGCAGGGTTACAGGATAGAGTTTTCTCAATATCCCCCTAAAAAATTCCGCCTGACAAAGGGTTCCCCTACCTCTCTTTCCCGTCTACGGGCAGACATAGAGAAGCTGCTACATCAGAGGGTTATTGTGCCAGTTCCAGAACACGAACAACATCGGGGCTACTACTCTGTTTTCAATAAAGAAACCATCAGGGGAGTTCCATACAATTATCAACTTGAAACCCCTAAACCGATGGGTCCGCTACAAAATCAGTAAGATCAGCCATTCCTCTAATAGACGCAGATGCGGTAATGTGCACTCTGGACCTCAGGGATGCATACTACCACCTGCCAATACATTCCTCAAGTCAGCAATATTTGAGATTTGCACTACCATCAGGCAGTCAGATTCTACACTACCAGTTCCGATGTCTTCCCTTTGGCCTGTCATCTGCTCCCAGAATCTTTACGAAGATCATGGCAGAGGTGGTGGCCTATATCCGACTCAGGGATGTTACCATCATTCCGTACTTGGACGACTTCCTGGTGGTGGCAGGATCTCCTCTAGGTATGACGCAACATCTGGAACTTGTCCTACAGACATTTACCAACCTGGGTTTGATTGTGTACAAAGAAAAATCCAATCTTATCCCCAGTCCTTCAGACATCTTCCTGGGAGTCCATCTCGACTCCCGAATGTGAATGTCTTATCTCCCGGAAAACAAAATGCTCTCAATTCCACAAAGGATTCGTTCTTTTTCAAGAGAGAAGAAACCTTCGATCCGAAAGGCAATGAGTATTTTGGGAATCATGACGTCATGCATCACCTGTGTCAAATGGAGCCAGTTCCATTCCAGGCCTCTACAGAAATGCATCCTGGAAGTGACACTGACATCAGAATTACCTAGACAGGAGGATGTCTTTGTCCAGAGACGCCCAGGACTCTCTACACTGGTGGTTCGACCAGAAGAATCTACAGAAGGGAGTGCAGTGGATTCTGGAACCTTGTCTTTTAGTGACCACGGACGCAAGTCTCTCAGGATGGGGAGCTCGAGTGGGAGATTCTTATCTCCAAGGAACATGGTCCACAGAGATTCTGACCCGATCATCAAATTTTCGGGAACTACAGGCGATCTGGGAAGCCCTACAGAGAAGCCGGGCGGTCTTAAGAGACAGACATGTAAAAATCCTGTCGGACAACATTACGGCAGTCTCTTTCATCAGACATCAGGGCGGACCAAGGCACCCAGTTCTCCAGTCCCTGACCAAAAGGATATTATTAGGGATAGAGAAAATAGTGAGCTCCATTTCAGCAGTTCACCTTCGGGGATCCGACAATCGGGAGGCAGATTACCTCAGCAGGCGTCAGATGAAGGCTTCAGAATGGGAACTGAGCGAAGAGGTGTTCCAGCAACTAACGCGCAGATGGGGTCTGCCACACCTAGACCTTTTTGCATCCAGAACGAATGCAAAGACAACATCTTTCTTCTCTCTCGACCCAGGAGATCATCCTCTGGCAGTGGATGCTCTCTCACAATATTGGGGAGAAGGCCTAACATATGTCTTTCCATCTGCCCCTCTAATTCCGAGAATGCTGCGGAAAATTCAGGAAGATCGGGCGACAGTCATAGCAATTGTCCTGTTCTGGCCAAGGAGGGAGTTGGTTCTCCTTTCTACGTCATCTAGCGTTGGAAGACCCAATCGTTTTACCATTTCAGGAGGATCTTCTGACGCAAGGTCCACTGTTGCATCGGAATCTTCAACAACTTCAGCTCTCAGCCTGGCTTCTGAAGGGGAGATCCTGAAGAACAAGGGTTTATCTGCCAGAGTGATCCAGACTATGCAGGCTAGTAGAAAACCTGTAACCCAGGCCATATATAAAAAAAGTCTGGAGGACCTTTTGTCAGTTCCACAGGACGGTAGACACCTCTCAGCCAGACATCCGTGTGATCCTTGATTTCTTGCAAGCGGGATTTGACGCAGGTCTTAGACCAAGTACCTTGCAGGTGCAGATTGCGGCACTCGGTGCTTTCTTCGACACATCATTGTCCTCGCATCCCTGAATAATCAGGTTTGTCAAGGCAACCCAGAGACTTAGGCCTACCTAGAGAATTTCTTCCCCTCCGTGGGATCTGAATCTTGTCCTGAGAGTCCTTTGCAAACCTGCCTTCGGCCCAGTTAATGAATTGGGAATAAAGAACTTGACTCTGAAAACAGTCTTCTTGGTGGCAATCACCACGGTTAAATGGTTGGGTGTAATCCAGGCTCTATCTGTTGTCGAGCCTTGTATGCAGATTGGGTATGATTGCATCATTCTGAAGCTGGATCCAAGTTTCTCCCCGAAGGTGGTGTCATCGATGACTTTAAACCAAGAAGTGGTTCTTCCATCATTCTGCGAAAACCCTAGGAATCAGAGGGAGGAAGAGTTCCACCATCTCGATGTCCGCAGAGCAGTGTTGGCCTATTTGGAAGCCACTCGGAACTGGAGATTAGACTCTAATAATCTTTTTATACAGTTTGGGGGAAAAAAAAGAGGCAGGAAGGCTTCAAAACCATCCTTACCTAGATGGGTCACATCCATGATTAATCTAGCATATCTTTCAGAAGGACAGCCTCCCCCTGAAATTATCAAAGCCCATTCCACCAGAGCAATTTCCACCTCATGGACAACTAGAGCAGGGGCTACCATTGAACAGATATGTACCGCATCCAAATGGTCAGGACATACTACTTTCTGCAAACAGTACAAGCTAGATGTTCTCTCACAGCAGAGATCTGTGTTTGTTAGGAAGGTACTTCAGGCAGTTATCCCACCCTAAGCTATGAGTTCTTGGGTATACTCCTATGGTGCTGTCATGGGGACGTACTGTAAAACCGGAATTAGTCTTCCCAGTAATGATGTTTCCTGGAGTCCACATGACAGCACCCTTATTTCCCTCTCTATATTGCTACTGTATGTGACTCTAACATATGTCTAAGCAAGTCTAAAATAAAATTTTGTTGTACCCAGCCAATGTGGTTCTTGGAAAATCACGGAGGAGGTTGGGGGTGGGAGGGCTTTTAACCTCTTGTGCTTCCTGTCCCTACACAGGATATGGGATTACTCCTCCTATGGTGCTGTCATGTGGACTCCTGGAAACATTACCGGTAAGACTAATTCCGGTTTTCCATTATCGCAGACAATTTATTGAAACAAAAGCAAACAGTGGTGTATGTATGTTATATATATCCCAACATGAAATGTAACTGTCTCAATAACTTGTCATGTTGCCTTGAACATCAATTACAGCTTGACAAGGACGTTTTGTGCTGTTCATACGTGGAGTTATTGCCTGCTGGGGCACGTCGCGTCCCGCTCTTCTTGGAGGGCGGCCCTCAGTTCATTGAGGTTCTGAGGTACAGAGTTACGAATCTACACGGCGACTCAGATGATCCCATAGGTTTTCTATGGGATTCAGGTCTAAAAAAAAGTGCAGACCACTCCATTTAAGGCCCCCCAGTCTCCAGCAGCTGTTCCATAATGATGGGACTTCAATGAGATGGAGCGTTGTCATCCATGACTATTAAATTAGGCCTGTGTTTGTGCAGAGGCACAATGACTGGATTAATCATATTCTAGTAGTAGGGGTTTGTCACTGTACTATTCACAAATTGCAGGGCAGTTCTGTATGGACTAGACAAACCTGCCCACACGGTAACACCACCACCAAAGTCTTGTCTGGTGACAGCAGTGGCTGATGCAGAGCGCTCTCCTTGACTTCTCCAACATCGTTGGTGGCCATCATTTCTGCTCAGCGTGAATCGACTTTCATTAGTGAACATCATACAGGCTCCCTGGCCCATGCAAGACGCTGGGTAGTGTGGTCAGATACTCTTGCAGGCTGTCTAGCACGGAGGCCACAACCATATAAACTTTAGAATAGTCTGACTTGAAACTTGGGTGCCTCTCGCCTCCCTTAAATGTGTCTGGAGTTGTGGCATTCATCATCCGGTTTCTAAGGGCATTTGTCACAATGAATCGGGCATCAGTGTGGGATGTGGCCAAAGGACATCCACATCTCTGCCTTTCTGTGACTCTTCTAGTCTGTCTGTATCTGTTGCAACCTTCTGATGACTGTGACACTAAGCTCAGTAGCCACTTCCATCTGAGAACATCCTACTTGAATCCTCACAGTGGTGAGGTAATCATCAGTTGTTGGGTATTGTCTTGGTGTCATGATATCACAATCATAGGCGGATTATAATGAGGATGATCTGGGCTACCGCCCGGGGCCCCAGGCTCCGGCAGGGCCCACGGCCAGATCGCCCTCATTATAATGTTTTCTGGAGAGGCAGGGGCAGGGGGACCGCACATTACCATTAGACGCCGGCCGCATCAGGGAGACAGACACGCCCCCTGCACACTGTGGCTGTGTCTCCAGGACTGACGTCACACAGCAGTGCCTGGAGCTTCTTCACTTCATCCTGCCGGAGAGGAGCTCGTGCATCAGTGGATGGCGGTAAATACGAGGTCGAGGTTGGGCCCTGGGCAGGATGTCTGGAGTGAGGAGGGGGCTGCAGGACGCTGCTCCCCTCCTGATGAGTTCACACGGATTCCTTAGTGTCAGATCGGCAGCCGCTCTGCTGGGGCCCTGTATGACTTTTGGCCAGAGTCTGACTCTGGGTCATCGGCTCCAGAGTCACCAGATCTGCAGGAAAATTCAGAGTCCTGCAATAAATCACACTGAGCCCCTGCAGAGCGACCACAGACATCAGCAGAGCGGATCCTGCACTGTATCACAGTATATCATACTAGCTATTGAACCTGTTCTACGCCCGGCTGGCGAGCTTTTCTATTGGTATATGCTCTCCCATCCTGACCCCGTATCCTGGTATATGCTCCCCCATCCTGGTATATGCTCCCCCATCCTGGTATATGCTCCCCCATCCTGGTCCCCCATCCTGGTATATACTTCCCCATCCTGCTCCCCCATCCTGGTATATGCTCCCCCATCCTGGTATATGCTCCCCCATCCTGGTATCTGCTCCCCCATCCTGGTATATGCTTCCCCATCCTAGTCCCACATCCTGGTATATGCTCCCCCCATCCCCATCCTGGTATATGCTCCCCAATCCTGGTCCCCCATCCTGGTACATGCTTCCCCATCCTGTTCCCCCATCTTGGTATATTCTCCCCCATCCTGGTATATGCTCCCCCATCCTGGTCTGCCATCCTGGTGTATGCTTCCCCATCCTGGTCTCCCATCCTGGTATATGCTCCCCCATCCTGGTCCCCCATCCTGGTATATGCTCCTCCATCCTGGTGTATGCTTCCCCATCCTGGTGTATGCTTCCCCATCCTGGTGTATGCTTCCCCATCCTGGTGTATGCTCCCCCATCCTGGTGTATGCTTTCCCATCCTGGTGTATGCTCCTTCATCCTGGTCCATGCTCCCCCATCCTGGTATATGCTCCCCCATCCTGGTCCATGCTTCCTCCCATCCTGGTATATGCTCCCCCCTCACTCTGGTCCATGCTCCACATGTCCGCATAGCGCGATATCTGGTTTCATTTGAATGAATACAAATGTGCAGAGTGTATTCAACAAAATGGCGCCAAAGTACGCACATGCGCATACCACGCTGTCCATTTTGTCGAAGACACTGTTCATATTTGTCTTCACTAAAATAGCGCCAGAAATCGGCGCCTGCACCACACTCCTCCCCTGGCCTCTCCAGAGATGACAGGACCGAACACGTATGTGTTTATGGTGCCGGAGATCGCGGTATGCGCTCAGTGCTTATGCATACCGCGATCTCCGGCGCCACACTCCTCATCCCTGTCTGGGATGTGGATGTGTCTTTCTGTCTGTGGCCAGACTGCGCAGGTATTGCGCTTGCACAATCTATAGAGGCTTCTGGCAGAAGGACACATCCCTGATTATACTATAGATACCAGTCATGTATTGTCATATAAACTATACAGGGCCATACCTAGGGGAATCGGGGGGCATGTGACCTGGGTACAGCCGTCAGGGGGGTGCCTTCGGGCCACCTCATGCGGTGGTTAGAGGTGTCTCCCAGGTAGCTGCATTTTGCATTCGACCATTTTCTGAGCTGGCTGTGGAACTGACAATCGATCAGAGAAGGGAGCTATGTACGGGCTCATACTGTATGTAGGGAGCTATGTGGGTGCTCATACTGTATATAGGGAGCTATGTGGGGCTCATACTGTATATAGGGAGCTATGTATGGGCTCATACTGTATATAGGGAGCTATGTGCGGGCTCATATTGTATATAGGGGCTATGCGGGATCTCATACTGTATCTAGGGAGCTATGTGGGGGCTCATACTGTATCTAGGGAGCTATGTGCGGGCTCATACTGTATCTAGGGAGCTATGTGCGGGCTCATACTGTATCTAGGGAGCTATGTTCGGGCTCATACTGTATCTAGGGAGCTATGTACGGGCTCATACTGTATCTAGGGAGCTATGTGGGGGCTCATACTATATCTAGAGAGCTATGTGCGGACTCATACTGTATCTAGGGAGTTATGTGGGGGCTCAAACAGTATATAGGGGGATGTCAGCATACTTAATTCTGCTCAATATTAAGGCTTTGTGCCCATGATGCGTTTAAGCGTTTCCGCAGCGGCAAAAACGCTGCAGAAACGCTTAAAAAACGCTTGGTAGAAGGTCTGCCATGTTCCCCAATGATAATCCGCATGTGCTGAGCACATGCTACGAAAATTTCCGCTGCGGATTATCATTGCGGAAAAAAACGCAGCACTACCAATTATTTTGCGGAAGTGCTGCGTTTTTGCCGCCATTGACTTGTATTGGAACACATGGATTACGCATCACTGTATATGTAGATGCGGAATCCACGCGTTTCAATGTGCGGATGGTACCCGGGTGTGGAGGACAGGAGACTCTCCTCCGGACCCGGGTACCATAGAACCTGTGAAAAAAAGAATAAAATAAAAAATAAATGTTATATTTACCTTCTGGCGGCCCCCGGTGCGCTCTTCCTCTCATGCCGGCAGATCGCGATGGACTGAAGGACCTGCGTTGACGTCATAGTCATGTGACTGGTCACGCAACGCTGCCGTCGGCAGGTCCTTCAGTGTACCGTGATTTCCCGACAAGGGAGAATGGAGAGAAGCAAGACACCGGGGGCCATCAGAAGGTAAGTATAGATTTATTTTTTATTTTTAAACATTCTTTTCGTCACAGTATATAAATCCATGCCGGTTGCATGGATTTATATAGTGTGACCAAGTTGACAAGCACTTTCCAAGTGATGCTAAAATCGCTTGGAAAGCGCTTGTCAATCCGCATGCGGAAATGCATGTGAAGAACGTTTCACATCCGCATGTCCCTGGCAGGAAAAACGCATGTACAATCCGCATGTACAATCCGCATGTACAATCCGCATGTACAATCCGCATGTACAATCCGCATGCACAATCCGCATGCACAATCCGCATGTACAATCCGCATGCACAATCCGCGTGCACAATCCGCATGTACAATCCGCATGCGTTTTTTCTGCCAGGGAGATGCAGAAACGCTCAAAAAAAATCCGGAGTATTTCTGCATCGTGGGCACATAGCCTGAGTCATACAATTAATATATTTTTTTATTATTTTGTTAATATTATTAATATTGAGCAGAATTAATTTCAGCCTATTCATTCACCTTCCACAACAGTCATGGTCTCTCATGTAGCACCTCAAGGAAATTAATCTCCCACCTCTACTATATATAGCGCTATGTTATGTATAGGGCTGTGTGCATAATGGAAAAAAAATTCCATAATTTTCCGTCTACAGATGTCACTAAAGCATCTGTGTTAGTCACATGACCTATCACATGATCTATCAAAGGGGATCATGTGACATGTCACGTGATACATCGGGTACCTGAGGGGGGGCCCACATCTTCTAAACTGCCCAGGGCCCTGGCTATTCTTAATCCACCCCTGGTCACAATGTGAACAGCAACGTGAGGAGGACGGTTTAATACCAATTCTAATTGATCCATGAATCGGCCAATACATTTCTGGGTTCAAACAGCTGTGATGAATTTTGCATTAAGCTCCTTGTTGATGAACATAAAGTTGTGCAAAAAGTACTGAAACATTGAACATGTAAAATCAAAATTTTAGGGAAGGGCACATTAAATTCAATGGAGAAAAAAAGGAAAATCCAGCTTCCACAATATAAAATCGTCTATCTTTATTTAATCCTTTAAAAATCAAGACCTTGGTACAAACCACTGAGGGAGGTGTGAGGGGAAAGGAAAACGCAGCACACTAGACGCGTTGCGAGCACATTACATGCTCTTGAACTCACATTAAGTTCACGTGAAAAGGTTAGAGTGCATTTTAGGATCATCCTGATATTTTTCCCAGAAGCCAAATACCCCTAACAACATTTTGAGTAGTGTATATAAAATAAAAATGATTTATCTTGTCTTGTATTGTCTGCAGAAGTTTAATAGAACAAAAATCAAACTTGAAGGATTTAGTGAATAAAATGATAAATGGTCATAATTTCTGATTTTTTTTCTTGTTTGCAGCACTACTTTTCTTCAGTACGCTACATTTAATTCCCCCCAATCCTCCACGTTCAATAAAAATAATTTTCATGCATGCAACCCTTAATGGTAGCAATACAATCTACAACGTTTCAGCCAAGAAACAAGCCCCCATACAGTACTATCGCCATGAAACAAAAGATGAACATGTGTAAACAAAGTGGTTACGATGTATATATTTTCAACAATAAAATCAAATTTTTTTTTACTGGTTTCAATACTTTATATGATCAAGTCAATGGTGTAAATACAAACTGCAAAATCTACTGCAAAACATATTCTCTTTACTAAACAGTCATATGGACTTGCATGGCAAATATATAGAAAGTTCATTCGGACCATCATAAATGTGGCTTTGTAATGAGTCTCAAAGCCTTGTAAGTTGTAGGAGTGATTGAATATAGTGAATACTTTTAGGATATCTTAAAATGTTAAATAATATTCTTTTGATACTAATGTTTAAACAGCATCACTTGCCTCTCCCATTTTTTGTTGTATGTTAAAAGAAAAAAACAAATTACATGAGCGGAAAATTAGGTTAATTTTTGTATTTTTTTTTTTAATATGCATACAAGTGATCATACAGTTTGAATGTATTCTAATTGTAGTAATTAACACTTTTCTCCTGTCTTTTTTAAATTAAAAAGAATCTATTATGCCAGCCAACGATGTTTGTGCTGATCTAGGGACCCACAAACCAAGATGGGCCTGATTTCCTTCATCAATAGGGTTGGCTTAAAAAAAATGTATAATGGTGGGATATCATTGAGTGGTTTGATAAACATGCTTGTTATGGTGTATACAGTATATAACCACAGAAAGTAGTAGTTAGTGTTTTTTTCCAGTCCGTCCCTATGGATAGCACAACAGGAGGTAGTCCTTCCTTGACCTATGATGGGACATGATCACAGAGGTTAAACAGACCCTCCCAACCCTCACCTTCCAGTGTTTTTTCCTGGCCCCACAGGGGATAGGAAAAAAAAAATAGGCAGCTCCTACAGTGAAGATAACTTATCCGATGTAGCTTCATTCTATGGACTTGAAGGCCTACCAAGCAGTCTGGATCTGACACCCCTATGAGTAGAGGTGCCTCAGTGATCGGTTGCTGTACCTGAGTATGAACTCAGAGAAATGGGGGTGGTGAGAGGGGACCTGTCCTTCCCACTTTCAAGAGGTCTGTGGCAGACACCTCTTTGGGCAGAGATCCCTCATGCAACAGCAAGCCAGTGCACCTTCTACAATAATGCAGTAATCCTGGTAGTGATGCCGCTTCCCTCCATGGTGGGCTCTCTGTATTACCAGCTTCTCCACTTCTAATGATATTTGGATGCGAATGGCAGGCAGACAGGTAAGTGCAATGTGTAAATGTTGTTTCAAAGGGCAAGGCCTCTGGGCTGATACTAGCCTTATTCCTTTATGCCTAAGCTGGGCTGAGGGTGTCTTGTCCTCATGTTTGTGCTTCAAAGTTTAACTTGTGCCGAGCATGTTTATCTTCATTTTGTTGTTGAATAACACTGATGTTTTTACTGTTGTCCACCAGGCCAGTATCAGTCTAACTACTCAAAGTGTACAGTGTAGGGAACATGGTGTTAATACAGCACATTTGTCTCGGTGAAGACTGTCCTTCAACTGCGCCTCATAAATCTGCTCCTTGAGGAGGGGCTAGGCTGTCCATTGAGATGTACTATTCAAAGTGAAGGTTTATCCTGAATTGAGAGAGATTTCCCTCTCAAATATGGCCTTGTGTCTTGCAACTTCAAGTGTGGCTCCAGACTGTGCCTTGCAGTGCCTCTGGCATCATGCCTGTTGCCTCTAGATTTGGGTTTCTAGCTCTGGCCTCGTGCCTCTGGGCACCAGCCTCTGATTTCGTGCCTTGTTCTTCTGATCGTTCTCACACTTGTCTCTATCTTCAACTCCAGTTTGATAGTCCTTGTCTCTGGGCCCTGATCCATTTTCCTTTGCCTCATTCTCTGTAAGTTGGCGTAGTTAAAGGAGCAACTATACTCTGCCCAATATTTATTCGTTTTAAGAGCAGGAGTCTCAATTCAGCTACTGTCCATGCTCTGTCTAGTCAGACGTATCAGACTTGGCCTTAATTACTGAAGTCAGCACTTTCATAGTTATGGTTGGAGACATGTCTATCCAGTTTATCCTTTATAACACGACATACTACTGATCTTGTCAAAATCCCATGAGGTATATGTGTCACCCTGGCCTGGATGCCACAAGTGTAATTAAAGCTGTGTCTGAGAGCAAGGGGGAGGTTCTCTAGTCAGGGGAACATTAGCATGCAATGCCTTCTGTCTCAGGCCTGTAGGGGGAGCTGGCTGCCCCTATAAAAGCTGGTACTGGGGGCAGGGTTAGGGAGAACTTGAAGGCCTGTCTCAGGACTGAGACTTGTCCCAGAGCAGAGCAGGGACAGACAGTTGTATTGCACCTAAGAGGAAGTGTGGCAGGAGGAGAGCCACAAGCCAGAGACAAGAGGCGAAGAGAGCCTGTCTTGGCAGATAGAGGACTTAATCTACCAGACTTTGGTGTCTGAGGCTGGAAGGATTCCACATCCTACAGCAGATAACCAGTCCGCAGGGGACTGTATATTCCTTGGCCTAAGAAGCCTGGAGGCCCTGCCACAACAGAAGGGACCAGCAAAGCCGTACAAGGCTGGGAGCAGAAAGGAACCCACGTCGCAGGCCATACAGGCGAGCATACACGGAGAGCTCGGAAACGTGGGCTGTTACCCTATAAAGAGGAGATAGCCAGAAGGAGCACAGAAAGCATGGTAGGCCTACACTCTCACCCTGACCAGGGCCAATTTCCCCGTTGCTCTCAGACATCCAGGTCCCCTCCTAGCTGGGACTGTTTGTGGGTCAATTTACCTGTTCTAGTAAAGACCCTGGACTGCAACCTGTTGTCTGCGTGCTCCTTGCTCCTCCAGCACTATCAGCACTGGGACTCTCACTACCATCACTCCCAACATCCACTACACTGCCCTGGGGCTGCACTCTTCCCGTGGGGAGTCACACCATCCCAGCTGCATGCATCATCAGCCCCAGCGGTCTGCCTTGCAGCGGCGGTTCCTAATGGCCGCAAATGCACGGGTGGCGTAGTCGGACATAATCAATAGCACATAACGGACTACCACTGGCCTGACCACCCTGAGCCACGGAACCGGGTTGCCACTACTACTCCCATCGTTCCCTATTGCCCAGATCCGAGTGCCCCACGGCCCAGGGGGCGAGTCAGCTTTGGCGTAGTCGGCAGGATTTCGTGCCCGCAACTACCGGGTACTGCGTGCCTGAAAAAGACTTTTGTAACTTACCTGTGGTGAAGTTTCCCGCCGTCCGGAGTCGTTTCCCGCCATCCGGAGCCGATTCCCGCCATCAGACGCCATCTTGGACCGTTTCCCGCCGTCTTCTGCCGTCTTCCCGCCATCCGCAGCTGATTCCCGCCATCGGACGCCATCTTCAGGATGCCGAGCGGGAAGAAGAGGGGCGTGGACGTCTGAACCGCGCGAGATCCGAAGCTCCGCCCCACGCACCGACGCTGCGCAAGGTCCTGGAAGGGAGAGAGAGCGACGCTGACGTCATCAGGACGCGACGCAAGGTCCTCGTCCAGAGCAGCAGCAGCGGAGCCGCGGCCTACAGAAGAGGATCGTCGGAAGGTAGGCCATGCTTAACTAGGGGGGAGGAGGATGTCGGACACAGAGGCGCCCACTACCACCAACGCAGCTGCAGCAGCGGTGATGCCCTTTTCCCTGCCCTACATCCCTGAAGCGGCCTGGCTGCCCAAGTACTCAGGGGAGCCCCATGCCCTAACTGACTTTAAGGAAAGGCTGTACAGTTTGTTCCAAGTCTACCCCCTGACAGAGGAACACAAGGTCAGCATATTAACAGGGCAGTTAACTAGCGCAGCCCAAAGGGAGGTAAAATCATGGCCCACTGAGGAGAAAAGGACAGTGAAGGGTATTCTGGCCCGGCTGCGGGGTACCTTTGACACACGTACCTCCGCTGAGATTAAAATGAGGTTCTATGGATGTAAGCAGCGGGCACAGGCCAGCATCAGAGACTATGCCCTAAATTTGCAGGAAGCCCTAAGGGCCATCCAACAAACTGACCCTGGCAGTGTGCAGGAAACGGATAAATTACTAACCGAACAATTCATAGAAGGTCTGCTGTCCAGCGCCCACAGGGCCCAACTGCGCCTCATGTTCTTTCAGAACCCCGACCTGACCTTTGCCCAATTTAAGGACAGGGCCATAAGGGTGCTCCGTGAATCCGCAACCAGTGGTGCTATAAACCCCCGGCGCCCTGCTATCACCTACCACCAGGAGGCGGCGCCCTCCTCTATGGACCCCGTGGGGGCTGATGCACAGGCCCTGAACCAAGCCCTGACGAAAGACCTGCACCACCAAGTCCAGGAGCTGACCAGGAGTGTCGCGGCGTTGACCGGGACCGTCCAGGCGTTGCAAGTGGACCCGTCAAGACCCATCGAGTTGGCTTCAAGTCCGGAGGATGTCCCGTGGCGTCGACGCAGGAGGATCCCGTCGTTCCGAGGGAGGCCCACAGACCGCTACACAGAGGATAGACAGCCCATTTGCCGTCGATGCAACCAGCCCGGACACATTTCCAGGTACTGTAATTTAAACGGGTCCAACCTGGGGCAGAGGGCCAACCCCCAGGCATAAGATCACCAGGCCCTTATAATTGGCGTGATAAGTACGTTGGGGGGCGCCCGGTTTTACCCATGGTGCTGGACGGTATCCCCATGAGCGCCTTGCTGGATACTGGGTCGCAAGTAACCACTATCCCTTATGTACTTTTTAAGCAGTATTGGACTGATGCTGATATCACACGGTATCCAGACAGTAACTTGAGCATCATCGCCAGTAATGGCTTACCCGTGCCGCAGATGGGGTTCAAGGAGATGACCATTAAAATTGGTAAAGTTGAACTACCGGCACAGGGGGTGATTATTGTGGACATTGACCGTCGTGAAAGTCACCCTAAAATAACTGTGGGTACTAATGTAATTGAAAATTGTCTTTCAGAGGTAATTGTAATCTTACAACAGGTGGCGGTGAATGCTAGTTCCAGCCAACAGAGAGTCCTCAACAAGGAGATAAAAGCCCTGATGAGACGGCAGCAGGTAGAACTGTCTGGTGGTGAGATCGGTAGAGTAAGATTGAGTGACCCATTCCCCATTTCCATGCCTCCCAAAAGTGAAATGATGATCTGGTGTCGGACTGCAATCGGGTTGAGAGGTAGAGACTACCAAGCCATGGTAGAACCCGTGTACTCAGACAGCAGGCCCACCATTTTGACAGCCCGGGGGGTGGTTGATGTCCGTCATGGGAGGGTGCCCGTCCGCATCCTCAACATTGGGGAGAGGGAGGTACACTTACCCAGGTACGCTACACTCGCCAAACTGTTGTCGAACACAAAGCTATCAGGGCCGTGGAACCCTTGCCTCCATCTCCACAGGCGGAGGGTAATGGCTCCCAGAAACAAAAGGAGGACTGGTGCCAGAAACTCCACGTGGGTGCTGACTCCACTCCCCTGCACCAAAAACAAGGAGTCTACCGGGTGGTACAGGAGTACGAGAGAGTCTTTAGTAAGCACCCGCTAGACTTCGGCAGAGTAAAAGGGATAGAACACCACATCCCCACAGGGAACCACCCACCGATAAAAGAAAGACACCGACCTGTACCCCCTGCACATTATCAGAACGCCAAGGGTATGCTGCGGGAAATGAAAGAAGCTGGGGCCATTAGAGATAGCTGTAGCCCCTGGGCAGCCCCCTTGGTTCTGGTGAAAAAGAAAGACGGCACCATGAGAATGTGCGTGGACTATAGACAAATCAACCGTATCACCCATAAAGATGCATACCCGCTGCCTAGAATAGAGGAGTCTTTAGCCGCACTAAAATCAGCTAACTTCTTTTCTACTTTGGACCTTACTAGCGGGTACTGGCAGGTTCCTGTGGCAGAGGCTGACAAGACCAAAACCAGGGGAGGAGTCCTGAGGAGATAATTTGCATATTCCCACTGCATTTTGGGGTAAGTGAAGAGTCTCTGCGAGCTCAAAGAACACTGGATTTTGGCTGTTGAAGCTGAAAAGAGGACATCGGTAAACCGGGGGAGGAGTCCTGAGGAGATAATTTGCATATTCCCACTGCATTTTGGGGTAAGTGAAGAGTCTCCGCGAGCTCAAAGAACACTGGATTTTGGCTGTTGGAGCTGGACAGAGGACATCGGTAAACCGCGCGCCTTCCGGCGCACGCATATTGAAGCTTTTTTCACTGTTTTCAGAACATTAACAGTAAGAACATGGAAGAGTCCAGGAGCCATTTGGTGAGCTGCATATCCTGCTACATGTTCACAGACTTGCCAGTGGAAAAGCCAAACTTCACATGCCAGAAATGCAAGCTTGTGTCCCTGTTGGAGGAAAAGTTGCGAAATCTAGAAGAGAGGTTAACTACCTTGAAAATCATTAAGGAAGGTGAAGAGTTCTTAGACAGAGCAGAATTATCTCTTCATGATTCAGAAAGAGAAGAAATTCGAACTGCACCTGACGAAACAGAGGAATGGAAGCATGTGACCCAGAGAAGCAGGAGGATCGAGAGGCAGTCAGCACCCATACTGCTCAGGAACCAGTACCAGGCTCTCTCGCAGGAGAACCATGAAGAAATACAGCAAGATAAGACTTTGCCAGCAATGAATAACCTTGTAAGCCCTCAGAATCCTCCTGGATGGAGAAAGAAGAATGTTGTGAAGAAAAAACGGAGAGTGGTGGTCATGGGGGATTCCCTGTTAAGAGGAACAGAGGCCGCTATCTGCAGACCAGACATAACCTCAAGAGAAATGTGCTGTCTTCCTGGAGCAAAAATTAAAGATGTGTCTGACAGGATATCAAGACTCTTCAGACCTACAGATCACTACCCATTCCTGCTAATACATGTGGGGACAAATGACACTGCAAGAAAGGACCTGGAAACCATCTGCAGTGACTTTGAAGACTTAGGCAAGAAAGTGAAAGAATTGGGAGCGCAGGTGGTCTTCTCATCCATCCTCCCAGTGGATGGCCATGGAACAATGAGGTGGAATAAGATTCTACAGGTGAACAACTGGCTACGTCGATGGTGCCGTCAACAAGGATTTGGATTTCTGGATCACGGAATGAATTACCTATATGATGGACTACTTGCTAGAGATGGGGTGCACCTTACGAAGACTGGAAAACATGTATTTGGAAGTCGCCTTGCTACACTCATCAGAAGAGCTTTAAACTAGAACAATGTGGGAAGGGAAGCAAAAGGCCAGAAAAAGCCATACAGCTGACAAATACTATTGAGATCTCTGCTACTGGAAGTGGAAAGAAAGAACAAAGACAAAAAAATCTAAATAAAAATATGGGAGGAAGAGAAACCAATCACAAACTAAAATGTTTTTATACAAATGCACAAAGCATGGGCAACAAACAAGGAGAATTGGAACTACTAATGCAGGAAAAGAAATATGATGTCATTGGAATCACTGAAACTTGGTGGGACGATACACATGATTGGAATAAAAGGCTAAAAGGATACAACTTATTTGCAAGAAACAGAATTGATAAACGAGGAGGAGGTGTCGCATTGTATGTTAGAAAATCGTATATCTGCACAGAGATTGAAGCTTCAGAGACTGGGAGTTCTGTGGAAACTGTTTGGGTAAGAATACAAGGAGAGAACAACGGAAAGGACACCATTGTAGGCATTTACTACAGGCCACCTGGGCAAGCTGAAGATATGGATGAACTCTTTATGTATCAAATGACCAAGTTCTCCAAAAAATATGACGTAGTGGTCATGGGAGATTTCAACTATCCAGACATTTGTTGGGAATCTCTCTCAAGTAAAACTAACAGGTCAAGCAAATTCTTATCCTCTATTGCTGACAACTTTATCTTCCAAAAGGTAGGGGAGAAAACAAGGGGATCTGCTACTTTGGATCTAATCCTTATAAACAGGGAGGAAATGGTTGAGGAGGTAAAGGTGGCTGGGACCCTAGGAGGCAGCGATCATGCTATTATAGAATTTTGGATAACTAGAGGAGGAAGACATGTGAAGACTCAAACTTCAAGGTTAGATTTTAGAAAGGCAGATTTTAAGAGACTCAGAAAGAGAATAGGAGGGATCCAATGGCTGGATGTCCTTAAGGACAAAAATGTCCAGGAAGGATGGGAAATTTTTAAAAATGAGATTCTCAAAGCACAATCGTTAACAATCCCGAAAAGTAGGAAGAATGGGAAGCATTTAAGGAAACCAGGATGGATGAACACAGAACTTAAACACATGCTAAAAAGAAAGAAAGAAATGTTTATTAAATGGAAAGAGGGAGGCATATCTAAAGAAGATTATAATGCAGTCTGCAGATCCTGCAGGGCACGTATCAGGTTAGCTAAAGCTGACAATGAATTAAGGCTTGCAAGAGATGTCAAAAGCAATAAAAAAGGATTTTGGGGGTATGTCAAAAGTAAAAGAAAAGTCAAAGATGCTATAGGATTTTTACAGGATGAAAATGGAGAAATGGTAAGACAGGATGTTGAGAAGGCCGAACTTTTTAATTCCTATTTTGCATCTGTTTTCTCTCAGAAAGAAAATGTAACATTAACTGATCTTCACTGTCCTTTTAAAGGAATAGAAGAATCCAAGTTATCTGTAAACAGAAAGATTGTGAAGGAATATTTAGCTAACATAAATGAGTTCAAGTCTCCAGGTCCAGATGAATTACACCCCAGAGTACTGAAGGAGATCGTAGAAGAAATTTTAGAACCACTCTCCATAATCTTTGAAAATTCTTGGAGAACAGGAGAAGTCCCAGAAGACTGGAGAAGAGCAAATGTTGTTCCTATCTTCAAAAAGGGGAAGAAGGTGGACCCAGGGAACTATAGGCCGGTGAGTCTGACTTCTATACCAGGAAAGATCTTTGAACAAATTATTAAACAACATGTATGTAAGTACCTGGATAAGAATGAAGTGATTAACCAGAGTCAGCATGGGTTTGTAACTAACAAGTCATGTCAGACTAACTTAATTTCCTTCTATGACAGAATCACTGACTGGGTGGATCAGGGAAATGCTGTAGATATAGTATATCTTGACTTCAGCAAAGCATTTGACAAAGTATCTCACACCATCCTTATTGAAAAAATGACCAAGTATGCAATGGACCAGGCAACTGTTAGGTGGATTCATAACTGGCTTAGTGATCGGACTCAAAGGGTGGTTGTAAATGGCTTCACATCCAGCTGGATAAATGTCTCAAGTGGGGTACCACAGGGCTCTGTCCTGGGACCTGTATTGTTCAACATCTTCATCAATGATTTAGATGAAGGAATTGAGGGTAAACTGATTAAATTTGCTGATGACACAAAGCTAGGAGGGATAGCTAATACTAGAGAAGAGAGAGAGAGGATTCAAAAAGACCTAAATAAACTGGAGCAGTGGGCAGCAACCAACAGAATGTTTTTTAACAGGGAAAAATGCAAAGTACTACATCTGGGCAATAAAAATGAAAAAAGCATATACAGAATGGGAGGAATAGAGCTAAGCAACAGTACATGTGAAAAAGACTTAGGTATACTAATAGATCATAGACTGAACATGAGTCAACAGTGTGATGCAGCAGCAAAAAAGGCAAATACAATTCTGGGATGTATTAACAGAAGCATACAGTCTAGATCACGTGAAGTCATTATCGGTCTTTACTCCTCTTTGGTCAGACCTCATCTGGAATACTGTGTACAGTTTTGGGCACCACATTTTAAAAAAGACATCGACAAACTGGAGCAAGTTCAGAGAAGAGCGACCAGAATGGTGACTGGTCTGCAAACCATGTCCTATGAGGAACGGTTGCAGGATTTGGGAATGTTTAGCTTGCAAAAAAGAAGACTGAGAGGAGACTTAATAGCTGTCTACAAATATGTCAAGGGCTGTCACATTGTAGAAGGATCATCTTTATTCTCATTTGCACAAGGAAAGACTAGAAGCAATGGGATGAAACTAAATGGGAGGAGACACAGATTAGATATTAGAAAAAACTTTTTGACAGTTAGGGTGATTAATGAGTGGAACAGGCTGCCACGAGAGGTGGTGAGTTCCCCTTCAATGGACGTCTTCAAACAGAGGCTGGACAGACATCTGTCTGAGATGATTTAGTGAATCCTGCTTTGAGCAGGGGGTTGGACCAGATGACCCAGTAGGTCCCTTCCAACTCTACCATTCTATGATTCTATGACAAGGAGAAGACCGCCTTCATCACCCCGATGGGACTGAGTGAATTCAACTGTATGCCTTTCGGGCTCTGCAATGCACCAGGGACCTTCCAGCGGCTGATGGAATGCTGTCTAGGGCACCGAAACTTCGAGACGTTCCTCCTTTACCTGGACGACGTGATCGTCTATTCGAAGACCTACGAGGACCATCTAAAGCACCTGGCCGAGGTGTTCGAAGCCCTGGCAGGCTATGGCCTGAAGGTGAAACCATCGAAATTTCACCTGCTGAAACCAAAGGTCCAGTACCTAGGGCACGTGGTAAGCGCGGAAGGAGTGGCCCCCGACCCTGACAAGGTCACGGCAATCAAGAGCTGGCCAAGCCCCTCGAACATCAAAGAGGTGAGACAGTTTCTCGGGTTGGTAGGCTACTACCGAAGGTTCATCCCCGGGTTCACTAAGTTGGCAGCTCCTATGCAGGACCTCCTGATCGGACAGTCTAACTCCAGGAGTCAAAAGCCACCCTTCAAGTGGGATAAACCGGAAGAGGAGTCCTTCCGCCAGTTAAAGATGGCCCTCACAGGGGATGAGATCCTGGCCTACCCTGATTATGGCCAGCCTTTTATTCTCCACACAGAAGCCAGTAATGTGGGACTGGGAGCCGTACTGTCCCAAAACCAACAGGGCAGAGAACGGGTGATCGCATACGCCAGCCGGAAGCTGAGGCCCACCGAGAGGAACCCGGAGAATTACAGCTCCTTCAAGCTAGAATTCTTGGCGGTGGTGTGGGCCGTGACTGAACGCTTCAAGCATTAACTGGCCTCTGCGAAGTTCACCGTGTACACGGACAACAACCCGTTGACACACCTAGACAATGCAAGACTGGGTGCCCTGAAACAGCGGTGGATGGCCCGTCTCTCCAACTATGACTTCGTGATCAAGTGCCGGGCAGGCAAAACCAATGCCAACACGGACGCCCTATCAAGAATGCCTCACTTACCTGAAGGTGACGAAGACCCAGAAGAGCTGGAGGAGGTAGAACTCCCCGCGTTTCACCGGTATGGAGCCGCTCAACACTCCCACCGCGTGAAGGAGGAGGATCTAACAACCGTGATGATCAATCCCCTACCTCACCACAGCTGGGCCGAGACCCAAGATAGTGACCCTGCAATCCGCCTGGTGAAAGATCTGCTGACCCGGGAAGACGCCCGCTTAGATCCAGATGCCCCAGAGGAAGCCAAGCAGCTATGGAAAGAGAAGAGCAAGCTGTTCCTCTACAAAGGCAAGTTGGGCAGAAGGATTGTCAACCACTGGACGCACGAGCTGACCTGGCAAGTCGTGGTCCCAAGGCGAGATGCAGCTATGGTTCTGGGAGCTTACCATGACAGAGCGGGACACTTCGGTTGGAAGAAACTGGAGTTCCTACTAAGAGGAAGGTTTTTTTGGGTCGGCATGAGAGGAGCTGTAGAAAAATGGTGCAGAGACTGTGGCCCTTGTCACCTAAGGAGGAAGGACCGTGCCAGCCAGAAGACACCCTTGAGGCCCATCGTCACCACGCAGCCTCTTGAGCTGGTAGCTCTGGACCATGTCAAATTGGCTCCCAGCCGGTCAGGATACATCTATGCCCTGACAATCGTGGACCACTATTCCCGTTTTCTAGTGGTGGTCCCGGTAAAGGACTTGACAGCCCAAACAGCGGCCAGAGCCTTCCAGCAATACTTCTGCCGTCCACACAGGTATCCGGAGCAGGTCCTGACAGACCAGGGTCCAGCGTTCGAGGCTGAAATCTTCCAGGAGTTCTGCAACCTCTATGGCTGTAAGAAGATTCGGACAACGCCTTACCATCCACAAACCAACGGGATGTGTGAGAAGATGAACAATATAGTTATCGATCTCCTGAAGACGTTGCCCCTGGAGGAACGCAGCCTGTGGCCAGAAAAACTGCCGGACCTGATAGACTTATACAATCATATCCCGGTGAATGCTACCAACTGCACCCCGGCTTACCTGATGCGAGCCAGACCAGGTAAGCTGCCCGTAGACATGGAGATGGGAGTCCTAACACCTGAGGACACCTCCCCGGATGCAGACTGGGATACGGAAAGGCAACTGCAGTACAAGAAGGTACAGGAGAGTGTGGAGAAGAGCCTGGCCCAGGTGAGAGAGAGGCAAGAAAAACTCTTCAATCAACACGCCCCTGCTGGTCCCCTAGAACCTGGTGAGCAAGTCCTAAAGCGAAAAAGAAGGCTACATAAGTTGGACGACCAGTGGGAAAGGGATCCCTACACCGTACTGCAGTCTGACCACGACAACCCGAAGGTGTGCGTGATCACCAAGGACGGAGGAGAAACCACTAGCACCGTCTCCAGAGACCACCTCAAAAGATGCCCCGAGCAACTCCGTAGTGCAGAAGAGGATCAGAGTGACCTTGAACCCGCAGAGGACAAGGAAGAAATGATCAGCACCGTTCTCGGACTCGCATAAATGATGCCATAGTGGTACCCGTCCAGCATTTCCTGCAACCGGCACAGCAACAACTAACACCAGAGCCGGAATGTGAAGAGGAGCAAGCGGTTCCAGAGGCAGAAGAGCCTGTACCAGCAGCCCAGGAGAGTCAACCCTCTGCTGACAGTGAGCCTGCCATGCCTGCAATAAGCCAAAGGACCCGCAGACAGCTGCCTGCCCTACCTGTACACCCAGCTGGTAGCTGTACCCCTAACGCTAGTGGGGAAAGCCAGGTTGGTCCACCACCAGACAGTGGGCTACGTAGGTCAACCAGGAGCACAAAGGGACAGATACCTGCTCGCTGGAGAATATAAGGTGCACTAAGATTGTAAATAACCCTGTTGCCAAATGTTGAATTGTTTGCCAAGTTACCTGCGTGATTAGTAATTCTGTGTTTCAGTTTCTTGCAGCTACCGTAAGGACTCAAAGGTTATGGACTTTTTATAACCGGGACCTTGTATGGACTGCGTTTGGAGCCTAACCCAGGAATGAACTAAGACTGTAAAGGACTTGGGGTAGGACAGACCCCCACCTGGTTAAGGCTCCCCGTTGTATTGGTGATATGGACACCCGGTCACAGGCCACACTGTGACCGTAAGAACTCAATCTGTGCGTCGTTTGTCTATTAATGTTTTATAGTCATGTATATTATCCTTGTTTATTGTTTAGTCCCGGAGTACTAAATTTCACTAGAGGGGAATGTGTCACCCTGGCCTGGATGCCACAAGTGTAATTAAAGCTGTGTCTGAGAGCAAGGGGGAGGTTTTCTATTCAGGGGAACATTAGCATGCAATGCCTCCTGTCTCAGGCCAGTAGGGGGAGCTGGCTGCCCCTATAAAAGCTGGTACTGGGGGCAGGGTTAGGGAAAACTTGAAGGCCTGTCTCAGGACTGAGACTTGTCCCAGAGCAGAGCAGGGACAGACAGTTGTATTGCACCTAAGAGGAAGTGTGGCAGGAGGAAAGCCACAAGCCAGAGACAAGAGGCGAAGAGAGCCTGTCTTGGCAGATAGAGGACTTAATCTACCAGACTTTGGTGTTTGAGGCTGGGAGGATTCCACATCCTACAGCAGATAACCAGTCCGCAGGGGACTGTATATTCCTTGGCCTAAGAAGCCTGGAGGCCCTGCCACAACAGAAGGGACCAGCAAAGCCGTACAAGGCTGGGAGCAGAAAGGAACCCACGTCGCAGGCCATACAGGCGAGAATACACGGAGAGCTCGGAAACGTGGGCTGTTACCCTATAAAGAGGAGATAGCCAGAAGGAGCACAGAAAGCACGGTAGGCCTACACCCTCACCCTGACCAGGGCCAATTTCCCTGTTGCTCTCAGACATCCAGGTCCCCTCCTAGCTGGGATTGTTTGTGGGTCAATTTACCTGTTCTAGTAAAGACCCTGGACTGCAACCTGTTGTCTGCGTGCTCCTTGCTCCTCCAGCACTATCAGCACTGGGACTCTCACTACCATCACTCCCAACATCCACTACACTGCCCTGGGGCTGCACTCTTCCCGTGGGGAGTCACACCATCCCAGCTGCATACATCATCAGCCCCAGCGGTCTGCCTTGCAGCGGCGGTTCCTAATGACCGCAAATGCACGGGTGGTGTAGTCGGACATAATCAATAGCACATAACGGACTACCACTGGCCTGACCACCCTGAGCCACGGAATCGGGTTGCCACTACTACTCCCATCGTTCCCTATTGCCCGGATCCGAGTGCCCCACAGCCAAGGGGGCGAGTCAGCTATGCTAATTTCCTCATTTTGGGGTGAAAAAATCCCTCTTGCCTCCACATACGGTAATCTGACTATTTTCCTCGTTCAACATCCTGTCAAAGGTTCTAGTCCCAAAACCTGCAATATTATATTTATCAAAGGCATCCAGACCACAGGAATGATGCTCCACATTTCAGTCAGGTGGGCTGATTGCAGGGGATATTACTGGCCAGACTATATATTTCCATAGTGTCCAGCCTCTTATTTGAGGCATAGAGACTTAAGGATTCAGAATACACGTCCATGAGTTCCTGGGTGTTTAAAGTGTGAGCATCCCAATGCTCTTACCGTTTATCCATATACTAAAGGATTGATTTGATCTTTTGGTGATCCAGAACCTCTGTCCTGCATCACTCATGGTGCTATGGAAAGCTGGTCTTTAACCAAGTTTTAGTCTGAGACCAGGAGGAGCGGTGAAGGAACAGTCCTGCTGCAGAACATGGAAGGACTGTTGGGAAGCCTGTGTGTAAATCTGACAAATGTACAGTTCATTTTAATTGTTTTAGATATGTCTGCCGCAGTCCTCATTGTGTTTGTGTCAATGGTTATCACCATACCTTTTTATGGGCAATAAGGTGTTTTGGGTCTATTCTATGGCTGCAGTGTTATCATTCATCTAACAATCACTGTGGTTCGTTATTATTATTGGGGTACAACAGGAGTGTCTCACATTCTCAACTTCAGCTGTATATTTTGTTGACCAAATTTATACTGAATAATTGGCATTACAGACATATGTTTGCATAGCGGTGATTTATCTTTGCAGATTTCTATAGTTGTCTATATTTTATTATATTACAGATTGTTGCTATATTTAGTCGACTTCTTGCCCAGAACTTCGGTCCTTTTAGGGCTTTCCGTACCCGCCTTTGTGCAATTTCTCTGGTAGTACTCTTGGTGTGTTGTCCAGAGGGACTTTAAAAAAAAAAATTAGACCTACCGGTACTTCGATTTTCAGAAGTCACTCAGAACAGCACCCTTATTTTCCCTCCCTTTTGTTTATCTTTAGGCTTGAATAAGACTGGTCTTCCTGCAGATCATTTATCCATCAAGTCGCCACTGCTCAATCTAGGCCCATTAAAGTATTTATCTTGCATATGAGTCTCTAGTGGCTCGTATAGACCATTTGTATCATCCTTCGGTGGCACATGGGCTATGGAGTCTGTCCATTTTGGTGTAGTTGGTATAAAATGGACTGAGTCCTAAAATATATACTAAACTGGGTTCAGTTCAGTATGAGCTGTAAATGCATTTTGAGAAAGTTCTAAAATGTCCTATGAATGTCTTCTGTTCCTGCTGGAAGGATGTCCATTATTAGTTGAGATGGATGCTTCACTTTATGTATATGCTCAGTAGTGAGGCCGTGCTGTGGAGTCAGGGAAAATGAGTCAGAGGTTTGGCTTACTGACTGCAGCCACTGAAACAGTGGGAGGTGGCACTTGCCTCTTGATCACGTCCTGTCATAGGTCAAGGAAGGACTAGCTCCTGATGTGCTGTCCTGGGGGACTTGTGGAAAGCAAATTACAGATGGGTCTAATTCAATTTTATTTTTTTATAGGTTTTTAGTTTAAGATATTGTAGATATTTTTATAGCGGTACCACCTTTTTATTAAAGTATTTTAAAAATGTTATATTTTTATGTTTTTTCAGCTTTTAATCCCAGTTCAAAGGTTACTGTTCACTGGGAAGGACCAGTAATTAATAATGTTTGCCTTAGTGAGTACTCAGGTGTTCCTTTCATTATTCTTGGGAGAAAGGTATTTGGTTGCCATCTTGGTAATGATAGGGCTGCAGCACAAAAAAGGAGACATTCAGACTCTCAAACCCACAGTCAGGTAATACCCTTCAAATCAAGATTGTGTAACATATTTTACGATTTTTAATCTATTAGGTAGATGCTTTTAACATTTTAAGAATGTGTAAGCTTACATCTACTCCATATCTGATGGCTAATAAAACCTTTTGACATAATTTATCCTTATCTGAAACACAAACTAAGTTTTTGGATATGATCTAATTAACCAAATGAAAGGTAGGAGGCGCTAGTAGGCTGGTCATTGGATAGCATCGAATAAAGAGACACAAACCACAATGTGTCAGTGGGATAGTACCAATACAAGTAGGAGTATAATTCGCGCTTGGGTAGTGGGAAAAGGGAAAATAGGGAGATACCAATGTGAAGGCGTTACTAAGGACTAGTCGTAGGTTGGATAAAAATTAAATAAGCTTTATTTGGAATAAATAGATAAAAAGTATTAAAAACAGTTAAAAGTTGATGAAGTCTCCGAACCAGAGGCCAGTATATCTTAGAGAATAGAAGTAACGTATTATATTTTGATAGAAGATGATCTTTAACGTGGTCCAGAGGTGTAACACCTGTGGAAAAGGGTAAGGGGGGTTAGCTTAGTGGGATTATTCAATAAGGTCTAGATGAGATAGATGGTAACCGATGTACCTGTTATAGGGTCCTTGTTCTTATTTCCGCACTGGTGAATAAGTATCAGGGACTATGGTCTGCTAGGTAGGTGATCTTATTCCGTCGTGGGAGAACCTACGGGGCTAAATAATAGGTATGGAGGATTAATTAAAATAGAGAGGTAATGCAAAGTAAATAGATTAAATGTACCTATTGTAATCTGGGCGGATATTAGTTTCGGGTAAGAAGAGGTCCAGGGGCTCTAGGCTTCCTGTAGAACTGGTGTCCTCGATTATCACTTTATTCTACCTACGGTGCGAAGGTAGAGAGTAGGTAGAAAACGATTTTTGCCCTAGTGGGGACTATAAATAAGTAGTGAATAATTACCTGATGATGCAGGTGTGCTCCAGTAGGTGACCTGTAGCAGTCAAGGGGAGGTCTGGTGGGTCTCATACAGTGGTGGCCCTGAACGTCCTGGTGGTTGTGACAAATATACCTGTAGTGAGGTAAGTCACATGGGTCAGGTGAAGCAAGATGTCAACCAAGTCAAGGTATGAGAATCCTTAATAGGCATACCTTGTCAGGGGAGTTTGTTTGTGGCACGGTGGTTCCCCTAGGTCCTAGAGCCGGTCGGTGCCAGATAGGAGAAATAAATGGTAGGGGTAGCCTCTGTGTATAGATAGGCCTGGTTCTAGGAGAGAACCGGCCGGTTAATCAATAGAGGGTAAAGCTGTGTTATGTTGACGGAGCAGCGCAGCGTCCAGTTACTCACAGTTGGAGAGGTCTACGTGGACCTTAATAGGACAGTCGTCCCAGGGTCAGTGGCGTCCTGTCGGCAGGTACCGTGACTGTTATCCGGAGCGAGAGCGGAGTCCCGGCCGGTGACTTCCGCTTCTCGCGTGATCTCGGATAGGGAAAGCACGCACTTCCTGCAGAAAGCGCGCGAGACTTGTGTGACGCGCTGACACGTAACACACAGGATACAGCGGCCTCATAGCGCTAGTGTGAGCTGGGATAGGGCGGGTCCTACGCGTTTCGAAAGATTCGTCTTTCTTCCTCAGGGATAGTCCTACCCAGTATTAGTGCCCTTATATATGTAGCACCCTGAGGATTCGGCTGCTACAGGGGTATTGCACCTCAAGCCAGAGGTGTGGTATTCCACTCCCGGGTAAGGATGGAGTGTGGAACTGAGCTAGTAGGCTGCATGCACTACATACATCCCATTTCCGGGGGACAGATCGACGGTACTCCCACCAGTTTATGTGCAGGTACGACAGTGTCTGTCCCTGGCTGGAGTGGGAGGGGGGTGGAACATCCCAGTAGTGTAGGGGCAGATAGGGGGAGCAGTCTGGGTAAAGCTAGGAGCTCATTGGGTGCTGGTCACCTGAGCTCACACATAGAGGGAGTATATAAGGTGGGCACCATCTTAGATCAGGGTCAGTCTGTCAGAGTTGAGTCAGAGGAGCAGAGCAGAGAAGCTCAGCCAGAAGGGCTGACAGGGAGTTGTGGTTCCGGCTGGGCCCAGCTCCAAGGCCAAGTCTGAGAGAGAGAGAGAGGAGTCAGAAGGACCCAGAGAGAAAACAAGCAGGAACCCCAAGACCCCAGAATACAAGCAACAGGGTGAAGGGTTGGCACCCAGGGTACCGGATCCCAAGCTGGCAGAGGACAAAGCACACCTTAGCCAGAGACCGGAGGTCGTGGGCAGGATCTGCCACGACCCTCACCAAATCCACCAGGAAGGCAGACCAAGTATAGGGTCAGGGAACCCAGAAGAGGTGTACCCACCAAGAGACCCGAGGGAGCCGGACATAGGTGGATCCCTGGTGAGAACGGCCAGAAGAGAGGGAAAGTCAGACAGGAGCTCAGGACCACGCTCCAGAATTACTTGGGGGTTGGCCGAGTCCAGGACCTGGTGGACGCAGCATGGCTCGGGTGGTCGCTTCAGGCCAGAGTGACCATAAGAACACCCGTAAGTAAAAACCCCTGAACTGCACAGCCCGACTCTGAGTCTTCTTGCTGATTCATCCTGCACCTGCACAACCACCATCCTCTACACCTGACCCCCTGAGGCTATACCCCTCCCGTTGGGGGTTATACTACCAGAGCTGCACACACACCACCAGCCTCAGCGGACCCTTCTGCAGCGGCGGCCTTGTGACCGCAAATCAACGGGTGGCGTAGTCGACATTAAGGACCTTTAACAACATCTGTAAAGACTGCCACACACTGAGTTTGACACCCTGGGCACGGACCGGGTCACCGCCACTCGGAGACTACAACCCCCATCTGATCCGGCTCCGGGTAATCCCCAAACAGCACTGGCCCAGGGGGCGCGTCAACTTTGGCGTAGTCGGCAGGATAACGTGCCCACAACCACCGGGTACTGCGTGCCTGAAGAGAAGTTCAAATTTACCTTAAAAAGAAGTCTCCCGTCGGTTCTAGAGGGTCCCCGCCATGGGACGCCATCACGGATCGTTTCCCGCCGGTTGCCCGCCATCTGCAGCTTTTTCCCGCCATCCACGGAGTTTCCCGCCACTGGGAGACGATTCCCGCCATTTCCAGAAGATTTCCCGCCTTGGAAGAGCGGACGCCATTATAGGCGTGCCAGAGGGTGGCAAGAGGTCACCTCCCATCGTGGGCCAGGTCAAGGAATGGCGCCAAAAGTGGAAACCGCCCCCACCAACGGAGACTGTGATGATTGATATGTCCATCAGCGTGAGAGAACTGCCCCTGGAACTGACAATCACAAAGTTGCCCCGGGACCACCTTCAATGTGGGCGGAGACAGAACAAAAGAACGAAGATGGGTGCAGCCTGGAGGAGTCTGGAGAGAGCGCACCCGGAGACAAGAAGTCTGGAGAGGACTCCGGAGAAGTCGTACCCGAAGATGGAAGGAGAGTCAGGCAGCACCGACCCAGTGGTCAGGAGCCTGCTGCAAGCAACAACCCCACTAGGCTTAGTGGAGATCCTGGCACAGCTCCCCCGAGACCGGGAGTGTGCGCAGACCGAGCTGGAGCGCCTCGCACGGAGGATGGCCCAGGTGCAGCGAGAGACGCTGACGGAGTGGAGCCGAGAGATGGCTCTGCAGGCAAGAACCCGCCAGCGAAGCACGCCACCCGAGACGAGGAGACAGACCGCCTCTGAGGATGGTGCAGGAGGAGTGAAGGCCGGAGACGGCACCGAGAAGGGAGCTGAACAGATGGAGGCAGGTAAAGGGGACGTCACTACCCCGGGCCGAGAAGCCGTGAGCCTGCCCCAGCTCCCCGTCGCAGAGCCCGAAATTCCCCCTGCCGTGCCCGTCGCTGCATCGTCACCGCTCCAGACAAGGCCTCAAGCAGAAGCCGCGGCCGCGACCCCTGTGACGTCACGCGCCTCAACCCTGAGCGCGGCAAAGCAGGAAACACCACCGGCCTGGTCGCAAGGTCCAGTACCCCTGGGCGCCGCAGTTCCAACAGCGCCCTCTACCTCCACTGAGCCACCGGCGTGGTCGCTGGGCCAAGTAACCCCGGGCGCCGCCGTCTTCACGGTGCCCTTTACCTTCAGGGTGCCCCAAGCCTGGTCGCAAGGCCTAGTGAACCCGGGCGCCGCTACCACCACCGCGCCCTCAACATCTAGAGTGCCGCACCTGGGTGAAGACTTGTTTGCCCAGCACACGTGCCCGGATGGGCAGCCCTTTGTGTGGCCACCGGAGTTCCACCATCCCCGACTCCGGAAAGAAAGACGGCTAGATGAGCCCCTGATTCCGGTTCCGAAGCCCGTTAAGATCACCCCACTCTCGTTGAAGGAAGCGCAGTTTGCGTGGGACCCCACCGGAGGAGACCTCATGGGATTCACCCAAGAGACTCGGGCAGCCGCAGCTGAGCGTGCGGAGTGCTGCCGGCAGCAGTTAGAGGTCTTCGACCGGGAGCGAAGAGAGAGGCGGGTCCGAGAGCAGCGGCTGCAGGAACAGAGTGCAGAGCAGAAGAGCCGGACCAGGAGGAACCCCCGTGCAGCCCACGGTCCCCGTACCACCGGGACTGTAATTAAATTCCAACTGCAGCACGGTTGGGGTTTCATCAGGGATCATCACACCCCCGGCGACGTCTTTGTCACCCGCAGAGACGTGGAGTCCCAGCTGCCGGAGGGACACAGAGGTCGTGAACTATATGTAGGGGACGAGGTCACGTTCACCCGGCACAAGTGTGCCAAAGGACCCTACGCCCTCCATGTACACCGGCTGACGGAGGAGGAGCTACGGTGTGAAGAGGAGCAAGAGGACCCGGACGGGTCTGAAGGAGGAGCAGGAGTACGCCGTCATTAAAGTACGGTAAAGAGACTGTACATAGTTACCCGTCAGGGTATATGCCATGCTGCTAATTTAAATATGTTCCCCGTTGGGACAAGTGTGAACTGTTCCAGTGTGTCCCATCTCCCCACAGGCTGAGGACTGTGAGCAGCCATCCCTTTTCCCCATTGGTCGAGGACTGAGAGCGGCCATACCTTCCCTTGTATATAGTTGCGCTTCCTAAGGCGCCCCCTACCGGTTTTATAGGAAACTGTTGTTTTTCTTGAAGAGACTGTCGCACTTTACCCGGTCACAAGTTGCACCGTGGCCGGAGGAACAAGAATGTTTATATGAAAAAGTTTTATGCTGATAATATATGATGTTTTATATGTTTATGTTTTATGAAAAAAAATTGTATGTTTGTGATGTTTTTGTTCTCTTACAGCCCGAGGACGTGCTGTGATTTACCAGGGGGGAATGTAGCACCCTGAGGATTCGGCTGCTACAGGGGTATTGCACCTCAAGCCAGAGGTGTGGTATTCCACTCCCGGGTAAGGATGGAGTATGGAACTGAGCTAGTAGGCTGCATGCACTACATACATCCCATTTCCGGGGGACAGATCGACGGTACTCCCACCAGTTTATGTGCAGGTACGACAGTGTCTGTCCCTGGCTGGAGTGGGAGGGGGGTGGAACATCCCAGTAGTGTAGGGGCAGATAGGGGGAGCAGTCTGGGTAAAGCTAGGAGCTCATTGGGTGCTGGTCACCTGAGCTCACACATAGAGGGAGTATATAAGGTGGGCACCATCTTAGATCAGGGTCAGTCTGTCAGAGTTGAGTCAGAGGAGCAGAGCAGAGAAGCTCAGCCAGAAGGGCTGACAGGGAGTTGTGGTTCCGGCTGGGCCCAGCTCCAAGGCCAAGTCTGAGAGAGAGAGAGAGGAGTCAGAAGGACCCAGAGAGAAAACAAGCAGGAACCCCAAGACCCCAGAATACAAGCAACAGGGTGAAGGGTTGGCACCCAGGGTACCGGATCCCAAGCTGGCAGAGGACAAAGCACACCTTAGCCAGAGACCGGAGGTCGTGGGCAGGATCTGCCACGACCCTCACCAAATCCACCAGGAAGGCAGACCAAGTATAGGGTCAGGGAACCCAGAAGAGGTGTACCCACCAAGAGACCCGAGGGAGCCGGACATAGGTGGATCCCTGGTGAGAACGGCCAGAAGAGAGGGAAAGTCAGACAGGAGCTCAGGACCACGCTCCAGAATTACTTGGGGGTTGGCCGAGTCCAGGACCTGGTGGACGCAGCACGGCTCGGGTGGTCGCTTCAGGCCAGAGTGACCATAAGAACACCCGTAAGTAAAAACCCCTGAACTGCACAGCCCGACTCTGAGTCTTCTTGCTGATTCATCCTGCACCTGCACAACCACCATCCTCTACACCTGACCCCCTGAGGCTATACCCCTCCCGTTGGGGGTTATACTACCAGAGATGCACACACACCACCAGCCTCAGCGGACCCTTCTGCAGCGGCGGCCTTGTGACCGCAAATCAACGGGTGGCGTAGTCGACATTAAGGACCTTTAACAACATCTGTAAAGACTGCCACACACTGAGTTTGACACCCTGGGCACGGACCGGGTCACCGCCACTCGGAGACTACAACCCCCATCTGATCCGGCTCCGGGTAATCCCCAAACAGCACTGGCCCAGGGGGCGCGTCATATACTCTAGTCGGGAATGGTCTTGATAACTACCTGTCAGTCATGTGCATGTTTTCTGAACACGCACAGGTCTGTCAGTCATTAAATGCAAACAGCTCGATGTCACTATTTAACCCTTTGTGTTTAAGGGTGTTTAGTTGGAATATCCACTTACTTTCTGTTCTGGACATAGTTTTAATAAAATTACCAGCTCTCCAGTGTGTTGGTACAATCTGGATACCTGTGATTTGAGTCCCATTTATGCATCTGTAGCACCCTGAGGACTCGGCTGCTACAGGGGTATTGCACCTCAAACCAGAGGTGTGGTATTCCACTCCCGGGTAAGGATGGAGTGTGGGACTGAGCTCTGTAGGCTGCATGCACTACATACATCCCATTTCCGGGGGACAGAACTACGGTACTCCCACCAAGTAGATGTGCAGGTACGACAGCGTCTGTCCCTGGCTGGAGTGGGAGGGGGGGTGGAACATCCCAGTAGTGTAGGGGCAGATAGGGGAGGGGCTCTGGGCATAGAGATAGGAGCCCATTGGGTGCTGGTCACCTGGGCTCACACATAGAGGGAGTATATATGGTGGGCACCATCTAGAGATAGGGTGAGTCTGTCAGGAGAGTTCTGAAGAGGAGTTCAGCCAGGAGGGCTGACAGGGAGCTGTGGCTCCGGCTGGGCCCAGCTCCAGGGCCAGGCCTGAAGCAGAGAGGAAGAAGAAAGGCCCAGAGACGCAGAAAAGAGGGAACCCTAAGATCCCAGAAGCAAACCAAAAAGGGTGAAGGGTTGGCAGAAGAGGGCACCGGATCCCAAGCTGGCGGAGGCAAAAGTAACCCTTAACCAGGAACCGGAGGTCGTGGGCAAGCTTTGCCACGACCCTCACCACATCCACCAGGAAGGTACACCAAGAGTAGGGTCAGGAAAGCCAGAGAAGGTTTTACCATAGAAGGCCCAAGGGAACCGGACAAAGGTGGATCCCTGGTGGGGACGGCCAGGAGAAAGAGAGAGAGAGGGAAGCTCAGGACCACGCTCCGGAACTGCCTGGGGGTTGGCCGAGTCCAGCACCCGGTGGATGCAGCACGGCTCGGGTGGTCACTCAAGGCCAGAGTGACTGAAGGAACACCTGTGAGTAAAAACCCTGAAACTGCATCTCACGTCTCTGACTCTCCTTTCTGCACTATCACTACCCCCATCATCCGCACCAGCTGCCCTGAGGCCATACCCCTCCCGTTGGGGGTTATACCACCATCGCTGCACCCATACTACCGGCCTCAGCGGACTGTTCTGCAGCGGCGGCCTTGTGACCGCAAATCAACGGGTGGCGTAGTCGACACAGAAACAACATCTACCAAGACTGCCACACACTTAGTTTGACACCCTGGGCACGGACCGGGTTACCGCCACGAGACTACTACCCCCATCTGATCCGGCTCCGGGTAAGCCCCCGTGCGCGCGATGCCGCACGACACAGCAGGCCCAGGGGCGCGTCACATCCATTATGTTTTTCCATGTAATGCTTGGAGAGCGGGTGTTCCTTATATTTATTTTTTATGTTCCTTAGATGTTCGTTTATTCTGACATTCATAGGTCTTTTAGTTCGCCCTACATACATCTTTTGGCAAGGGGATGTCAGACCATATATTACTCCTGTACTTGTGCAGGTGATAAAGTCCTTAATGGGGTATGTTTCAGCTCCATGGCTGACAGTACTTTATTTGCAGGTTTTTACCATTCTGCACATTTTACATTTTTTACATGGAAAAAAACCTTGAATTTTTTGTTTAAAAGGGGTGTATATTTGATTGTTTAATGAAAAATTATTTGTTGTTGGTGCTAATATGTTTCTTAGATTCCGTGCCTTTTTATATATAAATTGGGGTTTGTCAGGTATCTGGTCTCCAATTATTTTGTCATCCCTGAGTATGTGCCAATGTTTCCCCACGATTTTTCTGAATAGATGGATATTGGAACAATATGGTGTGATGATCGGAATGTTAAGCTGTTCTCTATCATACTGTGGTTTTTTATTGGTATTTCTGGATGGGTTCAAAAGGGTTTCCCGTGGTATTTGGGCTACGGAATCTACTATTTCATTAAGAAATTTAGCATTATATCCTTTCTCAAGGAACTTTCTTGTCAGTTGATCAGCCTCTTTTCTGAAGTCGGGATTTGTTGAGCAATTTCTGTGTATTCGTATGTACTGGCTACGAGGTACATTGAGTAGCCAGTTTGGTAGGTGGCAACTGTCCAGTGGTATATATCCATTTGCGTCTGTGGGTTTGTAGTAGGTACGTGTCCGGATATGATTGTCTTCAATATAAATATTTAAATCCAAGAAGTTAATGGTTTTGGTGCTGGTGGTAGACGTAAACTGTAGAAAGTAGTTATTATTATTTATATCCTGTAAGAACCTCTCAAGGGAAGAATGATCGCCTGACCATATGAATAATATGTCGTCAATAAATCTCCGCCACAGGACCAGATAGGGTGTAGGGTTCCCCCCGGGTGTATGGTTAGAGATTCCCACTCTCCCACATACAAATTAGCGTAGCTGGGGGCGAACCTGGTTCCCATGGCAGTGCCCCATTGCTGGGAGTAGTAGTTCCCCTCATATGCAAAATAATTATGAGTAAGTATGAATGTCATGCATTCTGTGATAAATTGACTCTGTTCTGTGGACATTTTTTGTTGTAGAAAATGGCGGGAGGCTTCACATCCCTTTTGGTGTTGAATATTGGTATACAAAGAGGTGATATCTAAGGTCCCCAGGATATAGTTACTTTGCCAGGTGATATTATTTAATATTTGTATTGCATGCTTGCTATCCTTCAGGTGAGATGGTAATACTGGTATTAGGTCCTGAAGGTGGTGGGCTACTAATCTGAAAAGGTTGGCTGTAAGACATTGTATCCCTGAAATAATTGGTCTCCCTGGGGGTTCCTTTTGATCTTTATGTATTTTGGGTAAATGGTAAAATACGGCTAGACTAGGGTATGGGATATTCACATAGTCGTATTCATTTTTAGTGAGAAATCCTGCCTCTAATCCCTTTTTGGTTAATGATTTGAGTTCCTGTAGATAAGTGGTAGTTGGATTTGAAGGGATAATTCGATATGTGCGTGAGTCACTCAGGAGTCTAAGTGACTCTTTGTGATAGTAGTCATGATCCAAAATAACCATGCCGCCTCCCTTATCGGCCGGGCAGATGACTATATCTTTATTTTTTTTGAAGATTCTTTATGACAGTTATTTCTGATTTAGTGAGATTGGTACTGAATTTTAAGCATTTCTTGTCACTGAGCCGGCGGATGTCGTCAGTGACATTTTTTTCAAATGTATTAATGGCCTCTGAATGTTCCTGAATAGGATGAAAATTTGATTTGTTTTTTAAGGAGGTATGTAAAATTGCTGGGTTAGTTGGTGAATTGGTTAATGTAGTGGTTCTAATTTCCCCTTCTCTTTTGGCAAAATATTTTTTTAGAGCTAGTTTTCTTATAAATTTCTTTACACCTATGAAGGCCTGGAATTTGTCTATTTTAGTTGAGGGTGCATATTTGAGGCCTTTTGCTAGTAGGGTGGTATCGCTAGCTGTTAGTTTATATTTACTTAAGTTGAATGTGGAGTCATTGTTGGTCACTTTTTTTGAGTTGTTCTTTTTCTTTTGGGCGAGTTTCCCTCCCCTGCACCCCCTTTTGCGTTTTTTTTGGTGGCCTTCTGAAAAAAATCAACCTTACTGGTATGTTTTCTTATCGAGGGGAACGTAATGGAAGTACCAGATGGTGTTCGTTGTATTCGCGTAGGCGAGGTTTCGTTAGCAGGTGTAAGGGGGTTCCCTGTGAGTGAAACCATTGGAGGGTTTTCGGGCCCTTCCGATATATTACTTAATAATTGAAAACGGTTCTGTACCGTAATTGGGGTCTGGATTTCTTGTTGAGAGGGGTTTGGGTGGTCTGAGGTCTGACCATAGTTTTGGTCACACCCTGGGGGGGATCCATTATCAGAGGTGGGATGGATGGAAATTTCGTCTATTGAAGAAATGGAGTTAGTGGGGCTCCCTACTACTTCATCTAGGATTTCAAAGAAGTTCCGTTGTGCATCCTCACTGCGTTGTTCGGGTAGAGGTACGGCATCTCTCCCGAACTTATTCCTTTTTCTTGTTATTATTTCCTGTTCCTTCTGGTTAATTCTATTTTTTATACTATTGCTTAGGCTCACAATATCAGGGTGGTTTTGTTGAGGTTTAATTTCATTAAATAAAATGTTGATCTTATTTTTATTTTCCATGAGTTGTCTTTTTCTTTTGTTGATTATAAACTGAACTGCTTGTTTTGAAAAATCTTTAAACATAGTTTCCCATTCGGACAGGGTGGTGGGATCGCCGATGTCCCATGATAGGGCTTTTGAAACTATTAGACCAGGGGGTATGATGTCGTGGGCTAGATAGTGTTCTAAAGTGGCCACTTCTCACAGGTCTCTCATCTCTTTTAGGAGTAGTTGTTCTAACGTTTTTAGTGAGTCCCTTGTGGCTTTAATTATTTCCAGATTAATTTTGGATGTTTTTTTTTGGGAGTTGTGGAAGAATAGTTGAATATTCTCAATACGTTCCCTTCTGTCGTACCAGAGGTCCCCCATAGTACCTGGGGATAAGTATCTCTGAGTAAAATAGGAAAAAGGAAGAAGGGGGGGGGGTTACGGGGGAGGTAGGGGAGCAGCCAAGCAGCCTTGTAAGGTCCACATAGACCTCTCCAACTGTGAGTAACTGGACGCTGCGCTGCTCCGTCAACATAACACAGCTTTACCCTCTATTGATTAACCGGCCGGTTCTCTCCTAGAACCAGGCCTATCTATACACAGAGGCTACCCCTACCATTTATTTCTCCTATCTGGCACCGACCGGCTCTAAGGCCTAGGGGAACCACCGTGCCAATGACGCGCCCCCTGGGCCAGTGCTGTTTGGGGATACCCGGAACCGGATCAGATGAGGGTTGTAGTCTCCGAGTGGCGGCGACCCGGTCCGTGCCCAGGGTGTCAAACTCAATGTGTGGCAGTCTTTACAGATGTTGTTAAAGGTCCTTAATGTCGACTACGCCACCCGTTGATTTGCGGTCACAAGGCCGCCGCTGCAGAAGGGTCCGCTGAGGCTGGTGGTGTGTGTGCAGCTCTGGTAGTATAACCCCCAACGGGAGGGGTATAGCCTCAGGGGGTCAGGTGTAGAGGATGGTGGTTGTGCAGGTGCAGGATGAATCAGCAAGAAGACTCAGAGTCGGGCTGTGCAGTTCAGGGGTTTTTACTTACGGGTGTTCTTATGGTCACTCTGGCCTGAAGCGACCACCCGAGCCGTGCTGCGTCCACCAGGTCCTGGACTCGGCCAACCCCCAAGTAATTCTGGAGCGTGGTCCTGAGCTCCTGTCTGACTTTCCCTGTCTTCTGGCCGTTCTCACCAGGGATCCACCTATGTCCGGCTCCCTCGGGTCTCTTGGTGGGTACACCTCTTCTGGGTTCCCTGACCCTATACTTGGTCTGCCTTCCTGGTGGATTTGGTGAGGGTCGTGGCAGATCCTGCCCACGACCTCCGGTCTCTGGCTAAGGTGTGCTTTGTCCTCTGCCAGCTTGGGATCCGGTACGCTGGGTGCCAACCCTTCACCCTGTTGCTTGTATTCTGGGGTCTTGGGGTTCCTTCTCCTTCTCTCTGGGTCCTTCTGACTCCTCTCTCTCTCAGATTTGGCCTTGGAGCTGGGCCCAGCCGGAACCACAACTCCCTGTCAGCCCTTCTGGCTGAGCTTCTCTGCTCTGCTCCTCTGACTCAACTCTGACAGACTGACCCTGATCTAAGATGGTGCCCACCTTATATACTCCCTCTATGTGTGAGCTCAGGTGACCAGCACCCTATGAGCTCCTAGCCTTACCCAGACTGCTCCCCCTATCTGCCCCTACACTACTGGGATGTTCCACCCCCCTCCCACTCCAGCCAGGGACAGACACTGTCGTACCTGCCCATAAACTGGTGGGAGTACCGTCGATCTGTCCCCCGGAAATGGGATGTATGTAGTGTATGCAGCTAACTGAGCTCAGTTCCACACTCCATCCTTACCCGGGAGTGGAATACCACACCTCTGGCTTGAGGTGCAATACCCCTGTAGCAGCCGAATCCTCAGGGTGCTACATTCCCCCCTGGTAAATCACAGCACGTCCTCGGGCTGTAAAAGAATAAAAACATCACAAACATACAATTTTTTTTTTCATAAAACATAAACATATAAAACATCATATATTATCAGCATAAAACTTTTTCATATAAACATTCTTGTTCCTCCGGCCACGGTGCAACTTGTGACCGGGTAAAGTGCAACAGTCTCTTCAAGAAAAACAACAGTTTCCTATAAAACCGGTAGGGGGCGCCTTAGGAAGCGCAACTATATACAAGGGGATATGGCCGCTCTCAGTCCTCGACCAATGGGGAAAAGGGATGGCTGCTCACAGTCCTCAGCCTGTGGGGAGATGGGACACACTGGAACAGTTCACACTTGTCCCAACGGGGAACATATTTAAATTAGCAGCATGGCATATACCCTGACGGGTAACTATGTACAGTCTCTTTACCGTACTTTAATGACGGCGTACTCCTGCTCCTCCTTCAGACCCGTCCGGGTCCTCTTGCTCCTCTTCACACCGTAGCTCCTCCTCCGTCAGCCGGTGTACATGGAGTGCGTAGGGTCCTTTGGCACACTTGTGCCGGGTGAACGTGACCTCGTCCCCTACATATAGGTCACGACCTCTGTGTCCCTCCGGCAGCTGGGAATCCACGTCTCTGCGGGTGACAAAGACGTCGCCGGGGGTGTGATGATCCCTGATGAAACCCCAACCGTGCTGCAGTTGGAATTTAATTACAGTCCCGGTGGTACGGGGACCGTGGGCTGCACGGGGGTTCCTCCTGGTCCGGCTCTTCTGCTCTGCACTCTGTTCCTGCAGCCGCTGCTCTCTGACCCGCCTCTCTCTTCGCTCCCGGTCGAAGACCTCTAACTGCTGCCGGCAGCACTCCGCACGCTCAGCTGCGGCTGCCCGAGTCTCTTGGGTGAATCCCATGAGGTCTCCTCCGGTGGGGTCCCACGCAAACTGCGCTTCCTCCAACGAGAGTGGCGTGATCTTAACGGGCTTCGGAACCGGAATCAGGGGCTCATCTAGGGGTCTTTCTTTCCGGAGTCAGGGATGGTGGAACTCCGGTGGCCACACAAAGGGCTGCCCATCCGGGCACGTGTGCTGGGCAAACAAGTCTTCACCCAGGTGCGGCACGGTGGACGTTGAGGGCGCGGTGGTGGTAGCGGCGCCCGGGTTCACTAGGCCTTGCGACCAGGCTTGGGGCACCCTGAAGGTAAAGGGCACCGTGAAGACGGCGGCGCCCGGGGTTACTTGGCCCAGCGACCAGGCCGGTAGCTCAGTGGAGGTAGAGGGCGCTGTTGGTACTGCGGCGTCCGGGGGTACTAGACCTTGCGACCAGGCCGGTGGTGTTTCCTGCTTTGCCGCGCTCAGGGTTGAGGCACGTGACGTCACAGGGGTCGCGGCCGCGGCTTCTGCTTGAGGCCTTGTCTGGAGCGGTGACGATGCAGCGACGGGCACGGCAGGGGGAATTTCGGGCTCTGCGACGGGGAGCTGGGGCAGGCTCACGGCTTCTCGGCTCGGGGTAGTGACGTCCCCTTTACCTGCCTCCATCTGTTCAGCTCCCTTCTCGGCGCCGTCTCCGGCCTTCACTCCTCCTGCACCATCCTCAGAGGCGGTCTGTCTCCTCGTCTCGGGTGGCGTGCTTCGCTGGCGGATTCTTGCCTGCAGGGCCATCTCTCGGCTCCACTCTGTCAGCGTCTCTCGCTGCACCTGGGCCATCCTCCGTGCGAGGCGCTCCAGCTCGGTCTGCGCACACTCCCGGTCTCGGGGGAGCTGTGCCAGGATCTCCATTAAGCCTAGTGGGGTTGTTGCTTGCAGCAGGCTCCTGACCACAGGGTCGGTGCTGCCTGACTCTCCTTCCATCTCCGGGTACGACTTCTCCGGAGTCCTCTCCAGACTTCTTGTCTCCGGGTGCGCTCTCTCCAGACTCCTCCAGGCTGCACCCATCTTCGTTCTTTTGTTCTGTCTCCGCCCACATTGAAGGTGGTCCCGGGGCAACTTTGTGATTGTCAGTTCCAGGGGCAGTTCTCTCACGCTGATGGACATATCAATCATCACAGTCTCCGTTGGTGGGGGCGGTTTCCACTTTTGGCGCCATTCCTTGACCTGGCCCACGATGGGAGGTGACCTCTTGCCACCCTCTGGCACGCCCATAATGGCGTCCGCTCTTCCAAGGCGGGAAATCTTCTGGAAATGGCGGGAATCGTCTCCCAGTGGCGGGAAACTCTGTGGATGGCGGGAAAAAGCTGCAGATGGCGGGCAACCGGCGGGAAACGATCCGTGATGGCGTCCCATGGCGGGGACCCTCTAGAACCGGCGGGAGACTTCTTTTTAAGGTAAATTTGAACTTCTCTTCAGGCACGCAGTACCCGGTGGTTGTGGGCACGTTATCCTGCCGACTACGCCAAAGTTGACGCGCCCCCTGGGCCAGTGCTGTTTGGGGATACCCGGAACCGGATCAGATGGGGGTTGTAGTCTCCGAGTGGCGGCGACCCGGTCCGTGCCCAGGGTGTCAAACTCAGTGTGTGGCAGTCTTTACAGATGTTGTTAAAGGTCCTTAATGTCGACTACGCCACCCGTTGATTTGCGGTCACAAGGCCGCCGCTGCAGAAGGGTCCGCTGAGGCTGGTGGTGTGTGTGCAGCTCTGGTAGTATAACCCCCAACGGGAGGGGTATAGCCTCAGGGGGTCAGGTGTAGAGGATGGTGGTTGTGCAGGTGCAGGATGAATCAGCAAGAAGACTCAGAGTCGGGCTGTGCAGTTCAGGGGCTTTTACTTACGGGTGTTCTTATGGTCACTCTGGCCTGAAGCGACCACCCGAGCAGTGCTGCGTCCACCAGGTCCTGGACTCGGCCAACCCCCAAGTAATTCTGGAGCGTGGTCCTGAGCTCCTGTCTGACTTTCCCTCTCTTCTGGCCATTCTCACCAGGGATCCACCTATGTCCGGCTCCCTCGGGTCTCTTGGTGGGTACACCTCTTCTGGGTTCCCTGACCCTATACTTGGTCTGCCTTCCTGGTGGATTTGGTGAGGGTCGTGGCAGATCCTGCCCACGACCTCCGGTCTCTGGCTAAGGTGTGCTTTGTCCTCTGCCAGCTTGGGATCCGGTACCCTGGGTGCCAACCCTTCACCCTGTTGCTTGTATTCTGGGGTCTTGGGGTTCCTTCTCCTTCTCTCTGGGTCCTTCTGACTCCTCTCTCTCTCTCAGATTTGGCCTTGGAGCTGGGCCCAGCCGGAACCACAACTCCCTGTCAGCCCTTCTGGCTGAGCTTCTCTGCTCTGCTCCTCTGACTCAACTCTGACAGACTGACCCTGATCTAAGATGGTGCCCACCTTATATACTCCCTCTATGTGTGAGCTCAGGTGACCAGCACCCTATGAGCTCCTAGCCTTACCCAGACTGCTCCCCCTATCTGCCCCTACACTACTGGGATGTTCCACCCCCCTCCCACTCCAGCCAGGGACAGACACTGTCGTACCTGCCCATAAACTGGTGGGAGTACCGTCGATCTGTCCCCCGGAAATGGGATGTATGTAGTGTATGCAGCTAACTGAGCTCAGTTCCACACTCCATCCTTACCCGGGAGTGGAATACCACACCTCTGGCTTGAGGTGCAATACCCCTGTAGCAGCCGAATCCTCAGGGTGCTACACCATAAACAAACTCCCCTGACAAGGTATGCCTATTAAGGATTCTCATACCTTGACTTGGTTGACATCTTGCTTCACCTGACCCATGTGACTTACCTCACTACAGGTATATTTGTCACAACCACCAGGACATACAGGGCCACCACTGTATGAGACCCACCAGACCTCCCCTTGACTGCTACAGGTCACCTACTGGAGCACACCTGCATCATCAGGTAATTATTCACTACTTATTTATAGCCCCCACCAGGGCAAAAATCATTTTCTACCTACTCTCTACCTTCGCACCGTAGGTAGAATAAAGTGATAATCGAGGACACCAGTTCTACAGGAAGCCTAGAGCCCCTGGACCTCTTCTTACCCGAAACTAATATCCACCCGGATTACAATAGGTACATTTAATCTATTTACTTTGCATTACCTCTCTATTTTAATTAATCCTCCATACCTATTATTTAGCCCCGTAGGTTCTCCCACCATAGAATAAGATCACCTACCTAGCAGACCATAGTCCCTGATACTTATCCACCAGTGCGGAAATAAGAACAAGGACCCTATAACAGGTACATCGGTTACCATCTATCTCATCTAGACCTTATTAAATAATCCCACTAAGCTAACCCCCCTTACCCTTTTCCACAGGTGTTACACCTCTGGACCACGTTAAGGATCATCTTCTATCAAAATATAATACGTTACTTCTATTCTCTAAGATATACTGGCCTCTGGTTCGGAGACTTCATCAACTTTTAACTGTTTTTAATACTTTTTATCTATTTATTCCAAATAAAGCTTATTTAATTTTTATCCAACCTACGACTAGTCCTTAGTAACGCCTTCACATTGGTATCTCCCTATTTTCCCTTTTCCCACTACCCAAGAGCGAATTATACTCCTACTTGTATAAGTTTTTGGATAGACTATAAATATGTACTATGAATGCAGTCTGATCTAAGATCCCCCCAGTTTTTTTTTTTTTTTAAACATGTCTCTTAATTGTAATCAAGCAGATGTGTTTACTTTTATAATCATTTAGAAAATACATAGTTTAAATTACCTATTGCTTTGAACTTTCTAACAATGATTTACTGGCTATTTGGAGCGCAAAGTGGTGCAAAACCAAGTGTACATTCTTGTTGCCATTTTTGAATTAACTATCCACCCTTGTGCTGCACTTCTCATATATAGGCAACTCCAAAGTTGCCTTTGGCATCCAAGTTACCAACAATGAAATAAGGACAAGTGTTAGTCTTTTTTTTCCAATTAAAGCTACAAAATCTGCAGGAATGACATGCATGCTTTACTGCGGAGCCAAGTCTTGTTTTGGCAGGTATTGCATGCCTGTTTTTTACATCAGGACAGTAATGTCAACAAATTGAGGACGTGACTGATTGTGTGTTTGTCCACATAGTGAATTTTTGAAAAGCATATGAAAAATAATGCACAAAAAAAACAGGGGGGTAGAAGAATATAAACAATATTAAGTCATTGTATAAAAATGTACAAGATATTAGGGACTAGGGTAATGACAAGTGATTGACCAAAAATATGGCACCGAAATATAGCAAGGTAAGACTAAGTACATATAGTATAGTATTCAAGAGGCATATACAGTACAGACCAAAAGTTTGGACACACCTTCTCATTTAAACATTTTTCTGTATTTTCAGGACTTTGAAAATTGTACATTCACACTGAAGGCATCTAAACTATGAATTAACACATGTGGAATTATATACTTAACAAAAAAGTGTGAAACAACTGAAAATATGTCTTATATTCTAGGTTCTTCAAAGTAGCCACCTTTTGCTTTGATGACTGCTTTGCACACTCTTGGCATTCTCTTGATGAGCTTCAAGAGGTAGTCACCGGAAATGGTCTTCCAACAATCTTGAAGGAGTTCCCAGAGATGCTTAGCACTTGTTGGCCCTTTTGCCTTCACTCTGCGGTCCAGCTCACCCCAAACCATCTCAATTGGGTTCAGGTCTGGTGACTGTGGAGGCCAGGTCATCTGGCGCAGCACCCCATCACTCTCCTTCTTGGTCAAATAGCCCTTACACAGCCTGGAGGTGTGTTTGGGGGTCACTGTCCTGTTGAAAAATAAATGATGGTCCAACTAAACGCAAACCGGATGGAATAGCATGCCGCTGCAAGATGCTGTGGTAGCCATGCTGGTTCAGTATGCCTTCAATTTTGAATAAATCCCCAACAGTGTCACAGTGTGATAGTTCACGTGAAATTATTTTGGCACAATATTAATATATTAACTATAATAATTTTTTTTACATTAATTGCATGACTTAATATTGAGCACAATTAAGTATTCTGACATCTCCTATATACAGTATGAGACCCTACATAAAATATAAGCTGGCACAATCCTCCTATACACAGCCGGAGGCCGCAAGTAGCCATCTATATACAACAGGAGGCCGCAAGTAGCCATCTATATACAGCAGGAGGCCGCGCGTAGACATCTATACACAGCAGGGGGCCTCACGTAGCCATCTATACACAGCGGGAGGCCGCAAGTAGCCATCTATACACAGCGGGAGGCCGCAAGTAGCCATCTATACACAGCGGGAGGCCGCAAGTAGCCATCTATATACAGCAGGAGGCCGCAAGTAGCCATCTATATACAGCAGGAGGCCGCAAGTAGCCATCTATACACAGCGGGAGGTCGCACGTAGCCATCTATACACAGCGGGAGGCCGCACGTAGCCATCTATACACAGCAGGAGACCGCACGTAGCCATCTATACACAGCGAGAGGCCACACGTAGCAATCTATACACAGCAGGAGACCGCAAGTAGCCATCTATACACAGCAGGAGGCTGCAAGTAGCCATCTATACACAGCAGGACGCCGCAAGTAGCCATCTATACACAGCAGGAGGCTGCAAGTAGCCATCTATACACAGCAGGAGGCCGCACATAGCCATCTATACACAGCAGGAGGCTGCACGTAGCCATCTATACACAGCAGGAGGCCGCACGTAGCCATCTATACACAGCAGGTGGCGGCACGTAGCCATCTATACACAGCAGGGGGTGGCAGGTAGCCATCTATATACAGCGGTAGGCCGCACGTAGCTATCTGTACACAGCGGGAGGCCGCACGCAGTCACGCACACATAAACATATATAAGCATGGAGGAGGAGGTGTGATGGTGTGGGGGTGCTTTGCTGGTGATACTGTTGGGGATATATTCAAAATTGAAGGCATACTGAACCAGCATGGCTACCACAGCATCTCGCAGTGGCAGTCTATTCCATCCGGTTTGCGTTTAGTTGGACCATCATTTATTTTTCAACAGGACAATGACCCCAAACACAAGCTGCGTAAGGGCTATTTGACCAAGAAGGAGAGTGATGGGGTGCTGCGCCAGATGACCTGGCCTCCACAGTCACCAGACCTGAACCCAATCGAGATGGTTTGGGGTGAGCTGGACCGCAGAGTGAAGGCAAAAGGGCCAACAAGTGCTAAGCATCTCTGGGAACTCCTTCAAGATTGTTGGAAGACCATTTCCGGTGACTACCTCTTGAAGCTCATCAAGAGAATGCCAAGAGTGTGCAAAGCAGTCATCAAAGCAAAAGGTGCCTACTTTGAAGAACCTAGAATATAAGACATATTTTCAGTTGTTTCACACTTTTTTGTTAAGTATATACAGTGCCTACAAGTAGTATTCAACCCCCTGCAGATTTAGCTGGTTGACACATGCGGAATTAACTTGGCATTGTGACATTTGTACTGTAGATCAGCCTGGAAGTGGGAAATGCACTGCAGCAAATTTTTTTTTTTTTTTTTTAAACGTTAAAAGTTAATTCAGAGTGTCATTTATTATTCAACCCCTCAAACCACAAGAATTCTGTTTGGTCCCCCTAAAGTATTAAGAAGTAGTTCAGGCACCAAGAATAATGAGCTTCACATGTGTGGATTAAAGATCTCTTTTGCCAGCCTTTTAGCCTTTTCTGACTATTTAAGACCGTCCCCAAACTTGTGAACAGCACTCAGACATGGTCAACATGGGAAAGACAAAGGAGCATTCCAAGGCCATCAGAGACAAGATCGTGGAGGGTCACAAGGCTGGCAAGGGGTACAAAACCCTTTCCAAGGAGTTGGGCCTACCTGTCTCCACTGTTGGGAGCATCATCCATAAGTGGAAGGCTTATGGAACTGCTGTTAGCCTTCCACGGCCTGGAAAGCCTTTGAAAGTGTCCTCCCGTGCCGAGGCCAGGCTTTTCCGAAGAGTCAAGGCTAACCCAAGGACAACAAGGAAGGAGCTCCGGGAAGATCTCATGGCAGTGGGGACATTGGTTTCAGTCAATACCATAAGTAACGTACTCCACCGCAATGGTCTCCGTTCCAGACGAGCCCATAAGGTACCTTTACTTTCAAAGCGTCATGTCAAGGCTCGTCTACAGTTTGCTCATGATCACTTGGAGGACTCTGAGACAGACTGGTTCAAGGTTCTATGGTCTGATGAGACCAAGATCGAGATCTTTGGTGCCAACCACACACGTGACGTTTGGAGACTGGATGGCACTGCATACGACCCCAAGAATACCATCCCTACAGTCAAGCATGGTGGTGGCAGCATCATGCTGTGGGGCTGTTTCTCAGCCAAGGGGCCTGGCCATCTGGTCCGCATCCATGGGAAGATGGATAGCACGGCCTACCTGGAGATTTTGGCCAAGAACCTCCGCTCCTCCATCAAGGATCTTAAGATGGGTCGTAATTTCATCTTCCAACAAGACAACGACCCAGAGCACACAGCCAAGAAAACCAAGGCCTGGTTCAAGAGGGAAAAAGTCAAGGTGTTGGAGTGGCCTAGTCAGTCTCCTGACCTTAACCCAATTGAAAACTTGTGGAAGGAGCTCAAGAATAAAGTCCACATGAGACACCCAAAGAACCTAGATAACTTGGAGAAGATCTGCATGGAGGAGTGGGCCAAGATAACTCCACAGACCTGTGCCGGCCTGATCAGGTCTTATAAAAGACGATTATTAGCTGTAATTGCAAACAAGGGGTATTCCACAAAATATTAAACATAGGGGTTGTATAATAATTGACCCACACTTTTATGTTTAAAATTTAATAAAATTCAACTGAGCAACATAACTTTTTGGTTTGTAAGATTTATGCTTCTGTTCATAAAACCTACTCTCGCTTGCAGTTTGAAGGCTCTAACTTATTTGCATCTTATCAAACCAGCTAAATCTGCAGGGGGTTGAATACTACTTGTAGGCACTGTAATTCCACATGTGTTAATTCATAGTTTTGATGCCTTCAGTGTGAATGTACAATTTACATAGTCATGAAAATACAGAAAAATCTTTAAATGAAAAGGTGTGTCCAAACTTTTGGTTTGTACTGTACATACATGCATAAACACATTTGAAAAACAAAAATACATATAAACAGACATCACACAATGATATCTGCACACACACATTCCCACACACGTTACTCACCATCCCCCGTCTCCCGTCGTCCTGCTCCTCTGCGGTGGTAAGTAGCAGTGCAGGGCGCGCACTGCGTGACGTCACACTAGCAGACACGGCCGTGCACAGGGCCGTGTCTCCTAACTGTGATGCGGCTGGGCCAGCACACAGGGAAGTTAACAGGTGCAGTGCTGGCCCGGCCAAAGAAGCAGCGGCCCTGCGCTGCTGCTGGGGGAGAGGTCCGGGGGCCCCACCGCCTGTGCCTGCCGGTATGTGCCGCATTGACACCGGCGCCGCACATATTATGAGGGCAATCTGGCCTTGGGCCCCCACGTAGCCCCGGGTGGTAGCCCAGATTGCCCTCATTATAAGCCGCCTATGTGTACAAGTATAAATGTACCTTCATCAGAAATCACCACCCCAATACGTGTTTCGACTGCCATGCCTTTTCGGGGGAAGTCAAGGCTAATTTTGTATAGGCTTCTGTGAAAAAAAAACCAAAAATGTATATTGCTATGTTTTTACTACCCCTTCTGAGAGCAGCGCGATGTAGGGGCAGAGACATGGATTCTCATCAGTTAATTGGCTGTTGGCATTTTTTTAAATCACATTTATCTGCACAAATCTACCAGTTCTCTGATGGCTGAGCTCTGTCTAACCCTAACCATACCACTGATTGCCAGCTTTCTGTCTACACTGTAGATTGACTATACCAGTAAATGGCAGTATAAGTCCTATAGTGATCCCCTGCTGATTCAAACTTTAATAAGTTTAATAAGTTACACATTGCTGGAATCAGAGGCTCTGTCTGCTGTTATCAAAAATCTTGTACAATGAAAATGTTTATATAAACAGGCATTAATAGCCATACTGTGTTTAAGGCTTTAATGTTTTAATATGTAAACAATTTAATTTCTGTTGAACTTAAAGGCTACCAACCATCATTTTAAAAAACACAGGAAATTATTTCAACATACCAAGAAAATTAAATGTCCATCCAAAATATATGTATATCATATAGTGAAGTTTCCAGACTTTCAGGTACAGTAAGAACACAGCAATGTATATCTTTAAATTATAGACTGTATTATGTGTAATATGAGTAAACAATATTTTCAGGCTGGGTGCACACACTGTCTATATTGGCTAATTTTTATCTTTGTTTTTTAAGAAATACTCAGACTGACCAGAATTTTGTCTGAACCAACACTAAGGTCCTACTATAGCAATTGTTGAGAAAAATGATTTAACTAACTTTGCATCCAAAACTCCTTTTGATATTAAGAAATTGTAGGACGAATATTGAAGTTAATATGTTATTCTTTTTTAAAATACACTGCAGTCAAACAGAGCATTCAGATTATCCTAGTCAAAACCCTGATTTCCACATGTTTCCAATACACAACATTCATTAAAATGACTTTTCGCAAAACCCTAGACCAGTGCTGGCGAACCTATGACATGTGTGCCAGAGGGGGCACGCAGAGCCCTCACGGTGGGGATGTGCGCCATCGGCGCAGGTCTAACGCTCCTGGATTAGCCCGGCGGATGAGTACTCGGAGCTTGCCGACGCCAGTCCCCACTTCATCTAGATGTGCGTTCTGACAAAAATGTAGCTGAAGTGTATTGCAGCGCACAAGTTTTCAAGCCCGTGCGCACAATCAGAGGCCAGCAGCTGGCGTCAGCGTACACATGACTGGGCACATGGCCGTGACGTCATTCGCCCCCATCGCTAGGACGCTGAAGTCAGCTGTAGAAGAGGACGCAGCGTGGGAGAGGAACGAAGGTGAGTAGGGATGTTTATGGTTTTTTTTATATGCGATGAACCACTGGCAGCAGGGTGGGGGGGAAACAGCTTATATACATGAAATGGGGGGGGGGGGGAGAACAGCATATACAGTTGTGCTTAAAAGTTTACATACCCCGGCAGAATTTTTGCTTTTTTGGCCTTGTTTCAGAGAATATATGAATGATAACAAAAAAACTTTCTCCACTCATGGTCATTGGTTGGCTGAAGCCATTTGTTGTCAAACTACTGTGTTTGCTGTTTTTAAATCTTAATGGCAACCAAAAACATCCAAATGACCCTGATCAAAAGTTCACATACCCTGGTGATTTTGGCCTGATAACATGCACAGAATTTGACACACGTGTTTGAATGGCTACTAAAGGTAACATCCTCACCTGTAACCTGTTTGCTTGTAATCAGTGTGTGTGCATAAAAGCTGAGTGAGTTTCTGGGATCCAGACAGACTCTTGCATCTTTCATCCAGCCACTGACATTTCTGGATTGTGAGTCATGGGGAAAGCAAAAGAATTGTCAATGGATCTACGGGAAAAGGTAGTTGAACTGTATAACACAGGAAAGGGATACAAAAAAATATCCAAGGAATTGATAATGCCAGTCAGCAGCGTTCAATCCGTGATTAACAAATGGGAAAATCAGGGGCTCTGTAAAAACCAAACCACGGTCAGATAGACCAACAAAAATTTCCGCCACAACTGCCAGGAAAATTGTTCGGGATGCAAAGAAAAACCCACAAATAACATCATCTGAAATTCAGGACTCTATGAAAACTAGCAGTGTGGCTGTTTCAAGATGCACAATAAGGAGGCACTTGAAGAAAAATGGGCTGCATGGTCGAGTCGCCAGAAGAAAGCCATTACTGCGCAAATGCCACAAAGTATCTTGCCTACAATACGCCAAACAGCACAGAGACAAGCCTCAAAACTTCTTGAACAAGGTCATTTGGAGTGATGAGACTAAAATTGAACTTTTTGGCCACAACCATAAATATTTGGAGAGAGATCAACAAGGCCTATGATGAAAGGAACACCATTCCGACAGTAAAGCATGGAGGTGGATAGCTGATGTTTTGAGTATGTGTGAGCTACAAGGACACAGGAAACTTGGTAAAAGTTGACGGAAAGATGAATGCAACATGTTATCAGCAACTACTGGAGGCAAATTTGCACTCATCAGGCCGAAAGCAGCTCATAGGACGTAGTTGGATGTTCCAACATGACAACGATCCAAAACACAAGGCCAAGTCGACCTGTCATTGGCTACAGCAGAACAAAGTGAAGGTTCTGGAGTGGCAATCTTAGTCTCCTGACCTCAATATCATTGAGCCACTCTGGGGAGATCTCAAGCGCGCAGTTCATGCCAAGAAGAATGGGTAGCTTTACCATCTGAGAAAATAAAGAATCTCATCCACAACTACCACAAAAGACTTCAAGCTGTCATTGATGCTAGAGGGGGCAATACACCGTATTAAGAACTGGGGTATGTGAACTTTTGATCAGGGTCATTTGGATGTTTTTGGTTGTCATTAAGATTTCAAAAGAGAAAACACAGTAGTTTGACAATAAATGGCTTCACCCAATGTTAAATAAAAACTTCTTTCTGTATTATTTTTCTCTATCGAGGACTTCGCAAAGTATCAATATCAAGATTTTCTTATAAAAAAATGTATCGATTTATTCTTGGATTGTCCATTAAAAAGAATCAGATTGCAGCAGGTACATACAATAATTAGATCATTAGATAGTTACAGAGTGATTGTCCATTTGTCCATAATTAGCTTAATTGTTGAGATTCACCCATCTTTTCCTGGGATCCAGCACGTGTGTCCGGGTAAAGAACGTGTTTCCTGTGTCTACGTTAAGTGCTGGTTTACACATGGATCCTCATCCTGTATTCTGTGGAATGGCAAGCGCCCCCCCTTTCTGCAGCATGGGCTTTTATAGCCCGGTCATATGGCACCTGTTCTTCTAATTATGGTGCTGAACCAAAAATACACAAACAGCGCATGTCAGCTAGAAACGCTTAGCACGAGGCTGATGCAATCTTGTGCAATGTATAGAACTCAGAATTAAGAATGAAATGAATATCCATAATTAATATTTAACAATTCCCCCTTTTCTGAGGATGAAAGACATTCACTGAAATCCTCAAAATAGATAGGTTCATCATTAGGATAACAGGATCATTTTTTTCTTCTTCTTCCTTGATAATATCATTTAATGTCCATAATAATAATAATAATAATAATATCGGATTATTGTTATATAATGATGTGAATTCATGTTATGGTAAGCCGTGACTAATATTCATTTAACATATATAATTATACTTCCCTAAATATAAATCAAAGTAATCACGGGTCCAATCGTCATCATCTGATGTCATCGGGTCTTCGTCTCGTCTCCTTCTTGCTTCTTTTATAACAGTCTTTAGATGAAAACTCCTTTGAAATTAATTATAGCTAGTGTTGAGCGAACATGCTCGACACTGCTCGGTACTAGCCCGAGCATCACGCTACTCGGGATGTTCGGCGAGCACCGAGCATTTCCGGGTTACTCGGGCGGGAGCTCGGGTCTCCGCCCTGCATGTTTGGCGCTCTTTACAGAGCCAATGAACATACAGGGATAGCCAGCCAGTCACTGTAATGCCACAGCCATGTTGTTTGTGGGCATTACAGTGATTGGCTGGCCGCACAGCGTCACCTCGAGTATTTAAAACCGGGCGCCGCCATCTTGGACACAGTTGCTCCGGATCAGACAGTGTAGGGACAGCGCTGCTGATTTAGGGAGAGATATATCCTGCAAAATAGTTAGTGTAGGGTCTGTAAAGGCTGCCAGATCAAACAAACAGTCCTTCTCAGGACTAATATCCATCCCAGGTATATCAGGCAGGCAGGCAGGCTGTATAGGAGACGCAGTGGTTATACCAGCAAACGCTGCATTACAGTCCTGTGTGCTGCTCCTGTTGCTGAAATTGCTGGACTTAGCTCCAGGTCCCGGGGGCCAGGAAAAATCCTTTTTTTTATCTAAATCCTCTTTTTTTTTTCCTCCTTCACAATGTACAAATACCCATCTTATTAACCTTTTGGTGTCCCCCCCTCCCCCAAAAAAAAAAAAAAGTGTGCCTCTGATTTTTCAGACACAAATATATCTGTTGAAAATAGTCTGGTGTAGGCCAGAGAAATAGAAGTGTGGTTTTGCAGTTCTATGCGCCATTTGTATCTAAAAAAAAACAGTTTGAGTGTGTCGCTCACTGTTCAGCCGCAAATATATATATATTTTAAAAAGCCTGGTATACACCAGTAAATTATTACTGTGGTTTTGATGTTCCACGGTAAAACATCTCTATTATCCTGTTTTTGGCATTTTTTGCTGTATAAAAATAATAAAAGTGTCTCCCTGATTTTTCAGACACAAATATATCTGTTGAAAATAGTCTGGTGTAGGCCAGAGAGACAGAAGTGTGCTTTTGCTGTTCCACGGTAAAAAATCTCTATTATCCTGCTTTTTGCATTTTTTGCTGTAAAAAAAAAAAAATAGTGTCTCCCTAATTTTTCAGACACAAATATATCTGTTGAAAATAATCTGGTGTAGGCCTGAGAAATACAAGTGTGGTTTTGCAGTTCCACGGTACAAACCTCTGTATTATCCACTTTTGGGCCATTTGTATCTAAAAAAAACAGTTTGAGTGTGTCGCTCACTGTTCAGCTGCAAATATATATATATTTTAAAAAGCCTGGTATACACCAGTAAATTATTACTGTGGTTTTGATGTTCCACGGTAAAACATCTCTATTATCCTGTTTTTGGCATTTTTTGCTGTATAAAAATAATAATAGTGTCTCCCTGATTTTTCAGACACAAATATATCTGTTGAAAATAGTCTGGTGTAGGCCAGAGAGACAGAAGTGTGCTTTTGCTGTTCCACGGTAAAAAATCTCTATTATCCTGCTTTTTGCATTTTTTGCTGTAAAAAAAAAAAAAATAGTGTCTCCCTGATTTTTCAGACACAAATATATCTGTTGAAAATAGTCTGGTGTAGGCCCGAGAAATACAAGTGTGGTTTTGCAGTTCCACGGTACAAACCTCTGTATTATCCACTTTTGGGCCATTTGTATCTAAAAAAAACAGTTTGAGTGTGTCGCTCACTGTTCAGCCGCAAATATATATATATTTTAAAAAGCCTGGTATACACCAGTAAATTATAACTGTGGTTTTGCTGTTCCACGGTAAAAAATCTCTATTATTCAGGTTATGGTAGTTTTTTCCGTAAAGAAAAACAGTAGTGTCTCCTGACTGTTGTGACACAAAAATATATCAGTTGAAAATAGTCTTGTGTAGGCCCGACATCCCAGTGTGGTTTCGCAGTTCCACGGGTCAAATCGCTGTACTATCCAGTTTTGGGCCTTTGGTATCTAAAATAAAGCAGTTTGAGTGTGTCGCTCACTGTTCAGCCGCAAATATCTCTATTTAAAAATGTGTGGTATACCCCAGTAAACAATAACTGTGGTTTTCCTCTTCCACTGTTCTAATCTACTCTTTATTACCCTTTTTCCATTGATAGTGCAAGTGTAAGCTATTTTACTTCATTTACAATGGGCAAGGCGCGTGGCAAGGGACGTGGAAGTGGACGTTCTGGTGATGGTTCGTGCAGAGGACGGGGCCGTGGCCAAGGTGAAAATGTGCCACAACCAACAGCCACATCTTCTCGCTCCCACTTCTTGACCGAATTACTAGGGAAGCATAGAACAACACCAGTATTGAGAACTGATCAGTGTGAACAGGTTATTAATTGGATAGCAGACAATACTTCCAGTTACCTGGGCACCACCACCTCCGGTCTGTCTTCCACATGGTCAACTCCTAGTAGCCGTGAGTCTCGACCGCATACTCCTCCTCACCCTGATGCTCCTTCCTCCCACCATGCCGAGTGTAGTCAGACAGCAAGTGATCCCACACTTGGACACTCTGAAGAGCTGTTCACTGGTCCATTTCCATATTTGGGCCCCTCGCCTGATACGCTTGAAGTGGTGGAAGAGGAGATCCCATGTTGCGATGCCCAAATATTTGAACAGCCACGGCCACAGGAAGTCGACGTTGGCAATCTGTCACAAGAGGTGGACGATGACGAGACACAATTGCCAGGAAGTGAGGAGGAGGATCGTGGTGCGCAAGTGGAAGAGGAGGAGGTGGTGGATGATCTAGTAACTGACCCAACGTGGAAGGAGGACATGCAGAGTGAGGCCAGCAGCACACAGGGGGAGGGAGGCAGAGTACCCCAACAGGCAGGAAGAAGCAGTGTGGTGGCCGCAGACAGAAGGCAGGCAACCGTTCCCCGTAACACCAACACGAGGGACGTTGCCAGTACAAGCGGTAGGTCTTCCAGAGTCTGGAATTTTTTTAAGCATCAGCAGGGGTGACAAAACTACCAGCCTGACCACCACCAGCATGATCAGGCACATGGCAGCAAAGCACCCGACTTTGTGGGGCGAAACCCAGGGTCCACGACCAGTGTCAGCGGGTGTCACCACTGTTTCTTCCACTGTTGTGCGTGCAATAGAACCCCCTGTTGTGTGTGCAAGGCAATCCCCTGTCCATACTGCATGTAAAGATGCCCCCTCCTCTCAGTCTTCACTTGTTATGGCAGTTTCTCAAGAAACAGCATCAACGTCCACGTCCACATCCCACCGCAGCGTTCAATTGTCCATATCCCAGACCTTTGAACGAAAGCGGAAATTCGCAGCTAACGCCCCACAGGCCACAGTCCTAAATTCGCACATTTCACGACTGCTTGCATTGGAAATGCTGCCTTTTAGGCTGGTGGAGACGGAATCCTTCCGCAATCTTATGGCGGTGGCCGTCCCTCGGTACTCGGTCCCCAGCCGACACTATTTTGTGCCATCCCCGCACTACACAAGCACGTGTCCCAAAGCATCTGCCGTGCCCTCAACAACGCAGTTACTGGGAGAGTCCACCTGACAACGGACACGTGGACAAGTGCTTGTGGCCAGGGACGGTACATCTCTCTGACGGCACACTGGGTAAACATAGTGGAAGCCGGGACCCAGTCGAACCTTGGGACGGAACACATCCTCCCCACACCGAGGATTGCGGGCCCTATGTCAGTCAGAGTTGCCCCCACAGTGTACTGCTCCTGCGCATCCTCCTCCTCCTCCTCATGTTCAGCCTCCATCTCAGATATCACCACATCAGTTACAAGCTGGAAGCATTGCAGTACTGCCTCCGCCAAGCGGCAACAGGCTGTGCTGAAACTCATAAGCTTAGGTGATAAACCTCACACTGCTTGTGAGTTGTGGACAGCTGTGAAAGAGCAGGCAGATCTGTGGCTGAGACCGCTGAACCTACATCCCGGCATGGTCGTGTGTGACAATGGCCGTAACCTGGTGGCGGCTCTGAGGCGAGGTGAGATCACACACGTACCATGCCTGGCTCATGTGCTTAACCTCGTGGTTCAGCGGTTTCTTAAATCGTACCCCGAGTTGCCAGATCTGCTCGTGAAAGTACGCCGCCTGTCAGCTCATTTTCGCAAGTCGGCTACAGCTTCCGCCGCCCTTGCTGTGTTGCAGCAGCGTTTGCAGCTTCCGACACACCGACTGGTGTGTAATGTCCCCACACGTTGGAACTCTACCCTCCACATGTTGCAAAGGATTTGTGAGCAGAAGAGAGCAGTTGTGGAGTACCAGCTGCAACAAGGCCGTCGATATTCAGGTCAGACTCCACACATAAGACTTCAGGAGTGGACCTGGATGTCTGACATATGTACCATCCTGACAAACTTTGAGGAGGCCACCAAGATGGTGAGTGGCGATGACACCATCATTAGTGTCAGCATCCCACTTGTCTGTCTTTTGCAACGCTCTCTGCAGAGAATTAAAGAGGAGGCATTGCAGCCAGAGTATGATGAGATGGATCAAGAAGCTGTAGCGGGCGATTACACACAACCCAGCCTCATCTCATCCCAACGTGCATTGGGGGACAATGAGGGAGAGGAGGAGGAGGAGGAGGAAGAACAGGAGCTGCTATCATGCGTTGTAGATGGTAGTACCTGTACAAGTGTCATACCGTCGGTTCAGCGTGGGTGGCCTGAGGACAGGGGGGAGGAGGAAGAGGAGGAGGAGGAGGAGAGCATGGTCAGTCGTCATCTTGGTGAGGACACGGAAATCTTGCCCGTTACCAGTCTGGCACGCATGGCTGACTTTATGTTATGCTGCCTTAACTGTGACCCTAGCGTTGTCAAAATGTTGGGTGACAGTCATTACTGGTTGGTGACACTTGTAGACCCCCGCTACAAGGAGAACTTTCACTCTCTTATTCCTGAGGTGGAGAGGTCTACAAAAATGGGGCAGTACCAGAAGGCCCTTGCTGCAGAACTCTTAAAAAAATTCCCATCTGAACACGCTAGCGGCAGAAGTCACAGTTTGTTGCCCAACCAAGGCGTACAGGCGAGAGAGATGCAACTCCAATCCAGCAGAGGCAGGGGAACACTGTCAACGTTCTGGGACAGTTTTCTGACACCCGCCCAGCTTACAGGCCCTGAGGCGCGGGGTACTCTCACAAGGAGTGGAAAGTTTCAAAAGATGGTGAGGGAGTACCTTGCCGATCGTACCAGCGTCCTCCGTGATTCCTCTGTGCCTTTTAATTATTGGGTATCCAAGCTGGACACTTGGAATGAACTCGCTCTGTACGCCTTGGAGGTCCTGGCCTGCCCTGCCGCTAGCGTGTTATCGGAGCGTGTTTTTAGTGCCGCTGGGGGAATTATAACAGATAAGCGCACTCGCCTGTCAACTGACAATGCTGACAAGCTGACCCTTATCAAAATGAACAAGGGCTGGATTGGGCCAGACTTCTCATCACCACCAAATGACAGCAGAGTAACATAAAGTCAAATCCACTGTGTTATTTCGGGAGGTGTATTCACATGCACAGCTTCACACCCACACATGGGTATACGCTTCCTTGTTTCGGCTGTTTTATCATCTTCTCCTTATCCTCAGCCTCCACCACCACTATACCACCAGGGTGCCAGCATTGCATGTTCCTCCGTCCTTATTTTTGGCAGCTTTTGCTTGCAAGGCATAAGCAAATACTATGGGACACCCACTCCCCAATAATGGGACTTATGTTTGTAATATGCTGTACTGCATGGCTCTTGTAAGGGGCATTGCAAGTTGCTCCGTCCTAATTTTTGGCAGCTTTTGCTTGGAAAGCATAAGCAAGTACCATGGGACACCCACTCCCCAATAATGGGACTTATGTTTGTAATATGCTGTACTGCATGTGACGCTCCCCCTGGGCCGTGTGTACACGTGTGTGGGATACCCGGTGCCGGGTCTCTGGGGTCTCTAGTCTCCGTGGCGGTGACCCGGTCCCGTGGCTCAGGCTGGTCAAACCAGTGGCAGTCTTTCTTAGGTTTTGAGGTTAATTGTCCAACTGCGCCACCCGTGGATTGCGGTCAGGGAGTACCACCGCTGCAAGGCAGACCGCTGAGGCTGGTGTTGTGTGCGCAGCATAGAATGGGATAACTCCCCTCGGGAGGAGTATAGCCTCAGGGCAGTGAGTGTGGATGATGGGGGTGATGGTGCACGAGCGCAGCAGGAACTACTCAGAGTCTTTGCAGTGCAGTTCAGGGTCTTTACTGATGATTATAAGGTAGACCCTCCCAGGAGTACTGGCTAGCATAAGAGGCCTGGTCAGTCTGTGAGCAAGCAGGAGTTCCCCTGGCCAGGTGGAGTTGTAGGCCTCCCCGTCTGTCTGCACTCTTCCTGGCTACCTTGCTGTAAGCGGGTAGAAGTAGCCCACGTCCCTGAGTGTACCGTGTAGTGCTCACCCGTATGGCTGGTGACTTGGGGCCTTCTGTTAGCCTCCGCTCCACGACGGCGGTGCTGGTCCCTTGCTTGTGACTGAGCCTCCGGGCTTCTATGGCCAGAGGACCTGAAATCCCCTGCCGGCTGGTTTCAGCTGCTGGATATATAAGTCCTCACAGCTTCGGACTCCTGTGTCCGGTTCCTATTGTCTTCTGCCAGGGCGAGCTCTGCTCAGCTTCCAGCCCCTGGTCTTTAGCTCCTAGCTCCTACAGAGCTCCTTGCTGTTACTTTCCCTTGCTCTCACTCTGACTCTGACTGTTCTCTGACTCACTCAACCCCACCCAAGATCCAGTTTATAAGGGCAGAATTCTCCCCTCCCAGGACTGGGGCAGGAGGATGTTGCATGTTTAAGGGATCCTGACCAGGAAACCTCCCACTTGCTCTCCGACGTAATATCTCTATTACTGTGGTGACCAGACCCCTGGGGTGCCACACATGGCTCTTGTAAGGGGCATTGCAGTTCCTCATAATTTTTGGAAAGCCTTCCATTCACTGCTTAGGCCAACAGTGCACGGGAGACCCAGTTGCTATAAATGGAAAAAACGGTTTAGTTAACGCCCTCTGACCTCCATGTCATTCCCAAGGGGCATTGGAGTGGCTCGAAATTTTTGGTAGGCATTGCACTCACTGTATGCCCTATAACTGTGTAGCCGAACCGCTCCTTTTGTTACAGAAACATATCCTACAAGACATATCTGGTTGACTGGCCTGATATTGATGTGAATGGTCCCTGTTCCTCCTGCTCTTTCTCCTTTGCCACCACCTCATCCATCATTTATCACCTGAAGCTTTGTTTTAATGGGAGTCATAGAACTGGGATAGTAGCAGGAAAACATCCAGCAATCCTCAGAGGAGGTAGGATATGTGCCAAAACGCGGACCACCTCAGGCCTAGCCGCTACTACATACATGCGCTTGCATTCCAAGAAAACAAAGCAGATGCTAACTTCTATCATCATCATCATGCTCCTCACCTTGGCACTCTCAACTCCCCTGATGGAGAAGCCAGGGCCCACCGGAGGAGTCTGGTTCTCTGGTGGGCTCGTCCAATGCTGCCCTAAAGCAGGCCAGGCTAAGAAAAGTGTGGGGGAAGGTGACAGGAGAAATCAGGGCGGCTGGGGACCGTTTATGGACACCCGGCCGCCCCCAGGCAGCTGGCGACCGTGTGTGGACACCCGGCTGCGGGGCGGCTGAGGACCGAGTATGGACACCTGGCCGCCACCTGGCGGCTGGGGACCGAGCTTGGACACCCGGCCGCCGGGCGGCTGGGAACTGAGTATGGATACCTCGCTGCCGAAGCGACCATGAGGTAGTGGCCAGCTTCGGCCTCCTCCAAACTAAAAGGCCCCATTTCAAGTGAAAGCTAGCAGTATGGTATTGCAGCCTGCGGGTGGGTGGGTGGTTGGCTGCATATTTTCGCTTGCATTGCAAGGAATGGGGGAGGTACAATTGAACACTGTCCTGGGACAAGGACTTGCACGGGGATAGCTGCGAGTCTGCATCTTCTGATGCGGCAAGGATCACTTCTGATGGGCACACTTTTAGGCAGTGACCTGGGAGTCAGAGATGCTTCCAGGGGTCTTCCCCATGCTGATCCTTTGTCTTTTCAGTACTGTATGCATGTGTCACACAGCACATGGCCAGATAAGGTTGTAAAATGTTAAAATGACATTTCCCGGTGAACGCATTTGTCACGGTTGAAAGCAATACAAAAGTGCAAAAACTCATGAAAAATGCTACTTGTGAACATAGCCCAAGGTGTGGAGGAGTATTTTTGTTTTTGGTTATTTATTTACGCCACCCGTGGATTGCGGTTATTAAGAACCGCCGCTGCATGCAGACCGCTGGGGCTGATGAGGTGTGGAGCTAGGGTAGTGTGACTCCCCACGGGAAGAGTGCGGCCCCAGGGCAGTATAGTGGATGGTGGGAGTGATGGTAGTGAGAGTCCCAGTGATGATAGTGCTGGAGGAGCAAGGAGCACACAGAAAACAGGTTGCAGTCCAGGGTCTTTACTTGAACAGGTAAACTGACCCACAAGCAGTCCCAGCTAGGAGGGGACCTGGATGTCTGAGAGCAACGGGGAAATTGGCCCTGGTCAGGGTGAGGGTGTAGGCTTACCGTGCTTTCTGCGCTCCTTCTGGCTATCTCCTCCTCATAGGATAACAGCCCACGTTTCCGAGCTCTCCGTGTATTCTCGCCTGTATGGCCTGCGACGTGGGTTCCTTTCTGCTCCCAGCCTTGTACGGCTTCACTGGTCCCTTCGGTTATGGCAGGGCCTCCAGGCTTCTTAGGCCAAGGAATGTACAGTCCCTTGCGGGCTGGTTCTCTGCTGGGGGATGTGGAATCCTTCCAGCCTCAGACACCAAAGTCTGGTAAAATGAAGTCTTTTCTCTGCCAAGACAGGCTCTCTTCGCCTCTTGTCTCTGGCTTGTGGCTCTCTCCTACTGCCACACTTCCTCTTAGGTGCAGTGCAACTGTCTGTCCCTGCTCCACTCTGAGACACGTCTCAAAGCTGAGACAGGCAATCCAGTTTTCTCTAACCCTGTCCCCAGTACCAGCTTTTATAGGGGCAGCCTGCTCCCCCTACTGGCCTGAGACAGGAGGCATTGCATGCTAATGTTCCCCTAACCAGAGAACCTCCCCCTTGCTCTCAGACACAGCTTTAATTACACTTGTGGCATCCAGGTAGGGTGACACATATTCCCATGCATTGCTTCACACCCACACATGGGTATACGCTTCCTCATTTCGGCAGTTTTTTTCTCTTCTCCTTATCCTCAGCCTCCACGACCACTATACCACCAGGGTGACAGTGGTCCATGTTGCCAGCATTGCAAGTTCCTCTGTCCTAATTTTTGGCAGCTTTTGCTTGGAAGGCATAGGCAAAGACTATGGGAGACCCACTCCCCAATAATGGGAATAATGTTTTTAATATGCTGTACTGCATGGCTGTTGTAAGGGACATTGCAAGTTCCCCCTTCCTAATTTTTGGCAGCTTTTGCTTGGAAGGCATAGGCAAAGACTATGGGAGACCCACTCCCCAATAATGGGAATAATGTTTTTAATATGCTGTACTGCATGGCTCTTGTAAGGGGCATTAAAATCGTCTTGTTAAGCTACTCTGACCTCCACGTCTCTTCCAAGGGTCGTTAATATTGTCTTTTTATTCCACTGCGACCTCCACCACTCTTCCAAGGGGCATTAAAAGCGTCTTGTTAAGCTACTGTGACCTCCACGTCTCTTCCACAGGGCATTGATATTGTCTTTTTATTCCAGTGTAACCTCCACCACTCTTCCAAGGAGCATTGATATTGTCTTTATATTCCACTGCGACCTCCACCACTCTTCCAAGGGGCATTAAAACCGTCTTGTTAAGCTACTGTGACCTCCACGTCTCTTCCACGGGGCATTGATATTGTCTTTTTATTCCACTGTAACCTCCACCACTCTTCCAAGGGGCATTAAAACTGTCTTGTTAAACCACTCTGAACTCCACGTCTCTTCCAAAGGGCATTAAAACCATCTTGTTAAGCTACTGTGACCTCCACATCTCTTCCAAGGGGCATTAAAACTGTCTTGTTAAACCACTCTGAACTCCACGTCTCTTCTAAGGGGCATTAAAACCATCTTGTTTAACCACTCTGAACTCCACAGCTCTTCCAAGGGGCATTGACATGTTGTTTTTAATTACCTCTAACCTCCACGACTCTTGCAACGGGCATTGCATTTCCTCCTAATTTTTGTCAGCTTTTGCTTTTCAATGCATAGGCGAACACTAAGGGAGACCCACTCCCCAATAATGGGTAGAAGGTTTTTAATACGCTGTAATCCACGTCTGTTTCAAGGGGCATTGCAGTGCCTAATAATTTTTGGAAAGCCTTCCATTCCCTGCTTAGGCCAACAGTGTACAGGAGACCCAGTTGCTATAAATGGAAATAACGGTTTAGTTAAGGCCCCCTGACCTCCATGTCACTTCCAAGGGGTTTTGGAGTGCCTCGAAATTTTTGGTAGGCATTGCACTCACTGTATGCCTTATAACTGTGTAGCCGAACCGCTCCTTTTGGTACAGAAACATATCCTACAAGACATGTGTGGTTGGCTGGCCTGATATTGATGTGAATGGTCCCTGTTCTTCCTGCTCTTTCTCCTTTGCCACCACCTCATCCATCCTTTATTACATGAAGCTTTGTTTTAACGGGAGTCATAGAACTGGGATAGTAGCAGGAAAACATCCAGCAATCCTCGAAGGTGGTAGAATATGCGCCAAAACGCTGACCACCTCAGGCCTAGCCGCTACTACATACATGCGCTTGCATTCCAAGGAACAGAAAGCTAAGGAGATGGATGGCCTCATGATCATGAATAATTTACTCGTTGTGTAGGAGGCCGACCACTGCTGCTGTCTACCTTCTGAACTTTGTGTTGAAGCCTGATTGACCCAGGACCCGCAATCCTCTATGTCTGGAGGACGTGTTGCATCCCAGTGTCCAACTGTGTCCCGGCTTCCACAATATTAACCCAGTGTGAAGGCGTCAGTGAGATGGACCATTCCTGGCCACATTCACTTGTCCACGTGTTTGTGGTTAGGCTGTCCTTCCCACTAAATGCACTGGGGAGGGCACAGGTAATGTTTTGGCATGCGCGCTTCTGTATAAGGCGCACCGGGACAAATATGGGCCGCTGGGGACCGTTTATGGACACCCGGCCACCCCCACGCGGCTGGGGACTGTGTGTGGGCACCCGGCCGCGGGGCGGCTGGGGACCGAGTATGGACACCCGGCCGCCCCCTGGCGGCTGGGGACCAAGCGTGGACACCCGGCCGCCGGGCGGCTGGGGACTAAGTATGGATACCAGGCTACCGACGCAGCCATGACGTGGTGGCCAGATTCCACCTCCACATGCCTAAAAGGCCCAATTTCAAGTGCAAGCAAGCTAGCAGTATGGTATTGCAGCCTGGGGGTGGGTGGGTGGCAGGCTGCATACTTGCGCTTGTATTGCAAGTTATGGGGGAGGTACAATTGAACACTGCCCTGGGACAAGGACTTGCACGGGGATAGTTGCAAGTCTGCATCTTCTGATGGGGCAAGGATCACTTCTGATGGGCACACTTTTAGGCAGTGACCTGGGTGTCAGAGATGCTTCCAGGGGTCTTCCCCATGCTGTTCCCATGTCTTTTTAGCACTGTATGCATGTGTCACACAGCACATGGCCAGATAAGGTTGTAAAATGTTAAAATGACATTTCCCGGTGAATGCATTTGTCACGGTTGAAAGCAATACAAAAGTGCAAAAACGCATAAAAAATGCTACTTGTGAACATAGCCCAAGGTGTGGAGGAGTATTTTTGTTTTTGGTTATTTATTTTACCTTATACACAAGTCTTTACCCTGGAAAGGATGTTCCTTAACCCCTTTCCGACCTGGTCAGTAATAGTACGCACCAGGTCGGGAAGGCCGGTTCAGCGGGGGCTCCGGCGGTGAGCCCGCACTGAAGCGAGCACATGTCAGCTGATTATTGGAATCGCAATCCACCCGCGGCTGTTAACATGTTAAATCTCTGACAGCGGCATTTAACTCGCGCTTCCGGGAGTCCTAAGCCCCGCCCATCAGTGACCCCGTCACGTGATCGCGGGTCACCAATGGGTGGGCATGACAACTCAGGGTCTGCAGCAGACGCCTGTGGTTGTCATGTCTCAATTGCTATGAGCGCCACCTAGTGGTCAGCGCTCATAGCAAGTGAGCATTTCTCCTGCATACAAGCGATCTGCTCATCGCTTGTATGCAGTAGGAGCAATCAGACAACTGCTGCTTCCTCTGGAGACTATAGAAGCAAGCAGAAAGTGTAAAAAAATTTTTTTTAAAAATATTAAAAAAATAAAAAATATATAAAAGTTTAAGTCACCCCCCTTTCGCCCCATTCAAAATAAAATCTATATATATAAAAAAAAAAACACATACACATATTTGGTATCGCCGCGTTCAGAATCGCCCGATCTATCAATATAAAAGAAGAATTAATACAATCAGTAAACGGCGTAAGGAGAAAAAAAATTTTAAACGCCAGAATTAAGTTTTTGTGGTCGCTACAACTTTGCAATAAAATGCAATAACGGGCGATCAAAACATCGGATCTACCCCAAAATGGTATCAATAAAAACGTCAGCCCGTCACGCAAAAAATAAGCCCTCACCCAGCCCCAGATCCCGAAAAATGGAGAAGCTAAGGGTCTCCGAAAATGGAAATGGCGTCATTTTTTTTTTGTTTTTTTAGCAAGCTTTGGATTTTTTTTCACCACTTAAATAAAAAAGAACCTATACATGTTTGGTGTCTATGAACTCGTAACGACCTGGAAAATAATGATGGCAGGTCAGTTTTAGCAATCTGTGAACGTGGTAAAAAAAGGACCCAAAAAAAAACTGTGGAATTGCATTTTTTTTGCAGTTTCACTGCACTTGGAATTTTTTTCCCATTTTCCAGCACACGATATGGTAAAACCAGTGATGGTGTTTAAAAGTACAACTCGTCCCGCAAAAAATAAGCCCTCACATGGCCATATTAAACGAAAATTAAAAAGTTCTGGCTCTGGGAAGAAGGGGAGCAAAAAAGGGAAAACACAAAAACAGAAAGACCTATGGTCGTTAAGTGGTTAACATATTTAACAGGAAAGCACTTTCACTTTCGTTTTTGAACGTTTTATTGTGAGCCTGTAAAAGTGGCTTAATACCTCTGACCACGTTGTTGACAGCAGTGACCTGGGGGTCAGAAATGCTTCCAGGGGCGATCCCCATGCTGTCCCCATGTCATTTGAGCACTGTCACTATCGTTTTGGGCACTTTTTAGGCTTTCTACAGACTGCCGGGGGAGCCGCCGCAAAAATGTTCGGGTCTCCCATAGACTAACATTGGGCTCGTTGCTCGGGTCGAGCACCCGAGTATCACGGCGAGCTCGGCCCGAGCTTCGAGCACCCGAGCATTTTAGTGCTCGTTCAACACTAATTATAGCGTGTAGATATTGTACAGTCCATAATTGTATTCATTATTGTGCAGTCCATAAACTGTACTCTTTATTAGAAAGATCATGTTTGTCAATTGATAAAAAAACAAAGTCCATGGATGAAATGTAGCTTTAATCTGTGCGATGTCACCTGGACTTACGTTGTCTTTGGATAATTCTGGAATCCTCCGTCTCATCCGCACTGGTCTCATGTCACTTTTGGAACAGATGTGACGTCTTTGGTCAGCAAAGCAAGGGTTAACTTCCCTGCTTTATATAGCACCATAACCAGTACTCAGTCCTTTATGTACAGGACACATATGTCAGGCTGGCAGCTTCCTGACGCTCCTTTATTATTCACCAGCTTTCCTTGAAGCGTTGAAGGTTATAGGAAACCACTGGAACGTGATGAAACTTGAGCACAACCCAGCACATATAGGATCATCGTCCTCTGCCGTCCTGGTGATCAGTGGTGTGAATTGTATTGTATGTAATGAACACAGTCTATTAGCACTCAGCATTCACACCTGTTACCTTCTGAGACCTCTGGGTATCGGTTGCTTCTTCTTGTAACTTTTGAGAGTCTCTTTGATTTATAAAAATTCAAAGTCTTTATTAAGATAGAATTCATAATTGCGATGTCTTGATTGAAGTCTTCATTCCCTAATCTGATACCAAATCTGGCAATTTTCCTAACCTATAATATCACAGCGTACCATAGCAATCAATAATATCCATCTAATTATTATCAAAATATCAAATAAATTATGTTTGGAATAATAAACAATAATAGATAGTAATTCATTATCAATCAAGTTCTCCATGTGATAGAATATTTTTATGTCATGGGTGTAATTACCTTTTCCAACCCATAGGTGTCAGTGTGTTTTGAAACAACAAGTGTTTATATCTTTATTAAACCAACTAGATGGTGGCCCGATTCTAATGCATCGAGTATTCTAGAATAGGTATGCGGCCGACCGGGCGCAATCAGCAGAGCGGTGTTTAAATTTGGCATCAAAATGGCTGATTGGTCGAGGCCGGCAACCGTGACCAATCAGCAAAGCGGTGTTAAAATTTGGCGCCTATATCGCAGATTGGTCACGGCCGGCGGTCGTGACTAATCAGCAGAGCGGGGTTTAAATTTTGCGCCAATAATGCTGATTGGTCGCGGCCAGCAAACGCGACCAATCAGCAGAGCGGGTTTTAAATTTGGCCCCAATATCGCTGCTTGGTCGCGGCCAGCCACCGCGACCAATCAGCGAAGCGGTGTTTAAATTTGCAGCCAATATCGCTGATTGGTCACGGCCGGTGGTTGTGAATAATCAGCAGAGCGGGGTTTAAATTTGGCGCCAATACTGCTGATTGGTCGCGTCCGGTGACAAATCAGCAGAGCGGTGTTTAAATTTGGCGCCAATATTGCTGATTGGTCGCGGCCGGAAGTGTTTATATCTTTATTACACCAATAATACCAAAGAATGTATACTTATGGACCAAAATGAATAAATATATGAATGAATGAATTAAGTAATGAATTTATGGGTTTAATGAAGCAATATTCTTGTACTAGACATTACTTTATTAAATATTAATGTGTTTCCTCAATTGAGATATTGAACTGAACTAAAATCAAAAATTGAGAATTAAAAATGAAAAAATGGAAAAATAAGAAAATAAGTAAGAATAAAATTTTAAAAATGAAAAATAAAATTAAGAGTAAAAATAAGAATAAAAATAAAAATAAGGCCTTTATATATTGATGACAAATGTAGAGTAATTATATTCTCCATGAAAATACCCTTATATTTCCATTATCTGGATGATTTCATATTTGTCATAACCTTGTATTACCAAAAATTATTAAATGATGCAACTTTGCATGTAATACCCTTCTTAATTATACCATAGTACCTTATTAATATTTCTTCTTTATTAAAATATGTGAAAAATAAGTATTGATCAAAAGTGATTATGTAATCAGGATCAAAAACACATTTTCCCCCTTAACCCCTTAACAACATTTGACGTACTAATACGCGTCTGTGCCCTGGGACTTAAGAGCCAGACTCGTATTGGTACGTCATGGCGATCGCGCGCGCACACAGGCTGTGCGGGCGCGATCGCCGCCGGGTGTTAGCTGATTGTCACAGCTGACACCCGACACTATGTGCAGGGAGCGGTCCTGCACCGCTCCCAGCACATTAACCCCCGCGATGCTGCGATCTAAGTCGATCGAAGTCGATCGCAGCATTGCGGGGGCAAGGGGAGGTGATCGCAGATACTCACCTCCTCTTCTGGCTTCCAGCGCTGTCTCACGCGGCTTCCCGGGTGTTGCCATGACGACCTGATGTCGTCATGACAACATCTGGGTCACCAGACAAGCAGGAAGATTGTTTGGACATGTGCAGTGCATCTCCAAACAATCTTCTCCCTGTCCAGCGCTGATAGCCTGCATGGCACAGGGATGGTGCTGCATTCCTGTGCCATGCAGGCGATCAGAGAAAAAAAAGTGAAAGTCCCATAGTGGGACAAAGTAATAAAGCATATAAACTTTCAGAAAGTGGAAAAAAAAAAAAAAATTGCAAAAATATAAAAAAAATAAAATAAAATAATAATCCACCAAAAATAAAAATATAATGTACCCATCAATAAATATTATTATAAAAAAAAAAAAAAACAATAAAAGTACACATATTTGGTATCGCCGCATCCGGAACAACCTGACCTATAAAACTGTTCCACTAGTTAACCCCTTCAGTGAACATGGTAAAAAAAAAAACGAAGCAAAAAACAATGCTTTATCAGCATACCGCCAAACAAAAAATGGAATAACACGCGATCAAAAAGACAAATATAAATAAAAATGGTACCGCTGAAAACGTCATCTCGTCCCACAAAAAACAAGCCGACATACAGCTCCATCAGCCAAAAAATAAAAAAGTTATAGCTCTCAGAATAAAGCTATGCTAAAAATATTTTTTTCTATAAAATTGCTTTTATTATGTAAAAGTGCAAAACATAGAAAAACGATATGAATGTGGTACCGCTGTTAACGTACTGATCGGAAGAATAAAGCTGCCTTATCAATTTTACCACACGCGGAACAGAATAAAAAAACAAAAAAAAACAATTCCTGAATTGTTGATTTTTGTTTATTCTGCCTCCCAAAAATCGGAATAGAAAGCGATCAAAAAATGTCACGTGCCTGAAAATGGCACCAATAACAACGTCAACTCATCCTGCAAAAAACAAGCCATCACATGACTGTCTGCCAAAATCTGGAAAAATTATAGCTCTCAAAATATGGCGATGCAAAAACTAGATTTTACAAAAAATGCGTCTTTTAGTGTGTGACAGCTGTCAGTCATAAAAACCCCATATGATTCTGGTATCGCTGTAATCACACCGACCCGAAGAATAAAGTCGTCTAATCACTTATACCGCACGAGGAACGGCGTCAAAAATAAACTCTCGGGTTAGGGTTAGGGCTGGGTTTGGGGTTAGGGTTGTGATGGGGTTGGGATTTTTTTCAAAAGTAAGAAAAAAAGATGACGATATGGCGACTAGTGTTGAGCGCAAGTGCTCGCTACTTGAGTTTGCATCGGGTGCTCTGGTATGCATTGAGTATCGTGGGTATTTGAGTGACATGCTCGAGTCTCCGCCCCATATGCTTCGCGGCCAAAAAAACTTTACGGGGATTGCCTGCCATGCACGAGCGATCCCCGCATGTTTTTTTTTGGGTGTCTAATAACCGTGAAACATGCGGAGCAGGGACTCGAGCATGTCACTCGAGCACACGCTGTACATGGTGCATACCTGAGTACCCGATGCAAACTCAAGTAGCGAGCACTTGCGCTCAAGACTAATGACAACTTATTCAATATGATGACCTAATGTTATCAAATTCTGTGTCGTACCTCTGGGTTCAAAATGTTCACTATACACCTTAATAAAATCCTTGAGGGGTATAGTTTCCAAAATGGGGTCACTTGTGGGGGAGCTCCACTGTTTAGGCACATCATGGGCTCTCCAAACGCGACATGGTGTCCGCTAACAAATTTAATGGAAAATCGGCTCAAATTGTTAGCGGACGCCATGTTGCGTTTGGAGAGGCCCTGTGTGCCTAAACATTGGAGCTCCCCAAAAAGTGACCCCATTTTGGAAACTAGACCCCCCAAGGCACCTATCTAGATGCATAGTGAGCACTTGGAACCCCCAGGTGCTTCACAAATTGATTCATAAAAATGAAAAAGTGTTTTTTTTTCACTTTTTCATTTTTATGAATCAATTTGAGCCGACAATTTGTTAGCGGACACCATGTTGCATTTGGAGAGTCCCTGTGTGCCCAAACATTGGAGCTCCCCCACAAGTGACCCCATTTTGGAAACTAGACCCCCCAAGGCACCTATCTAGATGCATAGTGAGCACTTAGAATCCCCAGGTGCTTCACAAATTGATTCATAAATATGAAAAAGTGTTTTTTTTTTCACTTTTTCATTTTTACGAATCAATTTGTGAAGCACCTGGGGGTTCCAAGTGCTCACTATGCATCTAGATAGGTGCCTTGGGGGGGTCTAGCTTCCAAAATGGGGTCACTTGTGGGGGAGCTCCAATGTTTAGGCACACAAGGTCTCTCCAAACGTAACATGGTGTCCGCTAACAATTTGAGCCGATTTTCCATTCAATTTGTTAGCGGATACCATGTTGCATTTGGAGAGTCCCTGTGTGCCCAAACATTGGAGCTCCCCCACAAGTGACCCCATTTTGGAAACTAGACCCCCCAAGGCACCTATCTAGATGCATAGTGAGCACTTGGAACCCCCAGGTGCTTCTCAAATTGATTTGTAAAAATGAAAAAAAAAACACTTTTTCATTTTTACGAATCAATTTGTGAAGCACCTAGGGGTTCCAAGTGCTCACTACGCATCTAGATAGGTGCCTTGGGGGGTCTAGTTATCAAAATGGGGTCACTTGTGGGGGAGCTCCAATTTTTGGGCACACAGGGGCTCTCCAAACGCAACATGGCGTCCGATAATTATTCAACCAAATTTTACAATCAAAAAGTCCAATGGCGCTCCTTCCCTTCCGAGCCCTGCCGTGCGCCCAAACAGTGTTTTTTCCCCACATATTGGGTATCTGCGTGCCCAGGGGAAATTGCACAACAAATTTTGGGGTCAATTTTTTCTTGTTACCCCTGTGAAAATAAAAAAAATTGGTTCTAAAGTAACATTTTTGTGAAAAAAGTTAAATGTTCATTTTTTTCTTCCACATTCCAAAAATTCCTGTGAAGCACCTGAAGGGTTAATAAAGTTCTTGAATGTGGTTTCGAGCACCTTGAGGGGTGCAGTTTTTAGAATGGTGTCACTTTTGGGTATTTTCTGTCATAAAGACCTCTCAAAGTGACTTCAAATGTGATGTGGTCCCTAAAAAAATGGTTTTGTAAATTTTGTTGGAAAAATGAGAAATCGCTGGTCAACTTTTAACCCTTATAGCTCCCTAAGAAAAAAAAATTTTGGTTCCAAAATTGTGCTGACGTAAAGTAGACATGTGGAAAATGTTATTTATTAACTATTTTGTGTGACATATCTCTCTGATTTAAGGGCATAAAAATTAAAATTTTGAAAATTGCAAAATTTTCAAAATTTTCGCCAAATTTCCGTTTTTTTCACAAATAAACGCAAGTGATATCGAAGAAATTTACCACTATCATTAAGTACAATATGTCACGAAAAAACAATCTCAGAGTCAGGGGGATCCGTTGAAGCGTTCTAGAGTAATTACCTCATAAAGTGACAGTGGTCAGAATTGTAAAAATTGGCCTGGTCATTAACGTGCAAACCACCCTCGGGGCTTAAGGGGTTAATACCAAAAAATATTATTTTATAAAATAATTTATGTATATATCAGAACCAAATTAAAAATAATTATTCTTCTATAAATATTTTGCATAAATTTCATATCAATGTGTAACATATGTTTGTCTGAAGAGGTGTGTAACCTATTTAGGTAACCATTAAAAATAAATAATATCCTTGCATACTATAAAATTATCATGTGGAAAAATTATTCTAAATGTAAATTTGCTTTATAAACCATATTGATGTGTGGTTGCCCTTATCCACTATTAGCTAAGTCAAGAAATAATAATTACTAAAGAAATATAGAAATATATATATAATGTAGATAATACTTAATTATCTATCATAATTTTCTCAGAATTAAATATATTTGTGTACCTTCACATAAAGAAACATTTTTTTTCCTTGCACACATGAGGCCTCTGTCACACCAATCACACTTAGCAGCTGCTGATTTACTCATCTGTCATATTCACTCTGACATTCACAGATCTGTTCAAGCTATACGTTCCACATACGAAGTTATAGATATATATATATACAGTACAGACCAAAAGTTTGGACACATCTTCTCATTTAAAGATTTTTCTGTATTTTCATGACTATGAAAATTGTACATATATATATTTGATACCCTCGGCACAAAAGAAAGATTACTAGTGTAATGCCAAAAAGGAAAATTTTATTCAGAGCGACCCAAAAATGGAAGACAGTGCAATCCATCCAACGTTTCGGCTATTTGCCTTTATCAATGTTATCTAAAGAAACATCCAAATATAAGGTCATAAATATATAATCATAAACAAAAAAATAAAAACATTATTTATATAACGTATACTCATTAGCAAATTGATAAGTGATATATTAAATCAATAAGAAGCAAATAGGATGATCTTGCAGAAACTGAAAAACAAAAATAGACAAAAAAATTGTATCAGAGATCACATAAGTCAGGAAAATAAGGGCAAAAGCGTCTATTCACATAAAGTCCCACAATTATACCATAATCAATAATAATAAATTAATTCTAGAATCAAACACATGTAAAAGAAAACAGCAAAAGCAAAAAAAAAAGCAAAAAAATTGTACATTCACACTGAAGGCATCAAAATTATGTGGAATTATATACTTAACAAAAAAGTGTGAAACAACTGAAAATATGTCTTATATTCTAGGTTCTTCAAAGTAGCCACCTTTTGCTTTGATGACTGCTTTGCACACTCTTGGCATTCTCTTGATGAGCTTCAAGAGGTAGTACTCCGGATACGTCTGTAAGTCTCTGGCACCGGAGTATCGAACATGATGTCGATTGGCAGTCTTGGCGATCGTCCATACAGTAGGAAAAAGGGTGAGTAACCCGTTGCATCACTTTTTGTACAGTTATAGGCATGTTCCACTTTTGACAGAGAACTCTTCCAGTCTTTCTTCTCATCAGCTGTTAAACACCGACAATAATGTCCAGTTAAAATGTTCCACTTGTCCATTACCCTCTGGGTGATAGGGCGTTGTGTGGAATCTCTGAATTCTACAGTACTTTCCTAGCTTGGCAAAGAGCTGGTTCTCAAATTCTCTTCCTTAGTCATGGTGTAACCTCATAGGGAACCCAAACCTCAAAGCAAAATCATTGAAGATCTTTTCTGCCGCTGTTCGACCTGAATTATTGGTGGTGGCATATGCTTGAGCAAATCGAGTGAAATTGTCCATCACCACCAAGATGTATTCGTAACCACCCTTGCATGTCTCGAGATGTAGAAAGTCTATTGAGATCATCTCAAATGGATACGTAGTTTGGATGTTGCCCATAGGTGCCCGGGTTGATGTGTTGGGACGTTTATCTTTCAGACACCCACACTGCCTGGTCACGTACCTCTCAATATCTCTCTGCATGTACGGCCAGAAGAAACGTTCATGGATCAAGTTGGTTGTCCTTTCCACTCCCAGGTGTCCCATGTTTTCATGGAGTTCTTTGAAGACCAACCTACGGAATACTCTGGGCAGTACCAACTGCCGGTTTTGTCCTCCTTTACAATACAGGATACCGTACTCACTGAGGTAAAGCTTCGTCCATTCTTTAATTAAAACAGATACTGCTGGTGACTCATTGTCTCTCTCCCGTTTACTTGTAAAACGATTTTGGTCAACATAAAGTAGTATTCTACCAATTATCTGATCTTCCTGTTGTGCTCTATGGATTTTCCCTTTTGGTAATTGTTGAATAGACCGGGGGTGATCTTGTTCTCCCGCTTTTATGGTAGTTCCCACCGTCAATGGACACCACAATGGTGTGTCTTCCTCCTGATAAGCTTGTACTGCTTGGGTAGTGCTCTCAATTGCTTCCAAACTGACTTCCTTCAAGCATTCTTGCATGAACTCCTCAGGCTCTAGTGGCATTCTTGACAATCCGTCAGCATCATAATTGCATTTTTCTGGCCTGTACTTGATGTTGAAATTGAAGTCAGCTAGTTCAGCGACCCATCTCTGACACGTTGCATTCAGTTTGGCTGTAGTAAGGACATAGGTCAAAGAGTTGTTGTCAGTGTATACCTCAAACTCTTTGCTGTAGTAGAGATAATCTCTAAATCATTCACAGATAGCCCATTTCAGTGCCAGGAACTCCAATTTTCCAGAATGTAGATGGTAATTCTTCTCTGCGTTTGTCAATGTTCTCGAACCGTAACCGATGACTCTCAATTTTCCATCTTGATGTTGATACAGGGCAGCTCCCAGTCCAACTTGAGAAGTGTCACAATGAAGAACAAATGGTAAATTGAAATCAGGATATCCCAAGATGGGAAGTTTTACCAGGAAGTCTACTAGTTCTTCCAATACCTCCTGGTAGTCTGCTGTCCAGAGAATGGGCTGTTGGGATGAAATGGCGTTGTTCCTTTTAAGCCCTGTCCTACCCGCATTCTTCTTTTTATCCATGGGTAGTGTCGTCTCTGTCATCCCCCCCAAGAGCAGGTATAGTGGGGCGGCAATCCTGAAGAAGTTACGAATGTAAGTACGATAGTACGAGAGGAATGCTAATATCGCTTGTCTTTTAAGGCCAGTACTGGAGCGATTTTTGCTGGGTCCATGGTATATCCTTCTCCGGACACAAGTTTCCCTAAAAATCAGACTTGTCTTTTGAACGGTTCACACTTCTTTGGGGTCAACTTAACTCTGTGTTGTTGATACACTGTAATACGGTCCTCACGTGTTCAACATGCTCCGGGAAGGTTTTGCTGTGTACCACATTGTCATCCAAGTACAGCTGGCAGATATTGTCCCTCAATCCTTCTAAACATGTCTCCATGCTCCTCTGGAATTCTTCTGGAGCTGAACTGAGCCAAAACGGTATGCGGATCCACTCATATAGTTCCCGGTAATAACAACAGAGTCTCAACGTGCCGTCCTTCTTCCTAACACAGACATTAGGAGAGGAATAAGACGACTTTGACTTTTGGACCCAACTTCTGTTGATGAGATCTTGTAAATATTCTTTCACTTCACGGTGTAATGGTTTCGGCACAGACATGTAACTTGTGGTTACTGGGGTCGTGTCTTTCAAATAGATTTTCAATTGTAACGACGGGATACAGCCTATATCAGAGTCATCTTTAGATAATGCATGACACTCTTCTCTCAGCATCTGTTTTGCTATCACTATATCTTCAGGACACAAGTGTTCCAGGGATACTGGGGGATCCCAGGACCCTGAGGTGGGTCATGCAATTTCCTCCCCTGGACAACTCCTGTTCCTTGGTGGGAAGACTGAATTCACGGTAGATCCCTGGCCGGGTCTCACACTGGCTGGATATACCGTTTTCACGGTTTCAATGTGACCTAACACAGTCTTTGGATCCAGTCTAATTTCGTGTTTCGTAGTATTCATCACCGGTACTGTCACTTGAAGAAACCCACCAGTAGGAATCCTAAGCACAGTCTCACCTTGAACTAGGCCTTCCAGAAGTTCTGAGGAGTATTTTGGCACGAACAGTCTTTTCTGGACTTTTCTTCTCGGTTCTACCCGGACTCCACACCTCACCCCCACCATTTGGTTTGCAGGGATGATGGTTGGGTGCCAGTCTACCTTGACTTCTTTTAGATCCATTGTATTCTGTGCTTCCTTTACTCTATGAATCACATTTTCCACCATGGCATTGGGTATGGCAAGTGATGTGGCAATTGCATCCACCACCAGTGTCCCTGACTTATGTTTCGCGATGATCTCATTGATTACATTATAACCCAGGATAGGATCCTCTGCCACGTTCTGATCACTGGTCACGAAAAAAGATACCAAAAGCTCAATCGTGTTGCTGTTCTTCGTGGCCCTCAGTTGGAAAGTCACTTCCACCCAGCCTATGAAAGGGATTTCGGTCTGGTTGATGGCTTTGCTGTGGAGTTCCACTGTTCCTAAGAGTTTTTTTAGGGACCGAATGCAGGTATGTGGCAGGTAGGGCCTTCGCCATTCTTCATTTAAAAGGCTCGCTTGGGCTCCTGGGTCCCACAATGCTTTTACCAGGAGTCCATCTAGCTGGCACTGTATAAAGCACCTGTCACCAATTAGGCTGATGAGGCTATCTTTACTGACCGATGAATCCTCCTCCCAGGAGTACATCAATTGACCTCCACACTGAGAATTAAGTAAGTGATGCCCCTGTCTCTCTTGCAGCTGTTGTAGACGGGAACACACTTGGGGATAGTACTGACACAGCCATTTTTACCTCATGCGCCGTTCTGGGGTTTGGTGAGATTTAGATTTGCTTCTGGGGCCTCCTCCGTGTTGCGGTTACCAGTCGCCCCGCACTGGCAACCTCCTGTTTTTTAACCCAAACGACCATTACCATTGGCATTCCTTGGCATAATGTCCTTTCTCACCACATCTTAGACAGTGGACACACACCGTACTCAGATTTGATGAACGACACGCTTCACAAGCAGGGTATCTTCTGTTTTGGAACCCACTCCTGGGTCTGAGGGATACAAGTTCTGGCATGGAACAAATCAAATTTTTCTCCTCAATCAACTCGGCTCACAGTTCTCCTATTACTTCCTCCCAGTCAGTGCTGGCGGTTCTCTCTTTTGTTGGTAATTTAAGGTTCCTTCTTGGAGGCGGTGCTGGAGGGTTTCCATGATGATCTTCTGACTGGCCACTGGGGGTCTCCAACTTCAGCTGACTCATTTTGGTGATTTTAGGAGCAGAGCCTTTCTTTAACTTCTGTTCGCTCTCTGACTCCAAACTGGCTACCTCATTCATTTTTTCAATTAGGACTTTGTCCAGAATGACAGGATCTTCTAGGTACTCTTTCAGCTGCAACTTGATGTCTTTGCTGATTAACCCCGTTCCCAATGATCTCAAGAACTTCTTCTGGATTAGTCCAGCATCAAACTTCTCCTCCGCTTCTACATCTCTGGATGCAAACAACAGTTTATCCTTCAGTTCAATTCCTCTGAACAAGAAACTTTGGGGTGATTCATTATTTTTCTGTGAGAGGTTAATGAGTCGGTGGAACAATTCTGAAGTACTCTCTTCTTTAAAGTGCCCTTTTCAAATCATCTTCAGCTGTTGCAAGGTCAATTGACTCTTCATTTCTAGCATACTCCGGAGGTTCAGTCCTTGGCTGATCGCTTTCACCACCCCTTCAACGATCTCATCTGACTGGTAGCCTTTCTGTAAGCCTGTATCGATCTGCTGCAACAAGTTCATATAAGACAGTCTCTCTTTCTGTTCACACTCTACAATCTATCCCAGGATCTTGAATTCTTTCCTTATGGTGATTTGACTGTCTCCCTGATTTATCTAACCCGAGCAGGTTAAAAGTCCTGTCTGAGTCTATCACCCGTTCAGAGGTTTTGGTCGATTCCTGCAGGGCTGTTGTTAGGGCTTTGAATTGTTCTTTCAATTCCTGTAGTTCAGTCTGTGGACGGAGATTCCCGCTTTTGGTAATTGGTGCCGCCCCTCCATCCTCCAACTTCAACCTGGTTAGAAAATGTGTTAGTTCCTGGAGGAATGTCCCCATGATGTCTTTGTCTTCTTTCTCCCCCGGCTCATCCATTTTTGCATTAATGGCAGCTAACAGTTGCCTGCAGTTGTGTGCTTGAGAAATCTGTTCTTCTGACATCTTTATACATTGCTCAAAAAAATAACACATCCTAGATCTGAATGAATGAAATATTCTCATTGAATACTTTGTTCTGTACAAAGTTGAATGTGCTGACAACAAAATCACACAAAAATCATCAATGGAAATCAAATTTATTAACCAATGGAGGCCTGGATTTGGAGTCACCCCCAAAATTAAAGTGGAAAAACACACTACAGGCTGATCCAACTTTGATGTAATGTCCTTAAAACAAGTCAAAATGAGGCTCAGTATTGTGTGTGGCCTCCACGTGCCTGTATGACCTCCCTACAATGCCTGGGCATGCTCCTGATGAGGTTTCGGATGGTCTCCTGTGGCATCTCCTCCCAGACCTGGACTAAAGCGTCCGCCAACTCCTGGACAGTCTGTGGTGCAACGAACGTGATGTTGGTGGATGGAGTGAGACATAATGTCCCAGATGTGCTCGGATTCAGGTCTGGGGAACGGGCGGGCCAGTCCATAGCTTCAATGCCTTCATCTTGCAGGAACTGCTGACACACTCCAGCCATATGAGGTTTGGCATTGTCCTGCATTAGGAGGAACCCAGGGCCAACCGCACCAACATATGGTCTCACAAGGGGTCTGAGGATCTCACCTCTGTACCTAATGGCAGTCAGGCTACCTCTGGCGAGCACTTGGAGGGCTGTGCGGCCCTCCAAAGAAATGCCAACCCACACCATTACTGACCCACTGCCAAACCAGTCATGCTGAAGGATGTTGCAGGCAGCAGATCGCTCTCCACGGCGTCTCCAGACTCTGTCATGTCTGTCACATGTGCTCAGTGTGAACCTGCTTTCATCTGTGAAGAGCACAGTGCGCCAGTGGCGACTTTGCCAGTCCTGTTGTTCTGTGGCAAATGCCAAGCGCCCTGCACGGTGTTGGGCTGTGAGCACAACCCCCATCTGTGGACGTCGGGCCCTCATATCACCCTCATGGAGTTGGTTTCTAACCGTTTGTGCAGACACATGCACATTTGTGGCCTGCTGGAGGTAATTTTGCAGGGCTCTGGCAGTGTTCTTCCTGTTCCTCCTTGCACAAAGGCAGAGGTAGCGGTCCTGCTGCTGGGTTGTTGCCCTCCTACGGCCCCCTCCACGTCTCCTGGTGTACTGGCCTGTCTCCTCGTAGCACCTCCAGCCTCTGGACACTACGCTGAAAGACACAGCAAACCTTCTTGCCACAGCTCGCATTGATGTGCCATCCTGGATTAGCTACACTACCTGAGCAACTTCTGTGGGTTGTAGAGTCCATCTCATGCTACCACGAGTGTGAAAGCACAACCAACATTCAAAAGTGACCAAAACATCAGCCAGAAAGCATTGCTACTGAGATGTGGTCTGTGGTCCCCACCTGCAGAACCACTCCTTTATTGAGGGTGTCTTGATAATTGCCAATAATTTCCATCTATTGTCTATTCCATTTGCACAACAGCATGTGAAATTTATTGTCAATCAGTGTTGCTTCCTAAGTGCACAGTTTGATTTCACAGAAGTTTGATTTACTTGGAGTTATATTCTGTTGATTAAGTGTTCTTTTTATTTTTTTTGAGCAGTGTATGTTCTGCTACTGTTCTCAATTCTTCATAGGTTAACTGAAGAAGCAGCTCACTAATTCTGTCCATTTGTATTTCCACATCCATTGCTGCTAGTGAGTTTTCTTTAGGGCTGGTCCCCTTTAACTGGTGTAGCAGAGTTGAGTTGAGGTGCTGTGCTGCTGTGTTTTTCCAGACACTTTTCCTCTTCTCCCTCTACATGCTAATTCTCGCTCAGGACTCCCCGTACGGGCCACCAATGTTACACGCACGCCGCTAGGTTCAGATAGGGGCGAGACAGGTTACACAAATTCTTTGGAATCCTGGGGGAATCGTTACTCAGGGCGACCATAGACCATGTGCTGCAGCTTCTCTCAGGCACAGACACGTAGGTTCATAGAATCATAGAATCATAGAATGGTAGAGTTGGAGGGGACCTCCTGGGTCATCTGGTCCAACCCCCTGCTCAAAGCAGGATTCACTAAATCATCTCAGACAGATGTCTGTCCAGCCTCTGTTTGAAGACGTCCATTGAAGGGGAAATCACCACCTTTCGTGGCAGCCTGTTCCACTCATTAATCACCCTAACTGTCAAAAAGTTTTTTCTAATATCTAATCTGTGTCTCCTCCCATTTAGTTTCATCCCATTGCTTCTAGTCTTTCCTTGTGCAAATGAGAATAAAGATGATCCTTCTACAATGTGACAGCCCTTGAGATATTTGTAGACAGCTATTAAGTCTCCTCTCAGTCTTCTTTTTTGCAAGCTAAACAATCCCAAATCCTGCAACCGTTCCTCATAGGACATGGTTTGCAGACCAGTCACCATTCTGGTCGCTCTTCTCTGAACTTGCTCCAGTTTGTCTATGTCTTTTTTAAAATGTGGTGCCCAAAACTGTACACAGTATTCCAGATGAGGTCTGACCAAAGAGGAGTAAAGACCGATAATGACTTCACGTGATCTAGACTGTATGCTTCTGTTAATACATCCCAGAATTGTATTTGCCTTTTTTGCTGCTGCATCACACTGTTGACTCATGTTCAGTCTATGATCTATTAGTATACCTAAGTCTTTTTCACATGTACTGTTGCTTAGCTCTATTCCACCCATTCTGTATATGCTTTTTTCATTTTTATTGCCCAGATGTAGTACTTTGCATTTTTCCCTGTTAAAAACCATTCTGTTGGTTGCTGCCCACTGCTCCAGTTTATTTAGGTCTTTTTGAATCCTCTCTCTCTCTTCTCTAGTATTAGCTATCCCTCCTAGCTTTGTGTCATCAGCAAATTTAATCAGTTTACCCTCAATTCCTTCATCTAAATCATTGATAAAGATGTTGAACAATACAGGTCCCAGGACGGAGCCCTGTGGTACCCCACTTGAGACATTCATCCAGCTGGATGTGAAGCCATTTACAACCACCCTTTGAGTCCGATCACTAAGCCAGTTATGAATCCACCTAACAGTTGCCTGGTCCATTGCATACTTGGTCATTTTTTCAATAAGGATGGTGTGAGATACTTTGTCAAATGCTTTGCTGAAGTCAAGATATACTATATCTACAGCATTTCCCTGATCCACCCAGTCAGTGATTCTGTCATAGAAGGAAATTAAGTTAGTCTGACATGACTTGTTAGTTACAAACCCATGCTGACTCTGGTTAATCACTTCATTCTTATCCATGTACTTACATACATGTTGTTTAATAATTTGTTCAAAGATCTTTCCTGGTATAGAAGTCAGACTCACCGGCCTATAGTTCCCTGGGTCCACCTTCTTCCCCTTTTTGAAGATAGGAACAACATTTGCTCTTCTCCAGTCTTCTGGGACTTCTCCTGTTCTCCAAGAATTTTCAAAGATTATGGAGAGTGGTTCTAAAATTTCTTCTACGATCTCCTTCAGTACTCTGGGGTGTAATTCATCTGGACCTGGAGACTTGAACTCATTTATGTTAGCTAAATATTTCCTCACAATCTTTCTGTTTACAGATAACTTGGATTCTTCTATTCCTTTAAAAGGACAGTGAAGATCAGTTGATGTTACATTTTCTTTCTGAGAGAAAACAGATGCAAAATAGGAATTAAAAAGTTCGGCCTTCTCAACATCCTCTCTTACCATTTCTCCATTTTCATCCTGTAAAAATCCTATAGCATCTTTGACTTTTCTTTTACTTTTGACATACCCCCAAAATCCTTTTTTATTGCTTTTGACATCTCTTGCAAGCCTTAGTTCATTGTCAGCTTTAGCTAACCTGATATGTGCCCTGCAGGATCTGCAGACTGCATTATAATCTTCTTTAGATATGCCTCCCTCTTTCCATTTAATAAACACATGCTAAAAAGAAAGAAAGAAATGTTTAAGTTCTGTGTTCATCCATCCTGGTTTCCTTAAATGCTTCCCATTCTTCCTACTTTTCGAGATTGTTAACGATTGTGCTTTGAGAATCTCATTTTTAAAAATTTCCCATCCTTCCTGGACATTTTTGTCCTTAAGGACATCCAGCCATTGGATCCCTCCTATTCTCTTTCTGAGTCTCTTAAAATCTGCCTTTCTAAAATCTAACCTTGAAGTTTGAGTCTTAACATGTCTTCCTCCTCTAGTTATCCAAAATTCTATAATAGCATGATCGCTGCCTCCTAGGGTCCCAGCCACCTTTACCTCCTCAACCATTTCCTCCCTGTTTATAAGGATTAGATCCAAAGTAGCAGATCCCCTTGTTTTCTCCCCTACCTTTTGGAAGATAAAGTTGTCAGCAAGAGAGGATAAGAATTTGCTTGACCTGTTAGTTTTACTTGAGAGAGATTCCCAACAAATGTCTGGATAGTTGAAATCTCCCATGACCACTACGTCATATTTTTTGGAGAACTTGGTCATTTGATGCATAAAGAGTTCATCCATATCTTCAGCTTGCCCACGTGGCCTGTAGTAAATGCCTACAATGGTGTCCTTTCCGTTGTTCTCTCCTTGTATTCTTACCCAAACAGTTTCCACAGAACTCCCAGTCTCTGAAGCTTCAATCTCTGTGCAGATATACGCTTTTCTAACATACAATGCGACACCTCCTCCTCGTTTATCAAGTCTGTTTCTTGCAAATAAGTTGTATCCTTTTAGCCTTTTATTCCAATCATGTGTATCGTCCCACCAAGTTTCAGTGATTCCAATGACATCATATTCCTTTTCCTGCATTAGTAGTTCCAATTCTCCTTGTTTGTTGTCCATGCTTTGTGCATTTGTATAAAAACATTTTAGTTTGTGATTGGTTTCTCTTCCTCCCATATTTTTATTATTTAAATTGTCTGTTTCACTTGCTGACCAGACAAACTTGACAAGAGTCCTCATGAACGGTAGAACAGTAGCATTTAATAAGCTGCATCCAGTGCAAGTTAAGTCTTATCAGCAACAGGCTCCAGTGACAAACAGTACAGTTTCCTTAGCAGCACAGCAGTTCACAGTTTTCCCAGTAGTACATGACAGCACAGTTCTAATGCAAAGGCACATTAATGAACACAGCATTCTTTACAGCACAATGAGATGGAGGAGGGGGGAGGGTTTGCTGAGGGAGATGATCCCGGTGGCACCATTTCTTACAGTCCTTATCTTTCTGTTTGACAATACTCTGCACTGCTAGTTCAGGACCTCTACCTGACCTGTGCTTAGCTTCACTCCTGACTTGAATCCTTTTCACTTGCAGGGGCGCTTCTGTCAGATGCAGAACACACACACCACCTTTCTCTTTGGCTCAAGCCAGACAGTAAACAACTTCTCCACAATCCCCCTGGGGCTCTGCTAAAACACTTCCCTTCTCCTGTGACTGTGTTAACCCCTCTAGTAGCTGGATGCTTCTGGAGCACAACACTTTCTGTCTCATGTGCTTGTGTTACTTCTAATAGTTGCTGAATGCTTTTAAAGCAACAGCACTACTTGTGACTGTCACACTCTGCAACAGCACTACTTCTGCATGTCACAATAGCATACAGCCCATTTTTAAAAGTTATTACAGTGTATGCCATTACTACCTCATGTGGTAGGGCATTCCACTGTCTGATTGCTCTAACTCTAAAGATCCCTTTCCTGTTGGCTGGAATGGCCATTCTTCCACCTGTAATGAGTGCCCCCAACTCCTTAGTATGGCCTTTGGAAGGAAAAAGTCAGCTAGAGATAGTCGCCATCATGCTCTCCAGAGACCACCGAGCATCCATTAGGAAGAAGCGTAAATCATTGGCATACAATGCCACCTTCTTTTCCTTGGTCCCATATTTAAAGATCAATTTCCTACTTTTGCATCTAGACCTTTTTCCACTAAACTACGGAGCAGTGAGTGACGAGCCCGGTGAGAGATTTCACCAAGGTATTGCGGCTATGGAGAAAAGATAAACTAACAAGAAAAGTAAAGTGGAGAGTATTTCAATAGTGTCTTACAGTAGGCTAATCTCATCAAGTTAAAAAGTGATAATTTAATTAATACATTTAATTAAAAGGAAACAAACCAAGTTACCGGTCACAAACAACAGTAACCCTGCCCTTGTGGGCTTACATTCTAATGGATAATGGGGAAGGAGACAGTATGTTGGGGGACTGCAGCAGCTCTGGTGGTGGTGAGGAGGCAGCGTGGTCATTGCAGGTTGTAAGCTTTCTTGAAGAGATGGGTTTTCAGGTTCCGTCTGTAAGATCCAAATGTGGTGGCTAATCGAACATGTTAGAGCACAGAATTCCAGAGGATGGGGGATATTCGGGAGAAGTCTTGGAGGTGATTGGGTGAGGAACAAATAAGTGTGGAGGAGAGAAGGAGGTGTTGGGAGGACCAGAGATTACATGAGGGAAAATATTGGGAGGAGAAAGGTTATGGACAGCTTTGTACGTCAGTGTTAGTAGATTAAACTGGATACGCTGGGGAATTGAGAGCCAGTGAAGGGTTTTGCAAAGGGAGGTAGCAAAGGTGTAGCGAGGAGAGAGATGAACTAGTCGAGCAGCAGAGTTAAGGATGGACTGGAGAGGTGCAAGAGTATTAGCACGTAGGCCACAGAGCAAGATGTTGCAGTAGTCGAGACAGGAAATAATGAGGGGATGCACAAGCAGTTTAGTAGATTGAGGGCTGAGGAAAGGACTGATTCTGGAAATATTTTTGAGCTGGAGGTGACAGGAGGTGGCAGTTTCAAGGACAAGGCATAGCCAGAGGTTACTCCGAGGCAGCGGATTTCTGGTACAGGGGAAAGCGTGATGTCATTTATTGTGATAGATAGATCAGGTGGGGAAGATATGTGAGATGGAGGAACAATAATGAGTTCAGATTTGTCCACATTGAGCTTGAGAAACCCGAGGTCTGTACAATCCTGGGTTGCCCAGGGAGATCCCCGTAATGCCAATGACCTGGTAGGATTGGTGGGAAGGTACCAGGCGGTGAAAAGTTCCTTTGGAAAGCCTGTGGTCGTAGCGTCTCCATACTGTGGTTCCCAAAAGGAGACAGACACCCAAAAGAGGGGAACTAGAGCCACATCTGGGGGGCGCCCTAGAGCACAGGTGGGGTAGGAGTTGCTGCCAAAGATCCCGCCCCTTAACATAGTATGTTGGAGATATCACACCCCAGGTCACATAGCTGCCCGGTGCCACATGAAAACTGAGCCAATGGACTGCAGCGCAGGACAGCGTTGCTCATATTTTGCATATCCTGCCTGCAGTGCTGTTCCTCAACTAGGCGAGGGACCGCAGGCATGCCTCGTGTTGGTGAACGGTATGCAAGTGACTGCTCTGTTAGACTCAGGAGTTTAGTAACCCTAGTGAGGGCAACATTTCCTCATTGACTGGTTCCTGGGAAAAAGGTCAGTGTCCGCTGTATCCATAGGGACGTTAAGGACTACCCTGTGGCCCGAGTGGTCATAGACACAAACTGTGGAGCCGAGTCCCACGCGGTCGACGTAGTCAAGGACCTGTTGCACGCTGTTATAATAGCGCGGGACTTTGCCTTGTTTTGGAACCTGTGGGAGAATGAGAGGAAGCCGGGTTGTCCGAGCAACAACCAAGTCGCCCCTGAAGAAACCTCATCACAGGCCGCAGCCGATGGGTTTCCCTTTTATGTTCTGGTTGGGGATGAGGATGAGGCAGCATCCCTGGAGGCCCACATCCCTGAACTGGAGGTGTCTGGGGGAAACTTTGGAACCGCCCAGCGCAGGGACTTAACTCTAAAAGGGGCATATGATAATGGTACCTACAGTGGAGAGCAAATTCCTGGCTAAGTGGCAGGGTACCTATGAAGTAGTGGAAAAGGTTGGCGATGTCAATTATAAAATTATAAAATTCACCAACCAGGGAGTAGAAAGCCATACCAGGTGTACCATGTCAACCTGATCAAGCCATGACGAGATAGCGAGCCCGTGGAAGTTCCGTGTTTGGTGGCGAAGTCTGAAGCCGATGTGTAAGAGGTCAAGGTGGCTGAGTCGCTGTCACATGGCCAAAAGCAACAGTGCCGAGAGTTGCTGCAGCGGAACAGGGACCTGTTCTCTGAACTAACAGGTTGTACCCAGATAATAGAGCATGAGGTCCTTACAGAGCCTCATGTCCGGGTAAACCTGAAGCCGTAACGGACTCACGAAACCCGCAGAGAGGTAATCTCAAAAGAAGTGAAGCAGATGCTAAGTCTGGGAGTCATTGAAGAATCCAAGAGTAGTGGTCCAGTCCCATAGTCCTAGTGCCGAAACCAGATGGAAAATGGCGGTTTTGCAATGACTATAGGAAACTGAACGAGGTCTCTAAGTTCAATTCATACCCAATGCCCAGGGTAGATGAACTAATTGAAAGGCCAGGGCCAGCCAGGTACGTTACCACCCTTGACCTCACAAAAGGGTATTGGCAAATTCCTATGGCCCCAGATGCCAAGGAGAAGACAGTCTTTTCAACTTCAGATGGGTGTTTCCAGTACACCAAGATGCCGTTTGGGTTGCAGGGAGCTCCAGTTACCTTCCAGTGAGCTATGGACTGGATCCTAGCTCCCCACAAGAAGTATGCAGCGGCCTACCTGGATGATATCATCATCTACAGACAGGATTGTGGAAGCCATCTGAGCAAGGCCCAGGCAATATTCGATGCTCTGCAGAAGGCAGGGTTTTCCATCAACCTGAAGAAATGTGCCATGGGCATGGAGGAAGCCAAGTATTTGGGCCATGTCGTAGGCAGAGGTGTGATCAAGCCCCAAATAAATAAAATGGACACGATCCAGGGTTGGCCACAACCTCTCTCGAAAAAGCAGGTCAGAGCGTTCCTGGGCATCATGGGCTACTACCGCCGGTTCATCCTCAACTTCACCATGGTAGCCGTCCCTTTGACAGACCTCCTTAAAGGCACAAAGTTGGTTATGGCTAAGTGGTCTCCAGAAGCGGAGACGGCTTTCCAGGAATTAATGCACGCTCTGTGTAAACAGTCAGTGCTGGTGACTCCGGATATCTCAAAGGAGTTTGTGGTCTAGTCAGATGTCGGACTGGGTGCTGTCCTATCACGAGGTGAACGGGGAGGAGCACCCCATAACGCAAAATTACTCCATAGAGGAAGGAATGTTTGGCCATCAAGTGGGCTTTGGACACCATAAGGTACTACCTCTTAGGCAGGAAGTTCAGGCTGGTATCAGACCATGCCCCACTAAGGTGGATGAGCAAGAAGAAGGGGAACAATGCTTGAGTTACCAGGTGGTTTCTAGCCATTCAGGATTTTAGCTTCCGTGTAGAACATGGGCCCGGGAAACTGCATGCAAATGCTGATGCATTGTCGAGGGTCCACTGTTTATCAGCGGTAGGTGCGAAGCCCCCTTGTAGCTTCAGTCATGTAAAACCAGGAAAGCATGCTCCAGCACAAGTAGTGCTGAGAGGGTTAATTGGGCGTATCAGGGCCGGTTTTTACGAGCAGTCATAAGAGACGGGTGGGAGTGGCTGCTCACATATCCCCACCCCATGGGCATGTGTATAAAATGGAGACCGAGTGTCCCATTCAGAGTCTGTGGCTGGAGGTGTGGAGACCTCCAGAGTGTCTGTGCTACAGGACACTGACTTTGAGCGGCAACACTGTATGGACTGTTTATTTTCCTGTTTTGTTACTATGTGCCAGACAAGGCTCTGTTTTTTTACTTTGTGCCAGACAAGACTATGCTTTGTTTACTTTAAAAGTGCGGTTTATGAAGTCTGAATAAACCTGCCTTGGACATTTTAAAGAAACTGACTCCTGTAACTACCTCAAAAGTGGCTGAGTGGGTACTAAACCCCTACATAAGTCATTAGTAATTTTGGTCAGGGCAGTTTCGGTGGAATGGTGGGGACAGAAGCCAGATTGTCAGTTGTCAAAGAGAGAGTTAGATGAAAGGTAAGAGGAAAGTTCAGCGTGAACATGTTGCTCAAGGAGTTTGGAGGCAAATCGGAGCAAGGATATGGGACGGTAGTTGGACAAAGCGGTTGGGTCGAAGGATGGCTTTTTTCAGGATGGCCGTGATTGTGCTATGTTTGAAAACAGAGTGGAAGATACCAGAATTTAGCGATAGGTTGAAGGGATGGGATGAGTGTGGGGTTGAGGTTGGGGAGGAGGTAAGGTGAGATGGGATGGGGTCAAGTGCAAAAGTGGTGAGGTTTGATTTGAAGAGGAGACTAGTAAGCTCTCCTTCACTGATGTTGGAGAGGGAGGTTATGGGGGAAGGGAATTGGTTTTGTAAACAAAGCGGTTGTGGTGGTCGAACAACAATAAAAACGTGCCTTGTTTGGCCGATCTTGTTTTTGAAGTGTGTGGCAAAGTCCTCAGCAGCGATAAGGGAGGTTGAAGGGGGCAGTGGAGGGCACAGGAGGGCGTTAAAAGTGTTGAATAACTGTTTGGGGTTGTAGGATAAGGAAGATATGAGGGTTGTGAAGTAGGCCTGTTTAGCAGAGGTGAGGGCTGATTTGAATGCGGGTGTTGCTTGTTTGAATGAAGTGAAGTCATCTTGCGAATGTGTTTTCTTCCAACTCCGTTCCGCAACCCTGGGCGCTTGCTCAAGCTTTTTAGTGAGGTTATTGTCCCAGGGTTGTCTATTGATTTGTCGCACTCTGCCATGTACTAGATGGGCAGTCGAGTCAATAGCTGATGCGAGAGTGGCATTGTAGAAAGCAGTCGCGCTTGTCTGTGTCATGGAGTGAAGATATGGATGCCAGTGATAGAATAGAGTCAGAGAGTGTGTGTGTGTGTCTAGATGTACAAGGTTTCTGCAGGGGTGCACTAGTTGCTGGATATGAGTGGCAGATGAGGAGGACAGGGATGAGAACATGAGTAGATGGTGGTCATATAGGGGGAGAGGGAAGGTTGTGAGATTAGATGGGGAGCAGAGTCAGGTCAAGATAAGGTCCAATGTATGTCCATCTGTGTGCGTGGCTGAGGAAGTCCACTGAGTTAGTCCAAAAGCTGAAGTAAGTGAAAGGAGCTTGGATGCTACTGACTGGTGGTGTCAGTAGGGATGTTGAAGTCACCCTTGATGATGGTGGGAATGTCAGCAGAGAGAAAGTGAAGAAGGCAGGTGGAGATTGGTCAATAAAGTCAGTGACCATACCCGGAGGTCGTATATGATGGCCACTTTGAGTTTGGAGGGAGAATAGATGCGGACAAAGTAGACTTCAAAAGAAGGGAGGATGAGGGAGGAGGGATTTGGTTAAAGGTGCAGTTGGTAGAAAGGAGAAGACCCACTCCTCCACCATGTCTATTACCAAGGCGAGGAGTGTGGGTGAAATGGAGGCCTCCGTAACACAGCGCAGCAGGGGAGGCAGTGTCAGAGGGTGTCAGCTATGTTTCGGTGAGGTTCAGGAAGGACAGATTGCGAGAGGTAAAGAGGTCATGAGTCACATGGAGTTTATTGCAGACAGAGAGGGGGCATTCCAGAGAGCTCTAGCGAGAGGGAGCAGGGGGTAGGTGTCAAGGGCACGGGTTTTAAGTTGGAGAGGTTGCGGTAGTTTATATTGGGTTGGGAGAGATAGGAAGGGGAATTAGTGGAAGGTGTCAGCTGTGGGGGTTCAGGATTGGGGGATATGTTGCCAGCAGTGAGGAGAAGCAGAGAGAGTGAGAACAGGTTTGGACTCCATGGTAGTTAATGACTGCTAAATAAAGTAACCTGAAAGTTTAAAGAGACAGTATCCCGTGTTTTACCTCCGCATTCAGCCGAGCTTGTTGCGATACCACAAGTGGTGTTAGAATTGCGGGCAAAACTCCCAGAGAACACGTGCGACTGTCACAAAAAGGCCTGGTGGATTTTTCTGTTACAAATCCGTGGGATACATACGGTATGTGGACAATCCACACTTTTTACAAGTGGTTTTGGCTTTGCTGCAGAATTCACCTGAAGAGCAGGTGCAGACGGCTGTAGACTCTCTGATCCGAGAAAATCGGGCCAATTATGCAAATCCCACTCTGGTCAGAGACAGGCCAGAGTGTGATTACAGTGTGATCCAAATCTGTCAGATTAGGAGAAGATGGAGAAAAAAATTCTCCATCTTCTCCATTCTGTCAATTTGTGAAAATAGGACTGAACTCAGGTGCCATCCGAGGGTAGTCCGATGTTTCCCATGCACTCATTGACTTGCATGGCAGAATGTGATCCAATCATTGGATATAACTCGGGCATGCAGTGATTTTTCCCCCCTGATGGGCTTTATCCAAGGTAAAAATAGGAGATCTGCACGGTCTCATAGACTAATATTGGTCTGATTTGGGTGCGATATTTTGTGGGATCACGCTCGGACCAAAAATCCTCGTGTGCAGCTGCCACAAGCATTACAAAGGGGATAATCTGAGGCGAAAATCTGCAACGTAAATGGACATGTGCCAGATTTAGTATCGTCTTCACGTGACACATTCCACTTTATTTTTTTATTGCAGCACAAGGATGAAATTTGTTAAGACGTCGTCCACTTCGTTATTACTGTAATTTGCTTTTATATTCTCTGCTGGTAAATCTGGATAGAAATTCCCCTGTGTAGATGGTAGGGGCCCTCTGTAGTCTTGTGGCACAAGAGCCTTCTACTGTCTACGTCAATAGATCTATTGTAACTGTTAGTAAATGCCAATAATTTGTCGTTTACAACAAAATTCAGTGTCATCATTTTTCTAAATCACACTGTTGGTGAGTTTTGCTGATAAGCCGCAGTACAGACGGCGCAGAGTGACCACCGGGCGACACTACGCCAGGCAGCGTCCTGCCCGTCGTTCTTAGCTCCTGTTTTCAGTATGAGATTAAGGCCATGGCCCCACTATCAGTATTTGGTCAGTACTCGGTCAGTATTTTTTCTCAGGAGTGGGAGACAAAACCAGGTGAGGAACAATCAGAGAAAAGGTATAATAGAAACAAGTCACCAATTCTGCATTTATCACCCACTCCTGGTTTTGGCTCCCACTCCTGAGAAAAAATACTGACTGATTACTGATAGTGGGGCCGTGGCCTAAGAGCTGTAAAATCCTCTGACACTCACTCCCGCAATGAAGAGGAAAGCTGGGCAGCAGGAACAAGACACTGCTTAGTTTAGTGCAGCCCAAAAATTGCTAACAGTGTGATTTAGAATGATTATACTGCAGAGCCCCATAACACTGCAGAGCCCCATAACACTGCAGAGCCCCATAACACTGCAGAGCCCCATAACACGGCAGAGCCCCATAACACTGCAGAGCCCCATAACACGGCAGAGCCCCATAACACTGCAGAGCCCCATAACACTGCAGAGTCCCATAACACGGCAGAGCCCCATAACACGGCAGAGTCCCATAACACGGCAGAGTCCCATAACACTGCAGAGCCCCATAACACTGCAGAGCCCCATAACACTGCAGAGCCCCATAACACTGCAGAGCCCCATAACACTGCAGAGCCCCATAACACGGCAGAGCCCCATAACACGGCAGAGCCCCATAACACTGCAGAGCCCCATAACACTGCAGAGCCCCATAACACTGCAGAGCCCCATAACACTGCAGAGTCCCATAACAAGGCAGAGCCCCATAACAAGGCAGAGCCCCATAACACGGCAGAGCCCCATAACACGGCAGAGTCCCCTAACACGGCAGAGCCCCATAACACGGCAGAGCCCCATAACACTGCAGAGCCCCATAACACGGCAGAGCCCCATAACACGGCAGAGCCCCATAACACTGCAGAGTCCCATAACACTGCAGAGCCCCATAACACTGCAGAGCCCCATAACACTGCAGAGCCCCATAACACTGCAGAGCCCCATAACAAGGCAGAGTCCTCTAACACTGCAGAGCCCCATAACACGGCAGAGCCCCATAACACTGCAGAGCCCCATAACACGGCAGAGCCCCATAACACGGCAGAGCCCCATAACACGGCAGAGTCCCCTAACACGGCAGAGCCCCATAACACGGCAGAGCCCCATAACACTGCAGAGCCCCATAACACGGCAGAGTCCCATAACACTGCAGAGTCCCATAACACTGCAGAGCCCCATAACACTGCAGAGCCCCATAACACGGCAGAGCCCCATAACACGGCAGAGCCCCATAACACTGCAGAGCCCCATAACACTGCAGAGTCCCATAACACTGCAGAGCCCCATAACACTGCAGAGCCCCATAACACGGCAGAGTCCCCTAACACTGCAGAGCCCCATAACAAGGCAGAGCCCCATAACAAGGCAGAGCCCCATAACAAGGCAGAGCCCCATAACACGGCAGAGCCCCATAACACGGCAGAGTCCCCTAACACTGCAGAGCCCCATAACACTGCAGAGCCCCATAACACGGCAGAGCCCCATAACACTGCAGAGTCCCATAACACTGCAGAGCCCCATAACACTGCAGAGCCCCATAACACTGCAGAGCCCCATAACACTGCAGAGCCCCATAACACGGCAGAGTCCTCTAACACGGCAGAGCCCCATAACACGGCAGAGCCCCATAACACGGCAGAGTCCTCTAACACTGCAGAGCCCCATAACACGGCAGAGTCTCATAACACTGCAGAGCCCCATAACACGGCAGAGCCCCATAACACGGCAGAGCCCCATAACACGGCAGAGCCCCATAACACGGCAGAGCCCCATAACACTGCAGAGTCCCATAACACTGCAGAGCCCCATAACACTGCAGAGCCCCATAACACTGCAGAGTCCCATAACACTGCAGAGCCCCATAATACTGCAGAGCCCCATAACACGGCAGAGTCCCATAACACGGCAGAGTCCCATAACACTGCAGAGCCCCATAACACTGCAGAGTCCCATAACACTGCAGAGCCCCATAACACGGCAGAGCCCCATAACACGGCAGAGTCCCATAACACGGCAGAGCCCCATAACACGGCAGAGCCCCATAACACGGCAGAGTCCCATAACACGGCAGAGCCCCATAACACTGCAGAGCCCCATAACACGGCAGAGCCCTATAACACGGCAGAGTCCTCTAACACTGCAGAGCCCCATAACACGGCAGAGCCCCATAACACTGCAGAGTCCTCTAACACTGCAGAGCCCCATAATACGGCAGAGCCCCATAATGACGCGCCCCTGGGCCTGTGTCGCGCTGCGTTGCGCACCCGGGAGCTTACCCGGAGCCGGATCTCTTTAGGGTTGTAGTTTCGTGGCGGTGATCCGGTCCGTGCCCAGGGAGTCAGACTAAGTGGCGCTGTATTAGCGGTAGATGTTGGACGACTACGCCACCCGTTGAGTACAGCTAAGGAGCTGCTGCTGCAGGGCAGACCGCTGAGGCCGGTGGTAGGATTGTGCAGCGTGATAGTATAACCACCAACGGGAGGGGTATGGCCTCAGGGCAGCCGACGTGGATGATGGGGGTAGCAGGAACCACTCGGAGACGGTACGGTGTAGTTCAGGGTCTTTACTGGTGACAAAGATAGACCCTCCCGGAGTACTGGCTAGCGATTGGGGCCTGGTCAGTCCTTGAGCAGATGGGATCTCCCCTGGCCAGGCGGAGTTGTAGGCCTCCCAAACTAACGATACTCTTCCGGCTACCTTGCTAGAGGCGGGTATAAGTAGCCCACGTCCCTGAGTGTACCGTGTGGTGCTCACCCGTATGGCCGGTGACTCGGGGCCTTCTAGTAGCTTCCGCTCCACGACGGCGGTGCTGGTCCCACGCGTGTGACCGTGCCTTCGGGTTTCTGGGCCAGAGGACCTGCAATCCCCTGCCGGTCGGTTTCTGCTGCTGGATAGGAGTTAGTCCCCACAGCCTCGGACTCCGGGTCCGGTGATAACTTCTCAGTCAGGGCGAGCTCTGCAGCTGCCAGCCCCTGACTCCTTGTAGCACTGCTCCCACAGAGCTCCTGATGTTCTTTTCCTATATCTGCTTCTCTGTCTCTACTTCTTCTCTACTCACTAACCCTGCCTCAGCCCTAGGTTTATATAGGGGAAGTTCTTCCCCTCCCAGGACTGGGCAGGAGGTGTGGCATGCATAGGATCCCTGACCAAGAGACCTCCCACCTGCTCTCAGACATAACATTGCTGTTACTGTGGAAACCAGACCCCTGGGGTGCCACATTCCCCCCTAGTGAAATTTAGTACTCCGGGACTAAACATATTTTTAGAAAAACATAACAAGGTATAAACAATAATAATACAATAAGAAAAACACATAAGGATGGTCACGGCGTGTCCGCAACCGGGTGCAGTTTTTGAAGAAAAGCAAGGTGTCCATTTCACCAAAACAGGGAGACGTAACCAGGTAGGGGTCTGTCCTGCCCCGAGTCCTTAACAGTCTTTAGTCCATTCCTAGGTTACGCTCCAACCAATTGTACAAGGATTCCCGGTAAATCCACCAAGGACTCCTAAAAATAACTAGAAACACATAATTATACACAAGCAACAAGAAAAACAGGTAACCATAAATAAAACAACTTATACACTTCAAATCCTCCAACGTGCGGGTAACTGGCCTCTCGTGGCCCTAGTGGACCTACGGAGCTGACTGTCTAGCCCCGAACTACAGGCTGTAGGAACTGGGCAGCTGTCCACGGGCCCTTTGGCTCACTAGAGGCATGGCAGGTTCACTATAAGCAGAGGGTTGATCCTCCTGGTCTGCTGGTGTGGGATCTTCTGCCTCCTGGACCGGCTGTTCTTCCAGCTCTACCTGTTGCTCCGTAGGTGCTTGGGATGCTGGTTGGAGGAAGGTGAGTACGGGTACCACAACTGCGCCATTGACTTGAGTCCAAGACCGAGGGAAGTCTCCGAGCACAGTACTAACCATATCTTCCCTTTCCTCTACGGGTCGAGGGTCTTCTTGTTCCTCTTCAGGGTTCCGTAGCTGTTCGGGACACTTCTTCAGGTGATCCCGGGATACAATGGTTGTGGTTTCCCCTCCGTCTTTACTGATGGTACAGACCTTTGGGTTGTCGTGGCTTGAGGGCAGTACGATGTACGGGTCCTTCTCCCACTGGTCGTCCAACTTGTGGAGCCGCCTTTTCCTCTTCAAGACCTGCTCTCCGGGTACCAGGGGAACAGCGGGAGCATACTGGTTGTAAGTTTTCTCTTGTCTTTCCCTATCTTGACAGAGACTTCGCTCCACGCTCTCCTGTACTTTCCGGTACTGCTGCTGCCTCTCTGTGTCCCAGTCTGCTTCTGGTGAAGTGTCCTCGGGTGTCAGGACTCCCATCTCCAGGTCAACAGGTAGCTTACCAGGTCTTGCCCTCATCAGGTAAGCCGGGGTACAGTTGGTGGAACCTACCGGGATGTGGTTGTATAGGTCCACTAGGTCGGGCAGCCTCTCAGGCCACAGACTGCGTTCTTCCAGGGGCAATGTTTTCAGAAGATCTATCACCACCTGGTTCATTTTCTCACAAAGTCCATTAGTTTGCGGATGATAGGGTGTCGTCCTTATCTTCCGGCAGCCATACAGAGTGCAGAATTCTTGGAAGACCTCCGCTTCAAAGGCAGGTCCCTGGTCTGTCAACACTTGGTCCGGGTACCCGTGTGGACGGCAGAAATGCTGCTGGAAGGCTCTAGCTGCTGTTCGAGCTGTTAAGTCCTTGACGGGGACGACAACCAAGAACCGGGAGTAGTGATCCACGATGGTTAGTGCGTAGACGTAGCCACTTCTGCTTGGGGTCAGTTTTACATGATCCAAGGCTACCAGTTCCAACGGCTGCCGGGTGACGATGGACTGCAGGGGAGTCTTCTGGCTGGCACGGTCCTTCCTTCTTAGGTTGCATGGGCCACAGTCTCTGCACCACCTCTCGATGGTTCCCCTCATGCCTACCCAGTGGAACCGCCCGCGCAGCAGGAACTCCAGCTTCTTCCATCCGAAGTGTCCAGCGCCGTCGTGGTATGCCTCCATCACCACGGCTGCGTCTCTTCGTGGCACCACTACTTGCCAGATTAGTTCATGCGTCCGGGAGTTAACCATTCGGCGGCACAACTTCCCCTTATAAAGGAACAGTCGACTCTTCTCAGCCCACAGTTGCTTGGCTTCCTCCGGAGCGTCTGGGTCAAGGCGAGCCTCTGGCCGAGTCAGCATCTCCTTCACCAGTCGGACGGCAGGGTCACTGTCTTGCGTTTCCGCCCAGTTGTAGTGAGGCAAGGGATTAAACGTAGCAGCTTGCTTACTCCTTACCCGGTGGGAATACTGGATAGTCCCATGACGGTGGAACGCGGGGAGTTCGACTTCTTCCAGTCCCTCTGGATCTTCTCCTACGTCCGGTAGGTTTGGCATCCTGGACAGGGCGTTCGCGTTGGTATTGGAGCGTCCTGCCCGGTATTTGATTGTGAACTCGTAGTTGGACAGACGGGCCATCCATCTCTGCTCTAGGGCACCGAGTCTTGCTGTGTCCAGGTGTGTCAACGGGTTGTTATCCGTGTACACGGTGAACCGGGAGGAAGCGAGGTAGTGCTTAAAGCGTTCGGTGACTGCCCACACCACTGCCAGGAACTCTAGCTTAAATGAGCTGTAATTCTCAGGGTTTCTCTCGGTGGATCGCAGTTTTCGGCTGGCGTAAGCGATTACTCGTTCTTTCCCCTGCTGGATCTGGGACAGCACGGCTCCTAGCCCGATGTTACTTGCGTCGGTGTAGAGGATAAAGGGCTGGCTGTAATCAGGGTACGCCAGGATTTCATCCCCCGTGAGGGCCATCTTCAGCTGGCGGAAGGACTCTTCTTCTAACTTCTCCCATCTGAAGGGTGGCTTCTGGTTCTTGGCCTTCTGGGACTGGCCTATCAGGAGGTCCTGCATAGGAGCTGCCTTTTTGGTGAAACCGGGGATGAATCTGCGGTAATAGCCTACCAACCCGAGGAACTGCCGCACTTCCTTTACACTGGAGGGACTTGGCCATTCCTTAATTGCGGTGATCTTATCAGGGTCGGGAGCCACTCCATCAGCGCTCACCACGTGTCCCAGGTACTGCACCTTTGGTTTCAGGAGGTGACACTTGGAGGGTTTCACCTTTAGGCCGTAGCTTGCCAGAGCTTCGAACACTTCCGCCAGGTGTTTCAGGTGGTCCTCATACGTCTTGGAATATACGATGACATCGTCCAGGTACAGCAGGACCGTCTCAAAGTTTCTGTGGCCCAGACAGCACTCCATTAATCGTTGGAAGGTTCCTGGTGCGTTGCAGAGTCCGAACGGCATGCAGGTAAACTCGCTAAGTCCCATCGGGGTGGTGAATGCGGTCTTCTCCCGGTCCGCCTCTGCTACAGGAACCTGCCAGTACCCACTAGTGAGATCCAAGGTAGAGAAGAAGTTAGCAGATCTTAAAGCAGCCAAAGACTCCTCTATCCTTGGTAAGGGGTACGCATCCTTGTGTGTGATACGGTTGATTTTCCGGTAATCTACACACATCCTCATGGTGTTGTCTTTCTTTTTGACTAAGACTAGTGGAGCTGCCCAGGGGCTACAGCTATCCCTGATCACCCCAGCCTCCTTCATGTCTCTAAGCATCCCCTTGGCGTGTTGGTAGTGTGCAGGGGGTACGGGTCGATACCTCTCTTTTATGGGAGGATGGTCTCCCGTGGGGATGTGGTGTTCTACCCCCTTGACTCGCCCGAAGTCTAACGGGTGTTTACTAAACACTCTCTCGTACTCTTGAACCACCCGATAGACTCCCTGTTTCTGGTGTGAGGGAGTGGAGTCAGTACCCAAATGTAGTTGCTGACACCAGTCCTCCATTGTTTTCTGAGAGCCGTTACCTTCCTCCGGGGAAGATGGAGGCAAGGGTTCTACGGACTGTATGGACTCTTGATTGATGGTATACAATTTGGCTAGCGTGGCATACCGGGGCAGGTACACTTCCCTCTTCCCGATATTTATTATGCGAACGGGCACCCTCCCATGGCGTACATTGACCACCCCCCGTGCTGTCAAAATGGTGGGCCTACTGTCTGAGTAAACTGGTTCTACCATTGCCTGGTAATCTCTACCTCTCAGACCAATAGCTGCCCGGCACCAAATCATCATTTCACTTCTCGGGGGCATGGCAATAGGGAAAGGGTCACACATTCTCACGCTACCAATCTCACCACCGGAGAGTTCTAGCTGTTGCCGTCGCATCAGTGCCCGGATCTCTTTCTGGAGCACTCGCTGCTGGCCGGAGCTGGCGTTCTTGGCAACCTGCTGTAAAAGGAAAATCACCTCTGCAAGACAATTTTCAATTACATTAGTTCCTAGAGTTATCTTTGGGTGACTCTCGTGTTTGTCAATGTCTACAATGATCAGTCCCTGTGCTGCCAGTTCGACTCTACCAATTTTAATGGTCACCTCTTTAAATCCAATCTGTGGCATGGGCTGACCATTGCTGGCGATGATACTCAAGTCGTCGTCAGGGTAGCGGGTGATATCCGAGTCATTCCAGTACTGCTTGAAGAGCACGTACGGGATGGTGGTGACCTGTGACCCGGTGTCCAGTAGGGCACTCATAGGAATGCCATCCAGTACCACGGGTAAGACTGGACGTCCTCCCACATATTTGTCGCGCCAGTTCGATGGGCCTGGTGATCTTTTTCCTGGGGGTTGGCCCTCTACCCCAGGTTGTGCCAGTTTAAAGGACAGTACCTTGCCATATGTCCGGGTTGATTGCAGCGGCGGCAGATGGGTCGTCCGTCCTCGTTGTATCGGTCGCTGGGTCTTCCTCTGGCCGGTGGGGTCCTCCTTGGTCGACGTCACGGGATGTCCTCCGGTCCGGATGCCAGCTGGATCTTCCCTGGAGTGGAAACCTGTAAAGACTGCACAGTTCGGGTTAGCGCAGCAACGCTTTTAGCTAGCTCTTGGACCTGATGGTGCAGGTCTGGAGCCGGGTCATTGTTCAAAGCCTGCGCACCAGCTCCCACAGGCCCTGCCGACAAGGGCGCCGCCTCCTGGTGGTAAGTGGTAGTGGGGCGTCTGGGGGTCACAACGCCACCTGGTGCCGGTTCTCGAAGCACCCGGATGGCTCTGTCCTTGAACTGTGCAAATCCCAGATGAGGGTCCTGTAAGGCCATTGCCCGCAACTGGGTTCGGTGGGCATTGCAATATAAACCCTCTATAAATTGTTCAGTCAACAGCCTGTCCTCGTCTCCCACGCCGTCAGGGTCGGTATGCTTAATGGCTCTCAGGGCCTCTTGTAGGTTCAGGGCATAGTCCCTTATACTCTCATGTGCCCGCTGTTTGCACCCGTAGAATCTAAGCTTGATCTCGGCTGAGGTGCGGGTATCAAAGGTGTCCCTCAGCCGGGTTAGTATCCCTGCGACAGTCCTCCCCCCAGGTGGCCAGGACTTTACCTCCCTTTGGGCTGCCCCGGTTAATTGGGCCACCAGGATGCTCACTTTTTGCTCCTCTGTGAGGGGGTACACCTGGAAGAGGCTATCCAGCTTTTCTCTAAAGTCATGCAGGGTATGTGACTCCCCTGAGTACTGGGGTAGCCAGGCTGCCGCCGGGATATAGGGCATGGTGAAAGGCATGACCGCAACAGCGGTGGCGCTGGCGGGGGTTGAAGCGGTGAAGCTCTCCTCCGTATCCGACATCCTTCTCCCCCCTAGTGGACCGTGGCCTACCTTGCGATGATCCTCTTCCGTAGGCCGCGGCTCCGCAGTGGATCGTCAGGGTTGAGGACCTTCCGTCGCGCTCCTGTGACGTCGGCGTCTGCTGGGCTCCTTCCAGGACCTTACGCAACGTCCGGACGTGAGGCGGGGCTTCAGTTCTCGCGCGCTTTCGGAGTCCACGCCCCTCTTCAAGATGGCGTCCAATGGCGGGAAAACTCCACATAGGGCGGGAAGAAGGCCGAAGATGGCGCCGGATGGCGGGAAAACTCCACCGATGGCGGGAAGGAAGCGGAAGATGGCGCCGGATGGCGGGAATCTTCACCACAGGTAAGTTTGAACAGTCTTTTTCAGGCACGCAGTACCCGGTGGTTGCGGGCACGAAATCCTGCCGACTACGCCAAAAGTTGACGCGCCCCTGGGCCTGTGTCGCGCTGCGTTGCGCACGCGGGAGCTTACCCGGAGCCGGATCTCTTTAGGGTTGTAGTCTCGTGGCGGTGATCCGGTCCGCGCCCAGGGAGTCAGACTAAGTGGCGCTGTATTAGCGGTAGATGTTGGACGACTACGCCACCCGTTGAGTACAGCTAAGGAGCTGCTGCTGCAGGGCAGACCGCTGAGGCCGGTGGTAGGATTGTGCAGCGTGATAGTATAACCCCCAACGGGAGGGGTATGGCCTCAGGGCAGCCGGCGTGGATGATGGGGGTAGCAGGAACCACTCGGAGACGGTACGGTGTAGTTCAGGGTCTTTACTGGTGACAAAGATAGACCCTCCCGGAGTACTGGCTAGCGATTGGGGCCTGGTCAGTCCTTGAGCAGAGGGGATCTCCCCTGGCCAGGCGGAGTTGTAGGCCTCCCAAACTAACGATACTCTTCCGGCTACCTTGCTAGAGGCGGGTATAAGTAGCCCACGTCCCTGAGTGTACCGTGTGGTGCTCACCCGTATGGCCGGTGACTCGGGGCCTTCTAGTAGCTTCCGCTCCACGACGGCGGTGCTGGTCCCACGCGTGTGACCGTGCCTTCGGGTTTCAGGGCCAGAGGACCTGCAATCCCCTGCCGGTCGGTTTCTGCTGCTGGATAGGAGTTAGTCCCCACAGCCTCGGACTCCGGGTCCGGTGATAACTTCTCAGTCAGGGCGAGCTCTGCAGCTGCCAGCCCCTGACTCCTTGTAGCACTGCTCCCACAGAGCTCCTGATGTTCTTTTCCAATATCTGCTTCTCTGTCTCTACTTCTTCTCTACTCACTAACCCTGCCTCAGCCCTAGGTTTATATAGGGGAAGTTCTTCCCCTCCCAGGACTGGGCAGGAGGTGTGGCATGCATAGGATCCCTGACCAAGAGACCTCCCACCTGCTCTCAGACATAACATTGCTGTTACTGTGGAAACCAGACCCCTGGGGTGCCACAATAACACTGCAGAGCCCCATAACACGGCAGAGCCCCATAACACTGCAGAGCCCCATAACACTGCAGAGTCCTCTAACACTGCAGAGCCCCATAACACTGCAGAGCCCCATAACACTGCAGAGCCCCATAACACGGCAGAGCCCTATAACACGGCAGAGTCCTCTAAAACTGCAGAGTCCCATAACACTGCAGAGCCCCATAACATGGCAGAGTCCCCTAACACTGCAGAGCCTCATAACACTGCAGAGTCCCATAACACGGCAGAGTCCCATAACACTGCAGAGCCCCATAACACTGCAGAGCCCCATAACACGGCAGAGTCCCATAACACTGCAGAGCCCCATAACACTGCAGAGTCCCATAACACGGCAGAGTCCCATAACACGGCAGAGCCCCATAACACGGCAGAGCCCCATAACACGGCAGAGCCCCATAACACGGCAGAGTCCTCTAACACTGCAGAGTCCCATAACACTGCAGAGCCCCATAACACTGCAGAGCCCCATAACACGGCAGAGCCCCATAACACTGCAGAGCCCCATAACACGGCAGAGTCCCCTAACACTGCAGAGCCTCATAACACTGCAGAGTCCCATAACACGGCAGAGTCCCATAACACTGCAGAGCCCCATAACACTGCAGAGCCCCATAACACGGCAGAGTCCCATAACACTGCAGAGCCCCATAACACTGCAGAGTCCCATAACACTGCAGAGCCCCATAACACTGCAGAGCCCCATAACACGGCAGAGTCCCATAACACTGCAGAGCCCCATAACACTGCAGTGTCCCATAACACGGCAGAGCCCCATAACACGGCAGAGCCCCATAACACGGCAGAGCCCCATAACACGGCAGAGTCCCATAACACTGCAGAGCCCCACAACACGGCAGAGTCCCACAACACTGCAGAGCCCCATAACACTGCAGAGCCCCATAACACTGCAGAGCCCCATAACACGGCAGAGCCCCATAACACGGCAGAGCCCCATAACACTGCAGAGTCCCATAACACGGCAGAGCCCCATAACACGGCAGAGTCCCATAACACTGCAGAGCCCCATAACACGGCAGAGCCCCATAACACGGCAGAGTCCCATGACACGGCAGAGCCCCATAACACGGCAGAGCCCCATAACACGGCAGAGCCCCATAACACTGCAGAGTCCCATAACACTGCAGAGCCCCATAACACGGCAGAGTCTTCTAACACTGCAGAGCCCCATAACACGGCAGAGTCCCATAACACTGCAGAGCCCCATAACACGGCAGAGCCCCATAACACGGCAGAGCCCCATAACACGGCAGAGTCCCCATAACACGGCAGAGTCCCCATAACACGGCAGAGCCCCATAACACGGCAGAGTCCCATAACACGGCAGAGCCCCATAACACGGCAGAGCCCCATAACACGGCAGAGCCCCATAACACGGCAGAGCCCCATAACACGGCAGAGTCCCCATAACACGGCAGAGCCCCATAACACGGCAGAGTCCCATAACACGGCAGAGTCCCATAACACGGCAGAGTCCTCTAACACTGCAGAGCCCCATAACACGGCAGAGCCCCAAAACACGGCAGAGCCCCATAACACGGCAGAGTCCCATAACACGGCAGAGCCCCATAACACTGCAGAGTCCCATAACACAGCAGAGCCCCATAACACGGCAGAGCCCCATAACACGGCAGAGCCCCATAACACGGAAGAGTCCCATAACACGGCAGAGTCCCCATAACACGGCAGAGTCCCATAACACGGCAGAGTCCCATAAAACGGCAGAGTCCTCTAACACTGCAGAGCCCCATAACACGGCAGAGCCCCATAACACGGCAGAGCCCCATAACACTGCAGAGCCCCATAACACGGCAGAGCCCCATAACACGGCAGAGCCCCATAACACGGCAGAGCCCCATAACACGGCAGAGTCCCATAACACGGCAGAGTCCCATAACACGGCAGAGCACCATAACACGGCAGAGTCCCATAACACGGCAGAGCCCCATAACACGGCAGAGCCCCATAACACTGCAGAGCCGCATAACACGGCAGAGCCGCATAACACGGCAGAGTCCCATAACACGGCAGAGCCCCATAACACGGCAGAGCCCCATAACACTGCAGAGCCCCATAACACGGCAGAGTCCCCATAACACTGCAGAGCCCCATAACACGGCAGAGCCCCATAACACGGCAGAGCCCCATAACACGGCAGAGTCCCATAACACTGCAGAGCCCCATAACACTGCAGAGCCCCATAACACTGCAGAGCCCCATAACACTGCAGAGCCCCATAACACTGCAGAGCCCCATAACACGGCAGAGCCCCATAACACTGCAGAGCCCCATAACACTGCAGAGCCCCATAACACGGCAGAGCCCCATAACACGGCAGAGTCCTCTAACACTGCAGAGCCCCACAACACGGCAGAGCCCCATAACACGGCAGAGCCCCTTAACACGGCAGAGTCCCCTAACACGGCAGAGCCCCATAATACGGCAGAGCCCCATAACACGGCAGAGTCCTCTAAAACGGCAGTGTCCTCTAACACTGCAGAGTCCCATAACACTGCAGAGCCCCATAACACGGCAGAGTCCTCTAACACTGCAGAGCCCCATAACACGGCAGAGTCCCATAACACGGCAGAGCCCCATAACACGGCAGAGCCCCATAACACGGCAGAGCCCCATAACACGGCAGAGCCCCATAACACGGCAGAGCCCCATAACACGGCAGAGCCCCATAACACGGCAGAGTCCTCTAACACTGCAGAGCCCCATAACACAGCAGAGTCCTCTAAAACGGCAGTGTCCTCTAACACTGCAGAGTCCCATAACACGGCAGAGCCCCATAACACGGCAGAGCCCCATAACACGGCAGAGCCCCATAACACTGCAGAGCCCCATAACACGGCAGAGCCCCAAAACACTGCAGAGCCCCATAACAAGGCAGAGTCCTCTAACACTGCAGAGCCCCATAACACGGCAGAGCCCCATAACACTGCAGAGCCCCATAACACGGCAGAGCCCCATAACACGGCAGAGTCCCATAACACGGCAGAGCCCCATAACACGGCAGAGTCCTCTAACACTGCAGAGCCCCATAACACGGCAGAGTCCCATAACACGGCAGAGCCCCATAACACGGCAGAGTCCTCTAACACGGCAGAGCCCCATAACACGGCAGAGCCCCATAACACGGCAGAGCCCCATAACACGGCAGAGTCCTCTAACACGGCAGAGACCCATAACACGGCAGAGTCCTCTAACACTGCAGAGCCCCATAACACGGCAGAGCCCCATAACACGGCAGAGTCCTCTAACACTGCAGAGCCCCATAACACGGCAGAGCCCCATAACACTGCAGAGCCCCATAACACGGCAGAGTCCTCTAACACGGCAGAGCCCCATAACACGGCAGAGCCCCATAACACGGCAGAGCCCCATAACACTGCAGAGCCACATAACACGGCAGAGTCCCATAACACGGCAGAGCCCCATAACACGGCAGAGCCTCATAACACTGCAGAGCCCCATAACACGGCAGAGCCCCATAACACGGCAGAGCCCCATAACACGGCAGAGTCCTCTAACACTGCAGAGCCCCATAACACGGCAGAGCCCCATAACACGGCAGAGTCCTCTAAAACGGCAGTGTCCTCTAACACGGCAGAGCCCCATAACACGGCAGAGCCCCATAACACGGCAGAGCCCCATAACACTGCAGAGTCCCATAACACTGCAGAGTCCCATAACACGGCAGAGCCCCATAACACGGCAGAGCCCCATAACACGGCAGAGTCCCATAACACGGCAGAGCCCCATAACACGGCAGAGCCCCATAACACGGCAGAGTCCTCTAACACTGCAGAGCCCCATAACACTGCAGAGCCCCATAACACTGCAGAGTCCCATAACACTGCAGAGCCCCATAACACTGCAGAGCCCCATAACACGGCAGAGCCCCATAACACTGCAGAGCCCCATAACACGGCAGAGCCCCATAACACTGCAGAGCCCCATAACACGGCAGAGCCCCATAACACGGCAGAGTCCTCTAACACTGCAGAGCCCCATAACACGGCAGAGTCCTCTAACACTGCAGAGCCCCATAACACGGCAGAGTCCCATAACACGGCAGAGCCCCATAACACGGCAGAGCCCCATAACACGGCAGAGCCCCATAACACGGCAGAGCCCCATAACACGGCAGAGCCCCATAACACGGCAGAGCCCCATAACACGGCAGAGTCCTCTAACACTGCAGAGCCCCATAACACGGCAGAGTCCTCTAAAACGGCAGTGTCCTCTAACACTGCAGAGTCCCATAACACGGCAGAGCCCCATAACACGGCAGAGCCCCATAACACTGCAGAGCCCCATAACACGGCAGAGCCCCATAACACGGCAGAGCCCCATAACAAGGCAGAGTCCTCTAACACTGCAGAGCCCCATAACACGGCAGAGCCCCATAACACTGCAGAGCCCCATAACACGGCAGAGCCCCATAACACGGCAGAGTCCCATAACACGGCAGAGCCCCATAACACGGCAGAGTCCTCTAACACTGCAGAGCCCCATAACACGGCAGAGTCCCATAACACGGCAGAGCCCCATAACACGGCAGAGTCCTCTAACACGGCAGAGCCCCATAACACGGCAGAGCCCCATAACACGGCAGAGCCCCATAACACGGCAGAGTCCTCTAACACGGCAGAGACCCATAACACGGCAGAGTCCTCTAACACTGCAGAGCCCCATAACACTGGAGAGCCCCATAACACGGCAGAGCCCCATAACACGGCAGAGTCCTCTAAAACGGCAGTGTCCTCTAACACTGCAGAGTCCCATAACACGGCAGAGCCCCATAACACTGCAGAGCCCCATGACACGGCAGAGTCCTCTAACACGGCAGAGCCCCATAACACGGCAGAGCCCCATAACACGGCAGAGCCCCATAACACTGCAGAGCCCCATAACACGGCAGAGTCCCATAACACGGCAGAGCCCCATAACACGGCAGAGCCTCATAACACTGCAGAGCCCCATAACACGGCAGAGCCCCATAACACGGCAGAGCCCCATAACACGGCAGAGTCCTCTAACACTGCAGAGCCCCATAACACGGCAGAGCCCCATAACACGGCAGAGTCCTCTAAAACGGCAGTGTCCTCTAACACGGCAGAGCCCCATAACACGGCAGAGCCCCATAACACGGCAGAGCCCCATAACACTGCAGAGTCCCATAACACTGCAGAGTCCCATAACACGGCAGAGCCCCATAACACGGCAGAGTCCCATAACACGGCAGAGCCCCATAACACGGCAGAGCCCCATAACACGGCAGAGTCCTCTAACACTGCAGAGCCCCATAACACTGCAGAGCCCCATAACACTGCAGAGTCCCATAACACTGCAGAGCCCCATAACACTGCAGAGCCCCATAACACGGCAGAGCCCCATAACACGGCAGAGCCCCATAACACGGCAGAGCCCCATAACACGGCAGAGCCCCATAACACTGCAGAGCCCCATAACACGGCAGAGCCCCATAACACGGCAGAGCCCCATAACACTGCAGAGCCCCATAACACTGCAGAGTCCCATAACACGGCAGAGCCCCATAACACGGCAGAGCCCCATAACACGGCAGAGCCCCATAACACGGCAGAGCCCCATAACACTGCAGAGCCCCATAACACTGCAGAGCCCCATAACACTGCAGAGCCCCATAACACGGCAGAGCCCCATAACACGGCAGAGTCCTCTAACACTGCAGAGCCCCATAACACTGCAGAGCCCCATAACACGGCAGAGCCCCATAACACGGCAGAGTCCCCTAACACGGCAGAGTCCCCTACAACGGCAGAGCCCCATAACACTGCAGAGCCCCATAACACGGCAGAGCCCCATAACACTGCAGAGCCCCATAACACTGCAGAGCCCCATAACACTGCAGAGCCCCATAACACGGCAGAGCCCCATAACACGGCAGAGTCCTCTAACACTGCAGAGCCCCATAACACTGCAGAGCCCCATAACACTGCAGAGTCCCATAACACTGCAGAGCCCCATAACACTGCAGAGCCCCATAACACGGCAGAGCCCCATAACACTGCAGAGCCCCATAACACGGCAGAGCCCCATAACACGGCAGAGTCCCATAACACGGCAGAGCCCCATAACACGGCAGAGCCCCATAACACGTTAGAGCCCCAAAACACTGCAGAGTCCCATAACACTGCAGAGCCCCATAACACTGCAGAGCCCCATAAAACGGCAGAGCCCCATAACACTGCAGAGCCCCATAACACTGCAGAGCCCCATAACACGGCAGAGCCCCATAACACTGCAGAGCCCCATAACACGGCAGAGCCCCATAACACGGCAGAGTCCTCTAACACTGCAGAGCCCCATAACACGGCAGAGCCCCATAACACTGCAGAGCCCCATAACACGGCAGAGTCCCATAACACAGCAGAGCCCCATAACACGGCAGAGTCCCCTAACACGGCAGAGTCCCCTAACACGGCAGAGCCCCATAACACGGCAGAGCCCCATAACACGGCAGAGTCCTCTAAAACGGCAGTGTCCTCTAACACTGCAGAGCCCCATAACACGGCAGAGCCCCATAACACGGCAGAGCCCCATAACACGGCAGAGCCCCATAACACTGCAGAGCCCCATAACACTGCAGAGCCCCATAACACGGCAGAGTCCTCTAACACTGCAGAGTCCTCTAACACTGCAGAGCCCCATAACACGGCAGAGCCCCATAACACGGCAGAGTCCTCTAACACGGCAGAGCCCCATAACACGGAAGAGCCCCATAACACGGCAGAGCCCCATAACACGGCAGAGTCCTCTAACACTGCAGAGCCCCATAACACGGCAGAGTCCCATAACACGGCAGAGCCCCATAACACGGCAGAGTCCTCTAACACGGCAGATCCCCATAACACGGCAGAGCCCCATAACACGGCAGAGCCCCATAACACGGCAGAGTCCTCTAACACGGCAGAGACCCATAACACGGCAGAGTCCTCTAACACTGCAGAGCCCCATAACACTGCAGAGCCCCATAACACGGCAGAGTCCCATAACACGGCAGAGCCCCATAACACGGCAGAGCCCCATAACACGGCAGAGCCCCATAACACGGCAGAGCCCCATAACACGGCAGAGCCCCATAACACTGCAGAGCCCCATAACACGGCAGAGCCCCATAACACGGCAGAGCCCCATAACACGGCAGAGTCCTCTAACACTGCAGAGCCCCATAACACGGCAGAGCCCCATAACACGGCAGAGTCCTCTAAAACGGCAGTGTCCTCTAACACTGCAGAGTCCCATAACACGGCAGAGCCCCATAACACTGCAGAGCCCCATAACACGGCAGAGTCCTCTAACACGGCAGAGCCCCATAACACGGCAGAGCCCCATAACACGGCAGAGCCCCATAACACGGCAGAGCCCCATAACACGGCAGAGTCCCATAACACGGCAGAGCCCCATAACACGGCAGAGCCTCATAACACTGCAGAGCCCCATAACACGGCAGAGCCCCATAACACGGCAGAGCCCCATAACACGGCAGAGTCCTCCAACACTGCAGAGCCCCATAACACGGCAGAGCCCCATAACACGGCAGAGTCCTCTAAAACGGCAGTGTCCTCTAACACGGCAGAGCCCCATAACACGGCAGAGCCCCATAACACGGCAGAGCCCCATAACACGGCAGAGCCCGATAACACGGCAGAGCCCCATAACACGGCAGAGTCCCATAACACGGCAGAGTCCCATAACACGGCAGAGCCCCATAACACGGCAGAGCCCCATAACACGGCAGAGCCCCATAACACTGCAGAGTCCCATAACACGGCAGAGCCCCATAACACGGCAGAGCCCCATAACACGGCAGAGTCCTCTAACACTGCAGAGCCCCATAACACTGCAGAGCCCCATAACACGTTAGAGCCCCAAAACACTGCAGAGTCCCATAACACTGCAGAGCCCCATAACACTGCAGAGCCCCATAAAACGGCAGAGCCCCATAACACTGCAGAGCCCCATAACACTGCAGAGCCCCATAACACGGCAGAGCCCCATAACACTGCAGAGCCCCATAACACTGCAGAGCCCCATAACACTGCAGAGTCCCATAACATTGCAGAGCCCCATAACACTGCAGAGCCCCATAACACGGCAGAGCCCCATAACACGGCAGAGCCCCATAACACTGCAGAGCCCCATAACACTGCAGAGCCCCATAACACGGCAGAGCCCCATAACACTGCAGAGCCCCATAACACTGCAGAGCCCCATAACACGGCAGAGCCCCATAACACGGCAGAGCCCCATAACACGGCAGAGTCCTCTAACACTGCAGAGCCCCATAACACTGCAGAGCCCCATAACACGGCAGAGCCCCATAACACGGCAGAGTCCCCTAACACGGCAGAGTCCCCTACAACGGCAGAGCCCCATAACACTGCAGAGCCCCATAACACGGCAGAGCCCCATAACACTGCAGAGTCCCATAACACGGCAGAGCCCCATAACACGGCAGAGTCCTCTAACACTGCAGAGCCCCATAACACTGCAGAGCCCCATAACACTGCAGAGTCCCATAACACTGCAGAGCCCCATAACACGGCAGAGCCCCATAACACGGCAGAGCCCCATAACACTGCAGAGCCCCATAACACTGCAGAGCCCCATAACACGGCAGAGTCCCATAACACGGCAGAGCCCCATAACACGGCAGAACCCCATAACACGTTAGAGCCCCAAAACACTGCAGAGTCCCATAACACTGCAGAGCCCCATAACACTGCAGAGCCCCATAAAACGGCAGAGCCCCATAACACTGCAGAGCCCCATAACACTGCAGAGCCCCATAACACGGCAGAGCCCCATAACACTGCAGAGCCCCATAACACTGCAGAGCCCCATAACACGGCAGAGCCCCATAACACGGCAGAGTCCTCTAACACTGCAGAGCCCCATAACACGGCAGAGCCCCATAACACAGCAGAGCCCCATAACACGGCAGAGTCCCCTAACACGGCAGAGTCCCCTAACACGGCAGAGCCCCATAACACGGCAGAGCCCCATAACACGGCAGAGTCCTCTAAAACGGCAGTGTCCTCTAACACTGCAGAGCCCCATAACACGGCAGAGCCCCATAACACGGCAGAGCCCCATAACACTGCAGAGCCCCATAACACTGCAGAGCCCCATAACACGGCAGAGTCCTCTAACACTGCAGAGTCCTCTAACACTGCAGAGTCCTCTAACACTGCAGAGCCCCATAACACGGCAGAGCCCCATAACACGGCAGAGTCCCATAACACGGCAGAGTCCTCTAACACGGCAGAGCCCCATAACACGGCAGAGCCCCATAACACGGCAGAGTCCTCTAACACTGCAGAGCCCCATAACACGGCAGAGTCCCATAACACGGCAGAGCCCCATAACACGGCAGAGTCCTCTAACACGGCAGATCCCCATAACACGGCAGAGCCCCATAACACGGCAGAGCCCCATAACACGGCAGAGTCCTCTAACACGGCAGAGACCCATAACACGGCAGAGTCCTCTAACACTGCAGAGCCCCATAATACGGCAGAGTCCCATAACACGGCAGAGCCCCATAACACGGCAGAGTCCCATAACACGGCAGAGCCCCATAACACTGCAGAGCCCCATAACACTGCAGAGCCCCATAACACGGCAGAGCCCCATAACACGGCAGAGTCCTCTAACACTGCAGAGCCCCATAACACGGCAGAGCCCCATAACACGGCAGAGCCCCATAACACTGCAGAGCCCCATAACACGGCAGAGCCCCATAACACGGCAGAGTCCTCTAACACTGCAGAGCCCCATAACACGGCAGAGCCCCATAACACGGCAGAGTCCTCTAAAACGGCAGTGTCCTCTAACACTGCAGAGTCCCATAACACGGCAGAGCCCCATAACACTGCAGTGCCCCATAACACTGCAGAGCCCCATAACACGGCAGAGTCCCATAACACGGCAGAGTCCTCTAACACGGCAGAGCCCCATAACACGGCAGAGCCCCATAACACGGCAGAGTCCTCTAACACGGCAGAGACCCATAACACGGCAGAGTCCTCTAACACTGCAGAGCGCCATAACACGGCAGAGCCCCATAACACGGCAGAGCCCCATAACACGGCAGAGCCCCATAACACGGCAGAGCCCCATAACACGGCAGAGACCCATAACACGGCAGAGCCCCATAACACGGCAGAGGCCTCTAACACTGCAGAGCCCCATAACACTGCAGAGCCCCATAACACTGCAGAGTCCCATAACACTGCAGAGCCCCATAACACTGCAGAGCCCCATAACACGGCAGAGCCCCATAACACTGCAGAGCCCCATAACACTGCAGAGCCCCATAACACGGCAGAGCCCCATAACACGGCAGAGCCCCATAACACTGCAGAGCCCCATAACACTGCAGAGCTCCATAACACTGCAGAGCCCCATAACACGGCAGAGCCCCATAACACGGCAGAGTCCTCTAACACTGCAGAGCCCCATAACACTGCAGAGCTCCATAACACGGCAGAGCCCCATAAAACGGCAGAGCCCCATAACACGGCAGAGTCCCCTAACACGGCAGAGACCCCTACAACGGCAGAGCCCCATAACACTGCAGAGCCCCATAACACGGCAGAGCCCCATAACACTGCAGAGCCCCATAACACGGCAGAGCCCCATAACACTGCAGAGTCCCATAACACTGCAGAGCCCCATAACACTGCATAGCCCCATAACACGGCAGAGCCCCATAACACGGCAGAGCCCCATAACACGGCAGAGCCCCATAACACGGCAGAGCCCCATAACACGGCAGAGCCCCATAACACTGCAGAGTCCCATAACACTGCAGAGCCCCATAACACTGCAGAGCCCCATAACACTGCAGAGCCCCATAACACGGCAGAGTCCCATAACACGGCAGAGCCCCATAACACGGCAGAGTCCCATAACACGGCAGAGCCCCATAACACGGCAGAGCCCCAAAACACGGCAGAGTCCCATAACACTGCAGAGCCCCATAACACTGCAGAGCCCCATAACACTGCAGAGCCCCATAACACTGCAGAGCCCCATAACACTGCAGAGCCCCATAACACGGCAGAGCCCCATAACACTGCAGAGCCCCATAACACGGCAGAGCCCAATAACACGGCAGAGCCCCATAACACGGCAGAGCCCCATAACACGGCAGAGTCCCCTAACACGGCAGAGCCCCATAACACGGCAGAGCCCTATAACACGGCAGAGTCCTCTAACACGGCAGAGTCCTCTAACACTGCAGAGCCCCATAACACAGCAGAGTCCTCTAACACTGCGGAGCCCCATAACACGGCAGAGCCCCATAACACGGCAGAGTCCTCTAAGACTGCAGAGCCCCATAACACGGCAGAGCCCCATAACACTGCAGAGCCCCATAACACTGCAGAGCCCCATAACACTGCAGAGTCCTCTAAGACTGCAGAGCCCCATAACACGGCAGAGCCCCATAACACTGCAGAGCCCCATAACACTGCAGAGCCCCATAACACTGCAGAGCCCCATAACACGGCAGAGTCCTCTAAGACTGCAGAGCCCCATAACACGGCAGAGCCCCATAACACGGCAGAGCCCCATAACAAGGCAGAGTCCTATAACACTGCAGAGCCCCATAACACGGCAGAGCCCCATAACACTGCAGAGTCCTCTAAGACTGCAGAGCCCCATAACACTGCAGAGCCCCATAACACTGCAGAGTCCCATAACACGGCAGAGTCCCATAACACTGCAGAGCCCCATAACACTGCAGAGTCCCATAACACGGCAGAGCCCCATAACACGGCAGAGCCCCATAACACGGCAGAGCCCCATAACACGGCAGAGCCCCATAACAAGGCAGAGTCCTATAACACTGCAGAGCCCCATAACACGGCAGAGTCCTCTAAGACTGCAGAGCCCCATAACACGGCAGAGCCCCATAACACGGCCGAGTCCCATAACACGGCAGAGCCCCATAACACGGCAGAGTCCCATAACACGGCAGAGCCCCATAACACGGCAGAGTCCCATAACACGGCAGAGCCCCATAACACGGCAGAGCCCCATAACACTGCAGAGCCACATAACACGGCAGAGCCCCATAACACGGCAGAGCCCCATAACACGGCAGAGTCCTCTAACACGGCAGAGCCCCATAACACGGCAGAGTCCTCTAACACTGCAGAGCCCCATAACACTGCAGAGTCCCATAACACTGCAGAGCCCCATAACACGGCAGAGTCCTCTAACACTGCAGAGCCCCATAACACGGCAGAGTCCTCTAACACTGCAGAGCCCCATAACACGGCAGAGCCCCATAACACTGCAGAGTCCCATAACACGGCAGAGTCCCATAACACGGCAGAGTCCCATAACACGGTAGAGTCCCATAACACGGCAGAGCCCCATAACACTGCAGAGCCCCATAACACTGCAGAGCCCCATAACACGGCAGAGCCCCATAACACGGCAGAGCCCCATAACACGGCAGAGCCCCATAACACGGCAGAGCCCCATAACACTGCAGAGCCCCATAACACTGCAGAGCCCCATAACACGGCAGAGTCCTCTAACACGGCAGAGTCCTCTAACACTGCAAAGCCCCATAACACTGCAGAGCCCCATAACACTGCAGAGTCCCATAACACTGCAGAGCCCCATAACACTGCAGAGTCCTCTAACACTGCAAAGCCCCATAACACTGTAGAGCCCCATAACACTGCAGAGTCCCATAACACTGCAGAGCCCCATAACACTGCAGAGCCCCATAACACGGCAGAGCCCCATAACACGGCAGAGCCCCATAACACGGCAGAGCCCCATAACACGGCAGAGCCCCATAACACTGCAGAGCCCCATAACACGGCAGAGCCCCATAACACGGCAGAGCCCCATAACACTGCAGAGCCCCATAACACTGCAGAGCCCCATAACAAGGCAGAGCCCCATAACACTGCAGAGCCCCATAACACGGCAGAGCCCCATAAAACGGCAGAGCCCCATAACACGGCAGAGTCCCCTAACACTGCAGAGCCCCATAACACGGCAGAGCCCCATAACACGGCAGAGCCCCATAACACTGCAGAGTCCCCTAACACGGCAGAGCCCCATAACACTGCAGAGCCCCATAACACTGCAGAGCCCCATAACACGGCAGAGCCCCATAACACGGCAGAGCCCCATAACACTGCAGAGCCCCATAACACTGCAGAGCCCCATAACACGGCAGAGCCCCATAACACGGCAGAGTCCCATAACACTGCAGAGCCCCATAACACTGCAGAGCCCCATAACACTGCAGAGCCCCATAACACTGCAGAGCCCCATAACACGGCAGAGTCCCATAACACTGCAGAGTCCCATAACACGGCAGAGTCCCATAACACGGCAGAGTCCCATAACACGGCAGAGCCCCATAACACTGCAGAGCCCCATAACACGGCAGAGCCCCATAACACGGCAGAGCCCCATAACACGGCAGAGCCCCATAACACGGCAGAGCCCCATAACACTGCAGAGCCCCATAACACGGCAGAGCCCCATAACACGGCAGAGTCCTCTAACACTGCAGAGCCCCATAACACGGCAGAGCCCCATAACACGGCAGAGTCCCCTAACACGGCAGAGCCCCATAACACGGCAGAGTCCTCTACGACTGCAGAGCCCCATAACACAGAGGACTCTGCAGTGTTATGGGGCTCTGCAGTGTTAGAGGACTCTGCCGTGTTAGGGGACTCTGCCGTGTTAGGGGACTCTGCCGTGTTATGGGGCTCTGCAGTGTTATGGGACTCTGCCGTGTTATGGGGCTCTGCAGTGTTATGGGGCTCTGCCGTGTTATGGGGCTCTGCCGTGTTATGGGGCTCTGCCGTGTTATGGGGCTCTGCCGTGTTATGGGGCTCTGCCGTGTTATGGGGCTCTGCCGTGTTATGGGGCTCTGCAGTGTTATGGGGCTCTGCCGTGTTATGGGGCTCTGCAGTGTTATGGGGCTCTGCAGTGTTATGGGACTCTGCCGTGTTATGGGGCTCTGCCGTGTTATGGGGCTCTGCCGTGTTATGGGGCTCTGCAGTGTTAGAGGACTCTGCAGTGTTATGGGGCTCTGCAGTGTTATGGGGCACTGCCGTGTTAGGGGGCTCTGCCGTGTTATGGGGCTCTGCCGTGTTATGGGGCTCTGCAGTGTTAGAGGACTCTGCCGTGTTATGGGGCTCTGCAGTGTTATGGGGCACTGCCGTGTTAGGGGGCTCTGCAGTGTTATGGGGCTCTGCCGTGTTATGGGGCTCCGCAGTGTTAGAGGACTCTGCTAACACTGCGGAGCCCCATAACACGGCAGAGCCCCATAACACTGCAGAGCCCCATAACACGGCAGAGTCCTCTAACACTGCAGAGCCCCATAACACTGCAGAGCCCCATAACACGGCAGAGCCCCATAACACGGCAGAGTTCTCTACCACTGCAGAGCCCCATAACATGGCAGAGCCCCATAACACTGCAGAGTCCCATAACACGGCAGAGTCCTCTAAGACTGCAGAGCCCCATAACACGGCAGAGCCCCATAACATGGCAGAGTCCTCTAACACTGCAGAGCCCCATAACACGGCAGAGTCCCATAACACGGCAGAGCCCCATAACACGGCAGAGCCCCATAACACTGCAGAGCCCCATAACACGACAGAGTCCCCTAACACGGCAGAGCCCCATAACACGGCAGAGCCCCATAACACTGCAGAGCCCCATAACACTGCAGAGCCCCATAACACGACAGAGTCCCCTAACACGGCAGAGCCCCATAACACGGCAGAGTCCTCTAACACTGCAGAGCCCCATAACACGGCAGAGCCCCATAACACTGCAGAGCCCCATAACACGGCAGAGCCCCATAACACGACAGAGTCCCCTAACACGGCAGAGCCCCATAACACGGCAGAGCCCCATAACACGGCAGAGCCCCATAACACGGCAGAGTCCTCTAACACTGCAGAGCCCCATAACACGGCAGAGCCCCATAACACTGCAGAGTCCTCTAACACGGCAGAGTCCCATAACACGGCAGAGCCCCATAACACGGCAGAGTCCTCTAACACGGCAGAGCCCCATAACACGGCAGAGTCCTCTAACACTGCAGAGCCCCATAATACGGCAGAGTCCCATAACACGGCAGAGCCCCATAACACGGCAGAGCCCCATAACACTGCAGAGCCCCATAACACGACAGAGTCCCCTAACACGGCAGAGCCCCATAACACGGCAGAGTCCTCTAACACTGCAGAGCCCCATAACACTGCAGAGCCCCATAACACGGCAGAGCCCCATAACACGGCAGAGTTCTCTACCACTGCAGAGCCCCATAACATGGCAGAGCCCCATAACACTGCAGAGTCCCATAACACGGCAGAGTCCTCTAAGACTGCAGAGCCCCATAACACGGCAGAGCCCCATAACATGGCAGAGTCCTCTAACACAGCAGAGCCCCATAACACGGCAGAGTCCTCTAACACTGCAGAGCCCCATAACACGGCAGAGTCCCATAACACGGCAGAGCCCCATAACACGGCAGAGCCCCATAACACGGCAGAGCCCCATAACACGGCAGAGCCCCATAACACGACAGAGTCCCCTAACACGGCAGAGCCCCATAACACGGCAGAGCCCCATAACACTGCAGAGCCCCATAAAACTGCAGAGCCCCATAACACGACAGAGTCCCCTAACACGGCAGAGCCCCATAACACGGCAGAGTCCTCTAACACTGCAGAGCCCCATAACACGGCAGAGCCCCATAACACTGCAGAGCCCCATAACACGGCAGAGCCCCATAACACGGCAGAGCCCCATAACACGACAGAGTCCCCTAACACGGCAGAGCCCCATAACACGGCAGAGCCCCATAACACGGCAGAGCCCCATAACACTGCAGAGCCCCATAACACGGCAGAGCCCCATAACACGGCAGAGCCCCATAACACGGCAGAGTCCTCTAACACGGCAGAGCCCCATAACACGGCAAAGTCCTCTAACACTGCAGAGCCCCATAATACGGCAGAGTCCCATAACACGGCAGAGCCCCATAACACGGCAGAGCCCCATAACACTGCAGAGCCCCATAACACGACAGAGTCCCCTAACACGGCAGAGCCCCATAACACGGCAGAGTCCTCTAACACGGCAGAGCCCCATAACACTGCAGAGTCCCATAACACGGCAGAGTCCTCTAACACTGCAGAGCCCCATAACACGGCAGAGCCCCATAACACGGCAGAGCCCCATAACACGGCAGAGCCCCATAACACGGCAGAGCCCCATAACACGGCAGAGCCCCATAACACTGCAGAGCCCCATAACACTGCAGAGCCCCATAACACGGCAGAGCCCCATAACACGGCAGAGTCCTCTAACACGGCAGAGCCCCATAACACGGCAGAGCCCCATAACACGGCAGAGTCCTCTAACACTGCAGAGCCCCATAACACTGCAGAGCCCCATAACACTGCAGAGCCCCATAACACGGCAGAGCCCCATAACACTGCAGAGCCCCATAACACGGCAGAGTCCTCTAACACTGCAGAGCCCCATAACACGGCAGAGCCCCATAACACTGCAGAGTCCCATAACACGGCAGAGTCCTCTAACACTGCAGAGCCCCATAACACGGCAGAGCCCCATAACACTGCAGAGTCCTCTAACACGGCAGAGTCCCATAACACGGCAGAGCCCCATAACACGGCAGAGTCCTCTAACACGGCAGAGCCCCATAACACGGCAGAGTCCTCTAACACTGCAGAGCCCCATAACAGGGCAGAGCCCCATAACACGGCAGAGCCCCATAACACGGCAGAGCCCCATAACACTGCAGAGTCCCATAACACGGCAGAGCCCCATAACACGGCAGAGCCCCATAACACTGCAGAGTCCCATAACACGGCAGAGCCCCATAACACGGCAGAGCCCCATAACACGGCAGAGCCCCATAACACGGCAGAGCCCCATAACACTGCAGAGCCCCATAACACGGCAGAGTCCTCTAACACTGCAGAGTCCCATAACACGGCAGAGTCCTCTAACACTGCAGAGCCCCATAACACTGCAGAGCCCCATAACACGACAGAGTCCTCTAACACGGCAGAGTCCCATAACACGGCAGAGCCCCATAACACGGCAGAGCCCCATAACACGGCAGAGCCCCATAACACGGCAGAGCCCCATAACACGGCAGAGCCCCATAACACGGCAGAGCTCCATAACACTGCAGAGCTCCATAACACTGCAGAGCCCCATAACACGGCAGAGTCCTCTAACACTGCAGAGTCCCATAACACGGCAGAGTCCTCTAACACTGCAGAGCCCCATAACACTGCAGAGCCCCATAACACGACAGAGTCCTCTAACACTGCAGAGCCCCATAACACTGCAGAGCCCCATAACACTGCAGAGCCCCATAACACTGCAGAGCCCCATAACACGGCAGAGCCCCATAACACGGCAGAGCCCCATAACACTGCAGAGCCCCATAACACTGCAGAGCCCCATAACACTGCAGAGCCCCATAACACTGCAGAGCCCCATAACACTGCAGAGCCCCATAAAACTGCAGAGCCCCATAACACGGCAGAGCCCCATAACACGGCAGAGTCCTCTAACACTGCAGAGCCCCATAAAACGGCAGAGCCCCATAACACGGCAGAGTCCCATAACACGGCAGAGCCCCATAACACTGCAGAGTCCCATAACACGGCAGAGCTCCATAACACGGCAGAGCCCCATAACACGGCAGAGCCCCATAACACGGCAGAGCCCCATAACACGGCAGAGCCCCATAAAACGGCAGAGCCCCATAACACTGCAGAGCCCCATAACACGGCAGAGCCCCATAAAACGGCAGAGCCCCATAAAACGGCAGAGTCCCATAACACGGCAGAGTCCCCTAACACGGCAGAGCCCCATAAAACGGCAGAGTCCCCTAACACGGCAGAGTCCCCTAACACGGCAGAGTCCCCTAACACGGCAGAGTCCCCTAACACGGCAGAGCCCCATAACACGGCAGAGCCCCATAACACGGCAGAGCCCCATAACACTGCAGAGCCCCATAACACTGCAGAGTCCCATAACACTGCAGAGCCCCATAACACGGCAGAGCCCCATAACACTGCAGAGCCCCATAACACTGCAGAGCCCCATAACACGGCAGAGTCCCATAACACGGCAGAGCCCCATAACACGGCAGAGCCCCATAACACGGCAGAGCCCCAAAACACTGCAGAGTCCCATAACACTGCAGAGCCCCATAACACTGCAGAGCCCCATAACACTGCAGAGTCCCATAACACTGCAGAGCCCCATAACACGGCAGAGTCCCATAACACGGCAGAGCCCCATAACACGGCAGAGCCCCATAACACTGCAGAGCCCCATAACACTGCAGAGCCCCATAACACGGCAGAGCCCCATAACACGGCAGAGCCCCATAACACGGCAGAGCCCCATAACACTGCAGAGCCCCATAACACTGCAGAGCCCCATAACACTGCAGAGCCCCATAACACTGCAGAGCCCCATAAAACTGCAGAGCCCCATAACACTGCAGAGCCCCATAAAACTGCAGAGCCCCATAACACGTCAGAGCCCCATAACACGGCAGAGCCCCATAACACGGCAGAGCCCCATAACACGGCAGAGCCCCATAACACGGCAGAGTCCTCTAACACTGCAGAGCCCCATAAAACGGCAGAGCCCCATAACACGGCAGAGTCCCATAACACGGCAGAGCCCCATAACACTGCAGAGCCCCATAACACTGCAGAGCTCCATAACACGGCAGAGCCCCATAACACGGCAGAGCCCCATAACACGGCAGAGCCCCATAACACTGCAGAGCCCCATAACATGGCAGAGCCCCATAAAACGGCAGAGCCCCATAACACGGCAGAGCCCCATAACACGGCAGAGCCCCATAACACGGCAGAGTCCCCTAACACGGCAGAGCCCCATAAAACGGCAGAGCCCCATAACACGGCAGAGTCCCCTAACACGGCAGAGTCCCCTAACACGGCAGAGCCCCATAACACGGCAGAGCCCCATAACACGGCAGAGCCCCATAACACGGCAGAGCCCCATAACACTGCAGAGTCCCATAACACTGCAGAGCCCCATAACACTGCAGAGCCCCATAACACGGCAGAGCCCCATAACACGGCAGAGCCCCATAACACTGCAGAGCCCCATAACACGGCAGAGCCCCATAACACGGCAGAGCCCCATAACACGGCAGAGCCCCATAACACGGCAGAGCCCCATAACACTGCAGAGCCCCATAACACGGCAGAGTCCCATAACACTGCAGAGCCCCGTAACACTGCAGAGCCCCATAACACGGCAGAGCCCCATAACACTGCAGAGCCCCATAACACTGCAGAGCCCCATAACACGGCAGAGTCCCATAACACGGCAGAGCCCCATAACACGGCAGAGCCCCATAACACGGCAGAGCCCCAAAACACTGCAGAGTCCCATAACACTGCAGAGTCCCATAACACTGCAGAGTCCCATAACACGGCAGAGCCCCATAACACGGCAGAGTCCCATAACACGGCAGAGTCCCATAACACTGCAGAGCCCCATAACACTGCAGAGCCCCATAACACTGCAGAGCCCCATAACACTGCAGAGTCCCATAACACGGCAGAGTCCTCTAACACTGCAGAGCCCCATAACACGGCAGAGCCCCATAACACGGCAGAGCCCCATAACACGGCAGAGTCCTCTAACACGGCAGAGCCCCATAACACGGCAAAGTCCTCTAACACTGCAGAGCCCCATAATACGGCAGAGTCCCATAACACGGCAGAGCCCCATAACACGGCAGAGCCCCATAACACTGCAGAGCCCCATAACACGACAGAGTCCCCTAACACGGCAGAGCCCCATAACACGGCAGAGTCCTCTAACACGGCAGAGCCCCATAACACTGCAGAGTCCCATAACACGGCAGAGTCCTCTAACACTGCAGAGCCCCATAACACGGCAGAGCCCCATAACACGGCAGAGCCCCATAACACGGCAGAGCCCCATAACACGGCAGAGCCCCATAACACGGCAGAGCCCCATAACACTGCAGAGCCCCATAACACTGCAGAGCCCCATAACACGGCAGAGCCCCATAACACGGCAGAGCCCCATAACACTGCAGAGTCCCATAACACTGCAGAGTCCCATAACACGGCAGAGCCCCATAACACGGCAGAGTCCCATAACACTGCAGAGCCCCATAACACTGCAGAGTCCCATAACACTGCAGAGTCCCATAACACGGCAGAGCCCCATAACACGGCAGAGCCCCATAACACTGCAGAGCCCCATAACACTGCAGAGCCCCATAACACTGCAGAGTCCCATAACACGGCAGAGCCCCATAACACGGCAGAGTCCCATAACACGGCAGAGTCCCATAACACTGCAGAGCCCCATAACACTGCAGAGCCCCATAACACTGCAGAGCCCCATAACACTGCAGAGTCCCATAACACGGCAGAGTCCTCTAACACTGCAGAGCCCCATAACACGGCAGAGCCCCATAACACGGCAGAGCCCCATAACACGGCAGAGTCCTCTAACACGGCAGAGCCCCATAACACGGCAAAGTCCTCTAACACTGCAGAGCCCCATAATACGGCAGAGTCCCATAACACGGCAGAGCCCCATAACACGGCAGAGCCCCATAACACTGCAGAGCCCCATAACACGACAGAGTCCCCTAACACGGCAGAGCCCCATAACACGGCAGAGTCCTCTAACACGGCAGAGCCCCATAACACTGCAGAGTCCCATAACACGGCAGAGTCCTCTAACACTGCAGAGCCCCATAACACGACAGAGTCCCCTAACACGGCAGAGCCCCATAACACGGCAGAGCCCCATAACACGGCAGAGCCCCATAACACGGCAGAGCCCCATAACACGGCAGAGCCCCATAACACGGCAGAGCCCCATAACACTGCAGAGCCCCATAACACTGCAGAGCCCCATAACACGGCAGAGCCCCATAACACGGCAGAGTCCTCTAACACGGCAGAGCCCCATAACACGGCAGAGCCCCATAACACGGCAGAGTCCTCTAACACTGCAGAGCCCCATAACACTGCAGAGCCCCATAACACTGCAGAGCCCCATAACACGGCAGAGCCCCATAACACTGCAGAGCCCCATAACACGGCAGAGTCCTCTAACACTGCAGAGCCCCATAACACGGCAGAGCCCCATAACACTGCAGAGTCCCATAACACGGCAGAGTCCTCTAACACTGCAGAGCCCCATAACACGGCAGAGCCCCATAACACTGCAGAGTCCTCTAACACGGCAGAGTCCCATAACACGGCAGAGCCCCATAACACGGCAGAGTCCTCTAACACGGCAGAGCCCCATAACACGGCAGAGTCCTCTAACACTGCAGAGCCCCATAACACGGCAGAGCCCCATAACACGGCAGAGCCCCATAACACTGCAGAGCCCCATAACACTGCAGAGTCCCATAACACGGCAGAGCCCCATAACACGGCAGAGCCCCATAACACTGCAGAGTCCCATAACACGGCAGAGCCCCATAACACGGCAGAGCCCCATAACACGGCAGAGCCCCATAACACTGCAGAGCCCCATAACACTGCAGAGCCCCATAACACGGCAGAGTCCTCTAACACTGCAGAGTCCCATAACACGGCAGAGTCCTCTAACACTGCAGAGCCCCATAACACTGCAGAGCCCCATAACACGACAGAGTCCTCTAACACGGCAGAGTCCCATAACACGGCAGAGCCCCATAACACGGCAGAGCCCCATAACACGGCAGAGCCCCATAACACGGCAGAGCCCCATAACACGGCAGAGCCCCATAACACGGCAGAGCTCCATAACACTGCAGAGCTCCATAACACTGCAGAGCCCCATAACACGGCAGAGTCCTCTAACACTGCAGAGTCCCATAACACGGCAGAGTCCTCTAACACTGCAGAGCCCCATAACACTGCAGAGCCCCATAACACGACAGAGTCCTCTAACACTGCAGAGCCCCATAACACTGCAGAGCCCCATAACACTGCAGAGCCCCATAACACTGCAGAGCCCCATAACACGGCAGAGCCCCATAACACGGCAGAGCCCCATAACACGGCAGAGCCCCATAACACGGCAGAGCCCCATAACACGGCAGAGCCCCATAACACTGCAGAGCCCCATAACACTGCAGAGCCCCATAACACGGCAGAGCCCCATAACACTGCAGAGCCCCATAACACTGCAGAGCCCCATAACACTGCAGAGCCCCATAACACTGCAGAGCCCCATAAAACTGCAGAGCCCCATAACACGGCAGAGCCCCATAACACGGCAGAGTCCTCTAACACTGCAGAGCCCCATAAAACGGCAGAGCCCCATAACACGGCAGAGTCCCATAACACGGCAGAGCCCCATAACACTGCAGAGTCCCATAACACGGCAGAGCTCCATAACACGGCAGAGCCCCATAACACGGCAGAGCCCCATAACACGGCAGAGCCCCATAAAACGGCAGAGCCCCATAACACTGCAGAGCCCCATAACACGGCAGAGCCCCATAAAACGGCAGAGCCCCATAAAACGGCAGAGTCCCCTAACACGGCAGAGTCCCCTAACACGGCAGAGCCCCATAAAACGGCAGAGCCCCATAACACGGCAGAGTCCCCTAACACGGCAGAGTCCCCTAACACGGCAGAGTCCCCTAACACGGCAGAGCCCCATAACACGGCAGAGCCCCATAACACGGCAGAGCCCCATAACACGGCAGAGCCCCATAACACTGCAGAGTCCCATAACACGGCAGAGCCCCATAACACGGCAGAGCCCCATAACACTGCAGAGCCCCATAACACTGCAGAGCCCCATAACACGGCAGAGTCCCATAACACGGCAGAGCCCCATAACACGGCAGAGCCCCATAACACGGCAGAGCCCCAAAACACTGCAGAGTCCCATAACACTGCAGAGCCCCATAACACTGCAGAGCCCCATAACACTGCAGAGTCCCATAACACTGCAGAGCCCCATAACACTGCAGAGTCCCATAACACGGCAGAGCCCCATAACACTGCAGAGCCCCATAACACTGCAGAGCCCCATAACACTGCAGAGCCCCATAACACGGCAGAGCCCCATAACACGGCAGAGCCCCATAACACGGCAGAGCCCCATAACACTGCAGAGCCCCATAACACTGCAGAGCCCCATAACACTGCAGAGCCCCATAACACTGCAGAGCCCCATAAAACTGCAGAGCCCCATAAAACTGCAGAGCCCCATAACACGTCAGAGCCCCATAACACGGCAGAGCCCCATAACACGGCAGAGCCCCATAACACGGCAGAGTCCTCTAACACTGCAGAGCCCCATAAAACGGCAGAGCCCCATAACACGGCAGAGTCCCATAACACGGCAGAGCCCCATAACACTGCAGAGCCCCATAACACTGCAGAGCTCCATAACACGGCAGAGCCCCATAACACGGCAGAGCCCCATAACACGGCAGAGCCCCATAACACTGCAGAGCCCCATAACACGGCAGAGCCCCATAAAACGGCAGAGCCCCATAACACGGCAGAGCCCCATAACACGGCAGAGCCCCATAACACGGCAGAGTCCCCTAACACGGCAGAGCCCCATAAAACGGCAGAGCCCCATAACACGGCAGAGTCCCCTAACACGGCAGAGTCCCCTAACACGGCAGAGCCCCATAACACGGCAGAGCCCCATAACACGGCAGAGCCCCATAACACGGCAGAGCCCCATAACACTGCAGAGTCCCATAACACTGCAGAGCCCCATAACACTGCAGAGCCCCATAACACGGCAGAGCCCCATAACACGGCAGAGCCCCATAACACTGCAGAGCCCCATAACACGGCAGAGTCCCATAACACGGCAGAGCCCCATAACACGGCAGAGCCCCATAACACTGCAGAGCCCCATAACACGGCAGAGCCCCATAACACTGCAGAGCCCCATAACACGGCAGAGTCCCATAACACTGCAGAGCCCCGTAACACTGCAGAGCCCCATAACACGGCAGAGCCCCATAACACTGCAGAGCCCCATAACACTGCAGAGCCCCATAACACGGCAGAGTCCCATAACACGGCAGAGCCCCATAACACGGCAGAGCCCCATAACACGGCAGAGCCCCAAAACACTGCAGAGTCCCATAACACTGCAGAGCCCCATAACACTGCAGAGCCCCATAACACTGCAGAGTCCCATAACACTGCAGAGCCCCATAACACGGCAGAGTCCCATAACACGGCAGAGTCCCATAACACTGCAGAGCCCCATAACACTGCAGAGCCCCATAACACTGCAGAGCCCCATAACACTGCAGAGTCCCATAACACGGAAAGTCCTCTAACACTGCAGAGCCCCATAACACGGCAGAGCCCCATAACACGGCAGAGCCCCATAACACGGCAGAGTCCTCTAACACGGCAGAGCCCCATAACACGGCAGAGCCCCATAACACGGCAGAGTCCTCTAACACTGCAGAGCCCCATAACACGGCAGAGCCCCATAACACGGCAGAGCCCCATAACACGGCAGAGTCCTCTAACACGGCAGAGCCCCATAACACTGCAGAGTCCCATAACACTGCAGAGCCCCATAACACGGCAGAGTCCTCTAACACTGCAGAGCCCCATAACACGGCAGAGTCCTCTAACACTGCAGAGCCCCATAACACGGCAGAGCCCCATAACACTGCAGAGCCCCATAACACTGCAGAGTCCCATAACACTGCAGAGCCCCATAACACGGCAGAGTCCTCTAACACTGCAGAGCCCCATAACACGGCAGAGCCCCATAACACTGCAGAGTCCCATAACACTGCAGAGCCCCATAACACGGCAGAACCCCATAACACGGTAGAGTCCTCTAACACTGCAGAGCCCCATAACACTGCAGAGCCCCATATCACTGCAGAGCCCCATATCACTGCAGAGCCCCATAACACTGCAGAGCCCCATAACACTGCAGAGCCCCATAACACGGCAGAGCCCCATAACACTGCAGAGCCCCATAACACGGCAGAGCCCCATAACACTGCAGAGCCCCATAACACTGCAGAGCCCCATAACACGGCAGAGTCCTCTAACACGGCAGAGCCCCATAACACGGCAGAGTCCCATAACACGGCAGAGTCCTCTAACACTGCAGAGCCCCATAACACTGCAGAGCCCCATAACACTGCAGAGTCCCATAACACTGCAGAGCCCCATAACACTGCAGAGCCCCATAACACGGCAGAGCCCCATAACACTGCAGAGCCTCATAACACTGCAGAGCCCCATAACACTGCAGAGCCCCATAACACGGCAGAGCCCCATAACACTGCAGAGCCCCATAACACTGCAGAGCTCCATAACACTGCAGAGTCCTCTAACACTGCAGAGCCCCATAACACGGCAGAGCCCCATAAAACGGCAGAGCCCCATAACACGGCAGAGTCCCCTAACACGGCAGAGTCCCCTAACACGGCAGAGCCCCATAACACGGCAGAGCCCCATAACACTGCAGAGCCCCATAACACGGCAGAGTCCTCTAACACTGCAGAGCCCCATAACACGGCAGAGCCCCATAACACTGCAGAGCCCCATAACACGGCAGAGCCCCATAACACGGCAGAGCCCCATAACACGGCAGAGTCCTCTAACACTGCAGAGCCCCATAACACTGCAGAGCCCCATAACACGGCAGAGTCCCATAACACTGCAGAGCCCCATAACACGGCAGAGCCCCATAACACTGCAGAGCCCCATAACACGGCAGAGCCCCATAAAACGGCAGAGCCCCATAACACGGCAGAGTCCCCTAACATGGCAGAGTCCCCTAACACGGCAGAGCCCCATAACACTGCAGAGCCCCATAACACGGCAGAGTCCTCTAACACTGCAGAGCCCCATAACACGGCAGAGCCCCATAACACTGCAGAGCCCCATAACACTGCAGAGCCCCATAACACGGCAGAGCCCCATAACACGGCAGAGTCCTCTAACACTGCAGAGCCCCATAACACGGCAGAGTCCCATAACACTGCAGAGCCCCATAACACGGCAGAGCCCCATAACACGGCAGAGTCCTCTAACACTGCAGAGCCCCATAACACTGCAGAGCCCCATAACACTGCAGAGCCCCATAACACGGCAGAGTCCCATAACACTGCAGAGCCCCATAACACGGCAGAGCCCCATAACACGGCAGAGTCCTCTAACGCTGCAGAGCCCCATAACACTGCAGAGCCCCATAACACTGCAGAGCCCCATAACACTGCAGAGCCCCATAACACGGCAGAGCCCCATAACACTGCAGAGCCCCATAACACTGCAGAGCCCCATAACACGGCAGAGCCCCATAACACTGCAGAGCCCCATAACACGGCAGAGCCCCATAACACTGCAGAGCCCCATAACACGGCAGAGTCCTCTAACACTGCAGAGCCCCATAACACTGCAGAGCCCCATAACACTGCAGAGTCCCATAACACTGCAGAGCCCCATAACACGGCAGAGCCCCATAACACGGTAGAGCCCCATAACACGGCAGAGCCCCATAACACGGCAGAGTCCCATAACACGGCAGAGCCCCATAACACGGCAGAGTCCCATAACACTGCAGAGCCCCATAACACGGCAGAGCCCCATAACACGGCAGAGCCCCATAACACGGCAGAGTCCTCTAACACTGCAGAGCCCCATAACACGGCAGAGCCCCATAACACGGCAGAGTCCTCTAACACTGCAGAGCCCCATAACACGGCAGAGTCCCATAACACTGCAGAGCCCCATAACACGGCAGAGCCCCATAACACGGCAGAGCCCCATAACACTGCAGAGCCCCATAACACGGCAGAGCCCCATAAAACGGCAGAGTCCCATAACACGGCAGAGTCCCCTAACATGGCAGAGTCCCCTAACACGGCAGAGCCCCATAACACTGCAGAGCCCCATAACACGGCAGAGTCCTCTAACACTGCAGAGTCCCATAACACGGCAGAGTCCTCTAACACTGCAGAGCCCCATAACACTGCAGAGCCCCATAACACGACAGAGTCCTCTAACACTGCAGAGCCCCATAACACTGCAGAGCCCCATAACACTGCAGAGCCCCATAACACTGCAGAGCCCCATAACACGGCAGAGCCCCATAACACGGCAGAGCCCCATAACACGGCAGAGCCCCATAACACTGCAGAGCCCCATAACACTGCAGAGCCCCATAACACTGCAGAGCCCCATAACACTGCAGAGCCCCATAAAACTGCAGAGCCCCATAACACGGCAGAGCCCCATAACACGGCAGAGTCCTCTAACACTGCAGAGCCCCATAAAACGGCAGAGCCCCATAACACGGCAGAGTCCCATAACACGGCAGAGCCCCATAACACTGCAGAGTCCCATAACACGGCAGAGCTCCATAACACGGCAGAGCCCCATAACACGGCAGAGCCCCATAACACGGCAGAGCCCCATAACACGGCAGAGCCCCATAAAACGGCAGAGCCCCATAACACTGCAGAGCCCCATAACACGGCAGAGCCCCATAAAACGGCAGAGCCCCATAAAACGGCAGAGTCCCATAACACGGCAGAGTCCCCTAACACGGCAGAGCCCCATAAAACGGCAGAGCCCCATAACACGGCAGAGTCCCCTAACACGGCAGAGTCCCCTAACACGGCAGAGTCCCCTAACACGGCAGAGTCCCCTAACACGGCAGAGCCCCATAACACGGCAGAGCCCCATAACACGGCAGAGCCCCATAACACTGCAGAGCCCCATAACACTGCAGAGTCCCATAACACTGCAGAGCCCCATAACACGGCAGAGCCCCATAACACTGCAGAGCCCCATAACACTGCAGAGCCCCATAACACGGCAGAGTCCCATAACACGGCAGAGCCCCATAACACGGCAGAGCCCCATAACACGGCAGAGCCCCAAAACACTGCAGAGTCCCATAACACTGCAGAGCCCCATAACACTGCAGAGCCCCATAACACTGCAGAGTCCCATAACACTGCAGAGCCCCATAACACGGCAGAGTCCCATAACACGGCAGAGCCCCATAACACGGCAGAGCCCCATAACACTGCAGAGCCCCATAACACTGCAGAGCCCCATAACACGGCAGAGCCCCATAACACGGCAGAGCCCCATAACACGGCAGAGCCCCATAACACGGCAGAGCCCCATAACACTGCAGAGCCCCATAACACTGCAGAGCCCCATAACACTGCAGAGCCCCATAACACTGCAGAGCCCCATAAAACTGCAGAGCCCCATAACACTGCAGAGCCCCATAAAACTGCAGAGCCCCATAACACGTCAGAGCCCCATAACACGGCAGAGCCCCATAACACGGCAGAGCCCCATAACACGGCAGAGCCCCATAACACGGCAGAGTCCTCTAACACTGCAGAGCCCCATAAAACGGCAGAGCCCCATAACACGGCAGAGTCCCATAACACGGCAGAGCCCCATAACACTGCAGAGCCCCATAACACTGCAGAGCTCCATAACACGGCAGAGCCCCATAACACGGCAGAGCCCCATAACACGGCAGAGCCCCATAACACTGCAGAGCCCCATAACACGGCAGAGCCCCATAAAACGGCAGAGCCCCATAACACGGCAGAGCCCCATAACACGGCAGAGCCCCATAACACGGCAGAGCCCCATAACACGGCAGAGTCCCCTAACACGGCAGAGCCCCATAACACGGCAGAGTCCCCTAACACGGCAGAGTCCCCTAACACGGCAGAGCCCCATAACACGGCAGAGCCCCATAACACGGCAGAGCCCCATAACACGGCAGAGCCCCATAACACTGCAGAGTCCCATAACACTGCAGAGCCCCATAACACTGCAGAGCCCCATAACACGGCAGAGCCCCATAACACGGCAGAGCCCCATAACACTGCAGAGCCCCATAACACGGCAGAGCCCCATAACACGGCAGAGCCCCATAACACGGCAGAGCCCCATAACACGGCAGAGCCCCATAACACTGCAGAGCCCCATAACACGGCAGAGCCCCATAACACTGCAGAGCCCCGTAACACTGCAGAGCCCCATAACACGGCAGAGCCCCATAACACTGCAGAGCCCCATAACACTGCAGAGCCCCATAACACGGCAGAGTCCCATAACACGGCAGAGCCCCATAACACGGCAGAGCCCCATAACACGGCAGAGCCCCAAAACACTGCAGAGTCCCATAACACTGCAGAGCCCCATAACACTGCAGAGCCCCATAACACTGCAGAGTCCCATAACACTGCAGAGCCCCATAACACGGCAGAGTCCCATAACACGGCAGAGTCCCATAACACTGCAGAGCCCCATAACACTGCAGAGCCCCATAACACTGCAGAGCCCCATAACACTGCAGAGTCCCATAACACGGCAGAGTCCTCTAACACTGCAGAGCCCCATAACACGGCAGAGCCCCATAACACGGCAGAGCCCCATAACACGGCAGAGTCCTCTAACACGGCAGAGCCCCATAACACGGCAAAGTCCTCTAACACTGCAGAGCCCCATAATACGGCAGAGTCCCATAACACGGCAGAGCCCCATAACACGGCAGAGCCCCATAACACTGCAGAGCCCCATAACACGACAGAGTCCCCTAACACGGCAGAGCCCCATAACACGGCAGAGTCCTCTAACACGGCAGAGCCCCATAACACAGCAGAGCCCCATAACACTGCAGAGCCCCATAACACGGCAGAGCCCCATAACACGGCAGAGTCCTCTAACACTGCAGAGCCCCATAACACGGCAGAGCCCCATAACACGGCAGAGCCCCATAACACGGCAGAGCCCCATAACACGGCAGAGCCCCATAACACGGCAGAGCCCCATAACACTGCAGAGCCCCATAACACTGCAGAGCCCCATAACACGGCAGAGTCCTCTAACACGGCAGAGCCCCATAACACGGCAGAGCCCCATAACACGGCAGAGTCCTCTAACACTGCAGAGCCCCATAACACTGCAGAGCCCCATAACACTGCAGAGCCCCATAACACGGCAGAGCCCCATAACACTGCAGAGCCCCATAACACGGCAGAGTCCTCTAACACTGCAGAGCCCCATAACACGGCAGAGCCCCATAACACTGCAGAGTCCCATAACACGGCAGAGTCCTCTAACACTGCAGAGCCCCATAACACGGCAGAGCCCCATAACACTGCAGAGTCCTCTAACACGGCAGAGTCCCATAACACGGCAGAGCCCCATAACACGGCAGAGTCCTCTAACACGGCAGAGCCCCATAACACGGCAGAGTCCTCTAACACTGCAGAGCCCCATAACACGGCAGAGCCCCATAACACGGCAGAGCCCCATAACACTGCAGAGCCCCATAACACTGCAGAGTCCCATAACACGGCAGAGCCCCATAACACGGCAGAGCCCCATAACACTGCAGAGTCCCATAACACGGCAGAGCCCCATAACACGGCAGAGCCCCATAACACGGCAGAGCCCCATAACACGGCAGAGCCCCATAACACTGCAGAGCCCCATAACACTGCAGAGCCCCATAACACGGCAGAGTCCTCTAACACTGCAGAGTCCCATAACACGGCAGAGTCCTCTAACACTGCAGAGCCCCATAACACTGCAGAGCCCCATAACACGACAGAGTCCTCTAACACGGCAGAGTCCCATAACACGGCAGAGCCCCATAACACGGCAGAGCCCCATAACACGGCAGAGCCCCATAACACGGCAGAGCCCCATAACACGGCAGAGCCCCATAACACGGCAGAGCTCCATAACACTGCAGAGCTCCATAACACTGCAGAGCCCCATAACACGGCAGAGTCCTCTAACACTGCAGAGTCCCATAACACGGCAGAGTCCTCTAACACTGCAGAGCCCCATAACACTGCAGAGCCCCATAACACGACAGAGTCCTCTAACACTGCAGAGCCCCATAACACTGCAGAGCCCCATAACACTGCAGAGCCCCATAACACGGCAGAGCCCCATAACACGGCAGAGCCCCATAACACGGCAGAGCCCCATAACACGGCAGAGCCCCATAACACGGCAGAGCCCCATAACACTGCAGAGCCCCATAACACTGCAGAGCCCCATAACACTGCAGAGCCCCATAACACTGCAGAGCCCCATAAAACTGCAGAGCCCCATAACACGGCAGAGCCCCATAACACGGCAGAGTCCTCTAACACTGCAGAGCCCCATAAAACGGCAGAGCCCCATAACACGGCAGAGTCCCATAACACGGCAGAGCCCCATAACACTGCAGAGTCCCATAACACGGCAGAGCTCCATAACACGGCAGAGCCCCATAACACGGCAGAGCCCCATAACACGGCAGAGCCCCATAAAACGGCAGAGCCCCATAACACTGCAGAGCCCCATAACACGGCAGAGCCCCATAAAACGGCAGAGCCCCATAAAACGGCAGAGTCCCATAACACGGCAGAGTCCCCTAACACGGCAGAGCCCCATAAAACGGCAGAGCCCCATAACACGGCAGAGTCCCCTAACACGGCAGAGTCCCCTAACACGGCAGAGTCCCCTAACACGGCAGAGTCCCCTAACACGGCAGAGCCCCATAACACGGCAGAGCCCCATAACACGGCAGAGCCCCATAACACGGCAGAGCCCCATAACACTGCAGAGTCCCATAACACGGCAGAGCCCCATAACACTGCAGAGCCCCATAACACTGCAGAGCCCCATAACACGGCAGAGTCCCATAACACGGCAGAGCCCCATAACACGGCAGAGCCCCATAACACGGCAGAGCCCCAAAACACTGCAGAGTCCCATAACACTGCAGAGCCCCATAACACTGCAGAGCCCCATAACACTGCAGAGTCCCATAACACTGCAGAGCCCCATAACACTGCAGAGTCCCATAACACGGCAGAGCCCCATAACACTGCAGAGCCCCATAACACTGCAGAGCCCCATAACACTGCAGAGCCCCATAACACGGCAGAGCCCCATAACACGGCAGAGCCCCATAACACGGCAGAGCCCCATAACACGGCAGAGCCCCATAACACTGCAGAGCCCCATAACACTGCAGAGCCCCATAACACTGCAGAGCCCCATAAAACTGCAGAGCCCCATAACACGTCAGAGCCCCATAACACGGCAGAGCCCCATAACACGGCAGAGCCCCATAACACGGCAGAGTCCTCTAACACTGCAGAGCCCCATAAAACGGCAGAGCCCCATAACACGGCAGAGTCCCATAACACGGCAGAGCCCCATAACACTGCAGAGCCCCATAACACTGCAGAGCTCCATAACACGGCAGAGCCCCATAACACGGCAGAGCCCCATAACACGGCAGAGCCCCATAACACTGCAGAGCCCCATAACACGGCAGAGCCCCATAAAACGGCAGAGCCCCATAACACGGCAGAGCCCCATAACACGGCAGAGCCCCATAACACGGCAGAGTCCCCTAACACGGCAGAGCCCCATAAAACGGCAGAGCCCCATAACACGGCAGAGTCCCCTAACACGGCAGAGTCCCCTAACACGGCAGAGCCCCATAACACGGCAGAGCCCCATAACACGGCAGAGCCCCATAACACGGCAGAGCCCCATAACACGGCAGAGCCCCATAACACTGCAGAGTCCCATAACACTGCAGAGCCCCATAACACTGCAGAGCCCCATAACACGGCAGAGCCCCATAACACGGCAGAGCCCCATAACACGGCAGAGTCCCATAACACGGCAGAGCCCCATAACACGGCAGAGCCCCATAACACTGCAGAGCCCCATAACACGGCAGAGCCCCATAACACTGCAGAGCCCCATAACACGGCAGAGTCCCATAACACTGCAGAGCCCCGTAACACTGCAGAGCCCCATAACACGGCAGAGCCCCATAACACTGCAGAGCCCCATAACACTGCAGAGCCCCATAACACGGCAGAGTCCCATAACACGGCAGAGCCCCATAACACGGCAGAGCCCCATAACACGGCAGAGCCCCAAAACACTGCAGAGTCCCATAACACTGCAGAGCCCCATAACACTGCAGAGCCCCATAACACTGCAGAGTCCCATAACACTGCAGAGCCCCATAACACGGCAGAGTCCCATAACACGGCAGAGTCCCATAACACTGCAGAGCCCCATAACACTGCAGAGCCCCATAACACTGCAGAGCCCCATAACACTGCAGAGTCCCATAACACGGAAAGTCCTCTAACACTGCAGAGCCCCATAACACGGCAGAGTCCTCTAACACGGCAGAGCCCCATAACACGGCAGAGCCCCATAACACGGCAGAGTCCTCTAACACGGCAGAGCCCCATAACACGGCAGAGCCCCATAACACGGCAGAGTCCTCTAACACTGCAGAGCCCCATAACACGGCAGAGCCCCATAACACGGCAGAGCCCCATAACACGGCAGAGTCCTCTAACACGGCAGAGCCCCATAACACTGCAGAGTCCCATAACACTGCAGAGCCCCATAACACGGCAGAGTCCTCTAACACTGCAGAGCCCCATAACACGGCAGAGTCCTCTAACACTGCAGAGCCCCATAACACGGCAGAGCCCCATAACACTGCAGAGCCCCATAACACTGCAGAGTCCCATAACACTGCAGAGCCCCATAACACGGCAGAGTCCTCTAACACTGCAGAGCCCCATAACACGGCAGAGCCCCATAACACTGCAGAGTCCCATAACACTGCAGAGCCCCATAACACGGCAGAACCCCATAACACGGTAGAGTCCTCTAACACTGCAGAGCCCCATAACACTGCAGAGCCCCATATCACTGCAGAGCCCCATATCACTGCAGAGCCCCATAACACGGCAGAGCCCCATAACACTGCAGAGCCCCATAACACGGCAGAGCCCCATAACACTGCAGAGCCCCATAACACGGCAGAGCCCCATAACACTGCAGAGCCCCATAACACTGCAGAGCCCCATAACACGGCAGAGTCCTCTAACACGGCAGAGCCCCATAACACGGCAGAGTCCCATAACACGGCAGAGTCCTCTAACACTGCAGAGCCCCATAACACTGCAGAGCCCCATAACACTGCAGAGTCCCATAACACTGCAGAGCCCCATAACACTGCAGAGCCCCATAACACGGCAGAGCCCCATAACACTGCAGAGCCTCATAACACTGCAGAGCCCCATAACACTGCAGAGCCCCATAACACGGCAGAGCCCCATAACACTGCAGAGCCCCATAACACTGCAGAGCTCCATAACACTGCAGAGTCCTCTAACACTGCAGAGCCCCATAACACGGCAGAGCCCCATAAAACGGCAGAGCCCCATAAAACGGCAGAGCCCCATAACACGGCAGAGTCCCCTAACACGGCAGAGTCCCCTAACACGGCAGAGCCCCATAACACGGCAGAGCCCCATAACACGGCAGAGCCCCATAACACTGCAGAGTCCTCTAACACTGCAGAGCCCCATAACACGGCAGAGCCCCATAACACTGCAGAGCCCCATAACACGGCAGAGCCCCATAACACGGCAGAGCCCCATAACACGGCAGAGTCCTCTAACACTGCAGAGCCCCATAACACTGCAGAGCCCCATAACACGGCAGAGTCCCATAACACTGCAGAGCCCCATAACACGGCAGAGCCCCATAACACTGCAGAGCCCCATAACACGGCAGAGCCCCATAAAACGGCAGAGCCCCATAACACGGCAGAGTCCCCTAACATGGCAGAGTCCCCTAACACGGCAGAGCCCCATAACACTGCAGAGCCCCATAACACGGCAGAGTCCTCTAACACTGCAGAGCCCCATAACACGGCAGAGCCCCATAACACTGCAGAGCCCCATAACACTGCAGAGCCCCATAACACGGCAGAGCCCCATAACACGGCAGAGTCCTCTAACACTGCAGAGCCCCATAACACGGCAGAGTCCCATAACACTGCAGAGCCCCATAACACGGCAGAGCCCCATAACACGGCAGAGTCCTCTAACACTGCAGAGCCCCATAACACTGCAGAGCCCCATAACACTGCAGAGCCCCATAACACGGCAGAGTCCCATAACACTGCAGAGCCCCATAACACGGCAGAGCCCCATAACACGGCAGAGTCCTCTAACGCTGCAGAGCCCCATAACACTGCAGAGCCCCATAACACTGCAGAGCCCCATAACACTGCAGAGCCCCATAACACGGCAGAGCCCCATAACACTGCAGAGCCCCATAACACTGCAGAGCCCCATAACACGGCAGAGCCCCATAACACTGCAGAGCCCCATAACACGGCAGAGCCCCATAACACTGCAGAGCCCCATAACACGGCAGAGTCCTCTAACACTGCAGAGCCCCATAACACTGCAGAGCCCCATAACACTGCAGAGTCCCATAACACTGCAGAGTCCCATAACACGGCAGAGCCCCATAACACGGCAGAGCCCCATAACACGGCAGAGCCCCATAACACGGCAGAGTCCCATAACACGGCAGAGTCCCATAACACGGCAGAGTCCCATAACACTGCAGAGCCCCATAACACGGCAGAGCCCCATAACACGGCAGAGCCCCATAACACGGCAGAGTCCTCTAACACTGCAGAGCCCCATAACACGGCAGAGCCCCATAACACGGCAGAGTCCTCTAACACTGCAGAGCCCCATAACACGGCAGAGTCCCATAACACTGCAGAGCCCCATAACACGGCAGAGCCCCATAACACGGCAGAGCCCCATAACACTGCAGAGCCCCATAACACGGCAGAGCCCCATAAAACGGCAGAGTCCCATAACACGGCAGAGTCCCCTAACATGGCAGAGTCCCCTAACACGGCAGAGCCCCATAACACTGCAGAGCCCCATAACACGGCAGAGTCCTCTAACACTGCAGAGCCCCATAACACGGCAGAGCCCCATAACACTGCAGAGCCCCATAACACTGCAGAGCCCCATAACACGGCAGAGCCCCATAACACGGCAGAGCCCCATAACACGGCAGAGCCCCATAACACGGCAGAGCCCCATAACACTGCAGAGCCCCATAACACGGCAGAGCCCCATAACACGGCAGAGCCCCATAACACGGCAGAGCCCCATAACACGACAGAGTCCCATAACACGACAGAGTCCCCTAACACGGCAGAGCCCCATAACACTGCAGAGCCCCATAACACTGCAGAGCCCCATAACAAGGCAGAGTCCTCTAACACTGCAGAGCCCCATAACACGGCAGAGCCCCATAACACTGCAGAGCCCCATAACACGGCAGAGTCCTCTAACACTGCAGAGCCCCATAACACGGCAGAGTCCCATAACACGGCAGAGCCCCATAACACGGCAGAACCCCATAACACGGCAGAGCCCCATAACACGGCAGAGCCCCATAACACGGCAAAGCCCCATAACACGGCAGAGTTCCATAACACTGCAGAGCCCCATAACACTGCAGAGCCCCATAACACTGCAGAGCCCCATAACACTGCAGAGCCCCATAACACTGCAGAGTCCCATAACACTGCAGAGCCCCATAACACTGCAGAGCCCCATAACACGGCAGAGCCCCATAACACTGCAGAGCCCCATAACACTGCAGAGCCCCATAACACTGCAGAGCCCCATAACACGACAGAGTCCCATAACACGACAGAGTCCCCTAACACGGCAGAACCCCATAACACGGCAGAGCCCCATAACACGGCAGAGCCCCATAACACGGCAGAGTTCCATAACACTGCAGAGCCCCATAACACTGCAGAGCCCCATAACACGGCAGAGCCCCATAACACGGCAGAACCCCATAACACTGCAGAGCCCCATAACACTGCAGAGCCCCATAACACTGCAGAGCCCCATAACACTGCAGAGCCCCATAACACGGCAGAGTTCCATAACACTGCAGAGCCCCATAACACTGCAGAGCCCCATAACACTGCAGAGCCCCATAACACGGCAGAGTCCCATAACACTGCAGAGCCCCATAACACTGCAGAGTCCCATAACACTGCAGAGCCCCATAACACGGCAGAGCCCCATAACACGGCAAAGCCCCATAACACGGCAGAGCCCCATAACACTGCAGAGCCCCATAACACTGCAGAGCCCCAAAACACGGCAGAGCCCCATAGCACGGCAGAGCCCCATAACACGGCAGAGCCCCATAACACTGCAGAGCCCCATAACACTGCAGAGTCCCATAACACTGCAGAGCCCCATAACACGGCAGAGCCCCATAACACTGCAGAGCCCCATAACACGACAGAGTCCCATAACACGACAGAGTCCCCTAACACGGCAGAGCCCCATAACACTGCAGAGCCCCATAACACTGCAGAGCCCCATAACACGGCAGAGCCCCATAACACGGCAGAGCCCCATAACACGGCAGAGTCCTCTAACACTGCAGAGCCCCATAACACTGCAGAGTCCCATAACACGGCAGAGCCCCATAACATGGCAGAGCCCCATAACATGGCAGAGCCCCATAACACTGCAGAGCCCCATAACACGGCAGAGCCCCATAACACGGCAGAGCCCCATAACACGGCAGAGTCCTCTAACACTGCAGAGCCCCATAACACTGCAGAGTCCCATAACACGGCAGAGCCCCATAACACGGCAGAGCCCCATAACACGGCAGAGTCCTCTAACACTGCAGAGCCCCATAACACGGAAGAGCCCCATAACACTGCAGAGCCCCATAACACTGCAGAGCCCCATAACACGGCAGAGACCCATAACATGGCAGAGCCCCATAACACGGCAGAGTCCTCTAACACTGCAGAGCCCCATAACACTGCAGAGCCCCATAACACTGCAGAGCCCCATAACACGGCAGAGCCCCATAACACGGCAGAGCCCCATAACACGGCAGAGTCCCATAACACGGCAGAGCCCCATAACACGGCAGAGTCCTCTAACACTGCAGAGCCCCATAACACTGCAGAGCCCCATAACACTGCAGAGTCCCATAACACTGCAGAGCCCCATAACACTGCAGAGCCCCATAACACGGCAGAGCCCCATAACACTGCAGAGCCCCATAACACTGCAGAGCCCCATAACACGGCAGAGCCCCATAACACTGCAGAGCCCCATAACACGACAGAGTCCCATAACACGACAGAGTCCCCTAACACGGCAGAGCCCCATAACACTGCAGAGCCCCATAACACTGCAGAGCCCCATAACAAGGCAGAGTCCTCTAACACTGCAGAGCCCCATAACACGGCAGAGCCCCATAACACTGCAGAGCCCCATAACACGGCAGAGTCCTCTAACACTGCAGAGCCCCATAACACGGCAGAGTCCCATAACACGGCAGAACCCCATAACACTGCAGAGCCCCATAACACGGCAAAGCCCCATAACACGGCAGAGTTCCATAACACGGCAGAGCCCCATAACACGGCAGAGCCCCATAACACTGCAGAGCCCCATAACACTGCAGAGTCCCATAACACTGCAGAGCCCCATAACACTGCAGAGCCCCATAACACTGCAGAGCCCCATAACACTGCAGAGCCCCATAACACGACAGAGTCCCTTAACACGACAGAGTCCCATAACACGGCAGAACCCCATAACACTGCAGAGCCCCATAACACGGCAGAGCCCCATAACACGGCAGAGCCCCATAACACGGCAGAGTTCCATAACACTGCAGAGCCCCATAACACTGCAGAGTCCCATAACACTGCAGAGCCCCATAACACGGCAGAGCCCCATAACACTGCAGAACCCCATAACACTGCAGAGCCCCATAACACGGCAGAGCCCCATAACACGGCAGAGCCCCATAACACGGCAGAGTTCCATAACACTGCAGAGCCCCATAACACTGCAGAGCCCCATAACACTGCAGAGCCCCATAACACTGCAGAGCCCCATAACACTGCAGAGCCCCATAACACGGCAGAGCCCCATAACACTGCAGAGCCCCATAACACTGCAGAGCCCCAAAACACGGCAGAGCCCCATAGCACGGCAGAGCCCCATAACACGGCAGAGCCCCATAACACTGCAGAGCCCCATAACACTGCAGAGTCCCATAACACTGCAGAGCCCCATAACACGGCAGAGTCCCATAACACGACAGAGTCCCCTAACACGGCAGAGCCCCATAACACTGCAGAGCCCCATAACACTGCAGAGCCCCATAACACGACAGAGTCCCATAACACGACAGAGTCCCCTAACACGGCAGAGCCCCATAACACTGCAGAGCCCCATAACACGGCAGAGCCCCATAACACGGCAGAGCCCCATAACACGGCAGAGTCCTCTAACACTGCAGAGCCCCATAACACTGCAGAGCCCCATAACACTGCAGAGCCCCATAACACTGCAGAGCCCCATAACACGGCAGAGTCCCCTAACACGGCAGAGCCCCATAACACTGCAGAGCCCCATAACACGGCAGAGCCCCATAACAAGGCAGAGTCCTCTAACACTGCAGAGCCCCATAACACGGCAGAGCCCCATAACACTGCAGAGTCCCATAACACTGCAGAGCCCCATAACACGGCAGAGCCCCATAACACGGCAGAGTCCTCTAACACGGCAGAGCCCCATAACACTGCAGAGCCCCATAACACTGCAGAGCCCCATAACACGGCAGAGCCCCATAACAAGGCAGAGTCCTCTAACACTGCAGAGCCCCATAACACGGCAGAGCCCCATAACACTGCAGAGTCCCATAACACGGCAGAGTCCTCTAACACTGCAGAGCCCCATAACACGGCAGAGCCCCATAACACGGCAGAGTCCTCTAACACGGCAGAGCCCCATAACACGGCAGAGCCCCATAACACTGCAGAGCCCTATAACACGGCAGAGCCCCATAACAAGGCAGAGTCCTCTAACACTGCAGAGCCCCATAACACGGCAGAGCCCCATAACACTGCAGAGTCCCATAACACGGCAGAGCCCCATAACACGGCAGAGCCCCATAACACGGCAGAGCCCCATAACACGGCAGAGTCCTCTAACACGGCAGAGCCCCATAACACTGCAGAGCCCCATAACACTGCAGAGCCCCATAACACGGCAGAGCCCCATAACACGGCAGAGTCCCATAACACGGCAGAGCCCCATAACACTGCAGAGCCCCATAACACGGCAGAGCCCCATAACACGGCAGAGTCCTCTAACACGGCAGAGCCCCATAACACTGCAGAGCCCCATAACACTGCAGAGCCCCATAACACGGCAGAGCCCCATAACACGGCAGAGTCCCATAACACGGCAGAGCCCCATAACACTGCAGAGCCCCATAACACGGCAGAGTCCCATAACACGGCAGAGCACCATAACACTGCAGAGTCCCATAACACGGCAGAGTCCCATAACACGGCAGAGCACCATAACACTGCAGAGTCCCATAACACGGCAGAGTCCCATAACACGGCAGAGCCCCATAACACGGCAGAGCCCCATAACACGGCAGAGCCCCATAACACGGCAGAGCCCCATAACACTGCAGAGCCGCATAACACGGCAGAGTCCCATAACACGGCAGAGCCCCATAACACTGCAGAGCCCCATAACACGGCAGAGTCCCCATAACACTGCAGAGCCCCATAACACGGCAGAGCCCCATAACACTGCAGAGTCCCATAACACGGCAGAGTCCCATAACACGGCAGAGCCCCATAACACGGCAGAGTCCCATAACACTGCAGAGCCCCATAACACTGCAGAGCCCCATAACACGGCAGAGTCCCATAACACTGCAGAGCCCCATAACACTGCAGAGCCCCATAACACTGCAGAGCCCCATAACACGGCAGAGTCCCATAACACTGCAGAGCCCCATAACACTGCAGAGCCGCATAACACTGCAGAGCCGCATAACACGGCAGAGTCCCATAACACGGCAGAGTCCCATAACACGGCAGAGCCCCATAAAACGGCAGAGCCCCATAACACTGCAGAGCCCCATAACACGGCAGAGTCCCCATAACACTGCAGAGCCCCATAACACGGCAGAGCCCCATAACACTGCAGAGCCCCATAACACGGCAGAGCCCCATAACACGGCAGAGCCCCATAACACTGCAGAGCCCCATAACACTGCAGAGCCCCATAACACGGCAGAGTCCTCTAACACTGCAGAGCCCCATAACACGGCAGAGCCCCATAACACGGCAGAGCCCCATAACACGGCAGAGTCCCTTAACACGGCAGAGTCCCCTAACACGGCAGAGCCCCATAACACGGCAGAGCCCCATAACACTGCAGAGTCCCATAACACTGCAGAGTCCCATAACACGGCAGAGCCCCATAACACGGCAGAGTCCTCTAACACTGCAGAGCCCCATAACACGGCAGAGCCCCATAACACGGCAGAGTCCTCTAACACTGCAGAGTCCCATAACACGGCAGAGCCCCTTAACACTGCAGAGCCCCATAACACGGCAGAGCCCCATAACACTGCAGAGCCCCATAACACGGCAGAGTCCTCTAACACTGCAGAGCCCCATAACAAGGCAGAGTCCTCTAACACTGCAGAGCCCCATAACACGGCAGAGCCCCATAACACTGCAGAGCCCCATAACACGGCAGAGTCCCATAACACGGCAGAGTCCCATAACACGGCAGAGCCCCATAACACGGCAGAGTCCTCTAAGACTGCAGAGCCCCATAACACGGCAGAGCCCCATAACACTGCAGAGCCCCATAACAAGGCAGAGTCCTCTAACACGGCAGAGCCCCATAACACTGCAGAGTCCAATAACACGGCAGAGCCCCATAACACGGCAGAGCCCCATAACACGGCAGAGCCCCATAACACGGCAGAGTCCTCTAACACGGCAGAGACCCATAACACGGCAGAGTCCTCTAACACTGCAGAGCCCCATAACACGGCAGAGTCCCATAACACGGCAGAGCCCCATAACACGGCAGAGCCCCATAACACTGCAGAGCCCCATAACACGGCAGAGCCCCATAACACGGCAGAGCCCCATAACACGGCAGAGTCCTCTAACACTGCAGAGCCCCATAACACGGCAGAGCCCCATAACACGGCAGAGTCCTCTAAAACGGCAGAGCCCCATAACACGGCAGAGCCCCATAACACTGCAGAGCCCCATAACACTGCAGAGCCCCATAACACGGCAGAGTCCTCTAACACTGCAGAGTCCTCTAACACTGCAGAGCCCCATAACACGGCAGAGCCCCATAACACGGCAGAGTCCCATAACACGGCAGAGTCCCATAACACGGCAGAGTCCTCTAACACGGCAGAGCCCCATAACACGGCAGCGCCCCATAACACGGCAGAGCCCCATAACACGGCAGAGTCCTCTAACACGGCAGAGTCCTCTAAGACTGCAGAGCCCCATAACACGGCAGAGCCCCATAACACTGCAGAGCCACATAACACTGCAGAGCCCCATAACACGGCAGAGTCCTCTAAGACTGCAGAGCCCCATAACACGGCAGAGCCCCATAACACTGCAGAGCCCCATAACAAGGCAGAGTCCTCTAACACTGCAGAGCCCCATAACACGGCAGAGTCCTCTAACACTGCAGAGCCCCATAACACGGCAGAGCCCCATAACACTGCAGAGTCCCATAACACTGCAGAGTCCCATAACACTGCAGAGCCCCATAACACTGCAGAGTCCCATAACACTGCAGAGCCCCATAACACGGCAGAGTCCCATAACACGGCAGAGCCCCATAACACGGCAGAGCCCCATAACACTGCAGAGCCCCATAACACGGCAGAGCCCCATAACACGGCAGAGTCCTCTAACACGGCAGAGCCCCATAACACGGCAGAGCCTCATAACACGGCAGAGTCCTCTAACACTGCAGAGCCCCATAACACTGCAGAGCCCCATAAAACGGCAGAGCCCCATAACACTGCAGAGCCCCATAACACTGCAGAGCCCCATAACACGGCAGAGCCCCATAACACTGCAGAGCCCCATAACACGGCAGAGCCCCATAACACGGCAGAGTCCTCTAACACTGCAGAGCCCCATAACACGGCAGAGCCCCATAACACGGCAGAGTCCCCTAACACGGCAGAGTCCTCTAACACGGCAGAGTCCTCTAACACTGCAGAGCCCCATAACACAGCAGAGTCCTCTAACACTGCGGAGCCCCATAACACGGCAGAGTCCTCTAAAACGGCAGTGTCCTCTAACACTGCAGAGTCCCATAACACGGCAGAGCCCCATAACACGGCAGAGCCCCATAACACGGCAGAGCCCCATAACACTGCAGAGCCCCATAACACTGCAGAGCCCCATAACACGGCAGAGTCCTCTAAGACTGCAAAGCCCCATAACACGGCAGAGCCCCATAACAAGGCAGAGTCCTATAACACTGCAGAGTCCCATAACACGGCAGAGTCCCATAACACTGCAGAGTCCTCTAAGACTGCAAAGCCCCATAACACTGCAGAGCCCCATAACACGGCAGAGTCCCATAACACGGCAGAGTCCCATAACACTGCAGAGCCCCATAACACTGCAGAGTCCTCTAAGACTGCAAAGCCCCATAACACTGCAGAGCCCCATAACACGGCAGAGTCCCCTAACACTGCAGAGCCCCATAACACGGCAGAGTCCTCTAACACTGCAGAGCCCCATAACACGGCAGAGTCCCATAACACGGCAGAGCCCCACAACACGGCAGAGCCCCATAACACTGCAGAGCCCCATAACACGGCAGAGCCACATAACACGGCAGAGCCCCATAACACGGCAGAGTCATCTAACACTGCAGAGCCCCATAACACGGCAGAGTCCTCTAACACTGCAGAGCCCCATAACACGGCAGAGCCCCATAACACGGCAGAGCCCCATAACACGGCAGAGCCCCATAACACGGCAGAGCCCCATAACACTGCAGAGCCCCATAACACGGCAGAGCCCCATAACACGGCAGAGCCCCATAACACTGCAGAGCCCCATAACACGGCAGAGCCCCATAACACGGCAGAGCCCCATAACACTGCAGAGCTCCATAACACTGCAGAGCCCCATAACAAGGCAGAGTCCTCTAACACTGCAGAGCCCCATAACACGGCAGAGCCCCATAACACGGCAGAGTCCCCTAACACGGCAGAGTCCCCTAACACGGCAGAGTCCCCTAACACGGCAGAGCCCCATAACACGGCAGAGCCCCATAACACTGCAGAGCCCCATAACACGGCAGAGTCCTCTAACACTGCAGAGCCCCATAACACGGCAGAGCCCCATAACACTGCAGAGCCCCATAACACTGCAGAGCCCCATAACACGGCAGAGCCCCATAACACTGCAGAGTCCTCTAACACTGCAGAGCCCCATAACACGGCAGAGTCCCATAACACTGCAGAGCCCCATAACACGGCAGAGCCCCATAACACTGCAGAGACCCATAACACTGCAGAGCCCCATAACTCTGTAGAGCCCCATAACACTGCAGAGTCCCATAACACTGCAGAGCCCCATAACACGGCAGAGCCCCATAACACGGCAGAGCCCCATAACACGGCAGAGTCCCCTAACACGGCAGAGCCCCATAACACGGCAGAGCCCCATAACACGGCAGAGTCCTCTAACACGGCAGAGCCCCATAACACGGCAGAGCCCCATAACACTGCAGAGCCCCATAACACGGCAGAGTTCTCTACGACTGCAGAGCCCCATAACACAGAGGACTCTGCTGTGTTAGAGGGCTCTGCCGTGTTATGGGGCTCTGCCGTGTTAGGGGACTCTGCCGTGTTAGGGGGCTCTGCCGTGTTAGGGGGCTCTGCCGTGTTAGGGGGCTCTGCCGTGTTAGGGGGCTCTGCCGTGTTATGGGGCTCTGCCTTGTTATGGGGCTCTGCCTTGTTATGGGGCTCTGCAGTGTTATGGGGCTCTGCAGTGTTATGGGGCTCTGCAGTGTTATGGGGCTCTGCAGTGTTATGGGGTTCTGCAGTGTTATGGGGCTCTGCCTTGTTATGGGGCTCTGCAGTGTTATGGGGCTCTGCAGTGTTAGGGACTCTGCCGTGTTATGGGGCTCTGCCGTGTTATGGGGCTCTGCAGTGTTATGGGGCTCTGCAGTGTTAGAGAACTCTGCCGTGTTATGGGGCTCTGCAGTGTTATGGGGCTCTGCAGTGTTATGGGGCTCTGCAGTGTTATGGGGCTCTGCAGTGTTAGAGGACTCTGCCGTGTTATGGGGCTCTGCAGTGTTATGGGGCACTGCCGTGTTAGGGGGCTCTGCAGTGTTATGGGGCTCTGCCGTGTTATGGGGCTCCGCAGTGTTAGAGGACTCTGCTAACACTGCGGAGCCCCATAACACGGCAGAGCCCCATAACACTGCAGAGCCCCATAACACGGCAGAGTCCTCTAACACTGCAGAGCCCCATAACACTGCAGAGCCCCATAACACGGCAGAGCCCCATAACACGGCAGAGCCCCATAACACGGCAGAGCCCCATAACACGGCAGAGTTCTCTACCACTGCAGAGCCCCATAACACGGCAGAGCCCCATAACACTGCAGAGTCCCATAACACGGCAGAGCCCCATAACACGGCAGAGCCCCATAACACGGCAGAGCCCCATAACACGGCAGAGCCCCATAACACGGCAGAGTCCCATAACACGGCAGAGCCCCATAACACTGCAGAGCCCCATAACACTGCAGAGCCCCATAATACTGCAGAGCCCCATAACACTGCAGAGCCCCATAACACGGCAGAGCCCCATAACACGGCAGAGTCCCCTAACACGGCAGAGTCCCCTAACACGGCAGAGCCCCATAACACGGCAGAGCCCCATAACACGGCAGAGCCCCATAACACGGCAGAGCCCCATAACACGGCAGAGCCCTCTAACACTGCAGAGCCCCATAACACTGCAGAGCCCCATAACACTGCAGAGCCCCATAACACTGCAGAGCCCCATAACACGACAGAGTCCCCTAACACGGCAGAGTCCCCTAACACGGCAGAGCCCCATAACACTGCAGAGCCCCATAACACGACAGAGTCCCCTAACACGGCAGAGCCCCATAACACGGCAGAGTCCTCTAACACTGCAGAGCCCCATAACACGGCAGAGCCCCATAACACGGCAGAGCCCCATAACACGGCAGAGCCCCATAACACGACAGCGTCCCATAACACGGCAGAGCCCCATAACACGGCAGAGCCCCATAACACGGCAGAGCCCCATAACACTGCAGAGCCCCATAACACGGCAGAGTCCCATAACACGGCAGAGTCCTCTAACACTGCAGAGCCCCATAACACGGCAGAGCCCCATAACACGGCAGAGTCCTCTAACACTGCAGAGCCCCATAACACTGCAGAGCCCCATAACACGGCAGAGTCCTCTAACACTGCAGAGCCCCATAACACGGCAGAGTCCTCTAACACTGCAGAGCCCCATAACACGGCAGAGCCCGATAACACTGCCGAGCCCCATAACACTGCAGAGTCCCATAACACTGCAGAGTCCCATAACACTGCAGAGCCCCATAACACGGCAGAGTCCTCTAACACTGCAGAGCCCCATAACACGGCAGAGCCCCATAACACTGCAGAGCCCCATAACACGGCAGAGCCCCATAACACGGTAGAGTCCTCTAACACTGCAGAGCCCCATAACACTGCAGAGCCCCATAACACTGCAGAGCCCCATAACACTGCAGAGCCCCATAACACGGCAGAGCCCCATAACACGGCAGAGCCCCATAACACGGCAGAGCCCCATAACACTGCAGAGCCCCATAACACGGCAGAGTCCTCTAACACGGCAGAGCCCCATAACACGGCAGAGCCCCATAACACGGCAGAGTCCTCTAACACTGCAAAGCCCCATAACACTGCAGAGCCCCATAACACTGCAGAGTCCCATAACACTGCAGAGCCCCATAACACTGCAGAGCCCCATAACACGGCAGAGCCCCATAACACTGCAGAGCCCCATAACACTGCAGAGCCCCATAACACTGCAGAGCCCCATAACACGGCAGAGCCCCATAACACTGCAGAGCCCCATAACACTGCAGAGCCCCATAACACTGCAGAGCCCCATAACAAGGCAGAGTCCTCTAACACTGCAGAGCCCCATAACACGGCAGAGCCCCATAAAACGGCAGAGCCCCATAACACGGCAGAGTCCCCTAACACGGCAGAGTCCCCTAACACGGCAGAGTCCTCTAACACTGCAGAGCCCCATAACACGGCAGAGCCCCATAACACTGCAGAGCCCCCTAACACGGCAGGGCCCCATAACACTGCAGAGCCCCATAGCACGGCAGAGCCCCATAACACGGCAGAGCCCCATAACACTGCAGAGCCCCATAACACGGCAGAGCCCCATAACACGGCAGAGTCCTCTAACACTGCAGAGCCCCATAACACTGCAGAGCCCCATAACAAGGCAGAGCCCCATAACACTGCAGAGCCCCATAACACTGCAGAGCCCCATAACACTGCAGAACCCCATAACACTGCAGAGCCCCATAACACGGCAGAGCCCCATAATACTGCAGAGCCCCATAACACTGCAGAGCCCCATAACAAGGCAGAGCCCCATAACACGGCAGAGTACTCTAACACTGCAGAGCCCCATAACACGGCAGAGTCCCCTAACACGGCAGAGTCCCCTAACACGGCAGAGCCCTCTAACACTGCAGAGCCCCATAACACAGCAGAGTCCTCTGTGTTATGGGGCTCTGCAGTCGTAGAGAACTCTGCCGTGTTATGGGGCTCTGCCGTGTTATGGGGCTCTGCCGTGTTATGGGGCTCTGCCGTGTTATGGGGCTCTGCCGTGTTAGGGGACTCTGCCGTGTTAGGGGACTCTGCCGTGTTAGGGGACTCTGCCGTGTTAGGGGACTCTGCCGTGTTAGGGGACTCTGCCGTGTTAGGGGACTCTGCCGTGTTAGGGGACTCTGCCGTGTTAGGGGACTCTGCCGTGTTATGGGACTCTGCAGTGTTATGGGGCTCTGCAGTGTTAGAGGACTCTGCCGTGTTATGGGGCTCTGCCGTGTTATGGGGCTCTGCCGTGTTATGGGACTCTGCCGTGTTATGGGACTCTGCAGTGTTATGGGACTCTGCAGTGTTATGGGACTCTGCCGTGTTATGGGGCTCTGCAGTGTTAGAGGACTCTGCCGTGTTATGGGACTCTGCCGTGTTATGGGGCTCTGCAGTGTTAGAGGACTCTGCCGTGTTATGGGGCTCTGCCGTGTTATGGGGCTCTGCCGTGTTATGGGGCTCTGCAGTGTTATGGGGCTCTGCAGTGTTATGGGGTTCTGCAGTGTTATGGGGCACTGCCGTGTTAGGGGGCTCTGCAGTGTTATGGGGCTCTGCCGTGTTATGGGGCTCCGCAGTGTTAGAGGACTCTGCTAACACTGCGGAGCCCCATAACACGGCAGAGCCCCATAACACTGCAGAGCCCCATAACACTGAAGAGCCCCATAACACGGCAGAGCCCCATAACACGGCAGAGCCCCATAACACGGCAGAGTTCTCTACCACTGCAGAGCCCCATAACACGGCAGAGCCCCATAACACTGCAGAGTCCCATAACACGGCAGAGTCCTTTAACACTGCAGAGCCCCATAACACGGCAGAGCCCCATAACACGGCAGAGTCCTCTAACACAGCAGAGCCCCATAACACGGCAGAGTCCTCTAACACTGCAGAGCCCCATAACACGGCAGAGTCCTCTAACACTGCAGAGCCCCATAACACGGCAGAGCCCCATAACACGGCAGAGCCCCATAACACGGCAGAGCCCCATAACACGGCAGAGCCCCATAACACGGCAGAGCCCCATAACACGACAGAGTCCCCTAACACGGCAGAGCCCCATAACACGGCAGAGCCCCATAACACTGCAGAGCCCCATAACACTGCAGAGCCCCATAACACGACAGAGTCCCCTAACACTGCAGAGCCCCATAACACTGCAGAGCCCCATAACACTGCAGAGCCCCATAACACGGCAGAGTCCCCTAACACGGCAGAGCCCCATAACACTGCAGAGCCCCATAACACTGCAGAGCCCCATAACACGGCAGAGCCCCATAACACGGCAGAGCCCCATAACACGGCAGAGCCCCATAACACGGCAGAGCCCCATAACACGACAGAGTCCCCTAACACGGCAGAGCCCCATAACACGGCAGAGCACCATAACACTGCAGAGCCCCATAACACGGCAGAGTCCTCTAACACGGCAGAGCCCCATAACACGGCAGAGCCCCATAACACGGCAGAGCCCCATAACACGGCAGAGCCCCATAACACGACAGAGTCCCCTAACACGGCAGAGCCCCATAACACGGCAGAGCACCATAACACTGCAGAGCCCCATAACACGGCAGAGTCCTCTAACACTGCAGAGCCCCATAACACGGCAGAGTCCTCTAACACGGCAGAGTCCCATAACACGGCAGAGCCCCATAACACGGCAGAGTCCTCTAACACGGCAGAGCCCCATAACACGACAGAGTCCCCTAACACGGCAGAGCCCCATAACACGGCAGAGCACCATAACACGGCAGAGCCCCATAACACGGCAGAGTCCTCTAACACTGCAGAGCCCCATAACACGGCAGAGTCCCATAACACGGCAGAGCCCCATAACACGGCAGAGCCCCATAACACGGCAGAGTCCTCTAACACGGCAGAGCCCCATAACACGGCAGAGTCCTCTAACACTGCAGAGCCCCATAACACGGCAGAGTCCCATAACACGGCAGAGCCCCATAACACGGCAGAGCCCCATAACACTGCAGAGCCCCATAACACGGCAGAGTCCCATAACACGGCAGAGTCCCCTAACACTGCAGAGCCCCATAACACGGCAGAGTCCCATAACACGGCAGAGCCCCATAACACGGCAAAGCCCCATAACACGGCAGAGCCCCATAACACGGCAGAGTCCCATAACACGGCAGAGTCCCATAACACGGCAGAGTCCTCTAACACTGCAGAGCCACATAACACGGCAGAGTCCTCTAACACGGCAGTGTCCTCTAACACTGCAGAGTCCCATAACACGGCAGAGCCCCATAACACGGCAGAGTCCTCTAACACTGCGAGCCCCATAACACGGCAGAGCCCCATAACACGGCAAAGTCCTCTAACACTGCAGAGCCCCATAACACTGCAGAGCCCCATAACACTGCAGAGCCCCATAACACGGCAGAGCCCCATAACACGGCAGAGCCCCATAACACGGCAGAGCCCCATAACACTGCAGAGCCCCATAACACTGCAGAGTCCCATAACACGGCAGAGTCCTCTAACACTGCAGAGCCCCATAACACGGCAGAGTCCCATAACACGGCAGAGTCCTCTAACACTGCAGAGCCACATAACACGGCAGAGTCCTCTAACACGGCAGTGTCCTCTAACACTGCAGAGTCCCATAACACTGCAGAGCCCCATAACACTGCAGAGCCCCATAACACTGCAGAGCCCCATAACACGGCAGAGCCCCATAACACGGCAGAGCCCCATAACACGGCAGAGTCCTCTAACACTGCAGAGCCCCATAACACGGCAGAGCCCCATAACACGGCAGAGCCCCATAACACGGCAGAGCCCCATAACACTGCAGAGCCCCATAACACGGCAGAGTCCTCTAACACTGCAGAGCCCCATAACACGGCAGAGCCCCATAACACGGCAGAGTCCTCTAACACTGCAGAGCCCCATAACACGGCAGAGTCCTCTAACACTGCAGAGCCCCATAACACTGCAGAGTCCCATAACACTGCAGAGCCCCATAACACGGCAGAGCCCCATAACACGGCAGAGCCCCATAACACGGCAGAGCCCCATAACACGGCAGAGCCCCATAACACGGCAGAGTCCCATAACACGGCAGAGTCCTCTAACACTGCAGAGCCCCATAACACGGCAGAGCCCCATAACACGGCAGAGCCCCATAACACTGCAGAGCCCCATAACACGGCAGAGTCCTCTAACACTGCAGAGCCCCATAACACGGCAGAGCCCCATAACACGGCAGAGTCCTCTAACACTGCAGAGCCCCATAATACTGCAGAGCCCCCTAACACGGCAGAGCCCCCTAACACGGCAGAGTCCTCTAACACTGCAGAGTCCCATAACACGGCAGAGTCCCATAACACGGCAGAGTCCCATAACACGGCAGAGCCCCATAACACGGCAGAGTCCCATAACACGGCAGAGCCCCATAACACGGCAGAGCCCCATAACACGGCAGAGTTCTCTACGACAGCAGAGCCCCATAACACAGAGGACTCTGCCGTGTTAGGGGACTCTGCCGTGTTAGGGGACTCTGCCGTGTTATGGGACTCTGCCGTGTTATGGGACTCTGCCGTGTTATGGGACTCTGCCGTGTTATGGGACTCTGCCGTGTTAGAGGACTCTGCCGTGTTAGGGGGCTCTGCCGTGTTAGGGGGCTCTGCAGTATTATGGGGCTCTGCAGTGTTATGGGGTTCTGCAGTGTTATGGGGTTCTGCAGTGTTATGGGGCTCTGCAGTGTTATGGGGCTCTGCAGTGTTATGGGGCTCTGCAGTGTTAGAGGACTCTGCCGTGTTATGGGGCTCTGCCGTGTTATGGGGCTCTGCAGTGTTATGGGGCTCTGCCGTGTTATGGGGCTCTGCAGTGTTAGAGAACTCTGCCGTTTTATGGGGCTGTGCAGTGTTATGGGGCCCTGCCGTGTTAGGGGGCTCTGCAGTGTTATGGGGCTCTGCCGTGTTATGGGGCTCTGCCGTGTTAGAGGACTCTGCCGTGTTATGGGGCTCTGCAGTGTTATGGGGCTCTGCAGTGTTATGGGGCACTGCCGTGTTAGGGGGCTCTGCCGTGTTAGGGGGCTCCGCCGTGTTATGGGGCTCCGCCGTGTTATGGGACTCTGCCGTGTTATGGGGCTCTGCCGTGTTATGGGGCTCTGCCGTGTTATGGGGCTCTGCCGTGTTATGGGGCTCTGCAGTGTTAGAGGACTCTGCCGTGTTATGGGGCTCTGCAGTGTTATGGGGCTCTGCAGTGTTATGGGGCTCTGCCGTGTTATGGGGCTCTGCCGTTTTAGAGGACTCTGCCGTGTTATGGGGCTCTGCCGTGTTATGGGGCTCTGCAGTGTTAGAGGACACTGCCGTGTTATGGGGCTCTGCCGTGTTATGGGGCTCTGCAGTGTTATGGGGCTCTGCAGTGTTATGGGGCTCTGCAGTGTTATGGGGCTCTGCAGTGTTATGGGACTCTGCAGTGTTAGAGGACACTGCCGTGTTAGAGGACTCTGCTAACACTGCGGAGCCCCATAACACGGCAGAGCCCCATAACACTGCAGAGCCCCATAACACGGCAGAGTCCTCTAACACTGCAGAGCCCCATAACACTGCAGAGCCCCATAACACGGCAGAGCCCCATAACACGGCAGAGTTCTCTACCACTGCAGAGCCCCATAACACGGCAGAGCCCCATAACACTGCAGAGTCCCATAACACGGCAGAGTCCTCTAACACTGCAGAGCCCCATAACACGGCAGAGTCCTCTAACACTGCAGAGCCCCATAACACGGCAGAGTCCTCTAACAATGCAGAGCCCCATAACACGGCAGAGTCCTCTAACACTGCAGAGTCCTCTAACACGGCAGAGCCCCATAACACGGCAGAGCCCCATAACACGGCAGAGCCCCATAACACGGCAGAGCCCCATAACACTGCAGAGCCCCATAACACGACAGAGTCCCCTAACACGGCAGAGTCCCCTAACACGGCAGAGCCCCATAACACGGCAGAGCCCCATAACACTGCAGAGCCCCATAACACGACAGAGTCCCCTAACACGGCAGAGCCCCATAACACGGCAGAGTCCTCTAACACTGCAGAGCCCCATAACACGGCAGAGCCCCATAACACGGCAGAGCCCCATAACACGGCAGAGCCCCATAACACGACAGCGTCCCATAACACGGCAGAGCCCCATAACACGGCAGAGCCCCATAACACTGCAGAGCCCCATAACACGGCAGAGCCACATAACACGGCAGAGCCACATAACACGGCAGAGCCCCATAACACGGCAGAGCCCCATAACACGGCAGAGCCCCATAACACGGCAGAGTCCTCTAACACTGCAGAGCCCCATAACACTGCAGAGTCCCATAACACGGCAGAGCCCCATAACACGGCAGAGTCCTCTAACACTGCAGAGCCCCATAACACGGCAGAGTCCTCTAACACGGCAGAGCCCCATAACACTGCAGAGCCCCATAACACTGCAGAGCCCCATAACACGGCAGAGCCCCATAACACGGCAGAGCCCCATAACACGGCAGAGCCCCATAACACGGCAGAGCCCCATAACACTGCAGAGCCCCATAACACTGCAGAGCCCCATAACACTGCAGAGCCCCATAACACGGCAGAGCCCCATAATACTGCAGAGCCCCATAACACTGCAGAGCCCATAACACGGCAGAGCCCCATAACACGGTAGAGTCCTCTAACACTGCAGAGCCCCATAACACGGCAGAGCCCCATAACACTGCAGAGCCCCATAACACGGCAGAGCCCCATAACACGGCAGAGTTCTCTACCACTGCAGAGCCCCATAACACGGCAGAGCCCCATAACACTGCAGAGTCCCATAACACGGCAGAGTCCTCTAACACTGCAGAGTCCCATAACACGGCAGAGCCCCATAACACGGCAGAGTCCTCTAACACAGCAGAGCCCCATAACACGGCAGAGTCCTCTAACACTGCAGAGTCCCATAACACGGCAGAGTCCTCTAACACAGCAGAGCCCCATAACACGGCAGAGCCCCATAACACGGCAGAGTCCCATAACACGGCAGAGCCCCATAACACGGCAGAGCCCCATAACACTGCAGAGCCCCATAACACGGCAGAGCCCCATAACACGGTAGAGTCCTCTAACACTGCAGAGCCCCATAACACTGCAGAGCCCCATAACACGGCAGAGCCCCATAACACGGCAGAGCCCCATAACACGGCAGAGCCCCATAACACGGCAGAGCCCCATAACACTGCAGAGCCCCATAACACTGCAGAGCCCCATAACACTGCAGAGCCCCATAACACGGCAGAGTCCTCTAACACGGCAGAGCCCCATAACACGGCAGAGCCCCATAACACGGCAGAGTCCTCTAACACTGCAGAGTCCCATAACACGGCAGAGTCCTCTAACACTGCAAAGCCCCATAACACTGCAGAGCCCCATAACACTGCAGAGCCCCATAACACTGCAGAGCCCCATAACACGGCAGAGCCCCATAACACGGCAGAGCCCCATAACACGGCAGAGCCCCATAACACGGCAGAGCCCCATAACACTGCAGAGCCCCATAACACTGCAGAGCCCCATAACACGGCAGAGCCCCATAACACTGCAGAGCCCCATAACACTGCAGAGCTCCATAACACTGCAGAGCCCCATAACAAGGCAGAGTCCTCTAACACTGCAGAGCCCCATAACACGGCAGAGTCCCCTAACACGGCAGAGTCCCCTAACACGGCAGAGTCCCCTAACACGGCAGAGTCCCCTAACACGGCAGAGTCCCCTAACACGGCAGAGCCCCATAACACTGCAGAGCCCCATAACACGGCAGAGTCCTCTAACACTGCAGAGCCCCATAACACGGCAGAGCCCCATAACACGGCAGAGCCCCATAACACTGGAGAGTCCCATAACACTGCAGAGCCCCATAACACTGCAGAGCCCCATAACACTGCAGAGCCCCATAACACTGCAGAGCCCCATAACACGGCAGAGCCCCATAACACGGCAGAGCCCCATAACACTGCAGAGTCCCATAACACTGCAGAGCCCCATAACACGGCAGAGCCCCATAACACGGCAGAGCCCCATAACACTGCAGAGCCCCATAACACGGCAGAGCCCCATAACACGGCAGAGCCCCATAACACGGCAGAGTCCTCTAACACTGCAGAGCCCCATAACACGGCAGAGCCCCATAACACTGCAGAGCCCCATAACACTGCAGAGCCCCATAACACGGCAGAGTCCTCTAACACTGCAGAGCCCCATAACACGGCAGAGCCCCATAACACTGCAGAGCCCCATAACACTGCAGAGCCCCATAACACGGCAGAGCCCCATAACACGGCAGAGCCCCATAACACGGCAGAGCCCCATAACACGGCAGAGTCCTCTAACACTGCAGAGCCCCATAACACTGCAGAGCCCCATAACACTGCAGAGCCCCATAACACTGCAGAGCCCCATAACACTGCAGAGCACCATAACACGGCAGAGTCCTCTAACACTGCAGAGCCCCATAACACGGCAGAGCCCCATAACACGGCAGAGCCCCATAACACTGCAGAGCCCCCCTAACACGGCAGAGCCCCATAACACGGCAGAGCCCCATAACACGGCAGAGCCCCATAACACGGCAGAGCCCCATAACACTGCAGAGCCCCATAACACGGCAGAGCCCCATAACACGGCAGAGTCCCATAACACGGCAGAATCCCATAACACGGCAGACCCCATAACACGGCAGAGCCCCATAACACGGCAGAGCCCCATAACACGGCAGAGCACCATAACACGGCAGAGTCCTCTAACACTGCAGAGCCCCATAACACGGCAGAGCCCCATAACACGGCAGAGCTCCATAACACGGCAGAGTCCTCTAACACTGCAGAGCACCATAACACGGCAGAGCACCATAACACGGCAGAGCACCATAACACGGCAGAGCCCCATAACACTGCAGAGTCCCATAACACGGCAGAGCCCCATAACACGGCAGAGCCCCATAACACGGCAGAGCCCCATAACACGGCAGAGTCCTCTAACACTGCAGAGCCCCATAACACGGCAGAGCCCCATAACACGGCAGAGTCCTCTAACACTGCAGAGCCCCATAACACGGCAGAGCCCCATAACACGGCAGAGCCCCATAACACTGCAGAGCCCCATAACACGGCAGAGCCCCATAACACGGCAGAGCCCCATAACACGGCAGAGTCCTCTAACACGGCAGAGCCCCATAACACTGCAGAGCCCCATAACACTGCAGAGCCCCATAACACGGCAGAGCCCCATAACACGGCAGAGCCCCATAACACGGCAGAGCCCCATAACACGGCAGAGCCCCATAACACTGCAGAGCCCCATAACACTGCAGAGCCCCATAACACGGCAGAGTCCTCTAACACTGCAGAGCCCCATAACACGGCAGAGCCCCATAACACTGCAGAGCCCCATAACACTGCAGAGCCCCCATAACACGGCAGAGCCCCATAACACGGCAGAGCCCCATAACACGACAGAGTCCCCTAACACGGCAGAGCCCCATAACACGGCAGAGCCCCATAACACTGCAGAGCCCCCTAACACGGCAGAGCCCCATAACACTGCAGAGCCCCATAACACTGCAGAGCCCCATAACAAGGCAGAGTCCTCTAACACTGCAGAGCCCCATAACACGGCAGAGCCCCATAACACTGCAGAGTCCCATAACACGGCAGAGTCCCATAACACGGCAGAGCCCCATAACACGGCAGAGTCCTCTAACACGGCAGAGTCCTCTAACACTGCAGAGCCCCATAACACGGCAGAGCCCCATAACACTGCAGAGCCCCATAAGACGGCAGAGTCCTCTAACACTGCAGAGCCCCATAACACGGCAGAGTCCTCTAACACTGCAGAGCCCCATAACACTGCAGAGCCCCATAACACTGCAGAGCCCCATAACACTGCAGAGCCCCATAACACTGCAGAGCCCCATAACACTGCAGAGCCCCCATAACACTGCAGAGCCCCATAACACTGCAGAACCCCATAACACGACAGAGTCCCCTAACACGGCAGAGCCCCATAACACGGCAGAGCCCCATAACACTGCAGAGCCTCATAACACGGCAGAGCCCCATAACACTGCAGAGCCCCATAACACTGCAGAGCCCCATAACACTGCAGAGCCCCATAACACTGCAGAGCCCCATAACACGGCAGAATCCCATAACACGGCAGACCCCATAACACGGCAGAGCCCCATAACACGGCAGAGCCCCATAACACGGCAGAGCACTATAACACGGCAGAGCCCCATAACACTGCAGAGTCCCATAACACTGCAGAGTCCCATAACACGGCAGAGTCCCATAACACGGCAGAGCCCCATAACACGGCAGAGCCCCATAACACGGCAGAGCCCCATAACACTGCAGAGCCCCATAACACTGCAGAGCCCCATAACACTGCAGAGCCCCATAACACGGCAGAGCCCCATAACACGGCAGAGCCCCATAACACGGCAGAGCCCCATAACACTGCAGAGCCCCATAACACGGCAGAGTCCTCTAACACTGCAGAGCCCCATAACACGGCAGAGTCCCATAACACGGCAGAGTCCTCTAACACTGCAGAGCCCCATAACACGGCAGAGTCCTCTAACACTGCAGAGCCCCATAACACGGCAGAGTCCCATAACACTGCAGAGCCCCATAACACTGCAGAGCCCCATAACACTGCAGAGCCCCATAACACGGCAGAGCCCCATAACACGGCAGAGCCCCATAACACGGCAGAGCCCCATAACACGGCAGAGCCCCATAACACGGCAGAGTCCTCTAACACTGCAGAGCCCCATAACACGGCAGAGCCCCATAACACGGCAGAGCCCCATAACACGGCAGAGCCCCATAACACTGCAGAGCCCCATAACACGGCAGAGTCCTCTAACACTGCAGAGCCCCATAACACGGCAGAGCCCCATAACACGGCAGAGTCCTCTAACACTGCAGAGCCCCATAACACGGCAGAGTCCTCTAACACTGCAGAGCCCCATAACACTGCAGAGTCCCATAACACTGCAGAGCCCCATAACACGGCAGAGCCCCATAACACGGCAGAGCCCCATAACACGGCAGAGCCCCATAACACGGCAGAGCCCCATAACACGGCAGAGTCCCATAACACGGCAGAGTCCTCTAACACTGCAGAGCCCCATAACACGGCAGAGCCCCATAACACGGCAGAGCCCCATAACACTGCAGAGCCCCATAACACGGCAGAGTCCTCTAACACTGCAGAGCCCCATAACACGGCAGAGCCCCATAACACGGCAGAGTCCTCTAACACTGCAGAGCCCCATAACACGGCAGAGTCCTCTAACACTGCAGAGCCCCATAACACGGCAGAGTCCCATAACACGGCAGAGCCCCATAACACGGCAGAGTCCTCTAACACGGCAGAGCCCCATAACACGGCAGAGTCCTCTAACACGGCAGAGCCCCATAACACGGCAGAGCCCCATAACACGGCAGAGCCCCATAACACGGCAGAGCCCCATAACACGGCAGAGTCCTCTAACACTGCAGAGCCCCATAACACGGCAGAGCCCCATAACACGGCAGAGCCCCATAACACTGCAGAGCCCCATAACACGGCAGAGTCCTCTAACACTGCAGAGCCCCATAACACGGCAGAGCCCCATAACACGGCAGAGTCCTCTAACACTGCAGAGCCCCATAACACGGCAGAGTCCTCTAACACTGCAGAGCCCCATAACACGGCAGAGTCCCATAACACGGCAGAGCCCCATAACACGGCAGAGTCCTCTAACACGGCAGAGCCCCATAACACGGCAGAGTCCTCTAACACTGCAGAGTCCCATAACACGGCAGAGTCCCATAACACGGCAGAGTCCCATAACACGGCAGAGCCCCATAACACGGCAGAGCCCCATAACACGGCAGAGCCCCATAACACGGCAGAGCCCCATAACACGGCAGAGTTCTCTACGACAGCAGAGCCCCATAACACAGAGGACTCTGCCGTGTTAGGGGACTCTGCCGTGTTAGGGGACTCTGCCGTGTTAGGGGGCTCTGCCGTGTTATGGGGCTCTGCCGTGTTATGGGACTCTGCCGTGTTATGGGACTCTGCCGTGTTATGGGACTCTGCCGTGTTATGGGGCTCTGCCGTGTTATGGGGCTCTGCAGTGTTATGGGGCTCTGCAGTGTTATGGGGCTCTGCAGTGTTATGGGGTTCTGCAGTGTTATGGGGTTCTGCAGTGTTATGGGGCTCTGCAGTGTTATGGGGCTCTGCAGTGTTATGGGGCTCTGCAGTGTTAGAGGACTCTGCCGTGTTATGGGGCTCTGCCGTGTTATGGGGCTCTGCATTGTTATGGGGCTCTGCCGTGTTATGGGGCTCTGCAGTGTTAGAGAACTCTGCCGTTTTATGGGGCTGTGCAGTGTTATGGGGCTCTGCAGTGTTATGGGGCTCTGCCGTGTTATGGGGCTCTGCCGTGTTATGGGGCTCTGCCGTGTTATGGGGCTCTGCAGTGTTATGGGGCTCTGCAGTGTTATGGGGCACTGCCGTGTTAGGGGGCTCTGCCGTGTTAGGGGGCTCCGCCGTGTTATGGGACTCCGCCGTGTTATGGGACTCTGCCGTGTTATGGGACTCTGCCGTGTTATGGGGCTCTGCCGTGTTATGGGGCTCTGCCGTGTTATGGGGCTCTGCAGTGTTAGAGGACTCTGCAGTGTTAGAGGACTCTGCCGTGTTATGGGGCTCTGCAGTGTTATGGGGCTCTGCAGTGTTATGGGGCTCTGCCGTGTTATGGGGCTCTGCCGTGTTATGGGGCTCTGCAGTGTTAGAGGACACTGCCGTGTTATGGGGCTCTGCAGTGTTATGGGGCTCTGCAGTGTTATGGGGCTCTGCAGTGTTATGGGGCTCTGCAGTGTTATGGGACTCTGCAGTGTTAGAGGACACTGCCGTGTTAGAGGACTCTGCTAACACTGCGGAGCCCCATAACACGGCAGAGCCCCATAACACTGCAGAGCCCCATAACACGGCAGAGTCCTCTAACACTGCAGAGCCCCATAACACTGCAGAGCCCCATAACACGGCAGAGCCCCATAACACGGCAGAGTTCTCTACCACTGCAGAGCCCCATAACACGGCAGAGCCCCATAACACTGCAGAGTCCCATAACACGGCAGAGTCCTCTAACACTGCAGAGCCCCATAACACGGCAGAGTCCTCTAACACTGCAGAGCCCCATAACACGGCAGAGTCCTCTAACAATGCAGAGCCCCATAACACGGCAGAGTCCTCTAACACTGCAGAGTCCTCTAACACGGCAGAGCCCCATAACACGGCAGAGCCCCATAACACGGCAGAGCCCCATAACACGGCAGAGCCCCATAACACGGCAGAGCCCCATAACACTGCAGAGCCCCATAACACGACAGAGTCCCCTAACACGGCAGAGTCCCCTAACACGGCAGAGCCCCATAACACGGCAGAGCCCCATAACACTGCAGAGCCCCATAACACGACAGAGTCCCCTAACACGGCAGAGCCCCATAACACGGCAGAGTCCTCTAACACTGCAGAGCCCCATAACACGGCAGAGCCCCATAACATGGCAGAGCCCCATAACACGGCAGAGCCCCATAACACGGCAGAGCCCCATAACACGACAGCGTCCCATAACACGGCAGAGCCCCATAACACGGCAGAGCCCCATAACACTGCAGAGCCCCATAACACGGCAGAGCCCCATAACACGGCAGAGCCACATAACACGGCAGAGCCCCATAACACGGCAGAGCCCCATAACACGGCAGAGCCCCATAACACGGCAGAGTCCTCTAACACTGCAGAGCCCCATAACACTGCAGAGTCCCATAACACGGCAGAGCCCCATAACACGGCAGAGTCCTCTAACACTGCAGAGCCCCATAACACGGCAGAGTCCTCTAACACGGCAGAGCCCCATAACACTGCAGAGCCCCATAACACTGCAGAGCCCCATAACACTGCAGAGCCCCATAACACGGCAGAGCCCCATAACACGGCAGAGCCCCATAACACGGCAGAGCCCCATAACACTGCAGAGCCCCATAACACTGCAGAGCCCCATAACACGGCAGAGCCCCATAATACTGCAGAGCCCCATAACACTGCAGAGCCCATAACACGGCAGAGCCCCATAACACGGTAGAGTCCTCTAACACTGCAGAGCCCCATAACACGGCAGAGCCCCATAACACTGCAGAGCCCCATAACACGGCAGAGCCCCATAACACGGCAGAGTTCTCTACCACTGCAGAGCCCCATAACACGGCAGAGCCCCATAACACTGCAGAGTCCCATAACACGGCAGAGTCCTCTAACACTGCAGAGTCCCATAACACGGCAGAGCCCCATAACACGGCAGAGTCCTCTAACACAGCAGAGCCCCATAACACGGCAGAGCCCCATAACACAGCAGAGCCCCATAACACGGCAGAGCCCCATAACACGGCAGAGTCCCATAACACGGCAGAGCCCCATAACACGGCAGAGCCCCATAACACTGCAGAGCCCCATAACACGGCAGAGCCCCATAACACGGCAGAGTCCTCTAACACTGCAGAGCCCCATAACACTGCAGAGCCCCATAACACGGCAGAGCCCCATAACACGGCAGAGCCCCATAACACGGCAGAGCCCCATAACACGGCAGAGCCCCATAACACTGCAGAGCCCCATAACACTGCAGAGCCCCATAACACTGCAGAGCCCCATAACACTGCAGAGCCCCATAACACTGCAGAGCCCCATAACACGGCAGAGTCCTCTAACACGGCAGAGCCCCATAACACGGCAGAGCCCCATAACACGGCAGAGTCCTCTAACACTGCAGAGTCCCATAACACGGCAGAGCCCCATAACACGGCAGAGCCCCATAACACGGCAGAGTCCTCTAACACTGCAGAGTCCCATAACACGGCAGAGCCCCATAACACGGCAGAGTCCTCTAACACTGCAAAGCCCCATAACACTGCAGAGCCCCATAACACTGCAGAGTCCCATAACACTGCAGAGCCCCATAACACTGCAGAGCCCCATAACACGGCAGAGCCCCATAACACGGCAGAGCCCCATAACACGGCAGAGCCCCATAACACGGCAGAGCCCCATAACACTGCAGAGCCCCATAACACTGCAGAGCCCCATAACACGGCAGAGCCCCATAACACTGCAGAGCCCCATAACACTGCAGAGCTCCATAACACTGCAGAGCCCCATAACAAGGCAGAGTCCTCTAACACTGCAGAGCCCCATAACACGGCAGAGTCCCCTAACACGGCAGAGTCCCCTAACACGGCAGAGTCCCCTAACACGGCAGAGCCCCATAACACTGCAGAGCCCCATAACACGGCAGAGTCCTCTAACACGGCAGAGCCCCATAACACGGCAGAGCCCCATAACACGGCAGAGCCCCATAACACGGCAGAGCCCCATAACACGGCAGAGCCCCATAACACGGCAGAGTCCCATAACACGGCAGAGCCCCATAACACGGCAGAGCCCCATAACACTGCAGAGCCCCATAACACGGCAGAGCCCCATAACACGGTAGAGTCCTCTAACACTGCAGAGCCCCATAACACTGCAGAGCCCCATAACACGGCAGAGCCCCATAACACGGCAGAGCCCCATAACACGGCAGAGCCCCATAACACGGCAGAGCCCCATAACACTGCAGAGCCCCATAACACTGCAGAGCCCCATAACACTGCAGAGCCCCATAACACTGCAGAGCCCCATAACACTGCAGAGCCCCATAACACGGCAGAGTCCTCTAACACGGCAGAGCCCCATAACACGGCAGAGCCCCATAACACGGCAGAGTCCTCTAACACTGCAGAGTCCCATAACACGGCAGAGTCCTCTAACACTGCAAAGCCCCATAACACTGCAGAGCCCCATAACACTGCAGAGTCCCATAACACTGCAGAGCCCCATAACACTGCAGAGCCCCATAACACGGCAGAGCCCCATAACACGGCAGAGCCCCATAACACGGCAGAGCCCCATAACACGGCAGAGCCCCATAACACTGCAGAGCCCCATAACACTGCAGAGCCCCATAACACGGCAGAGCCCCATAACACTGCAGAGCCCCATAACACTGCAGAGCTCCATAACACTGCAGAGCCCCATAACAAGGCAGAGTCCTCTAACACTGCAGAGCCCCATAACACGGCAGAGTCCCCTAACACGGCAGAGTCCCCTAACACGGCAGAGTCCCCTAACACGGCAGAGCCCCATAACACTGCAGAGCCCCATAACACGGCAGAGTCCTCTAACACGGCAGAGCCCCATAACACGGCAGAGCCCCATAACACGGCAGAGCCCCATAACACGGCAGAGCCCCATAACACTGGAGAGTCCCATAACACTGCAGAGCCCCATAACACTGCAGAGCCCCATAACACTGCAGAGCCCCATAACACTGCAGAGCCCCATAACACGGCAGAGCCCCATAACACTGCAGAGCCCCATAACACTGCAGAGTCCCATAACACTGCAGAGCCCCATAACACGGCAGAGCCCCATAACACGGCAGAGCCCCATAACACGGCAGAGCCCCATAACACTGCAGAGCCCCATAACACGGCAGAGCCCCATAACACGGCAGAGCCCCATAACACGGCAGAGTCCTCTAACACTGCAGAGCCCCATAACACTGCAGAGCCCCATAACACGGCAGAGCCCCATAACACTGCAGAGCCCCATAACACGGCAGAGTCCTCTAACACTGCAGAGCCCCATAACACGGCAGAGCCCCATAACACTGCAGAGCCCCATAACACTGCAGAGCCCCATAACACGGCAGAGCCCCATAACACGGCAGAGCCCCATAACACGGCAGAGCCCCATAACACGGCAGAGTCCTCTAACACTGCAGAGCCCCATAACACTGCAGAGCCCCATAACACTGCAGAGCCCCATAACACTGCAGAGCACCATAACACGGCAGAGTCCTCTAACACTGCAGAGCCCCATAACACGGCAGAGCCCCATAACACGGCAGAGCCCCATAACACTGCAGAGCCCCCCTAACACGGCAGAGCCCCATAACACGGCAGAGCCCCATAACACGGCAGAGCCCCATAACACGGCAGAGCCCCATAACACGGCAGAGCCCCATAACACGGCAGAGTCCCATAACACGGCAGAATCCTATAACACGGCAGACCCCATAACACGGCAGAGCCCCATAACACGGCAGAGCCCCATAACACGGCAGAGCACCATAACACGGCAGAGTCCTCTAACACTGCAGAGCCCCATAACACGGCAGAGCCCCATAACACGGCAGAGCTCCATAACACGGCAGAGTCCTCTAACACTGCAGAGCACCATAACACGGCAGAGCACCATAACACGGCAGAGCACCATAACACGGCAGAGCCCCATAACACTGCAGAGTCCCATAACACGGCAGAGCCCCATAACACGGCAGAGCCCCATAACACGGCAGAGCCCCATAACACGGCAGAGTCCTCTAACACTGCAGAGCCCCATAACACGGCAGAGCCCCATAACACGGCAGAGTCCTCTAACACTGCAGAGCCCCATAACACGGCAGAGCCCCATAACACGGCAGAGCCCCATAACACTGCAGAGCCCCATAACACGGCAGAGCCCCATAACACGGCAGAGTCCTCTAACACGGCAGAGCCCCATAACACTGCAGAGCCCCATAACACTGCAGAGCCCCATAACACGGCAGAGCCCCATAACACGGCAGAGCCCCATAACACGGCAGAGCCCCATAACACGGCAGAGCCCCATAACACGGCAGAGCCCCATAACACTGCAGAGCCCCATAACACTGCAGAGCCCCATAACACTGCAGAGCCCCATAACACGGCAGAGTCCTCTAACACTGCAGAGCCCCATAACACGGCAGAGCCCCATAACACTGCAGAGCCCCATAACACTGCAGAGCCCCCATAACACGGCAGAGCCCCATAACACGGCAGAGCCCCATAACACGACAGAGTCCCCTAACACGGCAGAGCCCCATAACACGGCAGAGCCCCATAACACTGCAGAGCCCCATAACACGGCAGAGCCCCATAACACTGCAGAGCCCCATAACACTGCAGAGCCCCATAACACGGCAGAGTCCCATAACACGGCAGAATCCCATAACACGGCAGACCCCATAACACGGCAGAGCCCCATAACACGGCAGAGCCCCATAACACGGCAGAGCCCCATAACACGGCAGAGCACCATAACACGGCAGAGCACCATAACACGGCAGAGTACCATAACACTGCAGAGTCCCATAACACGGCAGAGCCCCATAACACGGCAGAGTCCTCTAACACTGCAGAGCCCCATAACACGGCAGAGTCCCATAACACTGCAGAGCCCCATAACACGGCAGAGTCCCATAACACGGCAGAATCCCATAACACGGCAGACCCCATAACACGGCAGAGTCCCATAACACGGCAGAGCCCCATAACACGGCAGAGCCCCATAACACGGCAGAGCACCATAACACGGCAGAGCACCATAACACGGCAGAGCACCATAACACTGCAGAGTCCCATAACACGGCAGAGCCCCATAACACGGCAGAGTCCTCTAACACTGCAGAGCCCCATAACACGGCAGAGTCCCATAACACGGCAGAGCCCCATAACACGGCAGAGCCCCATAACACGGCAGAGCCCCATAACACGGCAGAGCCCCATAACACGGCAGAGCCCCATAACACGGCAGAGCCCCATAACACAGCAGAGCCCCATAACACGGCAGAGTCCTCTAACACTGCAGAGCCCCATAACACTGCAGAGCCCCATAACACTGCAGAGCCCCATAACACTGCAGAGCCCCATAACACAGCAGAGACCCATAACACGGCAGAGCCCCATAACACGGCAGAGCCCCATAACACGACAGAGTCCCATAACACGACAGAGTCCCCTAACACGGCAGAGCCCCATAACACTGCAGAGCCCCATAACACTGCAGAGCCCCATAACAAGGCAGAGTCCCATAACACGGCAGAGCCCCATAACACAGCAGAGCCCCATAACACGGCAGAGTCCTCTAACACGGAAGAGCCCCATAACACTGCAGAGCCCCATAACACTGCAGAGCCCCATAACACAGCAGAGACCCATAACACGGCAGAGCCCCATAACACGACAGAGCCCCATAACACGACAGAGTCCCATAACACGACAGAGTCCCCTAACACGGCAGAGCCCCATAACACTGCAGAGCCCCATAACACTGCAGAGCCCCATAACAAGGCAGAGTCCTCTAACACTGCAGAGCCCCATAACACGGCAGAGCCCCATAACACTGCAGAGTCCCATAACACGGCAGAGTCCCATAACACGGCAGAGCCCCATAACACGGCAGAGTCCTCTAACACGGCAGAGTCCTCTAACACTGCAGAGCCCCATAACACGGCAGAGCCCCATAACACTGCAGAGCCCCATAAGACGGCAGAGTCCTCTAACACTGCAGAGCCCCATAACACGGCAGAGTCCTCTAACACTGCAGAGCCCCATAACACTGCAGAGCCCCATAACACTGCAGAGCTCCATAACACGGCAGAGTCCTCTAACACGGCAGAGCCCCATAACACTGCAGAGCCCCATAACACTGCAGAGCCCCATAACACTGCAGAGCCCCATAACACTGCAGAGCCCCATAACAAGGCAGAGTCCTCTAACACTGCAGAGCCCCATAACACGGCAGAGCCCCATAACACGGCAGAGCCCCATAACACTGCAGAGCCCCATAACACTGCAGAGCCCCATAACACGGCAGAGCCCCATAACACGGCAGAGTCCCCTAACACGGCAGAGTCCCCTAACACGGCAGAGCCCCATAACACGGCAGAGCCCCATAACACTGCAGAGCCCCATAACACTGCAGAGCCCCATAACACGGCAGAGTCCTCTAACACTGCAGAGCCCCATAACACGGCAGAGCCCCATAACACTGCAGAGCCCCATGACACGGCAGAGCCCCATAACACGGCAGAGCCCCATAACACGGCAGAGCCCCATAACACGGCAGAGTCCCATAACACGGCAGAGTCCCATAACACGGCAGAGTCCCATAACACGGCAGAGCCCCATAACACGGCAGAGCCCCATAACACGGCAGAGCCCCATAACACGGCAGAGCCCCATAACACTGCAGAGCCCCATAACACTGCAGAGCCCCATAACACTGCAGAGCCCCATAACACGGCAGAGCCCCATAACATGGCAGAGTCCTCTAACACTGCAGAGCCCCATAACACTGCAGAGCCCCATAACACTGCAGAGCCCCATAACACTGCAGAGCCCCATAACACTGCAGAGCCCCATAACACGGCAGAGTCCTCTAACACTGCAGAGCCCCATAACACGGCAGAGCCCCATAACACTGCAGAGCCCCATAACACTGCAGAGCCCCATAACACTGCAGAGCCCCATAACACTGCAGAGCCCCATAACACTGCAGAGCCCCATAACACTGCAGAACCCCATAACACGGCAGAGCCCCATAACACGGCAGAGCCCCATAACACGGCAGAGCCCTCTAACACTGCAGAGCCCCATAACACGGCAGCGTCCCATAACACGGCAGAGCCCCATAACACGGCAGAGTCCTCTAACACTGCCGAGCCCCATAACACGGCAGAGTCCCATAACACGGCAGAGACCCATAACACTGCAGAGCCCCATAACAAGGTAGAGCCCCATAACATGGCAGAGCCCCATAACACGGCAGAGTCCCATAACACTGCAGAGTCCCATGACACTGCAGAGCCCCATAACACGGCAGAGTCCCATAACACGGCAGAGTCCCATAACACGGCAGAGTCGCCTAACACGGCAGAGCCCCATAACACGGCAGAGCCCCATAACACTGCAGAGCCCCATAACACTGCAGAGCCCCATAACACGGCAGAGTCCCATAACACGGCAGAGTCCCATAACACGGCAGAGCCCCATAACACGGCAGAGTCCTCTAACACTGCAGAGCCCCATAACACGGCAGAGCCCATAACACTGCAGAGCCCCATAACATTGCAGAGCCCCATAACACGGCAGAGTCCCATAACACGGCAGAGTCCCCTAACACGGCAGAGCCCCATAACACGGCAGAGCCCCATAACACGGCAGAGTCCTCTAACACGGCAGAGCCCCATAACACGGCAGAGTCCTCTAACACTGCAGATCCCCATAACACGGCAGAGCCCCATAACACGGCAGAGCCCCATAACACGGCAGAGTCCTCTAACACTGCAGAGCCCCATAACACGGCAGAGTCCCATAATACGGCAGAGTCCTCTAACACTGCAGAGCCCCATAACACGGCAGAGCCCCATAACACGGTAGAGCCCCATAACACGGCAGAGTCCTCTAACACTGCAGAGCCCCATAACACGGCAGAGTCCTCTAACACTGCAGAGCCCCATAACACGGCAGAGCCCCATAACACGGCAGAGCCCCATAACACGGCAGAGTCCCATAACACGGCAGAGCCCCATAACACTGCAGAGCCCCATAACACGGCAGAGCCCCATAACACTGCAGAGTCCCATAACACTGCAGAGCCCCATAACACGGCAGAGCCCCATAACACTGCAGATTCCCATGACACTGCAGAGCCCCATAACACGGCAGAGTCCCATAACACGGCAGAGTCCCCTAACACTGCAGAGCCCCATAACACGGCAGAGCCCCATAACACTGCAGAGCCCCATAACACTGCAGAGCCCCATAACACGGCAGAGTCCCATAACACGGCAGAGCCCCATAACACGGCAGAGTCCCATAACACGGCAGAGCCCCATAACACGGCAGAGCCCCATAACACTGCAGAGCCCCATAACACTGCAGAGCCCCATAACACGGCAGAGTCCCATAACACGGCAGAGTCCCCTAACACGGCAGAGCCCCATAACACTGCAGAGCCCCATAACACTGCAGAGCCCCATAACACTGCAGAGTCCCCTAACACGGCAGAGCCCCATAACACTGCAGAGCCCCATAACACGGCAGAGCCCCATAACACGGCAGAGTCCCCTAACACGGCAGAGCCCCATAACACGGCAGAGCCCCATAACACTGCAGAACCCCATAACACGGCAGAGTCCCATAACACGGCAGAGCCCCATAACACGGCAGAGTCCCATAACACTGCAGCGCCCCATAACACGGCAGAGTCCTCTAACACGGCAGAGCCCCATAACACGGCAGAGTCCCATAACACTGCAGAGCCCCATAACACGGCAGAGTCCTCTAACACGGCAGAGCCCCATAACACGGCAGAGTCCCATAACACGGCAGAGTCCCATAACACGGCAGAGCCCCATAACACGGCAGAGTCCTCTAACACGGCAGAGCCACATAACACGGCAGAGTCCTCTAACACTGCAGAGCCCCATAACACGGCAGAGCCCCATAACATGGCAGAGCCCCATAACACGGCAGAGCCCCATAACACGGCAGAGTCCTCTAACACTGCAGAGCCCCATAACACGGCAGAGCCCCATAACACTGCAGAGTCCCATAACACGGCAGAGCCCCATAACACGGCAGAGCCCCATAACACGGCAGAGTCCCATAACACGGCAGAGCCCCATAATACGGCAGAGTCCTCTAACACTGCAGAGCCCCATAACACTGCAGAGCCCCATAACACTGCAGAGTCCCATAACACGGCAGAGCCCCATAACACGGCAGAGCCCCATAACACGGCAGAGCCCCATAACACGGCAGAGTCCCATAACACGGCAGAGCCCCATAACACGGCAGAGCCCCATAACCCGGAAGAGCCCCATAACACGGTAGAGCCCCATAACACGGCAGAGTCCTCTAACACTGCAGAGCCCCATAACACGGCAGAGTCCTCTAACACTGCAGAGCCCCATAACACGGCAGAGCCCAATAACACGGCAGAGCCCCATAACACGGCAGAGTCCTATAACACGGCAGAGCCCCATAACACTACAGAGCCCCATAACACGGAAGAGCCCCATAACACTGCAGAGTCCCATAACACTGCAGAGCCCCATAACACGGCAGAGTCCTCTAACACTGCAGAGCCCCATAACATGGCAGAGCCCCATAACACGGCAGAGTCCCATAACACTGCAGAGCCCCATAACACTGCAGAGCCCCATAACACGGCAGAGACCCATAACACTGCAGAGCCCCATAACACGGCAGAGTCCTCTAACACTGCAGAGCCCCATAACACGGCAGAGTCCCATAACACTGCAGAGTCCCATAACACGGCAGAGCCCCATAACACGTCAGTGCCCCATAACACTGCAGAGTCCCATAACACGGCAGAGTCCCATAACACGGCAGAGTCCCATAACACGGCAGAGTCCCATAACACTGCAGAGCCCCATAACACGGCAGAGCCCCATAACACTGCAGAGTCCCATAACACGGCAGAGTCCCATAACACTGCAGAGTCCCATAACACGGCAGAGCCCCATAACACGTCAGTGCCCCATAACACGGCAGAGTCCCATAACACGGCAGATTCCTCTAACACAGCAGAGTCCTCTAACACTCTAGAGCCCCATAACACGGCAGAGCCCCATAACACGGCAGAGTCCCATAACACGGCAGAGTCCCATAACACTGCAGAGTCCCATAACACGGCAGAGCCCCATAACACTGCAGAGCCCCATAACACAGCAGAGTCCCATAACACGGCAGAGTCCCATAACACTGCAGAGTCCCATAACACGGCAGAGCCCCATAACACGGCAGAGCCCCATAACACTGCAGAGCCCCATAACACTGCAGAGCCCCATAACACGGCAGAGCCCCATAACACGGCAGAGCCCCATAACACTGCAGAGTCCCATAACACGGCAGAGCCCCATAACACGGCAGAGCCCCATAACACTGCAGAGCCCCATAACATTGCAGAGCCCCATAACACGGCAGAGCCCCATAACACGGCAGAGTCCAATAACACGGCAGAGCCCCATAACACTGCAGAGCCCCATAACACGGCAGAGCCCCATAACACGGCAGAGTCCCATAACACGGCAGAGCCCCATAACACGGCAGAGCCCCATAACACTGCAAAGTCCCATAAGACGGCAGAGCCCCATAACACGGCAGAGTCCCATAACACGGCAGAGCCCCATAACACTGCAGAGTCCCATAACACGGCAGAGCCCCATAACACGGCAGAGTCCTCTAACACGGCAGAGCCACATAACACGGCAGAGTCCTCTAACACTGCAGAGCCCCATAACACGGCAGAGCCCCATAACATGGCAGAGCCCCATAACACGGCAGAGCCCCATAACACGGCAGAGTCCTCTAACACTGCAGAGCCCCATAACACGGCAGAGCCCCATAACACTGCAGAGTCCCATAACACGGCAGAGCCCCATAACACGGCAGAGCCCCATAACACGGCAGAGTCCCATAACACGGCAGAGCCCCATAATACGGCAGAGTCCTCTAACACTGCAGAGCCCCATAACACTGCAGAGCCCCATAACACTGCAGAGTCCCATAACACGGCAGAGCCCCATAACACGGCAGAGCCCCATAACACGGCAGAGTCCCATAACACGGCAGAGCCCCATAACACGGCAGAGCCCCATAACACGGCAGAGCCCCATAACACGGTAGAGCCCCATAACACGGCAGAGTCCTCTAACACTGCAGAGCCCCATAACACGGCAGAGTCCTCTAACACTGCAGAGCCCCATAACACGGCAGAGCCCAATAACACGGCAGAGCCCCATAACACGGCAGAGTCCTATAACACGGCAGAGCCCCATAACACTACAGAACCCCATAACACGGCAGAGCCCCATAACACTGCAGAGTCCCATAACACTGCAGAGCCCCATAACACTGCAGAGCCCCATAACATGGCAGAGCCCCATAACACGGCAGAGTCCCATAACACTGCAGAGCCCCATGACACTGCAGAGCCCCATAACACGGCAGAGACCCATAACACTGCAGAGCCCCATAACACGGCAGAGTCCTCTAACACTGCAGAGCCCCATAACACGGCAGAGTCCCATAACACTGCAGAGTCCCATAACACGGCAGAGCCCCATAACACGTCTGTGCCCCATAACACTGCAGAGTCCCATAACACGGCAGAGTCCCATAACACGGCAGAGTCCCATAACACTGCAGAGTCCCATAACACAGCAGAGCCCCATAACACGGCAGAGCCCCATAACACGGCAGAGCCCCATAACACTACAGAACCCCATAACACGGCAGAGCCCCATAACACTGCAGAGTCCCATAACACTGCAGAGCCCCATAACACTGCAGAGCCCCATAACATGGCAGAGCCCCATAACACGGCAGAGTCCCATAACACTGCAGAGCCCCATGACACTGCAGAGCCCCATAACACGGCAGAGACCCATAACACTGCAGAGCCCCATAACACGGCAGAGTCCTCTAACACTGCAGAGCCCCATAACACGGCAGAGTCCCATAACACTGCAGAGTCCCATAACACGGCAGAGCCCCATAACACGTCTGTGCCCCATAACACTGCAGAGTCCCATAACACGGCAGAGTCCCATAACACGGCAGAGTCCCATAACACTGCAGAGTCCCATAACACAGCAGAGCCCCATAACACGGCAGAGCCCCATAACACTGCAGAGTCCCATAACACGGCAGAGTCCCATAACACTGCAGAGCCCCATAACACGGCAGAGCCCCATAACACTGCAGAGCCCCATAACACTGCAGAGCCCCATAACACGTCAGTGCCCCATAACACGGCAGAGTCCCATAACACGGCAGAGCCCCATAATACTGCAGAGTCCCATAACACTGCAGAGTCCCATAACACTGCAGAGTCCCATAACACTGCAGAGCCCCATAACACGGCAGAGTCCCATAACACGGCAGAGTCCCATAACACTGCAGAGCCCCATAACACGGCAGAGTCCCATAACACTGCAGAGCCCCATAACACTGCAGAGTCCTCTAACACTGCAGAGCCCCATAACACGGCAGAGTCCCATAACACTGCAGAGTCCCATAACACGGCAGAGTCCCATAACACGGCAGAGCCCCATAACACGGCAGAGTCCCATAACACGGCAGAGTCCCATAACACGGCAGAGTCCCATAACACGGCAGAGTCCCATAACACGGCAGAGTCCCATAACACTGCAGAGTCCCATAACACTGCAGAGTCCCATAACACGGCAGAGTCCCATAACACGGCAGAGTCCTCTAACACTGCAGAGCCCCATAACACGGCAGAGTCCCATAACACGGCAGAGTCCCATAACACTGCAGAGCCCCATAACACGGCAGAGTCCTCTAACACTGCAGAGCCCCATAACACTGCAGAGCCCCATAACACGGCAGAGTCCCATAACACTGCAGAGCCCCATAACACGGCAGAGTCCTCTAACACTGCAGAGCCCCATAACACGGCAGAGTCCCATAACACTGCAGAGTCCCATAACACGGCAGAGCCCCATAAAACTGCAGAGCCCCATAACACAGCAGAGTCCCATAACACGGCAGAGTCCCATAACACTGCAGAGTCCCATAACACGGCAGAGTCCCCTAACACTGCAGAGTCCCATAACACTGCAGAGCCCCATAACACGGCAGAGCCCCATAACACGGCAGAGCCCCATAACACGGCAGAGCCCCATAACACTGCAGAGCCCCATAACACGGCAGAGCCCCATAACACGGCAGAGTCCAATAACACTGCAGAGTCCCATAACACGGCAGAGCCCCATAACACGGCAGAGCCCCATAACACGGCAGAGCCCCATAACACGGCAGAGCCCCATAACACGGCAGAGTCCAATAACACTGCAGAGTCCCATAACACGGCAGAGCCCCATAACACGGCAGAGCCCCATAACACTGCAAAGTCCCATAAGACGGCAGAGCCCCATAACACGGCAGAGCCCCATAACACTGTAGAGCCCCATAACACGGCAGAGCCCCATAACACGGCAGAGCCCCATAACACGGCAGAGCCCCATAACACTGCAGAGTCCCATAACACGGCAGAGCCCCATAACACGGCAGAGCCCCATAACACTGCAGAGCCCCATAACACGGCAGAGCCCCATAACACGGCAGAGCCCCATAACACGGCAGAGCCCCTTAACAAGGCAGAGTCCTCTAACACTCCAGAGCCCCATAACAAGGCAGAGTCCCATAACACGGCAGAGCCCCATAACACGGCAGAGCCCCATAACACGGCAGAGACCCATAACACGGCAGAGCCCCATAACACGGCAGAGTCCCATAACACGGCAGAGTCCTCTAACACTGCAGACCACCACAACAGGGCAGAGTCCCATAACACGGCAGAGCCCCATAACACAGCAGAGTCCTCTAACACTGCAGAGCCCCACAACACGGCAGAGTCCCATAACACGGCAGAGCCCCATAACACAGCAGAGTCCTCTAACACTGCAGAGCCCCATAACACGGCAGAGCCCCATAACACGGCAGAGCCCCATAACACTGCAGAGTCCCATAACACTGCAGAGTCCCATAACACGGCAGAGTCCTCTAACACGGCAGAGCCCCATAACACGGCAGAGTCCTCTAACACTGCAGAGCCCCATAACACGGCAGAGCCCCATAACACGGCAGAGTCCTCTAACACGGCAGAGCCCCATAACACGGCAGAGTCCTCTAACACTGCAGAGCCCCATAACACTGCAGAGCCCCATAACACGGCAGAGTCCCATAACACTGCAGAGCCCCATAACACGGCAGAGTCCTCTAACACTGCAGAGCCCCATAACACTGCAGAGCCCCATAACACGGCAGAGTCCCATAACACGGCAGAGCCCCATAACACGGCAGAGTCCTCTAACACTGCAGAGCCCCATAACACGGCAGAGCCCCATAACACGGCAGAGTCCTCTAACACGGCAGAGCCCCATAACACGGCAGAGCCCCATAACACGGCAGAGTCCTCTAACACTGCAGAGCCCCATAACACGGCAGAGTCCTCTAACACTGCAGAGCCCCATAACACGGCAGAGCCCCATAACACGGCAGAGTCCTCTAACACTGCAGAGCCCCATAACACTGCAGAGTCCCATAACACGGCAGAGTCCTCTAACACGGCAGAGCCCCATAACACAGCAGAGCCCCATAACGCTGCAGAGCCCCATAACACTGCAGAGTCCTCTAACACTGCAGAGCCCCATAACACGGCAGAGCCCCATAACACGGCAGAGTCCTCTAACACGGCAGAGTCCTCTAACACGGCAGAGTCCTCTAACACGGCAGAGTCCCATAACACGGCAGAGTCCTCTAACACTGCAGAGCCCCATAACACTGCAGAGTCCCATAACACTGCAGAGCCCCATAACACGGCAGAGTACCATAACACGGCAGAGTCCCATAACACGGCAGAGCCCCATAACACGGCAGAGCCCCATAACACGGCAGAGCCCCATAACACGGCAGAGACCTCTAACACTGCAGAGCCCCATAACACGGCAGAGCCCCATAACACGGCAGAGTCCCATAACACGGCAGAGTCCCATAACACGGCAGAGCCCCATAACACGGCAGAGTCCTCTAACACGGCAGAGTCCTCTAACACGGCAGAGTCCTCTAACACGGCAGAGTCCTCTAACACTGCAGAGCCCCATAACACGGCACAGTCCTCTAACACTGCAGAGCCCCATAACACGGCAGAGCCCCATAACACTGCAGAGCCCCATAACACGGCAGAGCCCCATAACACTGCAGAGCCCCATAACACGGCAGAGCCCCATAACACGGCAGAGCCCCATAACACGGCAGAGTCCCATAACACTGCAGAGTCCCATAACACTGCAGAGCCCCATAACACGGCAGAGCCCCATAACACGGCAGAGTCCTCTAACACTGCAGAGCCCCTTAACACGGCAGAGTCCCATAACACGGCAGAGCCCCATAACAAGGCAGAGTCCTCTAACACTGCAGAGCCCCATAACACGGCAGAGCCCCATAACACTGCAGAGCCCCATAACACGGCAGAGCCCCATAACACTGCAGAGCCCCATAACACGGCAGAGCCCCATAACACGGCAGAGTCCTCTAACACGGCAGAGCCCCATAACACGGCAGAGCCCCATAACACGGCAGAGTCCTCTAACACTGCAGAGCCCCATAACACTGCAGAGCCCCATAATACTGCAGAGCCCCATAACACGGTAGAGCCCCATAACACTGCAGAGCCCCATAACACGGCAGAGCCCCATTACACGGCAGAGCCCCATAACACGGCAGAGCCCCATAACACGGCAGAGCCCCATAACACTGCCGAGCCCCATAACACTGCCGAGTCCCATAACACGGCAGAGCCCCATAACACTGCAGAGCCCCATAACACGGCAGAGCCCCATAACACGGCAGAGCCCCATAACACTGCAGAGTCCCATAACACCGCAGAGCCCCATAACACTGCAGAGCCCAATAACACGGCAGAGCCCCATAACACGGCAGAGTCCCATAACACGGCAGAGCCCCATAACTCTGCAGAGCCCCATAACACGGCAGAGCCCCATAACACTGCAGAGTCCCATAACACTGCAGAGCCCCAGAACACTGCAGAGTCCCATAACACTGCAGAGCCCCATAACACGGCAGAGCCCCATAACACGGCAGAGTCCCATAACACTGCAGAGCCCCATAACACTGCAGAGCCCCATAACACGGAAGAGTCCCATAACACTGCAGAGCCCCATAACACGGCAGAGTCCTCTAACACTGCAGAGCCCCATAACACGGCAGAGTCCTCTAACACTGCAGAGCCCCATAACACTGCAGAGCCCCATAACACGGCAGAGCCCCATAACACGGCAGAGTCCCATAACACGGCAGAGTCCTCTAACACTGCAGAGCCCCATAACACTGCAGAGCCCCATAACACGGCAGAGCCCCATAACACGGCAGAGCCCCATAACACGGCAGAGTCCCATAACACTGCAGAGTCCCATAACACTGCAGAGTCCCATAACACTGCAGAGTCCCATAACACGGCAGAGTCCCATAACACTGCAGAGTCCCATAACACTGCAGAGCCCCATAACACGGCAGAGCCCCATAACACGGCAGAGCCCCATAACACGGCAGAGTCCCATAACACTGCAGAGTCCCATAACACTGCAGAGTCCCATAACACGGCAGAGTCCCATAACACTGCAGAGTCCCATAACACGGCAGAGCCCCATAACACTGCAGAGCCCCATAACACGGCAGAGCCCCATAACACGGCAGAGCCCCATAACACGGCAGAGCCCCATAACACTGCAGAGTCCCATAACACGGCAGAGCCCCATAACACGGCAGAGCCCCATAACACTGCAGAGTCCCATAACACGGCAGAGCCCCATAACACTGCAGATCCCCATAACACGGCAGAGCCCCATAACACTGCAGAGTCCCATAACACTGCAGAGTCCCATAACACTGCAGAGTCCCATAACGCTGCAGAACCCCATAACGCTGCAGAACCCCATAACACTGCAGAGCCCCATAACACGGCAGAGCCCCATAACACGGCAGAGTCCCATAACACTGCAGAGCCCCATAACACTGCAGAGCCCCATAACACGGAAGAGTCCTATAACACTGCAGAGCCCCATAACACGGCAGAGTCCTCTAACACTGCAGAGCCCCATAACACGGCAGAGTCCTCTAACACTGCAGAGCCCCATAACACGGCAGAGTCCTCTAACACTGCAGAGCCCCATAACACTGCAGAGCCCCATAACACGGCAGAGCCCCATAACACGGCAGAGTCCCATAACACGGCAGAGCCCCATAACACGGCAGAGCCCCATAACACGGCAGAGTCCTCTAACACTGCAGAGCCCCATAACACGGCAGAGCCCCATAACGCGGCAGAGCCCCATAACACGGCAGAGCCCCATAACACGGCAGAGCCCCATAACACTGCAGAGTCCCATAACACTGCAGAGCCCCATAACACGGCAGAGTCCCATAACACTGCTGAGTCCCATAACACGGCAGAGCCCCATAACACTGCAGAGCCCCATAACACTGCAGAGCCCCATAACACGGCAGAGCCCCATAACACTGCAGAGTCCCATAACACGGCAGAGCCCCATAACACTGCAGAGCCCCATAACACGGCAGATCCCCATAACACTGCAGAGTCCCATAACACGGCAGAGCCCCATAACACTGCAGAGCCCCATAACACTGCAGAGCCCCATAACACGGCAGAGCCCCATAACACTGCAGAGCCCCATAACACTGCAGAGTCCCATAACACGGCAGAGCCCCATAACACTGCAGATCCCCATAACACGGCAGAGCCCCATAACACTGCAGAGCCCCATAACATGGCAGAGCCCCATAACACTGCAGAGCCCCATAACACTGCAGAGTCCCATAACACTGCAGAGCCCCATAACACTGCAGATCCCCATAACACGGCAGAGCCCCATAACACGGCAGAGTCCCATAACACGGCAGAGTCCCATAACACTGCAGAGCCCCATAACACGGCAGAGTCCCATAACACTGCAGAGTCCCATAACACTGCAGAGCCCCATAACACGGCAGAGCCCCATAACACTGCAGAGTCCCATAACACGGCAGAGCCCCATAACACTGCAGAGCCCCATAACACTGCAGAGCCCCATAACACGGCAGAGCCCCATAACACTGCAGAGTCCCATAACACGGCAGAGCCCCATAACACTGCAGATCCCCATAACACGGCAAAGCCCCATAACACTGCAGAGCCCCATAACACTGCAGAGCCCCATAACACTGCAGAGTCCCATAACACGGCAGAGCCCCATAACACTGCAGATCCCCATAACACGGCAGAGCCCCATAACACTGCAGAGTCCCATAACACGGCAGAGCCCCATAACACTGCAGAGTCCCATAACACGGCAGAGCCCCATAACACGGCAGAGCCCCATAACACGGCAGAGCCCCATAACACGGCAGAGCCCCATAACACTGCAGAGTCCCATAACACGGCAGAGCCCCATAACACGGCAGAGCCCCATAACACGGCAGAGTCGTCTAACACTGCAGAGCCCCATAACACGGCAGAGCCCCATAACACTGCAGAGTCCCATAACACGGCAGAGCCCCATAACACTGCAGAGTCCCATAACACGGCAGAGCCCCATAACACGGCAGAGCCCCATAACACTGCAGAGCCCCATAACACGGCAGAGCCCCATAACACTGCAGAGTCCCATAACACGGCAGAGCCCCATAACACGGCAGAGCCCCATAACACGGCAGAGTCGTCTAACACTGCAGAGCCCCATAACACGGCAGAGTCCCATAACACGGCAGATCCCCATAACACGGCAGAGCCCCATAAAACGGCAGAGCCCCATAACACGGCAGAGTCCTCTAACACTGCAGAGCCCCACAACACGGCAGAGTCCCATAACACGGCAGAGCCCCATAACACAGCAGAGTCCCCTAACACTGCAGAGCCCCATAACACGGCAGAGTCCCATAACACTGTAGAGTCCCATAACACTGCAGAGCCCCATAACACTGCAGAGTCCCATAACACTGTAGAGCCCCATAACACTGCAGAGCCCCATAACACGGCAGAGTCCTCTAACACGGCAGAGCCCCATAACACGGCAGAGTCCTCTAACACTGCAGAGCCCCATAACACTGCAGAGTCCCATAACACGGCAGAGCCCCATAACACGGCAGAGTCCTCTAACACTGCAGAGCCCCATAACATGGCAGAGCCCCATAACACGGCAGAGCCCCATAACACGGCAGAGTCCTCTAACACGGCAGAGTCCTCTAACACGGCAGAGCCCCATAACACGGCAGAGTCCCATAACACGGCAGAGCCCCATAACACGGCAGAGTCCTCTAACACTGCAGAGCCCCATAACACTGCAGAGCCCCATAACACGGCAGAGCCCCATAACACGGCAGAGCCCCATAACACGGCAGAGTCCTCTAACACTGCAGAGCCCCATAACACGGCAGAGCCCCATAACATGGCAGAGCCCCATAACACGGCAGAGTCCTCTAACACTGCAGAGCCCCATAACACGGCAGAGTCCCATAGCACGGCAGAGTCCTCTAACACTGCAGAGCCCCATAACATGGCAGAGCCCCATAACACGGCAGAGTCCCATAACACGGCAGAGCCCCATAACACTGCAGAGCCCCATAACACGGCAGAGCCCCATAACACTGCAGAGTCCCATAACACGGCAGAGCCCCATAACACGGCAGAGCCCCCTAACACTGCAGAGCCCCATAACACGGCAGAGCCCCATAACACTGCAGAGCCCCATAACACGGCAGAGCCCCATAACATGGCAGAGCCCCATAACACGGCAGAGCCCCATAACACGGCAGAGTCCTCTAACACTGCAGAGCCCCATAACACGGCAGTGCCCTCTAACACTGCAGAGCCCCATAACACGGCAGAGTCCTCTAACACTACAGAGCCCCATAACACGGCAGAGCCCCATAACACGGCAGAGCCCCATAACACGGCAGAGTTGACGTGCCCCTGGGCCTGTGCTGAGTAGCGTTGCGCACGCGGGGGCCTACCCGGAGCCGGATCTGAGAGGGGTAGTAGTTTCGTGGCGGTGACCCGGTCCGTGCCCAGGGAGTCAAACTGAGCGGCAGTATTTAGCAGTAGATGTTAGAATGTTCGACTACGCCACCCGTTGAATGCGGTCATGAGACCGCCGGGCGGAAAGGGCAGACCGCTGAGGCCGGTTATACGGTTTTGCAGCGGGGATGGTACAACCCCCAACGGGAGGGGTATGGCCTCAGGGCAGCGGACGTGGATGATGAAACACTCAGAGACGGTGCGGTGTAGTTCAGGGTCTTTACTGGTGGCAAAGGTAGACCCTCCCGGAGTACTGGCTAGCGATCGGGGCCTGGTCAGTCCGTGAGCAGATGGAATCTCCCCTGGCCAAGTGGAGTTGTAGGCCTCCCCAACTAATCGTACTCTTCTGGCTACCTTGCTAGAGGCTGATAAAAGTAGCCCACGTCCCTGAGTGTACCGTGTGGTGCTCACCCGTATGGCCGGTGACTCGGGGCCTTCTGGTAGCTTCCGCTCCACGACGGCGGTGCTGGTCCCTTGCGTGTGACCGTGCCTTCGGGTTTCTTGGCCAGAGGACCTGAAATCCCCTGCCGGGCGGTTTCTGCTGCTGGGTAAGGATTAGTCCCCACAGCCTCGGACTCCGGGTCCGGTAAGAACTCTTCAATCAGGGCGAGCTCTACAGCTTCCAGCCCCTGATTCCTTTTAGCACTGCTCCCACTGAGCTCCTGATCTTTCTTTCCTATAGCTGCTCCTCTCCAGACCAGACTGTGTCTCTGTCTGGGACTCCTCTTCTTCTCCTTCTCCTCTAACCCTGCCTCAGCCCTAGTTTTATATAGGGGAAGTTCTTCCCCTCCCAGCACTGGGCAGGAGGTGTGGCATGCATAGGATTCCTGACCAGGAGACCTCCCACCTGCTCTCAGACGTAATATTGCTATTACTGTGGAAACCAGACCCCTGGGGTGCCACATTCCCCCCTAGTAAAATTTAGTACTCCGGGACTAAACATATTTTTGTAAATATAACAAGTATAAACAGAAACAGCATAATAAAGAAAAACACATTAGGATGGTCACGGCGTGTCCGCAACCGGGTGCAGTTTTTGAAGAAAACAAGGGTGTCCATTTCACCAAGGAACAGGGAGCCGTAACCAGGTAGGGGTCTGTCCTGCCCCGAGTCCTTAACAGTCTTTAGTCCATTCCTGGGTTACGCTCCAAACATATGTACAAAGGATTCCGGATAATCCCTAAACGACACCTATAAAATAACTAAAAATACACAATTATTTACAGGCAACAATAAACAGGTAAATACAAATAAAGCAGTCTAAACACTTAGATCCTCCAACGTACGGGCAACTGGCCTCTAGTGGCTCTAGTGGACCTACGGAGCTGACTGACTGGTCCTGAGCTCCGGGGTGTAGGAGCTGTCAAAGATAAACTGGGCAGCTGTCTACGGGCTCTTTGGCTCACTAGGGGCACGGCAGGCTCACTATAAGCAGAGGGTTGATCCTCCTGGTCTGCTTGTGTGGGGTCTTCTGCCTCCTGGACCGGCTGCTCTTCCAGCTCTACCTGTTTCTCCGTAGGCACTTGGGATGCTGGTTGGAGGAAGGTGAGGACGGGTACCACAACAGCGCCATTGACTTGAGTCCAAGACCGAGGGAAGTCTCCGAGCACAGTACTGACCATATCTTCCCTTTCCTCTGCGGGTCGAGGGTCTTCTTGTTCTTCTTCAGGGTTCCGTAGCTGTTCGGGACACTTCTTCAGGTGATCTCGGGATACAATGGCTGTGGTTTCTCCTCCATCCTTACTGATTGTGCAGACTTTCGGGTTCTCATGGCTTGAGGGTAGTACGGTGTACGGGTCCTTCTCCCACTGGTCGTCCAACTTGTGGAGCCGTCTCTTCCTCTTCAAGACCTGCTCTCCAGGTACCAGGGGAACAGCGGGAGCATATTGGTTGTAAGTCTTCTCCTGTCTCTCTCTAGCTTGACAGAGACTTCGCTCCACGCTCTCCTGTACTTTCCGGTACTGCTGCTGCCTTTCTGTGTCCCAGTCTGCTTCTGGTGAAGTGTCCTCGGGTGTCAGGACTCCCATCTCCAGATCAACAGGGAGCTTACCAGGTCTTGCTCTCATTAGGTAAGCCGGGGTACAGTTGGTAGAACCTACCGGGATGTGGTTGTATAGGTCCACCAGATCAGGCAGTTTCTCAGGCCACAGATTGCGTTCTTCCAGGGGCAATGTTTTCAGAAGGTCTATCACCACCTGGTTCATTTTCTCACAGAGTCCATTGGTTTGCGGATGATAGGGTGTTGTTCTTATCTTCCGGCAGCCATACAGAGTGCAGAACTCCTGGAAGACTTCCGCTTCAAAGGCAGGTCCTTGGTCCGTCAGCACCTGCTCTGGGTATCCGTGTGGATGGCAGAAGTGCTGCTGGAAGGCTCTAGCTGCTGTTTGAGCCGTTAAGTCCTTGACCGGGACCACCACCAGGAACCGGGAGTAATGATCTACGATTGTGAGGGCGTAGACATACCCAGATCTGCTTGGAGCCAGTTTCACATGGTCCAGGGCTACCAGTTCCAGTGGCTGTCGGGTGATGATGGGCTGCAAGGGAGTCTTCTGGCTGGCACGGTCCTTCCTTCTTAGGTGGCACGGTCCACAGTCTCTGCACCACCTCTCGATGGTTCCCCTCATGCCTACCCAGTGGAACAGCCCGCACAGCAGGAACTCCAGCTTCTTCCACCCGAAGTGCCCAGCTCCGTCGTGGTATGCCTCCAGTACCATAGCCGCGTCTCTTCTTGGCACCACTACTTGCCAGATCAGTTCATGCGTCCGGGAGTTAACCATTCTGCGGCACAACTTCCCCTTGTAAAGGAACAGTCGACTCTTCTCAATCCACAGTTGCTTGGCCTCCTCCGGAGCGTCTGGGTCAAGGCGGGCATCTGGCTGAGTCAGCATCTCCTTCACCAGTCGGACGGCGGGGTCACTGTCTTGCGTTTCCGCCCAGTTGTAATGAGGTAAGGGATTGAACGTAGCGGATTGCTTACTCCTTACACGGTGGGAATACTGGATAGTCCCATGACGGTGGAACGCGGGGAGTTCAACTTCTTCCAATTCCTCTGGATCTTCCCCTACGTCCGGTAGGTTTGGCATTCTGGACAGGGCATCCGCGTTGGTATTGGAGCGTCCTGCCCGGTATTTGATCGTGAACTCATAGTTGGACAGGCGGGCCATCCATCTCTGCTCCAGGGCACCGACTCTTGCCGTATCCAGGTGTGTCAACGGGTTGTTATCCGTGTACACGGTGAACCGGGAAGAGGCGAGGTAGTGCTTAAAGCGTTCGGTGACTGCCCACACCACTGCCAGGAATTCTAACTTGAATGAGCTGTAATTCTCAGGGTTTCTTTTGGTGGGTCGCAGTTTTCGGCTGGCGTAAGCAATTACCCGTTCCTTCCCCTGCTGGATCTGGGACAGTACGGCTCCTAGCCCGATGTTACTTGCGTCGGTGTAGAGGATAAAGGGCTGGCTGTAATCCGGGTACGCCAGGATTTCATCCCCCGTGAGGGCCATCTTCAGCTGGCGGAAGGACTCTTCTTCCAGCTTCTCCCATCTGAAGGGCGGCTTCTGGTTCTTGGCCTTCCTGGACTGGCCTATCAGGAGGTCCTGCATAGGAGCTGCCTTTTTGGTGAAACCGGGAATGAATCTTCGGTAGTAGCCTACCAACCCGAGGAACTGCCGCACTTCCTTTACGCTGGAGGGGCTTGGCCATTCCTTAATTGCGGTGATCTTATCAGGGTCGGGAGCCACTCCGTCAGCACTCACCACGTGTCCCAGGTACTGCACCCTTGGTTTCAGGAGGTGACACTTGGAGGGTTTCACCTTTAGGCCGTAGTTTGCCAGGGCTTCGAACACTTCTGCCAGGTGTTTCAGGTGGTCCTCGTAGGTCTTGGAGTAGACGATGACATCGTCCAGGTATAACAGGACCGTCTCGAAGTTTCGGTGTCCCAGACAGCATTCCATCAACCGTTGGAAGGTTCCTGGTGCGTTGCAGAGTCCGAACGGCATGCAGGTAAACTCGCTAAGTCCCATCGGGGTGGTGAATGCGGTCTTCTCCCGGTCCGCCTCTGCTACAGGAACCTGCCAGTACCCGCTAGTGAGATCCAAAGTAGAGAAGAAGTTAGCAGATTTTAAAGCAGCCAAAGACTCCTCTATCCTTGGTAAGGGGTACGCATCTTTGTGTGTGATACGGTTGATTTTCCGGTAATCTACACACATTCTCATGGTGTTGTCTTTCTTTTTAACCAAGACTAGTGGAGCTGCCCAGGGGCTACAGCTATCCCTGATTACCCCAGCCTCCTTCATGTCTCTAAGCATCCCCTTGGCGTGTTGGTAGTGTGCAGGGGGTACGGGTCGGTATCTCTCCTTTATGGGAGAATGGTCTCCCGTGGGGATGTGGTGTTCTACCCGCTTTACTCGCCCAAAGTCTAACGGGTGTTTACTAAACACTCTCTCGTACTCTTGAACCACCCGATAGACTCCCTGTTTCTGGTGTGAGGGAGTGGAATCAGTACCCAAATGTAGTTGCTGACACCAGTCCTCTATTGTTTTCTTAGAGCCGTTACCTTCCTCTGGTTGAGATGGAGGCAAGGGTTCCACGGCCTGTACAGAATTTTGATTGATGGTATACAATTTGGCTAGCGTAGCATACCGGGGCAGGTACACTTCCCTTTTCCCGATGTTTATTATGCGAACGGGCACCCTCCCATGGCGTACATCAACCACCCCCCGTGCTGTCAAAATGGTGGGCCTACTGTCTGAGTAGACGGGTTCTACCATTGCTTGGTAGTCTCTACCTCTTAGACCAATAGCTGCCCGGCACCAAATCATCATTTCACTTTTTGGGGGCATGGCAATAGGGAAAGGGTCACACATTCTCACGCTTCCAATCTCACCACCGGAGAGTTCCACCTGTTGCCGCCGCATCAGTGCCCGGATCTCTTTTTGGAGCTCTCGCTGTTGGCCGGAGCTGGCGTTCTTGGCAACCTGCTGTAAAATGAAAATCACCTCTGCAAGACAATTTTCAATCACATTAGTTCCTAGAGTTATCTTTGGGTGACTCTCGCGCTTGTCAATGTCTACAATGATCAGTCCCTGTGCTGCCAGTTCGACTCTACCGACTTTAATGGTCATCTCTTTGAATCCGATCTGTGGCACGGGTTGACCATTGCTGGCGATGATACTCAAGTCGTCGTCAGGGTAGCGGGTTATATCCGAGTCATTCCAGTACTGCTTAAAGAGCACGTACGGGATGGTGGTGACCTGTGACCCGGTGTCAAGTAGGGCACTCATAGGAATGCCATCCAGTACTACAGGCAAGACTGGACGTCCTCCCACGTATTTGTCACGCCAGTTCGATGGGCCTGGTGATCTTATTCCTGGGGGTTGGCCCTCTACCCCAGATTGTGCCAGTTTAAAGGACAGTACCTTGCCATATGTCCGGGTTGATTGCAGCGGCGGCAGATGGGTTGTCCGTCCTCGTTGTATCGGTCGCTGGGTCTTCCTCTGGCCGGTGGGGTCCTCCTTGGTCGACGCCACGGGATGTCCTCCGGTCCGGATGCCAGCTGGATCTTCCCTGGAGTAGAAACCTGTAAAGACTGCACAGTTCGGGTTAGCGCAGCTACGCTTTTAGCTAGCTCTTGGACCTGATGGTGCAGGTCTGGAGCCGGGTTATTGTTCAAAGCCTGCGCGTCAGCTCCCACAGGCCCTGCCGACAAGGGCGCCGCCTCCTGGTGGTAAGCGGTAGTAGGGCGCCTGTGGGTCACAACGCCACCCGGTGCCGGTTCTCGGAGCACCCGGATGGCTCTGTCCTTGAACTGTGCAAAGTCCAGATGAGGATCCTGTAAGGCCATTGCCCGCAACTGGGTTCGGTGGGCATTGCAATATAGTCCCTCTATAAATTGTTCGGTCAACAGCCTGTCCTCGTTTCCCACGCCGTCAGGGTCGGTCTGCTTAATGGCTCTCGGGGCCTCTTGTAGGTTTAGTGCATAGTCCCTTATATTCTCATGTGCTCGCTGTTTGCACCCGTAGAATCTAAGCTTAATCTCAGCTGAAGTGCAGATATCAAAGGTGTCCTTCAGCCGGATTAATATCCCTGCTACAGTCCTCCTCCCAGGTGGCCAGGACTTTACCTCCCTTTGGGCTGCCCCGGTTAGTTGGGCCACCAGGATGCTCACTTTTTGCTCTTCTGTGAGGGGGTACACCTGGAAGAGGCTATCCAGCTTTTCTCTAAAGTCATCCAGGGTATGTGACTCCCCTGAGTACTGGGGTAGCCAGGCTGCCCCCGGGATATAGGGCATCGTGAAAGGCATGACCGCTGCAGCGGTGGCGCTGGCGGTGGCTGTGGCAGTGAAGCTCTCCTCCGTATCCGACATCCTCCTCCCCCCTAGTGGACCGTGGCCTACCTTGCTATGATCCTTTTCCGTAGGCCGCGGCTCCGCAGTGGATCGTCAGGGTCGAGGACCTTCCGTCGCGCTCCTGTGACGTCGGCGTCTGCTGGGCTCCTTCCAGGACCTTACGCAACGTCCGGACGTGAGGCGGAGCTCCAGTTCTCGCGCGCTTTCGGAGTCCACGCCCCTCTTCTTCCCGCGCGGCGTCTTCAAGATGGCGTCCAACGGCGGGAAAACTCCACGGATGGCGGGAAGAAGGCAGAAGATGGCGTCCAACGGCGGGAAAACTCCACGGATGGCGGGAAGAAGGTAGAAGATGGCGTCGGATGGCGGGAATCTTCACCACAGGTAAGTTTAAAAGTCTCTTTTTCAGGCACGCAGTACCCGGTGGTTGCGGGCACGTAATCCTGCCGACTACGCCAAAGTTGACGCGCCCCTGGGCCTGTGCTGAGTAGCGTTGCGCACGCGGGGGCCTACCCGGAGCCGGATCTGAGAGGGGTAGTAGTTTTGTGGCGGTGACCCGGTCCGTGCCCAGGGAGTCAAACTGAGCGGCAGTATTTAGCAGTAGATGTTAGAATGTTCGACTACGCCACCCGTTGAATGCGGTCATGAGACCGCCGCTGCAGGGCAGACCGCTGAGGCCGGTGATACGGTTGTGCAGCGGGGATGGTACAACCCCCAACGGGAGGGGTATGGCCTCAGGGCAGCGGACGTGGATGATGAAACACTCAGAGACGGTGCGGTGTAGTTCAGGGTCTTTACTGGTGGCAAAGGTAGACCCTCCCGGAGTACTGGCTAGCGATCGGGGCCTGGTCAGTCCGTGAGCAGATGGAATCTCCCCTGGCCAGGTGGAGTTGTAGGCCTCCCCAACTAATCGTACTCTTCTGGCTACCTTGCTAGAGGCTGATAAAAGTAGCCCACGTCCCTGAGTGTACCGTGTGGTGCTCACCCGTATGGCCGGTGACTCGGGGCCTTCTGGTAGCTTCCGCTCCACGACGGCGGTGCTGGTCCCTTGCGTGTGACCGTGCCTTCGGGTTTCTTGGCCAGAGGACCTGAAATCCCCTGCCGGGCGGTTTCTGCTGCTGGGTAAGGATTAGTCCCCACAGCCTCGGACTCCGGGTCCGGTAAGAACTCTTCAATCAGGGCGAGCTCTACAGCTTCCAGCCCCTGATTCCTTTTAGCACTGCTCCCACTGAGCTCCTGATCTTTCTTTCCTATAGCTGCTCCTCTCCAGACCAGACTGTGTCTCTGTCTGGGACTCCTCTTCTTCTCCTTCTCCTCTAACCCTGCCTCAGACCTAGTTTTATATAGGGGAAGTTCTTCCCCTCCCAGGACTGGGCAGGAGGTGTGGCATGCATAGGATTCCTGACCAGGAGACCTCCCACCTGCTCTCAGACGTAATATTGCTATTACTGTGGAAACCAGACCCCTGGGGTGCCACAGAGTCCCATAACATGGCAGAGCCCCATAACACGGCAGAGCCCCATAACACGGCAGAGCCCCATAACAATGCAGAGTCCCATAACACTGCAGAGCCCCATAACACTGCAGAGCCCCATAACACGGCAGAGCCCCATAACACGGCAGAGTCCCATAACACTGCAGAGCCCCATAACACTGCAGAGCCCCATAACATGGCAGAGTCCCATAACACTGCAGAGCCCCATAACACGGCAGAGTCCTCTAACACTGCAGAGCCCCATAACACGGCAGAGTCCCATAACACTGCAGAGTCCCATAACACGGCAGAGTCCCATAACACTGCAGAGCCCCATAACACGGCAGAGTCCCATAACACGGCAGAGTCCCATAACACGGCAGAGCCCCATAACACTGCAGAGTCCCATAACACGGCAGAGCCCCATAACACGGCAGAGCCCCATAACACGGCAGAGCCGCATAACACTGCAGAGTCCCATAACACGGCAGAGCCCCATAACACTGCAGAGTCCCATAACACTGCAGAGCCCCATAACACTGCAGAGCCCCATAACACGGCAGAGCCCCATAACACTGCAGAGTCCCATAACACTGCAGAGCCCCATAACACTGCAGAGCCCCATGACACGGCAGAGCCCCATAACACGGCAGAGCCCCATAACACGGCAGAGTCCCATAACACTGCAGAGTCCTCTAACACGGCAGAGTCCCATAACACGGCAGAGTCCCATAACACTGCAGAGCCCCATAACACTGCAGAGCCCCATAACACGGCAGAGCCCCATAACACGGCAGAGTCCTCTAACACTGCAGAGCCCCATAACACGGCAGAGCCCCATAACACTGCAGAGCCCCATAACACGGCAGAGCCCCATAACACGGCAGAGCCCCATAACACTGCAGAGCCCCATAACACTGCAGAGTCCCATAACACGGCAGAGCCCCATAACACGGCAGAGTCCTCTAACACTGCAGAGCCCCATAACACGGCAGAGTCCTCTAACACTGCAGAGCCCCATAACACTGCAGAGTCCCATAACACGGCAGAGCCCCATAACACTGCAGAGTCCCATAACACGGCAGAGCCCCATAACACTGCAGAGTCCCATAACACTGCAGAGCCCCATAACACGGCAGAGCCCCATAACACTGCAGAGTCCCATAACACTGCAGAGCCCCATAACACTGCAGAGCCCCATAACACGGCAGAGCCCCATAACACGGCAGAGTCCCATAACACGGCAGAGCCCCATAACACGGCAGAGTCCCATAACACGGCAGAGCCCCATAACACGGCAGAGTCACATAACACGGCAGAGCGCCATAACACGGCAGAGCCCCATAACACGGCAGAGTCCTCTAACACTGCAGAGCCCCATAACACGGCAGAGCCCCATAACACGGCAGAGCCCCATAACACTGCAGAGTCCCATAACACGGCAGAGTCCCATAACACTGCAGAGTCCCATAACACGGCAGAGCCCCATAACACTGCAGAGTCCCATAACACTGCAGAGTCCCATAACACTGCAGAGTCCCATAACACGGCAGAGCCCCATAACACGGCAGAGCCCCATAACACTGCAGAGTCCCATAACACGGCAGAGCCCCATAACACTGCAGAGCCCCATAACACTGCAGAGCCCCATAACACGGCAGAGTCCCATAACACTGCAGAGTCCCATAACACTGCAGATCCCCATAACACGGCAGAGCCCCATAACACTGCAGAGTCCTCTAACACTGCAGAGCCCCATAACACGGCAGAGCCCCATAACACTGCAGAGCCCCATAACACGGCAGAGCCCCATAACACTGCAGAGTCCCATAACACGGCAGAGCCCCATAACACGGCAGAGCCCCATAACACTGCAGAGCCCCATAACACGGCAGAGTCCCATAACACTGCAGAGTCCCATAACACGGCAGATCCCCATAACACTGCAGATCCCCATAACACGGCAGAGCCCCATAACACTGCAGAGTCCTCTAACACTGCAGAGCCCCATAACACGGCAGAGCCCCATAACACTGCAGAGCCCCATAACACGGCAGAGCCCCATAACACTGCAGAGCCCCATAACACGGCAGAGCCCCATAACACTGCAGAGTCCCATAACACGGCAGAGCCCCATAACACTGCAGAGCCCCATAACACGGCAGAGCCCCATAACACGGCAGAGCCCCATAACACGGCAGAGTCCCATAACACTGCAGAGTCCCATAACACTGCAGAGTCCCATAACACGGCAGAGTCCCATAACACTGCAGAGTCCCATAACACGGCAGAGCCCCATAACACGGCAGAGCCCCATAACACGGCAGAGCCCCATAACACTGCAGAGCCCCATAACACTGCAGAGCCCCATAACACGGCAGAGTCCCATAACACTGCAGAGTCCCATAACACGGCAGATCCCCATAACACTGCAGATCCCCATAACACGGCAGAGCCCCATAACACTGCAGAGTCCTCTAACACTGCAGAGCCCCATAACACGGCAGAGCCCCATAACACTGCAGAGCCCCATAACACGGCAGAGCCCCATAACACTGCAGAGTCCCATAACACGGCAGAGCCCCATAACACGGCAGAGCCCCATAACCCGGCAGAGTCCCATAACACGGCAGAGCCCCATAACACTGCAGAGTCCCATAACACTGCAGAGTCCCATAACACTGCAGAGCCCCATAACACGGCAGAGCCCCATAACACGGCAGAGCCCCATAACACTGCAAAGTCCAATAACACGGCAGAGCCCCATAACACGGCAGAGCCCCATAACACGGCAGAGCCCCATAACACGGCAGAGCCCCATAACACTGCAGAGTCCCATAACACGGCAGAGCCCCATAACACGGCAGAGTCGTCTAACACTGCAGAGCCCCATAACACGGCAGAGTCCCATAACACGGCAGATCCCCATAACACGGCAGAGCCCCATAACACTGCAAAGTCCCATAACACGGCAGAGCCCCATAACACGGCAGAGCCCCATAACACTGCAGAGCCCCATAACACGGCAGAGTCCCATAACACGGCAGAGCCCCATAACACGGCAGAGTCGTCTAACACTGCAGAGCCCCATAACACGGCAGAGTCCCATAACACGGCAGAGCCCCATAACACGGCAGAGTCGTCTAACACTGCAGAGCCCCATAACACGGCAGAGCCCCATAACACAGCAGAGTCCCATAACACGGCAGAGCCCAATAACACAGCAGAGTCCTCTAACACTGCAGAGCCCCATAACACTGCAGAGCCCCATAACACGGCAGAGCCCCATAACACGGCAGAGTCCCATAACACGGCAGAGCCCCATAACACGGCAGAGTCCTCTAACACTGCAGAGCCCCATAACACGGCAGAGTCCTCTAACACTGCAGAGCCCCATAACACGGCAGAGCCCCATAACACTGTAGAGTCCCATAATACTGCAGAGCCCCATAACACTGCAGAGTCCCATAACACTGCAGAGCCCCATAACACTGCAGAGTCCCCTAACACTGCAGAGCCCCATAACACTGCAGAGCCCCATAACACGGCAGAGTCCTCTAACACGGCAGAGCCCCATAACACTGCAGAGCCCCATAACACTGCAGAGTCCCATAACACTGCAGAGCCCCATAACACTGCAGAGTCCCCTAACACTGCAGAGCCCCATAACACTGCAGAGCCCCATAACACGGCAGAGTCCTCTAACACGGCAGAGCCCCATAACACTGCAGAGCCCCATAACACTGCAGAGTCCCATAACACTGCAGAGCCCCATAACACTGCAGAGTCCTCTAACACGGCAGAGCCCCATAACACGGCAGAGTCCTCTAACACTGCAGAGCCCCATAACACGGCAGAGCCCCATAACACGGCAGAGTCCTCTAACACTGCAGAGCCCCATAACACGGCAGAGCCACATAACACTGCAGAGCCCCATAACACTGCAGAGCCCCCATAACACGGCAGAGTCCTCTAACACTGCAGAGCCCCATAACACTGCAGAGCCCCATAACACGGCAGAGTCCTCTAACACTGCAGAGCCCCATAACACTGCAGAGTCCTCTAACACTGCAGAGCCCCATAACACGGCAGAGCCCCATAACACTGCAGAGTCCTCTAACACTGCAGAGCCCCATAACACGGCAGAGCCCCATAACACGGCAGAGTCCTCTAACACTGCAGAGCCCCATAACACTGCAGAGCCCCATAACACTGCAGAGTCCTCTAACACTGCAGAGCCCCATAACACGGCAGAGCCCCATAACACTGCAGAGTCCTCTAACACTGCAGAGCCCCATAACACTGCAGAGTCCTCTAACACTGCAGAGCCCCATAACACGGCAGAGTCCTCTAACACTGCAGAGCCCCATAACACGGCAGAGCCCCATAACACGGCAGAGTCCTCTAACACTGCAGAGCCCCATAACACTGCAGAGCCCCATAACACTGCAGAGTCCTCTAACACGGCAGAGCCCCATAACACGGCAGAGTCCTCTAACATGGCAGAGTCCTCTAACACGGCAGAGCCCCATAACACGGCATAGCCCCATAACACGGCAGAGTCCTCAAACACTGCAGAGCCCCATAACACTGCAGAGCCCCATAACACGGCAGAGCCCCATAACACGGCAGAGCCCCAAAACACGGCAGAGTCCTCTAACACGGCAGAGTCCTCTAACACGGCAGAGTCCTCTAACATGGCAGAGTCCTCTAACACGGCAGAGCCCCATAACACGGCATAGCCCCATAACACGGCAGAGTCCTCAAACACTGCAGAGCCCCATAACACGGCAGAGCCCCATAACACGGCAGAGCCCCATAACACGGCAGAGCCCCATAACACTGAAGAGCCCCATAACACGGCAGAGCCCCATAACATGGCAGAGACCCATAACACGGTAGAGCCCCATAACACGGCAGAGCCCCATAACACTGCAGAGTCCCATAACACGGCAGAGCCCCATAACACGGCAGAGCCCCATAACACTGCAGAGTCCCATAACACGGCAGAGCCCCATAACACTGCAGAGCCCCATAACACGGCAGAGCCCCATAACACGGCAGAGCCCCATAACACGGCAGAGCCCCATAACACTGCAGAGTCCCATAACACTGCAGAGTCCCATGACACGGCAGAGCCACATAACACGGCAGAGTCCCATAACACTGCAGAGCCCCATAACACTGCAGAGTCCCATAACACTGCAGAGCCCCATAACACGGCAGAGCCCCATAAAACGGCAGAGTCCCATAACACTGCAGAGCCCCATAACACTGCAGAGCCCCATAACACTGCAGAGTCCCATAACACTGCAGAGCCCCATAACACGGCAGAGCCCCAAAACACGGCAGAGTCCCATAACACTGCAGAGTCCCATAACACGGCAGAGCCCCATAACACTGCAGAGCCCCATAACACGGCAGAGCCCCATAACACGGCAGAGTCCCATAACACTGCAGAGCCCCATAACACTGCAGAGCCCCATAACACGGCAGAGCCCCATAACACGGCAGAGTCCCATAACACTGCAGAGCCCCATAACACAGCAGAGTCCTCTAACACTGCAGAGCCCCATAACACTGCAGAGTCCCATAACACTGCAGAGCCCCATAACACTGCAGAGCCCCATAACACGGCTGAGCCCCATAACACGGCAGAGCCCCATAACACGGCAGAGCCCCATAACACGGCAGAGTCCTCTAACATTGCAGAGCCCCATAACACGGCAGAGCCCCATAACACGGCAGAGTCCCATAACACTGCAGAGCCCCATAACAAGGCAGAGCCCCATAACACGGCACAGCCCCATAACACGGCAGAGTCCCATAAAACTGCAGAGTCCCATAACACGGCAGAGACCCATAACACTGCAGAGCCCCATAACACGGCAGAGCCCCATAACACGGCAGAGTCCTCTAACACTGCAGAGCCCCATAACACGGCAGAGTCCCATAACACGGCAGATCCCCATAACACGGCAGAGTCCTCTAACACGGCAGAGCCCCATAACACAGCAGAGTCCCATAACACGGCAGAGCCCCATAACACTGCAGAGCCCCATAACACAGCAGAGTCCCATAACACGGCAGAGCCCCATAACACTGCAGAGCCCCATAACACGGCAGAGCCCCATAACACGGCAGAGCCCCATAACACTGCAGAGCCCCATAACACGGCAGAGCCCCATAACACGGCAGAGTCCTCTAACACTGCAGAGCCCTATAACACGGCAGAGCCCCATAACACGGCAGAGCCCCATAACATGGCAGAGTCCTCTAACACGGCAGAGCCCCATAACACGGCAGAGTCCCATAACACGGCAGAGCCCCACAACACGGCAGAGCCCCATAACACAGCAGTGTCCTCTAACACGGCAGAGCCCCATAACACAGCAGAGTCCCATAACACGGCAGAGCCCCATAACACGGCAGAGTCCTCTAACACGGCAGAGTCCCATAACACGGCAGAGCCCCATAACACGGCAGAGCCCCATAACACTGCAGAGCCCCATAACACTGCAGAGCCCCATAACACGGCAGAGCCCCATAACACGGCAGAGTCCTCTAACACTGCAGAGCCCCATAACACGGCAGAGCCCCATAACACGGCAGAGCCCCATAACATGGCAGAGTCCTCTAACACGGCAGAGCCCCATAACACGGCAGAGTCCCATAACACGGCAGAGCCCCATAACACGGCAGAGTCCTCTAACACTGCAGAGCCCCATAACACTGCAGAGCCCCATAACACGGCAGAGCCCAATAACACGGCAGAGCCCCATAACACGGCAGAGTCCTCTAACACTGCAGAGCCCCATAACACGGCAGAGCCCCATAACACGGCAGAGCCCCATAACACGGCAGAGTCCTCTAACACTGCAGAGCCCCATAACACGGCAGAGTCCTCTAACACTGCAGAGCCCCATAACACAGCAGAGTCCTCTAACACTGCAGAGCCCCATAACACGGCAGAGTCCTCTAACACTGCAGAGCCCCATAACACGGCAGAGTCCTCTAACACTGCAGAGCCCCATAACACTGCAGAGCCCCATAACACGGCAGAGTCCTCTAACACTGCAGAGCCCCATAACACGGCAGAGCCCCATAACACGGCAGAGCCTCATAACACTGCAGAGCCCCATAACACGGCAGAGCCCCATAACACTGCAGAGCCCCATAACACGGCAGAGCCCCATAACACGGCAGAGTCCTCTAACACTGCAGAGTCCCATAACACGGCAGAGCCCCATAACACTGCAGAGCCCCATAAAACGGCAGAGCCCCATAACACTGCAGAGCCCCATAACACGGCAGAGTCCCATAACACTGCAGAGCCCCATAACATGGCAGAGCCCCATAACACGGCAGAGTCCTCTAACACTGCAGAGCCCCATAACACGGCAGAGTCCTCTAACACTGCAGAGCCCCATAACACTGCAGAGCCCCATAAAACGGCAGAGTCCCCTAACACTGCAGAGCCCCATAACACGGCAGAGCCCCATAACACGGCAAAGTCCCCTAACACTGCAGAGCCCCATAACACGGCAGAGTCCCATAACACGGCAGAGCCCCATAACACTGCAGAGCCCCATAACACGGCAGAGCCCCATAACACTGCAGAGTCCTCTAACACTGCAGAGCCCCATAACACTGCAGAGTCCTCTAACACTGCAGAGCCCCATAACACGGCAGAGCCCCATAACACGTCAGAGCCCCATAACACGGCAGAGTCCTCTAACACTGCAGAGCCCCATAACACGGCAGAGCCCCATAACACGGCAGAGTCCTCTAACACTGCAGAGCCCCATAACACGGCAGAGCCCCATAACACGGCAGAGCCCCATAACACGGCAGATCCCCATAACACGGCAGAGCCCCATAACACGGCAGAGCCCCATAACACGGCAGAGTCCTCTAACACTGCAGAGCCCCATAACACGGCAGAGTCCTCTAACACGGCAGAGCCCCATAACACGGCAGAGCCCCATAACACGGCAGATCCCCATAACACGGCAGAGCCCCATAACACGGCAGAGCCCCATAACACTGCAGAGCCCCATAACACGGCAGAGTCCCCTAACACTGCAGAGCCCCATAACATGGCAGAGTCCTCTAACACTGCAGAGCCCCATAACACGGCAGAGCCCCATAACACTGCAGAGCCCCATAACACGGCAGAGCCCCATAAAACGGCAGAGTCCTCTAACACTGCAGAGCCCCATAACACGGCAGAGTCCTCTAACACTGCAGAGCCCCATAACACGGCAGAGCCCCATAACACTGCAGAGCCCCATAACACTGCAGAGCCCCATAACACGGCAGAGTCCTCTAACACTGCAGAGCCCCATAACACGGCAGAGCCCCATAACACGGCAGAGTCCTCTAACACTGCAGAGCCCCATAACACGGCAGAGTCCTCTAACATGGCAGAGTCCCCTAACACTGCAGAGCCCCATAACACGGCAGAGCCCCATAACACGGCACAGTCCTCTAACACGGCAGAGCCCCATAACACTGCAGAGCCCCATAACACGGCAGAGCCCCATAACACGGCAGAGTCCTCTAACACGGCAGAGTCCTCTAACACTGCAGAGCCCCATAACACGGCAGAGCCCCATAACACTGCAGAGCCCCATAACACGGCAGAGCCCCATAACACTGCAGAGTCCTCTAACACTGCAGAGCCCCATAACACTGCAGAGTCCTCTAACACTGCAGAGCCCCATAACACGGCAGAGCCCCATAACACGTCAGAGCCCCATAACACGGCAGAGTCCTCTAACACTGCAGAGCCCCATAACACGGCAGAGCCCCATAACACGGCAGAGCCCCATAACACGGCAGAGTCCTCTAACACTGCAGAGCCCCATAACACGGCAGAGTCCTCTAACACTGCAGAGCCCCATAACACGGCAGAGTCCTCTAACATGGCAGAGTCCCCTAACACTGCAGAGCCCCATAACACGGCAGAGCCCCATAACACTGCAGAGCCCCATAACACGGCAGAGCCCCATAACACTGCAGAGTCCTCTAACACTGCAGAGCCCCATAACACTGCAGAGTCCTCTAACACTGCAGAGCCCCATAACACGGCAGAGCCCCATAACACGTCAGAGCCCCATAACACGGCAGAGTCCTCTAACACTGCAGAGCCCCATAACACGGCAGAGCCCCATAACACGGCAGAGCCCCATAACACGGCAGAGTCCTCTAACACTGCAGAGCCCCATAACACGGCAGAGTCCTCTAACACTGCAGAGCCCCATAACACGGCAGAGTCCTCTAACATGGCAGAGTCCCCTAACACTGCAGAGCCCCATAACACGGCAGAGCCCCATAACACGGCACAGTCCTCTAACACGGCAGAGCCCCATAACACTGCAGAGCCCCATAACACGGCAGAGCCCCATAACACGGCAGAGTCCTCTAACACGGCAGAGTCCTCTAACACTGCAGAGCCCCATAACACGGCAGAGCCCCATAACACTGCAGAGCCCCATAACACGGCAGAGCCCCATAACACTGCAGAGTCCTCTAACACTGCAGAGCCCCATAACACTGCAGAGTCCTCTAACACTGCAGAGCCCCATAACACGGCAGAGCCCCATAACACGTCAGAGCCCCATAACACGGCAGAGTCCTCTAACACTGCAGAGCCCCATAACACGGCAGAGCCCCATAACACGGCAGAGTCCTCTAACACTGCAGAGCCCCATAACACGGCAGAGCCCCATAACACGGCAGAGCCCCATAACACGGCAGATCCCCATAACACGGCAGAGCCCCATAACACGGCAGAGCCCCATAACACGGCAGAGTCCTCTAACACTGCAGAGCCCCATAACACGGCAGAGTCCTCTAACACGGCAGAGCCCCATAACACGGCAGAGCCCCATAACACGGCAGATCCCCATAACACGGCAGAGCCCCATAACACGGCAGAGCCCCATAACACTGCAGAGCCCCATAACACGGCAGAGTCCCCTAACACTGCAGAGCCCCATAAAATGGCAGAGTCCTCTAACACTGCAGAGCCCCATAACACGGCAGAGCCCCATAACACTGCAGAGTCCTCTAACACTGCAGAGCCCCATAACACTGCAGAGTCCTCTAACACTGCAGAGCCCCATAACACGGCAGAGCCCCATAACACGTCAGAGCCCCATAACACGGCAGAGTCCTCTAACACTGCAGAGCCCCATAACACGGCAGAGCCCCATAACACGGCAGAGTCCTCTAACACTGCAGAGCCCCATAACACGGCAGAGCCCCATAACACGGCAGAGCCCCATAACACGGCAGATCCCCATAACACGGCAGAGCCCCATAACACGGCAGAGCCCCATAACACGGCAGAGTCCTCTAACACTGCAGAGCCCCATAACACGGCAGAGTCCTCTAACACGGCAGAGCCCCATAACACGGCAGAGCCCCATAACACGGCAGATCCCCATAACACGGCAGAGCCCCATAACACGGCAGAGCCCCATAACACTGCAGAGCCCCATAACACGGCAGAGTCCCCTAACACTGCAGAGCCCCATAACATGGCAGAGTCCTCTAACACTGCAGAGCCCCATAACACGGCAGAGTCCTCTAACACGGCAGAGCCCCATAACACGGCAGAGCCCCATAACACGGCAGATCCCCATAACACGGCAGAGCCCCATAACACGGCAGAGCCCCATAACACTGCAGAGCCCCATAACACGGCAGAGTCCCCTAACACTGCAGAGCCCCATAACACGGCAGAGTCCTCTAACACTGCAGAGCCCCATAACACGGCAGAGCCCCATAACACTGCAGAGCCCCATAACACTGCAGAGCCCCATAACACGGCAGAGTCCTCTAACACTGCAGAGCCCCATAACACGGCAGAGCCCCATAACACGGCAGAGTCCTCTAACACTGCAGAGCCCCATAACACGGCAGAGTCCTCTAACATGGCAGAGTCCCCTAACACTGCAGAGCCCCATAACACGGCAGAGCCCCATAACACGGCACAGTCCTCTAACACGGCAGAGCCCCATAACACTGCAGAGCCCCATAACACGGCAGAGCCCCATAACACGGCAGAGTCCTCTAACACGGCAGAGCCCCATAACACTGCAGAGCCCCATAACACTGCAGAGCCCCATAACACGGCAGAGTCCCCTAACACTGCAGAGCCCCATAACATGGCAGAGTCCTCTAACACTGCAGAGTCCCATAACACGGCAGAGCCCCATAACACGGCAGAGCCCCATAACACTGCAGAGCCCCATAACACGGCAGAGCCCCATAACACTGCAGAGCCCCATAACACTGCAGAGCCCCATAACACGGCAGAGCCCCATAACACTGCAGAGCCCCATAACACGGCAGAGCCACATAACACTGCAGAGCCCCATAACACGGCAGAGCCCCATAACACTGCAGAGCCCCATAACACGGCAGAGCCCCATAACACTGCAGAGCCCCATAACACGGCAGAGCCCCATAAAACGGCAGAGTCCTCTAACATTGCAGAGCCCCATAACACGGCAGAGCCCCATAACACTGCAGAGCCCCATAACACTGCAGAGCACCATAACACTGCAGAGCCCCATAACACTGCAGAGCCCCATAACACGGCAGAGTCCTCTGACATGGCAGAGTCCCCTAACACTGCAGAGTCCCATAACACGGCAGAGCCCCATAACACGGCAGAGTCCTCTAACATGGCAGAGCCCCATAACACTGCAGAGCCCCATAACACGGCAGAGTTCTCTAACACTGCAGAGCCCCATAACACGGCAGAGCCCCATAACACGGCAGAGCCCCATAACACTGCAGAGCCCCATAACACGGCAGAGTCCCATAACACTGCAGAGCCCCATAACACGGCAGAGCCCCATAACACTGCAGAGCCCCATAACACGGCAGAGTCCCCTAACACGGCAGAGCCCCATAACACTGCAGAGCCCCATAACACGGCAGAGCCCTCTAACACTGCAGAGCCCCATAACACTGAAGAGCCCCATAACACGGCAGAGCCCCATAACACGGCAGAGCCCCATAACACGGCAGAGTTATCTAACACTGCAGAGCCCCATAACACGGCAGAGCCCCATAACACGGCAGAGCCCCATAACACTGCAGAGCCCCATAACACTGCAGAGCCCCATAACACTGCAGAGCCCCATAACACGGCAGAGTCCCCTAACACTGCAGAGCCCCATAACACGGCAGAGCCCCATAACACTGCAGAGCCCCATAACACTGCAGAGCCCCATAACACTGCAGAGCCCCATAACACTGCAGAGCCCCATAACACGGCAGAGTCCCATAACACTGCAGAGCCCCATAACACGGCAGAGCCCCATAACACTGCAGAGCCCCATAACACGGCAGAGTCCCCTAACACGACAGAGCCCCATAACACGGCAGAGTCCTCTAACACTGCAGAGCCCCATAACACGGCAGAGTACCATAATACGGCAGAGTCCTCTAACACTGCAGAGCCCCATAACACTGCAGAGCCCCATAACACTGCAGAGTCCCATAACACGGCAGAGTCCTCTAACACGGCAGAGTCCTCTAACAATGGAGAGCCCCATAACACGGCAGAGCCCCATAATACGGCAGAGTCCTCTAACACTGCAGAGCCCCATAACACTGCAGAACCCCATAACACGGCAGAGCCCCATAACACGGCAGAGCCCTCTAAAACGGCAGAGTCCTCTAACACGGCAGAGCCCCATAACACAGCAGAGTCCCATAACATGGCAGAGCCCCATAACACAGCAGAGTCCCATAACATGGCAGAGCCCCATAACACAGCAGAGTCCCATAACACGGCAGAGTCCCATAACACGGCAGAGCCCAATAACACTGCAGAGCCCCATAACACGGCAGAGCCCCATAACACGGCAGAGCCCCATAACACGGCAGAGCCCCATAACACGGCAGAGTCCCATAACACGGCAGAGTCCCATAACACGGCAGAGTCCCATAACACTGCAGAGTCCCATAACACTGCAGAGCCCCATAACACTGCAGAGCCCCATAACACGGCAGAGCCCCATAACACTGCAGAGCCCCATAACACGGCAGAGCCCCATAACACGGCAGAGCCCCATAACACGGCAGAGCCCCATAATACGGCAGAGCCCCATAACACTGCAGAGCCCCATAACACGGCAGAGCCCCATAACACTGCAGAGCCCCATAACACGGCAGAGTCCCATATCACGGCAGAGTCCCATATCACGGCAGAGTCCCATAACACGGCAGAGTCCTCTAACACTGCAGAGCCCCATAACACGGCAGAGCCCCATAACACTGCAGAGCCCCATATCACGGCAGAGTCCCATAACACGGCAGAGTCCCATATCACGGCAGAGTCCCATATCACGGCAGAGTCCCATAACACGGCAGAGTCCTCTAACACTGCAGAGCCCCATAACACGGCAGAGTCCTCTAACACTGCAGAGCCCCATAACACGGCAGAGTCCCATAACACGGCAGAGCCCCATAACACGGCAGAGTCCCCTAACACTGCAGAGCCCCATAACACGGCAGAGTCCTCTAACACTGCAGAGCCCCATAACACGGCAGAGTCCCATAACACGGCAGAGCCCCATAACACGGCAGAGTCCTCTAACACTGCAGAGCCCCATAACACGGCAGTGCCCTCTAACACTGCAGAGCCCCATAACACGGCAGAGTCCTCTAACACTGCAGAGCCCCATAACACGGCAGAGCCCCATAACACGGCAGAGTCCCATAACACGGCAGAGCCCCATAACACGGCAGAGCCCCATAACACTGCAGAGTCCCATAACACTGCAGAGCCCCATAACACGTCAGAGTCCTCTAACACTGCAGAGCCCCATAACACTGCAGAGCCCCATAACACGGCAGAGCCCCATAACACGGCAGAGCCCCATAACACGGCAGAGTCCCATAACACTGCAGAGCCCCATAACACGGCAGAGCCCCATAACACTGCAGAGCCCCATAACACGGCAGAGCCCCATAACACGGCAGAGCCCCATAACACGGCAGAGTCCCCTAACACGGCAGAGTCCTCTAACACTGCAGAGCCCCATAACACCGCAGAGCCCCATAACACGGCAGAGCCCCATAACACGGCAGAGCCCCATAACACGGCAGAGCCCCATAACACTGCAGAGCCCCATAACACGGCAGAGTCCCATAACACGGCAGAGCCCCATAACACTGCAGAGCCCCATAACACGGCAGATTCCTCTAACACTGCAGAGCCCCATAACCCGGCAGAGCCCCATAACACTGCAGAGCCCCATAACACGGCAGATTCCTCTAACACTGCAGAGCCCCATAACACGGCAGAGTCCCATAACACGGCAGAGCCCCATAACACGGCAGAGTCCTCTAACACTGCAGAGCCCCATAACACTGCAGAGCCCCATAACACTGCAGAGTCCTCTAACACGGCAGAGTCCTCTAACACGGCAGAGCCCCATAACACGGCAGAGCCCCATAACACTGCAGAGCCCCATAACACGGCAGAGTCCCCTAACACGGCAGAGCCCCATAACACTGCAGAGCCCCATAACACGGCAGAGTCCTCTAACACTGCAGAGCCCCATAACACTGCAGAGTCCCCTAACACGGCAGAGCCCCATAACACTGCAGAGTCCCATAACACGGCAGAGTCCTCTAACACGGCAGAGCCCCATAACACGGCAGAGTCCCCTAACACGGCAGAGCCCCCTAACACGGCAGAGCCCCATAACACTGCAGAGTCCTCTAACACGGCAGAGTCCTCTAACACTGCAGAGCCCCATAACACGGCAGAGCCCCATAACACGGCAGAGCCCCATAACACGGCAGAGCCCCATAACACGGCAGAGTCCCATAACACGGCAGAGTCCCATAACACGGCAGAGTCCCATAACACGGCAGAGCCCCATAACACGGCAGAGCCCCATAACACTGCAGAGCCCCATAACACGGCAGAGCCCCATAACACGGCAGAGCCCCATAATACGGCAGAGCCCCATAACACTGCAGAGCCCCAAAACACGGCAGAGCCCCATAACACGGCAGAGTCCCATAAAACGGCAGAGTCCTCTAACACTGCAGAGCCCCATAACACGGCAGAGCCCTCTAACACTGCAGAGCCCCATAACACTGCAGAACCCCATAACACGGCAGAGCCCCATAACACGGCAGAGCCCTCTAAAACGGCAGAGTCCTCTAACACGGCAGAGCCCCATAACACAGCAGAGTCCCATAACACGGCAGAGCCCCATAACACGGCAGAGTCCCATAACACGGCAGAGCCCCATAACACGGCAGAGCCCCATAACACTGCAGAGTCCCATAACACGGCAGAGTCCTCTAACACGGCAGAGTCCTCTAACACTGCAGAGCCCCATAACACGGCAGAGCCCCATAACACGGCAGAGCCCCATAACACGGCAGAGCCCCATAACACGGCAGAGTCCCATAACACGGCAGAGTCCCATAACACGGCAGAGTCCCATAACACGGCAGAGCCCCATAACACGGCAGAGCCCCATAACACTGCAGAGCCCCATAACACGGCAGAGCCCCATAACACGGCAGAGCCCCATAATACGGCAGAGCCCCATAACACTGCAGAGCCCCAAAACACGACAGAGCCCCATAACACGGCAGAGTCCCATAAAACGGCAGAGTCCTCTAACACTGCAGAGCCCCATAACACGGCAGAGCCCCATAACACGGCAGAGCCCCATAACACGGCAGAGCCCCATAACACGGCAGAGCCCCATATCACGGCAGAGTCCCATAACACGGCAGAGTCCCATATCACGGCAGAGTCCTCTAACACTGCAGAGCCCCATAACACGGCAGAGTCCTCTAACACTGCAGAGCCCCATAACACGGCAGAGTCCCATAACACGGCAGAGCCCCATAACACGGCAGAGTCCCCTAACACTGCAGAGCCCCCTAACACTGCAGAGCCCCATAACACTGCAGAGCCCCATAACACGGCAGAGTCCTCTAACACTGCAGAGCCCCATAACACGGCAGAGTCCCATAACACGGCAGAGCCCCATAACACGGCAGAGTCCTCTAACACTGCAGAGCCCCATAACACGGCAGTGCCCTCTAACACTGCAGAGCCCCATAACACGGCAGAGTCCTCTAACACTGCAGAGCCCCATAACACGGCAGAGCCCCATAACACGGCAGAGTCCCATAACACGGCAGAGCCCCATAACACGGCAGAGCCCCATAACACTGCAGAGTCCCATAACACTGCAGAGCCCCATAACACGTCAGAGTCCTCTAACACTGCAGAGCCCCATAACACTGCAGAGCCCCATAACACGGCAGAGCCCCATAACACGGCAGAGCCCCATAACACGGCAGAGTCCCATAACACTGCAGAGCCCCATAACACGGCAAAGCCCCATAACACTGCAGAGCCCCATAACACGGCAGAGCCCCATAACACGGCAGAGCCCCATAACACGGCAGAGTCCCATAACACTGCAGAGCCCCATAACACTGCAGAGCCCCATAACACTGCAGAGCCCCATAACACGGCAGAGTCCCATAACACGGCAGAGTCCCATAACATGGCAGAGCCCCATAACACGGCAGAGTCCTCTAACACTGCAGAGCCCCATAACACGGCAGAGCCCCATAACACGGCAGAGTCCTCTAACACGGCAGAGTCCTCTAACACGGCAGAGTCCCATAACACTGCAGAGCCCCATAACACGGCAGAGCCCCATAACACGGCAGAGTCCTCTAACACGGCAGAGTCCTCTAACACGGCAGAGCCCCACAACACGGCAGAGCCCCATAACACGGCAGAGCCCCATAACACGGCAGAGCCCTATAACACGGCAGAGCCCCATAACACGGCAGAGTCCCCTAACACGGCAGAGTCCTCTAACACTGCAGAGCCCCATAACACCGCAGAGCCCCATAACACGGCAGAGCCCCATAACACGGCAGAGCCCCATAACACTGCAGAGCCCCATAACACGGCAGAGTCCCATAACACGGCAGAGCCCCATAACACTGCAGAGCCCCATAACACGGCAGATTCCTCTAACACTGCAGAGCCCCATAACCCGGCAGATCCCCATAACACTGCAGAGCCCCATAACACGACAGAGTCCCATAACACGGCAGAGCCCCATAACACTGCAGAGCCCCATAACACGGCAGATTCCTCTAACACTGCAGAGCCCCATAACACGGCAGAGTCCCATAACACGGCAGAGCCCCATAACACGGCAGAGTCCTCTAACACTGCAGAGCCCCATAACACTGCAGAGCCCCATAACACTGCAGAGTCCTCTAACACGGCAGAGTCCTCTAACACGGCAGAGTCCCCTAACACTGCAGAGTCCTCTAACACTGCAGAGCCCCATAACACGGCAGAGCCCCATAACACGGCAGAGTCCTCTAACACGGCAGAGCCCCATAACACGGCAGAGCCCCATAACATGGCAGAGTCCTCTAACACGGCAGAGTCCTCTAACACGGCAGAGCCCCATAACACTGCAGAGCCCCATAACACTGCAGAGCCCCATAACACTGCAGAGCCCCATAACACGTCAGAGTCCTCCAACACTGCAGAGCCCCATAACACGGCAGATCCCCATAACACGGCAGAGTCCCATAACACTGCAGAGCCCCATAACACTGCAGAGCCCCATAACACGGCAGAGCCCCATAACACGGCAGAGTCCCATAACACTGCAGAGCCCCATAACACAGCAGAGCCCCATAACACGGCAGAGCCCCATAACACGGCAGAGTCCCATAACACGGCAGAGTCCCATAACACGGCAGAGCCCCATAACACGGCAGAGCCCCATAACACGGCAGAGCCCCATAACACTGCAGAGCCCCATAACACGGCAGAGTCCCATAACACTGCAGAGCCCCATAACACGGCAGAGTCCCCATAACACGGCAGAGTCCCATAACACGGCAGAGCCCCATAACACGGCAGAGTCCCATAACACGGCAGAGCTCCATAACACGGCAGAGTCCCATAACACTGCAGAGCCCCATAACACTGCAGAGTCCTCTAACACGGCAGAGTCCTCTAACACGGCAGAGCCCCATAACACTGCAGAGCCCCATAACACGGCAGAGCCCCATAACACGGCAGAGTCCTCTAACACGGCAGAGTCCTCTAACACGGCAGAGCCCCACAACACGGCAGAGCCCCATAACACGGCAGAGCCCCATAACACGGCAGAGCCCTATAACACGGCAGAGCCCCATAACACGGCAGAGTCCCCTAACACGGCAGAGTCCCCTAACACTGCAGAGCCCCATAACACCGCAGAGCCCCATAACACGGCAGAGCCCCATAACACGGCAGAGCCCCATAACACTGCAGAGCCCCATAACACGGCAGAGTCCCATAACACGGCAGAGCCCCATAACACTGCAGAGCCCCATAACACGGCAGATTCCTCTAACACTGCAGAGCCCCATAACCCGGCAGATCCCCATAACACTGCAGAGCCCCATAACACGGCAGAGTCCCATAACACGGCAGAGCCCCATAACACTGCAGAGCCCCATAACACGGCAGATTCCTCTAACACTGCAGAGCCCCATAACACGGCAGAGTCCCATAACACGGCAGAGCCCCATAACACGGCAGAGTCCTCTAACACTGCAGAGCCCCATAACACTGCAGAGCCCCATAACACTGCAGAGTCCTCTAACACGGCAGAGTCCTCTAACACGGCAGAGTCCCCTAACACTGCAGAGTCCTCTAACACTGCAGAGCCCCATAACACGGCAGAGCCCCATAACACGGCAGAGTCCTCTAACACGGCAGAGCCCCATAACACGGCAGAGCCCCATAACATGGCAGAGTCCTCTAACACGGCAGAGTCCTCTAACACGGCAGAGCCCCATAACACTGCAGAGCCCCATAACACTGCAGAGCCCCATAACACTGCAGAGCCCCATAACACGTCAGAGTCCTCCAACACTGCAGAGCCCCATAACACGGCAGATCCCCATAACACGGCAGAGTCCCATAACACTGCAGAGCCCCATAACACTGCAGAGCCCCATAACACGGCAGAGCCCCATAACACGGCAGAGTCCCATAACACTGCAGAGCCCCATAACACAGCAGAGCCCCATAACACGGCAGAGCCCCATAACACGGCAGAGTCCCATAACACGGCAGAGTCCCATAACACGGCAGAGCCCCATAACACGGCAGAGCCCCATAACACGGCAGAGCCCCATAACACTGCAGAGCCCCATAACACGGCAGAGTCCCATAACACTGCAGAGCTCCATAACACGGCAGAGTCCCCATAACACGGCAGAGTCCCATAACACGGCAGAGCCCCATAACACGGCAGAGTCCCATAACACGGCAGAGCTCCATAACACGGCAGAGTCCCATAACACTGCAGAGCCCCATAACACTGCAGAGTCCTCTAACACGGCAGAGTCCTCTAACACGGCAGAGCCCCATAACACTGCAGAGCCCCATAACACGGCAGAGTCCCATAACACGGTAGAGTCCTCTAACACGGCAGAGCCCCATAACACGGCAGAGTCCTCTAACACGGCAGAGTCCTCTAACACGGCAGAGCCCCATAACACTGCAGAGCCCCATAACACTGCAGAGCCCCATAACACGGCAGAGTCCTCTAACACGGCAGAGCCCCATAACACGGCAGAGTCCCATAACACTGCAGAGCCCCATAACACGGCAGAGCCCCATAACAAGGCAGAGTCCCATAACACTGCAGAGCCCCATAACACGGCAGAGCCCCATAACACGGCAGAGTCCCATAACACTGCAGAGCCCCATAACACGGCAGAGCCCCATAACACGGCAGAGTCCCATAACACTGCAGAGCCCCATAACACGGCAGAGTCCCATAACACTGCAGAGTCCTCTAACACTGCAGAGCCCCATAACACGGCAGAGCCCCATAACACGGCAGAGTCCCATAACACGGCAGAGTCCCATAACACGGCAGAGCCCCATAACACGGCAGAGCCCCATAACACTGCAGAGCCCCATAACACGGCAGAGTCCCATAACACGGCAGAGTCCCATAACACGGCAGAGTCCCCATAACACTGCAGAGCCCCATAACACGGCAGAGTCCCCATAACACTGCAGAGCCCCATAACACGGCAGAGTCCCATAACACGGCAGAGTCCCATAACACGGCAGAGCCCCATAACACGGCCGAGTCCCATAACACGGCAGAGTCCCATAACACGGCAGAGTCCCATAACACGGCAGAGCTCCATAACACGGCAGAGCCCCATAACACTGCAGAGCCCCATAACACGGCAGAGTCCCATAACATTGCAGAGTCCCATAAAACGGCAGAGTCCCCATAACACTGCAGAGCCCCATAACACGGCAGAGTCCCATAACACGGCAGAGCCCCATAACACGGCCGAGTCCCATAACACGGCAGAGCTCCATAACACGGCAGAGTCCCATAACACGGCAGAGCCCCATAACACGGCAGAGTCCCCATAACACGGCAGAGTCCCATAACACGGCAGAGTCCCCATAACACTGCAGAGCCCCATAACACGGCAGAGTCCCCATAACACTGCAGAGCCCCATAACACGGCAGAGTCCCATAACACGGCAGAGTCCCATAACACGGCAGAGCCCCATAACACGGCCGAGTCCCATAACACGGCAGAGTCCCATAACACGGCAGAGTCCCATAACACGGCAGAGCTCCATAACACGGCAGAGCCCCATAACACTGCAGAGCCCCATAACACGGCAGAGTCCCATAACATTGCAGAGTCCCATAAAACGGCAGAGTCCCCATAACACTGCAGAGCCCCATAACACGGCAGAGTCCCATAACACGGCAGAGCCCCATAACACGGCCGAGTCCCATAACACGGCAGAGCTCCATAACACGGCAGAGTCCCATAACACGGCAGAGCCCCATAACACGGCAGAGTCCCCATAACACTGCAGAGTCCCCATAACACGGCAGAGTCCCATAACACGGCAGAGTCCCATAACACTGCAGAGCCCCATAACACGGCAGAGTCCCCATAACACTGCAGAGCCCCATAACACGGCAGAGCCCCATAACACTGCAGAGCCCCATAACACTGCAGAGCCCCATAACACGGCCGAGTCCCATAACACGGCAGAGCCCCATAACACGGCAGAGTCCCATAACACGGCAGAGCCCCATAACACGGCAGAGTCCCATAACACGGCAGAGTCCTCTAACACTGCAGAGTCCCATAACACGGCAGAGCCCCATAACACGGCAGAGCCCCATAACACGGCAGAGCTCCATAACACGGCAGAGCCCCATAACACGGCAGAGTCCCATAACACAGCAGAGCCCCATAACACGGCAGAGCCCCATAACACAGCAGAGCCCCATAACACGGCAGAGTCCCATAACACGGCAGAGTCCCATAACACGGCAGAGCCCCATAACACGGCAGAGCCCCATAACACGGCAGAGCCCCATAACACGGCAGAGCCCCATAACACTGCAGAGTCCCATAACACGGCAGAGCCCCATAACACGGCAGAGCCCCATAACACGGCAGAGCTCCATAACACGGCAGAGCCCCATAACACGGCAGAGCCCCATAACACGGCAGAGTCCCATAACACTGCAGAGCCCCATAACACTGCAGAGTCCCATAACACGGCAGAGCCCCATAACACTGCAGAGCCCCATAACACGGCAGAGCCCCATAACACGGCAGAGCCCCATAACACGGCAGAGCCCCATAACACGGCAGAGCTCCATAACACGGCAGAGCCCCATAACACAGCAGAGCCCCATAGCACTGCAGAGCCCCATAACACGGCAGTGTCATATAATATGGCTGTTAAATAAACAAATCATCATCCTCATGAAAGGATTAGCTGTCATGACATTCAGGTTATTCTGGGGAACGGGGAATTGTTAAATATTAATTATGGTTATTCATTTTTACTCTTAATTCTGTACTGGGTACATTGCATCACCCTCATGGAAGGTTTGCTGACATAGCGTGGTATTTCTGTACATTTAGCTCACGGTAGATGGTAGGACCATATATAGAAAACAGGTGCTATGTGGGACATACAGGTGCATCTCACTAAATTAGAATATCATGAAAGAGTTAATTTATTTCAATTGTTCAATTCAAAAAGTGAAACTCATATATTATATAGAGTCATTACAAACAGTGTGATCTATTTCAAGTGTTTATTTCTGTTAATGGTGATTATGGCTCACAGCCAAGGAAAACGCAAATCATTATCTCAGTAAATTAGAATAATTACAAAATAACAAAAAACACCTGTAAAGGCTTCCTAAGCGTTTAAAAAGGTCCCTAAAGGCCCCGTCACACTAAGCGATGCAGCAGCGATCCCGACAACGATACGACCTGTCAGGGGTCGTTGCTGCATCGCTAATACATCGCTGGTGAGCTGTCAAACAGGCAGGCTCACCAGCGATCAGGGGAGCAGCGATATCGTGGAAAGAATCGTTCCACGATGTCCTGCTCCCGTTCCCAGCCTGCTGCTTAAGGAGGAGCAGGCTGGTAACTATGGTAAATATCGGGTTACTAAGTGCGCGTGTGCCCCTAGTAACCCGCTGTTTACCATGGATACCACTCTGCTACGGTGCGCTGGAGCCTCCGCGCACCGTAGCAGAGTGGTATCTATGGTAAACAGCGGGTTACTAAGTGCGCGCGTGCCCCTAGTAACCCGATATTTACCATGGTTACCAGCCAGATCGTTGGTCCCGCTGGTCACACACAGCGATGTGTGCTGGCCAGCGGGAGGCCAACGACCAAAAAATGGTCCAGGACACTTTGCAACGATCAGCGACCTCACAGCAGGGGCCTGATCGTTGCAAAGTGTCACACATAGCGACATCGCTGGTGAGGTCGCTGGTGAGTCACCAAAACCGTGACACAGCAGCGATCTCGCTAGCGATATCGCTTAGTGTGACAGGGCCTTTAGTCTGTTTCAGTAGGTTCCACAATCATGGGGAAGACTGCTGACTTGACAGATGTCCAGAAGGCAGTCATTGACACACTCCACAAGGTCCCAGAGTTGCAATTTTCATTTGAAAATCAAGGTCCCAGAGTCTGGAGGAAGAGTGGAGAGGCGCACAATCCGAGCTGCTGGAGGTCTAGTGAGAAGTTTCCACAATCAGTGATGGTTTGAGGAGCCATGTCATCTGCTGGTGTAGGTCGACTGTGTTTTATCAAGACCAAAGTCAGCGCAGCCGTCTAGCAGGAAATTTTAGAGCACTTCATGCTTCCCTCTGCCGACAAGCTTTTTGGAGATGGAAATGTCATTCTCCAGCAGGACTTGGCACCTGTCCACACTGCCAAAAGTACCAATACCTGGTTTAAAAACAACAGTATCACTGTGCTTGATTTGCCAGCAAACTCGCCTGACCTTAACCCCATAGAGAATCTATGTCCGCTTGTCAAGAGGAAGATGAGAGATACCAGACTCAACAATGCAGACGAGCTGAAGGCTGCTATCAAAGCAACCTGGGCTTCCATAACACCTCAGCAGTGCCACAGGCTGATCGCCTCCGTGCCACGCTACATTGATACATCTCCTACAAATAAATGGAGTATAAATCCCACAGGACAACAGAACTACTAAAATATAAATTTTATTAAATTCCAATATAAAAAAGACACACACAATTTGCTTAAGACAGTAAATAGGTCCCTTGGGGTAAGAATCACACAAAATCAGTTTGGCAAATAGATCTGGGTTCAGATGGTGTCATTCAGGAAATATGGAAAATATAAAGACAGGCACTAAAGAAATATATCGCGAGTCATCAGTCCACTGCAACAAAATCTATATGTATAGAATACCAAGATCCAAACATATAGAAGCAACACGCGAAACGCGCGTCGGGGCTTCAGTGCGGCATAGGGGTTACTGCACAGATGGGTGAGTCATTCAGGAGCTTGCATCATATAACCTGTACCAACCTTATGGCACATAACTTGATGGGGTAGTCTAATATGTACAGCTTACATTATCTTTTATCTCATCTGAAGGATGATGATGATTTTTCTAGCCATATATATTTATACTATATCTTTGACTATAGAATTAGCACATTGTGGCTTACCTTTATCTTATATGTTTGGATCTTGGTATTCTATACATATAGATTTTGTTGCAGTGGACTGATGACTCGCGATATATTTCTTTAGTGCCTGTCTTTATATTTTCCATATTTCCTGAATGACACCATCTGAACCCAGATCTATTTGCCAAACTGATTTTGTGTGATTCTTACCCCAAGGGACCTATTTACTGTCTTAAGCAAATTGTGTGTGTCTTTTTTATATTGGAATTTAATAAAATTTATATTTTAGTAGTTCTGTTGTCCTGTGGGATTTATACTCCATTTATTTGTAGGAGATGTGTCTAGTTGGGAGTATCCCTAGCATTTAATATGCTATTAAAGTTATACCATTTTGTTCGGTTCACTGTTTATGTCACGCTACATTGATGAAGTAATTGATGGAAAAGGAGCCCGACCAAGTATTGAGTGCATTTACTGAACATACATTTCAGCAGGCCAACATTTCTGATTTTAAAATAATTTTTCAAGCTGTTGTTATAAAGTATTCTAATTTACTGAGATAATGACTTTTGTGTTTTCATTGGCAGTAAGCCATAATCAACATTAACAGAAATAAACACTTGAAATAGATCGCTCTGTTTGTAATGATTCTATATAATATATGAGTTTCACTTTTCGTATTGAAGAACTGAAATAAACTTTTTGATGATATTCTAATTTAGTGAGATGCACCTGTTTGTAATCACATGACACACGGGGTGAGGGAGAGACACTTTTCACATTACATTGACACCAGACGGAGGGCCTGTACGTGGAGAGCAGCTGACATGTAGGCCCTGACACACATGCTCGATGTAACGGGTCTGGGAGGCGGAACCTCTGAGCTACTATACAAGGGGGCGGTCCTTGTAAGGGAGCGGGTGGCGACCAGGGAAGACGGGCAGGAAGTCACAGCAGGTGACCGGGACAGTCTCTGAGTGAACGGGCTGGAGGTCACGGCAAGTGACCGGGGCAGTCTCTGGATGAACGGGCAGATGGTCACGGCAAGTGACTGGGGCAGTATCTAAAGGAACGGGCAGATGGTCACGGCAAGTGACCGGGGCAGTCTCTGAATGAACGGGCAGATGGTCACGGCAAGTGACCGGGGCAGTCTCTGGATGAACGGGCAGATGGTCACGGCAAGTGACCGGGGCAGTCTCTGGGTAAAGGTTTGGTACGACCTGTGGCGGCTGATGATAGACGTGAGCTCCCAGGTGAGCAGGCGAGAGTCTCTGGATGAACGGGTGGTCACAGCATGTGACGGCGGAGCCTCCAGGAAGACCAACAGACAGGCGGCAGATGAGCGCTCCCAGGTGAGCGGGCAGAAGTCTCTGGACAGGCGGGTGGTCACAGCACGTGACGGCAGAGCCTCCAGGTAGGCTAGCAGACGGGCAGCAGATGAGCGCTCCCAGGTGAGCGGGCAAGCTGGTCCATAGACAGACTGACAGGAGTTGGAAGGCAGACCGTCGGACCTCAGGCAAGCAGGCAGGTGGCTGAAGTGCGCTCCCAGGTGAGCGGACAGGCTCGTCCTTAGACAGACTGACAGGAGTAGTAAGGCAGACCGTCGGACCTCAGACTAGCAGGCAGGGAGCAGATAATCAGGCAGGAATAAAACAGCAAGCTGGCAGGAATCTGGCAGGTAACTGGCAACGGGACCTGAGGGCTGAAGCAGAGTAGTGAACAGTGCAACAACATTGCTCGGGCACCTCCATTTTGGAGAAGGTGCCTTATATATGGTGAAGTCCTCCGGCCATTGGCCGGGGACTCCTTAGGACGGTGCGCGCGGCCCCTTTAAGAGGGAGGGAGAGCGCGCGCGCCCTAAGCACAGTGGCCGGGAAGGAGCGCGCGCTGCCAGCAGAGCGGGAGGAGGACGCCGGGCACGGAGCAGAGAGGAACAGCGTCCCTGCCTAGCAGAGGGCAGGGACGCCGGCGCTACAGTACCCCCCCCCCCTTTAGGCCCCCCCTTTTTTAGGCCAGACAGAAATTTAGCTAGGATAAGAGGGGCATGGATGTTCTCCCGGGGCTCCCACGTTCTCTCCTCAGGACCAAACCCCTTCCAATCTACTAGAAAAAAGGTCTTTCCTCTTACCCTTTTGGTGGCAAGAATGTTCTCTACCTCAAACTCGTCCTCAGCAGAAACCGGAGCAGGAGGCGTACCTGTAGACTTGGAAAAAGAGTTAAGTACCACAGGTTTGAGGAGAGATACATGGAAGGAGTTAGGGATCCGTAAGTTGGCCGGGAGTTTCAATTTATAGGCCACCGGGTTGATCTGACTGATGACCTCCAGAGTACCGATGAACCGAGGCCCTAACTTGTAAGAAGGTATCTTGAGTCGGACATATTTAGATGAGAACCAGACTTTATCTCCGGGACGAAATTGTGGAGGATCCAGGCGTTTTTTGTCAGCGTGTCTTTTCATCCGTTCGGACGACTGAAGGAGTGCGGATCGGGTACTCTCCCAAATGGAGGAAAATTTGCTAACGAGAGATTCCGCAGCCGGGTTGTCCACAGAGGTGGAGACAGGAAAAGGAATCCGAGGATGCTGACCGAAGACTACAAAAAACGGGGATTTGGAGGAGGATTCGCTCTCGTGATTGTTATAAGAGAACTCGGCCCATGGTAGGAGATCCACCCAGTCAGAATGATGGGCATTAACGAAGTGCCGGAGGTAACTGGTCAGGTTCTGATTGATCCACTCCACTTGACCATTGGACTGTGGGTGGTAAGCGGAAGAGAAGTCCAGGGTGACGTCTAGCAGTTTACAAGTGGCTCTCCAGAAACGTGAGGTGAACTGTACCCCACGATCCGACACGATGTGGAGGGGCAGGCCATGAAGACGGAAGATGTGGCGGATAAAGTCTTTAGCCAGCTCGGGTGCAGACGGGAGGGCTGGCAGGGGAATAAAGTGAGCCATCTTGGAAAAGCGATCAGCGACCACCCAAATGACCGTACAACCGGCGGAGACGGGGAGATCAGTTATGAAGTCCATAGCAATATGCTGCCAGGGGGCAGAAGGCACAGGAAGCGGAAGGAGGCGACCGGCTGGCAGGTGTCTCGGGACTTTGTTGCGGGCGCAGGACACACAGGCAGAAACAAAGTCTATTACGTCCTTGTGCAGGGTAGGCCACCAGTAGTGCCGGGCAATAAGCTGGAGGGTCTTTTTCTGACCGGCGTGGCCAGTAGAGATGAGCGTTGTTCTACTCGAACTGTTCGCCAATCTCAAATTCGAGCTGTTTTGGGCGGTGTTCGAGCCGTTCGGCGAACACGAACAATTTGAGAAAAATTCGGCTGTTCGAGGTTATGCTCGATAACTGTTCGTGCACCAAAATCATAACTGGATTTTTCCTCAGTAATGATGAAAATTAATGTTAATACGCAGTTTGAGTGTACAGCGGGGTGGGGGGAGGGGCAGGGGATGGATCTCTGCAGGAACAATGAAGATCTCCATTTTTTTTTCTCTTTCCCGCATTTGCAGTGGGGAGGTGCAATCTGTCAGCCTATCAGCAGCGCACACACGGAGCGAAGTGCTTTTTTTCACACAAGCAAGGGCATGTGTCATTGGCAGTGTATGTCACATGTCCTTGCCCTATAAGACCAAGCCATTTTCCCCATCGCCACCATTTTCTCACTGCTGCAGCTGCGTGTTAGACGGCACCGCTGTTGCTGTGTGCGCTATACCTTGTTAATTTCAAGCCAATTTTCGCACAAATATACAGATAGCTTGGGAGTAGGGAATAGTTGTGATTGCAGTCCTTTTAAGGACTAGGTTACAGCATTTCCTACGACTTTTATCAGGGAGGTCTGTGCTCTTAAATAGATAGGTTGTGGGAGTAAAGACTAATTGTAATTGGAGTCCTTTTCAGGACTAGGTTACATGAGTTCCTATCAGTTTTTGCCAGGCAGGTCTGTGCCAGTGCTGTGCAAGTTTTTTTCACAGCATTTGGCTGAATCTAGCAAAGCTAATCCTTTTTGGCCTATTGCAGAGTGTGTTAGTCAGTGGAGTAGCCTATCTGTGTTGCAAGATATAACACCTGTGTATAGAATACCAATTTTTTTACTGCACCTAGTGAAGTAAAATCTTTTGGGCATAGCATCATTCTATTAGTCCATCTATACTGACCTCCATCAGGTTGCAAACTGAATATAATTTTTTTCTGCATCTAGCTCTGAAAAAATATTTGGGCTTCTAGCGGTGTGTGGGACTTGGTCTATTAGTCCATCTATACTGACCTCCATCAGGTTGCAAATTAAAAATAATTTTTTTCTGCATCTAGCTCTGAAAAAATATTTGGGCTTCTAGCAGTGTGTGGGACTTGGTCTATTAGTCCATCTATACTGACCTCCATCAGGTTGCAAATTAAAAATAATTTTTTTCTGCATCTAGCTCTGAAAAAATATTTGGGCTTCTAGCGGTGTGTGGGACTTGGTCTATTAATCCATCTATACTGACCTCCATCAGGTTGCAAATTAAAAATTATTTTTTTCTGCATCTAGCTCTGAAAAAATATTTGGGCTTCTAGCGGTGTGTGGGACTTGGTCTATTAGTCCATCTATACTGACCTCTATCAGGTTGCAAATTAAAAATAATTTTTTTCTGCATCTAGCTCTGAAAAAATATTTGGGCTTCTAGCAGTGTGTGGGACTTGGTCTATTAGTCCATCTATACTGACCTCCATCAGGTTGCAAATTAAAAATAATTTTTTTCTGCATCTAGCTCTGAAAAAATATTTGGGCTTCTAGCGGTGTGTGGGACTTGGTCTATTAGTCCATCTATACTGACCTCCATCAGGTTGCAAATTAAAAATATTTTTTTTCTGCATCTAGCTCTGAAAAAATATTTGGGCTTCTAGCAGTGTGTGGGACTTGGTCTATTAGTCCATCTATACTGACCTCCATCAGGTTGCAAATTAAAAATAATTTTTTTCTTCATTTAGCTCTGAAAAAATATTTGGGCTTCTAGCAGTGTGTGGGACTTGTTCTATTAGTCCTTCTATACTGACCTCCAGCAGGTTGCAAATTGAATATAATTTTTTTCTGCATCTAGCTCTGAAAAAATAGTTGGACTTCTAGCGGTGTGTGGGACTTGGTCTATTAGTCCATCTATACTGACCTCCATCAGGTTGCAAATTAAAAATAATTTTTTTCTGCATCTAGCTCTGAAAAAATATTTGGGCTTCTAGCAGTGTGTGGGACTTGGTCTATTAGTCCATCTATACTGACCTCCATCAGGTTGCAAATTAAAAATAATTTTTATCTGCATCTACAGTACCTCTGAAAAAATATTTGGGCTTCTAGCAGTGTGTGGGACTATTTGTATTAGTCCATCTATACTGACCTCCATCAGGTTGCAAATTAAAAATAATTTTTTTCTGCATCTAACCCAGCCAATAGTTTTGGCCTAATACCACAGTTTGGCCACTCAGCTCTGCTCGGTTACCATCCATTGTTTTTTTGTGCAAACAACTCCAGAGTTGTGAATTAGTTAACCACCAAAATGAGTGGAAAAAGGCCTGCTGCTGGTGGAAAGGGGAATAGGCGTGTTGGGAAGGGGAAAAAAGGTTGTGTCCGTGGGGTAGGTGTTAAAGCAACAGTAACATCTGCAGAAGAAAGACCATCTTCCAGCCAAACTAAAATGTCTACTTCTTTTAGCGGACAATGTGATAAGATCCCTTTCTTACGGCCACGCCAATCGCTACAAATTCCAGATGAGGCACAAAAACAGCAGGTGCTTCAACGGATATCAAGTGCTCCTTTAAGTGGGCTCTCCTCTACATCAACTTCAACATCACAAATACTCCAGTCCTCAAAGGTGTCACCCAAATCGCACTTGCTTCCTCACAGCTCCCAAATCTCCAGCTGCCCGTCTGAGTATGAGGTAGAACAGATGGTTGAGTCTGCAGAGCTGTTTACTCATACTATAGCCTGGGAATCAGAGGTCGACTCCAGCGCTTCTGTGAATCCAGACGAGGAAATGATCTGCACTGATGCCCAGAATCTTTATGAGTCGGATCCAGGACCAGACGCAGAAGGTTCTGACCATAATGTAGACCCTCATTCCCAAACTGTAACTCCTGTTGGTGGAGACAATGAGGAAGACGATGATAAGACTCAAATACCTGATTGGAGCGACAACTTTAGTTTTTTGTCAGGGCAGGAACAGGTTGGCTCTGAGGACGACGGGTGTGATAACGCACAGGGTGATGATGATGAGGTCGGAGATCCCACTTACTGTCAACCCACAGTCAGCCAAGAGATGAGGTCAGCAGAGGAGGTGGAGGAAGATGCTAGTGACGACGAGGTCAGGTTGCGCCTTCCTGGACAGAGACGTAGTACTGGAAGCACGTCAACAACTGCATCCTCAAACACAACTCTGCCTCTCACCACAAGTCGTGGTGGCTCTTCAGGTCGCATGGGTGCTAAGCCTTGCATAGCCTGGGCATTTTTTCAGATCGATAAAGATGACCCAACTCGTGTTATCTGTAACATTTGTCAGCAAAAGCTAAGTAGAGGCCAAAAAATACATAGTTTGAGTACTTCATGCATGAACCGGCACATGGACATGAAGCATAAGTTGCAGTGGGAAGCTCAGTGTGCTACAATGCGGCCTAGCCGGCCGGGCCAATCACCGTCTGCCATATCTTGTGCATCCGCGGCCTCTTCATCCTCTGTGACTGGGGGGACAGCAGTCACACCTGTTTTGGGGCGCAGACCTGCCACCTCTTGATTGGCAGGTCATCATTTTCTTTGGAGGTGGTAACACCAGCTGGTGTTGAGCGCTGTCCGACATCGATAGCACCACCTTTGGATCAAGGCAACCTAACATGTCCGCCTGCATCTTCCTCACAGACCGGCAGTTTGCCGGGGACACCCTTATCAACCCCGTCTAAGCACAATAGCCAGCCCTCGGTCCCTCAGATGTGGACAAGTAAAAGACCATTTCCTCCTAGCCATGAGAAAGCTAAGAGGTTGAATTTCACCATCTGCAAGCTCTTGGCTACAGAAATGCTGCCTTTCCGCCTGGTGGACACAGAGGATTTTCGAGACCTTATGTCCGTCGCAGTGCCCCAGTACCAGATGCCCAGTCGGCACTACTTCTCAAAGAAAGGTGTGCCTGCGCTCCACCAGCATGTCGCACACAACATCACCGCTTCTTTGAGAAACTCTGTGTGTGACAGGGTGCATTTCACCACAGACACTTGGACGAGTAGGCATGGACAGGGGCGTTACATGTCGCTGACTGGGCACTGGGTAACTATGGTGACAGCAGGACAAGGGGCTGCTGTCCAAGTCTTGCCGTCCCCACGAGTTGTGCGTCAATCCTCTTTATGTCAAAGTTCCTCCACTGCTTCTGCCTCCTCAACCTCCTCTCGGTCTTCCACCTGCACCCAAAGCCTGTCTGGTCATGCCACAAGCTTTCTAACTGCGCAGAAGGGATCCTGCACACCTCCTTACTATGCTGGCAGTAGGGCTCAACCTCATCAGGCGGTTTTTACATTGAAATGTCTGGGAAATGTGAGTCACACAGCTGAGGAGTTGTGGTCAGCTCTGGAGAACCAATTTCATGAATGGTTGTCTCCACTGGACCTGAAACCAGGGAAGGCCGTGTGCGACAATGCTGCAAACCTGGGTGCGGCCCTTCGCCGGGGCAATGTCACACACGTGCCTTGTATGGCTCACGTGTTGAACCTGGTTGTCCAGCAATTTTTAGCCCACTATCCCAGACTAGATGGCCTTCTGCAGAGGGCACGGTCGCTGTGTGCTCACTTCCGCCGTTCGCATCCCGCAGCTCAGCGACTTACATCTCTACAGAAGTCGTTGGGCCTGCCACTTCACCGGCTAAAATGCGATGTGCCTACCCGGTGGAATTCAACTCTGCACATGTTGCAGCGACTGTGGCAGCACCGACAAGCCCTGGTGCAATACGTTCTGACGTATAGCCTGGGCCAACGAGATTCAGAGGTGGGGCAAATCACGCTGGAGGAGTGGTCTCAGATCAGGGACCTATGCACCCTTCTGCACAGTTTTGAAATGGCGACGAAGATGTTTAGTGCTGACGATGCCATTATCAGCATGACTATTCCGGTGATTTACATGCTGGAGCACATGTTAAACAGAATTCGGAGTCAGGTGGTGGCACAAGAGGAGGTGGAGGAAGTAGAGGAGGAGGAGTTGTATGCGGAAGGGCTAACATCTGCAAGGTCCAGACGGTCGGCAGCACCAAGGCGGCAGGCATGTGAGGGTGGGGGAGATGGTTTTACCAGGGCGCATGGTAGCAGCCAAACTAGTGAGGAAGGTGCAGGAGCCCAGGAAGAAGTGAAGGACGAACTGATGGAAGACTCATCAGATGAGGGAGACCTTGATCACATTTCTGTTGTGCGAGGTTGGGGGGAGAGGACAGAGGAAGGAAGCATGATTGTTACCTCGCCACCAACACAACAGGGACTTGGTGCTCCTGGATGCGCAACACACGAGTGCCTTCTTGCTGCACTACCTGCAACATGACCCTCGAATTGTGAGAATTAGAAATAATCCTGACTACTGGGTTGCCACACTGTTAGATCCCCGGTACAAAAGTAAATTTGCAGAAATTATTCCTGCCATAGAAAGGGATGCACGCATGCAGGAGTATCAGCAGAGACTGTTGCAGAATCTTACATGTGCTTTTCCACAAAATACCAGTGGTGCACGTAGTGAATCTCACAGTTCCAACTTGCCAACCGTGGGACCGTCAAGTGTTCAGCACTCAAACCGTAACAGAACCACAGTATCTGCTGGTAACATCAATTTTGCGGAATCATTTCACCACTTTTTTAGCCCATCCTTTGCAAGGCCACAGGAGACAAGAAGTCTGACACATAGTTAACGCCTAGAGACGATGGTACAGGAGTATCTCCAAGTAAACATTGAAGCCACGACTGTGTCACTGGACCCTTGCTCTTTTTGGGCTTCCAATCTGGATAAATGGCCGGAGCTAGCCACTTACGCCTTGGAGATCTTGTCATGCCCCGCAGCCAGCGTTCTGTCTGAACGTGTGTTCAGCGCTGCTGGTGGTGTGCTGACAGATAAGCGCACGCGGCTCTCCACTGATAATGTAGACAGACTCACGTTCATAAAGATGAACAAATCATGGATCCGAAACGACTTTTCTACCCCTGTGTCATCCTGGGGAGAGTAAAAGCTTGATGATTGGTTAAAATCACCCTACCAACCGTTTTAAGCTTTCAAATTACTAATCATATTTATCTGTATCTTGACTGGAAAATAATTTGGGCTTTGTAGCAGTGTGCAGCACTGATCCTATTAGGCCATCTATACTAAAGCTTCACCAGATTTAAAATTAAAAATAATTTTTAGCTGCATCTAGCCCGGAAAATAATTTTGGGGCTCCGAGATGCGCAAGGCACATAAGTGCCTTCTTGCTGCACTACCTGCAGCATGACCCTCATATTGTCAGAATTCGAAGTAATCATGACTACTGGGTTGCCACACTCTTAGATCCCCCAAACTTTTCGATCCACCTTTTCATTTTAATAAAGACCAAAAAAATGGTCATTTTTGAAATTATAAGCATTAGCAGGTTGTTAGAAACTGAAATCAAACAGTTTTCAACTCAAAACTTTATTCTAGGTGATGTTACATTTTCACATAGGACCCCTTGTTCGAAAGGAGCTTCTGAACTCTCTCGTCCATTGAATTTGTCAGGTTTTGGATGGTTTCTGCTTCAATTGTTTTGCATGAGGACAGAATACCCTCCCAGAGCTGTTGCTTAGATGTGAACTGCCTCCCGCCATCATAGACACTCCTTTTAATGATGCTCCAAAGGTTCTGAATGGGGTAGAGGTCAGGGGAGCATGGGGGTCACACCATAAGTTTGTCCCCTTTTATGCCCATATCAGCCAGAGATGCAGATGTTTTATGTGCAGCATGAGATGGTGCATTATCATGCAGAAAAATGATCTTGCTGTGAAATACATGGTTCTTCTTCTTGAACCATGGCAGGAAGTGCTGTTTGAGAAAATCCACATACATTATGGAGTTCATCTTTAGCGCCTTCAGGGATCCTAAAGGGGCCGACAATCTCTCTCCCCATGATTCCAGCCCAAAACATTACTCCACCTCCTCCTTGTTGGCGCTGTAGCCGTGTTTGCGTGGGGTGTCCATCAACCAGCCATCCTCCACTCCATCCATCTGGACCATCGAGCGCTGCACGGCACTCATCCGTGAACAAAACAGTTTTGAAATCAGTCTTCATGTAATGTTTGGCCCACTGGAGCCGTTTCTGCTTGTGTGAAGTGGATAGAGGAGGTCGACAGGATGGCGCATGCACAGCTGCAAACCTCTGAAGGACCCTGCATCTTGTTGTTCGGGGGACGTTGGAGGCACAAGCAGCTTCAAAAACTTGTCTGCTGCTATGACAAGGCTTTTTTGCCGCTGCTCTTTCAACCTGACGTAATTGCCTGTAGGAAAGAGTCCTCAATTTGCCCTTATCAGCACGCACACGTGTGTACTGTGAATCAGCTACATACTTCTTGATTGCCAAGACACTTCATCCTGATCATCGCACAATGTTGATTGTAGTCATGCCTTGACCTAAACACTCCACAATTTGTTGCTTCTCAGCAGCCGACACATCCTTTTTCTTTCCCATTTTGGCAGAAAATGTAGGCTGCTTAATAATGTGAGAGAGCCTTCTTAAGTAGTCTTGCCTTTCATTGGACACACCTGCCAAACTAATTAGCACAGGTGTCTGCAATTGCTTACAGTGATATAAAGAGCCCTGACACACATCACCATCAATGAGTTTAACTGACAAACAAACAAATTCTTCCCTTATCACTCCTAAACACTTTTTGTATAATAAGTTGGAACGCAGTGTACATGTGCTTTTCCACAAAACACCAGTGGTTCACGTAGTGAATCTTACAGTTCTAACTTGCCAACCGTGGTCTGTATGGAGTTGTTCAATAAAGGGCCCAAAATTAAGATAACATAGATGGGAGAGGTCTCTATGAATAGGAATTCCTAAGTATTTGATACCCTGTGAGGGCCAGGCAAAGGGAAAGTTGGACTGGATGGAATCCTATATGGATTTGGGGAGGGAGACATCGAGGGCCTCAGACTTCGCTGCATTGATTTTAAAATTTTACCATGTAACAAAGTGATCTATTTCAGCCATAACAGCATGGATGGATATATGTGATTGAGTGATATATACTAGGACATCATCAGCAAATAGAGAGCACTTGTACTCGGTGCCTCCCACCTCAATCCACCTAATATTGGGGTTATGGCGAATTGATGAGAGCAGGTGCTCCGTCACTAGGATGTATAAGAGAGGGGACAGAGGACATCACTGCCTTGTCCCATTGGTGATTGTGAAAGGTGATGAAAATGTTCTGACGCACCCCCTGGGCCTTGGGACACCCGGAGCCGGACTCTTTTTGGTGGATGCTGGTGGTTGTAGTCTTCGTGGCGGCGACCCAGTTCCGTGGCTCAGGGCGGTCAAACCAGTGGCGGAACTATTTATGTGGTTTTCATGTTTAAATGTCCGACTACGCCACCCGTGGATTGCGGTCAGAGTGAACCGCCGCTACAGGGCAGACCACTGAGGCTGGTGTTGTGGGTGCAGCAGAGCGTAGCATAACTCCCCACGGGAGGAGTATAGCCTCAGGGCAGTGTATGCGGAGGATGGGGGTGATGGTGCAGGGCAGCAGCAGTAACGACACGGAGTCAGTGATGCAGTTCAGGGCCTTTACTCACAGTTTTTATTATCCAGACCACGTCTGCAGGTAACGGCTGCCCACGTCGTACTGTGCTCACCAGGTGAGGGGCTCAGACAACTCCCAGATAACTTTGGAGCACTTCACAGGACCCCCTTTGTGTGTCCTTTGTCTGGCCTTTCTTACCAACACTTCTGTCCGGCTGCCTCGGGCCTCCTCTTGGTAAACTTGGCGCCAGTTTCCCTGACCCTATGTGGTGCCTTCCTAGCGGGTGTAGCGAGGGGCTGCGCCACATAAAATGTCAGAGCCTCCGGTTTCTAGCTGAGGGTCATTTCCTGCCTCCACTAGTTCGGGGACCGGTCTCCCCCTTTGGCCTGACCCCTCCACGCAGGTGGATTCGGGCGTGCGGTGGCGACTCGCCCGTCCGCACCCCTGGGATCCCTTCATTCCTCGTTCCTGGAGCCTTCTCCGCTCCTCTTCCTTCCTTCTCCCTCTTCCAGGCCTGGGCCTCTGTTACTAGGCCCGCCTCCGGAGCAGAGCTCATGCAGAGCCCCTGCTCCCTGCCACTTCTGCTCAGACTTCTCTGCACTGAACTAAGATGGTGCCCACCTTTTATACTCCCTTCTCAATGCACCCAGGAACTGCTTCCTCCCTGCTCCTGCACTACAGGGTTCCCCTTCCTCAGTGTTCCCTCCCCCCACTCCAGCCAGGGACAGGGACTGTCGTGCCCATCTCAGGGGCATATTGGTCGCCCTGCCCCACGGCAATGTGGTGTAATGCATGCAGGTGTCGGGTCCTGATCCACACTCCATCCTTACCTGAGAGTGAGATATCACACCTCTGGGTGAGGTGCAATACGTCTGTAGCAACCGAGCCCTCAGGGTGCTACAGTTCCATTTATCTTCAGCCTAGGTGACGTATTGCGATACAGGGCCGTGATTTTGGCTATAAAAGGGTCCCCTAGACCCCTACCCCAAGCTTTTTAAGAGAATCATATATGGCGTGCCAGGAGACTCTATGGAATGCTTTCTCAGCATCCAACGAGAGTATCTAATTACAAATTTTTAACTGCATCTAGCCCAGGAAATACTTTGTGCCTAGTAGCAGTGTCTGCTAGTGAGCGGATTATCCCGGCTGTTAAGCAAGCTGCACCACCTGTAGTTTAGACACTTAATTTTTTCAAAGGAAATGCTTCGGGACCATGGGATACTTAGTGAAGAGCATCAGGAGGCACCCCAAGGCATAGGGGCTGGGACTGGCAGTAGGATGCCTTGCGGTGGACAGCCGAGCTCGATCCTTATAAAAGCTTTTTAACTGCAGCAGCTTTAGTGGACGCTACTGGAGCTGGAATTACCGCGGCTGCTGGCATGAGACTTGCCCTCCAATAGATCCTTGTAAATGGATTTAAAGTGTATTCATTCAAATTAGAGAGACAATTTAAATTAAAAAGCTTAGAGCTGCCTCCACCACAGGGGGGCTCGCTCGACCCACCAGCGGACAGGCAGCAGTATTGGGAGAGGGGGGCTGGCCGTCAGGGTTCACCGCGGCTCTGGCACAAACCCGGCGACACGGAGGTGGCACGGGCAGGAGCGGACTGGCCGTGTCGGCTTCTCACTTTTTGGATTTTAGAAGGGCATGACATGCCTATATCTGTGTCTCCCCCTCCTTTTACTCCTCCACCTCTTTTATTTTCGCATGACTATATGTACTTGTCACTTTTCCATGTGTTAGTTATGTCTTCTGAGCAGTTTGTCAGCTTTTGGACACCTTTGAAGGTGTTTTCTATGTGTTTCTATGTGTTTTTGTTTGCCTGCCATTGGTTTTAACGGTGTTCGAAGGTGTTCGACGAACAGTTCGACGAACAGTTCGGCGAACACACGGGTGTTCGACGAACCGAACCGAACTCGAACACTACGGGGGTGGCTCAACACTAGTGGCCAGCTAGTTTAGACGAATGGCCTCAGTGTAGGATCTTCTTCCGATCAGGTACTGAAACAAACGTCTTACCGGGAGGGAGACGATTTAAACTCACGGGAGCCACCTGCATTACTCTGGCGGGATCGATGATATGTTTAGGTTCTTCCTCGAGATCGGACACCAGAAAGGATCGGGACAAGGCGTCTGCTTTGACGTTTTTGTCAGCCGGGCGAAAATGAAGAACAAAATCAAAGCGAGCAAAAAACAAGGACCACCGGGCTTGGCGCGGGTTAAGTCTCTGGGCATGCTGGAGGTAAGCCAAGTTCTTGTGGTCAGTGTAAATTATTACCGGGTGAAGAGCCCCCTCGAGTAGGTAACGCCACTCCTCCAACGCCAGCTTGATGGCCAATAACTCTCGGTCTCCTATGGAATAGTTGCGCTCAGAAGAGGAGAAGAGTTTGGAGAAGAAGCCACAAGTTACCATTCTCCCGGAAGCTGATTTTTGAGTAAGTACCGCTCCGGCTCCAGAGGAGGATGCGTCAACTTCCAGGAAGAACTGCTTGTTGCCGTCCGGGCGATGCAGCACCGGGGCGGAAGAGAAGGCCTGTTTTAGGGAAAGAAAGGCCTCCTCTGCTTCGGGCGGCCACTCTTTGGGATTAGTACCCTTACTGGTGAGCGCGGAAATTGGGGCAGTCCGGGAAGAGAAGTGTGGTATGAAGAGGCGGTAGTAGTTAGCGAAGCCCAGGAATCGCTGAATGGCCTTCAACCCCTCCGGTCGAGGCCATTTCTTGATGGCAGACAGTTTCTCTGGATCCATTCGTAGGCCGGTCTGAGAAATAATGTAGCCCAAAAACGGAAGCGAGGTCTGCTCAAAGAGGCACTTCTCGTATTTAGCGAAGAGGTGATTCTGCCTGAGCCTGAGCAGGACCTGACGAACGTCCCTCCGGTGAGTCTGGAGATCCGGAGAGAAGACCAAGATGTCGTCCAGGTACACCACTACGCAGGAGTAGAGAAGGTCCCGGAAGATGTCACTGACCAACTCTTGAAAGACGGCAGGAGCGTTACAGAGACCAAAGGGCATTACCAGATATTCATAGTGGCCGTCCCGGGTGTTGAATGCCGTCTTCCATTCATCCCCCTGACGGATACGAACCAGGTTGTACGCCCCACGGAGGTCCAGTTTGGTGAAGATTCTAGCCCCCCTCAGACGATCAAATAACTCCGGAATGAGCGGAAGGGGGTACTTATTCTTCACCGTGATCTGGTTAAGGCCTCTATAGTCTATACAGGGACGGAGAGAGCCGTCCTTCTTTTTGACAAAAAAGAAGCCTGCTCCCGCCGGGGAGGTAGATTTCCGGATGAATCCCCTGGCCAGATTCTCCTCAATATATTCGGACATCGACCGGGTCTCAGCAGCGGATAATGGATAAATACGCCCACGGGGAGGAGTAGTACCAGGTAACAGGTCGATAGGGCAGTCGTATGGTCTATGAGGGGGTAGTGTCTCTGCTTCCTTTTTATTAAAGACATCAGCATAAGACCAATAAGGAATCGGAAGTCCAGGTAGATTAGCTGGGGTAGGAGAAGGACGGACGGGATGGACGGGAACCAGACAGGTCTTATGGCAGTCCTGTCCCCAGCGAAGGACTTCTCCGGTCTGCCAGTCAAGCACGGGTGCATGTCTCTGGAGCCAAGGTAGGCCTAGCAAGAGGGCGTGGGAGAGTCCAGGCAGAACATGAAAGGAGATACTCTCAGAATGCAGCATTCCCACCTGCAGAGTAATGGATTCGGTGATGAGTTGGATGGGGCGTGGTAAGAGACCCCCATCCACGGCAGCAACAGACAAGGGTACAGCCAGAGGTTTGGTGGGGATGCGGTATTTCTCTACCAGGGACTGTGAAATAAGATTCCCGGCTGCTCCAGAGTCAAGTTGGGCTAGTTCGAAATAACGGTTCTCCCCGCAGACGATTGAGACTGACAACAGCAGAGATGGAGAGGATTTATTCTTGTCTAGGTCGACCTCTCTGAGCGAACCTAGACACAGGCGTTTCCCGACCTCTCCGGGCAGGTACGGATCCGGTGCTCCTTACTGCCACAGTAGAAGCAGCTCCCCTCGGCACGGCGTAAGTCCTGACGGGTTTTGACCATCTTGGTCTGGTCGACCTGCATAGGCTCAGGAGAGTGTACCTGGGTAGAGACGGAGGGAGTGACGGGTTTCTGAAAAGTAGGAGCTAGACGTGGTAACCTCCTCTCACGGGTGACCTCTTTGGCACGCTCCTGGAACCGTAGGTCAATCCGGGTGGCAAGAGTTATTAGGTCATCGAGAGTGGTAGGGATGTCCCGACCGGCAAGTTCATCTTTAATACGGCCGGACAGACCCTCCCAGAAGACGGATACCAGAGCGTCGTTATCCCAGGCCAGCTCCGAGGCAAGGGTACGGAACCGTATGGCATATTGGCCCACGGTGAGACTTCCCTGACGGAGGCGTAGCAGTGATGATGCGGATGAGGTCTTCCGTCCGGGTTCGTCGAAGACTTTCCGGAAAGCCGTGAGAAAAGCAGGCAAGTTGGACACCAGGGGGTCTCCTCTCTCCCATAGAGGATTTAGCCAGGCCAGGGCCTCCCCGGTGAGATGGGACATGATGAATGCAATTTTGGCTCGGTCGGAGTTAAACTGGTGGGACAATAGTTCAAAGTGCAGGGTGCACTGATTTATGAAGCCCCGAGCCTGGGCGGAGTCGCCTCCGAAGCGAGGAGGTGCAGAAAGCCGGGGTCCGGGTAGGATACCATGGTATTAGTGGGCAGCGGAGCTGCCGGATTGCGAGACATGGCACTGGCGGAGGTTGCTGGTGGAGCAGTCAGAGTGTCCAGGCGAGTATTGACATTCCGCAGGTGACCCAGGATGGACTCCTATTGGGACCTTTGACGGGACAGTTCATGACACAGGTCCGAGAGCGAGGGAGCTTGGGTGCCACCGGGTTCCATGGCCCGAGCAAACTGTAATGGGTCTGGGAGGCGGAACCTCTGAGCTACTATACAAGGGGGCGGTCCTTGTAAGGGAGCGGGTGGCGACCAGGGAAGACGGGCAGGAAGTCACAGCAGGTGACCGGGACAGTCTCTGAGTGAACGGGCTGGAGGTCACGGCAAGTGACCGGGGCAGTCTCTGGATGAACGGGCGGATGGTCACGGCAAGTGACCGGGGCAGTCTCTGAATGAATGGGCAGATGGTCACGGCAAGTGACCGGGGCAGTCTCTGAATGAACGGGCAGATGGTCACGGCAAGTGACCGGGGCAGTCTCTGGATGAACGGGCAGATGGTCACGGCAAGTGACCGGGGCAGTCTCTGGGTAAAGGGTTGGTACGACCTGTGGCGGCTGATGATAGACGTGAGCTCCCAGGTGAGCAGGCGAGAGTCTCTGGATGAACGGGTGGTCACAGCATGTGACGGCGGAGCCTCCAGGAAGACCAACAGACAGGCGGCAGATGAGCGTTCCCAGGTGAGCGGGCAGAAGTCTCTGGACAGGCGGGTGGTCACAGCACGTGACGGCAGAGCCTCCAGGTAGGCTAGCAGACAGGCAACAGATGAGCGCTCCCAGGTGAGCGGGCAAGCTGGTCCATAGACAGACTGACAGGAGTTGGAAGGCAGACCGTCGGACCTCAGGCAAGCAGGCAGGTGGCTGAAGTGCGCTCCCAGGTGAGCGGACAGGCTGGTCCTTAGACAGACTGACAGGAGTAGTAAGGCAGACCGTCGGACCTCAGACTAGCAGGCAGGTAGCAGATAATCAGGCAGGAATAAGACAGCAAGCTGGCAGGAATCTGGCAGGTATCTGGCAGGTAACTGGCAACGGGACCTGAGGGCTGAAGCAGAGTAGTGAACAGTGCAACAACATTGCTCGGGCACCTCCATTTTGGAGGAGGTGCCTTATATATGGTGAAGTCCTCCGGCCATTGGCCGGGGACTCCTTAGGACGGCGCGCGCGGCCCCTTTAAGAGGGAGGGAGAGCGCGCGCGCGCGCGCGCCCTAAGCACAGTGGCCGGGAAGGAGCGCGCGCTGCCAGCAGAGCGGGAGGAGGACGCCGGGCACGGAGCAGAGAGGTGAGGGGAACAGCGTCCCTGCCTAACAGAGGGCAGGGACGCCGGCGCTACACTCAACACAGACGCCAGCTACCATTCAGGATCCCAGGAAAAGATGGATGAACTTCAACTAATCTATATTTATAATCGTGTTATCCCGTCTGTCCTGGAACTCCCGCGTCGCTCTTTGGTCCGGCAGCGACCAATCAGCGCAGCGGGATTTCTGAAAAAAGATGGCGGCCGTTAGCGGCTCATCTGCGGGACGGAGATGCAGCCGGGAGATGACCGGCGCGAGGCGCTCATCTCCCGGCCGGTAGCAGCAGAAGGACCTCGACCGCCGACGCCGCTGACCTCCATGCAGAAGGGAGGACCGGGGAGCGGCGCTGCGGGTCGGGATACTTCTGCTGCGAGCAGTCGCTCATCTCCCCCGACCAATCACCGATTTGGGTGCCACATTTAAATAGCAGCCGCGACCAATCAACGATCTTGGCGCCACATTTAAACACTGCTGTGCTGATTGGTCTCAGGCAGCGTCCGCGACCAATCAGCAATCTTGCCAACACATTTAAACACTTCTGTGCTGATTGGGCGCGGACGCCAGCCGCGACCAATCAGCGATTTCGGCGCCAAATTTAAACCCCGCTCTGCTAATTGGTCGTGCACGGCGGTCGCGACCAATCAGCGATTTTGGCGCCAAATTTAAACAACGCTCTGCTGATTGGTCGCGGCCAGCAACCGCAACAAATCAGCAGTATTGGCGCCAAATTTAAACCCCGCTCTGCTGATTGGTCGTGACCGCCGAGCGCGACCAATCAGCGATTTTGGCGCCAAATTTAAACCCCGCTCTGCTGATTAGTCCCAACCACCGGCCGTGACCAATCAGCGATATTGGCGCCAAATTTAAACACCGCTTCGCTGATTGGTGGCGGTAGCCGGCTGCGACCAAGCAGCGATATTGGCGCCAAATTTAAACACCGTTCTGCTGATTGGTCGCGGTTACCGGTCGCAAATAATCAGCATTATTGGCGCCAAATTTAAAAACCGCTCTGCTGATTGGTCGCGGCCATGACCAATCATCATTATTGGCGCCAAATTTAAATAACGCTCTGCTGATTGGTTGCGACTGTCGGCCGCAACCAATCAGCATTATTGGCGCCAAATTTAAACACCGCTCTGCTGATTGGTCGCGGTTACCGGTCGCAAATAATCAGCATTATTGGCGCCAAATTTAAAAACCGCTCTGCTGATTGGTCGCGGCCGTGACCAATCACCATTATTGGCGCCAAATTTAAACCCCGCTCTGCTGATTGGTCGCGTTCGCTGCCCGTGACCAATCAGCATTATTGGCGCCAAATTTAAACCCCGCTCTGCTGATTAGTCGCGACCGCCGGCCGTGACCAATCTGCAATATAGCCGCCAAATTTTCACACTTCTTTGGTGATTGGTCACGATTGCCAGCCTCGACCAATCAGCGATTTTGGCGCCAAATTTAAACACCGCTCTGCTGATTGCGCCGGGTCGGCCGCATACATATTCTAGAATACCCGATGCATTAGAATCGGGCCACCATCTAGTAAGCTAGTAATGGGCAATATCTTTGTAACTACTTCACCTATTTTATGTTTTGCTGCAATGATTCTTTTTGGTGGACAATCCAATAAACCCTTTTTTAATTTTTTTTTATAAGAAACATCATAATATTTTCTTTGGAGTATCGCACCTGGTAAGAAGTCCTGTATAAATAAATATACAAAATAAGTATATTTAACAATGGTGAGTCAGCCAACCCTGATTTTTGTGCTGTTTTGTGTGGATTTACTTTCCCTTGCACACGGGAGAGGAGAGCTTTACTAAACACCTCTTGTCCAAGTCTCAGGAATTCTACTACATTAATTACTTTAAGTCACAAGGATGAGATAAAATCTACAGACGAGTGAGGACTAAGACGTACCAGATGGATTGACAAGTAGCAGACGTACTACAAGTACCAGAACTGCTGAAGATCGACGTTGTCACGGGGTCCTTCTCCAACATCACACAATCAACATAGCAAGAGAAGATTGAACAATTCCAAGACCTTTATTATAGGCAAAACTGAAATGTCCATATACAATCCACCAAACAGAGGATAATATTGTCCAGAAATACAAATGTAGTCCGGTAACAGGATAAATGTCCCAGGAGATGAGAGTCCAACAATCCAGCAGACAGAGGATAAAATAGTCCATATGTTTCTCCATATATATTCCTTCCAGCAGCATTCTCAAAGTCATCCAGGTTTCTCCCATTCTCTCTGACATGGTGTCCTCATGTCATTGTCCCACACAGAATCTCCCGCTTGTCTCTCTTGGCTGTGATATTTAAAAGTCATTCACAGGTCAGGGGGGGAAGGTCCCATTGTTGGTCCTTCCATTGCTTTACAAAATCAACAAGTTGGTTCAATATGTCATTAGCATATTAGCAAGCAGCATTATTCACTGACCCTGTGCACTGATAACAGTGTAATAAGGCGTGGGAGCAGATATCAGATGATAAATAACAGCTATTCATCAATTAACAAATATCAACTCATCCTACAAGAGAAGTCAACATTAGAAGGACACAGAGCAACAAGAGAACACGATGAAAATCAGTAAAATATAAATATACACAAAATGGTACCCACATACCATATCACACCATCACAGACATGCTGATGACCAGAGCCCAAAGTAGTCTAACTAAGGAACTACAAGCTGAGATATTTCAAGGTAAGAGAAATGGAAAAAATGACCATTTTTTTTTTAACAATAAGGCACACTTTTTTTCCCTCAAATTTGGGAGGAAAAGGGGGGATGCATCTTATAGTCCGAATGCTCACTGAAGAGTGGCGTCACACGGCAGGGAGCGGGGTCACACAGCAGGGAGCGGCGGCAGCAGGACTGTCGGCGCCGCCATGAATTCATAAGGCCGCTCTAGACAGGAGGAAATGAGCAGTCTCCCATCTAGATCACGCGCTGCAGTGACGTTACAAAGAGGCAAAGCCGGGGGGACAACTGCGCGTTGTGCTGTTCTGTATTGCTCCGGCCCTGCCTCTTTGTAAGTCATTGCAGCGCATGATCTGGAGTTATAGTTCTCCTCGGGGCAACTACATGCCAAAAGTGTGGTGAACTAAAACTCCTAGCATACCATAGGAGCAGCAGGACATGCTAGGAGTTATAGTTCTCAAGGCAACCACATTACAAAGTTTAAAGTCATTAATAATAATGGATGTTAATGCTGCTGTTAATGTTAATGGATGTTATTTATGTTTTAAAATATTTTACCACATTTTTTTGCTGCAAAAGTTTTTCCCCCCTATTTTCCACATCTAAAACCTGGGTGCATCTTATGGTCCGGTGCGTCTTATAGTCTGATAAATACGGTAATTCTTTTTCAAAGCAAAGTAGACTAAGATTCATGCGAGTCTAATTTAGACGTTTTATGCCTCAGCTTACTTGCAGAATGTGAAATTAAAAACATAAAGTTAGATTCTAAGCTGGTGTCCTCTAATAGAGAAAAAGAGAAATTGAAATTTTTTTTTACATTTGGTTGACGTATTTCACAAGTTTGTGTCAGAGAAATCCAAAAATGATTGTGTAAAAATAATGTCAAATGATACTAATGATGTTAATGATTTTGACTGTAATGTGGAAAGTGAACAAGATGTGAGACACGTGTCTGAAAGTGACCTTGTGACCGGTGACATAGGAAAAGACAGGAAGGAGACATGCGAAGGTGACGTAGACGGAACTGACGTACAAAGGCCACTAAAAATAGAAGGCAACTTAGGAGCCACAGAGGCCCAACTCCAAATTAAAAGTTAGGAAAAATTTGTTAAAATTCTGCAAAATCATTCCTGCATTTAATAACAAAATCCAAGTGTGTAGAAAATCTAAGATATTCGAGAGCTTGGCTAATAAGCTTGATTTAACCAATGAGGAGAAGAATCAGTTGTTTAAAATGTGGCTTCCTGTAACTTTTTCCAGACGCCAAACTTTAAAAATGTCTTGTGATAACGAGTCACATGATTTGGTAAATGATACGGACAGACTGAGACATATGATCTAGTGTGCAACCAAGGACAGTTGTCCAGACATTGATATTCTTTGAAAATTAAGGATTGGTCAGAAAGAATGTACGTTTACATTCATGTCCATATTTGAGCGGTTGTACAGAACGCTCATTGAAAATGTCAAATCACAACAAATGATAAAAACTTTTGTAGACAAATTTGGATTCTTAAATTCGGCATCTCGTGTTATTGCGTCTAAATTAAGTTTGTGTCTGTTTGCGGAGTTATTTTTTGCATAGTAAGGTAACATTACAGCATGACATGTTTGACAACCGCAGCATGTGACATTTGAACTTTGGGCTAATAACAAGGCAGTTGTGAAACTGAAAGCTTGTAGACCCCAGTGAAAAATTTCTAAGAGACTTCAACTTTTGCAAGTCTAAGGAATTCTTTAGGCCTCCTAAGTTACAGGGTTCGGATACAGTTGCAACTGTTGCACCAATTATAGTTACAACCCATGCCATTTATCTCATGTGTCCTGTATCTATAGACTGGTTCATGAAGTAAAAGTCTTATGTTATCTGTATTTGGGGAATATTTAAAAGAATATTAAGTTATTAAATGTAATTGTTTACAATGCGCATTAATAATTAGGATACAATAATTTGGGTTAATATATATGTATTCATACCTTCGTATGTGGAATGTATGGTTTGAACATAAATCTGTGACAGATGAGCGTATGAGCAGCTGCTTAGAGAGAATATAATGTAACAATAATGTGATATGTGTAATGGATGATTGAATGTGAGAACTCATGAAGTATGGTATGGTAGGAAAAAAAAACGGTTTTTATGTGAAATAATACAAATAAGTTTAATTATGAGAGTATTAAGATACATAATGAGGTATTATCTACACAAAATATATTTCTATATTTCTTTGGCAATTATTTCTTGATTTAGTTAATCTATAATATAACTAGGGTCGTGTCCTTCTGTCCAAAGCCTCTATCGACTTCGCATGCACACTGTGCAGTGTGGCAGGACACAGAAGAACACATCCAGACCAGGAGTAGGACGAGGCTGAAGGAGGAGTTTGGCACCGGAGTCAGCGCCTATGCATAGCACGATCTTCGTCGCCATTTTGTTGAAGACAAATTTGCAAAGTGTCTTCAACAAACTGGCACCAAATAGTGCGGTATGAGCACACGCTGACTCCAGCGCCATTTTTTTAAAATACTTAACTCAAGCCGCACCGTATTGTCCCACACCCGCTGTCTCCATCGGTGGAGTAGGGGCCTCTGGCCTCTTCCTCCACCAATCAGCATGTGAAACAGCTGACACGATGACGTCATTTCATCGGGTCAGCTGTGTACATGGAGAGTCAGCGCACTGGAGACAGGAGCATAGGCAGAGCGCCGAGGGAATGGGACTGAAGTGAGTATGTTGTGTTCTTTTTTTTCATGTGTATGGGATGTTTGGCTGGACATGGGAAGGCTATGGTGGTCTCCTGCTGGACGTGGGAAGGCTATGGGGGTCTACTTCTGGACGTGGGGAGGCTATGTGGGTCTACGTCTGGAAGTGAGGAGGCTATGGGGGTTTCCTGCTGGACGTGGGGAAGCTATGGGGGGAGTCTCCTGATGGACACGGGGAGGCTGTAGGGGTCTCCTGCAGGACACGGGGAGGCTGTGGGGGTCTCCTGCTGGACACTAGGAGGCGATGGGGGTCTCCTGCTGGACAAGGGGAGGCTATGGGGGTATGTGTATGTGCATACTACGCTATCCAGCGCCATTTTTTGAAGACCATGTGTCTGCGAATTCGCATATATAGTGTCTTGAATAAAATGGCGCCGGATAGCAAAGTATGCGCGTAATGTACTACAAAATAGCAGTGCGCATCCACAACCCAACACCACTATCCTTATGGCCAATGCGTGCGCACTGCTATGTTGACGTTGTAGTACATTACTTCAATAAAAAGGCACTGAAGTCAGTGCGTGCCCATACCATGCTATCGGGCGACATTTTATTGAAGATACAGTATATGCGAATTCACAGACACAGGGTCTTAAAAAAAACATGAAGAACAATTTGTCAAGAAAAATCAATCTCAGGATCACTGGGATCAGCTGAAGCTCCAGAGTTAATACCAAATAAAGTGATGCTGGTCAGGAAGGTGAAAAAACAAGCTCTGTGGAGAAAGGGTTAATAGAACTTACAGGAGGAACCAGTCCAGAAAGCAATAGATCCAGCAAGTATCAGCGACATATTCCTGCAAATCCCCTGAATGTCATCAATTATATCTCCATTATTGTGCTGGAATTAGAGGAGAAGTAATGGCATTAGGTGAGAACTTCTTTGGGCTTTTGTCCTTTCATCCTGCAGTTGTTTGAATGAATCTAATGTAGATGGGAACCAGCTAAGCCGCATTCTGTCCACAACTATTACGTCACTGTTCACACCACACAGAGACCCCAAAAGAGTCTCAGTGCTGAAGGGGTTAATGTCCCCTGCGCTCAGTAATGGGGGATCTCCACATACCTCCACCTGCAGAGTCACACACCACATATACAGTGGGTATGGAAAGTATTCAGACCCCTTTAAATTTTTCACTCTTTGTTTCATTGCAGCCATTTGGTAAATTCTAAAAAGTTAATTTTTTTCTCATTAATGTACACTCTGCACCCCATCTTGACTGGAAAAAAAACAGAAATATAGAAATTTTTGCAAATTTATTAAAAAAGAAAAACTGAAATATCACATGGTCATAAGTATTCAGACCCTTTGCTCAGACACTCATATTTAAGTCACATGCTGTCCATTTCCTTGTGATCCTCATTGAGATGATTCTACTCCTTCATTGGAGTCCAGCTGTGTTTAATTAAACTGATAGGACTTGATTTGGAAAGGCACACACCTGTCTGTATAAGACCTCACAGCTCACAGTGCATGTCAGACCAAATGAGAATCATGAGCTCAAAGGAAATGCCCAAGGTGCTCAGAGACAGAATTTTGGCAAGGCACAGATCTGGCCAAGGTTACAAAAGAATTTCTGCAGTACTCAAGGTTCCTAAGAGCACAGTGGCCTCCATAATCCTTAAATGGAAGAAGTTTGGGACCACCAGAAGTCTTCATAGACCTGACCGTCCAGCCAAACTGAGGAATCGGGGGAGAAGAGCCTTGGTGAGAGAGGTAAAGAAGAACCCCAAGATCACCGTGGCTGAGCTCCAGAGATGCAGTAGGGAGGTGGGAGAAAGTTCCACAAAGTCAACTATCACTGCAGCCCTCCACCAGTTGGGCCTTTATTGCAGAGTGGCCCGACGGAAGCCTCTCCTCAGTGCAAGACATATGAAAGCCCGCTTGGAGTTTGCTCAAAATCACATGAAGGACTCCCAGACTATGAGAAATAAGATTCTCTGGTCTGATGAGACGAAGACAGAACTTTTTGGTGATAATTCTAAGCGGCATGTGTGGAGAAAACCAAGTACTGCTCATTGCCTGCCCAATACAATCCCAACAGTGAAACATGGTGGTGGCAGCATCATGCTATGGGGGTGTTTTTCAGCTGCAGGACAGGACGACTGGTTGCAATTGAAGGAAACATGAATGCAGCCAAGTACAGAGATATCCTGGATGAAAACCTCTTCCAGAGTGCTCTGGACCTCAGAATTGGCCGAAGGTTCACCTTCCAACAAGACAATGATCCTAAGCACACAGCTAAAATAACAAAGGAGTGGCTTCTGAACGACTCTGTGACCATTCTTGACTGGCCCAGCCAGAGCCCTGACCTAAATCCAATTGACCATCTCTGGAGAGACCTGAAAATGGTTGTCCACCAACGTTTACCATCCAACCTGACGGAACTGGAGAGGATCTGCAATGAAGAATGGCAGAAGATCCCCAAATCCAGGTGTGAAAAACTTGTTGCATCATTCCCAAGAAGACTCATGGCTGTACTAGCTCAAAAGGGGGCTTCTACTCAATACTGAGCAAAGGGTCTGAATACTTATGACCATGTGATATTTCAGTTTTTCTTTTTTAATAAATTTGCAAAGATTTCTACATTTCTGTTTTTTTTCAGTCAAGATGGGGTGCAGAGTGGACATTAATGAGAAAAAAAATGAACTTTTTAGAATTTACTAAATGGCTGCAATGAAACAAAGAGTGAAAAATTTAAAGGGGTCTGAATATTTTCTGTACCCACTGTAAGGTTGTTCTGTGCGCACCGGACCTGTGATGAGGTCACAGGAGAGGAGGAGTCAGGGGTCACATGATCAGGGGCCTCAGTGAATGCACAGTGTGAACTGTGCGGCTCCTGTACAGTGATATCTGGAGTGAAGATACTACATGGAAATTTCTCCTTAGTCAGTGACATTTCCAGCATTATTTACTCCTCACTACTGGCACAATTACCCCGCGCCGCCTTTTCTACAGTTTTATATGTGGAATGTAACGTGTGATTTTCTCTGCTTGGAAACAAATAGACCACACACATGAGGTAATTATTACCAGTTACCGGACATCTACTATATGGTGGCATATGATTGTGCTATCAACTTCATACCAGGAGCTAAAATGCCGAAATATTGTTTGTTTAACCTCTTCCAGGGAGGGTGGCCTTGAAAAACTATATTTAGAAGAGTCAGTCTAAGGGTCATATATGGCCATCCACCTCTCCAATCACAGCGGGGTGAGGGAAGATCTCAGGCAGCACATTCAGGATGCTCAGGACAGTGCTCAAGAAGGTTTACCTATAAGCAAACTTTATGTACCGCCCTCTTTACACGTAGATTTTCTTAATGAAGTACATGATTATATTTTAGCTGGGCATGTGGGTTCGTCTGCCACTTGGAGATCTCTTTCTAGGTCCTTTTGGTAGCAGAATATTCTTAAGGATATTGAAGAGTATGTCTAGAAATGCAAAGTCTGTGAAAGGGCTAAAATATCGTTAAGTGGAAAAATTGTGGTCTTTACAATAACTCCCAAGTTAATTCGGGGGATCTTCATATAATCAGATAGACAGATTATTGGATGGGGCTGGGGAAAACCCAGCAGTCATGGTACACATAGGTACTAATGACAAAGTTAGAGGAATGTGGAAGGTCTTTAAAAATGATCACAGGGAATTAGGAGAGAAGCTGAAGTACATGACCTCCAAGGTAGTGTTTTCAGAAATACTGCCAATTCCAGTAGCATCACTAGAAAGTTAGCGGGAGCTTAAGGAGATAAATAAGTGGCAGGAAAAAGGGTTTGGGTTTATGGAGAACTGGGCCGACTTCTCTGTTGGCTACAGGCTCTATGATAGGTACAGGCTGCACCTCAACTGGGAGGGTGCAGCTGTGCTGCGGGAAAAATGGTAAAATAGATGGAAGAACTTTTAAACTAGGATCTGGGGGGATGGAGGTTAGTTGTGCAAATAAGGGGATAGACTAGACAGAGCGAGACAGTAGGGGTCAATGAAGATTCAGGGGGCTGGGACATTCAAGGAAAGTAAGGAGGCGAGTAGGAGAATAAATGTGCTAATAGTATTAAACATCTGCTGGCAAATGCAAAAAGTCTTGCAAAGAAAATGAATGAATTAGAGACTCTTATGTCAGCCACAGATTATGATGTGTTGGGCATTACGGAAACCTGGCTGGAAAGCCATGACTGGGTGACAAACAAAGAGGGTTACAATTGCACATGTTTTGTTATACACATGTTTATTTCCTTTATGTGTATTGGAACAACACAAGAAAACAGAAAAAAAGGCAAAGTGAACATAATTTCACACAAAAATGGGCCGGACAAAATTGTTGGCACCTTGTCAAAATTGGGGTGTTGAAAAATATCAACAATTTCAAGGTTACAAGTCCATCTCTCCAGCGATCTGGATGTTCCTTTGTCCGTGGTGCACAACATAATCATTACATTTACAACCCATAGCACTGTAGCTAATCTCCTTGGATGTTGACAGAAGAGAAAAACTGACAAAAGGTTGCAACGCAGGATAGTCCAGATGGTGGATAAGCAGCCTCACTAAAGTTCCAAAGAAATTCAAGCTGTCTTGAATGCTCAGGGTGTATCAGTGCCAGCGTGAACTATCCGTCAACATTTGAATTAAATGAAACGCTATGGAAGGAAACCCAGGAAGACCGCACTGCTGATACAGAGGCATAAAAAAGATACAGTTTGCCAAAATGTACCATGAGTAAGCTAAAATCCTTCTGGGGAAGCATCTTGTGGACAGATGAGACCAATATAGAGATTTTTGGTAAAGCACATCATTCTGCTGTTTAAACAGAATGAAGCCTACAAATAAAATAACACATTAACTACAGTAAAATATGGTGGAGGTTCAAAGATGTTTTGGAGTTGTTTTGCTGCTTTCTGGCATTGGGTGCCTTGACTGTGTGCAAGGCATCATGAAATCTGAAGATTACCAAAGCATTTTGGGTATCAATGTAGTGCCTAGTGTCGGAAAGCTGGTTTGCATTCTAGGTTATGGGTCTTCCAGCATGACAATGACCCCAAACATACTTCAAGAAGCACCCAGAAATGGATGTAAACAAAAAGTGCTGGAGAGTTCTGAAGTGACCAGCAAGGAGTCCGGATCTAAATCCCATAGAACATCTGTGGAGAGATCTTAAAATTGCTGTTTGGAGAAAAATATTAAAATTTGAGAGTCTTCAGTGGTTGATATCTTTGTCTAACGGAAAAGATGGTAACAAATTGTAAGCTTTCGAGACTACTCAGGTCTCTTCATCTGACATAGTATAACACAAAATCTAAAGTGTCACATATAAGAGTCACAGGGCACAGGAATAATACAATAGATAAGACAAGTGAAGTGAAGCAGTGAAGCAGAACTATTAGTATGGGAGAGGGAGAAGCATTTGTGGCCGTGAATATTGGAACAGTTCACAGATAAGGAGTGTGAAAGTTTTATTGTCCTGTGATTGAGGTCTGTTCCATGATTGTGATGCCCCCAAACCGTCTGAGGAGCACATTCCTTAGTTGATGTAGAAAGACATAAATCCATGCAACACATTAATTCCTGTTCTCTGAGTGTGTTAAAGATTGTGAAAAGTTTGTAATTCCACATTTTTCTGTCTCTCTGAGACTTGAAGTTACCTTTTAGTACAAGTAAATTGATGTCCATGATGCTATGATCAGGGATAAAAAAAAATGTTTGGGCACAGGTAGATCTATTCTTTTTTCTTTTATTGTGTGGGGATAAGAATTCATCCTTGTTTTAAGTTTTTGCCCTGTCTCCTCTAAATACAGACCCCTACCTGGACATTTGGTACATATAATTACGTACACTACATTAGATGTGATGCAGCTGAAAGTACCTGGGATCTTGTGACCCTGATGTGAGTTGGGAATCTTTATCTTGTCCATGGTCATTATAAATGAACAGGTTTTACATTTTTTCTGATTGCAGGGAAAGGTTCCTGTAGCTGTTGGAGAGGACAGGGAGCTTCTGGCAATGATGCTTCTTAGATTTGGTGGCTGCGTAAATCACAGGAGTGGGGGATCTGGAAATATAGATTGTAATTGGGCATCTTTTTGTAATAAAGGTTGTAATTTCCATGCAGCTCCCCTTAGCACCTCCAGATTTGGATTGTAGGTGACTACTAGAGGCACCAGGTTGCTTTCTTGTTTAGTTTTGAAATGTAGGAGAGGATTCCTTGATATTCTGATTGCTCTTGCAATCTGGTTTTCAATTGTTCTTTTATGGTAGCCCTCGTTCAAAAAGGTCTTTCTGAGGCCACAAGGTGTTTGTTTCTGTCCATAGAGTTGGAACATATCCGATTGTATCTGATGGCTTGGCTGTAAACAATAGTTTTTTATGTGTTTTTGATGGAAACTAACCCATGTAGCGGGTCAGGGACATCTCTATTTCATTATTATGTAGCTTAATGAATGTGTCCAAAAAGTTAATTTCAGTACAAGAGTGAGTAGTTGAGTTTTAAGTTGATGGTGGGATGAAATTGATTAAAGTGTTTATGGAACATCTTAAGCTGTTGCTCAGATTCCGTCAATGTAACGGTAGTAGGCAAGAGGCCTGATGGGACATGAGGACAAGAAGTCACTTTCAAGCTTGGCCATGAAAAGATGTGCGTACTGCGGAGCCATTTTACATCCCATTGCTGTAAAAGTCTCCTGCAGATATATGTTGTTATCAAATTCAAATAATTGTGGGTGAGGATGAATTTTGTAAGTTTCACCACAAAGGTGAAACAATCCTCCTAGTCTGTTTGCTTTCTCTCCCAGTACCTTTTCTTTCTATCACTGCTAAGTTTCTGGGAAGTTATATTTGCTCCTTTTTTATTTTTGGTTCTCATTAGCTTGCCTTCTTTGCCTTATATGAATGTATTTTAGTTTCTCACTCAGGGTTTTTCATGTCTTACTTCACACTTGTCTTTCCCGTTGTTGACAGTGTGTTGCGGCCTCCCCTCTGGTTCCTCAGGTGGTACGAGAAACTCCTCAACTGCCTATTAGGGAGTTAGGTCCGAGGTGGTGTTTTTAGTTGTGCAGCTAAGGCCTTTCTAATCTATAGTAACCAGTTGGCTGTAATTGCGGCATTCTCCCCTGTGTGGGTTCTCCGGTGGTTATCAAGATGCGCTTTCTGGTTAAAACATTTCCCACATTTTGAACATGCAAAAGGCTTATTTCCTGTGTGACTTCTCTGATGTTTCTTAAGAGATGATTTCCTTGTAAAATATTTTCCACATTCTAAACATGAAAAAGCCTTCTCCCCTGTGTGACTTTTCTGATGTGTATTAAGAGTTGATTTGCGTGTAAAATATTTCCCACATTCTGAACATGAAAAAGGCTTCTCCCCTGTGTGAGTTCTCTGATGTGTATTAAGATGTGATTTCTGTACAAAACCTTTCCCACAATCTGAACATGAAAACGGCTTCTCCCCTGTGTGGGTTCTTTGGTGCTTAACAAAATCTGATTTCTGGTTAAAACATTTCTCACATTCTGAACATGAAAAGGGCTTCTCCCCTGTGTGGATTCTCTGGTGCTTAACAAAATCTGATTTCTGGTTAAAACATTTCCCACATTCTGAACATGAAAAGGGCTTCTCCCCTGTGTGAGTTCTCTGATGTGTATTAAGAGTTGATTTCTGTACAAAACATTTCCCACAATCTGAACATGAAAAAGGTTTCTCCTCTGTGTGGGTTCTCAGGTGCTTAAAAAAATCTGATTTCTGGTTAAAACATTTTCCACATTCTGAACATGGAAAAGGCTTCTCCCCTGTGTGAGTTCTCTGATGTGTATTAAGAGTTGATTTCTTTGCAAAACATTTCCCACATTCTGAACATGAAAATGGCTTCTCCCCTGTGTGAGTTCTCTGATGTGTGATGAGATTTGTTTTCTCTGTAAAAGATTTCTCACATTCTGAACACGAAAATGGCTTCTCTCTTCTGTGGATTCTCTGGTGGCTATCAAGATTTGTTTTCCACTTAAAACATTTCCCACATTCTGAACATGAAAAAGGCTTCTCCCCTGTGTGGGTTCTCTGGTGACTGAGAAGAGATCTATTCTTCACAAAACATTTCCCACATTCTGAACATGAAAATGGCTTCTCCTCTGAGTGAGTTCTCTGATGTCTGATAAAAGCTGATTTCTGGTTAAAACATCTTCCACACTTAGAACAAGAAAATCTATTCTTCGCTGTGTGAATTTTTTGATGTTTAAGAAAAGACTTTTCGAGGGGTAAACGATTTCTATATTCTGAATGTGAAAATGGCTTTTTGGCTTTAGGAGCAATTCGCTTTTTAATGGTTATTTTGTGACTTTGATTTTCCTTAGTAGTCTGTAATGAATGAGAAGACAGGACCTGTTTCAAAGGATCAGATAATAGATCTTTGCGGGGAAGGGATGATAGTATATCTGGAGTAATGGCATTCATTTCAATTGTATCCTGTGGGATCTCAAGCTCATCTGATTTGAAAATTGAAGACGTCAGCTGTCCCTCTAATCTCCTGGTACAGTCATCTGCCAAGAAGAAAACAAATTATTATTTTTAAATAAAATATCCTTGAATTTTATATTTTTGAACATTTCTACCTAAACTGTCCATAAAAATGGCAAGTTATGTAAAAATAAATTAATTATTAACCAAGACGATGACAGTTCACAGTCTAATAGAAAGCCTCATAGCATGAACTAGTAGAGCAGGGTGTTCAACTGTCTGTTCATTCTGCCTCCCAAATCTATATATATAATCGTCTTATCCCGTCTGTCTGTCTGTCCAGGAAATCCCGCGTCGCTGATTGGTCCGGCCGCGGCCAATCAACGACGCGGGATTTCAGAAAAAGATGGCGGCCGTTAGCGGCTCATCTGCGGGACGGAGCTCAGCGGCGATGCAGCCGGGAGATGACCGGCGCGAGGCGCTCATCTCCCGGCCGCTAGCAGCAGAAGGACCCCGACCGGCGGCGCCGCTGACCTCCATGCGGCTAGGGTGTCAAGGGAGGACTGGGGAGCGGCGCTGCGGGTCGGGATACTTTTGCTGCGGACAGCCGCTCATCTCCCAGCTTCTCGCATCGGAAGTAGCCGCACAGGCAACGGCGCTGACCTCCATGCGGCTAGGGTGTCAAGGGAGGACCGGGGAGCGGCGCTGCGGGTTGGGATACTTCTGCTGTGAGTAGCCGCTCAAGCAGCGGCGCTCCCCGGTCCTCACCAATACGATTCCGCTCCCCGGTCCTCACCAATACGATGTGCTGATTGGTCACGGCCGCTGCCCGCGACCAATCACCTATTTGGGCGCCACATTTAAACACTGCTGTGCTGATTGGTCGCGGAAGCTGCCTGCGACCAATCAGCGATTTTACCGCAACATTTAAACAGCGGCTGGGACCAATCACCGATCTTGGCGCCACATTTAAACACTGCTGTGCTGATTGGTCGCGGTAGCTGCCCGCCCGCGACCAATCAGCGATATTTGCGCGAGATTTAAAACCCGCTTCTATGATTGGTCGCGGACGCCGCCCGCGAGCAATCACATATTTTCGCGCCAAATTTAAACACGATCTCCGGCCAATTACCGCAGGATTTCAAATAAGTACGCCACCTTTGGGAGATAGCAGGGCTAACTCTGCCCATGTGGTCATGTGACTCACCAACTGCTCATAACGTACTGAGCAGGTTTTCTCTGTCACACGGTGCGAGGGACTTCAGTCACACGGTGCGAGGGACTTCAGTCACACGGTGCGAGGGACTTCAGTCACACGGTGCGAGGGACTTCAGTCACACGGTGCGAGGGACTTCAGTCACACGGTGCGAGGGACTTCAGTCACACGGTGCGAGGGACTTCAGTCACACGGTGCGAGGGACTTCAGTCACACGGTGCGAGGGACTTCAGTCACACGGTGCGAGGGACTTCAGTCACACGGTGCGAGGGACTTCAGTCACACGGTGCGAGGGACTTCAGTCACACGGTGCGAGGGACTTCAGTCACACGGTGCGAGGGACTTCAGTCACACGGTGCGAGGGACTTCAGTCACACGGTGCGAGGGACTTCAGTCACACGGTGCGAGGGACTTCAGTCACACGGTGCGAGGGACTTCAGTCACACGGTGCGAGGGACCTCAGTCACACGGTGCGAGGGACCTCAGTCACACGGTGCGAGGGACCTCAGTCACACGGTGCGAGGGACCTCAGTCACACGGTGCGAGGGACCTCAGTCACACGGTGCGAGGGACCTCAGTCACACGGTGCGAGGGACCTCAGTCACACGGTGCGAGGGACTTCAGTCAGGTTTACTGAACACGTTCTGCCAGTGACAGTGCGCTGAAGAGATACTTCTTTACGCTTCCTGTTTTATAATGGGTCGTAAGCGAAAATACGCCACGGAGGAAGACAGAAAAGCAGCAGAAGCAGCAAGAAAACGACAACGTCGAGAGCAACAGACACCACAACACACTGCCGCCAGACAAGCCCTGGATGCGGAATCTCACCAAAAACGCTGGGAACAGGAGACACCGCAACACACTGCCGCCAGACAAGCCCAGGATGCAGAATCTCAACAAAAATGCCGGGAACAGGAGACACCGCAACACACTGCCGCCAGACAAGCCCAGGATGCAGAATCTCAACAAAAACGCCGGGAACAGGAGACACCGCAACACACTGCCGCCAGACAAGCCCAGGATGCGGAAGCTCAACAAAAACGCCGGGAACAGGAGACACCGCAACACACTGCCGCCAGACAAGCCCAGGATGCGGAATCTCACCAAAAACGCCGGGAACAGGAGACACCGCAACACACTGCCGCCAGACAAGCCCAGGATGCGGAAGCTCAACAAAAACGCCGGGAACAGGAGACACCGCAACACACTGCCGCCAGACAAGCCCAGGATGCGGAAGCTCACCAAAAATGCCGGGAACAGGAGACACCGCAACACACTGCCGCCAGACAAGCCCAGGATGCGGAATCTCAACAAAAACGCCGGAAAAAGGAGACACCGCAACACACTGCTGCCAGACAAGCCCACAATGTGGAATCTCAACAAAAACGTCGGGAACAGGAGACACCGCAACACACTGCCGCCAGACAAGGCAAGGATGCGGAATCTCACCAAAAACGCCAGGAACAGGAGACACCGCAACACTGCCGCCAGACAAGCCCAGGATGCGGAATCTCACCAAAAACGCCGGGAACAGGAGACACCACAACACACTGCCGGCAGACAAGCCCAGGATGCGGAAGCTCACAGAAAACTTCGGAAGCAGGAGACACCACGACACACTGCCGCCAGACAAGCCCAGGATGCGGAAGCTCACAGAAAAATTCGGCAACAGGAGACACCACGACACACTGCCGGCAGACAAGCCCAGGATGTGGAATCTCACAGACAACGTCGGGAACAAGAGACACCACAACACACTGGCGCCAGACAAGCCCAGGATGCGGAATCTCACAGACAACGTCGAAACAGAAGACACCACAACACACTGCCGCCAGAAAAAGCCCAGGATGCGGAATCTCACAGACGTCGGAAACAGGAGACACCACAACACACTGCCGCCAGACAAGCCCAGGATGCGATGCGGAATCTCACAGACAAAGTCGGGAACGGGAAACACCGCAACACACTGCGGCTAGACAGGAACACGATGCGGAATCCCATAGACAATGTCGGCTGAATGAATCTCCAGAATCCAGGGCAAACCGAAAACAACACGATCGACAAATTTATCAAAAACGAATGCTCTACCAACTAAGGCAAACCCAGCAGAACATTCAACAACTTGCACGTTACGTAACAGTCAATGAAACTATAATTATTCAACACTACTGTGGGAAGATGAATGTAGTTTGTTCTAAATGCGACTCTCTGAATTTCATCGAGGAAAAACCATCTGACAATCAGTTTACTCAATGCTGCCAAAAAGGAAAAGTGATGCTACCAAGATGTCACTACTCAGATCTGTGTGAGCAGTTGATGAAAGGAACGCATGAACACAGTAGAAATTTTATGCAAAATATCAGAAGTATCAACAGTTCTCATGCGTTTGCTTAATTTGGTGCCAACATTGCACCGCCCCCTGGATTCGGACCGTATTGTTTTAAAATTCATGGCCAAATCTACCACCGCACTGGAACACTTCACCCAGAACTAGGACAACCACCAAAATTTGCACAATTATACATCTTTGATCCAAATGAGGCTATAGAACAAAGGATGAACCTAAAAGAAAATGAAAAGTGTAATGCAGAACTGATGAACCTAATTGCCGTACATTTACAAACAATCAGCCCATTTGCTGCTGCATATCGCATGCTAAAAGACGTCAAAGCTGAGGAGGAACAGAGAGCTATACAAAATGGGACGGAAATGCCTTCTATTATCATGGCCATTAAACAAGAACGTCAACAAGATCCCCGATGTTACAACAAACCACGTGTAAGTGAGGTCGCAGTTGTTTTTCAAAACGATGATGGAGAGCCTCCTTTTCAAAGAGATATATTAGTCCATCTTAAGCCAGACAAAAACAACCCTTTCGTTCCTAAAACACAACGTATTAGCATTTTGCACAGCAACCTTGATGCTCTTCTGTATCCGCTATTCTTTCCAAGCGGTGATCAAGGGTGGCATTAAAACTTACACCAGCAAAGAACTTCAAGAAGAATTGCACAACTACAGTACTACAGTTTTCTTTTGTCTGTCCGAAATTACTTCAATCCTATTTTAAACGGTGGGAAACTGACACAACAGTACTTAGTCGACGCATACGTTAAAATTGAAGCTAATCGGCTCAATTTCATACGAATGAACCAAAAACAACTTAAAGTTGAAGACTACTGCGTTCTTTAAGAACATTTGCAAAAACAATCCATTCAAAAAGGAATTCCAATTGGAAAAACAGTAATTCTCCCGTCGTCCTTTGAAGGTAGCCCCCGCAACATGCAACAGCGTTATCAAGATGCAATGGCAATAGTAACAAAGTATGGAAGACCTGACATTTTTTTTTAACAATGACCTGTAATCCGAAATGGCCGGAAATTACCGAAAATCTACAACCCTGGCAGCAAGTTGAACACAGGCCGGACTTAGTTGCACGTGTATTTCGACTAAAACTCAGCAACCTTTTAAAGACATCAAAAATGGGCTTTTTGGAACAGTCGTAGCAATGGTACACGTCATAGAGTTTCAGAAACGAGGTCTCCCACATGCACATATACTAATTATTTTAGACGCGGATTCCAAGTTTTGAACGGAGGACGAAATTGACAACATAGTGTGGGTTGAAATTCCTAACCAAGAAAAGTATCCTGAATTGTATAATATTGTAATCTGTAATATGGTTCATGGCCCATGCGGTGTAGCAAATCCAAAAAGTTGATGCATGGAAAACGGAAAGTGTACAAAAGGGTTTCCAAAGCAGTTGAAACAGCACACTGTTAAAGATTTGGATGGCTACCCATCCTACCGGTGACAACTGATTGATAACATTGTACACAACAAAAAGATTATAAATAACTCATGGATAGTTCCATACAACCCCTACTTATTAAAACGCTACAACTGTCACATCAACGTTGAAATCTGCGCTTCAATAAAAAGTGTTAAATATCTTTTCAAGTGCATCTACAAGGGGCATGACAAAGCTAACGTTGAAATACAACAGAAAACAGTCAATCACGATGAATCATCACGGTTTGTTTAATCAAGATATGTCAGTGCTCCAGAAGCTGCTTGGAGAATATTTGCGTTTCCAATGCATTCACAGTCCCATGCCATTATACGTTTAGCTATTCATTTACCAAATCAACAGCAACTTTATTTATTTGAAAATGCTCAAGTCGAAGATGTCTCAAAAAATTTAAGCACAATGTCAACATTAATGGAATGGTTTTTGCTGAACCAACGTGACGAAAACACAAGGCAGTATTTGTATTGAGAGATTCCAGAGCATTACGTTTGGAATAAAACTTGGAAGCCAAGACAACGAGGACTTAGCAGAATAATTGGCCGCATGTATACTGTTAGTGTCAAGTATCAAGAAAGATATTGCCTTCGGCTGTTACTACTGCATGTCAAAGGAGCTAGAAGTTACGAAGATTTGAAAACAGTTAATGGAGTATTGCACGATACATTTAAAGCTGCAGCTTTGGCTTTAGGACTTTATTGGATGATACTATGTGGACACTTACTTTAGAAGACGCAGTTACCCTACATATGCCTAAGAAACTTCGTGAATTGTTTGCCTACATTTGTGTCTTTGGACCGCCTACAAATCCGGCTCAACTTTGGACAAATTTCAAAGAACATATAATTGAAGATTACTGCTTACGTCTTCACAACAAAAGTGGAAATTGTCAAAATTGCGAATCTTATGCCATGCAAGATGTCCAAAATGTCCTACTACTGCATGGAAAAACGTTTTCAGACTTTAATTTGCCACAGCCTGCAAGTCAAGTTGCACAAATTCAAGAGTATGACGAAGCTTATGAATTATTGTTGGCAACAGAGAAGAAAAACTCCTTAAATCAACAACAACGGATTGCATATGACACTATTGTGAGAGCTGTAGAAAACCAAGCTGATCCAACGCCAAAATGTTTCTTTATTGACGGTCCTAGAGGCAGTGGTAAAACATACCTCTATGAAGTTTTAATGCATCAAGTTAGAGGGTTGGGAAAAGTCGTATTGCCATCGGCTACAACAGGTATTGCAGCAAACCTTTTAAGAGGAGGTCGCACTATGCATTCACTCTTTGGGATACCAGTTCCAGTCAATGAAATCTCCATTTCCAGAATCAAACAAGACACATTTGCAGGAAAACAGTTAAACAGTGCAAATCTTTTGATACTTGATGAGTGCACCATGGCGCCCAAATATGCTTTGAGCTTAATTGACAGACTTCTGTGTGAAGTTATGACTACAAATATTGCAGAAAAAAATGAAATTCCTTTTGGAGGTAAAGTTTTTGTCCTTGGCGGAGATTTTAGGCAATGCCTTCCAGTTGTACCAAATGGAACAAGAACAAATATTATCGAGTCCACCTTAAAAATATCTGACCTTTGGAAAGAGTTTAATAAACTCCAACTAATTAACAACATGCGATCTTCTGACCCAGAGTACAGCAACTGGCTTTTAAACTTGGTAATGGTGAACTTACCAATGAATATAACCTTGGAGAAGACATTATTGAAATACCAGAAGACATGCTGTGCACTGACTGCATCGTAAGTGATGTTTTTGGACGTGTTGAAATTGATGTGAACGACCAAAGCAGTGTTGAAAGGGCCTCTTCCTATGCAATTCTCTGTCCCAAGAACGATGACGTAGCTCTGCTAAATTCCCGTGTGATGGATAGAATGCCTGGAGAGTATAAATTGTACAAAAGTGATGATTCGGTGGATGTCGACAATGAAGATGAACGAGAGCATTATCCAGTTGAATTTTTAAATAGTGTTACGCCATCAGGAATGCCGTCCCACAGACTACAACTTAAAGTTGGATCAATCGTAATGTTGGTGCGGAATCTAAATACAAGAAATGGTCTATGTAATGGAACTCGCCTTATTGTCACTGGACTCCATTCCCACATAATTCAATCAAGAGTGATCAGTGGATCTGCAAAAGGAGACGAAGTGTTCATTCCACGCACTGATTTATGTCCTTCAGACACCGGTCTTCCATTTAGGCTTCGACGTCGACAGTTTCCAGTAAAACCAGCATTTGCCATGACAATAAACAAGTCACAAGGTCAAACTCTACACCGTGTTGGCATATATTTACCGGAGCCCGTTTTTGGTCATGGACAACTCTATGTTGCATTTTCAAGAGTTAAAATGAGATCCAATGTCAAGGTGCAAGTTTTGGATACCCATTTACAAGGAAAGTTGCTTAGAGATAGTCCAAAAGTATTCACCAAAAATGTCGTGTACAAAAATATTTTAGGTTGATATTGTTAAGAAATATATTCTAGAGTCGTACTTCTTTTGTCCGATGATTTATTTTAAAATATTGTTAGATATTCATGGAATAGTTTATATATTTCGATCATCTGTTTAATAATTTTGTTCAGTTGTATTAAGTTCTATAACCAATAATAGTTAATAAAGTATTATTTTGTGTATTTATTGTATTATTGTTAAATCTTCATAGCGACATCTGCAGCATGTGCTACTAAAGTGAATGCAGATTTGTGCCTCTCCACGCACTTACTCCCGGCGTGGAAAGCAGCGAATCTACAGACAGCAGCTAATCACGGCAGTATCTGAGAGCGCGTGCTGTGCCTCACATCCTGCGAGGAGCTGCTGAACACAGGACAGACAGCGCTGGAGCAGAGAAAGGAAACAAGGTGAGGATTAGGGTTTAGTTTTTTAACTGTGCTGTGGAGATGGTGGAATGAGTAGGTCATACAAAACCAGGATAAGCAGGCCATACAAGCTAAGATGAGGAAGGCGTACAATCCAAAATAAGTCAGCCATGCAAACCAGGATTAGAGGAATGACGGAGCCATACAAACCACATTGACAGACCGTGCTGTGGATGCTGGATGTGACACGATGAGGGATAACCCCGCCCAGAGCCCGTCATTCACTGTGGTGCGCGAAACAGCAGACCCCTGGCTGCAGCCGCAAATAGTCGTGATGTAAACCGAAGCAAGATCCGGCTGCAGGCGGGACAATTACGTGCTGGCTGTGCGTCGTCAGCGATGTTGTCACAAGCAGTATTCACAACATGACGTAATGACAAAATTCATTAGGGCCACCTAGGGGATACATTGTGAAGTTAATTTAAAGTAGTGCACAACCCATTTAAACACTGCTTCGCTGCTTAGTCGCGCCCGGTCGGCCGCATGTGACGCGCCCCCTGGGCCATATTCTTTAGGGGAATACCCGGAGCCGGATCAGATGGGGGTTGTAGTCTCCGAGTGGCTGTGACCCGGTCCGTGCCCAGGGTGTCAAGCTCAGAGTATGTGGCAGTCCTACAGATGTTACAAAGTTCGTTATGTCGACTACGCCACCCGTTGGATTGCGGTCACTACGGCCGCCGCTGCAGCAGGGTCCGCTGAGGCTGATGGTGTTGGTGCAGCTTTAGATAGTATAACCCCCAACGGGAGGGGTATGGCCTCAGGGGGTCAGGTGCAGAGGATGGGGGTTGTGGTGGTGCAGCGTAGATATAATTAAAGACAGAGTCGGGTTGTGCAGTTCAGGGTGTTTACTTACTGCAGATGTTCCGGTCACTCCGGCCTTCAGTGACCACCCGAGCCGTGCTGCGTCCACCAGGTCCTGGATTCAGCCAACCCCCAAACAAGTCCGGAGCGTGACCCTGAGCTCTCCTTCTGTCCTTTCCTCTGGCCGTCCCCACTAGTGATCCACCTAGGTCCAGCTCCCTCGGGCCTTCTGTTGGGAGACCCTTGGCCTTGGGTTCCCTGACCCTCCACGTGGTTTGCCTTCGGGGTGGATGTGGTGGGTGGCCGTGGCAGACGCTGCCCACGGCCTCCGGTCTCTGGCTAGGGTGTGCTTTTGCCCCCACCAGTTTGGGATCCGGTACCCTATTGCCGACTCTTCACCCGGTGATTGAATTTGGGTTCTCAGAGTCCTTTCTTTTTCCCTCTCTGGGTCTTTCCTTCTCTGCTCCACTCTCTCTCTGCAGGCTCATCTGGACCTCTGCTTCTTACTGACTCTGACAGACTGACCCTGATCTTAGATGGTGCCCACCTTATATACTCCCTCTATGTGTGAGCTCAGGTGACCAGCACCCAATGAGCTCCTATCTTTACCCAGGCTGCTCCCCCTATCTGCCCCTACACTACTTGGGATGTACCACCCCCCTCCCACTCCAGCCAGGAACAGACTCGGTCGTACCTGCACATTTCTAAGTGGGAGTACCGTCGGCCTGCTCCTCGGAAATGGGATGTGTGTAGTGCATGCAGCCTACCGAGCTCAGGTCCACACTCCATCCTTACCCGGGAGTGGAATATCACACCTCTGGGTTGAGGTGCAATACCCCTGTAGCAGCCGAATCCTCAGGGTGCTACATTCCCCCCTGGTAAATCACAGCACGTCCTCGGGCTGTAAGAACAAAACACCACAAAACATACAATTTTTTTCATATAAACAACAATATAAAATATCATATATATATCAGAAAACTTTTCATATAAATAACATTCTCGTCGCCTCTGCTCCTCCTCCGGTCACTGTGCAACGTGTGACCGGGTAAAGTGCGACAGTCTTTTCTTGAAAAACTCGTGGCTTTCCTGTAAAACCAGTAGGGGGCGCTTTAGGACGCGCAACTATATACAGGGGATATGGCCGCTCTCAGTCCTCGGCCAGGTATAAGGGAGGAATGACCGCTCTCAGTCCTCGGTCAGTGGGCTTTAAGGGATAAACGGGTAAACAGTTCACACTTGCTGGTCCCAACGGGGACTATATTTTAACTAAGTAACAGTTTCTTTGGTACCCCTACGGGCAACTATGTACAGCTTCTACTCTGCCGTACTCAACGACGACGTCCTCCTGCTCTTTCTTTGTGGTTACCTTTAGCTTCAGACCCGTCCGGGTCCTCTTGTTCTTCCTCCTCACACCGCAGCTCTTCCTCCGTCAGGCGATGCACATGGAGGGCGTAGGGTCCTTTGGCACACTTGTGCCGGGTGAAGGTGACCTCGTCCCCGATGTAAAGGTCACGACCTCTGTGTCCCTCTGGTAGGTGGGACTCAACGTCTCTTCTTGTCACGAAGACGTCGCCTGGGGTGCGGTGATCTCGGATGAAGCCCCACCCGTGCTGCATATTAAACTTGATCACAGTCCCGGTGGAAGGGGGACCATGAGCTGCACGGGGACTCCTCCTGGCCCGGCTCTTCTGCTCCGCGCTCTTTATTTGGGCTTGTTGTTCCCGGACCCGCCTCTCTCTCCGCTCCCTCTCAAAGACCTCGAGCTGTTGCCGGCAGCACTCTGCACACTCCGCTGCAGCTGCCCGGGTCTCCTGAGTGAAGCCCATGAGGTCTTCTCCGGTGGGGTCCCACTCAAACTGCGCTTCTGCTAGCGGGGGCGAGATCCTCTTTACGGGCTTTGGAGCCGGGATCAGGGGTTCATCTAGGGGTCTCTCTTTCCGGAGTCGGGGATGGTGAAACTCCGGTGGCCATATAAAGGGCTGCCCATCCGGGCACGTATGTTGGGCGAACAGATCTTCTCCCAGATGCGGCACTCTTGGTTTTATGGGCGCGGTGGTGGTGGCGCCCGGGTTGCCCAGGCCTTGCGGCCAGGCCTGGGGCACCTGGAAAGTGAAGGGCACCGTAAGGACGGCGGCGCCCTGGGCTACTTGGCCCTGCGACCAGGCCAGTGGCTCCGCGGAGGTAGGGGGCGCTGTTGGTATTGCGGCGCCCGGGGGTACTAGGCCTTGCGACCAGGCTGGTGGTACTTCCTGCTTGGTCACGCTCGGGGACGAGGCGTGTGACGTCACAGGGGTCGCGGCTGCGGCTTCCGGTTGAGGCCTAGTCTGTGGCGGTGACGTTGCGGTTACGGGCACGGCAGGGGGTACTTCGGGCTCTGCGACGGGGAGCTGGGGCAGGTACGCGGTTTCCCGGTTTGGGGTAGAGACGTCCCCTTTACCTGCCTCCTTTCGTTCGGCTCCCTTCTCGGCGCCGTCTCCGGCCTTGAGTCCTCCTGCGCCATCCTCAGAGGCGGTCTGTCTCCTCGTCTCGGGTGGCGTGCTCCGCGGACGGGTTCTTGTCTGCTGGGCCATCTCACGGCTCCACTCCGCCAACGTCTCTCGCTGTACCCGGGCCATCCTCCGTGCGAGGCCCTCCAGCGCAGTCTGTGCACACTCCCGATCTCGGGGGAGCTGTGCCAGGACCTCCACTAAGCCTAGTGGGGTCGTTGCTTCTAGCAGGCTCCTGACCAACGGGTCGGTGCTGCTCTGCTCTCCTTCCGTTGTCTCCAGCAGGCTCCTGGCCAACGGGCCGGTGCTGCTCTGCTTTCTCGCCATCTCCGGGTAAGCTCCTCCGATACCCTTCTCCAGGCTTCTTGCCTCCGGGTGCGCTCTCTCCAGACTGCTCCAAGCGACACCCATCTTTGCTCTCTTCTCCTCAGTCCTCCCACTTCGAGGGCGGTCCCGGGGCCACTTGGTGATTGTCAGCTCCAGGGGCAGTTCTTTCACGCTGACAGACACCTCTAGCATCACAGTCTCTGTTGGTGGGGGCGGTTTCCACTTTTGGCGCCATTTTCGGTCCTGGCCCACGATGGGAGGTGGCCTCTTGCCACCCTCTGGCACGCCCATAATGGCGTCCGCTCTTCCAAGGCGGGAAACCTTTGGAAATGGCGGGAATCGTCTCCCAGTGGCGGGAAACTCTGCAGATGGCGGGAAAACGCTGTTAATGGCGGACAACCGGCGGGAATCGATCTGTGATGGAGTCCGATGGCGGGGACCCTCCGGAACCGGCAGGAGACTTCTTTTTGAGGTAAACTTGCACTTTTCTTCAGGCACGCAGTACCCGGGTGTTGCGGGCACGTAATCCTGCCGACTACGCCAAAGTTGACGCGCCCCCTGGGCCATATTCTTTAGGGGAATACCCGGAGCCGGATCAGATGGGGGTTGTAGTCTCCGAGTGGCTGTGACCCGGTCCGTGCCCAGGGTGTCAAGCTCAGAGTATGTGGCAGTCCTACAGATGTTACAAAGTTCGTTATGTCGACTACGCCACCCGTTGGATTGCGGTCACTACGGCCGCCGCTGCAGCAGGGTCCGCTGAGGCTGATGGTGTTGGTGCAGCTTTAGATAGTATAACCCCCAACGGGAGGGGTATGGCCTCAGGGGGTCAGGTGCAGAGGATGGGGGTTGTGGTGGTGCAGCGTAGATATAATTAAAGACAGAGTCGGGTTGTGCAGTTCAGGGTGTTTACTTACTGCAGATGTTCCGGTCACTCCGGCCTTCAGTGACCACCCGAGCCGTGCTGCGTCCACCAGGTCCTGGATTCAGCCAACCCCCAAACAAGTCCGGAGCGTGACCCTGAGCTCTCCTTCTGTCCTTTCCTCTGGCCGTCCCCACTAGTGATCCACCTAGGTCCAGCTCCCTCGGGCCTTCTGTTGGGAGACCCTTGGCCTTGGGTTCCCTGACCCTCCACGTGGTTTGCCTTCGGGGTGGATGTGGTGGGTGGCCGTGGCAGACGCTGCCCACGGCCTCCGGTCTCTGGCTAGGGTGTGCTTTTGCCCCCACCAGTTTGGGATCCGGTACCCTATTGCTGACTCTTCACCCGGTGATTGAATTTGGGTTCTCAGAGTCCTTTCTTTTTCCCTCTCTGGGTCTTTCCTTCTCTGCTCCACTCTCTCTCTGCAGGCTCATCTGGACCTCTGCTTCTTACTGACTCTGACAGACTGACCCTGATCTTAGATGGTGCCCACCTTATATACTCCCTCTATGTGTGAGCTCAGGTGACCAGCACCCAATGAGCTCCTATCTTTACCCAGGCTGCTCCCCCTATCTGCCCCTACACTACTTGGGATGTACCACCCCCCTCCCACTCCAGCCAGGAACAGACTCGGTCGTACCTGCACATTTCTAAGTGGGAGTACCGTCGGCCTGCTCCTCGGAAATGGGATGTGTGTAGTGCATGCAGCCTACCGAGCTCAGGTCCACACTCCATCCTTACCCGGGAGTGGAATATCACACCTCTGGGTTGAGGTGCAATACCCCTGTAGCAGCCGAATCCTCAGGGTGCTACACATGCATATTCTAGAATACCCGATGCATTAGAATCGGGCCACCATCTAGTATTGAATAAAAAGCTATCAAACAATGTTATGCAGGCGAAAATAATACCAATAAAAACTCGTATTCGTCTTGCAAAAAACAATCCTCACTCAGTAGTGATGAGCGAATATGTTCGAAATCCAATCTGCAAACTTAAGTTCGATGCGAATGTGGCACTTTCGGATTCGTGATCAGAAAGGCGAGCAAAATTTGTTAAATTCGAGAAAATCAATGAAGTTTGGCGAATTTCCGTGGTTACGTGATTGCGGGGCAACTACAGCGTTTTTTACAGTTTGCTAGCATAGTGCTTGTGTATGATGATAGGGCAGACGTGGCAGATGAGTGGGGGGCTGGTGATAGCGCAGAACAGGTCAGATCAGCGGCGAGCTATTTTTTTTTCCTGTAATCGGTAAGTTTAAGTCAGGAAAGCGTGGCTAGCCAATCAGAGCGCAGGAAGCATCCACAGTGTCCCAGACACAAGGGCTTCTGCAATTGGCTGCTGAAATCACATGACCTCTTCATATAAAAACCGGCCATGTTCCCTCAGCGCCATTTTATGCATGTCACTGATGGTGATAGACGCTACTCAGTGTGCTCTCTCCTGTGCAATGAGAGATATTAGCTAGATAGATGGGCACTTCTGTGGAAGTCAGATAGTGTTGATAAAGTCCTGTGCTGTGTACCTGTTCAATTGACCTCGCAGCCCTTTTTTTTGGTTTTTGTGCAATTACTGAGATTCTGACAGAAAGACCAGGGCCTATGGCATAGAACAGTGTTGTGCACCGGTTGTACTGTCTGTGTTCCATGCAGACCTTTAATCTATCTTTGCACTTGCTAATTTGATAAAGCAAGCAAGCCCTTGTAGGTCACTTTTTGATTTTGTGGGCTTGAATTTCATCTGCAGAGCTTGTCAGTGCAGAGCTTCTGAGTGCTGAACACAAAAAACTTTTTTTTTCATGTGCTAATGTGATAGTGCAAGCTGTGTTAGCCCAGTTTGTCATTTTTTTGGTGGGTGAAATTCAGCTGTTTTCAGAGTAAAAAAAAAAAGATTTTTTCTGTTGCTAGCCACAGTCCACCAAAGATTTTTTTGTGTCGCAGTCGTGTTACACCCTGCTATAAGCCACCTAGTGCTTTTAGTGGCGGTGAAATTCAGCTGTTTTCAAAGTAAAAAAAATTGTTTTTTTCTGTTGCTAGCCAGTTCACCAAAGATTTTTTTGTGTTGCAGACGTGTTACACTCTGCTATAAGCAACCTAGTCCTTTAGTGGCGGTGAAATTCAACTGTATGCAGAGCTTATGCAGAGTAAATAAATCTATTTTTTACTGTGACTAACATGATACAGCAGGCTAGATCTGAGTTTGAAATATCTTGGAGCATATATTCTATGTTATACAGGCCTCCTCCACAGTCAAAAAATACTTTCTTCGATTAATAATGTTATACAGCAGGGGATATCTCAGTTTGAATTTGTTTGGAGAATATCTCTTATGTTGTACAGGCCTCATCCACACTAAAAAAATACTTTCTTCTGTTACTAACGTCATACACTAGGGGACATCTCAGGGTGCCAAGGGAGGGTGATTCACAGCGAACGAGGGGGGTTGGCGATACCAGAAAAACTGTTAGTGAAGGTGTTAGTTAAGGTGAGGAACAAATGGAAGAGGAAGAGGTGATGGGTGAGCAATAGTGTTGAGCGAGCACTAAAATGCTCGGGTGCTCGAAGCTCGGGCCGAGCTCACTGTGATACTCGGGTGCTCGACCCGAGCAACGAGCCCAATGTTAGTCTATGGGAGACCCGAACATTTTTGCGGCGGCTCCCCCGGCAGTCTGTAGAAAGCCTAAAAAGTGCCCAAAACGATAGTGACAGTGCTCAAATGACATGGGGACAGCATGGGGATCGCCCCAGGAAGCATTTCTGACCCCCAGGTCACTGCTGTCAACAACGTGGTCAGAGGTATTAAGCCACTTTTACAGGCTCACAATAAAACGTTCAAAAACGAAAGTGAAAGTGCTTTCCTGTGAAATATGTTAACCCCTTAACGACCATAGGTCTTTCTGTTTTTGTGTTTTCCTTTTTTGCTCCCCTTCTTCCCAGAGCCAGAACTTTTTTAATTTTCGTTTAATATGGCCATGTGAGGGCTTATTTTTTGCGGGACGAGTTGTACTTTTAAACACCATCACTGGTTTTACCATATCGTGTGCTGGAAAATGGGAAAAAAATTCCAAGTGCAGTGAAACTGCAAAAAAAAATGCAATTCCACCGTTTTTTTTTGGGTCCTTTTTTTACCACGTTCACAAATTGCTAAAACTGACCTGCCATCATTATTTTCCAGGTCGTTGCGAGTTCATAGACACCAAACATGTATAGGTTCTTTTTTATTTAAGTGGTGAAAAAAAAATCCAAAGCTTGCTAAATAAAACAAAAAAAATGACGCCATTTTCCGAGACCTTTAGCTTCTCCATTTTTCGGGATCTGGGGCCAGGTGAGGGCTTATTTTTTGCGTGCCGGGCTGACGTTTTTATTGATACCATTTTGTGGAAAGTTGTAGCGACCAAAAAAACTTAATTCTGGCGTTTAAAATTTTTTTCTCGTTACGCCGTTTACTGATTGTATTAATTCTTCTATTATATTGATAGATGGTGCTCATAGCAATTGAGACATGACAACCACAGGCGTCTGCTGCAGACCCTGAGTTGTCATGCCCACCCATTGGTGACCCGCGATCACGTGACGGGGTCACTGATGGGCGGGGCTTAGGACTCCCGGAAGCGCGAGTTAAATGCCACTGTCAGAGATTTAACATGTTAACAGCCACGGGTGGATTGCGATTCCAATAATCAGCTGACATGTGCTCGCTTCAGTGCGGGCTCACCGCCGGAGCCCCCGCTGAACCGGCCTTCCCGACCTGGTGCGTACTATTACTGACCAGGTCGGAAAGGGGTTAAGGAACATCCTTTCCAGGGTAAAGACTTGTGTATAAGGTAAAATAAATAACCAAAAACAAAAATACTCCTCCACACCTTGGGCTATGTTCACAAGTAGCATTTTTTATGCGTTTTTGCACGTTTGTATTGCTTTCAACCGTGACAAATGCATTCACCGGGAAATGTCATTTTAACATTTTACAACCTTATCTGGCCATGTGCTGTGTGACACATGCATACAGTGCTGAAAAGACAAGGGATCAGCATGGGAAAGAACCCTGGAAGCATCTCTGACCCCCAGGTCACTGTCTAAAAGTGTGCCCATCAGAAGTGATCCTTGCCGCATCAGAAAATGCAGACTTGCAACTATCCCCGTGCAAGTCCTTGTCCCAGGGCAGTGTTCAATTGTACCTCCCCCATTCCTTGCAATGCAAGCGAAAATATGCAGCCAACCACCCACCCACCCGCAGGCTGCAATACCATACTGCTAGCTTTCACTTGAAATGGGGCCTTTTAGTTTGGAGGAGGCCGAAGCTGGCCACTACCTCATGGCCGCTTCGGCAGCGAGTTATCCATACTCGGTCCCCAGCCGCCCGGCGGCCGGGTGTCCACGCTCGGTCCCCAGCCGCCAGGTGGCGGCCAGGTGTCCATACTCGGTCCCCAGCCGCCCTGATTTCTCCTGTCACCTTCCCCCACACTTTTCTTAGCCTGGCCTGCTTTAGGGCAGCATTGGACGAGCCCACCAGAGAACCAGACTCCTCCGGAGGGCCCTGGCTTCTCCATCAGGGGAGTTGAGAGTGCCTAGGTGAGGAGCATGATGATGATGATAGAAGTTAGCATCTGCTTTGTTTTCTTGGAATGCAAGCGCATGTATGTAGTAGCGGCTAGGCCTGAGGTGGTCCGCGTTTTGGCGCATATCCTACCTCCTCCGATGATTGATGGATGTTTTCCTGCTACTATCCCAGTTCTATGACTCCCGTTAAAACAAAGCTTCAGGTGATAAATGATGGATGAGGTGGTGGCAAAGGAGAAAGAGCAGGAGGAACAGGGACCATTCACATCAATATCAGGCCAGTCAACCAGATATGTCTTGTAGGATATGTTTCTGTAACAAAAGGAGCGGTTCGGCTACACAGTTATAGGGCATACAGTGAGTGCAGTGAGTGCAGTGCCTACCAAAAATTTCGAGCCACTCCAATGCCCCTTGGAAATGACATGGAGGTCAGAGGGCGTTAACTAAACCTTTTTTTCGATTTATAGCAACTGGGTCTCCCGTGCACTGTTGGCCTAAGCAGTGAATGGAAGGCTTTCCAAAAATTATGAGGAACTGCAATGCCCCTTACAAGAGCCATGTGTGGCACCCCAGGGGTCTGGTCACCACAGTAATAGAGATATTACGTCGGAGAGCAAGTGGGAGGTTTCCTGGTCAGGATCCCTTAAACATGCAACATCCTCCTGCCCCAGTCCTGGGAGGGGAGAATTCTGCCCTTATAAACTGGATCTGGGGCGGGGTTGAGTGAGTCAGAGAACAGTCAGAGTCAGAGTGAGAGCAAGGGAAAGTAACAGCAAGGAGCTCTGTAGGAGCTAGGAGCTAAAGACCAGGGGCTGGAAGCTGAGCAGAGCTCGCCCTGGCAGAAGACAATAGGAACCGGACACAGGAGTCCGAAGCTGTGAGGACTTATATATCCAGCAGCAGAAACCAGCCGGCAGGGGATTTCAGGTCCTCTGGCCATAGAAGCCCGGAGGCTCATTCACAAGCAAGGGACCAGCACCGCCGTCGTGGAGCGGAGGCTAACAGAAGGCCCCAAGTCACCAGCCATACGGGTGAGCACTACACGGTACACTCAGGGACGTGGGCTATTTCTACCCGCTTACAGCAAGGTAGCCAGGAAGAGTGCAGACAGACGGGGAGGCCTACAACTCCACCTGGCCAGGGGAACTCCTGCTTGCTCACAGACTGACCAGGCCTCTTATGCTAGCCAGTACTCCCGGGAGGGTCTACCTTATAATCATCAGTAAAGACCCTGAACTGCACTGCAAAGACTCTGAGTAGTTCCAGCTGCGCTCGTGCACCATCACCCCCATCATCCACACTCACTGCCCTGAGGCTATACTCCTCCCGAGGGGAGTTATCCCATTCTATGCTGCGCACACAACACCAGCCTCAGCGGTCTGCCTCGCAGCGGTGGTACTCCCTGACCGCAATCCACGGGTGGCGCTGTCGGACAATTAACCTCAAAACCTAAGAAAGACTGCCACTGGTTTGACCAGCCTGAGCCACGGGACCGGGTCACCGCCACGGAGACTAGAGACCCCAGAGACCCGGCACCGGGTATCCCACACACGTGTACACACGGCCCAGGGGGCGCGTCACATGCAGTACAGCATATTACAAACATAAGTCCCATTATTGGGGAGTGGGTGTCCCATAGTATTTGCTTATGCCTTGCAAGCAAAAGCTGCCAAAAATTAGGACGGAGCAACTTGCAATGCCCCTTACAAGAGCCATGCAGTACAGCATATTACAAACATAAGTCCCATTATTGGGGAGTGGGTCTCCCATAGTATTTGCTTATGCTTTCCCAGCAAAAGCTGCCAAAAATTAGGACGGAGCAACTTGCAATGCCCCTTACAAGAGCCATGCAGTACAGCATATTACAAACATAAGTCCCATTATTGGGGAGTGGGTGTCCCATAGTATTTGCTTATGCCTTGCAAGCAAAAGCTGCCAAAAATTAGGACGAAGCAACTTCCAATGCCCCTTACAAGAGCCATGCAGTACAGCATATTACAAACATAAGTCCCATTATTGGGGAGTGGGTCTCCCATAGTATTTGCTTATGCTTTCCCAGCAAAAGCTGCCAAAAATTAGGACGGAGCAACTTGCAATGCCCCTTACAAGAGCCATGCAGTACAGCATATTACAAACATAAGTCCCATTATTGGGGAGTGGGTCTCCCATAGTATTTGCTTATGCTTTCCCAGCAAAAGCTGCCAAAAATTAGGACGGAGCAACTTGCAATGCCCCTTACAAGAGCCATGCAGTACAGCATATTACAAACATAAGTCCCATTATTGGGGAGTGGGTCTCCCATAGTATTTGCTTATGCCTTGCAAGCAAAAGCTGCCAAAAATTAGGACGAAGCAACTTCCAATGCCCCTTACAAGAGCCATGCAGTACAGCATATTACAAACATAAGTCCCATTATTGGGGAGTGGGTCTCCCATAGTATTTGCTTATGCTTTCCCAGCAAAAGCTGCCAAAAATTAGGACGGAGCAACTTGCAATGCCCCTTACAAGAGCCATGCAGTACAGCATATTACAAACATAAGTCCCATTATTGGGGAGTGGGTCTCCCATAGTATTTGCTTATGCTTTCCCAGCAAAAGCTGCCAAAAATTAGGACGGAGCAACTTGCAATGCCCCTTACAAGAGCCATGCAGTACAGCATATTACAAACATAAGTCCCATTATTGGGGAGTGGGTCTCCCATAGTATTTGCTTATGCTTTCCCAGCAAAAGCTGCCAAAAATTAGGACGGAGGAACTTGCAATGCTGGCACCCTGGTGGTATAGTGGTGGTGGAGGCTGAGGATAAGGAGAAGAAGATTAAACAGCCGAAACGAGGAAGCGTATACCCATGTGTGGGTGTGAAGCGGTGCATGTGAATACACCTCCCGAAATAACACAGTGGATTTGACTTTATGTTACTCTGCTGTCATTTGGTGGTGATGAGAAGTCAGGCCCAATACAGCCCTTGTTCATTTTGATAAGTGTCAGCTTGTCAGCATTGTCAGTTGACAGGCGAGTGCGCTTATCAGTTATAATTCCCCCAGTGGCACTAAAAACACGCTCCGATAACACGCTAGAAGCAGGGCAGGCCAGGACCTCCAAGGCGTACAGAGCGAGTTCATTCCAAGTGTCCAGCTTGGATACCCAATAATTAAAAGGCACAGAGTAATCACGGAGGACGCTGGTACGATCGGCAAGGTACTCCCTCACCATCTTTTGAAACTTTCCACTCCTTGTGAGAGTACCCCGCGCCTCAGGGCCTGTAAGCTGGGCGGGTGTCAGAAAACTGTCCCAGAACGTTGACAGTGTTCCCCTGCCTCTGCTGGATTGGAGTTGCATCTCTCTCGCCTGTACGCCATGGTTGGGCAACGAACTGTGACCTCTGCCGCTAGCGTGTTCAGATGGGAATTTTTTTAAGAGTTCTGCAGCAAGGGCCTTCTGGTATTGCCCCATTTTTGTAGACCTCTCCACCTCAGGAATAAGAGAGTGAAAGTTCTCCTTGTAGCGGGGGTCTACAAGTGTCACCAACCAGTAATGACTGTCACCCAACATTTTGACAACGCGAGGGTTATGGTTAAGGCAGCGTAACATAAAGTCAGCCATGCGTGCCAGACTGGTAACGGGCAAGATTTCCGTGTCCTCACCAAGATGACGACTGGCCATGCTCTCCTCCTCCCCCCTGTCCTCAGGCCACCCACGCTGAACCGACGGTATGACACTTGTACAGGTACTACCGTCTACAACGCATGATAGCAGCTCATGTTCTTCCTCCTCCTCCTCTCCCTCATTGTCCCCCAATGCACGTTGGGATGAGATGAGGCTGGGCTGTGTGTAATCGCCCGCTACGGCTTCTTGATCCATCTCATCATAGTCTGGCTGCAATGCCTCCTCTTTAATTCTCTGTAGAGAGCGTTGCAAAAGACAGACAAGTGGGATGCTGACACTAATGATGGCGTCATCGCCACTCACCATCTTGGTGGCCTCCTCAAAGTTTGTCAGGATGGTACATATGTCAGACATCCAGGTCCACTCCTGAGGTCTTATGTGTGGAGTCTGACCTGAATATCGACGGCCTTGTTGCAGCTGGTACTCCACAACTGCTCTCTTCTGCTCACAAATCCTTTGCAACATGTGGAGGGTAGAGTTCCAACGTGTGGGGACATCACACACCAGTCGGTGTGCCGGAAGCTGCAAACGCTGCTGCAACACAGCAAGGGCGGCGGAAGCTGTAGCCGACTTGCGAAAATGAGCTGACAGGCGGCGTACTTTCACGAGCAGATCTGGCAACTCGGGGAACGATTTAAGAAACTGCTGAACCACGAGGTTAAGCACATGAGCCAGGCATGGTACGTGTGTGATCTCACCTCGCCTGAGAGCCGCCACCAGGTTACGGCCATTGTCACACACGACCATGCCGGGATGTAGGTTCAGCGGTCTCAGCCACAGATCTGCCTGCTCTTTCACAGCTGTCCACAACTCACAAGCAGTGTGAGGTTTATCACCTAAGCTTATGAGTTTCAGCACAGCCTGTTGCTGCTTGGCGGAGGCAGTACTGCAATGCTTTCAGCTTGTAACTGATGTGGTGATATCTGAGATGGAGGCTGAACATGAGGAGGAGGAGGAGGAGGATGCGCAGGAGCTGTACACTGTGGGGGCAACTCTGACTGACATAGGGCCCGCAATCCTCGGTGTGGGGAGGATGTGTTCCGTCCCAAGGTCCGACTGGGTCCCGGCTTCCACTATGTTTACCCAGTGTGCCGTCAGAGAGATGTACCGTCCCTGGCCACAAGCACTTGTCCACGTGTCCGTTGTCAGGTGGACTCTCCCAGTAACTGCGTTGTTGAGGGCACGGCAGATGCTTTGGGACACGTGCTTGTGTAGTGTGGGGATGGCACACCGGGCAAAATAGTGTCGGCTGGGGACCGAGTACCGAGGGACGGCCACCGCCATAAGATTGCGGAAGGATTCCGTCTCCACCAGCCTAAAAGGCAGCATTTCCAATGCAAGCAGTCATGAAATGTGCGAATTTAGGACTGTGGCCTGTGGGGCGTTAGCTGCGAATTTCCGCTTTCGTTCAAAGGTCTGGGATATGGACAATTGAATGCTGCGGTGGGACGTGGACGTTGATGCTGTTTCTTGAGAAACTGCCATAACAAGTGAAGACTGAGAGGAGGGGGCATATTTACATGCAGTATGGACAGGGGATTGCCTTGCACACACAACAGGGGGTTCTATTGCACTTACAACAGTGGAAGAAGCAGTGGTGACACCCGCTGACACTGGTCGTGGACCCTGGGTTTCGCCCCACAAAGTCGGGTGCTTTGCTGCCATGTGCCTGATCATGCTGGTGGTGGTCAGGCTGGTAGTTTTGTCACCCCTGCTGATGCTGGCATGGCAGGTGGAACATATGGCCTTTTTGGGGTTATCAGCAGAGTCTTTAAAAAAATTCCAGACTCTGGAAGACCTACCGCTTGTACTGGCAACGTCCCTCGTGTTGGTATTACAGGGAACGGTTGCCTGCCTTCTGTCTGCGGCCACCACACTGCTTCTTCCTGCCTGTTGGGGTACTCTGCCTCCCTCCCCCTTTGTGCTGCTGGCCTCACTCTGCATGTCCTCCTTCCACGTTGGGTCAGTTACTAGATCATCCACCACCTCCTCCTCTTCCACTTGCGCACCACGATCCTCCTCCTCACTTCCTGGCAATTGTGTCTCGTCATCGTCCACCTCTTGTGACAGATTGCCAACGTCGACTTCCTGTGGCCGTGGCTGTTCAAATATTTGGGCATCGCAACATGGGATCTCTTCTTGCACCACTTCAAGCGTATCAGGCGAGGGGCCCAAATATGGAAATGGACCAGTGAACAGCTCTTCAGAGTGTCCAAGTGTGGGATCACTTGCTGTCTGACGACACTCGGCATGGTGGGAGGAAGGAGCATCAGGGTGAGGAGGAGTATGCGGTCGAGACTCACGGCTACTAAGAGTTGACCGTGTGGAAGACAGACCCGAGGTGGTGGTGCCCAGGTAACTGGAAGTATTGTCTGCTATCCAATTAATAACCTGTTCACACTGATCAGTTCTCAATACTGGTGTTGTTCTGAGCTTCCCTAGTAATTCGGTCAAGAAGTGGGAGCGAGAAGATGTGGCTGCTGGTTGTGGCACATTTTCACCTTGGCCACGGCCCCGTCCTCTGCACGAACCATCACCAGAACGTCCACTTCCACGTCCCTTGCCACGCGCCTTGCCCATTGTAAATGAAGTAAAATAGCTTACACTTGCACTATCAATGGAAAAAGGGTAATAAAGAGTAGATTAGAACCGTGGAAGAGGAAAACCACAGTTATTGTTTACTGGGGTATACCACACTTTTTTAAATAGAGATATTTGCGGCTTAACAGTGAGCGACACACTCAAACTGTTTTTTTAGATACAAATGGCCCAAAAGTGGATAATACAGAGGTTTGAACCGTGAAACTGCAAAGCCACACTTGTATTTCTCAGGCCTACACCAGACTATTTTCAACAGATATATTTGTGTCTGAACAATCAGGAGACACTATTTATTTTTTACGGCAAAAAATGCCAAAAGCAGGATAATAGAGATGTTTTACTGTGGAACAGCAAAACCACAGTTATAATTTACTGGTGTATACCAGACTTTTTTGAATATATATATATTTGCGGCTGAACAGTGAGCGACACACTCAAACTGTATTTTTTAGATACAAATGGCCCAAAAGTGGATAATACAGAGGTTTGAACCGTGAAACTGCAAAGCCACACTTGTATTTCTCGGGCCTACACCAGACTATTTTCAACAGATATATTTGTGTCTGAACAATCAGGAGACACTATTTATTTTTTACGGCAAAAAATGCCAAAAGCAGGATAATAGAGATGTTTTACCGTGGAACAGCAAAACCACAGTTATAATTTACTGGTGTATACCAGACTTTTTTGAATATATATATATATTTGCGGCTGAACAGTGAGCGACACACTCAAACTGTTTTTTTTAGATACAAATGGCCCAAATGTGGATAATACAGAGGTTTGTACCGTGGAACTGCAAAACCACACTTGTATTTCTCGGGCCTACACCAGACTATTTTCAACAGATATATTTGTGTCTGAAAAATCAGGGAGACACTATTATTATTTTTTTTTTTACAGCAAAAATGCAAAAAGCAGGATAATAGAGATTTTTTACCGTGGAACAGCAAAAGCACACTTCTGTCTCTCTGGCCTACACCAGACTATTTTCAACAGATATATTTGTGTCTGAAAAATCAGAGGCACACTTTTTTTTTGGGGGGGGGGGGGACACCAAAAGGTTAATAAGATGGGTATTTGTACATTGTGAAGGAGGAAAAAAAAAAAAAGAGGATTTAGATAAAAAAAGAGGATTTAGATAAAAAAAAAAGGATTTTTCCTGGCCCCCGGGACCTGGAGCTAAGTCCAGCAATTTCAGCAACAGGAGCAGCACACAGGACTGTAATGCAGCGTTTGCTGGTATAACCACTGCGTCTCCTATACAGCCTGCCTGCCTGCCTGATATACCTGGGATGGATATTAGTCCTGAGAAGGACTGTTTGTTTGATCTGGCAGCCTTTACAGACCCTACACTAACTATTTTGCAGGATATATCTCTCCCTAAATCAGCAGCGCTGTCCCTACACTGTCTGATCCGGAGCGACTGTGTCCAAGATGGCGGCGCCTGGTTTTAAATACTCGAGGTGACGCTGTGCGGCCAGCCAATCACTGTAATGCCCACAAACAACATGGCTGCGGCATTACAGTGACTGGCTGGCAATCCCTGCATGTTCATTGGCTCTGTAAAGAGCGCCAAACATGCAGGGCGGAGACCCGAGCTCCCACCCGAGTAACCCGGAAATGCTCGGTGCTCGCCGAACATCCCGAGTAGCGTGATGCTCGGGCGAGTACCGAGCAGTGTCGAGCATGTTCGCTCAACACTAGTGAGCAACAGTTAGAACGTGAAAAGGATGGTCATCCCCTCTCTGTTCTTGTTTGGCGGGAGGGGACAGAGGAAACAAGCATCAGAATTACCCAGCCACCAACACAGCATGGGCTTGAACCTCACGAAAGAGGCCGACATATGAGTGCTTTCTTGCTGCACTATTTGCAACATGATCCCCATATAGTTAAGATTCAAAATAGTGCTGACGACTGGGTTGCCACTCTGTTAGATCCTCGTTATAAGAGTAAATTTTGCCAGATGCTTGTCGCCATTGAAAGGGACCCGCGAATGCTGTAGTATCGCTTTTACACAACCTTAAGATAGGTTTTTCCCAAGACAGCAGTAAGGCACACAGAGTTCATCGGAGCACTACATTTCCAACCTCCGGCACGTCAATTTGTAAACGCCAAAATATTAACAGCAGCAGAAGTGTATGTGGAAGAAGCAATTTCTGTGAGTCCTTTCACCAGCTTCTGGACTGCACAACAGAGTACAAGTCTGACACGTGGTGAACGACTGGAGAGGATGGTGCACTCCTGATTGAGTCTCCATCTGCTAGGTTGGCTGTAGTGGAAGAGGTTTTGGTTCCTAATTCTACAATTTGTACTGTAGTGAAATTAATGCCACTTTGCTGGTGTCTGCCAATAATTTTTGGAAATGTGGAGAATCCTGATTGGGTCTCCATCTATTGGATTTGGCTGTAGTGGAACAGGTTTTTGTTTCCATTAAACTACTTCTACTCTAGTTAAATTGATGCCACTTTGTTGGTGTTAAGCCCTAATTTAGGGAAATGTGAACACTCCTGGTTAGGTCTCCATCTCCTGGGTTGGTCGTAGTGGAAGAGGTTTTGGTCTCTATCTATTTGTATAGTTATACTGAAGTAAAATTAATTATTTGGTGCAGATCTTGTTCTCCACAAAGGGGTACACAAACATGATTAACTCAAAATTGGTTTTCAATAAACAACCATCAGCCGCCCCATCAAACGCATCTGCTTCTTCTTCCTCCTCCTCTATTACAGTGCCAAGCATAGTCAGCAGGTCTCTGACCGCAGAACCTATGGTTGTATACTCACTACAGTCAGGCTGAGTGAGAGCCCGTCAGCTGTAACAGAAGCTGACATGCCTGCTGTGTTTGTTTCACTGAGCACACCATATGTTTCTCAATCCATCGTAACATCTTTGCCTGCAACTCAGTCACGGTCTAGCAGTTTGTCTGTTTCACTGTACTCTGCCCTCTCTCAGCACTGCAGCCAGCCATCGGTCCCGCAGTTGTGGTCATGTAAAAGATTGTTTACTCATGCTCATGACAAAGCTAAGAGGTTGAACGCCACCATCTCCAATCTGTAGTAAATGGTGGAATAGGCCCTAATTTTTTTTAAATGTGAACAGTTCTGATTGTGTCTCCATTTGCTGGGTTGGCTGTAGTGGAAGCGGTGTCGATCCCCATTACACTAGTTAAACTCTAGTGAAATTAATGACACTTTGCTGGTGTCTGCCACTAATTTTTGGAAATGTGGAGAATCCTGATTGGTCCTCCATCTATTGGGCTTGGCTGTAGTGGAACAGGTTTCTGTCTCCATTAAACTACTTCTACTCTGGTGAAATTGATGACACTTTGGTGGTGTTAGGCCCTAATATAGGGAAATGTAAACACTTCTGATTGAGTCTCCATCTACTGGTTAGGCTTTAGGAGAAGACGTGTCGTTCCTAATTCTACAATTTCTACTGTACTGAAGTTGATGCCACTTTACTAGTGTCTGTCACAAATTTTTGGAAATGTGAGAAATCCTGATTGGATCTCCGTCTATTGGGTTTGCCTGTAGTGGAAGAGTTTTCGGTCACCATTATACTAGTTCTACTCTAGTGAAATTAATTAATTGGTGCAGATATTTTTGTCACAGGGGTACACAAGATATAATCAAAATTGGTTTTCTTAGTACCATGGTATATAAAGCAGGCTATATTTCATCTTTTAATTTTCAGTGCTGACATTGTTCTCCACTAAATGTGCTCAACTTAGTGGTTCAGCGGTTTCTCAAAACCTACCCAGATCCGCCAGAGCAGCTTGTGAAAGTACAACGCATGTGTGCCCATTTCAAAAAGTCAGCTATAGCTTCTGCCACCCTGGCAGTGCTTCAGCAGCATATGCAGTTTCCAGCTCACTGACTGTTGTGTGATGTCACCACATGTTGGAAATCAACGTTGCAGATGTTGGGAAGGATTTGTGAGCAGCAGACAGCAGTTGTTGAGTACCAGCTTCAACACGCCCATGGACATTCAGGTCAGCCTCCGCACATAAGAACTGATGAGTGGGCATGGATATCTGACGTCTGTGCCGTCCTCAAAAACTTTGAGGACTCCACCAAGATGGTGAGTGGCGGTAACGCCATAATTAGCATCACCATCCCACTTCTCTGTCTACTGAAGCGCTCGGTGCTCACAGTTAAAGAGGAGGCATTGAAGGCGGAGCAAGGAACTATGCAGCCCAGCCTCATCTCAATGCGAATTGGATGATAATGAAGAGGAGGATGAGGATGAGAACATGGACAGTCATCCTCTTGTGGAGGACAGGGAACTCTTGGCTGTCTTGGAAGTCTTGATACCTCTCTTTCAGTCTGTGGGAAAGCAGTATGAGTTTCGCTTAACCCCTTTACCCCCAAAGGTGGTTTGCACGTTAATGACCAGGCCAATTTTTAGAATTCTGACCTCTGTAACTTTATGAGGCAAGAACTCTGGAACCCTTCAATGGATCCCAATGATTCTGAGATTTTTTCGTGACATATTGTACTTCATGATAATGGTAAAATCACTTGCGTTTATTTGTGAAAAAAACGGAAATTTGGCGAAAATGTTAAAAATTTGGCAAATTTCAAACTTTGAATTTTAAAGCCCTTAAATCAGAGAGATACAGTACAGACCAAAAGTTTGGACACACCTTCTCATTTAAAGATTTTTCTGTATTTTCATGACTTTGAAAATTGTACATTCACACTGAAGGCATCAAAACTATGAATTAACACATGTGGAATTATATACTTAACAAAAAAGTGTGAAACAACTGAAAATATGTCTTATATTCTAGGTTCTTCAAAGTAGCCACCTTTTGCTTTGATGACTGCTTTGCACACTCTTGGCATTCTCTTGATGAGCTTCAAGAGGTAGTTACCGGAAATGGTTTTCACTTCACAGGTGTGCCCTGTCAGGTTTAATAAGTGGATTTCTTGCCTTATAAATGGGGTTGGGACCATCAGTTGTGTTGTGAAGAAGTCTGGTGGAAACACAGCTGATAGTCCTACTGAATAGACTAGAATTTGTATTATGGCAAGAAAAAGGCAGCTAAGTAAAGAAAAACGAGTGCCCATTCTTCACAACATTCCTTCAGTTGTTTCACACTTTTTTGTTAAGTATATAATTCCACATGTGTTAATTCATAGTTTTGATGCCTTCAGTGTGAATGTACAATTTTCAAAGTCATGAAAATACAGAAAAATCTTTAAATGAGAAGGTGTGTCCAAACTTTTGGTCTGTACTGTATGTCACACTAAACAGTCAATAAATAACATTTCCCACATGTCTACTTTACATCAACACAATTTTGGAACCCAAATTATTTTTGGTTAGGAGCTATAAGGGTTAAAAGTTGACCAGCGATTTCTAATTTTTACAACAAAATTTACAAAACCATTTTTTTAGGGACCACATCACATTTGAAGTGACTTTGAGGGGCCTTTATGACAGAAAATAGCCAATAGTGACACCATTCTAAAAACTGCACCCCTCAAGGTGCTCAAAACCACATTCAAGAAGTTTATTAACCCTTCAGGTGCTTCACAGGCATTTTTGGAATGTGGAAGAAAAAAATTAACATTTTTTTTCACAAAAATGTTACTTTAGACTCAAATTTTTTTATTTTCGCAAGGGTATCATTAAAAAATGGACCCCAAAATTTGTTGTGCAATTCCTCCTGAGCACGCAGATACCCCATATGTGGGGGAAAACCACTGTTGAATTTAAAATTTGCTTGAATAATTAGCTGAGGCCATGTTGCGTTTGGGGAGCCCCTGATGTGCCTAAACAGTGGAAACCCCCCACAAGTGACTCTATTTTGGAAACTACACCCCTCAAGGATTTTATCAAGGTGTATAGTGAACATTTTGAACCCAGAGGTACGACACAGAATTTGATAACATTAGGTCATCATATTGAATAAGTTGTCATTAGTCTTGAGTGCAAGTGCTCGCTACTTGAGTTTGCATCGGGTACTCGGGTATGCACCAAGTATCACGAGTGCTCAAGTGACATGCTCGAGTCCCGCCTGCATGTTTCACGGTTATTAGACACCCAAAAAAATACATGCGGGGATCGCTCATGCATGGCAGGCAAACCCTGTGAGGTTTTTTTGGCTGTATAACAGCTGCAAAACATATGGGGCGGAGACTCGAGCATGTCACTCGAGCACCCGCTATACTCGGTGCATACCCGAGCACCCAATGCAAACTCAAGTAGCGAGCACTTGCGCTTAACACTAGTCGCCATATGGTCGTCATTTTTTTTCTTTAGTTCTGAAAAAATCCCAACCCCAACACAACCCTAACCCCAACCCTAATACAACCCCAACCCTAACCTTAGCCCAACACTAACCCTAGCTCAACCCTAATCCTAGCCCAACCCTATCCCTAGCCCAACCCTAACCCTAGCCCAACCCTAACCCTACCCTAACCCTAGCCCAACCCTAACCCTAGCCCAACCCTAAACCTAGCCCAGCAGCAGCAGCTTTATTCTTTGGGTCAGTACGTTTATAGCGGTACCACATTTATATATTTTGTTTATGGTTTGGCGCTTTTACACAATAAAAACTATTTTATAGAAAAAAGAATTGTTTTTGCATCGCTTTATTCTGAGAGCAATAACTTTTTTATTTATCGGCCGTTGGAGCTGTATGGCAGCTTGTTTTTTGCGGGTCAAGATGACGTTTTCAGCGGTACCATTTCTATTTACATTCGTTTTTTTGTTTGCGTTTTATTCCATTTTTTGTTTGGCGGTATGATGATAAAGTATCGTTTTTTGCTTTGTTTTTTATTTTATTTTTTTTACCGTGTTCACTAAAGGAATTAACTAGTAAGACAGTTTTATAGGTCAGGTCGTTCCGGACGCAGCGATGCCAAATATGTGTACTTTTATTGTTTTATTTATTTATGGTTACAATATATTTTCATTTTCTTTGATTATTTTAATTTTTACAATTTTTTTTTTTTTTTTTTTACTTTCTGACATTTTTATTACTTTTACACATTGTCCCACTATGAGACTTTCACTTTTTGCAGATAGCCTGATCGGTTGTATAGCACAGGAATGCAGCACCATCCCTGTGCTATGTAGCCTGTCAGCACTGCACAAGGAGTAGTTACTTTGGTCGTGCACTACGCATGACCAAAGTAACTTCCTGCATCCTGGTGACCCGTATGTTGTCATGATGACATCAGATCACCATGACAACATCCGGGACCGGACTCAGTCGCCGCTGGACGCCGGAGAGGAGGTAAGTATCGCGCTTACCTCCCCCCTTCCTCCCGCAATGCTGCGATCAATTTCGAGGGTTAATGTGCAGGGAACGGTGCGGGACCACTCCTTGTACATACTACTGGGTGTCAGCTTTGACAATCAGCTGACACTCGGCAGTGATCGCGCCCGCACAGCCTGTGTGTGGGCGAGATCGCTGAGACGTACTAATACGTATCAGGCTCTTAAGTCCCAGGGCGCAGATACATATTAGTACGTCATAGGCTAGAAAGGGGTTAATAACCTTCAGTGGCCTAAACGGTGGCTTTACTTATGCACGTTATTTCTCAAAATGAATTGCAGATCAGGCCATTGTCCTACTCTGTAGAGATTAAATTCAAGGCGTAAAGAAAGATCTTTGTCTGTGACTAAGTATCACCGAGAAGTGTGAGCTGATGTTGGACGGGCTGCCATTGCTTCCTGGGAGAAATGACAGCCGGAGTAGATACGGTTTCCCTCTATGCCAATCCTTTCACCGAGCTCAAGAATATTGCTGTGGTAAAATACAACTCTCACCGAGAAGCAGTGTCAGTCTGAAGAACATTGGGCCCACCAGAGGATTTGATTCTGAGGGACCACCTTTCTCCCCCGCTGAAGAGCCCAATAGCAGCTGCAAGGTTTGCGCTATTAACTCTTCCCTGCCGAGAAGCATCCCTGGCTAAGAAAAATGTGTGGGAAGGTTCCCGGACACTCTATGACTGTTTTTTTTTACTGTGGACTGGCTCCATACCATCACTGGCCACATTCACTTGTTCACGTGTTTGTGGTTAGGCGGTCCTTCCCACTAAGTGCACTGGGGAGGGCACGGGTAATGTTCTGGGACTCGTGCTTGTGGGAGGTGGGGACGACACCGTGAGAAATAGTTGCAGCTGGGGAACGAGTATGGAGACCCGGCCTCCGCCATGAGGTTGTGAAAAGCTTCTGCCTCCACATTTCAAGTGCAAGCAGCTGTCCAGAAATGTGGCAGTTTAGTATTGCGGCCTGTGGGTGGCTGGCTAGCTGCATACTTGCGCTTGCATTCCAAGTAACAGAAAACTAAGGAAATGGATGGCCTCATCATCATCACAACCTGAAAGGTTTGCGCTATGAACTCTCCTCATGGAGAAGCCAGGGCCCACCGGTGGATTCTCTGGTGGGCCCATCCAACCCTGCCGAGAAGCATCCCTGGCTAAGAAAAGTGTGTGGGAAGGTTCCCGGACACTCTATGGCTGCTTTTTAACTGTGGACTGGCTCCAGCAATCCATAAGATTGCAATCTATAAGAACCCTTCACTGGCTCCCAATTGGCCAGAGTATCCAGTTCAAACTACTAACACTGACGTACAAAGCCATCCATAACCTTTCTTCTCCGTACATCTCTGAACTAATCTCCCGATATATTCCCTTACGTAATATTCGGTCCTCCCAAGACCTCCTTCTCTCCACACTTATTTGTTCCTCACCCAATCACCTCCAATACTTCTACCAAATATCCCCATCCTCTGGAATTCTGTGCCTCAACACGTCCGATTAGCCACCACATTCGGATCCTTCAGACACAACCTGAAAATCCATCTCTTCAAGATAGCCTACAGCCTGCCATTGCCTCACTGCCACCTCACCTCAACACCACCGGAGCTAATGCAACTCCAAAACCTACTGTCTCCTTCCTCACCATCCTGTAGAATGTAAGGCCGCAAGTGCAGGGTCTATAAGACTTAAGATGCAATATGGCACCTTGGCAAAGCCCAGTTATGTTCTCTCACTGACATCTAACAATAACAAACAGGTCATGCTGGAGAAACTTGCACCTACTGCCACTCAGTGTCTTCAGCTCCTTTGTGAGAAACTAATGTTTGCTCAGCCAATCTACCAAATAAAATTCCTGAGGTACAGAAATTGTGGATGGCTTTGCTTCTGGTACTTGGTGCTTAAACCAAACCGTGGCATGCCATTCACTGGATATTTCTGGCAGGTTGGACACAAGCTCACTCCCACAGAAAAATACCAGCAAGCTAAGGAGATGGTGGCCTCTATCATCATGAAGAAGTTTGCTCGTTGTCTAGTAGTCTTGCTTTTATACTAAAGATACTGCCCATTTTTATAGTTTTAAGTGAGCGCGCAGAGACCATGGTTTCTGCAGTAGCGAATCCAGGTCAGGATAGTGACGGAGAAATTGCTGTACCATCTGGTTGAGGATGCGAGTCATGCAAGGCACGTGTCTGAGGTTGCCCCAGCGTAGGGCCGCCACCGGGTTTGCACAGTTATCGTACACGACCTTCCCTTGCTTCAGGTTCTGTGGAGACAGCCATTGCTCAGACTCGGCATGGAGAGCTGTCCACAACTCTTCAGCAGTATGACTGCGACCTCCAAAGCATATCAATTTTAACACGGCCTGATTGAACGGAGACCTGGCTGCGCAGTATGGAGGTGGGGGGGATTCTCTCTGCACTGTTGGAACGTATGTCTCATAAAGGCAGAGGTTGAGGGCGCAGGTGGAGGTCCTAGAGGAGGTGGAGGATGCAGAAGCACTGGAGGAAGTGTTAAATACAGAGGTTTGTACCGCAAGCCTAGGGGACTCCAACACTTTCTGTCTAGTGACACCTTAATGTTTAGTAGTTTAGTTCTCCACCCCCTGGTGTGTAGTGGTTTAGTTCTCCAACCCTAGCTGTTTAGTAGTTTAGCTCTCCAACCCCTTTTGTCTTATTGTCCATGCCCACCCTCAGGGGTTAACGTCTGGTGACAAGGGTTTGAATTCTTCTCAGACCCTACTTCGTACGGGCCCGGATCAACTGAAAAAAAATTTGGACATCGCTACACATGCTTTCTCCCTCTTGAGTCTGTGAAGCTTTGGATCAGACCTCTGATGCTCTGGAATAGAATGTGTGAACAGCTCTACTGTCTCGCCCATCTGTGCTTCCCCACAGTCAGTTGACCGGTTGGACAGTTGTGACGTGGGTGAAAACAAGGGTAATGGGGGGGGCACCTCTGAGGACTGTACTGTGTGTGATGTTAAGGTGGAGGAAGAGGAGCAGAGGTCACTTGATGCAGCACTTGTCATCTGCTGGAGCACATGTTCTTCCTGCCCCTCATCTACAAGGCATACCGCTTTGCGACTGCCAAGAAAGGGAGTGGAGTCCAATAACAGAAGTTTTCAAAATGCTGCACAATTGCTCACTGCAGCAAAACATACCTACTTCTCATCTCTCATATCATACGTATCTCACAACCTTCAACAGCTGCTTTCAAGTCCCTCTTCTGGCCACCAGCTCCCCCTCCCTCTCATCTCAGCTGAAGACTTAGGCTAACTGGCCACGAAGCAGAAATGCTCTGGATTTTTTCTGCATCTCCCTGGCAGGAAAAACACATGCAGATTTTACATGCGTTTTTCCTGCCAGGTAGAAGTGTTTAAGAAGCGTTTTTGCATGCATTTCCGCATGCGGGTTGCAAAGTGCTTTTCCAAGTGATTTTAGTTAGCATCACTTGGAAAAGTGTTTGACAATCTGGTCACACTATATAAATCCATGCAACCGGCATGGATTTATATAGTGTGGCCAAGTTACGATGCTGCAATTGCAGCATCAATAGTAAAAAAAAGAATAAAATGGTGAAAAATAAACAAAAACATTATACTCACCTTTCAATGGCCCCCGGTCTCCTTCTCCAGTGTCTTCGACGGCTCGCAGTGGTGTAAAAGGACCTTCCATGACGTAATTTAGTCATGTGACAGGTCACAAAACCGCTGACTTCGGCGGTCGCGTGACCTGTCACATGACAAAATAACGTCATGGAAGATCCTTTTACACCACCGCGAGCCGCTGAAGACACCGGATGCACCGTACAGGAGACCGAGGGCCATCAAAAGGTGAGTATAATGTTTTTTTTAATTTTAATTCCTTTTTAACTACAGGTACTATGGTACCCGGGTCTGGAGGAGAGTCTCCTCTAGACCAGACCCGGGTACCATCCGCGCATTGAATCGCCTAATATCCGCATGTGTACATGTACTCATGCGGATATTATGCCATTCAATGCAAGTCAATGGAGGCAATTACGCCGCGTTTCCGCAAAATTAATGGACGTGCTGCGGAGTTTTCCAGAATGATAATCCGCAGAGGAAATTTCCGCAGCATGTGCACAGCACATGCGGATTATCATTGGGGACCATTGCAGACCTTCTACCAAGTGTTTTTTAAGCGTTTCCACGGCGGAATTGCCGCTGCAGAAACGCTTAAAAAATGCATAGTGGGCACGCAACCTTAGCCTCATTCTTCAAGCAGAAGATTGACAACATAGGGCAACGCTTTTGCTTAAAGTCCCAACAGCCCCTTCTCTCTCATAACGACTCAACTCTCCTCCTCCAAAACCAGCTTCTCCGCCATCACGGAAGATCATGTTTACTCTCCAAATCACATCTCACCACCTATGAACTTGACCTAATACCATCCCACCTCATTCCAAACAGTACCACAGTCTTCATCCCAAGCCTAACCCTCCTCTTCTACCTGTCACTAACAACTGGCATCTTCCCCTCATGAATCAAACATACCTCGATCACACCCATCCTCAAATAGCCCTCTCTTGACCCATCCTATGCCTCCAAACTACTGGATCAACACATCTATTTTGAACTGTCCTCCCACATCTCCACCTGCTCTCTCTTTGACCGCTTACAATCAGGCTTCCGACCTCACCATTCCACTGAAACTGCCCTGACTAAAGTCACCAACGACCTGCTAACTGCCAAATCCAAGCCAGACTACTGTCTTCCTCCTCCTAGACCTGTCATCTGCCTTCGACACAGTAGACCATGCCCTCTTAGTACAGATTCTCATCTCTCGGCATCACAGACTTGGCCCTGTCTTGGATTTTTTCATACCTAATCGACAGGACATTCAGTGTCTCCCACTCACACACCACCTCCTCCTCATCTCACCCCTTATGTGTCGGTGTCCCCTAAGGTTCAGTTGTAGGACCCAGGCTCTTCTCCATCTACATCTTCGGCCTGGGACAGCTCATGGTCTCACGGCTTTCAGTACCACCTGGCTGCTGATGACACACAGATTTACCTCTCTGGACCTGATATCACCTCCTTACTAACCAGAATCCCACAATGTGTGTCCTGTATTTCATATTTCTTCTCCGCTAGATTTGTAAAAATTAACATGGATAAAACAGAATGCATCATCTGTCCACCATCTCATTCACGCACATTCCTCAACCATGAATGTAGAAAAACACCAGTGCATGCCATCATCATCTGCCGCCTCGACTACTACAAGCTCCTGCTCTGTGGCCTCCCTTCTACCACTCTTGCACTCCTCCAATCTATCCTAAACTGTGCTGGCTGATTAATCCACCTGTCACCCCGCTATTCCGAGGCTTCTCCCCTCTGTCAATCCCTGCGCTGGCACCCTGTTGCCCAGAGACTCCAGTTGAAATGCCTATCTTTGGTATACCAAGCCATCGAAAACCTGTCTCCTTCATACATGCATACATGTGTGACCTAGTCTCCCTGTACTAGTTACCTGCACGCAACTTCCCATGATTCCAAGATCTCCTTCTCTACTTCCCTCTTATCTCTTCTTGTCACGATCGCATACAAAATGTCCTGTGTATCTCCGCTACTGTGTAACTCTGTACCCCAACACATCAGACTGTCGCCTACTGTGCAAACCTTGAAAAGTGAGCTGGAGACCAACTTCTTGTGACAAGCGTACAATCTGCGGTAACCCTCGCTCCAGCATACCGCTGCGCGACTATCTGTACCCTGACCTACTGTATCCTCACCCATCCCTTGTAGATTGTTTGTGCGCCCTCGCAGGCAGGGTCCTATCTCCTCTTGTACCAGTCGGTGACTCCTTTTCACATGTAAAGCGCCACGGAATAAATGTCGCTGTAATAGTAATAATAATTATAGTACTTGTACTCTGGGTCAATTGATGGCACTTTCCAGGTGTCTACCCCTAATTTGATGTGTTTTGGGAGCTTTTGTGCCCATTTTCAGGTGTTGTGTATGCATTTTTTTTGCCCCCCCTATTGAATCCTATGGTGTTTGGTAACGTTTGACGAATATTCGACGAATAAATTGGGGAATATTGCAAATTTGGCGATCGTAATTTGAATAGAATATTGAAACATTTGGTCATCTCTACCACTCAGGTCCATCATCTGTCAATGGAAAAACAGGTTTACACATTATTAGTGGCTCAAAGGCTCATGAAAAGCAACATGGCTTCCAAAAACCAATCCAGCAATATCCGCTCTCCCAAAGTCTAATCTCCCCCTCGCGTCTGAGCCTTGCAGTGTGCCCAAACCACATTTAGCATCCATGTATTTGGCATTGTAGCATCGGCGTCTCTGCCTCCTGTCAGGCAGAGACGCCGTCCCTCTCACCTCCCCGCGCGGCGTCCTCCTGCGCTCCTCTTCCTGCTGCGGCCGGCGCGCACAGCTTCCCGGGCACTGTGCTTAGGGCGCGCACGCGGGCGCTCCCTCTATCTTAAAGGGGACGCGCGCACCGTCCTAAGGAGTCCCCGGCCAATAGCCGAGGGTCCTCCCATATATAAGGCACCTCCTCCAAAATGGAGGTGTCCGAGCAAAGTTGATGCACAGTATACTTACCTCTGCTTCAGCCCTCAGGTCCTGTTGCCAGCCTGACTACTTTTCCAGTCCGCCAGTCTGACTACTCTCCAGCCCGACAGTCTGCCTTCCGTTCTACCCGCCAGTCTGTCTATGGGCAAGTCCGCCTGCTTACCAGGAAGCACCTGCCAGTTACCTGCCTGCTACCTGCCGTGCCTGCTAGCCCGCTCACCTGGGAGCACTCGCCTGTTACCTGCCTGTTCCTGCCCGTTACCTGCCAGCTACCTGCCATGCCTGGTAGCCCGCTCACCTGGGAGCACTCGCCTGTTTCCTGCCTGTTACCTGATAGCCTACCTGGAGGCTCTTGCTGTCACTTGCCGTGACCACCTGTCTGTTACTTAGAGACTACAACCTGCTCTGCCGTCACGTGCCGTGACCACCCGTCAACTATCCAGACACTTCTGCCTGCCTGTTGTGTCCATGCGCTATACCGGTCAGTCCCAGTCTGCTGACCCGTGGGAGCCACCTGCTCTCTTACAAGGTCGTCCCCAGAGTAGCACCTGGTCACTCTGCTTGGTCCCTCCCTGGTCATGGAGTCGTTAGAAGCCGTACGACCAGGGTCGGTCCGGGTTGATACTTAGTCACGCCCCTCTGGGTCCCTCCTTGCACCACGGCACAGAGGTTCCACCACCCGGACCCGTAACAGTTTGCTCGGGCCATGGAACCCGGTGGCACCCAAGCTCCCTCGCTCTCTGACCTATACCAGGAGATGTCCCGTCAGAGATCCCAACAGGAAACCATCCTGAACTTCCTGCGGAGTGTCAACTCCCGCCTGGACACACTGCCTGTTCCTCCTGCGTCCACCTCGAGTCGTACGACTCCCGCTCCGGCAGCGCCGCTGCCCACCAATACCATGGCATCCAGCCCCGGTCCCCGGCTTTCTGCACCTCCTCGTTTTGGTGGCGACCCCGCCTTAGCTCGAGGTTTCATAAACCAGTGCACCATGCACTTTGAACTTTTGGTACATCAGTTCATCTCCTACCGGGCCAAAGTGGCATTCATCATGTCCCATCTCACTGGGGAAGCACTGGCATGGCTAAATCCCCTGTGGGAGAGAGGGGATCCCCTGGTGTCCGACCTGTCTTCTTTCCTCGCTGCTTTCCGGAAAGTCTTCGATGAACCAGGGCGAAAATCCTCTTCTGCCTCCTCTCTGCTACGTCTCCGCCAAGGGAGTCTCACTGTGGGCCAATATGCCATACGGTTCCGTACCCTCGCTTCTGAGCTTGCCTGGGATAACGAGGCTCTGGTGTCCGTCTTCTGGGAGGGTCTTTCCGGTCGGGACATTCCTACCACCCTGGATGACCTGGTGTCACTCGCTACCCGGATTGACATCCGGTTCCAAGAAAGCACCAAAGACACCACTCGGGAGAGAAAGTTCCCTCGCCTTGCTCCTACTTTCCAGAGACCTGCCTCTCAACCAGTCACTCCCCGGGCGTACTCGCCCGAACCCATGCAGATAGACCAGACTAAGATGGTCAAATCTCGCCAAGAGTCACGTCGAGCCGAGGGGAGCTGTTTCTATTGTGGCAGTAAAGAGCACCTGATCCGTTCCTGCCCGGAGAGGCCGGGAAACTTCAGTGTCTAGGACCGCTCGGAGAGGTCGTCCTAGGCAAAAGTAAGCCCTCTCCATCCCTGACTTTGTCTGTCTCTATCTCCTGGGGAGAGAACCGTCTCCTAGAAATTGCTCATCTGGATTCTGGAGCTGCTGGAAACCTCATTTCCCAGTCCCTGGTAGAGAGATACCGTATTCCCACCAAACCTCTGGCTGAACCATTGTCCGTCGCTTCCGTGGATGGAAGACTCCTTCCGGTGAATCCTGCTCGTCACTGAGCCCCTAAACCTGCAGGTGGGAATGCTGCACTCAGAGAAAATTTCCTTCCATGTGCTGTCCGGACTCTCTGACTCCCTATTGCTAGGTCTACCCTGGCTCCAGACACATGAACCCGTGCTGAACTGGCAATCCGGTGAAGTACTCCGGTGGGGGCAGGACTGCCATAGGACCTGCCTGATTCCGGTTCGCCCGACTCGTTCACCACCTACCCCAGCTAATTTACCCGGTCTACCGGCTCCTTACTGGTCCTACGCGGATGTCTTCAGTAAAAAGGAAGCAGAGACACTGCCACCTCATAGGCCATATGATTGCCCGATGTACCTGGTACCTGGCGCCACTCCACCCCATGGGCGTATTTACCCGTTGTCGGCGGCCGAAACCCGAGCCATGTCTGAGTACATTGAGGAGAATCTGGCTAGGGGATTCATCTGAAAATCTACCTCCCCGGCTGGAGCCGGGTTCTTCTTTGTCAAGAAGAAGGATGGTTCGCTACGCCCCTGTATTGATTATAGATGACTCAATCAAATCACGGTAAAAAACAAATATCCCCTGCCGCTCATCTCCGAGTTGTTTGATCGCCTTAAGGGCGCCAGGATCTTTTCCAAGCTGGATCTTCGTGGAGCGTATAACCTGGTCCGAATCCGTCAAGAAGATGAGTGGAAGACGGCATTCAATACCCGGGACGGTCACTATGAGTACCGTGTGATGCCCTTCGGTCTCTGCAGTGCTCCCGCTGTCTTCCAACGACATCTTCTGTGATCTTCTTTACTCCTGCGTGGTGGTATACCTGGACGATATCTTGGTCTTCTCTCCGGATCTTCCCACACACCGGAGGGATGTTCGTCAGGTCCTGCTTAGGCTCAGGCAGAACCAACTCTATGCAAAATAGGAGAAGTGCCTCTTCGAGCAGACCTCTCTTCCATTCCTGGGCTATGTTATCTCCCACACAGGCCTACGAATGGATCCTGAGAAGCTCTCTGCTGTCCTAAAGTGGCCCCGTCCGGAGGGGTTGAAGGCGATTCAGCGATTCCTGGGCTTCGCCAACTACTATCGTCTCTTCATCCCACACTTCTCTTCTCGGACTGCTCCCATATCTGCGCTCACCCGTAAGGGAGCAAATACCAAGGAATGGTCGCCCGAAGCTGAGGAGGCCTTCCTTTCCTTAAAGCAAGCCTTCTCCTCTGCCCCAGTGCTGCACCGTCCGGATAGCAACAAACAGTTCTACCTGGAGGTTGATGCTTCCTCCTCCGGAGCCGGAGCGGTGCTCACCCAAAACTCTTCTTCCGGGAGAATGGTAACCTGAGACTTCTTCTCCAAACTCTTCTCCTCCTCTGAGCGCAACTACTCTATAGGAGACCGAGAACTGTTAGCCGTTTAATTGGCACTGGAGGAGTGGCGTTACCTGCTTGAAGTGGCTCTATACCCAGTGATCATCTATACGGATCACAAAAACCTGGCATATCTCCAGAATGCCCAAAGACTCAACCCGCGCCAGGCCAGGTGGTCTTTGTTCTTCGCCCGCTTCGACTTCATGATACATTTCCGCCCGGCGGACAAGAATGTCAAAGCCGACGCCTTGTCCCGATCCTTCCTGTCCTCCGATCAAGAGGAGGAGCGAATGCACATCATCGACCCCTCCAAAGTGATGAATGTAGCCCCCTTGGATCTGACTCGTCTTCCAGCCGGTAAGACGTTTGTAGCAGTACCAGATCGTGAGAAGGTTCTTCGCTGGGGTCATTCTTCTAAACTAGCCGGCCATGCCGGCCAAAAGAAAACCTTCCTGCTCATCACCCGGCATTACTGGTGGCCTACCCTGTGCAAGGATGTGGTAGACTTCGTCTCAGCCTGTTCATTTTGTGCCTGCAACAAAGTTCCCAGACATCTACCAGCCGGTCATCTTCTGCCTCTTCCCGTACCTGATGCCCCGTGGCAACACATTGCTATGGACTTTATTACAGATCTCCCTGTCTCGGCCGGTTGTACAGTCATTTGGGTGGTCGCAGACTGCTTTTCTAAAATGGCTCACTTCATCCCTCTGCCTGGTCTCCCGTCTGCATCAGTGCTAGCTAAGGACTTCTTCCTTCACATCTTCCGTCTCCATGGCCTACCCCTCCACATCGTGTCGGATCGAGGGGTTCAGTTCACCTCACGTTTCTGGAGAGCTACGTGTAAGCTGCTGGATGTCACCCTGGATTTCTCCTCCGCTTATCATCCACAGTCCAATGGTCAAGTGGAGCGGATCAACCAGATCCTTACCAGCTACCTCCGGCACTTTGTTAACGCTCACCATTCTGATTGGGTGGATCTCCTGCCATGGGCCGAATTCTCCTACAACAACCATGAGAGCGAATCATCTTCCAAGTCTCTGTTCTTCATAGTCTATGGTCAACATCCCCGGATTCCGTTTCCCGTCTCCGCTTCTGTGGACAACCCTGCCGCGGAGTCTCTGGTCAGCGAATTTTCCACCATTTGGGAGAGTACTAGGTCTGCACTTCTTCAGTCCTCCGAGCGGATGAAGAGACATGCTGACAAGAGACGTCTGGATCCGCCTCAATTCCGTCCGTGAGACAAGGTTTGGCTCTCCTCCAAACATGTTCGGCTCAAAATACCCTCTTACAAGTTGGGCCCTCGGTTCATCGGTCCATTTGAAGTCCTTAAGCAAATCAATCCAGTGGCCTACAAGTTAAAACTCCCAGCCACCTTACGGATTCCCAACTCCTTCCACGTATCTCTCCTCAAACCAGTTGTCTTTAACTATTTTTCCAACAATCCAGGTTCTTCCCCTGCTCCGGTTTCTGCTGAGGACGTTTTTGAGGTAGAGAATATTCTGGCTACCAAAAGGGTAAGAGGAAAAACCTTTTTTCTGGTGGATTGGAAGGGGTTTGGCCCAGAGGAGAGAACTTGGGAACCCAGGGAGAACATCCATGCCCCGCTTCTCCTTGAAAAATTTCCTTCTGGCCTGAAAAAGAGGGGGCGTAAAGGGGCGGTACTGTAGCATCGGCGTCTCTGCCTCCTGCCAGGCAGAGACGCCGTCCCTCTCACCTCCCCGCTCCCCACGCGGCATCCTCCTGCGCTCCACTTCCTGCTGCGGCCGGCGTGCGCAGCTTCCTGGGCACTGTGCTTAGGGCGTGCGTGCGTGCTCCCTCTCTCTTAAAGGGGCCGCGCGCGCCGTCCTAAGGAGTCCCCGGCCAATAGCCGAGGGTACTCCCATATATAAGGCACCTCCTCCAAAATGGAGGTGCCCGAGCAAAGTTGATGCACAGTATACTTACCTCTGCTTCAGCCCTCAGGTCCTGTTGCCAGCCTGACTACTTTTCCAGTCCGCCAGTCTGACTACTCTCCAGCCCGACAGTCTGCCTTCCGTTCTACCCGCCAGTCTGTCTATGGGCAAGTCCGCGTGCTTACCAGGAAGCACCTGCCAGTTACCTGCCTGCTACCTGCCATGCCTGCTAGCCCGCTCACCTGGGAGCACTCGCCTGTTACCTGCCCGTTACCTGCCGTGCCTGCTAGCCCGCTCACCTGGGAGCACTCGCCTGTTTCCTGCCTGTTACCTGATAGCCTACCTGGAGGCTCCTGCTGTTACTTGCCGTGACCACCTGTCTGTTACCTAGAGACTACAACCTGCTCTGCCGTCACGTGCCGTGACCACCCGTCAACTATCCAGACACTTCTGCCTGCCTGTTGTGTTCATCCGTTATACCGGTCAGTCAAAGTCTGCTGACCCGTGGGAGCCACCTGCTCTCTTACAAGGTCATCCCCAGAGTAGCACCTGGTCCCTCTGCTCGGTCCCTCCCTGGTCACGGAGTCGTTAGCCGCCGTACGACCAGGGTCGGTCCGGGTTGATACTCAGTCACGCCCCTCTGGGTCCCTCCTTGCACCACGGCACAGAGGTTCCACCACCCGGACCCGTAACAGGCATTACTGTAGTGAGAAGAACCCACTTAATTTGAAGTGCGTGTGTCTCCTGCAGCACAATCTGGGCACTGTGTGTTGGGTAATAAAACGCCAAATGTGCAATTTTCACTCTCCAACATCCACTGCGTGCTAATTATAGAAAGCGTCTGTGGAGTCAAAATAGTCACTACTAATATAGATTAATTCACTGGTGGTTATAATTTCTAAAATTGAGTCACTTTATGGGGATTTCTACTGCTCTGGTTTTCTGCCATTTTGTTATATTAGGGCTTGTGCAAATTGTGTGTCCCATCTCCTCTGGAACCTGCTCCTGCGACATCTGATTCTGTCACCAGGAGCCGCCTTATTCATTCTACAGGTGATGCTGGTGATGAAGAAGACGTCGGAACCAGAAGCTCTGGGCGGCACAGTCTCTGTTCAGCCACTACGATTAGGGTGCCTGAGACCTGTAATACCATCCAGTCTGGCAGTATGGGGGTGTGTGCTGTCCAGCTGAAGTAATCTGCTCCCTGCTTCAGCCAATTGGAAAGCACCACACCCCACTAAAGCTTGAAGCATATTGCAGGAAGCTGGCAGATGCAGCCTTGTTCTCCTCTGGTTCAGTCTTCTGTGCTCAGCTCCCGGCTTGTGTATTTGTTTCCTGTTGTGATCCTGGCCTGTTTAAGGACTACTCTTGTGTCTTCTGATTTTGTATTTTCTAGGCCCTCCTGGTTCTGACCCGGCTACCTGACTATTCTTCTTGCTATGTCATTCCACAGATCACAGGTAACACCGAGGCCCAAGCCTATGGGTTTCTGTATCCAGATACACGTATAGGGGTTAACCCCTTCACCCCCAAACCTGTTTTCACCTTTATTACCAGGCCAAATTTTGCAATTCTAACAAGTGTCACTTTATGAGGTAATAACTCTGAAACGCTTCAACGGATCGCACTGATTCTGAGATTTTTTTATGTAGCTTGTACTCCATGATAGTGGTAAAATTTCTTCAATATGACTTGTGTTTATTTGTTAAAAAAAATGGAAATTTGGCGTCAATTCTGAAAATTTTGCAATTATCAAACTTTTAATTTTTATGCCCTTAAATCACAGTTATAGTTAATAAACAGAATTTCCCATATGTCTATTTTACATTAGCACAATTTTTTTTTGTTAGGAAGTTAAAAGGGTTAAAAGTTAACCAGCGATTTCTCATCTTTCCAGCAAAACTTACAAAACCATTTTTTTTAGGGACCACATCACATTTGAAGTGACTTTGAAGGGTCTATATGACAGAAAATACCCAGAAGTGACAACATTCTAAAAACTGCAACCCTCAAAGTGCTCAAAATTACATTCAAGAAGTTTATTAACTTCACAGGAATTAAAGGAATGTGGAATGAAAAAATGCACATTTACCTTTTTTTCCACAAAAATGTATATTTAGACCAAGTTTTTTATTTTCACAAGGGTAACAGGAGAAAATGGACCCCAAAATTTGTTGTGCATTTTCTCCTGAGCACGCCTGTGGAGACACGGGGTCTTCCGTGGGCATAATACTACTCAGACAACACAGGGAAAGGGTTAAACAGTGTGGCAATACTTTATTGAACCACAAAACAGACAATAACATATAGAACAGTCCCAGCAAATACCCAAGATGGTGCAAAATTACGCAGTCTCACCCTTTTGCTGGCCTGCTGGGAATAGAGCAATTGCGACTTTGGGACTTCCAGGGCCAAATACCTCAACCAGTGGACCCCCGCTTTTGGCGGGCACCCACAAAAAGGAAGCTGACAGTCCATTGAGGTACGTGGCCAGGAGACCCGAAGACCTCACACTGGCTTTGTCCGAACATATCCATGAATCCAAGTGACTGGATGGTCCCAACCTGGATTTTTCCCGGTGTAACCATGGATCCAGGTGATCGGATGGTCCCAACCTGGGCTGTGGAGTCGGTAAGCCAAACCTCCGACTCCTCAATTTCCATGACACCGACCCCAACTCCGACTCCTCATACATGGCTCATGTTTAAGTGATAAATTTACTGTAGCACAGATTTATCTCAGCTAAAAGTCTAGACCCTTATATCAGGAATAGGACAGACATTTATAGGACAATTCATAACTTTCCCAAATTCTTATGAAAAAATATTCCTCACAAACTGCACTGAACTACTGTACCCAATTTATGATATATTTTAGGAGTCGGTCCAATTTATACAGACTCTGACTCCATCAAAACGGGCTCCGACTCCAATTCCACAGCCCTGGTCCCAACCTGGCATCTCAGAACATATAAATGGGACCCGGTGACCGGATGGTCACAATCCTGGTTTCCTCAAACGTCTCCATAGGGTCAGTGATGGTCAATGGAGCAGATCTGTATCCTTCCAGCCAGGGCAGTGTTCCCTTAGGCTGGCATCCTGTAGAATCCAAATCGGTGTCCCTCTGGATGGAGCCATGCTATCAAGCTGCTGTCCTGAAGAGTCTCTCTGATATTGCCAGCAGCATGATAGAAATCCCTTTTTATACTGTATATACATATGTGGCTCAGATCATCATTCACAGGTCAGGGGGGAAAGGTGCAGGGCTCATGTCTCATTGTTTGAGCATTTAATCAATTTGCATAATTTATACTCCTCTGCGAGTCAACAAGCCACAGGGTCCACACAATGGTTAATCAACATATTTAACAAACATTCATTGTTCAAAGACCAAGAGAAGTCAACATTCAGACTTATGACAAAAGTCCATGTTTCTTGTTCCACCCGAAGAAAGAAAAACACGTAAATTCAAAGTCAACACAAACATAATAGTGTAGTTCTCCTGGGCTAACAAATTTAGACGTCTGGTTAATTAAGATTAGAAGCTGTGCCCTCACAACGCCCATACCCAATATGTGGAAGAAAACCACTGTTTGGGCACACGGCAGGGCTCGAAAGAGAAGGAGCACCATTTGACTTTTTGAATGTAAAATTTGCTGGAATAATTAGCAAATGCCATGTCGCGTTTGAACGGCCCCTGATGTGCCTTAACAGTGGAAACCCCCCACAAGCGACACCATTCTGGAACTTAGACCCCTCAGGGAACTTATCTATAAGTATGGTGAACACCTTGAACCCCCAAGGTCTTCACAGAAAAATCACATTTTTCCCCACAAAAATGTTTTTTAGCCCCAAATTTTGCATTATAAGCATTAGAAGGCGTGGCTGAAAAATAAGCACAATAAGGTCATGGAGTGGCCTACCCAGTCTCCAGACCTTAATCCCATAGAAAACTTATGGAGGGAGTTGAGCTCCGAGTTACCAAGCGACAGCCTCAAAATATGATTTAGAGATGATCTGCAAAGAGGAGTGGACCAAAATTCCTCCTGACATGTGCGCAACCCTCACCATCAACTACAAAAAACGTCTGACTGCTGTGCTTGCCAACAAGGCTTTTGCCACCAAGTATTAAGTGTTGTTTGCCAGAGGAATCAAATACTTATTTCTCACTGCAAAATGCAAAAAAATTATCTAATTTATACAATGTGATTTTCTTGATTTTTTGGGGGGGATATTCTATCTCTCAATGTTAAAATTAACCTACCCTAAAAATTATAGACTGTTCATGTCTTCGTCAGTGGGTAACTTTCAAAAACAGCAAGGGATCAAATAATTATTTCCTTCACTAATGTATATACACACACACACACATATACACACACGCAGGTGCTTCTCACAAAATTAGATAATCAAAAAGTTAATTTATTTCAGTTCTTCAATACAAAAAAATGAAACTCATATATTATATAGAGTTATTGCAAACAGAGTGATCTATTTCAAGTGTTTATTTCTGTTAATGTTGATGATTATGGCTCACAGCCAATGAAAACACAAAAGTCATTATCTCAGTAAATTAGAATACTTTATAACAGCTTGAAAAATTATTTTAAAATCCGAAATGTTGTCCTACTGAAATGTATGTTCAGTAAATGCACTCAATACTTGGTCGGGCTCCTTTTGCATCAATTACTGCATCAATTTGCTGTGGCATGGCGGCGATCAGCCTGTGGCACTGCTGAGGTGTTATGGAAGCCCAGGTTGCTTTGATAGCAGCCTTCAGCTCGTCAGCATTGTTGGGTCCGGTGTCTCTCATCTTCCACTTGACAATACCCCATAGAGAATGGGGTTAAGGCCAGGCGAGTACAGTGATATTGTTTTTTTAAACCAGGTATTGGTACTTTTGACAGTGTGGTCAGGTGTACAGACTGTGCTGAACAACAATATTAAAATTTAACTTTTATTCTGACATTAAAAATGTATCTTTTAAATCGTCCACCGTGCTTATAATCAGTCTATCCACTCTATTCCCTATAACAGGAACGGAGCAGATACTAATATTATTTAAAACTATACACAGCGCAGACCCTAGTGTGAGATTTCATATGTATCATTGCACTTTGCCCACACACTACAAGAAAGCTATCTATGGAGTGTTCAGTTCAATTTTTTACTATATTCCTCAATTAACTATTCTCTATAGCATGTCCCTCAATACCCCTCCTTTTATTCAGAGTATGGGGATTTTACTATTCAATCATCACTAAGGCTCAAAGTCACTGCACTATACCATTTAGCACATATACACCAGTAGGTTTTAATATCACAGTGCATCAGAGACCACGACACTCCTACAGAGAACATACACTATCCTGTTTCCAGTGACCAATCTCATTGCACTCATTCAAAGGCAGTTCATAGATTGATATGATCATATATTCAGCCTGACTGCCTTATTTATTTCACCTCGACGCGTTTCACTTATCGCTTTTCATAAGCACATCAGGAGGTTTTTAATAATAGCTACTGCGAGCTGTACTGCTTTGTTTAGAACGCAGCACAGAAGCTAATCCTTCCGGCTATGATGCGAGCCGCAGCCGGCGGCACGATTGCGAGCTTAAAAAAACTGACTCCGCCTACCTCCCTGACGCACCCGCACAGCGGCCAACCACTCGCGGTCTCTCTTCAGACCAATACGATGTGGCCACGTCAGCCATGCGTGTCTCCACGTCAGCGGCATCACGGCAGTCTCCTAGATACAAAACGCGACAGAGAAGTGCTCGAGGTTTTAACCCTAACATCACTGGGTAAGCTCTTGTGAGGCCCTCCCTGAGAAATGGGGTTACTCGGAGCCGGATCAGTGTAGGTGTCTCGGGGGTTGCAGTCGTGGCCCGGACCCAGCCCGTGCCCAGGGCGGTCACATAAAAGATTTTTAACGGGCTTTCAGGGTTGAGTGGTATTTTCCGACTACGCCACCTACGGTTTCCAGTGATGGACACCAGCGCTGCTTCAGTCCACTGAGGCCGGTGTTAAAGGGGCAGCTTAGATGGGACGGCTCCCCGCAGGCGGAGCAGGCCTCAGGGCAGGGTGATAAAGGAATGTTGGGTGCAGTGCCGAGCAGGAAATAACAGGCTGAAGAGGGGTGTGAAGTCATCCAGGGTTTTTACTCACATTCAGATGTACTTTAGCCGCAAAGCTTCCCTCTGCTCCTTGCGGCTTACTGCGGCCACTAGGAAGGGGGTCCAGCACTTTCCAGGTAGATCAGGAGCACCTGACGAGACCCCTCTGGTGTGTGTTCCTCTCCTTGGTGAGTTCTCCCACTAAGTCTTCTCCTGACTGTATGTGTGGTTAGAACTAGGTGTAAGGCCGGCTCCCACTGGATAAACACAGGTAGAGAGGTACAGGTGGCATATGCCGCTCTGTCCGTATCCCTCCTGGGATCCACTAAGCCTCCGGGCTTTTCTGACTGAAACGTGAAGTAACAAAGTCAGATATCGGCACCCGTCTTGCAGCAGGAATCCCTCTGACTAGGCCAGAGTAAGAAATACAGGTGGCGTGTGCCGCTCCGTCCGCATCCCCCTGGGATCCTTTTGCCTGTGGAGCTTGTCTCCTCTACTCCCCTCCAGGCCTTCTTAGGTAGGGACCTTGACCGGGTAGAGGCAGTGGTTAACTCTGACCCGCTCCTCGTCTCAAGGCCAGAGAACGAGGACCGTGTATCTTCAATAGGCTGCAGGTTCTAGCAGAAGGCCACAATCTGCGATGAAGATCACAATCAAAGACCTTGAACCTAAGATGGCCGTAGATTAAATATGAATTAGCAAGTGTAACCTAAAAGTGTGTTCTCCACCCTCACCCACTACATGGTTCCCCCTAACTTTGGTCCCCCCCCATCTCCTATATCCCGGCCGGGGCAGCACCCTGGTGCATTTAGGCCCCCTTCAGGACTGGAGTGGTGTAATGTTGAATGGTGAAGTAGGGTCCCGAGAAGTGCTCCATCCTTACCTGGAAGAGGAGATACCACACTTCAAGCTGAGGTGCAGTACCCCTGTGGCGACTGAACCCTCAGGGGCGCCACACTCTCTCCCCGCAATACAGGAAACCTTTTCTCTACTACGTTCCCTAAAATCAATGATACAGGTTCAAAAATACTATTCCCATTACTCATACCCCTGCAAATACATTCAAATATCTATTTTATGTCGCTCCAAGCAAAATTAATTGTATATATCCCTTATGTTTCATATCAAATTTTATTCCATATACTACAGATCAAAAATAGTTCACAAGAGCTATAACAATATAAAAATAATAAATACAAGGATTATTCCATATATTTAGATTGTTTAGGGTGGAAGTAAATCCAGTCTATTCCAACTACTACAGAATAAACAATATTCCAAATTTTTAGATGCTTTCCTTATAATAGATAGAGTCAATAAATAAATCAAGTCAAATAAATGGAGTAAAAGAGATTTTTTCATTTAAGCCCAAAGGGGCCACTGTTCTTAGCCTGAACATCCATTGAGCCTCTTTCCTGAGTAACTTACTATCCAAATCTCCACCTCTCTGAGATGGTCTTATTTTCTCAATTCCTTGAAATTTAATAGCCTTGACATCAACATTATGCCTTTCCCATACATGTTTGGAGATAGGTGTATCTTCTTTCCTTCTAACATCCCCCACATGCTCTAAAATGCGTCTTTTAAATTGTGGAATTGTGTCTTCTACATGAAGTGAAGGAGGGGCTAGATAGGAGAGCTTTGAGAGAGGATGGGATTAAGTTAATTGCAATTGGAGGAAATAATACTAATAATAGTGGAGCAATTCCAGAGACCTTTACAAATTTAAAGAGTAAAAGCACAAAGACTCCACCAGTTTTTGAGTGTAGCCACATAGATATATTTGAGGGGCTGGTCACGGAGGCCCTTAGAGATATCAAAATAGACAAAATAAGAAATAATTTGACGACTCAGGAATTATAAGCCCTTCTGAGCCTGGAATGTGATGACACGATAGTAATAAAACCTTCTGATAAAGGAGGAAATATTGTAATCTTGGATAGATTGCAATATAACCATATGTGTCAAAATCTACTATTGGATCATGAAGGTTATGAGGTATTAAAACAAGACCCAACTAAACAGTATCTTAGAGAATTAGAGATGATATTATTAAAAGCCCTGGATGAGAACCTAATTGATAAAAATGAGTTTTCCTCTCTGAGACCAAAATGCCCCCCCCCCCCAAGTCGCGACATTTTATAGCCTACCAAAGGTGCATAAAGGGTGCAGCCCCCTAAAAGGACGTCCTATTGTGTCGGGCATAGGAAATTTGACGCAGTGAATCAGTACCTATGTTGATGTGGTTCTGAGACTTTTTGTTACCGCGTTCCCTTTCTATGTCCGTGACACGATGGACGTCCTAAGGAAACTAGAGGACATACAAGTGGATAAAGGGGTATATCTTGCGAGTTTAGATGTTGAGGCGCTTTATAGCTCTATCCCGCATGAGGCGGGCTGTAGGGCTGTGGAGTACTTTCTAAACACAAGGGGGGTACATCTTAGGCGTCATAATGCACTGGTGATGGACTTGATCAAATTTGTATGAATGAGAAACTACTTCCTGTTTTATGGGCGTTACTTCCACCAGCTCAGGGGTACAGCTATGGGGAGCCCTTGTGCTCCCACATATGCAAATTTATTCCTGGGATGGTGGGAGAAGGTTCTAGTCTTCACAGAATGTCAGAAAGAATGGACGTCTAAAATATCCCTTTGGGTAAGGTTTATAGACGATATCCTCATTCTGTGGACTGGAACAATGGGACAGTTTGAAAAATTTGTCTCGGCCTTGAATAATAATGAGGTGGGGCTTAGACTAACATCCTCTATACATGAACACCGTATATCCTTTCTGGATATTGTTATCATGAAGGATGCAGAAGGTTACTGTGATGAAAGCCGGCCGGTGGGTGCAGCTCTCTGGCGCCCCCTTACCTCTCAGGTCAGTCAAGGTACTGCACCTAGAGAAAGTAGTGCCAGGAAGCTGCAACCAGCGCAGGGAACACGGTAGTGTGTTATCCCTTCAACGTCACTAAACCGTAACGTCACTACACAGCACAACTCGCTAGCGCCCTCTTAGCCTCAGGTCAGTCAAGGAACTGCACCTAGGATAAGCGGTCGCCAGGGAGACTGTCCTGTAACCTACTGGGTATCGGGGCCCTCTGTAGTGAGGGCGGTATATATATCTTCCTTGGCCGCGCCAGGAATATATATATCTGAACCTCCGACCGTCACTACCAGCCTTCCCCAATCCCCAGTTGGTATGCTGCCACCAGTCCCTATTTTAGATATACGCCCAGTCCGTGAATGGGCCTATATCGGGTCAGGAACCAACCCTGGGTAGCGTTTTGGCTTGAGCCGAGCTCACACGGACGTGCGTTCGTTATGCAGAATAAAAGGCAGGCCCACAATTACTTGAGGTAATTGATTATAATAATACACTAGATACACGATATACAACTAAATATACACAGGTATAAGGTCAGGCTAAACTATACAACAATGGAATACAACACACAGAATCACCACAGCATATCAGTTACCGGTTTCTTGATTTTCTTGTGACGCAGGGAGAGGATTCTGCGGTCGCAGGCACGGTTCTTTGTTACAGGCTGAGGCCTACCACCGCATGGTCAAACTGCTCCTCCCCTTGGTGGCCTCAGCTGGTGCTCAGATGTTCAGCACACCACTCTTGGGTCAAAAACTGACTTGTCTCTTGTCTGTCCTGCTATCTTACCTGCCCCGTCCCGCCCACTGCTGGTGAGGTCAGCTGGCTCAGTCTCCACCCTCAGGTCTAACTTCGATCAGAAGCCCAAATTCTATGGAACCCAATAACTTCTTCTGGGATGGTCTCATGATACCCCCAGGGGTTCCCATGGATTCGGGCCGCCGTAACCGACCTTTTGATATCAATTATGATACCATACGGTCCTCAGGAATGGCTCCGCGCTATATCTTGGCTTCCAGAGCACGTACAAACGTCTACCGCGGAGGCTTGTGTGCGCAATGGCTCCGGGACGCCGTGATATTTTTTTATTGGCCCATCCCACGCAACATGCGTGTACTATTCATGTTTCTATATCTTATGCCTCCATGCTTGTGACAGACAAAGAAACTAGTCCTATGGGACAAATGGTCAGGTACAGATAGACGAAGCACCCCCCCCTGCTGGCTGTGTTTCCTCTCGAAGTCTTTGAAGCTCCTAGCATTCAAGTGTTAAGTAGGCTTCTTATCTTACAGGAGCCTGGATGGGGGGAAACTATCTAGTTGACGTTTTAACAGAAGGTCCCAAGGGTGGGGGCTGCTGAAGTGTGGCCATCCCTGGATATGATTTATCATTACCAAGATGGCGGCTACAGGTTCATCACACCTCCCCCTATACGAGGGCGCGAGGGGGTAGCACATTCCTGTGTTCCCCCGTGCGTCCTTCTGCACCCTCCCCTTGCCGGGATAACCCGTCAGCGTTACCGTGGTCACGGCCTCTTCTGTGGCGAATGGAGAAGTGGTACTGCTGGAGAGCGAGGCTCCAGCGTAGCAACCTGCCATTCGACCCAGAGACCGTGTGTAACCAGCTGAGGGGGTTGTGGTCCGTCTCCACGGTGAAATGGCTCCCGTACAAGTAGGGCTGCAGACGCTGCAGGGCCCATACAATTGCCAGGCATTCTTTTTCCACCGTGGAGTAAGCCACCTCCCGGGGCAGTAGCTTCCTGCTCAGGTACAAGACAGGATGTTCCTGGCCTGTCGTGTTGACCTGACTTAGCACAGCACCGAGGCCAAAGTCACTGGCGTCGGTCTGTACCACAAACGGCCGGTCGAAGTCGGCAGCTTGCAGTACAGGGGAGCTACTTAGGGCGGCCTTGAGTGCCCCGAAAGCTGTCTCGCAGGCGACTGTCCAGTCGACTGCGACGGGCAGCTTCTTCTTGGTGAGGTCCGTCAGGGGCTTGGCCAGGGTGCTATAGTGTGGGACGAACCTCCTATAGTACCCGGCGGTCCCCAAGAAGGACATCACCTGCTTTTTGGTCCTAGGAGTGGGCCAGGATGCGATGGCATCCACTTTCCCCGGTTCTGGCTTCAGAACCCCCCCGCCTACCCGGTGACCCAGGTAGAGGACCTCACTCATGCCCAGCTGGCACTTTTCCGGCTTGATGGTCAAGCCTGCCCGGTGGATCCGACCGAGCACCTGCCGCAGGTGCTCTAGGTGATCCTCCCAAGTGGGACTGAAGACTGCAATATCGTCCAAGTACGCAGCCGCGTACCCTTCAAGTCCCTCAAGCAGCGTATTGACCATCCGCTGAAAAGTGGCAGGGGCATTCTTCATGCCGAATGGCATCACTGTGGACTCGTACAGTCCAAAAGGGGTGATAAAGGCAGAGCGTTCCCTTGCCGCGGGGGTCAGAGGAATCTGCCAGTACCCCCGGCTCAGATCCATGATGGTCAGGTACTTAGCCCCGGCCATCCGATCGAGCAGGTCATCGATGCGTGGTATGGGGAACGCATCGGTGGCCGTTACAGCGTTGAGCCCCCGGTAGTCCACGCAGAACCGTGTAGTTCGGTCCTTCTTTGGTACGAGGACTACAGGCGAGGCCCACGCGCTGCTGGATGCCTGGATCACCCCCAGCTTCAGCATCTCGTCTATCTCTTGGCGCATGTTTCCCTGCACCTCGAAAGAGACCCGATATGCTGAACGCCGGATCGGCGGGTGATCGCCAGTGTCCACGTCGTGGACAGCCATCTCAGTCCTTCCGGGCAGGCTGCTGAACAGCCCCCGGAAGGGGTGCAGGGTGGTCCCCAGCTGGGACCGTTGGTCCTCCGTGAGCTGGTGGCCAACCCCCACATCCTCGATGGACCCACCCGCCTTGGCTTGGGTGAGCAGATCCAGGAGGGTTTCTACCTCTCCTTCCTCGGGAAGGTTGCACACTGGGTGGGCAGTCGCTTCCCGCTCATGATGAGCCTTCATCATGTTCACGTGGAAGGCCTTCCTCCTTCCACGGGCGTGATCCAGGGTGACCAGATAGGTGACGGCATTGAGTTTCTGGTGCACGAAGTAGGGACCTTCCCAGGCTGCCTGAAGCTTGTTCTGTGGTACGGGGACCAGTACCCACACCTTTTGACCCACCTGGTAGGTCCTCTCACAAGCATTCTGGTCGTACCACCGCTTCTGGTCGGCCTGGGCCTGGGCCATATTGTCCTGCACCAGCTTTGCCAAGGCCATCATCCTGTCCCGGTGGCGCACGACATACTCGATGACCGACACCTCGGGGGTGGCCAAATCCCCTTCCCATGCTTCCTTCACCAGAGCCAGGGGGCCCCGTACCCGTCGCCCGTACAGGAGCTCAAAGGGGGAGAACCCCGTTGAGGCCTGCGGAACCTCCCGGTAAGCAAATAGGAGGTGTGGGAGGTAACGCTCCCAGTCTCTCCCGTGGGAGTCGACCAACATCTTAAGCATCTGCTTTAAGGTGCCATTGAACCGCTCACACAGGCCATTAGTCTGTGGGTGATACGGGCTGGCCACCAGATGTTGCACCTGCATTTGCTTACAGAGGGACTCCATCAGCCGCGACATGAACTGGGTCCCTCGGTCGGTGAGCATTTCTTGGGGGAAACCCACTCTGGAGAAGATCTCCAGTAAGGCGGTAGCCACCTTGTCGGCCCGAATGGACGACAAAGCTACCGCTTCCGGGTACCGGGTGGCATAGTCCACTACCGTGAGTATGAAGCATTTCCCGGAGTGGCTGGGAGTGGACAGAGGTCCAATAAGATCCACAGCGACCCTCGAGAAAGGCTCTTCGATGATTGGCAGAGTTACCAGTGGGGCTTTGGGGCGCGGCCCCGCCTTCCCCACCCTCTGACAGGTGTCACACGAACGGCAGTAGGCACCCACCGCGGCTCCCATCCCAGGCCAGTAGAAATGCTGAGCTATCCTGGCCTTGGTTTTAGCGATCCCTAGGTGTCCGGCCATCGGAATCTCGTGTGCGATCCGCAACAATTCCGCCCTGAACGGATAGGGTACCACTAACTGTCGGTCCCTGGGCCACGCCTCCGGTGAACCCTGCTGGACCGTTACCCGGTACAGCCGTCCCTGGTCCCAGACCACCCGCTCGCAGTCTGACTCCATGGGAGGCTGTGCCGCCTGTTCCTTGAGAGCTTTCAGGCTGTCGTCTGCTTCCAACGCAGCCTGAAATTCCTGACTTGATGTGGCCAGAATCGACGAAACTGCCACATCCTCCGTCAGCCCCTCCGGGCATGTCACCTGGCCGCTGTCTGACCCGGCAGACACTTGGTCAGAAGTGGGGAAGCCGTCGGACCTCTGCAAGGCTCCTTGGGCTCCGGCGCTCCCACTCCTGGTGACAGCGGCTATGACCGCTGTGACCGTGGGTAGTGCCTGCTTCCCCTCTGTTTCTGACCAAGCCGCCCGATCAGGCAGGCTTCCTAGGCCTTTGGACATCTCGGATGTGGGGAACTCCTGCCCTGGGGTCTTACCTGGCGGCTCCTCTCTTGGGACACCCCCACCTCCCATGGCCTGTTCCTCCCCCTGCAGTGGGCCTATACTCAGCAGCCTGGATACCCCTGGGAGCCCTACACTGCCGGTAGCTGCCCCCCTCTCCATCCCTGAGCTTCCCTCTACAGAATCCTGCCCGCCCCCTCCCTCACCGGAGGACAAGAGGTCACGGCACGCCGGCTGAGCACCTCTGCGGGCATCCCCACACTCCCCACCTGCTTTCACTAACCCTGTTTGTGTTGTGTCTGTGCAGGTGTTACCCTCAGGTTTCACTCCCTCCTCCTCAGCAGGACACACACTACATACAACATGGTTGGCATTAGCAGCAGACAAATCAATACACTCTTGGGGGGCCGAACTTGGGGGTTCAGAGGGTACATACTGCGATACTAGACGCCCCAAGTCGGTCCCTAATAAAACATTTGCGGGAATATTTGGCGTTACTCCCACCTCCCGCATCCCCCTTCCGGCACCCCAGTCCAAATACACCATGGCAACGGGAAGTGCCGGCTCCACGCCTCCAACCCCGGAGACGGAAAGAGTCTTTCCTGGTACCAAGTCCTGGGGGGACACCACCTCAGGCCGTACCAGTGTTCGTTCAGCGCCCGTGTCCCGCAGTCCCATGACCGCAGAACGGCCTATGGTGACGGGTTGGATGTTGTCCAGGGACCTACCACCACCCCCTCCCACACACAAAACATTGGGCGCTCTCTGGGACTGGGATGGGGTCTTTTGGCGCTGGGGACACTCAGCCCTAAAGTGTCCTGGTTTGTTGCATAGATGACAACGTCTTACGTCTGGTCCTTGCCTGGAGAGGGCAACAGGGGGATACACCCCTTGTGTTCTAGGGGCCGGGGAAACAGGGGCATGACTGGGCTTACCCCCTCTCCAGGTGCTGCTGGCAGACTTCTTCAGCTCAGGCGCCCTGTTATTGGCATACTCGTCTGCCAGGGCGGCTGTAGCAGAAGCCCCTGTTGGTTTTCGGTCACGGAGGAACTGTCGGAGGTCCTCTGGGCAGTTCCACAAGAACTGCTCCGTGACGAACAGTTCCTGGACCTCCTGGCGGGTAGTAAGCGCTAGACCCGAGGTCCAGTGCTCTGCGGCTCTCAACAGCGCCCGCATATGATCGGTCCAGGTGTCCTTGGGGCCACGCAGCAGGCTCCGGAACTTCTGGCGGTACGACTCGGGAGTGAGGTTGTACTGCCGGATCAGGGCCCGCTTGATGCAGTCGTAGTTCTGTACCTCCCCGGCAGGTAAGTCCCCCAAGGCATCCAGGGACTTACCCCTCAAACGGGGGGTCAGGTATCTGGCCCACTGATCCCGGGCCAGATGGTGCTGAAGACAGGTCCGTTCAAATGCCACCAGAAAGGAGTCCAGGTCCCCATCCTTCTCCAGTAGAGGGAAGTCCTCAGCTCGGACTTTGGACGACTTGGTCTCCTGATGGGTTGGTTGCTCTAGCGGAAGCCCCCGCTGGGCCAGGTCCAGTTGGTGCTGGCGCTCCGCAGCTCGCTCTGCACGCTCCGCAGCCTCCCGGCGCTCTGCAGCCCGCTCTGCACGCTCCGCAGCCTCCCGGCGCTCTGCAGCCCGCTCTGCACGCTCCGCAGCCTCCCGGCGCTCCGCAGCTTCGCGCTCCTCCTCCGCTGCCTTCTCTGATGCTGCCAGGAGGGTTTTGTAGACGGCATCGCCATGAGACTGGAGACTTGCCATAGCCGCTTGTAAAAGGGCTTGTGATCTGGACAGGCTGGGCTGGGTAGGTGGTGGGCAGCCCACTGCGGGACCGTATACTGGGGACTGGCTCCCTGAGGTGCCCGGGCTGGACTCCTCCTCGCCATGAGTAACAATGTCCTCCCCTCCTGCCACACGGACCGTAGCATTAGCCTCCTGCAGGGTCTTGCTCCTGGTGCCGTCTGCCATCTTGGTAACCGACACCGCTGCAACCCTGAGTTTGCACACACCTTGTTATACTTTTAGCCTGACCGTCTAACGTTGGGCTGACCTTAAGACTCCAGCAGTGGAAGTTACCACTGGCAGTCTTTAGTGCCTGGGAGTAGGGGTCCCACAACACTATTATTCTGCAATCCCACCGCTCTGCCACCAATGTGATGAAAGCCGGCCGGTGGGTGCAGCTCTCTGGCGCCCCCTTACCTCTCAGGTCAGTCAAGGTACTGCACCTAGAGAAAGTAGTGCCAGGAAGCTGCAACCAGCGCAGGGAACACGGTAGTGTGTTATCCCTTCAACGTCACTAAACCGTAACGTCACTACACAGCACAACTCGCTAGCGCCCTCTTAGCCTCAGGTCAGTCAAGGAACTGCACCTAGGATAAGCGGTCGCCAGGGAGACTGTCCTGTAACCTACTGGGTATCGGGGCCCTCTGTAGTGAGGGCGGTATATATATCTTCCTTGGCCGCGCCAGGAATATATATATCTGAACCTCCGACCGTCACTACCAGCCTTCCCCAATTCCCAGTTGGTATGCTGCCACCAGTCCCTATTTTAGATATACGCCCAGTCCGTGAATGGGCCTATATCGGGTCAGGAACCAACCCTGGGTAGCGTTTTGGCTTGAGCCGAGCTCACACGGACGTGCGTTCGTTATGCAGAATAAAAGGCAGGCCCACAATTACTTGAGGTAATTGATTATAATAATACACTAGATACACGATATACAACTAAATATACACAGGTATAAGGTCAGGCTAAACTATACAACAATGGAATACAACACACAGAATCACCACAGCATATCAGTTACCGGTTTCTTGATTTTCTTGTGACGCAGGGAGAGGATTCTGCGGTCGCAGGCACGGTTCTTTGTTACAGGCTGAGGCCTACCACCGCATGGTCAAACTGCTCCTCCCCTTGGTGGCCTCAGCTGGTGCTCAGATGTTCAGCACACCACTCTTGGGTCAAAAACTGACTTGTCTCTTGTCTGTCCTGCTATCTTACCTGCCCCGTCCCGCCCACTGCTGGTGAGGTCAGCTGGCTCAGTCTCCACCCTCAGGTCTAACTTCGATCAGAAGCCCAAATTCTATGGAACCCAATAACTTCTTCTGGGATGGTCTCATGATACCCCCAGGGGTTCCCATGGATTCGGGCCGCCGTAACCGACCTTTTGATATCAATTATGATACCATACGGTCCTCAGGAATGGCTCCGCGCTATATCTTGGCTTCCAGAGCACGTACAAACGTCTACCGCGGAGGCTTGTGTGCGCAATGGCTCCGGGACGCCGTGATATTTTTTTATTGGCCCATCCCACGCAACATGCGTGTACTATTCATGTTTCTATATCTTATGCCTCCATGCTTGTGACAGACAAAGAAACTAGTCCTATGGGACAAATGGTCAGGTACAGATAGACGAAGCACCCCCCCCTGCTGGCTGTGTTTCCTCTCGAAGTCTTTGAAGCTCCTAGCATTCAAGTGTTAAGTAGGCTTCTTATCTTACAGGAGCCTGGATGGGGGGAAACTATCTAGTTGACGTTTTAACAGAAGGTCCCAAGGGTGGGGGCTGCTGAAGTGTGGCCATCCCTGGATATGATTTATCATTACCAAGATGGCGGCTACAGGTTCATCACAGTTACTTGATAACTGACCTTTTTAGAAAGACCACAGCGACCAACAACTTTTTGGAATGGAACAGCCACCATCCTTTATCTTTGAAACGTGGGATCCTGAAAGGGCAATTCTTAAGATTAAGGAGAAATTGCTCGTCATTTCATGATTTTGTGAGGGGAGCCAATGATTTGGGAGAAAGATTTAGATGACGTCGTTACCCGAAGAATATAGTAACATCTGTGTATCATCACCTAACACCATGATCGAAGACGGAGAGTGAGGAAAATATACGTTTAATAGGGATGAATGACCATGGGTCAAAAGAGGTAATGGATAATCTAAACACATATTGGAACATCCTTAAGATGGATCCAGATATAAGAGATTTAGTAACAAATAAAGCATCAGTCATGTACAGAAGAGGGCGTAATATCAAAGATCGACTGGTGCATAGTCATCTACAACCTGAAGACTGACTCAACATGGCTGAATCGTTCAAGGGTGGTTGGTACATACAGATGTGGATCTTGTAAGGCATGTGATTTTGTGGAAAGGAGCAGTTCGTTTACAAGTGATACAACAGGAATAACATATACGAATAGGGAGTTTATTAACTGCCTAACGGGAGGAATTGTGTATTTGGCTAAATGTAAATGTGCAAAAAGCTATGTAGGTAAGACCGGGAGACAATTTAGAAGACACATTTTAGAGCATGTGGGTGATGTTAGAAGGAAAGAAGATACACCTATCTCCAGACATGTATGTGAAGGGCATAATGGTGATGTCAAGGCTATTAAATTTCAAGGAATCGAGAAAATAAGACCATCTCAGAGAGGTGGAGATTTGGATAGTAAGTTACTCAGGAAAGCGGCTCAATGGATGTTCAGGCTAAGAACAGTGGCCCCTTTGGGCTTAAATGAAAAAAATCTCTTTTACTCCATTTATTTGACTTGATTTATCATTTATTGACTCTATCTATTGTAAGGAAAGCATCTAAAAATTTGGAATATTGTTTATTCTGTAGTAGTTGGAATAGACTGGATTTACTTCCGCCCTAATCAATCTAAACATATGGAATAATCCTTGTATTTATTATTTTTATATTGTTATAGCTCTTGTGAACTATTTTTGTTCTGTAGTATATGGAATAAAATTTGATATGAAACATGATAAGGGATATATACAATTAATTTTGCTTGGAGCGACATAAAATAGATATTTGAATGCATTTGCAGGGGTATGAGTAATGGGAATAGTATTTTTGAACCTGTATCATTGATTTTAGGGAACGTGGTAGAGAAAAGGCTTCCTGTATTGCGGGGAGAGAGCTTACCCAGTGATGTTAGGGTCTGTGTAGCGTTTTGTATCTAGGAGACTGCCGTGATGCCGCTGATGTGGAGACACGCATGGCTGACATGGCCACATCATATTGGTCTGAAGAGAGAACGCGAGTGGTTGGCCGCGGTGCGGGTGCGTCAGGGAGGTAGGCGGAGTCAGTTTTTTTAAGCTCGGCGTTCGTGCCGCCGGCTGCGGCTCGCATCATAGCCGGAAGGATTAGCTTCTGTGCTGCGTTCTAAACAAAGCAGTACAGCTCGCAGTAGCTATTATTAAAAACCTCCTGATGTGCTTATGAAAAGCGATAAGTGAAACGCGTCGAGGTGAAATAAATAAGGCAGTCAGGCTGAATATATGATCATATCAATCTATGAACTGCCTTTGAATGAGTGCAATGAGATTGGTCACTGGAAACAGGATAGTGTATGTTCTCTGTAGGAGTCTCGTGGTCTCTGATGCACTGTGATATTAAAACCTACTGGTGTAAAAAAAAAAAAAATTGAACTGAACACTCCATAGATAGCTTTCTTGTAGTGTGTGGGCAAAGTGCAATCATACATATGAAATCTCACATTAGGGTCTGCGCTGTATAGATTTTTAATAATATTAGTATCTGCTCCGTTCCTGTTATAGGGAGTAGAGTGGATAGACTGATTATAAGCACTGTGGACGATTAAAAGATACATTTTTAATGTCAGAATAAAAGCTAAATTTTAATATTGTTGTTCACCACAGTCAGTAAACCCGAGTAATTAGTGAACATTATTATTTTGAGCTTATTAGGTCCTCAATTAGTAACCAGTTTGGGCAGGTGCCAAGTCCTGCTGGAGAATGAAATTTCCATCTCCACAAAGCTTGTCGGCAGAGGGAAGCATGAAGTGCTCTAAAATTTCCTGGTAGACGGCTGCGCTGACTTTGGTCTTGATAAAACACAGTGGACCTACACCAGCAGATGACATGGCTCCCCACACTATCAGTGATTGTGGAAGCTTCACACTAGACCTCCAGCAGATTGGATTGTGGCCTCTCCACTCTTCCTCCAGACTCTGGGACCTTGATTTCCAAATTAAATGCAAAATTTACTTTCATCTGGAAACAACACCTTGGACCACTGAGCAACAGTCCATGTCTTTTTCTTCTTGGCCCAGGTAAGATGCTTCTGGCGTTGTCTATTGGTCATGAGTGGCTTGACACAAGGAATGCGACACTTGTAGCCCATGTCCTTGATACGTCTGTGTGTGGTGGCTCTTGAAGCAATGACTCGAGCAGCAGTCCACTCCTTGTGAATCTCCCCCAAATATTTGAATGGCCTTTTCTTAAAGGCTGCGGTTATCCCGGTTGCTTGTGTACCTTTTTCTACTACACTTTTTCCTTCCACTCAACTTTTCATTAATATGCTTGGATACAGCACCCTGTGAACAGCCAGACCTTTTGGGGCTTACCCTCCTTGTGGAGTGTGCCAATGACGGCCTTCTGGACATCTGTCAAGTCAGCAATCTTTCCCATGATTGTGGAGCCTACTGAAACAGACTAAGTGACGTTTTTAAATGCGTAGGAAGCCTTTGCACGTGTTTTTTTTGTTAATTATTCTAATTTACTGAGATAATGACTTTTGTGTTTTCATTGGCTGTAAGCCATATTCATCAACATTAACAGAAATAAACACTTGAAATAGATCACTCTGTTTGCAATGACTCTATATAATATTGTAACTTTTTGTATTGAAGAACTGAAATAAATTAAATTTTTGATGATATTCTAATTTTGTGAGAAGCACATGTATGTATATATATATATATATATATATATATATATATATATATATATATATACACAGTACAGACCAAAAGTTTGGACACACCTTCTCATTTAAAGATTTTTCTGTATTTTCATGACTATGAAAATTGTACATTCACACTGAAGGCATCTAAACTATGAATTAACACATGTGGAATTATATACTTAACAAAAAAGTGTGACACAACTGAAAATATGTCTTATATTCTAGGTTCTTCAAAGTAGCCACCTTTTGCTTTGATGACTGCTTTGCACACTCTTGGCATTCTCTTGATGAGCTTCAAGAGGTAGTCACCGGAAATGTTTTTCACTTCACAGGTGTGCCCTGTCAGGTTTAATAAGTGGGATTTCTTGCCTTTTAAATGGCGTTGGGACCATCAGTTGTGTTGTGCAGAAGTCAGGTGGATACACAGATGATAGTCCTACTGAATAGACTGTTAGAATTGGTATTATGGCAAGAAAAAAGCAACTAAGTAAAGAAAAAAGAGTGGCCATCATTACTTTAAGAAATGAAGGTCAGTCAGTCCGAAAAATTGGGAAAACTTTCAAAGTGTCCCCAAGTGCAGTTGCAAAAACCATCAAGCGCTACAAAGAAACTGGCTCACATGAGGACCGCCCCAGAAAAGGAAGACCAAGAGTCACCTCTGCTTCTGAGGATAAGTTTATCCGAGTCACCAGCCTCAGAAATCGCAGGTTAACAGCAGCTCAGATTAGAGACCAGGTCAATGCCACACAGAGTTCTAGCAGCAGACACATTTCTCCAACAACTGTTAAGAGGAGACTTTGTGCAGCAGGCCTTCATGGTAAAATAGCTGCTAGGAAACCACTGCTAAGGACAGGCAACAAGCAGAAGAGACTTGTTTGGGCTAAAGAACACAAGGAATGGACATTAGACCAGTGGAAATCTGTGCTTTGGTCTGATGAGTCCAAATTTGAGATCTTTGGTTCCAACCACCGTGTCTTTGTGCGACGCAGAAAAGGTGAACGGATGGACTCTACATGCCTGGTTCCCACAGTGAAGCATGGAGGAGGAGGTGTGATGGTGTGGGGGTGCTTTGCTGGTGATACTGTTGGGGATTTATTCAAAATTGAAGGCATACTGAACCAGCATGGCTACCACAGCATCTTGCAGCGGCATGCTATTCCATCCGGTTTGCGTTTAGTTGGACCATCATTTATTTTTCAACAGGACAGTGACCCCCAAACACACCTCCAGGCTGTGTAAGGGCTATTTGACAAAGAGGGAGAGTGATGGGGTGCTACGCCAGATGACCTAGCCTCCACAGTCACCAGACCTGAACCCAATCGAGATGGTTTGGGGTGTGCTGGACCGCAGAGTGAAGGCAAAAGGGCCAACAAGAGCTAAGCATCTCTGGGAACTCCTTCAAGATTGTTGGAAGACCATTTCTGGTGACTACCTCTTGAAGCTCATCAAGAGAATGCCAAAAGTGTACAAAACAGTCATCAAAACAAAAGGTGGCTACTTTGAAGAACCTAGAATAGACATATTTTCAGTTGTTTCACACTTTTTTGCTAAGTATATAATTCCACATGTGTTAATTCATAGTTTTGATGCCTTCAGTGTGAATGTACAATTTTCATAGTCATGAAAATACAGAAAAATCTTTAAATGAGAAGGTGTGTCCAAACTTTTGGTCTGTACTGTATATATATATATATATATATATATATATATATATATATATATATATATATATATTGTGGTCGATCTCTCACTCACAGAGCACAGAGATAGACTCGGGCACGCTGTCTCTTTAAAACTTTTGTTGGTTTATTATAGTGTTGCAAAAAACAACAGTTAGTCCATGAAAATAAACACAGCCCGCTGGGCAAAACAGGAAGAACAAAGCAAAAATGGAAACACCTGCTGAGAGTTCAGCAACTCTATATGGTTCAGAAACAAACAAACTCAAGCTACCTTCTGGAGCTAGCTTTCCCAGACATTGAACTCTGAATGCCTCAGCTGGCAAAGTATTTAAACACCCCCAGACCATAAACTGAGGCGGAAATATGGTGAATGGCCTCCCACCCTTCACAATGCCCATTCACAAAAAAACACTCCCTTTTACTATGGGCTTAACCCCTCTCAACAAATAATACGCTGGAGGAAACTTAATGGTTTTAGTTCAATGAGGCTAACAGCCTCACGGAAATATATCTCCCCTCCAGCACTTTACCAGTGACTTGGTCACATATCTCCCTCCCATGCCCAAAGCTGGGGTTTTTGGCACCTTCACTAGCTAAACAGGGAAGTCTGGACAGAGCATTTGCATTTCCATGTAGTTTCCAGGGCCTGTGCTCTACATGAAAATTAAAGTCTTGGAGCGCTAGAAATCACCTAGTTACCCGGGCATTGTTCCCCTTCTTTTCCCTCATCCATCTCAGGGGTGCATGGACTGACACTAGCATGAATTTTCGGCCTAACAGATTGTATCTTAGCGTCTAAATTGCCCATTTGATGGCCAAGCACTCCTTCTCTACGATGGCATAGTTATTTTCACAGGAGGAGAGTTTCCTACTTAGGAATAGGACTGGATGTTCCCCCCATCTATTTCCTGGGACAACACAGCCCCCAAACCAATCTCAGAGGCATCAGTCTGAACCACGAACTCCTTAGTGAAGTCAGGTGCTAAGACTGGCTGCTTACATAGGGCGAGCTTCAACTCCTGGAATGCCATCTAAGCTTCAGGGGACCACTTGGCCATCAATGTCTTTGTGCCCTTAAGAAGATCAGTCAGGGGGGTGGCTATCATAGCAAAATGTGGGATAAATCGCCAATATTACCCCACAATTCCCAGAAACAAACAAACTTGCTTCTTGGAGTTCGGTTGCGGGCAGTTTTGGATAGCCTCCACCTTCTTTACTTGCGGCTTTATTTCGCCCCTTCCAAAAATGTACCACAAGTATTTTGCCTCTTCCTTTCCGATGGCGCACTTCTTTGGGTTTATCGTAAACCCTGCTTTCCCTAGCACATCCAGTACCGCCTGGATCTTCTATAAATGACTTCCCCAATCTATGCTGAATATTACGATGTCATCCAGGTAAGCTGCGGCGTACTTCTTATGAGAGACTAGGATCCGGTCCATGGCCTTCTAGAAGGTAGCTGGGGCTCCCTGCAGACCAAACGGCATCCTGGTGTACTGAAAGCACCCATCAGGAGTAGAGAAGGACATCTTCTCCTTGGCACTTGGGGTCAAGATAATCTGCCCTTTCGTTAGGTCCAGGTGGTGATATATCTGAATGTCTCTAACCACTCCCTTTTACTATGGACTTAACTCCTCTCAACAAATAACATACTGGAAGAATCTTAATGGTTTTAGTTCATGTGATTTAGTATGTGATTTTCTTTTTTTAACAATTGTTTTTACCTTTTTTACTTCATCGCACTATGGGACTTCCACTATTTGCAGTCTGATCGCTTAAAATGCATAGGAATGAAGGAGCATTACTATGCTTTACAAACTGTCAGCCTGCACTCACAGACAAACTTGCTCTGAGCATGATGTAAGAAGTTTGCTAATTTTGGTGACCCGGATGTTGCTATGACGACATAGATTCATCATGGCGTTGTTGCGGGGGCGTCGATCAGAGGGCAGAGGGTGTTCCCTCCTTCTGCCTGTCTTCTAAATGGTGTAATGGTGTCAATCGCAGCATTTCAGGGTTTGAAGTCCCGGGAGCGGTGCCCTGAGTGTTGGGTGTCAGCTGTCAGATCACCTGGACATATCCAAACGTCCAATGTCGGTAAGTATTTACCAACCTGGACGTATGGATATGTCCAAGGTCATGAAGGTGTTAAAGGGTGATGAGCAAGTCAATCCCTGGGATCTGGAAAACAGAGTAGATAGCACCAAGCCTGTTCGTAATAGCCATCTTTTGAGCTTCTACAAACAGTGCCCCAATACATTGTCTCTGCAAACTATTCCAGCAAGATCTGCATTCAGATAGCTTTCCTTCTTAACCTGTCATGTGCCAGACATCGTGTACAACCGTATATAGGGTATTGTCAGATTTGTCCTATTATCCTTTGTGAAGAATTCCAAATTTATCACCACATAAAGTGACACACACCAGATTTGAAAAATGGGCCCAGATTAGAAACACAAAACTGGCTGCAGGAAGTGGTTAAATCAGAGTATTTTGGGCACCAACTACTGTAGTCAAAAACTGTGTATAGACAATAACATATCTATTGAAATGATCAAATGGACCTGGGCAGATAATGGTCAGCATCTTCTAATACCAAGGGGTAGGTGGATCTTCCAGGTTGTAAGTTCTCTAGAAAAGGGCTTTCAACTCCCTAAGTAATTTGAACAATTTTGGGTCAAGAAGAATGTTGTGGTCTAGCAGCAAAATGGTGATCACATGATTGTGATACGGCCCCACTACACCACCGATAAAGAAGCCACAGCTGGTGACTGAGAAAGTTACTACTCACCTAGGTAGTCATATGTAAGAATCTCCTCTTTACACCGCTCATCACCCATCACATATGTCTCTGTAGTATCAATATGGGTCAGATATTCACCCTGAAACAAATATTGTAAAAGTCACAGACAGATGGAGAAATCACATCTGTGATGAGCTCTAATCCCGCCATCTCCACCGTTCTGATTACAGAAGTATGAAACATATAATACTGGTGGATAAAACAAGACTGAACACAAGACCTTCACAGCCGTTTACACATTATAGGGAGATCTCATGATATCTTCTCTCCATCTACCTGATGATCCTGAGGAACACTGGGATTTTCTTGTTTACAATCCTGTGGAAGAAGAGAACGTGGACATCTCTCTGGTGTTGTCTTCTTACTGGATAGATCTGGAGGAAACACATACAGGGACTAAATTCATTCTTTACATACAGATAATTATAGGCCATGCGTATTTAGTCCTGTCTATTACCTGGTGATGTGAGGGGCTGCGGAACCTCAATCATGACGTCCTTGTACAGATCTTTGTGTCCTTCTAAATACTCCCACTCCTCCATGGAAAAATAGACAGCGACACCCTGACACCTTATAGGAACCTGACACATACAATGATACCGTTATTCTCCCGATCCCTTCATAGCGTTACTGTATAATGTCCCAGCATTCCCAGCAGTGTCACCTCTCCAGTCAGCAGCTCAATCATCTTGTAGGTGAGTTCTATGATCTTCTGGTTATTGATGTCCTCATGTATCAGGGGGTGAGGTGGGGGCCTCGTGATTGGGTTCAGGGGTCTTCCCCATTCCTCAGACACAGGGGCCTGACAGCGCTCACTAGAGGTCTTCTTCACTACTGTGTAATCCTAGTTATGGAGAGACTCATTAATAAATCTCACCTCTCCGGTTCTGTCCATCTGTTATTCTCATAGATAAGAATGATGTAATGTAACGTCTTCTCTTACCTCTCCAGTAAGCCGGAAAAGGATCTCTAAGGTAAGGTGTAATATTTTCTCTGCCATCTTATCCCTGTCCATATCCATCCTTGATGGGTAAATCAGAAAAAAATGCTTATATAGAAGATGTTCACTGAGAGGATCCAATATTGTAGAGACCTGAATGAGAAGATGAGCCGATGTAACATTATATAAATCCTGTGTAATAATACAATTACTGGAGATAATAAGGGAAACGTATCAGTAGATTAACTACTTCATGATGAGGATAACATCTTCATCTTCTACTACGGCTCTAGAAACATATTTGGCCAGAATCTGTCACTGACTACATCACCACCGTCTGTCTATATGAATGTTTCCAGTCTTCACTGGACTGTAATCTTCTATCATACTGGATCTCAAGTCTGATTCATACACAGAAGTTTGAGGCATTTAGAAAAGTTTGTTTATAAGAACTCAAAGACAAGAGATATTTAATGCCAAATTCTCTATATACAGTATATTTTTTTTCTCTGGATATCAGATTTTTTTAGCATTTTCGTATAGGTTTCCATGTATTACATGAAAAACACCCAAAAAAAAATAAAATTGGTGGATGGCGGTACTGGGGGAACATTATACTGTGCGTGGGGGCTAAGAAAGGGGCACTGTACTATGAGAGGAATACATGATTCCTTCACAAAAAAACCCTAAACATAACAACTCCACAATTTGTGTATCTTAAGGGTAAATCACTATCTAACCATGTGATTAGAGCTGATGCTATGAAGCTAAAGTGTCTAAACAGACTTTCTTTCATATCCATACAGGGGCACTTTTCCATGTTTGTCATGTCAGAACTGTTTGAGGATTATTAAAGGTGATAGTTTTCCCACCAATTAAAAGGGACACCTTTGGATATTGGTGTTTTTTTTACCTGTACAGTTCTGGTGTGATTTACTCGGTAAAGTGCTTCTGTGGTAAAGTGGACATTGTACAACGTCACGATTAATTACAATCAGACTTAAGGAATATGGCTCCTCTATTCGGCTCTATGGATCTAGGATCAAATCCCCTGCGGCCACCGCAAGAAAAAGAATGAAGAAGAGCAGAGGTTTGGTGAGATCACCGCGGCCAGACATTCCTCGGAGCTGGTGATAAAAGCTCTGATCTCCGATGGTTGGTGTTAGAGGCGACCGCAGCGGATTCACAACGCAGTAAACTTCTACAGAGACGAGTTCTGGATTTACTCCCTGGAATCACTTTCTCCCAAAGGGTTAAATGACGTCTGTAACGTCAATGTATTTCTATGAAGCTTCTTCTCTGAACTTTATTCCTCTGTTTTCTGCAGTATTTATATTACTCTCCAGAATCAGGAATGTATTAAGTCCTATAGAAACTACCGAGAAATAATCATTTCTAATTCTGCGTTTCCAGTATTATTTGTGTGGGAATCGGCTGCGATATCCCCTGTGCAATATATATCTAGTGTTAATGCGCCAGTAATGGGGTCTCCACATACCTCCACCTGCAGAGCCGCCACCACATACAGTATATGGCTGCTCTGTGCGCACAGGACCTGTGATGAGGTCACAGGAGGGGAGGAGTCAGGGGTCACATGATCAGGGGCCTCAGTGGATGCAGGACTCTGCTGTGCTGGTTGTCATGGTGCTGGATGAGCTGAAGTTTATGTGTGGGGTCAGGAGGGGTTTACAGTGTGGATGTAGCCGAGCCGCGTGTGTACGAGGTGTACGGAGCCGAGCCGCGTGTGTACGAGGTGTACGGAGCAGAGCCGCGTGTGTACGGAGCCGAGCCGCGTGTGTACGAGGTGTACGGAGCCGAGCCGCGTGTGTACGAGGTGTACGGAGCAGAGCCGCGTGTGTACGGAGCCGAGCCGCGTGTGTACGAGGTGTACGGAGCAGAGCCGCGTGTGTACGGAGCCGAGCCGCGTGTGTACGAGGTGTACGGAGCAGAGCCGCGTGTGTACGAGGTGTACGGAGCAGAGCCAAGTGTGTACGGAGCAGAGCCGCGTGTGTACGAGGTGTACGGAGCAGAGCCGCGTGTGTACGAGGTGTACGGAGCAGAGCCAAGTGTGTACGGAGCAGAGCCGCATGTGTACGAGGTGTACGGAGCAGAGCCGCGTGTGTACGGAGCCGAGCCGCGTGTGTACGAGGTGTACGGAGCAGAGCCAAGTGTGTACGGAGCCGAGCCGCGTGTGTACGAGGTGTACGGAGCAGAGCCGCGTGTGTACGGAGCCGAGCCGCGTGTGTACGAGGTGTACGGAGCAGAGCCAAGTGTGTACGGAGCAGAGCCGCGTGTGTACGAGGTGTACGGAGCCGAGCCGCGTGTGTACGAGGTGTACGGAGCAGAGCCGAGTGTGTACAGAGCAGAGCCGCATGTGTACGAGGTGTACGGAGCGAAGCCGCGTGTGTACGAGGTGTACGGAGCAGAGTCGAGTGTGTACGGAGCAGAGCCGCGTGTGTACGAGGTGTACGGAGCCGAGCCGCGTGTGTACGAGGTGTACGGAGCAGAGCCGAGTGTGTACGGAGCAGAGCCGAGTGTGTACGAGGTGTACGGAGCAGAGCCGAGTGTGTACGAGGTGTACGGAGCAGAGCCGAGTGTGTACGAGGTGTACGGAGCGGAGCCGAGTGTGTACGAGGTGTACGGAGCGGAGCCGAGTGTGTACGAGGTGTACGGAGCGGAGCCGAGTGTGTACGAGGTGTACGGAGCGGAGCCGAGTGTGTACGAGGTGTACGGAGCGGAGCCGAGTGTGTACGAGGTGTACGGAGCGGAGCCGAGTGTGTACGAGGTGTACGGAGCGGAGCCGTGTGTGTACGAGGTGTACGGAGCGGAGCCGTGTGTGTACGAGGTGTACGGAGCGGAGCCGTGTGTGTACGAGGTGTACGGAGCGGAGCTGCGTGTGTACGATGTGTACAGAACGGAGCCGTGTGTATAAGCCATTTACAGAGCGGATCCATGCGTGTACGAGGTGTAAAGAGCAGAGCCGTGCGTGTACGAAGCGGAGCCGTGTGTATAAGCCATTTACAGAGTGGATCCATGTGTGTACAAAGTGTACGGAGCGGAGCCGTGCGTGTACGAGGTGTAAAGAGCAGAGCTGTGCGTGTACGAGGTGTACAGAGCGGAGCCGTATGTGTACGAGGTGTACGGAGCGGAGCGTATGTATACGAGTTGTATGGAGCGGAGCCTTGTGTATAAGCCATTTACAGAGCACGTCCATGTGTGTACAAGGTGTACAGAGGGGAGCCGGGCGTGTACAAGGTCTAAAGAGCGGAGCCACGTGTGTATGGAGCCGTGTTTGAGTACAAGACTTATGGAGCGGAGCCGTGTGTGTACAAGGTCTAAAGAGAGGAGCCACGTGTGTATGGAGCCGTGTGTGTACAAGGTGTATGGAGCGGAGCCACGTGTGTACGGAGCGGAGCCGTGACTATAATCAGCCTTTGGGGGATAAATGGTTTTCTAACCTTGGCCTTAGAGGGTCTTTTTACAATTTGATTTTCACCAAGAAAGGTGATAAGTGGAAAACAGCGTTTTTATCATCTGAGGGTTTATTCGATAATCTCATCCTGCCATTTGGATTCTCCAACGCACCAACTGGATTTCATAACTTTATGAATATATTTTCTCTGATTACATTGGGATATTTTTTGTGATTTACCTTGACGATATATAATTTTTTCTCATGATTTGGATTCTCACCAGGAACTTGTCCGTGTTTCTCCTCTAGAACCTACATCCTCCATTCTACCTATAGGCATTGTGGATTCTGTGGAATCCTTGGAGTTGGAAGCTAAAATCCCTAAAGTCCAGTTGTTGGCTCCTTCCATCACTTCTGGGTCCAAATTATTTGTAGTTATGTACCTAATATTGCGTCTGGTGCAGGAATTTCATGGGGTCCAGGGCAAGCTCCAGGTTTTTGTGGGTCCTGGGCGAAAGAGTCTTTGTGGGCCCCTTTAACTCATACCACTATTCAAGATGCACCCCTTCACTGTGTAAGCCCCCTAACATTCAGCCATATGCACGCAGCATCAGTCAAATTCCATGTGCAAGAGGAATAAAATGCAACATCACGCTCTTACATATGCACGGCCCCAACATGCAACATTAACCCATTCCCTGTGCAAGCCCCCAGAACATGCAGCACATGCATGCATCACCCCCTTACCTGTGCTAGACCCTCAACATCACCCACATACATATGCAAACCCCCAACACGCAACATCACTCCCCCACAACATGCTGTGCCATGCATGCATCACCTCCTTCACTGTGCAAGCCCCCACAACATACAGTCCTGTGCATGAAGCATCAGCACATTCCATGTGCAAGACCAATGACATACAACATCACCCCTCTTCCCTGTGCAAGACCCACAACTTGCTACATTAAAGGGATGTCCACTACTAGTACAACCCCTTCTCATACCCCACGCTTGGCCCTGATAAAATAATAAAGCTTATACTCACCTCCTGTGCTGGCTCCGTTCCTGCAGTATCGGCACTCGCGGTGTCGGGGTTCTTGTGCAGTTGTTGTGACACATGACCCCGGTGCCCAATCACCGTCACTGTCCCGACCTTCGGACAAACCGAAGATGAAAAGGAAGACCGGGCTGCTGCTGATCTCTGATTTCCCCTTCATGTTCGATTCATTCGAAGGTGGGGACGGTGATTGGGCACCGGGGTCACGTGTCACAACAACCGCATGGGACCCCCAGGACCGCGAGTGCCGATACTGCGAGAACGGCGCCAGTCCTAGTAATGGACAACCCCTTCCTTGTGAAAGGCCCCAGAACATGCAGCACCATGCATGCATCACCCCATTCCCTGTCCAAGCCCCCGCAACATGCTGCACATGCATTCTTCACCCCTTCCCTGTGCAAGACCCCCAACATCACCCCTTTACTTATGCAAGCTCCCACAACCTGCAGAACAGTGCTTCTGCCCATTCCCTGTGCAAGACAAACGACATGCAACCCCCCATGTAGTAACTTGATCCAGTTTTTATGCCCCCAAATCACAGTGTCAGACCATTTACACTTAGACCTATATATACAAAGCTGAAATACATAATTGCTGTCTCCACACTGACCCATTATACAGCTCCTCAGTCCTCTTAGGATCTTGTGTAGCGAAGCATCACCTTATCTCCAGCAGCAACACGCTGCTTTCTGGTTTTGCTTCCACACTGAACTGGAGTAGGCCCCGACCCTTCGAGTGACATCATCCCCTAACAGGAGCAACTCTATTATAAATGCTACGCAGAGCTGATACCAGGAAGCAGTGTTGTCCCAGACGGCCAGTAGGCCCCCCTCTTTGTTCAGGGCACCGACACTTGCCCGGGTGCGCCGGGTGGTGGCTCCGGCCCTGCTGGCATCACAGCTATGCGCAAAGTTATTACTAGACTTTTTTGGTGGCCGTCTATGAATAATGCTATTAAAGATTTTGTATCCGCTTGTTAAGTTTGTGCACACACTAAAGTCTGTCATAACTGGCCGGCCTGTAATTGGCTCCATTGCCAATTCCAGAAAGACAGTGGACTCATCTGTCCATGGATTTCATCACAAATTTGCCTCTGTCTGTTGGGAAGACTGTTACTTGAGTGGTGGTTGACCGATTTAGTAAACAGGCTCATTTTGTTCCTTTGTCAGGGTTACCTAATGCTGAGACACTCTCCAGGTTGTTTACTTGTCATCCAGCTCTTTTTTGACAGTTGTTATTAGTGTGTCTGCTATTACTACAGGTGCTTCTCACTAAATTAGAATATCATCAAAAAGTTAATTTATTTCAGTTCTTCAATACGAAAAGTGAAACTCATATTATATAGAGTCATTACAAACATAGTTACATAGTTTATAAGGCCGAAAAAAGACAAGCGTCCATGCAGTTCAGCCTATTTCTTGTGCACTGCAGCTATTCCACAGCGTTGATCCAGGGGAATGCAAAAAAACCCCATGCGGTATAGGCCATCATTGAGGAAAAATTCACTTCCCGACTCCAATCTGGCAGTCAGATTAAATCCCTGGATTAATTAACTATCACTAAGAATAAGATGTAATTTTATTTTTCTCAAGAAAGGCGTCCAGCCCTCTCTTGAACTCATTAAGTGAGTTGGACATCACCACTTCCTCTCCCAGAGAGTTCCAGAGTCTCACGGCTCTGACCATAAAGAATCCCCTTCTATGCTGGTGCAGGAACCTCCTTTCCTCCAGACGCATAGTGTGCCCCCTCGTCTTTGTCACCATCCTTGGTATAAACAGGTCATGGGAGAGATCTCTGTACTGCCCCCTGATGTATTTATACATGTTTATGAGGTCTCCCCTAAGCCTTCTCTTTTCCAACGTAAATAGGCCTAATTTTGACAACCTCTCTGGGTATACTAGTCCCTCCATTCCCTTTATTACCTTAGTCGCCCTCCTTTGTACCCTCTCTAGCTCCAATATGTCTTTCCTGAGCACCGGAGCCCAGAACTGTGCACAATATTCTAAGTGCGGCCTTACCAGCACTTTATACAGAGGAAGAACAATGTTCTCATCATATGTCCCTATTCCTCTTCTGATGCATGCCATGACTCTATTTGCCTTCGCAGCTGCTGCCTGACACTGGGCACTCCAATTTAATTTGCTATTAACCAAGACGCCCAGGTCCTTCTCCATGTCAGATTTCCCCAACGGTTTCCCATTTAATATGTATGGGTGACTGCTGTTTTTCTTTCCCATGTGCATGACCTTACATTTATCGGCATTGAACCCCATTTGCCATTTTTTGGCCCAACTCCCCAATTTATCTAAATCCTCCTGTAGCTGTGCCCTATCCTCATCTGTATTAACTACTTTACAAAGTTTAGTATCATCTGCAAATGTAGCGCCCCGAGGGTTCAGTCGCTCCAGAGGTATTGCACCTCAACCAGAGGTGTGATATTCCACTCCCGGGTAAGGATAGAGTGTGGACCGGGACTCAGTTAGCTGCATGCATCACACACACCCCACCTCCGGGGGACAACTCAACGGTGCTCCCATTAGTACAGTAATGCAGGCACGACAGATCATGTCCCTGGCTGGAGTGGGGAGGGGGGAGGAAAACCCAGTGATGTAGGAGCAGGAGGGGACGGTTTCTGGGCATGGGTAGGAGCCCATTGGTTGCAAGTCACCTGGGCTCATACACTAGGGGAAGGTATATAAGGTGGGCACCATCTTAGTTCTGGGTTGAGTTGAGTACAGTGCAGAGAGAGGAGAAGTTCAGCCAGAGAGGGCTGACAGGGAGCTGTGGCTCAGTCTGGGCCCAGCTCCACGAGGCAGGCCTAGGGTGAAGGCCGGGGCCAGAAGGAAGGAACAGAAACAGAAAAGAACAGAAACGGAAAGGAACAGCAAAGAAAGAGAAGTACCCAAAGTGTAGAAGGGCCCAGAAACATGAAGGCAGAAGGAACCCTAAGGACCCAGGAGATTACGGGTGACGGGTTGGCAGAACAGGGTACCGGATCCCAAGTTGGTGGAGGTGACTAATCCTTAACCAAGAACCGGTGGTCGTGATCATTTACTGGTGCGACCCCTCACTACACCTACTAGGAAGGCACACCACATAGGGTCAGGGAAGTGGACACCCAGTCCTCCCAGGAGAAGACCCGAGGCAGCTGGACAGAAGTAGTGTCACTGGTGGGGCACGGCTGACGAAAGGATAGAAGGGAGTCCTGTGCAACACTCCGGAATTGCCTGGGGGTTGATCAAGCCCCCAGCCTGGCGGACGTAGCACGGCTCAGGCGGTCCTACCTGTGCACAAGTGACCTGGATGAGAACTGTGAGTAAAGAACCTGAACTGCAACACCTTGTCTCTGTGCTTTCTCACCGCGTCAGCACTACTAGTACTGGGACGCCCCGCACCACAACCACCATCATCACCCCAAAACTGCCCTGAGGCTATACTCCTCCCGTGGGGAGTTGTACTACACTCTGCTGCACCCACAACACCAGCCTCAGCGGTCTGCCCTGCAGCGGCGGTTCATCCTGACCACAATCCACGGGTGGCGTAGTCAGACATTAAACCATAAAAACCACATAAATAGACTGCCACTGGTTTGACCACCCTGAGCCACAGGACCGGGTCGCCGCCACGGTGACTACAACCCCCAGCATCCACAAAAGGCCCGGTTCCGGGTTACCCACGCGGCCCAGGGGGCGCGTCACAAATATTGCTATTTTGCTATGCAACCCTTCCACTAGATCATTAATAAATATATTAAATAGTATAGGGCCCAAGGCAGACCCTTGACGCACCCCGCTAGTAACCCTGACACACCCTGAGCTTACTCCATTGATAACCACCCTCTGCTTTCTATCACTCAGCCAGCTATTTACCCACTTGCACACATTATCCCCCAGACCAAGCATTCTCATTTTATATACCAACCTTTTGTGTGGCACGGTATCAAACACTTTGGAGAAGTCAAGGTATACAACATCCACTGACTCTCCCCGGTCCAGCTGTGAGCTCACCTCCTCATAGAAGGCGATCAGGTTTGTTTGGCAGGAGCGATCCCTATTTCAAGTGTTTATTTCTGTTAATGTTGATGATTATGGCTTACCGCCAATGAAAACACAAAAGTCATTATCTCAGTAAATTAGAATACTTTATAACACCAGCTTGAAAAATGTTTTTAAAATCCGAAATGCCTACTGAAATGTATGTTCAGTAAATTCACTCAATACTTGGTCGGGGCTCCTTTTGCATCATTTACTGCATCAATGCGGCGTGGCACGGAGGCGATCAGCCTGTGGCACTGCCGAGGTGTTATGGAAGCCCAGGTGGCTTTGATAGCAGCCTTCAGCTCGTCTGCATTGTTGGGTCTGGTGTCTCTCATCTTCCTCTTGACAATACCCCATAAATTCTCTATGGGGTTAAGGTCAGGCGAGTTTGATGCCAATCAAGCACAGGGATACTGTTGCTTTTAAACCAGATATTGGTACTTTTGGCAGTGTGGACAGGTGCCAAGTCCTGCTGGAGAATGAAATTCCCATCTCAAAAAAAGCTTGTCGTCAGAGGGAAGCATAAAGTGCTCTAAAATTTCCTGGTAGATGGTTGTGCTGACTTTGGTCTTGATAAAACACAGTGGACCTACACAAGCAGATGACATGGCTCCCCAAACCATCACTGATTGTGGAAACTTCACACTAGACCTCAAGCAGCTTGGATTGTGTGCCTCTCCACTCTTCCTCCAGACTCTGGGACCTTGATTTCCAAATTAAATGCAAGATTTACTTTCATCTGAAAACAACACCTTGGACCACTGAGCAACAGTCCAGGTCTTTTTCTTCTTGGCCCAGGTAAGATGCTTCTGGCGTTGTCTATTGGTCATGAGTGGCTTGACACATGGAATGCGACACTTGTAGCCCATGTCCTTGATACGTCTGTGTGTGGTGAGTCTTGAAGCAATGACTCCAGCAGCAGTCCACTCCTTGGGAATCTCCCCCAAATTTTTGAATGGCCTTTTATCAACAATCCTTTCAAGGCTGCGGTTATCCCAGGTGCTTGTGCACCTTTTCCTACCACACTTTTTCCTTCCACTCAACCTTCCATTAATATGCTTGGATACAGCACTTGCTTCTTTAGCAATGACCTTTTGTGGCCTACCCTCCTTGTGGAGTGTGTAGCAGCGGCGTCTCTGCCTCCTGCGCGGCAGAGACGCCGTCCCCCTTTCCACCACGGTCCTGCTCCGGCGTCTTCTGGCCTCCCTGCAGCTGCTGCTGGTGCACGCAGCTTCCCTGACCTTGTGCTTAGGGCACGCGCGCTCCCTCCCTCTTAAAGGGGCCGCACGCGCCGTCCTAAAAAGTCCCCTGATAAATGGCCGGAGGACTTCCCCTATAGAAGGCACCTCCTCCAATATGGAGGTGCCCGTGCAAGGTTGTAGCTTTGTGTGTGATACTCTGCTTCATCCCTCAGGTCCCTCTGCTAGCCTGACTACCAGTCCAGCCCGCCAGCCAGACTACAAGTCCAGCCCGCCAGCCAGACTACAAGTCCAGCCCGCCAGCCAGACTACAAGTCCAGCCCGCCAGCCAGACTACAAGTCCAGTCCGCTATCCGGACTACAAGTCCAGCCCGCCATCCGGACTACAAGTCCAGCCTGCCATCCGGACTACTAGTCCAGCCCGCCATCCGGACTACAAGTCCAGTCCGCCATCCGGACTACTAGTCCAGTCCGCCAGTCTCCAGCCCGACAGTCTGCCTACTGCCAGTCTGTCTATGGGCTCTGCCCGCCTGCTTACCTGGAAGCACCTGCCGTGCCTGCCAGCCAGCCTACCTGGAGGCTCCTGCCTGTTAACTGCCGTGCCTGTCAGCCCGCTTACCTAGAAGCACCTGCCTGTTACCTGCCGTGCCTACCAGCCTGCCTACCTGGAGGCTCCTGCCTGTTACCTGCCATGCCTGCCAGCCAGCCTACCTGGAGGCTCCTGCCTGTTACCTGCCGTGCCTGCCAGTCCGTCTGCCTGCCGTGCTCATCTGCTGTACCGGTCAGTTCCTGCCTTCTGACCCGTGGGAGTCACCTGCTCTCATACAAGGTCGGTCCCCAGAGTAGCACCTGGTCCCTCTGCTCGGTCCCTCCCTGGTCACGGAGTCAATTGAGCCACCGTACGGCCTTGGTCGGTCCAAGTTGATAGCTAGTTACGCCCCTCTGGTCCCTCCTTGCACCGCAGCACAGAGGTTCCACCACCCGGATCCGTAACAGTGTGTGTCAATGACTGCCTTCTGGACATCTGTCAAGTCAGCAGTCTTCCCCATGATTGTGGAGCCTACTGAAACAGACTAAGGGACCTTTTTTTAAAAAGCTTAGGAAGCCTTTGCAGGTGTTTTTTGTTAATTATTCAAATTTACTGAGATAATGACTTTTGTGTTTTCATTGGCTGTAAGCCATAATAATCAAGATTAACAGAAATAAACACTTGAAATAGATCACTCTGTTTGTAATGACTCTATATAATATATGAGTTTCACTTTTTGTATTAAAGAACTGAAATAAATTAACTTTTTGATGATATTCTATTTTAGTGAGAAGCACCTGTATGTCTTGTGGTAAGGTGTTCCACAATCTGACTGCTCTAATTGCAAAAATCCTTTCCTGTTTTCCAGAATGATCATTCTGCCACCCGTAATGAGTGCTCACTAGTCCTTCTTTGGAAGGATAAGTCTGCTAGAGGTAGTCGCCATCGTGCTCTCCAGAGACCCCCGAGCATCCCCTAGGTATAAGAGTAAATCCATTAAATCTCAGACATTTTACTAATTACTGCCGCAAGAGCTTCAATTGCTATTGCATACTGTAACATACCTGGCGGCGTCCTTGCATGGTGGTCCATCTCCCACTGTGCAAGAGGGCGCACTTGATCTCCTGTCCAGAATGTCTCTCTGGCTTCCCTCCATGCTGCCTGTTTGTGTCTGTTTCTGCTGCTTAAGGGCGGCGCCCGATCACTTCCTGCCTTTTGTACCTGCTGTGGGTCACACCCCTTGTGCGTCCTCAGCCTATTGCTGTCTGTCACTTGGTATATAGCTCAGCAGCTCCCTTCTATCCCTGCCTGAGCATAGTGTTTCCTTCAGTGTGTGCTTGCACTCTGAAGGTGCCAGGTCCCGTCTCTTGTCTCCTGCTTTTTGTATCAGTTTCCGTGTCTGAACTGAGTCCTGTATGTCTCCTGCCTTGCGGTATCAGCTCCCGTGTCTGAACTGAGTCCTTTCTGTGTTCTCTTGTCTGTCCTGTCTGAACACGCTCCTAGCCTGTTCCTCCTGCCTTCTAGGGGCCGATTACCTAGACCCGTTCCTGTATCTTGTCTGACCTGTCTGAACTCGCTCCTAGCCTGTTCCTCTCGCCTTCTAGTGGCCGATTTCCTAGACCCGCTCCTGTGTCTGGTCTGTCCTGTCTGAACACGCTCCTTGCCTGTTCGTTCCGCCTCTCTGGGGGCCGTATTCCCAGACCCGCTCCTGTATCCCTCTTCAGTGTCGGTCTCCTCCGTACACTCAGTTCCAGTCTGAACTCTCTCCTGTCCTTTACCTGTTTTACCTCTATGTCCGTTCCCTTCCTTTTTCTGCAGAGTCTGAACTCGTACCTAACTCCTGCTTGTTGTCTCTGCAAGTACTGTGTGAGTATCTGGCTCTGTCTTTCCCTTCCTGTCTGTTCCGTGTGAACAGAGCCCTGTCCTCCCTGCTCAGCCTTGTCTGCACTCTAGCTGTACTTGCCTGTAACCCTCTGCCTGTATTGTTCCTGAGTCCCGGTGTGTACTGGGTCCTATCCCGCCTGTGTTCCTACCTGCTAGTGCCTCCCTGTCTGCACTCTAGCTGTGCTTGCCTTTACCCCCCTGCCTGCATACCCGCCTGCCTGCATACCAGTCGTGCCTGCCTATACCCACCAGTCTGTGTGCCAGCCTACCAGCCTGTTCCTGTATTCCCCTGTGTGGGTCAACAGCCGTGTCCGGGGTCTGTCCTGGAGTAGCACCTGGTCCCTCTGCTCGGTTCCTCCTTGGTGCACTGGCGTCGTATGCCGTCGTGCGACCCTGGTCGGATCGGGTGAATACTTAGTCACGCCCCTCCAGGCATTCACTCTCCGGCACGGTCCAGTGGAATCACTACAATCACACGCACACGCCGCTTAGCCCGGGCGTGTGCATAACACATACAATGAGAGACAGGGGGCTCCCTTGTCTTGTACCTCTGTGCAACAAAAATTGATTAGACATAGAGCCATTCACTCTTATTTTGGTCTTTGGATCCAAAAAAGTTATTGCACCTATTATATAAATTTGTCACCAAAGCCCATCTGCCTCAACGTAGCCCACAAATATTGCCATTATACACTGTCAAAGCCCTTAGCGGCATCCAAAGACAGGATCACCCTATGACCAATATTATCAGCACTTGCTTGCATAGTAATATAAAGCCTTCTGAGATTGATCGTGGTGGACATATTGGGCATAAACTCAGACAGGATGTATTATTGAGATCACTTTTCAGAGTCTGGGCCCCTTTAACACATTCCACAATTCATAATGCACAGATAAGAAATATAGATATAGTACAATGCCAAAGATTTCACTTACTTCTTACATTACATGAGTAATATCTATTGTAAATTCTACAATAGCTCAGAAACCCACAAATCCTTGTAATGCACAGTGCATGCCCTGGGGGGAGTCAAATGTTTTCATTTTAGACCACACAATATAGTCCTCCATACAGTATTATGAGCACTACATAGTCCTCCATACAGTGTTATGGGCACCACACAGTACTCCATACAGAATAATGGGCTCCATATAATGCTCTGTGAGCAATTTAAAGTACACAGGTGTAAAATACCACAGTGGGCAGCAAAGCCATGAATAACAAATTAACACCACCAAAAGGTGGTAAATCACAGTGTCTCAGCCTGTGTATCAGAATGAAATGAACAAAACACAATTATTGAATTTCATTATGTAAACACATTAGTATAGTGTCAATCAAGTGTAATGTTCATAGCTTACCCAGGGAGCAGGATGGCCAGAAATGCAACAGGCTAGCATACACAGAAAACCCCCTCAAAGACCCCTACGCGCGTTTCGCTTTCAGTATTGCCGCTTCATCATGGGGGATATGGCAGTCAGCCAAAATAGGACCTTAAATTCACATGATACCATGTCACATGGTCTGGAGGCGGCCAATGATAAAGCGTTCACAACACATGTGCGCTACACTCCACATCCGGCAAGGACCTGAAGTATAGGTCACATGGAAACATCATGCCGCCCCCATATTGGTGACGCTCATCGGCGCATGCGCGCCCGGATATACACAGCCCGGCAATCCACCGGTGGCGGCACCGTCATTGCGCGTGCGCGGGAACCAGCACGCGTCACCATGGCACCTGCGCACGCGCACAACAGCACTAGACGCCCCAGGAACCCCAGGACACACGGGAACCGATCAGCGCATGCGCACTGCGCCACCAAACAGCCATGAGATCAGAATCCCCGGACAATCAAATACAAAAGATAAAGGATAATAATTCAGGTATAAATAGCCGCACATAATATCCCCTTAAGTGGAAAAAGATTTTTACATATAAAGTAACAATATAGCAGCAACAGTGTACAATATTAGCTTGAATGGATGGCTTTCAAGAAGAGGGATCCATATGTGATAACGAAAGTAGAAAAGTCCATTTGCCACAGAGAGATTGAATAAATAGTTGGTCCAGTTTAGTAATCAACTTACAGAACAAACATACGTACTGACCCTCTGTATCTATTTTCACTGTAAAGCCATGTGCCCACGTAACGTTTTTGTAGCGTTTTTACGGCTGCGAAAATGCCGCAAAAATGTTTGTAAAACCGTCTGCCATGCAAAGCAATGTGAATTCGGATGTGCTGTGCACATGATGCGCTAATTTGCGCGCCGAATTCACATTGCGTTGCAAAATGCAGCATGACCATTTCTACCGCGATTACGCTGCTAATTCGCGGCCATTGAGGAACATTGAAACGCAGCAAACCCACAGGTATATGTGGATTTGCTGGGTTTCAATTAAATTCAATGGCCGCGAATTTGCAGCGTAATCGCGGTGCGTGTGGTACCCGGGATGAAGAGGAGACTACAACTCCTCTCATCCCGGCTACCACGCGGTGAAAAAAAGAAATAAAAAAGTTAAAAATAAACAAAGCCTGTATATTCACCTGTCCGGCGGCCCCTAGTCTTCTCCCGGCCACGTACTCTCTCCTTGGCGTCCCGCGGTGTACTGTCAGGACCTGCGGTGACGTCATTTAGTCACCTGATGGTCATGCGACCGCTGACGTTGGCGGTCAGGTGATGGTCGCATGACCATCAGCTGACTAAATGACGTCACCGCAGTTCCTGACAGTACACCGCGGGACGCCAAGGAGAGAGAGGACTCCGCCGGGAGCAGACCGGGGGCCGCCGGAGAGGTGAATATACAGGTTTTTTTTTATTTTTAACATTTTAATTCTCTTTTTTTTACTATAGATGCTGCATTTAAAGCATCAGTTGTTCACACATTATAAATCCATGCCGGTTGCATGGATTTATATTGTGTGACCAACTTGTTAAGCACTCAAAATCACTTGGAAAACTGCTTGAAAAAACGCTGAAAAAACGCTGAAAAAACGCTTCTCTCTGGCAGAAAAAAAGCATGTAAATCTGCATGTAAATCTGCATGTAAATCTGCATGCGTTTTTTTTCTGCAAGAGAGAGGCAAAAACGCTCTGCATCAAATCTGCTACGTGGGTGCATAGCCTGAGACGCTCACATTGTGCACTAGGGCGTACTAAAATGGAGAGTATGGAGAGTGTGTGGTGTGATAGTCGGCCTGTAACCACTTCTTGTTAAGTAAATAAAGTTTCTCAGAGGTAAGATGTGTTTCTTGCAGACAAAGCAAGACAGTTTTTTCCATTTGAAGATACTGAAAGATTACTTGTCTTTTAACACTAGAAGAAAGACCCCTTACATTCCAGCTAACTATTTTCATTGACTCCGCCATATTTAATGTAGTAGATATATGTTGTTTCCAATATCCTATCAGCAGAGCATTTCCATTTTACATAGCTAGTTAAGCACATATTGCAAGATTGTCGACCAACATAACCCAAAAAAATAAAAAAGACCCTGTGAAGAAATGTCAACATTGAGACCCCGCAGAATCTTGCTTTTGCCATTACTTGTGATAGATCCACACCCCGCCGCCCACTGACGTCACAATTAAATCAGACAAAGCACATGGTACGGATCTGCCCTTTCCACTAATGTAACGTTCCACACACCCCTGAGGGACGTGTAAGGTCAGATTGGTACAGTTATTCACAGACACCCCCTGTCCACAAGGGTACAGGGAGGCACCAGGGAGTGAGAAGAGGAGGCCCACTCAGTCACTGACATGGCACCACACTTGCCCACAACCAGGGGTGGATTAAGAGTAGCAAGGGCCCCGGGCAGTTTAGAAGGCGCGCCCCCCCACCTGATTTATCACGTGACATGTCACATGATCCCCTGTGATAGATCATGTGATAGTTCACGGGAAATTAATTTGGCACAATATTAATTGTGCTGCCTCATCTGAGAGCAGCACAATATAGGGGCAGATACCCTGATTCCAGCGATGTGTCACTTTTTCAGCTGCTTGTTGTCATTTTGAGAAAATCACCGTTTTATCTGCTGCAGATCTAGCAGCTCTCTGAATGCTGCGCTCTGTATAGCCCCACCCACACCACTGATTGGCAGCTTTCTGCCCATGCTCAGTGTACACAGAAATCTACTGATCAGTGATGGGGGTGGGGTCCTACAGAACTTACTAGTCATCTAGTGATAATTACCTTCTGACAAATCAATGATTTTATCAAAACAACACTAAGCAGCCCAGTAAGTGACACATTACTGGAATCAGTGCCTCTAACCCTACATTATGCTGCTCTCAGATTAGGTGGCAAAAACCTGATGACAGATTCCCTTTAAAGGAGCTGTAAACACAAAAAGGTTTGTATTAAAAAAAATACAAGCCATTTGTGAAATTAACTTTTTTTCATTGTTAATTCACATTAGACTGTATCTTCAACACTTTTGTCAGCAGGTCTTATTACAGACTCTGAATAGGGCAGCTCTCTCCCTCTCCCTCAGAAGAAAGTCACAGCATGGTTAAAAAACGGGATCTTTTATGATTTTCTCATAATAAATAAAAAACTACATGCAAGTCCTCCAAACTATTTTCCGTTTCTCTATAGGGGAGGTCCTAAATCTTTCTTGTTCTTTAGTTGATCACATGTCAAAAAGGCAAAGCATTTACTATGAACTCGCCTAAAAAAATATACACTTGGAGAGTAATATCATCATCTGCATGTAAATATTCCTTGACTCTAAGGGCTCGCTCACACTGTCGTATAACACGGCCGAATGCTATGTGATGTTTTATCGGATAGGACTCAGCCCTATGTTATACTATGGGACAGTGCAGATTTGCGATTATCGGCATGAGAAAATAATCTCATTCGATATTCGGACCATGTGCACCCATACAAGTCTATGGGTGCACGTAAAACATTGGACTGCACTCGGATGTCATCCAAGTGCAGTCCGATGAACACTCACAGAGACTATGGAGAAGATGGAGAAAGTAAGTTCTCCATCTTCTCCATATCTGTGCTGCGAGAGAATCGGATCACACTCAGTTGAAGCTCTGACAGAGTTTGAGCCGAGTGTCATTAGCATAATTGGCCCTATTCTCTTGCATGAGAGAATATATGGCTTAGTGAGTGGACCCTAAAACTGAATAGTAGTGACGCACAGGCACCTCACAAGCGGGATCCATGTAGCTCTCAGATGTCATGTAGGTAGGGCTTCATTCCATGGGGTAGGGCTTAATTTCAAGGTATATAAAAAAAATGCCCCTTTAAAAACCCTTTGAGGACCAAGGCACATATATGTCCCATAGTTTTAAACTGGAAAAAAATTTGATTGAATAAAATTTAAGGTCCTCGAAGGTTTAAGTAGGTCATAAATTCATATGAATACTTGCTCATACAATTG